>NW_022681472.1:33041914-37841914 GCF_009764315.1 Trachypithecus francoisi
GGTTTGATAATATTTCAATATTTCCAAAGATATTCTTTATAATACTCTGTTAGTCAAAAAAAGTTTTAATTCCACGGCAAGTAATGTGACATAAAATCTCCTTAGTGATGCACTTCTCATACATAGAACTTGTGTGTGTGGTATGGAAAGAGATCAATGCTTTTTAAGAATAATATTCTATAAAAAATTTGCTCAAAGAGAAAAATCTTACTTTTTTTGTAGGAGCACCTTTAAGTTTTATGTTAGTTATAATAATTTTATATTAGTCATTTTTAAAAAAGTGAAACTGATAAGTCTTTGAAGTCATTTCCAGAAGATATATTGAGCAGTTACAATTCTCATATGTTTCAATAAAAAAAAAAACATCTTTCCAATCAAAGAAAATACTGAACATTATTTCCCTTATAATTTTGATTGTATTAGCCGGGTGTGGTGGCTCAAGCCTGTAGTCCCAGCACGTTGGGAGGCCGAGACGGGCGGATCACAAGGTCAGGAGATCGAGACCATCCTGGCTAACACGGTGAAACCCCCGTCTCTACTAAAAAAAAAAAAATACAAAATACTAGCCGGGTGAGGTGGCGGGTGCCTGTAGTCCCAGCTACTCGGGAGGCTGAGGCAGAAGAATGGCGTGAACCCGGGAGGCGGAGCTTGCAGTGAGCTGAGATCCAGCCACTGCACTCCAGCCTGGGCGACAGAGCGAGACTCCATCTCAAAAAAATAATAATAATAATAATAATAATAATAATAATAATTTTGATTGTATTATTGTTAAAATTTTTGTTTAACGTTAATTATTATTAATTAGAAAACAGATATTCTGAGGAAGACTTAGAAATAATGTGTCTTCTACCATATTCCATTTCTGTCTTTAAGACCCAGGGTAAGCCTCAGGGAGCAGCTAGTAAGTAAAACACTAAAATACTTGTAGGTCAGTTTTCTAATATTTAACTTAATATTTATGGTTTGGAAATTTAGACATCTCAGATAATTTAGTTCAGGATTTTCCAGACTATCTCAGCACCTGAACTGATAGCTCCTTATAGCAGAAGCAACATCTTGAAGTTTTATTTATTTGCTTAAGAACATTTCTGTGAATTAAAAACAAAAACAAAAACTATAAGTCATACAAATGCCCATAGGCTCAGTGAAAGCAAGAGAGGCTGATGGATCTTAACCTAAAATGCCTATGATTCAGGTAATTCTTCCTTAATTTTGAGAAATTCCTATTATTGTTTCTGTGTACAAACTTATTTTGATTAACATTGGTTTAGGAAAACTGACATAATAAATATGTATAATTATATTGGTTAGAGTATTATTATTCTCAATTTGGAAAGTAGGCATCATATGATTTCCTAAAATATCTGTAATCAATTTAATTAATGTATGAACATCCAAGGAAATTTGCAAGTATGCAAAATTTAGAATAAAATTAAAGTATAAGCAATCAAAACCAAGGATCTTGTCATAGTGCTTTTAGATCTTGATTTTGCTTATCACTAACTGCCAGAGTGTTTTAACTCTTCGAGGAAAAATTCCTATTAGAGTTTAAATTGTTATTGGAGCTAAATAATATTTTAGAAGAAGATTTTTCAGGAAGTAGGATAATAATATGGATTTTTCAGCTATGTTAGAAGTGTCTTAATTTTATTCTACCTCGATCTTTTGTGAGAAATTGAGCTTAATTTTTTTCTTTTTGGTTCATCTATGTTTGAGAGGAGAAAAAAAATTCCAATACAAATAACCACAATGAAATGAAGTTAAACATAGTATGGCTTTGTTTTTTCTAGACATTTTGGTTACCCATTTTGGGGGAAATTACAAAATCAAAAAGTTAAAATTGAATTCTTTCTTCTCCTGAGGCTCTTTGATTTATATTTTACAAGCATCTCCCATTTCACTGTGAGTCTCTTCGAGGAGAAGACTATGCATTACTCCTTTCAGCATCATAACGAAGTAAGGACTTTGGTGTAGCCGTGCTCCAAGTTTTAAGTGAATGCTCATGACACAGAGACTAAGCCTGTATGGAAAGTAAAGGCCCCTCATAAGGATACAGATGGGTTTTGGAAGCACTCTGACACCATAAGAGATCTTCTCGGAAGTCAGTAAAGAGTATATATTGGAGGACAGTGGTAGAAAGAATAGAAATGAATTATGTATTTTCTAAAAGGTGAGTGATATGTGAATATGAACGTGTGTGACAGAAGCACATTTTGGATAAATGATATATGAAATACATGGCTTACGAACTATGACCAAAATACAATGTTCTTTGAATTTGTTACTCACTCTTCAGCAAAAGATAATCATAAAAGGATCTTAAGTTCTAAAATAAAGCCCCAATTCAGAAATTAGAATTTGTTAAGTCCAAGATATCAATCAATATATTTATTCTTAACATAAAGCTTTTTCTCCCTCTAAGCCATGATAAGTCCTGTAAATGGAAGTGTGTTCCTGGAAGAAGATAGGGTATTCCTGTTCATGTTCCCCATTTACTTCTTTTGTTTCTTGTAGCAGGGTTGAAGTGGGAGAAGGCAGGAGAGGTTGAGGGATAGAACAGATGGTTTTATTTTCTGGGTGGCTTCATAAACCCTGAGCCTAAGACTTGGTTAATGTGACCTGTCCCTTTATGAGGGCATTTGTAGGAAATTCAGAGCCCATCTCTAAGGAACACACTCTGCAACACTCTTGCCTGTAACTCAGTCTCACTCTTGGTTTACTTTGCAATTCTCTTCATAGCCTAGGCTTTCTTCCAAGGAAGAACATAAGTGTAAGTATGGGACATTAATGCCACCGCCTCTATCTTACTGCTTTCTCTGGGGTGAGTCGGGCACCAGTCCACTTTTCCTGGATCCCCTTAGTTTTTTTTTTTTTTTTTTTTTTTTTTTTGAGACGGAGTCTCGCTCTGCCGCCCAGGCTGGAGTGCAGTGGCCGGGTCTCAGCTCACTGCAAGCTCCGCCTCCTGGGTTTACGCCATTCTCCTGCCTCAGCCTCCCAAGCAGCTGGGACTACAGGCGCCCGCCATGTCGCCCGGCTAGTTTTTTGTATTTTTTAGTAGAGACGGGGTTTCACCATGTTAGCCAGGATGGTCTCGATCTCCTGACCTCGTGATCCGCCCGTCTCGGCCTCCCAAAGTGCTGGGATTACAGGCTTGAGCCACCGCGCCCGGCCCCCCTTAGTTTTAGAGAGCACTTACAAGGTATTTTCCACAAGCCTGGAGACACCCCCTCACAGGGTGCAATAATTAATTTCGTGTGCCAACTTGACTGGGCTCAGGAATTCCCAGGTGGCTGGTAAAACATTATTTCTAGGTATGTCTGTGAGCATTTCTCCAGAAGCAATTAGCATTTGAATCAATAGATCAATAGGCTTTGGAAAGAAGATTCTCTCTCATCATTGTGAGTGGACATCATCTAACACAATGAAGCCTGAATAGAAAAAAAAAAAAGGCAGAAAAAAAGTGAATTAGGTCTCTCTTTTTGTTAGCCTGGATAGTCATCTTCTCCTGCCCTCACACATAGGTGCTCCTAAATCTTGGGCCTTCGGACTCAGATTGAATTACACCACCAGCCTTCTGGTTCTCCAGCCTGCAGGTTGCAGATTATGATACTTCTTGGCCTCCACAATTGCATAAACCAATTCTCTTAATAAATTTCTTAATAAAATTATTCTTGTATTATATATATATAATCATACATATATATGTGTAGATATATAATATATATTGTGTGTATATATTTACACACATATATACACACACTATATATATAGGTAATAGTTAGGGTTTATATATATGTATGTGGGTTCACAGATATATATTCATACTATTCATATAGATATATATAGGTTCAGTTTCAGTTTAATGCACACATACACACACACATACTACATGTGTATATATGAAATATATATATTAGGGTTCTAATATATATATCCTATTGTTTCAGTTTTAAATTGATATATATATACACACACATATATATATTAGAAATATATATGAGTTAAAGTTTGTATTTTATATCTATATCTATCTATCTATCTACCTGCCTCTCTATCTAGCCATCTATCTATCTATCCTATTGGTTCAGTTTGTGAGGAAAACCCTAACTAATAAACAAGGCATTAAGGTAAAAGATATAGTATCCTTGACTGCTCCCAATTGTTGAGAGGGGAATAGCAGAATTCTTCATTTCTCTCTAAAAGTGTTTCCTCATATTTCTCACTCTCAACAATAACTTTTTCTTATTTCCCTGATCTGGCCAATAGTCCCATTTACTAAGGGGGCAATTATGCAAAGCCCAAATTGACTATGTATTTTTTCCCTTCACAGAATTGCCTATTTTACTGTCTGTTACAGCTTCATTGTAGGAGGTGTGAAAGAGGAGGGAAATTGTGTTGGTAAGTACTTTGAAGCCAGAATGAAATATTTGGCCAAGTTTCTAAGGATTGAAAGTATTTCAAAGGAAATCTTACTTCCATGTCCAAAAAAGAAAATAAGAAGAATGTTACTCACTGAAGTAGAGTCAGTAAGCTCAGAAGCCAGAACGTTTTCCCTCCTCTAACTCCCTGTCTTAGAGTGCCCCGACAGAAAGCACTGGATATGAAAAACTCATTTTCCAAAGCTTATCCTAAAGATCATGTGATGAAGAACCAGAAGACTTAAAACATGAGAAAACAAAAAATAAGATCTGTGTTGGGGAGACAATGGAGGCTATGAGATCAATTATGAAATAAGAGAGTGGTGGCAGAAAAGGTAGAGGAAGGAAGAATTTAAGCACAATTTAAGAAAATATATATATATATGTAGATAGTGGGTGAGCAAAAAGGAAAAAACAAAACAGGTGAACCTTATTGTAATAAGATATTTAACCCAAAGTATCAAAAGCTGGTTGTTTCAAAACATAACCAACATAAAAATTATAAATGAGACATTGAAATTTTTTAGACTAAATCTTTAAAATCTGGTGTATATTTTATACTTACAGCACATCTCAATTTGGACTAGCCAAATTTAAGTGCTCAGTGGCCAGGGCAATTCTGCACAGGAGTTGGCCAAACTTGGTTCACAGGTTCACTGGCCAAGTCCAGCCCAATACCTGTGTTGGTATGGCTTGGAAACTAAGAAGAATTTTTACATTTTTACGTGGTTGAAACAATCAAAATAGGAATAGTATTTATTGACACCTGGCAATTACATGAAATTTAATTATTTATATCTGTAAATAAAGATTTCTTGGGGCATAGCCATTATCATTTATTTATGTATTTTCTGTGTCAAATTTCTTGCTAAAAACAAGAGAGCCAATTAGTTTTGGGAAACTCTATGGCCCAGAAAAGTATTTACTCTCTGGCTCCATACAACAAAAGTTTCTGACCTCTCCTCTGTAGGGCTAGCTCTCCAAGGACCTTGACCGCATCTTTGCCATCCTTGTTAGCCTTCAGAACATGGCTGACACCAATAGAACTCAATAATTTCAGAAGATAATACATTTTATAAATTCAATTGAACAAGCATTTTTTGAAAACAAAAATGCAATCCTAAAATACACACTCTTTATCTAGATATCTTATCTTAAAATTCTCCTAGTCATAGACACTATGTCACCAGAACAGAAAGGAGATAAAATATATAAATATTTAAGACCATAGGATTCTCAATTCAGATAGACCTGGGTCCATGTTCCAGCTTTGTCCCATCTTTAAAACTGGGTAATTCTAAACCCCTCTAACCCTCCATTTTAATATATGTTAAATGGAGCAAAATGCTGCTTATTTCACAAAGATTTTGCATCAATTAAATAAAGTAATGTATGTAATTTAGTATAGTGACTGAAGCCAGCCAATATTTTAATTAATGTTAGATATTTTTACTACATATATCCAAAGTTTTTAACTTAATTTATTCCTTTCAACTATTTTAGTCACTTCTTTTGAAGGATGTGATACATTAATTAATATGCTTTATAAAGCTGTATTTTGAGTATTTGCTCATTTTGATAAATCTTAACTATGTAAGTTAGTTGAAATATTTTGTATGCCAAAACACATTACTAGAATATTATAATTGCATGAGGCTTATAAGTAAATACACATATATACACTATTTACATGGAAATGAAGAAAATATTCAAAGAAAAAAGGGATTCATATGTAAGGGACATATTTATGTCTAAGAAATATCACTTAGAAAGCTGTAACTATTTTGAGAATTATAAGCACACATGTTTAAGTAATATACTATACAACTTTACCCTATGCCCATAAAATATTTTTTAACCACAACTTTAATATTAATAATTTAAATAATTTAAAATTAATAATTTAATAAGTAAATATTTTAAATGAATAATGTTAAATTAAGGATGTTTAAATGTTATATTACAGTATTATATTTAATATTATGATAATACTCAAATCACAATGTTCCATTTATTTCTCTTGTTGAAATGTTAACATTACTGAAAATAATTCTTTGGACAGTTATGTTTAATTTTGGTTTTATGACTCCTCAGAGTGAAGAAAGGAAGAGTGTTGTAATTTTCGGGACATGGAGAATCATTTGCTATGGTAAACTGGATAAATGCTTGTGCTACCTCATGGGAGCAGATAGAAAAGAGTAGCTGGATCTATTCTGCTGAGATGCCAAGGTCTCCATATTCTTTCAAAATCAATGGCCTTAGAGGGATCATGAATTGCTGAGGTAGAACAATCCTTGCTCCTCTTTATCTCTCATCTACTGCCTTTGAAATCAACTGGAGCTGCGTACTTGGAAGCAGCACAACAGGTTAGGCTGGAAATAAAAATATGGCCTAGGATTTGTGATGCTCAAGTGATTCAGACTCATTTCTCCAATAGCTGTGGTTTTGAAATATGCTAGACTTATGGCTGATATATTACAGTTCATAGTGTTCTAATTCATTTTGCAGAAGTAATCCTGCTCAGCTCGACCATTACTCTTTAAAGTAGAGCTTACGCTTTGGTTCCATTTGAAATAACTCATTGTTAAGTTCATAATACCTGATTTTATCAAATTATGCAGATACAAAAGGTGTCCATGCCTATTTTGTGGGCAAAAACAAAGTAAGAACTCCCATGATAGGTAATGCTTATGTGTGATATAAAACGTACCTCCAATCTGCTGAAGCTTTCTCTTCCTTCATTGATGCGGTTTCTATAATTCCACATATTTCTTTCCTGACTAATTAAAAATGAAGATAATAAAGTCCCTTAGCTTCTTTACTTAGCATATAACAAAGTACACTTATCCTTCGGTATGCATAAAATCTACATTTAAAAAAATCATATTCTTAGTCTCTTCAATTTTGTGGATTCACTGCACATGTTAGACTTTTATCTCTTAGAGTAGGGTCTGTATTTACTTAATTTATTTCATATTACTATATATTAATTTTGTCTTATATTCATAGGCTGTTTATCATCAGTTATGAGAATTTTGTTTCTACCTTTTCAGAAAAACCTGTAATATGTGTTATATACTGTGGGAAAAATATGTAATAAATCTAAAAATAATTACCACTTTGTAGTATTTCACAGTGAAATGTTATTGGTTATTACTGAAATTATTATGCTGATATTAATATTTTTCTTATGTATAACAATGTTTCCACCTTTGTTAGCTTCATTTTGTGCATCAAAAGCAGGGTTAAAGGGCCCTGTGCGGTGGCTCATGCCTGAAATCCCAGCATTTTGGGAGGTCGAGGTGGGTAGATCATTTGAGCCCAGGAGTTTGAAACCAGCCTGGTCAACCTGGCTAAACCCTCTCTCTACTAAAAATTCAAAAATTAGCCAAGCCTGTGGGCCCGCTCCTGTAATCCTAACTATTCGAGCCAAGATCGCACCACTGCATCCCAGCCTGGACGACAGAGCAAGATGCCCTCTCAGAAAAATAAAAAATAAAAAAAGAAGGCTTAAAATGTTTAAACATTATCATTATGAAATGCTCACTAAAAACAATAATAGCATAATTATATTGCCCTAAAATTATTTGGATTTAGTGATTTTTTTTTTCCTGAAATAAAAATTTCAGATAGATTTAAATGAGAGAAGCTAATCATTTAAGGAAAAGAGAGATATAACAAAGGGCCTAAATTTAACTTTAATACTTCTTATAAACAAATAAGGACTGTTATATTTCATAAATAATATCAGATTTAAAGAATATTCTAAAATGATCATCATGCAAAGTGATGTTTTATTTATGTAGGTAACTGTTAATCAGCATCAGTTCAAACAATATAATAATTTGGTTTCTTGAGACTATCGTCACACATTGAGTACTTTCTCATTTTAACTTAAACTACTATCACTAATCACGAAGGAACAAAGATGTGTCCAAATTTTGAAGGAACATGGATGTCCCAAACCTCAGATAATGAATTTTAGCTCTCTCTGGAGAAAAACCTTTCCTGTATGTAGTCTGGCAATATTCCAAGATTTCTTTTTAAAAGTAACTCCATATGTGTACTGAAAATAAGCTAGTGATGTTTTAAATCAACTGGAAAGAGAGGCTGTTCTTTTCAATATTTTTTTCCTGAGCAAAACTTTGAAGTGCAGCATTTGGGGATTATGAAGGTTTGGGTTACCTGCTGAATGAAGGCATGGAAAATTATTTGAAAAAGTACTCTTTTTTAAAAAATGTGCTTTAAACTTATGAAATATCACCTGTGGTTCAGAGACGGTATGCAACTCAAGCATTTTTTTTCAATCTAAAGAGAAAGAGTTAATTTTAAATTGAGATTATATTTTCCAAGTTTTCTATGGCTACAAGATTATAATCAAAAGTTTGTGGTTCACTTATTTCAAAGGCAGGGGATGATGGAGATGAGTAAATGCTATTAAATTAAAAGAAATGTGAGTAAATTTATAGTGAGTTAGGTATTGTGAGCAAAACTGAACCAAAGAATACAGCTCAAAATACTCTAGTGATTGTTTCACAGCAGGCATTTTAGGTTATTTCATTTCCAAATAAATACAACTTGTGTGTATTTTCTTGTAATCTGTTTTGAATTTACTTGATGCATTCAAAGGCTTGATATGTCTGTGTGTGTGTAAAATGCACACACACATACACATATACATATATAGAGAGAGATTCCATTGGCAACATTTTAGCTAGAAAAATCGTTGCTAGTATTGCTAAATTTGTATTATGTAACTATAAAATAAAATGTATTTGAATAAGCATACTTTTTTGGAAAGCAAAAGAACTGTAATAATACATGTCTTATTTACATCATGAGAGATATTTTTTACCTACAATATCACAGACACACCTGCTACAGTGAGATCTTGTCAACTAGCATTTTGAAAGGTTTGAATGCCTATATAGTTAAATATTCACTTTAGTATGCAAAGTATTTAATAATAGCCAAACAGGAAGATGGTTAAATCTTATATTTAACACCAATATTTCAATGATTATAAAATATCAAAGCCTCTGATATTTATCAACATAAATAGTAATTATATTAAAAGTCATACTTCATTAAAAATATAAAGAAGTTTCTTCAGATACTTCCAAATTAAGTTCAAGTTTATAAACAGGTGAATTAATTTTAATTTGTACAATTTAAGTGTAAATGTGGTATGGTTTATAACTTACCATAAACCTATAACTTTCACTAGAATATATGTTTTATTAAATGAAGAAATATTCACTGTCTACACCTTCCAGGGAGCAAGTGCTGTGCTAAGGACTGAGGAGCCAGTGAAATTGAAATAAAGTACATATTTTTATTGATAAGAGTTAAATGCCAAGAAAGAGATTATAATACTTTGAGTGTGTTGTATTATATTTTGAAATTTTTGGGTTGTTGGTGGGTTGTTGAAATTTTTTATATAGAGGTTAGAAAGCATCTCTGAAGTGACCTTTGAGTAAAGAGCTACGGAGCTTAGAAAAGTGGACATTGTAGGTATTGGTAGTTAGAGTGTTTCCATCCAAGGCTGACACACAGGAACCTCTCCGTTGTGTTCTGTGAACAATGAGGAGACCAACATCATTGTAGCTTAATGAAAAACAGTGAAGGAAGTTATAGGAGATTTCTGACAGTTATGAAGCCAAGATCAGGTAGGACCTTGAAGGCCATACAATGGTTTTGAATTTTAAATAGAGTGAGTTGGAGGATTTAGAGTAGGGGAGTGAGGTCAAGACCAGGTCAGTTATGAGGTCAAGATCAGGTAGGTCCTTGAAGGCCATACAATAACTTTGGATTTTAAATAGAGCGAGTTGGAGGATTTTGAGCAGAGGAATGACATAATGTGAACTAGGTTTCAGCAAATGACTCCTATTAGTACAGACTGTAAGTGGGCAAGGGTGGTGGCAGCCAGACCATTTGGGAGCCCATTGCAACAATCAAGGAAGAGGTGATGTTTTCTTGAACAGTGGATTGTGACAGTGGTGATGACAGTGGATGTGACAGATATTAGGAAGTGGCTGATATAGTATTTTGATAGTAGAGCCAACAGGGTTTGATATAAAATGTGATATGAAATATAAGAGAAAAAGAGGAGTGAGTCAAGGTGGGCAGGAGACGAGATTGGAAGGATGAGGTGGTCATTGACTGTGACAGAGATGCCTGTTAGAGCAGAAGGTTTGGGGAGAAAATATTTGGAACTCTGTTTTGGACACTCTATTAATAGTAGGCAATTGTTTACACAAGGTTAGAATCAATGTGGCAGCCCAGAAGCCCAGGTTTAAGATACACATTTGAAAGTCATTAGAATATAGATTGTATTTAAAACCAGTAGACTAAATGAGCTCACCCCATGAAATACGCAGTTCCTGACAGATATTCAATTCTTTATTATAAAATATACATAGTCCTTGTTACTTCCTTTCTATATGTTGCAGCTGTAATACACACACACACACACACACATATATATATATATAACTTAGTAGACAAAACTAGACAATGACATCTCAAGAAAAAAATAGGAAGATGTTGACAAGAAAAGAAAAGGAGAACTGGTAGAATTGCTACAAATAATCCCAAGAGCAATTTACTACGGTGTATATAGCTGAAAATATGTATGACAAATGACTTAAAATGTCCACCCATGGACATAAGAAAATGTTATAAATTTTATCATATATCTCCAAAACACTTACATTAGAATTTTTATTAAACCATTACAACTCACTATCTAGCAGAAGAGAAATGGAAGAATACAAGTTAGCATATCTGAACAATGGAATATTGTACAACTGCCAACTATATAAACTAGAACTGTATAAATCAACATAGATTGGTGAACAGACATAACATTGAGTCAACAAGCAAAGTGTATATATATTATGCAGTTTTGAAAATATTTTACATCAATTAAAAAGAAAAAATGTTGCGATATATATATATACACACATATATACTGTACTAAATATAAAAACATTCATAGCTTCAAAAGTAATTATAATTAATGTTACTGGGGCATAACACTGGAAAGAGGAACACAGATAATTACAATATCATTTATATTGATTTGTTTCTCAAAAATATACAAAATAATAAGATGCAACTGTAACAGAATCGTTTTATTTCTTCTTCGTGGGTGTGTTATCCTATGTTCTTTTCTACATTATTTTATCTTTTTGAAGAGATTATGAAATTGTGTGTTTGTATGTATGGGTGTGTGAAAATTGGATTAGGAACTCTCCCAGATTTTGAGTCATTATGCTACAGAGCTAGGTTGCTACTAGAACTATTAGATCAATTGTAATATGCTTGGCTCTTAGTAAAATATTTTACTAAACTCTATTATTAACTTCTCTCAATGAAAAATAATTTTCCTTCTGCTAGTTTCCATAGTCAAATATAAAATTATAGCATTACACAGTCCAAATGCAAAGAATGGAAACAAGATACCTCTTAAAATAAAAACACCCCCCTCCTCCTCCAGTTTTGGAAACTGACATAAACATAATGGGGAGAAAACTCACAAACAACAGATGTTGTGGTTCACTTTTCAGTTGTTGATACTAAACAAGAACACCTCCGAGATTCCACAGTCTGTGTTTATGTATCACAGTTGAAATGGTAAGATGGTATATTCTGGTATTGTACTTCTAAATATTTTAGGATAGAAGGCATTTATCATAGAGAATCATTTTCTTCACAAAATGTTAGGTCTCCTCTAGTATTTTATTTATTTTGACTCAAAAGAATACTACCCCCTTATTCTGTACTGCGTTGAAAAATAATAAACGTGCAGTGACACCGAATTTTGTGAAAAGTAAATGATTTCATTTTCAGAGAGGTAAATGTTCAATAAAACTTATGGGATATGATTAATTTTTAGTATTGCACACATAGTAAGATTCTCAAAATATAGTTCATTAATATAATTAATAAACAAATATGAAAAATATTCAAATTTAGTAATTTGAATATTAGAAACATTTTTTAAAATTCTATATTACAAACATGAATCATTACTAATGTACATTTTAAAACAATTTCTGGAACTTATGTTAATTTTCCATTAGGTCTAATTAGGTTGCATTACAGATACTTTTATATTTATATGAAACAAATTACTTCTCTGGCTTCTTTGTTTAATTCTTCATAGCCAACTTGCAAATGCCTGTTGTTGATTACAAGGATGTGAGAGAGTAAAAGTTTACATTGCAGTGACTTTTCTTTTACCTAATACAAAATAGTGCATTTACTGAGCATGTGAGCTATGCACATTGCCTAGGTTTAAACTTTTTAATTTCTCATTTCCCCTGCCTTTAAAACAAAGCTAATTATTTTGCGATATTTCAGTGGGATAATACATAAAAGTATTAGGTGTTTGGCACCTGGTAAGCACTTAGATCTCATCTATCAACAGCTTAATTATTACTGGGTATTTTCTGTGGCTGAAAAGGAGTTCATTTTCTAAATAGTCTCTGGTTTCTCAGCGTGCACCTTGGACTCACTTCAATCGATTTTCCTTATTTAACAGTTATTTAGATCACTTAGAAAAATCACACCTGATTAAGTCCCGTCTGTAATTAAAACCCTGAAGAATTTTCAATTACTTTTAGGGCACAGACCAAAAATCCTTAACATACTCTTTAAGGTCCTGCCTAACATGGTCCTGCCTTCCTCAACCAGCCTCATCCTCGTAATTTTTCCCACTGCTTTTGCCTTCCGGTCATACATTGTCCTCTTTAAGGTACTCACAAACCATCGACCTTCTGCCTACTTTAGGACCATCACATGCACATGCAACCCTTCTCTCCAGTTAATTTCCACTTGCACTTTAGATCCATCTTCTAAATTCAATTTCTATGAATCTTCCTGACAATCCGTGACAGCTCCTGCTCAAGTCAGCACTGCTCTAATATCCACTTCTTAATTTTTCCTTATTATTAGTTTTATTTTGAGGTAGTATTTTAGTATATTAACAGAATGAATTTTCCACATAGAAAGCATATGATGAGTTACAGCAAGCATCATTACACCCCCTCCAATTACCCATATCTATATAAAGCTCTCCTAGACTGGAGTGGGGAGAGGGGGAATCCTAGAGGAAACAAGAGAGCACAGAACGTATTTGTTCCCACAGAGAAGGTAGGTGGGGAGAGCAGGCAACAGGAAGAGCACAAAGTTTAGGAACGTAAGAATTTAGGAAATTTAGGAGTTTAAGAAACCTACTAGGTCCATAGACCAAGTCGCAGAAGTAGTCAAATCCTAAAGTATCTCACCCTGCAGAGTGTTGTGTAAGCAGGAGAAAAGGCCCAATGATGTTTCTCGATATTTGACTCTGAAACATCAGACTTCTTTGCAGTCCTAGAAAACTGTGGATAGGTTTCAAACAATTTTCAGCAAAGGTGGGCATAAATTATGAAGAACCTCTGTTATCATCACCACTATGTCAATGATGTTGGCCACCATGTCCGGGTTGGGTGCCGAGCAATCTCCAAAACTTGGGCAAATCCTCAGAGAAAATGTTTCCACTAATAAATTAGGGGCCATAATACAATTGAAATTCAAATATAAGATGATAATACAGTTACTTTGTTGTAATATAGGTTTATTGAATACATTTGTTTTGGCTCTTTAAAATTATTTAACTCCATGGTACACTGTAAACTCTGTAAAGATAGGAACTTTGTCTCTCTTATGCATCTACCTTCAGAACTCAGCACAATCTTTGGCACAATGAATGAATATATATTATAGGCTTGGATAAATAGGTGATGATGAATGAATGAAAAGTGCATGGCCTACTAGTTGTAGATGTCAGTCAATATCTTATGGAATATATATTTGAGTAAAATGTTGGATATTCTAAAAAGATTGCTAGGCTTATTGGGAAAGATGTTGCCACCTGAGGCGAGACCACTTAACTCATCTGGTCCCCAGTTCTCACATTGGTAAAATGGGGGTAATAACACTTATATCGCTTAGTGTTCTGAGATTTAATACAAAATAATGCATGTACATGTATTAAGCCATTTCTTCATCACTATAAAGAAATGCCTGAGTTTGGGTAATTTATAATGAAAAGAGATTTAATTGGCTCATAGCTCAGCAGGCTGTACAAGCATAGCTCCAGCATTTGCTGGGCTTCAGCAGATTGGGTAAGGGCCTCAGGAAGTCCACAATCATGAAGGAAGGCAAAGCAGGGGCAGGCACGTTACAGGGTTGAGAGCAGGAGCAGGAGAGCTAAGAAGGGGATTTTTAACAACCAAACCTTGCATGAACTAAGTTGAGCTAGAACCACTTATCACTGAAGGGATGGTACTAAGTCGTTCTTGAGGAATCTGCCCTCATGATTCAATCACCAGACCCCATCACCTACCAGGCCCCATCTCCAACACTGGCAATCACATTTCAACATGAGATTTGCGGGGGACAAACATCCAGACCATATCAGCACCCTGTAGATGGAGTTTATTTAAGCTCTTTTTTTCTTTTAAAAAGTATTTTTTCTAAGCTACTTTAAAGTCAGAAAACATTTATTGACTTTATACTGTAGGAAATAAAACAACACCTATAATTTTATATAGCAGTGTATAAAAGTTCTTTAGAATTGGAAACATTTTTACACATATTTATAAATATATGTATCTAAAGAAATTATACTCTTCTTATTGGTCACTTAGTCAAATACTCACTGCACTTAAGTTATTTCCTGAAATATTTTAAGAAATACTACATCTATTTAGATTTGTGGAATAATATGTAGGGAATCATTCTTGTCTGAATCAATGGATTTTTGCAGACATTAAAAAGAGTTTGGCAGTCGGATTATCTGACTTAGCTACTGTTATGAACTGAATTGTGCTCCCCAAAAATTCATATATTGAAGCCTTAACTTCCATATTTCAGATTGTGACTGTATTTCAAAATAGGACCTTTAGAAATAATTAAGTTAAAATGAGGCCATTAGGCTAGGCCCCAAGTCAACATAACTGGTGTCCTTATAGGAAGAGGAGATTAGGACATCAAGAGACATCAGGAGTACCCATGCACAGAGAAAGACATCATATGAAGACACAGCAAGAAGGTGGCCATCTGTAAGCCAAAGAGAGACCTCAGAAGAAACCAAATCTGCTAACACAATCATGGACTTTCAGCCTCCAGGACTGTGAAAATAAATTTCTGTTGTTTATGCAACCCAGTGTGTGGAATTCTATGGCAGCCCTAGCAAATAAATACAACCACTAACAGTATTATTTGTCTTTTTATGTACTCTATGGTGTCAAGCCAAATTTAATTTTTTAAAATAATGATATATAGTATCCACTAAAGCTAAATATGGCCCAGGATTTCATTCTTGGGCATATACCTAAGAAAAATGTATGCTGATATTCACTATAAATATATTCATACCAGCTTTACTCATAATAGCACCAAACTGGAAACAACTGACATGCCCATCATGAAGCAGGAAAAATAAATTGTGGTATATTCACACAGTGGAATATAACACAGCTCTAATGGAAAAAAAAAAAAAAAAAGCTGATACATGCAAGAAACAGGATGAATCTCAAAATAGATTTTTTTTTAATTTTTAACTTTTGTGGGTAATAGTAGGTATGTGTATTTATGGGGTGCATGAGATATTTTGATACAGGCATACAACGTGTAATAGTCACATCAGGGTAAATGGGGTGTCAATTGCCCCAAGCATTTATCCTTTCCTTGTGTTACAAGTGATTCAATTATACTCTTTTAGTTAATTTAAAATGTATAAGAAATACAATTTTGATTGATGGAAACTAGACACAACAGAATAGATGTCATATGTATTTATTTAAGTTACCTTCAGAAACAACACCAACTAATTTATTATGATACAAGTCAGAATAATGATTACACTGGGTAGGTGGTAACTGAGTGGAAGAGGGGGCATAAGAGGTGAACGTGTTGGAAATTTCGTGCATATAATCTGGTTCATAGTTACATGAGTGATGATGTTAAGCTTTTTTTTTTATCATGGAGGTGAACATTTAATATTCACGTGATTTACGTATGCTGTATCTCATTTTAAAAAGAAAAAGTCACCCATTTAATTCCGTTTTAAAAATATACATATTCCATGATAAATAGGTGACTGTGCTTACATCACATCTCTAGTACTTCTTTAATTTGGGATTTGTAATTTGGGTGGGAACCTGAAAGACATACATTTTGCTTAGGTAGCACTTTCTTGAAAATGATACCAGTTTTTAAAGTTTGGTATAACTTTCCTAAACACCTCATCTTTCACATTCTTTCCTTGCACATGTTGCTCCCAGTTTGCACAAGATGTATTCTTAGTCCATCCTCTCCTCCGGACTCTACCACCAAGGTGGAAAATTACTTGTTTTTCAGCGACTGTTCAAATGTCACTTCAGGGTCCTCTTTCATAGCCACAGGCAGTTAGCTCTTCCTGTTGAATTGATCCCTTTACCATTATGTAATGGCCTTCTTTGTCTCTTTTGATCTTTGATGGTTTAAAGTCTATTTTATCAGAGACTAGGATTGCAACCCCTGCTTTTTTTTGTTCTCCATTTGCTTGGTAGATCTTCCTCCATCCCTTTATTTTGAGCCTATGTATGTCTCTGCATGTGAGATGGGTCTTCTGAATACAGCAGACTGATGGGTCTTAACTCTTTATCCAGTTTGCCAGTCTGTGTCTTTTAATTGGAGCATTTAGTCCATTAACATTTAAGGTTAATATTGTTATGTGTGAACTTGATCCTGCCATTATGATATTAACTGGTTATTTTGCTCCTTAGTTGATGCAGTTTCTTCCTAGCCTCGATGATCTTTACATTTTGGCATGTTTTTGCAATGGCTGGTACCGGTTGTTCCTTTCCATGTTTAGGGCTTCCTTCAGGGTCTCTTGTAAGGCAGGCCTGGTGGTGACAAAATCTCTAAGCATTTGCTTATCTGTAAAGGATTTTATTTCTCCTTCACTTATGAAACTTATTTTGGCTGGATATGAAATTCTGGGTTTAAAATTCTTTTCTTTAAGAACGTTGAATACTGGCCCCCACTATCTTCTGGCTTGTAGAGTTTCTGCCAAGAGGTCTGCTTTTAGTCTAATGGGCTTCCCTTTGTGGGTAACCCGACCTTTCTCTCTGGCTGCCCTTAAGATTTTTTCCTTCATTTCAACTTTGGTGAATCTGGCAATTATGTGTCTTGGAGTTGCTCTTCTCGAGGAGTATCTTTGTGGTGTTCTCTGTATTTCCTGAATTTGAATGTTGGCCTGCCCTACTAGGTTGGGGAAGTTCTCCTGGATGATATCCTGAAGAGTGTTTTCCAACTTGATTCCATTTTCCCCCTCACTTTCAGGCACCCCAATCAGACGTAGATTTGGTCTTTTTACATAATCCCATACTTCTTGCAGGCTTTGTTCATTTCTTTTTCTTCTTTTTTCTTTTGGTTTCTCTTCTCACTTCATTTGACTCATTTGATCCTCAATTGCTGATACTCTTTCTTCCAGTTGATCGAGTTGGTTACTGAAGCTTGTGCATTTGTCATGTATTTCTCGTGTCATGGTTTTCATCTCTGTCATTTCATTTATGATCTTCTCTGCATTAATTATTCTAGCTATCAATTCTTCCACTCTTTTTTCAAGATTTTTAGTTTCTTTGCGCTGGGTACGTAATTCCTCCTTTAGCTCTGAGAAGTTTGATGGACTGAAGCCTTCTTCTCTCATTTCGTCAAAGTCATTCTCTGACCAGCTTTGATCCGTTGCTGGCGATGAGCTGCGCTCCTTTGCAGGGGGAGATGCACTCTTATTTCTTGAATTTCCAGCTTTTCTGCCCTACTTCTTCCCCATCTTCGTGGTTTTATCTGCCTCTGGTCTTTGATGATGGTGACGTACTGATGGGGTTTTGGTGTAGGTGTTCTTCCTGTTTGATAGTTTTCCTTCTAATAGTCAGGACCCTCAGCTGTAGGTCTGTTGGAGGTTGCTTGAGGTCCACTCCAGACCCTGTTTGCCTGGGTATCAGCAGCAGAGGTTGCAGAAGATAGAATATTGCTGAACAGCGAGTGTATCTGTCTGATTCTTACTTTGGAAGCTTCCTCTCAGGGGTGTACTCCACCCTGTGAGGTGTGGGGTGTCAGACTGCCCCTAGTTGGGGATGTCTCCCAGTTAGGCTACTCAGGGGTCAGGGACCCACTTGAGCAGGCAGTCTGTCCATTCTCAGATCTCAACCTCCATGTTGGGAGATCCACTGCTCTCTTCAAAGCTGTCAGACAGAGTCGTTCACGTCTGCATAGGCCTCTGCTGCTTCCCCTTTTGTTGTTTAGCTGTGCCCTGTCCCCAGAGGTGGAGTCTACAGAGACAGGCAGTTTCCTTGAGCTGCTGTGAGCTCCACCCAGTTTGAGCTTCCCAGCGGCTTTGTTTACCTACTTAAGCCTCAGCAATGGAGGGCGCCCCTCCCCCAGCCTCGCTGCTGCCATTTCGGTTAGATCGCAGACTGCTGTGCTAGCAATGAGGGAGGCTCCGTGGTCGTGGGACCCTCCCGGCCAGGTGTGGGTATAATCTCCTGGTGTGCCCATTTGCTTAAAGCGCAGTATTGGGGTGGGAATTACCCGATTTTCCAGGTGTTGTGTGTCTCAGTTCCCCTGGCTAGAAAAGGGATTCCCTTCCTCCTTGCACTTCCCAGGTGAGGCAATGCCTCGCCCTGCTTCAGCTCTCACTGGTCGGGCTGCAGCAGCTGACCAGCACCAATTGTCCGGCACTCCCCAGTGAGATGACCCCAGTATCTCAGTTGAAAATGCAGAAATCACTGGTCTTCTGTGTCACTCGTGCTGGGAGTTGGAGACTGGAGCTGTTCCTATTCGGCCATCTTGCCACCACAGGCAGTGAGTTAGCTCTCTATATTCTTAAAATTCACATAGTATATTGTAATATGTTTGTATGTGTGTCTCCCATACACAAAAGATTCCCAAATTGTTGATTGAGTAAATAAATGAATGGAATAAATTGCATATGGAGTCAACCATAGGGTAAGAATGGGATTGGCTCTTTGAATTATGTAAGAGAACATTATTATTATTTTTTTGATCAGGAATGAGCTATCCTTTTTATTGCTCACATGGTAATTTGTACATTTCTTCTGATAGTTTGAATAAAAGTGTAATTTATATGTCAATCTCTGCTACATGCTATAAAATGCCACAAGTGCAGCACTGTGCTTTATTTATTCTTATTTTCCCATTATTGCACTTAGTTCTATTATAGTCGGTAGCTGGCATTTCATGAATGTTTGTTATGTGATTATGAATCAATGAATTTAGAAACAGTCAGTTAAACAATGAATGCAAAATCTGTCATACTTACCCATTCATGAAATTTACCATACTATCAGTTAACATTTTCTGAGTTGAGTTGAAATTTTCTGAGTCTTTACTACCAGAGTACAATTTGCATCAGAAAAATGTAAAAGCCACTCAATGAACATCAAAAATTTTCTAGTAAATACTGAAAAATAAAAAGTTTAATTGGAAACTAGTTTTAAAAAATAAAATCAAAATTATAAAAATGAGTTTACTTAGCCTTTATTTAACAAAAATTTTCAATGCTAAGTCTTAGAAAAAACAATTAATAAGACATTGGTTTGAAAATATATATATCTTTCCTAATTAAATTGTACAAAGTACTATATAGCCTCTTTCACTTTATTTTTAATTTGAGTGTGCTGAAGATAATAAATAAGGTCATTTAAAGAATATTAAAGGGCTTTATTCATTTCCTCAATAATCTCCTTTGAGAGTTATCTCTTATCATCATCCTTGTCCTAATTTTCTTGTATGTTGACCAGTATAAATAGGTCAGATTTTTATTTGTGAATGATTTAATCTGTAAATTGAACATCACTTCCAACATTATTCATCACCTGCAAGAAGTTCTACAACATTTTCAAGGTTTATGATTTAAATTGCTGGACATCGTCTCCAGAAACTTTGGGAATACACTCTTTTTAAGTGTATTCCTAATACACTGTCTTTATAGTGTACTCCTAGAGTTTCTGGACATGTTGTTCAGCAAATATAATGACTTAATTCTAATGGATGCAGTAAGTTATTTTAAAACGACAGCAAATTTTGAATGACCAATCTTATAAAAATCCTGTTAGCAAAAATGATTTTATAATGACTAGTTTTGCTACTCTTTGCAACTTTGTAACTCTGGACAAAAATTATATGAATAATATCTTTTCATACATTAAATATTTATCTGAAGAGAATATGGCAAAACTACATAAAGTACAAGTAAGAAAATGTGTGCATGTGCATGTGTATGTTATTTAATGTTTATTAATTTCTCACTAATTTCAATTAGTACTCTATATTCTTTACATACATCACAATTTTTAGAACAAACATGTAATAGGTAATTTTACCACCATTATGCAGAAAGAAAAAAAAAGAAAGAAAAACTTACATCCCTTAAGATTACAGATTTAGCTCAAGAGATAGAAATAGGATTGAAACCAGAATTCTGAATTAACACAAAAATGTGTAGTTATCCTTTTATTCTTTCGATTGCTCCAGCAAACCCTCTCTCAGACCAGTTTCAATTGATGAGGTTTTAGGAAGTTGGAATAAGCAACCTCAGGAAACTTTCTATCTCTAGAACGCTTAATAATAAATGATGTTCAATGGAACTATTAATTTTTGTAGTTAAAGAATAATTCTAATTTTTTTTCCTCAATGTATAACAGAAATTTCCATTTTAGTATCTAAACAGTTTAGAAACCCGCTTTCCACAGGACAGTAATGAGTACCTCATAAGATGTAGTTTGGAAAATATTGGATAAAAACAGCATGTCATTCTGAAATCGTTTTACTGTTCCTTTTTCAAAAGTCATTCATTTGGAATATAACCGTATTCAGAATAAACTGAATTTTTCACTTCCTATTTATTTATCTAAAAGAAATAGATAGTTTTTTTCATATAATGCATTTTCTTCTATATTATTAAAACAAATTTATCCTTAAAACAGATATGTACTAAAAATTTTTATAGAAGTCAAAGGAAAATTGAAATGATATTCAATAAATTCAGTCTGATTGCAACAGTTTCCTCAAAGCATGAAAGCTATAGGAACGTTTATTAAAATGTTTTTCTTCTATTTAGGCAAAATGTAACAGCAAGAAATTTTTCGTAAGTGCAATAAAAGTAAATGTAAGTTTGCCTACCGTAGAATGGTTGAACAAAAAACAAATATTGTGATATCAATGTCCACTCTTTTAAAAGACGTTGTCTTTACAGCCACTGTGATCTACAGTGCCAAATATAACCCTAAGATAGACTCTAAGATTTATGTCCAATATGTTAGAAACAAACCACATTTACAGTCTAAAAGAAAAATAAATTCATCGTTTTGTTCTAAAACAGAACAATTATCCGGAAACACCTGAATGTCTACTTTAAACTATAATCTCAAAATTAGGATGTGACAGATAAAAAGAGTTACATATTTCATCAAGCTTTAGTATCACAATTTCATTCAAGTTTGATCTAACTCTATAGAAAGTGAAACATGCTTACTCTCTCTCTCTCTCTCTCTATATATATATACACACACATATATATATATCTCATTTCCAGATTAGATGGAAATTTCAATAAAACCAAGTAATACAATATATGTAGGAAAGCACATTGGCTACTGCTTCATTTTTCCGCTTCCTCTCTGTGGTACCAGGAAGTGGTATAAAGCCCTATAAAAACACAGCATAGCTGGTGAAACTAATAGGTTGATGTAAGTGGAAATTCAATATAAGCGGGCTTGACAAATGTGGGGAAATTTAACATTGAGCCTGTGGGATTTGGGGCTAGACTTTTAAATTTGATTGATAGGTTTAAGAATTTTATATGTATGGATTCAATACAAGTGTGTATCATGGTATCATAAAAGCAATGTTATCAACTAAAAATGTTACAAACTCTAACTCCCAGGCATTGGATACGTGATGTCTTTTTAGCTACTAAAGTTAACTGTTGGAATTGACTTGTTTTTACCTAGTTTTGATGTGCTTTTTTCAATTTAACATATTTCCTGAGCTGCTTCTTAGAAGCCCATTTTTTGTTGTTGTTCAATTGGCATTTGGCGATGTCACCTGAAGGAAATATTTTGCATAGCATTTTGTTTGATTAAAGTTTTGTTTTTAAGTGCCATTTTAGAATTCAGTTAAATAAAACATTTTTAAATTTAGTTTCCTAAAGAAATTTTATTCAAACCTTGTATACATTCTTGCAGATATTCTAATCTTCAATTTAATGGAAAGAAAAACTCCCACTAAACTACATTTACAAAAGCAACACCTTAAATGAGGATAGTTTTCTTTTTCGTCGCCACCTTGGGAAATATCTACAAATACTTTGAAATTTTAAGGGCAGAAACTATTAAAAAACAAAGTTAGTAGCCATGAATGTGGCTTCAAACTGCAACTTAAAAAATGTTAAAACAAAGATCCTAATTCCACTTAATCCTTTAGTTATCTACACTTTATAAACATATGAATATACAAGAGACAGTGTTAAGTTTGTGATATAATTTTCTATTATAGCAAATTGTTTCTATGAAAATAGTTTAGTATTTCATACTAAATAATATGAATTAATGAATGCCAGTAATGGTAAAATATGTTGGAAGTGGTAGATTCTGAATAATTTTTCTCAGTGCAACAAGTAAGTTAAAAACATGATTAGTCAACCTAGTTCAATTTTTTTTTTTTCTTTTTCTTTTTTTGAGACAGGATCTCACTCTATCATCCAGGCTGGAGTGCAGCGGTGCAATCTTGGCTCACTGGAGCCTCCAACTCTTGAGTTCAAGCTATTCTCATGTCTCAGCCTCCCAAGTAGCTGGAATTACAAGCACAGACCATGAGTCTAGGCTAATTTTTGTATTTTCAGTAGAGATGGGGTTTCACCATGCTGTTCAGGCTGGACTGGAACTCCTGACCTCAAGCAATCCGCCTACCTCGGCCTCCTAAAATGCTAGGATTACAGGCATGAGCCACCACGCCTGGCCCGATTTCTTAATTACCAAACAAAATATAGGTATGAACTAGATTAACTTTAGAGAATCAGATTAATTAATGATAGGCTGGATATTATGTAGATAGAAGGAATGTGTGGAAAAGATATATGAAGAGGGAGAGGGGGAATGTTTTTCTTTTAGATTTACGTTTACCCAAATATTGAAATAGCAGTTAGGCAGTTAGTATGTAGTTAAATATTTGAAGTGCTGAAACATATATACAGATGTAATAGAAAAAGATTTTAATTTCATTGAAAAAAATTTTTGTTCAGTCTCTACTGCTCTGAAAGCAATCCATAGAAATTAAAGTCTTCAACTGACATTTCTGTTTCGATAAGATATACTAAATATCTACATAAATTATTATAAAAATTCCATAAGCCAACATTCAATATTTTAAAATACATTTCAAAATATTTTATAAATATTTCAAAAATAAATCAAATGTGATTACTAGGTTCCATGAGATCCTTGAGAGCAGGATCACATATCACAAGAATTTGTTAATATTTTATGGAATTAAAACTAGAGATTATGATGTTTAAACAAAAATTATTGCATATTATTTACAAATGTGTTATCCTTTGTTTAATTTAGGTAATTGTCTTTCAATTAGTTGTATAGCAATTAGGAAATAGAGTTTGAGCCATAATACATGCTTATCAATTGCTTTTTCAAATATATCATCAAAGCAAATATAATTGTGTATTTTATACATTTTCTCTAGGAAGGCTTTTTGTTTTTGCTAGTTAAATATAATAACAAGAAAAGTGGCAAAAATTCTATACAGATTTTTAAATACACTTTTCACAAGCATAACAATTGTACACTGATCTAAACTGGGAATTTAATATAATTTTTTTTAAAACATGGAAGACAAGAATTAAAGATGCGAATTCTAGATGTACTCATTCCTGCTGAGTGTATTACTTCTAGGCCCTTTTCAGAGGCTAATGCTAGGACATTCCTGAATGTATTCTAAACCATACACAACACGTCTATACCTATTTATATGTTTGATTCTCAAGGGTTCTTCAAGTATACTGTTTTATCATTTCCTAATAGAGATATTTTTTAATCAATTATGCCTCCAATAGATTTGTCTAACTTCAATGTCAATAGCTATAACATCATATATAGTTTAGACATTTAATGAACAAATTCTTTTTTCAAACTATATAGTTATTATTAAAAATGCAAATACTTTTTTGGTACAAACATTTTCCTCTATTAAATTTTATGGAAAATACCAGCATTAAGTTTTACATTGAACATCATAAATTCAGTGTGAGCAAGTGTATTTTGTTTTGTTTTGTTTGTTTTTGAGACAGTCTCGTCAACCTGGCTGGAGTGCAGTGGCATGATCTTAGCTCACTACAACCTCCGCTTCCCGGGTTCATGTGATTCTCGTGAGTTGGCTTCCCAAGTAGCTGAGACTACAGGCGTGTGCCATCATGCCTGAGTAATTTTTGTATTTTTAGTAGAAATGGGTTTTTACCATGTTGGCCCGGCTGCTCTCAAACTTCTGGCCTCAAGTGATCCACCCGCCTCAGCCTCCCAGAGTGCTGGGATTACAGGAGTGAGACACCACACCTAGCCAAGCTTTTCTAACTTCAAGAAGTAGAGCAAGGACACAATGTCATTATTCTTTAAGTTGTAGACACATCTGATTGCATCCAAAGTCCATTAGAATCGTGTTTGTCTTTTCATTGTAACAAACTGGACCCTAGTGAAGATGAACTGTAGTATACAAAATTAGCATGATGTAATTCAATCAAATTACAATTACTTTCTGTTACATTGTTATTTGTAGAGGAAAAATAAATATAGATTTCCAGTCTCCGAAGACAAAGCTCTTCCTCCCTTTCTCACTTTGACTCCAATGCCCATTTTGTCTCGGGCATACAGTAAACAATCAGTAAGTTAAAACTTACCATAAATCAACATGAACTCTCTAATTTTGTATTCTCAGGTTCTGGTTCCAGTGTGATCAAAACATTGCTATTTCTGGATCATGTACAGACTAAATATCAAGAGAAGTGATTCTCTTTCTGTCTTTCTCCTGCTTGCTGTAATGGCCATTCACCCTCATTTGCATTCCCTGCAGACAGCCAAAAGGGAAATGAGAAGATGGCCTTTGGGTCACTCAGCTTGGCTAACACCCTATTAAGTCTCAGAAATGACAGAGTATGGGAAAGGCTTTATATTACAGGTTATATGAGGTTTTCAGATTATGTATACCAGTGCTATCTCAGTTCTTCATGACCACAGATAATTAAAGTAAAGTCTGCATTCAATCTGCTGCTTTTCTATGGTTGGCTGAACATTAGGGAAATTTAGATGTATGGGAAAATATGAAAATATTTTCTAGTACTTGAAAAACTCTTTTACAAAATTGAAAATGATATAGTCTTTTCTTTTTATGACAGGGAAAATGATATTGGTTATGCTGAGAAAAACTGGAATGTGTCAGGGAAAAAAACAAAAAATTTTAATGTAATTTTTGAATTGAAATCATTTCTTTTTTTATTAGTAATATTTATTCTGATGTGGAAGCAAAGAGACTTCCAGCTAAAGGCAAGAAGCTGAGAAAAGGAAATCTTATTTTCTAAGATTCCCAGTTCTTAGATGTGACAGACTCTTAGTGAGAGTAAGACTGATGTTAATACCCCGGGCCTAGGCCAAAAATACCATGCATCTGTAACTTGTCCCAGGACCCACAAAGTAAAAAGATACAACAGAAACTTGTTGGAGTTTCCTATGAATGCACATGTGATTATTGAGCCACTTTAAATGTATTATGTACCATATAATTATAATGTGTATTACATGAACATTATCATAAATATTAACAACATTGAGAAAGAAACTTTTTTTCCTTCTTTTTTTTTTTTTTTTTTCTTTTTGAGATGGAGTCTCACTCTGTCACCCGGGCAACCTCTGACTCCTGGGATCAAGTGATTCTTCTGCCTCAGCATCCTGAGTAGCTGGGACTACAGGCATGCACCACAATGCCCAGCTAATTTTTGTATTTTTAGTAGAGATGAGGTTTTGCCATGTTGGCCAGGCTGGTCTTGAACCCCTGACCTGAGGTAATCCACCAGCCTTGGTCTGCCAAAGTGCTAGGATTACAGATGTGAACCACCGTGCCTGGCATAAAAAAAAAAAAAAAAAATTAAAGACTACTTTTCCCATGTCATCAGACATTTACCATAACCTAAACACTCTCCTGATTTTAATCATCTCAAGCAGAATTGCTATGAAATTGTTATTAAATTGAACATATGCTTTTGTGCTTTAACATGGTTTTATTTAACATAAGAATCTCCACTAATTTATTCATTATTATTTAAAAGGAAAAACACATTTCAATAATTTATTTCACCTTAATTTTTAAGAATATTAATATATTGACATATGTCCTCTTTTTTGCCTATAATTCCTTATTTGGTAACAAATAATTCTTTTTTCATTTAGAATTATAATCTTGTAAGGATTTCATGACCAAAAACCCAAAAGCAAATGCAATCAAAACAAAGATAAATATCTTGGACTTAATTAAAGTAAAGAACTGCACAGCAAAAGAAACAGTCTACAGAGTAAATAGACAACCCACAGAGTGGGAGACAATCTTCACAATCTGTACATCTGACAAAGGACTAATATCCAGACTCTACAACTAACTTGAACAAATCAGCAAGAAAAAAAAAAAAAATGTCATCAAATAGTGGGCTAAGGACAAAAATAGACAATTCTCAAAAGAAGATATACAAATGGCCAACAAACACTTAAAAATGCTCAACATCACTAATGATCAGCTAAATGCAAACTAAAACCACAATGCAATACCATCTTAGGCCTGCAAGAATGGCCATAATCGACAGATTAAAAAATAACAGATGTTGACATGGATGCAGTGAAAAGGGAACACTTCTACACTTCTGGTAGGAATGTAAACTATACAACCATTATAGAAAACAGTGTGGAGATTCCTTAAATAACTAAAAGTAGAATTACCATTTGATCCAGCGATCCAGTACTGGGTATTTATCTAGAAGAAAAGAAGTCATTATATATAATAGATACTTGCACATGCATGTTATGGCAGCATAAGTTGCAATTGCAAAAATGCGGAACCAGCCCAAATGCCCATCAGTCAACAAGTGGATAAAGAAACTGTGGTATATATATATATATTGTGTGTATATACACACACACACACACATATATATTCAGTTGATAAAGAAACAAGCATATATAATATACATATATATACTCAAATGTACCACTAATTGATAAAGAAATGAGCATATATATATACTTGAATGTACCAGGTATCAATGGCATATCTATATATATCTATATAGATATGTAGATATGATGGGCTACTACTCAGCCATAAAAGGAATGAATGAATGGCATTTGCAGCAACCTGGATGGAATTGGAGACTATTATTCTAAGTGAAGTAACTCAGGAATAGAGAACTAAACATCATATGTTGTCACTCATAAGTGGGAGCTAAGCTATGAAAGCTTTGAAGATGCAAAGGTATAAGAATGGCACAATGAATTTGGGGACTCAGGGAGAATGTGTGGGAAGGGGGTGAGGTGTAAAAGACTATGGATTGGGTTCAGTGTATACTGCTCAGGTGATGGGTGCACCAAAATCTCTCAAATCACCGTTAAATAACTTATGTAGCTAAGTACTACCTGTTTCTCAAGAACTTATGAAAATAAAAAAATTTTAAAAATCTTGGTAAATGTAACCAAAGTGGAATAACTATATTAAAAGTTTTCTGTCTCCTTTTACATATTACCTTTTCCTCTCCAGAAAGATTGTACTATATTTTTTGACAATTGTCAAAAGAAGATATACACATGGCCAAAAAAAATGAAGAAATTACATTTTCGGTTTTCATCCCTATCACATTCCAGTTTTTATTAATACAACCAATATCATTTTGCCTATCATAAAAAGAAAAGACTATATCATTTTCAATTATTGTAGAAGAGTTTTTCAAGTACTAGAAAATATTTTCATATTTTAACTTTATATATAAAGTTTGTTTGAAAGCCAAATATTGTCTGTTTTTCTTCTATAGTTTAATAAATAGTATTTTATGGCATTTATGAATATGAATAGTTGTTAACTTTTTTGCTTTCTTTTTGATTTTTTCTTTGATATTTTTCGTTGTACATTCACTACATCTTTAATTTCAAAGTATTGAATGTACCAGGTGTCAGTGGAATTTTACATGCACGGTTTTCTTGGCGTCATCATTCATTCTTTCATTCCATAGGTATATGTTGATACCTTTGTGCATTACACTGTGTGAAGCACCAGACCTTGTGGATATTTATTGTTTTGCCACAATCATCACATCCTCCTTTTATGGTAACCAGTTTGTGGTTTGGGTTTAGATGATCTACCCTTCTTCCACTCAGCCCATCTGTGTTAGGTAAAACTGATTCTCCATCCCTCACCCCTCAGCTCCACTAGTAGAACCTCTTTTCCTCCTTGAGGTACTCTAGTAATAAATTTAGTACTGATGATGATATAAAGAATAGGTTATTCTCTATATGCTAAAAGGCAAATCAATTATTAGTTTATTCATGTTATGTTATAATTTCTAATATTTAAAATTATAAGAACAACATTAAAATCGAATAAAATATAATTTTTCTAATAAACATGAAATCACCTATTTTTCTCTTTATAAATATTTTAAGTTTGTGCATTTTCTTCCACCTTTCTGAGATATATAAATGTATTGCTTTCTGTGACTTTAACAAAATCAATCACTTTTTATTTTCCATTTGGTATGACCCATTTGTTTCTTTAGCGTATCTTTCACTTCAGTGACTATCTAACATCTCATTCGTCTTCCACAATATACATATTTATCTTCTTAGCTGACAACTTATTTCCAAATTTTCACCATTGTAGATAGTTCTGTAACAAATCTTTTTTTGTATTTTATGTATTTACCATTTGGGTAGTTTATTTTTTATTTATTTATTTATTTATTTATTTATTAAGACAGAGTGTTGTTCTGTCGCCTGGGCTGGAATGCAGTGGTGTGATCTCCACTCACTGCAAGCTCTGCCTCCCGGGCTCAAGCAATTCTGCTTCAGCCTCCCCGAGTAGCTGGGATTATAGGCGCATGCCACCACACCTGGCTAATTTTTGTATTTTCAGTAGGGACGGGGTTTCACCATTTGGGCAGGCTGGTTTCAACCTCCTGACCTCAAGTGATCCACCTGCCTTGGCCTCCCAAAGTACTGGGATTACAGGCGTAAGCCACTGTGCCCAGTGTGGGTAGTTTATTTTGTGTTGGGGGGCTATATGGTTTTATAGAATGGTGAATTTTTGTACTAATTTTGTCACAGTTTCTCCAGGGTGGTGAAATGCTTATTATTATGCTTTTCTTTCACTTTTAACAGACAAATTATGTTTGTACATATTTATGGGGTACAGAGTGAGATTTTGAAGCATGCATACAATGTGTAATGATCAAATCAGATTGATTAGTATATTCATCATCTCAAACATTTATCATTTCTTTGTTGTGAACATTCAAGATCCTCTTTTCCAGCTTTTTGAAAATATACACTAAATTATGTTAACCATATCCACCTGAAAATGCTACAGAACACTATAACTTATTCCATCCATCTAGTTGTAACTCTCTATCCATTAACCAACCTCTTCCTATACCGGCCCATAATTTTTCTTCAAAAATCTGTGGTTTAGGCCAGGCATGGTGGCTCACGCCTGTAATCCCAGCACTTTGGGAGGCCGAGGCTGGTGGATCTCCTGAGGTTGGGTGTTCGAGACCAGCCTGACCAAAATGGAGAAAGCCTATCTCTACTAAAAATATAAAATTAGCCAGGTGCGATGGCATATGTCTGTGGTCCCAGCTACTTGGGAGGCTGAGGCGGGAGAATCATTTGAACCTGAGAGGCAGAGGTGGTGGTGAGCCAAGATCGCACCACTGCCCTCCAGCCTGGGCAACAAGAGCAAAACTCTGTCTCAAAAAATTAAAAAAATAAAAATACGCGGTTTCAAAGTCCACAGCATTATTTGAAAAATATGACATGTTCATTGTTTGAAAAGTATGACATGTTCATTGTTCTTAAAGATCTATAAATAGAAAGACAATACTGAAGACATACTAGTATTAATCTTTTATTCCTCCAGTACAGTTATTATTTTTTACAAATTGAAAGGTAAATGCTTGCTTAACTTTTTATGTCAATTTTGTTAATATTCTGGTAAAAATAAACTGGTAAAATGTACTATATCAGCATTTATACACATATGCATTTAAAGATTTAGAGTAATTTAGAAAAAATTAGATTTAAAAGGTCTCTCTCTTCTTCATTGCACCATCATGCTTAATCATGGATAGATTCCTCTCTCACATCCTAGCCACAAAGTGAGGATTGTTGTATTTTGTTTCTTTCATATTGATCTTGTGATGTCCAACAGAGAAATATGCAGCGTGGGTCCCTATTTCTTTTCGGTTGCAGAATAACAAAAATAGCAAATTTGCATTGCATCCTTTCAGAATAGTGGCATAATGAATGAAAATCACTCAGACTCCAGAATTGTAGCTCTTTTACTCTCAACTTAAACATCATAGGTAGACTTGCATTTTGGTGTAAAGTGTTCCCATCTACCAAACTGATGTTATTTTAAGGATTATTTTAAACTTTTGAGTAAATTGTATGTTATTTCTTTCTAACATACTCAACATTTTATAGCAAAACAAAAGAGAAAACACACATATTGTCATAATTAAATGCTAACCAAGTAGATAGCATTCTAGAGTTAAACTCTGTCTGTCAACTAAAGCCTTAGAGCTGGAAATGAGAAATTTGTAGTGAGAAGAGTCAACATCATTAGAAATGACAAAGTAAGATTTTCTCATTGCATTTTTCATGGCATATAAATTTGTTAGACCTATAAGCTACAGTTGTTCATAACACCTGAACAAATAATTCAAGAGTTGAAAGGTAGACTGAAGGTGGTGGGAGGAGGAGGGAGGAGCAGAGGTAATATAGTTTGACTTTGTGTCCCCACCCAAATATCATCTTGAATTATAATCCCCTTCCATCAGGGGAGGTGCCATGTGGGAGATGATTGGATCATGGGGATGGTTTACCCCATGCTGTCTTGTGACAATGAGTGAGTTCTCACAAGATCTGTTTGCTTAAATGTGTGGCAATTTCCTCCCATCCTCTCTCTCCTGCCACCATGTAAAATGTGCCTTGCTTCCCCTTTACCTTCTGCCATGGTGGTAAGTTTCCTAAGGCCTCCCTAGCCATGCAGAACTGAGTTACTTAAACCTCCTTTCTTTATAAATTACCCAATCTCAGGTAGTTCTTTTATTATTATTATTATACTTTATGTTCTAGGGTACATGGATGCAGCTGGAAACCATCATTTTCAGCAAACTACCACAAGAACAGTTAGTTCTTTATAGTAGTGTGAAAGCGGATGAATACAGGAGGAAATGGGAAGGGAGAGATCTTAATGGAGCCAGTTTAGGGATCTTCCATTTCCCAAAGAAGCCATTGAAGTTCCAATTACCCTTAGTAGAGTCATGCCATCAATGAAAGAGACCAACAAGGTTATTGTTGTGGTGACATATAGTCACTAACTACTAAAATGACTACATATAAAGCTGAATATGGGTAACGTTAAAATATAGTTAAGAGGAGTTTGAGGAGGAGAGCTTCAGTTGACAGAGGGGTTCTCATGGGAGGAGTAGAGTCAAATAGAAAGAACAAAGGCCTTCAAGGTTCTGTAAAAAATCATTTCCATTCTAGGAGTCCGGGAATCAATTCCATTCAAAACAAGAAGCCAGGAAGCACTTCCAGCACAGGAGGTACCTTTCAAAAGAAGCCTGAGACTCCAACCCAGCTTCAGAGCGTGTATTTAAAATCATAAGAATCAAAATCTGTCCCTGCCATGCTTCAAGGACTGTTCTTGTGAGCATAGAATCAGGAGTTGGCCTTAAAAATGGATCACTGATCAATCATCCAGGAGCAAAGACAAAGGTGCACACTTGAATGCTGACTCTTATTCTTTATGTCATAGACATCAAAACTGTTAAAGAAAAAGAAATTACTTGTAACACTTGTTAAAGATGGCAAGGAAGACTTTATTCAAGAGAGACTACTGCAAGAGGGGCTTTGCAATAGATTCAATCTTAATACAACAATGACAAGTGGAGATTTATAGTCAAGGCGTAGAGTTAGGGGTCAGTGAATGGAAAGTTACGAAGAGAAAATATAAAGGTTCAACAGGATATTTGCTGTAGGCAGGCCATGATGATAAAATATTGAGAATGAGGATGAGAAATTCGATCAGATGTAGAGGGTGACCAGATACCAAAGGTGGAGTTTCTCCACTAAATTGACTCACCAAAATTCTTGCTAAACTGGACTAAGCAAGCCAAAGACAGGGTCCAAAGTCCAGGCCTTGTTAACAAAAAATGTTTGGTCAAGAATAGAATCTTTGTAATGCTCAAGACAGAAGCTTCCCTTCACTTAATGGCATATAGAAAATTTAAAGGACACTATTCTGTCTACTCTGAGTATATATAAATAATGATCACATAGGGACTTTTGAACAGCTCTACAAACCACCTGAGAAAAGTGAAGTCAACTATGTAAGGAAAGAGATTTTGTTGTTATACATATTTTATTTTATGTACTGCCTATATCATTATCATATAGCTTTTATACATCTGAGGTATACAATATATGCTTATTTGGCTAGAAATTGGAAGTGTTGATCCTTATGTTTTTACCTTCAGAAGACATAAGGAATGCATCTTGACTGTGGGTGCATCTTCCATGCTCCAGAGTCTTAAAACAATCAAGCTATAGAAACTATTGCCTGGGTAAAAAATGTCCAAAGTTCCCTGACTAGAGAATAAGCCATTGAGAGGCAAATGGTGAATCTGGAATAAAATAAAAACAAACATCTACTGTCCCATATAAAACAAACAAACAAACAAACAAAAAGACCTCAGCTTTTCATAGTGTGATAAGCTTAAAGACAATTACCAGTTATTGGAGAGTTCTTTGAACTAGGGGTTTCAAAATCTCAAGTAGTTTCTCATAGGACGAAGCAATCTTCATAAAGTATTCATGGTAAAACTTTCAATATTTATAAAAGTACATAATGAAATCCTACCGAAAACAAGTTAAGCAGTATCAAAATTGCATAGGGTAGACACCTGCACATACACAATTATAAAACATAAGAAAATGCATAGCATATAAAGCTAAACATAATGAGTTTTACCCACTCAATTTTTATGAAAAAAATAACCTGATTTGAATTAAAACAACCTCTGGAGGTGGACTAATATATATTATAAAAAACGAGTAAATGTAAGGCGTGGGAAAAGTTCAGACATTCCTTCTCCATATTGAATCAATTAATAGCATGTACAAGGAAACCCTGATTATTTGAAGGAGTGGAGAAAAATGACTTGATTCTTTACATGTAGTACAGACTATTATTAGTATTCCAGATAGACTGTGTTGTAGAGAGTCCATCATATGCTTTGATCTGTCTACATCCACAGCTGGAAACTTTGTACTGGGCCCTGGAAGCAGCACGATCTGACAGTTGGCTCCACCAGGAAAGTGAGTTAGTGGTTGCAAATGTTAATCAGTGGATCAAAGCATAAAATGGGATAAAATTGGGTCCTTTTAAAATTCTGGTTTCATATCCTATAGACCTAAACAATTAAAACATTCATAAATTTTTCCTAACTTATCCATACTTCTTACCTACTACTCCTTGGGCGGCCTGCCTCCCTCCCTCCCCCCTTCCCTTCCTTCCTCCCTCCCTCCCTCCCTCCCTTCCTTCCTCCCTCCCTCCCTCCTTCTGTTCCCCCTCCCTCTCTCCCTCCTTCCTTTTCTCCTTTCCCTCTCTCTCTCACTTTCCCTTTTCTTCTTTTATTCCATTTGAAAATCTGTGTTTTAGCTTAAACAATAAACAGTGTTTCAAATGATCAGAAAGATCAAAAAGTGGTTTAAAATATACATATAATTTTAATATATGCACCAGACACATACACCCATGCCACACTACACAAACAAACACACACATCCCTTCCCAATGTGAGTAAAAACTCTTAAATAATAGACACAACAAGTACATAACTGAATTCGAAATATACTGGTTTGGATCATCAAACATCTGAAAATGACAATGACACCAAGGCAAACAAGCCAAAACAAGGAAACTAACCTGTTTATCTTAATTCTTATGTCTCCAGACATGCACTTTTAGAACTACCTGATTTTCAGATTCGAATTTTTCTCCTGCATAAAATTCTATATACAAAAAGATATGGTCAAGACCAATAGAGTTTCTAAAATGTGCTGTAGTTCTATAGTTTTGCAGATGAAATTAATTCCTCTTCCACAGAATATTCATTCTATTTAAATAGTTGAAAGCTGGTTTTTATAATAAAAAATATTTCATGGTGAATGGCAAAAACATGCTGTAACAGCAGTACAGAGAATTTGGTGAAAGTCAGATAATCTATGTTTTGACAATTTGAACAGAAAAAGAATGAAAATAGCCTTTCTTTAAAATTCCATGCCTTTGCATGCAGCACTCCAGTAATTCATGATGCTAATCAAGTTAAAATGACCACATATTAAGCTGAATATGGGTAACTTTAAATTTTTTATTGAAAAATTAAGGAAACATTACTGCAATTAACTGATTTGCTCAAATTCACAGAAGATATTTTAGAAATCATCCTTCACAAATATTACTCCACTTCCTCCTACTATGATTCTTACACTCTGCCCTTCTCTACATCTTCCTCGACAATTGTCTTCACATATGTAATACATTGTATTTCCCAAGGTTTTTCACCTGCATTGCTTCAAATATCTTGATAAATATTTCATTTCTTGGAGAACTAGCCTTATCTATACAAGAAGCATTGATATCCTCTAACCTATAGCTTTTGAAATTTGTCATGTTTGTTATTAAGCACATAAAAATAGAGACTAATTTCTAATGGTGATACATTATGGCACTTTGTGTAATGGACACTATACCTTTAATTATGTTTCAGTGTTCATTTTAATGTTAGCTTGATTACTTAAAATTTAAGATGAAAATTTGAAATATAAGAATGCATTATTGAAAAGAATAATGTGCTTTAGTGTTACTTTCATCCTTCCTAATTCTCAAATTGGTGAATGTAGGAATATAATTCTGCTTTGTCTCAGAATCAAAGCACTGTGATCAGTTGGCTACCTTTTAACCAAACCATCCTAGCATTCCAAGAGAGTTAAACTCCAACTGTTTAGAAGCCTTAATGTCTAAACTCTCTGGGAAATATTTTGTCCCCCAAAATTATATGTAGCTGAAATCAGTACCTCAGAGCTTTCCACTAATCACTCATTTAATTTATTATCAATTGTAGATATATATGTATTTATGCCATTTGTTTTACTGTGACTAGTGCATCACATTGACTTTATATTTTTATCAATAAAATGACAGACTTAAAGATAATTTAAATATCCCTTAAATCAGTTAATTGGGCTAAGTTTTAGCTCTGTTTTTTCTTCTGAGAATACACGATTGAGTAATAAAAAATTTATTCCAATATGCCTAACCTCTTTAAGATTCTCGGAATTCTTTCTGAATTGTTATTATATTTTTTTAAATCATTGAGGGTGACCATATTTTGTTAACATCATTATTATTTGCTTTTCTCTTCTATCTGATGTCTCCAGGTTATCAAACTGCCTTCTTAGTCACTTTTATTTGGGGTCCCTTATTTTGTAATTTGAAATTCTTGCACATATTTGATAAAAGAAAGTATTTTGTCATGTTTAATGGAAATTATTTGTCTTAGCAGTGGTCTCTTAGAAGACTTTTCAGTAGATTTAGGGTAGTTCCAACAAGTTTTAAGCAGCAGATTCTCATTTGCCTTTGAGTTTATCAACATGATATACATGGGAGATTTGCTTTTTGGGGTTACTCTGAAAGATGATTTGTGAAAATCTTACTTATTAAATACTGAAGTTGACAATTTATTTGTATCAGTTTGCTTTTGCTGTGTAACATATCATTCCAAAATGTAGTATCTTTCAGCATCAATGATTTGTTTACCGGATGATTCTATTGTTCTGCTGGATATGTATTATTTTCCAGGTTAACTTGTTTGATACTAGCTTGGCTGGCTTTTATGCATAAAAACACAGCTGTGAGTAGATGGAATGTTGATTATTGGCTGAATGATCTAGACTGTGCTCACTCATACATGAGGTGTTTAGCAGGCTGTTGGCCAAGGTGATAAAGACATTTGGGATACATGACTCTAATCATCCCGCATGTTATCCTATTCTTACCAGGGTTCCAAGAGCAGCAAGAGAGCAAGCCTCAATGCACACACATTTTTAAAGCATCTACTTGCATGGTTGTTAATGTAACAGTGGTCGAAAGCAATTAACATTAGGCCGTCACATATACAAGGCATGGAAAAATAGGCTCTACTTTTTAATGAGAGGGAAAGACTGGATGTACATTTTTGTAAACTGTCCCACATTAAACAGAGTTTTGAGTTTCAATATTTGCTCTGCTCTGTGCCTGTAATCCCAGCTACTCTGGAGGTTGAAGCAAAAGAATCACTTGAACCCCAGAGGTGGAGGTTGCAGTGCTGAGACCACGTCACTGCACTCCAACCTGGGTGACAGAGTGATAGAGTGAGACTCTGTCTCAAAACAGCAACAACAACAACAGAATTAGTAAGTTTTCTGGAATCTTGTTTTTAAACCTCCAATGCCCTGCGAGATTTGACTAGGTTGAATAAATGAGTAGTTAACCTAGTCTAGCCTATTTTTCCTGAGGATAAATAATCTACTAAGGACTGCTAATACATTGGTAGCATTATTTTAGTATTGATTACTACAGTTGAGTAGTTTTTAATTTTGTATTTTTAGTGCATATTGCCAATTAATAATTCTAGTGATACTATTAGTGCCATAAAGACAGTGTTGTTATTTTTATGGTCATTTTTTCTCCCTAAATTAGTTTAGTAGGCATCATATTTTTGTATCAGTATTTCTAGGGTTTTGAATGACCAAGTGTTAAAATTAATGACATTGTCTATTAGGAGCATGCCTATTGATAATCTTATCATGTATTCTGGGTTATTTTAGAGATAACATTTGTCAAAATCACACTTATTTCGGGGTGAAAAGAACTGCACTGTAGACTATGACAGCTTGAATGGAAACTACATCAAATGAGGACTCAGTTTCACTGAGCTGGGTGGGACACCTAGGAAAGCTTTCAAGACACAACCTTATTCCATGAACACCTCTTTTTGAGCTTCATAAACTTCGTTTCCCAGAACCATGTTGTGCATGTTCATCCAAGGGACATGAACTATAAAGACCCAAAGTAATATTCAAAGATTTTTGCATAGCCTTTTCCAGGTTTATTTCATTTTTTTACATGGAGACAAAATTCTACCTCTATATATTGTTTAAAAATACAGCCAAATCTCCAGATTCAGTTTTAGGTCATGCATTCCTTGAATTTTTTTTCTTTGGATGAGTTCTTGCATAGAGACAACTTTTAAAACATTCTAAGGAAACAATTTGCACTTATGTCTTCATTCAGTGACACTAAATGTCACCAGCCCATATTATGGCAATCTGCCCCATGAGTCACAAAAACCTTGGAAATGTTGTCATTCTGGATTTTGGACACAATATTGACAAGCATAATTTGGAATCAGAATTGATTCTGTGAATATTATTAAGGGAGTTTCCGAATCTATTAGGACAAATATTTCTTAGCAATGTGCTAGAGAAGTTGTACACTTTTTTTTAACATTCTTGCAATAGAAAAAACTGACAACCAATTGTTTGAGCCAGATTATCTCTCAGGAAAATTTATGAAGACTTTCATGGTAGCAAACGTATCTTTTGTCCTACAGACTTAAAACAAAAGATTTTTCCACTTGTGTCAAGGAATCCTAATTTTTTATGAGATGAAAATAAATTATGCAATAATGAAAAAAGAGGGAAACAGTGTTAGTTAATTCACCAAGCAGAGAAATGTTTGACAGAAATATGTTTCCTCTTATCACCAAGACCTGTATATATGAGGATTTCCTCTTCACTGAAAAGCAAATTTATACTAATTTGACCTCAATAGCATATTAGTTTCTATACAGTCTTTCTATTTTTACTGTTTAATATACTTACTAGATAGCTAGCATAATAACACTAGCTTCTACTTTTTTCTAGGAAGTAGAAAAAGTACACAGATTCGTAATGCTTCAAATTCTCAACTTTGGTTATAGCAATATTTGTAAGCTTAATTTAGAAACAACATTTTTACTTGTCGTTGCATCTAAATGGCTTTTATAATTATTAAAAGAGGCAGAATGATTATTTCTGTTTCTTCCAAGAAACTTTACAATACCAGTGAGAGTATGGAAATTAAGATATTTCTATTGGCAACAGAAATTGTTCTTAATATAAAAATCATGTAGAGGTCTTTGTTATTCTCAAAACACTTGTGAAAATATGCAAATGTCTTAGGTCTCAAAGTATTAAGGTTCTCCTTTTCCCCCTATTTCTCAAATGCCTACTTATTTTTTAATATATGGATAACACTGTAAACATTAGTTTGTTATCAAAGTAAATTAGCATCAGGGTCATTGTCTCCTTTGTTTCATATTCAGAATCCTATTACAGTTTGATCAAACTTAGAATCTGCATTTTTAAGAAGAGAAACTTAATAGTATATCATTTATGCTTAAGTGTCTTAGAAAAATACATTTTTAAAAGATAGCACTGACTGAATTAATTAATACTGTATTGTTCACTTGTATTGTTTGTATTTCCACAAAGTTATTTTGTAAAAATTAGTTTTATGTATATGTTGTTATAAATTAACTTTGTATATACCATATTTAAGCCTTGCACTGAGATGGCTACAACCTGTAATTTTTAAAAAATGACAAAAAAATCACATTTTATTATAATTTTAACAGCTGAAACAAAACTGTAATTATCATATGAATGCCTTAAGAATTTTTTTCTAGCAAAACTGGTAGAAAAGCCATCATTGAAGCATATAGTCATTAAGAGATGCTTGGTTTATTTATTCCACATTTTAATACGTGTAAAAAATTATGTTTGCCAAACAAAGGAAACAAAAGAAAATTATGACATTACCCTTTGCCTGACTGTAACATGTGGCTCATTAAATAGACTGAAATGACTTGTTCCACAATGTGGCTTGTATGTTGTCTTAGTCTTTAATAATTTCTTTAATTTTGAATATACTTTATACTGTATCAAAATTTTCACATTTACTATTATTAATTATTACAAACTTCTAGTGACATAAATGAGTCATAATAACCTTATTTTTTGATGAAGATATTGAGATTCAAAAAAGTTAATTTTATCTGAGGTTATATAGTTATTAAATGAGGAGCCATTAAATGAACTTGAACCCTGATCTTTTAAGAGTAAATTTAAGAAATGGGTAAAATTGATCACTGGAGAAGAAATGAAAGCAGTTTAATGATCATGAAAGGCAGCAAGAGACTCATAAATATTAATAATAAAACCAACCAGTTCAATACAAATAGAGCATTGAAAGTTAAACTTTATAAAACTAACATATGAGCAGAGTCGGGAAGTAAGTAAGGGTCCCTGCTCTATGCAAGACTTGTTGATGGTATTCACATATATGAATGTGTGTGTGTGGGGGGTAGGGGGTGGGTGTCTCTGTGTGTGTGTGTGTGTGTGTGTGAAAGAGAGAGAGAGAAAGAAAGAAATGTCTCTGTCTCTCATCTGTCTTTTCACCCATCAAGCTATTATCTAAATACCCATCAACCCCCAAAATCATCAAGGCTTTTAATAAATTGTTAGATCCATTAGTTTCATTATTTCTCCACTTTGCCAGACCATCATCTGACTTAGTAACAAATAATGAAAAAAGCAGTGTAAAACAGAGGACTAAAGGGAGAAAGAGTTGAGGCTGTAGTCTTGGAAATTGAAAACAAGATAATCAGAATCTTAATAAGAGGGGAGAATGAATGTTAATTTTACAAATAGACTCATAAATTCCATTCAGTGTGAAGCAAACTGGAAAAAAATGTGGTACTTTTAATGGCTTAACCAGCTGTGAATTGAAGGACATGCAATACACATGGAATTTATTTTTTATATTTTTTCAGCATATGCAAAGACTTAGTTCCCCATCATCACTCATGGCAGTTGTTCAGTTAATTTTTGGCAGATTGTAGAAACAATGTCTCCATAGTCACCAAGTGGCTCATTTCGTTTATATAATGAACACCATTTAGCATTCAAAAATAAAAACACATATCAAATCTATTGCAAAAATACAAAGAATGCATGATGAAGTGGGAAGCCACTAAATTACTATACACCAGCTTTTCCATTTTATCGCCCATGTGAAATAAACTGAACAATTCCAGATGTTCCAAGGCTTCTAAAGGATATGAGATAACCTTCTGCTCTATCACTCACCCTGGTCAAATCGTTTCTCATTTCCTATCATTGCTACTACTTGCTATTGCAGAGAAAAGAAAAGGCTGGTCAACAGTAGCTGCTGAAGACACTGAAAGTCCCACATCCTGGCCCACTAACATTTTTCTCTACTTGATCATTTCAAAAATTATTAATAAAAAGGCCCTTATTTAAGGCAGCAGAGTAGGAGTTTTCAATTATAACATATTTCAGGCTGCTCTGCCTATGGAGTAGCCTTTCTTTTATTCCTTTACTTTCTTAATAAACAAAAAAAAATTCAATATTTTTAAGGCTTCAGTAATTCTAGCTTTGACTCATTCCTCCTATAATTTTATGTATATAACTAGAGACTTAAAGTAAGTTTTGTTTATTTGCTTGACAGTTTGGAGGAAGACGATGTCATTGCAATCTGATTTTAGTAATCTCTACTGAAAACAACATTCCTTTACATCGATTTGAGTTGTTGATTTTCAAATAGAAGAATTTTGGCTTTCTAACTCAGATACTTTCAAAGCTGTGGTTAGGTAGCTTACTTGATTTTCTAATTATCTTCTCATGTTTTTAGGGCTTCCTTTGCTTTGATAAGTAAATTCAGATAAATAAACATTCTTAGTATTAATTTTTAAATGCATGTACACAAAGTGTTACTTATTGGCAGCATAAAAGTAAAAATTTAATTTTCAGGTAATACTGACATACATTCTCTATGTTCCTCAAGACAAAAGAAAACATTAGCATAACTAAAAGTAGTGATCATTCCTTTTTAGTTATTTACATTAATACTTGTAATTTAGATTATAAATATATGTTAAAAGATGCCATTCATTCTCAATTTAAATGCATAAGTTTAATGTATTTTACTCAATCTTAAATGCACTCTTTAAAAACATTTTAACGCTTGATCATCAAAGTGGGTGACTGCTTCGAAGAGGACTAAATTTCAGAAAGTATATTATATGCTAACTTTATTTTTTCCACAGCTCCATTTAAATATTTTATATATGCAAGTGAAATAGATCAAGAAAGTAAAGTATATACCTAACCCAGTATTTTATATATATATATAATATGTATATATATAATGTGTGTGTGTGTGTTTGTGTGTGTATATATATATATTAAACTCATGGGAGCTTGGTTCTCATGGTTATCTTTGGTGAGGGGAACTATCATTTAAATGCCTAGTATCTGACTCTCTATGAGCATTGTGTCATTTACAAATCATGACAGCCCTACAATGTGGGTATGAGTAATACCCTTAAAAGATAGTAAATATACATTGAAAAACGTTTGACATATTCAAGGTCTTACACCCGAGAGAGATGAAATTTTACTCTTCCAAAGATGTTTCTTTGTAATAAGCTCATAAGAAAAAGGTAATAAAGGATTGGAAGAGAGAGGTTTTAGGAGACACAAATACAGTAGCCATTTAATATATCAGTCCAACCAAGATACCTTTGAGAATAAAGGGAGTGGTATTAATAATTACATAGGCACCAAAATATGAACTGTGACTATTTGAGGTCACTACAATATACTACTTTAATTCTAGACATAAAAGAGCTTACTAGATTTTGTGTTGCTATAAAAGAATACCTGAGACTAGGTAACTTACAAAGAAAAGTGGTTTATTTAGCTCATGGTTCTGCAGGCTGAGAAGTTCAAGGGCATGACACTTGCTTCTTCTCATTGGAACTTATCCATTCCCAAGGGAATTAGTCCAGCTTCATGAGAGCAGTAACTCATTAACTACCTAGAAGAGCAGCAAGCTATTCATGAGAGATCTACTCCAATATCCCAAACACCTCCCACTGAGCCCCACCTTCCAACACCACCTTACCTGGAGGTGGGTATTAATTTAAAACAAGAGCTTAAGTGGGGACAGACAAATCATACCCAAGCAATAGCTGCAGCCAAGACAGACAAGACATGCCATTGTTTAAATTCAAATAGGGCCAAAATAACACACTTCAGTTCTGATCAAATAAATAATGAATTCATAATATTTTATTAAAAACAAAATATATTTATTGAGAGCTTACCATAATCTGGACACTTTCCTAATTATGGAGGTTTTGATAATGATCAAGAAAAAAGACATATCCTGCCTCCTTTTGCAAGCTTTCATCCAAATAGGGGCAATAGACAAATATAAGCAAAAAAAAATGAATAAAATAATAATAAACAGTAATGCCTTCTATAAAGAAACAATGAGAACAATTCATGCATTTTAGAGGGAGAGACAATTATTCCTTTGGTATCCTAGTCAACAAGTTATGGATTCAAGTCTGAGGGAGAGTATAGCTCAGTAGAAGGAAATAGCTGCCAGATAGAGGAGGCTCTTGCTTGGCTCAAAGTAATTTTCAGATAAAAGGGTGGTCGTGACTTGTTATCAGTGAACACAGAATCTTGGGAAGGATTCATTATGTGAAATGTGAAATAAATCTTTCAGGCAAAGGGAAAAGTAAGTATACCCAAGGTTGCAAAAGTTTTGCAGTTCATGAGGACTTAAAAATGACTCCATTGAACTATGGGGGAGGCAGGTGTAGAATAGAGGATCAGGATATGAGGTCAGTGTTAGGTGGGAGTGAAATCACTTCGAGACCATGCAGAGTATGGGGAACTGATAAGTTTAAGCCCCAAGGCCAGAGATGCTACCGACAGCTTAGAAGAAGACAAGTAACATGATTTGATACCTGTTTTAAAAAATATTACTCTGGCTTTCTTATTCATCCTTTTACCTTTTTCCCTTTCTTTATCCATCTGCAGTTCCAGTAACATTGTTCATATTATCCAGATTACAAAAAATTTAAACATTTGCCATTTGTATAACTGTTTTCCCTCTTCTTTCAGATTTCTACCTTCTTTCTCTCAAGGGATTGTGAAACCACGTTAGGGTATACATCTGGTTAGACTACAAGTTTCCAATGCTCTTGGGAAACATTTGTTACAAAATAGTAGTTGGGTGACATGGTTTCATTGCTTTAATGAAAGTGAAATGGAATTAATACATTTTTGTATTAAAATGTCTCTTTAGAGATCTGACTACTAGGGAAAACAACAATTTTTTGTTTGATTGTGTTATGAAGACTTTAAATTTAGTTCCCAATAAACCTCACTTTCTGGTATTCTTGTCCTTGTGTATTCCACTCCTTGCAAGTATAAACTAATCCTAGTGATCAATAAACTACAGTAAGTTGATGAGATGTCAGTCATGTAATAACTTACAAAAGTTTATGAATTCCATGTTGCTAAATCATCCTCTCCATCGCTTTTTTGACTTGCACATTTTGATGGAGAGACTCAAATTAACAAAGAACTGTGGAAGATTTCTAGTCAAAAGTCAGTGGGGAACTGATTCTTGCCAACAACCACTGAACTTGGAATTAGATCCATCAGCAACTGGACCTTCAGATGAGAGTCATGTGTGACGCCTTGATTGTGATCCTGTGAGAGACCCTCAGGCAGAGCACCTAGTTAAGTCAAACTCAGATTGCTGACTCCCAGAAATTGTAAGGTAAGAAATGTGTGGTATTTTAAGTCGATAAGTTTTGTGGTAATTTGTTATACATGAATATATTACTAATGCATCCATGAAATACAGTTTTACTCTTAAAACATGGGCCGTGGGCTATCATTTTACCTCTTTATCTATTGTAGAATTTGTAAACCCAACAGACAGGCAGCAGTATGACCTTAAAGGCCAGTAGTTGTGTGTGATTGAGAAGGCATAGATTCTTAATCATCAGCCACCTTCAAATAAGGTGACTAATGAATGAATAATTAAAATCATTTAACTTACTTTAAAAATCTTCTTTTTTCAAATACTTTTAAAATTTTGTTTGAAATACGTTGTTACTAGTACCTCAGTTATTTCAGATTCCCTCTGAAATGCAGTGGTTAGCTTTCTCAATGATTTTATTAGGTCAGCTTCCCTAGAAGCAGAGCCTGAAACTGGGAAATTTGCTCAAATATTTTGTTGAGGGGAGTGCTTTCAGAAGAAGGTGAGTGAAAGAAAAAAGATAAGGCAGTGAATGAACTCAACAAAGATATTTTCTCAATTAGAGACTAACTTCAGTCTCAACCCATGCAATTTCTGGGATATGGCTACACCATAGAGTTAGCTTTTCCCTTGAGGAGAGTGTTCCAGGCTTTTGTATCTGGCTGAAAGTCAGTTACTGAGGTAACACAGACTCCACGTAGAGGAAGCCCCCAGTTGGGTGAAGGGAATTCACAGAAAAAACAGAAGTTGGTATTAGCCAACAGTCAATGGCATCTAGGGAACAGGTGAGCTGCAAGTAAAAGACAGGGGCACAAATTTCCACTACAATAGCTATGCATTCTGATTTGCAATTTTTTTTTTAATTTTTCAGATAGGCTGGGAAAATGGACACATGCAACTTTTGTAGTCATGACACTCCCTAAAAGATATCTATAAATATTAACTTCAGTATGAAACTGGTTTTGAAGAGATACAAATATTTTGGGGGATGGGACACACAAAATTGATAATTAATAAATATTAATCGAGGAACTTTTGTATGCAAGCAATTACTAAATATTTTTTAAAATGTGAAGATGTTTTATGTTTTAAAAAAAATCTCTTTGACTCACATTAAAGAGAAAAATTCCTTTCAGGTATTCTCTCATTGTCACAAATTTTTAAAATAACAGTCTTAAGTATGTACAAACTTAAATTAGGCCTCTCTCTCTCTCTTTGAATATTTTTGATTAAAAATGAGAGGCAATAGTCTTAAAACATTAATGGACCAGAATATGCTTATATTAATTCTTTGCATGTGGTATACATACAAATTACATATTACCTAATGAAAGTTTTTATAGCCGTCTTCACAGTTACTGGATTCTTGTTTGTATAATCTTAGGTAATAGCATATGCCCATTAGGTGTACTTTGAATATGGCAGTCCATTGAGTTCATACTTGCTTTCCTATTGAAGACTGTTGGCTGGCTCTCTAATAAGCTAAATCCTAAATGCTTCTGGATTTTCACTCCTTAGGAAATGCATTCAATTTCTTCGTATTTTGACACTAATATTAGGTCAGCCCACCTCTGAAAACATTGTGTTGAAATGGCTGTCTTCATATATTACTCATTGCTGTTAATTGGTGAAATTGTCACTTTAGAGTCAAATTAGGGATCATTCAACTAAAGCCACGGCAGCATTGGTAATCAGCCTCAGGTTATTTCTTCCACGTGAGAATTTTCAAGGCAGTCACTCATAGTTCATTTCATACTTTTCCAAAGCATTAATGTCTATTGGTTGCATTGTGTAATGAGTCTGAATTTAAGTTTATAATTGTATAAATTCATGGATTCTGGTGGTAGTATTTGGTTTTTGCATTTGACTCCAGGTTTTCTTTGTTACCAAAATATTATTTTTCTTTTTAATATTTTCATATCAAATTTTATTGCATCAATTTATATTAATAACTTATAGACTATTGTTTTAGTTCATGTTTCTTCCTTAATTTAGGAAAAGTTCCTAATAAAATTTACCATCATGTAGGCAAGGATCCTACATATTAATTAAATAAACACTATGCTTTTTTTTTACATTCCATAATGTAAAAGAGCTAAAAGACCCTGACAAAAGACACACTTCTTTGAAATACCGCAGTGTTAACAATGAAGGGGCAAACTTACTGAGTTCAAAGAGTAATTTTTTTCAGATATTTATCTTTTTCTGAATCTCAGACAACTATATTTTAAAATTTGAAGAATTTAACTATGAAGAATCACAGAGTATATTCACAATTTTAATCTCATATATGCCTTACCTTTTAATATTTGTACAAAACTGAGCTGTTTTAAGTCTTCAATGACACTTTAGATAATAATTCTATAAACAAGGGCAGAATCCACCCTCATAGAAATACATATTTTTGGTCATTTGAAATTATGAATGTGAAGAGATAAATAGTATCATTTTAGTTTAACAGCTTAATCTTTGAAGTTTACATATATTGACTAATTTTATTCTGACAATAGCATTGAATATGGTGAATTGATCACAGTATGGGGCATCAAATTGATAATTCATAATCTATAGTTCATTAATCTATAACTACTTAACAAACCAAAATATCTGTCATAGTGGATAAATAGTTAAAAACTAACTTGTGAGTATTTGTGCACCATTTTTTCTCTCTTTGCTTCTGGCCCCATGTCTTTCCATACTCAGCAGGAATTTCATGGCTGATCACATTGTTGCTTTCACAGCACTCTCCTGCATACTTGTCACCAAACCTCCAGGTCAATCTCAAGTTTACTCTTGAAGAAATGGAGTAGACGATGAAATAGAAAATAATTAGGTAAGGCCTCTCTAGAGAGGGTGATTACATTTTTCTGCATATCATACAAGTATAAAAAAATGGAACAAGTTAAAATTGTAACTTACTACTTTCAACTCTCCAAGCCTGCTACTGTCAAGGCAATGGCAACTCAACTAACCCAAAGCACAATTTTAGGAAATTAACTTTTGGTAAATACACATCCAGTGTTTTCCTCTTTTTCTCCTCTACCAATAGTATGAGGGTATTTTTAATAATTGCTCATCATTCTTGGAATAAATATCATTCCCCTTAGAAAGGAAGAAATCTATGCCTTTTAAACTTACTCCTTCATTTCTCTGTACTATGTTTAATGACTTAGTAAGACAGGGCTCTTTGACCTTACTCATACTCATACATACTATTATCATTCACTTTTATGTATATTTCACCCCATACATAGAATTCCTCTTCCAACATCTTCTTCTTAGCTTACTACTTAGTCGGAAGCATATTTGTTTCCAGAAAATTTTCCCCTTACCCCCATAATGGGTTTATTTTCCCTACTGTATAGGTTGTACTTCTTGTTTCTTTCTTAACACTCATCACATTATTTTAAATTACCAATTTTCCCTTCACCTAGAATTAGAGTCCTTGAGAGCAGAGATTTTTATGGTAATCATTACTCTTTATGGCTAGTTATTTGACAGAGTTTGATATACCCACACAAAAATGCTGGTTGACCAAAAACTTGACACTTTATCATTACTGTTATTTTCAAAATTCCACCAGCTTCCTCGGTATTTATTTTATTTTGACTAATTTGAGCCAAATTTGCTTGAATTGTATGAATGTAAAATAAATAAGTGATGCGGGAATTATGCTGTATTATTAACACTACTGAGTGGGTAGCTCATATTTTTCTTTTGAAATGCTATTCCACACAACCCATCCAATAGCTGTTCCGTTAGCACTTCAGTTCAGAGTTTAGATTTTTGCTTTAGTTTTGTGTTTTGTTTTAGCCTGTAAGCTTCACAAGCAGGAAGGAAAGTATTTATCTCATATATCGCTGTATTGCTATTGTCTAGCACTAGGACTTGCTGCTCAATATATTGTTACATATATAAAGTCCATATAATAGAGTTGAGGAATAGCTCTTATGTTATACATTTTATTTTGATTTGCAAATGTATGTGGCTTCTTACCCTAGTGTGTAGAGGAAATTCTAATCTGTATGTAGGAGAGGCCATGGGACAACAAGGGCATCCACAGCTATATCTCATCATGCTTTGTGTTGTACTTTCTCAGTACAGTTTGATTTTTTCCTAATTTCCCTCAAACTATGTGAGTGCATGATTAACTCACATACAATTACATACCAGGAGTTAAATTTTAATTTATATATATTTTTTTCTTAAATGTGAGTTAACTCCTTATAGACTATAACTATAGGAAGAATAGTTATAGCCTATAGTTCATTATACATTTGTGACATTTAACTATAGGAAGAATAGTTACAGTCTGTAAGAACTTTCTATAGTCTTCAGTTTTCAGTGCATGTAAAAACTTTCATATTGCTACCTGCTTTTGAATTAAATTCAGAGGTAAAATTTTGTGGAACATAGTATTGTGTGTTTTATTAAAATAAAGGTATATATACACATATATATACTATGAATATAAGCATAAATATATATGCTACTGCATTTTTATTCATCTTCTAATTTTATTACTCTATTAAATCCACAATATATTCTTCCTGATATGAAGTATTCTTTATATGACTCTATTGCTTATTGTTATGATTCCATTATGCTGAGATGCTTACCGATATTATCTTTGTATATGTGTCCCATTATTGTACTGCTTAATGTAATGGCCAACCCTTGGTATCTGCCTTGGAAAGTTGTGAAGATTTTCTTTGAGTTTTTAAACAGATAGATGACATCACAATTTTCTCTTAAATTTAATTTTTTCTGTAATTTCTATTCTGTATTGATATTTGAAAGATGGATAAAACAAAGTCAACATTTTTTGAGAATAACGAAATTTCATCTTTCACGTGACAATAATGAGAAAATATCCTGGATAATTAATACATTTAGTCACAAAGTGTATCATTCCTTAAAGTAACAGCACAACACAAAATTTCTCATATTCTCATTTTTCTCATTCTAGCTATAAAAATCTGTTGTCTGGACTTTTGTCTCACACACTTAATTTTTAATTATATTTACTTCTCTGACTTTGCTAACATTACATCTTTCAAATGGATAAATGCAACATATTTCCCGAAAATAGGAAAATAAAATAACACAGAAGATAAGTCAAAGTCGAGCATTTTTTTAAAAATTTTATTTTTCTATCCCCAGATTTAGGACCAATCTGGAGATAGAAAGTGCTCTTCATTTCCTTGGTTAACAGTAGTTTTCAAAATCTGTAGGACACCCCAAATGTGACAATAGTTATGTATTACTAATTAGAAAATGTGTTTATCAGTTAAATGAGTGAATCTAAATTGTTACTCTTTCCGTATGACATTGAAAATATATGAATATTGAGTATGGCTGTGGTGTTGCTACTAATAATTACCCTCTGTATATTATAAGTGCTTTTTAAAGTTACATTTTCCTTGGGAATAAATGTTATTAGACAAGAACCTTAGTCTTATATTCCACTGTCTCATTCAGGGATTTAGCATAGAGGACAACATAGAAACATCACTCACTGTTTCAAACCCATAAACAGAGTTAGATGCATGTAGAAGATGCATGCCCTCTGACTTCTTATAATTTCTATCTTTTTCATGGTGGCAAAGTCATCACGTATTAATCTATAACATATTCAGGGAGTTTTGTTTGGCTGATTTAAAAGCATTTTCTTCCAAACTCCCATAAAAATAGAGACTATAAATTGGTTAGCATAGATTGCCCATGGCAGCACATTTTTCAAATGAAAATTTTCATTGTCAATGGATTTTATGCAGAGCCTTTAGAGGTTGTTCAAATCGCCAGCAGTCAATTTAACCATGCTAATCTTTATACCTGAGGGCCTAATTCTTAGAAAAGCTTTTGGCATGTTTTCAGAGACTACTCATAATAATTATATTGATGAACTGTGAATTCTAGTTGTCTGTATTATAATCACCTCACTTTATGATTTGGAAAATGGAAAGAAATGTCACTTTCCCCCCAATTACACACATGCACCCACACACAAATGGCTGTAATCTTTCGGAATAGGGTTCTGAGCATCCATCTGAAGTGAATAAATATTTCTTTGTAAAGATAATATTAAAAATTGAATGTATATATTTGAACCGAACTAGTCCAGCTATAAACATGTGCTCTATTTGACCACTTTACACAATTGTTTACAGTTTGCAAGACATACATAGTTACCATAACAACAACTCAACATAAGCATGGTATAAAACTTATTCTACTCCAGGAAAGAAAGCCACTTCAACAAAATGTTTGGCACACATTATAGGTTGAAGCCAAGTTATCTTATTTTTATTGAAAATTATCTTCCCCAAATCATAGCCAGTCTATTACAATTTATTATCTTGAAAAAAATATATAGTCCAATGTTCAAGTATTCTAACCAAAAAGACCGTACCTAAAGCATTCTATACAAATCCTTCGCAGATAGCTGGGACTCCTTATCAGGGAAGTTGTTATAATCTATATGCTTGTTTTATTGTACCAGTTCCTAATTCTTACAAAGAAAAATTTATTTGATTCAGTCCAAATTTATGATTCTATATTTATTTCTTTTTATTTTATAGGTTACATAAAAATAGATTCATTATTTAATTCTTTAAATCCATAAAATGCTGTCAAGCATTTATATTGACCAAAGTACTATTCAAAGCATGGAAATTCAGAGAAAAAGAAAAACACATACATACCTTTAGTAAGGTTAGAATATGATACATCATTTTTCATTTTTTATTTTAATATAAAAAACAAATAGTAATATCATCTTGGATGTGTTTCTTCTTTTATTTTTAAAACTTTTATTTTATTGTTAATTCTTCCTTGGAAGTTGATGCACACACATCTCTAAATATTAATACTTATGTGTACGTATTTAAGAGTACACCCTTTATTTGATTAACAATTCCTGATAAATTATATGTGAAGATTGTAGAACAAGTATATTTAATTTTATGGGATCAGAATATATTTAGTTGTGGATAATACATTAGTTTACACTAACGTAACAAAACTTTACTTAGCATATGAAGTACACAAGGCACAGCACCAACCAAGATGTATAAACCATAGTGTCTGACCATAAGAATCTATAAGAAAGGAAGAAAAATATGACAATATAATATGCCCCAAAATAACCAAAGTCTTAAATCACCATTTAAGAGGCTCGTCAACAGTATATTGACAACTATATGAGTAGGATGGTGCATAAGTGCTAACGGTTGAAAGGAAAATTATTTTTTTTCTGAAGGTGTGTTATAGAAAGCAACAAACCTACAGGTGTCACTTGTCCTGTAGCTCCAAGAGTGTTTAAGGCAAGTTTCTAGTGGTTCATAACTTTGACTAAACATTATAATTGGTGAACTTGAAAACAATTCCTGACCCATCCCTAAGCAATGAAATAATAAGATAAATCTGCAGTCCTCAAAGATGGTTTTCAAGGTCCTTTAGGTAACCCAAATATGTAGCTCACACTTAGAACCACAGAAGTAAACATTCTAGTGTTTACCTCTGCATGCAATGTGTTCTAATATGTGCAAACACATTCTAGAAAGAAGAAATACTTTTTGTAAAGAACAGAGAGGGGAAAATAAATGCAACACACACACAGTACAGAATACATACAGTCAACTTTAAATATTCTAAGAAAAGACAGATTAGTTTTGAGGCTAAGGATGGGGAACTAAAATCAATTTATTCAAAACACCATAGATTTTAAGAGAATGGAGCAAATGAAAGGGAGAAGAAGAAGAAGAAGTAGGAGAAGGAGAAGGAGAAGATAAATATAAGTCATACTTCATATCAAGTCTAACATTTTGATTATTATTTTATATAATAAATTGGATCCCAGTGACATAGTACTTTGATTTAGCATTTTACATTAACATTACCATGACATTCAATAGAATAAGAATTCTTTCACAGTATATACTTATAAGTGTCTTAACTGGATTTTAAAGTTTTACAGTCTGACCTTGCAATGAACTGGACAGCTACATTAGGCATTTATAGTGTTTTTTTTTTTTTTTTTTTGGTAGAGTTCTCCTTTACTGAAGAAACCGTAACACAGCTATGCAGCAGGGTCCTCTTAAGAAAGAAAGGGCATGTTTGCTCCTGTTTGAGAGCCTCTTGGCAATGCGCAATTCTGATCAAGAGTCACTTAGTGATTAGTTAGCATACAGTCTACTTCTGTTGATTAGTTTTTTAAACCTCTTGTGAGTGTAAAATATTCAATCTAATAGATATCATTCAGTTCTGATACTAAAAAGACACCCAATCCAAGTAGGTGAACCATTCAAATGGGTCCTAATAATCTTCAATGAATTTAAGCTAATTTTCAGGGATAACAAAGCACTTCAGATTGAAGTCAATTCGTGTATACTTATTTACTCAGGAACTTTTAATTTTTCCTATCACATACATGCTGTTGCTGTGTTTCTTATTTGTTAAAAGATATTTCATTCCCTACTGTGTTTACCCCTTGTTAGCAAAGTAGGTTTAGAGTGACATAGCCTAATGAAAACCATAAAACAGCCATAAATTGCTCTTGCATGAGATAAAACAATATTTGAGCACTATATTTTTTAAAAATATACTCGCTTATATTGGGTGGTTACAAGTGATCTTCTGATCTTTACATCGTGTGTGTGTGTGTGTGTGTGTGAGAGAGAGAGATATATAATATGAAAGACTTTTAAAGGTATCTTTAAAAAATACATATTTTTATATACATGTTCTCATACATATTTACATACATTTTCTGTTTTCAATTCAGCTAGGTTTACATTAGACTATGTTCTTAATTTGAGTGTTAAAAACTATAAAAAGAGAATAAAGTTATAGCAGAATTAATTGCCAAGGATATGACAGTTTGAGCACTACAGTAAAAAAGTGGGACACAGGTTTATAAAAATATTTAAATTCTGAATTTTTGCTTTCTTTGGTTTCTCTGTCAGTAATAGATAAATGTTAGTATGAAACATTTTAAAAGAATACATAATTTGATCGGTTAATTGATTTTAAGGATCTTTAATTTCAAGTTTATCCTTACTCTTTCATAGATTACCTTCACGTTGTATAAATTTCAACAGCACATAAAAAGGCAATCTGTTGCTTACTTTAAAGACAATTATTTCAGTAGAACAGTGTTAAAGCTTCGCCAATCCAGAATCTAACCCACATGGTATCACTTTGAATCCAATTTAGGCAAGTTTGACTAATCTCACCTTGCCTAAAACTACTATAAATATTAAGCTCTCACTAAAAGCTCTTTGTGATATTTCTGTCTCCTCTTCAACTCCTGGCTCCTTTTCAGTTAATTTGCAACAGCTTCTACATCTGGTAGGTGACTAGATCCATGATCCACCAAATAATTCCTAATTCTTCAAACTCGATTCAGTATTTTTTGTACATAGTTTGTATTTATCATTGTTTTTCCCAAATATCAAGCCTTTTAAAATATGAATTATGTTCCAGGTCCACTAATTTTATTTTTATTATATAAATTTGATTCTCTTCATTGTACAGATAATGAAATGCCAATATAAGAATTGAATGTCAGCTGCGGTGCTCAGAAGAATAAGGTAAGGGGAGTGACTTTTGCCCCTTAAGAAGAATGTTGAGTAATTTTCTCTCCGTTGTGCATATGGCAAAAATAAGTAACTGGATATCAGAGAAAGTGAGAATGGCCTCCAAGAATCAAAAAGCCATTTAGCTTATGGTTTCTGGTAGAATGCATTCTTCAGGCTACAAAATTGGTAAAATACATTTTGTAAAAATTAAGTTACATTTTATTTTAAAAACTTTGTTTACATTTTTAAAAAATTATTACAGTAAAACTTCCCATCTCTGTTTTGAAAGTGGCATTAATTTATGGTGTAGGCACACTGGATGATTTTGAAATTTGCTATAACCATCATTATCACAATAAAGATGTTAAGTTATCACATTTATCAAACTGTTTTCTACAAACTGTGTAGTACACAATTTTGCCAAAGTAAATTTATTATACATTTGTAGCATTTAGCTTTAAGATGTATACTTGTAAAATACCCTTATGTTTACTTGTCAGTTCAATTATTTCTCCCTTTCAAAGCTGATGCAACCAAAATCCAAACAGGTAAGTATTTTTACTTTTATTTCCCTAAAATTGTGATACATCAAGAGTCTCAAATGTCTCAGTAACTCCTAGCAACATAGATAAATTAATTCTGAAATGCATTGCTGATTCTAGTAGGCATAGGCTTCATCATTTGACCTAAAGAATTATGATCATTTACCCACTTTTTCAGAAAAAAGAATGAGTTATTGAGTATAAGTATAACATGTTAATATAGCTAGTTTCTTTGGTCTTTCTACCAAATGTTAAAAGAGGTACAGGATTTGCTTAGTGGTGAAAATATAATTTGACATTAAAACTTTAATCATCTTGGGTTTTCTTTGTGATATCACTCTACAGTTTTGGAGAAGGTCTCCTTTGATCTATTTCTAGCAATGAAGACATCTAGATCAGTAGCTCTTGAGGAACACCCACATTTTTCGGATCATCAAAAGCCATGCATCAGTGTGGTGAATGCATCCCCTACTGAAGAAGAAAGGGAGAGTTGTACAGAGAGCACCTGATTGTAGCAGATCAGAAGGACTGTGTTTGACCCTGCTTGAAAAGAACGGAAAAAAGCGAAGACAAAAGTTGAATAAATAAAAATATGATGACCAACTTGCAAACTGTTATCGATCAATGGATGCATTCACCAAGTATTTGTTTCTGTACGTGTGTGATGTTTGACGTATCCTGAAAGGAACAGGAACTATCCAAAGTTTATCTTTAAGCTATATGCTTTTGTGACTGCCATAAAGTTTCACTTGTGTCACTAAATTACTGAAAGTGTTGAAGGAAAGAAAACTTGGGATAGCCACAGATGCTGGCAGTTTTCAATTTGCTGACTTGAATATTTGCAACTGGTTATTTAACACATATATGAATTTAGTTGATTATTTTCATGTATAGTTTCAAACAGTATTTCCCATAATTAAAAAGACATTTGCATTTTTTTCTATTATCTGTTTTGGGTTAAGTACTAATACCCTATATTTCCATTGCTGATCTTTATATTAAAAATATTTTCTCCTGCAATTTTCTCTACAATTTTATTTTTCCTTTCTCATTAGTCCCTGACTGTCAACCTTAGTTAATATCATTGCTTTGGGGGAATCATCCTAATTATCTAATACACAGAACATATTGAATATATTAACATTTCAGGAACAGTCATAACAGACAGTAGTATGTATGAAAACACCTTTAATTGCATTAAAAAGCTTAAAGTCAGCCCTTACATATATTGATCTTTTAGTGAATCTCATTTGAGACATTGTGAAAGATTAGGTGCAAATATTTTATGTTTTGACATAGGAGCTTCCTCTAAGTATAAAACAAACCTATTAGAAGAAACACATAAAACTTAAAAACAAAGGGGAAAAATGCCTAATACTGAATTTTTTAGTGACAATATTACAGAACTATTCAATATTAATTAATTTACCAAAGTGATTAATTCTTAACATATACAGAAATTGATTTTAGGAATTCAAATTATTAACTGATAGATAGTAGTTTAGCCTTGCATATTCAAGTTGGTGATTTATTTCAGTGACTTTCTTATTTGAATTCACTGGAAACAATTGATTTGAATGAGGCAAGCCAATAGATATTTAATGACTCTTCTTATAATCAGAGAATAAGATTTCCAAATGTCTAGTCAGGGATAAAATTAATTTCCTTAACATATATTTTTATTTTAAGGATTATTTTATTACATTATGAAAAAAACAACCTCACAAAATAGGTAACTTCCAATTTTTTTATTTTTAATTTTAAACTGTGACCTTATGAACCAAAAATAGTTTTAGTACTAAATTTGTGGCATCAGTAAAATAACTTGCAAGAACAATGAGGATGGAAACTTGAAACCTTGAGAACTGAGAAATACAACCAGGGAGTATGTGTTTGACAAAAATCCGTAGGAACTGGGAGTTTCATATTTCACTCAATTCCATTATATTCAATTCAACAAACCTTTGTGAAACATTATACTGTGGGAGATGCAAAGGTGGTTGTCAGAGACAACATTTTTGAAATGTAGCTCTTGAGGGTGATATTTAAAGGGGGAGGCACTAGGATTGTTCACTGCATCGTTCACTGAAATTAAGACGTAAAAGATTCTACTGCCTCTTTTACATTACTACTATGTTAGAAAGTCAGTTTTGCATTTCTACAGTATGAAACAAGATAAATATTTTGAGTTATTGCAATAGGTAGCTGCCTACCTGGAATCCCCAAGTCAATGTCTTTGGGAGTAAGGAAAATAACACATATGTGTAAAGCAGCCCAGTGGAATGTAATAGTGAGTATATGGAAAAATAAATATCTGGTTTCTGGACTAGCTTCCCAGTTTAACCCAACATTTGACTTTTGGGCAAATTATTTAAGCCCTTTAAACTTCAGCTTTCTCATGTATAACCTTTAAAATACAAAATATTGCTGGTATTCAATTGTGTTTGACTCACAAAATATGCAGTTACATTTGGTTCAACCTAGGAAAATGAAGAGTTTTAAATTCAAGATTATCTCCTAGATGATCTTCAGGTTCTCGTTGAGATTGCATTTGGAAGAGTTGAGAGAGCATTAGGTTGAGAAATCACTGAACATGGTTGAAGAATGAAAATGAGAGAGGAGCTTGGAGAAAACAGGCCATGAAAATGGAAACCTGGGGTCTGGAAAAATTGAGTCCCAATTCCATAGTTTGGACTCATTGGGCTGTCTCAGGCCTATATAAATGAGATTCATCTAAAAGAAAAACAGGTTAATTGTAAAACAAAAATAATCCAAATCACTTTCTACCAGTTCAAATGAGGAGAAGAAAATCTGAATGCGAGTAATGTGAATACATAACACATGATAACTTGGAGGTAAGGTTAACAGGACGGGACATGATGAGACAGATAAAATTTTTGAAAGGATGTATATGTCAATCCTTACAATATGAATATCTCATTGGGGATTTTAAAAATGCAAATTCTAGCAAACCGGAGCTACTCATACAACTTTATACAAGTAAGTTAATGAATTCTTTAAAAGGGCACTTTTAAAGAATTGAAATGTGTATATATATACACACACATACATATGCATATATATATATGTAAGTAAAAGGAGGCACTTTGTTCTCAGTTGGATGATTTTTATAAGAGCTAGCCCTAATTAGGAAACAATTTGATATCCCTTGCATATAGCTTAAATACCAACAGAGGTTCTTCAGTGATAAATAAGTTTTGTTTGTCTTGTTCTTTTTTCATGTTTATAATTTCATCAATTTCTAAAACACTTATTTCTTGACAATGAGAACAAGACTGTTGAAAATGGCAATGAAACGCCACTCTCTTTCATTATCAGTGTAGAGTTGAATACTACCTCTACCTAAAAAACTGAGCAGACACTGCATATAGACAGTAGCTTGAGACACATTACGCACTGAAACATTTGTTTTTGGTAACCTTGCTTTCAGATACACATGTCTGAAAGGTTTTTACAGTGAAGAAACTAAAAGAAAAGTCCTGAATAAAAACAAGGCCTACTATTTCTATTCTGGGGGCTCTTAACAGTACGCTACATCTGGAATTGCAGTTTGTTAAGGCTTATATGAGTGTTAAAAACAAAACAATTTAGTAGATAATCTGATTTCCAGATTCATTAATTGCATAAACAAAATTAGTTGCTCAGAAAGAGCAAAACTTCTAATATATCAGATACACAGTATTATTCTCAGTGCTCCAATGAAGAGATTGTTATGGTTGCTTTATGCATGCACTGCATAAAACCACTAAGTATAACATTTGTCTCAACCACAATTGATATCTTTATTGTCTTATTTAGTGAGAGTAAGTCACAACACATAAATAAAAGAATAAACATTTAGTAATAAAAAATTTCCATATTTGAAGCAGATACCTCTTGATATTTGTGTCAACAAAATACAAAACAACATCATTAATTCTGAGTCAGTGCAGACCTAAATAAAATATCTGTTAAGGCTACAAAAGCTAGTACATTAACTTTATTTAACAATTTGTGATAGCTGTGCAGATTCTCAAAGTGTTCCTCACTCCATCTAATCATTTATGCATCACATCTTACTGAATTCTTACTATTAGCCAGACAATGTTCTAGGTACTAAAGTTGCAAAGGTATACAAGTGCCTCAAATTTTTGTCTATATGGTTCCCATACAGTAAGAGAGATAGAATATAAATAGAAAACAACAAGGCTGGGCGTGGTGGCTCATGCCTGTAATCCCAGCACTTTGGGAGGGCGAGGCAGGCGGATCACAAGGTCAGGAGATCAAGACCATCCTGGCTAACATGGTGAAACCCCGTCTCTACTAAAAATACAAAAAAAATTAGCCAGGCATGGTGGTAGGCACCTGTAGTCCCAGCTACTCGGGAGGCTGAGGCAGGAGAATGGCATGAACCTGGAAGGCGGAGATTGCAGTGAGCTGAGATGCGCCACTGCACTCCAGCCTGGGCGACAGAGTGAGACTCCTTCTAAAAAAAAAAAAAAAAAGAAGAAAAAAGAAAACAACAATACTTACATATATATCAATTAAGAATTTCAACCAAAACCAAAGAATAGCTGTGTTAACAAATACATTCTGAAATAAAATTAACTTGGCTATTTTAAAAAATATTTTTTAAAAAAGTGCTACCTTTGACATTATATCACATTTAGTGTCCATTAAATATGTAGATTAATTGTAGACTATAGTCTGCTACTCAGAACTCCTTTTTGGGCTTGAGAAGTTCATTCTCTCAGTTGCCTGGCTGCTGATGGTTCACAGCCAACTCATTTTTCAAGGAATTCCCTTCAAAAATGGAACTTCCAAGCCCAAGGTTATTGTCTTTCTTCGGAGGCAGCTTGTAAACAGTGACTGGTAGAAGTGTGTATACAATGGCTTAGCTCCTGTACTAGTCGGTTCTCACACCGCTATAAGGACATACCTGAGACTGGGTAATTTATGGAGAAAAGAGGTTTAATTAACTCACAGTTCCACAGGCTGTACAGAAGGCATGGCTAGGGAAGCCTCAGGAAACCTTCAATCATGGCAGAAGATGAAGGTGAAGCACGCATACTCTTCACATACCAGAACAGGAGAGTGAGAGAGAGAGAGAGGCAGAGAGAGAGAGAAAGAGAAGGGTGAAATGCTACACACTGTAAAACAACCAGATCTCATGAGAACTCACTCACTGTCAGGAGAACAGCAAGGGAGAAATCCACCCTGTAATCCAGTTACTTCCTAAGCGGTCCCTCTTCGAACACTGGGAATTACAATTCAACATGAGATTTGGTTAGTAACACAGAGCCAAACCGTACCATTCTGCCCCTGGCCTCTCCCAACTCTCATGTCCTTCTCATATTTCAAAACCAATCATGCCCTCCAAACAGTCCCCCAGGGTCTTAACTCATTCCAGCATTAACTAAATGTCTGTTGTCTTGGCTATGAATATTTGGCTCTTCTTTATTTATTCAAATTTCTGCAGCCTTGAATTTCTCCCTAGAATATGATTTTTTTTTTTCTAGCGCATGATTAGGGTGTGAATTTTCCAAACTTTTATGTTATGGTTCTCTTTTAAATATAAGTTCTCTTTCAGGTCATTTCTTTTTTTTATGCAAATGAGCATAGGCTTTTAGAAGCAGCCAGCTCATATCTCGTATGCTTTGCTACTTAGAAATTTCTTCCATCAGATACCCTGTATCATATCTCTCAGGTTCAACGTTCCACAGATCTCTAGAGCAGGGGCACAATGCCACCCATATCTTTGCTAAATCATAGCAAGAGTGACCTTTACTCCAGTTCCCAATAAGTTACTAATCTCCATCTGAGACCACCTCAGCCTGAACTTCACCATCCATATCACTATCAGCATTTTAGTCATAAGCATTCAACAACTCTTTGGGAAATTTCAAACTTTCTCTCATGTTTCCATCTTCTTTTGAGAGCTCCAAATTTTCCAACCACTGCCCATTACCAAAGTTCCAAAGTCATGTCCACATTTTCAGGTATCTTTATAGCAATGCCCAACTTTTCTGGTACCAATTTTCTGTATAAGTCCATTCTGTCATTGCTATAAAGACCTACATAAGACTAGGCTATTTATGGAGAAAAGAGGTTTAATTGACTCACGGTTCCACAGGCTGTACATGAGACATGGCTGGGGAGACCTCAGAAAAGTTACAATCATGAAGGAAGGTGAAGTGGAAGCAGGTACAATCTTCACATACCAGAGCAGGAGAGAGAGAGAATAAATGGGGATATGCTATGTGCTTCTAAACAGCCAGATCTTATGATAACTCACTATCACGAGAACAGGAATGGGGAAATCTGTCCCCATGATCCAGTCATCTCCCACCAGGTCCCTCTCCAGCACTGGAGATTACAATTCAACATGAGATTAGTGTGGGGACACAGAGCCAAATCATATCAGCTCCCTTGCTTTAAGTGAGACAGCTCTGAGATTGCATCTCAGTTTTAGAAGGTGACGGCTCTTTGATCGACAAGGTGTTTGTTGCAACTACAATGCAGCTCACCTTTCCCTCTGCCCAGTCCTGCTTCCTTCATTCCCTTACACATACCAATTCATAGAGAGCATCTAGTGAATTTTTAAAACTGAAGAAAGCTCACTATCTCAGAATCATTTCCCAGAGATCTTATCCTTATGTGATAGGAGTAGGGGGAGGTACTCTGGGAGGTGCCAGTATTTGCAGAATATATTTTGTGTAAGTAAGTATGAAGTTGAAGCTGAGTACAGTGATTTGCCTCAGTAATATGTAAAGGTACCTTTTACAATATTTGTTGATGAGAACTCTTGCCTCATATTTTCTTCAAGATTGCTGAGTTTGATATAGACTGATAAAGTAAAACAACAAAACATAGAACTTTTCAGATGGAAATTTCAAGCTCCAGTTGTAATCTTGGATGCATTCAGGGAGCTTCTTGGCACTGACTCAAGTGATGACCATTCAGAGAAGAATAAATACAGACCCCAATTTCAAGAAGACACTCAATAGTTGTATGCAGAACAATACCTATGATTACTAGTTCCAAGTATGAAGGAGTAGAAATATTAATGCCTACATTATACAGTTGTAAAAATAATCAAATCTTATAATTTAACATAATATTTAACATAGAAAATTTACAAAATAAGTTTTATTTTAAGAATTAATATGATACAAACACTATACATAATATAAATTTGTTGTTGTAAATACCGTTAGGTAGTTGATGTGAAGAACTCGCTGTTGTACAGTTGGGTAGTTGGTGTTAGGAGCTTGTAACATGTGACTTGTTCAAGCAGCCATTTTCACCAATGAGCAGCAATGTATAATTGTAGGGAGAAAAATTATTATTTCTATAGATATTAGTGTTTTCTAAGAAGTTCACACTATTCCAAATAAAATGCCTTGTCAACAGAATACTCAAAAAATCATCTGAGAAAATAGAGACATAAAAAATAAGTGCTAAAAGTTAATACAGATAAAACCTTTATATTGGCTAATTTGAAAGCTAGGAATATACTTAAAGCTCTCAAAAGAAAAATGGGAAAACACTGACGAGCTCAAATATACAACTGCATGAAGTCTACATCTCCAAGAGGCAGTCACAGATAGATGGCTTATCTTTCATTATCCTTCCATAATCTCTAGAGTGCTTACTATATGCCACATACTGAAACAGACACTGGAAATGTGGTAAAGAAAAAGGCATTATTTTATTACCTTTCAAGAGATTATAATAACTGGTTAAGACTTATTATAAAGTTAAGTTTATGGAATACATAAGGAAACTCAACAGAACCTTGGAAGGGCTGGCTAAACTGTAACCTGAATTATGAGTAGGAGCTAGCCAGTCAGGTTAAGAATGGGTTAGCCAGTGTATGTGTGTGGTGGAGGGTGGAAGGGATGGCCAAAAGAGGTGTTCCAGGTGAAAGCAACCAGGAGTTCAAGGCCTTAAAAATGTATTCTTTGTTTTGGCCATTAGGAAAGGCTAAGGATGTGACCTGTAAGAAACTGTGGGCTTTGTACACTTATAAAAATTTAAAATGCACTCCAAAGGCAATAATGAGAAACCTTGGTGAAGAGAGGGTCATTAAAGATGTTAAGTGAAGCAGTGGCATAATTGTAATTGTTTTCTAGGAGAATCACTGCGGCCATATGAAGATCACTGCTGTTATATGAACAATGATTTGTATTCAAACAAGAATGGAGCCATTGAAACTAGTAAAAGTTTTTCTCCGATATTCCAATAACTATGGCTGAATTTAGCCTAATGAAGTGAAACTCATTAGCCACACTGTAAATAAATAGGACCCCTTTCTGGGTTGTGAAATGAATAAATGCCTTGCCCTCCTTGCTACAGGGGATTGAAAACTTTTTTTTCTACCAAAAATGTGATCCCCAGGACAATAGTTATACAAATGTTAATAGCAGCTCTATGAGTAAATACCCTGATAAAAGACTAAGTTAAACAAAGTTAGCATAGTTTATAATGGAAGCATTTACCAGGAACTTTTTATATTGTATGAATGGTGTAAATGTTTAAGATAATAGTGTACAATGTCTTGTTTCACAAAATCATTTGACCAGGAATCCTTCTCTATGCTCAACCTGAAACATCAATCAAATATTCAATGAAAATTTATCATGAACTGAGGCTATGTCAGTGGAGAAACAATAAACAATGGCAATTGAATGAAAAGTCTTAAAATGTTGCATGAAGTTTACAGAGCGTAGAGACAATAAACAAATAACTAATTTAACTGTGTTCTACACTAGATTGTGATAAATGTTCTGGAGGAAAATAGAAAGAAGGCTGTGGTTTGGAATGTCTCAACAAGGTTCCAATCATGCAAAACTTGAGGGAATGAGGGAAGATTGATTTTTAAAAATCATAAAAATATTGATGTGTCAAATTATAATCCAATAACAAATATTTATTCAGCACAATATTAGCTGTGATGATTCAGTGGCAGGGAATACAGAAAGTCATGGGCTTCATGGAGCTTGTATTCTAGTGGTAAAGAAAGAAAAATCATAAGCAAATAGCCCAATCAAGAAAATAAATACAGATTATACTATGTATTTGAAAGAGGCATACTGAGGGTTCATATTGAGAATAATATTGGGGAATTTATTTCAAGTGAATCATCTGGAAAGATTTCCTTGGAGAAATTGCACTTAAAATCAGACCAAAGGAAAAGAGAAAGACAGTCATCTGAAGAGCTGTAGAAAGAATTTAACTACAGGAAATAGATTCAGCATTGTTGAGGAATTGAGAAAAACTATGGCTGAAGTATATTGACTACAGAGAAGAAGGCCAGGCAGTGATATAGAATAAGAAGCACTTAATGCGGAACCTTGCAAAGAGTTTTGAATTTTATTCTATCCGCAACAGAAAGCCATGAAAGGAATTCATCATCTCATTTAGGTTAAGAGAAAAAGATACCCCTCTCTCAGTGGAAGATGGGAGAGTCCATATATGGGAGTCTGAGGGAAACAGAAGGCCATTTAGAAGGATGTTCATTGCAGATATGATAATGGTCTGAAGGCAATCCCGATGAAACATAGTACTTATAATCCACATAGAATACCAAGAGCAGTTCAGAGAAGAAATATTAAAAGGTTACATGTAGTCAATGAGGTAGGTGAAAAAACAGTAGAAAACGGGATGGTGGACACAAGCTAAAGAAAGATGCTATAGGAAGACAGTGGTTAGCAAAAGGTCTCCTTTTCTATTTGATTCTTAAAATGTTTTATTTTATTATTAACATTTAGCCTATATCTGAAAGGCGCTCTACATGAATCTTTCAATCATAACATTTATTTGTGACAATATAATCATAGGATTTCAGAGCATAATCATATAGAAAACATGAAGCTTAATAGCTTTAGCAGCAGTTTAAGCACAAGATTGACTCAAACACTTCCCCATTTCTTAATGTCTTACCATAATTAGCTATACTTCTTTAAATCAAATTTTTTTCAGAAGCACTATATTTTAAAATATGGGGGATTGATAACAGCTCAGATCAGCTATGGAAACCGGTGAATCTAGTTCTAAAGTCATACTTCTCCCTTAGGAATGGAGATACAGCCCTCCATCTGCAGTCTCTTTACCAAACTGCCATCTCTCAGGGAAGAATTTCAGTCTCTATGGAGACTGCCTCCATTTCAGTCAGTCAATTAGAGGTGAAAGGTATTCCATTTGCTGTCACCTAAACCATAGAGTCCATCTATTTTTCTCTTCATTCTTTCAGTCAAATGATATCTTCTTATCTAAGAGAGGAAAAAAATCTGAGTATCGTGGTCATTTAATTTGAGCTTGTTCTGTCCTAGTTACTCTGTTTCCTTTGTTTCAAGTGGCAGCATGCTCCGTAAATCAGATAAAGAACTGTATCATTATGCTATCATCCTTGAAAGCTCCATAATTGTACCTTTTCTACCCAAATCCGTGAAATAAAATATCCATTTCTACACTAAATATTAATTTATTTCCTGTCGTACTTACTACATTGGTTACTTAGGTGATAGTACTTCCAACCTTTTTCAGGGGTAACCTGGTACTGTAGAGAACTAGTTTCAAAACAACACACATTTTCACAAAAGAAAATGAAAACTGTTCAGATTAGAAGTTATTCTTGTTAACACATCCATCTTTTTCCTAAGAAACTAAAAGATTTCTGTTTTTTCTTTTGTTTTAAATTTAGTCCTATTGGCTGAAAAACATTACATTGAATGTGATTAGAACTAATTAATTTAATATCCTGATCAGAGCAGTTAAGATTTGTGTAAAATGAAGAGAGATAAACAAGAATAATAAATGACAGGAAAATATTTACCAGGAATAGTCTGCTGCTGAGCTTCTGTCATCATATTTTCTTCCTATCCTTGTTCCTCAAGAAGGAAAAACGTGGTGGTTGTTACTTAAAATTAGAAACTTTTGTTGCAAACAACAGAAGTCCAATTTAAATAGTATGTACTGAATAAAGGCATTTAAGTAGAATTTAACTGGAAAGTCCAGTTATGGACTCTAGTTTCAGGTGTGGCAGCATCAAGGGGCTCTTATATCATAGGTCTTAAGTTTCCTTTTTCCATTTATTCTATGCTTTTCCCTGAATCTGGCTTCATTCTAAGGTAGTTTATCCCCTTGAGATATCATTTTACTTAAAAGCACTTTCAGGCTTACATTTTAAACTTTGAGTGACTGCAAATATTTTTTGAAGTCCTCGAACTGGACTGGTTTGTATTACATGTTTAGACAGTCCTGAACTAACTATTATGGCCATGTTCCTGTTGCTTTGATTGCCAACATGGGTTTCATAACCACCCATGGGCTGGAGTATTTAACAGCAGATTACACCTGAATCACATGAACTTATAATATTGGAGGAATATTTCCTTGAGAAAAATTGGGTTATTCTTGCTTAAAGAAGAGTGAATAGGTGATGTGCCACCAAAAACTAGAGAGGTACATGCCAAACTCCCAATTCCTTGAGGTTGTCATTCTTTTAATTTTCTTTTCCACTTGACGTCATCTATTTTTGACATCACCACAACTGTTTATTCCTTAGAAGAACTCTCTATATGTTTTGCACTTCAAATATTCAATCTCTAAACACAAGCTACTGTCTTTCTACCTTTCCAAACTTCTCATCCTTAATATATCTACTTCTATTTCCCCATCCCCTCACTGTCCTTTTCACCAGCTCCCTCTGACCACATGTACACTTTTCTGGACTTCAATTTCTATTCTTTCAGTTATTATCTTACTGACATTTTTGGTCCCATTGCCCTCTGTTCTTTCACAGTTCTTCCCTGCCAATATCAAATCAGGATTCTGAAAACATTAACTTTTCCGGTTTCTCTTCCTGGATGCTGATCATTGCTCAGCTGGAGAAGTTGTAAAACAGCACTAATTTTCCTAGACATGCACGCCAGTCAACGCCAGTCCTCTTTTTGATGTAGCTGTTCTTGTTTCAGGCTTTTGTTTAGATGCTACTCTAAACGATGTGCTTATCTTCAAGCCCGCTCCCATGAGCATGCATCTTAAACTAAATTACGTTATATTCATACAATTCTTTTTTTTTTTTTTTTTTTTTGAGACGGAGTCTTTCTCTGTCGCCCAGGCTGGAGTGCAGTGGTGCGATCTCGGCTCACTGCAAGCTCCGCCGCCTGGGTTCACGCCGTTCTCCGCCTCCTGGGTTCACGCCGTTCTCCCGCCTCAGCCTCCTGAGTAGCCGGGACAACGGGCGTCTGCCACCACAATTCTTTCAATTCAAGCTCCCTCAATCATTTCCTGCTCACTTATTAAGCCATTTTCTAGCAAAAGAAGTATTTTTTCATCTTCCAAAGATTTACTCCACAAAATATTTTTCTTTTCATTTTTACTCTCCTAATGTCAAAACTTTCCGTATATTCTAAGATCAATTACCCTCTTTGAGTCTTCAAATCTGTGCTCCGATTTCTCTGCTTTCCATTATCCGTGGTCCTGTGGTGAATTGTTTGTATTCAATATCTTAATGTCTTATCAAATCCTTAATAATTCACACCTGTTTTCTGTATTTTTTCCTGAAACTATTTCCTGAAACTACTATTTTGGTGCTCCCCAATAATTTTTAACGACACCAGCATTTTCCAGTCTGAAAAATTTGAAACACCAATGATATCATGGCTTCACTAGATAAATTATGCATAGTATCAAATAACAAAATTTCTTGCTATTTATACATTTTAAATATATTTTCCATCTATCTTATCCTGTCAAAAAAATGACATGACATATATATATATATATGTGTGTATATATATATATATATGTGTATATATATATATATGTATATATATATATGTATATATATATATATTGGAGTTTTACATCAAAGGAAGTCATAGCTCTTGCAGAGTGAGATATGGGGCAGCCAGAGGACTTCTTCAGAGTGTAGGAATGTTCTCCATCAGGGAGAAGGCAAGTGATTCTGGGTTATTTCATGGGGAAATTTGACTTAGTAAGATTAATATGAGGAAACATTGGAAGGGAGACCAATTGTAGGAAACTTAGTAGTCTAAGCGAGAGTTAATAGAGGTTAATAATGAATTAAGTTAATAAGGATATAATCATACCACTTTCATGTTCACATTTTCTCATCTCATTTTGCATTTTCTGCAGGTTCAGTTCTAAGCCCTTTATTTGTCAAACAAGGCACATCTTGGTATGCCTTGTACCTATCCTGGTACTCTTTTTCAGAGTGCTAAAACACTTTCTGTTTACATACTAAATAACTGTTTGTACATCCATGATCATATCAAGCTCACAATTCTAGTACTTACATATTTTATGAGAAAAAAAAAAACTTGTATATTCATTTTTTTTTGACTAAAATGCCCAAACAACTCTGCGTTTTCCTTCACATACCCTGCATTTGTGAGCAATATCACCACCTTTACAGGTTGACCACAGGTAGTACGTGTTTAGTACTTACCCTGAATATTAGTCTCCTCTCTATTTCAGCTATATTTATGTGGGGCTTTCTAGTAAAAGACAAATCTCTCTTTCAGAGAATGGAAATGGAGTGGACGCAAGAAATAGAAGCACCTGGTTACTCCTTAGAAATCTAGAGGAAGTGGCTATGGAAGGAGATGGTTTAGGGAACACTTTGTGTTTAACACAGAAAATCCTACTTTCTGATTCATTCTAGTATCTTGTCATGACTTTGGGAAAATGACTTCAAATATATAGCAAACCAAAGGTTCGGAGGCAAACATAGTTGCATCTTCTTTTTCCTTAAGGCTAGACCTAATCATCCACTATAAAGAATGAAAATGTCAGAAACTCATTTTTAATCATTATAATTAGGGCATAGACAAGTGATCCACCTCTGGCCAATAAAATAATATAGTTTGTTTTGTTCTTTACATTCATATTCTTTAAGCATTTTATTAGTTTTAATTTTCTTTTTACTTTTCAAACTTTCTATCAAAAACTAAGACACAAACACACACATTAGCGTAGGCCTACACAGGGTCAGAATTATCAGTAACACTGTCTTCATTGATATAGTGATCAATATCACTGACCACCATAAAATTATGCCACTGGAAGGTCTTCAGGAGCTATAACATACGTGCAGCCGTCATCTCCTATCATCACAATGCCTTCTTCTGGAAAACCTGCCGGAAAACCTGCCTGAGACTGTTTTACACGTAACTTTTTTTTTTTTTGAGACGGAATTTCACTCTTGTTGCTCAGGCTAGAGTACAGTGGCACAATCTCGGTTCACTGGGTTCACTGCAACCTCTGCCTCCTGGGTTCAAGAGATTCTTCTGCTTCAGTTTCCCAAGTAGCTGGGATTACAGGCACCCACCACCACTGTTTAAAATAACAACAAAAAGTATAGTATAGTAAATACGTAAACCAGAAACATAGCCATTATCATTATCAAGTATAATATGCTGTACATAATTGTATGTGCTTTCCTTTTATACAACTGGCAGAGCAGTAAATTTGTTTACACCAGCATCACCACCAACACATGAGTAATCTGTTGAGCTATGTCGGTACTGCAGCTATGACATCTATAGGTGATAGGAATTTTTTAGCTCCATTGTTTTCCTGTGGGACCACCATCATGTATATAATTTGTTATAGACAAAAATGTGTTATGTAGAGCATGACTGTACATTTTTTTTTTTTTTTGCCCTAAGACAGAAGCTTCGGAACTGATAAGAGTTCTGAGTCACAAGAGGGAAACATAAAACTATGGAATATGGACTGATAAAGTTGATGACACTGATGAAAAGAGGTGCTCTTCCCTCTGTACATCTTCATTGTGAGGTCTAAACAATTAAGGCAGAACCAGTTCCAGTACAGTGTCTTGATAATGAGAGGGATTTCTATGTCGGGAACAGCAGATAGCTTTCAAGTCTCTGTGGCTCAGCTGCAGTGCATTCCTCTTTCATTGAAAATAATTAAGAAATAAGAAAAAACTATGCCAGAGCAGCCAAAACACTTATTCTCAGCAGCCAGACTGTGAGGCGATATAAACAACAGTCAAAGAGAAACAGGATTCTTCATTAATCTGAACATTCTTTTAATTTTACCTATCTTGAAGAAATAATAATCAGGTCTCATTTTTAAATTACAGGTGTGGTAGCTTGGACCTCATGGCAAAATGAACGATTTTGTTACAATTAATTCATTAAAATTTCTTATTGAGAACCAATTATGTGATAAGCTTTGCACTAGATATTATGGATACACAAGTGAAGAAGACAAGAAAATCCCATTTCTGGTACTCTTGGAAGAAATATTCTGGGTGACAGGAATGACCATGGACAAAACTCAATTTTAACTTGTGATGATTATAAAGAAATCAAAACATGGTGAAAGGAGAAGTTTAAGCTAGAGTTAAGAACTGTGAATTTACAGCACACACACACACACACACACACATACACACACACACACATACACATACACACACACACACACACACACACACCAAATAGGAAAAAAAAAATTCTGGGCAAGGAAAGGAGTAAATGCCAAGACCCTATGGCAAGATTTACTCAGAGTGTTAAAGGACTGGAAAGCTGGTGAAGGTGGTCAAAATGTACTAAAAAAATGAAAATTGTATAGCATTAGAAAAATAAACATGAGCCATCAATTTTAAGTTTCCTAAAGCTAAGCCATAATGAGAGGTTTAAATTATACTCTAATTGCATGAGACACCACTGTACAGTGTTAAGCAGAAGTGAGAATATTCTGATTTAGGCTTGAAAAAATCCCTTGGGCTGCTCTATGGAAAATAAACTTGAAGGTACTTTTGAGAGTGGGTGACACAAAATGGAAGCACTTAGGAAACATTGTTGTGGTCTAGTGGAGGAATGATGTTGATTTGAACTTAGTTAATAAATAGTGTAACTATTAAGAAGTCATTGGATAATTGGGATAAAACTAAAAAAACTGTGGAACAGGAGATTCTAATTTTACTTCTGGATTTTTAACTGAGCAACATGTGATATTATTTGAAATAAGTGGAATAGAAATATCAAGAATTCTGTTTAGACATATTAAATTAGATATATATTTAGGAATGACTAGTTACAAATTGTCTATTAAAATCTTGTCTTCTATTGAGAGTTTAAGTTTGGAGTATCCAAGATGCAAAGTTGGAAGCATTCAGCTCAAGAATGAATAAACTCTGTTAGTAAATATCTTTAGAAAAATTTTAACTTTTACAATTTAGTTCTAACCTTTTTTCCACTTTAGAATATATTATTTGGTCTTAGTCATGCCTATGCAAATAATTATTTATTAAACGCCTGAATTTTTATTTTCAAATAATGGTTATGTACTAAAACAGAATGATTACTAAAATACTAGGATTTGAAGTCTGATGAGTACAGAAAAATGTTTAAAAAGTAATTTTGAAGAGAGCTTTTACTTAATTTTTGACTGTAAATACAACAATGAAAAGGCAAATTACTTTAGATATAGACCTTATATTTCAGGAACTGAACAGTATTAGCCTTTACTTTGTTTTGTGTCTGAGGGTCTGTATTTCTTCAGTTCTATAAATGTAAGCAATGTAATATTTCCCATGTTGCTAATGGAGCTTGAAATTAGGGTAGCCGCTTGAGTTTTGGCATCATGATGATATCAGCATTTCCCATGAAAAATGAAAGATACTCAATATAGTTTCTACAGCCACAAAAATATTCAGCTTTCCATATTGGAAACTGGCTGACTGCATACAATAATAGATGGTTCAGGAAAAGGAAACACTCTTTTTTTCTCTAGGCTTGGCCAAACCTATAACTACTTTGTTGATGAACAATTCTGTAAAGCTGTATAACTCGTAAAACATTTACATTTAACTCCAACATCTGTATTGCAAAATACAAATATGGGTCCTATATTCTTCTAGGAAGTGGAGTTTGATAAATACTGGTATTTGATAAATTTCATTTGTAAAATCATCACTTATTTTTAACTAAAATTACTTGGTATATTATGAATTATTCAATTGTTCTATATTTAATTCCTAAAAATACATGTGAGAATTCAGTCTCATCCAAATCTATACTATTAGGACAAAAACAACAAAAATACTAATATAGAATGTCCAAATTCTAAGAATTAACCAGCTATTTCAAAGCCAAAAAGATTCCTGTTCAACATAAATTGAGTATATAACCTTACATTAATTTTTTCCTAATTCTTAAAGAAAACTTTAGTGAACGTAAGAACATTTATTTTTATTTTTTGGTAGTAAAGTAAATCTGTAAATGAAAACCAACCATACTTGATTTAGAGGCTCATCATTAACGACCATCAGAGGCTTCTCATCAAACTCTAACATATGTGAAATGTGACTGCATAGCTATGCAATTGATAATTTATTATTATAAGAGAGAAGGAAGGACCTGGAAAACAAAGAAATTATTTCCCATATTTTCCAAACTGGTCTCGAGTGAAACTTGAGCAAGTAGTATACATTGCAGCAGATATTTATCCATTGAATATGAATTTAAATTTTGGAAAATGTGCAAAGAATTTAGAGTCAAGAGTGTGCATACAATGATAGAACTATAGATATCATTCATCAGATATGAAGTATGACTTTGAGTTATTTAAATTGAGTTTGAGTTTTCAAGATAATTCATAAACCTCCAAACTTTGTAGGCATATTAAGACTTCTTTTCTGATGCTGTATTTCAAAAACATTGAAGTCGCTGTATTAATTTTGAATCTCTCTCTCTGTTTTTCTCTCTCTCTCCCTCCTCTTCCCTGTCAGATCACCAAGATAAAATATGAGAAAAATTTAGATTACTTGGCATTGCAGGATATTATTTCTTATGCACAAAACAATTCTCGAGTTCCCTAGACAATTTGGTGTCCCAGAAAACTACAACGCTTTAAATGGTCTGTACATCTAATGATTCTACTTGTAAATAAATCCAGTAGTAAATTCACATACTCAGTTTATATCAAATGCATATATGCAAAACTATTTTACTTAAATTTAGACTTCAGAATATTTATTTTTAAAAGCTGTGACAGATACTATATGACAGAAATTTAAAAAGAAGCAAAAATATATAGTAAATATTGCTCAAAGAAATGTTTCACACTCTGAAGCAACTGGTGAAGCAAACATTTTAGAAATGCTAGAGGGAAAATAACTGTTTTATTGAGAGATTTAGTACTAACGTATTTGTAAGGAGAATGAGATTGAGAGGTTTCTAAGTCTACTAGTGAAATAAAGTAACCGATGAGCATCTCACTGGACAATAATTTGACAGCTATCTTTTTCTTTATTCGGGGAATCTTTCTTTACTATTGTTGGCTTCTGTTGTTTCACTTAGACTGGGTTCTGCATACTTCTTACACTTGAGTCACTATATACATTTAGTTATTGTAGACTGTATTAGAATTTAGTCTTTTTCTTTGGCCTGATTTGGCTGCTTACCAATAATGTTTAGCAGGACTTTCTATTGGCTTAATGAAAATGATTTTCCACTGGCTCTTTTGTATGGCCTTTTTTTCTTTCCTCTTCTACTGCCTCTAAATACCTTGACAATGGAAAATGTGTTTTTAAAATTTCTTAATTTTTTTTTCCATTTCTCCAAGTTAGCTATTTAGCAGATGTTTAACAGATTCTTTTGATTTGAGTTGAATTAATCCCATATGAAAGTGTCAGACATATAATGCATATGCTACACAGCAGAGCTAGTGTGAGCAATTCTTAATGATCAAGCTGCCCAGTATCTCCAGATGCAGGTTATTCAAACTGATTAACTGATGATTCAGGTGGAATCACATTATAGCCAAAGTTATAAAGAAAATAATTATATTATAGCATATCATTTTAACTGATATGATATGCTGTAATATAATTATTTTACTTTATGAAAACTTGGCTAAAGGCTTTATGAGACTGTTAACCTTTTTCATTACATTTTTCATCATTGTTTTTCAAGTTAGGTTAAAATAATATTTCAATACACATTTTATAAAGTATTTACAACAAAATTTGCTCATAAGTGGGGAAGTGTTCATTTTTCTAAAATGCTATTTTGTTAAGCTATCTTTTCCATTCTGTACCATTTTTTAATGTAGTTGTCATTCAAAACACTTAATTATATATATATATATATTTATATATATGTACACACATATATACACACACACACACATATATATATTTGTACGTTTTAGTGGAAGAAGAAAACAAAATTTAAATTGCACCCTTTAAACTGAAATTATGGCAATTACTCTTTGATTGCCTATACTATCTTAATTCCTAAAATATTGTCAGGTAAGCCAAATCTTAAAGCTCAAAACCATTATTTTCCTTTCCTTGAACAGTAAAATGATAAAATCTAAGAGCAATAAGAATGAGAGAGATGGAATTCATTAAACATCTTCTTATGTCCCTTAATCAGGGCAAAAGCACTTTGTCAACTTGCTAATTTATATTAGAGAAATTGATTTTCAATGCCTCTTAATATCCTATTGTTTTACATTGATAATGAAACTTCTAGCCCTGCAACTATCCAAGGAAAATTTGATTATAGATTTTTTTGTTCCCTGTATAATTTTATGTATTTTACTGTTGTTTTCTTCTTCATTGACATACAGCTTAGCTCTTCTCTCTGTAATCATCATTTAATTTTAGTATTTTAGTTTTTTTTAAATAGTCTTAATTCCTTCTTACCCAAAGTATATGATATATTTTTTTTAAGGATATTTTTTCAAATTGTTATATTCCTCACGTTTTGTATTGCTGCCTTATTTTATTCATTGCTTCTCATTAGTGACCTTTTCTTCCTCAAAGTTTGCCTAGATTTCTTCTCCACCTTTTTTTAGAAGAAGTCATTTTGCCTACTACTGTGATTATATCTCCCTGAAAGTATGTAATTTTGAAAATAATGTGAGATGAAGAGGTGGAGTTCTCTCCAACGCTTGGATTATTGCAGTGGTTGGCAGGGCTTAGTCCTTATTGTAAATGCTTTACCCAGAAAGAATCTTAAAATGCAAGGTGGACTGCTCTATCAGAGAGCCTAGCACCACATAGGATGCTAAGTGAGAATGTTAAAAATGCAGAGTGAGCACATCACATAGAAAATAGAATTACTTAACTTAATTTGAATTATCCATTCACTTTTGTTTTCACAAGTGTCCTGTTAGCTAATAGCAGGTTTTGATATACTGTGTGTGAGTGATTCCCATCACTCACTTCATTCAACAGCAATACATCTATCATGCAGCTTCATAGATTTATGCTGTCTAAATTTTAAGGCAGACACTTGGTTATTCAGTATGCTGTAGAGAGGGTTTTATCAGTCTACTATATCCAAGGTCATTCACGATTAATAGCATAATAAGAAGCAGAATTTGAATGTTTTGAAATCTTCTGCCAACTCATGTGCTTTTTTGAGAATACATTGCAGATCACTTTTCCATTTCCTTTCATTTTCCTGCCACCCCTGGTTTCTGTTCTTTAAGGACATTCTGGCAACATATGTACTCATCAAGTTTTAATGGTCTAACTGAAAATGAGATAATGATTCTCTTTTACCCTCTCTCACATGAATGATCAATATCTACACTTTACTCACACACACACACACACAATACCTGCCACAAGAATGTTACTTGTTTCTTAGGTCAGAAGTCATTGTTTATATGTACAACATTGTTTTTCTGTATGCTATAATTATGCATCTACACAACACATATCCTCATTTTCACTTTATTTACAATCTCAAAAAGAGATGGGAATAAGTCAATGTCATATGAATAAGACTGTGGAAAACTGGTTCTTATAATCAGTGGACAGACAGGCTTAGAGAGTTAACCTGAAAAATCTGATAGATAAAGATCATGAAAAGGACAACCAGGTTAGAGAAGGGCTACCTTCTTTAATTGAAGCTAACAACTCATTACTGATATGATTAAGGTGCCTCCCAGAAGTCATTAATACATGTAAATGAAGAAGGAAAATTTAAAATTTTAATATGAAAAGGGAGTATGTTGAAATGAGAAAGAATGATATAATAACAGATACAAACTCAATGATCATCAAAGAGCCTGGGGCACAAGGGGAAAACAGGAGTTGAGGAAAGAACATAGTATTTTGAGCATAGTCCTTAGGATGAGTATACTCTAATTCCAAATAATCAGAAGTACCCCCCAAATTTTAGTATAATTCATTAGGCTATCATGGTTGATAGATTTAACTTCGTAAAATTTCTCAGTTTTCATAAAATGATTCTGTATTAATCAAGCAACTCTCTGTTTTGGGGGGGAAATCTTGAAATTGCCTATCCAAAAAGAAATGGTCATGACTCATTTTGATTTAAAAAAAAAAATTTAAATTTATATTTATTAGTGATTAATATCACTAATTAATCACTGTGCTTCATCCTTACAAATCTGATTCTTGAATAAATGAATATGTGCTTGTTTGTAATAAATTTATCGGGACCCAAAGAGACCACATAAGTGGTAAGTAGAGATTGAGTGTGGAAAAGTCAAATTTTTCTCTCTGCTTTATCAACATTAACTCCTTAGTTGGAATCATTTGGCTCTCTAATGCCTTGATTATCTTACATTTTTATTATTAAACACTTCCTTATCTCAAATAATGTTATGAATACCAACACAAACGATAATATTTTTAAGTATAAGAAAACCTATATTAAAACAAGGAATTGGGCGGAGCAAGATGGCCGAATAGGAACAGCTCCAGTCTCCAACTCCCAGCGCGAGCGACACAGAAGACCGGTGATTTCTGCATTTTCAACTGAGGTACTGGGGTCATCTCTCTAGGGAGTGCCGGACAATCAGTGCTGGTCAGCTGCTGCAGCCTGACCAGCATGAGCTGAAGCAGGGCGAGGCATCGCCTCACCTGGAAGCGCAAGGGGGAAGGGAATCCCTTTTCCTAGCCAGGGGAACTGAGACACACAACACCTGGAAAATCGGGTAACTCCCACCCCATACTGCGCTTTAAGGAAACAGGCACACCAGGAGAATATATCCCACACCTGGCCGGGAGGGTCCCACGCCCACGGAGCCTCCCTCACTGCTAACACAGCAGTCTGCGGCGATCTATCCGCAAGGCAGCAGCGAGGCTGGGGGAGGGGCGCCCGCCATTGCTGAGGCTTAAGTAGGTAAACAAAGCCGCTGGGAAGCTCGAACTGGGTGGAGCTCACAGCAGCTCAAGGAAGCCTGCCTGTCTCTGTAGACTCTACCTCTGCGGACAGCGCACAGCTGCAGTCCATTAGGGGAAGAGCGGGGGCGGTGCAGACACGAACGACTCTGTCTGACAGCTTTGGGGAGAGCCGTGGATCTCCTAACGCGGAGGTTGAGATCTGAGAACGGACAGACTGCCTGCTCAGGTGGGTCCCTGACCCCTGAGTAGCTGGGAGACATCCCCCACTAGGGGCAGTCTGACACCCCACACCTCACAGGGTGGCGTCACCCCTGAGAGGAAACTTCCAAAGAAAGAATCAGACAGGTACACTCGCTGTTCAGCAATATTCTATCTTCGGCAACCTCTGCTGCTGATACCCAGGCAAAAAGGGTCTGGAGTGGACCTCAAGCAATCTCCAACAGACCAACAGACAGTCCTTCTGACTGTCAGACGGAAAACTATCAAACAGGAAGGACACCTATACCAAAACCCCATCAGTACGTCACCATCATCAAAGTCCAGAGACAGATAAAACCACAAAGATGGGGAAGAAGCAGGGCAGAAAAGCTGGAAATTCAAAAAATAAGAGCGCATCTCCCCCTGCAAAGGAGCGCAGCCCATCGCCAGCAACGGATCAAAGCTGGTCAGAGAATGACTTTGACGAGATGAGAGAAGAAGGCTTCAGTCCATCAAACCTCTCAGAGCTAAGGAGGAATTACGTACCCAGCGCAAAGAAACTAAAAATCTTGAAAAAAAAGTGGAAGAATTGACAGCTAGACTAATTAATGCAGAGAAGATCATAAACGAAATGACAGAGATGAAAACCATGACACGAGAAATACGTGACAAATGCACAAGCTTCAGTAACCGACTCGATCAACTGGAAGAAAGAGTATCAGCGATTGAGGATCAAATGAATGAAATGAAGCGAGAAGAGAAACCAAAAGAAAAAAGAAGAAAAAGAAATGAACAAAGCCTGCAAGAAGTATGGGATTATGTAAAAAGACCAAATCTACGTCTGATTGGGGTGCCTGAAAGTGAGGGGGAAAATGGAACCAAGTTGGAAAACACTCTTCAGGATATCATCCAGGAGAACTTCCCCAACCTAGTAGGGCAGGCCAACATTCAAATTCAGGAAATACAGAGAACGCCACAAAGATACTCCTCCAGAAGAGCAACTCCAAGACACATAATTGCCAGATTCACCAAAGTTGAAATGAAGGAAAAAATCTTAAGGGCAGCCAGAGAGAAAGGTCGGGTTACCCACAAAGGGAAGCCCATCAGAATAACAGCAGACCTCTCGGCAGAAACTCTACAAGCCAGAAGAGAGTGGGGGCCAATATTCAACGTTCTTAAAGAAAAGAATTTTCAACCCAGAATTTCATATCCAGCCAAACTAAGCTTCATCAGTGAAGGAGAAATAAAATCCTTTACAGATAAGCAAATGCTTAGAGATTTTGTCACCACCAGGCCTGCCTTACAAGAGACCCTGAAGGAAGCCCTAAACATGGAAAGGAACAACCGGTACCAGCCATTGCAAAAACATGCCAAAATGTAAAGACCATCGAGGCTAGGAAGAAACTGCATCAACTAACGAGCAAAATAACCAGTTAATATCATAATGACAGGATCAAGTTCACACATAACAATATTAACCTTAAATGTCAATGGACTAAATGCTCCAATTAAAAGACACAGACTGGCAAACTGGATAAAGAGTCAAGACCCATCAGTCTGCTGTATTCAGGAGACCCATCTCACATGCAGAGACATACATAGGCTCAAAATAAAGGGATGGAGGAAGATCTACCAAGCAAATGGAGAACAAAAAAAAGCAGGGGTTGCAATCCTAGTCTCTGATAAAACAGACTTTAAACCATCAAAGATCAAAAGAGACAAAGAAGGCCATTACATAATGGTAAAGGGATCAATTCAACAGGAAGAGCTAACTCTCCTAAATATATATGCACCCAATACAGGAGCACCCAGATTCATAAAGCAAGTCCTTAGAGACCTACAAAGAGACTTAGACTCCCATACAATAATAATGGGAGACTTCAACACTCCACTGTCAACATTAGACAGATCAACGAGACAGAAAGTTAACAAGGATATCCAGGAATTGAACTCATCTCTGCACCAAGCGGACCTAATAGACATCTATAGAACTCTCCACCCCAAATCAACAGAATATACATTCTTCTCAGCACCACATCGCACTTATTCCAAAATTGACCACATAATTGGAAGTAAAGCACTCCTCAGCAAATGTACAAGAACAGAAATTATAACAAACTGTCTCTCAGACCACAGTGCAATCAAACTAGAACTCAGGACTAAGAAACTCAATCAAAACCGCTCAACTACATGGAAACTGAACAACCTGCTCCTGAATGACTACTGGGTACATAACGAAATGAAGGCAGAAATAAAGATGTTCTTTGAAACCAATGAGAACAAAGATACAACATACCAGAATCTCTGGGACACATTTAAAGCAGTGTGTAGAGGGAAATTTATAGCACTAAATGCCCACAAGAGAAAGCAGGAGAGATCTAAAATTGACACTCTAACATCACAATTAAAAGAACTAGAGAAGCAAGAGCAAACACATTCAAAAGCTAGCAGAAGGCAAGAAATAACTAAGATCAGAGCAGAACTGAAGGAGATAGAGACACAAAAAACCTCCAAAAAATCAATGAATCCAGGAGTTGGTTTTTTGAAAAGATCAACAAAATTGACAGACCGCTAGCTAGACTAATAAAGAAGAAAAGAGAGAGGAATCAAATAGACGCAATAAAAAATGATAAAGGGGATATCACCACCGACCCCACAGAAATACAAACAACCATCAGAGAATACTATAAATGCCTCTACGCAAATCAACTAGAAAATCTAGAAGAAATGGATAATTTCCTGGACACTTACACTCTCCCAAGACTAAACCAGGAAGAAGTTGAATCCCTGAATAGACCAATAGCAGGCTCTGAAATTGAGGCAACAATTAATAGCCTACCCACCAAAAAAAGTCCAGGACCAGATGGATTCACAGCTGAATTCTACCAGAGGTACAAGGAGGAGCTGGTACCATTCCTTCTGAAACTATTTCAATCAATAGAAAAAGAGGGAATCCTCCCTAACTCTTTTTATGAGGCCAACATCATCCTGATACCAAAGCCTGGCAGAGACACAACAAAAAAAGAGAATTTTAGACCAATATCCTGATGAACATCGATGCAAAAATCCTCAATAAAATACTGGCAAACCGGATTCAGCAGCACATCAAAAAGCTTATCCACCATGATCAAGTGGGCTTCATCCCTGGGATGCAAGGCTGGTTCAACATTCGCAAATCAATAAACGTAATCCAGCATATAAACAGAACCAAAGACAAGAACCACATAATTATCTCAATAGATGCAGAAAAGGCTTTTGACAAAATTCAACAGCCCTTATGCTAAAAACGCTCAATAAATTTGGTATTGATGGAACGTACCTCAAAATAATAAGAGCTATTTATGACAAACCCACAGCTAATATCATACTGAATGGGCAAAAACTGGAAAAATTCCCTTTGAAAACTGGCACAAGACAGGGATGCCCTCTCTCACCACTCCTATTCAACATAGTGTTGGAAGTTCTGGCTAGGGCAATCAGGCAAGAGAAAGAAATCAAGGGAATCCAGTTAGGAAAAGAAGAAGTCAAATTGTCCCTGTTTGCAGATGACATGATTGTATATTTAGAAAACCCCATTGTCTCAGCCCAAAATCTCCTTAAGCTGATAAGCAACTTCAGCAAAGTCTCAGGATACAAAATTAATGTACAAAAATCACAAGCATTCTTATACACCAGTAACAGACAAGCAGAGAGCCAAATCAGGAATGAGCTTCCATTCACAATTGCTTCAAAGAGAATAAAATACCTAGGAATCCAGCTTACAAGGGATGTAAAGGACCTCTTCAAGGAGAACTACAAACCACTGCTCAGTGAAATCAAAGAGGACACAAACAAATGGAAGAACATACCATGCTCATGGATAGGAAGAATCAATATCGTGAAAATGGCCATACTGCCCAAGGTTATTTATAGATTCAATGCCATCCCCATCAAGCTACCAATGACTTTCTTCACAGAATTGGAAAAAACGGCTTTAAAGTTCATATGGAACCAAAAAAGAGCCCGCATTGCCAAGACAATCCTAAGTCAAAAGGACAAAGCTGGAGGCGTCACGCTACCTGACTTCAAACTATACTACAAGGCTACAGTAACCAAAACAGCATGGTACTGGTACCACAACAGAGATATAGACCAATGGAACAGAACAGAGTCCTCAGAAATAATACCACACATCTACAGCCATCTGATCTTTGACAAACCTGAGAGAAACAAGAAATGGGGAAAGGATTCCCTATTTAATAAATGGTGCTGGGAAAATTGGCTAGCCATAAGTAGAAAGCTGAAACTGGATCCTTTCCTTACCCCTTATACGAAAATTAATTCAAGATGGATTAGAGACTTAAATGTTAGACCTAATACCATAAAAACCCTAGAAGAAAATCTAGGTAGTACCATTCAGGACATAGGCATGGGCAAGGACTTCATGTCTAAAACACCAAAAGCAACGGCAGCAAAAACCAAAATTGACACATGGGATCTAATTAAACTAAAGAGCTTTTGCACAGCTAAAGAAACTACCATCAGAGTGAACAGGCAACCTACAGAATGGGAAAAAATTTTTGCAACCTACTCATCTGACAAAGGGCTAATATCCAGAATCTACAAAGAACTCAAACAAATATACAAGAAAAAAACAAACAACCCTATCAAAAAGTGGGGAAAGGATATGAACAGACATTTTTCAAAAGAAGACATCCATACAGCCAACGGACACATGAAAAAATGCTCATCATCACTCGCCATCAGGGAAATGCAAATCAAAACCACAATGAGATACCATCTCACACCAGTTAGAATGGCAATCATTAAGAAGTCAGGAAACAACAGGTGTTGGAGAGGATGTGGAGAAATAGGAACACTTTTACACTGTTGGTGGGATTGTAAACTAGTTCAACCATTATGGAAAACAGTATGGCGATTCCTCAAGGATCTAGAACTAGATGTACCATATGACCCAGCCATCCCACTACTGGGTATATACCCAAAGGATTATAAATTACTCTACTACAAAGACACATGCACACGTATGTTTATTGCGGCACTATTCACAATAGCAAAGACTTGGAATCAACCCAAATGTCCATCTGTGACAGACTGGATTAAGAAAATGTGGCACATATACACCATGGAATACTATGCAGCCATCAAAAAGGATGAGTTTGCGTCCTTTGTAGGGACATGGATGCAGCTGGAAACCATCATTCTTAGCAAACTATCACAAGAAGAGAAACCAAACACCGCATGTTCTCACTCATAGGTGGGAACTGAACAATGAGATCACTTGGACTCGGGAAGGGGAACATCACACACTGGGGCCTATCAGGGGGAGGGGGGAGGAGGGAGGGATTGCATTGGGGAGTTATACATGATATAAACGTCATGCACATGTACCCTAGAACTTAAAGTATAATTAAAAATAAAAATAAAAATAAAAAAAATAAAACAAGGAATTGTACTTGGTCACAAAATTAACATCGAAAATAGAATAAAACCAAATCTCTAACTCTGAAAATGTGTGCAATGATACAAACATTTAAATATGCAACCTTCTTAAATCTTCCTGGGAATAGCAAAGCTTGGCACTTTTGAAGCTTGATAACATCACAACATGGAAGAAAAGTGGAAGAAAGGTAAGGAATTTTTCAGGAAAAAGAAAAAAAAAGAAAGAAAGACGACTGCCAATTTTTGTATAAGAGAAAACCAAGGAGGCAAGAACTCGGGAAATTAGGATTCTCACTAACAAAATATTTACCAAGGATTGCAAAACCTTTCCTTTGCTTCCTGTGCTCTCTGAATTCATCAAAAGTCATAACAGTTCCTTTCAGCTTTTCTGTCAGATCTTAGGGACCATCTACAAGGTATGGTTCACAATACAATCAATTTTTTACTCATTGCTATATCTGCAGAATCTATTAAGTTTTTAAAAATAGCACAATGGTTGACAAATATTTTTTATTTAATGGCTGAATTAAATTAAGTCATGGTGCTGAATCCAACGTCTTCCATCCTAATCCTTTGCAATTACCGTGGAAGGTTGAAAAAATAATGTAAACATGGGTTTGCACAGCAATTGAGAAAGAACATGTTGATATTTTAGAAAATAAATGTTCATTCATTTCCGTTATTTTAATTCCTTTTAAATCTTCATTACTGCAAAAGAAATAAACTAAACAAGATAATTTGGTAATACCACTTACAGATATATCTGCAATACAACATTTTGCATTTGTAGTAAATGAGTAAGAATAAAATTGTGAATTAGAATAGCGTAGTTTATATGATACCACTTTCTTTGAAAAAAGAGAGCAAGAAAGACAACAATATAGCTATACAATTTCATAGCCATCCCTATTACTCTGTTCTCTAGCTGCTTGGCATTGGGCATGATATTAATTTCTACATTGCCTTGGTATCATCATCTATAAATTCAGGGTATTAAGATTACCTATTTTTCTTTGATAATTATACAATAATGAGATGAATACACAACAGAAGGCATAGATTAAGAGCTCAATAAATATTTACTACTAGAATTATTGCTTCCATTTATTTTCTAGAATAAGATAAGGTGGGTGAAGGGATTACCTGTATCTTCTGAGTACTTTGATGAGCTATTCTTCACTGTATAACTGCACAAAGGTGTTCAGAAATAAAAGCTATTTTAATTTTGAGACAAAATGTAAATTCTATGAGATCATTCTTCTCTTCTGTTCTTTATTATTGTCAAACATTATAATTATGAAATTCATACCTGATAGAAGAGGATTCATTTATGTACAGTATCATAAACTATTAGAGAACAATGGGTCTAATTACTAAGTTATTTCAAATTCTTCAAGTTACATAGTGAAAATGATTGCAGGTCTTTTGGGGGCCAGGGCTCTTCATTATTCATCTTTATATTCTCAGCCTCTAGCATTGTGCATGATAAATTAAGTATTTAAATAGAATTAGCCAAGAAAGTTCTAACTTCTATGGTTCCTTACAGCAAAATAAGATTTGATGATTCAGAGAAAAAGGCATGTCAAAAGTGAAGCAATTCATTCATTTCAAAAACATGCCTTAAACATCTTCATTGTGCCAAAGTTAAAGATGGACTATAAGTTAAAATATCAAAAATAAAATGCCATGTGGCTAAGTTTTATTATTATTATTGAAGTGTCTATTGTATAAACTAATAAATAAAATTTTCCCCTGACAATTTTAAAATTACTTTCTTTGTAATCAATGCTTCCATTTCTCTGTTAAAAAAAAAAGAGAAAAAAAGGCAGAATTTAACCCACACATGTAGATGAGTTCAGAAATTGATGGAATAACTAGATTTGTACAAAATCCTGTGATGTTATTTCTATGTGTGACTATTTTATCAGGATGGGCCTTATAAAGTTATTAAGAATTCACAACATAGATTTAAGAGCTTATACATCTGGGGAATATAAAGAAGGGGAAAAAAATAAATCTTGTCTCTATTGTGACGGCTACTGTTAGGCCAACAACATCAAACAACAAGGCATTTGCTAACTCATAAATGCGGTGAAAGCTCCCTAACTAGCAGTATTGTTTCTTCATGATAAATTCACTCTATCTTTCCTACATGAGCTTGGAAACATTACCAAACTCAAAAGGAACATGGGTGGAAGGATCACTCCTGAGAGCTTTCACCTGTTTCCTGTTGCTAAGGAAACCATTTCCTTTGTACATCTTCAGAATAGCAGGTTCCTTTGAATTCTGCCTTTCAAACTCTGTTTTTTAAAGCAAACATATAGATGTATAACCCATATTTTGAGATGTACATCCTCTTATTGTTTCTAGTATCTGATCAAAAAGTTTCATCCGATTAAAGGTAATATATATTTTTTGCAGATAAAAATATTGGAGACAGAAAATTCCTTTTTGTTGTTTTATATTTTGTAAAATCTACAGTGCTTTCCAACTCACAAAAGAGTCAGTAAGCCTAAGATATCTCTATGATCTCTGAATATGTATCTCTCAACATTGGCTGAAATATTTTACAACTTTTGGTGTTTGATATGATTGGAAACAGTCCTGTTTAGTTGCTCTGTAGTGAAAGAGTTATCACACACTAACTTAATTGCTTAGCAATCACTTGTTGACACTGTAGGGGAAAAATAACACATTTTTATTTGACATAGTTCTTAGTTGGAAGGAAACCAAGTAATAAGAGGCAAATTAACGAGAGAAAAGCAAACAGAAGTTTATTGACATGAATATTTCACATATACATGAATATACTCAAGAAATAAGTCATTCCTTCTCTAAGAGATGGCTTTGAATTCCAGATTATAGAGCATGTTCAACAAAGAACAGTAAATGTTTAGAGAAATGACAAAACAAAATGAAAGAACTTTGAGTCTCTAGGGGTGCAATCTGGGGGAAGCAAATAAATGCCAGATTAAGGATAGTAAAACTTGTTAATACAGGTTGCTGTGGCAGAATCTTCCAGGTCCATAAAGGTCCAAAGTGGTGATGGGGGTGGGGGTTGGGAGAAAAGGGATGTCCCGGTGTGGCAGGAGGGCTGGAGTGGGTGGGACATACCAATTGCTTTTGTAAATATATGTGCTGTGTTTTGACAAATAGAGGGAGGACAGACAGATATTCTGCATCTGCTTTTTCTTAATCGTCTTCAGATCAACAATTCATATTTTGGGGTGGCATGTTCTAGTCTCCCACAAAAAAATCACATCTTTTTTTTTACTTAAAAATATTGTTGAGATTTGTCTATTTAAACATTTTGTGGAAGCATTAACTCAAATGTAAAATTTCAAAGACAAAAGATGAAAATTGGAGTTTCATTATAGTGCAGTGATTGCTGTGTATATTCGCCAGTTACTAACAACAGCATGTGTGGACATTGGCCATAAATACTAGCTGATTTCATAACTTGGATTGTAAATGCTATAATTATATGTTGTAATTCACATTATACAACTGAGAATTGTAGCTCAGTCTACAGTTTTATCACAACATTCTCATTAATGTCTTGTTTTTTCAGGATCTTCCAAACAATTCCTTTGAGCACCCATCATGATATTTGTAATTATACTCTTTGTATCTCTTCAAAATATTTTGGACCCGTCTTACATGTTTTGATGTGCATGGTGCTCTAAAACCACAGACTACAAACTCAAATTACATCACCACAAAGTTAAAATGCTTTTGATTATTATAAAATAATTTCCTTCAGTTGTTTATGTCTATTCAGTGATTATGACTTCTGGTGAAAAATTTGTTTTTAATTTTAGAGAAAAGTATACGCCTATATATTAAATTGACATTTAATTGACTGCTACAATTTCTTATTATTATGTATAATTATTTGACTTGCCTATTGCTTTCAGCCTAACAATCACTGATATAATACTACATTTCCTTCAGAAACAATGTAGTTTTATGCACAAAGAAAAAATGTTAGTGCATAAACATGCTTTAATTTCAAGGAGACTATTTCACTGACATGAATAAGAATGTACAGTAATTTAGTTAACTCACTGCTTTTCTCACATTAGCTGTTCAATGAAGATATTTGTTCAGTAATGTTAAGCATTAATTTTAATAGAATAAAATTGTGTGTTTATGTTACATATGTATACACAAATGTACACATACACTACACAACTGGGGGCATATTTAATGATTCACAATTCTGCTTCTTAGACATCGATTAAATAACTGCTTTAAGATTAAAATTTTCATAAGATTGCATTCCTTAAAGTCCCATATTTATTCGTAAGTTACTGGTCAGTATCATATCGGCACTTTGATTTTAAAAACAAAACAACTGCTATGGTTCATCAGCCCCTGGTAGTATAATGTTTGATGACTTTTGCTGGCTTATTGCACTTTAATTAGCGTGATGCTGTGCACCTTTAGTATGTAGCACGCGGTTATGCTACACTTAATTGAAATCTTTCTCTTGTGTCTGTAATCATTATATCATCTTGAGCCTTGGAAGTGCTGCTCTTATGGAGTATGTGGTAATACTGCATTAGCCCCTTAAAGCTGGGGAGTTTGATTAACAGAATCAGATAAACTGCTGGAAGTTCTCTGATTCTTGGCTCTAGCATCTCCAAATGCATTTTATAAATTGCCTGTTTACCTTAATACTACAAATATGCAGATACATACCACTTACTGTAGAAAATGAAATTTTACTGTGGAAAATTATTTTCTTGCACACACTTAGACTAAAGGTTACTGATTCAAAATGTTTAATAAAGATATTACTTCCCATTTTGTACTCAGTGGGAAATAGTTTTAAAAGCAAGACAAGATATATGAAAAACCATCTTTCCCTTTTATTTCGATTTCCTTTAACTCTGGATTATTTACACAATGCTTTCTAAGGTATTTTTTTTTCCATTGCAGATTTTCTTCACTATTTTTTCTAACATGGTAGTTTACACTATTTTTAAGGGTCCTCAGAATGCTTCTATAGGGTGATTGGTTTAAACAACTCATAATTATATCAAAATGAAAGTTTTCAAAGGTGGAGAATAAACATTTTAAAGAACATACAGAATTCCTTTGTCAAAGTAAGAATTTTACCCCTAAAAAAGTATATTCAAATAGTGAAAAGGAAAAACAAACAAACATAATGTACTTTAAAGATTGCATGTGCAACAGTAGTCATGAAAAAGAGCTGAGGGTTTAACCACAGCTCAGAACCATGAGGCTTGAAGTATTACAAAGTAGGGATACGTTGGACACTGATGGAAGAGGATTTTCAAAGATGAGTAGAAAAAATATTGGCAGCAAGAAATAACATAAAGATGCTAAAAATGAAATCATCACCTATTCTTCAATAAAACTTAAAATGGTCAACATAACCTATTATATTCTGAAAAACCTAAGTTGGTGAGAAAATAGTTGTGCAATTCCCAAGACCTGCAGGACTGCCAATAGGTTTGAAAGGTAGAGCCAAGGAGGACTCTGGATGAGACGTGCAGTTGGAATTCAAAAGCATCAGTGGCAGAAGAAACAGTGCAATAAATAAGTTAGAAATAAATCTACTTAAAGTTAACTATGTTTTTCTTTGTTGGATGTGACTATAGGTGGTTTTCTTCTTCTTTGTGACAATCTGTATGTCAGTTTTCTACAACAGACAGGCACCCTTTAGTTATCATGTTATTTATTTATGTTATTTGAAACGTTACCCATAAAAACGTGACCCTTAGAAGGAACAGCCCCAACAGCTCACTGATACCTTCTTTATAAGCACGGTTTGCCAGGTTAATAAACCAGCTAGCAACACTAGCTAAAGTTTTAGTTTGATGTTGTATATATATCATGTTAGTTAATATATGTGTGATTTAAATTAAACCTTGTATTTCAATTGAGTGTTTTACAAATGTGTTGTGCAGGAAGAGAACATTGCTTACATATTTAGCTATTCTGCATACCAATATAGTGAGCTAAAGTCATATGCACAGGTCATAATGGACTTCATATATGACAGTGGTCCCATAACGTTATAATGGAGTTGAAAAATTCCTATTACCTAGTGACATCATAGCTGTAAAAGTATACCACACACAATTATGTACACTACATAATACTTGATAATGAAAATAAATGACTGTTACCATTTATATATTTATTATACTATAGTTTTTAACATTATTTTAGGGCGTCCTAATTGTACTTATTTTTTAAAAGTTAACTGTAGGCAAGGAAAGGCTTTCGTGAGATATTCCTGAAGAAGAAACTGTCATCACTAGGAGGTGACAGTTCTATACATGATAATGCCCTAGTGACATTCCAGTGGACAAGATTTAGAGATGAATAACAGTTATAATAATTATCCTGACCCTGCATAGGCCTAGGCTAAGGTGCGTGTTTGTGTGTTAATTTATAACAAAAAAGTTTATAAAGTAAAAAAAAAAAAAATTACCAATAGAAAAAATTTAGAAAAAAATTTAAGAAAGAAAATATTTTGTATAACTATACAATGTGTTGGTGTTTTAAGTAAAGCCTTAATCCAAAAGAGTAAAATAGTTTTAAAAATTAAAAAGTTTGTAATGTAAAACATTACATAAGCTGAGGTTAATTTATTACTAAATCAAAATTTTTAACAAATTTAGTGTAGCTTAAGTGTACAGTGCTTATAAAATCTACAATAGTGTACAGTAATGTCCTGGGCCTTCACATTCACTCACCATTCATGCACTGACTCACCCAGAGAACCTTCCAGTCCTGCAAGCTCCATACATAGCAAGCGCCCTTTATTTTAGGAGTACTAATTTTTAATATCTTTTATACCATATGTTTACTATATTTTATTCTTTATTTATATATGTTAAGATAAACAAATGCTATCTTTGTGTTACATTTGGCTAAGGTAATCAGTCCACATTTGTAGCCTTGAAGCAGTAGGCTACTTCATATAACCTAGGTGTATAATAGGCTGTGTCATTTTAGTTTATGTAAGTATACTCTATGATATACACAACACAAAATAACTTAAAAACACATTTCTCAGAATACATACCCATTGCTCAGTGACATATGGCAGACGTTGTGGAAACTTTAACCCTTTGTTGTTCATTCTTCATAGTAATGATAGCAAAGATAAAATAATAAGTGAATAATAAGTAAAGTAAAATAATAAGGCAAAGAAAACTTGGCCATTTTATCTTGATGAAGTATTCTGTATTTCTGAACACACTACATACATTTTTCTCTTATGCGTATAAAATTAAACACTCATAGGATATTAAAATGTGTGTATCCAATCTTCCAAAATAAGTATATTTGGATGATTAAATTTTAAAATTCATATTAGTTTACACTACATGAAACTATCATTTTTAGAGGCAAAAAGCAGTTGCATACCAGTCTACCTACATATATGGTAGGTTTTTGCTTTTATGAAAGAAAATGTAATTATGATAGGCTTATTAGTTTGATACATAAATTATAATGTTTTAAGTTTTATACAATAGATCTAATAATTTACTGAGGATTGTTTCTTAGAAATAAGCATTCTGACCAATTTGAATATACTAAAATTAAATTATTGGCTAGGTAGTCATAGAAAATGATTAAAGACAGATAAATTATTAATATTGCTGCAAGTAGAACATTTTCAAATGAGCAAAATATAATTTAAGCATAGTTCTGTACTTGTTTTCTTTTTTTTCCCCAATTGAGGTTAACTAATGTTAATTTAATATTTTTTAAGGTGCTGTTTAGGATCTTACTTCACTCATGAGTTATGAATATTCTAATGCCTAAATTCTAAAGCCTTGAATTTATAATGAATGGGAGAGCATGCCACACTATTCCAAACATCTGAAATGTTAGAATGAACAATGTAAAATTACCTACATTTAATCATTTTTAGATATATACTACAGTACAACAATTTGTTCACTTAAAGGATGGAAACGTTGAGAAGTGTTTCTGGGTAGAGTAAAGAGGTAGGACGCCTGAGTAAATAAGAAAAAGCAGAATATGACACACAATTCAAAAACCTTCATATGATGCACATTAGTTGAATGATGTGAAAATGCCAACACTTGACTATTTTTGGTCCACTAGTGTTGCAATTTCATATAATTTAGCTCAGTATAAATAGTGGGATGTATTTCTGATTAGGAATAGGAATCAGGTGTGTTTTCAGGTTCAAACATGTATCTTTATATTATGAGGAAACCCCAGTATACATCTGTAGTACATGAAGGTGTGGCTTTTTAAAAATAGAGAGATGGTAGTGAAGTGTAGTAAACAAAATCACTGAGTTTCATGGCAAAAAACTGAGTTCTAGTTCATGTTCTGACACACAGTAATTGTGAAATTTTACATAAATCAGTTCAAAATATCTGACCTTCAAACTGTTTTTAATCTATAAAATGTTAATGACAATTCGATGTAATAATTTATTAATACATTTATCTCTCTCTTATTCTATAGAAAATACTTGAAGGAAAGAAAATACACACTTTTCTGTAACTTCCAGGATTTCTACTTTTTATCTCCTAGGAAAGCTTATTCTTTACATTTCTAGTTCAGACCATCCTTGCTACAGAAGTTTGTTAATGTCTTTTATATTTGATAGAAAAAACATATGAGTTATCGGGTTCCTGGAGGTCAACCTTCATAGAAGCCTTTCTTGAGAATATAGGCCCATCGAGGGTTATTAAAGTATGTCCTGCTGAGAAGCTGATTCATAACAAAGCTAATAAAGTTTAAGCTTCAGACCCCTTACATGCAAATTTTTCTTCATTACACATTTTGTCCTGTCAAGGGAATTTAGCTGGCCGTAGGAATGGCAATTTTGAAATCTAGGTGATTTTATTTGAGGGTATATTTTGTTCTGGTTTAGTGGGATATATGTATATGGTTTGTATTCACTTTTACTAGTTAATTACTAATAATTGTCCCAGTATAGAAATACTTTTCTACTCACTTGTGTCATGGACCAAATATGCAATGAAAGAAGCCATATGTCAACATGAATATGTCATGTGGGATCTGCTACCAAAAGCGTGTTGGCAGTGAAGAAATAATATTTGAAATGTACATAGTCACAAGTCAATCTACAGAAATTTGTTCTACATAACAGATATATTAAATCTTAAGTACAAGATTTGGTTCTCATACAAGTTCAGTCAATATGGAGGCAATTTTCTATCAGCAATATACATAATTAACATACACATATATATAAACAAAACATTTTATTCTTTATTGAGAGAATCATATCAAAAAGAAATTTTTCAAATTTTATATTTCAAGGTTTTAAAGCTGTAGCAATACTACAAATCATTAATATATTTTCATGTGATATTTCAAGTTTTATACATTTAGTTACCACTCATATAACAAATCTTGATCACTGTACATTTTTCTCAACTTTTATGTTGGACTCAAGGAGCACAAGTGCAGATTTGTTACCTTCATATTTTGTGTAAAACTGAGGCTTGAGGTACAAATGATCTCATCCCCCAAGTTCTTAGCATAGTACCCAATAGTTGGGTTTTCAGTACTTGTCCCTCTCTTCCCCTCCCCTCTCTAATAGTCCCCAGTTTCTATTGCTGCCATTTTTATATTTGCAAGTACTCAGGCTTCAGCTCCCACTTACAAGTGAGAACATGCAGTATTTGGTTTTCTGTGCCTGTATTAATTCACTTAACATAATGGCCTCCAGCTGCTATCATGTTGCTGCAAATAACATGATCTCTTTCTCTTTATTGCTGTGTCAAATTATGCGGTATATACATACCACATTTTCTTGGTCCTATACAGCATTGATGGGCACCTAGCTTGATTCCACGACTTTGTTATTGTCAATAGTGCTGCAATAAACAGGCAAATGCACGAGTCTTTTTGATAAAACAGTTTGTTTTCTTTCAGCTATATACCCAGTAATGGGTTTGTTGTGTCAGTTTTAAGTTGTTTGAGAAATCTTTAAACTGCTTTCTACAGTGGCTGAACTAATTTACATTCCCACCAACAGTGTATAAGCATTCCCCTTTCTCCAATGGTTTGCCAGCCTCTATTGTTTTTTTCAGTTTTTTATTAGTAGCCATCAGAGCTTGTACAAGATGGTATTTAATTGTGGTTTTGATTTGCATTTCTGCAATGATTGGTGATGTTGAGCATTTTGTCCTATGTTTGTTGGCTACTTGTATGCCTTCTTTTGAGAAATACCTGTTCATGTCTTTTTCTCACTTTTAAAAATGTGATTATTTGGGTTTTTGTTTGTTAAGGTGTTTAAGATCTTTATAGATTCTGAGTGTTAGATCTTTGTTGGATGAATAGTTTGCGAATATTTTCTCCCATTCTATAGGTTATCTGTTTACTCTGTTGATAGCTTCTTTTGCTGCACAGAGACTTTTTAATTGGGTCCCACATGTCAATTTTTTTAAATTACATTTGCTTTTGAGAACTTAGTCAAATTATTTTCCAATGCTGATGTCTAGAATGGTATTTCCTAGGTTATCTTCCAGGGATTTTATAGTTGTAAATTTTACATTTCAGTCTTTAATCCATCTTCAGTTAATTTCTGTATATTGTGAAAATCAAGGGTCCAGTTTCATTCTCCTGAATAGCTAGCTATTGTAGAACCATTTATTAAAGAGGGAGTCCTCTCCTTGTTGCTTATTTTTGTCAAATCTGTCAAAAGTAAGATGACAGTAAGTGTGCAACTTTATTTCTGTTCTTTGTTCCACTTATCTATGTGTCTGTTTTTGTAGCAATATCATGCTGTTTTGGTTACTGTAGCCTTATAATACAGTTTGAAGCCAAGTATTGTGATGCCTCTGAGTTTTCACTTCTTGCTTTAGCTAGATGCACTCTTTTTTGATTCCATATGAATTTTCAAATAGTTTTTTTTTTTTCAAGTTTTGTAAAGAATGGCTTTGGTAGTTTGATAGAAATACAGTTAAATCTGCAGATTGTTTTTATCAGTATGACCATGAAAATGATACTGATTCTTCCAATCCATGAGCATGGAATATTTTTCCATTTATTTGTGTCATCTATGATTTATTTTAGTACTGTTTCATATTTCTCCTTGTAGACATTTTTCACCTCCTGGGTATTTTATCTTTTTGTAGCTGTTGTAAATGGGATTGCATTCTTGATTTGGTTCTGAGCTTGAATGTTATTATTGTTATTATTGTTGTATAGAAATGCTACTGATTTTTGAACATTGATTTTGGAACCTGAAACTTTACTGAAGTAATTCATCATCTTCAAGAGCCTTTTGGTGGAATCTCTGGGGTTTTCTAGGTATCAAATCATATTGTTTGTAGACGATAGATTGTTTGACTTCTTTTCCTATTTGTATGCTGTTTATTTTGTTTTCCTTCCTGATTACTTTGGCCATCTATTTCAGTACTATGCTGAATAGGAGTGGTGAGGGTCAGCATCCTTGTCTTGTTTCAGTTCACGAGAAGATTGCTCCCAGTTTTTGACCTTTCAGTATAATGTTGGCTGTTAGTTTGTCATAGTTGTCTCTTAAAATTTTGAGATATGTTTCTTTGATCCCTCATTTCTTGAGGGCTTTTATCATGAAGCTATGTTATATTTTATCAAAGCTATTTCTTTACATGTTAAGATGATCATATGGTTTTTAACGTTTATGTACTAATAACATTTGTTTAGTTGCATATATTGAACCAAACTTGCATCCCAAGAAAAAAGTCTACTTGATCATGGGGAATTATCTTTTTGATGTGCTGTTGAATTAGGTTTGCTAGTATCTTCTTGAGGATTTTTGTGTCCATGTTTATCAGGAATATTTTCCTGTAGTTTCCTTTTTTTGTTGTTGTTGTTGTGTCTTGCCAAGTTTTGGTATCAGGGTGAAGCTGGCTTTGTAGAATGAGTTAGGAGGAGTCCTTCTCTAAACTTTTTGTGAATAGTTTCAGTAGCATTGTTACTATCTCTTCCTTGTACATCTGGCAGAATTTTCTGGTGAATTTCTCTTGTCCAAGGCTTTTATTGGTTAGTAGGGTTTTTATTATGAATTTAATTTTGGAACTTAATATTTGTCTATTCAGTGCTTCTATTTCTGTCTGATTCAATCATTGGAGGTTGTATGTTTCCGAGAATGTATCCATTTCCTCTAAATTTTCTATTTTATGTGCATAGAGGCATTCATACTAGTTTCTGAGGATCTTCTGTATTCTGTGGAATCAGTGGTAATGTCAACTTTGCCATTTCTGATTATGCTTATTTAAATCTTTTGTCATTTTTTTCTTGTTAATTTAGTTAATGGTTTATTAATCTTGTATATTATTCGAAGAGCCAACTTTTGGTTTTATTGATTCATTGTGTGGATTTTTGAACTCAACTTCATTAAGTTATGCTCTCATTTTCTTTATTTTTTTCTGCTAGCTTTGGGGATACTCTGCTCTTCTTTTTCTATTTCCTCTGGATGTAATCTAGATCATTAATTTGAGACCTTTTTAACTTGTTTAGGTAGGCATTTAGTGCTATAAACTCCTTTAACACTGCTTTTGCTGTACCCTAGAGATTTTGGTGTGTTGTGTCTCTGTTCCTATTTATTTCAAAGAATTTCTTAATTTTTGCCTTAATTTTTGTGTTTAATTAAAAATAAATTAGGAGCCAGTTGTTTAATTTTCATGTAATCATGCAGTTTTGAGAGCTATTCTTAGAACTGATCTTTATTTTTATTCCACTGTGGTGTGAGATTATAGTTGGTATGATTTCTAATTTTATTTTAAGTAATTGAGATTTGCTTTATGGCTGAGTATATGGTTGGTCTTGGAGTATTTTCCTTGTGCAGATGCAAAGAATATACATTATGTGGTTGATGAGTATTCTGTAGATGTCTACTAGTTCCAGTTGTTAAACTGTTGAATTTAAGTCCAGAATTCTTTTGTTAGTTTTCTGCCTCTATAGTCTGTCTAACACCACCAGTGGGGTTTTGAAGTTCCCTGCCACTATTATGTGGCAGTCTGAGTCTTTTACTAGGTCTACAAGTATTTGTTTTATGCACCTGGGCACTCCAATGTAGAGCATGTATATATTTAGGATATTTAAGTCTTCTTGTTTTAGTTGAACCCTTTATCATTATGTAATGCCCTTCTTTGTCCTTTTTCACTGTGGTTGGTTTAAAGTCTATTTTATCTGATATAAGAATAACTACTCCTGCTCTTTTTTGTTTTTTGTTTCTTGGTAGATCTTTATACCACCATTTACTTGAGTCTATATGTTTCATTACTCATGAGATGGGTTTCTTGAAGTCAGAAGACAGATGGGTCTTGTTCCAACTTGCCACTCTGTGTCTTTTAAGTGGAACATTTAGACCATTTACATTCAAAGTTAATATTGATATGTGAGGTTTTGATCCTATTGTGAAGTTGTTAGTGGTTACTTTGTAGTTTCTATTGTGTGGTTCCTTTTTAGAGTCTGTGAGCTATGGACTTAAGTGTGGGCTGTTTTGGCAGCAGGTATTGTTATTTAGTTTTTCTGTTTACAACTCCTTTAAGGATCTCTTGTAAAGCTGTTCTAGTGGTAACAAATTCCCTTAGTGTTGACTTGTCTGGAAAATATTTCATTTCTCCTTCACTTATGAAGCTTAGTTTGGCAGGAAAAAACTATACTTGGTTTAGATTTTTGTTTGGAATTTCTTTGTTAAAATTTCTTCTCTTTAAGAATGCTGAAAATAGCCCCTCAATGACTTGTGGCTTATGAAATTTCTGCTGACAAGTCCACTGTTAGCCTGATGAAGGTTCCCTTTGTATGTGATCTAGCCTTTTTTCCTGCCTGCCTTTAAAATTTCTAGTTTAGCACTGACCTTGAACAGTCTGGTAAATACATGTCTTGTTAGTGTAATATTTTTATAGCATCTCACATATGTTCTCTGGATTTTTGGATACCTGGATGTCAACATCTCTAGCATAATTAGGACATTTTTCTTGAATCATTCCTCAAATATATTTTTTCTGTTGTTTAGTTTTCCTTCTTCTTCCTTAGGAATGTCAATAATTCATAGGTTTGGTTGCTTTACATAATACCATATTTTTTCAAAGACTGTTTATTTTTTCAAATTCCTTTTTTATCTGACTGGGTCTGTTCACAAGACTGGCCTTCAAGTTCTGAAAATCTTCTCCTTTGATAAATCTATAGATACTGCTTCAATTATATTTTGAAATATTTTAAGTGAATCTTATACTTTCAGAAGCTCTGGCTGATTTCATATTAGGATATTTCTCTCATCCTTTATTTCTTGGATTGCTTTAGAAGTTTCTTTGTATTGATTGACAATCTCATCTTGAATCTTGTTTATCTTCCTTGCAATCCATGGTTTGAATTCTTTATCTGTCATTTCTGAATTTCCGTTTTGTTTAGGACCATTACTAGATAGCTAGTGTGATCCTTTGTTGGTGTCATTACATTCAGATTTTTATGCTGCCAGAATTCTTGTTCCTTTTTATCTGGAGATGCTGGCACATCAAATTTCTTTTTATTTCTTAATCCACAATATTGCTGTTTTATTTCCTTTCTCTTTCCCTTTCCCCCATCCCCAAGGGGTGTGCTATAGAGAATGCTGGGTAGAGTCTTTTGGCTTAACTTCTACAGTGCTATGCATTTCTGTCAGCATGTTTTATACTGGGCTGTGCAGTTACACCTAGAAGACCGTAGCTATCACTTATTTAAATGACTGTGACCAACATGACCTGGTGCATACCTGATCTTTGTTTACTGGGAGAAGCTCTATTTTCCCTCAGGCAATGGGCTGATTCATAGAGGGCACAGTGGTCAGAGCTCCCGGCTCAGCCCTGGGCAGGAAGGAGCCAAGATGCATGGAGCTGGAGTGGGAGGTCTGCCTATAGGTTGCTTTATGGCAGTCACAAGCACTAGTGCTAAGGAAGAATCCACTCAGCAGCCAGCAAGCATCCAAAGGTGTGGGAGTGGTCTTAACTCCTGCAAGAGTATGGGAGTGGTCTTAACTCCTAACTCAGGAGAGTGGGTACTTGAAATTACCAGGGATGCCTGGCAATTAGTCTGGGTATGGAGCACAGAGGGCCAAGATATCCACAAAGGAGGAGTAAGACAACTCAGGCTGCTGAACCAGGCAAGCAAATTGTCTGAATACCTTGAGATCTGCCTGGACATGTATTGGAGAGGGCCCTGTTGCACCATGATCTACGCCCTGGAAAACTGAGTTGACTCAGGCTGCTGAACATGGCAAATGGGTGCTCTCAATGCCTGGAGATATCCCTGGACATGGAGTAGAGAGGGCCTCCCTGCACCAGGATTTCCACACAGGAAGGGTTGGGGGAAGTCAGGTTGTGACTCAGTTGAGTGGGTGCTCTGAATGTCTACAGATCTACCTGCACATGGAGCAGAGAGGACCCCACAGCATCATGATCTCAGAGGAGCAGGCTAAGGAACTCAGCAATTGCACTAGCAGACTGGTTCCAAGTCATCAAGCTGGCCCTGGCTGGATGTCTCACCACCAAGGTGAAACTGCAGTTGTAGCAGTTCTCCTACCAATCCCGATTTGCAACAGGGGAGAGCACAATTTCATTTTCTACTGTTGAGGTGCTTTCCACAGTTTTGGATTTGAAGGCCCCTACTCAGCCTCAGAGCAGGTTCTCCAATCTCTGGCCCAAGACTAAAAGGCCTATGTGGCCACACTTCTGGGTTGCCAAAGAATGGTTGACTTTGTTTGTGTCAAGACTGGAAATAACATCCCGCTCCCAGTCCTGGGTCTGGGAAATTGCCTGCAGCTTTTCCTGGTGCTTTTCCCTCACAGCGTCTCTGAGTCTCTTTCCAAGTCAGCTCCAAGACTTGAGAGAATGAAAGTTGTCTCCCTCAACATGAGTTGTTGAAATGCCCAATGTAAAGGTGAGTCACAGAGGGAGACTCTCTGCCTCTTTCATATACTGCATCTTTACTCACTTTTATTGGCTAGACACCATCACAGGAGCCATTTGTGAGGATTTTCCTCCACAGGTTCTGGGGAGTGCTTCATGATTCCAGTGGATTCCCATTTTCCTTTTTAAATTAAAGGTCACAGAATTGATCTGTATGCACTATCTTGCTATTTTCAAGTGACTGAGGCATGCTAAAAGCTCCTAATCACCCATCTTTGAAAAAATAATCACCATGCACATTTAAAAATTGATAGAAAATCTAAAAACAACATTTGAAAAATTTCATTCATTTTAATATTGAGAAAGTTGACAAATGGGGAAATCACTTATCTCTAAATGTTCTCCTCTATTTATTTCATGTGTATTTTTTTAAAATAAAAATTTTATTCTTAATTTTTCTTACTAAGGAAAAAAGTTCAAATAAAAAAATAAATTTAAAAACAAAATGGGGTTGTAAGAGGAGAGGCAAAGCAAGATGGCAGAATACAACACTCCTGAGATTCTGCCCTGATAGAAACGTCAAATTGAAGTGTTTCCATACAAGACAACACTTTTACAAGAGCTAAAGAAATTGATGGTAGATCAGAGTACCTGGTTTTATAATAGTATCAAGGAAAGAGGCATTAAGAGAGTAGGAAGGATAAAGCCTTATTGTCTATAGCTCCTGTCCCACAACCCCAGGCAGCACAGTGCAAAAAGAGAATCTGTGTGTGTAAGGGGTAAAGAGAGACATGTAGGTAAGACTTTGTATTGGAACGTAGTACCAGCTACACCACATTACAACACAGCACTTGGAAGAAACTCATAGCTGTTGATGCCGGGCCATTATCCATGAAGTAAGAATTTGGGCCCATTCTATGCCAGAAGGGAATCTACAGCCCCATTGGAAGAAAATCCTGTCTCCACCTGCTTCACCAAATGGTGACTAAAGTGGCTTCAGGCTTTTAATAAATTTCACTGGCAAGAAGGTTGTAGTAATTGCAGTTCTCAAGAAAGTCCTGGCACTGTGCTGATCCAGAAGGCTGCGGGCTTGGAATACAACTAAGCATCACATCAACTGTGGTGAGCATGGAAATGTCCGCATCACCCTTTCCCCAACTCCATATAGTGCAGCACCAAGAGAGACTTCTTGTGCCTGGGGGAAGGAGAGGGGAAAGATCAGCAGATTTTGCCTTAGAACCAAGTACCAGCCTCATCAGAAAACACAGCAAAAAAAAGTCTGTAATAACCTAATTACAGACAGGTAGCCCTGGATGGGACTTCTAGACCCAACCTAGGCCAGGGGAAATCCAGTGCCCTGATATAATGGACCCAAATCTTGGCCAGGATTGTCACTAGCTGACTAAACTGCTTCAGGCAGTGATTAAATAGCTGTGGCAGTCAGTCAGCAGTAGCCACAGGCCTTAGGCTAGCTCCTTTTCTACACTGGTCTGGGAGGTCATGGGTTTAGGATATAGTCCAGCATTCTGCCAGCTGTGGTAACCATGAAATTACGTGTGTCACACTTCCTCCAACTCAAGGAAGTGCAGCGAAGAGAGACTTCTGCTTATTAAATCTCAGGAAACATTTTGATATTTTCTAAATTCATTAGGGCTGACAACACAGTAGTCTTTAAGAGTTGCAATGCAACTGGATATAAGGTGCCCTCTTGTGCCAATATTTTTTCTGTGACCACAGGCTTAGGGAATTCAAGTCATTCTACTTTAAATTCCTAGAAGACCCTCTGAAGAAGGACAGGTGCAATCAAGCCTTGACTGTAAAGACTGGAATAAATACCCAGATCTTCAATTCTCTGACACTGGTGAACATCCAGGAGCATCAAAAATATTTAGGGCAATAAGACCACCAAATAGACAAAATTAGGTACCAGTTACCAACCCTGGAAAGATGGATGTATGTGATATCTCAGAGAGTGAATTCAAAATTTCTGTTTGAGAAAAGTGAATAAACTCTAAGAATATCACAAAGAATCACTTCAGAAATTTATCAGAGAAATTTAGCAAAGAGATTGAAATAATTTTACAAAATCAAACAGAAATCCTGAAGTGGAAAAATACAACACAGAAAGTGAAAGTTGCCTTAGAGCAAAATTGCTCTAATGCAATTTTGATAAAACAGCAAAATTGATACAACAAAGGAAATAATCCATGCACTCAAAGATAGGCTATTTGTAAATAAACAGGAGAGAAAAAGTAAAAATAAATAAATAAATAAACAAATAGGAACAATATATGCCAACACCAATGAGATATATGGGGTAGTACAAAAAGAGAAAATGTAAGGGTCATTGGCCTTAAAGAAAGAATAGAATAAGAAAAATGGCTAAAAATCTAAATCAAAATAATAATAACAGAAAGTGTTCACAACCTAGAGAAAGACATAAACATCCAGACAGAGGAAGGTAAAAAATCACCAAGCAAATGCCATGCAAATAAGACTACTCCAAGGCATGTAATAATCAAACTCTGGAAGGTCAAGGACAAAGGGAGAAAGGTTTAAAAGAACTAGGAAAAAAGAAGCCCCAGAGCGCATAATGGGGCTTCAGTACCTCTAACAACAGACCTCTCAGTGGAAACTTTACAGGCCAGAAGAGTTGAGTAGCGTATTCAAAGTGCTGAAAGAATGGCAACAACAACAAAATACAACTTCCAACTGAGAATATTGTACACAGGAAAGATGTCCTTCAAAAGTGAAAAAGAGAGAGATTTTCCAAATAAAACCTCAGGTAATTCATCACCACCAGAACTATCTTACAAGAAATGCTAAATGGAGTTCTTCAATATGAAGCAATAAGACACCAATTTGTAATAAGACAACATATGAAGTTATAAAAAGCAGGTAAAAGTAAGTATACAGACGCATTTAGAATACTTTAATACTGTAATTATGATGTGTAAACCAATCATATCTTTAGTATGAAGAATGAAAGATAAAACAATTAAAATAATAACAAAAAATAATTTGATAAGAGACAGATAAAAAGATGTAAATTGAAACATTCAGAAGTACAAATGTAGGAGAATTTGGTGTTTAAATATAGAGTTGTTTAGGTTTTGGTTTGTTTATTTACATTCTTTTCTTTGCAATCTAAGTAAAGTTGTCATCAGTTTAAAATTACACGTTATGTCTATAAGATTTTTTAGAGCATTATGGTAACCACAAATCAAAAACCTATAATAGATACCCTAAAAATCAAAAGCAAGTAATTAAAATACACTATTAGAGAAAAATCACTTAACTGAAAAGGAATATATTAAGGAAGAAAGAGAGTTGTTATGAAGCACCCAGAAATAAAGTAAGAGCATGGCAATGATAACTCCTTACCTATGGATAATAACCTTCAATACAAATTTTCAAATTAAAGGACATAGAGTGGCTGACTGAATAAAAATGCAAGGTCCACCTCTATACTGCCTAAATTAAATGCCTAATATTACCTAATTCCTAATAATACCATACCTAACAAATACTTATAAAGGCATGCATTAACTAAAAGTGAAGAGATGGGGGTAAATATTCCATGCAAACATAAAACAAATACAAGCAATAGTAACTATAGCTATATCATATAAAATAGACTTTATGTCAAAAATGATCTAAAAGACAAAGTTATTATATAATAAAAATGGCTCAAAAGAGCAGAAGGTTATAACAATTGTGAACATATATGCACCTAACACAGGAGAATGTAACTATACAATGCAAATATTAACAGCCACAAGGGTGAAATTGACTGCAACACAATAGTGCTAGAGAACGTTAACACTTTTCAGCAACGGGCAGATCATACAGACAATAAATCATCAAACATCAAAGTTAAATCACCCTCTACACCAAGTGGACCTAAAAGACAGTTAGAAAATCTTCCAGTGAACAGATACAGAACAAACATTCTTTTGTCAACAGCACATGGAATATTCTTCAGAATGGATTATATGTAGGCCACAAAACAAATCTTAAGTTTTTAAAAATTGAAATGATATCAAGTCTTTTTTTCTGATCACAATGTAATAAAACTAGAAATCAATAACAGGAGAAAATTTGGAAACTGTTCAAATACATAGAAATTAAATAGCATTTTAATATCAAACAATAGGTTAATGAATAATCAAGGGAAATTAAAAATAAATTAATAAGGAATCTAAAAATTGCTAGAAACCAATGAAAAGGAAAACATGTCACACCCAAACCCATGGGATACAGCAAATGCAATCCTAAGAAGGAAATTTATAGCAATAAATTCTCACATCAAACACTTAGATTTCAAATAAACAATGTAAAATTATACCTCAAGAAACTAGAATAACCAGAACTATCTAAACCTAAATTAAGTATATAAAAAGAAATTATAAATGTCAGAGCAGAAATAAACTAAGTAGAGAGTTCAAAAAGGATACAAAAAATCAATGAAACAAAGAGATGTTTTTTAAAAAACAAACAGAATCAACAAACCATTAGTAGACTAAGAAGAAAGAAAGAAAACTCAAATAAATAAAATCAGAAATAAAAACGGAGATATTACAACTGATACCACAGAAATACAATAGATCATAAGAGATAGTCGTTAACAACCATAGTTCATTAATTTGAAAACAAAAGAAAATGATAAATTCCTGGACCCATACAACTTATCAAGATTGAAATATAGAGGAATACACAACCTGAACAAACCAAGAATGAATAACAAGATTGAACAGTAATAAAATGCCTCCTATCAAGGAAAGCCCAGCAACTGATGCCCTTACTGGTGAATTCTACCCAACATTTAAAGAAGAGTGAGTACCAATTCTACTCAAACTATTTCAAAAAATTGAAAAGAAGGGATACTTTAAAACTCATTCTACATGGCCAGCATGCTTCCATACCAAGATCAGAGAAGAACAAACAACAAAAGAATTATAGGCCTATATCTCTAATGAACATTGGTGCAAAACTCCTCAACAAAATACTAGCAAACTTAATTCAACAAAACATTAAAAAGATTATTCACTGTGATCTAGTGAGATTCATTCCAGGGATGCAAGGATAGTTCAACATAAGTAGATCAATAAACATGATGTGTTACATTAACAAAATCAAAGACCATGTGATAATTTTAACAGATGTTGAAAAATTGTTCTGTAAAATATAATATTCCCTCATGATTAAAAACTCTCAAGAAACTTAGTATAGAAGCAATGTATTAGAATCATAATCCCAAAAGACACAATCCCAAATGGCAAAATGCTGAATGCTGAATCTCTGAAAGATCAACGTTCTTAAAGATCAAAATCCATAACATCCAAAATTCTGAAAATCACAATCACAGGCTACCTGCATTATGTTAGACAAAACTATTACACCGTTTTTGTCTTCATGCAGAGGAAAATAGATTTCATTTGAATCCTCAAACCATAATGTCAGATTTGGAATTAAGTGTAATCAAAGCTTCTTAATGTAAAATTCAAGCTCTCACCAATAAAATTTTCTTTTTCCATTCACCCAATGCATTTGGAAGATTATTTAAATGGATAAATTGGCCACAAAATATGGTTATAATGAAAACTTCAGTTGAAAAACATAATTTGCCTGCATTGGCATTCCTTTCAGCTCATGACATTCCATGAGCTTTTGATGAATTAAAGCCACATTGTCCTGAAGACCCAGTGAAGTTACTAATTTGAAATAATTATGTCCAAAGTAGGATAAGAATTAACTGACACAATGGTGCTGCTGTTCAATCACCAGTATTGTTTCTGGCTTTATATGAGTGCATGAGAACTGAATTTTCAGATACCCCAAACAACATAGAAGCATGGCACAGAAGATGGGATAATTTAATAGGGAATGCTCAAGTTGGTGTATATTGGATCAAATAATTTAATAAAGAGCAGTGCCATGTAGAAGATGAATATGGACATATCCTCCAAGGAGAGTTATGTGCTAAAAGAAGAAAAAGCAGCTATTTATCATGCTGCAAGACTTCAAAACATAGTGAATGATTGCAAGAATCATCAGCTCTTATGGATTATTTCTGTGCAATTGCCCACAATCTATTCCTCCAAAACATCATTTCATATGTTTTATTTTCTTTTTAGTTATTTTTCCTTCTTTGAGTTTTTTTTAATTCACTATTTTAAATTGTCAGCATAACTTCTTCAAAATTCACTATGATAATGTATTTCATCTTTACATCTTTTCCAATACTGGAAATGTGAATTTGTAAACATTTTCGGAGAATTCTAATCTGTTTTATGCATGTTTGGCAAATTTGACTTCATAAAAGTGCTTTGACTTTTAGGCATTGTGTGTGTGTATGTAAAAATGTTGAAACTTCCTCAATAAATGAAAGGTTTTTTCTCTTTATACATCTGTGTTAGCGAAAGATAAAATTTCTCAAGATCTTAGCTTTCTTGGGAGGTTAGTATTACTGGAAATGAGGAACAAATAAAGGAATTTAATAAAGTTTCAGGATACAAAATCAGTATATAAAAATCAGGCATCTTTTTATATGCTGATAGTGAACTATCTATAAAAGAAATCAAACAATCAATTTCATTTACAATAGCTACAAAAAGATTAAAATAACTATGAATAAACTTAATCAAAAATCTGAAAGATCTACACAATAAAAACTATAATACATTGATGAAAGAAATTTAAAAGACTACAAATAAATGAAAAGAAATACTGTAGAACTAATATTGTTAAAATGTCCGTATTACCCAAAGTGATCTACAGATTAAATGCAATTTTTATCAAACTACCCATGACATTTTTTCACAGAAATAGAGAAAAAATCTTAAAATGTATATGAAAATGCAAAAGGCATTACATTCTTTGACTTCAAAATATACTATAAAGCTATAGTAACAACAATAGCATGGAGATGGCATAAAAACAGATACATAGACCAATGGAAAAGAATAGAGAACCCAGAAATAAATCCATGAATTTACAAGCAACTGATTGTTTGGACGCTGCCAATAATATTCTTTAATTAATTAATTTATTTATTTAGAGATGGAGTCTCGCTCTATCACCCAGGCTGGAGTGCAATGGCGAGATCTCGGCTCATTGCGAACTCCACCTCCAGGGTTCACGCCATTCTCCTGCCTCAGCCTCCAGAGCAGCTGGGACTACAGTCGCCCATCACCACGTCTGGCTAATTGCCAATAATATTTACTGGGAAAACAACAGTCTCTTCAATAAATAGTATTTGGAAAACTGTAACACACATGCACAAGAATGAAATTATACCTCTATCTCTCACTATATACCAAAACTATCTTTAAGTGTATTAATGACTTAAATGTTAGACCCAAAATTATGAAACTACCAGAAGAAAATATAGAGAAAATGCTTCATAAAATTAAACTGAGCAAAGATTTTAAAATAAGACCTTGAAAGCACAGGCAACACAAGCCAAAGTAGACAAATGGGATTTTATTAAACTAAAAAGCTTATGCTCAGGAAAAATAAATAAATAAATAAAGTGTAGTGACATCCTACAGGATGGGAGAAAGTATTTGAAAATTATGCATCTGACAACAGGTTAATATTCATATATATAAAAAATTCAAATTTCTCAATAGCAAAAATCAGATAATCCAGCTAAAAATGCATAAATGGCCTGAATAGACATATTTCCAAAGGAGACATGCATAAGGCCAACAGATATGAAAAAATGTTCAATGTCATTAGTCAGCAAAAAAAAAAAACACAATGAGATATCATTTCATCACATTTAGAATGGCCATTATCAGAAAACCAAAAAATAATGCATGCTAGTGAGGATACAATGTAAAGAGAACTCTTATACACTGTTGGCAGAAATGCAAACTAGTACATCCATTAGAAAACATCATAGAGGTTTCTCAAAACCTAAAAATAGAACTGCCATATGATCCAGCAATCCCACTACTGGGTATGTTTCCAAAGAAAAAACAGTATATCGAAGAGATAACCATGTTTATTGCAGCTTTATTCACAACAGCCAAGATATGAAATCAACCTAAACATTCATTCACAGATTAATGGGTAAAGAAAATGTTATATATATACACACAACAGGATACTATTCAGCCATAAAGCAGAATTAAATTCTATCATTTGTGATATATTAGGCTGTTCTCATGCTGCTAATAAAGACATACCCAAGATGGATAATTTATAAAGGATAGAGGTTTAACTGATTCACAGTTCCATATGGCTGGGGAGCCTCAAATTATGGTGGAAGGTGAATGAGGAGGAAAGTCACATTTTACATGGTGGTCAGCAAAATAGCTTGTTCAGGGGAACTCCCATTTACAAAACCATCACATGTTGTGAGACATATTCACTACCATGAGAACAGTATGGGGGACCCCCATGATTCAATTTTCTCTGCTTGGCCTCATCCTTGACCCATGGGGATTAGTACAATTCAAGGTGAGATTTGGGTGGGGACACAGCCAAACCATATCATGTGGCAATATGGATGACCCTAGAGTACATTAAGTTAAGTGAAATAAGCCAATCACAGAAAGGCAAACACTCCACATAATTTCACTCATATATGGATACTTAAAAACTTAATTTTATAGAAGTAGAGAGTATAATCATTGGTTAGCAGAGGCTGTGGAGGACAGCGGGAAAAGAGAACAGGACCAGTTGGTCAACAGGTACAAAGTTACACAGAAAAAATAAAATTTGATGTTCTATTACATGGTGAGATGACTACAACCAGTAACAATGTAGTATATGTATATTTCAAATTAACTAGAAAAGGTTTTAAATTTTGATACCACTAAGAAATAAGAAATAATTAAAGTGATGATTATAGTAATTAGCCCAGTTTGATCATTATGTTATGTATGCCTGTATTTAAACACCACATTGTACTCCATAAATATGTACAATTATTGTGGTCAATTATAAATAAAAATAAACAAAAATGATAAAAAATTAAAGTTAAAAAATGAATGGACCCCAGTTTCTAATCCAACATGTAAGGAATTTAGAAGTTGCCACTCCATCTTACCAATAAAGAAAAAGCTGAACAAAATAAAAAATCAACAACTCATCTTAGATCCACGGAAGAAGTGAGGCCACAGGACAAACTGCTGCCACCTAAACTGGAGAGACAGTCAGATGCAGACAATCACAACATATCAAATCAGAAACCACGAGTAGGAACATTCATGGTTATCAGTGCTAAGGAAGGAAAATCTCAGCTGTAGTTGCAAAATTGCTAGAGACTCAGTGTAAACAAATATATGAGATTAAAAATTCCGAAAGGATCCTGTCATTTGGGAGGGCCTCACGCTTTTACAAATTTGACCTCCAGGTGCTCCAACAGGTTCTTACAGTGAATGTCAAAGAAAAATCTTCTGCTTCCAGTAGCAGCAAGGGGAAAAGCAACCATTTAGAAATACTCCAGAATATTTTGTTCTCCTTAATAAGAGTTTCCCTGAGGAGAAACTATCTTACAAGAATCTAACCTATGGGGGACTTATCAGAGCCTAATAGACCTGGAGGAAGTGCAACATCCAAATGTAACTCCTTCTGATTTTCTATATGGGCAGAAGGGAAATACCAAACTCTAAGCATCCTCTTCTACCTAAGGTGGAGGAAGAGTGAGAAGTACTGGTGAAGTTCACAGTTCAGGTGCATGGGCTTGCCAAAAGAGTAAGACTTAATCACTTTCCCTCCCCCTACATCTTGCCACTACATTACTAAATACCTAATTGTTTTTTATACAGTATTATCACGTCCACTTTTAAATAGAATTGCAAGGCATACAAACACAAAATTTTAAAAATAAGTTTGAAATGATTGAACAAGAGTCAGAACCAGAGTCAGAAATAGCAGAAATGTTGGAATTATCAAAACAGGAATTAAAAAAAAAAAAAAAAAACCAACAAAAAGTCAACAACAACTATACAAATATAATAAGAACTTTAATTTTTTTAAAAAATAGTAAAAAATACATAAGAACTAGTGGACTATATAAACAGAGAAATAAAAAAATCTAAGAAAACGAGATGGAAATGCCAGAGATAAAAAACACTATAAAAGATATGAAGAATGTTTCTTTTTTTTTTTTTTTTTTTTTTTTTGAGACGGAGTCTCCTCTGCCGCCCAGGCTGGAGTGCAGTGGCCGGATCTCAGCTCACTGCAAGCTCCGCCTCCCGGGTTCACGCCATTCTCCTGCCTCAGCCTCCCGAGTAGCTGGGACTACAGGCGCCCGCCACGTCGCCCGGCTAGTTTTTTTTTTTTTTGTATTTTTAGTAGAGACGGGGTTTCACGGTGTTAGCCAGGATGGTCTCGATCTCCTGACCTGGTGATCCGCCCGTCTCGGCCTCCCAAAGTGCTGGGATTACAGGCTTGAGCCACCGCGCCCGGCCATGAAGAATGTTTCTAATGGGCTCATTAGTAGATTGGGTATGGCTGAAGAAAGAATTCCAGAGCATGAGAATATGTCAAAATTTCAACATGTCAAAATGTCAATAAAAACTTCCAAATCTTAACAGCAAAGTTTGAAAGAAAAAGACTGAAAGAAACAGAAGAGAATATCCAAGATCTCTGGGATGTATCTAATGCAGGATTACAAAAGATGTAATGTGTGTAATAGTTTAGAAAAAGGAAAAGAAAGAAAGAATAGAACAGAAACAATATTTGAAGCAACAAAGTCTGAAAAATTTCCCCAAATTAATGTTAGACATCAAACTACAGATCCAAGAAGTTCAGAGATCACAAGCAGAATAACTCCCAAGCAAAAAAAACAAAAACAAAGATACACGTAAGCATGTCATATCCAGATTTCAGAAAACCAAAGATTAAAAAAAATCTTGAAAGAATCCAGAGAGGAAAAAAAGGAGAAAAATTAAAACAAGTTATAATTTCTTTATTTTATTTACTGAAAGGTGTAAACTAAGATGAAAAATTCAAAAATGAGAAACTTAAATGTATAAAGAGCTGGCGGTGTATACTAAAAACAATTAGTTAAATAGAAAAAAATCAATATGTTTTCAATAGCATCCTAAATTGGATTTGAAAGGAATGACTTCATCAGTAAAAGCATTAGAAAAAGAGAGACAGAGCTGGAGGTCAATTTATAGATTTAATCCACAAAAATTAGAAAAGAAATTAGTATAAGTAATAACCTAATTTCTTTATCTTCTATAAGGAAGATTTTAAATGATTGTGTCATTCTTTACATAAAATTAGAGAAGATCCATTTAGAGAATATATTAATTACTTTATCCTGAACACATAAAAGAATGGTCAAGATAGAAACTTTTAAAATAGAGGAAAACTAGGGAGCCCTCTTTGTGTAGCTGCAGTTGGTTGGTCTCACAAAATAGAAGAAAACTAGAAAAAGACAAAACTCACTGGGAGGAAAAACAAAATACACCTGGGGAAGGGCAGCTACAGTATGCTAGTGTGATCTTTTCATTCCTCTCTAATTCAGATTTACACATGCTCACACTCAAAAGAAGTCACCATAGTGTATTCTATAATATTGTTTATTTCTTTTCTCTGTAAGTATACTATAAACTGTAACTCTAACATAATTGATATATAGTGAGTTATATTTTTATATTGTCTAGTCCAGTTATCAATCATCTTTAAGCAAACATTTAAATGTTCTAAAGTATTTTATATTTTAAAGAATATCATTTATGATTTAAAAACTCATTTACTAAATATACTCATAGGATGCATCTACATAGTTCACACATAAAAAATAACATGTAAAAAGTATATTCATTCATTACTACTAGAAATGCAAAATGTTACAGCCACTTTGGAAATCATTTTTTTGGTTTCTTACAAAACTAAGCGTATGGTGACATTATGATCCCCCCATCGTGCTTCTTGGTATTTACCCAAAGAATTTGAAAACATACCAACATAAAAACCTGCACACATATGTTTATAGCAGCTTTATTCATAATCTCAAGAACTTGGAAAAAACGAAGATGTCCTTCAGTAAGTGAATAGACAAATAATCTGTAGTACATCTATTCAATGAAATATTCACTGCGAAAAACAAATCAGCAATTAAGTCATGAAGAGATACAGAGGAAACAAATGCACATGACTACATGAAAAAAGCCAATATCATCACCTGTAAACAGACATAATTTGACTTCTCTTTCTATTTGGATGGCTTTCACTTCATTCTCCTGCCTGATATCTCTGGCTAGGTCTTCCAATAATGCAGATCCTCCTACCTTAGCCTCCCCAGTAGCTGGAACTACAGGCACATGCCACCACACCTAGCTGTTTGTTTCTTTGTTTGTTTTGGTAGAGATGGGGGTGGTTCTCTCTGTATTGCACAGGCTGATTTTGAACTAACTCCTGCGCTCGATCTGCTCACCTCTGCCTCTCAAAGGGCTCAGATTACAGGTGTGAGTCACCATGCCTGGTGTACCCTGATTTCTTTACTTCATTTTGTGAAACCTTTCACTCATTTTTACCAGTTTTGATTGATTTGGATTGTCCTTATAGAATATGTCTCTGTCTTCTTTAAGCAATGGTTTGTGGTTCTCCTTGTAGAGATCGTTCACCTATCTAGTTAGCTGTATTTCTAGTTTTTTTGTTTTGTTTTGTTTTGTGTGTGTATGTGTGTGTGTGGCAATTGTGAATGGTAGTGCCTTCCTGATTTGGCTCTTGGCTTGACTGTTGTCAATGTACAAAAGTTAATGATTTTTGCACATTGGTTTTGTATCCTGAGACATTGCTGAAGTTGTTTATCAGCTTGAGAAGTATCTGGGCTAAGACTATGGGGTTTTCTAGATACAGGGTCATGCCATCTACAAAGAGGGATAGCTTAATTTCCTCTCTTTCTATTTGCATGTTCTTTATCTCTTTCTCTTGCCTGATTGCCCTGGACAGAACTTTCAAACACTATGTTGAGAGAGGGTGTCCTTTACTTGCGCCAGTTTTCAAGGGGAATGCTTCCAGCTTTTGCCCATTCAGTATGATGTTGGCTGTGGATTTGTCATATATGACCCTTGTTACTTTTAGGTATGTTTCTTCAATACCTAGTTTATTGAGGATTTTAACAAAAAGGGATGTTGATTTTTATCAGAAGACTTTTCTGCATCTATTGAGATAATAATGTGTTTTTTGTCTTTAATTCTGTTTATGTGATGAATCACATTTATTGATTTGCATACGTTGCACCAACTTTGCATCCCAGGGATGAAACTCACTTGATTGTGGTGGATAAGCTTTCTGATGTGCTGTTAGATTTGGTTTATCATTGAAAAACATTCCATGCTCATGAATAGGAAGAATCGATATTAAAATGACCATACTATCCAAAGCAATTTATAGATTCAATGCTATTTCTATTAAATTACCATTGTCATTCTTCAAAGAACCAGAGAAAACTATTTTAAAATTCATATGGAACCAAAAGTAGCCTGAATAGCCAAGACAATCCTAAGCAAAAAAGGACAAATCTGGAGGCATCATGCTACCTGACTTCAAACTATACTGCAGGAAGCAGTAACAAAACAGCATGGTGCTGGTACAAAAAAGACACATGGACCAATGGAACAGAATAGAGAACCCAGAAATAAGACCACACACCTACAACTATGTGAGCTTCAACAAGGCTTACAAAAACAAGCAATGGGAAAAGATCCCCTATCCAATAAGTGGTGCTGGGATAAGTTTAGCCATATGCAGAAGATTAAAACTTGACTCTTTCTCTACACCATATACAAAAATTAACTCAGAATGAATTAAAGACTGAAATGTAAAACCCAAAATTATAAAAACCCTGAAAGAAAACCTAGGCAACACCATTCAAGACATAGGCACATGCAAACATTTCATGGCAAAGATATCAAAAGTAATTGTAACAAACACATTGACATATAGGATCTAATTAAACTAAAGGGTTTCTGCACAGTAAAGAAATGATCAACAGAGTAAACAGACAACCTACAGAATGGGAGAAAATTTTTGCAAACTATGCATTTGACAAAGGTCTAATATTCACCATGTATAAGGAACATAAATAAATTTACAAGAAAAAACTTAAGTCCATAAAAAAGTGGGCAATGGACATGAACAGGCACTTTTCAAAAGAAGATATACATGTGGCCAGCAAGCATATAAAGAAATGCTCAGTGGGGCAGAGCAAGATGGCCAAATAGGAACAGCTCCAGTCTCCAGCTCCCAGCACGAGCAACACAGAAGACAGGTGATTTCTACATTTTCAACTGAGGTACTGGGTTCATCTCACTGGGGAGTGCTGGAAAATCAGTGCTGGTCAGCTGCTGCAGCCCGACCAGCAAGAGTTGAAGCAGGGTGAGGCATCCCTTCACCTGGGAAGCGCAAGGGGGAAGGGAATCCGTTTTCCTAGCCAGGGGAACTGAGACACACAACACCTGGAAAATCAGGTAACTCACACCCCAATACTGTGCTCTACCAAGGGTCTTAGCAAACGGGCACACCAGGAGATTATATCGCATACCTGGCCGGGAGGGTCCCACGCACACCCACAGAGCCTCCCTCATTGCTAGCACAGCAGTCTGCGATGTAACTGCAAGGCAGCAGTGAGGCTGGGTGAGGGGCGCCCTCCACTGCTTAGGCTTAAGTAGGTAAACAAAGCCGCTGGGAAGCTCGAACTGGGTGGAGCTCACAGCAGCTCAAGGAGCCCTGCCTGTCTCTGTACACACCACCTCTGGGGACAGAGCACAGCTAATCAACAACAACAACAACAACAACAACAACAAAGCAGCAGAAACCTCTGCAGACGCAAACGACTCTGTCTGACAGCTTTGAAGAGAGCAGTGGATCTCCCAACATGGATGTCAAAATCTGAGAATGGACAGAGTGCCTGCTCAAGTGGGTCCCTGATCCCTGAGTAGCCTAACTGGGAGACATCCCCCACTAGGGGCAGACTGACACCCCACACCACACACGGTGGAGTACATCCCTGAGAAGAAGCTTCCAAAGCAAGAATCAGACAGGTACACTTGCTGTTCAGCAATATTCTATCTTCTGCAGCCTCTGCTGCTGATACCCAGGGAAACAGGGTCTGGAGTGGACTTCAAGCAATCTCCAACAGACCTACAGCTGAGGGTCCTGACTGTTAGAAGGAAAATGAACAAACAGGAAGGAAACCCACACCAAAACCCCATCAGTACATCACCGTCATCAAAGACCAGAGGCAGATAAAACCACAAAGATAGGGAAAAAGCAGGGCAGAAAAGCTGGAAATTCAAAAAATAAGAGCGCATCTCTCCCTCCAAAGGAACACAGCTCATCGCCAGCAAGGATCAAAGCTGGACGGAGAATGACTTTGACGAGATGAGAGAAGAAGGCTTCAGTCCATCAAACTTCTCAGAGCTAAAGGAGGAATTATGTACCCAGCTCAAAGAAACGAAAAATCTTGAAAAAAGAGCAGAAGAATTGATAACTAGAATAATTAATGCAGAGAAGGCCATAAATGAACTGACAGAGATGAAAACCATGACACGAGAAATACATGAAAAATGCACAAGCTTTAGTAACCGACTCGATCAACTGGAAGAAAGAGTATCAGCGATAGAGGATCAAACGAATGAAATGAAGCGAGAAGAGAAATCTAAAGAAAAAAGAAGAAAAAGAAATGAACAAAGCCTGCAAGAAGTATGGGATTATGTAAAAAGACCAAATCTACATCTGATTGGAGTGTCTGAAAGTGAGGGGGAAAATGGAACCAAGTTGGAAAACACTCTTCAAGATATCATCCAGGAGAACTTCCCCAACCTAGTAGAGCAGGCCAACATTCAAATTCAGGAAATACAGAGAACGCCACAAAGATACTCCTCCAGAAGAGCAACTCCAAGACACATAATTGCCAGATTCACCAAAATTGAAATGAAGGAAAAAATCTTAAGGGCAGCCAGAGAGAAAGGTCGGGTTACCCACAAAGGGAAGCCCATCAGATTAACAGGAGATCTCTCATCAGAAACTCTCCAAGCCAGAAGAAAGTGGGGGCCAATATTCAACATTCTTAAAGAAAAGAATTTTCAACCCAGAATTTCATACCCAGCCAAACTAAGTTTCATAAGTGAAGGAGAAATAAAATCCTTTACAGATAAGCAAATGCTTAGAGATTTTGTCACCACCAGGCCTGCCTTACAAGAGACCCTGAAGGAAGCCCTAAACATGGAAAGGAACAACTGGTACCAGCCACTGCAAAAACATGCCAAAATGTAAAGACTATTGAGGCTAGGAAGAAACTGCATCAACTAACAACCAAAATAACCAGTTAATATCATAATGGCAGGATCAGGTTCATACATAACAATATTAACCTTACATGTAAATGGGCTAAATGGCCCAATTAAAAGACACAGACTGGCAAACTAGATAAAGAGTCAGGACCCATCAGTTTGTTGTATTCAGGAGACCCATCTCACATGCAGAGACATACATAGGCTCAAAATAAAGGGATGGAAGAAGATCTACCAAGCAAATGGAGAACACAAAAAAGCAGGGGTTGCAATACTGGTCTCTGATAAAACAGACTTTAAACCATCAAAGATCAAAAGAGACAAAGAAGGCTATTACATAATGGTAAAGGGATCAATGCAACAGGAAGAGCTAACTATTCTAAATATATATGCACCCAATACAGGAGCATTCAGATTCATAAAGCAAGTCCTTAGAGACTTACAAAGAGACTTAGACTCCCATACAATAATAATGGGAGACTTCAACACCCCACTGTCAACATTAGACAGATCAACGAGAGAGAAAGTTAACAAGGATATCCAGGAATTGAACTCATCTTGCAGCAAGCAGACCTAATAGACACCTACAGAACTCTCCAACCCAAATCAACAGAATATACATTATTCTCAGCACCACATCACACTTATTCCAAAACTGACCACAAAAATTGGAAGCAAAGCACTCCTCAGCAAATGTAAAAGAACAGAAATTATAACAAACTGTCTCTCAGACCACAGTGCAATCAAACTAGAACTCAGGACTAAGAAACTCAACCAAACCGCTCAACTACATGGAAACTGAATAACCTGCTCCTGAATGACTACTGGGTACATAACGAAATGAAGGCAGAAATAAAGATGTTCTTTGAAACCAATGAGAACAAAGATACAACATACCAGAATCTCTGGGATACATTTAAAGCAGTGTGTAGAGGGAAGTTTATAGCACTAAATGCCCACAAGAGAAAGCTGGAAAGATCTAAAATTGACACCCTGACATCACAATTAAAAGAACTAGAGAAGCAAGAGCAAACACATTCAAAAGCTAGCAGAAGGCAAGAAATAACTAAGATCAGAGCAGAACTGAAGGAGATAGAGACACAAAAAACCCTCCAAAAAATCAATGAATCCAGGAGTTGGTTTTTGGAAAAGATCAACAAAATTGATAGCCTGCTAGCAAGACTAATAAAGAAGAAAAGAGAGAAAATCAAATAGACGCAATAAAAAATGATAAAGGGGATATCACCACCGACCCCACAGAAATACAAACTACCATCAGAGAATACTATAAACACCTCTACGCAAATCAACTAGAAAATCTAGAAGAAATGGATAATTTCCTGGACACTTACACTCTCCCAAGACTAAACCAGGAAGAAGCTGAATCCCTGAATAGACCAATAGCAGGCTCTGAAATTGAGGCAATAATTAATAGCCTACCAACCAAAAAAAGTCTACGACCAGATAGATTCACAGCTGAATTCTACCAGAGGTACAAGGAAGAGCTGGTACCATTCCTTCTGAAACTATTCTAATCAATGGAAAAAGAGGGAATCCTACCTAGCTCATTTTATGAGGACAATATCATCTTGATAACAAAGCCTGGCAGAGACACAACAAAAAAAGAGAATTTTAGAGCAATATCCCTAATGAGCATCGATGCAAAAATCCTCAGTAAAATACTGGCAAACCAGATCCAGCAGCACATCAAAAAGCTTATCCACCATGATCAAGTGGGCTTCATCCCTGGGATGCAAGACTGGTTCAACATACACAAATCAATAAATGTAATCCAGCATATAAACAGAACCAAAGACAAAAACCACATGATTATCTCAACAGATGCACAAAAGGCCTTTGAGAAAATTCAACAGCACTTCATGCTAAAAACGCTCAATAAATTCGGTATTGATGGAACATATCTCAAAATAATAAGAGCTATTTATGACAAACCCACAGCCAATATCATACTGAATGGGCAAAAATTGGAAAAATTCCCTTTGAAAACTGGCATAAGACAGGGATGCCCTCTGTCACCACTCCTATTCAACATAGTGTTGGAAGTTCTGGCTAAGGCAATCAGGCAAGAGAAAGAAATCAAGGGTATTCAGTTAGGAAAAGAAGAAGTCAAATTGTCCCTGTTTGCAGATGACATGATTGTATATTTAGAGAACCCCATCATCTCAGCCCAAATCTCCTTAAGCTGGTAAGAAACTTCAGCAAGGCCTCAGGATACAAAATTAATGTGCAAAAATCACAAGCATCCTTATACACCAGTAACAGACAAACAGAGAACCAAATCATGAATGAACTTCCATCCACAATTGCTTCAAAGAGAATAAAATCCCTAGGAATCCAACTTACAAGGGATGTAAAGGACCTCTTCAAGGAGAACTACAAACCACTGCTCAGTGAAATAAAAGAGGACACAAACAAATGGAAGAACATACCATGCTCATGGATAGGAAGAATCAATATCGTGAAAACGGCCATACTGCCCAAGGTCATTTATAGATTCAATGCCATCCCCATCAAGCTACCAATGAGTTTCTTCACAGAATTGGAAAAAAACTGCTTTAAAGTTCATATGGAACCAAAAAAGAGCCCGCATTGCCAAGACAATCCTAAGTCAAAAGAACAAAGCTGGAGGCGTCACACTACCTGACTTCAAACTATACTACAAGGCTACTGTAACCAAAACAGCATGGTACTGGTACCAAAACAGAGATATAGACCAATGGAATAGAATAGAGTCCTCAGAAATTATACCACACATCTACAGCCATCTGATCTTTGACAACCCTGAGAAAAACAAGAAATGGGGAAAGGATTCCCTATTTAATAAATGGTGCTGGGAAAATTGGCTAGCCATAAGTAGAAAGCTGAAACTGGATCCTTTCCTTACTCCTTATACGAAAATTAATTCAAGATGGATTAGAGACTTAAAGGTTAGACCTAATACCATAAAACCCAGAAGAAAACCTAGGTAATACCATTCAGGACATAGGTATGGGCAAGGACTTCATGTCTAAAACACCAAAAGCAACGGCAACAAAAGCAAAAATTGACAAATGGGATCTCATTAAACTAAAGAGCTTCTGCACAGCAAAAGAAACTACCATCAGAGTGAACAGGCAACCCACAGAATGGGAGAAAATTTTTGCAATCTACTCATCTGACAAAGGGCTAATATCCAGAAACTACAAAGAACTCAAACAGATTTATAAGAAAAAAACAAACAACCCCATCAAAAAGTGGGCAAAGGATATGAACAGACATTTCTCAAAAGAAGACATTCATACAGCCAACAGACACATGAAAAAATGCTCATCATCACTGGCCATCAGAGAAATGCAAATCAAAACCACAATAAGATACCATCTCACACCAGTTAGAATGGCAATCATTAAAAAGTCAGGAAACAACCGGTGCTAGAGAGGATGTGGAGAAATAGGAACATTTTTACACTGTTGGTGGGATTGTAAACTAGTTCAACCATTATGGAAAACAGTATGGCGATTCCTCAAGGATCCAGAACTAGAAGTAGCATATGACCCAGCCATCCCATTACTGGGTATATACCCAAAGGATTATAAATCACGCTGCTATGAAGACACATGCACACGTATGTTTATTGTGGCACTATTCACAATAACAAAGACTTGGAATCAACCCAAATGTCCATCAGTGACAGACTGGATTAAGAAAATGTGGCACATATACACCATGGAATACTATGCAGCCATAAAAAAGGATGAGTTAGTGTCCTTTGTAGGGACATGGATGCAGCAGGAAACCATCATTCTCAGCAGACTATTGCAAGAGCAGAAAACCAAACACCGCATGTTCTCACTCAAAGGTGGGAACTGAACAATGAGATCACTTGGACTCGGGAAGGGGAACATCACACACCGGGGCCTGTCATGGGGATGGGGGAGGGGGGAGGGATTGCATTGGGAGTTATACCTGATGTAAATGATGAGTTGATAGGTGCTGACGAGTTGATGGGTGCAGCACATCAACATGGCACATGTATACATATGTAACAAGCCTGCATGCTATGCACATGTACCCTAGGACTTAATGTATAATAATAAAAAAAAAATGCTCAACATCATTGATCATTAAAGAAATGCAAATCTAAACCACAATTAGATACCATCTAACAGCAGACAGAATAGATATTAAAAAGTGAAAAAGTAACATGCTGACAAGGTTGTGGAGAAAAGGGAATCCTTTACACTGTTGGTGGGAGTGTAAATTACTTCAGCCATCTTGGAAGACAGTGTGGTAATTTCTCAAAAACCTAAAGATAGAAATATCATTTGTCCCAGCAATCCCTTTACTGGGTATATACCTAAATAAATATAAATTTTTATATTTTAAAGACACATGCATGCATATGTTTATTGTAGCACTATTCACAACAACAAATACAATGGAATCAACCTAAATGCCCATCAATGATAGACTGGGTAAAGAAAATGTGGTACATACCCACCATAGAATGTACCTATGCAGTCATACAAAATGAGATTATGTCCTTTGTAAGGACATGATTGAAGCTGAATGCATTATCTTTAGCAAACTAACAAAGGAACAGAAAACCAAATATTGCGTGTTGTTATTTATAAATGGGAACTTAATGATGAGAACATATGAACACACAGAGGGGAATAAAACACACTGGAGCCTTCCAGAAGGTGGAAGGAGGGAGAAGATCAGAGAAAATAACTAAAAATAACTAATGGGTACTTTATACCTGGGTGAGGAAAGAATCTGAGCAACAAACTCCTGCAATACAAGTTAACTTATATAATTAACCTGCAGTTTATTCTTTATCTTAAAATAAAAGTTAAAAAAAGGAATATATCTCTGTCTTAAATTAATGCTAATTGAAGTTATCAGAGATTCTCTCCATTATTCTTTGTTTTTATCTTTGGATGACATCCAGAAGAGAATAGTAATGGTGCTGACTTACATGCTGCATATGGGTAGTGGAACCAGTAATAAATGTTTGTTAATAATGATTTTAAGTGAGAAGAATCACCTTTAATATTTTGTTGGTGCTCACTTTCATATATCAACCACATAGGATGAAACTACCTTGTGCTCCAGGCTGCATTCAAATAAACACAGTTTTAATCACCACTGATTTACTGAAATATGTAAAAATATCCCCTGAAGTCTCCCATTGAAAATATATAGCAATGGTTTGGTAATTTTATCCTTTCTTTCCTCATCTGTCTGTTACCCAGTAACTGTCTGCAAATACCTCTCCTCTCACTCCTCAGCTCGGTCTACATTGAGTTTTGTAGTTTTCTCTTTCTTACTATATCTATATATACTATTATTTGCTCCTTATAATCTTTCTCTTTTCAAATAATAACTGTAGCCTCCCTGGCATCCTCTACTCTTTCTTAGTTAACATTCCCTTGATTTTTCACCAGAAAAATCAGAAAAATAAAAAAGCAATGATAGAATTATCCCTAATGGTGGAGTGTGAGGGAGAAAAAAATTAAGAATGCTTGTTTGTGATTTTTTTTTACCCTTCAAACATACTGAGTTTGTATATAATATTTTAGTAGGTTTGAGATTTTCCTCTATATGACAATGACATTATCTTGGTGGCATCTTCTAGGTATATATTTCAACCTATTGTCCCTTTATTTTTCTCTTTAGGAGTTTTCTTCTTTTTCTCTTTTGTATATTTGCTCCCTTTGCCTCCAACTTTTACCTTCATTTCCAGTTTCATAAGTAATTCCTCACACATCTTTTGGTTTCTCACCCTTTCACCTCAAAGTGCAAAATTACTCTTACCTCCCCTCCCAGAAAATTACTTTCTCTTTCATCTTGTACCTTTGGCATTCATTTCCTGTGGGGTTTCATCACAAACAGCAGCAGGTGATGTTAACTGTTTAAAAGCCATGGAGGGAAAAAAAAATCACAGACATCAGTTGCCATGGTTGAAATACATACAGTCACTTCAAGGGCAGTAAATTGTCACAAACAAGTTAGCATTCATTTTCTAACAGTAGTTTGTATCATGTCAGTATATTAAAATGAGAAGATAATCTAAAAAACAGACCAATTGTTTTCCTTAGTCTTATTATCATAAATACTGGCAAGAATCAGTGTAGCCAGGGTGTAACTTTGACACAGACAATTTTTGAATCAAGCAACATACTTTTAAGTATAATTCAAAAATTCTACTTGACAGACATCCCTTTTTAAAAACCCTCGCAGTCCTCAGAATCCTTTTATATGCTAAAGCAATGTCCTAACACTGCTGTTTGAGTTTTTATGGGCCATTAAGTTGAGTGCAAAGTCATAAATTATCTGTAAAAGTTACCCAAATTATAGCTATCTGTGGTTTTTCGATAAAGGCCAAGAATGTGTTTTTTTAAAACACACCCCATTGCATGGAAAACGGCCAATCATGGAAAATATGTCTACTATTCTACTTATTTAGAATTTTTTGAGTAACTTAAGTGTTTCTACCAAACTACTCTTCAATAAAATAAAAAAAACTTCATCGACGCAAACTTACGATAAATAGTGTCAATATTATTATTACTGCCATTCAAAAGAGCATGCCATATGGGATAGATAGAAAAGTCTCTGCCTTATTGAATTTATTTATTTATTTGGTTTTAAGATTATCTACAAAAGGCATTATAACAAAAACACAATTATTCTTTTAAACTCACAAGATCATAAAACTTCAGTCTACCTGAACTAAGTTAATACAGCTGAGTCCATTAATATATTTACCGAGGACATTCAAACATCAAAGATGAAAACATCTGTATTCTAAATCAGCCTTTATTTTATTTAAGAAATAAAAATTATGCAATTCTTTTCATATTTTAAGTCTAACAAATTTCCTGGATCCCGAGGCTTTATGAGTTATGACCAAAGCACTGTCAAACTTGCAGACAGCAGGTAAAACTGACAGCAACATTTCTTTTCTAATTAGAATGAATTAAAGTGGGATTATTTGCTGTTTCACTACACATGTATTAAAAAGTTTCTAAATTAGTATGACATATCTTAACTAGACTTAAGTAAGAGAAAACAAAAAATATTAAAGAAACTTTTTAAATAGTGTTATATATTATTGACTTGCTTTTAATAGTTTATGAAACTGCTCAGAAAACAAAATTGGTTGTTTTTACCCTTAATGATAGAAAACGATGACTGTTACAAATCTGAAATGTGTAACAGTTGTTTTCAAACTTAAATTATTTTTTTCTTTTTGATAGAGGAATGCTTTTGTTTTTTTACAAATGGAATGTTGCAAAAAGCACTGATCTACGCTTTGGTGAGTGCTATTGCACTATTTGTCAGTAAATCTGAGTGATTTTATACACATATTTACTAACAAATAAATCAACAATAAAAATGATGACAAGGTTTTGTGAATACTAAATTGAAATCAGGTGTTAAAGAAAGATGATTGTGATTTTTTTTAAGCTCAGCCTTCAATTTCTGTGGTTTTTTTTTGTGTGTGCATTGTTTGCCCATTAGTAAGATCATTGTGATTCACCCAAACAGGTAGTTGCAAAGGTTAACATTGTTATTTTGAGAGAACAGTTTACATTGCACTTTCTGCTTACTGTTCAATTAATCTGATCCAGATGCTAAAAAAGAGTAATGAGATAGATTGATTTATTCATTCATTTATTATTTTTCGAAATAGAATCTTGCTCTGTTGCCTAGGCTGTAGTGCAGTGGTGTGATCTTGGCTCACTACAGACTCTGTGCCCCAGGTTCAAGCAATTCTACTGCCTCAGCCTCCCAGGTACAAGCAATTCCACTGCCTCAGCCTCCCGAGGAGCTGGGACTATAGGCATATGCCGCCATGCCCAGGTAATTTTTTATTTTTTTTATTTTTGGACGGAGTCGTACCCTTTTCGCCCAGGCTGGAGTGCAATGGCACGATCTCGGCTCACTGAAACCTCCGCCTTCCGGGTTCAAGCGATTCTTCTGTTTTAGCCTCCCAAGTAGCTGGGATTACAGGCACCTGCCATGATGCCCAGCTAATTTTTGTATTTTTAGTAGAGACGAGTTTCACCATGTTGGCCAGGATGGTCTTGATGTCCTGACCTCGTGATCTACCCACCTAGGTCTTCCAAAGTGCTGAGATTACAGGCGTGAGCTACTGCGCCCGGCCTTTTAAAATATTAATGCAAAAGCATCCACAAATTCCTCATACTTGTTCTTAGTGTTTAATATGGAAAAAGGATATAATTTTCTCATATTTATATATAAATTTTTTATAGTAAAAATATATTTTTAAATGTATCCTGTAATATTATGAGCTAATTGATGATGCTGCATAATTTCTCCCAGGAAACCCGGAGGTCATTACTATTGGATAATAACAGCTTATATACAAAGAGTAAAATATGTTTTGTTTTAAGGTGGAATTCCAATTACATGTGTGAGCGTGTAACATTTATAGTCACTAAACATAGCTAGAGTTGCACTTGTTATAACAATAATACATCTCTGGTGTTTATCCATGTTTTTGAGTGAAAAAATTAGATGAAATTTCCTTATCACTATATAAATATCAAAACAATTATATCTATATCTCTCTATATCTCTGTAGCTGACAGCATTTGAAATATTCAAAGTAGCTCTTGGTTTTGAGATAGTCTGATATTTTAACATTAGAATATATATATATATAGGCCGGGCGCGGTGGCTCAAGCCTGTAATCCCAGCACTTTGGGAGGCCGAGACGGGCGGATCACGAGGTCAGGAGATCGAGACCATCCTGGCTAACATGGTGAAACCCCGTCTCTACTAAAAAAATACAAAAAACTAGCTGGGCGAAGTGGCTGCGCCTGTAGTCCCAGCTACTCGGGAGGCTGAGGCAGGAGAATGGCGTAAATCTGGGAGGCAGAGCTTGCAGTGAGCTGAGATTGGGCCACTGCACTCCAGCCTGGGCGACAGAGCGAGACTCAGTCTCAAAAAAAAAAAAAAAAAAAAAAAAAAGAATATATATATATATTTGTACTTACTATTCACATAATTTCAAATAAAAAACTGGAAATATTATGTGTATCTTCATAATATTGACTGTAATGATAATTTTTCAGCTTGTTTTATGGGATGACTTTTTCCCTTAATAGTTAATTTTAGATTTGTTACTGTATTAGTTTGTTTTCACACTGCTATAAAGAACTGCCTGAGACTGGGTAATTTAAAAGCAAAAGAGGTTTAATTGACTCACAGTTCTGAATGGGTAGGAAGGCCTCAGGAACCTAAAATCATGGCAGAAGGCAAATGGGAAGCAAGGCATGTCTTATGTAGTGGCAGGAGGTGGTGATGGGGGGAACTGCCAAACTTTCAAACCATCAGATCTCACGAGAACTCACTCACTATCACAAGAACAGCACAGGGAAAATTGCCCCCATTATCCAATCACCTCCCACCAGGTCCCTCCCTGGACACGTGGGGATTCAAATTCAAGATGAGATTTGAGTGGGGACACAGAGCTAAGCCACTTCATTCCACTCCTGGCACCTCCAAAATCTCATGTCCCTTTTAGAATTCAAAACCAAACATGCCTTCTCAACGGTCCCCCAAGGTCTTAACTCTCTCCAGCATTAATTCAAAAGTCCAAGTCCAAAGTCTAATTTGATACAAGGCAAGTCCCTTCTGTCTATGAGCCTGTGAAATAAAAAACAACTGAATTACTTCCAAGATACAATGGAGGTACAGGCATTGGGTAAATATTTCTGTTCGAAATGAGAGAAATTGGCCAAAATAAAGGGGCCACAGGTCACATGCAAGTCTGAAACCCAGCAAGGCACTAATTAAATCTTAAAACCCCAAAATAATCTCGCTTGACTCCATGTCTCACCTCCAGGGCATGCTAATGTAAGAGGTGGGCTCCCTTAGGTTTGGGCAGTTCCACCCCTGTGGCTCTTCCAGGTTACAGCTTCTAAAGCTGCTTTCAAAGGATGGCACTGAGTGCCTGTGACCTTTCCAGTCTCACAGTGAAAGCTGTAAATGGATCTACCACTCTAGAGTCTGTAGGATAGTGACTCTCTTCTCACAGCTCTACTAGGCAATGCCCTAGTGGAGATTCTCTGTGTGGGGGCTCCAACCCCACATTTCCCCTGTGTATTGCCCTAGTAGAGGTTCTTCATGAGGGCTCCACCCCTGCACCAGACTGTTGCCCAGACATCCAGGTATTTCCATACATTCTCTGAAATCTAGGTTTCCAAACCTCAACTCTTGTCTACTTTGCATCTGCAGGCTCAGCACCACATGGGAGCCACCAATGATTGGGGCTTACCGCACACATCCCCTCGCCCCCGTAGCAATGCAACTACTGGGTATGTCAAAGGAATTGTCGTAGTCCATATTCATACTCATATAGAGAAATACCTGAGTCTGGGTATTTATAAGGAAAAAGAGGTTTAATGAACTCACAGTTTCACATGGCTGAGGAGGCCTCACAAACATGATGAAAAGTAATGAAGGATCAATGGCATGTCTTACATGATGGCAGGAAAAAGAGCATGTGCAGAACTGCCCTTTATAAAACCATCACAACTCGTGAGACTTACTCATTATCATGAGAACAGGATGGTATAAACCTGCCCCCATGATTCAATTATTTCCCACCAGTTCCCTCCCACAACATATGGGGATTATGGGAGCTACAATTCAAGATGAGATTTGGGTGGAGACACAGCCGAACCATATCAGGAATTGAAATTAGTATGTTAATGAGATAGCTACATTCTTATGTTCATTGTAGCATTTTTCAAAATAGTCAAGATATTGAATCAAACTGATTGTCTATTAACAGATGAATGGACAAAGAAGATGTGGGGCTGGGCATAGTAACTCACACTTGTAATTCCAGCATTTTGAGAGGCTGAAGTGAGAGGATAACTTGAGGCCAGAAGTTCAAGATCAGCCTGATCAATATAGTAAGACTCAGTCTGTACAAAAAATAAGAAAAACTTAGCCAGGCATGGTGGCACATGCCTGTAGTCCCAGCTACTCAGGAGGCTGAAGTAGGAGGACCATTTGAGCCTCAGAGTTTGAGATTGCAGTTAGCTATGATCAGTCTACTGCACCCCAGCCTGGGTAAAAGAGCGAGATCCTCTCTCTCTAAAATAAATAAATAAATAAATAAATAAATAAATAAATAAATAAAATGGTCAATATAAACAATGGACAACTCATCAGCCTTAAAAAGGAGGAAATTCTCTCATTTGCAAAAACATGGATTAACCTAGAATACATTATGCTAACTGAAATAACGTAGGTACAGATAGACAAATAATGCATGATCTCACTCATATGCAGAATCTGAAAAAGTCAAATTCCTAGAAATAGAGAGTAGAATGGTAGTTACCAAAGGCTGAGGGTCAGAGGTATGATGAAAGGGTGGATGTTGTTCAGAGGGTACAACTTTTCAATTAGACAAAAGGAATAAATTTTAGTGATCTATTGCACAGCATGGTGATGATAGGTTTTAATAATGTATATTTTAAAATGCTAAATGAACAAGTTTTAAATGCTCTCACCATACAAATATTAACACGTGTATGAGGTCATGAATGTAAATTATTGTTTTAGCCATTACACAATGTATACATATATCAAAACGTCAAATTGGACCTCATAAATATATGCAATTAGGTTTGTTTTGAGAGGAGGCAGAGCAAGATAGCCACATAGAAGCTTCCACTGATTTGCTTCCCTGCAGGAACACCAAATTGAACAACTATCCACACAAAAATCATAAGAACCAGAAATCAGGTAAGTAATCACAGTACCTGGTTTTAACCTCTTATCATTGAAAGAGGCACTGAAGAGGGTAGTAAAGACAGTTCTGAATTGCTGATTCTACACTTCTGCCATCCCCTGGCAGCAGCTATGTAGTATGGATAATCTGTGGTTTTAGGTGAAGGAGAGCAAAGTGATTGTGGGAGTTTGCAATGGAATCCACTATTGCTCTGTCAAAGCAGAACACAACAAGGAGCAGAACTCAGACAGCACCCACAAAGGGAATAATTAGAACAGCCCTAGCCAGAGGGAAATCACCCATCCCAGCAGTCAGAACCTGAGTTTTGGCAAGCGTCACTACTGTGAGCCAAAGTGCTCTGGAATTCTAAATAAACTTGAAAGGCAGTCTAGGCCACAAAAACTGAAATTCCTGGAAAAGTCCTGGTGCTGTGCTGGACTTGGAGTCAGTGGATTTGAGTGGCACATGACAGAGTGAGACACCAGACAGGGAGGCCAAGAGAGTCCTTGAGTCACTCCTACCCCAACCCCAGACAACTGAGTTGCTGGCTTTACGTGTGACACAGCACATTCCAAGTTGTGGTGGAGATACTCCTTTTGCTTGAGAAAACAAAAGACTTTGCCTTTTAGTTTACATACCAAGTTGGCCACATGGGGGTAGAGCACCAAGCAAACTTTTGGAGGCCTTGATTGCAGACCTTGGCTTTTGGATGGCATTTCTAGACCTTCCTTGAGCCAGAGGGGGAACTAACCCACTGCCCTAAAGGGAGAGTCCAAGGCCTGGCAACATTCACTACAAGCTGACTAAAGAGCACTTAGGCCTTGAAAGAACGTTGGTGGTAGACAAGCAATACTTACTGTGGGCCTGGGGTGGAGGTGCTCATAGGGAGAGACTCCTATGCTTGTGAAAATGGGAAGGAAGAGGGGAAAGAACTTTGTCTTCTGACTTGGATAACAGCCCAGCTGCAGCAGACTAGAGAATCAGGTAGATACCTAAGGTTTCCAACTCCAGGCCCTGGCTCCCAGACAGCATCTCTGGACCCATGAAGTACCGGGGGAAACTTACCACCCTGAAAGAAAGGAAACAAGCTTGGCTGTCTTTACAAAATATGGAGTGTAGAGCCTTAGGACCTTGAGTGAAAATAGGCAGTAGCCAGGCAGTGGTTGTCATGGGCCTTGTGTGAGACCCAATGCTGTTCTGGCTTCAGGTCGGACCCAACACAGTACCAGTGGTAGTGGCCACAGGGGTAATTATGTCACCTCTCCCATAGTTCCAGGCAGCTCAGCACAGAGAGAAAGATTCGGTTTGTTTGGGAAAATGTGGGGAAGAGAACAAGAGTCTGCGCCTGGTAATCAAGAAAATTCTGCCATATCTATCCAAGACCACCAAGTCAGCACTTCTGTGAATCCGCAAGAGCCATAGCATTACTCAGCTAATGGTGCCCCTAACGCAGATGTGGCTGTACTGACAAAAAATTTGGATTATAACACCTAAGTCATTTTTAATATATCTGGAAAAACTTCCCAAGAAGAATGTGTAAGAATAATGTATCAGAATCTCTTACCAACAGAATGGATCAAGCAGAAAAAAGAATTAGTGAGCTTGAAGGCTATTTAAAAATATAAAGAAGAAATGAAAGGCAAAAGAAGAAAAAAGAATAAAGCACACCTACAAGACATAGAAAATAGCCTCAAAAGGGCAAATGTAAGAGTCATTGTCCTTAAATTGGAGGTAGAGAGAGAGACAGGGGTAGAAAGATTAATTAAAGTGATAATAACAAAGAACTTCCCAAACCTAGAGAAAAATATCAATATACAAGTAGAAGAAAGTTATAAAACAACAAGCAAATTTAACCCAAATAAGAATATCTCAAGGCACTTAATAATTAAACTTCCAAAGGTCAAAGATAAAGAAAGGACAATAAATACAGCAAGAGAAAAGAAAGAAATAGGATACAATGAAGCTCTAATACATTTGGCAGCAGACTTCTCATTGGATTCCTTAAAGAACAGAGAAAGTGGCATGATATATTTAAAGTACTGAAGGAAAAAACATCTTTTGTCTTAGAATGGTATATCCCATGAAAATATTCTGCAGACATGAAAGATAAAGACTTTCTCAGATAAGTAATAGCTAAGGGATTTAATTTGTCTGTCCTATAAGAAATGCTAATAGGAGTTCTTCAATATGAAATAAAAGGTCATTGATGACCAATAGGAAATCATCTGAGGGTACAAAATTTACTGGTAATAATAAGTACACAGAAAAATACAGAATATTAGAAAACTGTAATTGTGGTGGGTAAACTACTTATTCTTGAGTAGAAAGACAATAATGTATATTTTAAAGAACCATAACAACCTTTAAAGACATAGGCAGGACAAAAATAAATAAATAGAAACAAAAAAAAAGTTTAAAAGTGGGGGTGGGTGTAGAGGTAAAGGGAAGAGGTTGTATTAGTTTTTTCTTTGTCGGTTAGTTTATTCAATCAGTGGTAAGTTCTCATAAGTTTAAAATAGTGAGATATAAGATATTATTTGAAAGTCTCATGGTAACCTCAAATCAAAAAAGTTCAACATATACACAAAAAATAAAATGCAAGAAATTAAAACATACACCAGTGAAAATCACTTTAGTAAAAGGAAGGCAAGAAGGAAGAAAAGAAGGAAGAGCAAACCACAAAGCAATCAAAAAACAAATAATAAAATTTCAGGAGTAAGTCCTTACTCATCAGTAATAACATTACATATGAATAGACTAAACTCTCCAGTTGAAAGACAGAGTGGCTGAATGGATTTTTTTTTTTTTTTTTTTTTTGAGGCAGAGTCTCACTCTGTTGCCGGGGCTGGAGTGCAGTGGCCGGATCTCAGCTCACTGCAAGCTCTGCCTCCTGGGTTTACGCCATTCTCCTGCCTCAGCCTCCCGAGTAGCTGGGACTACAGGCGCCCGCCACCTCACCCAGCTAGTTTTTTGTATTTTTAGTAGAGACGGGGTTTCACCGTGTTAGCCAGGATGGTCTCGGTCTCCTGACCTCGTGATCCACCCGTCTCGGCCTCCCAAAGTGCTGGGATTACAGGCTTGAGCCACCGCGCCCGGCCGGCTGAATGGATTTAAAAAGAAAGATCTAATAATCTGTTGCCTACAGGAAACACACTTGACCTATAAAGACACAAATAGACTAAAAATAAAGGCATAAAAACCAAATGAGATCAATAAACAGCAAAAGTAGCTAGCTATACTTAGACAATATAAATTTCAAGACAAAAACTATAAAAAGAGACAAAGAGGTTTGCTATATATTGACAAAGAGGACAATTCAGCAAGATAATATAACAATTGTAAATGTATATGCACCCAACACTGAAGCACCCAGAGATATAAAACAAATATTATTAGCACTAAAGAAGGAGATAGACCCCAATACCATAATAGCTAAAGACTTCAACATCTCACTTTGAGCATTAGGGAGATCATCTAAACAGTAAATTGACAAAGAAACATTGGAATTAACATGCACTATAGACCTAATTGACATAACAGATATCTATAGAACATTTAATCCAACAGCTGCAAAATACACATACTTCTTCCCAGCACTTGAATCATTCTCAAGGATACACCATAACTGAGGTAACAAAACAAGTCACAAAACATTCAGATAAGTTGAAATAATATCAAGTGTCTTCTCTGCCCACAATGTAATAAAACTAGAAATTTGGAAACTATACAAACACATGGAAATTACACAATATGTTTCTGAATGACCAGTGGGTCAATGAGAAATTAAGAAGAAAATTAAAAACCTCTTGAAACAAATGAAAATGAAAACACAATATATCAAAACCTATGTAATACAGCAAAAGCAGTAGTAAGAGGGAAGTTTATAACTATGAGTAACTACATCAAAAATTAGAAAACTAGGAATTAGAAAAGCAAGAACAAACCAAACACAAAATTAGCATACAAAAAAACCAGAGCAGAAATAAATAAAATTTAAATGAAGAAAATAATGCATGAGATCAATGAAATAAAAGCTGGTTTTGAAAAGATAAAATTTATAAAAGATCTTTAGTCAGACTAACAAAAAAAGAGAAGACCCAAGTAAATGAAATCAGAAATGAAAAAGAAGACACTGTAGCTGATACTGCAGGGATTTAACGGATCTTTAGAGGTTATTTGTGAGCAACTATATGCCAATCAATTGGAAAACCTAGAGGAAATTGATAAATTTCCAGACAGATACGACCTACAAAGATTGAACCATGAAGAAATACAAAACCTTGAACACACCAATAGCAAGTAAAGATTGAAGCCAACAAGTATTGAACAGACCAATAACAAGTAATAAGATTGAAGCCATAATAAGAGTCTCTCAGCAAAGAAAAGCCCGGGACCTGATGGCTTCACTCCTGAGTTTTAACAAACATTTAATGAAGAAATAATGCCGGTTTAACTCAAGCTATTCCAAAAAACAAAGAAGGAGGTTATACTTACAAAGTCATTCTACAAAGCCAGTATTATCCTGATACTAAATCCAGACAGATACGTGTAAAAAAAAATAATAAAAATAAAAATAAAAACTGTAAGTCAATATCCCTGATTAACATTGGTGCAAAAATCCTCAAAAACAATATATGATCATTTCAATAGATGCTGGAAAAACTGTCAGAACAATTTAACATTCCTTCAGGATAATCCCCTGCCCCCCTCTAAAAAAATGGGATAGAGGGAACATATCTTAACATGATAAACCCTGTGTAAGACAGACCCACAGCTATTATCATACTGAATGGGAAAAAGTAAAATCCTTACCTCTAAGGTATGGAACACAAGGATTCCAATTTCCACCAGCGTTATTCAACATAGTACTGGAAGTCCTAGATAAAGCAATTAGACAAGTGAAAAAACTAAAGGGCCAAACTGGAAAGAAAAAATAAAATTATCCTTATTTGCAGATGATATGATTGTATATTTGGAAAGGTTAAAGACATCTTGAAAAAAAAACTATTACAACTGACAAATTCAAGAAAGTTTCAGGATACAAAATCAACATACAAGAATCAGTAGCATGTCTATATATCAAGAGTAAACAATCTAAATCCAAAATCAAGAAAGTAATCCCATTTATAATAGGAACAAATACAATTTAATACTTAGAAATCAAGCAAAAACATTGAAAGAACTCTACAATGAGAACGATAAAACATTGATGAAAGAAACTGAACAGGACACACAAAAAATGGAAAGATATTTCATGTTCATAGATTGGAAGAATCAGTGTTAAGATATTTATACTGCCCAAAGCAATCTACAGATCAATGCAATCCCTATCAAAATACCAATTATATTTTTTACAGATGTGAATAAAAATCCTAAAATTTATGTGAAACCCCAAAAGACCCAGAATAGTCAGCTATCTTGAGCATAGAGAACAAAACTGGAGAAATCAGATTACCTGATTTTAAATTACACTACAGAGCTATAGTAACCCAAACAGCATGGTACTGGCATAAAAACAGACATACAAGCAAATAGAACTGAATAGAGTACGAAGAAACAAATCTATGTGTCTACATTGAACTCATTTTCAAAAAAGTTGCCAAAAACATACACAGGGAGAAAGGACAGTCTCTTCAAAAATAGATGCTGGGAAAACTGGACAGCCATATGCAGAGAAATTAAACTAGAGCCCCATCTCCTGTCATACATAAAACCAAATCAAAATGGACTAAGGACTTAAATCAAAGACCTGAAACTATGAAACTACTGAAAGAAAACACTGGGTGAATTCTCTAAGACATTGGGCTGGGCAAATATTTCTTGAATAACATCCTATAAGCACAGGCAACCAAAACAAAAGGACAAGTGGGATCATATCATGTTGGATTAATAACCAGAATATATAAGGATCTCAAGTAAGACTATAGAAAAAAAAACTAATAATCTGATTAAATATGAGCAAAATCTCTGAATACACATTTCTCCAAAGAAAACAGATGGATGGCAAACAGGTATATAAAAACACACTTAACATCATTGATCATCAGAAAAATGTGAATCAAAAGTACAACGAGATATCATCTTACCCCAGTTAAAATTGCTTTTATCCAAAACATAGGCAATAATGAATGCTAGCATAGATATGGCAAAAAGCGAACACTAATACGTTGTTGGTGGTAATGTAAGTTAGTACAATTACTATGGAGAACATTCCATTTTTCACCAGAAACTGCCTCAAAAATCTAAAAATGAAACTTCCATATGATCCAGCAATCCCACTTGTAGGTATGTACCTAAAAGAAAGGAAATCAAGCCTGGGCGCAGTGGCTCACATCTGTAATCCCAGCACTTTGGGAGGCCGAGGTGGGCGGATTACGAGGTCAGGAGATGGAGACCATCCTGGCTAACAAGGGACAGAAACCCCGTCTCTACTAAAAAAAAAAAAAAAAAGAAAAAATAGCTGGGCATGGTGGTGGGCACCTGTAGTCCCAGCTACTCCCGAGGCTGAGGCAGGAGAATGGCATGAACCCGGAAGACAGAGCTTGCAGTGAGCTGAGATCCAGCCACTGCACTCCAACCTGGGCCACAGAGCCAGACTCTGTCTCAAAAAAAAAAAAAAAAAAAGGAAATCAATATATTATGGAGATATCTGCACTCCCATGTGTATTGCAACACTATTCTCAGTAGCCAAAATTTAGAAGTAACTTAAGTTTTTTGCACATTAATTTTGTATCCTGAGACTTTGCTGAAGTTGCTTATCAGCTTAAGGAGATTTTGGGCTGAGACGATGGGGTTTTCTAAATATACAATCATGTCATCTGCAAACAGGGACAATTTGACTTCTTCTTTTCCTAACTGGATACCCTTGATTTCTTTCTCTTGCCTGATTGCCCTAGCCAGAACTTCCAACACTATGTTGAATAGGAGTGGTGAGAGAGGGCATCCCTGTCTTGTGCCAGTTTTCAAAGGGAATTTTTCCAGTTTTTGCCCATTCAGTATGATATTAGCTGTGGGTTTGTCATAAATAGCTCTTATTATTTTGAGGTACGTTCCATCAATACCAAATTTATTGAGCGTTTTTAGCATAAAGGGCTGTTGAATTTTGTCAAAAGCCTTTTCTGCATCTATTGAGATAATTATGTGATTCTTGTCTTTGGTTCTGTTTATATGCTGGATTACGTTTATTGATTTGCGAATGTTGAACCAGCCTTGCATCCCAGGGATGAAGCCCACTTGATCATGGTGGATAAGCTTTTTGATGTGCTGCTGAATTCGGTTTGCCAGTATTTTATTGAGGATTTTTGCATCGATGTTCATCAGGGATATACACCAGTAACAGACAAGCAGAGAGCCAAATCAGGAATGAACTTCCATTCACAGTTGCTTCAAAGAGAATAAAATACCTAGGAATCCAGCTTACAAGGGATGTAAAGGACCTCTTCAAGGAGAACTACAAACCACTGCTCAGTGAAATCAAAGAGGACACAAACAAATGGAAGAACATACCATGCTCATGGATAGGAAGAATCAATATCGTGAAAATGGCCATACTGCCCAAGGTGATTTATAGATTCAATGCCATCCCCATCAAGCTACCAATGACTTTCTTCACAGAATTGGAAAAAACTGCTTTAAAGTTCATATGGAACCAAAAAAGAGCCCGCATTGCCAAGACAATCCTAAGTCAAAAGGACAAAGCTGGAGGCGTCACGCTACCTGACTTCAAACTATACTACAAGGCTACAGTAACCAAAACAGCATGGTACTGGTACCACAACAGAGATATAGACCAATGGAACAGAACAGAGTCCTCAGAAATAATACCACACATCTACAGCCATCTGATCTTTGACAAACTGAGAAAAACAAGAAATGGGGAAAGGATTCCCTATTTAATAAATGGTGCTGGGAAAATTGGCTAGCCATAAGTAGAAAGCTGAAACTGGATCCTTTCCTTACCCCTTATACGAAAATTAAGTCAAGATGGATTAGAGACTTAAATGTTAGACCTAATACCATAAAAACCCTAGAAGAAAATCTAGGTAGTACCATTCAGGACATAGGCATGGGCAAGGACTTCATGTCTAAAACACCAAAAGCAACGGCAGCAAAAGCAAAAATTGACACATGGGATCTAATTAAACTAAAGAGCTTTTGCACAGCTAAAGAAAATACCATCAGAGTGAACAGGCAACCTACAGAATGGGAAAAAATTTTTGCAACCTACTCATCTGACAAAGGGCTAATATCCAGAATCTACAAAGAACTCAAACAAATATACAAGAAAAAAACAAACAACCCCATCAAAAGTGGGGAAAGGATATGAACAGACATTTCTCAAAAGAAGACATCCATACAGCCAACAGACACATGAAAAAATGCTCATCATCACTCGCCATCAGAGAAATGCAAATCAAAACTACAATGAGATACCATCTCACACCAGTTAGAATGGCAATCATTAAGAAGTCAGGAAACAACAGGTGTTGGAGAGGATGTGGAGAAATAGGAACACTTTTACACTGTTGGTGGGATTGTAAACTAGTTCAACCATTATGGAAAACAGTATGGCGATTCCTCAAGGATCTAGAACTAGATGTACCATATGACCCAGCCATCCCACTACTGGGTATATACCCAAGGATTATAAATTACTCTACTACAAAGACACATGCACACGTATGTTTATTGCGGCACTATTCACAATAGCAAAGACTTGGAATCAACCCAAATGTCCATCTGTGACAGACTGGATTAGAAAATGTGGCACATATACACCATGGAATACTATGCAGCCATAAAAAGGATGAGTTTGCATCCTTTGTAGCGACATGGATGCAGCTGGAAACCATCATTCTTAGCAAACTATCACAAGAACAGAAAACCAAACACCGCATGTTCTCACTCATAGGTGGGACTGAACAATGAGATCACTTGGACTCGGGAAGGGGAACATCACACACTGGGGCCTATCATGGGGAGGGGGGAGGAGGGAGGGATTGCATTGGGGAGTTATACATGATATAAACGTCATGCACATGTACCCTAGAACTTAAAGTATAATAAAAAAATAAATAAATAAATAAATAATAAATAAATAAATAAATAAATAAAAAAAAAAAAAAAAAAAAGAAGTAACTTAAGTTTCCATCAACAGATGAATGAACAAATGTGGTACATCTACACAATAGAGTACTATTCAGTCATAAAAATGTATGAAATCCTGTCATTTGCTATACGATGCATGGAACTCGAAGTCATTATGTTAAGTGAAATAAGCTAGCACAGAAAGACAAACTTTGCATGTTGTTATTTACTTTGGGGAACTAAAAATCAAAACATTTGAACTCATGGAGATAGAAAGTAGAAGGATGGTTACCAGAGACCAGTAAGGATAGTAGTGGAGGAGAAGTGGGCACGGTTAATGGATCCAAAAAAAAAAGTAGATAGAAGGAATGAATAAGAGCTAGTATTTGACAGCACAGCAGGGTGACTACAGTCAACAATAATTTACTGTATATTTTAAATTACTAAAAGACTATAAATGGATTGTTTGTAACAAAAAGAAGTGTATTTGCTTGAGGGGATGGATATCCCATTTACTCTTAAAGTGATTATTGTGCGTTGTTTGCATCTATCAAAATAACTCATGTATCTCATAATTATATACACCTACTTTGTATCTAGAAAAATAAAATAAAAGTATATTCAATTATTATTTGTCAACTAAAATATTTTAAGAAAAAATCACCCTTTGTGTTGTTTTGATTTTGTTGTTCAAATTACATTACATTAAATGTTGTGAGCAAGTTGCTTTACTTTCATATCTTTTTACCAGTTAATGTGAGCTATTTAGTATTGGTCACAGTCATTTTTTTGTTTTTTTCTCAAACCTGTTAACTCTTGTTACCCTCACATCAAATAGTCTTCTAAAATTTTGTTAGTAATCAGTAACTCTTCTTTAACTTTAAAGGCATTTCACCTCAATAAAATAAAATAAAGTTTACTAAGTATAGAACTCAAACTATCCATGTTGAAATAAATGCTAAAGGTAATCATGAGGCAATTTATCCCCTCTCCAGCTTTATTTGTTACTGAACAATGCTCAGGATAATATCCATAAGCAAGTACCCTTAAGCTTTGCTCTCATTTTATTGAGCCAAAAGCATATGAAATACAGATTTTTAAAAATTAAATTACACTTTTACGAAATTTGATTGGGACTTCTGCAGAATGCCAAAAATACCCTTGTGGAGACACAGACCCAGTAGAAAACCGCTTGAAAACTATTCCCCTGATGGAGTAGCAAATTGTGTTTGATGAGGACGACTGCTCAGAACTAATAAGAATTAGAACAATTGCCATTTACTAAGCATCGTTAGCTTGTCTCTGACTTCTATTATTATATTTTTGAAAGTGGATACAGTTCTGCCCACTTTGCAGATGTGGAAACAGGTTCTGATAAATTAGGTTATTGCCTGAAATATTAAATGGCAAACTCAGGATTTGTAGGTAGGTCTTTCTGATTCCAGTGTTTATGTTATTTCTTCCTTTTCCACCAAATACATTTGTGAGGTTTTCTTCATGTTTATGAGGTAAAACACAGGTATTATATATTTTTCAATTATTATAGACATATTAAATGTAGCATTATATATTTATATTTGCAATTAATAATATTTTAACAACATAAGATTGCATTACATAGTGTTTTACAACACACTTTTTTTCACGGAGCAGTTACCTTGGGTAATGTTTTAAAGGCTTTGATAATCTTTCATCTTACAGTGTATCATCATCTGGCAATCCCAGCATTCATGAACTATGGTTCAGATTTTTTATGCTTGCTTTTAAGTAATGTCAGCAACAGAAAGGGAACTAACACTTATTTATTGTCCATTCTGAAATATTAGGCATTTTAAATATTATTTAAAATACTAGCTGTGCTGGAAAGAATTCATAAACACCTGTGATATATGAAATATAACTAAATTATGAATATTGATTGGTTATAGAAAGAATTTTAAATGTAAAATTGATTACAGAGATTGGTGGAAATACAATTTCTTAAATAACAAAACAAGCATGTGTATTGTATCAGTGATATATGTACTACTAAATATTTCATATATTTAAAAACTTGATGAAATTTATCTTAGACCTTAGATATATTTTAAGCATCCTTAATATTTTCATTAAGAACTTGACTGAAGTATATACAACCCCACATACATTAACAGGTCACATTACTGTAGGTTTCAATAGGTGGGAATAATTTTATTGAAGACAGGAAGTTACGTGTAAGTAGTTGCTTCTAGCAGTTATATTACTTAAAATGGCTTTGTTTGGAAACTTTTCTATGGGATCTCAGAGTATTTAAACAGTAGGAATGTTAATGAGGGGAGTTTTACTAGGAGAAAGATACAGTGGAAACAAAGTATTTTATTCTTCATTCAGTTTATTTTTCACTTTTTGATGGCCTTTTTCTTGAAGTCTCTGAAATACTATTAATAATATCAAATAATTTGTTTAAATTAAACAAACATTAAAGATTTTTAAAATTAAATAATAAATGAAATAATAGAGCTTTGTATCAGAAAAATTGTAATTTATACTGGTGTTTCAGTTATCTCTTGCTGCCTTACAAACCTCCCAAAATTTCGTGCTTAAAAAAACCCAAACAGTATTTATTTGCTTACAATTTTGCAACTTGGCAGTGCCTGTCTGGGCCTGTGCTTTATGTGGTTTGCTTGAGGAAACTCAGCTAGGGCTGCATGATCCACAATAGCTTCATTCATATATGTGATATCTCAGGTAAGATGACTATCATGGCTAGAGGTTGGCTGAACTTCTTTCTCTTCCTTCCTAGTCACTCATTCTTCAAGCATCCTTCTTTCTACTCTTGTCTCAGCAGCAGTGTAGCTGGGCTGCTTCACTTCGTGGCTGTTGTTCAAGAGAAAAAAACGTGTGAGCTGGCAGGCTACTTAGGTTTAGGACTTGAACTAACAAAATAACACTTTCTACCATATTCCATGGGTCTTGGTCAAAACAAATGACAAAGATTGCCGAAATACAAAGGGAGAAGAAAAAGAGCTCTCCCCTTTGTGAACAGAGCAACATATGCCTACAGAAATGGGAAAAGTTTTTGATAATCATCTTTGCGCAAGATCTATCACAACTGGTTAAAAAGTAGGTTCATATTCTTGTTCTGTCGATTGTTAGTTGAGTGATCTTTGGTAAATGTTTTTAACCTCTCTAAGCTTCAGAGTTCCTAACCACAAAAATGGTATACTAGTAATCTTTATTTCAAAATGTTGTTGTAAGAATTAAATGACATATATACATACAACCTTAAATACACTGCTAGCCACATGATACATTTCAATAAATAAGAATTATTATAAAAACATAATATGCAATTTGCATTAACCTCAAAACCATTTTAATATAATTCAGATTTATAGAAGGCACTGGTTTAAGAGAATAGCATGGGCAAGCAAGATTTAAGTAAATAAAAATGTTTTCATTTTTAGCCCTGAAAAAGTTTGTTTACATAATAGATTCCCTCTACATTTTATATGATATTCAAAACAGTAAGGTTGAAAATTGCAGCATGAAATTGGCAGAGACATAACTGCTTAAAAATATTTGTGTACACATTGCTTGACCAGCATAATTGCTAGGTATTAAATTCAATCACGAAACTATTCAGATGGGTAATTATAAGGAGAAATTAAGAAGACTTCATTTTAAGATGTCCAGACACTATTGTAAAGTAAACACATCAGAGATTATAGTAATGCTTTTTCACAAACCAACTACTTCCTAATAAATTAATCTATATAATGGATATGAAATTTTTCTTCTTACTATATACATATTTTATCAGATGCCTGAGGTCCAAAAAAGTCAGTATAATCTATTAACATACAAATTTAATAGATTACATTTTAGTCTGAAGGTTTTCTACTATTCCCCGACAGACTGAGACTTTGTCTCAAAAAAAAAAAAATCTTATTCTCACAGAGTCCTGTTGATACATACTAATTTTTAACTTCATTTTACAGTTCAAGAAATAGATGTTAAAGTTAGAACACTAGGTCGAGGGATACATAGGTGCAAGTTTGAAATTTGAACCTAGATTTAAAAAAAAACATGATCTGCCTGTAATCCCAGCACTTTGGGAGGCCGAGACGGGTGGATCACGAGGTCAGGAGATCGAGACCATCCTGGTCTACACGGTGAAACCCCATCTCTACTAAAAAATACAAAAAACTAGCCGGGTGAGGTGGTGGGCGCCTGTAGTCCCAGCTACTCGGAGGCTGAGGCAGGAGAATGGCGTAAACCCAGGAGGCGGAGCTTGCAGTGAGCCGAGATCGCGCCACTGCACTCCAGCCTGGGCGACAGAGCTAGACTCCGTCTCAAAAAAAAAAAAAATCTTATTCTCACAGAGTCCTGTTGATACATACTAATTTTTAACTTCATTTTACAGTTCAAGAAATAGATGTTAAAGTTAGAACACTAGGTCGAGGGAATACATAGGTGCAAGTTTGAAATTTGAACCTAGATTTAAAAAAAAACATGATCTGCCTGTAATCCCAGCACTTTGGGAGGCCGAGACGGGTGGATCACGAGGTCAGGAGATCGAGACCATCCTGGTCTACACGGTGAAACCCCATCTCTACTAAAAAATACAAAAAACTAGCCGGGTGAGGTGGTGGGCGCCTGTAGTCCCAGCTACTCGGAGGCTGAGGCAGGAGAATGGCGTAAACCCAGGAGGCGGAGCTTGCAGTGAGCCGAGATCGCGCCACTGCACTCCAGCCTGGGCGACAGAGCTAGACTCCGTCTCAAAAAAAAAAAAAAAAAAAAAAAAACATGATCTGTCCACTTAGCTACCTTGTAATATGTATTAAATATTGTATCTTACAATGGTTAGAATTGAAAAACTGTTTATTGGTATTATGTAAAGTAGAAAAGTATTCATTTTTATACTCAATTTTTATATTTAATTTAGTTTGTTTTATAGTTGATAATGTCTAAGATATATACAAATGTATTTGTGTGTGTATACACAATAAGAAACAAAGCATTTTTTCTATTGGATTCATCTCTTCATCTTAGGCAGTGATACATAGTAGGCACCCAATCAATATTTGAGTAGTTAACAATTAAAATAAATGTTTACAGGCTATTGGGTATTACATATTCATAAATATCCTTTTGACAGACTGTCAGGAAATATGTAAAAAAGTTTTCACTGTTTATATCTAGGTTATAGAATTGTGGAATTTTGTTATTTTAATTTTAATTTTATTTAAATATTTTCTTCAACAGGGATATCTTTAACATCAGAAAAATATTTTAAAATGTAAATAAAATTACAAATCCAACTTACAACAAAAATCATATGATAGGAGAAGCACAATAAAATTTCGGCCATAGGCGTGCAAAAAAATAATCCATGCAATGTCAATTAACTGACTGATTCTCACCATATGGAATACTAGAATAATTTACACTGAAATTCAACATATCTAATCTGAAAACCTAATGAACCATAGTCTTCAACAATGTTGGACAACTTGTTTAGTCCATTTGAGGAAGATTATTTTTCTGTCAAGAAAGGAACCCTAACGATGACCAGGCAGGATTTGGGAGAGGGTTAGAGCTGTTTGTAAAAACTTTGTTATTGTTTAGCATAGAGCAGGCACTCAATATATGTTGCCTACTACTGTTATTATACTTACAAGAAATAGTTAATTCTTTAAAAATGCTTATGATGTATATGTATATATTTATAATAGTAGATATGAAGGCCTTGAAACATCACCAATTTTGATCTAAAGAATTAATATTTCTATTATCTTAAATATGGAAGCACATGTTGCTTTTGAATGTTTGCTACCACTGATTTAACTTCCCCCATCAACTGAGGTACCGGAAAAACTGCAATGTTGAGAGTATATGAAGAAATCATGCTACTTGCTGCTGTATGTGCCCACTTTTTAAAAATATATTATAAGTCAAAAGCCAGATATGAATATTTATAAGAAGACATGGTCTGTCTGCATAATCACACATGGAAATCAATGTCTTTATTTCAATAATTAAACAGTCAAGTAGCCACACATGTTTATTTAAATGTTTAGTACACTGTGTTATGACTTAAATATGCTCATGTGGTGAAATGGTTTAGTTTACAAACACTCATTTAATTGACTCTGACATTTCACATTCTTGTGTATGTAATGCATTGACCTGGACTATGTGATTAATAAAACGTATCCAGTATTTTCTCTATCTCCTATTCTTTCTTTTCAAGGCAGAAAAGGAAATTAAATACATCAAAACCTTTTCACCTTTGTAATTTTGTAACTTATGCCTTAAAAGAGAGTTTTTTCTTTTAAGTTTAACCTTAGTTACTGAACTATGCATATCAGTTGCAGCTCACATATCTGTTAAGAATAGAATAATGTGTTATAGATTAACCAAATGCACATGGAACATTCACATTCTGGTAGTTATAAGTCAAAAGTTTCAATGCTCTGACTTTGAACTTACAAGATTTCAGGTACAATTGTACCCTAATTGCAGGATTGTGTTGCTCTTTTATTTCAAGCTTCAGAACTAATGAGAGATAATTATACCATAAAAAGACACTCTCAAAAAAAAAGGAGAGATTCTCTATGAACAATATTACCAGATTTTGAGCATACAATATGTTTCTTATTCAGACCTATACTGCCAAGTTCTTGAATACTTAAATTAATGGAATGTTAAAGTACTTACTTGCTCTTTCATATGTGTTTCAATTTACTTAAGGGCTCCTTTAATGTAAAACCTGGTATCTTACATTGGAAATAAGAAGAAACAGATAAGTTCACTTGGGAGATAATTCAGAGTTCATGAGCTTCAACTGATTGAGAGACAAATAAATAAATCACAACAGCAAGAAAAATGTACAGCAACTATATATAGTCAATCATATTTAAGGACCCGGAAGCAAAACAACACTAAAATGGTCTATTTTGAATAGATAGGCTAATAAGAATATATTCTCTAGAGACTTAGTGCACCATTATGAACAACAAAAGGCACCTTGGGTTTCTGAAAACTAATTCCCGCTGAAAATAGTTTTGTTAATTGTGGTTTATAGTATGAGTGATGAAAAAAAATGATTTCATGTGAAACGTAACTACTACATAAGATTTCAGAATGGGCCAAGCTTAGGTAACTAACTTTGCAAAGTGATGAATTCCATCCTCCTAGGTTTTCTTGTCTGGAATGCTCTCCATCATCCTACTCTTCATCCTTCCATAGCTCAGGGTCTTATTAAAGTTTCTGTGAGGGTTTTCTCAATGAGGCTAATGTTTGCCCACCTATTCTGGAACTTTTATAGCAATTTATCACATACGTGAAACCTGGAACATAGCTAGGGTTCTATAAATACCTTTCTTAAGTACACAAATAAATGTGCTTTTAGGATACAGGGAGAAAGTCATATGTTGCAGAGTGCTTTATGTGGCCTTGCTTAATAACTATTGATGCCTGTCACGTGCTTCATAAATGGGTCACTGAAAAGAACCCAGTATCACTTTTGTGGTTTTTCTGCCAAAAATGCATACCCTGAATCTAGCAATGAGAAAACATCAGACAAACCCAAATTGAGGGAAATTCTAGAAAACAAATGGCCTGTGCTCTTCAAAATGTTAAGGTCATAAAAGATCCAAAAACATACATTTTAATGGAAATACTGAGAAACTCATCCAGATTAAAGAAGATTAAAGAGACATGACAACTAAATGCATCGAGTAATTCTGGGTAGAAGTGCAGACCAGGAATGAGAGAAATGGTGACTTTTATTTGAATAAAAGTGTGTAGCTTATATAATAGTATTATATCATATATCAGTATATTATGCTATTGATATAATACACTGATATATTTCAATATAATATTATGCTATGTATCAAATAATATACTATTGATATAATACACTGATATATTATTGATATTATTTATATATATTATATATAAGTATTATATCAATGCTATGTACTATATAGTAAAATATAATGCACAATAGTATTATATCAATAATATGATATATTAGTATCATATCAATATTAATTCTTGGGTTTTAATAATTAATAATTATTATGTGATTCCATAAAAGAATATAGTTTTTATAAATACACATCGATGTATTTAGGGGCAAAGGGTCATTATACATGCAAATAGTTCAGGAAACAAATATCAGAAACAGTCCAGGAAACCAAAGTACCTGGGCAGGATTGGGAATAGCGAGAGAGGGAGAAAAAAAAGCAAACGTGATAAAATGTTAACATTGGGAAGCTGGATAATGGGCATAAGGGAATAGTTTAAACTAGTTTATTCAAGTTTTATTAAGCCTACAATAAATTAAATATAAAATTGTAAATAAATGTTGATAAAAGCAAGCTAACTTTTATACCTCTTTTATTAGTTATCACAAAGGAATAACAACGTGCTCTTCTTAACCCATCCTGACTGCTCTAACATCCCTGCTTCCACTAAAAATACTGATGGCCAATTCACAAATAAGAGGCAAGATGGAAACTGATTGATTTAACACTACTAAGGCTGAAATTTAAATGGGTAGTTTTTTGGAAGAGATCCCATTAAGGGAGGGTATTTGGCCATTTATCACGGGTTCATAATGAGTTAATTAGTCAGAACATTTTTTCTTCCATTCATTCAGATACTCATTGAGTACATGTTGGGCTCTGCGTGTGCATTTGTGATTGTAAATATGGTAGGACTCCATCTCTGCTCTTAAGTTGCTTAACTGAGGGTCATTGCACAAAGCAAAATATTTACTGCCTAGTTATTGCTATTACTTCAAGGCACAAGTCAGATTCTTCCAGGAACCTATGTTTTAAGTTGTCTACTAATTATTCCACTAAAACCTAAATAGTAGCTATCTATTTTGTGCTCTTACTCTAAGCTCCCACAAAGCTGGCTCTATGAAATATAATTTACTTTGTTGTATTTAGATAGCATTTACTATATATATTTGTGGATTGCAAATATAACATACTTAAGAAGAATAAATATACAGTTTTCCTAGAAAACTATAGTATCACCAATTTGAAACAATGAACATATCATACATTAAGGAGTGATCTTTTGCATTCAAAAGTACTTCAGTAGATGTCACCTAGTATATTTTCCAAGTCTTAAGTAACATAGACAAAATGCTGGTATAAAAAATTGAGATAATTATAATTTAGTGAATTTCAGAAGTCATATTGTAGTTCTAAGAAGAAAAAATTGGCAAGCTAGTTTATTTGAATATGTAATTTTACTAAGGTATGTTTTGCCTAAAGTAAGGTTTATTTTACTTCAGTTTTGTTTAGTAGATTACTTCAATACAAACTGCTCTTTTAATAGCTAGTAGAACTTTGGATTTAATATTTATTTGCAAAGAAGTGTGGGTTTCTATATTTCCTAAAATTTGTAAGCAAACTATATGTAAATCATAGAGCCCCAGCAGATCCTTATGAAATACTTAATTTTTATCCTATTGAGGATTGGTTTTTGAGATTCTGCATTTTGAATAGCTTTATCTTTTTGCATAGATATATTTCAAATAATATTTCATGTAATGCTTGTCAGTATAAAGAGTAACTTCATTAATTTTATCTTGTGCAGCTTATTTTAATTATAGTCTATATTTTTATTTACACATATCCCCAGTCTTTCTAGACACAATGTGAAAACCATCACAAAATGGTAAAAATAATTTTAGAGTCTGCTCTTATTTAAGAAATATCAACTTTGAAATTAGTTTCTCTGAGAACTTTCAAAAGTATTCTAAGCACAACTTTATAGCAGAAAATGTTTAGAAGTGCTAGATCTTCAAATATATAATCTTAATAAAAGCAAAGTTTTATTTTCATTCGAATAGTACATATAATTTGATTTTATGTAGTTTCAAATAGCTGTTTTCTTTTATGCAAGCATGTATATGTCTGCTCCCTACCTGACGAATGTATTTAGGGACAGGTCTATTTATATTAATAGGACTGCAGCAATGAAGAAAAAAAAAATCAAACATCACTGCCACCATGAAATTTACATCCTCATGGGAGAAATATACAATAAATAAATTAATGATAAAATATATATATATATATAATTGCAATGCATTACATAGAAAATAAGGCCTAACGTGTAAAGACAGGATCCAGTTTCAGCTTTCTACAGATGGTTAGCAATGTCACACCTAAATCCATAAAAATCATTGGAGAATATCTAGGCAATACCATTCAGGACTTAGGCATGGGCAAAGACTTCATGTCTAAAATATCAAAAGCAATGGCAACAAAAGCCAGAATTGAGAAATGGGATCTAATTAAACTAAAGAGCTTTTGCACAGCAAAAGAAACTACCATCAGAGTGAACAGGCAACCTACAGAATGGGAGAAAATGTTTTCAACCTACCCATCTGACAAAGGGCTAATACCAGAATCTACAAAGAACTCAAACAAATTTACAAGAAAAAAACAAACAACCCCATCAAAAAGTGGGCGAAGGATATGAACAGACACTTCTCAAAACAAAACATTTATGCAGCCAACAGACACATGAAGAAATGCTCGTCATCACTGGTCACCGGAGAAATGAAAATCAAAACCACAATGAGATACCATCTCACACCAGTTAGAATGGCAATCATTAAAAAATCAGGAAACAACAGGTGCCGGAGAGGATGTGGAGAAATAGGAACACTTTTACACTGTTGGTGGAACTGTAAACTACTTCAGCTATTGTGGAAGACAGTGTGGCGATTCCTCAAAGATCTAGAACTAGAAATCCCATTTGGCCCAGCCATCCCATTACTGAGTATATATACCCAAAGGATTGTAAGTCATGCTACCTTAAAGACACATGCACACGCATGTTTATTGTGGCACTATTCACAATAGTAAAGAATTGGAACCAACCCAAATGTCCATCAATGATAGACTGGATTAAGAAAATGTGGCACATATACGCTATGGAATACTATCCAGCCATAAAAAGGACGAGTTCATGTCCTTTGTAGGGACATGGATGAAGCTGGAAACCATCATTCTGAGCAAACTATCGCAAGGAGAGAAAACAAAATACCGCATGTTCTCACTCATAGGTGGGAATTTAACAATGAGAACACTTGGACACAGGGTTGGGCACATCACACAGTGGGGCCTGTCGTGGGGTGGGGGGAGGGGGGAGGGATATCATTAGGAGATATACCTAATGTAAATGACGAGTTAATGGGTGCAGCACACCTACATGGCACATGTATACATATGTAACAAACCCTCACGTTGTGCACATGTACCCTAGAACTTAAAGTATAATAATAAAGAAAATTAAAAAAAAGAAGGCATAATGGTAGGATATGAGGTGCAGTGGAGGAAGTATTCATATTTTAAATAAGGTTTTCAGTTTAGACCTCATTGAAATAGTGGGTTTAGACAAGACCTGGAGAAGATGCAGGGCAAGCCACTGGATATCTTGAGAAGAACATTCTAGGCAGAGGAAACAGGAAATACAAAAGAATGCCTAAAAGAATCCATGGACAGTTAATTGGCAAATGTGACTGGAAAAGCGTGAACAATGTGAAGAGTAGCAAGAAATGTGGGCTTAGATAAAATTAGGCCTCAGAGATTTAAGAGCACTAAGGCTTTGACTATGAGTGAGACAAAAAGCCTTTGGAAGTTTTCTGCTAAGAAGAGACATTATCAGACATATTTTTAAGAGTGAAAATGAAGAAAAAACATCTGTATTGAAAATAAACTATGGGGGTAAACGATAGAAGAGAGAGACCATAACTGGAATAACCACGTTCTATTACAGTAATCCAAGAGTAGGAAAATGGAGATATGATTTGGGGCAGTACTAGTGGAGGTGGCAAAAAGAGGTAAAAATGTATAAATATTACAAATATAGAATCAAAAGTATTAGAAGACTGATTGGAGATGGGGCATGAAGGAGAAGGGGCAAAGATGATTGCAGGTTTGGCCTGCATGACTAGAAAGGTAGAGTTTCCACTCAGAGAGCTGAGATCGAATGAGCAGTAACAGGCTTAAAGGAGAAAATCAGAAGCTCTGTTTTGATCATTTTAATTTTAAGGTGATGAGATACCCATATAGTGATGTCAAACGAGCAATTAGCTACAACTTGAGAACATAGAAGATGATTGCACTCTAGATATATACTTGGGAGTTCTCAGCTCTATCACATTTAAAGCGAAGAGGCAAGGTAAGACCATCAATTGAGCATATACAGAAGAGAATAAATCAAAGAACTCAGACTCTGGAACATTCCAGTAGAGGAGGAAGAATCAATGAAAAGGCCAGAGAAGGAAACAAAAGGAAAACCAGGAAATTATGCTTTCCTGGAGGCCAGTGGAGGTATTTTTGAGTTAAGAACAGGATCAATGTTGTCAAACATTATAGTTGGCTAATGTAAGAAATATGTATTGCTCATTAGATTTAACAACATGAAGGAGACCTTGACAGAGAAATTTTGATGGAAGCTTAGGGGAGTTATAAGGAATGAAAATTGGAAATGGAAATGGAGGAATTGTAGACAGGAAATATTAAAAATATATTTTAAGACATTTATTGATGAATGAAAACAAATAAATAGCATAAGTCAATAAAGGGTACATGTGTGTATGTATATGTATTTATTAATGACCAAAATCAACCATGTTGAACTCCCAGAAAGTTGTGTTGAAGTATGCCATTGCCTTATATAGAGAATAGAATTCCAGAGAGCAAAGTGAAGAAAATGGGGTTGAAGCAGGGAAGGGAAGAAATTCAGGATGGGTTTTATTACCTCTTGATATTAAATGTGACCAATAGCTGGATCTCATAGTATTGTCATTCCAGAAACCAAAAGAAGGACGACTTCTCAAGACTTTCTGTTAAGGGTATCACGGGAAATTTTATCAAGGGAAATGGGAAAGGTCCTCCTTCCCATTAGTGGTAGAAAGTTCCTCTTTCCCATTAGTCAAATTTTCCCTGTAGTATTAATTCCTCTGCATTTTTGGATTCCACGTGCTTAGCACACAGAGTATCCTATGGTGCCCCGTGCTTTAACATAAAAATGGACAACCTGGATGAGAGGAAAATAGTGCATAGATGTAATGCAGAAGGCAAGTTATTGGAACCCATATCATGTTTGTAAATCCATTGGCGGCTGAGATTGGAACAAGTAGTCAAAATCCTGAGACTGGCGAGGTCAGGTATCTTGAGTGACACAGAACATACTGTTAGTATTCATTAATATTATAATTAACATTCTGATACAATTTGTGTTCTGAGAGCAATGAATCAGTAGAAAGAAAATATTCAAGGATCCGAGAAAAAGATAATTGTTGGAAGAATGTGTACAAAGAAGTGAAGCATTTGAGTAAAAGAAATGAGTTCTAGTGCTCTTAGATTGAAACATGGACAACTTAGGTGGAATACATAGGCCTAAATGCAGGTATGTAAATAGATGGCACGTTGGGAGTCTGTGGATTTTCCCTTCTGATTTTTCATATTTTCATTAGGAGCAACGTGAGGAACTAAAGGCCAGGATGGGGAAGAAGATGTTAAAAATTTGAGCACAAACAAGAGGGGTAGAAAACTGGACTTGATAAAGGTATTAGTTTTTTTGTGGGCAGTACTATAGCCATTGATTTAAAAGAAGTATATAATTGTAAATTAAGACCAGTCAGCATGATTTTTTGTTTTTATCCACATAAAATGTATGTAGCATTTAGCTACATAGATGCAGGCATAGAGTGGATGGTTTAAGGTTTTTATACAAATATCCCAGTCTAAATTACTGTCAATATTTCACATCTCTACTATCGTTACATAATGTGCTCTATATCGTCATCTTTTTTTTTCCTTATTGTGTTCTTCTCATCCTTGTGCCTTCTACTGTGTCGCTATCAGATTTGTAATAATTTTCTAGGTTCCACTTGAATAAGATCTACAACTCTCTCACTTGAAGTTTATCTCATATGTATATACAGGTAAGACCTTCATTATAGATAAATTAAATATATCTTCGTGAAATAGGTAAGACACTTTTAACCATTAAATTATGATTAGAAATATCTCTGTATTTTCCATAGTTCATCTCCTAAAGTAAGATGAAACATTGCCAGGAATCATATTTGTCATTTTCATTAATATCTTCATCTTTAAATGCTCTAATGTCTTTAGAATATTATAATATACCTGAAAATAAATCTATATTTATTTACATCTGATGAAGCTATAAAACACTTTTCCAGGAATTATGCAAAACTAAATGAAAACTTAATTCTGCCTCTCATTTAATATCCAAACATGCTAGTTCTTGTGGGTAAAGAGAAGTAGGCAGGCTGATAAAATCTACCTGTAGCCACATCATAATCTGTGAAAATTTGATCAGATTGTCATGGGATACATTGTTAGTGAAATGTCCAAAATTCCCTACAGACTACTGCCTCAAATAGGTTCACCGTACCCTCTTGACTCAGTAGTAGTGGCTCTGTCTTCTATTCCTCACCTAATACTACATGAAGTACATAAAACATTTCCAACACAAAGAAGTGAAATGGAAAACTAAAGCCTTAATCTAGAATGTTTGGATTAAAATTGTGTACCTTCAACTAAATTATCTAGATAATTAAGTCAAATAATGTCTTTTTTTAAAACCTAAGGCAGCGTTTTTTTTTTTTTTTATATATAGGTTATAAAATGACATTAGGTTGCAATCTCAGTTTACATACTTGAATACAGCATTGGTGTCTTTTTACTCTTCAATTGAATTCTTAACTAATACACTGCTTGACTGAATTTTCATCCCCCTGGTTAAGATGAATCATGCCAGCTTTTGTTGTCCTACACGCCTACTCTGATTACTTATTACCGAAATTCTTTCCTAATGATTAAAATAATTTGTGTTTGTATTCGACAGCAATAGATAGGAAAATTTTACCTGTTTCTATAGAAATCCTATTAAATGGGCATAAATGAGTTCCAGGGACACTAAATCTGCATGAGCTCATTGATTACCTACATCATATATTTTTAGCATAGTCTTTTCTAACACTTTAGCTACATCCTTAACAAACATAAAACAAAAGAAGGAAATGTATGAAGCTACAACTGAACACATCATCTTTGAAGAATTTTCCTGTGCCAGAAATCATAAGAAAATTATATTTTCCTATTGTCTTTCTAAGGAATGGTAACTCAGACCACATAAATCTTAAGATAATGTGATAGAACTAAAGAGACAATAATTTCCTCTGGAATTTTAACTCATCAACTTGAGGCAGTTTTTTCTGCAGTATTTTAAATTTATATTCAACTTAGAAATACTTTTGGTTTTCAATACTTTTTCATACTTTTTTCTCCGAATTTTATAGCTTTAAGGCCTCAGTGATTTTATGGTTAATAGTTCATATTATTGAACTATTAATAATAGAAAGTAGTTTTATTTTCTAGGATTCTTTTTACATTTGATAGTATTCATTAATATTCCCTTGTTTAGAGACTATTATAGCTAAATTATCCTTAAAGTTATATAATAGAGTTCTAAATTTTTAAAAAGTTTCCCCATGAGAATTCAAATTTTGTGTTTCATAGTTAACACTGTTACATTTCACATGTTTATTATGTTGAACATTGTTAAAAGTACTATAAGCAACAAAATAAATTCATGAAATGCAAATTTATATTAGTTATAACAAACTTTTAAACAGTATAAATTGTTTAGCTACATACCTAATTTTATATTGTCAGATGTTATATTTATACTGTGATATCTAAAATTGTATTTACATACATTCACACATATTACAATATTCGTATATTGCACAAAAGATGATTCACATTTCTTGATTTGATGTAAGCATAAAACTAACTTATGCTTAAAACCACTTTATTAAAAATAAAGCACATTAAGACATGCATAATATTTTACATTAATGTTTATTTTTAATAATATCTATTCTCATCAATTTAAATTGTTTAAGAGTCACCAAAAAGGTATTATGATTTCTAATATTAAGATAAGTAAAAGGAGAGTAAAATGGTAAGACAGGTAGACCCAAAACCTTTTGTCTCCCACAGAAATACCAAATTCAGCAGCAATACATAATCACTTTCTTTTATGAGAAATCCAAACAAAAAAGCTCCTGTGCCCCCAGGAAAGCATAAAATCAGCTGTATTAGTAGAAAAAAATGTGGAGCTTTCTTTCACGGCCCCTCTCACTGGCACAATGCTATATTAGTAGTACTCTTCCCATCTCCCAAGCTTCCCCTGGGGAAGAAACAAGAAGACTGAATACTATATCCAACTTTCTGATTTTTTGGGTGGTGGAGGCCTAGCTGAGAAACTGGCCTCTAGCTTCTGTATCAGCTGTCTAGGATGCTGACAGGACGTGGCATACTCTAGATGCCCAGGGGCTGCTGAGAGCAAAAGAATGATACGGCATGCTGCTGTTCCAGCAGACAGTGGTCAACATAGGTTGGCAGCTTCTCCGTCAGAGAGAAAAAAAGAGTTGAGCATTGATTCTACTTTCCAGCTCTTCAGGCCTTTGATCAACAGAATAGTTTTGTCTTGCCTATTTCAAAGCACTGATGACACCCAGGAACTCTAGATGTGTAGGAGCTACTCACAGCAAAAAAAGAGCCTGGAAGAGTGCTGTTGCTTAAAGGAACCAAGTATAGCATAGAGGCACCACAAAGAGTTAAGAGTTTACCAGCTCTGAAAACACAAAACTGGAAAAGCTTTCTACTACAGAATTAACACACATAACTCCAGAGAGGATATGTACACAGAAAAAGGTTAGAAAGCCTCCAGAGGGGATATGTACACAGAAAAAGGTTAGAAAGCCTCCCAGAATCTCTAGTTGAGCTGATTGGTGAAGGTGTTTCTTTGTATGAAGCCAATCCATAAAGAATGAGAGAGAAACTTGTTTTTTTTTTTTTTCAAATATATAAATACCAACACAAAAGGTATAAGTAGCATAAAAAAAACAGGAAACTACCAAAAATAGCAAAATATCTCCAGAAAATTACTTTAAAGAAATAAAGGTATATGAGATATCCAACAAAGAATTCAAAATAACCACTGAAAAATACTTAGTGAGCTCAGGAAACTGATGCCTGAACAAAAATAGAATTTCAACAAAGAGACAAGAAATATATAAAAAAGACACAAACATAAACTTTGAAACTGGGAAATGAAATACCAGAATTAAGAAATTTACTAGAAGGGTTCAACAGCAGACTAAATCAATGGGAAGTCATTTGAAATTATTGTCATAGGACTAAAAAAAAAAAAAAGAATGAGAAAGAGTGAAGAAAGCCTAAGAGACTTACTATATACCATTTATCAGAAAATATATCCATTATGGAAGTTTCGGAAGGAGAAGAGAGAGAAAGTAAGGAAGAGAAAGCTTATTTAAAAAAATTATGGCTCAAGCAGTTCAAAATTAGGACAGAAAATGGGCATCCAAGATGACCAGTGAATCACAGCTAGGATAAATCAAACAAGTCTACAGTGAGACATATTATATAATCAAATTTCCAAAAGTCAAAAACAAAGTGAATTTTGAATGCAGAAAGACAATGACAACTTGTTATATACAAAAGAACCTTTATTAAACTGTCAGCAGAAATGTCAGCAGAAACCCTGCAGTCCAGAAGAGAATGCTATAATATATTCAAAGTATTGAAGGAAAAAAAATGCCAATCAAGACAACTACATTTGGCAAAACCATCCTTCAAAAGTGAAGGAGAGATACATACTTTCCTAGACAAACAAAATTTAAGGGAATCATCATCACTAGACTTCCTTATAAAAACTGTTAAAGGAAGTCTTTCAAGTTGACAGGAAAAGATACCAGAGCATCACAAAACCATAATGAAGTATAAAGCTAGTTGGTAAAGGTAAAGATATACACAAGTACAGAATATTATAATACTGTAACTCTGGCACATTGATTGTTTTTAATTCTGGTAGAAGTGAAAAGGCAGAGTATTAAAAAGAACTATGAGTATAAATATATTAATGAATATACTATAAAATATGTAATTTGTGAAATCAATAATATACAATGTAAATGGAGATAAGTAACAGTGTAGAGTTTTTGCCGGTGATTGGAATTAAGCTTAAAATAAACTGTCATAATTATACGATGTGTTATGTAAGCCCCATGTTAATCACAAATACAGTACCTATATAAGACACAACAGGATACATTAAAAATAAACTAAGGCATATAACTTCAAAACAAATCAATAAAACACAAAGGAAGAAAGAAAGAGAAAAAAGAGGGACAAAATAAGTACAAGAAAGGCAGAAAAAGAAACAAAATGATGATATAAGTTCTTTCCCATCGGTACTTTAAATATAAATGGGTTAGATTTCCCAATCAGAAGACATACAGTGAATAAAGGGATAAAATGAACAAAAACAATATCTGACAATATATTGTCTATAAGAAATTTACTCTAGGTTAAAGGACACACATAGACTGAAAGTAAAATAATGGAAAATGATTATTGCATGTAAGCTGCAATAAAAAATAGGTGTGGCCACACTTAGAGCAGAAAAAATGAACTTTAAATCAAAAACTGTCACAAGAGACAAAAAAGGATATTATATAATAAAAAGAGCAATTTACCAGAGAGATATAACAATTTAAGTACAGATGCACCCAAACATATGAGGCAAACATGGACAAAATGAAAGGGAGAAATAGACAGCAATCCCATAATAACAGTCGGAGGTAAATACTCAACTTTCAATAATGAATAGAAAATCCAGATATATAACCATGAGGCAGAGGATTGAACAACATTATGGAACAAATGTACCTAAGAGACAATAAACTTTATAGTAATAAATACCTACATGTAGGGTAAAGAAAAATCTTGAATAAAAAAATGTAACTCTGCACACCAAGGACATAGCAAAAGAAGGGAAACTAAACCTAAAGTCAACAGATCAAATGAAAAAACAAAAGTCAGACCAGAAATAAGTGAAACAGTATAAACAAACAAAAGAAAAAATCAATGAAATTAAGAGTTGCTCCTTGAAAAGAGCAACTAAATCAATAAATTATTAGCTAGATTAAGAAAAAAAACACAATTCAAATAAAACCATAAATGAAAAGGGAGACATTACAACTGATATGACAGAAACAAAAAAATTTAAAAGATAAGACTATGGACAATTATATGAAAAAAATTAATTATGCTATAAGAAATAAATTCCTAGAAATTTTCATTTAATCACAACTGAATCATGAGGAAATAGAAAATCTGATCAGATAAATTGTTGTCATGAGATTAAACAAGTCACAAAATATCTACCAACAAAAATAAGATAGGACCAGATAGATCCATTGGTGACTTCCACCAACTATATAAGAATAATTAATGCCAGTCCTTTACAAACTCTTCCAAAATAATTGAAGAACACTTTCAAACTCATTTATGAGGCTAACATTACCCTAATAAAAAACCAAAGACATAAAACTACAGGTTAACATCTCTGGTGATTAAAAATGCAAAAAATTCTTAACAAAATATTAGCATATCAAATTTAACAGCACATTAAAAATATCGTACATCATGACTACATGGGACTTATCCCAAAAATGCAAAGATGAATTATGAAATCAATCAATGTGATAAACCATATTAACAGAATAAAGGATAAAAACTATTTGATCACCTCAAAAGATGCAGAAAAAGCATTTGACAAAATTTAATATGCTTTCATGAAAAAAACTAATCAACAAACTAGGTATAGAACAAAATTACTTCACTATAATAAAGGATATATCTGAGAAGCCCACAGCTAATGTCATACTCAATGGTGAAAAGCTGAACGATTTTTCTCTAAGGTTAGAAACAACATAAGAATGCCTACTTGTCATTTCTTTTTTTTTTTTTTTATTATACTTTAAGTTCTAGGGTACATGTGTATAACGTGCAGGTTTGTTACATATGTATACATGTGCCATGTTGGTGTGCTGCACCCATCAACTCGTCAGCACCCATCAATTCATCATTTATATCAGGTATAACTCCCAATGCAATCCCTCCCCCCTCCCCCCTCCCCATGATAGGTCCCAGTGTGTGATGTTCCCCTTCCCGAGTCCAAGTGATCTCATTGTTCAGTTCCCACCTATGAGTGACAACATGCGGTGTTTGGTTTTCTCTTCTTGTGATACTTTGCTAAGAATGATGGTTTCCAGCTGCATCCATGTCCCTACAAAGGACGCAAACTCATCCTTTTTTATGGCTGCATAGTATTCCATGGTGTATATGTGCCACATTTCCTTAATCCAGTCTGTCACAGATGGACATTTGGGTTGATTCCAAGTCTTTGCTATTGTGAATAGTGCCGCAATAAACATACGTGTGCATGTGTCTTTATAGCAGCATGATTTATAATCCTTTGGGTATATACCCAGTAGTGAGATGGCTGGGTCATATGGTACATCTAGTTCTAGATCCTTGAGGAATTGCCATACTGTTTTCCATAATGGTTGAACTAGTTTACAGTCCCACCAACAGTGTAAAAGTGTTCCTATTTCTCCACATCCTCTCCAACACCTGTTGTTTCCTGACTTTTTAATGATTGCCATTCTAACTGGTGTGAGATGGTATCTCATTGTGGTTTTGATTTGCATTTCTCTGATGGCGAGTGATGATGAGCATTTTTTCATGTGTCTGTTGGCTGTATGAATGTCTTCTTTTGAGAAATGTCTGTTCATATCCTTCGCCCACTTTTTGATGGGGTTGTTTGTTTTTTCCTTGTATATTTGTTTGAGTTCTTTGTAGATTCTGGATATTAGCCCTTTGTCAGATGAGTAGATTGCAAAAATTTTCTCCCATTCTGTAGGTTGCCTGTTCACTCTGATGGTAGTTTCTTTTGCTGTGCAGAAGCTCCTTAGTTTAATTAGATCTCATTTGTCAATTTTTGCTTTTGTTGCCGTTGCTTTTGGTGTTTTAGACATGAAGTCCTTGCCCATGCCCATGTCCTGAATGGTATAACCTAGGTTTTCTTCTAGGGTTTTTTTGGTATTAGGTCTAACATTTAAATCTCTAATCCATCTTGAATTAATCTTTGTATAAGGAGTAAGGAAAGGATCCAGTTTCAGCTTTCTACTTATGGCTAGCCAGTTTTCCCAGCACCATTTATTAAATAGGGAATCCTTTCCCCATTTCTTGTTTCTCTCAGGTTTGTCAAAGATCAGATGGCTGTAGATGTACCATGCTCATGGATAGGAAGAATCAATATCGTGAAAATGGCCATACTGCCCAAGGTTATTTATAGATTCAATGCCATCCCCATCAAGCTACCAATGAGTTTCTTCACAGAATTGGAAAAAAACTGTTTTAAAGTTCATATGGAACCAAAAAAGAGATCGCATTGCCAAGACAATCCTAAGTCAAAAGGACAAAGCTGGAGGCATCACGCTACCTGACTTCAAACTATACTACAAGGCTACAGTAACCAAAACAGCATGGTACTGGTACCAAAACGGAGATATAGACCAATGGAACAGAACAGAGTCCTCAGAAATAATGCCTACTTGTCATTTCTATTCAACACAGTACTAAAAGTCATAGGCAGAACAATCAGGTAAGAAAAAAAAAAAAAAAAAGGCATTCGTCTCAGAAAGAAAGAAGTAAAATTGTACCTGTTAAAAGATGGTATGATTTTATATGTAAAAAAAACTAAATGTTCTACCAAAAATCTCTTAGAACTAATAAGCAAATTCAGTACAGTTGGTGGGCACAAATTAACATAGATAATTCAGTTGTGTTTTCTCCAAGAAAAAAAAAAAAAAAAAAAAAAACAAGAAAACAACCTCATTTATAATACCATCAAAAAGAATAAGATACATCAGAAGAAACTTAACCAAGGAGGTGAAATACTTGTACATGAGAACTTCAAAATATTGAAGCCATTAAGGAAGACACAAATAAATTGAAAAATACTTTATTCTAATAAATTTAAAGAATTAATATTGTTAAAATATCCATACTTCCCAATGTGATCTACAGTTTCAGTGCCATCATTATCAAAATTCCAATGTCATTTCTTACAGAAATAGAAACAGAAATTCTAAAATTTATGTAGAACCACAAATACCCTGAATATTTAAAACACTTTTGAGAAGGAGAGCAAAGCTGGAGATCTCATAACTTCTAATTTCAAAACATATTACAATCCTACAGTGAGCAAGACAGTATGGTGCTAGCATAAAGACATGCATAAAGATCAATGGAACAGAATAGAGAGCCCAGAAGTAAGCTTACACAGTGGAAAAATAATAGTCTCTTTAATAAATGCTGTGGGAAAACTGATATTCACATGCAGAGTTTATTAAATTAAACTAGACCCTTAGGTCATACACAAAAACATCAACTCAAAAAGGATTAAAGACCTAAACATAAGACATGCAACTGTAAAACTCCTAGAAAAAAAAAAAAAAAAAGGATGCAACACTTCATGACATTGATCTTGGCAATGATTTGTTGGCTATGAGACCAAAAGCAGAGACAATACAAGCAAAACTAGACAAATGAGACCACATCAAACTAAAAAGCTTCTGCACAACAAATAAAACAGAATAAAAAGACAACTTATGTAATGGGAGAAAATATTTGCAAACCAAATATCTGATAAGGGGTTACTGTTCAAAATGTATAAGGAACTCCTACAGCTCAGAAAAAGATTTAATCACTTGATTTAAAAATGGGCAAAGAAGTTGAATCGGTATCTTTTCAAAAAAGATACAAATGGCCAAATGTTTGTGAAAAGATACTCATGATCACTAATCCTCAGAGAAAAGAAAATTAATACCAAAACTAAAGTAAATATCACCCCACATCTGCCAACTGATGACCATTATTAAAATCAAAACAAAACAGAGAACAATGTGCAAATGTTGGTAAGAATGCATAGAAATTAAAACCCTAGGGTATACTTTTGGTGGAGCTTCTGAATTGGTACAGCCACTATATAAAACAATAGGATGTTACTCAAAAATTAAAAATAGAATTGTATGATCCAACAATTCTACTTCTGGGTATTTGTTTAAAAAAATGAAGTTAGGATCTAAAAGAATATTTGCACTCCCATATTGATTGAAGCATTATTCACAGTAGCCAACAGGTGGAACAACCTAAATTCCCTTGACAGAAAGGATAAAGCAATACAATGCTACGAAGTCTATGTTTGTCAGATGAGATTCTATTTGTAGGTGATTTGACCCTTTTCTCTAGCTGCCTTTCTTATTTTTTTCTTTAGTGTTGACCTTGGATATTCTGATGACTATATGTCTTGGTAATGTTTGTCTTGTGTAGTATCTAGCAAGTATTCTCTAAATTTATTGTGTCTACCTCTCTAGCAATATTAGAAACATTTTCCTGAATTGTTCCCTTAAATCTGTTTTCCAAATTGCCTACATTTTATTCTTCTCTCTCAGAAATGCCTATAAATAATATATTTGGTTGCTTTACATAATCTCATATCTCTCAAAGACTTTGTTAATGTTTTAGAATTCTTTTTTCTTCATTATCATGTGAGTTAATTTGTAAGACTGTTTTTCAAGCTCTGAAATTCGTTCCTCTGCTTGGTCTAGTTTATTGTTGAAGGTTTTAACAGTGTTTTGGAATTCTTTGTTATTCAATTCCAGAGTTCTATTTTTTCAGCTTTTTTTGTTTTTAAATATAGTTATCTCATCTTTTATATTCTGAATCATATTTCTGGTTTCTGTGTTGTTTTTCAGCTTTATCTTTATTTCCTTAAACTTCCTTTCAATCTATATTTACAATTCTTTATCTGTCATTTAAGAACTTTTATTTCAGTTAGGACCCATTGCTAGAGAGCTGCTGTAATACTTCAGAAGTGTCAAAACTATCTTTTTGTACCTCTGGATTTACTGTGCTGATTCATTCTCATCTAAATAATTTATCGCTTCTTTTTTTTTTAATGTGATATTGTTTGGATGGAAATTTGTTAATGTTTTATTATTTTTTTCCTTAAGGATGTGACTGTGATGTATGTTGTGTATCATCATTTAGTTTTGTTTCTAGGTGCTTTCAAGGGGTCAGCACACTCTATGGGTTCTTCGGTTCTGGATACTTTTTGCGTGATGACTTTCTTAGATGTTGCTTATTGTAACAATATATTTGACCTATGAGACGACCACTATCTCTTTTGGGGCTGAGAATCCAGAGGTCTCTGGAAGCCTATTTCTTTCACTAGCAATTTGCTCCTCCGGCAGTTTTTTATTTGTTGGTGCAGTTCATTCTTCATTCCAGTAGGTGGCACTTAAGAGAAAGAGCCAGCTTGCCCTTTGGGTAACCCGGTAAGGAGTGGAGGCTTCCACCTTGATGGGGAGTGGTGGGGAAAGAGATGGCCTTGGGATGCGCTGAGGTCTTGAGGGTAGGGGCACCAGCTCCTCATCCTGCATGTCTTATTTATTAAGAACCCAGTCACCATCTGAGCATTGCTGCCACGAGTCAGGTGACCAGATGGCCATAGGAATATCAAAAAAAGAAAGAGGCGCCATGGGCTTCTTGTCATCTTCTCTAACGGAGGAAGGGGTGAGTACATAGTTTTTGTAAAACATTTCCACTTCGAATCTGCTAGTTTTGATTCATTTTTCTGTCCTTTTTCCTGAGCTGATATTATGATAATTGTAGTAGAGCTGTGTCATATTCTTTTGGATAAAGTCATTTTAACGATATATTTTAACTTCCTTTAGTGCTTCGTGTGTTGACATAATCACGAATTGCATGGAGTTACAACTTTCTCTCACAATCTCCATTTGAAGAAATCAATTTTTAATGTGCTGTGTGTGTGCATATGTATAGGTATGTGTGTATGTGTGTATAATAGGAGAAATAGGGTTGGGACATGTCTTGATACTCAAATTTCTAACCATCCTGCTCCTTTTTTATTTTTATTTTTTGTATTTGTAATATTCTTCTAATGTTATTAATAAAAATAAAATTGTTTTCCATTCAGAGCTTTTTTTTTAATTTTAAAGAGTAAAACTACATAATAATAGGTGGATTTAGTAAAAACAGAAAAAATTGGGACAAACATATCAGACATTTTATTCATCAGAGGTAGTAACCACTTGCCATATTAAAGCTGGGTTTCAAGTGACCTTAAATGCCCTTCCTCTCATTACATTCACCAGAAACTGCCAAAACATTCCAGGTGCGTGTCAATGGATATGAAAATAAAATAGGAATTTTATTACTTCTAGCTCCCTGAGAATGTAAAAATACAATAATTTGCTTTATGTTTTGCAGTTGGTGGGTTATATGATTCAATACAAGCAGTTCCAAATAACTGTGATTGCATCATCCAAATAAGTTAATTTGTGTGAGATCAATGATTTACCTGAGCCACACATGGTAAAGTCAAGCTGGGAAAAAACAGCTTTTTTGACAACAATGGCAGGGAACTGAGACTTTATAATTTTTTTTTCTGCTCCGATAACATTAGAATCCCCTTTAAAAGAAGAAAAGAATTATTGCTTTGCCTCAAGGACAAGATAATAGGAAAAACCTGTGAAATTATTTCAGTAATCCAAACAAGAGAAAAACCCTAATGGAAAGAAACTGATAGAGAGAAAAGTAGATAGACTCATTTCTGAGTGTGATTTTTTTAGTGATTAAAAGGGAAAGGGGAATACATATATGAAACAATATCTCAGTTAAGTTGCAATGATAATAGGAAAGCCTGATATGGTCATGCACATTTAACACTGAATATGTTAAACCTTCATATTTTGAAACTTGGACAAAAAAAAAACCCTATAAGTATTTAATGAGATAATCACAAACTTGAAAATAAATACCATATTGATATTCTATGTTTTTTTGTTTGTTTTAATTAAAGCAAAGTTGCTGTTGCAGGTTAAAGAGATGTTCTTAATTCCTTCCAACTGAAAAAAAACTCCGTATTTGTTTCCAATTGAAAAGACTCCACATTTGTTAGTTGCCACTAAGCAGTGTCACAGGCAAAGCAATTAATTTAAAAAAATGTATTATTGTATACACATAGGACTTGTATTCTTTGAAGTAGTTTAATAGTTACTAACCACAAAACTTCATTTCTACTGGTAAATCATTCTATCTATCTATCTATCTATCTATATATTTATGAATTTGTACATGTGTTAAGAACAAAACACACACCTTATCAACAACTTCTAAGTGTACACAGATATTTGATCATTAAATTTACATGTTATAAAATTTGTTTATATTCCTATGTTTATATTTCTCTTACATAAAGAATTTCTTAGGATCTTATTTTCATCTCTCCTAGTCATGATCTATATTGTACTTACATGTTGCTTAAAATACAAGTTTTAATTTTCTTATTAATACATGCTTGGTCCATTCTCTGTGCACCATATGCCCACAGGTGCCCTTATTGTCTTTTACCATCTGGGCTGCTGGTTCTCAGATACTCTCCTCTCCTGTTTTTTTTTTTTTTTGTAACTATTAACTATCTTTTAAAGGCAATGATCTTAGAATATCACTGGATATGCTACCAGCTGCTTAGTTTCCACTTAGGATTTCTTTTCCCTATATGAGTCTTATGAATTTTTAAAGTGCCATCTATGGCAAGGAGTAGATTAAACATGTTCCTGATGATTCGAAGATTTGGTATTTTAAAATCAGTATTAAAGCTCAAAATAAAATTTAAGAATGAAACCTCATTACATGGCACATACAACTTTGAGGAAAGGGCCTCAAAAATTGTCATATGGCCAATGTGAATTCTAGATTACTCCCTCATAAGCCTTTTATATATGCCCATCAAAATGCTTAGATGCTGTGGTGAGACAGCCTGCCAAACATTCTCTAGAACGAAGGTGAAATTAGCCACCCAAATGGTGCTTCTAGTCTTGATCCAGGTTTTGCAAGTCATTGGCTATAGGCAGGATTAACTAATTGAGGACTTATGTTCACTATAATGTAAAAAAAAAAAAAAAAAAAAAAACACAAGGAAACAAAAAAGACACCAAACAAAAATTTAATAGCTCATATCTAGAGTAAATAGAGACATCAACCTTCTTATGCCCCCATGAATTGCTGCTAACCCACTTAAGGCATTTTATATTTGACATGTCCAACTGATATTAGAAGGAAAGAAGCAGGCAATTGCCCAAGCCACTGTGGTTTAGCAAGGACATCTAGCAGCTCCGCCTCTCTTATAGCCCTTTAAGAAAACGCAGGGTGACAACTGTAGTTTCTCTGCCCATTTTGAATTATTTAGAGAAAGTATTTTGTGAAGTTTTACATTTTTTAACATTTGCTTCATATATATCTACACTTTTCACAACTCCCAAGGTAGAGTATGTCTTATTTCTATACCTCTGCATACCTAACTGATACTGTATATCTTTGTTTAGAAGCTATGGCTTCTATTAAATTTAATTACTTACCCCTGTGGCTTTAAATTGAGGGTTGCTATAAAACAAAGACGGCTTCTATTAAATTTAATTACTTTCCCCTGCAGCTTGCATAGGACGGGTGGCTTCCATTAAAAACTGCCTGGTATAGGTGTGGCTGCTAATCAAGGATGCTTCTAAATGAAGATATACAATCTGTAGTAACAATTAATCAAAGAAGATGTTAGGTATAGAAATAGAATCACATGATAATGTCACTTCTGAAATTTATTAAAGTCATCATAGTTCTGAAACAATTTTCATAATTTATGTTGTTCTGTTTTCTAAATAAAAACTATAGCTCACATCTGCACCTACTATATAGGATATATTAATGTTCTACTGAAGAAAGCAAATATTTTTAAACATCCCAACCTATCAGATAAAGAATAAGGCTTTGTGATGCTTTAAACTGATTTTTCCTCTTTTGATAGTAGCTGAATAAAGAAAATGGCTTACAGATTTAGCTATGTATATAGTTTGAAAGTAACAACTGAAAAATGATGTTCATAATCTGAATTGCAATGAAACCAATTATCTGTACTGTGGTTATTCACATGGGAATCCTCCTAAAGGTTTAGTATTTCTTAAAAGAAATTAAAAACAGCTGTAAAAATACCATAAAACAAAAATAGCAGCTGCAAAAGAGATTAACATTCCTAAATTTCATTTGAACCTGATATGTTATTTTTCCAACAGCAACATATATATTATGATTTTTAAATCTATCTTTATGAAATTTTACCTTAAAAAAACAAGACTACTGAATACATTTTTGATATTACCAGTCTTTAATATTTACATGAATTTTATAGAGTTTTCTCTCTTAAGATGTTTTTATTATTATTCTATATTTTTAGTAATCCTCAAAGATGAATGATCATTTCTCAGAGATGAATATAATAGAATATTCTAAAATCATTTAAGATTTAAAGATTGCTGATAACTGTAAATGTTTAATTTATAGCAAAGTCTATGTGTGTCTCTCTTTTTCTCTTATTTAGAACTGTCAACTGCCTTTCACAGTGAACCATGCATGAAGACCAAGAGCCTTTTAAAATTTTTATACAGTGTCTGCTTTCCAATTAAGCAAACAGCCATAAATGAAACTATACCTAATATTTATATATATGTGTTATATTAAAACAAAATGCAATTTAAAAAACAGATCTGGAGGTGGTGACAGTATAAAACAGTTAGTTTTGCTGTACTGTTCAAACATATGGCAGCAACTTTTGTAGACCTGAACCAGATGGAGGCCTTTAATCGATCTGGGCTGTTATACCGTATGTTATTTCTCCATTAAAAGGAGTTCCTCCTTCCCAACTTATAAATTAAATAAATTGCTAAATTTTAAAATACAAGCAGAAGTACTTTTGCAATATAGAAATTATAAATTGTGAATATTTTCAAAAGGCAACAGATTTTTCAAGAGATAAAAGCTGTCTGAAACTTCTATTCGTTGAGCAAAACTTGTCAGCTTTTCAGATTTAGCACATTCAATAGTGCTTACATATCTTATTTGTTTGGGTTTTTGTTGGTTTAGTAGCCAAATGCTTTCAGAAGACAGCATTATACTCTTCAGAAACTAGTAAATGTTGCCAATATTCATGGAGTCAATTAATTAAACTTGATAAATGCTTCAGTAATTAGAATTTTTAATGGTAAAAAATGCTTTTTCATTGTATTTCACATTAAAATATTTCCAGGTTTTCTACGCAATTGAAAAATATTTTTCCCAAATAAATATTAAATCAGTCTCACTGTCATTTAAATAAAATTTGAGGAAAGTCATTTACATAAAAGGTAAAATGATTTATGTATATTAATACTTGAGAGACAAATCTAATGGATAGATACTGCTGTCATACACACACAAAACTGTAGTTTGTTTTATCTTAAATGTGTTAGCAAAGCCAATTTTCTCTCTCAGACACATATACACACACATACAGTATAATTTTAAAAATATGTGAGGGGTTGAAAAATCTACAGCATTTTGAAATAGTTTACTGCTATTGTTCTTTTGTTATAAATATTATTTGTGACATAGGTTCAGATTTTGAAGTAAACTAAGATGTATGCATAACAGAAATCAAATGAAAGCAACTAGTCTCTGGAGAAATATGCAATCCTTTTGTAGAACCCAGCTTTAATGTGGACCAGTACTTAACATATTCACAGCTTATAACAACTTAAGAAATGGGTGAATGTTGAAACAAAATATCAACCAGATCTATTCTCTTTAGCATGTTTATTTATGACTACTTTCTTTTGAAAGAAACCAGGAGTATGATAATGGTTGCGCACAGACTAAATAGGCTGTGTTTTCATGAGCAGAAATCCCATACAAATACTGAAAAGAAAAGCCGTATTTTTCCAATATAATACTACAAGAGCAAATGACAGCCTTACCTGATGGCTGATATCTTTTATAGTACAACTGTGACATATTTTATGCATCACAAAGAATGATCAAAGATGTCTCAAGAGGCTTTCTGTCATGGAATGTGGCCCCACAGCCCCTGTCTGCCTTTAAATCAGGCAATAATGCACCTTTAAAATAAGTTGGACATGCTTTCCAGCTTCATGATTATTTTGGATATATTTGAGCATGATTTTGACTTCTCTTTCAGTTACGTGATTTCTAAAATTATATGCATGTTTCATTTGGTTATGAAATGAAAAGTAACTAAAATAAACATGAAATTGTATATTTTAAAAAGTGTAGGTTTAACGTATAGTTCTCTTTGTTTTTACTGCTTTTGTAATATAATGTAGTGAAGAAAAGAAAATGCAATTCAGAAACTAACAAAACCTTTCCCATTTGTTTCCCATTAAGATGTATTAATAAAATAACTTCAACATACTTCTTGTTCTTACACAGAAAATTTTGCATTGCAGCTATTTTTTAATATAACTTAAGTGACTATTTAGATTTTCTATACAAATTAAAAATAAATTGAAAAATTGTGGCATTCACCTAGTTAATTTTAGCACATAGCCACCAATCCTATAATGTCTGGAAAATTTCCAAAAATACTATTTTCCTAAATACCCTGAAAGATTTTGATGAAAATGTCTTGTTACTCAAACTTATCTAGATAATTAAATTCTCCCCTCTCTTTGGTGTTGTCTCTACACATGAGCAAAGACCAAGAAAATAGACTATTTAATGAAATTAAAATCTACCAGCTATTCATAGTGAGTATTTTGCTAGGACGACATATATTTTTAAACAAATAAGTAACCAAAAGCTGTTTATGCTGGTTGGTTAAAGACTTTGTTAATGAGACAAGAGCATTAGTTGCATAAATCATCCAAGTTCATTTTGTTGCAATGACAGAAGTGTATTTTTAAAGAAATGCCTCATGAAGGTACTTTTATCGAGATTTTTATTTAGTGATAGTTCTAGAGTACTAACATATTTTAACTCTGTAATAAATTGCTCTGAAAGGTGTCCTCAAAACAGCACGAAACAGGGCCAAACGAATTTATAAACTCAGTTAATCAGTCTTATGGAAAAAAACACTCAAAATGTATGCCCTAAAGATAGTGAGTGTTCCAACATTTTCTTTTATTTCTAAAAAAGTTCCATAACAAATTGCAAAAAAATTGTGTACTAAAATTGATATTTTGCTCTTAGGCTATTAATCATATTGCCTTTTTAGCCTTTAAGAACTACATACAATTACAATAAAATTGTAATTCTAGTCACTATTAGTTCAGCTAAATATATCAGTTTATGTTTAAATTTGTTGTAATGTTTGTTGTCATACTAATGGTCTTACATAAAGTTAGCTTCTTTGAAATTAATTATTAAAATTGATTATAATTTGTTAAATTGCATAATTTTTAGTGAGTCCCCACCCCCACATCTGAAACCAATAAAATGCCATAAACAAGGTAGTAGCAAAAATATTTTTTATAAGAAACTATTTTCCTTAAATTTTTCAGAGTCATGAAATGTATGTTGGTCCATGATTTCACAAGATTATCAGTTTATGTATTCTGACTTTGCTGAGCTTTAATTTATTTTAAAGTTAGGATTTGTAATTTGATGTTTCATTTTGAACAAATGAGTAATATGTCATTATTTATAGGCTACTTAAAATGCTTTGAAAACTATAAAATGTTAAAGAAACGTAGGATTACTTGAACTCAGCAGTCATAAAAGTATCTTCTTACACATATAACAAATACTGCTTTTGTAATACATGAAAATTATAATATATATGGCAAATACTTTAGCACTGTATTTTCTACTTTTATTGTCCACCTTTTAGAATCCTATTAAAATTAAGAAAACACAAAATAATAACTAAATAATAACTATGAAATACCATGTAACTAGGTGCAAATTTTCAGAATTGTTATATTTTACTACATCGTATCTGTTCTGACTACAAGGAATCTAGAAGACCATAATAGAAAAAAAAGTTAAAATACTAAAATACTTTTAGAAACAGAAAATAAATTTTGAAACATTACAGTATTTCAGGAGAAGATAAAGAATCTTCTAGGGTCTTCTTGGCCATTAGCTAGTATATGTATAGTTTGATATCTATAGTTTCATATGTCTGTAATTTCAATATTTACAAAATGAAAACTTGATAAAATAAGATATTTTCCAGCTCTAGAATTACAGGGCTTTAGTTATAGAAGAAAATCTAATTTGATCTAGCCTTTTACATCCCAGTCTGTTAGTCATCTTGCCTACACACTAAAATCTTATATTTACACATACCTTTATAGATCACAAAATACTGTAACATGTATTATCTTAGATCATTCATGAAATAGCTCAAAAAGCAAGTCCTATTATCCTTCTACAGGATAATAGCAAAATTTAGACTCAGTGAGTCACTTTTCCCTTTTAATATCTCTACAAAGTGGTCAAGTGGGAAAGAGAAACCACTTCTATTTCAAATGCTATATTCTTTGCACTGTACTGTCTTCCACAGAATTACTTCAACAGCTTTGAAAAGTAATAATTCAGCTTCTGAGTGACAAGGAGCTCATTATAAGTCAGCCTATTTCTATTTAGGACTGCCTTGTAATAAAATGATATAATCATTAATACATACTTTATATTCAACCAAATATGGCTCCTTGTCTTTTGCAGCCATTTTTCTGCCTCTGAAATTGCACTCTGCTATGATCTTCTCAGGGGTAGGGAATGTGGATGATATGTGCATCTTCAGCAAGACGCACAGTAATTACAACATAGTAAATGCCTAACATTGGTTGACCATATTGCTTCAAGTTTGGAAATTTTTCTGTCCCAAACTGTTACAGGTTGTCAAAGTGTTATCTTTGCTTTCAGGTGAAACTTCCCCTGCCATTTCATCATGGATTCAGATAGCCTTGTTCAAAGATAGATCACCAGCACCTGGAACAGGATTGGCACATAGTTGGCAGGCAACTATATAAATGCACTATATAAATATGTGAAATGACTAAACATAACTGATTTAACCATTTTAGACAATTTATTACATTTGGATCATTCTTCTCAGGATACAATCAATTTTATCACAGTTCCACTGAAAACATACCATACAACACTGAACATATGAAGCACATATGTGTGGTATAACCCCTTTAAAAATTGCTAAAAGAAGTAATTTTTACCTGTACATATTCTTTGATTGCAATAATTGAGTCAGAAATTATTTTTATTTTTATAATTCATCTACAGGATAAATCTATATTAGATTATCACAAAATAAATTTTTAATAAGGAAACAATAAACTAGACAATTAAAAACAAATTGAAAGGTTTTTCTTAGTGTATATATTTCTGCTATGACCTTCAAGTTATGTTAAAGTATAAAATTAGCAATAGTAGGCAAATAAAATAATTTTATTTGACTAGAAACTTGCGTGATTCATGAGGTTTAATTGCAATAAGACTATTTCAGACTATTTAAAGCTCATATAAATATTGGTCTGATTTATACCTGTTTTTAAATAATTTATTGTAATTAGTGTTATTATGTTGATTATATTTTGATACTATAATTGGAGCTAGCCTTAAATATTTTTCTAATACTGGGTATGCTATTCTCATTTCGTTTACAAAGTATAATATTTCCCACATAGTAGCCTAGGTCAAAAATAAATACTTGTCTTTAACGAATAAGGCCCATAATTATATTTTTATATAATTTGTTTCTAAAAGCCCCCAAAATATATGTTTATAAGAGAATAGTGGCTCTTAAATAGTCATTTCAACTATAGAAACAACACTTAAAAGAAACAGAAAATCCTGAAAAATCCAGAGTTAATGCTTAAAGGCAAATTGAAACTACTCTTTTCATAAATAATGAATTAAAATATGATAGGAAATGACAACAAACTTTCTATGATTAAGATGAATATGAGAGAGTAACTGAATAATTAGTAATAAGTTTCAAGGTTAATGACAAAAATTCAATGTTAAATATTGGATACAGTTGTTGCAATAACTATGAGTCCCAGGACTTAAACCAAGGCCACATTTAGAAGTCCCTGTGTTAGAAAAAAACTAGTCTTAGTTGAAATTTTCCTCCTAAGAACTTTTGCTTTACTTTGGCAAACAGAAATGGGAAATGAAAATAGTTAGCAAAATAATTTGATAAAAATCAAGTAAACAAATATAATTCTGTTGAAATGTCCATATTTGGGAGAAAATGTTTTTGGTTTTGTGTTTAAAAAGAACGTATACATATTCAATAAACTAAAACAGAACATTGGGAAAGGAATGGATGCATAAAACAGGTGAAGGTGTTAAATTCATAAAATGAGATCAGACACACTTTATAAACCATATTCATATTCATATTACTGTTTGAAACTTTGTTTTGTCTTTTAAAGCAATTTTGTAGACAAAGTGGTCCACGTTGAGTGATTAAGCACCAGAGTTCTTGCCTTGTCTTATGACAACCTGACAGTTGGTATGTATGTATTCTTTATCAAATTGGAATAAAAAACAAGGAATTGTGTTTACTCAGAATGATTGTTTTTAGTGTCTTACAGATAACTCTAAACAACTAGAAGAAACAAAAGAGCCAAGTTTGACAAAATGCTTTATTAATGACACTTTGGAGGAACAGGTGCTCCCACATGTTGCTGATGAGATATATAAATTTATGTTAAGCAAAAGCAGCCAATCATAAAAGATTACACGTGTGTGTGTGTGTGTGTGTGTGTGTGTAATTCCATGTATATGGCATACTTAAAAAGATAAAACTTTAACGAGGGAGAACAGATGAATGGCTGCCAGGGGTTTGGGATGGAGAGAGAGAGTATAATCACAGAGAAGTACCATGGGAGATTTGGGGAATGATGGAACTCATCTTTCTTCTGAGTTTGGAGGTAGTCCTACAAATCTATACTCTGTTAAAACTCATAGAACTATACCACAAAAGAAAGTAAATTTTACATTTGTCAATTAAAAAATATTTACATTCTTATTCTTAAAATATAATTTTAAAATTCTTAAAAGAAAATAATTTCTAAAATAATAATATATACATATAGATTCTGTGTGTCTAGTCATGTTATATGTTCTTTATCTATATACAGAAATACCGGGAGGCTATCCTAGAAACTAATTAAAGTGACAGGGCTTTGTGGGTATGAATGGTTTGGATAATGAAAGGAACAAAAGAGAACTTCTTAATTTTTGTCTTTTAATATTGTTTTGACTTTGCACCATACGATTGAACTACCTATTTGAAAAATACAATTAAATTACAACAAAACAAACAACAAGAATCAGATCTTTGGCTGGCTGATTTATTTTTCCCCACCTAGGGATAGTAAATTATTTGCTTAATACTTTTAAATTGAGTAAGAACAATGAAATGTAAGTATATACAAACTTCATTGGAGTCATTTCTTGAGCATTATTTTTTTTAACCCTATGCATAACCAGAGATCGAGACTTTTACCTAACAGGAATTAATGTATCTTTCTTCTATAAGTGATTGCTCTAATGACTGACTCAGCTGCTTTGAAATAAACTGGAAAAAATGATAATCAATTTCTTTATTAAAACCCTAACACTCAGAGCTATATGTTTTGTCTTATTCTTATTACAGAATAAGACAAAACATATAGCTCTGAGTTTTTGGCTTACTGTTTTTAAAATACAGCTATGTTTATATTATGCAATACTAACAGGTTATCAAATGAAGTAAAAGCAGTTAAACAAGTTGCTTTATCTAGTCAATGGGAAATAACTAATTATTTTTCTACTCAGTTGACCTCTTTGAATGTTTTGGTGTTGCTGATACTATCTAAATATGAAACATAACTGAGAGAACCTATTACTTTTCATTGGCATTCAACTTTGGATTTCTTCTCTCAAAATTCAGTAGGCTTACATCAGAACCCAGACCACTAAGAGGTTTTCTCCTTATACTTTCATAAATGGTACCACTAAGTGTACACTACGATTTCCTTTTTCAGTTTTTAAAATGCAAGGTTTTTAATTGATTGATATTTTCAGCCAGGGTATTGTTTGAGAGATATTGCCAATTTTCATTGTCAATTATGTTTTTTTTTTTTTTTTTTTTTCTGTTTGTTTCAAATGTGTTCTCAAGGAATAACCTTTCTCTCCATTTTAAAGAAAGACTCCCTATTTTTTCAAGTATCTGTGAAGTTAAAGGACATGGACACTGAGGATTTGACTTAGAATTTCCAATTCCTAGGATCATGTTATACCAAATAAGCAACTAATTTAGTTCTAATTTAGTTAGGATATCAGTAAGTTTAGTCCACAAAGTTAGTTGCTTAAGTGCTGCAGCTACATTTTTATTTTAGGTTTTGGTCTTCTAGCATTCCAAAATATTCTGAAAAGAAGTTCCTGTTTGGAGATTCCTGTGCATGGTTTTTCTCTTGCTTAGTAAGTACTTAATAAGAATCGACCCAACTAATTCCCCTTTAGAGGAAAAAACTGTGAATCTAGTTTCCAGAGTTGAAACAAGTAACCATTTTAAATCACAATAAAAATAATTTTTAAATGTTCTATATTATTTTACCCTTATCCGTCCTGGACAAACTGTACCCACAGTACTATTCAAGACTGTGAACAGGATGATATTCAGCTGGAGAATTTTTGTCCTGGTTTCGCATTCTGTGACACTGTGTTAATTGATAGCAATGCCTTCGATGTATTATATTAACAAAAGAGAAAGCATGTAGGACATTGAGAGAATGATAGGCATGCAACTCATCAGTATTTTATTAGATCAAATCTTGACTCTTATAAAGCTCAAGTTGTCTCCCTCCCCAGGTAGAAGGATGGTAATGTGCTAGATTGTGTATGATTTCTTATTACAGAGATGTCAGTTTTAGTTTGAAACATAAACATATTTTTATTCATACATTGGTGCTTATAGTGATCAATGACAGTGTATCTAGAATACTAGAATTTGTTTTTGATCAGTTGAAATGCAATTATTCATAAAACTCAAAACAGAGGCAAAGTTGTGAAAGAGAAGAAAAGAATTATAGGTTTCTTACAGGGAAGGTAATTTTAATATAGACGAGATTGGTCCAAGTTCTGCCATTTGGATTGATAGATTATCTAGCAGAACTATCATTTCAATAATCTCAATGACAGTATAGCACTGGATACATGGTACAGTATTATAAATTAAATTTACTGCAAATGTTATTGCAGAGAATATGGAAAGAGATCTATTATTTATGTTGGTGAAAGTTTAGATAGGAAAAAATTTAAGATTCTTTGACAAAACATAACAGAAATGATCTATATGATATGGCTATATTGCCAGTTGTCAAAAATTTCACTTTGGCCATTACTTCTTCATCAGTATCCTTGAATTATAGTGACATGATTCCACTTGTGAGAGAAAATATTATATTAATCAACTTGAATGTTACTCCTATAAGGTGGTGCTCTGTAGTGTTTAGCAATGTTGGATACAGTTAACTTTTTAAAGAACTATATTGGCTTTTATTTATTTTGCCCAATATTGAGAACTTGTAGCAGGCACAATATAAAGATGTTGGTAATTCCTGCATACTGACAATAAGAACTGTAATCATAGCAAATGGAGTTTATTGCATTCATGCTTACTGATTTTAACATGCACATTTGTTTATTAACTTATCAGATACTCTTTTTTATACCTGAATAATTATATGTCTAAATATAATTTCATATCTATCATCTGTGTTTCTATCCATCTTTCCATTCAATTATATTTCTATTTACATAAATACCTTTAGCTAAAGTAAAATTAAATCAGTGTATATTTCTCAGGTATATTATTTATTATCAGAACTGTATTAGTCTGTTCTCACACTGCTACAAAGACCTACCTGAGATTGCATGATTTGTGAAGAAAAGAGGTTTAATTGACTCACAGTTCCACAGACTGTACAGGAACCATGGCTAGGAGGCTTACAATCATGGTGGAAAGTAAAGGGCAAGCAAGTATGTCTGACCATGATGGAGCAGAAGAGAAAGATAATGAAGAGGGGGAAATGTCACATACTTTTTTTTTTTTTTTTAGACAGAGTCTCGCTCTGTCTCCCAGGCTGGAGTGCAGTGGCGCGATCTCGTCTCACTGAAAGCTCCACCTCCTGGGTTCAGGCCGTTCTCCTGCCTCAGCCTCCGAAGTAGCTGTGACTACAGGCGCCCGCCACCACGCCTGGCTAATGCTTTTGTATTTTCAGTAGAGACAGGGTTTCACTGTGTTAGCCAGGATGGTCTCGATCTCCTGACCTCGTGATCCACCCACCTGGGCCTCCTAAAGTGCTGGGATTACAGGCGTGAGCCAAGGCGCCCCGCCGCCACATACTTTCAAACAACCAGATCTCGTGAGAACATACTATCACAAGAACAGCAACGGGGAAATCTGTCCCCGTGATCCAGTCACGTGCCACCAGGTCTCTGTCTTGACATTTGGGGATTACAATTCGACTTAAGGTTTGGATGGGGACACAGAGCCAAACCAAATCAAGAACGTTAGCTTACATCATTATTATTACTTTACATCTGTCTTTTATCTGCTGGTTTGCAAGCTTCATAAGATGCAAGTATGAACGCCCCAAGCGTTCAAAATACTAAAACTATCAATTTCACCTTCCCCCTCTACTCTCATTTGGATGCATTTGATACAGGATTCTTTCGGTGCCACTTCACCAGCTGAAAATCGCCAGTGGGCTCGTTCCGCCCACTCGGCGGCAGGCTGCGCCCAGCTCACACTACTGACCTGGATCCCATGCCCATTGCAGCTCTGCCCTCGGCCTGCAGCTGGTCCGGCCATGCCGCAACTGGCTTCTTCCTTGGGTGCCGACGTCTGGACGAGGGGGATGTGATGGCGTCCGAAAACATGGAGAAGCCAGCAAACGCAGAGCCCCAAGGGGTGTTACAGCTTTTGCTTGGGAATTCTAGAGGTCTGAATCCCCAGGAAGTGTTATGGTTCTTGTTTGTTCCGGTCACCCACAGCTCTGCAACAGGGGCCTGTGGTGCCCAGCGGTTTTTTCACTCCTGTTGCTCCGCCAGCAGAAACGCGTGTTACAGCTCTTTTCACATCTGTCATTCAGTGGGTGTTGGGTTATTGTCCTGCGACCGAGAGGAATGAGGTACACAGACACCAGAAAGTGAGTGAAGTGGAGAAGAATTTTATTGACTGACAGAAAAGCTCTCCAGGATGAGAGGGGACCCAAAGTAGGTAACCCTCTTTGTCAGAGGAAGCCCCCAAACGAGTAGTCATTTGTGAGACTGAGTCCAGGGTTTTTATGGGATCAGAATGGGGGTATGTGTGCTCTGTGGTTCCTGGGTGGGCCTGGAAAAAGCACCATTCGATTGGCTAAAAGGCATGGAGGAAGTTCTCCCTCTGGTGGTGGACTCTACCCTGAAAAGGCAGCTCGCTTTTCAGGCTTCAGGCTGTCTTTGGCTTGAAGGTCAGGTTTCACCAGGGACCCACCCTTGCCTGCCTAGGAATTTGTCTGTCTTCTGCTGCTATCACATTCTTATACACCACCTACCAATAATAGTCTTTTCTATTAGCCAATGAAGCAATAAAAGCTCCAACCATGACGTAATAAATGCTAATAATTATTGAATGCTTACTACATGCCTGACCCTCTTTTGAAACATTTGGTCTTCCAAACTAACCTATCATCAGATATTATTATTATATCTGTATTAAAAATGAGGACACTGGCCGGGCGCGGTAGCTCAAGTCTGTAATCCCAGCACTTTGGGAGGCCGAGACGGGCGGATCACGAGGTCAGGAGATCGAGACCATCCTGGCTAACACAGTGAAACCCCGTCTCTACTAAAAAATACAAAAAACTAGCCGGACGAGGTGGCGGGCGCCTGTAGTCCCAGCTACTCGGGAGGCTGAGGCAGGAGAATGGCGTGAACCCAGGAGGCGGAGTTTGCAGTGAGCCGAGATCCGGCCACTGCACTCCAGCCTGGGTGACAGAGCGAGACTCCACCTCAAAAAAAAAAAAAAAAAAAAAAAAAAAAAAAAAAAGAGGACACTGAGGCATTAGAAAGAAGAGCAAGCATTCTATACTGAATCTTGAGGAGTTAAGAAGGGAAAGTAGAGATTGATTCTTTGAATCTTAGTTTTCTAAATATACGAAAGCATATGGAGGTAAGACATAACATTTTTAGGACCCCTTCCATATTGATACTTGTAAGAAATTACAGTGTCAGCCTATTATAGATGCTAGAAAGTAGTTTCACAGCTGTTGTTTTCAGATGCTTCTGTACTTTTCAGATGCTTCTGTACTTAAACAAATTCTATGGTAGACTTAAAAAATTAGAATCCTCTGGATATATGAGAAGAGCTACTACACTGGAAGATTATCTTAACGAACTTTTTCATTTACCTTTGTGATAGTTTCATGGATTTAGAAGAATATGTCAGGAAAATACCAGGTTTTCACAACATCTTCTTAAAAAGTTTACATCAGAGAACCCCATATATACACAGTGTTGACCAAGGGGGAAAATCCCATTATTCAGATAAGAAACACTGCATTTCCCCTACTACTTTGCTGATTACAAGATCTAAAATACATTCTAAGAAGCACATTCTAGAAAAATAAATATGTCTTTATATAAAATAAGTCCCAAAACTCCTAGCCACACACTTCTCATATATACACACTAGATTTAGGGGTAAACTTTTACAAAAAGGGATAGATTTGGTGGAAGGTAGGATGTCTAAAGAAAGTCTCAGGGCCGTGGATGAGTGGAAGTTAAGGATATCAAGGATCAGGGGATCAAATTTGTTGTTACAGTATTGCAGAAGTCCACACTATCCAATCTGCAACCCTTGGGAACAAGTGTTGAAATCAATATTTTACATTTTAAAATGAAAATACTACAATAGCATAAAGAACACCACAACAGAGTCTGGGGCAGCACCTTCTGATGAAACACATCAGTATTTTTACAGCAAGTGGGATAAGGATGAGAGAGGGAAAGTTGATTTTGCTCCTAACTATGTTGTTTCCAGACTTTTTACTTTCTTAGATTGTCAGGCTTTATTTTAGAATTGTGGATAAAGATTTAAAAATAACTACATTTGATCAGAATTACATTTTTTGATTTCTTCTACTCCTTTTATCATGAATTACGCTGCTTCTCATTGCCCAAGCTCTAATAAATGGATCTACAGATTGTTCTTATCTTATCCCTTGTTTACTTTCCGAAGTGGTATCTTTTCAACATTTTTAAAGTAACATGTATTTATTCTTACCTCAAACATGAATTGAGCATTCTCTCAGAGCTAGGTATAGTTTTAAAGCTTTGGGATGGTCTGGTAAACAAGACTTTGTAGCTCTCTCTCTAGCACCCTCGCTTCACTCAGTCATCCATTGTAGCTTTATTGCAGGCAAACAGACTTTTTCTTTATGCTGACCCTATTTTCTCCTGCTCTGTTACCCATGCATAATGTTCTTACCTCCTCGAATTATCTGTGGTGTCTTGCAGTCTCACTCTCCACACCTATCTGTCCCAGTCCTCTTTCAGATATCAGTTCAAATATCACTTCCTCCAGGAAACATTTTCATCTTCAAATCTAATAGAATCATGCCCTTCCTTACTGGAACTTTAATTCAGTGGTAAATTTATCTTTATTTATATAATAATTTGACTAACAACTATCTCCCTCAGCAGACTGAAAGTTCCACAGAAACTTTTTTGGTCACCTCTATATCCCCAGCACCTGCTACTTGTTTGTGTCTGGCACAAACCAAGGATGCTGGTACAATTAGAACCATTGAGGTTAAACTAGAAAAATAGAGCCCCTTCCAAGTGAAAAAAAAATAGTCATTTAGGAGACTTTTTAAGTTATTATTAAATTTTTACCTTCATGATAAAATAGTATAAAGAACATTTTTGACTACAATGTAGTTTGGATGTGTTGTACTTTTTGTTTTGTACTTTTTTCCCTATTTGAATAGGGAATCAGAGAGATATTTAAAATTATTTTACTGAATTGAGTTATTAGTATTGTGAATTAAGGTTGTTATCCTCCAGTAGAATTTATTATATTTAAGTCTGAATCATTCATTATAAATGACTTTGCTACTTTGTAGTTAGATACTCCCAGGATTTTCCAGAACAACACCAAGTTTTTGAGATATATTATTTACAAAATATATATTTAATGATATCTTTTAATGTAGAATTTAACTGTATTATTAATGTTATACCCTTACATATTTCATATATAGCATCATTATAATTTTTTAAAATTCTCTAATCGGTTCATGAGTTCCAATTTCTGTTCTGAAAACAGGAATCCTTTACTACTAGGGTAATAAAGGATACCCGGATGTTTGAACATTTCAGAGAATCAATAGAGAATAAAATTAAGAAAAATACACTGGTTTTATCAATAACTTATAGATAACCTTACAGAGAGGAATCTCATGTAAGTATCTGAACAATAGCAAGAGAAATGGTATAAAGAGAGATGCATGTTGAAGACTTTCAGTCACTAAGTGTAAACATCGGGGTCAAGATTTTGGAAGTAAGAGCAAGTTGAGTATTTGACAAACTAGAGTCAAGTAGATAGTTTTATTTGAAAGAGGAATTTTTTACAAATAAAATGAGATGTTTATAATAATTGTCAGAGTAAGGTCCTGAAGAAGAGAGTAAGACCTGAGTGGTGGGGTTAGTTTTACAAAGCAAGCATGAATACGTAGGTCTCAGGAGTTGACTTAAGGGTAAACTAGCAGATGTGGATATGTTTATTTGCTAAGATGAGGGAAAAACTGTGATATTTAGCTGCTTTCTGCTTCAAAACTCCCAGATATGGCTTGTTATCATCCTGAACTCATTTAAATCTCTCTTGGCTATTTCCACCTATCTTCATGAATGTGGGACAGAAAACTAAGGTTCCAGAAATGAATTGAGGTCCTTCCAAACTAACCCCATTGCGTTCCTTATTTCCTCTTCTGAACTTGGAATTTGTTAGATTTGTTTACACGTTGTCTTAAAGACTACCAACATTGAACTTCCTGTTTTTCACCTCCCTCACACATAGTGAGGTTTCTTTCTCCTTTCTTCCCATTTTAACAGAATATATTTCTTCAAAGGATAATCTCTCCACCAGAACTCTGATTCCATGTGTCACTTCCTTCTTTATTTCTTCCTTTTCTATATATTGTCAGTCTTTCACTGGCTCCTGCTTGTCCACAAACATAGTAGTCTCTCCAGTCTTCTCACAGGTGCACACATAGGCCATGTATGCATACAGAAATCATGCAGTTACCCATATTCTTCTGACTGTATGCTCTCTGATAATTCTCCTTAGTTGTTCTCTTTCCTTTCCAGCCAATCTCCCTGATAAAGGTTTACATTCCTTCACTGTATTTCTGCAAGTTCATTTATTTTTCAACCAACTATAACATGAATTTTCTATTTATGTCTTAACTAGTACTGCTTTCCATAAAGTAATTTTATATCATCTTATTTGTAAAAACTGTTGAACACAATTTGATACTTCACATCATTGATCTCAAAGCAACATCTGACTCCATCTCTGACACAATGCTCTGAAGGCTCTTTCTTCTCCATGCCTCCTTCCCTGGGTGCTCGGGCTTATTGGGTAGCATTCTGCTCTCAACCCTTCTCATTGTGCACCCTATTCGTAAGCAATCTTATCTTTGTTATAGACTACAATTATCACCTCTACAGAAGGGACTAATAGTAATGGCTACCTAGTGTCTGCTATGGAACTACAAGCACAGTCCCCAAAATCTCCCACAAGTTCTTCCAAGGCAAAATCCAAAACTGGGTTCAGCTTCTCAGTCTCAGCTCCCACAGGCGGATCTCCTTCAGTGTTCTCAGCCAGTGAAAATGGTATCACTCTACTCCTTGCCATCAAGCCAAAATTCTCAATTCAATTTTTATTGCTTCTTTCATATTCTTCCCCCTACACATATGTTATTGGTCCCGAAGTCCCTCTGATTCTGCATACTAAATATCTTTAAATAAAATTTCTCCATTCTATGCATTTGATACTTCCAGTACCTCCTTATAACTGACATTCTTTGTGAAGTAATTTATTTAGTAGTTGCCATGTTTTCAATTCAGACCTTAATCATGTCTTACATAGACTACTTTAATAGCTTCCCAAGTAATGTTCCTTTTCTCTTAATGTGACTCCTCCAAAATGACCTGCTAGAGAAATCTTTCTAATACAAAATTGTGATCATGTGGTTTGCTGTTTGTAAGTCTTTACATGATGCACTAGTATTATCTGTTCAACATCTTATTGGACATTGTTTTATTCCCATACAATGGACTGCTATATGAGTATTAGATAGACTTACAGATTTATATAAACTGCGGTGAAAATAGGTTCATGGTATGTTAACAACAAAAAAAGTAGGCCACAAATTATTATGTTTACCATGATTCATTAAAAGAAATTATTTGGATATACAGTCTCTGTCATCCAGGTTGGAGTGTAAAGATACCATTATAGCGCACTGCAACCTTGAACTCAGGACTCAATGAGCCTCCTATTTGAGCCTCCTGAGTTGCTGGGAATACAAGCATGCACCACCATATCTGGCTACTTTCTTTGTTTGTTTCATTTTGAGAGACAGGATCTTACTATGTTACCCAGGTTGCTTTCAAACTCCTGGCCTCAAGTGATTCTTCTGTCTCGTCCTTCCAAGTCATTGGGATTACAGGCATGAGTCACTGCACCTGGCTTGACTTGTTTTTAAAATAAAAAATATGTGATATGTAAACTGTGAGACATAAATAATCTAGCTCATCTAACTTTTCATCAAGCTACGTGACTTACTCATAATACTTTCATAGTCAGTTATTGTTTTTTAAAATGTATTTCTTTTGCATTATTTGAATTTTAGAGAATACATGTTTTATATTCAGGAAAATCATAAAGATTATTGTAATATCCTTAAAACATTTGAATATATTTCTTGAGAGCCCAGCTTTCTGGGGCATTCAGTGTCCTTCAAGATCTGGCCTATATCAAAATCCCAGTTATATACTTGCCACTCCTCCTCTGAACAATATCTAACCAAATTTCTATCTATGGTCGGATCTTCAATGCATTTGCACATCCCTTCGTTTATCAGAGGTCTACTTTGTCATCCAAGCAAGAAATCAAAAAGAAATGCAAGGATCCATTTTCCATCCCTATCAGTATCCAATTGCTCACCAAACCCTACTGATGCTGCATTCTAAATATTTTTAAAATTTGTCCCTTTTGTAATAACAATTCCTAACTTTAGCTCTGCTATGTAGTATTTCTTGCCCTCTGTCCAAAAGAGTTATAGGTTTTTGTGTTTGTTCCCATGAATTTCTGTTTTCCTTGTCATATCACCTATCACATAGTCTCTTGTTTTGGCTTTTGTTTGTTTCTTTTTCACTAAATACAATAAATTTAACACCGTTTTCTGTGCCTGACAGAGGATTAAATTCATCATGGTGCCTAATACATGGAAGGCATTTAATCATTATTTGTTGAATATACTAATACAAGACACAGTGCTGGACAAATGGGCATATGACAATTGATTATGGTAATTAGATTGGCTGAATTTTCTAATAACGCCTTTTGTTTTAAGAAATTCATGGCGGGCACCATGGCTCACGCTTGCAATCTCAGTACTTTGGGAGGCCGAGGCAGGCGGATGACAAGGTCGGGAGATCGAGACCATCCTGGCTAACACAGCGAAACCCCGTCTCTACTAAAAATACAAAAGAAATTAGCCGGGTGTAGTGGCGGGCACCTGTAGTCCCAGCTACTAGGCAGGCTGAGGCAGGAGAATGGCGTGAACCTGGGAGGTGGAGCTTGCAGTGAGCCGAGATAGCGCCACTGCACTCCAACCTGGGCGACAGAGCCAGACTCCGTCTCAAAAAAAAAAAAAAAAAAAAGAAAGAAAAAAGAAAGAAAATGCATGATGTGTAATAATTGTAATGCCTATAAACCTGTACTTAATTAAAATCTATTAGGAAAAAAAGAAAACGTGTTATTTTTGCTTCATAAAGAGTTAAAAGGGGATAGAAAGAAAGTCATTGGATAAGACAAAGAGTGATCGAAAAGAAATTCAGCTGCTTCTGCTGAGTAGAAGGATAGAGTAAGCATCTCAAGTGTTAGTCACTTAGTGAAAATGATGCCAGAAGTAGTGGAGTTGGGGAGAGATTAAAATTAATATACATATATGAATTTCATGTATCAATCAATATTAATATTATAGATAGATAGATAGATAGATAGATAGATAGATAGATAGATCAATCTCAGGAGGGGAAGAGTAGATGCAAAGGAATCCCTATGGAAATTTCTCTGTGTCTCTTATTAGCTTCTGGCCATTTGTATCTGTAGTTTTCAAGTTTTCAAGTTAATATAGATCCTGTGACTTCATATATCAAACAAAGTTTCCTTTTTTTTTTTTGAGACGGAGTGTTGCTCTGTGGCCCAGGCTGGAGTGCAGTGGCAGGATCTCAGCTCACTGCAAGCTCCGCCTCCCGGGTTCACACCATTCTCCTGCCTCAGCCTCCCAAGTAGCTGGGACTACAGGCGCCCGCCACCTCGCCCGGCTAGTTTTTTTGTTTTGTTTTGTTTTGTTTTGTTTTGTTTCTTTTTTGGTATAGACGGGGTTTCACCGTGCTAGCTTGGATGGTCTTGATCTCCTGACCTCGTGATCCATCCGTCTCGGCCTCTCAAAGTGCTGGATTACAGGCTTGAGCCACTGCGCCCGGCCCAAAGTTTCCATTTTTAGGTTGGATTCTGTAATAAAAAATGCATGTTCATTTCAATAACAAAATCAAATAAACTGACCACAAAAGTAAACCAAGAACATTGTCAGTGGGAAGAATATGGAGACTTAAATAAGAGGAAGAGGAGTAGCATTCTACCTCATGCTGGTAGAGATTAAAAAGTGTCTAGCAGATCAGAGTGATATTCAGTGAGAGTGGGGTACATGAGGGAAGGTAGGGCAGAGGTATGCATTCATTCATTTTTGCACTGAATCCCTCTTATGTACCGCACTGTGCTAAGCCCAGGTCATCTAGCAGTGAATCAAAGACAAAAGATTCCTATCCCTTGTGAGGTCTACAGGAATATAGAACTGAAATGTGTTTGACCAGGAGCAGTGTGATCCTTTTGAAGAGTATGAGCTCCATATATTGATAACTTAAAAATTTGCCTATGCCTATTTTTTGACAATATGGAAAACATCAGCTGGGCACAGCTGTTGCTCATGCCTGTCATCCCAGAGCTTTCAGAGGCTGAGGTGGAAACTGAGGTGGGAAGATGACTTGAATTCAGGAGTTTGAGACCAGGGTGGGTAACATAGCGGGACCTCACCTCTACCAAAAAACAAACAAACAAACAAACAAACGAAAAACACTAAACAAAAAGAAGAAGAAGAAGAAGAAAATATTAGTCAGGCATGAGGAATGATAACACACACCTGATACTTGTAGTTCTAGCTGCTTGAGAGGCTGGGAGTGGGAGGATCCTTTGAGCTCAGGAATTGAAGGCTGAAGTGAGCTATGTTCACACTACTGCATTCCAGCCTAGGCAACAGAGCGAGACCCTATCTCTAGAAAATTAATACTAAAAATTTTAAAAATATATATGAAAAGCATTCATCCTATAAATGCATATAACCAGTGTGACTTAGAAAATATTGTATCATTTATATTGATATATAGATATATTAAAATAAAATAATAAATTAATGGAGACATTTAGATTGAAAAATAATGTGTATAGTATAGTCTAATCTTAATAGCAATTATAAAAATGTATAAAATATATGCATATAATGTTCATATATACTATACATGTCTAAAATCAATTAGAATAAACATAAAATTTATACTATGGTATGTATATGATAAATAATATATGCATGTAGTTACACTCAAGGAGAAATGTAGAAAATATACCCTAAAATGTTAGCAATAGATGTTATTTTTGATTTTCATCCCCTTAAGGTGTATCTCTCATTTCTGATTTAAAAAAGAAATTCAGAGACAGTGCCTTACGCTGTGTCCCAGGCTAGAGTGCAGTGGTACATTCATGGCTCACTGTAGCCTCAACCATCTGGACTCAAGAAAACATCCTGCTTCAGCATTCCCCAGCTGAGACTACAGGTATATGTCACCACGCCTGGTTAATTTTCTGATTTTTATTTTGTCGAAACAGGGATCTTACTATGTTGCCCAGGCTGGTCTCAAACTCTTGACCTCAGCCTATACTCCCAGGTTGGCCTCTCAAAGTGCCAGAATTACAAAGTCTGAGCCATTACTTCCAGACTATCTGATTTATTTTTAAAGGAAATCATCTTCTTTGTACAGCAAAATAATTGTAAAAATAAATTGGAAGATAATCAAATCATTTTTGACAGATATTGGATATAATGTATTTATGGAAAATTGTCTTGCCTGAGAGTACATATTTCTATCATCGATTCATACTAGGATTCTACATTTATTTTTATAATGTTGCCGACAGTAGTATATTCATAGAGTTTGGGGGAAAATCTAATTTATTGGCTTTCATTTAATGTAAGTTGTAACACCTGGGTCTTCCTTATTTACAAAGCACATAATTTTTAAACTTTTCCCATTATCACACATTATAGAATAGCAATATTATGTCTAAAATTTGTTTGCAAGGCTAGTATGAGGAAGACATGAGGAAATTCCAAAAGAACTTTGAGTTACTGAGAAAGAACTGGCTATATAAGTTCAAAGTGTTTCTTCTTATATTAGGTGGATTTAAAATGGGAAAATATGGTCTGGAACACTTTCTTGAACAATTGTTCAAATGACTTGGGTTTGGCAAAGTTGAAACTGCATTTTCTCATTCCTTTTTTGTGCTCATGATTTACAAAACCATGTATATTTCAAGAGAAATTTAATCCATATGTTCTGATTCATTTGCACTTAACTTGTCATATTATTGTTCATGAAAGTCATCTCATGCCCAGGAAAGTTTGTGAGAATCTTTTAAATAAGTCTCTCTTTCCTTCCTGTTCTAAGAAGCTGCATTTTCTCATCAGTTAGTAGACTGTAATCCCCAAAAGATCATAAATCCATAAAATTCACATTTCACAAAATTCATAAAAATTCATAAATTTCAAGTTTTATATTCAGCCAAAATTTTCTCTCCTATTTATTTATGTGTGTTAGTAGTAAAGCTAATAGTATTCAGCTAAAGACCAAATGATATGACTGTACAGTCTTCGGTGTTTTAAAAATCAGTTCTTATGAAAAATTTGAACAGATTTTGTATTTAATAAGTATATTCCTCCAAAAAAGAAGCATGATATGTCCATTGAGGAAATATTATACCTACAAAGACAAATTGAAAAGCAGATGCTAGATTTATGAGAACCTTTGTCAGCTGTCATTCTTTGGAACTGAAAGGAAACCATCAATAATGAGTCTTACACAAGGAGAGACTACCAAGACTCAAAGAATAACACCTTCTAAAAGTCATAATTGTTTGTGCTATACAAGATTTTTTTTCTATGCCTCTCAGAGAGGATGAAATCATGTGTCAAGAAGAATCTTAAAAGATTTTAAAAATTTGATTGCATAGAAGATACAGGTATTTGAATACTGATGTCAGAACATTTCAAATATATTTTTAAAATTTTTTAAATAAATTGTTAAAAACTATTTATAGTCATTTTTTTTACTAGTGCCTCTAAGCATTCTTCCAGCTACATAACACAAGACTTGTGCATTGTGGCTGAACAATCCCCAGTACCCCAGGTATTTCAAGGACACATTAAGAACGGTAATGTAAAAAGCAGAATGTACTGCACACTGTTTAGGAGATTGAGATGCCATTAAAAACTCCCCAGGAAGAATGAACTAAGGTCCAGTGTAAAGCTAAGACTGTGAAAGCTCAAGTTCTAAAACAAACTTAAAATTTCAGCCCATGTCTATTTAAATTGATGTTTTGAGACCTATCCCTCGGGAAAATGGATGCCTGTGTTTGCTGTGCTGTGAACTATTTTAGAGCAGAAAGATTGTATATTCTCCAGTGAATGTTTATGTGCACATCTGGATATATGCAGAAAACTAATGTAATTAATGGGCTATGTAAAATAAATTACTGTATTTGAAATCTCGCTCTTTGATTCCGGGTGAGTAAGTTTGTGGTTACAAAATTAGTGCCTCAATAAGGCATGCACATGCACAAACACACACACTTCATTCCACAAACCACCAACTCCAGTAATAAGTGAGGAATTTAGACCTTTGGACCAGATTGATGCTGTTAATTAATTGCATCTGCCTGAAATACATGTTTCTAAAGAGAGAAACTAATCATGTAGCATTTGAATATATTTTCAAAATACTGTAGTAATTAGAAATTACAAGAAATATAGCATTACTACATATTTTATTATTTGTATAAATGAGTTAGTTTAATGGATGGAATATTCTCTTACCTAGCTAATTAATCTTCAGGTAAGTTTGTATGGCCAGTATTTATTCAGTCCATTTAACATGTATCTATCTAGATAGATAGATAGCTATCCTTATTTTTTTTTTATTTTTTTATTTTTTTGAGTACCAAAATGTCATTGGACTTTGAAGTGGTAATGGGACAGGATTCATGTACAAACCAAGCAATCCCAACCTTGGTATTATGTTGGTAACTCATTTTCTGAGAGCTCCAGTCGAGACATGTTTGGAACATCGAATGCTTAGAAAAATCTACAACTGATTTGTTCCGAAAGCCAAAGAAGAACTTTACAGAGAAGAGGTTGTTAACCTGAGTGTGGTGATGTTATATCACTCTCTGGGTCGTTGGTTCTGTGATAGAGAAATGATGCCTTACTCCTTCACAGGGCATTGTTATGAGCGAGATCACCGGGTTCCTACATTTGCTTCACCCTTGGAATATGGCTTAGTTCTTACTACACAGTGCTGGAAAGGAATTGCATTAAGGACATTTTCATTCTTTGGGCCTTGGGGACTGGAAAAGAATCCAAAACTCATGTTGAACTAACTTATACATCCATTTCTCTCCTAGAACATCTAAGATATAGAAATCCCTCCATTTTCCAGAAGATTTCTCAAGCACAAAAAATATTTACCCCAGCCTCTTTTTTGCCAAAATACATGTTTTGCTATATCTAAAACACTGTTTCTAAAGCATGATGCCTCATAGGTAAACGCCTGTATTTTCTACAAAATGTGAAAATTTATTCTTATTCAAGGTTGACATTTACAGGGCTTCATTTAAAAAATGTCATTTTGGACATGACAATAACCAGAGTATTAATACATATTTATAATAGCTATTATAGATTGTTTGCAGCTGTGTTCATTAAGTGTTATTTTACATTAATATAATCATTAGTCTAAAATGAATATGAAATATTCTGTAATGCATCACTCTGTCTTTTGGGTCCCAACTCTAGTTCATGAATATTTTCTTTGTGAGAATTATCACCCTGGCTTACAGATAGTGATTTGGGCATCTTTTCCTCACTAGCTAGAGCGTGAGGATGAGTGTGTTATTCTTCTCACCTCTGCCAATGCTTGGTAAAGGGACTGACACATGTGAGCACTCACTAAATCTTTGTGGAACTAGTACGTTCACACATATCCTAAATTTCACCTAAAACTGGCGTTAACACTCATTGAATTCCTGCCCATCACCCTTTTCTGAAAGTAAAAGCGTACACTCAAAATTAGTGACATCCTGCAAGAAGAAAGTCTGTGGTTTCCACATTTTGTTTTAACAGTTTAAAATTTACGTGAATATTTACCTAATGTTTGAAATCAATTTTAACATACTGTAAAAATCCATAAATAAATTTCATCTACTTTACTTCTCATCTTTGCACAGTAGTTGGATAGGTTTAGATACTCTGCTGTAATATTTTAGTGGATGGGATAAAGACAGAGTCTTGCTATTCATTTGGAATAGCCAGACTTATAATAACTTAAGCCCTCACTTTAAAACATATTTAAACTGGTTCTAGATCCTCGAGGAGTCACCACACTGACTTCTACAATGACTGAGCTAATTTAAACTCCCATCAACAGTGTAAAAGCATTCCCATTTTCTCCAAATTCTCTCCAGGATCTGTTGTTTCCTGACATTTTAATGATCACCTTTCTAACTAGCCTGAGATGGTATCTCATTGTGGTTTTGATTTGCGTTCCTCTAATGACCAGTGATGATGAGCTCTTTTTTAATGATTTTTGGCAGCATAAATGTCTTCTTTTAAGAAATGTCTGTTCATATAATTGCCCACTTTTTGATGGGGTTGTTTGCTTTTTTCTTGTAAATTTGTTTAAGTTCCTTGTAGATTCTGGATATTAGCCCTTTGTCAGATGGATAAATTGCAAAATTTTTCTCCTATTCTGTAGGTTGCCTGTTCACTCTGATGATAGTTTCTTTTGCTCTGCAGAAGCTCTTTAGTTTAATTTGATCCCATTTGTCAATTTTGGCTTTTGTTGCCATTGCTTTTGGTGTTTTAGTCATGATGTTTTTGCCTATGCCTATTGACGCAGCAATTCCATTACTGGGTATATACCCAAAGGATTGTAAAGCATTCTACTATAAAGACACATGCACACACACGTTTATTGCAGCACTATTCACAATAGCAAAGACTTGGAACCAACCCAAATGCCCATCAGTGATAGACTGGATAAAGAAAATATGGTACATATAGATCATGGAATACCATGCAGCCATAAAAAAGGATGAGGTCAGTCGGGTGCAGTGACTCATGCCTGTAATCCCAGCACTTTGGGAGGCTGAGGCAGGCAGATCACGAGGTCAGGAGATTAAGACCATCTGGCCAACGTGGTGAAACCCCATCTCTACTAAAACTACAAAAATTACTTGGGTGTGGTGGCACGTGCCTGTAATCCTAGCTACTCAGGAGGCTGAGGCAGGAGAATCACTTGAACCAGGGAGTTGTAGGTTGCAGTGAGCAGAGATCACACAACTGTACTCCAGTCTGGTGACTGAGTGAGACTCCGTCTCAAAAAACAAAACAACAACAACAACAACAACAACGATGAGTTCATGTCCTCTGCAGGGACATGGATGAATCGGTAAACCATCATTCTCAGCAAACTAACACAGGAAGAGAAAACCAAACATCACATGCTCTCACATATAAGTAGGCATTGAATAATTAAAACACATGAACACAGGGAGGGGAACAACACACACTGGAGCCTGTGCAGCGGTGGAGGGCTAAGGGAGGAGTAGCATTAGGAGAAACACCTACTGTAGATGGTGGGTTGATGGGTGCAGCAAACCACCATGGCACGTGTATACCTATGTAACAAACCTGCACGTCCTGCACATGTATCCCAGAACTTAAAGTATAATAAAATATATATGTATTTAAACTTTGCACTTAGGTATGTGTATATGTGTGTACATGGGAAGAAATTGTGCCTACTACACAATTGCACACATAATTCGAGTTCTGTGATTTCAGTATAAATTATAGGGGTATGACAGTATAAGAATATTTATGGTTAACAGCTTTTGTAGATATTTTTTCTTCCAAAATAAGTTTTCTTGTTCAAATTCATTTCTTGTGAAGAATAGGGTTATAAACGTAAAGGCCGTGGCAGGGAAATGGAATTAATGATGAAATAAGGCTGGAGAAAGACAGACTTAGAGAAAAATTGGCAGTAGGTCTTTTTGAAAAACAGGGTTGTACATTTATTTTTTAATCAATAGAGATAATAAAGGGATGTTTTTTACAATAATTGGATCAATTTAGAATTTTGAAAATGTTACTGAAAACAAACATCAGTCTTTTAATGTGTTTTTATATTTCTGTCAGATTTATCAGACTTGCCATTATTATTCAGTATTTACTATAGAAAGATGTTCATATTTAAGATCTGGCATATTAGTTATATCTCTTGCCTCTGAGACAGCCTGCACAGACAGCAAACTAAAAAAAAAAAAAAAAAAAAAAAAAAAGGCAATTTTAAAAGTAAAAGAAATAAAGATAGCAAACACATGTTGAGAAAAAAGACTCTACTAAAACCAGATATCATTTAAATCCCCCATTTACTAATAGCTTATAACTAGTTTTATTGAGTGCAAATAATATCTGGAAAGGGTTGTAGGACTCTTAATACCCACTAAAGTTTCAGGGCAGTGCCAGATAATTATAGAACGTACTGAAGCAAAATCTGAATGCTGATCTTTGAATGCAAAGATTTCTTTTCTGTTTGCTCTTATATTCCATGTATGTAGAACAGTGCTTGATGAATAATAGCACCCCAAAATACATACTTCTTGACTGATAGGTTCCACACTGTGTTACAACTACAATGGGCTTGACCATTAGCTATCATAACAATATTGAGAATCTATTTACTCATATGTTTCTTTAAATAAGAGTCATTCTAATTTCTTGCAGGGTCAAGATAAGTACAATAAATGTTATACAGTAAATGTTTTGCTTCTCTTTTGTTACCTCTTTGTGCTTTCCATAGACTACAGAAAACACTCCAGGAATATGAAAGGTCTGTAGAGATGATAATGAGTGTTCTCTGGAATAACACTGCCCAATAGCAATTTCTACTTTAATGGAAATGTTCTATATGTTTTTTGACCCAATTCTGTAATCACTAGCCACTTGCAGCTACTGAGTTCTTGAAATGTGGCAAGTGACACTGAGACATTGTATTTTTAATGTTATTTACTTAAAATTAACTTAAACTTAAATTTAAATACTTGTACATGTCTGTGGTTGCTATATCAGACAGAACAGCTCTCAAAAAAAAAAAAAAAATCAGAACAAATATTTGACTTTACTGCTTTTTCTTCTCAAGTCCAGTCCATGCGTTACTTTTATTTTTTTCTTTCCATTCTATATTGGTAAATACAAAGATGATTCTTTGTGCAAAAGTATTTAAGTATGGTCTGAGTATACCATTTTTCAGAAAGATAAGGTTTTCCTCATATCCACTGCTTTCAATACCTCACTCCACTTATGTCTTACAAAATTACACTGTTTTAAATGAAATATGCAGGCAGAAGTAATAAGTATATAGAGAATCATAACAGCCCTGCCTACCATTACCCATATTATTCTTTTTCAAATAAATTTTGGTCATTGAACACATGAATACGTCTGATATTTTTGATTGTCTAAATTCCATGTTTCTTCAAAAACAATCATAAAAAGCAATTATCTCTTTATATCAGTTTCTTTCCTTGTTTAATAGAAGATTTGGCTCTAGAAAAGCGAATGACAAAAGGTTTAAAAGAGTGAAAAACATCATTTTATTACTAACGTTTTATCAACCCTTCTATGCCATACTTATCACTGTGTTCCTCAGAGAACCTTTATGACTGTCAGTGCTATAGATAAGATAATTGCGTGTTCAGGGCAAAAGAAACGATAATAAGGGAATGGGACCTGTTTTAAACAAAATGCCATTTTTCATTGCACAGATTTAATTGTTACTAGGTACAATAAATAGAGTGCATTGTTGAACATTATTGGCTAGCATCTCCTATGATTTCATTCACTGGATGGCAAGAACATTATCTTGGATAGAGAAGCTTAAAGACTTTTACGTCTATAGGAACAAGGTACTGCCAAGAACACTCGGGTATCTTTCTGTTTTTATTAGCCTGGCTTCTCTAACAAGTCCCATAAATTTTGTGCCTTTCCAGGGCCACAAAGAACTGGGAAATAGATTATTTTCAGGGTCCATGTATCTTTATGCAGGCTTTCATGGAGCAGCTGGACAATGATTCTTGAACCGGGCTCATGGTGTAATACTAGGAGAGATGATATAATGAAGAGTCAATTTACTATTCAGTTTATAGCTATCAGTAAATTAGACCTATTTTCTGGGGATAAAACTGATTGTTTTGCAAGCCAAATATCTTCCCCTGGCAGGTTGGTGTGTGTGAGACTTCTTTGTATTTTGAAGACAGTGTGGTTGCTTCTTTTGTGAGCAATATTTGTTACATATACACTCAAGCTGGGTTTTTTTCCTTTTTCTTTTCTTTTTTTTTTTGAATAGGATATGTTAGTAACTTCTAGTTCTAGACAGCTTGTTCATCCACTGTTTTGATTAATGTAACAACAACTGTATAGAATTCTAATATATAAGGGCAGGTCTAACGAAAATCCTGTCTAATCTTCTTTCTGAACAAGCCTTTGAAAGTGCCCCCAAATTACATTTTGAGGACTTTGCTTTTTTTGTTGTTGTTGTTGTTGTTAAATAGAAGTCCGAAGATATATTTTTCATACCAACTTTGCCCTTTATATTGCTTCATGGTTATTTCTTAAAATATAAATGGATTTTGTATTGTAGAGCCCAAAGTCCTTTGAAAGTAAGGGTAGAATAAGAGAACTGAAGGACAAAAAGGGGAAAGGGAGAGGAGAGGGAGTAAAAAAGCTCAGACTAGTGCATCTGTAGGTGCTTCATAGCCAGAATAATCCTTTCTAATGTTGAGCTACATATTTGTAGAAACATAAGTAACATTTATCTGGAGTATAGTATTGACTAGCTCAAAGACAGGGATGACTCTTAGCCCATTTTGCTGCTTAGATCTCAAGGATAAGTAACAATGTAAGTATTATCAATACACTGAGAATACAATATATGGGGATTTCATTAACTCTGTATGTCTTAGATTAGAATCCTGCATTAAGAAGGTCTTTTTCACCACTTTTCATTCTTCCAGTTCCAAAAGACTCAACCAGATGCCATACTTGCCTATCTCCATGCACTAATGACAAGAGCTCCTAAGATTCCCGATGTTCTTCCTGCCCTGCCTGGTTCAAGGTGTTTTTGTTTTGTTTTCTCTCTTACGTGGGTTTAAACTCTCATCAATGATGTTTCCTGAAGTGATAAGGAGGACCCAAACTGCAAATCCAGTCCTTGACATGATTTTTGTTTAGATTATCCAAAGGTTGGTATTTTATTGATATTTTCAGCGGCTTCCTGATATGATTTTCTACTCTGGGAAAAATTGGCTGTGGGGATACTATGAGGAATTTTTATGAAAATGAAAATTCATAAAAATAAATATTTTTAAATGATTTTTCTGTGTGTATATCCACTGAGGTTACTGCTCTTTCACACCCACATGAAAGGTCCATGAGAGGTTTTCCTGCAAACAGAAAAATGAATCAGTTGGGGTAGAAGATAGCCAGCCTTTCAGATTTAGTAACAATTGTGTGGACAGAAAAATATTAAGGAAAATAGGAAAAAAGTATCTTTCCTGATAAAATCTAAATAGGCTGAAATAAGAAAAAAAAAAAAAACAATGGTTTTCCATATGGCCTGAATGAAAGAACAGTATTTGTCCTGATAGAGCTGAAATAGCATGGAGACTATTTGACAGGTGAATTGACAGCATTCCAGCACCTATATCTTCTTTATAAAGAGAAAGGACTAGAGAGAAAATGCAGGCGATGGAATTTCAGTATGATGACAGGAAACACGCAGTATGATCAATTTTAAGTACCAACAACCCATTTCTGTGTTTTGTGTTGTTTCCTATGATAATTGAGAATAACATTGGTTCTTCAGTAGCCACTTTCTTTCTTTCATCTCTTTCCTTCTTTTCCTTTCCTCTTGTTCTGTTTGTTTCTCTAGGCCACCTGAAAACTATACACTGAGCCCAGGTAGAAGCCCCTGGATTTCCACTGAGGTCTCCAAGATGGTGAGACAATGCCCATTGTGCTTGGTTCAGGAATCCTCGTCTCACAACTAAATCTCATCTATTTTTTGATTCCCTACTTTTCAGAACTTCTGCCCCTAAATAGCATCCAACTGGTTATTTCCAACTCTCACACTGTAGTTCTGTTTTTTCTGCTTACAAATATTGAAATTTTTATTTCACCATGGAGCTTGAGTGTATGACTCAGATAATAAAAGTTTTGGGAGCCTCTCTCCCTATAAAATAGCCTAAAATTTATAAAAACTTTGTTTTATTTCACAATGGAAAATTAATCAGATCATAGTATTATTAACATTAGTCCTTTCATGCTATTGCACTAATAGATTTTATTGAAAACATTTTAAAGGTATATGTCTATTGTTTCGGTATCAAACTTATTTTCTGTTGTGTGTTTTGTGCAATTCTATTCCTGTTCATGTACAATTAACTCCATAATTGATATTTTGCTTTCAGTTGATGCTTAGAACAATTATTTTGGAATATAATTCAGTTACACACGCTTCAACTGGGACCCACGTGTAATGTTGGAGCAGAAAAATTCCTGTCACCTAGTGACATTTTAGCCATCATAACAGCATAGAGCAATGCATTACTAATGTGTTTGTGCCGATGCTGGTGCAAACAAACCTACTGCACTGCCAGTTGTATAAAAGTCTAGCACATGGCCGGGCGCGGTGGCTCAAGTCTGTAATCCCAGCACTTTGGGAGGCCGAGACGGGCGGATCACGAGGTCAGGAGATCGAGACCATCCTGGCTAACAGTGAAACCCCGTCTCTACTAAAAAATACAAAAAAACGAGCCGGGCGAGGTGGCGGGCGCCTGTAGTCCCAGCTACTCGGGAGGCTGAGGCAGGAGAATGGCGTGAACCCGGGAGGCGGAGCTTGCAGTGAGCTGAGATCCGGCCACTGCACTCCAGCCCGGGCGACAGAGCGAGACTCTGTCTCAAAAAAAAAAAAAAAAAAAAAAAAGTCTAGCACATACAATTATATATAGTAAATAATACATGATAATGATAATAAACAATTATGCTAGTCGTTTATGTGTTTACTGTACTCTATTTTTAATCAATTTTAGAGTATACTCATTCTGCTTATTAACAACAAAAAAAGTTAACTATAGCTTAGCTACAGGCAGGACCTCCAAGATGTGTTCCAGAAGACATTATTATCATAAAAGATGACAGCTCCGTATGTGTTATTGCCCCGACCATCTTCCAGTGGAACAGCATGTGAAGATGGAAGACAATGATATCTATCATCCTGATCCTGTGTAGGCCTAGGCTCAAGTGTGTGTTTGTATCTTAATTTTTTAACAAAAAAAAGTTTAAAAATTAAAAAACAAATAAATAAAAATAAAAAATAAGCCTATGAATAAAAATATAAAGAAAGAAAATGTGTTTTGTACAGATGGACAATGTTCATTTTAACCTGTGTTATTACAAAAGAGTCAAAAAGATTAAAAAGTGTGTGAAGGAAGCCAGGCATGGTGGCTCATGCCTGTATTCCCAGCTATTGGGGAGGTTATTTTGGATGGGGTGCTTGAGCCCAGGAGTTTGTGCCACTGCACTCTAACCTGAACAATACAAAGAGATCACGTCTTTTTTTTTTTTTTTTTTTAAGGTTATAAATGAAAAATGTGACAGAAAGCTAAAATTAATTTGTTATTGAGGAAAGAAAAAATACTTTTTATGAATTTAGTGTAATCTAAATGTACAGTGATGTCCTAGACTGCACCTTGACTTACCACTCACTCACTGACTCTCCCAGAGCAACTTTCAGTCCCTCAGGCTCCCCTTATGCTATGTGCCCTACTCAGGTGTACCATTTTTAATCTTTTATACGGTATTCTTACTTTACCATTCTTATATTTAGACATGTTTAGATACATAAATCGTTATCATTGTTTTACAATTGCCTACAGTATTCAGTACAGTAACGTGCTGTACAGGTTTGTAGCGTGGGAGCAACAAGCTACACCATATAGCCTATGTGTGTAGCAGGCTCTACCATCTAGATTCCTGTAAGTGCACTTTATGATGTTTGCACAGCAAAATGACCTAAAAACACATCTCATAAGATATACCTGTTGTTAAGTGATGTACAACTGTATTTTAAAACTCTTTCTGTCATGCATTGTAATAATTTTTCACTTTATTAAGCATTTTCTCATAACGTAGTTTCTGTGTGCATACTAAGCAGCCATAATCAAGTACAAAAAATGATTTCTAAAAGTATTTATTTAAGTGATTTCCAACTACGGAGAACTCAAGTTGTTTTAAAACTTTTAAAATAAGGGCATATCAATAAATATTATATTATGTATCTTATATAATGTTCTATGTATCTTTAAATTTTTCAAAAGGTTTTAGGAGAAAAATCACTCTAAAGGAAATAATAAATATAATCTTTCAGTATATATATTGCAAAATGGCAATCCAGAAAGGCTCTGAAATACATATATAATACATATAAAAATGTATAGAGATATATATGTGCATTCACTAATGTATGTAGTATCTGCTTATCTACAGCATCACAACATCAAGGATTAAACTTAAAAAAAAATTTGGGAACTGTTTAGTTGAGATGTTTGTATAATTTTTTAATGTATAATGGCTATTCATAAATTACAGCTCTTAGCCACTTTTCTGTAATTTTTTCTCAATATATTTGCCAAACGTATTTGACTTTATAATTTATTTTGTTATTTTTTATAAATTTACTTTTAAATGTGAAACTTACCAGTATTTACAATTTTTTTAAGAAGACTTTTGTTTATATTAGACACTGGTCTGTCTTTTAATTCTTTTATTTTACATTTAACTTTTTATATAAATGGATATAATTAGTTGTGTTAAGTATAAAATTTGAATCTTTGAATTTTTAAAGCAACTAATCAAACATCAAAATTATATTTTCCTGATTGGTTTGCATTTCTACATTAAAAAGTTATATAATATGTAAATGCATGTATATATAATTTCTTATTTATAATATAAAGTCTTACTAATACTAGCAGTAAAATATAATGGTTATTTATAATATATAACAATATGCATAGCATAAATTATAATATATTATTCTTTTATTACAATACTAGTAAAATTTTCTGCTGTTACATTTAGAAATGTAGGATCTATATTTAATTAGTAATATAGACCTATGGGACAGTTACATGGTACATGGTATGTGTGGCAGTTTTATCAAGAGAGTATTTATATATAAGGTGTACAGTCGCCTCCCTGTAGCAGCAGTGCCTTTGTTTCTCTCTGCAGCATTCAAGCTCAGAGCACATTCTTCCTTGGCAGCTCCAGCCAAAGTCGAAGGCAATTAGCATTCCTACAGCCTGACCATATCTACCAAATCTCAGACTCTTCTTCAGTCATGTTACTTGTTGAGACTTCCCATGAAGCTGGACAAGACTTAGGCTCGCACCTCTCTCAGGATCTTTCTCCTCAATCTTTTTCTCCCTTCCCCTTCTCCTTCCATTGGTATAATACTAGCTTCCTAGTCTGAAGGGGTTCCCTGACTCTTCTTGTTCGCTCTTCCCAGCCTTCCACATGTATTTTCTGAATTAATTCCTTGCATTCACTGAATCTTCTTCTCAGAGGTCCTAAACGGAAAGAATCCACAAGTTCCTTTATTTCACTCGTTTCTCAAGAATGCTTATTAATGTTATGTTGGCTTCATTAAATGAATTTGGTAGCTTTCCATCTTTCTAATATTCTTTAAAAAATTTCTATTATGAGAATTACGCTTCTCTCAGGTTTTGAAAAAACAATTAAAACCTTTAGTCTTTGTAAATATTGTTGATTATTTTTGATAATCTTTCTTTTTTTTAGCATTATATAGTTTTGAAAATTACGCTTTTCTTGGAATAATTTTGAAGTTCATGTTTGGGTGGATTAATATACCTCTGTGTGGTTGGAAATCACTTAAATACTTTTAAATTTGCAAATCCTTCCTTGTAATTGATTATAACTGATTATTATGCAAACATAAAATATTTTATGAGAAAATGCTTAATGATTTGAAAAATTACTTCAAATATAAGATGAAGTTCATATTACATTTTTCTTAGGTTTTGAAAGAATAATTGAAACATTTATGCTTTGTAAATATTGTTCCTTCTTTTTTATAATCTGTTTCTTTTCTTATAGGATTTATGCTTTACATATGGCTATTATATATGACTACAAAATTACTATTTATATACATATAGACATATTTATACATGCATATGTAATAGTGATTTTCTAGCCATACACACACACGCACACACTCATACACACACATATATATATACTGTCTATTTATGGGTAGAGAAATCACTATTTTCTCAGGATTGTTCATACATTATTTTTATTCACTGATCTTCAGATTATCTATAGTTACATTATCCTTATTAGTCTTGTATATATGCAAATTTGTTTTCTTAAGTTATGATGCAATTGATTTTTAATGTCTAAGCTTAATTTTTACTTCTCAATTTACTTTCACTTTCTCTTATACAAGGGAAAAGATAGGGTCTCATGTTTTTGTATTTGTGCTGATACGTGAAGCTGTGAGAAGATGAATCCATATAGAAGGAACTCTGGGTCCAAATTCTAGGGAGAGTACACAGGATAGGAAAAAAAAAAAAGCTCTAGAGATAAACTGAAAATTCTTAATGGTGACAACAAGCAAGGCAAGTTAGTGTCTGAACACTAATTTTTAACAATAGCTACTACTTCACAAGATTTATATAATAATAAATATACAAAATTATGCAGATTATACTCAATTTTTTAATTCTTTTTTGTTCACATAATCACTAATAACATCATTTAACATGATTTCAATTAATTATCAAAATTTCAAGTGTATTCACTTCATTTAGCCCACCCTGGACAACAGCATTCTTTCACTTATCCATAGAATCTAATAGTGAATTATGTTATTTTATTTATCATGTGCTTTCTGAGATAAAAATCTATATGACTCGTGTAAGAAGATTTAAGAAAATTAAATACTGTGAACTGGAAAAGATATTGTGCTTATCTGAAAGTATTTTATAATCAAGCAGAATGCATGTTTAATGTGAGGATAATTTATTATAAAGTAATTTATTTCCTTTGTGTTTGTTCTACAAATAGGCTTACTTTTTAAAATACAATTTCTATAAAAATATAAGAGGACTAACATGACATTCATCTCATAAGACAAAGAGGAATACTGGCACTATTTTGGTTTATATGTCAAAAAGGTAGGAATGGAAATAATTATTCCAGAGCACCAGTTCACCTCTAGCTGGCCTGTGTATTCAAGCTGACTGAAACTTTTGAAGCTATTTCAGACACAGTCACACTGGGATATTCTTTGAGTTTTCTTGTCCTCCTGGATGCCACTTTTCTTTCATTTCACTTTTGGTTTTTTTTTATCTGTGCATTTTAATCCATTTGTGAATATTCCCATATTCTCTGTGCTAGATGCCTTTTTTAAGCAAAATAAAAGAAAAGAAATTTGTTCTTAATTTTTATTCTTGGCTAGTACATATTTTTGCCAATAATCTTGCAAAGATAAAAAGTATATATTCAGAAATGTTTACATTTTGAAATATTATTAAACAATTTCAATATTTTTTGATTGCAGATGTCACCTAATGAGTAATAATTATATGCTGGACATAGTAGTAGATATTTTTATACCATAACAATGTTGTGAGTTTGGCATTTTTTGAGTAAATGGACAAAGGCTGGATCTTAGTTGCCCCACTTACTATCTCTGTTACCTAAGGGGAGTCCTTCAAAATTGTGAAACTTCCCTTTCTAAATATGGGCAAGGAAGATTATAATGACATACTTCTTATAAATTTGTTTTGAGAATTGAAAGAGTCAATACAGGTAGAGCACTTAGCAATGCTGCTAAACACAGGGATAACTCCCATCACATTTTAGTTATTTGTTGGTATTAATATTTTCATTTTCACAAGATGAAATAGATTAATAGATGTTGAGTCGTTTATCAAATATCACACAGCTGATCTGAAGTTTCATCAGGTTGTAAATCTCTCTCAGCCATGGGTTCAGAGCCAACCTCTCTTTCCCTAAATATGAACAGTAATTTCTGGATGAGCAACTTAAGTAATGTAGAATATTCAGAAGATGGGGTGTGATGCAATCATGATCTGAAATATTGAAACATAGGTTTTTATGATAAATGGTGTTTTTTGAAGTTTGCACTTATATCTTCTGAGTTTGAAGGAAGTAGTTAAGAATTTATGTTTCTGAAAAATTGTATGGGAATCATGCCAGCAGATAGGCAACTCTGGTAAGATAAGAACTGAGAAATATTTACTTGATTTGGGTAATGCAAGTTCACATTTAACCTTAGTGAGAGCACCTTCTATACGATGGACACAAAAGCACACCAAGTTCAGTTGTCGATGAGAGATGAAGAATTAGAAACTAGGAGAGAGTATACACAATTCTTTCAACAAGCTCTGTGGTAACTAGAGGGAAAGAGTAGCTAGAGAAAAGGGAGTTTATTATAATAGTCTCAGGATGTTATGTATGAATTTCTCTTATCCAAAAGACACAACCTATATGTGGCTGTTGTGGATAAGTGATTCTTTGTGGTTTGCCAATTTCAGCATAAATAGACAGAGAGATGGTATCTTTCTCTTTGTAGTTACAATGAGAACCTGTTGATACACTTTTAATTCTGAAGATGAGAATTAAAGGAAAGCTTATTTAATGCAAAACTTCTGCAAACTTGGCATGATTTCTTATCCACTTTTATAATTTAATTTGTGTTATATTAGTAAAAATTTCACATATTCTTCATGGCAAGTATAATTCATTTAAGTAACTTGCATTATCCTCCCTCACTTAAGGCACTATAATACTTCAGTGGTAGTTTAAAAGTGCTGAAATGTATGGCCAGTAATTAAAAAATTGTTATAAAGGATTTGTGTTGACACAGTTTTCTTTCATCAATTGTTCATTTACAGAGACCGTATTTTACTCCTAGAGAAAATGATAAATTTTAGATGGGAGTGGCAAAAGAACTGAAGAACACTGGGGAGAGTATTACATTAATAACTGGAAAAAGAGAAATCTTGATGGAATAACAATATGGAAGCTGTTTCTATTACTCTAAATGTTTGTTTCAAAAGTCTGTTTATGCTGGAGGGTAGAGAAGAGGGATGAATTAGTCAGTGTCCTACTATGTTATTGCTATGATCCTAAACTTTTTTTGAATTTTTATTAATGTGGTTTGGTTTCCTGTCTGACAGAGGAGTCATACCTGCACAAATTGCATTAATGAAAAGATCTCATTCTCTTGCAATGTACCAGTAGCTATTGCTACTTATTCAGTCCATAAACATTTCAATTTGTTACAGGGATATTACCCCTTGGGCCTTGGAATGCACTTTAAACCTCCCTAGTGTATAGTTTTACTCATGGTAGAATTCAGTGGTTTCACTGTGATTACAGCAAATGGTATATTGGGCTAAACCCCAAATACCAAGCAATAAGTCAATAAATTGAATTTTTAAAAATTTTTTAAATTACCAACTTCTTGGCAATACTATATTTTTGCTTAAGTAAATAGTTCTAATTGACTTATGACCACATGTATTCTCTATCATATTTTGTAAAATATTGTGCAATTTTCCATATATCCAATCAACTTTCTTTCAAAGACCATTCCCCCAGATAGGGGAAAAAATGCTCCAATTCTCAATGAAATCTTTCTCTGTTTTTGCTTAACATGGTCTCTTTCAGGTGATTACTTAAGGATTTTCCACTTCTTCTAACTTTCAAGATGGTATCTGCATACAGGGAAAAGCACATACATCCTCCAGGCATGGGTAGACGAGTGTGACAGTTAGCCTGTTCCTCAGGTCCTTGCTTGATCTTTCAGTGATCTGGTATATTGAATCCTTGTTGCGTAACTAGCCCTTAGTTTGGACCTCCCTAGCACTGCCAGTCTTTTGAGGTTGACTGGCAATATCCAGTCACTTTTTGTTTTGATTTTTTGCTTTCCTTATAGTCTTGTCATATTCCTCCAATTATGGTGAGTAAGCACCAACTGCTTTTTAAGGTACTTGCCACTGCGGAGTTTAGTGCTACTGGATTTTCTTTGCTGTGGGAGTAGTCAAGAGAAGTGAAAGATTATTAACTCAGGCCATTTGCCTGGGCACTAGGCTCAGTCATTCCTGTTCCTCAGCAAAGGCTCCCTGCTGAACACATGGAGTGTTCTTTAAATTGTCTATAATTCGTCTAGCTGCATCTAGGATTGCTATGTTTGAAGTAATTTTACCACCATGTCTATGAGATTCTGTCTAAAGTTGAAAATAAATACCATTGGATTTATTTCTAAATATTGTCCTACTATATAGTTATGTGAGTTTTTAGGTCATATCTTAAAAAAATTCATCCGAAACTTCATCCAGGGCTCCTCTTAATCTCACCTACTTATATTTAACAACATAATGGTTTGGACTAAGGTAAATAATATGCTTCAAAATAGAGTATGCAACTATAACCATGTGCATGAAATGCAACTAGCTTTTTCCCTATTATAAATATTATACTATATTCTGGATTTATCAATGAGTTGTACATATATTTTTGAGAGAATGATGAAATGCCATTGAATAATAGTTTTAAGTTGCATAGTGCGTAAAACTATAGACTGCATTCAAAACCAATTTTAAGTAAAAGAATTATTTCCTTCAGACTATCGCATTATCAGATTGCATAAAAGCGTGCTTTAGTATTATTTTTATTATAGAGAAATATGTTAAGAGAACATATTTAGTAACCATTGATTAAAGATCATGAACTTAGTGAATTTATATGATAAGTTATAGATTTTTGTAATAAAAAGATTCAAATAATTTCTCTCTGATAGAAAAATAACTCCAGATATTATGGTTAATTGCCTCAAAGAAATTAACCAGCTATGTAAGTTCCTTCCAGTACTCATATGACTGACCATAGAAATCTCTATTTCTTGAATTATCTTTTGAAAATTTTCCTGAATTTTTCATTAAGAAGTTCAATAAAACATTTTATGTATGTTCAACTTAAATATATATGAAATAAATAATTTCATTATTTTGAAAATATACAGTTGATTTTTGTTATTTGCAGTAGTTGTATTCTACAAAGTCAGCATGAACACTGAATTAGTGAACCATTGCAACTAGGGTAAAGGCAGGGTTAGCTTCTTGCAAGTCTCTGGTCATAACGTTTTCATCAACTGAGAAATATTGTTAGGTATGTTTCTGTATAAAAACACCTTTGCAAATACATGTTGTTGATCTGCTAACATTGAAATTACAACCAAGAAAACTATGATTATATGAAATTTATCTAACAAATGTATTTTCTCCATAAGGCACATCACAACCTTCTTGTGCTGAGAAACATGATAGCAATTCAACACTATACGTAGGGCCGTTTTCAACAGTAGAATCAGCAAGAGAAAGCACAAAAATGTGAAAAATCTGGCACTAAATTGAGCATCTTCTTGTTTTAATTCAGCTGGAAATGTGTACATGGAATCATTTCACTTTTTTGCTCTGAATAACCATTGCAGCACCACCAACACTGATTTTGGAGTTATGAATATGTTTTAGCAAGTAGGCAAAAATTCACAAAAACAGTATCACAAATAATGACAATTGGATCTGTATATATACACACACACATAAACTAAAAACTGTCACATTCAATCCAATTGTCTCATTTATTATGAAAGAATAAAGCAAAATAATAAAAAGTTCTAAAGTATTTTATAAATAATATGTATCCCCAAAACAAAAGAAGCTGCAATGTTAAAAGGAATTTTATATTTTAAGATAAATTATTATTTTTTAATATAGTTCAAAATTACCCACTTTTAAAAGAAAAAAATGCAACCATTTTTCTCTTCTGCTAGTAAAATACATAACAAAACACACTTACCTATGAAATGAAAAATGGGGTTATCTGAGTCATTTTATTAACATGATTCTCTAATTAAGTAATCTTATCTATGCTGGTACATAATGACAGATGGAAATGCTTTGGCTTTGTTGGTACTGAGTTTGCACCAGGGAAACATACAGGCTTCCTTTGTGTAAAAGCTATGAGTATTTCTGTGTAGAAACAAGGCTAAGAATACTTTACAAGAAGAAAGCAGTTAAAGACTCACCTAATGTTGGTGTGATATACAGATAATGCATCAGAGAGTGTTTATGAAAAAAGGGATGTGCTTGCCACATAACATTTTAACTAAGACTATGTATCCACTGGAACACTAGCTCATAATTTAATTTCAAAATTTTATATTGATTGGTAAAATATTTCTGAGCTAGAAAATCGAAGGAAGAGTAACATGGATCCAATAGAGGCTTTTTCTTTTTTTTCATTTCCAGAAGTGTTTGAAGAAAACTTTTTCAACCCACAATATTCTTGACCACCCAAGATGACTACATAACTCCTTAGTTATACCTGACCCTTTAAAATTACTGCATAGCAAGTTTCCCACAACACTTTTTTTTTGAGTGAGCAACTAGAGAATTATATGGAGACTGATTTTTTTAAAATGAAAAGGATGAGAAGCAACAATTAGTCTAGCTTGGCAGAAATATATTTTTCTTTTGCTCATTGTTGGGCCATATCCTAAAAGTGTGCTAAGCCTAGTGAAATTGAAATATGTCCTGAGAGACCATAGAAATCTCAATGAGAGGCAGTGGAGTTACCCACGTGTGAAGTTTTGAGAAATTTTTCAGATTTTATAGCTTCCTATAGAAAACAATAAAGTTCTTATTAAAGTCCAACCATTTAGAAGGAAAGCAGGCAAGTGTTGTCTCTTTTGTTCCCAAGAAGTCTGTGCTGAATTCAAGGTTGTTAAGGCACGTCTGTGGGTCCCCAGTAATCCCTTGGGATAAAGGATCCCATGCAGATTTCTCTCATATGCTAGCTTCTCTTTTCAACCTTGGTATATAACCAAGCAGTAGGCAATATACAAGATAGAACTCTCTGCTTTACAGACCCTTCTTAAGTGTGTGTCACAGTGAGAAACATGAAGTAAAACAGAGCAAAGCATTTCTTTAATACCTTGGTATTTAGCTCTTTCATTTCCTTAAACAAGGTTTAAGTGAGACTGACATAAAAACAAAGCAACAAAACATGTTAGGACCATAAGTAAAATAGTGTATTTAAGTAATATAAGCTAGTATCATTATCTTAAAAAAATCCAAAATACATATTTTTCAATTCCAATTTTATGCTACTAGTGTCAGATGTTATATTACTTGGAACGTTATAGAGAGATTTGTATATCTAGTCCCACCCCTCTCTGAGTTAACAATTTAAGTTGGATGAGGAGACACAGAGAGGGAAAAAGAGAGAGAGAAAGAGAGAGGTGTGTGTGTGTGTATGTGTGTGTGTGTGTGTGTGATATATCATATATACCAACAGTGGAGTTGAGAAATTGAGAGATCAGAAAATTAAATTCCATCTTTAAACTAAAAGGTTATCTGTCTAATGAGATGAATGAAGCCCCCAAAAGGTTTTTTTAATGATTATTACTCATTTTATTTTTCCTCTGTTATTTTATTCTCTCTTTGGTGTCTATCCCTCTCACTTCTTTCTTCTCATTTTATGTAGATACACAGCAATGGATCAGTGTATTTTTCCCAAAGTTTACTTTCACAAAAAGTAAATAAAAATTTGAAAAGTACACAGATTGTCGGATTAGAATTTAAAGGTTGTTAAAATACTGCAAAGACTACCTATGTGGAAAGTTTAAAGAATAGATGTTGTTTATCAGAGATGGAAAAGATGATGAGTAACTCCACCATTCTATGGGTACTTCATTTTAGGTCAATGGCAAACATTTTCTACATTTTAATGGCAGCATAACAAGGAAGACATCTAAGGAATTTTGCTCATCAGTGTGGAGTAATAGACAGGCGTATTGAAATAGTCTCTTTCTATTTGTTTAATATGAATATGCAACTTGTGCCTTTTTTTCTTTCTTGTCTTTGTAAGTATAGATACTTGCAGGGGCCTTCCTTCTCACTATTCCCCTCCCATTTTCCCCTTCCCACTGTATTCTTTCCTTAGTTTTTCCTTCTTTCTATTCTGGGGATTGAGAATTTGACAAATGAAATATGAAAATGTAGTTTTTGAAGAAAGAATAAATGTTCTTCTCCAACCAAGAAGAAATCAAGTTTTTGGTTTGCGGGTTGGCAGGGGGTTAACTGACCATGAGATGCTGATGGGCAAGATCGGGGCAGACAAAGCCTGGAGAGTCGCCCCTGAGAGGGAAACGACTTCTCAGTAGCTCACTACTCACATGATGAGTAGGCCACAGAAACTCCTCAAGTTCCCAGAAGTCTATCTGAACACAGCATTCATCAGCCAAAAGTCCTTTGGAGAGTATGAGTATGGCTTCGCTCTCTTCTATAGATGGTGACTAGATCTTCTCTCTCTCATTCTTTCTCTCTTCCCTGCTCTCTACCACTTCTTTTTAAATTTTCTTTCTCTCTGACCTAAACTGATGCCTAGGTGAAAGCTTTGACTCTCTGGTGCCACATTCATTCTGCTACTTCATACTTTTACTCATAAAGTCACCTTTGTATGGTGTTCAGCAGAACAACAGCAAGATTGATCCAAGTAAATTAGAATGTCCAGAGTTCACTGCTGAGAAATTTAAATAACTACTTTCATAAATAGTTAAAAGAATAAACTGCTGAGGAACTTTGACATCTCTTCTTACGTAATTTTTTCAACATCAGAAAGTGAACTTGTATATGAAAGTATAAATTCGACAACACCCAGAATTCCTTTAACTCTATGATTTCATGGACACGGATTTGATATGGACAGGAGGTAACGAAATCCTGGGTAGAAGAGGGCAGGGTCCCTCGCGAGGGTTCCACCCTCAAGTCTGGATTTGTGGCCCTAAATGAGAACTTCACATCCCTGTTTTCCTGCCCAAATGTTGCCTTTGGACCCTCCACACTCCCCACCCTGTAAACATATAAACCCCAAGTTCCACTGGCAGAGGAACAGAGTAGTATGACAGAGAAGGAGAGAAGAGAAGAAGCATCTGAAAATCGAGAGGAGAAGAGGCAACTGAACACCAGAGACTACAGTCAGAAAGGAGTTCCTCTGGGGATGGTCAGAGAGAATTTCATCCATGGATGGCTGAACTCCAGGACAAGATTATCTTCCCACTCCATCCCCTTTCCAGCTCCCCAACCTGCTGAGAGCCACTTCCACCACTCAATAAATCTCTGCATTCACCATCCTTCAGGTTCATGTGATGTGATTCTTCCTGGATGCTAGACAAGAACCCGGTTACTAGAGGGCAGGGAGTAAAAGGATGTCACCCTGACCCTCCACTGAGCTGGTTAACACTTAGCTGTCCATGGACAGAAAATGCTAAAAAACATTGTTTGTAACACTTGCCTTCTGGGGCTTCAAAGGTCATGTGCAATTCCTCGATGCTGCCACAGGTGGTATAAGGTTTGTTTCTGCCGTCACCCAAAGGCATTTGCCCCAGCTCCTCCACCTGCTCAACTCTATGCTCACCCTTCCAGAAGGGGTTTGAGCCACCCCTGTCTCAAGTTCCTCAAGGGTGTCAAGGGAACTCTTCCATCTCAGATTCTAAACTAATACCACTCAACAGAAAATTTCAACAATATAAGATTCATCTACCATGAAACATGTATCTGTAATGAATATGAATTAGTTAAGATTGCCTGAGTGGCCACTTTCTCATATGCGTCCAAAAAAATTTGTATGCTTTTAAACTTCAAAATAATTATGTGTTAATTCCTCATTTTTCTAGCAAATTCTTGGATGATATTTATGTCCTTTTATGTTTGAAAGGTATAACCACAGATTTGAGATAAAGGAATAAGATAGTACATCTAGTTGTAAGCCTATATAAAAGTACATTAAAAGCCACAGGGAACATATTTGAGCAGATAAGGGCAAGCCTGGAAAGAAGAACATTTAAGCTTTCATCCCAATTTGACCTTCAATTACAAAGACATATGCAACTTTGAAATTGCTTTCCATAATAGTAAAATAATAGATGTGCTGCAAATGTCTATATATTTGACATCTTATTTAATTTATAAAATATCTTTGAATATCTTTAAAACTGATTATTAAAATTTGAAGTTTTAACTCAAATGCTGTAATTTTCTTTCACTTTAATAAACCCTTTCTTGTTCCAGACACTGTGTTCTTTATAAAAGTCTTTATTATACAATTGTTGAATAATTACTTTTATAAATAGTCTCTCATTTATTTCCGAAATGCAGGTATTTTTTCTCCTTTTTGTATTATTGATGAGGAGACTAGGGCTTAGAGTCAGACTAGTTACTGTTGTGGGTTGAATTGTGATCTCAAAGATATACGTTGAAATCCTAATCTCTGGTAACTGTGAATTGAACCTTATTTTAAAGTAGGACCTTTGAAGATGTGATCATATAAAAATGTGGTCATTTTGGATTCTCGTGGGCTCTGATCCAATACCACCAAGGTCCTTATAAGAAGTGAAGAAGCACAGATACACACATGCATGCGCACACACACACACACACACACGAGTCTACTATGTGAAGATGGAGCCAATGATTGGAGTGATTAGCCTACAAGTAAAGGGACGTTAAGGATTTGCAAAAACCACCAGAAACTGGGAAGGAGACATGAAACTGATTCTCCTTCAGTGCCTTCAGAAGGAGCTGACATAGCTAACACTTTGATTTCAGACTTTAGTCTCCAGAACTGTGATAAAATAAATTTATGTTGTTTTAAGCTACTCAGTTTGTGGTACTTTGTTATGGCAGTCCCAGATAACTAATACAATTACCAAAGTCACTGCAAAGCTAAAATTTGAGTTTCCCATATCCTTGCCATCTACCAGACTAGTGATAGAATCAAAACTAGTAACATAGTTTTGAGGAAGAATACATTTTTGTATACTAGCTTCATATATATTTCCACTATTGTGCAAAAAAGAGGCATTCAGTCATGTTTATCAAATATTATTTGAATTAAGCCATTTATTATGCTACATACAAAGTTGAAAGAAATACTTCTATGACATCGTTATTCTATTTTTAGGTGCTAATTGAAGGATCCAGAGTTTTAAAATCATGTTTCTTTGAATACGTTTTTTTTTTCCCTTAGAAGATATAACAGGTTGAGATTTTAAGTCTTAACACATTGATTTTGCATTTATCACTTTCTTCTTAGACCTGTAAAGTTTTGAATAATTATGTGATTGGAAAGATATACGGAATTAATTACAAAGCCTATAATTTTTTAGATGAAAAAATGGAAACTCTCCAACATGTCAAATTGGAGAAAGAGATGGTCATGATTCTCATTCTCTTTCAAGCACACAACATTCTTTGGATTGACTTCCATAACTAGAACATGGAAACCTCTTAAATGGTCTGGATTTAATTTGTAGGTATTTATGCTTATAATTTTAATGTAAAATCTGAGATTAAGAGGAATGTTAGTTACAAAGTACAGAAAACTGAGATGTTTTAATGAAAATGTACCTGTGTTGTTTTGTGGGGGGTTGTTTTTGTGTTAGGATCTGATTTTGCCCTGACAAATCATAGTTTTATTAACTTAGAAGAAAAATTCTTCTCCTTTGCTTTGTAGATTCTGGGAAATAAACATGAATCTGTCATTTGAGTCATCATTATTTCTAGAGTTCCAATTATTTAAACAACTTTTATACCTAACACAAATGCAAATATTACGAAAAGAATGAAGACCTCTAATTAACCACTTTGAGGCTTCAGTACTTAAGACAGAATTGAGATGTTAATAGGGTTTACATTCCTCACCAAAGTTTGTCTTGAAACATAAAACTGTTTTTAAGAGTCAAGAACAACCTCAAATATGTTTAACATATATAAGCATTAGTCTTCCATTCATGTTACTTTAATAAAGACACAGAATACAAACAAGGTCACTTCCTTGCCTTCACTAGACATGAACTAGGAAAGAACTAAGCCCCAAAGCTGACAGCTATGGAAAATCTGCCAATCAGTTTAAAGGTCAATAAAAAAGTTAATTACATTTTTAGCATGAGAAAAAAGTATACAATGTTCCTAACACACAATAAATTTTTAACATTAGTAACTGTACCTGAATTTTCAGAATCTATTATGAATTCTAACGAAAAATTACAAGGTTGGTGCAATACTCTATTCTTAGAAATTGTTTAAGAAAGAATCAAGTGATTTAACAACAAATTTATTATTTCATCTACAAAATGCTCTTTGTATATTGGCATTGCTGTGAATTTCAAGACTCATAGTGAGTGTCATCAAGATGTTACCATTTTTCCTTACTTACTTTTAAATACCATATTCCTAAGGGGCAGGATCAGAAGAACATCTTGCATTTCTAATCTTAATATTTTATATAAAAGAAACCACTTTAATTCCCCCCAGAGCACTTAACAGAATAATAAAGGATATCCTGTATCATCTTTTATTGTTGCAGTTACATGCAATTTATCTACAGATGTGGACAAACCTTTCTTTAAAAAAAAAAAAAAAGAAAGAAAACATGCCAGAATTCTAAAATATCTAGACAAAACACAATTTTATTGTATACAGCCACATTTCTTTGTCTAAAAACAGACAACCCTTGATAGTGACTGATCATAAAAAGAATCCCCAGGAGCATGGAGACACTATAAAAAGATCTAGAAGGAAGTCATTATGCCGTTGAGGGAATAAGAAACTTAAGTCAGAGAGTTGTGAAATGTTCTCATTACAGGTCATCTTGGTAATTATCTGACATCGACAGACAGAGTCACTTCTTAATCAAAAGAATGAATCATTACTGATATTGATTCAGACCAAGATGTTTGAAATAATGAGTTAAGTAACTTAAGTATAAATGTAAAGATAATTCCAACAACTTCTTTGCTAAAGTTTTGTACTAAATAATAAAGAAATATTTATAATTTTTATTTTTTATAATTTATATTTATAATGTAACCATTAAAAATAACCATAACTGAAAACAAAATTTTAGTACTATAACCTGTATATCACAACTTAAATATAATTAAGGTTGCTAATATTTATAATGCCACTGACATGGATTATTTATTATCAAGCAGGCCAAATAATTACTTTCTTTAATAATAATAAAATAACATATAGAATTTCATGGATAGAAGAACACTTTTGAAAATTGTTTAAAATAACAATTTTCAGAACAAAGAGGCTAGATTGTAATAAATAACTAGCCAGTTTAGCAAAGAGAAGTATAACTAAATCTAAATTATATTAAACTGAATTTAACTACAGTTGAGCCCTGAAAAGATTTGAGGCTATTATAGATGTAATCTGTAGGCAGCACACTCTTCGTCAAACTGAAATTAAAGACAAGGAGAAGAGTTGTAGATGCAACACATGGTAAAGAGAATGAATAGTTAGCCATTAAACAAACAAACAAAAAAAAACGGTAATCAGTGGAGAGCTGCTGTAAGATGTGGATCAAACTATGACAAGTAGCTTCCTTTCCATGATCAAATTGCTGTTGGTAGTGACAAAAGGGTAACAGAGAGGAACTTCTAGAAAACCAAGGCTATTGCCCACAGTCTCTTAGGGTTATATAATGAATTAAAACAAAACAACCTCAGTGAGTGCTTAACGGTACAAGCAGTTAAAGGAAAAAAAAAAAAAACAAAAATAAAGAAAGAAAGAAAAAAATGGCATCACTCTACTGAACAAAGGACCCACCTGAGACTCCATTATACTCAGGATTCAATTTGAACCCGAGAATATTTAATAGCTATATTTTCATTAAGAGGAAATTTCCACACTCTCCATTTTCCTTCTATTATCAGAGTAGTAAATACGTTTGGTTCTTAGAGTCCAAATATCTGTATTAGATTCCTGGCACCATCAGTTATTAGCTATGTGATTGGGGGAAACTATCTGCAATTCAATTCATTCTCTGTAAAATAGAAGTAATGATCATACCTATTGTTTAGTGTTTTTCAGATGAACAAGTGAACTAAATACTCAAAAATGTGAATCATCATCAATAGAAAAAATTCACCATTTCTTCATCTGGGAACCACTGAATACACTATATTATGTGAATCTCCTCAAATTATAATTCACAGAGTAATTCCCATTTGATTTTTGGGTAATGCTTATAGGAAGACAATGTTGAATAATGCATACAAATAAATTATTTGTGCAATAGCTAACCTTGAGCTATTTCAGCTAGACACTTAATATAGTATAAAATCAGGCTATGGTGAAACAAAATGGGCCAGAAACACTTTCAGAAATAAATAGAATGTGATGCTTGTTTTTTCACAAACTGATGTCAACACAGTACCCAGAAGGGCTTCTTGAAATTTTTTGTGACAAACCTGTTTTTAACAGAACTTACATTAGGCCCTTTTTTTAAAAAAGAAAGCTGTTATGATCTGTCAGGTAAATAATGCATAATTAGTGCTGCAAATTCTTGTAAATGATTTCCTGAAGATTCTTATTTATTGTACTGTAAAACATATTATGTTACATATCTGTATATTCTCTTTCATATTGATTTTTCCATTTTAGGATTTTTATGAGTCTGGATTATTGCAAACCCATATAAAACATCAGGATAAAATTGGAAAACCCAGCCTAATTAATTTTAAAGAGATAATTTTATGAATATTTCCCCAAATGCAGATGTTTATTTTCTTTTAAGTAAAACACTGCAGATACAGAGACTTATTTTTATTAAGATATATTATACTGGTAGAAATAATCTGTAAGTTTAAAATATTTAAGGAGGTGAAACTGAAACCACCTTTGCAAAGTTTATAACAGTGAGAAAATTATGACAGGAAAGAGATCTGAATTAATTGACTCTATCTTGCTTTTACCTTCAAGCTGCCCTTCTTCAATTCTGTTACATATCTGCATATGTCGTAGGTTGAACTAAATTGGGAAGAATTTAATTTGCAGGTTAACTTTGAAACAAAGATGATAACAGCCCCTCCTCAAAGGAAACACTTTCCTTGTTTGGGTACCACCTTTTTAAAACCAACAAATTAGCCATGGGATTAGAAATTATGGCTCAGGAGTCATGCAGGAAGAGGCCACAAGTTTCCTAACTTCCACAATTACTCCTGTGGATAGCATCACTGTTGTGAAAACCTGAGACTGTTGTTTGTGGTATTTTTTCAGAACCTGTATTCTAATGGATTAGCTGGTGGCTCCCTAAACAGTAAACTGGCTCATTTGTTCCTGTGGCCGCCTCCCAGGAACTGACTCAGGACGAGAGGACAGCTTCAAATCCCTGTGATTCCATCCCTAACCCAACTAATCAGCATCCCCTAGCCCCTTACATGCCAAGCTGTCTTTAAAAAAAAACCATAGCATCTGAATTTCTGATGAAACTAAATTGAGGCAGATCTTACTATAAATCTGGTATCCTGTTTAGCTGGCTTTACATCTATTAAACTCTTTCTCTGTTGTGATTCCTCTGTCTTGACAAATCGGCTCTATCTGGGCAGTGGGCAAGATGAACCCATTGGGCATTTACAAAAAGACTTTTTAAAGGGTTAGTATATATCATTTGGGGGAAAGTCTCATGCTCTTTCCCTGAATTTATGGGAAAAATGGTGAATTTTTGAGGAAATGCAACGTGATTTAACAAGATATCCATAAAAATCTGAAAAACGAAGACTTTCCAGCTAGCTTTGAAATGACATATTTCACAGGTGGGATAATAAGAATTGAGGCCAGAATAGATGGTCTAACTTTCAAATTACACTGTTGTACCTCAAGGGCAGAAAAGGATAAGGCTTAGGACTATAAACACATGAGCTTTTCTTCTCCCTCCCATCTAAGTATTTGCTAATTACAGAGATCCATGTGTAAACTTGTATCTTACACGATAGAAGCCTGCTCTTGCTTCTGAGCTTCTGTCTGCTTATACCACTTGCAGTTAGTCACAATGGATCCTTAACTCAGATTTGATGTACATGAACAGTATATCTTCACCACATTTAAGCTTTTATATTCATTTGAAATATGTGAAACTGTATTTTACAGTCTTTCTAATCTTAGCAAAGATAAGTATGATAGAATGCTATTGAAAAGCAGTCTTTTGCTGTCAGCATATGTGGAATCTAATCCCAGCTCTATAACTTTTCACACTGTGGGAAGTGGATTGGGTGAGTTAATCTCTATGCATCAGTTCCATAATCCTAAAATGAGGATATGATTTGGTAATTTATAGTGTTGTTAGAGCTTCAAACAAGCTTCTAGACTTCGTTTGCATTCCCAAATGTAAAGAGGTTAAAAGTTGTTACTCCTATTCCTACAACAGAAATTTAACACATTGAAAATCAGCAACTCTTCTTAGGCCCATCAGAGAATTGAAGTCATGGGGAAAATTGCTGCCATGTGAACTGGAGAAACAGACAGGCATATAGGGAGAATCACAGTTTACCAAGGACAGAATCCCACTTCCAGAGCCATCATCTGTAAAGACACTTCTAATTGTAATGATGAGCTGCTAGAGGATCAGTGTGGAGAACCTGAGAGTTAAAAACTGTGAGAGGGTCTAGTTTTAGGGAGTCCTTCACACTTAGTTCTGAGTTTCCTTCCAGTGACCCAACGAGAGTCTTTCCACTAAAGATCAGAGATAAACTTCTTGCAATTCTTGTGTGGGGGGATGGAGGGTTGGTGACTAATCATTTCTGAATATACCCAGAGCTATCTGTTCTCTTTGACAAAGCCTGCCCTCAAGGGAAACTATTTTACCTAGTGCCTAAATGACTAGGATGCTACTCAAGTCCAACTGACATAAAGAAAGAGATATACCAACTCAGACTCACTAAAAGACTGAGACCTAATTACACAACTATAGAAGATTTTACCTCCCCCTATACCTGATCAACCCAACAGGGCTCCTATATAATAGCAGGGAATTACAGGCAAAAAGAACCGAAATATTGGAGTCTCTTTAAGGAGGTTCAAGGAAAATCCAAAGACAACAGAGAAGACAGAAACAAATACAGAAGAGGAAATTTTAGCTTCTAATTCTACAGCTACAGCACACATTGAGCACAGTCTAACTCTTAGCCAAATAAACAGAAAACCTCGCACTAAAGAAATATTTACCTCACTTTCTTTTACACAATACATCATGTTTACCTTTCCACAAAAAATTACAAGTCATGATAAAAGACAAAAAAAAAAAAAAATCCCACAGTTTAAAGAGATAAAGTAAGCATCAGGACCAGACTTGTATGGGAGAAATGTTGATATTATTAAACAGAGAATTTAGAATAACTATGATTAATATGCTAAGGACTCTAATGGAAAAAGTAAATAACATACAAGAGAATAAGTGGATAAAAAGAGACATGGAAATGCTAAAAAGAAAAAAGTCTAAAAAAGACTCAAAAGGAACTTCTATAAATCAAAAACACTGTGATAGAAATAAAGAATGCTTTTGATGGGCTCACCAGTAGACTGAACACAGCTGGGGAAAGAATCAGTGAGCTTGAATAAATATCAACAGAAATTTTCAAAACTGAAATGCAAAAATAATAAAGAATAAAAAAGACGAAACTGAATATCAAAGAACTGTGGGACAATTAGAAAAGGTATAACATATGGGTAAAAGGAACCAGAAGAAGGAACAGAAGTAAACAGAGGAAAAACAATTTATACCAAAACATATTATATTCAAACTGAAGAAAATTAGAGGCAAAGAGAAAACCTTTAAAGAAACCAGAATAAAAACACCTTACCTATAGAGAAATAAGAATAAGTATTACATTAGGCTTCTTTCCAGAAATCATGCAAGCAGGAAGAGAGTGGAATAAAATATTGAATGTATTCAAAGAAAAACAAACATAGAATTCCATATCTAGTGAAATTATCATTCGAAAAAAACAAGAAACAACTGGAGAAGCAACTTTCTCCAAAAAACAAATAAGCTTCTACAAATATAAAGTGTGTGTCAAATATGTGGTATAATTCTGAATTATTGCTTCATAAATGGTAGCTGTTTCAATAACCAATGAGAAAAAGTAATTATGCTCTGAGTATTCATGGGTAAATAATGCACTGTGCATATTTTCATAATTTTTACTTAAACCTTATTAAACTTCACAGCTAAGTAAACTGAAATTTAAAAATTTTAATCTCAAGTGTAAATAAACAACATTTCAATAAACAACAAAAAAACTCAAAGGAAATACCAGTTTCATAAGGAAGAGAGATAACTCATGAACTTGAGAGTAAAAGGCATTTAGTTGATATAAATTAAATAGCTAGTTGATAAACTATATTTAGAGGTTCTAAAACTTAATGATTAATGCTATATTTAGATAATTTTGGAGTAGACCTATACATAGGAAGGTGAATATTTTTGCAAAATTCCCATCAATTGACAGAAAAATAATATAATTTCAATTATGTTAAATCTGGCTGCACATTCAATGCCTTGCCATCACTTTCTGGTCTTTTCAACCCTGGATCTTCAACTGAACTACAAAATTAAAAAAATAAATGATTTGTGTAACATATCTCAGTTATCCAAATATGATGCAATTCTAGATGTGTGGGAAATAAATTAATTTATTACATACAATGCATGCCTTGGAGCACTCGGGTTTAATTTTCTCAAGGTAACTTAGTTGAAAGGCCATGCTCAGACCATTGAATCAGAGTCTCTGGAAATACGATCCAGCCACCATGTGTTTGTTAATGTGTTATTTTTTTGTTTTGGATTAATGCAGGTTTTATAAGCTTTTCATGTGGAAAATCACAGATTCATAGTATTTTTTAAAAATATGACAGCTAACAGAAGAGATTAACAGATATAAAACAGAGGTAAATAATTTACCAAACTAGGAAATTGGAAATCTGATTCCACAGATGTCTATGAGGACAAGTCCTTAGTTATAAGGAGAAAATGATAGACAAAATAATTTAATTCACAATTTTATTTAGAATCAGTATTAAATATAACAATCCTTTTATCATGTTGATATTGTTGCACAATGAACTGGAAGAGTCCAAAATTTTCCTTTTCAGGAAACTAACTGCTACAAAAAAAAAAAAAAAAAGTCCAAAATGTTTGCAGCACAGACATTTATTCAGTTACTTAATACACATATTTAAAGAGGCCTTATTCAGAAAGTGTTGCAATTGTCTGAATAGCATATGATCTTGTGAAACAAAATATAAGCCAAGAAAGGCATAAAGAGTGAGACCTGATAATATCCTGCGATATTCACATGGGCATTCTAATGCACAACTTGGCATAGATCTTAGGGTAGCAAGAAAGTTAAGGCTTCACCTCTTGAATCCAAATGGAAAGGACTATCTAGCTGTCTGCTCTCTGTGATAATCTAATGAAAGCCACTGATTTCTCACTAGAGAAAAGCAACTACACACTACATTTTGTGTGCTACTTAGGGTTTCACTGAGTCATTCAAATCCACTCATGGGCTTTGCCCAAAAAAATCCTGCTATTTATTATTTCCAGATAATAAATTACTCAGAATATTTGCTTTGCTTCTGAATTATCACTATTATTTTAAGGTTGTTGGACGGTTTGGATCACGATTACTAGGTATTAGCATGAAAATTTAAGAACATAAACACACAGATCCCCTTTTATGTAATCGAACATTTCTTAAGCACTTATATGTGGCATTTTTCTAAATACTTTAAAATAAACATCTGTGTTTAATTTCTAAGTTTCTTTTCCTTCACAAGAATTTTCAAAATTCTGTGTATTTTATCAGTTAAGTAAACAAATTATGATAAACTAAGATTAATTTATCTGCCTGACATAAATATCAAACTGCAGGAAAATTTTGATTCGTTATCTGGTCCCACATGGACATAAAATTTATACTAATTTATATATTAATTTGAGGCTTTGTGCATAAATGTTTTATTGTAATTACTCAAAATGACTGTTTATAGAAATGGATTTCCACCCATTCTTTTATGCAGTTTAAACTGTAGAATTTCGCTTTTTTGTGTAAGCAGAGCATAACTTTTTTTTTTTAACAATTATTCTTTTGAGAGATTTTTTTGAATGAAGTGAAATGTGGGGAGAGTTAGTTATCAAGTATCTTTAAGACAAGGTCTCCTGTAATTTTTAGCAGTTTTATCAGTTAGCAGAAATTGCATGGTTAGTATAGGAAAGTCAGTTTTAAAAATTCCAACAAACTCCGTAGATGGAGAAGATATGCTTTCCAGAGTTGTAACATTATTTTTTCTAAAATGTTGTATTTTCCACACAAAAAAAATGAGGTAGATAAAAACACAACAATATGTAACCCACATACTGGAAAAAAAAATAATAAAAACTGACCCTGAGGGCACAGGTATTGGATTTAGTATACAAAGAATTTAAATCGGCTATTAAATATCCATTCACAAACATATAGGAAACAATCTGGAGCACAATTTTGTATTTCTCATAGCCAGGTTGACAAATGCTAAAGAGTAATTTCTTGTGTACTCACTTCTTCTAGATTATGTTCTGCATATAAAAGTATTTTGGTACATCACTCTTTTCTTTTATCTGATAGCAAAAAACAACTGCACAAAGCAATAATTATAAAATGGGTTGAACTTCTAATGTGTAGATATATAATTTGTGTGTCAATAATAATAAAATAAAATGAGAAGGTCTGTATTCCTATAAATCAATTCACCAGACTAATCAAAGTTATTCTTTGGTAGGAACAATTTTATGTTCAATAAATATTTGAGACTTTTTTTAGACTTTTTTTTTCCCATACTAACAGGAAGCTACATTTTCCAAAAGGAAAACCAACTTAAACTCTAACAGATTTGAAATAAGTAAGAAATTTGGACACCTTATAGCTTGAGTAGGTTTAATTTGGAAAAACATATTTTCCAATATCTACTTTCTTAATGGCTTCCCTAAAATAAATACTTAAAAAAAAAAAACTCTATAAATTCTATTATCTGTAAACCAGTGCTCATTCTATTGAACAAAAGAGATATTTTATCCATGTTTAGTTAGTGAAGGGAATGTTAAAGAATCAATTTAATACTCAAAATGTTATTCTAGGCAACTATGCCAAGATTTATCAATGAGATAGATATCTTTTTTAATAGTAATCGTTTAACTTATTCTACAGATTTTGAGAAAAGCTTTTATTCTAAAGTACCTATCTTTCTCAGAAGATCATTTCAATTCATTTGTCAAACATTTATTGAGTGTCTTACATATACACTCCTGTGCTATGTGCTTATAATATTAACATTTATAAAACATTAAACTTGCTTACAAAAACAACAGTTTATTTGCATGCATATAGTGAGTATCACTTATAATCAGAATTCATTAAAAAGCTTCCACTTCTATTTAGGAGATTAGGAAGGTACTCAAACATATGGTAAATTTGGAAAGTGGGTAGTAATTTTTTCCTTCATCATAGATTATGTAAAACCAGGAGAAGTATTAGAAATAGAAGTAACTTCTTACATGTAATGTAAGAAGTTAATGTAAGAAGCCAAATTAATGCTACAATTGGCAACTTTCTTGTTTTATCATTTGGGTATCACTTATGAGTCAGATAAAAAATAAATTTATTTAACACTTACTAATATGCCAGTTTGTTTCCAAAACAATTTCCAAATAAATAAATAGCATCATTTTATTTATGAGGTAAAAGTTATTGACTCCAATTCCAGTTCTCTTTCCATTAAATCTTGTTGATTCACAGAGGACTGTGGAAGGGCATGCTCAACCAGGAGCAATAAATAAATCTGTGTTTCCATGAAGCAGTGTCCGGACTGCTTGTAGAAGTAGAGTGGAAGGGTAGAGAAAATAGAGTCTGACTTCCTGCATGTAAATTCTGACTTACTCTTTGTATTTTTTCTATGCTCTGTAACAAACGACCACATAATGGCTTAAAAACATTAATCAATTAGCTCAAGTTGTATAAAGTCAGTACTGGGAACTCTGCTCGGCTTCCTTTACCTGAAATCAAGGTGTCAGCAGGACTCAGTTTTTGTCTGCAGTCTCCTAGGAATAGTCCACTTCTGAATTAAATCAACTTATTGGTAAAATTCAGTTCCTTGTGGTTGTAGGACTGAGATCCTCATTTACTTGCTAGCTATCTATTGTGGATCACTCTCAGTTCACAGAGGATACTCTAGGATGCTTCAATGTTCAAAGCCAACAGAGGAGAATTTTTTCTCTCCTGGCGAATGCTTCATGCATCTACTCCCTCTGACTTTAAGTCTTTGGCTCCAGAAGAAGACTTGGAAGGGCACACCTCATTAAGTCAGACTGACTAAAGATATCTGTCTTTATTAAAATTTACTGTGTCAAATAACAATCTCAGAAAGTGAAATCTATCATAGGCACAGATTCAGGGATTATGCAGGGTATGTATATCATGATATACTGATCTTGGAAATCATATTAAAATTCTGCCTGCTACACTCTGTGACTTTGTATAAGTCATTTAATCTCTCAAAGTTTATTTCCCTGTAAATATAATGGGAATGTCTATTTAATCCAATGGTTGTGAGGATTACCGAGAGGTAATATATAAAGGCATTTAACTCATTATCTAGATCATAATGAGTATCTAATAACTATTTAACAATCATTGTATAAGTTTTAGTTTTTATAGAGCAAATTTAAAAAGGAACAATATAATATTTTAACAGTGAGAATCAGTGTATTTTAGTTACACATATTATTTTGTGAATCAAAGAGAAAAAAGTTGATGCAAGTGGCAGTTTCAGTTAAAAAATCTGTAAGATTTAATTTTTCTTAGGATTTGCTAGGAATGAAGCTTCTTTATTGGAACTAGAAATAAATAATTTTTAAAAAGATTTTCCACACCCACTTTAATCACTGCATTAATGCTCATGGGATTTTAGTTTAAATCTAATTCCATTCATTTTAATTCCTTATTAAACCAAATGGTGTTCTATCTGCCGCATAATTGAACATATTCTTAATGAGAAAGTAGTAATCATTAAATTCACCATTTACACACTGGGAATGAATTGGATATTATTCTTTATCTTGTCTGCTAAACCAGGCTACTATTGCTGAGTTGGCTAGTATTGAAAAATTATGTGGTTGATTTCAAACAAGTCAGTGAAAAATATGATCTATTAAAATGTCCATACGCTTGTTAAAAACTTGGGAGGGAAGTACACAGTAGAGAGTCTACTCTTTAAAAAGAGATGATTATTTTTACATGAATATGATATATGGGTCCAGCTTCAGAATATTTGGACAAAATAACAGATGCTTCAGCACAAAAATATGTTCCTCATGCAAAAATGTTTGCAATTTAATTATGTGGAATACTGGAAAATGATATTATATATGTTGCAAATATTGGGAGGATAATTTCTCTCTAATATCAGCTATTAATAGCTTTAAAAATTAAACAATTCTGAAAGGAGAATTTAAATAAATCAGAAAGCAATTTGTAAAGTAATTTGGAATTCTACAACTGCTTTTTAACATTTTAGGTAATCAGTTTGTTACTTATGAAATGGGAACAACACGTGAACTTCTCTGCTTTACTTTTTTAAGATAGTTATTTTGGGGGCTTATTAAGAAAACATCTACAATGTTACCAAAAGTGATTTATATGCTCAGAATAAATTTATTTATAAACAAGAATTTGATTGCATATACATTTCTGTGTCAAATCAAATACTTTCCTGGAGGATTGGTTGCTATTTTATAAAATAGGTTTCAGATGTTGAGTGCCCAGTAAAGATTTGAGGCCTATGAAGGCCCCTCTTTTCCCAAAGGTCCTGCTGGACTATCACTGTAGCACCCATACTGGTCCCAGAGCTCCTTAGAGTTTAATTTTCTGCATTTTAAAATTAGTAATATATTAATGCTTGTGCATCCTTTACTAGATATATGAGGATAAAAATGAGATAACAGCTATAAAAAGTTTTTAAAAACTGTAATTTGAAAAATTTAAAGACTGTGATACATTTTAAAACTAAAGACTTAATACAAAAATATTGTCAATGCAAACTTGGTGTTTCTTAACGGATACTAGATTGGAACCAGACTGCATAGATAATGGGAACAACAGATGGTTACACTGCACTCTGTCTTCAAATAGCTTTAACATAACTGTAATGTAAATACCATAACTATTGGGTTTCCATCTTTTTTGTGTGTGTTTACCTTCAGCTTACTTCCAGAATCAAATTATAATACGCATAGATAGTTTTAATTTTTCCAAATTTTTCAAATATTTATAAAAACTGTAACTGAGGGAAAATAACCAGCATAATTACATAAAATGTGATGAAAATGTATTGCTTTGGAAAGCATGGGTCAAGCATTTCTGAGTCCAAAGAAAAGTCCAATGCCAAAAAATTAACACTTTCTATTCTAATATTCCTCTAATTCTTAGAAAACTCTGTGTGCCATGTGTCCCATTTGAAAGTTCAGACTATATAATTACTTAATTTTTTACTAAAACAACCATATCTGTTTTCATAATGTAAACAGAAACAGTAGTTACATAGAAGTAGCACTTACTTGTATATTGTAAAAAACACATTTGTTTTCTCATTGGTGAAGACAAAACTTTTAAATGGATTAAAATGAAACTATATGACAAAGCTACCATAACAAAAGAGCATGGTACTGGTACAAAAACAGACTTGTAGACCAATGGAATAGAATGAAGATCTCAGAAATAAGACTGCACATCTACACCATCTGATCTTCAATAAACCTAATAAAAGCAAGAAATGGAGAAAGGATTCCCTACTTAATAAATGATGCTAAAAGAACTGGCTAGTCATATGCAGAAAATTGAAACTGGATCCCTTCCTTACACCTTATACAAAAATTAACTCAAGATGGATTCAAGACTTAAATGTAAAATCCAAAGCTAACAAAACCCTAGAAGAAAATCTAGGCAATACCATTTAGGACATAGGCATGGGAAAAGATTTAATGACAAAAATGGAAAAAGCAATTGTAACAAAGGCCAAAATTGACACACAATATGTAATTAAACCAAGGAGCCTCTGCACAGCAAAAGAAACTATCATAAGAGTGAACAGACAACCTACAAAATGGGAGAAAATTATTACAATCTATCCATCTGACAAGTCTTATATCCTGAATCTACAAGAAACTTAAAAAAATTACAAGTAAAAAAACAAACAATTCCATTAAAAAGTGGACAAAGGATATGAACAGACACTTCTCAAAATAAACATTTACGTGGCCAAGAAACATATGAAAAAAGCTAAACATCACTGACCATTAGCGAAATGGAAATCAAAACCACAATGAGATACCATCTCATGACAGTCAGAATGGTGATTATTAAAAAGTCAAGAAACAATAGCTGCTGGCATGATTGGGGAGAAATAGGAATGCTTTTAGGAATGAACTAATGTAAATTAGTTCAACCACTGGAGGAGATAATGTGGTGATTCCTCAAAGACCTAGAACCAGAAATACTATTTGACCCTGCAATCCCTGTATTGAATATATGCCCAAAGGAATGGAAATCATTCTGTTGTAAATATACATGCATGCATATGTTCACTGAAGCACTATTCACAATAGCAAAGTCATAGAATCAACCCAAATGCCCATTAATGATAGACTGGACAAGGAAAATAGGGTACATATACAGCATAGAATACTATGCAGCCATAAAAGGAACAAAATCATGTCCTTTGCAGGGACATGGATGGAGCTTGAAGCATTATCCTAAGCAAACTAATGCAGGAACAGAAAACCAGACACCACATGATACGGTTTGAGTGTGCCCCCACCCAAATCTCATCTTTAATTCCCATGTGTTGTAGGAGGGACCTGGTGGGAGGTGATTGAATTGTGGAGGCGGGTCTTTCCTGTGATGTTCTCATAATAGTGAATGAGTCTCATGATATCTGATGGTTTAAAAACGAGGAGTTCCCCTACACAAGCTCTCTTCTATTGTCTGCTGCAAAGTGAGATGTGCCTTTCACCTTCCACCATGATTTTGAGGTGTCCCCTGCCACATGGAACTGTAAGTCCATTAAACCCCTTTTCTTCCCAGTCTCAGGTATGTCTTCATCAGCAGCATGAAAATGGGCTAATACACCATGTATTCTCACTTATAAGTGGGAGCTGAACAATGAGAACACATGGAGACAGGGAGGGGAACAACACACACTGGGGCCTGTTGAGGCACGAAGGGTAGGGAGAGCATCAGGATAAATAGCTAATGCATGTGGTGCTTAATATCTAAGTGATGGGTTGATAGATGCAGCAAACCATCATGGCACATGTTTACCTATGTAACAAATGTGCATGTCCTACACATTTATTCTGGAACTTAAAATTAAATTAAATTTAAAGTAAAAAGAAACAATACTTAAGATTAAAGTAGGATAATCAAGTGAGTTTAAAATGAGAAATTGGGAGTACCTTAGTCATAACTCAATACAAAAATGACTTAAGGTCACTTTTAAGTATGGCAAGCAATATCCTTGACTTCAAGACCATACCATATGAATATCTTGATTTAAAAAAGAATCTTTTAATTTGGTGAGCAAAATAGGTTTCTATAATGTTAGTTCTTAATTAAATGGCCTGCAGAACAGATACGTACTGTCACTAGGCTGTCAGACTTTTGGTTAAAAAGAAGATGGTATTTCATCAAATGCCTAAGACTAATCTCACCATCATGTTGCATCTAATGCTGAAGCTCTTATGCTAATTATTCCATTTAAGTTTATATGCCTATCAGACTACTTTGAAAATATGTGCAAGCAAAAGGAGATTAGTTTTTCCTGATAGACTTTTTTGCTACTCAAAAATTGTCTTTGTTCTTTCTTATTTTGTTATAGGATATATTACTTGAATTTGTACACCATGATATTCCTAAGAAAAAATGTCTATAAAATAAAGCTTGCCTTTAGTTCTCTTCTCCTTTTGTTGGGTCTTGCATCTCCTCAGAAGACATAATAATCACCATGTGCACTGCAGTTGGATGTACATGATTTACAGTATCTGCTTCCACATTGTGCCTTTGCTTTTGGGCAGTTACTTTAACCCACTGAACGTTGATTTTATCATCTACTAAAGTGCAGGACTTATAAAATTATTAAAAGAATTAAGTGGGACACCATATACATTTGGGACTCTAAATGGTAATTAAATGACAGCTAATATAAGAAATCATCTTAGGCGGCTCTTGTATTCTCATGCCCTTATTTGATTCCCTATCACTCAGATAAGTTACTGTTTATAAACTTTTGCTAGTTCTCCTAATTTCAAGAACTTACTATATAAGAAAAAACTCCCTAATTCTGCTTCAGAATAATCAATGGAAAAGGATCTAAGAATGCTTTCCACATAATCCAACTAAAATGTAACAGCTGTTTTCTGGAGATAATTTTTCCATTTTGTAAGATAATAAAAATATATCAAAAAATATAGCTCATAATTTGCTTAGTGTGTGCCAAAGACCATGCCTAAGCCTTTAAGTACATTGTCTCATTCAACCCTAAAAAAAATCTTAGAGGTAGGTATCATTTTCCTATAGAGGCTAAGTAAATTTCCCCAGACCACCTCACTGGTTAGTAGTGTATTCAATATTGAAACTCAAGCTTTTAACACTCAGTATTCCTAGAATAAAAGGTCAAAATGGTGAAAATGAGAATCCCTGTAGGAATGAACTATTGTATGTGTTTACTTTGAGACAGATATGGCCTTTATAGACCTATAGGCCACAGTCTTCCAAACTGTGGTCTGAGTTCCAAAGTAGGCAAGATTATTTATACTTGGGTTACCTATAACATTTTTCTTGTATTTAGCAGTTATATATTTATTTTAATAGCATGTCAAATTCATGACTTTAAAGTTAACACTACTGAAGGGTAGGTTAAGTAAAACAAAACCAAAAAGTATATAGAGGTTACATCAACAAAATGGTGGAATAGGAAGTGTTGACCCTCCATCCACCTAAGAACACACCTAATGAACATCTATCTATTCATGGATCTGTTTTCCTCTGAAAAAAAGTTAAGAGACTAGTTGCAAAACTCCTACCCATCAGACAACTGAGAAAACACTCACATTGCACAACTTGGAATAGCTGAGGAACATTCAGGCATGAACTTTACCCCAGGGACTGTGACACACAGTCAGGAAAGAGATTTCTAATACCCAGCTTCTGCCTGTAAAGAGAAGAGTTTTGCCCTCCCATACAGCATCCTAACCCTAAGCTTTCTTATACTTTGGCTTTTAATTCACCAACTCTGGTAAGTGAAAGGAACTGGACACACACAAGTCTTTCTGGACAACAAGAAAAAAACATCAGTTTGATATGGACTCTCCAGGGCTTCCCAGGGCCTCATCTCCTAGGAGTAGCAGAGAGAAGGGACTTAAAATGTAGCTTCTGGTTTCTTCCCAGGAGGGTCTTATGATACACCCTTCCAGTGGTTGCTTAGTGGTCTGGCTTCAAAGTAACTTGCATCAGAGAGTTAAAGGGATAGAAAAATATGAGCCCAGCCAGCAGCCTCAGAAGTAAATTGTAACTCTGAGCCTGCTTTCACGCTTGCCCCAGTGAAAACTTCAGGTCTGTTAATTCTTCTTGGAAGGAGTTTGTCCACACAGCAAGCATACTAACTTTTACCACTTCCACTTGAGTGACTGCATTTAAACATTCTAGCTCTGGGAGCAAAGGGAATAAAATAGATGCAAGTCTATCTAGATGACAGTAAAAGTGGCAGTTTTATATGGGTGTGTATAGCAGGGACTTATGCTCCAGGATCGGTACTGAGAAATGGCTTAAAAATGCAGCTCCCTGTTTCTTCCTGGAAGTGGTTTATTCTATGCATTAAGTGGCCGAACTTTTATAGCTGCCTCACAGAGGACTTCATCCTAAACCTCTTAGCTGTAGCAGCATAAAAGACTAGGCATATACAAGCCTTTTTACCTTTTAATAGAACACAGACATGGACTTAAACAATTGTTCAAAAGCTTTGAGGGGTTACACTCTCTTGGAGCAGGACAGAAAGGGAAGAGTGATGTGTACCTCTTATTTTAACACCAGAATGGTACAACACAAACTCTTAGTTGGTCACTTGATGGCCTGGTGTATTAGTTCATTCTCACATTGTTATAAAGAACTGCTTGAGACTGGATAATGTATAAAGACAAGAGGTTTAATTGACTCACGGTTCCACATGGCTGGAGAGGCATTGGGAAACTTACAATCATGGTAGAAGGGGAAGCAGGCATGTCTTACATGGTGGCAGGTGCTAGACAGAATGTACATAAGAGGAAATGTCAAACACTTGTAGAACCATCAGATCTCATAAGAACTTGCTATTACAAGAACAGTATGGGGGAAACTTCCCCCTTGATCCAATTACCTCCTACCAGGTATCTCCCTAAACACCTCGGGATTACAATTTGAGATGAGATTTGGGTGGGAACACAAAGCCTAGCCATATCGCCTGGCTTCTGATGAATATGCATCAGGGAGCTAATGAGACAAACAATAGCCCTTCAGCAGCCATAGCCAGAGCTTGGCACTTTATGACCCTTTTCTCTGGCTCACTTCACTGATAAATTTAGGCTTATCGATTATCCTGGAAGGAATTTGCCCATGCACCAAGTGTCACAACTATAGCTCTCACCCAAGGGACAACCTCCTTAACAAACTAGTTCTGGAAGTCTATGGGTCTTTACATTCCTGAGTGCCTTAGACCATAGAAAACAAACAGATGAATGTGTAATGGGCTTGCTGCTAGCAGATATCTCCCCAGGATTAAAAGGTGCAGCCTAAATGTGAGCACAGGCATTTGCAACAAGTCCTCTACCCAGCTTAAGAGAGAGACAGCAGGAAATAAACACCCACATTTAACTTCATTGAGAGGTTGGATAAAACTAAAATGCACAGCTGGCACTGCAATCTTTCCATCTGTATCTAGAAAGTCTGGCTTTCTAGTCTCAGTATACTGATGGGATATGTCACATCCTAAGGTCCAAGGGACAACCAAAACAGAGACAGCAGTCTGAACAAACATAAACACTTGACAGACACCCTAAAATCTTTGGCCAGATGGATTACTGATATTCTTCTCATACATGAGGCCAAGCTGAAAAGACTGAGAACGCTGTCTCATCTAATGTGCAGAAATCAATACAGAGGGTCAAGCAAAATAAAGAAACAGGGTAATATATTTCAAACAAAAGAAAATAATAAATCTTCAGAAACCAGTTTTAGTGAAGTAGCTGTTTGTGATTTATCCAATAGAGAATTCGAAACAGTGGCCATAAAGATGTTCACTAAGGTCAAGAGAACAATACCAGAACAAACTGGGAACTTCAACAAAGAGATATAAAGTATAAACAAGAACTAAACACATACCATAGACCAGAAGAATACTACAGCTGAACTGAAAATTTCAGTTGAAGGGTTCACCAGCAGACTAGATCAAGCAGTAAACTCAAAGACATCCAATTTGAGGTGCAAAAACTAAAAAGAATACAAATGAATAAAAATAGCTTATGAGAGTTATTGCACACCATCAAGCAGAGCAACTTACGAATTGTCAGCATGTCAGAAGTAAAAATAAAAGAGAGAATGGGACAGAAAACATATTCAAATAAGTCATAAATCTCCTCATTCTCTGGAAGAAAATAGCCAGATCCAGGAAGCACAGTAGACACAAAATAAGATGACACTAAAGAGACTCACATCAACACATATCATAATCAAATTATCAAAATTTAAAGACAAAGTGAGAGTTTTGCAAGCAGCAAGGGAAAAGTGAATCATTACATATAAAGAAACCCCCATCAGTGAATTTCTCAGGAGAAGACTTGTAGGCCAAAAGCGAATATTAAAATACTTTTAAAATTCTGAAATGAAACAAAAAACTGCAAAAGAAAAATACTATACACAGAAATCTTGTCTTTTAGAACAAAGGGGTGGTAAAAGCTTTCTCAGACAAATAGGAACAGATAGAATTTATTACCACTAGACCTGCCTTATAAGTAATGCTAAAGAGAGTTCTTTAAACAGAAAGAAGATGTAAATTATTATGAAAATATATGAAAGTACAAAACTCACTGGTAAAAGTACATTGTCAAACACAAAACACTCTAATACTGTAATTGCAGTGGGTAAATCAATTATATCTCTAGTAAGATGGTTAAAAGGCAAAATGATTAAGATCAACCAAAACTAAAATAATTTTTAATGGATACAAACCATAATATTCAATGTATGACAAAGAAAACAAAGTGTTTAAAGATGGGTAGTCAAAAGTGAAGTTTGCGTATGTGATTAAAATTAAGTTGTTAAAACTCAAAGTTTCCTGTTATAAAGAAAATATATTTTATGTAATTCTCATGGTAACCCCAAAGTGAAAGTCTATAATAGATACAAAAAAGATGAAAAGATCCAAAGTATACCACTACAGAAAGTTATAAAATCATAAAGTAAGAAAGTAGGATTATAAACCAACAAATTGGATAACTCAGAAGAAATGGTTAAACTACTATAAGCGTATGACCTACCAAGACTGAACCAAGAAGATACTGGAAATCTGAACAGACTGGTAATGAGTAAGGAGATTGAATTAGCAATCAAAATCTTTCATCAGATAAAAGTCTAAGTCTAAATGGCTATACTGATGAACTCTAGAAAACATAAAAATACTAATCTTGCTAAAATGTTTCTAAAAAAATTGGAAAGAATACATCAAAACTGATTTTAGGAGACCAGCATCACCCTGATATCAAAGCCAGATCAAAAAAAAAAAAAAAAATCAAACTACAGGCCAATATTACTGATGAAAATAGATGCAAACGTTCTAAAAAAATACAGTTAAACCATAGGCAACATGAAGGTTGATTCACTGAACCTTGTTTGTGCAGCTGAAAATCTGTGTCTAACATTTGCTTCCCCAAAAACTAAACTAAGAGTCTACTGTTGACCAAAAGCCATAATATAAAGAGTTGACTAACACATTTTGTGTATGTGTTGTATACTCTATACAATAAAGTAAGCTAGAGAAAATAAAACATTATTTTTTAAAAATCTAAAGGAAAATATACTTACAGTTCACTAAGTGGAACTGGATCATCATGAAGGTTTTCATCCTTGTCACCTTTCCATTAAGCAGCTTGAAAGGAGAAGAAAGAAGAGTGTTCGATGTATCCTCTATAAAAATTTTAACATTATTTTGTAGTGAAATAGAAAAAAAATCCTAATATTGGTATGAAAACCACAAAAGAGCTCTAGTAAACTAATATTGGCAAAACAAAACAACAACAACAACAAAAACAAAAACAAAACTGCAGAGAATACCACTGGATTTCAAAATATATTACAAAGTTATAGTAATCAAAATAACATGGTACTGGCATAAAAACAAGCACATGAGCTAATGGAATACAATAGAAATCCAAGAAATAAATACATCCAACTATAATCAATTGGCTTTGGACAGTAATGCCAAGAACATACAATGCAGAAAAGATAGTCTCTTTATTAAATGGCATTGGGAAAACTGAATATCTATATACAGAAGGACAAAAATGAACATGTATCTCACCCCTTTTAGAAGAATCAATTCAAAATTGATTAAAGACTTAAAACCTGAAACTGTAGAACTACTAGAGAAAACCATAGGAGGAAATTTAATAACATTGGTCTGGGCAGAGATTTCCTTGATATGACCCCCAAAACACAGGAAACAAAAGCAAAAAAAAAAAAAAAAAATGACAATAAGATTGCATCAAAGTAAAAAGCTTCTGCATGGCAAAGAAAACAACTAATAAAGTGAAGAGATGACTTAGAGATTGAGAGAAAATATTTCCTAACCACATACTGGATAAGGGGCTAATATCCAAAATATACAAGGAGCTCCAACTACTCAATAACAGGAAAAAAAAATCCCCATTAAAAAATAAGTAAATAAATTGAATAAACATTTATCAGAAGACATACAAATAACCAAATGATATGTTAGAAAATGCTTCACATTATTAATAATCAGAGAAATGTAGATTAAAACCACAATGACATTTCACCTCACACCTGTCAGATTGCTATTATCAAAAAAAAAAAAAAAATGAAAGAGAACAAGTGTTGGTGAGGATGTGAAGAAAAGAAAACCCATATGTACCATTTGTGGTATTCTACATTAGTATAGCCATTTTGAAAAATAAGACACAGGTTTCTCAAAAAGCTAAAAATATAATTTTCATCTAATGGAGCAATCCCATTACTGCACCAAAAAGTACTGTATAATCTCACTTACATGTGGAATCTAAAAAAAGTACAACTCATAGAAGTAGCAAGTAGAATGATGGCCACTGGGGGCAGGAGGTAGGGTGTTGGGTGGTGATTAAGGTAGGTAGACAGAGAAAAGGAAACAGTGGTTAATTTCTACAAAGTTGCATTTTGATAGGAGGAATAAATCCCGGTGCTCTATTGCACAGCAAAGCGACTACAGTTAATAATAGAGCATTGTATATTTCAAAATAGTTAAGAGATGATTTTAAATGTCCTCACTACAAAGAAATGATAAATATTTGAGGAGATGGATATGCTAATTATCCTGATTTGATGATTTCACAATGTATTTATGCATCAAAACATCACATTGTACTCCTTAAATGCATACTTATTATTTGTCCATTAAAAATAAAGTAAAACTTTAAATATATATATATATATATATATAAACTTAAAAAAAACAGTGTAGACAATTAACAAATAATACAAAATTTTGAAGGTAGTACAAACATTTCTGGAATTTAGGAATTATTCCCCAAATCCACCATACTGTATAGTACTGGGGTAGACATAAGCAGAAACTGTAATTGCAAATTTTATTTTAAATTACAATTTCTTTTTTCTAATTGTGTAGTAAAGTAACACTATTCAAGGTCACAGCAGTAACAACATCCCTCTCTTTTTTTCCACATAATCTTAGTCTCTCATTCTTACCTGCTGCATATGATAATGCCATTTCTTTCCTTGATATACATCAATCTGAATGTATAGCCTCCCAGCCATGGGATCGCTTATATATGGTTCAAAGAAAAGGTCATATTACTTATCCAATTCTTTACCCATTTAAAAAAAACTAATATTTTATCATTTCTTTTCTCACCGTTTTCAGGAAACATCACCATTTTACCACTTATTGCAAGATGTTAGAATTATATGTTCTCATGTCTCTCCTGAAATCAAGTGAACATCACTGAGAGCCTATCAAAGCAGAAATTATCTTTCTCTTATTTTAATCTTTGGTCCTAATATACTGCCTGACAAACCATAAGTTTCTTATAAGAAGAAAGGGAGCCTGGAGTGGAGAATGCCAGCTTAGTCGTAGTGTCTCTGATGCTTGCCTCCTGTAGGTCTTTAGTGTATAATTCATGAACACGGTGAAGAAAATAAGAGAGACAAATTCCAGGTTATTCAATAGTAAGTCTAGGTAGAACTTTTTTTTATTTTATTTATTTTTTTTTTGGAGGAGTTTGACAGGTCGGAAAATATATAGCAAAGGGAGGAAAAATGGAGAAAGCAAACCCAGAAAAAGAGGTCTCAAATAGAAGGTAGCAAAGGGACCTGAGCTGGGAATATGTCCACATGTGTTTTCCATTGAGAATTTGCTTCTTCCCACTGCATCAGAAAGGGAGTTACAAAGTCCTCCAACAACCTGACATCATAGATGTTTTCTAAAGTGGCATACTCAATTTCACTATTGTATGCACACTAGAGGAAGCAATCTTGCTTGATGTTTTAAGAGCTGGATAGAAAGAATGTGGTGGCCAGTATGCACTTTTGATTGTATGCTAAAGATTGTGTCATGTACCCCATGCATAAGATGTGAGAAAGATGCAACAAATGATGCATATTATTCCAAACATCCTCAGACAGCCTTCTGATTAATTAGGTCTATTCCTGATTGCAGAGAATGAACACGGAATTGGCTTAGTGAAATGACAGAGTGAACTATCTCAACCTGGAATTGAGAGCTATGGTCTTGGTGGTTAGTAAAACTTGGTCAATCTCTGGTTGATTTGGCCCCTTCATTGGCTAAATAAAGTGAGAATTTTTGGGGTTAGAAATTTACTATCTTTATTTCTTGGGCTTCTGTATCACATTGCAGGCAAGATAACAGTGACAGCCAGACAAGGTTGCACAGCATAGGAGAAATCTTGTAATTTGTTTTTTAATGCCAGTAAGAAAATAAAATTCCAATAGTGATATTTTGGCATGTGGGATATAGTGCGCAATGCTTATTGCACGAAGTAAACTCTGAACTGAGCTCATAAAAGCAACCATTTTCTTTTACACTAGTATTTTATTTTTAAAGAGATAGGGTACTGCTCTGTCACACAGGCTAGAGTGCAGTGCAGTTTCAGGATCACAACTCACTGCAGCCTCGAACTCCTGGGCTCAAGTGCTCCTCTCACCTTGGCCTTCTGAGTAGATACAACTACAAACGCAGACCACCATGCTCGGTTAATCTCCCCTAGGATCTTAATTTTAGTATCAATGCAAGTTGTTGTTTTTTGCCCAGTGTGACTTAGAATCAGTGAAACCACCTAGAAAGGCAACAGAGAAATTCACTGCAGATTTTGCCTCATAGTTAGGGATAAACCTGTATATAAATCTTTAAGCACGGTTTATTGATAGTTGGGTCTAGTTAGCTAAAGAACATGCTTGACTTTGTTCATTTTTTAAATTTTACTTTCATTTAAAACCATGCAATTTAGGTAGAAGAAATTGATTGAAATTATTTGTTCTTTTGAGAAAACGTTTAGCCACCTTTGGGAGTTTTCTACGTACACTTTAATTTTTTTTTTTTTTGGCTCCATTAACATTTAAACATTGGATATTCAGACTTATTTTGCATTCATGATAGACATTTTCGGAAACCTCGTAATCCTTTGTATTCATCTGCATAGCATCTTCCAGATTTTAGAATATTTTCAAATTCATTGTTCTGAATTGTCCTCACAATAATTTGCTTTGTAAGCAGAAATATTACGGTAATCTCAATTTTATTTATGAGAAACTGAGGTTCCATGAGATCAGCTAGCTGATTATTGTGAAAGCTGAGAATAAAAAAATTCTTGTGCATTGCTCATACCCTTTGCCTTCTATGTCCAATTCAACATAAAAAGCTAATGAAATACATAAAGCAAACAAGTTAATTAGGCATTTTGTAATGCTTTAGTGATCATCAATAGAGCAAATTTACATTAGTTTCTAATATTCAATGGGCTATGAGTAGTGAAAACTCCCTTGTATCTGACAAGGTATTTATAAATTTATTTGACCTGGAGAAGATTTTATATTAAGACCTACTGTTGTGGTGTTCTATGGTACAAGGTGAGGTAAATTCAGGTAACACGCCAAATTTGGCTTTACAATTTCTCATTGGTAGCTCCGCTTGAAACCATACTCAAGGTGAATGTCCAACTCCAATGCTAGAGTTTTGGCATAGTGAATATTGTAGGTTAAAAACTGACTCTTGAGAATTTATGTCAGTCCAGGAACTCAGAATGTGACTTCATTTAGAAATAAAATTTTTGCATATGTAGTTAGTTAAGTATCTTAAGATAAAATCACACTGGATTTAGGATAGATTCTAAATCCAATGACTGGTGTATTTCAAGAAAAGGGAGAAGTTGCAAAAACAGAGACCATTTAACAATGTACACATAGACAGAAGTGATACATTCCTACAAGCCAAGGGAATGCCAAGAATTGCTGAGAGGTTTCAGAAGGTAGGAAGAGGGAAGAAAGAATTCTTCCCTAGTGCATTCAGCGGAAGCATGGCCCTACAAACACCTGTATTTTGGACTTTTAACCTTCAAAACTGTGAGAGAATACATTTCTATTTTTATTTTTTGAAGCCACTGAATCTGTGATAATTCATTATGACAGCCCTAGTAAATAAATACAGTGACAAATAATGTTCTGGAAAATAGCTCCCTTATGGTTTCTGGTTTTACATAGGGAGCTTAGGTCTAACCTACTGAAATACGTAAGATTATATTTCTGACTTTGGGCATTAAAAATCCAAATATAGAAATACCTAGTCATCCATCTCCAATGGGTTGTTTTATCTTCAACTCACTCTCACTACATTAGGCTTGAATTTCCCCTTTGATTATGGCATCTACTAGTGTCATCTTTGTTTTGAGATCAAGGACACATTTCTATTTTTCTTTGTTGTATTCAGTTCAGGATTTATATGTATTATTATGCTGGACCATGACATATAAGTAAACCTACAATCAACTTTCTCTCCACTGTCCACTAATCACATATCCTGACTGGACATCTCTAAATTAAAAATAAATATATTACCTTGGGCAAGTACATTTTAATCCGTGAATGTAGCTTAATTTCTCTTAGATGGGAACAAAATGATATTTTCTTGACATTTTTTCCCTTGGTGATCTAAAATGGTTTGTTCTTGCAGTGAAATGTCTTAATTTTCTCAATGCCTTAAAACAAACCTGAAGCATATTTAGCAAGGGTATAGCTTATAGTCTATTTAAAATATGCTTAGTTGAGAACCTTGGAACTCAAACTATAGCACATGTTTGGATGGCACTGTAAGAGTGATGCTTTTAACATTTACATTTATGGTATTTGTCATTAGTATCTACTCTCTATGTGCTTTTAGAGTGTTAGTATTCCTATTTCTGGTTTTTTGACTAAAAGGAGAGGTACATTTGTATTTTTATATTAACTTCCTTTTCCTTTCCCAATTCTTTTGCCTGTGGGAAGTAAGTATAGAATTATTTGAACTAAATATTATAGAACAGCTGTGTTAATGAAAGCATTTGTTTTCATTTATTTTATGTGCACATACCCAAAGAGTTATGCAATGGCTATGCATTTATAAATCTGATGAATGGCTATCATAAATAAACACAGGAATAGAATTCAGTTAGAAACCAGAATTTGCAGTTAAAAGTACTATGTAAACTATACAAATAGACAGAAAATAAATTTCAGCTCTGTGAAATTTCTTGGGCCAATGCTATATCATTATTTAGTTTTAGTTTGACATCTTCTAATTAATATCTAATACCTGAACCTCATTGCAAATTGAATGGTCCACATCGTGATTTTTATGCTTATAGACTTACCATATGTTCTATTGGGTTATATGAGTTAGACATGAGAAAAATGTCAATTTAAAGATAATATGATACAGACACAATAACTTAAGTTGTACAAAGAAGTAAAAAGTATAAATAATCTTTCAGAAAATTTACTTGAATATTGTGAAAATATACAGATACTAGGACCACTGCTAGTAATTTTGAATGGAATCCATTCTGAAGATTCATAAAATGACTTTTAATATTTTTAAATAATGAAGATATTAAGTGGGGACTTGCAGTTTTAGCTCTGACATGTAAAGAGCTCTGATGTCATCTCTACCATCCTAAACAGAAAAAGCTAACAAACCGAAACACCATGGACATTAGAAAAACCAATAAAATAGCTTTACTTGGATCCTCCAGAAGACTGAGGATGCAGGAGAAGCTCCCTTTCCTAAGTCTAAGAAGTCATGTGTACTCAGAGAGTGAGAGCTGGCGTCTACACACCTGGAGCAGAAGACACTGGAGCCATAATCTAAGAACATTTAAATGGTACTTTTGATAAATTGGTGGAGATGGGTGTGAGCCAGCATTAGAGAGCTCATGGAGGCTTCAGTCTCATTGAGATCCCCACATATTTGTGAGGTTTGTTTAGCTGCACTAGGTTCATGTATGAAGATCCAAAAACATATCCTTGGTGGCCCTAGCCTGGAGCAAAGACAATTCTCTGTAAAATGCTACCAGAACATCCTCCAAAAGTAAAGCCCACTCTCCAAGAAAAAATCCCTATCAGAACCTTATCCTAGCTCACAGAAGGGCACTGCTTCCATTCTATCCTCACTTGTCTTTGTATCTTACTAAAGGGCAGTAGAAATCCTGTACCACAGAAGAAACATTTGTGAATTTTAATGTCCATAAACGCAGACCCAGAAAAAATAGACACTTAAATTTAAGATTATAGCTCTTTTCTTCTCCCTGCATCGTACTATCACCCCAACAGGACTCTAAAATAAAAAGGGTGAATTATAACCTAAATAGTTACAAGACATATACTCTGTGTGAGAAGGAGCTCAGTTCCACACTGCTTTTGCATATAGGACTCTAATTCTGGCCTTGTCTAGGCACTAAAAATCCAGATAGAGATACATCTGGTTATGCAGCCCCCATTAGTTTTTTTGACATTGACTCCTCTAGGTTTCAGTTTCATTCCGATTTTGGCACCTAACAGTTTTATCTCTGTTTTGCGATTAGCAACATATTTACATATTTTCTCATAATCTAGCAAAGTGTACCTCACGGGGGGATACAAGAGCAAGGACACTATATGAGGGTAAAGCCATTGACATCTACAGCTACAGAAGGTATTAAACACAGCACAACTACTAACCAGATTCACATGAATCTTCACTCTGAAGGCTGATGTACCTCAGTTCCTAATATCTAAAACAACAGTCCCCATTTCAACAAAAGAATTATAAGGCATGCCAAAAAGAAAGAAATAAACAAAATGTGAAAACCTAAGCAAGCATCCGAATCATACTCAGATATAACTTGTATGTTAGAATTTTTGAAGCTGAAATGTAAAATGACTATGAGTAATATGTTAGCAGCTTCAATGGAAAAAATAGACAGCAAAACCCATTGGGAAATAAAAGCAGAGAAATAAAAATACTAAAAATGCTAGAAATTTTAAAAATTATACAGAAATGAAGAAAATTTCTTGTGGCGTCATATGTAGACTGGTCATGGCAGAATAAAGAACAAATGAGTTCAAAAATAGGTTCATGCAAACTTCTTAAACTGAAATACAGAGAGAAAAATATAACAAATTAAAAAATAGAACAGGACATCAAATAACTGTGGAGGCAATTTCAAAAGATGTAACATAAGCATCATTATAATACAAAAAGCAGAAATAAAGAATAGAGGGGAAGACATATTTGAAGGAATAATGCCCAAAAACTTTCCAAAATTAATGACAAACATGAAACCATAGATCCAGGAAACTGAGAGGATACATAAAAATAAATACCAAAAATAATTCCTGCAATTATATATTCAACCTGCAGAAAACCACAGACAAAGACAAAATCTTGAAAGAATCTGTTGGGTAGGGGAGCTGTGTGGAGGAACAAGAATAAGAATTACAGTAAAAGTCTGACAGTGTTTGGGTCTGTGTTCCCACCAAATCTCATGCCAAATTGTATTCCCCTGTGTTGGAGGTGTAGTCTGGTGGGAGGTGACTGGATGATGGGGGAAGAGTTCTCACAAGTGGTTTAGCACATCCCCCTTGCTCATGATACTGAATTCTCACAAGATCTGGTTGTTCAAAAGTGTGTGGCAACGCCACTGTCTCTCTCTTCTTGCTCTGGCTATGTAAGACAAGTCTGCTTCCTTCAATTTCCACCATGACTGAAAGTTTCCTGACGTCTCCCCAGCCATTCTTTCTGTACAGCCTGCAGAACTGTGAGCCAATCAAACCACTTTTCTTCATAACCCAGACTCAGGCATTTCTTTATAGCAATGTGAGAATGAACATATATAGAAAATTTGTACCAAGGAGTGAAACATTGCTATAAAGATACCTGAAAATGTGGAAGTGAAATTGGAATTGGGTAATGGGCTGGAACAGTTGGGAAGGCTCAGAAGAGAGGAAAGATGAGGGAAGTTTTGAAAATTTAGAACTAGAGATTTATTGAATGGCTTTGACCAAAATTCTCACAGTGATATGGACAGAGATGGCCATATCACTATCATAATGATCATATCACTATCATATGATCATCTGAGGTCTCAGATGGAGATGAAGAATTTATTGGGAACCAGAGCAAAGGTTACTTTTGTTATGCATTAGCAAAATGTTGGCTGCATTGTCCCCTTGCTCTAGGGATCTGTGGAATTTTGAACTTCAGAGTGATGATTTAGGGTATCCAGAGGATGAAATTTCTCAGCAGTAAAGCATCCAATGTAGCCTGGCTCCTTCTAAAATCCTATTCTCATATGTATGAGGAAAGAAATGTCCTGAAACTGTAACTTATATTTAAAAGGAAAGTAAAGTATAAAAGTTTGGAAAATGTGTGGGCTGGCCATGCAGCAACAACAACAACAACAACTATATATATAAATAAATTATCTGGGGTAGGAATAATATTTTATATATATATATATATATAACATTATCTAGGGTAGGAATTCAAGCCAGTTGAAGAAATTTGCATAACTGAAAGAAAGGCAAGTACTAAAAGCCAAGACACTGGGGAAAAAGGCCCTGAAGCCATTTTAGAGACCCTCATGGTAACCTTCCCATCACAGGCAAAGAGACCTAAGAGAGAATGTTTTTGTGGGTGAGGCCCAGGGCCCCACTACCCTGTGCAACCTTGGAGACAGCTCCTTGCTTCCTGGACACTCCAGCTCTAGCCATGGCTCAAAAGGGCCCAGGTACTCATGCTGCTGCTTCAGAGGGCACGAGCTGTAAGCCTTGGTGTCTTCCACATGGTGTTAAGCCTGTGGATGTGCAGACAGCAAGAGTTGAGGCTTGGGAGACTCCATCTAGATTTCAGAGGATGTATGAAGAAGCCTGGATGTCCAGGCAGGAGGAGCCTGTTGCATGGGTGGAGCCGTCGTGGAGAATCTCGACCAGGGCAGTGAGGAAGATAAATGTGGGGTTGGAGTCCCCATACCAGCATTCTGCAATGGGGTCGCGTGCAGACCAGAGATAAAAGATACCAAATGCATGGAGAGCTCCCGTGACTGGTTAATAGGGTGATAGACCCGTGATCCATCGAGATGTCTTATTTAAGGGGAACGTGTGGGCGATCTTGACAATATGGCCCTGAGGTAAGAACCAGATGTCCCAGCTAGGGCTGTGAGAAAACAGCCACCATCCTCCAGACCCCAGAATGGTAGATACACTAACAGTTTATACCCTGCTCATGAAAAGGCTGCAGGCACTCAACACCAGCCCATGAGAGCAGCAGTGGGGGCTGACCTCTGCAAAGCCACAGGGGAAGGGCTGCCCAAAGCCTTAGGAACTCACCTCTTGCACCAGTATGCCCTGGATGTGAGACATGAAGTCAAATGAGATAATTTTGGAGCTTTAAGATTTAATGACTGCCCTGTTGAGTTCTGGACTTTGATGGGGCCTGTAGCACCTTTCTACTGGCTGACTTCTCTTTTGGAATGGGAGTATTTACCTAATGCTTTTACCCTCATTGTATCTTGGGAGTAACTAATGTGTTTTTGATTTTACAGGCTCATAGGTGGAGGGAATTGCCTTGTGTCAGATGACATTTTGGACTTTGGACTTTTGAGTTAAGGCTAGAATAAGCTAAGACTTGGGGAACAGTTGAGAAGGGATGATTATCTTTTGGAATGCGAGAAGGACATATGATTTGGAAGTTCCTGAGGTGGAATGATACAGTTTGAGTCTGTGTTCCCACCAGATCTCATTTGGAATAGTAGTACTCAATGTTGAAAGTGGGGCCTGGTGGAGGTGACTGGATTATGGGGGTGGAGTTCTCATGAATGGTTTAGCAGCATCACCTTTGGTCATGATAGTAAGTGAGTTCTCAGGGAATCTGGTTGTTTAAATTTTTGTGATACCTTTCTCCCACCACTTTCTGTTCTGGTCATGTGAAACAGGCCTGCTTCCCCTTCACCTTTCACCATGATTGAAAGTTTCCTAGCCAGCCGCAGTGGCTCATGCCTGTAATCCCAGCACTTTGGGAGGCCAAGGCAGGTGGATCATGAGGTCGGGAGATCGAGACCATCCTGACTAACTTGGTCAAACCCTGTCTCTACTAAAAATACAAAAAAACTCAGCCAGGCATGGTGGCAGGCACCTGTAGACCCAGCTACTAGGGTGGCTGAAACAGGAGAATGGCGTGAACCCAGGAGGAGGAGCTTGCAGTGAGCCAAGATCGCGCCACTGCACTCCAGCCTGGGCAACAGAGCAAGACTCCGTCTCAAAAAAAAAAAGAAAGAAAAAAAAGAAAGTTTCCTGAGGTCTCCCCAACCATGCTTTCTGTACAGCTTGCAGAACAGTAAGCCAATTAAACATCTTTTTCTTCTAAATTACCCAGCCTCAGGTATTTCTTTATAGCAATGGGAGAATGGACTAATATAACATCTTATCAGTAAACATGCAAACGAGGATAAAGTAGATTGAGACATTTAGTGTTGAAAGAAGAAAAATCGCACTTTGAGAGGCCGAGACGGGCGGATCACGAGGTCAGGAGATCGAGACCATCCTGACTAACACGGTGAAACCCCGTCTCTACTAAAAACTACAAAAAACTAGCCGGGCGAGGTGGCGGCGCCTGTAGTCCCAGCTACTCGGGAGGCTGAGGCAGGAGAATGGCGTGAACCCGGGAGGCGGAGCTTGCAGTGAGCTGAGATCCGGCCACAGCACTCCAGCCTGGGTGACAGCGCGAGACTCCGTCTCAAAAAAAAAAAAAAAAAAAAAAAAAAGAAAGAAGAAAAACCTAGATTTCCATATTCAGTGAAATGCCCTTTAAAAGTAAAGTAAAAGATAAAGAGTCCACGCAAACATGGGAACTTCTTTTGGCAGTAGACCTGCCTTGCAGTAAATGTTAAAAGAAGTTCTTTAGGGAGAAGGAAGATAAAGTAAAAAACAGATCGGAAAAGAAAAAAAAATGGAACTCAAATTGTTTTGTTGTCTTAATTGATCATAAAGCATCAATTGCATAAAAATATGTGAAATAAATAACAGTAATATTACAAGGAAATGAAAGAGAGTAATTATTGATACTCTGTCATAACTTTTCTGTGCTATGACAGGAAGAGGTATAGTAATTTAAAGGTGAATATAGAGCAGTTAGAATTTATATTGAAATTTGAATCAAAAATAAAATCCTAAGCCCCCCAACATACTGAATGGAACTCCCTCTTGGCCAAGGGGATCCCAAAGAAATCCATGATGGGAAGTCAGGTCAGATGTGCCTCATTATACCCTCTGTCTTTGGGAGTGTAGGTATAAGTGACCAATATTAGCATAAAAATGGAGATTATAAGACTGAAAAAACAAACTCTTTGTAGCAATAAGGTACCAAATGCTAACCTGACTCCGGTATATCGTAACAGGACAGATATCAGGCCCTAAAGGAAATAGAAATATTTTATCCCAAAATATAGCAATTTGGTACATTGTGGAATGGCCCTTCAAAGTAGTCCTTTGTGGAAGAAATTTGCATTCTGTAGAGAATCTCTTTCCCTTGCTAGTTCTTCTCCAGAGAGTCTGACACCTTTTAAGTTCTGTTAAAAAATATTTACCATCTATTCTCTGTGAAGCCTTACTTTGATGCTTCATGTACATGACAAGAACCTTGGCTTCCAATAACCCTCCTTAACTTAACTCAAACATTTCTTTATGCAGACTCAACTCTTCAGGCAAATCTCAACTGTTTCAATCAATTGGCCTTCAGAAAATCTTTGAATCCATGTATGAACTGGACACCCTGGTTTTGAGATGTCCTACCTTTTCAGGCCGAACCAATGTATGCCTTACATGTATTTAGTTATGTCTTTGTGGGTGATCTTTGCCTCTGTAAAATCTATAAAGCCAAGCTGTAACTCAAACCACCGTGGGCACATGTTCTCAGGACCTCCTGTGATTGCCTCATGGGCCATGGTCCTCACGTTTGGCCCAGAATAAACCTCTTCAAATATTTTACAGAATTCGGCTTTTTCACACACAAAACTCTAAGGCAAACACTAAAGAAATGTTCACTGTGCTAAGAGATGAGATAAACAGGAATTATTAATGTTCAATTGGAAACAGAAAAAAGTGGGATGACAGAAAACAAGCTATCAAAATAAGAAGAAACAGTTACAAACCTGGTGTATATTAATCTAGTTATATCAGTAATTACTTTAAATATCTATTATCTAAACATACCATTTTAAAGAAAGAGTTTAAGAGAAAAAATAGGTTAAAAAGGTAACAGGGTAGATTTAAAAAGCAAAACAAAACACTAACAGTGTGTTGCCTTAAGAAATTTAGTTTAACTATGAGTACTTTTAGAAACTAAAGGATCAGGTTGAGCACAGTGGCTCACCCCTGTAATCCCAGCACTTTGGGAGGCTGAGGTGGGTGAATCACCTGAGGTAAGTAGCTCGAGACCAGCCTGGCCAACATAGTGAAACCCCATCTATACTAAAAATACAAAAAAAAATAGCCAAATGTGGTGGCAAATGCCTGTAATCCCAGCTACTCAGAGACTGAGGCAAGAGAATTGCTTGAACCCAGGAGGCAGAGGTTGCAGTGAGCTGAGATCACCCATTGCCCTCCAGCTTGGGCAACAAGAGCAAAACTTCGTCAAAAAAAAGAAAAGAAAAAAGGAACTAAAGAATGGTTGAAGATTATAACACAAATAAAAAGAAAGCTAGAGTAACTATATTAATTTCAGACAAAGCAACCTTCAGAATAAAGAATATTATCAGGGATACAGAAGGGCTTTACATAATGATAAAGGGATCAATTATCTAAGAAGAAACAATATTCCTAAATATGTGTGCAGTTAACACACTGTCAAAATATGTGATGCAAAAACTGACAGAATTGAAAGGAACAAGAGACAAATTCAAGATTTTAGTTGGAAAATTCAGTATCCTAATTTAGTAATTAACAGGCTAAGCAAATAGAATATTTGTAAGGATATAGTTGACCTGAACAGTTCCATTAACTTTATCTAAATTACCTGTATAGATTACTTCTTCTGATAATAAGAGAATAACATTGAAAAAACCCTTCTAGAAATTGGCTTAGGCAAGGATTTCATGACAAAGAACCCAAAAGCAAATGCAATAAAAACAAAGATAAATAGTTGGGACTTAATTAAACTAAAGAGCTTTTGCATAGCAAAAGAAACAGTCAGCTGAGTAAACAGACAACCCACAGAATGGGAGAAAAGTTTCACAATCAATGTATCTGGCAAAGGACTAATATCCAGAATCTACAATGAACTCAAACAAGTAAGTAAGAAAAAAACAAACAATACCATCAAAAAGTAAGCTAAGGACATGAATAGACAATTATCAAAAGAAGATATGCAAATGGCCAACAAACATATTGGAAAAAACACTCAACATCACTAATGATCAGGGAAATGCAAATCAAAAACACAATGTGATATGCCCTTACTCCTGCAAGAATGGCCATAATCAAAAAATCAAAAAAAACAGTAGACGTTGATGTGGATGTGGTGATCAGGAAACACTTCTACACTGCTGGTGGGAATGTAAACTAGTACAACCACTATGGTAAGCTGTGTGGAGATTCCTTAAAGAATTAAAAGAACTACCATTTAATCCAGTAATCCCACTACTGGGTATCTACCCAGAGGAAAAGAAGTCATTAAGTGAAAAAGATACTTGCACGCACATGTTTATAGGAGCACAATTCACAATTGCAAAATAGTGGAACCAACCCAAATGCCCATCAATCAACGAGTGGATAAAGAAACTGTGGTATATGTATGCACAATGGAACACTATGCAGCCATAAAAAGGAATGAATTAATGGCATTTTCAGTGATCTGGGTGAGATTGGAGACTATTATTCTAAGTGAAGTAACTCACGAATGGAAATTCAAACATCATTTGTTCTCACTGGCATGTGGGAGCCAAGCTGTAAGGATGCAAAGACATAAGAATGGTACAAGGGACTTTGGGGACTTGGGGGGCAGGTGGGATGGGTCCAAGGGATAAAACACTACAAATTGGGCGCAGTGTACACTGTTCAGGTGATGGGTGCACCAAAACCTCACAAATCACCACTAAATAAGGTACTCGTGTAGCCTAATACCACCTCTATCCCCAATAACCTAAGGAAAAGTTAAAGAAAAGATTGAATGTGTCCAATGATCAATAAAATTGGAAGTCTAACCAGAAAGAAAAGATAGAATATTCAAATTATTACTATGGTAGTAATCCAGGAGGAGTCATAACTATTGATCCCATGAATATCAAAAGCATAATAAAGTTACAGTGATGAGTCTGTTCAATAGACCACAGTTCAAATCATAGACTTCCAGTGTATTATACTTCTGGTGTTTATTCAAGCAAATTTAGACATTGAAAAGAAATTTGTGGAGCTAGCTCAGCAAGAGTAAATTCAGAATGGGTGATAAAAGGTGTTCCAGGAGGAAAACCATACTAAAGGAAGATAGAATGATAGTTTAAATAAATAAGAGAGTTATAGCTGGAACAAAAAAAGCATCCTAATTGGAGTTTAGATTCTGATACATAGAGCTGTCCTTAATCTATGTCTTTAACATGGGGAAGGGAAAAAATTGAAGAAAATGCAAGAAAAAGGTAGGAAGAAGAAGGAAAGACTAAAAAAAAAAAAAAAAAAAAAACAGGAAAAATGAGTACAAGCAATATAAATTTATTTTGTTTAACTCTGGTCACTGGCACATAAGCAATATACTCCAAGAATGTGCAGAGGGTAGCAGAAAGGAAAGGGAATCATTGCTGTAAGACAACCATGTGGCTTTGACACCAGAAAGCAAATAATATCTCTGGGGAAGAAAGGAAATGATAACTCATGCTCACGATATTCATGATGATATGGGATAATGTATTGCTTAAGCTAAAATGATCATGTTTATACCTCCCACTTTCTTCTCAACCACTGAAACCACTCTTCTCATTGTAGCCAACAACAACCTCCTTCTTGCCAAATCCAATATCTGAGTCTCAGTATTCATTTTACTCCATTCTTCAGCAGCAGTTGATGAACTTGATCACCTTCTTTCCCAAAATCTTTCCTTGCTAACTTTCAGGACACTATATTTACGTGGGTTTTATTCTACCTCTAGCTATGCCTTCCTATCTTTGCTACCTTTCCCTTCAGCATTTGCCTGATATATCCCTCAGATATTTATAGGAGTTCCACTTGAATGCTTAATAAGAATATTCATCTTAAAATAACTGAAACATGATTTCCTCTCCATCCTCCTTTCTCCATTTCAGCCAAAGGTAGCATTGTTGATCAGTTACTAAGGCCAAACCCCAATGATCATCATCAAATTTTTCCTCACAGGCCCATTATCTGCAATTCCTATCAGCTTCATTTTCAAAATAAATGTAAAATGCAGCCAGGTCTCACTACCTCCACTGGTCCATACTTGTCCAAGCCACATTATGTCTCCTCTGGTGAGGCAGTAGTCTTACTGGCTTCCCTGCCTTTTTTCTTGATTGCCAGCTGTGTATTCTTTACAGAGAAGTAAGTTGATCTATTTTGATCTATTTTTTTTTCTTTTATGTATTTATTCTTAAAAGAAAATTAGGTTACATGTGCACAATGTGCAGGTTTGTTACATAGGTATGTGTGTGCCATGGTGGTTTGCTACACCAATTGATACATCCTCTAAGTTCCCTCCCCTCAGGCCCCACCTCCCAATAGACCCTGGTGTGTGTTGTTCCCCTCTCATTGTCTTTGTTCTCAATGTTCAGTACCCACTAATGAGTGAGAACATGCAGTGTTTGATTTTCTGTTCTTGTGTCAGTTTTCTGAGAATGATAACTCCCAGCTTCATCTATGTTCCTACAAAGGACATGATCTCATTCCTTTTTATGGCTGCATAGTATTCCATGGTGTACATGTGCCAAACTTTCTTTTTTTATCCAGCCTGTATTTGATGGGCATTTGGGTTGGTTCCATGTCTTTGCTATTGTAAATAGTGTTGCAATAAACATACATGTGTATGTGTCCTTATAGTAGAAAGATTTATATTCCTTTGGGTATATACCCAGTAATGGGATTACTGGGTCAAATGGTATTTCTGGTTCTAGATCCTTGAGGAATTGCCACACTGTCTTCCACAATGGTTGAGCTAATTTATATTCCCACAAACAGTTTAAAAGCATTCCTATTTCTCCACAGTCCAGTCAGCATCTATTGTTTCCTGACTTTTTAATAATCGCCATTCTGACTGGTGTGAGATGGTATCTCATTGTGGTTTTGATTTGCACTTCTCTGATGATCAGTGATGTTGAGCTTTTTGTCATATGTTTGTTGACCATGTAAATGTCTTCTTTTGAGAAGTATCTGCTCACATCCTTTGTCCAATTTTTGATGGTTTTTTTGTTGTTGTTGTAAATATGTTTAAGTTCCTTGTAAATTCTGGATATTAGATCTTTATCATATGGGTCGATTGCAAAAATTTTCTCCCATTCTGATAATAGTTTCTTTTACTGGCAGAAGCTCTTTAGTTTAATTAGATCCCATTTGTCAATTTTGGCTTTTGTTGCAATTGCTTTTGGCATTTTTGTCATGAAGTCTTTGCCCATGCCTATGCCTTGAATGGTATTGCCTATGTTTTCTTGTAGGGTTTTTATGTTTTGGGGCATTACATTTAAGAATTTAATCCATATTGATTTAATTTTTATAAAAGGTGTAAGAAAGGGGTACAGTTTCATTATTGTGCATATGGCTAGCCAGTTTTCCCAGCATCATTTACTGAATAGGAGATCCTTTCCTCATTGTTTGTTTTTGTCAGGTTTGTCGAAGATCAGATGGTTGTAGATGTGTGGTGCTCTTTCTGAGGTTTCTGTTTTGCTCCATTGGTCTATAAGTCTGCTTTGGTCTTAGTATCATGATGTTTTGTTTACTGTAGCCTTGTGATATAGCTTGAAGTCAGGTAGCGTGATGCCTCCAGGTTTGTTCTTTTTACTTAGGATTGTCTTGGCTATATGGGATTTTCTTTGATTTTATATGAGATTTAAAATCATTTTTTTCTAATTCTGTGAAAAATATCAATGGTAGTTTGAAGTGAATAGTATTGAATCTATAAATTACTTTGGGGCAGTATGGCCATTTTCACAATATTGATTCTTCCTATCCATGAGGATAGAATGTTTTTCCATTTGTTTGTGTCCTCTCTTAAGTCCTTGAGCAGTGGTTTGTAGTTCTCCTTGAGGAGGTCCTTCAAATCCCTTGTAACCTATATTCCTAGGTATTTTATTCTCTTTGTAGCAATTGTGAATGGAATTTTATTCGTGATTTGGTTATCTGCTTGCCTATTGTTGGTGTAAAGGAATGCTTGTGATTTTTGCACATTGATTTTGTATCCTGAGACTTTGTTGAAGTTGCTTATTAGTTCAATAAGTTTTGGGGCTCAGATGATGGGGTTTTCTAAATATAAAATCATGTCATCTGCAAACAGAGACAACTTGACTTCCTCTCTTCCTATTTGAATATCCTTTATTTCTTTGTATTACCTGATTGCCCTGGCCAAAACTTCCAATACTATGTTAAAAAAGAGTGTTGAGAGATGGCATTTTTGTCTTGTACTGGTTTTCAAAAGGAATGCTTCCAGTTTTTGCCCTTCGATATGACACTGGCTGTGCGTTTGTCATAAATAGCTCTTATTGTTTTGAGATATGATCAATCAATACCTATTTTATTGAGAGTTTGTTTTGTTTTGTTTTTCGTTTTTTTTTTTTGACAGAGTCTCACTGCCTTCCCGACTGGAGTTCAGTGGCGCGATCTCGGTTCACTGCAAGCTCCCTCACCCGGGTACATGCCATTCTCCTGCCTCAACCTCCGGAGTAGCTGGGATTACAGGCACCGGCCACCACGCCCAGCTAATTTTTTGCATTTTTAGTAGAGATGGGGTTTCACCGTGTTAGCCAGGACGGTCTCAATCTCCTGACCTCGTGATCCGCCTGCCTTGTCCTCCCTAAGTGCTGGGATTACAGGCATGAGCCACCGCGCACGGCCTTTATTGAGAGTTTTTTACATGAAAGGATGTTGAATTTTATCAAAGGCCTTTTCTGCATCCATCAAAATAATCATGTGGTTTTTGTCATCAGTTCTGGTTATGCGATGGATTACATGTATTGATTTGCATATGTTGAACTAGCCTTGCATCCCACTTATGAAGCCATCTTTATTGTGGTGGATAAATTTTTTGATGTGCTTCTGGATTCAGTTTGCCAGTATTTTATTGAGGATTTTTGCATTGATGTTCATCAGGGATGTTGGTCTGAAGTTTTCTTTCTTTGTTTCATCTCCTCCCGGTTTTAGTATCAGGATGATGATGGTTTCGTAAAATGAGTTAGGAAGGAGTCTCTCCTTTTCAATTGTTTGGGATAGTTTCTGAAGGAATGGTATGAACTCCTCTTTGTATTTCTGGTATAATTCAGCTTTGAATCCATCTGGTTCTGGGCTTTTTTTGGTTGGTAGACTACTAAATACTGCCTCAATTTCAGAGCTTGTTATTGGTCTATTCAAGAATTCAACTTCTTATTGGTTTAGTCTTCTTAGGGTGTTTGCAGCCAAGAATGTATCACTTTCTCCTAGATTTTCTAGTTTATTTGAGTAGTGATATTTATAGTATTGTCTGATAGTAGTTTGTATTTCTGTGGGGTCTGGGGATATTAACTTTATCATTTTCTGTGGGGGCTATTTGATTCTTCTATCTCTTATTAGTCTAGCTAGCAGTCTATTTTGTTAATTTAAAAAAAAGCAGCTGGTGGATTCATTGATTTTTTTGGAGGATTTGTCATATCATATCTACTTAAATCCTTCTATCTTGTTTTCTGTTAACTTGGATTAGTTTGCTGTTGTCTCTCTAGCTCTTTTAATTATGATGTTAAGTTGTGGATTTTTGATCTTTCTAGGTTTCTGATGTGGGCATTTACTGCTATAGATTTCCCTCTTAACACTGCTGTAGCTGTGTCCCAGAGATTCTGGTACATTGTCTCTTTGTTCTCATTGGTTTCAAAGAACTTCTTGATTTCTGCCTTAATTTCATTTTACCCAGGACTCATTCAGGAGCAGGTTTTTTAATTTCCATGTAGTTGTGTGCTTTTTTAGTGAGTTTCTTAATCCTGAGCTCTAATTTTATTGTACTGTAGTCTGAGAGACTGTTTATTATAATTTCAGTCTTTTGTATTTGCTGAGGAGTGTTTTACTTCCAATTATGTGGTCAATTTTAGAATAAGTGCCACCTGGCACTTAAAAGAATGTATATTCTGTAAATCTGGAGTAAGGAATTTTGTACATATCTCATAGGTTCACTTGATCCAGAGAAGAATTAAAGTCCTGAATATCTTTGTTAATTTTCTGTCTCATTGATCTGTCTAATACTGACAGTGGGATGTTAAAGTCTCCCACTATTATTGTGTGGGAGTCTTAAGTCTCCTTGTAGGTCTCTAATTACTTGCTTTATGAATCTGGGTGCTCCTGTATTGGATGCATATATATTCAGCATAGTTAGCTCTTCTTGTTGAATTCTTCCCTTTACATTATGTAATACCCTTCTTCGTCTTTTTTTTATCTTTGTTGGTTTAAAGTCTGTCTTGTCAGAGACTAGGATTGCAACCCCTGCTTTTTTTTTTTTTTTTTTTGCTTTCCATTCGCTTGGTAAAATTTCCTCCGTCACTTTATTTTGAGCCTATGTGTGTCTTTGCACGTGAGGTCTCCTGAATACAGCACACTGATAGGTCTTGATTCTTTATTCAATTTGCCACTTTATGTGTTTTTATTGGGGCATTTAGCTCATTTACATTTAAGGTTAGTATTGTTATGTGTGAATTTGATCCTTTCATCATGCTGCTATTTGGTTATTTTGCACACTAGTTGATGCAGTCTCTTCATAGTGTCATTTGTCTTTATATTTTGGTGTGTTTTTGCAGTGACTGGTACTGGCTTTTCTTTTCCATATTCAGTGTTTCTCTAAGGAGCTCTTGCAGGGCAGGCCTGGTGGTAATGAAATCCCTCAGCATTTGCTTATCTGGAAAGGATTTTATTTGTACTTCACTTATGAAGCTTAATTTGGCTGGATATGAAATTCTGGGTTAAAAATTCTTTTATTTGAGAATGTTGAATATTGGCCCCCAATCTCGTCTGGCTTGTAGAGTTTGTGCTGAGAGTTCCACTGTTTGTCTAATGGGCTTCCCTTTGTAGGTGACCTGGCCTTTCTCTCTGGCTTCCTTTAACAGTTTTTCCTTCATTTCAAACTTGGAGAATCTGAAGATTATGTCTTGGGGTTGATCTTCCTGTGGATTATCTTAATGGTCTATGCTGTATTTCCTGAATTTCCATGTTGGCCTTTCTTGCTAGATTGGGGAATTTCTCCTGGATAATATCCTAAAGTGTGTTTTCTAGCTTGTTTCCATTCTCCCCAGCTCCTGGTACTCCTATCAATTGAAGATTTCCTCTTTTTTATGAAGTTCCATATTTCTTGAAACTTTGTTCATTCATTTTCATTCTTTTTTCTCTATTCTTGTTTTCACGTCTTATTTCAGTAAAGTGGTCCTCAAACTCTGATATTCTTTCTTCTTCTTGGTTGATTCAGCTGTTGGTATTTGTGTATGCTTCAAAGTTCTCACACTGTGGTTTTCAGCTACATCAGGTCACTTATGTTTCTCTCTAAACTGGTTATTTTACATAGCAATTCCTCTTTTTGTCAAGGTTCTTAGCTTCTTTGAATTGAGTTAGAACATGTTCTGTTAGTTCATTGTATTTTTTTAATTACCCATCTTCTGAAGCCTACTTCTATCAATTCATCCATCTGATCCTCCATCCAGTTCTGCGCCCTTGATGGAGAGACAATGTGATCATTTGGAGAAGAAGAGGCACTCTTGCCTTTTGGGTTTTCAGCATTTTTTTCAGTGATTCTTTGTCATATTCATGAGCGTGTCTAATTTCAGTCCTTGAAGCTACTGACCCTCAGATGGGGTTTTTGTGGGGGCCTTTTTGTTGTTGTCAGTTTCTGCTTGTTTGTTTTCCATTCAATAGTCAGGTCCCTTTTCTGTAGGGCTACTGCAATTTGCTGGGGATTCACTTCAGGCCCTATTCATCTGATTCACTCCCATGCCTGGAGATGTCCCCCAAGGAGGCTGGAGAGCAGCAAAGATGGGTTCCTGCTCCTTCTTCTGAGACCTCTGACTTTGAGAAGCACCTACCTGATGCCAGTAGTATCACTGCTGTGTAGGGTATCTGACAACCCCTGTTGTCTCACCCAGTTGGGTGGCATGAGGAGCAGGACCCATTTAACTAAGCACTTTGTCCCTTGATGGAGATGGTGTGTTTTGCTAGGGCGAAACCCACCCATCTGGGCTGCTGAGATTCCTCAGAACTACCAAGAGGAGAGGCTAAGTCCACTGGTCCCCAGAGACTGCGTCCACCCCTCCCCCTAGGGGCTCAGGCCCAGGGAGATCAGAGTCCTGTCCCTGAGCCCCTGGCTGGAGTTGTTGGAGTTCCTGCAGCAAAGTCCTGTCCACTGAGGAAGGATGGGTCAGGTTTAGACCTGAAGAGGCACTCCAGCCGCAGACTGCCCCAGCAGGTGTGTTGGGCTGTGGGGACAAGTCTTGGGATCAAGCCGTCCAGCCTCCTTAGTGAGGGGAAAAATCACAGCCTAGAGCTATAGAAATGGGTGCTGCCCTTCTCTGCCCAGGGAGCAGTTGCAAGTCCTAGTTCTGGCTGCTGACCCTCCCCTAAGGAGCTCAAGTGGCTTAGACAGCAGGCTGCCACAGCGAGTGTTGGTTGTCCCTTCCCCAGGAGTTTGGTAGGCTTAAGTAGATTCCAGCTGAGAGGCTGTAAGAATCTGCCTGTTCCAGGGTTGGGACGCTAGGCCCTGGTGGCGTGGGTTCGCCAGTGGAAACTTCCAATCCTTAGGTTGCACCGTTCTGTGGAAAAAGCACAGTTTCCCTGGCTGGGTAGCACACTGACTACTTCCCTCAGCTGAGGGGAGGGGGCTCCTCTTCCCCGTGTGGCTCTCAGGTGGGCCACTGCACCACACTGCTCTTCCTTCTCTCCGTGGGTCACGCCAGCCTTCTAGTCTATTTTGGTGAGATAACCTGGATACTTTGATTGCCAGGGAAGGATAAACGTGTTTATTACATTTTTATCGATGGGAGCCTTTGAACTCCGCTGCTTCTAGTCAGCCATCTTGCCCCCTCTCCCCACGCTTCCCCACCACAAGATGATCTTTTGGAACATAAAAAGATAAAATGTCCTGTCCTTCTTCATAATACGCCAATGGTTTCTCATCATGCTGAAAATAACCCTTAAACTTCTGACTACTGTTTCTGAGTCCTTTACAAGACCAGTCCCTTAGCAAGCTGTTCAATTTTGGGTCCTATTGCTCTTTCCCCTCACTGGTTGTTTCCTTGTTTGTTTGTTTTTTTAATCTCAATGAACATTTTTATGTCTTAAAGTCTTCTTTTACATAGGAACATGTAGTGTATTTACACCAGCTTTTGTGCTTGAGAAAACCTGTGTTTTTACCATCTTCTGATCACACTGTACTTCAACAGATGAGGAGTCCTTGGTACACTCACCTCTTTTAGGCTGTGTTATGCATATCCACACTTGAAGTTTTTTGTGTTGCTATGACTTATTCTCCAGATCTCTCCTCCAGCGGGAAGACTGTACCGCACATGGTACCCATCCTACCATAGGTGTGTCCACACACGGGACTAAGTGATGGCCAAGGTGTGGCTGTTTCTGGCTAGGGAGTGTGAACAGCAATTAGACATGCACACTATAATTTTCAAAAAGGCAGACTGTGTGCCTGCAGTCTGGGGCTGGGGCTATCTCTCCTTACACAGGCACATTCTTGCTTGATACTGCAAGGGGCCCAGAAATTATAAATTTAATGTAACCGTCCAAGTTTTCATGAATGTGTATCTGTCAAAGTAGTAGGATGAATATATTTTAACAATGTTTTAGCTTGACTTGGTAGTGTTTTCCTGATACATTATATTATAAATATGAGTGCTTTAAAGATGTACAAACTATATTATTTGGTGAAGTGAATACCTATTTAGTGAAATGAATTATGGTATTCAGTGTTTTAATTTTGGCAAAATACACATAACATAAGATTTATCATCAATCGTTTTAAGTGTAAAATTTAATGGTATTAATTCATAACGTTGTACAGTCATCACTATTACCTATATTCATAAGTCTTTTTCTTTTGTAAAACTGAAACTCTATGCCAAATGAAAAATATCTCCGTATTTACCCTTCCCCCAACCCCTGGTAACCACCATTCTACTTTATTTCTCTATTATTTTGGCTACTCTAAATACCTCATAGAAGTGGCATCATACAATATATATCTTTTTGTTTTGTCACTGGTTGATTTCAATTAGCATAATATTCTCAATTTTTAATCTATATTAGAGCATATGTCAGAATTTCCTTCCTTGTAAGGCTGAATAATATTCCATTGAATGCATATAGTGCATTTTGCTTGTCCATTCACCTGCTGACACCTGACTTTTGTCCACAATTTAGCTGTTATGAATAATGCTGCTGTGAGCATGAGTGTACAGATAGACCTTCAACATACTGATTTCATTTCCTTTAGATATATATAAAAGTGGAATTGCTGGATTACACATGGTGATTCTATTTTTAATTTTTTTGAGGAAATACCATAATTGTTTTCCATAGTGGCAATACATTCCCAAGGTTCCCTATTTCCTCATTTTTTGTCAGCAATTATTTTCTGTGTTCATTTTTTAAGTAGTAATTAGCCTATTGGGTGTGATGTATATTAAGCATATTTTCTTATGCCTGCTGGGCCATTTGTATATCTTTTTGGATATATATGTATGTATTCAAATCTTTTGCCCATTTTTTAAATAGGGTTGGTTCTTTTAAAAATTTTTTATTGAATTTTAGGAGCTCTCTATATATTCTGGGTATTAGTTGTTTATCAGATATATTATTTACTAATATTTTCTCCCATTTCATGAATTGTCTTTTTGCTCTTTTGATATTATCTTTTGGTGTATATCTTTACAAATTTTACATAGACTTCAATTTGTTTACTTTTTAATTTGTTGTCTATGCTTTTGTTATCACATCAAAGAAATTATTGCAAAACTCGATGTCATGAGGATGTTTCCCTGTGTGTTATTGTAAGAGTTTTATGTTTTAGGTCTTACTTTTAGCTCTATTTTGAATTAATTTCTGCATATGATATTACATAAAGGTCTAACTTCATTTTTTTTTTTTTTTTTTTTTGCATATTGATATCCAATTTTCCCAGCACCATTTGTTGAAAAAACTGTCTCTTTTTCATTGAATGGTCTTGACACTCTTGTGAAAAATCATATGAGTCTCTCTGAGGCCTTATTTCTGCAGTGTATATTATATCCTATTGGTTCACATGTTCATCTGTACATTTGTTCCACTCTGTTTTGGTTACTGTAGCATTGTGATAAGTTTTGAAATCAAGAAGTTTGAGTTCCAGCTTAGTTCTTTTTGATGACTGGTTATTTGGGATTCCTTGAGATTCTATATTATTTTAGGATGAGTTTTCTTATTTCTGCAGAAACAAAAAAAATTATTAAGATGTTGATATTCTCATAAAGATTGCATTGAATCTGGAGATTGCTTCGAGCAGTATTGACATCTTAATGTTATTAAATCTTCGAGTCCATGATAATGGGATGTTTTCCTATTTATTTATCTCATCTTTTCTTTCAGCAAAGTTTTGTAGTTTTCATTGATAACACTTTCATCATCTTGGTTAAGTTCATTCTTAAGTATTTTGTTATTTATGATGCTATTGTAAATGAGACTGTGTTCATAATTTCTTTTTCAAATAGTTCATTGTTAGTGTTTCCAAATGCAACTAATTTTTGTATGTTGATTTTGTCTCTGGATATTTTGATGAATTTATTTATCTTTTCTAATAATTTTCTGGAATCTTTAAGGTTTTCTTTTTTTTTTTTTTTTTTTTTTGAGGCGGAGTCTCGCTCTGTCGCCCGGACTGGAGTGCAGTGGCGCAATCTCGGCTCACTGCAAGCTCCGCCTCCCGGGTTCACGCCATTCTCCTGCCTCAGCCTCCCGAGTAGCTGGGACTACAGGCGCCCGCCACCTCGCCCGGCTAGTTTTTTGTATTTTTAGTAGAGACGGGGTTTCACCATGCTAGCCAGGATGGTCTGGATCTCCTGACCTCGTGATCCGCCCGTCTCGGCCTCCCAAAGTGCTGGGATTACAGGCTTGAGCCACCGCGCCCGGCCAAGGTTTTCTTCATATAATGTTATATTATGTGCAAAGATACTTTTATTTTTACTCATTTCTTTCCAATTTAGATGTCTTTTATTAGTTTTTCTTATCTAATTGCTCTGGCTAGACCTTCCAGTGCTATCTTAAATAGAAGTAGCAACAGCAGGCGTTTTTACATTAGTTCCTGATATTAGAGGAAAAGCTTTCAGTCTTTCACATTTGAGTATCATGTCCTCTGAGAATTTTTTATGTATGGCTTGTATTATGTTGTGGTAGCTTCCTTTTAGTCCTAGTTTTCTGAGTTTTTTTTTTTTTTTATCATGAGAGAGTATTAATTTTGTCAAATTCTTTTCTGCATTGATTGAGGTGATCATGTGTTTTTTGCTTCATTCTGTTAGTGTGGTATATGCATTGATTAATTTTCATATGTTGAACCACACTTGCATCCCAGGAATATATGCCATTTGCTCATGGTATATACTTCTTAAATATGCTCCTCAATTGTTAGTATTTTGTTGGGGATTTTTAAATCAATTTTCATAAGAGATATTGGTCTTTCTTGTCTTACATTCTCATTGTCTATTTATTACCAGGGTAAGTATGTCTTCATAGAATGAGTTAAGAAGTGTTTCCTCCTCTTCAACCTTTTTAAAACAAATTGTAAGAGTTTGGTTTTATTTCTTTGTTTGGTAGAATTCACCAGTGAAATCATGTGGTACAAGGCATTTGTTTAGATTATTGATTACTCACCCAATCTCCTTACTAGTTATTGGCATACTTATATCTTCTATTTTTTTGTGATTTAATCTTGACAGGCTTTGTGTGTCTAGAAATTCCTCCAACTCATCTTGGTTATCTCATTTATTGGTGTACAATTGTACATAATACTCTCTCATAATCCTATTTATTTCTGTAGAACTGGTAGTAATGTACATTGTTGATTTTATTAATGCAATTAGTTTTTTTAAGCTTATAGAGCTAAAAGTTTGTCAATTTCATTGATCCTTTCAAAGAAACAACTTTTCATTTCATTGATTTTTCTCTATTTATTTCAATTCCCTAGCTTAACTCTTCTCCATTCTTCATTATTTTATTTCTTCTACTAGCTGTAGGTTTTGTTTGTTCTTCTTTATCCAGTTTCTTAAGTTGTAAAGTTAGGTTGTTGGTTTTCTGTCTTGTTTTTTAATATAAACATTCATAGTCATAGATTTCACACTTGGAATTGCTTTTGTTGCATCTCCTAAGTTTTGGTATATTTGGTTTTAATTAGCCTCCAAGTATTTTCTAACTGTCCTTGTAATTTTGTTTTTGGTTCACTGGCTGTCTAACAGTAAGTTATTTAATTTTCACAATTTTGTCAGTTTTTTAGATTTACTTCTGTTGATTTTTAACTTCATCTCGTGGTCAAAGAAGATACTTGTATGATATCTATTTTTTATAATCTATTAAGATTTAGCTTATGGCCTAACATGTAGTCTATTCTGGAAAATGTCCCAAGTACCCTTGAGAAGAATGTTTCGCATTTCATTTTTGGGTATGATATTCTGCATATGTCTGTTAGATATATTTGATTTATTGTGTTATTTAAGTTCTTTATTACCGTAAATGTATTCCCTCTGTTTTTTCTGTCCATTATTGAATTGATATATTGAAGTATCCAACTATTGTTATAGAACTGCTTGTCTACTTCAATTTTATCAGTTTTGCTTCATATATTTCAGTGGTTTGTCATTAGATGCATAAAGGCTTATACTAGTTATATATTACTGCATTGAAGATTTTATTAATATATTATGTTATTCCTTTTGTGTTGTAAACTTTTTGCATTTTTTTTTAAGTATGTAAGTGTAAACACAATATAAGTATAAACAACTCTGCTCTCTTGGTTACTAATTGTATGAAATATCTTTTTCTATTGTTATATTTTCAATCTACTGTTGACTTTTGAACAATGAAGAAGTTAGGGGCACCAATGCCCTGTGCATTTGAAAATCTGCATATGTCTTTTCATGTCTCCCAAACTTGGCTATTAGTAGCCCACTGCTGATTAGAAACTTTATTGATAACATAAACAATTTTTAACATATATTTTGCATGTTATATGTAATACAGGCTGTATTATAAAAATAAAGTAAGATAGGAAAAAGTAAATGTTATCAAGAAAGTCATAGGAAAAGAATATATATATAATTATTATTTAAGTGAAAGTGTATCATCATAAAGTTCTTCATTCTTATTGTCTTCATGTTGAGTGGACTGAGGAGGAGGAGGAAGAGGAGGGTTTAGTGTTATTGTCTCAGAGGTAGCAGAAGCAGAATAAAATCTGTGCGTGAAAGTACCTACTCAGTTCAAACCCATGCTGTAGAAGGGTCAACTGTGTTTGTGTCTTTGGATCTAAAGTGAGTCTCTTACAGAGAACATATGCTTAAATTATTGGTTGTTGTTGTTGGTGGTGTTTTATCTATTCTGTCAATGTCTGTCTTTTGATGAGAGAGCTTAATCTACTTAAAATTAAAGTGATTACTAAACAGAAGAGATTAACTTTGATCATTATACTGTTTATTTTCAATATACATTGCAGCTTTTTTGTCCCTTATTTCACATATTACTGATATCTGTGTGTGTTTAGTTGATTTTTTAAAATAAGGAAACATTTGAATTCCAATATTTATTAGCTTTTATATGTATATTATAGGTATTATCTTTGTGGTTATCATGGTGATTACATATACTATCCTAAAGTTATAACACTCTAATTTAAATTTTTACCAGCTTAACTTAGATAACATACAAAAACAAATTTTTAGAAGACCAGCCCTTACCCATTTTGAATGTTGATTTTACAAAATTACATCTTTCAACACTGTGCACTCAGAAATATAAACTAACAATTCTTTAAATACATTATATTTTAAAGATGTGTAGAAAAACCAACAAATAAAAAGTAGGTACAAATAAAATGTACAATAATATTGGCTTTTTGACTAGTTTTTAAAGGTTTATTAGTCTCTCAAATAATGTAGAAAATAAAAAGTGGAGTTTACAAGCCATTTTTACAATAATGCTAGATTTTGTAGTTGCCTGGGTATTTCCTTTTTTTCCATATATTTATTTCTTCATATGCATAGGGCTTTGTGGTACTCACTAGTGTCTTCTCATTTCACCCTATATGACTCAGTGAAGCCTTTTCTACAGGGCAGGTCCAGTGGTAACAAACTACCTCAGCTTTTGTTTCTCTGGGAATATCTTTATTTCTCTCTCACTTTTGAAGAAAATTTTTCCTGAATGTAGAATTCTCGGTTGATACTTAGGTTGTTTTGCTTCTAGCATTTTGAATATAATGGCTCACTGACTTCTGGTATCTAAAGTTGCTGTCTAGAAAACTTCTTAAATTTTATTTTGGATGTCTTATGTGTGAGGAGTCACTTCTCTCTTACTTTTCAAAGATTCTTTTGGTTGAAAGTTTGACTATAATATGACTGAGTAGGTCCCTGAGTTTGTTTTACTTTGAATTCATTGAGCTTCTTATATGTTTATATTATATATATATACACACACACACACACACACACATTATATATATATATATATATATATTATGTATTTGGGGAATTTTCACCCATTTCTTTAAATGTTTTTTTATTTTCTTATATCTCTCCTCCCCTTTTGAGACTTCTTGAATGTTCATGTTGGTTCACTTGATCATGTCCCACATATCCTTAGGCTGTGTATATTTTCTTTAATCCATTTTCTTTCTGTTTCTCATTTGCAATAATTTTAATTTCCTATCTTCAATTTCAATGAATTTTTCTTCTGCCTGTTCAAACCTGTCTTTGAATTTCTCTAGTAAATTTTTCATTTCAGTTATTGTATATTTTAGTTTTGGAATTTTTTTGTTCTTTTTTGAGGCTTTGTATCTCTTATTCATATTTATATTTTGTTCACAGATTTGTGTTGTAATTTCTCCACATCTTTCTTTAGTTATTTGGCATCTTTAAAATAGTTACTTTAAAGCCCTTTTCTAGTATATGTGTCATTAGGTATTTTTCAGAGACAGTTTCTGTTGATTGATTGATTTTGATATTTTGATTTTTGAATGAGCAATACTTTTGTGTTCTTTTTTTTTTTTTTTTTTTGCATACCTTGTGAACTTTTGTTGAAAAAGCTGGACATTTCAATGTACCAATGTGGTAACTGTGAAAACTAGATTGTCTACATTGCCAAGGGGCTTGTTGTTTTTTGTTATCATCTTTGGTGTTACAATTATTGCAGGCTGTCTCCATGTTAAAGATTAGCCTGATGTGTACACTTAAGATCTCCTCAGGTCTTTTCTGAGCCTGTGCTTTTTTCCGTAAGTGTAATATAACTTTCTAATTTTCTTCATGTATGCAGTTACTTTGGAATATCCTAATCTTTGATATCTGATTTTCAAAAAGAAAAAAAGAGAAAGCGAGAGAGAGAAAAATGAAACAGGGCAAGAAGGGAAAGGACACTAGTCTCACATTCACTGGAAATCACTTCAGCCAAGGAAGAGGTGCTTGCAATAATGACATGAGGTGCCAAACAATGGCCAGCTGCCTCTTTCTGCATCTCCATGATAAAAGTAACAATTCAAAATCAGAACACAGGTTCCCAATGTTCAGAGTACAGTATTCTTACTGCCCACTCCAGCTCCCACAAGCTGCATGCAAGATGTTCCAGGAACACCTGCACAGCTACCTGTCAAAGGACTGGGGGTGAGAAATGGGGAGCTGCTATTCTGATAAGAGCTGAAATTGACCAAAATCGATTACAATTTACCACCTAAGTCTTTCTCTAGAAGTTGTAAATCTTGAATAGAATTCAAACTTCCTAAATAGTTACATCAGACAGATTCTGCCAACAAAATATTTGTCTAGGTTGGGGGAGAGATTACTGTTGCTTTCTACTGTACCATATTCACAGAATCCTCTTTTCCTAACCTGTCCTTTAAACATTGCTATTTTTCCCTTTTCTTTATCAAATATATATATATATATATATGTTCATTACTATTGATCTTCTCAATTTTTAATAAACAATTTTGTTGGGAGCAAACCCCCCAAAATCTGGCCATAAACTGGTCCCAAAACTAGCCATAAACAAAATCTCTGCAGCGTTACAACATGTTCTTAATGGCCCTAATGCCCAAGCTGGAAGGTTGGTTGTGGGTTTACAGGAATGAGGGCAAGGAACGCCTGGCCTGCCTAGGGCAGAAAACCGCTTAAAGGCATTCTTTTTTTTTTTTTTTTTAATTATACTTTAAGTTCTAGGGTACATGTGCATAACGTGCAGGTTTGTTACATATGTATACTTGTGCCACATCGGTGTGCTGCACCCATCAACTCGTCAGCATCCATCATCTCATCCTTTACATCAGGTATAACTCCCAATGCAATCCCTCCCCTCTCCCCATAATAGGCCCGGTGTGTTTTGTTCCCCTTTCTGAGTCCAAGTGATCTCATTGTTCAGTTCCCATGCTGTTTTAGTTACTGTAGCCGTGTAGTATAGTTTGAAGTCAGGTAGCATGATGCCTAAGCCACAAACAACTAGCATGAGCGAACTGTATCTTAAGGGAGTGTTTCTGTGGCAGTTAACTAGCCCAAACTATTCATTTAATTCCGACCATCTCTTCATTTCCCATAATGGATACTTTTAATTAATTTAATATCTGTAGAAACAATGCTAATGATTGGTTTGCTGTTAATAAATATGTGGGTAAATCTCTGTTTGGGGCTGTCAGCTCTGTAGGCTGTGAGGCTCCTGATTCCCCACTTCACACCTCTATATTTCTGTGTGTGTGTCTTTAATTCCTCTAGTTCCACTGGGTTAGGGTCTCCCCGACCCCGCTGGTCTCGGCACAATTTTACATAATTTATATTACTCTACAAATGTATGCATTCTAAAAATATAGCTACAAATAGTTTCTTTACCTTTTTATGTTGCACAAAACTGGTACAAATTCACAAGTATGCTGATTTTTAATAATAAGTTAAGTAAACTAATGGAGAATTTAACTTAAAAGTTTAAAAATCTGGGAGTTATTTATTTTGTCCTATTGTGTACAGGCATTACACATGAATAAAAAGGAGTGAAAGTTGTAAAAACAAACAACAACATAATATGTGTGAACAAATAAAATATTGTAGACTACTGTTTTACAGCTGTAGATTTCTTTCCCATGTATTCATTCTAGAATATAACCATTACATTACAAATTTGGCATAACTTTTAGATAATAACCTTATGCCAATTAAAAGTAGAAATTAGAAAACAGAAATTGTATGTGTACTAATAATTACTTTCAATATTTTTGATACCGGGTAAAATTATAATCCATGAGCTTTTCATGTATTTCTCAAACCATAAACTTGAAATTTTTTTCTTAAGGAAATATTTACCTTGAAAATTAATAAAGTGCTCACAAATATATTTGACAGATTCACAAACTGTTAAGATGTCATTCTTTATGGCTATTTAGGTTTTCATACACAAAACCAATGTTTTGGTAACAGCACTAAATTTTTCTAAAGAGCTTCTGCACAGCAAAAGAAACTATCATCAGAGTGAACAGGCGAACTACAGAATGGAAGAAAATTTTTGCAATCTATCCATCTGACAAAGGGCTAATATCCAAAATCTACAAAGAACTTAAATTTACAAGAAAAAAAGAAACAATCCCATCAAAAAGTAGACAAAGTATATTAACAGAAACTTCTTAAAAGAAGAAATCTTTGTGGCCAACAAACGTATGAAAAATAGGTCATAATCATTGGTCATTAGAGAAATGCAAATCAAAACCACGATGAGATACCATCTCATGTCAGTTAGAATGGTGATCATTAAAAAGTCAGGAAACAAGAGATGCTGGAGAGGATGTAGAGAAATAGGAACGCTTTTACACTGTTGGTGGGAATGTAAATTAGTTCAGCCATTGTGGAAGACAGTGTGGTGATTCCTCAAAGATCTAGAACCAGAAATACCATTTGACCCAGCAATCCCATTACTAGGTATATACTCAAAAGATTATAAATCATTCTACTATAAAGGCACATACATACATATGTTTATTGCAGCATTATTCACAATAGCAAAGACTTGGAACCAACCCAAATGCTCATCAGTAATAGCCTGGATAAAGAAAATGTGGCACATATACACCATGGAATACTACGCAGCCATAAAAAAGGATGAGGTTATGTCCTTTTCAGGGACATGGATGAAGATGGAAATCATCATTCTCAGCAAGCTAACACAGGAACAGAAAGCCAAACACTGCATGTTCTCATTTATAGGTGGGAGGTGAACAAAGAGAACACATGGACACAGGGAGAAGAACATCACACATGTGAGTCTCTTGCGGGGTGGGTGGCTAGGGGACGGAGAGCATTAGGAGAAATACCTAATGTAGATGATGGGTTGATGGGTGCAGCAAACCACCATGGCATGTGTATACCTGTGTAACAAACCTGCACATGCTACACATGTATCCCAGTGTATAAAAAAAGTATAAAAGTACAAAAAAAATTAAAAGTATAAAAAATAAAAAAGTATAAAAAATTATGCAAATAAAAAGATACTTTATTTATAGTATGTTTCCTGTTATTTTGCATAGCATTATTCTTTGTGAAAATAATATTTTGTTCTCAGGAGAAATATGTAATTGAATGGACAGCAATATATTTTTGGTATGGATCTGTAACAATCAAGTTAACAAAGCTAAGGTAAGAGAGAAAGAAAACTAGAGACAGAGAGAGAGAGAAAAGGGAATAAATTAAGAAGAGCATGAACATTTCATTTTTATTTTTAACATTTGAGAGTCAACATTTTAACAGATACATAACACACTAGCTAGATTTGTTTATAGTTATTGTTTGTCTTAATGGTATGTGCTTTCTACATAAAGGATCTGTAGTTTATATGAATTAAAATTATTCAGTAAGCTATGAAATGGATGGTAAGAATGAAATGATTGACATTTTGTGAAATAATTCTGTCTTTGTGATATATATTTTTGAGCCTAAAGGTAAGAATTATAAAACTCCTACTATTTCTTTTCAAATTTTAATTTGTCTTTCTAGAAAAATGAATGTCATCAGTAAAGAAATTATAAATTATATTTTATTTTACCCAACTTTTAAACTTACATGTATATTTTTGTTATATATAAATATTAGCATTATTGTATATGTACATTTTCCAATACTACATAACTCTCCACTGTTCATAATTACCTTTCTGTCCTACTAGTAGTCATGTTTATATGTGAGTTTTGATAGCTTCTGGTACATTGCCTTGTGTTCAGTAATAATAAAATAATTAGGCTTGGTGCAGTGGCTCACGCTTGTAATCCCAGCACTTTGGGAGGCCGAGGCGGGCAGATCATGAGGTCACGAGATCGAGACAAGCCTCATCAACATGGTGAAACCCTGTCTCTACTACAAATACAAAAATTAGCTGGGTGTGGTGGTGCACACCTGTAATCCCAGCTACTCGGGAGGCTGAGGCAGGAGAACTACTTGAACCCGGGGAGCAGAGGTTGCAGTGAACCGAGATCAAGCCGCTGCACTCCAGTCTAGTGAAGGAGCGAGACTCCGTGCCAAAATAAATAAATAAATAAAATTTAAAAATTAAAAATATAATTTTTGAATTTAATATGTAACACAGTTAAAATTATTTTAAATAACTAAAGAGAATTAAATTTCAAAGTATTTTAACATGTTTGATAATGCATATACACAGAAATCTAGAAATATATATATATTTTAAATAAATTTTATAACATTTTAAATGCAAAATCTGAATGTATCTATATAAAAAGGGAGTAAAATTCTGATTTTGCTTGATATCGTATAACACAGGTGTATTAGCTTATTGTAAAAATAAATAGTGCATGCCTGCATTTTGGTAAAATTTTCAATAACAATTTCAACTTGTTTATCAAAAGATATATTTCCAGAATGAACTTCCTATACATTTGCAGAAGTCTACTGAATATATGGTCTGCCACATCTCTCAATATACCTGCAATAACTGCATTTTATTTGGGTTCAGTTCTTAACCCAGTCCTATTGATTCCATGTGAAATTATTTCTTTGATGTCAATGGAAGGTCTGCATTTGGGAGAGATTCATGGTGTGTGGAGAGAGATGAGAGTTGCAAATGTGGTTTTCAACATCATAAAAGAAACTTTTTTTTCAAAATTTTGAACAACTAAGCATAAAGTTGATACATAATGCAATATATTTATATTTCAAAACCTCAAACATGCTCTGATTCTTTGTTTTGCCTGGGGTTTTTATTTCGAGTATCTTGAAAATATCAAATTGTAAACACCAGCAATAATTTCAATGAACTCTCATGTCTTTCTTATATATGAGACTGCACAAGCAGCAACATTTTAGCTCCATCACACTTATACCCTCAAATATTTAAGATTTCTTCTATTCATCAACTTTTCCTGTCTACTGCTCTATTCTATTATTGCTCTTACCCTGTGCATTTGTCTCCTGCCCATCTGAACAACTACCTAACCATTCTGCTTCTTTTAATAGAAAACCTCCCAGAAGTTGTCAGTCATTGCTGTCTCTGGAGCATCTTCTTCCATTTTCTTGAACTCACTCCAATCAAACTGTAATCCCCGCCAATCCACTGGTCATTAACAAAGTCACCACTGAACTTCATACTACTAAGACCAATGGTAAATTCTTATTTCTTAGCAGTATTTAATCCTGTTGAGTACCCAGTCTTCCTTGGCACATTTTCTCACTGGGCTTTATGTTTTAACATTTTTCCTTCTGTTGGGCCATTTTGGATTCTGTTCCTCTTCACTGTTTCTTCCTCACCCTGAACACTACATGTTGTGCCCAAGGACTCAGTCCTTACAGCTCTTATTATTTTTTCTCTCTCCACATCTTTTATTTTGTGGATTGCACAAAGTCTTACAACTTTAAATGTTGTTTGGGCATGCAATTCCCAACATTTATTTCCACCCCAATCTCTCCTGTGAATTCTCAATTTGTTTATCTTACTGTGTAATACACATCTCAAATTGAACATATCAAAACAGAATTTCTAATTTTTCTCTTAACTATCCATTAAAAACCTTGCTTTTCTCTCTGCATTATTTCGGTACGTAACACTGTTCTTTCAAATGTTCAGGCCCTGAGTCATAAGAATCATGATGAACTCCTCATTTTTTCCAACTATACATTTTATCCATGAACTGTACCAGAGCTTCATCGTCACAATATATCCATAAACTGCCTACATCAAACCACCTCCATGATTACTGCTCCAAAACATCATCATCTCTTACCTGCATTTTTTTTTAAAGATTTTGGGAGTACAAGTGCAGTTTTGTTACATGCATGTATTGCATGGTGGTGAAGTCTGGGCTTTTAGTAGAACTATCACCAGAATAAATAACACTGTACTCATAAATTTCTCATCCTCCACCCCCTTTCCATCCTCCTACCATTCTGAGTCTCCAGTGGCTATTATCCCACACTCTATGTCCACGTGTACACGTTATTTATCTCACACATGTAAGTAAGAACATGTGATATTTGACTTTCTTTTCTATTTTACTTAAGATAATGGCTTTCAGTTTCATCCATGTTACTGCAAAATACATTATTTCATTCCTTTTTTATGACTGAGTAGTATTTCTTTGTATATATACACCATATTTTCTTTATTTAGTCCTCCCCTGATGGGAACTTATGTGGATTCCATATATTTGCTATTGTGAATAGGCTGTGAAAAACATACAAGTGCAAGAGTATTTTTTATTTAATAGCTTATTTCTTTGTATGGATACGCAGTAGTGGGATTGCTGGATCTATGATAGTTCTGTTTTTAGTTATTTGAGAAATCTTTACACTGTTTTTTATAGAGGTTTTACTAATTTATATTCCCACCAACAGTATGTAAACGTTCCTTTCGTCCGCATCCTTGCCAACATCTGTTACATTTTGATTTTTTAATAATAGTCATTCTGACTGGTGTAAGGTAATATCTCACTGAGGTTTTAATTTGCATTTCTCTGATGATTAGTGATGTTGAACGTTTTTTCATATGCTTCTTATCTTGCCTAGATTTTTATAATTGCTCCCTTACTATTCTTTCTGCTTCTATGATTACTACCCTTAGTTTATTCTCTGCACAGCTGTCAGAACAATCAAGTTAAAATACAAACAAACATACCATCACTCCTATCAAAACACTCCCATGTTTGATGTCCTTACAAGGGCCTATATGGCTCTATGTGACCTAACTACCCAGTTACCTCTGACACCTAACATTATTCTATTCTTATCTCTGCTCACTCCCTCCAGTCAATCTGACTTCCTGGTAAGTTTTTGAATATGCTTGTCAAACACTTGCCTCAGGACCTTTGAATTTTCTACTCCCTCTTCCTGGAATATTTCTATCTCTCATAGTTTAGAAACGTGGGAAGTCCAAGATCAAGGTGCTGGCAGATTCATTTCTGGTGAAGGTTCTCTCCCTGAGTTGCACATGGCCACTTTCTTGTTCTTTCCCCACATGATGAAGAGAGAGAGAGAGAGAGAGAGAGAGAGAGAAAACGAACTCTGGTCTCTTTTTCTCTATTTATAAAGACACTAATCCCACAAAGGAGGTCCTACTTTTGTGACTTCATCGAAACCTAATTAATTCCCAAAGGACCCACTTCCAATATCATCATGTTGGAAGTTAGAGCATTAACATATGAATTTGAGGTGGACACAAAAATTCGGTCCATAACAACACCCCTATTCAAATTACATCCCTTTATCTTCTTCCCAGCAAGCATCACTATGTGTATGTGTATACATAAACACATATGCATATTTTTATATCTGCATATATGAGATCAAATGCATCATAATTAATATGTGATATATGTACATATTATATTTATACAATTTTTATTTTCTATTCACAGTCTTTCCATATAAGATCTAAATTATATGAGAACAGAGATTTTTATCTTATTAACTATTCTTATCATGCATTCAATAGAACAGTGCCTGATACATAATATAGCCTCGATAAATATTTGTTGAATGAATGAAAGGACTTCAAGTAGCCCACATTTCCCAGTAGATAACTTTATTTTGTAAACTCTTCATTGAAAACTGCTAAGTGATGAAAGTGTTGGTTTTGAAAGGTTTTCTTCATTAATTCATGATTCTAACCATTTTATACTTTATGGCCAGTATTTTGTGTTGTCTTTATAACATCTTTGTTTATCTTAATGTCACAAAGATTTGCTACTATGATTTACTCTAAAAGCTGTAATTATATATATTTACATTCAAATCCAAAGTGTATGTGGAGTTATTTATTGTTTTATCTATGATGTGATGTAAAGATCAAGTTTGATTTTCCTCATATTCAATAAACTCAGAAAAAGTTATTAAGAAAATCTTGAGTATTACCATTTCTATAAATCATATGTGTATATATGTTGTGGATCTGTTTCTGCACCCTCTTCTGCTCCACTAGCTTATCCATCTCTCTTTTAACCAATGTCATTCCCTCCAATAGCTATATCATTAAAATACATCATATTACCAGTTTAAAAAAAAAAAAAACTTGTATTCTTTTTGGGAATGTTTTTACTTTGTATTTATGTTGTGAATGTTTTCATATGTTGAAAACATATGTTGAATTTATGTTATGATATTTTAATTTTATATTCTTTTTAGGAATGTTTTTATTATCCTTGACCAGATTTATTTTCCTTTAAATTTTCCTTTCAGATGCCCATAGGACATCCATATACCATGTTAAGTTAGCAGTAGGATGGTCAAGACTATTGCCCAGGATGTTAATCTATCCTTGTTTAGAGTAAGAGACATTAAATATATAGAGATCACTTGAAACCATGAGACTTGAAGAATGAGGTATGTGGAGAGAGAAAAGAAGCAAGAAGTTCTCTTATAAGACCCTATTGATTACTAACATTTAAGGAGCAGGAAGAAAATCCTTAATGTATATCCAGAAGGTAGGAAGAAAAGCAAAAGCAAGATTGTTACAGAAAATGAGGACAGATAATGTTTCAAGGGAAGAACTGCCACAGTCTCATGTGATAGAGGTCATGTTGTCAATAGATAAAAATTGAAAATACAGTCGGTGCTCTTAAGATCACTCATATAGTTGATGATTCAAATAAGTTTCACAGTGAGTGGGAGAGGATGACATGAAGTCAGCAAATGTGGACAAACGTATCCAAATGTGGAATTGTTAGATTAGGCACTCATGCTAAATAGATAGTGTGTGTGTGTGTATATATATATATATATATATATATATATACACATATGTTATCTGAAAGGCCTATCTTTTAAAACATTTTTCTTTTTACAGTATTTTAAAAGTCTCTTAAATTTTAGGAATTAGTAGATCCTACTGAACATCTCTTGAATTATAATAAAAGCCCTATTATTTGATGTTATTCAAGCAGTGGTTGGTTTTACAAAGTCATTTGAGGCAGCAAATTATACAAATAATACCTGAGTATGTTAAACAGGTTGCTTTAATTTAGAACACATAAATATGTGTTGATTTGTCAACCTTTGATGTAAGACCAATCTTTTAATGTAGTTCTGCTTATTCTCATTTGTAAACTGTTGTTTTTGCATAAATAGCCAATGATATAATGACTATGAGTATTAGTACCACTTTCATTGATACTAAGTCTCAAAGATACGCTCTTTGACATTGTGATATTCACAGTACTATGACATACTGAGTATCATAGTACTATGAGTATCGCTATGAGTATTAGTATCACTTTCTTTAAAGTGGAACAAAAATTTAGACACTTATAAAAGATTCTAAATACAGAATAATTTTAGTATTTTTAAAATGTTCCAGTCTTTTATTGATATTTTGGCCCATATCTAATTTGACCATAATAATTTTTAAATTACGATTGCTGAAAACTTGTATATTATTCAACTGAAGTTTCAAATATGCAACACTATTTTCATATTTATATGACGTCTAAATGTTTAATTCAACTATACAATTAGGTAGCCAGTGAAGCTGCCATAAGAAATATAGCAAATACAACCAAGTTTCAGTAGGCATTAAGTTTCATTTTGCCTGTGCAAACAAGTAAGTAGACAACATGTTGAGAGCATGAAGCATGCCACGACCACCAGTCAGTATACACAAAAATGAAACAGAAAATGTTTGATGAACCAGCAAGTCTATTACAGTAGGGTTAGTCAAAAGACCATCTACTTAAGGGCATTAACATGTATGTCTTTATTATTTAGCATGGTATTTATTAGTATTTAGTGTATTAGTGAAAAGAAAGCTTCAGGGTAGTGAGGTATAAAATAGGTACGTTTAAAGAAATAAGGAGTAGGTAAAGAATATTTCAGAAGCATGGGCACTTTCTGCACAATCTATAATGACTGAATGCTACGGCCAATCCTGGAACAGATTCCAGAAATTAACACTCATACACTAATGACATATAAGTATCTCTTAGCACTAACTTATCTCTAGAACAGCAGATTTATATATTAAACAGTGTTTTTGACTTTATAGCCTTGTGATCTCTAATAGGTATATCAAAACTAATGAAAGCAAAACAGAACTTCTAATTTCTCCTCTATCCTAACCTACCATCTTACAGGAGCTTCTGCTGATTTGCCTCTTTAGATGCTTGTTCTGCCTCCACAAATCTCAGTAACTCTAGCTTCAAAATGGCTTTGAACCATTTATTTCTCCTTGTTTTTTATGAAAACCACAATAGTTTAAACTACCATCTTCTGTAATCTAAATTAATGCCATTGGTTCTTAGTTAATTTTTTTCATTCTCTGCAATCTATTCTTCTGAATAATCATTATAAAGTGTAAATGAGATTGTATTATCTTCCAGTCTCTTTGTGGGTTCCCAGCACAATAAAACCTAACTCTACTAGATTTAAAAACCTATGCCCTGGCTCTTGATTACCTCTCTACCCTCTTTTACTTCTTTTTCTTCCACTGGCCATTATGCTTCAGCCACTTTATCTTTATATTATGCAGATATTTTATTTATTGTGCACACAACATATTCATTTTCTATTAGCTAATTATCAATCTAAGTCATTCTCTAAAATCAATAATTAGATTTCTATTTATCATGTAAGAGAAAGTGAATTGCGTGGACAAGATATTAGGATTGTCACAGAGGCTAAATTGCTCTGTTAGTCTTAGTCTCAAAGGGACTAAAACTCTATGATTGATAAGCCATGGGAATAAAATTGTTTCTTCCACATACAGGCCTACTGGGAAATATAAAAGAAAAAACACTAGGAGATATATAATAGAAAGTAGGTTCGAAGAAATACATAGGTAGAGAAATCATATATTGATCATCTTAACTAGGATGTTTGAGATTGAAAAGAACTACCATTAGTAATCACACTTGTGTAAACCAGGACTCTTACAGGCACACCTGTCCTAGATTGCAACCTATGAGAAAGACCAATATTTTACCATAGAACAGTGTCAGCATTGTTTGCGTAAGAAATAACCCAGGACACAATATGAGATATTTATAGTATTATTAATTTGCTTTATATTTTACTTTATGTATAATCTGTGCTTAGTCAGATCCTTGGAAGAAGAAGCTGTGATCTATGAGATTCAGTCTCTGGTTGTTATCATAATCCAAACAAGAAAACCCTAAGGAGAAGCAGAATTTCCAAGGGAACAGAGCAAATGCTGACAGGATAATCAACCTTCACCATATATGGACCTGTCTTTCCAATGTTAAATAGTTGAAATTGTATTTATGACTGAGGGTTATAATCCCTTCATATTTCCATTGAGAATACCCAATGAAATCCATTACCAAACTTAACTATCTGAACATTAAAAACTAAGATTTAAGCTTTAGTGCAATTTTCATTGCACTAGATCGTATCTTTGAAAAGTCACAGTATGATCAGAGAAGAGTATTATGTCATTTCTATACAGGTACAGAAATCAATATGTATAAATATTCTCAGTATCATCTACATGAGTGAATCATTTATTATATACTGATTTACCTTTTGAGGTAATTGTTCTATGTTTTAGGGATACTACTAATGTACACAACAGAAAAAACCTGGAAGAGAGGAAAATGTAAGCTTAACAGTGCAACGTTTCCTCTTATTTCATTGATTTTCACAGTGTGGTTCAAGTGGCATTGATCATAATCACATATGTACTCTTCAAAAATGCATGTTCATTGGTTCTATTTCATTATATTGAATTGGAATTTATAGAGAGTAGATATAGAAGCATTTTTAGGAAGGGAGCAAGGTGATTTTTTTTTGTTTTGAGACAGTTTTTTGCTCTTGTTGCCCCGGTTGGAGTGCAATAGTGCAATCTCGGCTCACCGCAAACTTGGCCTCTTGGGTTCAAGTGATTCCTCTCCTCAGCCTCCCGAGTAGCTGGGACTACAAGCATGAGCCACCATGCCAGTTAATTTTTATTATTATTATTATTATTTTTAGTAGAGACGAAGTTTTACCATGTTGGTCAGGCTGGTCTCAAACTCCTGACCTTGGGTGATCCACCCGCCTCAGCCTCCCAAAGTGCTATAATTACAGGCGTGAGCCACTGTGCCTGGCCCAAGGTGATTTTTTTGCAGTTTAAAAACTGTGAACCAATCATCCACGTCTAAGGGCTTGACACACTTTTATCACACAAATATATTTTGGAAAAAAGCATAGAAAAAGGTGATTTTCTTTATTGATGCAACTAACAATAAACAGTCTTTTCCAACAATTTTTTGAAATTTTCATTCAGTAAAAAAAGAAAAACTCTTTGTACAACATGGGAGAAAGATGACTTACCGGATAATTACAAGAGAAAATGGCAAAGGAAAAATACACATGTAAAGACTTTAAACATTTAAAAATAATGAAATTGTATGAAATAACTGGAATGATTCTAATTATCCTAATATATAGAAAATTAAAGTTATTTAAATGACTATAACAATAAATAAGGAAAAAATATAAGCACATTTATATTTCTCCAAATCTGATTCTTGGCTTCATACATTTTTTCTAATACATATTTAAGAGAATGCCACCATTTAGAGTACTAAAAAAAATTAAGAAAAAAATTTATGAAAATGAAAGAGAAGTCTAAGAGTGGGCTATAGGGATTTTTGGGAATTTCAAAGTTATGGAAGTAAACTAAAAATAGGAAAAAGAAAGAACATACCAACTAAAATGTGAGAGTTAACTGATATATACATGAGGCTTTACACGGAACAAAAGTTGTAAAAAGACCTATATTCATGAAAAAATGGGGAAATTTTATATATTACATGGTCTTAGTTCCTAACTATACTGTTCAGTATTAAGTTTCTAAATTACTTTGGACTCTTTTAATAGTAAAGAATAAAAATATACATTCAAGATTTTTACATCTCCATATCAAACTCCCTGAGTATTTGTTCAAGAAACATTTTTTAAAAGCATCAAAGTGATGAAAATGAATTCCATATGGTATGCTCACATATGCTAAAAGCAAAATTTATTTTTCTAATCTCAGAAAACATATATATTTTATAACACATTTTTGGGTGTGTAAATGTTTTTCATACAAAATGGGTAGGCCACCATTACACTCTTCTTCTTCAACAGCAGAAATGCATGTCCAATTCCTTTAATTAGCCTATAATTGATAACTTGGTTATTTTTTGTTCTTTTCATGTTTATGACTAATTTTTCTAAATAATATTTGAGTATCACTATGCATTACTAGCTGCAAGTCAGAAGGAGGAGAGAGGAAATTAGCTGTCACCCACAGCCATGTTTTCTATGTTCTCATAAGCAAAAAGCACTAAGTTATTTTGTGTTGGTCATGCATGCAGATCATCTAATTTCTTTTTTATTTTATACTTAAGTTCTGGGATACATGTGCAAAAGGTGCAGGTTTGTTACATAGGTATACATGTGCCATGGTGGTTTGCTGCACCCATTAACCTGTCATCTACATTAGGTATTTCTCCTAATGCTATCCCACCCCTTACCCCCTACCCTCTAACAGGCCCCAGTGTGTGATGTTCCCCTCCCTGTACCCAAATGTTCTCATTATTCAACTCCCACTTATGAGTGAGAACATGTGGTATCTGGTTTTTTGTTCCTGTGTTAGTTTGCTGAGAATGATGGTTTCCAGCTTCATCCATGTCCCTGCAAAGACATGAACTCATCCTTTTTTATGGCTCCACAGTATTCCATGGTGTATATGTGTCACATTTTCTTTATCCAGTATATCACTGATGAGCATTTGGGTTGGTCCCAAGTCTTTGCTACTGTGAATAGTGCTGCAGTAAACATATGTGTGCATGTGCCTTTATAGTAGAATGATTTATAATTCTTTTGTTATACACCCAGTAATGGGATCACTGGATCAAATGGTATTTCAGGTTCTAGATACTTCAGGCATCACCACACTGTCTTCCACAATGGTTGAACTAATTTACACCCCCACCAACAGTGTAAAAGAGTTCCTATTTCTCCACATCCTCTCCAGCATCTGTGGTTTCCTGACTTTTTAATGATCACAATTCTAACTGGCATAAGATGGTATCGCATTGTGGTTTTGATTGGCATTTCTCTAATGACCAGTGATGATGAGCTTTTTTTTCTTATATGTCTGTTGACTGCATAAGTGTCTTTTTTTGAAAAGTCTCTTTTCTATTAAAAATTAGACTCATACATGTATTAACACAAATTGACAAAGAATTTCAAGTTAACATGGTTTTTAACACTACGCAAAACTTGCATTTTGCACTATTTAAGTAAGTGAACTATTTGACAGTACAGCAAGAAAATGGCAAAATTCAAATAAAGTAATGTAAATGAGTGAACTACAATGAAATGCGAGAGAATAAAAGCACTGTCTTAACTAATTAAGCATTTGTAGCTCATTTTATTTCAGATAATTAATCTTCCACTTCGGCAACTCATTGTAATTAGAAATGTGCTACATTTTGTTGTGCTAATGAAAGAATATTTGTTGTAAAGAACATTTTCATTAATTTTTGGTTTTTGGTTTTTGATACTGACATAATGGTTATTAGGAGAGTATATCATAACCTTGTTACTAAAACAAACTCTACTTTTTCTATTTTAATTTCAAAATTGTCTTTACAATTTCAGTGAGTAAAACAAATTACACAAATCCGAGACTAGGGTGTTACAAAAATATGGTCTGTGTGACACCACAAGAATAGACTAGGTTGATACAACATGACTTCAAGCTCATCTTGTCTTCTGTTCACATGGCTGCCTTGCTTTTGATCATCATCCGTAGCATTTTCTCTGAAGGCAGTTGATTACTTTGTTAGGAGTTGTTCTTTAGAAAACCTATTGTCTACATTTGAATATGGCTTTCTTTTTGTCTGTTTCAAAAGTGCTGATTGTGTTTCTAGGTAGTAAAGCTTTCAACCATTGATCCAAAATTGCAAAGCACATAAAAACAGTGTCTGAAGATTGTATGGGTGTGCATGTGCGTGTTCAATTCCACAAGTAGTTTCTTTCTTTCTCTTTTTCTCTCACACGGATACACACAGACACTTAAATCTCACAGATTATGCTAGGGAATGAGAGCCAGTATGGCCAGGTATCACACGTGATTAAGTCTTTCCACTTTATGTAGCAGGCTTCAATCAGGTTATTACATTCTACCTTGAGGTTGTGGCACTCACTTTAGGTGTGATGAAAATATGCATTTACATTTAATTAATTTTTCCGGGAGACTAAGGCAACATTTTACATTAAAAAAAAAAAAAAAAAGAAGCTATTTCCATGATACATTTATTCTTAGGCTATGAGTCATTGCACTGCATTTAATTGTTTTATTGACATTGATGATAGAATACTGCAACATTTTCTTTCTCTGCTTATCACTTTAGCAGATTGCTAGATTACTTTCCACTGATTAAAAATGGCTATTTCTTACACAACTTGCTTCTTATAGTGTCAGTTGATATTTAAAAGCAATAGGTAATTCATCTCCCTTTCATAGTTTCCATAATGTTTAAAAATTTTGCATGATTTCTAGGCAAAGATGCTTTTTCTTCATCATATCGTCTTGTTTCTATAATTCAACGTAGTATACATTAGCTTTAAAATTATAATATGAAATTTCAATGGAACTTTCTTTGCCAGATCATCAAAGAAATGGATGCCTGGTATCTCCACCCATTTCTCTCTTTCTCTCTCTCTCTCTCTCCTCTCTCTCTCTCTGTTTTGTTTTTAATGCAGCTTCATTGGAGTCATGACCGTAACCCAGAAATAACTATGATACTACTCAAGACAACGTTCTTGTCAAATTGAGAATTAAATATATCAACTATCAGCACCCTTTATATTTGTAGTAAGAAAAAATGTCATTCATTAAAGTATTGATACTACAAGTGCAGTTAGATTTATAAAATATTACTTGGATATTTGAATAAAGCATTTACTTTGTCAAAAGAGGGTAAACTGTTAATGATTATTTTTGTATTGAAAATGTTTACTTTTGAACAGTTTGCTCCAAGACTTAATAAGTGATTAAATCTTTCCACTTTTTGTAACATTTTTCAAATAAATATTGAATATGATAATCACCTGTTCACTTTTGATGATTTTGGTGAAAATCTAAATGTGCCACATAATGACGTTTTGATCAATGTTGATCGCATATATAAACGTGTTTGCATAAGATTATATCTTACTTTTACTATACCTTTTCTATGTTTAGATATGTTTAGATGTACAAAGACTTACCATTGTGTTACAATTGCTTACTGTATTCAGTACAAAAACATGCTGTAAAGGTTTGTAACCTAGGAAAATAGGCCATACCATATAACCTATGTGTGTGGTAGGCAATACTATATAGGTTTGTATAAGTACACTTTATGCTGTTTGCACAGATAAAATTGCCTAATGATGCATTTCTCAGAAAGTATTTCTGTTGTTAATTGACATGCAATATAGCTACATTTAGATTAATGCAATTAACATGTAGGCACAAGCAACATGAAGAGAAGCACCAAGGATGAACCATCTAAGTGGTATTTAGATGATCTTTAAGAATATGGCATCAACAGAGCTTAACAACTTCCAAATCTAAACAAAAACATTCCATGATAGTCCTTTTGAACAAATTAGGTGTTTCAGGTAAAGCTGGTGATCTAAACAAATTTCATTGAACTGGAGATATTTCTACAACCACTGAAATGGTACTGAATTACTTATTTGCTTTTGATAAAGCATTGATTGCCTTGATATATTTAAGAGAATCATATTTTCAAAAAAATGATTATTGCTATCAGTATTGCTCTTGGTACACATTGTGTCCAATATTATGAGTATACAGTATATGCTAAGCACCCACATCTATTATTCCAATTAATTCTCACAATAACCCTTTAATTAGTTGTAGTGATGAATTAATGTCAATAGGAAAACCTTATTAAGATATTATTACCATAGTCAATCTGATTAGATCTTAAATTAGGCTACTGTTGATAGAGACAAATGGAAGAAAAAGATAAGTCATATTTAAAAAAATATATGAGGTCTGGCACGTGTTTCAATGTGACAGGAAAGGGAGAAGATGAGATCTAAGATGACTTCTAGATGTGAAGTCATTTGTAAACATCAAAACTGGGTAAACATTATTTGAACTAAATCTGAGCCTATTAGAAAGACTTCTGAGTTTTATGTAACATTCCATACTATAGTGGAAAAAATGGCCTACATTTTCTGATTGATGTACAGCAGATAAAGGTAAAATGTTGGGTATCTTGAAACTCAAGAAATTATATCAGGATCCAGTGGGTATTTACTTCTCTCTTTCCAGTGAGTCAAGATTCCACGACTGCACTCCAAACTGGGCGACAGAGCAACAGAATGAGACTCCATAACAAAAAGAAAGAAAGAGAAAGAAAAGAAAGAAGAAAGAAAGAAAAAGAAAGAAAGAAAGATTTGTCTGCAGCATCCATAATTCATCAGTTCTGTTACCTGCTTTAAAAAATATAATAATGATTTATTATATAATTTATAATTATTTTTGTACATATTTATGAAATGGAGAGAAAGAAGAGAATCTATTTATGCCAAGATATACGGAGTATTAAAGTATAAACAGAAATATATACATTATATATAAATATATATATAATCTATTTTTAATTCTTACTTTTCAATGACAAAACTGAAGATCAGAAAGATGAAAAGACTTTTCTAAAGTTATACAGTAAGAGCAGACTTAGAAGTGTAATGTACAGCTCCTTCCTGAACTCTATTAACCTTTTACGTGATACCATGATAATACTGTTATTCATGCATACATATGCCTTCAGTCATAGAAAGATATTGAGCTTGATATTAACCAAGCTCAATATCAGCAGACAGGGAAATAAACTACATTCATGTTGAGTCCATAGTGAAGGTGTGAATGCAGGGTGGGGTAAGGACTGAGACCAATTATGCAATTGACCATTCCATTTATTCAAACATTTTTTAGAATGATAGTAGTATGACAGTAATATTTTGTATGAAATTACTTAGAGTCAAGTGGATAGGAAAATTAAGTATGTTTCGTGTAGGCTTAGTGACTTAACATACATATTTAAATATGTAGAGGTAAATCCTTTTATATTTCAATTCATAAGTCTTCTTACAGCAAACAGAACATGTTCTCATTCCATTCAATTATCAATTATTTTTCTCTCTTCCTTCCCAGAAAAGAATTAGAAAACGTATTTTATGGTCAATTATTAAGCATGCAAGCTGTTAGGTCAGATTACCCAAATAAAAATTGTGCCATCTATTCTTTATTTGATTTAGGGTCCATCATTTACTTTCTCTAAACCTTGGCTATATAACAGGGTTAAATATCACCTCACAAAATTTTTGGGAGAAGCAGATAAGCTAAAGCAGGAAAATTACTCAGTAAAGACCTGACACATAGTAAATGCTCAATAAATGTAATATTTTTTGGTTTTAGGAGGAAATTTTATTGAAATTCTCAAAAATAAATACAACAAAATAGGCCTAAATTGATTTTTTAGATACAATCTTTCCTTTAGTTAAAAAAAATCAAATGTATATGTCTTAGGAAGGTTTTGCCTATTCAAAGTAATTTAATTGAATATGACTTTCTCCCTTTGTGATGTAAAAATACACAATGGCCAAAACGTTTCTATTTCTCTGTACAGGCAATTAAATTTATTTTCTATATGTCATGAAAACTAATACTGGTGGAAAGATTCACACAGGAAGGATTATTTCTCATAACACTGTTCTCTACTGAAAGATTACTTTTGCTATCACTTGAAATGATCCTCAGTTTAAATGAGGTTTAACAGGACTTAGTCCTTAGAATACTCTATTTATGATATATCTGTACATATTTCTGGTTAAAAATACAATAGTGTTTTTAATCAAAGCAAAACATCTTAGATATTATATTCTACATCTAACTGTTTAAAGGTTATGTAGTCACAGAGATTCTATTGTCTATGTATAGTATTTTATAAGGTAATAGTCTAAAATCATGGGAAATATTGGCAAGAAAGCTAGGTTCACAAATGTTTTTACTTTGTATTAAGAAAACAAATCTATAACTGTGCTTTTCAGGTTCTTACTTTAAAAAAGAAAAAAAAATCAGTCCTGCCGTAGTTATTTCCAGTAAATATTTGCTAACATCATAGAAGATGACTCCAAAGAGGAAACAGGGAGAACTACTGTATTGTCCTATTTGACCAGTACCTCTAATATTCAATAGAATATTCAAAAGAGGTTAAAAATATTGAATTGGAAAAGTATGATAAATACTGAAACTGATGCATTGTGATAAACCAAATCACATAATTTAACATGAAAACTAACATTTTCTCAAAGCTAGATGAAAATGTCAAGTATGTATTAAGAAGCTAGGAAAGGATATATCCTTCAATGAAAGAAATTCTGTTTTATTTGGTGATTACTAAACTTAGAGAATTTTTATTTTCCTAAAAGAGGTAACAGAGAATGAAGGACTACGCTTGATGTACATAAAAGTACATAAATTTGTATACAACAAGACTTTATATGGTGCCTACCAAAAGTCATTCCCAAAATTTATGCATTACAATGGGATGCTGATGTTGACCAATCAATGCTTGCTCTGAAACAAAATTAAGTGGGCCAGCTGAGGTATTATATGCTGGCAATATCTTAGCACAGTTCCCTACCACCCTTATGAATCTCTTCCCAGCCAAAAGACCTTTTTCTGTTTCTCCTTCTGCTGCTCCTCCTTCATCCCTCCCTCTTTCTCTTTTTACCAACATTAGAGCCGGGCGCGGTGGCTCAAGCCTGTAATCCCAGCACTTTGGGAGGCCGAGATGGGCGGATCACGAGGTCAGGAGATCGAGACCATCCTGGCTAACACGGTGAAACCCCGTCTCTACTAAAAATATGAAAAACTAGCCGGGCGAGGTGGCGGGCGCCTGTGGTCCCAGCTACTCGGGAGGCTGAGGCAGGAGAATGGCGTAAACCCGGAGGCGGAGCTTGCAGTGAGCTGAGATCCGGCCACTGCACTCCAGACCGGGCGACAGAGCAAGACTCCGTCTCAAAAAAAAAAAAAAAAAAAAAAAAAAAAAAAAAAAAAAAAAAACATTAGAATATATAGACATAGACCCACAAGTGGAGAAAAAAAAATTACAGTTGTTATCAAAGCAATGCCACAGTATTGAGGACTGGTCTAACTAATAGCAATTTAGAGACAAAAAAAATTCCCCCAAGTAGCTAATGTGACAATGACACTTTCGAGATAAAAAGATAAATGTCAGATTAGAGTAAAGAAGAGAAATCTTAGGGGTCAGGATTTATTTGGCTCTTGAAGAATGAATAAATGCTTACCAGGTGGAAAATTTCAGAATGGTATTCCAGGTAGGATAACACTGTACGTAAACATACACTGACTTTAAAGGCATGAAATGCCTGCGGTGTATAATACTCAAGCCAAGGCCAGATGCGGTGGCTCATTCCTGTAATTCTAGCACTTTGGGAGGCCAAGGCGGACAGAGTGCCTGAGCTCAGGAGTTGGAAATCAGCCTGGGCAACATGGCAAAACCCCGTCTCTACTAAAAATACAGAAAATTAGCCAGGAGTGGTGGTGTGCGCTTGTAATCCTAGCTACTTGGGAGGCTGAAGCACGAGAATTGCTTGAATTTAGGAGGCGGAGGTTGCAGTGAGCTGAGATCGTGTCACTGCACTCCAGCCCGGGCGACAGAGCAAGACTCTGTCTAAAAAAAGAAAAATAAATACTCAAGCCAGAGTAGAGCAGACCCAACCCAGGAGCCTCCCTCCAGTATGTTCCCCTTTTGGATCTTGGATCAATCTTATCTTGCCCACTATGAGTGGTCACTAGGTTGTAATAAAGTTCAACTTTTGTCATAACAATGCCTTGTTCTGTCTCCCTTTACCATTTGCTGTAGAAATCCTACAAAATTTGAAATACATTTGGTCCTGAGGCTGGAGTAAAACGATCCTGCTGAAAATCCCTGTCCTCACTCCACCACCACATGCCCTGGTTTTAGTATAGAAAATATATGCTAAATACATACAAATATGCATTTAAAGTATAATACAGTAATTTCTCTGAAAAGAGTTACTGTGCATTTTGAGATTAGAGCAACAGGAAGACATAATTGTCAGTCAATTTACTCTCATTGGGGAAGAAAAGATGAAGGGTTCTAGAAGAAGTAAAAGTAAAACTCTAATATATTTATGAAATACCTACATAACATTACTTACTTGTTTTAAATATGCCCTAGCCACTGATCTGTTTAGGCATACTGACGCCATGTTGATTTTTGCCACCTTGATAAATATCATTCGTCTGTGAAATATTTTAAATAAACTATTATAGAATACTCAGTAAAGCTATATTTTCACTTTTCTTGATTGCCAAATTAATTTGACATTTATATCTTGGCAATGGCTATTTTCACTTCAGAATGGATGCAATAAAGGAGAAAAATGACCTTATGAAATTCTAATCTCTATACTTAGAATTGTTCATAAATCAATAATTAAAATTTGAAGGTGAAGAAGAAAATCATGGTAGATGTTTATGAAATGCAGAGTCCTCCTCAGAGTTTCTGCTATTCAGCTCTGCATCCATAATGCACTAGGAAAGCATGCAGCCAGAGACAGAAGATAGAGCTTTGGAGGGGTAACAGGGTAAGATTACCAGGGATAGGCCTCATCAATAGTGGGAGCAAAAAAGAAAGAGATTTACATGGAGCAAAGGAGTGAAAACACACACACACACACACACACACACACACACACAACTTTGGGATACTATTCTTACTATAGGGCTTGAACAATAGATATAGTGATTTGAAGGATAAATCACCTTAAAGAAGGATACAGAAGGATGTCTAGAGTCAGAAACAATGTGACTCATGGGTCTAAGGAAGGTCTATTTGAGCCCAAAGTTTGTGTTCCATGCATTGAAATGCAGGCCTGAAATAAATAAATGTCCTAGTAGAATCATCCCTCCCCAGCCTTTCTACTCCCGTCTCACCTTCATGTTTTGACCATGGAACATTGGTGCCGTTTTACTTACTTATTTATTTTGTAAAGCCTGCCTCTTAAAATAATTTGGTCTCTACTAAGAACATAAATTACTGGCAAAATCATAATACATCCTATTAATCTCTGGGAAATGGTGTGACATAAACAAATCAAGTCCCTCATTTTAGTGAGTTATGACCAAATGATAATGTTTTTCTCATTTTACCCATCAGCATTACATCGGAACATATTAACCTGCATATTGCTAGATACATTTCTTGATTTTTATCTACTAGCCAATCAACTTTTAACCAATATGTTAAATTAAAAAGAACATTGCCACATATTATTCCCAAAGCAAATTTCAGTACTGCAAAATAATAGCTGCATTTAGGATGCACGAGGCAAGAACAACAACAACAAAAAGAAAGAATCAGGATTGAGTTTAAAAAAAATAGGCCTTCACTCCAAAAATTGTGCTAAAATTGGGAAGAAGTTATCTATAGCTTCATTTCATAACTGTCTACTTCAGCAGCATTTACTACATAAACAGCCCATTTTATCCAAATTTCACTGACTACCTGGATTTTGGAAACCTGAGCCTTTTGTACCTTTGAAATGATTAGTTATTAGTAAGTAAATATTCAAATTTTATCTTAAAAAGTAAACAAAAAATCTTTGTCTATACAATGTTACTTTTGTCTGTCACATTATTCACTACCAAAGAGAGAATGGTTTGTTATTGCAATACATTGGACTGCATAGCACAGGGTAGTTTTATGCTCTATACACTCACCCTTTGCAGAACTATACTTTCCAATTTACAACAGGAAATCCAATTCTATAAAAATCTAATTATTTCACATGGTGGACTCAGCATGACTCTCCCCTCCACTCTTCCCCCCTTTATTTGGCTGGGTGATGAGTGCATTTCCTCTGGAGGTTTATATTTTTTCAACCCAGCTACATTTTGAGAACACACACACAAAAAGGGATTTGGCACACATCTTTTCCCATCTCCTCTCAGTAATTATAGTTAATGAAACTACGTGTGTTTTTTCACTTGTGTGGTCTTCTGGAAAATAAGAGTTTATTTTATTCCAAAAAATGTCATTTCAGTATTTTGGTTGGTTCAATATTATTATCTTTTTCAAGGGTAACAAGCAGATTCATTCCAAAAATATGTTAATAATTATGGTATTAACCAAGAAAGAAACTGCTGTATTTCAAAATTAAAATTCATCGTCTGCTGCTCTGTTCTGTAATAACTAGGTCATCAGTTTGGGTGCTCCTGCTTAACATGCATTTACTATCCATATGTATTCCCTCACCTAGAGGCCTGATATTTTTAATGAGATTATATCAAAGGATGTGAAGGCTGGAGAGTAGTAACATCATTTTACTAGGTAATTCCCAGAACTCTGATCCATTTCAGTGAGGCAATTAAGACTGCTGACTACAATAAATGATACTAAGAGATTATAGAGGTTTTTCTGCATGAGTGCATAGTTTAAAAAATAATTTAGGTTTACTTAACATAGAAAAACACTTCCAGAGGGGAAAAAAGAGGTTCTTTTTTCTTTTCATTTTTCAATTTAGCTGAACCCATAGAAGCAATTTTCTCTTACTGTATCTGTGCAGCACTTACGTGCAGTCTAATAATAAATGATTTCTTTGAGGTGTACTAAAAGAAGTAGATTTTAATTGTGTGCTTTACCTACATGTCACTAATATCTATAATGTTCATTAGCATTACATCCTCTATACTGTTTATCTGGGTACGACTAATAAGCCTTAATAACATTTTCATCAAAAGCTGTGTGCATTTTAGCTATTTGCCTCACATCAGCTTATTAGCGCCATTGCCTCCAAAGACAATAGGAGAGTTCCTAAAAACAAACACAGGAAAATCAAAGTTTGTTGTCTTGAAGAGTTAATTCTGACAGAGAGGTGACCTTTATCCCTACATACTCACTCTGTTTTTATTTTATTTTATTATTTTTTTTTATCAAACCTCTCCAAAGGGACTCATCATATGCAGGGTTCTATGAAGAGAAAAAGAAGAGCATTGTCCTTATCACCTCCTTCCAGAAAGTGGCAGAGTAATAGGACTTTGTAAGGCGAAATGAAGCCCAGTCTGATGGCTGCTGATTAAAAATTGACTCTGCCACATCAAAGAGGAGTTGAAGGTGAAAATGATGATCACTTCCCTCTCCCAGGGACCCTGCACCATTTCTTTTATTCAACCTTGAAAGGTTCTTTCTGAATAAGATAATATCCCTCGAGTCCATTCTGCCTTGGCAGCATGGAAAAATGTAGATCAGTATGCCTCTTCTTTATGGAAAAAAAATGGGATTTTGTTAATGACATAGCACTTTAAAGTGATGGCTTGTATGTAGTAAATGCTGAGAAATTAATTATAAAATGCTTCATAGACTGTAGATCAAATTAATTGCTTGTATGCAGCTACTAAAAAGACCACTGTAAACTACACTGCCTTTACTGCTTTTCCCTGATTGTTTTTACCCTTAGATACAATAGAGATGTCTATGCTCCATTTCTATTTTCACCACAGATTTGAAACACTGAATTCTTAGAAAGGTTGTCATCTGTAGTATTATATCCTTTTACATAAGACAAAAAGTATATGTCTTATGTCAACATATATTGCAGGTCTGTATTTCCTGAATGCCTTTTGCTACCCATTTGGAGATACAGTCACCAGAATATATATAAATAAATATAAATATATAATATATAAAACTATAGGCATATACATAGAGACAGTCTAACCAGACAAACACAGGCATGTAGACAGAATTAAAATGTCTGTGAAAATAAATTGTACAGAACATTTAATGAACAAATACAGAATTTGAATCAATGCAAAAACATTTAAGAAAAAGATGAAGAAAACATTTTATTTAGCTTGGAAAAAATAACTTATACAAAGAATCCATAAAGATTTGATATGTGAGAGAAGTTGTCAGACCTTCATTTTAGATTTTCCCATTAGTCCTCACTTGTCGTTATAGCAGATGCAACATTTCCAATGAGAGCATCTCTAGCTCCGTCAGTTCTGTGTATAATTATATAATTAAGAAATTTATCCTGAATTACTACAGAAATCTAAAACACATAATAAAAATCAGAAAGTCATAAAAATTTTTCATAATGATCCTTAATATCTAAGTTGAAAATGATTAAGATGAAAGCTGCATACTTGCGTAAATGAAATATTTTGAAATACTAATTTTCTGAATAATTTCATCTGTGAAAAATGTATTGCCACTTCCTTCTTAGGCTATATAATTTATAAGTTTTATATTTGTCTTCCATGTATTGCATGGTTTATATACAGGAAATAGTTTTAAATACAAGAATGAAATCAGATATATATGCTGGCGGGCTTTTAAATTCAGCATATGTAATATAAAACATATTGTTTCTAATTTTTTTCTTGCTATATTTAAATGATACTTTAGTCTTGCTAATGACTGTGGACCAATTCTCTTTTTAACATGGAGGAAATTGTAATGTATAATCATAGCATAAAACAATAAGTAAGCCACTAAACACTTTAAGAATTTAAAAATAATAATATATACTCTAGATGCACACACATACCAAAAGAGAGATCATTGCAAAATTAAAAGATTGATAATTTTTCTGCTCTTGATATTTTTAACATTTTAATTTTTCTTTAAAAAGTAGAATAACAAATTATTCTCGTTGCAGTAATGCCAAGTTTAATATGGGAGTAAATGACTTAATTTTTTGTAGAATATTTATGTTTGCTTTTTAATACCTCATTTCTAAAATAATCCAGGTTTCTTTTAGATATTGTCTCTGAAGATAACTCCTTCAAATTACAATGTACATTATGATAAAATTTTCTTCAGAAAAAAATAAAGTTTAATATCATTTTATCACTGGTTTTAATTATACAGTAATATATTTCACGTTAAAATGTGATAAAAGCATGCAAAATATTTACAATTTAATCAATTCTTATTCTAAACTTTGTTATATCAATTATATTTCCATGGAAGCTATAGAATTATTAATGCAAACATGTGGCCTTTTAAATTTGTTCTTGCTTTTCCTTTTTTTTTTTTTTTTTTGACAGAGTCTCACTCTGTTGCCAGGCTGGAGTGGAGTGGCGCAATCTTGGCTCACTGCAACCTTCAACTCCCTGGTTCAAGAGATTCTCCTGCCTCAGGCTCCCGAGTAGCTGAAATTACAGGCACCTGCCACCAAGCCCAGCTAATTTTTGTATTTAGTAGAGACAGGGTTTCACCATGTTGTCCAGGATGGTCTCGATCTCCTGACCTTGTGATCCACCCTCCTCGGCCTCCCAAAGTGCTGGGATTACAGGTGTCAGCCACTGCTCCCAACCCTGTTCTTGCTTTTCTACAAAATTCTTCAATATTCTCAATCAAATTAAGATACATTGTTTCTGGTACTTATCACAACATTCTGGTTTAACCTAAGGCATACATTCTTTATTCAGGAAAGCAAAAAATTAAAAGTGAAAGGTGATTAATCTTGTTTGTTGCTGTTTCTTTTTTTAAAATAATCCTTAGTTTTCAGTTCTGCTGATCTCTAAACTTCTTGAAAGCAGGGACCATTTTTTGGTTTATTTTTGTCTATCTAATGTCTCATTTAATGTTTAGCACATAAATGGTTTCAAAAATATGTTTGAATAAATATTTCTAATTAATACCAACTTAAACCAATAGATTTACAAAGAATTAAGCAAAAACCTGTGTCCCAGTGGTCCGACTAGTTTATGTGTGTTGTTAATGGTTCTTCAGGGTTACCATAAGCCCAGCTGAATTAGATTAATTTATCAAGGATGTTTATCAGCATCTATAGGAAAGAAATGTAATGGTTTATATTGGTTTTTAAGGTTCACAATACAATGTATCAACGATTTTCTTCTGATTAGAAAGTCTATTTTGAGATGGCAACTGAATCATCTCCCTAAACCCACCCAATTCGTATGGCTCACCTGCTCCCATATTTATTGTGCATCATTTATATGAATCTCTCTACCTTGGCACTGTTGATACTTAATTCAGATCATTCTTAATTGTAGGCAGCTACCCTTCCCATCACAGGATACCTAGCGACATTGCGAGTATCTACCTATTTGGTGCCAGTAGTACTATCTTAACCACCCTGGGACTATTGTGTGAAACACGTATATCTCCGGACACTTCCAAATATCCCTTGGGGACACAATTTTCACCAACCCTGACACAGCTACTGAGAACCACTGCTGTAATTTTACGAAATAGGTTAAGGACCTAGCATTACTGTTTAAAAGGCCCAAAATAAATCCTAAAATTATTATGTGGCTTGAATTTGGTATGTCTCTAGAGTTCTTGATTAGGCTCTATGTGTTACAATCCATGGAAAACCTTGTGTTAAGTTCTATTTATATTCGTTATTATTCTGCCTATTTCTTTTCAGCAGTAACTTCTAAGCTATATGTAAATGTTTTGTATAACATCGGTCTTGGCAACTAACTTGCAAGTGCTCTAACACAGCAGACAGTTTTTGGTTTTGTTTGTTTGTTTGTTTCACCATTTGGCTTCAATCTCTACCTTCAATTCTATTGGATCTCACTTTTCCTCTGGGGGTGACTGCAATTACAAAAATTTCATAAATCTTAAATGACTAATGCAATCTGATGACATGAATTGAAGCTAATCCTAGTTTGCGTTAAAGTTTTGACCTCAAACTTGATTCAAAGTTGTTAGACCTTGAACAACCATTGCTTGGATTAGAGAAGAGGGTGACATGTTCTTTCTCTAAGACCATCCACTCTCTTTTTTTGTAGGTGGGTTATTCTCAGGGGTTAGGGATACGAAGGAAGAGTGAAACAGACAGAGGTCCCCTTATCTTACTGCCCCCTTGTCACTGGGGAATAGACTGTTGGTCTTGTTATGGTTCTGCCTATTTTTTTTTTTCCTGATGCTGTGAATCTTTGTTAATTTGGTGGTTTCAGGTAAATTGTGTGTGTGGTGTTTTGCTAGGCTGAATTAAGCACCCTTCAGCCCTCTCTGCTTCTAAGGAAACCTTTTCCAAAAAGACAGCATACTTTGCCCTGACCCTACCAGGAATAGATCACCCTGACCCTTTTTAGGATTCCTTACCCTCATTTGGTACAGAAGCCTTCAGCAGAGTATGGCAGAGCCTGCTTCTTTTCTATCCTACACGTTTATTCCTGTGGTATCACGAGAAGCACTGGGATCCTCCTCTGCCACTTTATGGGGCTGCAAAGGGAGTTTTGTGCATCATGTTCCCAGGTGCATTACAACACAGTCCATTTAGGGCCTGCTGGGATGAGCTACTCTTTCAGATATCATTTTTTTGAACTACCCAAAGACCAGAGGCAGGCTCCTTTCTATATTCAAGAATGCCGTCAAATTTCAGAGGAAAAGAATATGTCTCCCTTCTTCACCATATTCGAGGAGTAGGACTAACAATAAACACTTTAATTTGTTAGGCTCCCGGAATAATTACCAGAGAACTCTCTTCTTACATACTTTGTTACGCTGGAGGTACTGAGATGTGAGTGTTTCTATCTTACAAACACCTATAATTTCTACGATTGATTCTCGGAACTCTACTCCTTGGATTTGGGGAGAGAATATTTATCTTCCCAATTAAATTACTCTGCAAAAAACTGACAATTCTCACAACTCTTGTGCCAGTCTTATAGTTTTCTGTAAATCCTTTGGAGAAGCTGTTTACCCCATCCAATGATTGCTTTGATACCTGTTTTCCCCAGCTTAGGACCTTGATCATATTTTTAGTACAAAGCAGATTTTAAAAAATCCACATGATATCTTGCTATCTGTGAATCACTGTTAAATGTTTGCTCTTCTCCCATAAGATTTACCTTAAGCAGGAGTTAATTGTTTTTTTTTTTTTTTTTTGAGACGGAGTCTTGCTCTGTCGCCCGGGCTGGAGTGCAGTGGCCAGATCTCAGCTCACTGCAAGCTCCGCCTCCCGGGTTCACGCCATTCTCCTGCCTCAGCCTCGGGAGTAGCTGGGACTACAGGCGCCCGCCACCTCGCCCGGCTAGTTTTTTGTATTTTTAGTAGAGACGGGGTTTCACCGTGTTAGCCAGGATGGTCTCTATCTCCTGACCTCGTGATCCGCCCGTCTCAGCCTCCCAAAGTGCTGGGATTACAGGCTTGAGCCACCGCGCCCGGCTACAGCAGGAGTTAATTGTTACTTAATTTAATAGTGGTAAAAAATAAATACCAATAGTGAACTTTTATAAAGTTTGTCTTTTACGTGTATAATTATGATGATTAAAAGTATGTGTCCATTGAAAAGGTATTTTTGGATGAGATTAATAGTTAAATTGTGACCTTTGGGCAAAGCAGAGTTCCCTTCATGATGTGGGTGAGCTTCATCCAATCAGTAGAAGGCATGAATGGAGGAAAACAGCGGCTCCCCTAAGCAAGAGAAAAGTGCCCAGCAGTAGCCTGCTGGCACAGCCTGTAGATAACGGACTTCCCAAGTTTGAATATTATGTGAGCCAAGTTCTTAAAATCTCTGTCTCTCTCTCTAATGATTCTATTTCTCTGGAGAACCCAGACTAATACAATAATTAAGAAAAAAGGTGCTCAAATATATTGCATCGTATATTCATTAAAATATACAGGAGATCCAAATTAATTTTTCACGTTAAAATTACTTTTCATTTTCAACCTATTCTATAATAGAGTGTTGAATTTCTAATTAGTGTTTCTCTTTAATTGGAAGGATGTCAGAGCACTAGTTTGATTTGTATGTGTGCCTTTGACATACGGTAACCGTAGACACAAAAAATGTCAAATATTATGAAAGAGGTGTATAATTATTTTCTCATAGACTATATATATTTAACAATATATGTATATGCATATATAATACATACACAATATCTTATATAGAGAGATACATATAATACGTATATATAATGTACAGGTATATGTTTTCTATCTAGTCCTAGATGTCTCAGAATTAACTTCATATGAAGTCCATTTCAGAGGAAAGAAAAATCCTCACAAAGATTGGCCTGCCTTTGGTGCTGTCTTTATGAGACTCTGTTTTTCTGGTGGATTAATGAATTACTAAATTATTATCTGTGAAAGTTTTATGTATGATTGCAGACAACTACATAGACAGAAAGTCTTATTAGACTTTTAGTTTCTATCTGTATATTTTTGAATGTTCTTGTTGTTACCAGCATTATTTTTAAATTTCCTTTCTTCCAGATTGTTCTAGCAGACGCTGTGAACTTCTCTAAAACTGATATAGAATACACTTAAATTTGGCCATGACCTAATCTAAGACTCCTTCTCAAAACTGAAATGTGAATTAAAATTATTAGTAATGGTTAAATATTTATAATTTGTGACAGTGCTCAATACGTCTCATGAGGGAATGTTGGAAAACAAATATGATAAGAAGATGACTAATAGTTTGACTAGATTTTAATTTCAGTTTCTGAGCAGGAATGAAAGCCTATCTCATGTTCTTATATTGTATTGTAATGTAATCCTGCAGAAAGAACATTGACTTGATAAAGTAACAATCAGAGTTTCTTTTTTGAAACTCAGGGAAAATAATATAAAATTATAATTAGTTAAGATAATAAAAAGGCAAAACTGAATGTTAGGTACACTGTGGTATACACATAAATTTTTTTCAAGGTTAGATTACTATGCATTTTTGAATAGAAAAATAAAAATAAAAAGTCATGTTTCACAAACTGTACCCAATAATTTAAGAATAATAATTATAATTGTACTTTTCTTTTTTGGAAAGAATCTTCATTAAGTATGTAAAATTTCAGGAGGAGTGCAAATGTTAGAGGAGTAGTATTTTAAGAAGATTAGAGTAGACAATTATACCAAACATAAAATAGAACAATGTGTTGAGAAACTCAAGAAGCTTAAAATAAAATGTTATTTACTCTTTATCCAAATCTGAATCTCTACTTCAGTCAATAACACATAATCCTGAAAAGCACTATCATATATATGTGTTGGTTTTCTTACCTCAAAGTTAGTTTCATTTTTAAAAAACTGTATTATACACACTTCCACAGCCTCTTCAATGACCATATCATGCAACAGAGGAGTATATTTTTACCACAGATTAACCAACACCTATCCATTATTACCATCCAGTCCATAATTTACTTAAGATTTGCTCTCAGCACTATAAATTTTGTAGGTATGATGAATTCATAATGACACGTTACCATCATTATAGTATTATACAGAACAGTTTCTTTTCTCTGAAATTTTACAGAACAGATAATGAGATCTAAGTTTTCAAATATTTTGTTCATAAATAATGGCTTTGGTGTTGTTTCTAAGTCACCAAATAGACGTACAAAAATTGTAAAAAAACAGCTTCAATAGGGATCTTGCTACAATAAATTATAAACTTGCTACAATAAATTACATAAATTTAAAATCTAGCATATTATAGTGTCTTCAGTAAGTGAAACAAATATCAATGAACTGTAGCTATATGAAGACAGATTCTTGTTTAACAACAGAACTTCTGAGTAATTAGGATTCCAAAATCTGGAATGCCTTTCGTAAGTGGAAATACATTTCTCATTGTGTAAAGTTAAGAAGTTCACAAAGTAAGAAATGTTAGTGAGCTGATTGGAGCCTACTTGATATTTGAAGCCTCTTCTATTCTTTAAATTTTATGATTCTGAAAAATGAGATAAAAATACATGATCTTAAATATGTAAATATTTTCTTCACTACCTTGTCTCTTGACTGAATTTCAATGATTTTTTCAGTAAATATTTATTGAATGCATACGCTGTGCTTTTTGGTGAATATATGGGAAAGAAAAATAAATAGCTATGGAGTATGATTACTTCAAACTATTTTTAACATTTATAAATTTAAGTTATTATATAACAAACTATAAGAATTTATAGTTAAGATGGAAGACAGACATTTTTATAAATTATTCACAGACATCCTGATAAGTTTAATACTAAATAATATTTTTGGGGGAGCCCATAGTGAAGAAAACAATTTCTGTTTGTAGAAATAATCATCAAAAACGGTTAAATTACATTACTTCTGAAGGAGTATAGATGCATGTTATCGTAGTTCAAAGGAAATAATATTTCAGGATAAAGCAAAAGATTAATGAATGGGATAACAACAAATCTACATTTAGAAAATGATATTACAGTATGGGGAAGATAATAGGAATCTAAGGTGAGAAAAAATAACAGAATTAGTCCAATTAGAGTTCTAATTAGTATAAATAGTAATAACAATGAGAGAACGTGGAATATTGGATACAACACAACCTGTTCAAAGCCTTTCAGCTTATGCTTATGCTGAGCATTTATGGAAACTGCAGAACAAGCCAGGTGGACAAAATGATGAAGCTCCCTTTCTCACCATTTCTCAGTCAAGGGTTGTGTTATCTCGCTAGGAAGGGCAGATCCCCAGAATTTTTCATTTGTTCTCTTGCAGCTAGTGTTTCAGAGGCTGAATTTTAGGTGAGTGCTGCTAAGAGGCTGGATTCCGTTTCTCCACCAAATACCCACTTCTAGAGCAGAGGTTCTAGCCCTCACAGTGGTAGATTGAGAATATTGTGACACTGATTGGTCATATTCCAAATTGCTCGTAGGGTAGAGGTTTCACACTAGATGAAAGCCAAGAAGACCAGGGATTACCATCCCACTAAAATGCTACTCATGAAGCGTTGGCATCACATCAAGAGTAGTGGGTCACTTTACCTAATCCCAGCTCTGGAAAAGTAGCCCAGAGATTTTTTTCTCCCAAGTGTATATGCAAGTTACAAGACCAAAGAGTTCTGAAGTGTTTCCTAAAGAAACTGCTTTTATTTGAAACACAGCATGCATCGATGCACTCTTTATGATGTAATAGCAGAAAAACAGGGAAGATGAAGCAGAGGTTCATAAGAGTTACATTTCTGTATTTTACTGCAATTACAATAGCAGAGATTTGTAGATTCTGAAAATCTAGACGTATATGGTAAGCCTGAGAGAACTAAGAAAATAACAACATATATATGTATATATATGTATATATATAAAATAAGTAAAATATTACACTAGAAAATATTTGCTATGCCAAAGAAAGTAATAAAAAGAACAGAAAAAAAGATGGTATCAGGTATAGCGAAAATAAAAGCAAAATGACAAAAAGTAAATCCAACTGTATCAACAATAACATTACAGTCAAAGGATAAAAAAATATAATCAAAAGACTAACATTGCCAAACAGGATTATACAAAGAGAATTCAATTATATGCTCTTTACAAGAGACATCCTTTAGAATCAAAACACTAGAAGTGGAATGCAAAAGGATAGAAAAATAGATATTATGCAAACAGCAACCACAAGAAAGCTGCAGTGCTTATACTAGTGGCAGTTAAGAGAGACTTTAAGTCAAACATTTTAACTAGAGCAAAAGAAGTAGATTCTATATGATGAAATAGTCAATCCATCAGAAAGGTGTAAAAAAATATATGCACCAAACAACAAAGGAAAACTCCAAAATATAGGATGCAAAAACTAACAGAATTGAAGGAAGAGTACAATAGTAGTTGAAGACTTCAAAACCCTACCTTCATTAATAAAACAACTAGGCAGATGATCAACAAAATAACAGATGACTTCAACAACACTATAAACCAACTAGAACTCACTAATATCTATGGAACACCACCTAACAACTGCAGAATATACCTTCTCTCAATGTACATGCAATGTTGTTCTACAGAAATACGCAATACACTGGCCAAACAATGAGTCTCAATAAAATTTAAAAAGTTGGTATCATACAAAAGTGCTACTCTGATCACAGTGGAATAAAATCAGAGATAATTAGCTGAAAGAAATGTCCAAAATCCACAAATACGTTTGCAATAAAAAAATCATATTCCTAAGTTACAAAAGGAAAAAAGGGAAATTATAAAATACCTGGGATGAATGACAATGAAAACAAAACAGATCAAGATATAGGATGTAGTTAAAATAGAGGTTAGAGGAAAATTGAAAATAGTAAAAAAGCTATTTTTAAAAATATAAAAGGTTTTAAAACATAACCTTAATGAACTGGAAATATAAGACAAGCTAAATTATTAGAATGCAGATGGTACAAAAAATGAAGATTAGAGTGAAAATTAATGAAATGGATGATTGTTTATATATATAACTATATATATAAGTTTATATATAACTATATACAAGTTTATATATATAACTATAAACAATAGAGAAAATCAAAACAAAAACTCATCTATAAAAATATGAATAAATTTGGCAAATTTAAACTAGACATAAAAAAAGTGAAAACTCAAATTTCTAAAACCAGAAATGAAAGATCATACATTATTACCAACTTTACAAGGGTGAAAAGGGATACTAACAAGATACTCAGAGCAAAACTATGCCAAAATTTAGAAAACTTAGATTAAATCAATAAATTCATAGAAAGACACAAAATACAGAATTTGACTCAACAAATGATGTAAAATAGAAATAGATCTGTAACAAAAATTCAATTGAATTCGCAATTTTACAACATTCCACTGGAAAGCTCATTGCCCAGATAGTTTCATTGTAAATTCTACCAAATATTTTATTAAGAATCAGTATAACTTATTTGCAAACCCTTCCAAAAATAAAAAAAAAAACAAAAAACTACTATTTTTATGAGGACACTGTTATACTGAGAATATAAGAAAGCTATAGATTAATATTTTATGAACAGTGATGCAAAAATCCTCAGAAAAATATTACTACATAGAATATAGAAGAATATGAAAAGGATTATACAATATGACCAAGTGGAATGTATTTCAGCAATGCAACATCAGCTTAACATTCATAAATGAATTATTGAAATGCACCATATCAATAAATAGAAGACAAAAACTGCATGATTATCTCAATAGGCACAGAGTAAGAATTTGGCAAAATTCAACACATTTTATCATTTAAAAAATCACTGAACCCATTAGGAATAAGAGAAAACATCCTGAATATAATAGTGCACCTTGAAAACTCACAGATAAAATCACACTTGATGGTGAAAGACTGGAAGCTTTCCTCCTGAGGTTAGGAACAAGATAAATGTGTCAATTTGTTACATTTCTAGTAAATGTTACACTAGGGGTTCTAACCAAGGTAATTAGCAACTCTTAAAAAGTGTCCAAACTGGAAAAAAAAATAAATAAATAAAACTATTCACAAATGACCTCATCTTGTACATAGAAAATCCTGAGGATATTATGAAAAACTATTAGACCTAATGAATGAGTTCAACTAGTTTGCAGGATCCAAGAAAAATGTATAAAAAAGATTGTGCTTTTGTATAATATACAATATTGTAAAAACTTATAAAATTATATAGAAAGAGTTTCTATAATTGCCATGTACAATCTGAAAGTGCAATTAAGAAAACAATACCGGTCGGCTGTGGTGGCTCACGCCTATAGTCCTAGCACTTTGGGGGGCCAAGGAGTGTGGATGACCTCAGCTCAGGAGTTTAAGACCTGCCTCGGCAACATGGTGAAACCCTGTCTCTACTAAAAATACACACACACAAAATTTACCTGCACATGATGGTGCATGCCTGTAGTCTCAGCTACTTGGGAGGCTGAAGCACGAGAATCACTTGAATCTGGGAGGTGGAGGTTGCAGTGAGCTGAAATCGTGCCACATCACTCTAGCCTACGTGACAAAGGGGGAGACTCTGTCTCCAAGAAAAGGAAAAGGAAAAGGAAAAGGAAAAGGAAAGGAAAGGAAAGGAAAGGAAAGGAAGGAAAGGAAAGGAAAGGAAAGGAAAGGAAAGGAAAGGAAAGGAAAGGAAAGGAAAGGAGGAAGGAAGGAAAAGAAAACAATACAATTTATTACAGCACAAAAACGAACAATACATTTAACAAAATAAATGCAAATCTTATTATCTGAAAACTTCAATATATCATAAGAAATGTGAGCAGCTCCAAATAAATAGAAAGATATCAATTTTAAGAAGCAGATGACTTAATATTGTTAAGATGGAAATATTCTGTAAATTTATCTTCAAACTCAGTGCTAGCTTTATCAAAATACCAACTGGTTTCTTTACAGAAATTGATAGTCAGATTATGAAATTCACATGCACAAATCAAAGGGCCCAGAGTTGCCAAATAAATATTGAATATGAAGAACAAATTTGGAAGACACATTTTCCAATTTCAAAGGCTACTATAATATTAAAAACTTCAGTAATCAGGAGAGTGTGTTAGTGACATAAAGATCAACAAAACCCATAGCAGAGAATTGAAAGTCCAGAAATAATTTCTCACATTTATTGTCAATTGAGTTTTGTAAAGAGCATCAAAACCATTCAATGGGGAAAAAATAATATCTTCAAAAATTGATGCTGGAACAACTGGATATCCACATGCAAAAAATAATAATTGGACCCTAACTTATGCCATTTATAAAAATTAAATTAAAACATTAAACCACAATGAGATACCACACCAGTCAGAATAGCTATCACTAAAAAGTCAAAAAGTAACAGATGCTGGCACTGGTGAGGCTGTAGAGAAAAAACCAGAAACATTTATATACTGTTGGTGAGAGCGTATATTAGTTCAGCCATTGTAGAAATCAGTGTGGTGATTCCTCGAAGACATTACATTTACTAAAATGTAATGCAACAGCTAAAACTTGTATAAGAAAATATGGATCTAAAGCTTTGCTAACTTGATTTAGGCAACAGATATCTTAGATGTTATACCAAATCATAAGAAATATTTTTAGGACAGGTGACGTTGGGAAGAAATGGGGAGAAATTACTGTTATCTGCAGAATTTCTTTTGGTGTTAAGAAAATATTCTGTTTCAAAGAACACACTCTTTTGATTGTGGTGATGATTGTACAGTTCTGTGAATATGCTAAAATAATTTAAAATGTATGCTTTAAACATGCAACTTGTATATTATGTTAATTATATATGAATAAAACTGATCTAAAAATCAGTAAGAATGAGAGAAGATAACCTGCATAAATATTTTGAGTGTAGAACTTAAAGGGACACATTTTCAAAAAAATTGAGAAATGTGGTAATGAGAAAAATCTAGGATTGCTCCCAGTAAATAGACATTCTCATAACTAGGATGGTAAATTCAGGAGAGTAAGTTGGGAGGAGGGTTATTACATGATTTACTTAGGATATATTGAGTTGGTGGAAAAATAAGAGTTTCAAAAAAGGAAATCGAATGTGGAAGTTCATCGAAGAAATAAATAACGGAGGGGCTCAAGCAACATAAAGATATCTGGTGGAGCTTGAGCATGGACAGTAGATAGTGAGCGATTTGTTATGACAATGAAATGGTTTTGTAGACATGACAATGAAATTGTCTTGTAGACAATGTTAAAGGTTGTGATGAATTTTAAGAAAGAGGTTGATGTAATCAGTATTACAGTGATGAATATTATTTTGGCTGCAAGTGAAAGATGGGCTAGGTTATGAAAATTAAGGTAGATCAATTAAAAGGCTGCTATAACAAGACTTGAGAGATGGCAGTGTTCTGAACTAAAATAGGACAGAGGAGATGAAGAGAATAATAGTAAAAAAAAAAAAAAAGTGGAGGAAAATGTCTAGATAGAAGCCTTCTAGAGAATAGAACTTCACTAGAAGTTCTTCCTCCCCACAGGAATACCAAATTGAACAACTATCCACACACACACACACAAAGGTACTTTATAAAGACCAAAATCAGGTGAGAAATCACAGTCCTTGGTTTTAACTTCATGTCACAGGAAAAGGCACTGAAAAGGGTAGAAAAGTGTCTTGAATTGCCAGTGCCACCCCTCCCCAATCCTCAAGCAACGGCTGCATGGCACACACAGAGAATCTCTGGGCTTAGAACAGGTAGAGTACGGAAATTGGAGGACTTTGCATTGAAGCTCCATGCTGTTCTATCACAGTGGAAAACAACACTAGGTAGAATTCATCTGGAACTCACAGAGGGAGCATTTAGTGGTCTGGAATGGGGACCTCAGAACTCTGCCCACTGCCCTATCCTACTGTGACTGAGTTGGTATCTAAGTTGCAAGACAAAGTCTTCTTTACTATTTCCTCTCCTCTCTTCAAGCAGAGAAAAGGAGCCTTAGCTCTAACCAGAGCAATTGTCCATCCCAGTAGTCAGAACCTGAGTTTCAACAAGCCTTGCCACCATGGGAAAAAGTACTCTGGGTTAGTAAACAAACTTGAAAGACACGCTAGCCCTTAAGGATTGCAATTATTGGGCAAGTCCTCATGCTGTGCCGGGCTTGGAGCCAGTGGATTTGGTGGTTCCATGACTCAGTGAAATACCAGCTGGGGCAACCAAGGACTGCTTGTGCCACCCCCTCCCCAAATCTCAGGCTGTGCAGCCCACAGCTCCAGAGGAAACTATTTTTCTTTGCCTGAGAAAAGGGGAGGGAAGAGTAAAGAGGACTTTGTCTTATAACTTGGATACCAGCTCAGTCACAATAGGATAGGGCAGTTGGCAGAGTCCTCAGTCCCTATTCCAGGCTAGCTCCTGAATGAAACTTCTAGACACACCTTTAGCCAGAAAACAACCTGAAGCCTTGAAGGAAACAACCCAGTTTGGGCAGGAAACTAAAGAGTCCTTGGGGCCTATCCTAATAAAGACCTTTTGGGCTCTAAATAATCATCAGTGATACCCAGCAGTACTCACTATGGGCCTTGGGTGAGACCCACAAATGTGCTGCTGAGAGGTGACATATGTGCTAGCAGCCTTTACTCTCAGCGCCTCCTTGGCCTTGGCCTCCACTCTGGAGGCACTTGAGGAGCCCTTCAGCCTGCCAGGGCACCAAGGGAGCCCCTCTCTGGGCTGGCTGAGGCCGCAGCTGCCTCCCTCTGCTTGCCCAGAGGTGTGGAGGGAGAGGCGCCGGCGGGAACTGGGGCTGCGCGCTGTGCTCGCGGGCCAGTGCAAGTTCCGGTGGGCGCGGGCATGGACTAGGAGGCCCCGCACACTGAGCGGCCGGCAGGCGTGGCAGGCCCAGGGCAGTGAGAGGCTTAGCACCGGAGCCAGCAGCTGCAGAGGTTGCACCGGTTCCCCCAACAGTGCCAGCCCGCCGGTGCTGCGCTCAAATTCTCGCTGGGCCTTAGCTACCTCCTGGCAGCTCCATGTCTGAGTTCTCCCGCTGTGGTGGGCTCCTGCGCCACCCGAGCCTCCCCGACGGGCTCCACTCCCTGCTCCCTGAGGCCTGGTCCCATCACAGCCCAAGGACTGTGGAGTGCAGGCGCCGCTGGGGACTTTGGGGGCAGCTCCACCTGCAGCCCCTGAGCAGGATCCAATAGGTGAAGCCAGCTGGGCTCCTGAGCGGATGGGGACTTGGAGAACTTTTATATCTAGCTGGAGGATTGTATGTGCACCAATCAGCACTCTGTATCTAGCTAATCTGGTGGGGACTTGGAGAACTTTTATGTCTAGCTAGAGAATCATAAATACACCAATCAGCACTCTGTGTCTAGCTCAAGGTTTGTAAATACACCAATAGATACTCTGCATCTAGCTAACCCTATGTCTAGCTAACTCTGTGTCTAGCTAACCTAGACACAGAGTCTAGTGGGGACTTGGAGAACTTTTCCATCTAGCACTCTGTGTCTAGCTCCAGGATTGTAAATGTACCAATCAGCACTCTGTCTAGCTCAGGGTTTGTAAATACACCAATCAGTACTCTGTGTCTAGCTAACTCTGTATCTAGTTAACTAGCACTCTGTGACTCTGTCTAGCTCAAGGATTGTAAATGCACCAATCAGCACTCTGTCAAAATGGACTAATCAGCTCTCTGTAAAATGGGCCAATCAGCTTTCTGTAAAATAGACCAATCAGCAGGATGTGGGTGGGGTCAGACAAGGGAATAAAGGCAGGCTGCCCCAGCCAGTGGTAACTGGCTGGTGTCCTCTTCCACACTGTGGAAGCTTTGTTCTTTTACTCTTTGAAATAAATCTTGCTGCTGCACACTCTTTGGGTCCAGGCTGCCTTTGTGAGCTGTAACACTCACCAGGAAGGTCTGCAGCTTCGCTCCTGAAGCCAATGAGACCATAAACCCACCGGGAAAAACGAACAACTCCAGAGAAGCTGCCTTTAAGAGCTGTAACAGTCACTACGAAGGTGTGCAGCTTCACTCCTGACAGTGAGACCAGGAACCCACCAGAAGGAAGAAGTTCCAGACACATCTGAATGTCTGAAGGAACAAACTCTGGACACACCATCTTTAAGAACTGTAACACTCACCGTGAGGTTCTGCCTCTTTATTCTTGAAGTCGGTGAAACCAAGAACTCACCAATTCCGGACACACTGGTTTCAGAAGTGATCCAGCACATTTGCATGTGGTGGCCAAAGGGACGTATTCCTTCTGCCTGAGGAAAGGAGAGGGAAGAGTAAATGAGAATTTGTCTTGCATCTTGGTTACTAGCTCAGCCACAGTGGGGTAGGGCACCAACCATCTTGTGATTCCTGGCCTTGGCTCTTGGATGGCATTTTTTGACCTTTCCTGGGCCATAGGGGATCCCACTGCCCTATAGGAAGGGACTCAGGACTGGTTGGTGTTAACATCAGCAGTGGCCAGGTAGTGTCTACTGTGGGTGTGGGGCTGTGGTAGCTATCAGGTGAGACTACTCTCCTTGTGGAAACGGGAAAGAGGAGTGGGACGAACTTTGTCTTATGGCCTGGAGGCCAGCTCAGCCACAGCAGAATAGAGAAACAAATAGGTTGCTAAGGTTTCCAACTCTAGGCTTTGGCTCCCAGATGGCATCCCTAGACTTGACTGGGGCCAGAGGTTGGCTGGCCAAATTGAAGGACAGGACACATCCCTAAGGTCTTGAGTACATACAGGTGGTAGTCAGGCAGTGGTTACCACATGTCTTGGGTGAGAGCAAGTACCAAGCTGTCTTCAGATCTGATGCAACACAGTCCCAATGGTGGTGGACATAGAGATACTTGTGTTACTTTTCTCTCAGTTCTAGACAGCTCAGCATAAAGAGAGGGATTTTGTTCATTTGGGTAAAGTAAGGAAAAAGAACAAGAATCTCTGCTTGGTAATTCAGATAATTCTTCTGGGTCTTATCCAGGACCACCAAAGCAGTACGTATGTGAGTCTGCAAGAGACAAGCATCACTAAGCTTGGAGTGTCCCCTGATGTAGACATGACTGTGATGACCAAAAATTTAGATTACAACACCCAAGTTCTTTCAAATACCTGGAAAGCCTTTCTAAAAAGAATCTGTAGAAATAGCCAGACTGCAAAAGGTACAATAAATACTTAACTTTGCAATGCCCAGACATCAACAAATACCCACAAACATCAAGACCATTCAGGCAAACATGATCTTACCAAATGAACTAAATAAGGCATCAGGGACCAATCTTCGGAAAACAGAGAAATGTGACCATGCAGGTAGAGAATTCTAAATAGCAGTTCAGAGGAATCTGTGTGAAATTCAAACTAACACAGAGAAGAAATTCAGAATTCTATCAGGTAAATTTAGCAAAGAGATTGAAATAACTGAAAATATTCAAGCAGAAATTCTGGAGTTGAAAAAGGAAATTAACATACTGAAGTATACATCAGAATTAACTTACCAGCAGAATTGATCAAGCAAATGAAAGAATTTGTGAGCTTGAAGACAGGCTATTTGAAAATACACAGTAAGAGGAGACAAAAGAAAAAAGAAAGAAGAAGAAAGTACACCTACAAGATATAGAAAATAGTCTAAAAATGGAAAATCTAAGAGTTATTGGCCTTAAAGAGAAGGCATAGAAAGAGATAAAGGTAGAAAGTTTACTCAAAGGTATAATAATAGAGAACTTCTCAAAACTGAAATAGATACAAATATTCAAGTACAAGAATGTTATAGAATACTAAGCAGATTTAACTCACAAAAGACTACCTCAAGACATTTGACAGTCAACTCTTAAAGGTCAAGGGTAAAGAAAGAATCCTTGCGAAAGCAACAAGGAAAAGGCGAACAATTACAATGGAGGTCAAACATGTCTAACAGCAGACTTGTCACTGGAAACCTCACAGGCTGAGAGAGTGACATAACATATTTAAAATGCCAAAGGAAAAACTTTTATCCTAGAATACTATGTCTAGCAAAAATATCCTTCAAACATGAAAGAGAAATAAACACTTTCAAAAAAAGAAAAAGCTTGTTGACTGGAAGCTGGGAGCTGAAGCAGACTCCCAGCACAGAAAAGCTGCTCCACAAAAATGCGGCCAGACTGCTATTTAAAATAAGTCCCCAGTCTTGTTTCTCCTCCCTGGGTGGGATCTCTCAACTGGGGTCTCCAGCCAAACCCATTGGTGTTCTCTTGCTTAGAGAGGTTTCAAACTTTCCTGGAATGAAGCTTCCAGAGGAAGAGGTGGGTTGCCATCTTTTCTATTTGGGCAATGTAGCTGTTCTGGCCTTCAGGCTTTGGAGACTCTGAGGCAACAAGAGACTAAAGCAGATCCCCAAAACAGCACAGCTGCTCTATAAAAACATTGTCAGACTGCTGTGATAAGTGTGTACTCCATCCCAGATCCCATTCCCCCTCATTGATGGGACCTCCTGATCAGGGCCTCTAGCTACTCTGGCTGGTGTTTTCTGGCTTGATAGAGGTTTCAAACCTCTCTAGAATAGAGCTCCCAGAGGGAGGAATGGGCTGCCATCTTTAATGTTTGGCAACTTAGAAATTCTGACCTTCATGCTTTGGAGAGTCCAAGGCAACCAGAGACTGAAGTAGACCCCAAGCACAGCACTGCTGCTCCACAAAAATGTGGCTAGATTACTTTGTAAAGCAGGTCCCCAATTTGTTCCTCCTCACTGGGAATAACCTCTGAACTAGAGTCTACACCCACCTACTATAGGTATATTCCAACTGTCAACAGGTTTATATCTCCGTGGAATAGAGATCCAAAGGGATCCCAAAGGGAGGGGCAGGCTGCCATTTTTGCTGTTCCACAGCCTTCACTATTGAGACCTTCAATGTACTGGAAAATCTGAGGAGTCTAAGAACTGGAGCAGATCCCCAGCATACTGCAGCAGCCCTGTGGAATAATGGCCAAACTATTGTGTGGGTGCCCATTCCCATATCTCCTCACCAGGCAGGTCCTCCAACCTTGGGCCCCCAACCACCCCCTGCTGGGGCAATTGAGTTGGTAGCAGTTCTACAACTCCCTAAACAGAGCCTCCAGGGGCAATTGAAAGCCTCTCTACATTGCTTCTGCAATGGAACTGCCCTTGGCCCTCAGACTAACAGAGGAGCAAAGACCCTAAGTGTCTTATCCACACCTCTAGCAAGCTGCAGTTGACAGAAAAAGAGGAAGGCAGTCTGTTTCCCATGGGTCCCACCAAGCCCTGATGCTCATCATCAGACAAAGAACCCCTGGCTTGGGCCCACAGCACAGAACCTCCATGCTGGGCTGATTACACTGAGCGATTGTGACTTGCATCTCTCCGGGGTGGAGCCCCCAGGAGACAAGCAAACAACCACTGGCCACAACCACTACAAATGTCTCTTTCTGTGGTGCCTCCAAGTTAGGAAAGGAACATAAACCCTGAGATTGCACCAGAGCTTCAGTAGGCAGCCCAGGAGTGCCAAGATGCAACCTACAGTCAACCCTCATGGGGAGAGGACCCCACACTTTCAGTGCACTGAGAGGAAACACAGCTGCAACTGAAAGGAAGCATAGGGGAGCCAAACAATGGAACCAGAGTCTACCAACTGACCAGTAAAGCTAATTGCCATCTACTAAATCATACCCCAAAATTTCAACACCAAAATACCTCACTAACATACACCCCAGTGAAACCAAAGACAACAAGTTAGCTTCAAATAACTAACCTTCTAAACCCTTGGCTCCAGCCAGGCATGGTGGCTCACACCTGTAATCCCAGCACTTTGGGAGGCTGAGGCAGGTGGATCACCTGAAGTCAAGAGTTTGGGACCAGCCTGGCCAACATGGCAAAACTCTGTCTCTACTAAAAATGTACAAAAATTAGCTGGGTGTGATGGCATGTGTCTGTAATTACAGCTACTAGGGGATGCTGAGGCAGTAGAATTGCTTGAACCCAGGAGGCAGAGGTTGCAGTGAGCCAAGATCACGTGACCACACTCCAGCCTGGGCAGCAGAGCAAGACTCTGTCTTGAAAACAACAACAACAACAAAACAAACAAACAAAAACCCCTTGGCCCTGTAATATCCAAAAAGGAAATCTAATAACTGTACTCAATCTACACTGCAGTTAAAGGAACACCCAAACACAAAGATGAGACAGAACCAATGCAAGAACTTTGGTACACAAATGGCTAGAGTGTTGTATATCCTTCAAATGACAATACAAGCTCTCCAACATGAGTTCTTAGCTGAAGTGAAAGAAATATAATTCAGAACATGGATTAAAATGAAGGTCATCAAGATACATAAGAACAGCAAAACCCAATGCAAGGAAACTAAGAATCACAATAAAATGATCCAGGAGCTGAAGGATGAAATGACTGGTATAGAAAATAACCTAATGGGTCTTACAGAGCTAAAAGACACAATACAAGAATTTTACAAGGTAATCACAAGTATTAATGGCAGCATAGATCAGACTGGGAAAAAAAATCACAGAACTTGTAGAATGGAATCTGAAATAAGACAGTCAGACCAAAATAAATAAATGAATAAATGAATGAATAAATAAATAAATAAATAAATTTATTTTAAAAAGCAGAATGAAAAAGAATATGCATGACCTTCAAAAAGTATGAGATTATGTAAAGAGCTCAACTCTGCAAATCATTGGCATCCCCGAAAAACAGGGGCAGAAAGCAAACAACTTAGAAAACATATTTCAAATACTGTCCATAAAAACTTCCTCGAGCTTACTAGACAGACCAATAGTCAAATTCAGGAAGGATGGAGAACTCCTACAAGATTCTTTACAAGTAGATTATACCTAAGACACATAGTCATTAGATTTCCCAAAGTCAAAATGAAAGAAAAAAATGTTAATGGTGGACAGAGAAAAATGGCAGGTCAACTACAAAGGGAACCCCATCAGACTAACAGCAGACCTCTCAGATGAAAGCCTAAAAGCCAGAAGAGATTGGGGGGGCCTATATTTCACAGTCTTAAATAAAAAAAAAAAAAAAAATTGAACCAAGAACTTTATATCCAGCCAAACTCAGCTTCCTATACAAAAGAGAAATAAGATAGTTTACAGATAAGCAAATGTTGAGGGAGTTCATTAACACCAGACATGCTTACAAGAGATCTTGAAAGGTGTACTAGTATAGAAATAAAAGACTGCTACAAGCTAATACAAAAACACACTTACATGCACAGACCCGTGGCACTGTAAAGCAACCACACAAACAAGCCAGCATAATAACTAGCTAACAACACAAAGACATAATCAGATAGACATATCAATACTAACATTACATGTAAATGGACTATCGGACCCCATGAAAAGAGTCAGAGTGGCAAGCTGGAAAAAAAAAGAGAAAAAATGATATGCTGTCTTCAAGAGAGTCATCGCACATGTAATGACTCATTGACAAAAATAAAGGGATGGAGGAAAATCTACTAAGCAAATGGAAAACAGAAAAAATTAGGCATTGCAATCCTAATGTCAGACAAAATAGATTTTAAACCAAGAAAGATTTAAAAAAGACAAAAATGGGCTTTACATAATGGTAAAGAATTCAATTCAACAAGAAGACATAGCTATCTTAAATACATATACACCTAACACAGGAACACCCAGATTCATAAAGCAACTTTTTAGAGACCTACAAAGAGACATATTCTCCCACACAGTAATAGTGGGAGACTTAAGCACTCCACTGATAGTATTAGACAGATCACGGAGGCAGAAAATTAACAAAGATATTCAGGAACTGAACTCAACATTGGACTAAATGGTTCTGATAAACTTCTAAAAACTCTCCACACAAAATAACAGAATATACATTTTTCTCTTTGCCACATGGCACATACTCTAAGGCTGACCACATAATCAGATATAAAATGATTTTCAGCAAATCCAAATAACTGAAATCATACCAAACATACTGTTGGATTGCAGCACACACACACACACACAAAAGTATTTAAGACAAAGGAATTGCTCAAAATCATGCAACATATGGAAATTAAACAACATGCTCCTGAATGAATTTTGGGTAAATAATAACATTAAGGTAGAAATGAAGAAGTTCTTTAAAACTAATGAGAACAAAGTTACAACATGCCATAATCTCTGGGACAAAGCTAAGGCAGTGTTAAGATAAAAATTCATAGCACTCAATATCCATATCATAAAGTTATAAAGACCTCAAATTTTTTTTTTTTTTTTTTTTTTTGAGACGAAGTCTTGCTCTGTCGCCCAGGCTGGGGTGCAGTGGCCGGATCTCAGCTCACTGCAAGCTCCGCCTCCCGGGTTCACGCCATTCTCCTGCCTCAGCCTCCCTAGTAGCTGGGACTACAGGCACCCGCCACCTCGCCCAGCTAGTTTTTTGTATTTTTAGTAGAGACGGGGTTTCACTGTGTTAGACAGGATGGTCTCGATCTCCTGACCTCGTGATCCACCCGTCTCGGCCTCCCAAAGTGCTGAGATTACAGGCTTGAGCCACCGCGCCCGGCCAAAGACCTCAAATTAATAACCTAACATCAAGACTGAAAGAATTACCGAGTCAAGAACAAATCAACTGCATAGCTAGCAGAAGACAGGAAATGACCAAAATTAGAGCCGAACTGAAGGAAACTGAGACACCAAAAAAAGATTCACAACATTAACAAATCCAGGAGCTTTTATTTTTAAATAGTAAGATAGATGGGTTGCTAGCTAAGTGAATAAAGAAGAAAAGATAGAAGATTCAAATACACACAGTTAGAAATGACAAAGGGGATGTTACTACTGACCCCAAGAAATAAAAATAATCATCAGAATCTACTACATACACTCCTATCCACACAAACTAGAAAACCAATAAGAAGTGAATAAATGCCTGGACATATATATCCTCCAAAGATTAAACCAGGAAGAAATTCATTCCCTAAACAGATTAGTTATGAGCTCTGAAATTGAATCAGTAATAAAGAGACCATCAGCCAGAACAAAGCCAAGAACCGGATGGATTCACAGCTGAATTCTGTCAGATCCACAAGGAAGAGCTGGTACCATTGCTACTGAATCTTTTCCAAAATTTGAAGAGAAGGGACTCCACTCCAACTCTTTCTGTGAGGCTAGCATTATCCTGATACCAAAACCTGGCAGAGATACAATAAAAAAGAAAGCTTCAGGCAAATACACTTGATGAACATTGTTGCAAAAATCCTCCACAAAACACTTGCAAACTGAATCCAGCAGCATATCAAAAAGCTAAACCACCACAATCAAGTAGCCTTCATCCCCAGGATGCAAAGTTGGTTCAATATATGCAAATCAATAAATGTGATTCATCACACAAATGAGACTAAAGACAAAAACCACATGATTATCTCAATAGATACAGTAAAACCTTCTGTAAAATTCAAAGGTTTATGTTAAAAACTCAATGAAATATATATTGAAGGCACATACCTCAAAATAATAAGAGCTATCAATGATAATCCCACAGCCAACAACATACTGAATTGGCAAAATCTGGAACTATTCCTCTTGAAAACCAGCACAAGACAAGGATGCTTTCTCCCCACTCCTTTTCAATATAGCATTAAGAGTCCTATCTAGAGCAATCAGGCAAGAAAAAGGAATAAAGCACACCCAAATAAGAATAGAAAAAGTCAAACTTTCCTGATTGCAGACATTGTGATTCTATATCTAGAAAATTCAGTAATCTCAGCCCAAAAGTTTCTTCAGCTGACAAACAACTTCAGTAAAGCTTTGGGATACAAATTCAATGTACAAAAATTGCTAGCATTCTTACACACCTACAACAACCAAACCAGGAGCCAAATCAGGAGCACAATCCCATTTACAATTGCCACAAAAAGAATAAAAAATACATGAGAATACAGCTAACCAGGGAGGTGAAAGATCTCTAGAAAGATAATTACAAGACATTGCTCAAAAAAATCAGAAAAGACACAAACAACTGATAAAAACACCCTGTGCTCTTGGTTAGAAAGAATCAATATTATGAAAATGGCTATAATGCCCAAAATGCTTTACAGATTCAATGCTATTCTTATGAAACTATTAATAACATTATTCACAGAACTAGAGAAAACTATTTTAAAATTCATGTGGAACCAAAAAAGAGACTGGATAACTATATCCAACTCTATCTTCAAGTATACATATAAAAAAAAACCCTCGGTATTACTGATTATTAGAGAAATGCATATTAAAACCACAATCTTAAGCAAAATAACAAAGGTGGAGGCATCATGCTACCCGACTTCAAACTATACTACAGGGCTATTGTAATCAAAACAACATAGTACTGGTACAAAAACAGACACATAGACCAATGGAACAGAATCAAGAGCCCAGCAATAAGGCCACACACCTAAAACTGTGTGATCTTTTATAAAGCTGACAAAAATGGGCAATGGAGAAAATAATCCATATTCAATAAATGGTGCTAGGGTAACAGGCTAGCCCTATGGAGAAGATTGAAACTGGATCTCTTCTTTATACCATATACAAAAATTGACTCAGGATTAAAGACTTAAATGTAAAACTCAAATCTATAAAAATTCTGGAGAATAACCTAGGCAATACCATTCTTAACTTAGGAATGGTCAAAGATTTTATGACAAAGACACATGAAGCAACTGCAACAAAAGCAAAAATTGACAAATGAGATCTAATTAAACTTAAGAGCTCTGCATAGCAAAAACAAAACATACAAACAAACAAAAAAAAAAACAAGAAAACCATCAACGGTATGAAAAGACAACAACAACAAAAAAAAATGGGAGAGAATATTTGCAAACTATGCATCTGACAAAGGTCTAACATCTTGAAGGTCCAGCATTTATAAAGAGCTTACATTAATTTAAAAGAAAAAAAATTAAAAGTGGGCAAAGGACGTGAACAGACACTTTTCAAAAGAAGACATACATGCACCCAACACCAAGTTTTTGAATAAAGATCAACATCATTGAACATTAGAAAAATGTAAATAAAAACTACAATGAGATACCATTTCACACTAGTTAGAATGACTATTAAAAAGTCAAAAAATAACAGATGCTGTCAAGTTTGCAAAGAAAAGAGAACACTTATACACTGTTGGTGGGAGTAAAAGTTAATTCAACCATTGTTGAAAGAAGTTTGGCAATTTCTTAAAAAGCTAAAAACAGAACTACCACTAGACCCAGCAATCCCATTACTGGATATATACCCAAAGAAATATAAGTTATTCTACCATAGAGAGACATGCGTGTGAATTTTCATTGTAGCACTGTTCACAATAGCAGAGACATGGAATCCACCTAGATGTCCATCAATGACAGATCGGATAAACAAAATGTAGTACATATATACCATGCAATACTATGCAGCCATAATAAAGAACAAGATAATCTCTTTTGTGGGAACATGGATAAAGCTGGAGGCTATGATTCTTATCACATTAATACAGGAACAGAAAATCAAATATTGCATGTTGTTACTTATAAGTTAGACCTAAATAATAAGAACTCATGAAAACAAAGAAGGAAACAACAGACGCTGGTGTCTACTTGAAGGTGGAGGGTGGGACGAGGGAGAGGAGGATAAAAAATTACAACTGGGTACTGGGCTTAATACCTGGGTAATGAAGTACTCTGTACAAGAACTCCCATGACACAAGTTTACATATATAACAAACACCTAATCTAAAATATGAGTTAAAAATATAATAAGATAAAATAAAACACAAGCTGAGGGATTTCATCAACAACAGGCATGTCATACAAAAATGGTAAAAGGAGGTTTTCAATCTGAAAGAAAAGAATGTTAATGAGCAATAAGAAACCATCGTGCAAAACTCACTAGTTCTAGCATGTACACAAACACCAAAAATTATACCACTATAACTGTGCTGTGTAAACTTCTCAAATTATGAATAAAAACATTAAAAGATGAGCCAATCAAAAATAATAAATACAATAACTTTTCAAGACACAGTAAAATAATAAATAAGTAGAACAAAATATTGAAGAGTGGGAAAACTGAGTTAAAGTGTATAGCTTTTATCGGTTTTCTCAACACTTGTTTGTTAGTTTATGCAATGGATTAAATTGTCATCATTTAAAATAATGGGTTATAAGATAGTGTTTGAAAGCCTCATGGTAATCTCAAACTGGAAACACAGAATGGATGCAAAAATTAAAAAAAAAAAAAAAAGCAAGAAATTAGAACATATCACCTGTGAAAATTGCCTTTACTAAAGGGAAGCCAGGAACAAGGAAGGAAACACACACACACACACACACACACACACACACACACACAAAACAATCAGAAAGCAAGTAACAAAATGGCAAGAGGAAGTCCTTACTTGTCAATAATAATATTGAATATAAATAGAATAGAAGAAACCCTCCAATCAAAAAGCATATACTGGCTGGATGGAAAAAAAAACAAAAAAACAAAACAGTGATCTGTTGAGTAAAAAAAAAAATTCACATGTAAAGACATATATAGCATGAAAATAAAGGTTTAGGCAGGAGCAGTGGTTAACGTCTGTAACTCCAGCACTTTGTGAGACCAAGGTGGGCACATCACTTGAGGCCAAGAGTTTGAGACCAGTCTGGCAAACATGATGAAACCCCTCGCTACTAAAAATACAAAAAAAAAAAAAAAAAAAAAAAATAGCTGACCATGGTGGCAGGCACCTTTAATCCCAGCTACTCGGGATGCTGAGGCAGTAGAATCACTTGAGCCCGGGAGGCGGAGGTTGCAATGAGCCGAGATTGCACCACTGCACTCCAGCCTGGGCAACAGAGAAAAAATCTATCTCAAAAAAAAGAAAAAAGAAAAAAGAAAGAAAGAAAAGAAAAAGAAAAAAAAATAATTAAAATAAAGGCTTGGAAAAAGATATTTCATACCAATGAAAACAAAAAATGAATAGCTATACTTATATCAGTAGAATAGACTTTAAGACACACTATAAAAAGAGACAAACAAGTTCATTATGAAAAAGAGATCAATTTAGCCAGAGGATATAAAAATCATAAACATATAGGCACCCAACACTGGAGCACTCAGATATATAAAGCACGTAATAAAGCTGAAGAGACAGAAAAAGACAAATCAATAATAGCTGAGAACTTCAACAATCCACTTACAGCATTGGAAAGATAATCCAGATAGAAAATCAACAAAGAAACACCAAACTACACTATAGAACAAAAAGACCTAATAGATATTTATAGAACATTTCATCCAGCAGCTACAGAATACACGTTCTTCTCCTTAGCAGATGGATTATTCTCAAGGGTAAGCCATATGTTGGACCATAAAAAAAGTCTTAAAAAATTGAAAAAATAATTGAAATATATCCAGTATCTTCACTGACCACAATGGAATAAAACTATAAATCAATACAAAAGATCAATGAAACAAAAAGTTGGTATTTTGAAAAGATAAATAAAATTGACAAACTATTAGCAAGGCTAAGAAAAAAAAAAGAGAGAAGACCAAATAAATAAAATCAGAAATGGAAAAAGAGACATTAAAACCAATACCACAGACATTCAAGAATCCTTAGAGGCTACTATTGAGCAAATAAATGCCAATAAATTGAGAAGCCTAGAATACATGCAGAAATCTACCTTTCCAAGACTGAACCATTAAAAAATCCAAAATGTGAACAGACCAAAAACAAGTAATAATATCAAAGCCATAATAAATACTCTCTCAGCAAAGAAAACCCTAGCACCCAAAAGCTTCACTGTTGAATTACGCCAAACATTTAAAGGAGAACTAATATCAATCCTACTAAAACTTTCCAAAAATAAAAGAGGAGAGAATACTTCCAAAGTATTGTACAAGGCCAGTATTTCTCTCATCCCAAAACCAGAAAAAGACACAACAAAAAAGAAAACTATAGGCCAATATCCCTGATAAGCATTGATGCAAAAATCAACAAAATATCAGCAAACTGAATTCAACACATTAACGAGATTATTCATCATGACCAAGTGAGATTTATCACAGGGACGACAGGGTGATACAACATATTCAAATCGATCAGTGTAATACATTGTATTACTTAGGGATCTCCAGAGGGAGAGAATTAATAGGATATATGTGTCTATGAAAAGGAGATTATTAGAGAGAATTGGCTCACATGATCACAAGGTGAAGTTCCACGATAGGCTGTCTGAAAGCTGAGGAAGAAGCCAGTAGTGGCTCAGTCCAAGCTCAAAAATCTCAAAACCAGGGAACCTGACAGTGTAGCTTTCCCCTAAGCCCAAGAGCCCCCAAAAAATCACTGGTGTTAGTACAAGAGTTCAAAGGCCAAACATCTTTGAGTCTGATGTACAAGGGCAGGAGGATTAGGAGGAAGAATTCAGCATAAGAAAAAGCAGAAAGCCAGAAGACCAATAACAACTAATGAGATCAAAGCTATAAGAAAAACTCTCCCAGCAAAGGAAAACCTGGGACCTAATAGTTTTAATATTGAATGTTATCAAACATGTATAGAAGATCAAATACCAATCCTACTAAAACTATTCCAAAAATAGAGTAAGATGAAATATTTCCAAATTTATTGTATGAGGTCAGAAGATCCAGCACGCAAAGTTACCCTACCTTCTTCTGCCCACTTTGTTTTTGTTGTGCTGGCAGCTGATTGGATGGTGCCCAACCACACTGAGGATGGGTCTTCCTCTCCCAGTCCACTGACTCAAATGTCAAGCTCCTCTGGCAACACCCTCACAGCCACTCCTGGAAACAACACTTTAGCATCCATCTAGGCATCCTTCAATCCAACAAGTAGACACCTAATATTAACCATCACACACCAGCAGAACGAAGGACAAAATCATATGATAATTTCAATTGATGCTTAAAATGCTTTCAGTACAATTCAACATTCTTTCCTGATTAAAAAATAAATCTCTTAAAAAAATTTGGCATAGAAGGAATATACCTCAATGAAAGAAAAGTCATATAAAACATACCCACATCTGGCATCATACTAAATAGGGAAAAAAATATTTCCTCTAAGAACTTTCCTCTAAGATCTAGAACATGACCAGATGTCCACTTTCACCACTGTTCCTCAATTTAGTACTGGAAGTCTTAGATAGAGCAATCAGACGAAACAATGAAGTAAATGCAACGAGAAAGGAAGGAATCTAGCTATTCTTGCTTGCAGGAGACATGATTTTATATTTGAATAAACAAATATTCTAGAAAAATTTAGAACTGACAAACAAGTTCATTAAAGTTGTAGGATATAAATTCAACATATGAAAATCAGTAGCATTTATATATGCCAACAGCGAACAATCTGAAAAAGAAATCAAGAAAGTAATTTCATTTACAACATCTACAATTAAATTAAATACTTAGTAATTAACTTACCAAAAAAGTGAAAGATCTCCATAATGAGTAATACAGAATATTGATGAAAGAAATTGAGGAGGCTACTAAAAAATAGTAAGATTTTTCATGTTTGTGGATTGCAAGAATCAATATGGTTAAAATGTCTATATTATCTAGAGTATTCTACACGTCAAATGCAGTCCCTATAAAAATATCAATGACATTCTTCACAGAAATAGAAAAACAGTCTTAAAATTTGTATGGAACCACAAAAGACCCATAGTAGCCAAAGCCATTCTGAGCAAGAATAACAAAACTGGAAGAATCACATTACTTAACTTCAATTTTTACCATAGAGCTACAGTAACCCAAACAGCATGGTACTGAAGTAAAAACAGAAACACATACCAATATTACAGAGTAGAGAAAACAGAAACAAAGCTATAATCTACAGTGAACTCATTTTCAACAAAGGTGACAGGAACATACATTGAAGAAAAAGACAGTCTTTTCCGCAAATGGTGCTAGGGAAAAATAGATATCGATATGCAGAAGCATAAAACTAAGCACTAATCCTAACCACATACAAAAATCCAATCAAAATTGATTAAAGATTTAAATCTTTATTTAAATCTATTATTTGAAACTATGAAACTTCTGAAAGAAAACTCTCCAGGGTATTGAAGTGAACAAACTTTTCTTCAGTAATACTCCATAAGCACAGGCAAACAAAGCAAAAATGGACAAATGGGATCACATCGAGTTAAAAAGTTTTGCACACAGAGGAAACACTCAATAAAGTGGGGAGAAAACCCAAAGAATGGGAGAAAATATTTGCAAAGTGTACATCTGACAAGGGATTAACAACCAGAATATATAAGAAGCTAAAACAACTCTATAGGGAAAACTCTTATAATCTGATTCAAAAATGGGCAAAAATCTGAAAAGACATTTTTCAAAAGAAGACATATGTCAAACAGGTATATGTAAATGTGCTCAGTATCACTGATTATCAGAAAAATGCATATCAAAACGATAATAAGTTTAAAATGGATTTTATCCAAAGGACAGGTGACAACAAATGTAGGGAAGGATGTGGAGAAAAAGAACCCTCCTATACTGTCAGTGGGAATGTAAATTAGTGCAACCACTATGGAGAACAGTTTAGAGGTTCCTTAAAAAAAACTAAAAATAGAGTTACCATATAATACAACAATGCCACTACTAGGCATGTATTCAAAAAAGGAAATCAGCATATCAGAGAGATGGCTGCACTCCATATTTATTGCAGCAGTATTCACAATAGCCAAGAATTGGAATCAACCTCAGTGACTATCAACAGGGAATGGATAAAGAAATTGTGGTACATATAAAAAACAGAATATTCTTCTACAGTTAAAAAAAAAAAAAAATGAAATCCTGTCATTTGCAACAATATGGATGAACGTGGAGGCCATTATTGTAAATGAAATAAGTTAGGAACAGAAAGACAACTTTGCATGTTCTCATTTATTTGTGGGAGCTAAAAATTAAAACTCACGAAGATAGAGAGTAGAACAATGGTTACCAGAGGCTGAGAAGGGTAGTGTGTGTGTGTGTGTGTGTGTGTGTGTGTGTGTAGTTAAATGAAATAAATAAGATCTAGTTTTTGATAGCATAATATGGTGACTACAGTCAATAATAACTTATTGTATATTTTAAAAACCCTAAGAGAATATAATTAGATTTTTCTAATACAAAGAAAGAATAAAAGTTTGAGGTGATGGATACTTCATTTACCCTGATGTGGTTATTACACATTGTATGCCTGTATCAAAATCTTTCGTGCACCTCATAAACATATATGCCTATTATAAATTTACAAAAATTGGCCGGGCGCGGTGGCTCAAGCCTGTAATCCCAGCACTTTGGGAGGCCGAGACGGGCGGATCACGAGGTCAGTAGATCGAGACCATCCTGGCTAACACGGTGAAACCCCGTCTCTATTAAAAAAAAATACAAAAAAAATTAGCCGGGCGAGGTGGCGAGCACCTGTAGTCCCAGCTACTCGGGAGGCTGAGGCAGGAGAATGGCGTGAACCCGGGAGGCGGAGCTTGCAGTGAGCTGAGATCTGGCCACAGTACTCCAGCCTGGGCGGCAGAGCGAGACTCCGTCTCAAAAAAATAAATAAATAAATAAATTTACAAAAATTAAAAATAAAAAGAAACCACAAAATGAGTTTGAGGTCATATCAGAGACTTAGTTTTTAAGTTGGATGCAATATCTGAAAAATAGGAAGAAATCTGACCTGATGGATACGCTTCAGCCTTATCACCAAATATATAGTGAACCAAATAAACTTGATGAAGAACACTAAAGAGGACCAAGTTTGGAATTTAAAGAGCAAGGCTGAACACCTTTTTGATTCCTTTGAGTTTCAAATGCCTACCAGAAACCTACGTGGGGTTTACCTAGGAACTTGGACAAAAGTGTGATCCAACAGTATTAGGATCACCTATGGGCTTGTTAGAAATGTAAATTTGCAGCCCCCATACCTGTACAACTGACTCAGAATTTGCATTTTTAGAAAGAGCTCCAGGTTATTTGTATGCACATTAAAGTTTGAGGGTACTGCTTTAGTAGATTGATAGATACATGGGTCCAGAGCTCAGCAGGAAAGCTGAGTCAGAGTTAAGGACATAGAAGTCAATGTCACATTATTGAGCAAAACCATAGTAATCATCAAACTGTGATTATATTGAAAGAATGAAAACTTCACCATCCATTTCATCATGGTAATAGATTGCATTTGATTCTGAATATTTTTATTTTCTATATTTATAAATCATGATTTTTCTACTACAAATTATAAAGTTGTAAAAAGCAAATTTCAACAGAAGTGAATATAATTTTGCTATTTGATTATTTTGTTTCAGGGGATAGAAACACAATAATCAAATAGCAAAATTATACTGTAGCATACTTTGCTACTGCAACTGTGAAATGGATCCCTATATTATTATTTATTAGAAGTGAAAGAGAAGATATGGAGATCTGGATGTGTTGTTTAGATTTCTAAAACATTTATCATAAAACAATTTGAACAAACCAGTGCAACTAAAATCTTTCTTTTCTTATAAATCTAATTTCAAAAAAACATATCTGGCAAATAATTCACTCAGAAACTCAATGCTTAGAAAATTTATAAACGGAATAACATAATTTTTCTATAGGCATAAATTATTTTTTTCTTTAAATTAGGTACCCACTCTGGTTTCACCCTTATATAGCCAATTTGTCAACCAAGACCCCATGCCAGGCAGATACACTTAAAAAACTGTCTAAACTTGTCTTCTTTGTGCTTTTCAATTGGTTCCCACATTTCAACCCAGGACTCTCATTCTGCCCTGAACAGTGTGAGTGCATTTAATTACAATCTGACATGTGTATTCATGAGAAACAAAAGGCTGTGAACTGAGGGTGATGATTAACTGTTCTACTGGATAATTGCTTAAACTACTACTTATATTATGCGGCATTATCTCTTTTGAACAAAGTGATTATTGGCTTTTTGTGTAGTGATTATACAATGTAAGTGCAATTTTGCTGTGTTCATCTTGTCGGAGTGTATATTTAATATACTTCCTTTACAATGAGGCGTGCAACTTTAGATATTCTTTATTTGGTTGAGTCCTTCAAGAAACTATCTTCTATAGCTTGACTTGTCTGTTTGAAATCTGCAACATCTTCTGGCCTTCAAAGAGAAAGGAAGCAAAGATACGATGAAACAGTATTCAGGAAGAAAATAAGATATACTTGCAACTTTTGTATGCATAGCCACAGATGGCAAATACATTTAATATTATAATTTTGACACAAGGTTGTAAATGACTATGAGGGAAAATAGATATTTAAAAAACTAAAGTTTTTAAAAAATTTTTAAATTATTTTATGAACAGAATGTAAATGCCACATACTTTATTCACTTGTCAAATACAATAAAGATATTCACCAGGAGTTTTCATGATGAAACTTTTTTTTTTGTTAGTAGAGAAAAATTATACTTCCATTTTTTTAACTTGAACTTATATTTAGGTAATTAAGCCTCACTGAACTTTACTCCTTTCCAAAAATTGTTCATATTTCAAGCTCTTGTTTCCTCAAGAGAAAATGTTTGTGATCCTATTGAATTAGATTGAATTTGTTCTATGCAAAGATTTGGCAAAATTGCCTTTACAAGAGTTATTTCTGATGAAATCAAAGCACATACTATGTTAATGCTTTTCTTGAGGTGTAATTAATATACAATATACTACACTTAGAAAAAATGTACAATCTGATAAGTTCTGAAATATTTATATGTCACTGTACCATAACCACAATGACGTCAACTAATATAGATTTATTTCTAAAATTTCCATGGGTCTCTTTGTAACCTTTATCTCTTGCCCGTCCCTGAAACTCTCCATTCCATCTCCTGACTACCACTGCTCTGCTTTCTGATGGTCTAGATTAATTTGCATTTTCTATAAAGTTAAATATAAATGGAGTGGTAAAATAGTGTACTCCATCTGGCTTTAATATTAAATGTAGGTTTTTGAAACATGCCAATTATTAGGTTGAGGAAGTATTATCTACTCATAGTATTTACAATAAATGAATGTTGAATTTTGACAGGCTTTTTTCATATACTTAGAATGAAAATCATAGTTTTTTTCTTTCTTATTTATTAATATAATGAATTACACAAATTGGTGTTTGAATGTTAAACCATCCTAGCAATCCTGGGATAAACTCTGTTCATAATATATTATCCCTTTTGTATATAGTTGATATAGTTGGATTTAATTTAGTAAGTGTTGTTAAAATGTTGTATTTTTATGAAGGATATTGATCTGCAATTCTTTCTTGTTTTGTTTTTCTCAATGTCTTCATCTGCTATTGGTATCACTATTATAGCGGTCTCATAGAATTATTAGGAAGTGTTCCCTGGTCTTTATTTTCTGAAAAACTTTGTGTAGAATTGATATTATTTGTAGATATCTCCAGTTAAGTCATCTGGGCCTGGATAGTTTTTGTGGGCAGATTTATTTTTTCTTACAAATTCAGTATATTTAAAAGATATAAAGCCACTTAGTTTATCTACGTATTCTTGGATGACCTTTTCCAATTTGTGTTTTTAAACTAGCTTTTTAGAGTGAATTGAGTTTGTTGCATCCTCTTTAAGTTTTTAAAAGTTTATTAACATTTCACATTAATTATTCTTTAAGTGTTCTGTGGAAATCATTGAGTGCTGGGCTTTTCAATGTTTTAAGTGTGTTGATTAGTAATGCAACGTCTCTAGTGCTACAGGTCTCTTTAGATTCTGTTCCCAGTTAATGTTTCTAGTTGAGTTCTGTGGTTTGTAGAAACATCCATTTCATGTAGGTTATCAAATTTGTTGACATAGAGTTTCTCAGTCTTCTCTTATAATCTTTTTGTTTCTTTAAAAGCAGTCGTGATCATTTCCCTTTCATTTTTGATTTAAATGATTTGTATATTCTCTCATATTTTGGTCCAGTCTAGCTGAAAATTTTAAAAATTTTAATTCCATCCAAAAATCAATTTTGTGTTTTTTAATGTGTTCTCTATGATTTCTACTCTTTTTTATTATTTCAATTCATATTTATTATTTATTGCCTTCTGGTTTCTTTGTGTTTAGTGTCTACTCTTTTCATAGTTTCTTGAGGTTGAAGGTTAAATTACAAAATTGAGATGTTTATTTCATTGAAATTTAGGCACTTACATTTATAGATTTTCATCTGAGCATTTCTTTCATTGCATATTTATTTTGGTACATTGTGTTTTGTTTTCATTCATTAAAAACTATTTTCTAATTTCACTTATAATTTCTTCTTTAGCCTATTGGTCAAAAGCAATTTATTGTTTATCTTATACATATTTATGATTTTTCAAATTTTCTTCCATTACTGCTTTCTAATTTAATTTCACTGCAGTCAGGAACATACTTTGTATGATTTCAACCTTAAATTCTTTGTGTCCCTCTTTTAATGTTTTTGGCCTAGCATATATAGCGTGTGGCCTATCCCAGAGAATTTTTCATGTGTACTTGAGAAAAATGTGTGCTTTGGGTAAAGTGTTCCAGAGATATTCATTTGGTTGACTTATAATGTTTAAGTTTTCTATTAAATTGTTAATCTCCTGCTTATTGTTCTATTCAATATTAAAGGTGAAGTATTAGAATCTACAACTATTACTGTTGTTTATGTTAGTCAATTATGTCTATTATTCTTTATTTATTTTGAAGTTCTTTAGTTAGATGGATATTTATAATTTTATATGTGTCTTATTTCCTTTTATTATTGTAAAATGTACTAATTTTTGTGTAACTTCAGTGTTTCAATTAAAGTCTATTGGGGCTCTGATATCAGTATACCCAGTCTAGCTGTTTTTTTTGTTTTTTGTTTGTTTGTTTGTTTGGTTGGTTAATATTTGCATGGTATGTGTTTTGCCCACTTTTACTTTCTATCTGGTTGTTTCTTTGCATGTAAACTATGTATCTTGTAGAGATAATGTAATTTTATCATGATGTTTTTAATCCATTCTCTCAATCTCTGCTTTTTGATTGAAGTGTATAATCCATTTATATTTAATGTCTTGTGGACAATGTATGATGTATGCCTGCCATATTGCTATTTTTCTATATATTTATGCCATTTTTCTTTCTCCTATACCTTAAATTATTGATTTATTGTGTGATAATATTTTTGATAATCTTCCATTTTAAATTCATTTTTTCATTTGCTTGGTTTTTGTTTTTTACTAATTTTAAAGCTGTTTTTATAATCATTTACTTGGGAAATGCAATTAACATCTTAGCTTGAAATATCCTAATTTGAATTACTATAAATTTCAGTTCATCAGAACATAAAATCTTTGCTGCAATATACTATAATATTGGATTATCTCTTCTCATTTTTTTATTTTTGGCAAATAGATTAAATCTTTATACATCATAAGACTATCCATACCTTTTATAATAATTTAAATCAGTTAAAAATTTTTTACAACATAAATATTTTACACTCTCGCCCACCACCACGCCCAGCTGATTTTTGTATTTTTTAGTAGAAACGAAGCTTCACTATGTTGGCCAGGCTGGTCTTGAACTCCTGACCTCAGGTGATCCACCAGCCTTGGCATCCCAAAGTGCAGGGACTACAGGCTACTGAAGCTTTTTATTTCTTTCTGTGGATTTGAGTTATTGTGTAGTGTCCTTTATTTTTAGCATGAAGGATTCCTTTTGGTATTTTTTGAAGAACTTTGTAAGAATTAATTATCTCACTTTTGAAAATTTTTAACCATCTAAAAATGTCTTTTTTGTTTTTTGAAGAATCGTTTTCTGGATGTAAAATTTTCGGTTGATTTTGTTTTTCTTTGAACACTGAATAGTTAATCCTATGCCTTCTGGTTTTCAATACTAATGCAATGTCATCTGTTAGTTATATTAAAGATTATTTCTATGTGATGTGTAATTTTTTTCTAGTTTAATTCTGGATAATTTGCCTATACCTTTTGATATTTTGATTATGATGTGCCTAAGTGTAAAGCTCTATGCTTATTCTACTTGCAATTCGTTGAGCTATTTGGATGTATATATTAATGTTTTACATCAAATTTCAGGAATTAAAAAATACAGCTTTTTAGTAAGTAACATGTGTGCTTCCTTAGGGGTGCATTTTTTTAATTGATTGCTTTTTAAAAATGTGTATGAATCATACCTTTATATTTATTTGAAGAATTTGTCATTATTTGTGTAAATTGGCATTAATATAATTTGATATTTCCATTCTGGGAATACAATTCACTCCTCACCCCAACTGTTTCTTGTTGTTTGTTCTTTCTGTTTTCATGATTGCTGCTGTCTTTTATTTTTTGTTTTGCTTGTTTGGTTTTAATGTTCCTAAACTATTTAGACATTTTAGGACTAATTCTGTTAATTTTTTATTCTTTGTTGTGTGTAGCCACTGAAGAAAGTTTCTTTAGTATTTAGACAGAAATTTATTTAGATTCCTTAGCCAATAATCCTTTCACCTTTTGTCAAGAGATTCTTTGCACATGTGGAGGCATATATTCAACACCATCCAGAGGTGAGCAATTAGAGCCTTGTCAGGTCTTTCTTTGGGTTTGTCCATAGCCTTTCAAATATAATCAATCTTCTGTATATCCAGAAATCTGTCATATGTCCTTAATTCCTCCTATGGAAATATCAGCCCAAAGATGCTTTTTATATACATTTTCTGGTCATCTTTTGGGCCTCAATTGGCATTACTCTCTCAGTCAGCTATGATGTTAAGCAATTATCTGCGGGGCTCTATTTGGGACCATCCTCTGTGATGAGACCGGAAATTATCTCAAGTCAATAAGCTTAGGAAATCATAGGACTTCCTTCACTTGTTTTCTGTCTCCAGCACGTACTGTTCTTTCTTGCTGCTATTCAGTGTCTTGAGGTTGTATATATATGTATTTTATTGTTTTCCAATCTGACTTCTGGGAATGGCAATATATATATTTAATATATAATGTAAATACATATAAGATACATATTTTATATATTTATATTGCAAAGGTATATATATACAATCAATATATACAAACAATTGCAAAGGTATATTATATATACACCTATATATGTATATATACCTATATATGTATATATGTATATAATAAATATTATATTATATGTATATATAATATGTATATTATGTGTATATATATATATAATACGTATATAGGTGTATATATATATAATATACCTTTACAATTGTTTTAGGTGGGAGGGTAAATCTGTTCATTGTCTTCCATCTTGGATGGTAGCAGAGAACCACTGTGTGTACTTTTAACGTCCTTTTCTGGGGTTGCGGGCAGTTAGTGAATGGTGGAGGGAATTATCATTCCTCCACCATTTGTTCCTATTCTAGGAAACAAAGAGAAAATGAAAGAAGGACCATCATATCTTATTTACCCATTCATTTAATTGCTAAAATTCAAAGAATTTACTTGGTTTCTCACGTAGATTTCAGCGAGGAATTACCTAAACTTCAAGATTCACTAGTAAAAAGATTGCCAACATTTTTGTGTTATTCAATTTATCCATTAACGTACAAAGTAAATTTTTACAAATTCTGGATCCAGCCAACAAAGATTTTTTTTAATTAAACACAAATAAGCTATTTTGAAATTAAAGCAATGTTTTTATTTTCCAAACTAATTGAAGATCTTTACAATTGTAGTATTTCTTGTCATTATGAAGAAAATTGGACAGAATAGAGAGAAGAGTTTTGTTGATTAATCTCTACTTTTCTTTCTAATTAGGATATCTTTTCCTAACAGATTGCAAATAGGTGATTTTGATTTTAGACTTACATAATTATATTTTAGCTGAATTTTAAAAATAACATGAAGAAGACATGATGGGCCAGGAGCTAGAAGATACAGGTTCTCATCTTAAATCTCACCATGAGCACATATGCTACAGCTTTCTTATTTAATCTCTCATGTTTCAATAATTTAATCTTTAAAATTATGATGTTAGTACAGATTATCTTAAAATTTTTTTAGTTTCAAAATTTCTAGATGATTTAAAGGTGTTTAGGGTAGGTAGTATTAATATAACAAGAATGAGCCTATTAGTACACACTTACTTTGCATTTATAGTTTTGTAATTCACTATGTCATGCAAATACCACTCAAAATTTGTCCACAATATGTTTTTCACAACACTCTATTAATAATCCCCTTCTATCTTGCTGAGAAGTTATTTCCAAATCAAGAACTACCTAAACCATATTAATTTTTCTGACTTTTATTATGTTGCTGTAAACTTTATTTTTATAATGCTTTCTATATCTATAAATACTCAGTGTTAATTCAGACAGAAAATTTGAAACACAATCTGACTAGACTATTTCATATCCTGAATTCTGGTCTTGACCCAAAAGTGCAGTTTCCAAAAAAGTTGACTTCTTTAAGATACTGTGTTTCTTCTATATTCTTTAGGCTAATTAAAATTGGTACCATAAGTCTCTGTGCTTAGGTCATTCTAAACATATCAATTTTAACTCAATATATTGACAGTTTGAATTATTTTGATGAAGTTCAATGGATAAATGAAAAGAAATTCTTTATATTTCCTAATACGCTTGTGACATATGAGTAGACAATGCTAATTTTCATTAAGCAAACAGGGAAAATCTAAGAATAGAGTGAAACATATCCCTGTTACTGAATGCTATTTCTTCTATCCTTGTAGAAATTAGTACACTCACATATTCTGTCCATGAAATCAGTTAGAGTAAGCATTGTAGCTTCTGATTCAGAAAACTAAACTTCCAGTCATAAAAAATGCTGCTTTGGAGCAATGTAGATCTAGGCTTTACTTATTCCTTTACCACATAGAAACTCTTTGACTTAGGAAAATATTCAAGTTGCTAAACTTCAGTTTTCACATCTACTAAAGAGGAAAAAAATAGGAATTACCTAATAAGAATGCGAGCAGTAAATGAGATATTATATGTTGATTAACAGCACTCTAACTGGCCCACTAATTGCTCAGTAAATGTCAGCTGTTTTAGACTGTTTTGATAATTATTGGAAACTAAAAACATCCCAAGCTTATTCATATTCATCTTGTAAAATAAATGTGTAGATTTGGTAGCACCACTGATTTTTACCTCAAACTCCAAACTCATTTGTTTCCATAAAAATTCCACAAATTGAAAATCTTCACATTATCTATAAAATGCTGCTTTGCATCCAGCCCTTAGTTCATTCCAACTTAACTAGCCATGAAATTGTGGCTGCTTGTATCCTAAAGGTCAAAAAAGAAGTCCTGCTTCAACATAACTAAGAGGTAATATAATTTTTTTTCCATCATATATAAACTTAAAGAGCATTTTTCTACACATCTTATTCCATTATATGCCCTAGCGTGTGTTAGGCAGTGCATGGTGGGAAACACATAAGCAGTAGTATAAGTTTTAATTGGCACTCATACAAATGTCAGAGAGGGAAAGGAAACATTCTTCTCTGTAAGTTATGGATCATCTAATATTTGTCTAATTTTCAGTAAAGTTTCTGCAGTGGATATAATGCCTTTGAAAAACCATGACTTGACTGCTATCCTCAGGTCTCTGGCAGAGATTTTGTTCATTATTTACTCCTCAATATTATCTATTTTATGTTTATTAACATATGATATCTGTGCATATATGTGGGGTACATGCAATATTTTGTTACATACATTGGCTATCTAATAATCAAGTTGGTATATTTGGGGTGTGCATTACCTCCAGTGTTTTATCATTTCTTTGTTTTGGGAACATTTCAAATTATTTCTTCTAGCCATGTTGAAATACAATATGTTGTTAGCTATAGTCATTCTACTCTGTTATCAAATGGTATCATTTTTAAAATTCCGATAGATTTCTACTGAGTTTATCCTAGGGATGTGTAAAACTAGGGAGAATATGGGTTAATCAAGGAGCTACTCCTAGCTTAACACCATACTATTTAGAGTGTAATTCTTATGGACATGGAGGGACTTTGTAGATAGACATATCTATGTTTGTATTCTGGTTTCAAAAGTCACTGGTTAGTTGTCTCTGGGAAGGGTCATTTATATTCCTTGGTTTATTGATCTGTATAATGTATATAATAAAATCTTATTCACAGAGTTGTTGGAGGGAATGCATTAAATAGTGAATGTAAAGTACTTCAGACACAATTATTGGTGGGTGGTAAAAACTTAAAGAAATGTAGTTGGCCTACAATATCAGAGAAGCATAATAAAAGAGAAATGTAAGAGAGAACAGATGGGATAGAGGAGAAAGCAGAAAATGTCAAAACCATGCAAAAGATGGCACAAACAATGTTCTTTAAGATTGTCCAGCCTCTGCAAGGTGGACAGAGTAAGGGTCACAATGCATTTACAGGGCATAAAATACTCGATGACTTGACATAACTACAATTCAAGATGACATAGGCAGAATTCTTATATGCTCCCTAAGTACTCCCCTGTGCTAAATTTTCCATTATCACTGACACTCCTCTCATCTCTTCCACTTATCAAAGCATTGATCTTTCAGTCATATTTGATTTATAGAAATCCTTTGCAACTCATTTGCAATCAATCAGCCAAACCTGCTTTTTTTTTTTATTTTCTAGCACTGTATATCTCCACATGATGTCCATCCAGTTCTTAGAAGCACCACTAGGCAGGGAGTCATGAGACGTGGATTTTAGCTTCAACTAACAGTGACTTGGATGAGAGTATGTATGCCTCTTACCTATGAAATAGGAGTGGTAATCAAGATAGCTCAATCTCATGGAACAGCATGGTCATTAGATATGATTACAGATTGGAAGGTCCTGTAAGTGTCAGTCATTACCATTATCATCATCATCATGGTGATTTTTTTCTCTGTGGTATCTATCTCTACCTTAATTTCTTCAGGCCTTGAGATCTCCACGTGAAGAAAAAGGACATAGTTGCAAGACCTGCCCTTTGCATTATCATAAGTTTTAAAAGCAATAAAGCGAGGAGAAATGTTTACTAAAATCTAAAACATTTTACATAAGTGAGCATTGTTAGTTACCTCAAGATCCTTAATGGAAATATGTCATGGATACTGGACTAATAAAGAACTATTTTGAATGACAAATTATTTATAATAAGTTGAAATTCGAACTTTTAAAGCTTCAGAGAAAGCTTAAATGGTAACTTTTGTTATAAGTATATATATCCATATGATTATTTGTGTGTGTGTGTGTGTGTGTGTGTGTGTGCACACAAATATTTGCCTATAAACATATCTGGTTAGGCCTATTTATGATAAGCTTAAGATTTTTTATTGTTTATGGCACTGCAAATAAATCCATATTCTCTTTTTTATTTATTAAAAATAAATGAATATGTTATTAGAATTACCTTTGAAAACATTGTATTGTACAGGCTTAATCTGACAGTCTATGTTTAGGCATTCAATTTATTTTAATGGCCCTACATTTAAATCAAACTATACGTGACTTACAAAACAACATTTACTATATTTTTACGTAGTAAAAGTTTGTTCTGACCTAGTCAGAAAGTTTAGTCACAGTCAGAAAGTTTAGAATTGAACCATATCCCAATGCAAATCATGTAACATACTAAAATTTACGTCCTAGATATCTGTGCATGTGAATTTTTAAATGCAAATTAGAATTAAATTAAACATTAATTTCTCTATCATATAAGGCATACTTCACATGCTCAGTAGCCACAGTTAGTGATTACCACACTGGAGGGTGCAGATATAGAAATTTCCAACACTGTCAAAAGTTTTACTAAAGAAAATTGCTATAAAGAGCTACTTGAAATAATATTGGACCAACACCCAGAAAGTTTTATACCATTTGCATATCCTCATCAAATCTCCATATTTCAGAAAAGGAGGATATTCTGTATATAATTTTTAGCTATATTGTGTATTTGTGAACTTTGATTTTCTGTGAGAAATATCTGATGATATCAACTTTATATTTTAATCTTGAGTATAAAATAGCATATACAAATTACAAAATATTTTAAATAGTAAAAATGGCATATTTGTACATAATTTGTTTTTAACAATTAATTTTGTCTTGAAAAGTTAATTTTAAGACACTCCATATATTTCAATATTTCGATGCTGGTTCATTTTCATCTATCATTTTAATGTTAGATCAGAAGAACGTTTACTTATTAGTTATTTCCACAGATCAGACAACTGAAAAATTAAAGATAGTAACATGCTAAGTCCCACATTTTTATGATTAGTATTTCCTTTTAAAAAATCAAATGTCAATGAAATGCTCCACTGAACATTTTAACCTATTTTATATCCTTAGAAACATTTAATTCATTGAGTTGTTCACCTGACATTTTTACAGATTGCTTTGACTGTAAAAACATCATTTTAAAATGACGTTTTTATATGGTCTTGGTCTTAAAAACATCAAATGGGGGATAATTCTTCATTTGAAGTTATTAAACATGGCTATAATCATAAAAATGTCATTTTAAGATAATTCTTCATTTGACCTTTTTTATACTTAGCTGCTCTTTTCTTCCTTAAAAATTTGATATTAGAAATGAAAGTTAACAGAATTTTAAAGCTGTACTGAAAAAATTTTAAATCAAGATTTCACTGCTAATGCTGCCATGGTACTCAGAAAATGGTTTTACTACCCATCTTTGATGTATTACAGTTAGTGGTGGAGTGTGCATGTATATGTGTTTCTGCATGTGTGTATGTATGATCCAACAATGATATTCACCCATGCTTACCTGTGTCTTCTCTCGAATAATCAATGGATCTTTACAGCTTTTAGCTGTTATTACACTTTTGAGTGTATTAGTCTCTAGAGGCAAATCACACAATAGCCATTTTCTTTCAGTTAAGATGAGTATGAATATGGCTTTAAAGTCATGTAATTGTGATAATTACTTGGATATGGGGTATAGTCGTCTCCTGAATCTATGCATGTGTGCACCTTAAGTAATTTTTGTTTTTTCATATACATGTTTTATATAGAATGCATAGGAAGAACGGTGTTCAATATTTGTGTTTATTTAATGACTTTTTGGTGAGTAATAAATATGCTTCTATTTTTGGCTAATAGAATAATGATAATAATAATATTTTTGAGCAAATGTTTTATGTTAGGCACTGGTGTGATAATTTTGCCTGCATGATTAATTAATGTTATTGGATTATGCTTAGGGATAATGAAACCCAAAATGAGTAGAACCAGAATTTGAAAGCAGGCAGGCATAGCCAACAAGATAAGTTAATTCTCAGGGTTTTTCTTAAATGCTACTTGCTAATAGGTAACACAAATATTCTCTTATGCTTTATTTCATAAGGTAAATCAGTGGACAAGCATTTAGTAATTACCAATATATTGTTATTGTTGTGAAGAAGATTACCAAAAGAATAAAAGCATAATGATTGACATATGTAAACATCTATTCTAATTGGTGAAACGAAGTAAAAGTGAATGCCTTAGATTTATACTCTCCAACAGGACAATACATTATTATTTGCTGTCGCAAACAGGCAAGGAAGAGCACAGAGTTAAGTATTTATGTATTACCTCATTCATCTGTTCATTCCAATGTTATATATTAAATATTTTAAGAGTTAAAGATATACTTTACTAAGCTCAAATGTACCATGGTAACATAAGGCAAAGTTCTGTCCAGTAGAAATTGAGCCTCAGAGAAGAGAGAATGGACAGACACATCCAAAAAAAGTTAGGGGCAAATAAGGAATTGGAAGTATTTGAATGCCATACTGATTAGGTTCTATTTATATGTAGGACATGAAGTTTTGGAATTATTATGGCAGGAGATCAGCTTAAGTTAAGGGGATTCCCAGGAGGTACCTAAAAGTATCTTGCTTCTCCTTCCCCTATTTCAGCTACAAGCAAGTCTCCTCTTGTAAGCCAAGCAGACACTGGGACAGGTAAATAGCTAGGACATAAAGGGAACAATCAAGACAATTATTGCAGTATCTCTACTCTGAAACACCTGAGTCTCTGGACACCAGTGCAAGAGAACACTAAAACAAAGACCTATCTGGAGTAAGTTATGGTTAGACTTTGGTCAATGGACAGGATAGGATCCACCAAGGAAAGGCTGATATAGATCATCTTAATAAAACTTCCCTTTACTTATTACTTCTCAGAGAATTGAAGATGGTCTGAATATATGATCTGAGTCTTGTCTATACTTCAGTCTGAGAGAAACCCAGAAGTCTCTTTCTACTATCTGTATAGGGGAATAATGACCACCTGCTGTTATACTACCAGCCTGACTCCCCCATTCTTGATAAAAACTTTATTTAATGTTCTCTAATAGCTTGATCTGGACTCACTGAACTAATCGAAAGAAATAACAAATGATGGGGTCCAGAAGGCAGAGAGAGTAATAACAAAATATATAAACACACACACACACAAACACACACACACACGGACAGTTTCTCAAAAAGTAGGCCTGGTGTGATAGAGGGAGCAACTGTAGACTTAAATAACAATGATGATCCTAATATTTAAGGAGATTCATGTGGAGGACACACAAGAAAGAAAGAAAAACTCTGTGGATTGGAAAAAAAGGGATTTTCAAGTAAACATTTTTGGTAGAAAATTGAAAGAAAAGAAGATAAAGAGATCTGACTTATTCAGTTTAAAGAGGCAAAGAATGAAAAAATTATCCTAAAGACAAAATTTAATCTCAGACTCAATTTTCTTAGCAAGTTTTACACACTCAGGCACTTAGTGCTAAAATTCTTGAATTCCAAAATCAAGGAAATAAAATATCACAAGCTTTCAAATTAAAATAAAAATGACTTATTCAAGAAAAAGAAGTAGATCTATGTAGATGTTACATCTGTAACTTTTTTTTTCTTTTTTTGAGACAAAGTTTTGCTCTTGTCCCCCAGGCTGGAGTGCAGTGGTGCCATCTCAGCTCACTACAACCTCAGCCTCCCGGGTTCAAGCAATTCTTCTGCCTCAGCCTCCCGAGTAGCTAGGATTACAGGCATGAGCCACTGTACCTGGCTAATTTTTGTATTTTTAGTAGAGATGGGGTTTCACCATGTTGGCCAGATTGATCTTGCACTCCTGACCTCAGGTGATCCTCCCACCTCAGCCTCCCAAAGTGCAGGGATTACAGGTGTGAGTCACCATGCCTGGCCTTACATCTGCAACATTTTAGGCTTGAAGATGGTGGAATAATATCTATAGGCTATCAGGAGAGAAGACATCAAATCAATAATTATATCATTCAACTATAAGGAGATATACATTAAATAAGAGAATATATTGAAAATTAATAAAATTAAGAAAAATATAATCCCTAAAGTAGACTACACAGACAGCAAATAAAAACATATCAGAATTTAAATAAGAAAAGGAGGGAAAACAGGAATGCAACAAAAACTTTGATATGTTCTTGCATTACTGTTTGCCTGTTCTTTGCTTTTAACCTTTTCTAACTAACTATATATTCTACCAAAAATAATAAGCAAAATAGAATATAAAAGATAGATAATAGTTATTACATTCACTTCTTGAAATTGAAAGGCCAAGATGCAAAGAAAAATTTAAGGGTCAGAAGTGAAAGTATGGACACTTTAACAATATTGATTCTTCTAATCCATGAACATGGAATTCTTTCCATTTTTTAATGACCTTTTCAATTTTTTTATCAAAATTTTATAGTTTTTATTGTAGAGGTGTTTTGCTTCCTTGGTTGAGTATGTTATTAGTAATTTTATTTTATTTGTAACTATTGTAAATGGGGTTACTTGTCTTGATTTCCTTTTCAGATTGTTCACTATTGGCATATAGAAATGCTACTGATTTTTGTATGTTAATTTTGTATACTGAAAATTTACAGAATTTGTTTATCAGTTCTAATAGCTTTGGATGGAATTTTTAGGTTCCTCCAAATATCATCTGCAAACCAGGATAATTTTACTGTTTTCATTCCAATGTGAGTATCTTTTATTTCTTTCTCTTGTTCTGCTCTACCTAGCACCCTGAGTACTGTGTGGAATAAAGGCAGTCAAAGTGAACATCCTTGTTGTGGTCCAGACTTAGAGAAAAGACTTGCATTTTTTTCTCATTTATTATGATACTGGCTGTGAATCTGTTGTATATGGCTTTTATTGTATTGAGATATGTTCCTTTCATACCTAGTTTTTAAAAGAGTTTTTAATCATAAAGGTATGTTAAATTTTACTGAATGCTGTTTCAGCATCAATTGAAATGATCATATGGTTTTTGTCCTTCGGTAGTCGTATGAAGTATTGCATTGGTTGATTTGTGTATGTTAAACCATTGTTATATCCCTAAGATATATCCCACTTGGTCATGATAAATGATTTTTTTAATGTGCTGTTAAATTGATTTTGCTAGTATTGGCTGAGGATTTTTGCATCAATGTTCAGAGGGCCTGCAGTTGTCTTTTTTGTTGTGTCTTTGGACTTGGTACCAGGGTAATACTGACTTTGTAGAATGAGTTTGGAAGTGTTTCTTCCTCTTCTATTCTTTTGGAATAGTTTAAGTATGAATAGTATTAGTTCTTCTTCAAATGTTTGGCAAAATTTAGCAGTGAAGCCACAGGTCCTGGAGTTTTCTTTGAAAGGAAATATTTTATTATGGCATTGATCTGGCTGCTTGTTACTGGTTTATTCAGGTTGAGAATTTCTTTATGGTTCAATCTCGGTAGGTTGTACTTGTGTAGAAATTTATCCATTTATCACAGAGTTTCAATTTATTGGCATACAGTCACTCTGTAGTCTACTACCCAAAACAATCAACAGATTTAATGCAATCCCTATTAAAACAGCAATGACATTTTTACAGAAATAAAAAGAAATCTTGAATTTTATTTGGAAGCAAAAAGTACCTGTGATAGATAGCCAAAGCCATCCTGAACAAAAATAGCAAAACTGGAGGAATCATATTATGTGACTTCAGCTATAGTTACCAAAACAGCGTGATACTAGTTAAGCTATAGTTACCAAAACAGCATGATACTGGAATAAAAACAAACACGTAGACCAATGAAACAGAATAGAGATACCAGAAAAAAAGATCCACACATGTGGATCTCAAAAAAATTAGTTCATGTAAAGTGAACTAATTTTTCACAAAAATGCCAAGAACATACATTAGGAAAAAAGCAGTCTGTTCAATAGATGGTGCTGGAGATACTGGATATCCATATGCAGAAAAATGAAACTAGACCCCTATCTCTCGCTGTATACAAAAATCAAATCAAAATGGATTAGAGACATATCTAAGACCTCAAACTATGACACTACTAAAGGAAATATTAGGATAACTCTCCAGAACATTGATCTCAGTAAAGATTCCTTGAGTAATACCTCAAAATCACAGGCAACCAAAGGAAAAAAATGGACAGATGAAATCACATAAATTTTTTTTTTGTAATTGTAATTGTAAGTAAACAATCAACAAAGTGAAAAGACAATACACAGGATAGGAAAGCAAATTTAAGACTAGACAATTGGAATATATTATATGCTCAAACAACTCCATAGGAAAAAATTCAATAATCTGATTTAAAATGAGCAAAAGATTTGAGTAGACAATTCACAAAGGAACAGATATAAATGACCAACAGATGCATACAAAATTCTCAACATCATTAATCATTAGAGAAATGCAAATCAAAACTACAATTAGATATCATCTCACCCATGTTAAAATGGTTTTTATCCAAAAGACAAGCTATGCAAATATTGGTGAGCATGTGGAGAAAAGAGAACCCTTGTACACTGTTGGTAGGAATATAAATTAGTATAGCCACTGTTAAGAATAGTATGTACGGTTCTCAAAAATCTAAAAATAGAACTACCATAAAATCTAGCAATCCTACTACTAGATATATACCCACAAGGAAATAAATTAGTATATTGAAAAGATATCTGCACTCCCATGTTTATTGAAGCATTATTAACAATAGTCAAAATCTGCAATCAATCTAAGTGGGTGAATGGATAAAGAAAATGTGGTACATATACACAATGCAATATTATTCAACCACAAAAAAGAATTAAATTCTGTCATTTCCAGAAACATGGATGGAACTGGGGGATTTTTTTAAGTGAATTAAGACAGGAACAGAAAGACAAATTTCACATATTCTCACTCATATGTGGGAACTAAAAACTAAAACAAACTCATGGTGATAGAGAGCAGAATGATGGCTACGAGAGGCTGGGAAGGGTAATATGTGTGGGAAGTGAGGGTGGTTAATGGGTGCAAAACTACAGTGAAATAGAATGAAGAAGATCCAGTGTTTGATCTTACTAATTGACAGTACAAGAGGGTGACTACAGGCAACAATAATTTATTGTATATTTTAAAATAACTAAAATGAAACTGGAATGTTTCTCACACAAAGAAATGATAAATACTAGAGGTGATGGATACCTCATTTACCTTGATATCCTTATTACACGATATGCCTATATGAAAACACCACATGTACCCTCAAAATATGTACATCACTTATACCCCATAAATATGTATCTAGTATGTATTCATAGTAATTTAACTATGTATCCATAATAATGTAAAATATATTTAAAGTACTGAGAAAAAAGTGAAAGTGTCAAACCAAATTAATTAATATAAAAAAGGGAGAAAAATTTGGGTAGAAAGATAGAGGGATAGGATGGCTAAGCTTTGAAAATCAGAATGTTTTGGTGGGGAAATTAGTATTTTATTTTCACATAAAACTGAAGACAAGTATTTGATTATGAACACCATTATAGGGAGGGTAAAACTAAAACAATAGTGAAATATAGCATAGTTTATAAATTATAAAGAGAAAAATAAATGACAAATATTGCTGTGTTCACATCAGAAAATATAATAAAAATATGAAAGAGAAAAACAAATGTTACAAACTAAAAAATTGGAAGAAATAAAATGAGCTTAATTCTTCCATTAAAAGAAACAGCTTGTCAAATTGAGTTAAGAAGAAGTAAACTTTTATGTTTGTTTTACATTGGAGAAATGATTCAAGTTCTTTGTTACTTCTTGAATCCACACCTTTTCTAAAATAAATACAGTCCTTTTTACAAAGGAAGCAGAGTCATTTCATTGCTTGGATCTGTCATTTGATTTAGAAGTACCAGTGTACCGAGGTAAGAAGCTAAGTCTTGAAAGGGAGGCATGTTGCGTTGCTATTTGTCCACTATCCTGGCTAAAGCAACATGCTTGGGATAGTCAGCTCCAGAATGAGACACATGACGCAAACTAAGTTGCCCAAGTTGTCCCAGTAGAGACCATCCTAGATCAGCTAACAGATAGCAGACTTTCAGGTAAATGAGAGAAACCTGATGAAAATCTGAAGCACTCCCATTCATACGCAGTTCACTGCAGACAGATAAATAAATATAGCTAAAAATCAGCCAGCCATAGGTCAGTACAGCTGAATTCTGCCACAAAATTAGTTTGCTATAAATAAATGATTACTATTGCAAAACACTGGGGTTTTGTGGTTCTTTGTGGCACATTATTGTGACAATAGAAAGTAGAAAGATGCATATAACAAAGATACTAAATATATGACACAAAGTAAATTAGAAATAAAGACTTGGGCAGGAAAAAATGAAGCAAATGCAGCCGAAAAGAAAATATAGAGGCCCATTTAATATCAGATGAGTAAAATATAAGATTAAAAGCATTTAACATGAGAAAAGAAAATATTAAATAAAAATAAAAGGCCCAACACATAAAGAAAATACTATAATCATTAACATGTAACACCTAAGTTGCTGACAAATATGTGCTCTCTAAACTATTAGGATTGTAAAGAAAATTGATTGACTATAAAATATTTTCATATGTTTCTTTCAAAACAGCTCCTATAGAATAAAAAATAAAACTATACAGTATTTAATTCAATCAACAAACTTAGTTCATTGATATACAGAGGCTAAAATTCTTTTTACTATTCCTTTTTAAAGCCCCAAACATTAAAAATATATATGTACTGATCATATATTGGCTCAAAGAAAAACATCAACAAATTCAACATCTATGGTTTGATCAATATTTAATCTTAAACCAATATATTTAGAGATTGGTAACAACAAGGTGATTCATCTCCACCAAGCCTTAACTACCAAGAAATTAACACTTCTACATACATCTTAGACCATATTAAAAATCAATACTGATATTATCAACTATATGAAAAACAGTGCAAAGTAGAACATTTTAAAACAACCTATATGACAACATAGCTTATGTAAGCAATCTTCAGTAGACATTTGTATCCATGAAATATATCACTATGAAGAGGAACAATAATGGGAACAAAATTTTAAACTTATCTTAAGATATTAAGCCAAAAATAAAAAGTGGAAATTTATTAATTTTAAGCTGAAATTAATATATAAATTTTTTAAATACATTGTAAAATATCTAGACATATAAACATAATATGAGTCTCATAATGGAAAATAAAATATTAAAATTCATAATATTAAGAATTAGGTGAAAAATACATAAAATATCAAATATTTTTAAGAAAATGTAGGCAATTCTATAGAAAATAATTACAATCCTAGAGGGTACAGCCTAGTACCTCTTCAATATAAATACCAAAATTTACCCAAAATGAAGTGAAAAATGTTAAAAATCCAATTACCATAAGAAAGAAAATATGATAAAGTACCTACCAATGAAAAAGTAAACAGAACTATAAAATTTTGCAGTTGAATTCTGCCTCATTTGTAAAGAATCCATTCCAAGTTGTTGAAATATAGAGAGCTCTAAACTAATTTTTCTGAATTCAACATAACTTTATAGCCAACTCCAAACATTATATTCAATGTTGAAAGATTAAAATATTTTCCTCTAAGATCAGGAACAAGACAAAAAATTTAACTTTCTCTACCTCTATTTAACATGATACTAGAAGTCCTAATCAGAGCAATTAGACAAGAAAAATAAATAAAAGGCATCTAAATTGGGAAGGTAGAAATAAAATTATTTGTGTTTGCAGATGACAGATCTTATATGTAGAAAACCCTAACGATCCCACACACACACAAATACACAAAAAATATTAGAATAAACAAATGAATTCGGCAAAGTCACAGGATACAAAATCAACACAAAATTCTATTATGTTTCTATACATTAACAATGAGAGATTCAAAAAGAATATCAATTTATAATTATATGAAAAATAATAAAATATATAGGAATAAAATTAACCACGGAGGTGAAAGACTTATGCAGTGAAAACTACAAAACGTTGCTAAAAAAAATTAAAGAAGATATCTCATGTACCTGGATTAAAAAACTTAATATTGTTAAGATGTCAATACTATTCAAACTATGCCACAGATTCAATGCAATTTCTATTGAAATCTCAATGGCATTATTTTTTTCCAAAATAGAAAAATTCACACTAAAATTAATTTGGAATCCAAAGGGATATTAAAGAATCAAAACAATCTTAAAAAGGAAAAAGAAAGAAAGAAAGAAAGAAAGAAGCTAGGGTACTGACTTTCTGATTTCAAATATAATTACAATGCTACAGTAATAAAATGTGTGATAATGTCATACAGACAGATATACATACCAATGGAATAGAATAGTCAGCCTAAAAATACATTCTCACATATGTGGTCAAATGAATTTCAACAAGAGTGTCCAAGATCGTTCACAAGGAAAGAACATTTTTGGGGGGAAAACAGGATATCCACATGCAAAAGAATGAAGTTGGAATCTTACCTAACATAATCTACAGAAATTAAGTCAAAATGGATCAAAGATCTAAAAGTAGGAGGTAAATCTGTAAAACACTTAGAATAAGCACAGAGGAAATACTTTATGACACTGGATTTGGCAGTGATTTTTTGCATATTACACCAGAGTAAAAGAAACAAAAGAAAGAAAATAGATAAATCAGGCTACACCAACATTAAATACTTCTATGCATCAAAAGACAAAATCAACAGAGTAAAAAAGCAACCAAGAACTGAAAAAACAACTGAAAATCATATATCTAACAAGAGGTTAAGATGCAGAATAAATAAAGAACTACTACAACCCAACAACAACAACAAAGCAAACAACCCATTTAAAAACTGGACAAAGAATTTGCATAGACATTTCTCCAAAACAAATGCTCAAATGACCTGTAAGCTTAACCTCACTAGTCATTAGGGCTATGCAAATCAAAATCACAATGAAATACTACAAATTCACACTCATTAGAATGACTTTTACCAAAAACAAACAAACAAAAAATAACAAGTGTTGGTGAGGATGTAGAGAAACTGGAACTATCATGCACTACAGGTGGGAATGTGAAATCATGTAGCTGCTATGATAAACAGTATACTGGTTCCTCAAAATAGTAAAAAGATTTATCATAATATCCAGCAATTCCACTTCTGAATATGTAGCAAAAAATAACTGAAAGTATGGTCTTGATGAGATATTTGCATACTCACGTTCAGAGCAGCATTTTTCAAATTAGCCAAAAGGTAGAACACAAGTGTCTATCTACAGGTGAATGAATAAACAAAATGGAGTATAACATAGAATGGGACATTATTTATCCTTAATATAGAGGAACATTCTATGATGTTCTGTTACATGAACCTTGAGAACATCATGCTAAATAAAACAGACACTTTAAAAAAGACACATACTGTATAATTTCATTTATGTGAGTTAACTAGTACAGTGAAATTCATAGAGATAGAGAGCAAACTGGTTGTCACAGGCTGAGTGGAGTGAAACGTCAGCATTGTTTGATGGGTATAGAGCCCAGTTAATGCAAGCTAAAAAGAGCTCCAAAATAAACAATAAACCACTCTTAATTTTGATTACTGGTGCTAAAACTAAACTTCTTTCTTGAATATTACAAAATGCAATTTGTATATGTATTAATAGAATATATTAGCAATAATTCTATATTATATCAGTAGTAATGATATATAAGTCCATTTGGTGTACAGAGTAATAAATAATATAATAATATTTCACTATTAAATAATGTTGAACCATGATGTTTAAATATTAAAACATCTAATATTATAATACACCATGTCAAAATCTAAAGTAGAAAATAATCATTAAATGTCAAAAAACAAACATCAGCTGCCATTTTATACAAAATTACAGAGTATAAAAATAATATAATAATGATTAATTACAAATAATACTTTCCATGATTATAAGCATTAAAATTCAGAATAGGATCTAACGAATTAATAAGTTTAGAATTAATTGAGAAACCAGTATAGTTCTCTATAGTGTATGAAAGAACCTAGAAGCATAGTAACAGAAAGCCAGACAACTCAAGGGAAAGATACCAAAGAAAGGAATAAGCAATTAATGACCCCCAAATTTAACAACTACATGAAGAGCTGTTCAAACTCACTAGTTAGACAGGGTCATAAAAACTAAAATAACAAGGAGATATTATTTTATAACTATTAGGAAGGCAAAGGAAAAGTGTGATAATATCTTATGTTAGCAGGAATTTAGAAAATAGTATCCTCACACATTGCTGGTAGAAATGTAGTTTGTTACATATTGTACATCTATTACAATAATACATGTACAAATATCATTCCCCCAGTGATTCCACTCCTATGGCAATCTGTCCTGTATTAAGAAATAAAAATAAATAAATCATTCATTATATAAGTAAATACAGTGTAGAATTACGCACGGTCAAAAATGGAAACATGCTCTTTAGGAAGAAAATAGAGGTAAGAGTAAACGGTGGTGTTAGAAGTCAAGAAAATATAGCTGCAAAAGAAGAGTATGTGTGTGGGGAGACGTGGCATGTTGTGTGTCCATGTGTGTTTTGTGTAGTGTGTGTCTGTGATATGTATGTATTTTACAGAGTATATCCATGATAATAGAGAGGTTAACCAAATTGCCAAAGTTTATATAGTCAGCAAATGGAGAAGTCAAATGCACAGTCATCTTCTGCATCCCTGCAACACCATGCTGAGCTCAATAATGCCTATATCCTAAACTAGAAAAAGTCTTCTTCATATGGTTATAATTGCATATCTCATTATAAGTTATGTGACTTGACAATATTTACCTAATTAATTGTAGTCACTTGAGGACAGTGATTTATGTCATGAGGATGTCTCTTTCCTATACATGGAAGGTTGCAAGATAGTGATTTCATTGAGATATATAAAACAGAGACCTCTAAATGTTTATGAGGCAAGAACCTTCTGATGAGATAAACTTCCTGAAATTATCATAATTCTGGTGTGACTAGGGTTAAGATTCTCCAATAACTCATTGAGTATCACAGGTATGGACTGATTTATTGGGCCACCACTTGTACTTGGCAAGTATTTTCTCATATATGAAAACAAATACTCATCAAGATGGCAAACGGTATAAAGCCACTTATGGCTTTCCTTGTTTCATTTCTGTATGTAACTTATCTGTTCATATTAATGCAGTAGTGTTAATTAGTGCTCTGGCAAATTACAATAGGACTCCTGTGGAGTAATATTTTATATCCACATGAATACCAAAACAATTCAGTATTATTCATATTCTAAAAATGAGTACCAAAGTAAGTAATAGTAATTCTGTCACTTATTATATCATGTTGTCAAACAATTATTGTGTGCAGTTGATGAACATTTGAATAAATGCCATCATACTCTCTATTCAATTAAAACAACAGCACTGATAATTAATATCACCATTATTCACATCAAGTTATGTCTGTGGGTATTGTGTGTTCTAGGAAATGACTGGAAGAATAAATGTTCATTTCAATTCCATTTATATCTTGCCCTGAAGTATTAAAATATAATTTGCATGAAATACAAGCATCATTTTCAACATAGCTGCAATCCAAGAAAGCAGCTTTCTCATCTGCTGGATGATTGAGAAAATAAATAATTATGAAAAGAAAAACTACATTTGCATAGATAAAGACAAATGTCACATTTTTATAGCTTGTTTTGTCAAGAAAGAATTTACTATTTGTATACTAAGAGATAAATGCAATTTGTAGTCATTTAGAATCAGTAGTTAAAAAATTCACAGAAAAATAGACTATTAGATAAAATAGATCTATCCACTCTGAAACAAAAATCTTATTAAATTACTGTATTATCTATGGTCCTGGAAATTGTTATCTGAGAAATGTAAACACTAAATGGCTTCAGTCATTAACATATTAATAAACCAAATTATGCTGTTAAAGGAGAGCCTGACTTTAAGAACATGAGACACAAAACAGTCATATTTTGAGTGTGGGGCAGAAAGAAGCAGTATATTGCAATAAACATATTTGGCATTCACCCAACAATCCAAAGGTATATTTAATTTATCTAGTCTTACAACCAAAAAGAAGACACAGAATTAAAATCTTCAAAGGTAACCAGAAGAGATGAGTCTGCTGTCTATAGCTTCTATGAGAAATCAAAATACTGTATAACTTGCACTATTCTATCCTCTTCAAACTCAGAAGAGCACCAAGTACTTACCATTTGGGGAACATCTCAACTGCTTTGCAGTATCTTACATATATTACAGTCCTTCTGAGCTTCAAAGTGTAACAATACCAAGTGTAACATGACAGAATGTAAAACAGGCTTAATGGCACAGTAAGTGTGGAAATGCTAATATATCCTTCCCTTTGTGATTCAACTGAAAGATTGATTCACTAGAACTTTGAATTCTACAGCACAAGGAATTACAATAATTGTCCTGTGAAATATCCCTCTTTTTATTGAAGAGGTGCTCCTGTGGGAAGAAAAGAAGCAGATAATAGGACTAATATCCTTGTAACCATGCTGATAGCTGACCTCCAGGTATATAGACTAATGATATCTGCTATGAGAGTCCTAATACATAGAATGCTTTTTGCGAGATGATCTTGGTTGAGAATTGCTTACAATAAACAAATATATGATCTACTGGTTTATGAAGCATGGTTCTCTAGAGAATGTTGTGTAAGCTCTGAGGTATGAAATAGGGATTTTCATAACCTAAATTCATCCTAACTGGGGTATGAACTAACCTGCGTAGCAACACAATGTATAATCAGTCAGAGAGTACAAGACTCTTACAGGAAAGAAAAATCCAGAGTCACATAGGGTGGTCCAAACATCTTGCTGCCTATGTGTACCTCTTGATTGTGTGCATCCTTAGTGAAGTGTGATATTATGTAAGATATAGCATTTGTGTGGATATTAATCTATGTATCACCTCACCTGCATTGGAACCTCTCTCTCTACTGGTAAATTGAAAGGGTTAAGGTGGCATTGACATGCTTCTCAAACTGCCCTGAGATGCCTGTCTTTCATAACCACGTAGTCTCCTAGGTCAAAATTATTAGTCCATATTCTTTTTTTTCCCCTCAATCACTGACAATTGGTAGTTATTTATAAATTCTTTACTGTTTTTTGTTGTTACTATTTTTTTTTTCAAGGAACGGGGTCTTGCTCTGTCACTCAGGCTGGAATGAAGTGGTGCAATCATGGCCCACTGCAGCCTGGAACTCCTGGGCTCAAGCGGTCCTACTGCCTCAGCTTCCTGAGTATCTGGGACTTTTTGTTTTTTTTTTCTAGATAAAATTTTACACTAGTTACTGACAAGCTAAAAATTACCAAGAAATCTAAACTAACAAAGTCTATTTGTTGTTCTTAAAGTTTAAAGGGTATTTTGTCTATTAGTTTCTCTGTGTTCTATCCAAAAAGTGAGTTCCTGGCCTTAGCTTTTCTTCACACAAAGTAAGGTAATCAATGTCCAATCAGAGTAGACCCATCAATTTATGCTTCATTTAAAATATGTGTTCTTTGTTTATAGTTTCTATTCAGTACACAATTGTATACAAGTATAATCAATGCTTGGAGTTTTACTTTGACATTTTCTTCTCTACCAGTCATTCTCAGCTCAGAGTCTCTCTCAATTTATAATAGTGATCCTAACTCACATTCCTCATTCCCAAAAGACTCTATAATGGCAAAAAATTTTTACAGGTGATCATGATAAACTTACTTATCGATATATAAACACACTCATTAGGAATAATGCTCCATTTTATGTCAAGAAATCCACTTAGAAAGGAATAATTTGTAATCCACATTTTATTATCACTTTGTTTCAATCAGTTAAGCTGATTTACTCCTAAAAAGAGAACAGGAGCTTTAAGAATATAATGAAATGAGAAAAAATGTGTAAATCTATTTATAGCCATATATTATTTTATGAACAAAGATCCTGAATCCAGTAGATGTATTAGTGGGATAAAAAAATGTGTCTTGTACTGGATCTACAATGAAACATGACTCTTAAAATCAAGAAAATGTAATTCAATACTCAATTTATTCTTTAACAATATATTTGGTACACCATTATCTTTGGGGGAGTCTTTAGTTATTCAGAATGAAAGCTCATTTTCTTACCCAAAGGTTAGAGTAATAGTATTTATTTGAAATGTAAATGAAGATTTCCACTAAGGAATTTTGCATTTGTCTCTAATCAGAATGCCCTATGAATAATGTAGTTTGGCACCAATGTCCTCATTAAGCAAGTTTCCCATTACTGCATTTTCTGATTATAATCTTCTCATTAAACTTCTTTTACTCTTCCTGCTGATGATCATTCATATTTTAGGTCTTCAATATTAATCTGAACACATACACCCATAGACACACACACATAGCCTCCTGTAGATGAGAATCAAATTATATTGATGACCAGATGTCCTTTAAATAAAGGGTTGTTATCCATTGTATGTCCAAAAAAATGGCATGGAGCTAAATTGTCCAACTGGGCTAAAAGAGAAAATGAGTTTCAAACTAGTCTCAATTTATATCCATCTACTAGGCAATTTCACAATTATACTTGATTGACAGCAATGGCCAAGAAAGAAATAGGATGACAAAAGAAATGGGACTAACTAGAACAGTTTTTTGTTGTTTTCTTATTTTTTCTTTTATTTTTAAAGAACTACAGAATTATACCCCATTTCAATATGCAAAGAACTTTGAGAGACTCACACTTTAAACATGAGACCTCGTAAAGAGTGCTTTCATAACCATGATACAAATTTCAACCATATAACTCTTTTAAAAACACAAATTGTCAAGCTTTTTAAAAATGTGTATTAACACTTTATCTCCATGAAACACTGGCAAGATTAAAGAAGAGAAGGAACTGGCAGGTTTGAGTAGTGATGATAATAGCATGTGAAAGCCAAGGTGAAAAGACAGTTCTCATGTCTAGACTTCTGCCTTCCTTCTTAGTGTTCCTAGAAATCATATTTGAATCACATTTGAGATTCTAGGAAATAATTCATTAATTAGAGAACATTTTTCCACATGCTTTCATTTGTTTGCTTCAACAGTTTCTCAGTGGAAATAAAGATGCTTATCATATCATGTAAATATGAATCATATACCTTTAACATGGATATGTGAAAAACACAGATATAAAGATATAAAATATATATGCAAACTGTAAATAGTGGTTACCTCTGGAGAGAGGACTAAAACAATGAAAGGAGACTTTCATTATTTAGTATAAATATTTCTGTAGTTTTAAACAATTTTATAATGACTATATTTGGAGTTTAAAAAGCAATACATGATTTTCTTCAAAATTTCATATGCCTAAAAGTTCTTATTAGCATACCTTTTATCTAAATTAGCACAGATTTATAAATTTCCTAAGATATAAAATTTCCCATATAAATTAAATTAAATCATTTGTATGCCCTTTTTGAAATGTTTCCAAGGTATTTATGTCGTGTTTTATTAACATTGCCCAGAACTAAACATGGATTTTTGTAAGCACTACGCTAATATTAATTATTAATAATAAGATGATGTGTTCCTATGTGGACTTTAATTTTTTTAAGGAAAAGGATATATGTTTGAGACAGGTCTTTGAAGGAATACAGTAGAGCAAATAGTTTTTTCACAGAACTCATTTGGTTGTATCTGTGTTTAAAAATCTCCTGCTAACATTAAGCAGGATAAGTTTTGAATAATGAAAGTATCATTCCATGATTAGAGTATAGAGAACCTTGTATTTCCAGACTACATTTCTAACGCAGTTGCTATCAAAAAACACCAGGGGCACACCCATTTTAGAAATTTGCTGTTACTATTCTGACTGTTGTCTTTCTAGACAAGTATTAGTCCAGCCACGGTGGCTCACTCCTGTAATCCCAGCACTTTGGGAGGCTGAGGCGGGCAGATCACAAGGTCAAGAGATTGAGACCATCCTGGCCAACATGGTGAAACCACGTACTAAAAATACAAAAATTAGCTGGGCATGGCAATGCACATCTGTAGTACCAGCTACTTGGGAGGATGAAGCAGGAGACTCACTTGAACATGGGAGGCAGTGGTTGCAGTGAGACAAGATCACACCACTGCACTCCAGCCTGGTGACAGAGCAAGACTCTGTCTCAAACAAACAAACAAACAAAAAATTAGAGAATATTCATCTAATTTAAGTTATTCATCTAATTTAAGTTATGTCAATAATATGCAACGATACCTATCTTATTCAAAGATCAGGCTTAGGAATACAAAGGTTTTTAAAAATGTATTTTTTATTAATAAAAATATTATGTTTACAGATGAGGGAGAAAATTGGGTTTTGGTGAGGTTAAATAAGTTGCTCACTACAATGAGAGAGCTGCAATTTGAAATCCAAATATTTTGACTCCAAAAGCCATTTTTAACTTACACTTTCATGGGTTGCATTAATTTATGTAGTAAATTGTAATTTGGGAATATTTACCCAAGTTCTTTATCAACAGAGCACTTCTTCCATAGCTCAATATGCAGACAAAACAAAAATAATTCAATATAGAATATGTTAATGGTTGTATTCATGGTACAAGTATTTTTAAGAACATAGAGAGCATACATTGCTTGGACAATATGATGAGTTAAGACTAAAATAATTCTTTAAAGTCAAATTAGTATATAAGGAGACAGGAAAGAGAAGAAGAGTCTACAGGAAAAGGAAATGCTATAAACAATTATGTGCAGGCAAGAAATAGATGAGAGGACAGCTATCCAAATAGTAGACATTTATGAGTGGTACCAAGCAATGTCATGCAGTTGGTTACCCATGACTTTTTCATGGCAAGTGGAGAATTTGCTTTGGGGATAAGTAAAATATGAGTGAAGCAGGAGGAAGTTTGTTTCCCAGAAATAGGTTCCAAGATGGAGATTTTTATGCAAAATTTATTAAGATGAGTACCATTAGCACCCATACCACTAAAGCAATGAGAAAATGAGGATTGGTCAAAGGGAGAAATTGTACTCTGCTGCGGTTGCAACTGATATTTCAGGCAATGTCACAAAATGCCCTGAAGTTTGAGATGAACCTTTAAAGATATCTCAAAGTCTTAAGACCCAAGTCTTCAGCCTTACCTAGCATTGCCGCATCATTTGATGCAAGCTGCTCCTGAGGAAGATGAATGACTTTGGTGATGTAGCTCCTTAAGCTGAGGCTAATAGTCAGAGAGAAGCCCAGTTGTGAGCTCTGAGCAATCAACACTCCCAGCGGTTGGGAGAATGAGTACCTTGGCCCTGAAGAGGGTTCTTAGTGGTGCATAACAGCACTCACTGCCATCTGACCCATGTACCACTTAGATCCATGTGCTTTGTGTGTAACTTTAACCCATCTGGGAAAGCTTTCCAGCATCGTGGTAAGTCTTTGGGGGAAAATTACAAGAAATTTGGTAGAAAAAAACAAGCCATTGATCATCACACCATTGTCAGAAAACAGCTGCTGCACTTGTTAATTTATCATTAATTGAGCAAGGGCATGCCAAGTGATAAACCAGTGAATCACCTGGGCATCAAACATATACTTCTTTGCCCTATCCAAAATATTTATTTCTGCCCATTAATTTTTATACATTCTTACTTCTGGCCATGTTTCTTTCCATGCAATGTGGAACACCAGATCCCTGCAATGTGATTTGTGCATCAGAAGGCTATCTATTCACCACTGTCTTTCAAAACACCATTTAGTTGAGTCATAGTTCAACAGGAGTCATTTTTAGCTTCAACTTGAGAACTAAGCCAATGTACCAGGCAGCAAGACTGGTCTGTTTCTTTTTCTGTCAGCTGATCGTAAGCAACAACATCTCATGATAACATAAGTGATTTGAGGAAGAGGTGCCAGTGTAATAATAATGGTGAATCGCATGAAGGTCTAGGCTCCCTGTTCATGCAGCCTATTATGCACCTTTGCCCTGCTCTTCTCCGATTCCAGAGACATCACTTTCATCATATGATGAATTTATTATTGCTAGACCTGTGTGATCTTGTGATTTGCTGGCTGTGACAAAAACCAGCTCATGATGGGCAGCTCTGGCCCCATGATTACACTCAGGTAATCTATCCCTACCAGGGTCCAGTAGCACTTCAGAAATCATTTTTCAAATGAAATAAAGTCTTCTGATGCAGCTGGTGGGGCCTTGTACCAAAATTCAAGGGTTCTATAGTGTATGCTGTAATTTTCCTGCTGAGACTTACCTAAACTCCAAGCATGTGGCTACTTGAGTACATGATCTTTGAGGGAGGCTTGAGGAAATCGTTGTTGGATATACATGCTATAGAACGGCAGTCTTTCATCCAGCTTCTCATTCAATGAATGGGTTCTGAATTGGGAAGAGGCTCAGGTTCTGAAACTTGGCAAGTGTTTATGACCTTTTATTGTAGTCTTTTATATCCTTGTTTTCATTTGATTGAATGTACTGAGCAATACCCTCAATGACTGCCTATCTATTTTGCCCTTATGGATGCCATATCCTAATAACCACTTCACAGCACTATCAAAGTCAAAATCTTTTAACTGACACTCTAACCTTTGTGCTTAGCACAATTTTTCCACCCTGTTTTTCACAAATAAGCACTGATTAATTGTGTTCATTTGTCAACTCCATTGCTCTCAAGAAATCTAGTCTGTGATATTTCTTTCTATTAGCCCTGCCTTTGCTATGAGACCTTACTATTAGCCCTGAAAAAAGACAGTCATTGCTGAGGTTTACACTGATGCTTGAAGCTCTGTGACAGAGCATGCATTACTCCTCTGGTGAATGTAAGTTCATCCAGGACCCTCTATAGGTTATAGTTGCTGGTATGTTTCTCAGTCTAGCATTGTTTATATACCACAGCATGGCCATGCCTTTTGATCTCTTCTTCCACCATCTGCTGTGGCAATGTTGGCTTATCTACTTCATTTGGTGTGAACCACTAGTTTTCAAACTTCCAGGGACTATCCTACAAGCAATGGTACCTGATACCCTTGCATAGAGATGTTAAATCCTGGATCATGTGAGAGTGTTTTCATATTGATAAATTCAAACTTTTAAACCTTGTGTCTATATCCCATCCCCATAATTAGGCATCATCAGGATTTGATACCCATACACCATATATACTTTGCTGGCTTCTACTGGGATATGTAAAATAGGTCCTGACACTTCTTCAGGATATAATCCTTTTCCTCCTTTAGCAGGCTCAACACTTCCCAAAAAAGTTTATGCTGTGATTTACCTTAGTAATCAATCTGCACAAGTGTGGGAAATGGTTGTAGGTCCTGAAATGGATGCATTTTGTCTTGTGGGACAGATGTATTTGCACTACCTGTGAGAAAGGAAGGGACAGTAGACTTTAACAGAAAATTGTGAGTACTTTTTCAGTCCCAGAGAGTTTAAGGGAATTGGGGGTTTTGGATTTCTGAACATATTATCACAGAGATTTTCATCACAATCCTAGAGTTCCACTCATTCCCAATTACAACCATGACCTTGTTATAAAATACTCAAACTTATTAAAGCAGAGTTTCTGGGTTAAGAAGTCAAAAGTTTCTAGAGTTCTGATTTCCTCCAACTAAGTCTGCCCTTATTCCTTTGCTTTCTCTGCCCTCAGCTTAAAGGAGTTGAAAAAGGAGTTTATTTATATGCTATAGAGGAGGCCCACTGACTTTTACATTCTGCCTTAAATAGAATTAGTCATCACCAGACTTTCTCTGACTTTTGTTTGTACCTTGAAGACACCCAGCAATAACATCTGATTCCAGTGTCCTTATAATGTCTATATTTTATGAAACTTTCAAATGCCAAAAATAAATACTGAATCATTCAGTGCATACTTTTTCACTGGTATACTATCCAGTTTGCCACTGAAGTACTGAACATGTTTATAAAAATATTGCTGTAGTTTGCCAGGGCTATCAATCTTTTCCTCAAAAATCTATTTAGGTGCCTATTGCTTGCAACCTGTCCTGGTACCAAATGTCATAATTTAGCTTTCCTGGAAACAAATTCTGAGGGAGACCTGCAGTTAAGAGGCAAATAGTATTAGGCAAAGTGAGAATGTGAACTGCGATGCCAAGTCTCTGTGGAGCTTTGATGTTGGGATGGCCCTTTGAAAATGTTCTGGGTTGAGACAACAAGGCCAGATTGCTTACTCCAACATTAATCTGGTTTTGAATGTCTACTATCCCAGGAAAGGGACATTACTTTGGCTGAGGTGGTTCCTTTTGGTCAGTGGAATTTCTGGAGAAAAACAGCTGTTGGCTCTCAACAGTCAACATTTTATGCAGCTGAAATTCCTCAGTCTTGAAGGGGATCTAGCTGCTTAGGATAACTTATCATTAGAGAATCAAGGATCGATATGGAGCATATCTATCACCTGGACATGATTAGTAAAGTAAAGTCATCTTAAATGCACAATGTCTATTATGGTGTATATGGGCAAAGACACAAAATAGCAAAATTCCTTTAGATAACTGTCTTTATTAAGCCACGCGTAAGAATGAAGTAATTATGTTATATCTTGCCCTTCCACTACAGATCATGGTAGAGGTGGTATGAATGATAGTGAGATTTAGGAAATAACAAGGAAATAAATTTTGAGAGCTTTTTAAAAGCAATTTTCCAGGTATTAGTAAACAGGTAAGTTATCTTTCTTCCACTAAAGGCTGGAATAGTCATTACAATTTCCTTTATCATTGCACTGACACTGAGAGAACCATTATGCTGAGCAGCAGTATATCAATTTATCAACATGGTATTGGAAGATAATGAACTTCCTTAAGTTTCCAACTTGTAAGGATTAATAATTTTTCAATTTAGAGAATTTGTGTATAACAACAAAATTCATTCATCATTTAAAAAGTATTGAAACATCTTTACATGCCAGATAATTTTTAAGTAACTGCAGAAAGAAAAATAAATTAAAAAGAATCCCCCACATCCATAGGGGACTGATAGGTAGAAGAGTGTAGAATTTTATTTTACCCTATTTTAGAAGTAAAAAGTTACTTATTTTTGTTTTCTTGGAATTTATAAGATGAGAGAGACAAAGAGACTTTACTATTCACAGCATAGAAACCACCAGGGACTCATGTTTGTGTCAGCTGTTCGGCCCCAGAAAATCCACAAGGATGATATGGATAGATAGAGAAGATGCACACAGAAGGTTTATATCACAGTAGAGGAACACAACTTGAGGTAAGCACTATTTTATGGGAGGATATTTAAACCTGCCCATTGTTTCAGAGCAAAATGTCACCTCATCCCTCAGATTTTGTCTCTGCAACACATGTCTGAGAAACTGTCGAGTAAACACCATTCAGGGCATTGCCTGGTATAGCCAGCAAGATATGAAGAGTTTCACAGAAGAAAGTAGACCAACAATAATATAATAAGAAAACAAATATATTAACAAACAAGTGAAATCAACATAATACATCTTATAACACAGATATTTAAGCAGGAAAATTGATAAAACCTCTACTTACAGTCTACGATTTTAAACTTTTATTTTAGGTTCGGGGGTATATGTGAAGGTATGTTACATAGGTAAACAAGTGTCATGGGGGTCTGTTGTACAGATTATTTCTTCACCCAGGTATTAGTCCCAGTACCCAATAGTTATCCTTTCTGCTCCTCTCCCTCCTTCCAACCTCCATCCTCAAGGAGTCCCCAGTATCTGTTATTTCCCTGTGTTAATAAGTTCTTATCATTTGGCTGCCACTTAAAAGTGAGAACATGTAGCATTTGGTTTTCTCCTCCTGTATTAGTTTGCTAAAGATAATAGCATCTAGCTCCATCTACGTTCCTGCAAAATACATAATCTAGTTCTTTTTTATGGCTGCATAATATTCCATGGTGTATATATATATAATATATATATATATATCACATTTTCTTCATCTAATCTGTCATCGATGGGCATTTCGGTAAATTCCATGTCTTTGCTATTGTGAATAGTGCTGCAATGAACATTCACATGTGTGTGACTTTATGGTATAATAATTTATATTTTCCTGGGTATATACCCAGTAATGGGATTGCTGAATCAGATGGTAGTTCTGCTTTTAGTTCTTTGAGAAACTGCCACACCGCTTTCCATACTTGTTGAACTAACTTACACTCCCACCAACAGTGTATAGGTGTTCCCTTTTCTCCATAACCACACCAGCATCTGTTAATTTTTTACTTTTTAACAATAGCCATTCTGCCATTCTGATGGTATATTATTATGGTTTTGATTTGCATTTTTCTAATGTTCAGTGATACTGAGCTTTCTTTCATATGCTTGTTCATACGTTTCATATGTTTCATATGTATGTCTTTTTTGAGAAGTGTCTGCTCATGTCCTTTCCTCACTTTTTAATGGGACTGTTTGTGTTGCTCTTGTAAATTTGATTCAGTTCCTTGATGATGTCATATATTGGACATTTGTCAGATGCACAGTTTGCAAATATTTTCTCCCATTCTGTAGTTTGTCTGTTTACTCTGTTGATAGTTTCTTTTGTTATGCAGAAGCTCTTAAGATTAGATTTCAGTTGTCAGTTTTTGCTTTTATTGTGATTGCTTTTCCTGTCTTTGTCATGAAATCATTACCCATTCTTATGTCCATGATGGTGTTGCCTAGATTGTCTTCCAGGGCTTTTACAATTTTGAGTTTTATGTTTAAGTCTGTAATTCATCTCAAGTTTATTTTCGTACATGGTATAAGAAAAAGGTCCAGGTTTAATCTTCTGCATATGGCTAGCCAGTTATCACAGCAGAATTTATTGACTATGGATTTTTTCCCATTGCTTGTTTTTGTCAGCTTTGTCAAAGATCAGATGGTCATAGATGTGCAGTCTTATTTCTGGGGTCTCTATTCTGTTTTATTGGTTTATGTGCCTGTTTTTTTTACAAGTACCATGCTGTTTTGGATACTGTAGCCCTGTAGTACAGTTTGAAGTGGGCTAATGTGATGCATCCAGCTTTGTTCGTTTTCCTTAGGATTTTCTTGTGTATGCAGGCTCTTTTTTGGTCCCATATGAATTTTAAAATATTTTTTCTAGTTCTGTGAAGAATGTCATTGGTAATTTCATAAGAATAGCTTTGAATCCATAAAGTACTTTGGGAAGTATGGGTATTTTAATGATACTGATTCTTCATATCTGTTAACATGGGGTGTTTTCTTCTTTTTATGTGTCTTTTCTGATTTTTTTGAAGACTGTTTTGTAATTCTCTTTGTAGCGATTTTTCACTGTCTTGGTTAGCTGTATTCCTAGGTATTTTATTCTTTTTGTGGCAATTGTGATGGGATTGTGTTCCTGATGTGGCTCACAGTTTGGCTGTTTTTGGTGTATAGGAATGCTGGTGATTTTTTCAGGATACATTGGTGATTTTTCAGGATACATTGATTTTGTATCTTGAAGCTTTACTGAACTGAAGTTGCTTGTTGGTTGAAGGAGCTTTTGAGCTGCAACTATTGGGTTTTCTAAATATAGAATCATGATGTCTGCAATCAGGGATAGTTTGACTTCTTCTCTTTCTATTTAGATTCCCCTTATGTCTTTCACTTGCCTGATTGCTCCAGCTAAGACTTTTGATACTTTATTGAATAAAAGTGATGATAGAGTGCATCTTTGTCTTGTGCTGGTTTTCAAGGAGAATGTTTCCAGGTTTTGCTTATTTAGTATGTTGTTGACTGTGGATTTGTCATAGATGGCTCTTACTATTTTGAGGTAAGTTCCTATAATACCTAGTTTATTGAGATTTCTTAACATGAAGGATATTTAATTTTACTGAAAGCCCTTTCTGCATTGTATTAATTCGTTCTCATGCTGCTATAAAGAACTGCCCAAGATAGGGTAATCTATTAAGTATAGAGTTTTAATTGGCACACAGTTCTTCAGGGCTGGAGAGGCCTCAGAAAACTTACAATCTTGGTGGAAGAGGAAGCAAACACATCCTTTTTCACATGACAGCAGGAAAGAGAAATGACAAGCAAAGAGAGAAAAGCCCCTTATAAAACCATCAGATCTTGTGAGAACTCACTCACTATCACAAGAACAGCAGCATAGGGGTAACTGCCTCCATAATTCAATTATCTCCCACCATGTCCCTCCCATGACACATTGGGATCATGGTTCCCATGTACAATTCAAGATGAGATTTGAGTGAGAACACAGCCAAACCATACCATTCCATTCCACCCTGGCCCCTCCCAAATCACGCATCCTCATATTTCAAAACCAATCATGCCTTTCCAACAGTCCCCCAAAGTGTTAGCTCATTCCAGCATTAACCCAAAATATCAAGTCCAAAGTCTCATCTGAGACATGGCAAATCCCTTCCACTTATGATACTATAAAATTGAAAGCAAATTAGTTACTTCCTAGATACACTGTGGCTACAGGCATTGAGTAAATACGCCCATTCCAAATGGGAGAAATTAGCCAAAACAAAGGGGATACAGGCCCCATGCAAGTTCAAAATCCAATATGGCAGTCATTAAACCTTAAAGTTCCAAAATGATCTCCTTTGACTTCATGTCTCACATCCAGGTCACGCTGATACAACACGAGGTAGAGGCCTTGGGCAGCTCCACCCCTATGGCTTTGCAAGGGGTATAGCTCTCCTCCTGGCCGCTTTCACAAGCTGGTATTGAGTGTGTGCCTTTTCCAGGCACATAGTGCAAGCTGTTGGTGAATCTACCATTCTGGGGTCTGGAAGATAGTGGCCCTGTTCTCACAGCTCCACTAGGCAGTTCCCCAGTATGGACTCTGTGTGGGGGCTCCAACTCCACATTTCCCTTATGCACTGCCCTAGCAGACGTTCTGCATGAGAGCTCTTCCCCTTCAGCATACTTCTGCCTGGACATCCAGGTATTACCATACATCTTCTGAAATCTTGGTGGAGGTTTCCAAAACTCAATTCTTGACTTACTTGCACCCACAGGCTCACCACCACATGGTAGCTGCCAAGGCTTAGGGCTTGCACCCTCTGAAGCAATGGCCTAAACTGTAACTTGGCCCTTTTAGCCACAGATGGAGCTGAAGCAACTGGAATGTAGGGCACCATTGTCCAGAGGATGCACAGAGCAGGAGGGTCCTGGACTCAGCCCATGAAAACCTTTTTTCCTCCTAGGCCTCTGGGCCTGTGGTGGGAGGAGCTGTCTTGAAAGTCTCTGACATACCCTGGAGACATTTTCCCCATTGTCTTGGTGACTAACATTTAGCTCCTTATTACTTATGCAAATTTCTGCAGCAGGCTTGAATTTCTCTCCAGAATTTTTCTTTTTCTTTCTTTTTTTTTTTTTTTTCCTATCACATCATCATGCTTCAAATTTTCCAAACTTTTATGCTCTGCTTATTGTGGAATGCTTTGTCACTTAGAAATTTCTACCACCAGATACCCTAAATCATTTCTCTCAAGTTCAAAGTTTCACAGGTCACTAGGGCAGGGGCAAAATACCACCAATCTCTTTCTAAAGCATAACAAGAGTCATCTTTGCTCCTGTTGCCAAGAAGTTCTTCATCTCCATCTGAGACCACCTCAGCCTAGACTTTATTGTCCATATCACTATCAGTATTTTGGCCAAGGTCATTCAACAAGTCTCTAGGAAGTTCCAAAGTGTCTCAAATCTTTCTGTCTTCTTCTGAGCCCTCCAAACTGTTCCAACCTCACCTGTATGTGCTGCTGAATTCAGTTTGGAAGTATTATGTTGAGGATTTTTGCATCAATGTTCATTAAGGATATAGGCCTGAGGTTTTCTCTTTTTGTGTTGTATGCATGCCAGGTTTTGGTAAATTAGTTACTTCCAGATGATCATTATGAGGGTGGTCTCATAGAATCAGTTGAGGCAGACGTTTTCCTCCTCACTTGTTTTGAAAATTTTCAGTAGGAATGTTGCCAGCTCTTTTTCATACATATAGTAGAATTCAGTGATGAATCCATCTAGTTCCAGGATACTTTTTCTTTTTGGTTGGTAGGCTCTTTATTATTGATTCAATTTTATAGCTCAACCTTGTTCAGTTCAGGAAATGAATTTCTTCCTGGCTCAGTCTTTAGAGGATGTATGTGTCTAGGAATTTATCCACCTCTTCTATGTTTTCTAGTTTATGTACATAAAGGTGTTCATAGTAGTTTCTGATGGTTATATTTATTTCTGTGGAGTCACTGGTAACATCCCTTTCACCATTTCTAATTGTGTGCATTTGTATCTTCTCTCCTTCCATCTTTATTTGCCTAGCTAGTGGCCTATTGATTTTATTAATTTTTCTAAAAATCAAATTCCTGAATTTGTTAATGCTTTGAGTGGTTTTTTGTGTCTCAGTTTCCTTCAGTTCAGCTTTGATTTTGATTATTTCCTGTCTTGTGCTAGCTGTGGAGTTGATTTGTTCTTGACTCTTTAATTCTTTCTCAGGTCGTTAATTTGAGATCATTATAACTTTTTGATGTGGGCCCTTAGCGCTATGAATTTCCATCTTAACATGCTTAGCTGTGTGCCAGAGATTATAATATGTTGTATTTTTGTTCTTATTAGTTTTAAAGAACTTCTGGATTTCTGCTTCAATGTTCTTATTTACCAAAAACTCATTAAGGAGCATGTTGTTTAATTTCCATGTAATTACGTGGTTTTGAGAAATTTTCTTAGTCTTGAGTTCTATTTTTATTGTTCTATTACCCAGTAGTATTTTTCATATGACTTCGGTTTTTTAATTGTCTGAGGATTGTTTTATGTTTGATTATGTGGTTAATTTTAGGGTATGTGCCACGTGGCAATAAGAGAAACTTTTATTCTTTTGTTTTGGGGTAGGAGTTCTGCAGAGGTTTATCAGATCTATTTGATACAATGTTAAGTTCAGGTTTTGAGTATCTGTTAATTTTCTGCTTTGATGATCTGTCAGACACTGTCAGTAGAGTGTTGAAGTCTCCCACTATTATTGTGTGGGAGTTCACATCTCATTGTAGGTTGCTAAGAAGTTGCTTTATGAATCTGGGTGCTCCAGTGTTGGGTGTGTATATGTTTAGGATAATTGTGTCTTCTTGTTGAATTGAACCCTTTACCACTATATAATGTTCTTCTTTGTCATTTTTTATCTTTGTTGGCTTAAAGTCTACTTTGCCTGAAATTAGGATTGCAACCTCTGCTTTTTTCTGTTCTCCATTCGCTTGGTAGATTTTCCTCCACACCCTCATTTTCAGTGTATGAGTGTCATTACATGTGAAATGGTCTTTTGAGGATAGCATACTCCTTTGGTCTAGGTTTTTAAACAGCTTGCCACTCTGTGCCTTTTAACTGGGGCTAAATGTTAGTATTGAGTTTGCCACTCTGTGACTTTTAACTGGGGCATTTAGTCCATTTACATTCAAGAATAGTATTTATAGTGTCACTGGTTTGTGTGTTTAAGTGTGATTTTGTGTTAGCTTTTCTTTCTATATTTAGTGCTCCTTTCAGGATCTTTTGTAAGTCAGGTCTGGTGATAATGAATTTCCTCAATATTTGCTTTATCTGAAAAGAATCTTATTTCTGATTTACTTAGGAAGCTTGGTTTTGCTGCACATGAAGTTCTTGGTTGAAAATATTTTCTTCTAAGAATGTTGAATATAGGCCCCCAATCTCTTCTGGCTTGTAGGGTTTCAGCTGAGAGGTCCACTTTTAGTCTGATGGGGATAACTTTGTAGCTAACTTGCCCTTTCTATCTGCTTTAGCATTCTTTCTTTCATTTTGACCTTGGAAAATATGAAGGTTACATGTCTTGGAAATGATCTTCCTGTGTAGAATCTTGTAAGAATTGTCTGTATTTCCTTAATTTCAATGTTGGCCTCTCTAGCAAAGTTGGGGAAATTTTTATGAATTATGTCCTGAAATATGTTTTCCACGTTGCTTGCTTTCTTCCCCTCCTTTTCAGGGAGGCCAAAGATTCATAGACATTGCCTTTTTATATAACCACATACTTCTGGGAGGTTTTGCTCATTCCTTTTTATTTTTTTCTTTATTTTTGTCTGACTGTTTTATTTCATTTATATCAGTCTTCACTTTCTGAGATTCTTTCCTATGTGTAGCATGGTCTACCTTGCTGCCAATACTTGTGATTGCATTGTGAAATTCTTGTATTGTGTTTTTCAGCTCTGTCAGACCCTTTTTTACACTGGCTATTTCATCCTTAGCTGCTATGTTGCTATATTGTGATTTTTATTTTGCTTGGATTGTGTTTTTCCATCCTCCTGAATCTCAATGATCTTCACTCTTATTCATATTTTGAATTCTATTTCTGTCATTCTAGCCAGTTCAGCCTGGTTAAGAACTCTTGTTGGAGAACTGGTGCCATTATTTGGGGGACATGTGACACTGGCCATTTGAGTTACTAGAGTTCTCATATTGGTTCTTTCTGATTTCTGTGTGAGCACATTCCTTTAAGTGCGGTGTAGATTGAGTACAGCTGACAGACTTCTTTTATGGATGTCTTTACCAATTCAAGGCTTTGTGCGAGGTCTTTATTTGAAGCTAATGTCTTGTCTCTGGTTTCAGCAGGGGTTATGTTAGTGAGGTATTTTTTGGTGTTGCAGCTTTGGTGTGTGATACAGTAGGTGGCACTTAGAGTTATTGGTCAGTTGTTTGACTCTTGCTCAGTTGTGTGGCTCCTTTATGTTTCCTCACAGTTGCAGCCATTTCCCCTCATAATGCTTTGAAAGTGTAGTTTTTTTCTCCCCTTGAGTGCTGGCTATAGATCATAACCTGGTACTCCTGGGCTGTCCACCGCAGCTCTGGGGAAATCTCAGTGTTTATGTTCCTTCTCCAACTTGGAGACAGCAGAGGAAGAGACTTCTGTAGTGGTTGTGGTAAAGTGTTGTTTGCTTTCCTCCTGGGGACTCCAACCCTGAGAGGTACAGGACAGTAATAACTAAGTGCAATCAGCCCAGGACAGAGTGTCTATGCTGTGTGTCCAAGCCAGGGGTTCCCTGTTTGGTGATGAGTAGTGCGGTATTGCAGGGAAGATTGGGTGGGACTCATGGAAGGTAGACTGGCCTCCTTTCCTCGGGTCATGTACAACTTGTTGGAGGTGTGGATAGGGATAGCATCTTAAAGAAAAAAATTTCAACCAAGAACTTCATGTGCAGTCAAATTAAGCTTCCTAAGTAAATCAGAAATAAGATTCTTTTCAGATAAAACACCTTCATTAGCCTGAGGGTGGGAAGAGTAGTTCTGTCGCAGAGGCCATAGCAGAGAGGCATTTAGTTTTCCTTGGAGGCTTTAAACAGGGCCTTGCCAAGTTGCTTCTGGCTTGGTATCTCTGGCAGTGGGGGATGGCTCAAGACTCAGACATGGGGGACCTGCATGGTGAGGAGACACGGGAATGGGCACCCATGTAACAGTTCTGTCCCCTTTTCTGTAGGGTGAGTACATTATGCTGGGACCTGCTGCAGTCACTAGTCATCTCATATTTTCTAGTATCAGGAGGTATCTCCAGTGAAGCCTGAGAAACAGCAAAAGTGGTGACCTTACCCTCCCTCTGGGAGCTTTGTCCCAGGGAGATATGGGCCTGTTCAGGCCAAAGGCACCTATAGGTCATGTCTGGAGACTCTGGTTGGGAGATCTCACCCAGTGAAGAGAAACAGGATTGGAGCCTACTTTAAAAAGCCATCGGGACATATTTTGGTAAAGCAGCTGTGCTGTACTGGGGGTTCACTTCAGAGCCTGGCTACCTCAGATACTCTGAATCCCAAAAGCTGGATTGGCCAAATTGCCCAAACAGCAAAGATAGTGCCCACCCCTCCCTCTGGGAATTCCATCACTGAAATAATTCAAATCTCTGTCAACTGGTACAGGAGTGGTTGGAGGCCCTACCCAGGGAAGAGAAATAAGATTGGGAACCTGCTTTAAGAATCAGCCTGGCTGGGGGTGCGAGCAAGATGGCCGAATAGGAACAGCTCCAGCCTCCAGCTCCCAGCGTGAGTGACACCGAAGACGGGTGATTTCTGCATTTTCAACTGAGGTACTGGCTTCATCTCACTGGGGAGTGCCGGACAATTGGTGCTGGTCAGCTGGTGCAGCCCAACCAGCTAGAGCTGAAGCAGGGCGAGGCATTGCCTCACCTGGGAAGCACAAGGGGGAAGGCAATCCCTTTTCCTAGCCAAGGGAAACTGAGACACACAACACCTGGAAAATCGGGTAACTCTCACCTTACTACTGTGCTTTACCAAGGGTCTTAGCAAAGGGCACACCAGGAGATTATATTCCACACCTGGCCCAGAGGGTTGCACGCCCAGGGAGCCTCCCTCATTGCTAGCACAGCAGTCTGAGATCTAACTGCAAGGCAGCAGTGAGGCTGGGGTAGAGGCGCCAGTCATTGCTGAGGCTTAAGTAGGTAAACAAAGCCTCTGGGAAGCTCGAACTGGGAACTGGGTGGAGCCCACCACAGCTCAAGGAGGCCTGCCTGTCTCTGTAGACTCCACCTCTGGGTGGAGTCTGATAGCTGTCTGACAGCTTTGAAGAGAGCAGTGGATTGCCCAGCATGGAGGTTGAGATCTGAGAACAGACAGACTGCCTGCTCAAGTGGGTCCCTGACTCCTGAGTAGCCTAACTGGAAGACATCCCCCACTAGGTGCGGACCAACATCTCACACCTCACACAGTGGGGTACACCCCTGAGACGAAGCTTCCAGAGCAAGAATCAGACAGCAGCTAGGTGCAGACCAACACCTCACACCTTACACGGTGGGGTACACCTGAGACAAAGCTTCCAGAGCAAGAATCAGACAGCAGCACTTGCTGTTCAGCAATATTCTATCTTCTGCAGCTTCTGCTGCTGATACCCAGGCAAACAGGATCTGGAGTGGACCTCAAGCAATCTCCAACAGACCTACAACTGAGGGTCGTGACTGTTAGAAGGAAAACTAACAAACAGAAAGGACACCCACACCAAAACCCCATCAGTATGTCACCAGTATCAAAGATCAAAGGCAGATAAAACCACAAAGATGGGGAAAAAGCAGTGCAGAAAAGCTGGAAATTCAAAAAATCAGAGCGCATCTCCCCTCCAAAGAAACACAGCTCATCACCAGCAACGGATCAAAGCTGGATGGAGAATGACTTTGACGAGTTGAGAGGAGAAGGCTTCAGTCAATCAAACTTCTCAGAGCTAAAGGAGGAACTACGTACCCAGCACAAAGAAACTAAAAATCTTGAAAAGAGTGGAAGAATGGATAACTAGAATAATCAATTCAGAGAAGGCCATAAATGAACTGAAAGATAAAAACCATGACACAAGAAATACGTGACAAATGCACAAGCTTCAGTAACCTACTGGATCAACTGGAAGAAAGAGTATCAATGATTGAAGATCAAATGAATGAAGTGAAATGAGAAGAGAAGTCTAGAGAAAAAAAGGAAAAAGAATTGAGCAAAGACTCCAAGAAATGTGGGATTATGTGAAAAGACCAAATCTACATCTGATTGGTGTGCCTGAAAGTGAGGGGGAAGATGAAACCAAGGTGGAAAACACTCTGCAGGATATCATCCCGGAGAAATTCCACAACCTAGTAAGGCAGGCCAACATTCAAATTCAGGAAATACAAAGAATGCCACAAAGATACTCCTTGAGAAGAGCAACTACAAGACACATAATTGTCAAATTCACCAAAGTTGAAATGAAGGAAAAAATCTTAAGGGCAGCCAGAGAGAAAGGTCGGGTTACCCACAAAGGGAAGCCCATCAGACTAACAGCAGATCTCTCAGCAGAAACTCTACAAGCCAGAAGAGAGTGGGGGCCAATATTCAACATTCTTTTTTTTTTTTTTTTTTAGATGGAATCTGGCTCTGTCCCCCAGGCTGGAGTGCAGTGGCCGGATCTCGGCTCACTGCAAGCTCCGCCTCCCGGGTTCACACCATTCTCCTGCCTCAGCCTCCCGAGCAGCTGGGACTACAGGCGCTCACCACCACGCCGGCTAGTTTTTTGTATTTTTAGTAGAGACGGGGTTTCACCGTGTGAGCCAAGATGGTCTCGATCTCCTGACCTCGTGATCCACCCGTCTCGGCCTCCCAAAGTGCTGGGATTACAGGCTTGAGCCACCGCGCCCGGCCTCAACATTCTTTTTTTTTTTTTTTTTTTTTTTTTTGAGACGGAGTCTTGCTCTGCCGCCCAGGCTGGAGTGCAGTGGCTGGCTCTCAGCTCACTGCAAGCTCCGCCTCCTGGGTTCACGCCATTCTCTGTCTCAGCCTCCCGAGTAGCTGGGACTACAGGCGCCCGCCTCGTCGCCCGGCTAGTTTTTTTTTGTATTTTTAGTAGAGACGGGGTTTCACCGTGTTAGCCAGGATGGTCTCGATCTCCTGACCTCATGATCCGCCCGTCTCGGCCTCCCAAAGTGCTGGGATTACAGGCTTGAGCCACCGCGCCCGGCCTAACATTCCTAAAGAAAAGAATTTTAAACCCAGAATTTCATATGCAGCCAAACTAAGATTCATCAGTAAAGGAGAAATAAAATCCTTTACAGATAAGCAAACGCTTAGAGATTTTGTCACCACCAGGTCTGTCCTACAAGAGATCCTGAAGGGAGCACTAAACATGGAAAGGAACAACCAGTACCAGCCATTGCAAAAACATGCCAAAATGTAAAGAGCATTGAGGCTAGGAAGAAACTGCATCATCTAACGAGCAAAATAACCAGTTAATATCATAATGACAGGATCAAGTTCACACATAACAATATTAACCTTAAATATAAATGGACTAAATAGTCCCATTAAAAGACACAGACTAGCAAACTGGATAAAGAGTCAAGACCCATCAGTTTGCTGTATTCAGGAGACCCATCTCACATGCAGAGACATACATAGGCTCAAAATACAGGGATGGAGGAAGATCTACCAAGCAAATGGAGAACAAAAAAAAGCAGGATTTGCAATCCTAGTCTCTCATAAAACAGTCTTTAAACCATCAAAGATCAAAAGAGACAAAGAAGGCCATTACATAACGGTAAATAATCAATTCAACGGGAAAAGCTAACTATCCTAAATATGTATGCACCCAATACAGGAACACCCAGATTCATAAAGCAAGTCCTTAGAGACTTACAAAGAGACTTAGACTCCCACGCAATAATAATGGGAGACTTCAACACCTCACTGTCAACATTAGACAGATCAACAAGACATAAAGTTAACAAGGATACCCAGGAATTGAACTCAACTCTGCACCAAGTCGACATAATAGACATCTGCAGAACTCTCCACCCCAAATCAACAGAATATACATTCTTCTCAGCACCACATCGCACTTATTCCAAAATTGACCACATAATTGGAAGTAAAGCATTCCTCAGCAAATGTAAAAGAACAGAAATTATAAGAAACTGTCTCTCAGACCACAGTGTAATCAAACTAGAACTCAGGACTAAGAAACTCAATCAAAACTGCTCAGTTACATGGAAACTGAACAACCTGCTCCTGAATGACTACTGGGTACATAACGAAATGAAGGCAGAAATAAAGATGTTCTTTGAAACCAATGAGAACAAAGATACAATATACTAGAATCTCTGGGACACATTTAAAGCAGTGTGTAGAGGGAAATTTATAGCACTAAATGCTCACAAGAGAAAGGTGGAAAGATCTAAAATTGACACTCTAACATCACAATTAAAAGATCTAGAGAGGCAAGAGCAAACATATTCAAAAGCTAGCAGAAGGCAAGAAATAACTAAGATCAGAGCAGAACGGAAGGAGATAGAGATACAAAAAACACTCCAAAAAATCAGTGAATTCAGGAGCTGTTTTTTTGAAAAGATCAACAAAATTGATAGACTGCTAGCAAGATTAATAAAGAAGAAAAGAGAGAAGAATCAAATAGATGCAATAAAAAATGATAAAGAGGATACCACCACTGACTCCACAGAAATACAAACTACCATTAGAGAATACTATAAACACCTCTACACAAAAAAACTGGAAAACCTAGAAGAAATGGATAATTTCCTGGACACATACACTCTCCCAAGACTAAACCAGGAAGAAGTTGAATCCCTGAATAGACCAATAGCGGGCTCTGAAATTGAGGCAATAATTAATAGCCTACAAACCAAAAAAAGTCCAGGACCAGACGAATTCACAGCCGAATACTACTGGAGATACAAGGAGGCACTGGTACCATTCCTTCTGAAAATATTCCAGTCAATAGAAAAAGAGGGAATCCTGCCTAACTCATTGTATTAGGCCAACATCATCCTGACACCAAAGCCTGGCAGAGACACAACAAAAAAAGAGAAATTTAGACCAATACCCCTGAAAAACATCGATGCAAAAATCCTCAATAAAACACTGGCAAACCAAATCTAGCAGCACATCAAAAAGCTTATTCACCATGATCAAGTGGGCTTCATTCCTGGGATGCAAGGCTGGTTCAACATATGCAAATCAATAAACGTAATCCAGCATATAAACAGGACCAAAGACAAAAACCACGTGATTATCTCAATAGATGCAGAAAAGGCCTTTGACAAAACTCAACAGCCCTTCATGCTAAAAACTCTAAATAAATTCAGTATTGATGGAACTTATCTCAAAATAATAAGAGCTATTTACGACAAACCCACAGCCAATATCATACTGAATGAGCAAAAACTGGAAGCATTCCCTCTGAAAACTAGCACAAGACAGGGATGCCCTCTCTCGCCACTCCTATTCAACATAGTGTTGGAAGTTCTGGCTAGGGCAATCAGGCAAGAGAAAGAAATAAAGGGTATTCAGTTAGGAAAAGAAGAAGTGAAACTGTTCCTGTTTGGAGATGACATGATTGTATATTGAGAAAACCCCATCATCTCAGCCTAAAATCTCTTTAAGCTGATAAGCAACTTCAGCAAAGTCTCAGGATACAAAATTAATGTGCAAAAATCACAAGCATTCTTATACACCAGTAATAGACAAAGAGAGAGCCAAATCAGGAATAAACTTCCATTCACAATTGCTTCAAAGAGAATAAAATCCCTAGGAATCCAACTCACAAGGGATGTAAAGGACCTCTTCAAGGAGAACTACAAACCACTGCTCTGTGAAATAAAAGAGGACACTAACAAATGGAAGAACATACCATGCTCATGGAAAGGAAGAATCAATATCGTGAAAATGGCCATACTGCCCAAGGTTATTTATAGATTAAATGCCATTCCCATCAAGCTACCAATGAGCTTCTTCACAGAATTGGAAAAAACTGCTTTAAAGTTCATATGGAACCAAAAAAGAGCCCCATTTCCAAGACAATCCTAAGTCAAAAGAACAAAGCTGGAGGCATCATGCTACCTGACTTCAAACTACACTACAACGCTACAGTAACCAAAACAGCATGGTACTGGTCCCAAAGCAGAGATATAGACCAATGGAACAGAACAGAGCCCTCAGAAAGAATATCACACATCTACAGCCATCTGATCTTTGACAACCCTGAGAAAAACAAGAAATGGGGAAAGGATTCCCTATTTAATAAATGGTGCTGGGAAAATTGGCTAGCCATATGCAGAAAGCTGAAACTGGATCATTTCCTTAATCCATATACAAAAATAATTCAAGATGGATTAGAGACTTAAATGTTAGACCTAAAACCATAAAAACTCTAGAAGAAAACCTGGGTAATACCATTCAGGACATAGGCATGGGCAAGGACTTCATGTCTTATACACCGAAAGCAATGGCAACAAAAGCAAAAATTGACAAATGAGATCTAATTAAACTAAAGAGCTTCTGCACAGCAAAAGAAACTACCATCAGAGTGAACAGGCAACCTATAGAATGGGAGAAAAGTTTTGAAATCTACTCATCTGACAAAGGGCTAATATCTAGAACCTAGAAAGAACTCAAACAAATTTATGAGTAAAAATCAAACAACCCCATCAAAATGTGGGCAAAGGATATGAACAGACATTTCTCAAAAGATGACATGCATACAGCCAACAGATACATGAAAAAATGCTTATCATCACTGGCCATCAGAGAAATGCAAATCAAAACCACAATGAGATACCATCTCACAACAGTTAGAATAGCAATCATAATAAAGTCAGGAAAGGGAGGAGCAGAGCAAGATGGCCGAATAGGAACAGCTGCAGTCTCCAGCTCCCAGCGCCAGCAACACAGAAGACAAGTGATTTCTGCATTTTCAACTGAGGTACTGGGTACATCTCACTAGGGAGTGTCGGACAATAGGTGCTGGTCAGCTGCTGCAGCCCAACCTGCGAGAGCTGAAGCAGGCGAGCCATCACCTCACCTGGGAAGCTCAAGGGGAAAGGGAATCCCTTTTCCTAGCCAGGGGAACTGAGACACAAAACAAATGGAAAATCGGGTAACTCCCACCCCAATACTGTGCTTTACCAAGGATCTTAGCAAACAGGCACACCAGGAGATTATATTCCACACCTGGCTGGGAGGGTCCCATGCCCACGGAGCTTCCCTCATTGCTGCTAGTACAGCAGTCTGTGATCTAACGACAAGACAGCAGCAAGGCTGGTTGAGGGGTGCCCGTCATTGCTGAGGCTTAAGTAGGTAAACAAAGCCACTGGGAAGCTCGAACTGGGTGGAGTTCACAGCAGCTCAAAGAGGCCTGCCTGTCTCTGTAGACTCCACCTCTGGGGACAGGGCACAGCTAAACAACAACAACAACAACAAAAAGAGGCAGAAACCTCTGCAGATGCAAACAACTCTGTCTGACAGCTTTGAAGAGAGCGGTGGATCTCCCAACACGGAGGTTGACATCTGAGAATGGACAGACTGCCTGCTCAAGTGCGTCCCTGATCCCTGAGTAGCCTAACTGGGAGACATCCCCCACTAGGGGCAGACCGACTCCCCACATCTCCAACAGACCTACAGCTGAGGGTCCTGACCGTTAGAAGGAAAACTAACAGGAAGGACACCCACACCAAAACCCCATCAGTACATCACCATCATCAAAGACCAGAGACAGATAAAACCACAAAGATGGGGAAAAAGCAGGGCAGAAAAACTGGAAATTCAAAAAATAAGAGCACATCTCCCCCTCCAAAGGAACGCAGCTCATCGCCAGCAACAGATCAAAACTGGACAGAGAATGACTTTGATGAGATGAGAGAAGAAGGCTTCAGTCCATCAAACTTCTCAGAGCTAAAGGAGGAACTACGTACCCAGTGAAAAGAAACTAAAAATCTTGTAAAAAGAGTGGAAGAATTGATAATTAGAATAATTAATGCAGAGAAGGCCATAAACGAACTGACAGTGATGAAAACCATGACATGAGAAATACATGACAAATACACAAGCTTCAGTAACCAACTCGATCAACTGGAAGAAAGAGTATCAGCAATTGAGGAACAAAATGAATGAAATGAAGTGAGAAGAGAAACCTAAAGAAAAAAGAAGAAAAAGAAATGAACAAAGCCTGGAAGAAGTATGGGATTATGTAAAAAGACCAAATCTACATCTGATTGGTGTGCCTGAAAGTGAGGGGGAAAATGGAACCAAGTTGGAAAACACTCTTCAGGATATCATCCAGGAGAACTTCCCCAACCTAGTAGGGCAGGCCAACATTCAAATTCAGGAAATACAGAAAACACATAATTGCCAGATTCACCAAAGTTGAAATGAAGGAAAAAATCTTAAGGGCAGCCAGAGAGAAAGGTCGGGTTACTCACAAAGGGAAGCCCATCATACTAACAGCAGATCTCTCAGCAGAAACTCTACAAGCCAGAAGAGAGTGGGGGCCAATATTCAGCATTCTTAAAGAAAAGAATTTTAAACCCAAATTTCATATCCAGCCAAACTAAGATTCATCAGTGAAGGAGAAATAAAGTCCTTCACAGATAAGCAAATGCTAAGAGATTGTGTCACCACCAGGTCTGTCCTACAAGAGATCCTGAAGGGAGCACTAAACATGAAAAGGAACAACCAATACCAGCCATTGCAAAAACTTGTCAAAATGTAAAGATCATCAAGGCTAGGAAGAAACTGCATCATCTAATGAGCAAAATAACCAGTTAATATCATAATGGCAGGATCAAGTTCACACATAACAATATTAACTTAAATGTAAATGGACTAAATGGTCCCATTAAAAGACACAGACTGGCAAACTGGATAAAGAGTCAAGGCCCACCAGTCTGCTGTATTCAGGAGACTCATCTCACACGCAGAGACATACATAGGCTCAAAGTAAAGGGATGGAGGAAGATCTACCAAGCAAATGGAGAACAAAAAAAAGCAGGGGTTGCAATCCTAGTCTCTCATAAAACAGACTTTAAACCATCAAAGATCAAAAGAGACAAAGAAGGCCATTACATAATGGTAAAGGGATCAATTCAACAGGAAGAGCTAACTAGCCTAATTATATATGCACCCAATACAGGAGCACCCAGATTCATAAAGCAAGTCCTTAGAGACTTACAAAGAGACTTAGACTCCCATACAATAATAATGGGAGACTTCAACACCCCACTGTCAACATTAGACAGATCAACGAGATAGAAAGTTAACAAGGATATCCAGGAATTGAACTCAGCCCTGCACCAAGCGGACCTCATAGACATCTACAGAACTCTCCATCCCAAATCAACAGAATATACATTTTTCTCAGCACCACATCACACTTATTCCAAAATTGACCACATAATTGGAAGTAAAGCACTCCTCAGCAAATGTACAAGAACAGAAATTATAAAAAACTGTCTCTCAGACCACAGTGTAATCAAACTAGAACTCAGGACTAAGAAACACAATCAAAACTGTTCAACTACATGGAAACTGAATAACCTGCTCCTGAATGACTACTGGGTTCATAACAAAATGAAGGCAGAAATAAAGATGTTCTTTGAAACCAATGAGAACAAAGATACAACATACCAGAATCTCTGGGACACATTTAAAGCAGTGTGTAGAGGGAAATTTATAGCACTAAATGCCCACAAGAGAAAGCTGGAAAGATCTAAAATGAACACTCTAACATCACAATTAAAAGAACTAGAGAAGGAAGAGCACACACATTCAAAAGCTAGCAGAAGGCAAGAAATAAATAAGATCATAGCAGAACGGAAGGAGATAGAGATACAAAAAACCCTCCAAAAATCAATGAATCCAGGGGTTGGTTTTTTGAAAAGATCAACAAAATTGATAGACCGTTAGCAAGACTAATAAAGAAGAAAAGAGAGAAGAATCAAATAGTTGCAATAAAAAATGATAAAGGGGATATCACCACTGACCCCACAGAAATACAAACTACCATCAGAGAATACTAGAAACAGCTCTATGCAAGTAAACTAGAAAATCTAGAAGAAATGGATAATTTCCTGGACACTTACACTCTCCCGAGACTAAACCAGGAAGAAGCTGAATCCCTGAATAGACCAATAGCAGGCTCTGAAATTGAGGCAATAATTAATAGCCTACCAACCAAAAAATGTCCAGGACCAGTTGGATTCACAGCTGAATTCTACCAGAGGTACAAGGAGGAGCTGGTACCATTCCTTCTGAAATTATTCCAATCAATACAAAAAAAGAGGGAATCCTCCCTAACTCATTTTATGAGGCCAATATCATCCTGATACCAAAGTCTGGCAGAGACACACACAAAAAAAGAGAATTTTAGACCAATATACCTGATGAACATCTATGCAAAAATCCTCAATAAAATACTGGCCAACCAGATCCAGCAGCACATCAAAAAGCTTATCCACCACGATCAACTGGGCTTCATCCTTGGGATGCAAGGCTGGTTCAACATATGCAAATCAATAAACGTAATCCAGCATATAAACAGAACCAAAGACAAAAACCACATGATTATCTCAATAGATGCAGAAAAGGCTTTTGACAAAATTCAACAGTCCTTCATACTAAAAACGCTCAATAAATTCAGTATTGATGGAACGTATCTCAAAATAATAAGAGCTATTTATGACAAACCCACAGCCAATATCATACTGAATGGGCAAAAACTGGAAAAATTCCCTTTGAAAACTGGCACAAGACAAGGATGCCCTCTCTCACCACTCCTATTCAACATATTGTTGGAAGTTCTGGCTAGGACAATCAGGCAAGAGAAATAATTAAAGGGTATTCAATTAGTAAAGGAAGAAGTCAAAATGTCCCTGTTTGCAGACGACATGATTTTGTACTTAGAAAACCCCATTGTCTCAGCCCAAAATCTCCTTAAGTTGATAAGAAACTTCAGCAAAGTCTCAGGATACAAAATTAATGTGCAAAAATCACAAGCATTCTTATACACCAGTAACAGTCAAACAGAGAGCCAAATCAGGAATGAACTTCCATTCACCATTGCTTCAAAGAGAATAAAATCCCTAGGAATCCAACTTACAAGGGATGTCAAGGACCTCTTCAATGAGAACTACAAATCACTGCTCTGTGAAATAAAAGAGGACACAAACAAATGGAAGAACATACCATCCTCATGGATAGGAAGAATCAATATCCTGAAAATGGCCATACTGCCTATAGTAATTTATAGATTAAATGCCATCCCATCAAGCTACCAATGAGTTTCTTCATAGAATTGGAAAAAACTGCTTTAAAGTTCATATGGAACCAAAAAAGAGCCCCCATTTCCAAGACAATCCTAAGTCAAAAGAACAAAGCTGGAGGCATCACGCTACCTGAATTCAAACTATACTACAAGGCTACAGTAACCAAAACAGCATGGTACTGGTCCCAAAGCAGAGATATAGACCAATGGAACAGAACAGAGCCCTCAGAAAGAATACCACACATCTACAGCCATCTGATCTTTGAAAACCCTGAGAAAAACAAGAAATGGGGAAAGGATTCCCTATTTAATAAATGGTGCTGGGAAAATTGGCTAGCCATAAGTAGAAAGCTGAAACTGGATCCTTTCCTTACTCCTTATACGAAAATTAATTCAAGATGGATTAGAGACTTAAATGTTAGACCTAATACCATAAAAACCCTAGAAGAAAACCTAGGTAATACCATTCAGGACATAGGCATGGGCAAGGACTTCATGTCTTATACACCGAAAGCAATGGCAACAAAAGCAAAAATTGACAAATGGGATCTAATTAAACTAAAGAGCTTCTGCACAGCAAAAGAAACTACCATCAGAGTGAACAGGCAACCCACAGAATGGGAGAAAAGTTTTGCTATCTGCTCATCAGACAAAGGGCTAATATCCAGAACCTACAAAGAACTCAAACAAATTTACAAGAAAAAAATCAAACAACCCCATCAAAAAGTGGGCAAAGGATATGAACAGACATTTCTCAAAAGAAGACATTCATACAGCCAACAGACACGTGAAGAAATGCTCATCATCACTGGCCATCAGAGAAATGCAAATAAAAACCACAATGAGATACCATCTCACACCAGTTAGAATGGCAATCATTAAAAAGTCAGGTGTTGGAAAGGATGTGGAGAAACAGGAACACTCTTACACTGTTGGTGGGATTGTAAACTAGTTCAATCATTATGGAAAACAGTATGGCGATTCCTCAAGGATCTAGAACTAGAAGTACCACATGACCCAGCCATCCCATTACTCGGTATATACCCAAAGGATTATAAAGCATGCTGCTATAAAGACACGTGCACAGGTATGTTTATTGCGGCACTATTCACAATAGCAAAGACTTGGAATCAACCCAAATGTCCATCAGTGACAGACTGGATTAAGAAAATGTGGCACATATACACCATGGAATACTATGCAGCCATAAAAAAGGATGAGTTATTGTCCTTTGTAGGGACATGGATGCAGCTGGAAACCATCATTCTCAGCAGACTATCGCAAGAACAGAAAACCAAACACTGCATGTTCTCACTCATAGGAGGGAACTGAACAATGAGATCACTTGGACTCCAGAAGGGGAACATCACACACCGGGGCCTACTATGGGGAGGGGAGAAGGGGGAGGGATTGCATTGGGAGTTATACCTGATGTAAATGACGAGTTGATGGGTGATGACGAGTTGATGGGTGCAGCACACCAACATGGCACAAGTATACATATGTAACAAACCTGCACATTATGCATATGTACCCTAGAACTTAAAGTATAATAAAAAAGAAAAAAAAAAAAGCATCAGCCTGGCCATATTTTGGTAGAGCTGTTATGATGTGCTGAGGGATCCCATCTGCTCCTGGTTGGCCTGGACTCTCCAATGACTGAAGGCTGAAATGGCTACGCTTCCCAAACAGCAAAGATGATGGCTTGCCCCTCCACCTGGGAGCACTATCCATGGAGAATTCAAATGTTTGTTGGCTGGAGAACACCAGCAGGGGTGGCTACGGACCCCAGTTGGGAGGTCCCGCCCAATGAGGAGGAACGCGATCCAGCACCCTCTTAACGCAACAATCTGGCCACATTTTGATAGAGCAGCTAGCTGTGTGCTGGGGTATCCCTTCATCACTAGTTGGTTCAGACAATCCAAAACCTGAAGGCTGCAATAGCTAAGATGCCCGAGCAGCAACGATGGTGGCCCGCCCCTCACCCCAGGAACACCTTCTTAGGGAGGTACAGTGTTGTATTGGTGGCGGGCAGGAATTCCAAGTCAATGGATCTTATCCTGTCTGGTGCTATGGAAGTGAGGCCAGCAGGTTGTCTCTGCTCAGCCCCACTGGATTCAGCCTCTTTCCTAGGGGTATGTACAGGCAGGCAACTAGCCTCCCACTTTGCAGGAGCTACAGTCACTTTTGCCAGATAGCCCCGGTATCTAAGGCTCCAGGGTTTCCGTGTGTGCCTGAGTGGCTGCTCTGCAGAAACTCCATGTAGCTCTGTCAGACTGAAAGCCCTTTTGGAGTTGGTTCACAAAAAGATCTCCTGACCCAAGAGTTGCAAAGATTCATGGGAGAAACATGGTTTCCCAGGGTCACACATTCACTCACCACTTTTCTGAGCCGGGTAGGTTCCCCTAGCTCTATGTTGCTCCTGGGCAGCCCTTCGTCCTCTCTGGGTTTTCTTCAAGTTGTTCTCTTGATTAGTCCCAGTGTGAGTACCTGTATGTTTCAGTTGAAGGTGTATTTACTCCCCTCTTTCATTCCTTTCCACGTAAGCCATGCACACTAGCTGCTTCTAGTCAGCCATCTTGGTCATCCCTCTTTTATTTCTTTTTTTGTTTGTTTGTTTCTTCAGAGACATAGGTCTCACTATGTGCCCAGGTAGGCCTCCAACTCCCAGGCTCAAGCAATCCTCCTGCCTCAGCCTGCAAAAGCCTGCAGGTGTGAGCCATCGCTCCTGGACAAGTATAATGAATGCACACAGAGACTGAGGATTCCCTGCAATCAGTACACTAGACTAAATGCAAAGAAATACTCAGAGCATTAAGGGATATTATAGTTCCCCAGAAACATCACCTCACCTTTGTGTCCAGATGGAAGAGTGGATGACACAATAGGAGACAAAAAAAAAAAAAAATACTCATATTGTCCTTAACCATGCCTGGTTCAGTATTTCACTAATCCCTTCAAAAAAAAAAAAAAGGATAAATAACAGCCAAATTTAGTACGTTTGTTTCTTTGTAGATAGTTAATATAAGGATATATTAGTAATTACAGTACCTTGCTCTTTAATATGTGCTTAACATTTGTCAAATGAGTCTTTCGCTATCATCATTAAAATACAAAGTTAACATAATTCCTTTAGAGTGACCAAATTGATAATTACAATGGTAAAATTTAATTGTGTAGTGAGGGCAAAAAAGATAAAACATTCACCCTTAAAGAGTGGTACCCGCATCAGTTATCTGGTCAAATGTATGTAGTTATTTCACAAGTTACATCAGAACAAATCAAGAGACTTCGGTATAAGGCCAAATGCAAGGTAAGGCTGACATTTTTGTACACATCCCTAGCCTCCTACTAATGACCTCTTCTCCTCACTTAAGTTCCTATTAATGTACTTTTCAAAACAAGAAGACATCTGTCATTGATTTCACAATCATTACCTCTCATACTAGCTTTTGCATTTTAAACTTTTGTCTGAAATAACAGAATAAAAGCCTTTGTGCGCTGCTTTAGGAATTGCATGAATCAGGAAAATATGTGTAATAAAATTGAATAGAGTTTATTGACACAATGCTTCTGCAATGTTATAGAAACCCCAAAATTACATTTACCCTAGTAGTTTTAGGGCACTTAAAAGTGAGGTGAGCTCTGAAGGGATAGTACTTTCTCAGTTGCATACTTTGTAGACACAGCAGAATCATAAATTACTGAAACTTTACTGCTGCTACTGCTGCCACTGTTACTATCATTCCATTGCCAGAGACCATGCCCTATGAGCTTCTAAGCGCCTTTGAATGTCCCCTAGTATTACTACCTCCTTAATACTCTAACCTCAAATCCTGAAATGTGCCCAGTCATAGCACAACCTGCCTGCAGCGTGACATTTTAATGTATGCTCCTTTACTTTGTGCTCTTATTGCTTCTTCCACTGAAGCTTTATCATATGGTCTAAAAGCCACTCTTTATCTTTTTTCTTTCTTTCCTTCTTTTTTTATTTTCCAGAGACAGAGTCTCACTCTGTCTCCCAGGCTGGAGTGCAGTGGCGTGATCTTGGCTCACTGCAACCTCCGCTTCCCGAGTTCAAGCGATTCTCCTGCCTCAGCCTCCTGAGTGGCTGGGATTACAGGCATGTGACATCACACCTGGCTAACTTTTGAATTTTTAGTAGAGATGGGGTTTCACCATATTGGCCAGGCTGGTCTTGACCTCCTGACCTCAGGTGATATGCCCACCTCGGCCTCCCAAAATGCTAGGATTACAGGCGTGAGCCACGGCACCTGGCCCTATTTTTTATCTTAAAGGTAGACTCACCCAGTAAGATGTCAGCTTTAGAATAAGACAGATCTGAATTTGCATCCAAATTAAACAATGTGAATAATAGCCAAGTGAATTTGAGTGGTAACTTGTTTCTAAAGCTTGATAGTCTGTTCTATAAAATAACAAAAATTAATATATTGAAATAAAGTTGCAAATATTACAAATAAGATGGCTAAATACAGTGACACATAGTTTTTAAATAAATGGTAGATATTTAGATCCAACTCAAATTCTAACTCCTACAATGAGGCAGCCCCTGTCCAAATCTTCTATTTTATAATGAAATTCTTTGAACCGATAGACAAGGTAATACAATCCTTTAGGATAATTGTTATTTAATTGTCTCATGTGAATTATATATATCTTACCAATTTAAATGTAAGTTTTTCTGTCAGGGACCATTTGTATTTCTGGAAATAAAAAAAATAAACACTGTTGAGGGTTCTGGAAATAAATATTAAAGACTGTCAGATGATAAGTGTTTCAGGGTAGTCATTTAGGCAATGGGAGAATTCTAAATGCACAAGGATAAAATGGATCTTTGATTAGGGTGCTAAAGATGGGAAAATAGGAGTTAGAATAATTGAGATATAAAGTCAAGAGCTTGATAACAGATGAAAGTCTGTTTCTATTTACTAACATCTGGCTACAAGCTCATAATGAGGTCACATAGTAAACCAACCTGGTTGTAAGCCACCAATCTACTTATGTGAGTTCCGTTAATGACTGTTAAATGTGAGGATCGTGATTGATCCCAGAATTTGAGGCCAAGTTAAATATGCATGAATTGTCCGAATGTCGACCTGTGCAGCTACCATACATTGAACACAAGAAACCAGTCAGGATAAAATGTAAAGGAGGTATAGGGATAGACTTCAGAAACAGCAGGTTTGTATGAAATCGGACAATCTTCCAAGAGCAGTGTTCAATAAGTAGCAAAAAGTTTAAATAATAATATCAGAAAACAAAATAACTAATTGAAAACGCATGACCATTGTGAAATTATAAGCTTAAAGAAGAGGGTGGAAGGAGTTTAGAGAAGTATGTTTTAAGCAATCAGGAATTTATAAACAGGATGGGCAGGATGAAAATGACTTCAACAGTGAAGGCCTTCTGCTAAGACTTGTGCTATAGCAAGGAGTGAATTCAAATTCTGCAAAAATGATTTTTTTTAACTCCAAATATTCTAGACATGGAAAAAAAAGTATCATGTTCAAAATACCCAAATTAGACTGGCAATATGCTTATCAGCCTACTGAGGAATTTATTTTAAATCTGATTATTGTGTTAATCAAAATATGGGTAAAATTAAGACATGTTCAATGGTACAAGGATATAGAAAGATACCATTTTTTTCTTAAGTATTTTGAGGATGCCCTCTGGCTAAGAGAAGACATTCATCAAGAAAGAAACATTGGATCCAGGAAGCGGTGGAACCAAGTTGAAAACCTTCTGGTTAACAGCTATATTGTAGGTTTAGAGATCAAATAGTCAAATAGTCAAGACTGAAACAACAGGAAGAAAGACTCTAGAATGGGAATTATTTGGGAAAGAAAGATGCCATAAAATAGTATAATGAGGACAATGGGAAAACTTCAGGGTAAAATAAACACACATAATAGATTAAATTTACAAGAGCAATTACATATTCTGAGAAAAATAAAAAACTTTATCAAAGTTATGACTCAAATGTTAAATGTATCTAGGGTAATGCTGGGGGATGTTTTCACTTCTAAAATCACTTATTTCCAGTCAACCCTTGGCTTCCCCTACCACTATATAATTTTCAACTCATTTATTCAAGAAAAATATGGATACAGTTGAGAGAAAGACTTATTGCACTTATTGCACTCAATTGCTTCTCAAGTTATACATTTATTTTCAAAGAATCATTTGAAATCTCACGTTTTTCAAAGCAGAGAAAGACTTTCAAAATTCAAGATATTCTGAGAAAGGCAAGTTTGGAAGAACTTGAAATGTGAAGAGATCTGTGACCTTTTCAGTAAAATAACCGTATCTGTTTAAAATAGTTTTGAAAACAAACAGACATTTATTGAAATGATCCTAAAGACATACCCCAAATACGGAGATGATTATTCAAGAGAAACCTACCAAATCTTCATAGGAACAGCAACTTCTTTCATTTGAGCCATTATCCCCTCACTCTTTTCCCTTCTTCCCAAATCAGTGATATGGGTGCTGTGCTTCAGCCAAGAAAACAGTATTCCTCTCCACCAATTCCTAGTTTAGGGCTACAAAATCTTCCTCAGAAGGGACAAGCTGCCACCATATATCAAAACCCCACCTCTATCTTGCAGGAATGTTATCCAAGCAAGAAAGGCTGAAAAATCTTAAGAGTCCCTTCCTCAGTTCACCCTCCGCACATAGGACAGAAGTTCTGCTGAGAATACTAGGCCCCAGTACCTCTTACCTCAGCTCACTCATAAGGTGGAAGTTCTACACAAGGAGAAGGAAGCCCAAAAGACCTAAGGCCATCTTTCCTGACTAGTAAGTCACTTATACAGCAACATTACCCCTCAAAGAAAAGTTAGCAACTGTCCCCACTCCATCTCTAGCCAATAAGAGATGAAATGCCACTTAATTTCATTAGCAATTAGGAAGATGCAAAACACAATGAAATAGTACTTCCCCCTCATTTGATTGGATACAGGAAAAGAAAGATATAACCAGCATTGGTGAGATGTGGAGAAAATAGAAGCCTATAAATTGCTGGTGGGGATGTAAAGGTGTGCAGCTCCTTTAGAAAACAGTTTGGCAGTTCATCAAATGTTAAACATGAGACAACCATGTGACCCAGAAATTTCACTTCTAGGTATATACCCAATAAATAAAAACACATATCCATGTAAAAATTTGCACATGATAGTTTACGGTGCCATTTTTACAGTAGCCAAAGATTGGAAGTGAGCAAAATGTTCACCAACCTCTGAATGAATAAATAAAATGCGGTATATTCATACATTGGAATATTATTTTGAAACAAGAAATGGATTATGAATACATGCTACAGCATGGGTGAGCCTTGAAAACATGATGCTACATAAAATAAACCAGTCAGAAAACATCACAGATTGCATAATTTAATTTGCACGATATTTCCAGAGTTGGCAAATCTATGGAGACAGAAAGTAGACTAGTGGTAGCTTAAGGGGCTTGTGAGTTAGGGATCTGGGGAGTGATTGCTGATTCTTATATAGTTTTTTTTTTTTTTTTTTTTTGTAGATTAATGAAAATCTTCTCAAACGACTGTGATCATAGTAGTTACAAAAATTCTCTCCTTGAGCACGCCTTAGTCAGTCTCCTGAAACTTCCCCTAGGTCCACTTATTTACTTTCTTATAAAATTCAGTTTTAGCAAATAACTCAGCTAAGTCAATTCAACAAAGACCTCTTCATCCTCAACATCTGATTATCCTAGCTATTTGATCAGACTCTTCATCCTCCAGCATCCCCCAGGGAATATCTGATTGCCTTGGCCTGTCTTCACCAAGAATCTTTTTAGGTGAATTTAGCCAGAATCACCCTGACCCCTGAGATATCCTGTTACAAATTTCCATTCACCATCCCCCACCTTTCTCCTTGGCTATATAAATCCTCATTTACCCACACTGTAGTCACAGTTGAGCTCTGTCATTCTGTCCCACAGTGAGAAATTCATTGTAGTGGTCTTTATATCTATTGTTATGTTCCTTAATACAGTCTTCCTTAGTGTTTTAACAAGCATCATGAAATAATCATTTCTTTTATGATAGCACAACTCTATGAATATAATAAAAATTGAACTATATCTTTTAAATGAATAGATTGTACAAAATGTGACTAATATCTAAATTGTCAAAACTTATTTATTTATTTATTTTGAGATGGAGGCTCACTCTGTCACCCATACTGGAGTGCAGTGGGGTGATCTCCACTCCCTGCAATCTCCGCCTCGCGAGTTAAAGTGATTCTCTTGTCTCAGCCTCCCGTATGGCTGGCTGGGATTACAGGCATACAGCACTAAACCTGGCTAATGTTTTGTGTTTTTAGTAGAGATGGTGTTTCACCATGTTGGCCAGGCTGGTCTCGAACTCCTGACCTCAAGTGATCCGCCCACCTCAGCCTTCCAAAGTGCTAGTATTATAGGTGTGAGCCAACGCATCTGGCCAAAATTTAAATTTTTTATCTTTACATATCAAGAGCAAAACTTTAAGGTGTACATACAGATTATAACTTTAAGCTTGGATATGTAAACGTATTTTTTTATTTAGAAAAAAAATATTAACATATGTAGAGGGCACCAGTGTAGATTTCTTATGTACACATGTTGGGGTAGTGGTGAAATCTGGGCTTTTAGCACCAATGACCTGAATAGTGAACTTTGTAACCAATAGGTAATGTTTAAACTCTCACCTGCCTCCCACCTTCCTCATTTTGTATACTCCAATGTCTATTATTCTACTCTGTATGTCCATGTTTACTCATTATTTAACTTCCACTTAGAAGTGAGAACATATGGTATTTGACTTTATATTTCTGAGTTATTTCACTTAGAATAATGGTTTGTAGTTCTATCCATGTCGCTGCAAAACAAAAACAAAAACAAAACATGATTTCATTTTTTGTTATGGCTGAGTAGTATTTCATAGTGTATATATACATTTTCTTCAACTAATCCTCTATTGATGGAAACTTAACACTGATTTCATACCTTTACTATTGTGAGTAGTGCTGCAGTACACATGCAAGTGCAGGTATCTTTTTGACATGATTTCTTTTTCTTTAGGTAAATAGCCAGTAGCGGAATTGCTGGTTAAAATGGCAGTGAGTTCGAGGTGAGCCTGGCCAACATGATGAAACCACGTCTCTACTAAAAATAAATTAGCCAGGCATGGTGGCACACACCTGTAATCCCAGCTACTCAGGAGGCTGAGACAGGAGAATCACTTGAACCCAGGAAACAGAGGTTGCAGTGAGCCGAGATCATGCCACTGCACTCCAGCCTGGGCAACAAAGAGTGAAACTCCATCTCAAAAGAAAAAAAAAAAAAAAAAAAAAAGTAGTGCGATTTTTAATTCTTTGACAATTCTACCTATTGTTTTTCATAAAAGTTGCACTAATTTATATTCATACCAACAGTGTATAAGTATTCCCTTTTCTTTACATCTTTGCCAACATCTGTTGTGGTTAAACACTTTAATGATAGCCATTTTGATTGGTGTAAGATGGTGTCTTATTATGGTTTTATTCATACTTTGATGACGTTATGTTGAACATGTTTTCAGGTTTCTTAACTGCTTATATGTCTTCTTTTAAAACATGTTCATGTATTTTGCCCACGTTTTCTTTCTTTCTTTTTTTTTTTTTTTTTTTTGAGACGGAGTCTCGCTCTGCGGCGCAGAGCTCTGCAAGCTCCGCCTCCCGGGTTCAGGCCATTCTCCTGCCTCAGCCTCCCAAGTAGCTGGGACTACAGATGCCCGCAACCTGGGCCGGCTAGCTTTTTTGTATTTTTTAGTAGAGACGGGGTTTCACCATGTTAGCCAGGATGGTCTCGATCTCCTGACCTCGTGATCCGCCCCTCTCAGCCTCCCAAAGTGCTGGGATTACAGACTTGAGCCACCGCGCCCGGCATTTGCCCACTTTTTAATGGGCTTCTTTTTTTGTTGAGTTATTTGAGTTCCTTGCAGATTCTAAATACTAGATGCATAGCCTGCAAATATTTTTCCCATTCTGTAGATTGTCTCTACTCTGTTGATTGTCTGTTTTTCTGTGCAGAAGCTTTTTAGTTTAAGTCCATTTGTCTATTTTTGGTTTTGTTGCATGTGCTTTTGAGGACTTGGTCATAAGTTATTTGTCTAGGGTAATGTCTAGAAGACATTTTCCTTGGTTTTCTTTTTAGGATTTTTATAGTTTCATGTCTTATATTTAAGTCATTAATATGACTTAAGTGAAAGTTACTGGTCTAGTTTCACTCTTCTGCATTTGGCTATCCAATTTTTCCAGTACCACTTACTGAATATTGTGTCATTTTTCCATTCTATATTTTGGTCAACTTTGTCAACGATCAGTTGGTTATAGATATGTGGCTTTATTTGTGGGTTCTCTATTCTGTTTCATTGATCTATGTGTCTATTTTTATACTAGTACCACACTGTTTTGATTACTTGTAGTAATTTACTTGTAGTTACTTGTAATATAATTTAAACTCAAGTTATGTGATGACCCCAGTTTTATTACTTTTGCTTAGGATTTCTTTGGCTATTCGGGATCTTTCCTGTTTCCATATGAAGTTAAGATTATTTTTCCAAATTATGTAAAAAGTGGCATTAGTATTTTGATAGAGATTGCATTGAATGTGTAGAATGCTTTGGGCAGTATAGTCATTTTAACAATACTAATTCTTCCAACCCATGAGTGTGGGAGGTTTTCTATTTTTGTATTTCATATACCATTTGTTTCATTAGTGTTTTGTAGTTATTCTTACAAAGATCTTTCATCTCCTTTGTTAAATATATTCCCAGGCACTTTTTTAAGTAGGTATTGTAAATAAGGTTGCTTTCTTGTTTGGATCTTTGGCTAGATTGTTATTAATGTATAGAAACATTAATAATTGCTGTAAGTTAATTTTATATCCTGAAACTTCACTAATTCATTTATCAAATCTAAGAGATTTTGGTGGAGTCTTTTGGGTTTTTGAGATATAAGATCATATTATCCATGATCAAATATGATTTGACTTCCGCTTTTCCAATTTGGATACTTTTTAAAAAATCCTTAATTTCATTGAATGTTTTTTCTGCATCTATTGGGTGGATCATATTATTTATATTTTTAAGTCTGTTGTTGTGATGTATCGAGTGTGCATGTTAAACTATCTTTGCATTCCTGGGGTACATCTCACCTAATCATGGTATTTCATCTTTTTGACACACTGCTGTATTTCATCTGCTAGTATTTTGTTGAGGATCTTTGAATCTATGTTCATAAAATGTGTTGCTCTGTAGTTTTCTTGTTTTGTTGTTGTATCCTTTTTTGTCTGGTTTTGGTATCAGATGATACTGGCCTCATATAATTAGCTAGAAAAAAATTATTTCCATCTTAATTTTTAGAATAGTTTTAGAATAATTGTTATTAGTTCTTCTTTGAATGTTTAGTAGGATTTGGCTGTTAATGTATTTTGTCCTGAAGGAGAAGTTTTATTATGAATTAATTCCCACTTCTCATTAATGGCATGTTCAGGAGTTTTATTTCTTCTTGGTGAAATCTTGGGATGTTGTACATTTCTGGGAATTTAACCAATTTCCTTAATTTCTAGTTTATGAGTGTAAAGTTGTTTATAATAGTCTCTAATAATCTTTTGTATTTGTGTGTTATCATTTGAAATGTCTCCTTTTTCATTTCTGATTGTGTTTATTTGAATCTTCTCTCTTTTGTTAGTTAGTCTAACTAGTGGTTTATTAACTTTGTTTATCCTTCGAAAGAACCAAGTTGTGGGTCCTGAATCTCTTGCATTTTTGTTTTTGTCTCTATATAATTTAGTTCTGCTCTGATCTCTGTTATTTTTTCTTCTACTAACTGTGGGTTCAGTTTGATTTTGTTGTCCTAGTTCCATGAGGTACAATGTTACATTATTAATTTGTTACATTTTGATTCTTTGGTGGAGATATCTAATGCTATAAACTTCCCTCTTTTGCTGTATCCTACAGATTTGGGTATGTTGTATTTTTTATTGTCATTCATTTCAAAATGTTTTATAGTTTTTGTCTGAATTTTTTTCTTAAACCAGTGATCATTCAGGAGCATGCTTTTTAATTTGCATGTACTTGTATAGCCTCCAAAGCTTTTCCTTGTACTGATTTCTAACTTTTATAATCTGAGAAGATATATAATATAATTTTTTGATTTTTAAAAACTTGTTAAAATTTACTTTGTGGCCTAACATTCAGCCTATTTCAGAGAAAGTTCCCTGTGTTGATGGAAACAATATATGTTCTGTAGTTGTTGGAATATATGTTCTGTAGTTGTTGGGTAGAATGTTCTGTAATTGTTGGTTACGCCTATTTGGTCTAAGTCCAATTTAAGTCCAATATTTATTGTTTAATTTTGTCTCAATGATCGGCCTAGTGTGGAGTATTTAACTCCTATACTATTATTGTGTTTCTGTTTGTCTGTTTTTTAGGTCTAGTAATTTTTGTTTTATGAATTTGGGTTCTTCAATGTTGGCTGCATATCTACTTAGGTTTGTTATATCCTCTTTCTAAATTAATACCTTTATCATTATACAATGACCTTTTCTTTTAAAATTTTTTTCTCAAGTCTGTTTCACATGGCGTTCACATGGCACAAAAGAAGGAAACAATAGACATTGTGACCTACTTGAGGGTAGAGGGTGGCAGGAGGGTGAAGTTTGAAAACCTATCAGATACTATGCTCATCACCTGGTTGACAAAATTATCTCTACGCTAAATGGCTGCAACACACAATTTACACATGTAGCAAACCTGCATATGTACCCCTAAATCTAAAATAAAAGTTGAATAGAAAAAATGATAATAAATTAAAATAAAATATAGTAAAATAAGTAGAGAAAAACTATCTGCCCTTCATTGGCTAGGCAGTGGCTGCAACTACATCAGCCCAAGATCAGCCCAAAGGTGAGGTGCAGCCCAGTGTTAAACTCTCAAAATGGCACCTTGGGCCTGGGACCAGAGAGGGCAGGATCCTGTATTCATTTGTTCTCACACTGCTATAAAGAATATCTGAGACTGGGTAATTTATGAACAAAAGAAGTGTAATTGACTCACATTTCTGTATGGCTGGGGAGGCTTCAGGAAACTTAAAATCAAGGTGGAAGGTGACAGGGAAGTAGGCTTCTTCTTCCCAAGGTGAGAGGAGAGAGATAGACAGTGAAGGGGAAGAGCCACACACTTATAAAAACAACCAGATCTTGTGGGAACTCAGTCACTATCACAAGAACAGCATGGGGGAAACTGCTCCCATGATCCAGTCACCTCCTACCAGGTCTCTCCCTCAACATGTGGGGATTACAATTTAAGATGAGATTTGGGTGGGTCTACAGAGCCAAACCATATTAGACCCCTCCCAGGAAAGCAACCTGGGCAGGAAGCTGTGGGAAATGCTCAGGTTTCATTCTCAACAGCAGGGTGGAAGAACCCTCTCAGGGACCCTCTCCCTCTTTGGAGCAGTGCAGTGGCAGTAGTTGTGTCTACGGATTCCTGGTAAGTACAGTCTGAAAATGTATAATTAAGGCTAGCAGCTAAGGCTAATCCAGAGTCAGATGCCTATGGGATCTGGTATGAGTTCCTTTCTGGAGCAACATCGCTGTGCAATCTTTAGGCACCTCCATTTGTAAGGCCTGAGGCCCTAGTGCGTGGAGGGTTTCTCCTATAGCCAAGATTGTAAAAGCCATTTTCATAGGGTGGTACCCTGGGAGTTTCTCTCTTACAGCTTCCCATATCCAGCCTCTCTTGACTCTCAGTCAGTCTCTGGCCAGGCAAGCTGCCTCAAACCCTCTCCTTACTTGATTCCAGTACTTTCTGTCTTTTCTCTGATGAATCCTTGCGTTTTCTTTTAGATGATCTGTTCAAAGTGTATCTACTTTTACTCTGATTTCTCTCCAGGTAGCAGACACATACTTCTTGTATCTAGTCAGCCATTTTGATCCCTCTGCCTGAACATACTTTTTATATCAAGATATTGAGACTTACGGAGGAAGTCAGGATACAGCTGAGTTGTGCACTGCTCCTAAGTGATCTCATCAGCTTTAATACTTAGCGACCAGTAGTGCATGGTTTTTCTTTTTTATTTGGCTTAGTTTGATATTGTTTCCCTGTAGATTGGTATCACCCTGTATATTATACAACTAGAGACAATAGGTATAGGTTCCAAGGAAATTTACATACCACTAAATATAATTTTGTATTTTTTATAAATAAATATACTTGCTGAATATAATTTTTTGTCATAATGCACATCTTAGTTTCTTGATATTAAAGGCATGTTTTTCATACACAAGATGAATTTCAATTTTGCTGGCAAGTTGACAATTCTTAGAAATTTTTAATGAGATTTTACTTTACGTTTCTAATTTCTTCCCCACATTTTATGTTGCTAGAAATATCAAAGTGAAAAGAATTACTTTAAAGTATCCTTTGTGTGGTTTGATTTAATCTGAATCTATCTAATTTTCTCTCAGGCCAGACAATTCAAATCAATAGACAGTTTAAAATATATTTACATGCATTTTCTTTAAAATTTTACACCTGCTGAAAAGATGAAATGCATGCCATTTCGTATTATATAAAGCTCAGAATTTATATTTGTGATCTTATATTTATGTGATTAGAGTCTATGAAACTATTTCTATCAGTAAACACACACACTCTCTCACACACACACACCATATAAAAAATACATACATATTCTCCACCCAAAGAAGCAAGAACTACATACCATGATTTCCTGTTGATTTGTGTTTTTGCTAGGTTATCATCATTATAGAAATGAAACTTAATTAAAATATAAGGACCAGGAATTTATGCAAGAGAATTACACATTAGCCATAATAGATCTTGAAACTAACTTTTATTATTAAAAATATTTTTGATGTTTGTTTTTATGTGTTAAATGTTTAAAAATGCATGTTATTATTAAATTGCCATCTCCAGAGGCTTATTCAGTAGAGATTCTGCAATTTATTTCTGTCTACTTGTGACGCCAGTGTTTCGTCCTACCCCTCAATGTCTTGCTTTTCTTCCTCTATTGTCCACTTGATCTTCTCTTTTATTACTATTCCTTTAGGAAATTCTTTTGTTCTGAAATTTGCTTAAAAGAATTAATTAAATAATTAGTTACACAATCCATAATAGAGAACTATTACGTTTTTAATTTTCCAGTTAAGCCTTTAAGACAAGTTACAACAATACATTCAACACTGTCTTTGAAAATATATTGATGCCTAGCTGAAGAATTTCTCTTTTTTACTAACAACCCTTAACAACTATCAAATCCTGTTACTCTGAAACCAGATGTTTGTAATTTTCTCCTAAGCCAAGACTTGAGCACATGTGCTAAAATGCAGCAAAAAGACCTTAAGTTTAAATATGTCATAAAATACAGTAGTTGTTCGAGTCCCTTTTCTTTTCTTTTCCTTTTTCTTTTTTTAACATAAGTAACCTGAGAAAGTTTCTACTGTGTCTGTACCCCCTAGGAATCAGTGCTTCACTGTTGCTCAAGCACCTTCAATCCCCATTTCTGAATGGTGTGCACTATTTGAGAGTGAAAGTGACTCTGAAAACTGCAGGGAAAAAAATAGCAAATTTTGCCTGAAGTTATGTACGGCTGTATAAAAGCAGATAAATGACTGCATAGAACCGTGGTCCCTGACCTTTTTGATAGCAGGTACCCACTTAGTGGAAGACAATTTTTCCACAGCACAGAATTGGTGGGGGATGGTTTCAGGATGATTCAAGAGCATTATATTTCTTGTGCACCTTATGTCTATTATTATTAAATTGTAATACATAGTCAAGTAATTATACAAATCACCATAATGTAGAACCAGTGGGAGCCCTGAGCTTGTTTTCCTGCAACTAGACAGTCCCATATGGCGGGGATGGGAGACAGTGACACCAGAAGTGTGTTGCTTACGTCCAGTGTACTCCGTAATCTCATTTTGGTTGTGGTCACTGCAGGAAACCCTGCTTCAGAAAGATAGGATGTTGCAAGTAGAAGTAGGCTTTTTGGTGCTTTTATGCCTTGATTTTAATTCAGAACTTATGGAGACTTGAAGTTGTCACAAACATACTTTTAAGGCCACTATCATGTGCTATCTCAAACAGTTGATTCTTTTCTAGCACAGATAAAGTCGATTCACCTGGCTTATTCACAGATGGAGCATGGACCCCTTCCTTCTTCGTTCTGGGGTCTTTCGTGGTTGGGGAGTAATGCTGAAACTCTTTTCAAAGCTAAGATAGATGATCATGCACCGGCTGGGAGAAAGAAAGCCCTGGCTCAGTCTTTTTGAAAATTTCTGCTAATGTTTGAAATATGACAAAAATCCCAATGTTCACTTGTCACCCCCCATAATTCCAGTTTGGAATTGAATGCAGCCACTTTATCTGCCAACTTGAACACAGTTGTTCTCCTCTGAAGTGACAGATTGAGTTTGTTGAGCAGGTTAAATATATCACACAAGTAAACAGTTTTGTGACCCATTCTGTGTCACTGAAATTTGCTGCCAGTGGTAACTGTTTTTCTAAAAGAAATCTCTGAAATGGCTCTTGTGATTCAAAAGCTCTAGCCAGTGATCTACCTTTAAAAAGCCACCTTATTTCTGTCTCTAAAGAGGATGTGTGTGCTTTGTGTCCATTTCTTCACAGAGCTGCACAAACAGATGTGAGTTAAGGGCATGTACTTTAATGTGGCTGGTAATTTTAATCACATCGTGCAAAACAGCATTAAGTCCATGTGGCATTTTTCAGGTAGCCAGTATTCCATATGGATGCCACAGTGAGTAGACTCACATTCAGAAGTGACCTCTTTGACCCAAGTATTGAAACCAAAAAGCCATTCAGTCATGGCAGCCATTCCATTCATGATATACCAACACAAAATGACCAAATCAGTTTTCCTGATATGTAATCATTCAAAGACTTGAATAGTTCTACAGCTGTGGTGTCATTTGGCAACAAAAGTGCACATAACATATTCTCATGCCTATCCTCCTAAAACATCATATCACACAAAGACAAGCATTGTTGCTTTGTTGCCAACATCAGTAGACTCATCAGCCTGGATTGTGCACCAAGGTGACTCATTAATCCTTTCTAACAATTGTGTCTCAATATCCTCTGCTATTTCATCAAATCATCTAGTCATGCTGCTAGACAAAAGAGGAACATGTGCCACCTTTTGAACTGCAGCCTCTCCTAAAAGTTTATGACAAATGTCCTCAGGAGCAGGCAAGATCAACTCTTCACCAATAGTAAAGGGATTCTTAGCTTTAGCAATGTGGTTAGCCACTAAAAATAATGCTCTCAGTGCAGACACATTTGATGAAATGATGACCTTCAATAATTACCTATGTTCTTTGCATTCATGTTTTTCTTTCAAAAAACTCCAGATTTTTTTTTTGAGATGGAGTCTCACTGTCACCCAGGCTGGAGTGCAATGGAGTGATCTCGGCTCACTGCAACCTCCACCTCCCAGACTCAAGTTATTTTCCTGCCTCAGCCTCTCCAGTAGCTGGGATTATAGGCATGTACCACCACACCCATATATATACACACACACACACATTTTTTTTTTTTTGTATTTTTTGTATTTTTAGTAGAGATGGAGTTTCACCATTTTGGCCAGGCTGGTCTTGAACTCCTGACCTCAAGTGATCCACCCACCTTGGATTCCCAAAATGCTGGGATTACAGGTGTGAGCCCTCGTGCCCTGCTCAAAGGCTTGTCTTTTAATGCAGGGTGCTTGGTTTCCACATGGCAAAACAATTTGGAAGTTTTCATGGCTTAGTTGTATAGCTGGTCATCACATAGTATACAAAGTGGGCTTGGAGAATGTGAGTAACCTATTGCAATGAACTCATAATTTAAGTAGAACTCTCGGTATTTTCTTTCAAATGCAACTTTCTTTTTGTTTGCAGTCTTCGAGTATTCTGCTGCCTCATCATTGGGCCTGTCTCCTTTTTCAAAGAACTCTCCAGTGACATTTGTTTTTTACTCATTTTGGCTAGGGTTAGCTTGTGGGCTTACCAAAATTGACTGAGACAAGTGCAAAGTGTGATAAAGAGGCACAGATGGAAGTGGTAAATTAAAGAATGGGCAGGTCATGTACAGACTAAAATAAGTGTCCAATTCTGACTTAAAGCCTGCCACCAATACATCTGTACAATTGAAGTACATCAACTCACTGGGTATTATAAAGCCTGCCATCAGATACAGCTTAATTGTCACTTGCCAATCACTGATAGGGTTTTGATATTAGTCTGTAAGCAATTAATTTATTATGGTCTCTGTGCCATCAAAACCTCTCTGCTAATGTAAATCTGTACTTCCAGCTGCTCCCTAGTGCTAGAATCATCACCTCAGCTCTACCTCAGATCATAAGACATTCGATACTCCTAAGGACCATGCAACCTACATACCTTGCATGTACAGTTCACAGTAGGGTTCATGTACCTAATAGAATCGAATGCCACTGCTGATCTGATAGGAGGTGGAATCTTCACATAAGTGGCAGGATCCAAATTTACAATATTGAATGAGAAAAATGAAGGCAGAAAACTGACACTATACACGTTTAGGCGTTTCTGTAAAGCTAAAGTAATCAAGACAGTGTGGTATGGGCCAAAGAACACACAAATACGCAATGAGACAGAATCCAGAGTCCAGAAATATACCAACACAAATACAATCAACTTATTTTTGACAAGACAGCAAATGCCAACGCAATGGAGTAAAGATTTTTATTTTAACTAATGGTATTGGAACAAATAGTCATCCACATACAAAACAATGAATCTAAACAGAGACCTTACATGTCAACAAAAATTAATTGTAAGTGAATCATACACTTAAATGTAAAGTGAAAAACATTCAAGACTCCTAGAAGAAAACATAGCAATTATTCTAAATGACCCTGGGATTGGTGATATATTTTAGCTACAACAACAAAGGCATGATCCATGAAACAATTGATGAGATGGACTTCATTAAAATGAAAAACATCTGCTCTGTGAAAGACACTGTAAAGGAAATGAGAAGAAACGCCACAGACACTAAGAAAATCTTTACAGAACTTGTATCTGATTAAGGATTGTTATTCAAAATGCATAAAGAACTGTTAAAATTCAACAGTAAGAAAATAAACAATCTGATTAAAAATTGGATAAAAAATGAATATCTCACCAAAGAACATATACTCATGATAAATATGCATATAAAATGCTGCTCGATATTATATGCTATTAGAGAACTGCAAATTAAACAATGCTATACCACTACACACCTACTAGGGTGATAAGAATCCAAAACACTGATAATGTCAAATTCTAGCAAAGATATAAAGCAACAAAACCTCTCATTGTTTGCTGGTGAAATTGCAAAATGGTACAGGAACATTGGAAGACAGTTTGAAAGTTTCTTATAAAACTAAGCATACTCTTACCCTATGATCAGGTAATCATGCTCCTTGGTATTATCTACCCAAAGAAACTGAAATAACAAATACCACAGAAATACAAAGAATCATTAGAAATTATTATTAAAAACTATATACCAATAAATTTGAAAAACTAGAGGAAATTAATAAACTTCTGGATACATACAACCTACCAAGATTGCTCTACAAAGAAATCACATTTCTGAAAAGACCAATAACAAGTAAGGATATTGAATCTGACACAAAACAAAACCTAAAAAATGTCCAGGACCAGATGGCTTCACCATTAAACTCTACCAAACATTTAAAGAACACTTAATAATAATTCTTCACAAACTATTCCCAAAGATGGAAGTGAAGGGAGCTCTTTCTAAATTATTCTAAAAGGCCAACATAACCCTGATATCAAAATCAGACAATGACACAACAAAAAATGAAAACTACAGGCCAATATTCCTGATGAATGTAAACACAAAGTTTGTCAACAAAATACTAGCAAACTAAATCCAACAATATATCAAAAAGATGAAACACCATGATTAAGAGAGATTTATCTCAGGAATGAAAGGATGGTTCAACATACAAAATCAATAAACAGAATATGCTTTATCAACAGAATGAAGAATAAAAATCATATGATCATCTCAAGAAATGCAGAAAAATCATTTGATAAAATTAAATATACCTTCATGATGAGGACTCCCAACAAATTAGGTATAGAAAAAATGTAAAACAGACCATATATGGCAAATCCACAGTTAACATCATATTAAATGGCAAAAGCTGAAATATTTTACCCTAAGAACTGAAAGAAAACAAAGATGTCCACTCTCATCTCTTATTCAACATAGTACTAGAAGTCCTAGCCAGAGCAATTAGGCAAGAGAAATAAATAAAGGCATCTACATTGGAAAACAGTAAGTTACATTGCTCCTTTTTCAGACAACATCATCATATATATAGAAAAATATGAAAACTCTACCAAAAAACTCTTAGACCTGATAAACAAATTTAAGAAGGTGCAGAATAAAAAAATCGAAAGACAAATATCAAGAGTGTTTCTGTGCAAAAATAATAGACTAACTGAAAAAGAAATTAAAACGGCAACCCCATTTAAAACAGCTACAAAAATATAAATGAAATGCCTAGGAATTAGTTTAACCAAGGAGTTGAAAGTTCTCTACAGAGAAAACTATAAAACATAGTATGAAATTGAAGAGGACACACAAAAAAGGGAAAGACCTTGCTCAGTGATTGTAATAATTAATAGTGTCAAATGATCATTCTATTCAAGGCAATCTTTAGATTAAGTGCAATATTGAAAAATTGATGACATTCTTCATAGTAATAGAGAAAAAACTTAAATTTTTAATGAAACCACAAAAGACCATGAATAGCGAAAGCAATACTGAGGAAAATAAACAAAGCTGGAGGCATCACACCATCTGACTTCAAAATTTACTACAGAACTACAGTAATACAAATGACATGGTACTGACATAAAAATAAACACACAGACCAACGGAATAGAGGATCCAGAAATCAATCTATGCATCTATATCCCATTGATTTTTGACAAAGGTTCCAAGAACACTCACTGGGGAAAAGAGAGTCTCTTTAATAAATGGTGCTGAGAAAAGTGGATATCAGCATGCAAAAGAATAAAACTAAACCCATATCTTTCCTGTACATAAAAATCAACTCAAAATTGATCAAAGGCCTATATGTAAGAATGGAAGCTACAAAATTATTTGAATAAGACATGAGGAAAATACTTTAGGACATTGATCTGGGAAAAGATTTTATGAATAAGACCTCAAAAATACTGGCGACATGGACTTTTTCCAAGATGGCCACGAAATACAGCTGGAAAGTACCACTCCCACAGAAAGGGACCGCGATTTTGACTACATTATGATTTGAACAGATTTTCTGAGAGAAAAGATTGGAATGGATAGAGAAAAGATGTAGTCACTGAGGTAAAAGGAGGAGGAAGGTGGGAACCCTGCATGGGGTTGCCTAAATGCTACAACTTGTTCCCTGCCTCAAATGGTGCCTGCAGAAGGGGTGCATGAATGGACAGGGGTCTGGTCACTCTCACTACAGATATCTGGGATCCAATAGCCACAAAGAACCTGAAATAACCGGGAATACAGGTAACCAAGAAGGTGAACTATCTCCACAAGGAGAAGTGCAAAACACTACTGGAGACAATCAGAGCTGACACAAATAAATGGAAAATCATTCCATGCTCATGGATTGGAAAAATCAATATCAAATAAATGGCCATAATTTCCAAAGCCATTTACAGATTCAGTGCTTTTCTATTAAACTATCAATGTCATTATTCACAGAATTTGAGAAAATAAAAACTATTCTAAAATTCATATGGAACCACAAAAGAGCCCAAATGAACAAAGCAATCCTAAGCAAAAAAACACCACCACCCAACTTCAAACTATAGTACAAGTCATAGTCACCAAAAGAGTTTGGTACTATTAGAAACACACGCATATTGACCAATGGAATGGAATTGAAATCTCAGAAATAAAGATGCATACCTACAGCCATCTGATCTTCAACAAGGCTGACAAAAACAAGCAACAGAAAAAGGAGTTCCTATTCAATAAATGGTGATAGGACAGCTGGCTAGTTATATGCAGAAGATTGAAGCTGGACCTCTACATTTCACCATATTCAAAAATAAGCTCAAGATGGATTAAATATTTAAATGTAAGACCTCAAACTACAAAAATCCTATAAGACAATCTAGAAAATACTTTTCTAGACATTGGCCTTGGCAAAAACAATTTTAGTTAAGTCCCCAAAAGCAGTTGCAACAATAACAAAAATAGACAAGTGGGAGCAAATTAAACTAAAGAACTTCTACACAACAAAAGAAACTATCAACAGAGCAAACTGACAACCCAGAGAATGGGAGAAGATATTCACAAACTATGTATCTGACAAGGGCCTAATATCCAGAACCTATAGAGACATTAGACAAATCAACAAGGAAAAAACAACATCCTAAAAGTTAGCAAAGAACATGAACAGACACTATTCAAAAAAAGATATACAAGTGGCCAACAAACATGAAAAAATGCTCAGTATCACTGATCATCAAAGAAACACAAATCAAAGCCACAATGAGACACCATCTCACACCAGTCAGATGGCTATTATTAAAAATTCAAAAAACAACAGATGCTGGTGAGGCTGTGGAGAAAAGGGAATGCTCTATACACTGTTGGAAGGAATGTAAATTAGTCCAGTCACTGTGGAAAGCAGTCCAGAGATTTCTCAAAGAACTTAATACAGAGATACCATTTGACCAAGCGATTGATCACTGTGCATATACTCAAAAGAAAATAAATTATTCTACCAAAATGACACATGCACAGGTATGTTCATTGTTGTGCTCTTCATAATGGCAAAGACATGGAATCAACCCAGGTGCCCAAGAGTAGATTGGATAAAAAATGTATTCGTACACCATGAAATACTACACAGACATAAAAACATAATAAAAGTATGGCCATTGCAGAAATACGGATGGAGCTGGAGGCTGTAATCCTAAGCAAAGTAATGAAGGTACAGGAAATTAAATACTACATATTCTCAATTACTGGGGTAGAGAGCTAAATATTGAGCACCCATGGACATAAATATGGAAACAATGGACACTGTGGACTAAAAGAGTGGAGGTAGGGGTGATGGTAAAAAATAAAATAAATTTAAATTAAAAAAAAAAAATACCTATCAGGTACTGTGCTCACTACCTAGGCGATGGGATCTGTATTGCAATTTCCATATGACCAATCTGCACATCTATACCCTGTATCTAAAATAAAAGTTGGAGTTTTTTTTTTTTAAAGATTGACAACAAAAGCAATAATAAATAAGTGGATTTATATCAAATTAAAAACTTTCTGCACAGAAAGCAATCAACAATGTAAAAAGGCAACCAATCAAAGATTAATGTCCAGAATATGGAAGAAACACAAACATCTTCATTGAAAAAAAGGAAAGATTTAAAAAATGTGCAAATAACCTGAACAGATTTTTTCAAAGAAGATATACAAATGACCAGCAAATATATGAAAAATTGCTCAATATCACCAATCATTGGGAAAATGCAAATCAAAACCACAAAGAAATAATATCTCACCACAGTTAGTATGGATATTAACAAAAATATAATAAGAAATTCAGTTAAGTATGTGGAGTAAAGAGGACTTTTGTATGCTGTTGATGTGAATGTAAACTAGAATAGTTGCTTAGAGAACAGTATGAAAGTTTCTCAAAAAACTAAAAATGGAACTATCATATGATCCAGCAATTCCTCCACTTGGCATTTATCCAAAGGAAAGGAAAAAGTATATCAAAGAGAAATCTGCACCTCTATGTTTACTGCAGCACTATTCACAATAGCCAAGATATGGAATCAAACTAGATGCCCAACAGCAGATGATTGGATAAAGAAAATGTAGTTGTACACAGTTGAATATTATAAAGTCATATGAAAGAATGAAATTCTGTCATTCACAGCAGCATAGATAGAACTAGAGTACTTTATATTAAGTGAAATAAGCCAGGAACAGAAAGCTAAATATCCCATGTTCTCACTCATAGGTAGAAGTTAAAAAATGTGGATTCAACTGAAGTAAAAAGTAAAGCAGAAGATACTGAAAGCTGGGAACCATAGGGAGAAAGGGGAAAGGAAGGAAATGTGTTAAATTACACAAAATTACATCTAGTTAGGAGAAGCAAGTTCTAGTTTTCTATAGTGCTGTAGGATGATTATAGTTAACAATAATATGTTATATAGTTTCAAATAACTAGAAGGAAGATATTGAATGTTCCCAACACAAAGAAATGATAAATGTTTGAGATAATGGATATGCTAATTATCCTGATCTGATCACTATGTATTATATGTATTGAAACATAACTGTGTACTCTCCAAAATGTACAATTACTATGTATCAGCTAAAAAATTTTTAAAAAGGGAATAGGGAAAGAGAAAGAATTGACTAGTATTGTATTAGTCACAGTTATCCAGTGAAACAGAACTGACAGGTGATACATAGATATGAGAAAATTTATTATGGGACTTGGCTCATGTGACTTTGGAGGCTGAGAAGTCCCATGATCTGTCATCTGCAAGGTAGAGAACCAGGAAATCCAGAGGGTGGTGTAATTCAATCCAAGTCCAAAGCCCAAGAAACAAGAGCTCTGATATCTAGAAGAAAGAGAAGAAAAACATCCCTGCTCAAATGAGAAGCAAATTTGCCTTCCATTACCTTTTTATTGTATATAGGTCTTCAATGGATTGGATGAATGATGCCCACCCGAATTGGTGAGGGCAATCTTCTTTACTCAGTCTACCAATTCAAATGCGAATCTCTTCCAGAAATAGCCTCAATGACACAACTAGAAATAATTACCAGTTGTCCATGCATTCCTTAGTGCTGTTAAATCAACATATTCTAAGGTATATGTATTTTTTTTTTTTTGAGGCGGAGTCTCGCTCTGTCGCGTATATGTATTTTTTTCAAAGAAGGAACAAAAAGTGATTAATTTCACACTCTGTAAAGCCAAGTAGGCAGACTAAAATAAGTGTAATATGTAAATCCTAAATTAGTGTTGAAAGAAAGAAATGAAGAAATATTTTAATGCAGTATTATGTGACCGAGATTACCATATTATTTTAAAAATTAAAGTGTGTTATTTATCTTATCCCTTACCACTTCTCCTTCTTTGCATAAGAATATTGGATCACTGCATACTTACAGGTCCTATGGCCCACCAAGAATGTTTATACATATCCTGTCTTTCCCAGCCCAGGAAAGAACTAAGAGTTCCTGTCAATCCCTACATAGACTTTGCTCAGATGAAACAGAACATTAGGCAACAGAAAAATCCTTATATAAAACCACCTTTGAGATTAGTGTAGGTCAAGTATGAAGCAGCTAAAAATGTATGAAAAATAATAATAGTAGGAAACAAACTAAGTATAGAAGCTTACATGTCTGCATTCCAACTGAAAAGAGCAGTCTTTGTGTAAGAGGACCCCAAACTTTAAAACACATTGAAGAAAAATTGTTTTCAGTGTACAAACAGTAGAGGAAAATAAAAAATATTATAATTCTTTATTTTTTTGTGAAATCATATCTATTTCTTGAGCTATAGAAAGCCCGAGAATGCTGTAAGACAAAGAAAAGTATAATTTTCTTTCCATTTTGTTCCCACGCATTGATTTGAATCAGTGTGGATTTCTTTCAATTTCTAAAGTTAGGGTGATTTCCAGTATAGCTTGTGTTATTATGAGCCATTTTGGTTTTTCATTGAGATGTAGTGAGAAGTGGTAATAATAACTGCTAGTCAAACTCAATTTTAATTGTATTATAAATCATCATTATGATACCTCAAAAGACTCATTAGAACCTAAAATATATAAGTACATAAATTAAAAAGTGAATTTTATTAATTTGGGCACTAATGCTCATTATTATAACTTCCTTACTGCTATAATATTGTGTCAGTGGGTAACAACAGAGATAAACAAAATAGACTAATTTTAACTTTGGAAGGACTTCAGTTTTATTAGGTGCTAAATTCTATTTTATTTTTAAATAAATAACATTATTTTAAATGTTTGCTGAAAATTAAATAATGGCTGTGAGCTTTTGAATCATTAATAAATCATTCATTCAACAAATCATTAAAATATTTCATGAATATCTACTATGTACTTAATTGTGCATTTATATATTTTAATAATTTATTGCTTACTTATTATTTAGCAAGCATTATCTTGGTTGGTGAAGTTTCAACACTGACCTATAGATAGAAGAAGAGAATAATTCTTACTCTTATCAAATTTTTGGTCTACACAGACTCTATATAAATAATTCCACAGGTACTTTTTTATTTACTCTTGTAACACAAAGAATATACACATCCTATCTCCAGGAAGCATATAATTAGAGGGTTAAGACATATGTACACAAAAATTAACTAACCACGTACACTGGCATTATAAGTTGAACGCTGTGGTAGACACAGAGATGCACTGACCAAGTACTTTTTTTTCCAAGCAAGAACTTGTTACCCAAGTCATCAATAAAACCCCCAACTTCCTTTTGTCAGTATTTTTATTGTTTGCTGCAGTCATGGGAAGCCAGGTTACACAAAAGCATTCCCTTCCTGGAATGATCCATGTCCAACTGGCTGTTTAGATAGGAATAAGAGAGCTCGGCCTCTGCAGGAGTTGAGGGACAATTTCATATGTGCTTTGTAACGCCCTATGGGGTAAAGATTTGCTGGTTTGGGGTTGTAGTGTGAGTCCTCCCTGCACCTAATTCTTTATCTCCCCACCTCTTTCTTACACAGTTGTCAACTCCTAACAAACAACCCTCACATCAAATTTCACCTCCACAGCTGGTCTGTTTCTAAATAAATCAACCTCTGATATTTGGTAGCAAGACTGATCCTAGAAAGCAGGTGACATAGGTGGGATTTTGGAGCTGTATCCCACACCGCCTAGTTGGTGATGAGGATCACAAAAACTTGCAGTAGATGTAATACAGACAGTTTCTGATACAAGATGGTGATCCAATATTTTAAGCTCTCACTAGTAACAAATGGAAGTAAATGTCACAAACAAATGGGAAAATATACCATGCTAATGGATCAGAAGAATTAATGTTGTTAAAATGACCATATTGCCCAAAGCAATCTATAGATTACTCTCGAGATACCATAGAATAAGAAAACGAAATCTAAAATTTATATGGGACCAAAAAAAGCTTAAATTACCAAAGCAATCTGAAGCAAAAAAGACAAACCTGGAGGGATCACAATACCTGACTTCAAATTACACAGCAAGGCTATAGCAAACAAAACAGCATGGTGTTGGTATGAAAATAGACACCTGGGTCAATGGAATAGAACATAGAACTCAGAAATAAAGAATCCAGAAGGAAAGCCACATATGTACAGCCAACTGATCCTTGACACAACTGACAAGATCATACATTGGGGAAATAACACCCTTTTCAATAAATGCGGCTGGAAAAATTGGATTCCCATATTCAGAAGAATAAAAATGTACCTCTCAAATCAAACAAAAATCAACTCAAGATGGATTAAAAAGTTAAATGTAAGACTTAAAACTATAAAACAACTGGAAGAAAACTTAGGTAAAACTCTTCTGGACCTTGATCTAGGCAAACAATTTATGACTGACACCTCAAAAGCACAAACTGCAATAATAAATACAGACAAATGGGACTTAAACCAAAATACTTCTGCATAGCCAAAGAAATAATCAACAGAGTGAGCAGACAACCTGCAGAATGGAAGAAAATATTTGCCAACTATCCATCTCACAGAGGACTAATATACAGAATTTACAAAGAACTCAAACAACTCAAAATAAATAAATAAATAATAAATAAATAAATAATCTCATTAAAACATGGGCAATGGACATAGACATTTTTTTAAAGAAGACAAAAATGACCAGCAAGCACATAAAAAATGTCCGGCTGGGCACGGTGGCTCAAGCCTGTAATCCTAGCACTTTGGGAGGCCGAGACGGGCAGATCACGAGGTCAGGAGATCCAGACCATCCTGGCTAACAACGGTGAAACCCCGTCTCTACTGAAAAATACAAAAAACTAGCCGGGCGAGGTGGCGGGCGCCTGTAGTCCCAGCTACTCCGGAGGCTGAGGCAGGAGAATGGCGTAAACCCAGGAGGGGGCGCTTGCAGTGAGCTGAGATCCGCTCACTGCACTGCAGCCCGGGCGACAGAGCGAGACTCCGTCTTAAAAAAAAAAAAAAAAAAAAACTCCAACATCCGTAACCGTCAGAGAAATGCAAAATTAAAACCACAACGAGATATCTTACATCAGTCAGAATGACTACGGTTAAAAAGACAAAAACACAACAGTTGTTGGTAAGGATGTGGAGAAAAGTGAATGCTTATCCACCGTTGGCAGGAATGTAAATTAGCACAAGCTCTATGGAAAACAGTTTGGAGATTTCTCAAAGAACTAAAAATAGAACTGCCATTCCATCCAGCAATCCCACTACTGGGTGTCTACCTAAAAGAAAAAAATCATTATATTAAAAAGATACCTGGATTCATATGTTTATTGCAGCACTATTTACAACAGCAAAGTTATGGAATCAACCTAAGTGCCCATCAATGAATGATTGGATAGAGAAAATGTGATATATATTGTATATGTGATATATACTACTTAGCCATAAGAAAGAATAAAATCATGTCTTTTTAGTTATATGGATGGAATCTAAGGCCATTATCTTAAATGAAATAACTCAGAAACAGAAAGTCAGATATCACGTTTTCACTTGTAGTGAAAGCTAAATAATGTGTACACATGGACATAGAGTGTGGAAAAATAGTCACTGGAGACTCAAAGTGGTGGGAGAGTGGGAGGAGGATAAGGGATGAGATATTTCATATTTGGTACAATATACAGTATTTGGGTGATGGTGATACTAAAAGCCGAGACTTCACCACTAAGTAATATATCCACGTAACAAAACTGCACTTCTATCCCCTAAATCTAGAAACAGAAAAAAAGAAGCAAATATATTAACTATTGTGATTTAGCAGTCAGTGGAAAAGTTTGAAGAAAAGAGTAACTCTAAGGATAATAAAGATTACATGACTAGGCCAACCGAGCACGGTGGCTCACGCCTGTAATCCCAGCACTTTGGGAGGCCAAGGCCAGCGGATCATGAAGTCAAAAGATTGAGACCATCCTGGCTAACATGGTGAAAACCCGTCTTTACTAAAAATACAAAAAATTAGCCAGGCAGAGTGGCGTGCACCTGTACTCCCAGCTACTCAGGAGGCTGAGGCAGGAGAATGGTGTGAACATGGGAGGTGGAGCTTGCAGTGAGTGGAGATTGCACCACTGCACTCCAGCCTGAGTGACAGAGACTCTGTTTCAAAAAAAAAAAAAAAAAAAAAAAAGGATTAGAATACTATTACTAAAATCCTATTGAATAAAAATTCCCAGTTATTAACAAATAATTGAGAACCAAGTGTAAAAGCCAGATGACCTCCCTAGAAGTTTACAAAGATGCTGTCATCTTATGCTTCAAAAATGGAGAAGGCAGGGGATGATTAGGCCAAAAGCTATTCCAGCTTCAGAGAAAGTTCAATTCCCAACCACCGCTTGTCTGTAATGCCTACAACAATATCCTGATTGGGAACAAACATGACCCTGACAGATGACATGAACATGACAACTGGATGTCAATGTAAATTTTGAAGCTAAAGGTTTTTACAAATACTTTGAGCCTGAAATATGGCACATCCCTTACTCTTAAGAGAACCCTCTAAGCAAGACAAAATCTGCCTCGATTTCTTCTCCTTCCATTAAGTTTACAACTATGATTAAGTCATGGCATAACTTAGTTGGGGTATACTGAGTCTAATAAGGAAAAGAAATTACTCCCTCAAAGTCACTAGACCTAGCCAACACATACCAGCAAAAGCCAGGGAAAAATACACGAGATTAGATTCTAAGAGTACTTGATTCAAGGGACTAGAAGATAAAATTGGATCAGAAAGCCTTTATTCATTTTGAATTTTCATTTATTCATGTAATGTAGGGAAGTCACTAGACTGGTACCGTGAAGCGTGGACAAATGAATGGGTAAGCTGATTGAAGTTAAAATGCCAGAATTGCATGTCAGACTGCAGAAAATAAGATTAAAAGGCTCAGAAATATGAGCATGCTGAAGTGAATGAACTATGTAGGGCAGGAATGCCCACCATGGAGAGCACAAAGGATATGCCATTACCAAGGCCATTAGAATGCATTATTGAGAGGGCCACCAGTAGTACTGAAAAATTTGCTAAATTCTCCTCTGTAAGGGGGCCTGATAGTAGCACAGACTCACTAATAGCAGTAACAATGATAGCACCCTAAACAATGGAAGCCAGCCTGCTACACTTAAACACTAGAAGCTATAAGGATGGGCAATGATCATAATAAGCTGCAAGACCAGAGTGACAGTCAAGGTTGAAGGAGTTTCCTGTACTTGCAAGAGGGTCAGCCATTTTGTTCTATTCAGGCATTCAACTGATTGGACAAGGCCCACCTACATTGGAGAGGGTCATCTGCTTTACTCAGACTGCTGAAAAGAATGTTAATATCACCCAGCTGCACTCTCACAGACACACTCAAATACTGTTTTACAAATGTCTGGAAATCCATAAGCCAGAAAAATTGACACATAAAATTAACCATTATAGTGAAGTGCAGTGGAAGCCTCTGGAACTGTTCCTCATCCAGACAAGAGAGGGAATATAAAACAATGTTTCATTCTAGGAGTAAGCAAAATTAGTGCCAGCCTTAAAGACCTAAAAGATGCAAGAATAGTAGTCCCCATGATGTCTATTTCATTTACCAATCTGGTATCCCAGAAACCAGGTAAATTCTGGAAAATGAAAGCAGACGACCACAAACTGACATTGTAGTAGTTTCAATTTTAACCACTGTAACACACGTCGTATCTTTGGTAGAGCAGATTAAAATGAACTCAGCTACATGAAATGCACCTATTGATTTGGTAAATATATTTTTTATAATTTAGTCATAAAAAAGAATCAGAACATTTTGCATTAAATGAAATGGACAACTTTACAGCAAGCAAGGTATGATTGCAGACTCACAGCCATGAATCTAGTGGTCATATTCCATACCACACCACATAGAACCTGCTGTCCTGAATGGAGGGTTGAAATGGTCTGCCGAAGTTCAGTTAAAGCATTAGGTTAGAAGTGGTAAGAGATTAGATTTTTATCTTTTAAGATGAGGATACAAATTAAATTAAGTTCCTTTATATGTCACTGTATTCCCATTAGGAAGAATATAAAGGTATGGAAAATAAGTCATCAAAATTGAAAAGGTCTCACTTATCATCATTTTCAGTGACCAACTAGAGCCCTTTGTGCTTCCCATCTATAAAACTCTGCAAGATTAGAGGTCTTGGTTCCTCTATTAGTCAGGGTTCTTCAGCAAAACCAAACACATAGGATGTGTGTGTACACACACACACACACACACACACACAGGCAATTTGCTAGAGAATGCCCTCTTGCCTGAGGAATCTGTTCCTTTTGTTCTCTGATTGAATAAGGCCCATCTAAGTAATGGAGGACATCTGCTTATTCAAAGTTAATTGATTTAAATATTAACCTCATCCAATATCACACTCCAAGTTGACATATAATATTAACCATTAGAATTCTACCTTTTTTCAAATTGGCACCTATGCACATCTTAAAACCATAGTTAATTCCAAATAAAGACAATAACAAAGTCATACATCCAAGTAATATGACAGGGCTAGCCTATGCACTACTAGAAACACACTAATACTTTCCCAGAAAAAGATGTAAAATCCCTATATGATGTTTATACTTTTTGATATTCTATAATTCAAATACTATGATGTAAAGCTAACAATACTTAAATTCTGTAATATAAAGTCAATAGATCTTATGTTACATAATAAGTATATAAGAAAGAACAAATATATTTGCACGATATACTCAGGACAATTACAGTCCTCATTTCTATAACTGGTCATGTAGTCATTTAGTCATAGCTGGGATCCATAACTACCTTTTTTAACCATTCTTTGTTATCTCTGCCTTTAGCAAACACCTCAGCTGGTTGTGGTTTCTTACCTGGCAGAGTGACCTGAATCTTCATTCATGAAGGGTCTGGGCCATCAGTAGCTCTGTCTGGGTTGGGTTGCTGTAGTTGTTTTCACAGGAAATGGTAAATCTTAGATGTATCCCAGGAGATCTCCTGTATTCCAGACATACTCTTTCATACTACCATGATGAAGTAGCACTCCAATTTCCTCACTGGTAGTCAGGATCAATAATCCCAGACACCTTTCAAAATTATTCTTGGCAGAGGTTGTCCTTTCATGAGCTTTCATATGGGAAACAAATATGTTTGCTATTTTTGTCCATATGGAAAAATGTATCCACATAACTCCCAGACTTTATTCTCATCAATTTTTCAATCATATTTGTCCCAGCTTCCTAACCATCCAGCCAAACCATTTGCCACAGACTATGAAGCAGTACAAAATCACACACCTGAACATTTCTCCTTCTAAGCAAAATGAGTGACCAGGTGCATTGCTCACAGTTCTGACAACTGGTGGAATTTTTCTTCACCACCGTCCTCAGGGATAGATCATAAAGGAGCTATAGTGCTAAAGCTATCCACTTTCAGATGATGCATGTATATCATGCAGAATCATCTAAACCAGGCCCAATTTTTCTGTTCCCCTGTCAATTGATGGTGAGAAGTTCCTCCTCATGAGACCATAGGTTAAGGCTACTAAAAAGAAGGCAGTGCAGTGGGAGTGGAGGCCATGGGCATTCAAACCACTTCCTCGTGTAACGTATTTGTGCCTTCAGAGCCTCCATCAACTGATCTCACATATACCACTTGCATTAGGTAATGTGAGCTCTGCTGTACATGTCCAACTTTATGGTTTGATGGGTAAGATGACTTTCGTTTGTGATGGGTAGCTCATGTTGTATAATAACCTGGTGACCCATAGTTAAACATTCAGTCTTTACTGAGACCCAGTAGCAGGCAAAGAGCTGTTTCTTAGAAGGAGAGAACTTGTCTGCAGGTGATGGCAGGGCCTTGTTCCAAAATCCTGAAGGCCTGTACTGTTACTGTAATTCACCTATAGGGGTTTGCCAAAGTCTTCAAACAACATGTCTATCTGCAATTGACACCTCAAGTTCCCTTGGATCTTCTGGATCATATGACCCAAGTGGCAGAGCAGCTTGCACAGCAGCCTTGATCTGTTGCAGAGCCTTCTCTTATTGTGGGATCCTACTCAAAACTATTTCCTCTTTAGATCACTTGGTAAAAAAGCCAAAATAACACAAGCTAATAAAAATATGTTGCTTCCCAAATCAAAAAGGCCCACTGGGCATTGTGTTTCTTTTTTGATTGTAGGAGAGGTCACATGCAGCAACTTATCTTTCACCTTAGAAGAGATATCTTGACATGTCTCACATCACAAGTCTCTAGTAATTTCACTGAGGCAGAAGACCTGTCAATTTTTGTCAGATTTTTTCCCTCCCCTTGACACAAGTATCTTATAAATAAGACTGCAGTGGTTGCTGCTACTGGCTCACTACATGAAATCAGCATAGTGTCATCGATGTAATGGAAGGGTGTGGTATCTCATATGTGGGAAAAGTGATTATGATAACTGTGAACTAAACAGTGCCATAGGGTTAGAGAGTTGATACACCCCTGAAGTAGGACACTGAAGATCTATTGCTGGACTTGCCAGCTGTAGTAAAAATGCTTCTGGAGATCTTTTTTAACAGGCATGGAGAAAAAAATATTTTCCAGATTAATAGTTGCATACTAGGTATCAGGGGATGTGTTAATTTGCTGAAGCAATGAAACCATATCTAGTATGACAGCTGCAATTGAAGTGACCATCTGGTTAAGCTTACAATAATCCATTGTAATTCTTTAAGATCCATCTGTCTCTGCTCAGGCCAAATAGAAGAGTTGAATGGGGATGTGATGAGAATCACCACCCTGCATGTTTAACATCTTTCAAATCCTTGATGGTGGCACTAAGCTCTGCAGTGTCTTCAGGAAAGTGGTAGAGCTTTTGGGCTTCTATTTTTCTAGGTAGAGGCAGTTCTGATAACTTCCATATGGCTTTTCCACCATAATAGTCCTCATTCTACAGGACAGGGAACCAGTGTGGGAATTCTGCCAGTTGCTGAGTATATCTATTTCAATTATGCATTCCAGAACTGGGGAAATAACCACAGGGTAGGCTCAGGGACCCATTTTACCCACTGTGAGATGAACCTGAGCTACAACTCCATGGAACATGTCATGCCCATGAGCTTCTATGTTGACTGGTAGACTGCAGTGATGCCTAGGGTCCCCTGAAATGTGTCAGTTCAGAGCCAGTGTCTAATATTCCCTGACATGTTTGATTATTTCCTTTTCTTCAAAGCAGTTACTCTAGTAAAAGGCTCTAGGTCCCTTTAGGGAAGGCTAAGAGAAAGATTAACAGTATAAGTTTTTGTCACTGGGTCAGGGTGCTTCCTCAAGGGGACCTAACCTCCCCTTCATTCAAGTGGTTCTGGCTCTATAAACTAGTTAAAATCTGGGAATTGACTAAGAGGCTGTAATTTTTTATGTTTTTATGATTTAGGCTAGACTTTCATTTATTTTACCTAAAACTTTTCTGCTTATACAAATCAGCTAAAAATTTTCTAGTCTTCCTATTTTACTTATAGAAATACTGTGATCAAATAGCCAATGCTGTAGGTCTGCGTGAGTTAGACTACTCTGATTTCTGCTTTGATTCTGCTATTAATTACTGTAATCACAACCAGCTCACTATTGGTGATTGGGTTCCATCATTTGGTCCTTGTCACCTCAGGATCTAATTACTCCCAATTACAACCTAACTGACTTTAGCTTAGTGACCATAGTTTTCATTAAGGTCTGGCCTCTGTAAAAGACTGGTCCCAGAGCTCTTCAAAAATTCTGGGGCTTCCCACCCAAATTTATTTCTCACAGTCATGGCAAAAGTTGAGTCTTCTGGACCCTCCCAGGTTGAGTGAGTAGATCTTAGATGAAAAATCCACTCTCACATTCCAACACCTTTGAACTGTTCCTTTATAGTAAATCAAGGAAAGTCTGGAATTTCATGTTCACATACTGTGTTCCATCTTTTGGTACATGTTTTAGCCAACAAACCACAAAAACTGTTGGAGTCTTTTTTAACTCTCTGAGCAACAACATTTAATGTAGAATCTGTGCTTAGTGGGTCCAGATGAATTAATCCAGCCTGATTCAACTTTTTTTGCCTTCCACCATTATTCCACACTCATAATATCCATCCCCACATATATTGTCTGAATTTTTATATGCATAAATAAGAAAACACAAGTAATTCTTTTATAGTGTAATTTTTTTGAATTACAATTTGTACCCCACTTTTAAGGGTCTACTGGAACTTGAGTTCAGTTACAAGGATAAAAGCAAAATGAGGTGGTGGGCGGTGAGTCCGAGGAAGACTCAGCTTTTTTTTGAAATGCAATTGCCTCAGGAGAGGCCATTACAGTTTCCTCAAGCAGTCCAGGATTCATCCTCTCAAATGTAGGTGGAGAAGCTGCTTCTACTGGCAAAGAAAACTCACTAGAATTTTGAGGCTCACTGTCCCAACTTCATTAGGGTCTTTTGATAGTTCCCAATTCAATCTTTCAGTATGCCATTATCAATGACCCACTTTAACAGTAGACACCTTATCAGTATGGGAACTCAGTATGTTTTATAAGTCAATCATCTGCAGAATGACATTCTGGGTTTGGTTTTTAGCAGTCTCTTCCCTGCCATTATCAGAGATAAGGGTCTCATTTAGGGTAGATATAGATGCCTTCAGGTCATTTACATGGTGCTGAGCTAGAAATTAAAATCATTAAGCTCGGCCGGGCGCGGTGGCTCAAGCCTGTAATTCCAGCACTTTGGGAGGCCGAGACGGGCGGATCACGAGGTCAGGAGATCGAGACCATCCTGGCTAATATGGTGAAACCCCGTCTCTACTAAAAAAATACAAAAAACTAGCGGGCGCGTTGGCGGGCGCCTGTAGTCCCAGCTACTTGGGAGGCTGAGGCAGGAGAATGGCGGGAACCCGGGAGGCGGAGCTTGCAGTGAGCTGAGATCCGGCCACTGCACTCCAGACTGGGCGACAGAGCGAGACTCCATCTCAAAAAAAAAAAAAAAAATCATTAAGCTCATTATTTTATTCCCCACTTTGTCCAGCGATGTTAGAAGCAGCCAGTCAGTCTTATCATACTCATTAGTTTGACAGAAATGTTTGAAAGTATCACATACATGGTCACTCAGATCTTTGCTTCTCATAAGTATTTGATTAGGGGGATCTAATGACAATGTTTTGCATAACTCTATTGCCAGACCATGCCATGTACTATAAGCGTTCTCTTTATTACTGGAAATAGAGCATTAGTAGTATCTTTAAAACTTATCAGATTTGGCCAGGAGTGGTGACTCATGCCTGTAATTCTAGCACTTTGGGAGGCCAAGACAGATGGATCAGCTGAGGTTAGGATTTCAAGACCAGCCTGCTCAACATGGTGAAAATCCATCTCTTCTAAAAATGTAAAACATTAACCGGGCGTGGTTAATGTAAAACATTAACCCTGCCTGTAATCCCAGCTACTCGGGAGGCTAAGGCAGAAGAACCACTTGAATCCTGGAGGTTGAGGTTGCAGTGAGCTGAGATCATGCAACTGCACTTCAGCCTGGGTGACAAGAGTGAAACTCCATCTCAAAAAAAACACTTAGATTAGTGAGCTAATTCCAGAAACCTCAGAATCAATCCAGAAAATTTATCCTTAATTTTATTTCTGTCTAGAAACATTCTTGATACCAAAAGTTTGTGTTAGGGTTCTCTAGAGAAACAGGTATGTTTCTATGTACATGTGTATATGTACATATATAGATATAATGAATCAGTTCACATGATTATGGATACTGGTGAGTCAAAAATCTGCAGTGTGCTCCAGTAGGCTGGGGACTTAGGAGAGTTGATGGTGCAGTTCTATTCTTAAGGCAGGCAGGCAGGCAGAGACCCAAGAGAGCTGATAGCGCAGATTTGGTTCTTAAGTAATCCACTGCAGAATTTCTTCTTTCTGGGGAAGGCTTGTTTATTTGATCTAGTCAGGCCTTCAACTTATTGGATGTGGCTGAAATGCTTTGTGAAACATAGTATAGTACAGCTGTGTATTTCCCTTCCTTCAGGTCAGTTAGACTCTGGTAAAAGATGTGTTGGATAGATGCTAGGAAAATCGTTTCTCTTGAAGCTAGGTATTGTTAAGAACAGAATCTTCTGCATGTATTTTTACGTGGTTACTTCCTAATCCCAATGTTTGAAGTATAAACCAAAAATAAAATTCTAAACTCCCACAAAAGATTGAATATACCTCCACTCTTGGTCAAGGGATTCCAAAGATATCTGAAAAATTAGTTTAGGCCATGATGAGAAAGAGGATGTGGGCATGCCTCATTATACACTCACCCTTTTGAAGTTTAGGCACAACTGACCAGCATTAACATTAAAACACAGATCTTAGGACTGATAAAACAGATTCTCTATAGATATAAGATACAAAATTCCAACATGACTCTAGTATGTTATCACATGACAGATAACAGGCTCTAAAGGAAATCAAAGTATGTTAGTCTGATATATATTTCTTTTAAAAATTATTGTTATTGTTATTTTTATAGGCACTTTATTTATTTATTTAATCAAGAAGAGCTGTTGAGCGTCTACCTCAAGATAGCATGACAGTCATCACTCAAAATTAACAAGGCTAAGCCAAAACAAAGTTTTTTATTACTCCTGCTCTTATCCACAACAATTATTTTCCTTTTTAAAAGTCTTCCCTATTTATGTAAATTATTACACCATTCACACCTTGAACACATTTGTAAATTACTTTTTTACTGTGGGTATATACATACAACATAATATTTACCATTTTAACAGTTTCAAGTGTTCAGTTCAGTGGTATCAAAGAAATCCATAATGTTGTGCAACCATCACCACTATCCGTCTCTGTAACTATTCATCTTGTAAAACTAAAACTCTATCTTCATTAAGCAATAACTTCTTATGCCCCTCTCCTCTTCTACCTTTGCCTTTGGCAACCATCATTCTAATTTCTGTCTCCAGGATTTTGACTACTCTATTTCACACAAGTGGAATTATATAGTATTTGTCTTCTTGTGACTGGCTTATACCACTTAGCATAATGATCTCAATGTTTATCCTTGTTGTTGCATATGTTAGAATTGCCTTCCTTTTTAGATTGAATACTATTTCATTGTATTTATAGTTCATACTTTGTTATGCAATCATCTGTCAACAGACATGAACTGCTTCCACATTTTAGCTACTGTAAGTAATACTGCTGTGAACATTGGTTGTACAAATATCTCTTCAAGACCCCGCTTTCAATTCTTTTGAGTATATGCACAGAAGTGAAACTACTGGATCATAGACCACATTATTTCTGATATATGCTCAGGCCTGATTTCTTCTCTTTTTTTTTTTTTTTTTTTTTGGTAGTTCTCATACTGTCTGGGACTGTAATCCTTTTGTAATCTATGATCACTCTAACTGTAGTCTCCAAAATAATATCTCTACCTGCACTCTTGTTTTCCAGTTCTCTTTACATAGAGCAATTGTAGTAAGATTTTTAAAGCATAAAATAGTAAATTAATTATATCCTCTCAAAAAAGACAGATGGCAATTAAAACAATCCCAAATTTCTGATAATGTTCTACAATGCAGGTATCAAAATATTTGGCTTCTGAATTTTACATGACCAAATATATGTACATATATTCCTTGCCCAACATACAATTTCCTGTATCTCATAAAAATACAAACAATACGAATGTCTTCCAGGACATTTGCAACTTTTTAAAAAATTTATGGGGTCTATTTGTTTATTTGTTTTCCGATTGGAAAGTCTCTCAAATGTTCACATTCCTGACATTTCTGTTCATTTAAATGCCATCTCAAATGTCACTTTTTCATTATGGAGTTCTCTCATGATCCTAGGCAGGGGACTCATCTAGTCACTTTCACATTATGCCTAATCATATTACATTTTCCTTTTGTCCTTTTTTTCGTTTTGTTTTGTTTTTACTTTAAGTTCTAGGGTACGTGTGTACAATGTGCAGGTTTGTTACATATGTATACATATGCCATGTTGGTGTGCTGCACCTATTAACTTGTCATTTACATTAGGTATATCACCTAATGCTATCCCTTCCCTCCACCCATCCGCCAGCAGGCCCCGTGTGTGATGTTCCCCACCCTGTGTCCATGTGTTCTTATTGTTCAGCTCCCACCTATGAGTGAGAACATGTGGTGTTTTGTTTTCTCTCCTTGTGATAGTTTGCTCAGAATAATGGTTTCCAGCTTCATCCATGTCCCTATAAAGGACAAGAACTCATCCTCTTTTATGGTTGCATAGAATTCCATGGTGTATATGTGCCACATTTTCTTAATCCAGTCTATCATTGATGGAAATTTAGGTTAGTTCCAAGTCTTTGCTATTGTGAATAGTGCCACAATAAACATACATGTGCATGTGTCTTTATAGCAGCATGATTTATAATCCTTTGGGTATATGCCCAGTAATGGGATGGTTGGATCAAACTAGATCCTTGAGGAATCACGACACTGTCTTCCACAAAGGTTGAACTAGTTTACAGTTCCACCAACAGTGTAAAACTGGTCCTATTTCTTCACGTCCTCTCTAGCACCTGTTGTTTCCCTACTTTTTAATGATCGCCGTTCTAACTGGTGTGAGATGGTATCTCATTGTAGTTTTCATTTGCATTTCTCTGATGGTCAGTGATGATGAGCATTTTTTCATGTGTCTGTTGGCTGCATAAATGTCTTGTTTTGAGAAGTGACTGTTCATATCCTTTGCCCACTTTTTGATGGGGTTATTTGATTTTTTCTTATAAATTTGTTTAAATTCTTTGTAGATTCTGGATATTAGCCCTTCATCAGATGGGTAGATTATAAAATTTTTCTCCCATTCTGTAGGTTGTCTGTTCACTCTGATGGTAGTTTCTTTTGCTGTGCAGAAGCTCTTTAGTTTAATTAGATCCCATTTGTCAATTTTGGTTTTTGTTGCCATTGCTTTTGGTGTTTTATTCATGAAGTCCATGCCCATGCCTATGGCCTGAATGGTATTGCCTAGGTTTTCTTCTAGGGTTTTTATGGTTTTAGGTCTAACATTTAAGTATTTAGTCCAACTTGAATTGATTTTGCATAACGTGTAATGAAAGGATCCAGTTTCAGCTTTCTACATATGACTAGCCAGTTTTCCCAGCAACGTTTATTAAATAGGGAATTCTTTCCCCATTTCTTGTTTTTGTCAGGTTTGTCAAAGATCGGATGGTTGTAGATGTGTGGTATTATTTCCAAGGGCTCTATTCTGTTCCATTGGTCTATATCTCTGTTTTGGTACGAGTTCCATGCTGTTTGATTACTGTAGCCTTGTACTATAGTTTGAAGTCAGGTAGTATGATGCCTCCAGCTTTGTTCTTTTGGCTTAGGATTGTCTTGGCAATGCAGGCTCTTTTTTGGTTCCATATGAACTTTAAAGTTGTTTTTTCCAATTCTGTGAAGAAAGTCTTTGGTATCTTGATGAGGATGGCATTGAATCTATAAATTACTTTGGGCAGTATGCCCATTTTCATGATACTGATTTTTCCCATCCATGAACATGGAATGTTCTTCTATTTGTTTGTGTCCCTTTTTATTTCATTGAGCAGTGGTTTGTAGTTCTCCTTGAAGAGGTCCTTCACATCCCTTGTAAGTTGGATTCCTAGGTATTTTATTCTCTTTGAAGCAATTGTGAGTGGGAGTTTACTCATGATTTGGATGTCTGTTATTGGTGTATAGGAATGCTTGTGATTTTTGCACATTGATTTTGTATACTGAGACTTTGCTGAAGTTGCTTATCAGCTTAAGGAGATTTTGGGCTGAGATGATGGGGTTTTCTAAATATACAATCATGTCATCTGCAAACAGGGACAATTTGACTTCTTCTTTTCCTAACTGAATACCCTTGATTTCTTTCTCTTGCCTGATTGCCCTAGCCAGAACTTCCAACACTATGTTGAATAGGAGTGGCGAGAGAGGGCATCCCTGTCTTGTGCCAGTTTTCAAAGGGAATGCTTCCAGGTTTTGCCCTTTCAGTATGATATTGGTTGTGGGTTTGTCATAAATAGCTCTTATTATGTTGAGATACACTCCATCAATACCTAGTTTATTGAGAGCTTTTAGCATGAATGGCTGTTGAATTTTGTCAAAGGCCTTTTCTGCATCTATTGAGATAATCATGTGGTTTTTATCTTTGGTTCTGTTTATATGCTGGATTACGTTTATTGATTTGCATATGTTGAACCAGCCTTGCATTCCAGGGAGGAAGGCAACTTGATCATGGTGGATAAGCTTTTTGATGTGCTGCTGGATCTGGTTTGCCAGTATTTTATTGAGGACTTTTGCATCGATGTTCATCAGGGATATTGGCCTAGAATTTTCTTTTTTGCTGTGTCTCTGCCAGGCTTTGGTATCAGGATGATGTTGACCTCATAAAATGAATTAGGGGGGGATTGCCTCTTTTTCTATTGATTCAAATAGTTTCAGAAGGAATGCAATCAGCTCCTCTTTGTACTTCTGGTATAATTTGGCTGTGAATCTGTCTGGTCCTGGACTTTTTTTTGGTTGGTAGGCTACTAATTATTGCTTCAATTTCAGAACCTGTTATTGTTCTATTCAGGGATTAAACTTCTTCCTGGTTTTAGTCTTGGGAGGATGTTTGTGTACAGGAATTTATCCATTTCTTGTAGATTTTCGAGTTTATTTCCATAGAGGTGTTTATAGTATTCTCTGATGGTAGTTTGTGTTTCTGTGGGGTCAGTGGTGATATCTCCTTTATCGTTTTTTATTGTGTCTATTTCATTCTTCTCTGTTTTCTTCTTCATTAGTCTTGCTAGTGGTCTATCAATTTTGTTGATCTTTTTAAAGAAACAGCTCCTGGATTCATTGATTTTTTGAAGGGTTTTTTTGTGTCTCTATCTCCTTCAGTTCTGCTCTGATCTTAGTTATTTCTTGCCTTCTGCTAGCTTTTGAATGTGTTTGCTCTTGCTTCCCTAGTTCTTTTAATTGTGGTGTTAGGGTGTCAATTATAGGTCTCTCCAGCTTTCTCTTGTGGGCATTTAGTGCTATAAATTTCCCTTTACACACTGTTTTAAATGTGTCCCAGAGATTCTGGTATGTGGTATCTTTGTTCTCATTGGTTTCAAAGAACATCTTTATTTCTGCCTTCATTTCTTTTATTTACCCAGTAGTCATTCAGGGGCAGGTTCTTCAGTTTCCATGTAGTTGAGCAGTTTTGAGTGAGTTTCTTAATCCTGAGTTCTAGTTTGATTGCCCTGTGGTCTGTGAGACAGTTTGTTATATTTTCTGTTCTTTTACATTTGCTGAGGAGTGCTTTACTTCCAACTATGTGGTCAAATTTGGAATAAGTGTGATGTGGTGCTGAGCAGACTGCATATTCTGTTGTTTCGGGGTGTTGAGTTCTGTAGATGTCTATTATGTCGACTTGGTGCAGAGTTGAATTCAATTCCTGGATATCCTTGTTAAGTTTCTGTCTTGTCGATCTGTCTAATGTTGACAGTGGGGTGTTGAAGTCTCCTATTATTATTGTGTGGGAGTCTAAGTCTCTTTTTAGGTCTCTCAGGACTTGCTTTATGAATCTGGGTGTTCCTATATTGGGTGCATATTTAGGATACTTAGCTCTTCTTGTTGAATTGATCCCTTTCTCATTATGTAATGGCCTTCTGTGTCTCTTTTGATCTTTGTTGGTTTAAATTCTGTTTTATCAGAGACCAGGATTGCAACTCCTGCTTTTTTTGTTGTTTTCCATTTGCTTGATAGATCTTCCTCCATCCCTTTACTTTGAGCATATGTGTGTCTCTGCATGTGAGATGGGTCTTATGAATACAGCACACTGATGGGTCTTGACTCTTTATTCAATTTGCCAGTCTGTGTCTTTTAATTGGAGCATTTAGCCCATTTACATTTGAGTTAATATTGTTATGCGTGAATTTGATCCATCTTTATGATATTAGCTGGTTATTTTGCTCATTAGTTGATGCAGTTTCTTCCTAGTACTGATGGTCTTATTTGGCATGTTTTTGCAGTGACTGTTAGTTGTTGTTCCTTTCCATGTTAAGTGTCTCCTTCAGGAGCTCTTGTAAGACAGGTCTGGTGGTGACAAAATCTCTCCGTATCTGTTTGTCTGTAAAGTATTTTATTTCTCCAACACTTAGGAAGCTTAGTTTGGCTGGATATGAAATTCTGGGTTGAAAATTCTTTTCTTTAAAGATGTTGAATATAGGTCCCCACTCTTTTCTGGCTTGTAGAGTTTCTGCCAAGTGATCTGCTGTTAGTCTGATGGCCTTCCCTTTGTGGGTAACCTGATCTTTCTCTCTGGCTGCCCTTAACATTTTTTTTTCCTTTGTTTCGACTTTAGTGAATCTGACAATTATGTGTCTTGGAGTTGTTCTTCTTGAGGAGTATCTTTGTGGCGTTCTCTGTATTTCCTGAATTTGAATGTTGGCCTGCCTCGCTATATTGGGGAAGTTCTCCCGGATGATATCCTGAAGAGTGTTTTCCACCTTGGTTCCATTCTCCCTGTCACTTTCAGGTACACCAATCAGACGTAGATTTGGTCTTTTCACGTAGTCCCACATTTCTTGGAGGCTTTGTTCGTTTCTTTTTACTCTTTTTTCTCTAAACTTCTCTTCTCACTTCATTGCATTCATTTGATCTTCAATCACTGATACCCTGTCTTGCATTTGATCAAATCTGCTACTGAAGCTTGTGCGTGTGTCATGTAGTTCTTGTGCCATGGTTTTCAGCTCCATCAGGTCATTTAAGGACTTCTCTACACTTTTTATTCTAGTTAGCCATTTGTTTACTCTTTTTTCAAGGTTTTTAGCTTCTTTGTGATGCGTTCAAACATCCTCCTTTAGCTTGGAGAAGTTTTTTATCACCAATCTTCTGAAGCCTTCTTCTCTCGACTCGTCAAAGTCATTCTCTGTCCAGCTTTGTTCTGTTGCTGGTGAGGAGCTGTGTACCTTTGGAGAAGAGGTGCTCTGATTTTTAGATTTTTCAGCTTTTTTTGCTCTGGTTTCCTCCTATCTTTGTGGTTTTATCTACCTTTGGTCTTTGATGATGATGATGATATACAGATGGGGTTTTGGTGTGGATGTCCTTTCTGTTTGTTAGGTTTCTTTCTAACAGTCGGTATCCTCAGCTGCAGGTCTGTTGGAGTTTGCTGGAGGTTCACTCCAGACCCTGTTTGCCTGGGTATCACCAGCAGAGGCTGCAGAACAACAAATGTTGCTACCTACTCCTTCCTCTGGATGATTCATCTCAGAGGGGCACCTGGCCTTATGAGGTGTCAGTTGCCCCCCTACTGGGAAGTGCCTCCCTGTTAGGCTACTTGGGGGTTAGTGACCCATTTGAGGAGGCAGTCTGTCCATTCTCAGATCTCACACTCCATCCCAGGAGAACCACTACTCTCCTCAAAGCTGTCTGACAGGGACGTTTAAGCCTGTTGAACTTTCTGCTGCATTTTGTTCAGATATGCCCTGCCCCTAGATGTGGAGTCTACAGAGCAGGCAGGCCTCCTTGAGTTGCGGTGGGCTCCACACAGTTTGAGCTTCCCAGCCTCTTTGTTTACCTACTCAAGCCTCAGCAATGGAGGACGCCTCTCCTGCAGCCTCGCTGCCGCCTTGCAGTTCGATCTCAGATTGCTGTGAGAGAGGATCTGTGGGCATGGAACCCTCCAAGCCAGGCACGGGATATAATCTCCTGGTGTGCCATTTGCTAAAGCCACTGGAAAAGTGCAGTATTAGGGTGGGAGTGTCCTGATTTTCCAGGTGCCATCTATCACAGCTTCCCTTTGCTAGGAAAGGGAATTCACCAACCCCTTGAGCTTCCCAGGTGAAGGGATGCCTCACCCTGCTCCGTGAGCTGCACCTACTTGTCTGGCAGGCCCCAGTGAGATGAACCCAATACTTCAGTTGGAAATGCAGAAATTACCCATCTTCTGCATTGTTTACACCGGGAGCTGCAGACTGGAGCTGTTCCTATTTGGCCATCTTGGCGCCACCTATTATTATTATTATTATTTTAGAGTCACGGTTTTACTCTGTCACCCAGGCTGGAGTGAAGTGGTGTGAACACAGCTCACTGAAGCCTTGACCTCCTGGGCTCAGGCAATTCTCCCACCTCAGCCCCGCCAAGCAGCTGGGACTACAGGTGTGTACCACCACACCTGACTATTTTTTTTTTTTTTTTGTCATTTTTTTTTGTAGAGATGGGGTTTCAACAAGTTGCCCAGGCTAGTCATGAACTCCTGAACTCAAGCAATCTGCCTACCTCAGTCTCCCAAAGTGCTGGGCTTTCAGGCTACCAAATATATTTCTTTTACATATTTTGAAATGTCCTTGGAAAGCTCTCTCCGATGGGGTACATTTACATTTTATAGAGAATCCTCTTTCCTTTCCAGAACTTTTTCTGATTGCAGGGATTAGCTTACAGTCTATCACCTTTTAAAGGTCCGAAAAGGAAACATTTGCTACCTATTGCCTCTAAGGGTGGCCACTTATCAGACTTCATCTACATAACAAGAGCCTTGGCGTTCACAACCCCTTATCTGAACCCAGAAATTTATTTCTATTTATTCCACACATTTATGTAACTTAACTCTTTCAACCAATTGATAATCAGAACTCTTTGAATCCACCTAAGAGGTGTAAGCTCCTGCTTCAAGTCATCCTCCCTTTCCAGACTGAACCAGTGTAAACCTTACATATATTGATTGATGTCTTATGTTGCCCTAAAACATACAAAACCAATTACCTTGAGCATATGGTCTCGGGACCTCTTGAGGCTGTGTCCTGGGTCAGTATCCTGAACCTTGGCAAAAGTACATCTCTAAATTTATTGAGACTTATCTCAGATAATTATTTGGTTTACAGAACTATCAAAGTTTTTCTTGTATCTTTATTGTGAGAAGTTAATAGGGCTTATGAAGGAAAACAACGAACAAAAACTAGAGGGTCTTTCTGAGACTGGGCCCCCCCCACAGTTTCTTAATTAATACATACTAACTATACCTATTTATGAAGTATGTGTGATATTTTGATACATGCATGCAATGAGCAATGATCAAATCAGGGTGTTTAAGATATTCATCACCTCATACATTTATCACTTATATGTATGGGCAACATTTCTAGTTTTCTGGCTTTTTTAAAATGTGCAATAAACTATGGTTAAATATAGTCACCCTACTGCAGTATCAAAAATTAAAATGTATTTATTCTATCTAACTGTATGTTTGTACCCTTTAATCAAACTGACTTTATCATCACCCCATGACCATTACCTTTCCCAGAATTTGGTAACCATCATTCTACTTTCTACCTCCAAGAGATGAACTTTTTTAGCTCCCACATATGAGCGAGAACATAGGATCATTTTCTTTGCCTGGCTTCTTGCACTTAGCATAATGATATCTAGTTCTGTCCATGTTCCTGCAAATGATATAATTTTATTTTTTATGACTGAATGGTATTCCATTGTGTATATACACCACATTTTCCTTATACACATATCTGTCGATGGACACTTACATTAATTCCATAACTAGGCTATAGTGAACAGTGTTGTGATAAACATGGGATTGTAGCTATTCTTTTGACGTACTGATTTCCTTTCCTTTGGATAAATAGCCAGTAGTGAGAATGTTAGATCAGATAGTAGTTCTATTTTTAGTTTGAAGAATCCTTCATGCTGTTTTCAATAGTACCTATACTGATTTACATTTCCATCAATAGTGTATAAGAGTTTTATTTTCTCCATATCTCCATACAGGATGTCTTATTTTTGATAATAGTCATTCTTGCTGGGGTACAATGATATCTCATTGTGGTTTTAATTTTTTTCATACACCTGTTGTCCATTTGTAGGCTTTTTAAAGATATGTCTATTAATATCCTTTGTCCGTTTTTAATAATATTATGATTTGCTGTTGAGTTGCTTGAATTCCTTCTGAATATTCTTGGGTATATTGTGAATATTATTCTCTTGCCAGGTGACTAAGTTTGCAAATATTTTCTTTCATTTTACAGGGTGTCTTGTTACTCTAACAATTGTTTCATTTGCTCTGCAGAGCTTTGTAGTCTAATATAGACCCATTTGTCTCTTTTTGTTTTTGTTGCCTATGCTTTTGAAGTCTTAGCTATAAAACCTTTGCCCAGATCAATGTCCCAAAGCATTTCCCCTATTTTTTCTTCTAGTAGTTTATAAATTGAAGTATTAGGTTTAGATATGTAATCCATTTTGAGTTGAAATTTGTACATGGGAAGAGATAAGTATCTGTTTTTATTATTTGGCATATGGATATTCAATTTACCTAGCACCACTTATTAAAGAGGCTGTCCTTTCCCCAATGGATGCTTTTGGCACCATTGTCAAAAATCAGTTGACTTAAATATGTGAATTTATTTCTGAAATTTCTATTCAGTTCCATTGGTCTAAGTGTCTGTTTCTTTATGCCAATACTATGCTGTGTTAGGTATGATAGCTTTGTAGCATATTTTGAAGTCAGGCAGTGTGATGCCTACAACTTTGTTCTTTCTTACCCAGTATTGATTTTGCTATTTGGGGTCTTCTGGGGGTTCATAAAAATTTTACAATTTTTTTTTTTTTTTACTTATTTGAAGAATGTCATTATATTATGATAGGGATTGCATTTCATATGTAGGTTGTCTTGGGTAGTGTGGTCATTTTAACAATATTAATTTTTCTGATCCATGAGCATGGGATGCCTTTTCATTTATTTGTATCCTCCTCAATATTTGTCATCAGCATTTTATTATTTTCATTGTAGCGGTATTTTATCACTTTGGTTAGATTTATAACTAGGTATTTTATTATATATTTTATAACTATTGAAAAAAGGATAGCCACGTTGACTTACTTGTCATCCAGTTTATTATTGGGAAATAGAAACGTTATGGTTTTTATCTGTTGATTTTCTCTGCTGCAACTTCACTAAATTATTCATCAGTTTTAAGAGATTGTTGACTTTTACTATATGTAAGATAATGTCATATGCAAAGAGGAATAATTTGACTTATCCAATTTGGATGCCTTTCTTTCTCCTGCTTAATTATTCTGACTAATTCAGTACTATGTTGAATAGGAGTAGTGAAAATGAGCATCTGTGTCTTGTTAGAGTTCTTAGAGCAAAGGCTTTTCCTCATGAAGTATGATGTAGGCTGTGAATCTGTCATTACAAACTTTATTAAGTTGAACATATTTCTTCTATTTCTAATTTGTTGAGAGTTTTTATTATAAAGTGATGCTGAATTTTATCAAATGTTTTCTCTGTGTCTATTGAGGTATTTTTTGTACTTTATTCTATTGATGTGATGTATTACATTTATTGATTTGCATTTGTCAAAACATTCTTACATCCCTGAGATAAATCCCACTTGATCATGGTATATTACCATTTTGATGTGTTGTGGGATTCAGTTTACAGTCTTTTGTTGAAGAATTTTGTGTCTATATTGATCAGGATTATTGGCCTATAGTTTTTATTTTCTGTTGTATCTTTCTCTGGTTTGGGTAGCAAAGTAACGCTGACTTCACAGAATTCGTTAGAAAATATCTCCTCATTTTTAATTTTTGGAAACATGTTGAGTATTTTGTTCATTATTCTTTATAAGTTTGATAGAATTCAGCAGTATAGTCATATTGTTCTGGGCTTTTCTTTTGTTGAAAGGTTCTTTATTACTGATTCAATCTTGATTATGGGTCTGTTCAGGATTTCTATTTATCCTGGTTCAATCTGGGTAGGTTTCATTTGTTAAGGAATTTATGTTTTATCTAGGTTTTTTCAATTTTTTATCATACAGTTATTTATAAGAGTCTCTAAGAATCCTTTCTAGTCTGCGATGTTGGCTTCAGACAAGATTTCCATTTCTCTTCTGTCCCAAAATTGCGGATGATTACTATATAGTAATATTTTATATGTGCTAACAAGTTATTTGATTGAATTAAGGCTTCACTTATGAAGCAACTATAGAAAAAAAATAGGATAATTTTCTATCACTATAAAGCATATATGTACTTTAGTAAACACGGTACAACAGTTGTGAGAGTAATTGCCATTATAATGAGTTTTAAAACAAAGATGTCTAATCTCCCAACTATAATTTATTCATGTTTTAAATTTGAAAGGTTTATCTAAAGGAATCAGAAGATAAAACATGAGTTACAAAAATTAGAAAAGAGGAAAATACATTTTTATTAGTTGCATGTTTTCTTGAGAGAAAGAACAAAAAACCAACTTAAAAATATTAAAACTCTCCTCAGAATTTAGTACACTTTTCTTTCATTAAATAAATATACAAGAGGGAGGACTTAAGATGACCAACTAGAAGCAGTGGCAATCAGAGACTCTCATCAAAAACAACCATAATAACATGCTGAGGTATCCTGGTTCTGTCATCAGAACTAACTAGGCAGCTGGCATGACCCATGGAGAAGAAGGAAGAGCAGTGTGATGTGACTGCCCACCTGAGAGCCACATGGGGCAGGAGAACCCCCACCTCCCAGCCAAAAAAGGCAGTAAGTGAGCATGTTATCCAGACTGTGAAACTGCTTTCTCCAGAGAACTGTACAATCCATGACTGGAAGATCCCACTCATGAGCCCACACCCCTGGGGCCTAGGGTCCTAACCACGGAACTGTGCAGATTCTCAACTAGAATCCACTCAGCTAGAATCTGCTTAAGCCTGCTGAGTTCCCAGGGGGAGGGGTGGCAAGCACCACAGCTGCAGCTGCCTGCTGTCTAAGCCTAAGCCTTTGGAGCTTAGGGCCTTTGGGGGAGGGGCAGCAGCCAACACTGGGACTACTAGCTACCTAAACACACTAAGTTCCCAGAGTCGGGGAAGGGTGACAGCCATCTCTATAGCTCCAGGCTGTGCTTTTCCCCTGCGGAAGCCAGGGAGGCTGGACAGCTTGGTCCCAAGAGGTATTTCCCACAGCCCAATACACCGGCTGTGGTGGACTGTGGCCAGAGTGCCTCATCAGGCCTGACCCTGACCCATCCCTCCTCACAGGGTGGGATCTCCCTGAAGGAACTCCAACAATTCCAGCCAGAGGCTCCATGACAGAACTCTGATCTCCCTGGGCCTGAGTCCCTATGGGGAGGAGTGGCCACAGTTTCCATGGACCAGCAGACTTATTCTTTCCTCCTGCTACTTTTGAGGAATCCAGGCAGCCCAGATGAGTGTGTTTCCCCCAGCAAAGCACACCCCTTCCATCAAGGGACAGCCGAAGTGCTTTGGTAAATGGGTCCTGCTCCCCATACTATCCAACTGGGTGAGACCCTCCAACAGGGGTTGTCAGACACCCTATACAGGAGTGTTCATACTGGCATCAGTTCAGTGTCACTCAAGGTCAAAGATCCCAAAGGAAGAAACACGCACCCATCTTTGCTGTTCCCCAGTCTCCTCAAGTGACCTCTCCAAGTGTGGGAGCGAAGCAGATGAATATGGCATGAAGGGAACCTTCGGCAAACCACAGCAGCCTTACAGAAGAGGGACCTGCCCATTGAAAGAAAAACAACCAGAAAGCAATAACAGCAGCAGCAACAAAAAGAGTCCCCACATAAAACTCATCCAAGGGTCAGCAGCCTCAAAGATCAAAACTAGACAAACTCATAAAGATGAGAAAAAAAATAAATGAAAAAATGCTGAAAACCCAAAAGGCCAAAGTGTCTCTTCTCCTCCAAATGATAGCAGCACCTCTCCAGCAAGGACGCAGAACTGGACGGAGGATGAGGTGGACGAATTGACAGAAGTAGCCTTCAGAAGGTGGGCAATAACAAACTCCACTGAGCTAAAGGAGCATGTTCTAACCCAATGCAAAGAAGCTAAGAACTTTGATAAAAGGTTACAGGAGCCGCTAACTAGATAACCAGTTTAGAGAGGAACATAAGTGACATGATGGAGCTGAAAAGCAGCGCATGAGAACTTCGTGAAGCATATACAAATATCAATAGCCGAATGTATCAAGCAGAAGAAAGGATACTGGAGTTAGAAGACCATCTAGCTGAAATAAGGAATGCAGACAAGATTAGAGAAATAAAGAATGAAAATGAATGAATAAAACCTCCAAGAAATAAGAGACTATGTAAAAAGACCAAATCTACAATTGATTGGAATACCTGAAAGAGATGGGGAGAATGGTATCAAGTTGGAAAACACACTTCGGGATATTATCCCAGAGAACTTCTCCAATCTTGCAAGACAGGCCAACATTCAAATTCAGGAAATACAGAGAATACCACTAAAATACCCCATGAAAAGATCAACCGCCAGGCACATAGTTATTAGATTTTTAAAGGATGAAACGAAAGAAAAAAAAAATGGTAAGGGCATCCAGAAATAAAGGCTAGGTCACTTACAAAGGGAAGCCCATCAGACTAACAGCAGATCCCCATTAGGAACCCTACAAGTCAGAAGAGAGTAAGGGCCAGTATTCAACATTCTTAAGTAAAAGAATTTTCAACCAAAATTTTCATATTTAGCCAAACTAAGCTTCATAAGCAAAGGAGTAAGAAAATCTTTTTAAGACAAGCAAATGCTGATGGATTTTTGCCACTACTAGACCTGCCTTGCAAGAGTTTCTGAAGGAAACACTAAATATAGGAAGGAAAAAACAGTACCACCACTGCAAAAACACACCAAAATATAAAGACCAATGACACTATGAAGAAACTGCATCAACTAGTGTGTAAAATAACCAGATAGCATCATCATGACAGGGTCAAATTCACACATAACAACATGAACCTTAAATGTAAATGGGCTAAGTGCCCCAATTAAAAGACACTGATTGGCAAATTGGACAAAGAGTCAAGTCTCATTGGTGAGATGTAATCAGGAGACCCATCTCACATGCAAAACCACACAGGCTCAAAATAAAGGGATGGAAGAAAATTTACCAAGCAAATGGAAAGAAAAAAAAAAAAAAGCAGGGATTATAATTCTAATCTTGGACAAAACAGACTTAAAACCAACAAAGATCAAGAAAGACAAAGAAGGGCATTGCATAATGGTAAAGGCATCAATTCAATAAGAAGAGTTAAATATGTGTGAATCTCCATAATCCAATATAGAAACACCCAGATTTATATAACAAGTTATTAGAGACCTACAAAGAGACTTACACTCTCACACAATAATAGTGGGAGACTTGAACATCCCACTATCAGTATTAGACAGATCAGTGAGACTTAAAATTAACAAGGATATTCAGGACTTAAACTCAGCTCTAGATCAAGTGTACCTAATAGACATCTACAGAACTCTCCACCCCAAATCAACAAAGTATACATTCTTCTCAGTGCCACATGGCACTTATTCTAAAATCAACCACTTAAGTGGAAGTAAAATACTCCTCAGCAAATGCAAAAGAAATGAAATCATAGCAAATAGTCTCTTAGACCACAGTTCAATCAAATAAGAATTCAGGGTTAAGAAACTCACTCAAAACTGTACAATTACAAGGAAATTAAACAGCCTGCTCCTGAATGACTCCTGGGTAAATAATAAAATTAAAGTAGAAATCAAGAAGTTCTTTGAAACCAATGAGAACAAAGAGACGACATACTGGAATCTCTGGGACACAACTAAATGAGTGTTAAGAGGAAAATTTATAGCACTAAATGCCCACATCAGAAAGCTAGAAAGATCTCAAATTGTCACCCTATCATTACAATTAAAAGAACTAGAAAAGCAAGAGTAATAAATCAAAAAGCACAGAAGACAAGAAATAACTAAGATCAGAGCAGAACTGAAGGAGATAGAGACATGAAAACCCTCTATGCAAATAAACTAGAAAATCAGGAAGAAATGGTTAATTCCTGGACAAATACACACTCCTAAGACTAAACCATGAAGAAATTAAATCTCTGAATATACCAATAACAAGTTCTGAAATTGAGGCAGTAATTAATAGACTACCAACCAAAAAAAAAAAAAAAAAAAAGCCCAGGACCAGACAGATTCACAGCCAAATACTACCAGAAGTACAGGGAGGAGCTGGTTCTATTCCTTGTGAAACCATTCAAACAATTGGAAAGAAGGACTCCCCTCTAACTCATTTTATGAGGCCAGCATCATCCTGATACCAAAACCTGGCAGAGAAGCAACAAAAAAAGAAAATTTCAGGTCAATATTCCTGATGAACATTGATGCAAAAATCCTCAATAAAATACTGGCAAACTGAATCCAGCAGCACATAAAAAAGCTTGTTTACCACAATCAAGTTGGCTTCATCCCTGGGATAAACCAAGGCTGGTTCAACATAGGCAAATCAATAAATGCAATCCATCACATAAATAGAACCAATGATAAAAACCACATGATTATCTCAGTAGATGCAGAAAGGGCTTTCCTTAAAATTCAACATCTCTTTGTGTTAAAAACTCTCAATAAACTAGGTATTGATGGAACATATCTCAAAATAGTAAGAGCCATTTATGACAAACCCACAGCCAATATCCTATCAAATGGGCAAAACTGGAAGCATTCCCTTTGAAAACCAGCACAAAACAAGGAGGCCGCCTCTCACCACTCCTATTCAATAATACTGGAAGTTCTGGCCAGGGCAATCAGTCAAGAAAAAGAAATAAAGGGTATTCAAATAGGAAGAGAGCAAGTCAAATTGTCTGTTTGCCAGTGACACAATTCTGTATTTAGAAAACCCCACCATCTCAGCCACAAAAGTCCTGAAGTTGATAAGCAAATTCAGCAAAGTCTCAGGATAAAAAATCAATGTACAAAAATCACAAGCATTTCTATACACTAACAATTGACAAGCAGAGAGTCAAATCATGAGTGAACCCCCATTCACAATTGCTACAAAGAGAATAAAATACCTAGCAATACAGCTAACAAGGGATGTGAAGGAGTTCTTCAAGGAGAATGACAAACCACTGCTTGAAGAATTAAGAGAGGACACAAACAAATGGAAAAACATTCCATCCTCATGGATGGAAAGAATCAGTATCATGAAAATTGCCATACTGCCCAAAGTAATTTACAGATTCAGTGTTATTCCCAACAAAATATCATGGATATTGCTCACAGAATTTAATTTAAAAAAAAACTACTTTAATTTGATATGAAACCAAATAAAGAGTCCATATGACCAAGACAATCCTAAGCAAAAAGAACAGAGCTGGAGGCTTCATGCTACCTGACTTCAAACTATACTACGAGGCTACAGTAACCAAAATAGCATGGTACTGGTACCAAAACAGACATATAGACCAATGGAACAGAACAGACACCTCAGTATTTACACCACACACGCACAACAATCTGATCTTCAACAAACCTGATAAAAACAAGCAATGGGAAAAGAATATCATATTTAATAAATGGTGCTGGGAAAATTGGTTAGCCATATGCAGAAAACAGAAACTGGACCCCTTCTTTACACATTATACAAAAATTAATCCAAAGTAGATTAAAGACTTAAACCCAAAACCATACAAACCCAAGAAGAAAACCTAGGCAATACCATTCAGGACACAGACATGGACAAAGATTGCATGAGAAAAACATCAAAAGCAATTGCAACAAAAGCCAAAATTGACAAATGGGATGTAATGAAACTAAAGATCTTCTGCACAGCAAAGGAAACTATCATCAGAGTGAACAGGCAACCTAGAGAATGGGAGAAAATTTTTGCAATCTATCCATCTGTCAAAGTTCTAATATCCAGAATCTACAAGGAACTTAAACAAATTTACAAGAAGAAAACAAACAACCCCATCAAAAAGTGGGCAAAGGATATGAACAGACAATTCTCAAAAGAAGATGTTTAGGTGACCAACAAACATGAAAAAAGCTCAACATCACTGATCAGTAGAGAAATGAAAATCAAAACCACAATGAGATGTTGTCTCACGCCAGGCAGAATGGAGATTATTAAAAAGTCAAGAAACATAGATATTGGCGAGGCTGTGGAGAAATAGGAACACTTTTACACTGTTTGTGGGAATGTAAATTAGTTCAACCATTATGGAAGACAGTGTGGTGATTTCTCAAGGATCTAGAGGCAGAAATACCATTTGATCCAGGAATTCCATTACTGGGTATATACTCAAAGGAACATAAATCATTCTACTATAAAGACACATGCACATGTATGTTTATTGCAGCACTATTTACAATACCAAAGACATGGAACCAACCCAAATGCCCATCAATGATAGAATGGATAAAGAAAATGTGGTACATATACAACATGGAATACTATGCAGCCATAGAAAGGAATGAGATTATGTCCTTGTCAGGGACATGGATGAAGCCAGAAGCCATCACCCTCAGCAAACTAACACAGGAATAGAAAATCAAGCACTGCATGTTCTCACTCATACGTGGGAGTTGAACAATGAGAACACATGAACACAGGGAGGGGAATGACACACACTGGGGACTGCTGGGGAGTGCAAGTGAGGGGAGCAAACCTAGATGGTAGGTTGATAGGTGAAGCAAACCACCGTGGCACACACAGATCTATGTAACAAACAAATGTTCACGTTCTGCACATGCATCCCAGAACTTTAAGTAAAATAAAAATAAAAAATAACACACAGAATTAAATTACATTGCAGAATATTTACAAAAATTGTGCTAAAGCAGTGTAAAGATTACAATTTGTAATAAAAATAACAATAATAAAACACCTTAACAAAAAAATATTAAATAAGGCTTAATATTTTTCTTTTGAAAAGACAAAAATTCATAGGAGAGTAGAAAAAAACTGAATAAATGAAAAATCCATAGTATGTTTCTGGATGCAAAACTCCAATATTGTAAAGATATTCAATCACTTCTAGGTAATCTGTAAAATTAATCCAGTTTCAATCAAATTTCTACTGTTCACACATTGGATAATTAAATCCTTCTAAATATTAACCTTTTTACACATTCTGCAAAAGCCATTAAATCCAACATAGAGAGCATATAAAACCACTCATAACTTAATGGAACAAGAATACTAAAAATGTCAATACCATGTATGTAGGGAAATAGAAATCTGAATCCATTATAGCCAGTCCTAGAATCCACATGAGAAATCAGGCAAAGAAAATGAAAGAGGGCAGTGACGTGCTACCAATAGCTGAAAAGAGGTAAAATCATATTTAGCAAAAGCAAGAATTCTGCCCTGTGTGAGGAAGTGCTTGAAATAAATCAGAGACTGATTCTATCAGAAAATAGTTTAATGGAGAAACAAAGATAAAGCTTGAATATTCACAGAAACAGATATCCCAGTCTTGCATGGCGTTGTTTCTAAGAGGGAAGTACTGACTTACAACAGAGAGGCACCTTTTAGACACTTAGAAGTAAAAAAAATAGAAAGAAGTAAGTGACAGAAGTTAATGATCTAACAGAAACAAAATAAAATAATAAAATCAGAAAATAAGCCACCTCCCACAAAAAAACACAATTTATTAAAGAAACTGTAATTCACTATATGGAAAGCAATTTTCCAAGTGGTTTATTTTTTATTTTTCTGTTTATGTTTTTGGAAATAAGCAACTGATGGCTTTTTTTTTTTTTTTTTTTTTTCCCTGACGTTTTAAAGAAGGTTGCATAGCAAGCAACCTTGGAAGATGGAGAAAAATTTCATCCTCTAAGAGATGGTTGGGTAGGCTTGTTTGGAGCCTGTTTTCAAAGACGTGACTTTCCTAAGGTATGGTTCCACAGGTGCTGTACAAACCCACAGGATGCTCAACACCCACCTGTACTCTTCAGTGTTACCCCCAAGGGACATGGGGAGGCAGTGAAACTGACGTGGCCATGAGGAATTTGTTGCCTGGCTTTGTTTTGAGTAGTAAAATTTATTATTAAACTATTCTGCTAACATCTTTAAAATTTTGGCTGACTTGATGGCTAATTTGCAAGTGGATAAAATATCAGATTTTAAACAGTTCTTAACACACTATGCATGGCAATAGAGGTGTTTTGAACTAAAAATATAACTGTTGATATTGCTGGTCCTAAAGATTAATATATGTGTAAAAGGAAGATGATATTTATACAAAGTTTCTATGAAAATAAAACAAAATGTAAATTAATAGCAATAGAGATAATCAGTTAAAACAACTGATAGACACTCACCAATAAATAACCACGAATCAAAAGAACATTGTATAGTAACACTTCATGTAAAAATAAGGTCCTATTATAAATTCAAGAAAAATCACAATGGAAATGCACTAGAGAAAAAGGAACTTGAGAAAATAAAGTTACAAAATTATTACCAAACAAAGACAACATAATATGCACACAAGACAATAAATTTTTCTGAAAACCTAATGAGGGATTGAGAAATGAAAATTACTAAGGAAATAAAAATGAAATTAAAAAAGAGTTTTAAAAGAATTAGAAAATTATGTACACATGGAAGATAACCCTGAATTTCAAAGAGCTAAGAAAATGAAGTGCCATTCTATGACTGGCTTAACTTTAACTCGGAACGCTTTCTAGCAAATAAATTTTTAAAGTATAAAACATTTAGAAACAACTCAATTAATTACCTGTCATCGGTTGAGTTCTTTAAGAATCTGACTCTGAGAAAGATTCTAGATAGATTTGAATGTACAGAGGTATCTTTGAGAACAATACCTGTGAAAAAGAGGGAAAGTACTGGTTTGGAAATACCTGTCAAGCGGTTTGGCTTCCATATTCCTCCACAAGACTGACCACAGAAGGGTTTGAATGAGGAACAGCTGGCGCAATTCCTATTAGCTTGAATGAGGAGCAGCTGAGGCATTTCCTAAGCGGTGAAGAGCTGAACGCTGTTGCAACTCCAAGCAAGTGTCCTCCAGCCAAGGTGGAAAACAAGCCCTTCATTGAAGAGGAGCTGTAAATGGTGCATCATTAAGTCGACTGTAACAACAAAATATTTACTATCTCACTAATGTGTTTTTTCCTATCGTTGTTAAGAAAAAAACCGTAAACTTGCAGTGAGCTGAGATCCGGCCACTGCACTCCAGGCCGGGCGACAGAGCGAGACTCCGTCTCAAAAAAAAAAAAAAAAAAAAAAGAAAAAATCGTAAACATAGCAAAATTGAAAGATTTGGTAAATATTCATATACTGACCACACAAATTTTATCATTTAAATTGTATTATACGGTTTTATTATATGTGTAACTATTTCCCCATCTCTATCATCAGTATGCTTCCACCAAAACATTTTGCATACATATTATTGGCTATATTATATTTCGAGGGGGTTCATGTACAATTTACATAAAATGAAATATCCAAGTCCTGTGTGTGTTTTGCGGAGTTTTGATGAATGCACATACACAAATAAACCCAAACCTCTAGCAGAATGTATAGAATTACTCCAATCATGAAATTTCCTTCGGTTTTCTTCCCAGTTAATTCCTGCACCTACCAACAAGAAACCACTGCCTTAGCTTTCCCATAAAACTAAAGATGTTTGTATTCTAGAATTCTTATAAATTATATCTTACTGCGCATATAGTGTAAGGCTATTTTCCCTTCAGTATAATGTTTTTGAGCTTCATTGGTATTGTGTGATTATTAGTAGTCTGTTACTTTTGTGTTGCAGACTACCGTTATGTTTTAGGGTTAGATCAAGTTGATGAGTGATTTTCCTATTGATAAAACCAGTGTTCAACTTTCTGAATAAAACTGCTAAGAACTTTCATGAACACGTTTTTTTTGTGAACATATTTTCATTTCTCTTGGATTAATGCCTATAAGTACATTTGCAGGGCTAGAAGGGAGGTTTGTCTATTTATTTATTTATTTATTTTGGCATTTTCCCAAAGTAATTGTAACAATTTATATTCTGAAAATATTTGAGAATTCCATTTTTTCCACATGCTTGCCAATACTTGTAGTTGCCAGACTTTTTAATTTTAGACATTCTACTGCCTGTGTAGTATTATCTTATCATGTTTTAATTTAAATGTTATTGTATGACCAACATTGTTGAGCATTTTTTCTATGTGTTTATTGGTTCTTGATATATCTTCTTTTTGAGATAATTACTCAATTCTTTACCTAATTGTATAGGTTTTATTTATTACATTGTAAGACTACCTTATATATCCTGGATACATGTTTTTTGTCAGATATATACTTTGTGATTTTTTAAAACATCTATTTTTTGCTTATTTATTTCTATAATGAATTATCAGATAAACAGAAAATTTAAATTTTGATGATATTCATTATCAATTTTTTGTGATTATTTACATGATATGCCCAATAAAACATTTTTTACACTTAAGTCATGAGAGTAGTCTATGTTTTTCTTTAAACGTTATTGTTTTTATCTGTCAACCTAAATAACAAACGGAGAACACTAAAAGAAAATGTTTGTTTGTGAATAGGCGCTGTAATGGGAATATGTCATAGTAAGCTATCATTGTATTCAGAGAGATAAAAGAAAACAAGATTTTAAAGGAAAAATGAGGATTACATAATTGTTTTGAGATAATTAACTTTGGATGCAAGGATCAATAACAAGAGTCTAAAGTTGGATAAACTGTTGCTGGGCAGAGGCCTTCACAAAATTATTTTTTTTGCATGGAAAGTTGTCCTAGTTTTGTGCAAAGATGTGTTTTTCAGTCTTTTGTGATAGCTCTTGTTATTAGGCATTCACCCATGAGAACCCACCCATTACGGCCATCCTTGTTTCTATTTGTCAGGGTGCTTAATACAGGTGACTTCATTTTGATTCTGACAATTTAACATTTTCTCCTTCTGATCAAGATATTTACCCAAGAGTATCATTGATCAATCATCTTGTTGTTAGGTGTTGATTGTTTCTTGATGTTGAGATGGGTCTGTCTCATTTTGGTCTATCTTCACAGGAGAGGGAAATGATTTGCAACTTTGTAGTCAATGTCAAAACCCTTTAGCCAAATTTAAGCAACAAGGGAGGTTTGGAGAAAGTGACTTTCATAATAAGTTGACCTGGAGTCCATTCTTGCTTTTGCTTGTTACATAAACTGTAGGCTATCATCTCAAAGTGGTGGGCCAGCATTATTTTGTTAAGAGTTGTATTTCTGTGAAATTTTAGCAAATAACCAGTAAAAAATTTACCAAAAAAAAAAAACAAATTGAAGTTAATAGCAATATGATAATTTATATAGTAGTTTTAAACCACAAACCTAAGGTTGAAGACAACCAACTGAATGAGTCAAATGGACATGGAAAATTAGGTAAAACTTGTAAACATGTGACTTGATTTCTTCTTTTGTGTATATGGGTTTCAACTTTCTCAGAGGAATTTATCCAGGTATAGCATGTATTATTAATAATAGCATAGCCATTTCCTTATTTAACCAATAGATAATATAGAGCAATTTTGTTATCTAGTGTTCTATGACTGGATTAAATTAAAGCAGATCATGAGCAACAGTTGTACTAGAGATGTTTTCAAAGTCACCTTCTGGGTGGACTAAAGGATCTCCTAGACCAGGTTCTGTCAACTTACCAGCAGAAGTTGCTGATTGTAAAATTTTGATTATACCATTATCCTGACAAATGAAAACAGTAGCATTAAGGGAGGTAAGAGTCTCATTATGATATCAAATCTTGTTTTGATGTCTTGGAGAAAGCTGATTATAGCATAAAATCACTAACTTTTCATCCTGGTTTACCATTTGAATGCCTCCGGTTATGGCATTGAGTGGTTTGATAAACTGTGTAACCCATATGCCAGACATGAAACTTGTCCCTTAAAATGTATATAATTTCGTCTTGTAGGGCTTTAGGAACAGGGCAGTTCCCATTTTTAGTAATTCCACTGAAGAAAGTTGGATTGGAAGAATATCTAGTCTAGTCTACAGGTTGATCATAAAAGCTGGACCTGAAATGGGAGCAGGGGTGAAGCCACCTGAGGCACTTCTGGAGAACCACCTCTAGAGCTCCTTTGAACCATTTGAGTTTCACTAATGTAGAAATGGAACTGAGTGACTTATAACAATTTTTCAACACAGATATAATTTTACATTATTATTTTTGTACGTAGGGTCCTACATGGTGATGGGCAAGTTTTAGGAATAAGACTATAGGCATTTGGAGGAGGTGATCAAGGTCATACAATCCTGCTATAGGTCTCTTCAGGTTTATTGCTCTTATAATGTTCAGGGGTAATTATGCAAATCTTTGACAATCATGGCTCTCAACTTACTGCTTTTTCATGAGGCATGATTGCATGGAAACTGCAAAATTTAAGTGGTTAAAGACATTGTTCCCTATAATAGAGATGAACAAGGAGCTAAATTATAATCTGAAAATGTACTACTACAGAGAGTGCAGAGTTAGAGCAAAATAAATATAAATGCTCTAACCAAAATTCTTTTTTTTTTTTTTTTTTTTTTGAGATGGAGTCTCGCTCTGTCTCCCAGGCTGGAGTGCTGTGGTGCGATCTCAGCTCACTGCAAGCTCTGCCTCCCGGGTTCACGCCATTCTACTGCCTCAGCCTCCTGAGTAGCTGGGACTACAGGTGCCCGCTACCTCGCCCGGCTAATTTTTTTGTATTTTTTAGTAGAGACGGGGTTTCACCGTGTTAGCCAGGATGGTCTCGGTCTCCTGACGTCGTGATCCACCCGTCTCGGCCTCCCAAAGTGCTGGGATTATAGGCTTGAGCCACCGCGCCCGGCCAAAACTCTTTTAAATTTGTTTAAGTTCCTTATAGATGCTGTATATTAGACCTTTATCAGAGTTCATTGCAGCACTGTTCACAATAGCAAAGACATGGAATTAACCTAAATGTCCATTAATAGCAGACTGAATAAAGAAAATATAGTAAATATACAACATGGAATACTATGCAGCCATAGAAACAATGAGATCATGTCCTATGGAGGGACATGGACAGAGCTGGAGACCACTATCCTTAGCAAACTAATGCAGAAACAGGAAAACAAATACTGCAATTTCTCACTTGTAAGTGGGAGCTAAATGATGAGAACACATGCACACAGATAGGGGAACAATAGACACTGGGTACTAATAGGGTAGAGGGTGGGAGGAGGGAGAGGATCAGGAAAAATAACTTACGGGTATTAGGCTTAATATCTGGATGACATATATATATGAATGATATATATACACATATACATATATGTATATGTGTGTATATATATGTATACATATATATATTTGCAGAGGTTTAGGTAACTTGGAAAAACATTTTCTAAAATAATTATTGCTTTGGTTTAATTTTTACTTGTTATGTGGTATATTTTATTACAAAGCTTCAAATTAATATGAACGTAGGTATGAAAAATGTCTGTTTATCAAATGAGAGAATGGATTTACAAGATTAAAAAGCACTAACAATATGTGGTTTCCCTCAAATATATTTCACCCAGAAATGGCTTTTGATTTTTTTCCTTGAAGTATAAAGTTAACAAATTTTAAGTGATGTTTGAAATATTATAAAAACACTGATTACAAGCTCATGAAATTCACATAGAAATTGTTAAGAATAATTCAAATCAAGTAAATAACCTTGAATTTAACTATCTTCAGGTTAAAATAGTTTATCGATGTCAGTACCTATCAAATAATCTACTCATGTTCTTAACCAAACAAAAGCTACTTAACAGTAGCTTACTGAAAAAAGTTGATGCGGTGGTTGAGATTTCCAGCAATGCGTGGCCCATGATGCACCTCATATACCACCCTATGCATTCCATCACACAAACTATTTTTGTGATTCATTTAGACTGCATGTATTGACCAGAAACTTTAGTTGGTCTGCTGGGCTTTACTGGTGCCTGAAGGTCATTCAAGAAATTCTTGGCAGTTCTGATTTGACGGTAGTGATTTCAGCTGTTTGAGGGTGGAGGCAAAGCACACATTTTTAACAATGTTCTCCCAAACCTGGGGAATAAGACAGCCTCCTCACTAATACAGAAAATTGGATAACAGACCACCATCCACATTTCAACACACCTTTGTTTCTCTCCACTTATCATCTTAAATGCATAATCGTCATTAGATATTTGAAGCAGGCATGTAACAGTTTCCCATTATTCTTTATTTAATCTTTTAAAACAAATAATATACTTTTACAGCATTCATAATATGGAGAATTGATAAAATTACCCAAATATCCTGTGAGAATGTTAAGTCCCTGTGGCCTATGCTTATGTTTTCCTTCACATACAATGTAGACTTTTTGGTGACCTACTATGAATTACTCTGTAAGAAGTATACTTCACATTGAGACTCCTGGAAGCAAAAGAGCGGTGTTTACTATCTCCACACTCCACTTATCCCATACTAAATCTCATCAGATTCTAAACGAAAATAACTCAGAACAGGACAGTATTGTGGTTAGGGTTGATTAATATTAGTAGACCTTGGCTTGAATTCAGTATAATAGACTGTTTGCCGGGGTATCTTGGACAAATTTTGTGGCTTTTTGAAGCCTCAGTTTCTGTAGTTCTATGCTAGGGATAATTATAGTGCCATCTCATAAGTTTATAGTAAAAATAAATAAATAATTATTGTATTCACAGATTGCATGCAGCACATTCAAGAAAAGTTAGCTATTATTTTAAATTTATCTTTTATTTTTAGGTAGAATTCTTTTCTATGATATACAAAATCCAAAAGGTCCATGAGTAAAGAGAGGGGAAAAATATGATCTCACTTACACTTATGCCAAGTTATGTCATTAGATTAGTAAACATTTAAGCATAATCAAAAGTAGCATGCAGTAATAGCTTCCCAAGTGGATCCACAAAAATATAAGTATTTCTTTAACAACCCAAAAGCTGTTCACAGTAGATGACGTTGGTGGAGAAAGCGGTGGTGGTAGAGGTGATGTGAACATATGTGGAAAACAAAGTGTACAACTTATCTGAATAGAATTGCATCTTCACATAGAGTCTTCAGAGATTTAAGTGAGACACAGCAAACTTTTCTGGAACTTAATATTGGAATACCTTACCAAACATCATGATACTGACTATATTTTGGTCCACTATGAAGGAATGGGGAGAACGAAAGCTTTAAGTCGAAAACCATAAAGCATCAGAAACAGCTTGCAAAAATGGCAGGCATGGGGTTCATGGCGAGAATCTGACAACTTTTAAAGTGTTTTCTCTTAATTATGTATCAGTTATTCGGTGTTACATAAACCTTAACACATTCTCCAAATTGAATGTTCTCCTTCTAAAGATAAGATTGTTGAAAGACACAAGATATCCTGATTTAACTAAAAAGGCCACTTCTGTACCCGAGACGGCAGGTTGTCCTTTAGTTTCCCTTTGGTTTTATGTAACAGATTACCTTATGAACTACAAAGAAGGTTGAAACAAAGAAAAGCCAAATAACAGTGCCAGCAAACAACTAAAGGAGAAAATAATGCGTGAAAAAGACAAATATTCTTCAGAGATGAGACAATATAATAAAGTTTCACCGCTTCTTAGGAAGCATAGTTTTGCTTTTAAAAGCTTTTGCCATAAAACTGGCATAATTTCTTTTGTTTTAAGAAAGTATTCTTATTCAATTGATATTAAAGCAATATAATACTTTACCATTATTCATCTGGGTTCTGTACTCCTTTTATGCATTGAAGAGGATACTTATTTTTTTCATTAGAAATAAAAGTAGGGAATAGCATTCAGGCCATGAGGTACTATCTTAACGAGTTTGAATCATCTGTTTTTCCGTCAATCACACAAGCATTTCTCCAACAGCTACAAATTGTAATGTAAATTATAATGATTTAAAAAATTATATTTAAAAGTGCTCTGATGACATGCAAAACAGCATGAGCCTATCTTTAACTTCTAATTAAGTAAAAGTAAAATGGTAACTCTTTTCAATTACCAGTAATAGGGAGGCAATATTCGGAAATATTAACCTATTTTGTCTAATCCTAACATTCAATTTTTTATACTTTTTCCATTAGTTATTTTATTACATTATTCAATGAATGTTAATACAAATTTTACCATTATTGTGACTACAAAGTTTACAAATTTATTGAAAAAAATCTCACTTATCATTTAGGGAATGCTTTCTTTAACTTAGCAAACATTTATTGAACACAAATTTGATTAATTCACAGATTCACATTCTATCAAAGTTATTTTTAACTCATTTAATATTTTATAAACTTTACTCCAGATGGATTAATATACCATGTTACATATTCAAAATAATATGATTCAAACTAGAACAAAATAAGTAATTTTACTGACTTGCTGACAAGCTAGAGGCAGTTTTGAATTTTCCACTCAATAGTTGTACATATTTCACAAGGGGCTTTCCCACCATGAAAAGCTTGTTTTTTCATGCTTAACATTGTGAATTCATCCATTCACACACAGAAATCATTATTTTAATGTCATTTTAAAATCAAGGCCCAGGTTAAAGAGTATCTTTTCAAAACTCCTCTGACTAATCTCATGACTATCATAATACACGTTGCTGTGTTTTCCTTCAGGCTACTCATAGACAGTATATGAGCAGTTATGTAGGTGTTTCTACATTGCCTAACACTGCAAGGTTTGTTGTCCTGTGCATGATATCCCTTTATTTGACCTTTTTTTTTTTTTTTTGGAGGAATCTATATGGAATATAAGCTAATTTTATTCTATGTTTTTGATATTCTTCAATTTCCAGATTTTTGCAGGAAAGGGCTTCTACATTGCCTTCCATTGCAAGGTTGGTTGTCCTGTGCGTGATATCCCTTTATTTGACCTTTTTTTTTCTTTCTTTCCTTTTTTTTTTTTTTTTTTTTTGAGGAATCTATACAGAATAGAAGCTAATTTCATTCTATGTTTTAGATATTCTTCAATTTCCAGATTTTTGCAGGAAAGGGCTTCTCTTCCAGAATAAAAACTGACAATACTACATTCAACAGCCAGATTTTAAGGTGGCCTTCGTGCTTCCCACATTCTGGTATTCACAACCCTTGTATCATCTTCTCCTTTGAATGTGAACTCAACCTATAATTTATTCCTTCATAATAGAATACAGTAAAGATGATGGAATATTATTCCTAAGTATGGCAAAAGTGATCTAATACTAACCTCAATATCCTGTACCGCAGTGGTAAGTTTTTTTACAATCAATGAACTTACACTGAGATATGACTATCATCCAATGTCCATAGTTTACTGTGTGGTTCATTCTTAGTATTGTGCATTCTATGGATTTTGACAAATGTATAATGACACACATGCACTATTTTTAATAGTGTCATTCAGAATAGTTTTACTGGCCTAAAAATCCCTGTGCTCTGCCTATTCATCCCTCTTTTCTCTCTTCAATCCCTGACAACCACTGATCTTTTTTCTTTTATTATTGTTCTCATCGTTGGCTTTTCCAGAATGTAATGTAGTTGGAAATATTTATCATGTGGATTTTGTAGATTGGCTTATTTCATTTAAAAATATGCTTTTATGCCATGTCTTTTCATGGTTTGACGGTTCACTCATTTTAGCACTAATCTTTCGTTGTCTGGATGTACCACAATTTCTTTATCCATTCTCTTACTCAGGGACATCTGGCTGTTTCCAAGTTTAGATAATTAGGAATATAGCTGCTAAAAATATCTGTGCAAAGGTTTTTATGTGTATGTAAGTTTTTAATTTATTTGGGTAATGAATTAAAGGGGTACAATTGCTGGATCATATAGGAATGTATATGTATATATACACACGCACATTTATATATACACCCCTGTATGATAGTAGTGTTCACATATATGAACCACCAAAGAAACCACCAAACTGGTTGTACCATTTTGCATGTCCACCAGCAATGAATGAGAATTTCTCTTGGTCTGCACCCTTGCCATCATTTGCTGTTGTCAGTATTTGGATTGTCATCATTCTAGTAGGTGTGTATGGTATCTCTTTGTTTATTTAATTTGTAATTTCCTAATGACATATGATATTAAATATTGTGTTGTGTGCTTACTTGCCATTTGTGTATATATCCTTTGTTGAGTTTTCTGTTGAGGTCTTCTGCCTATTTTATAATCAGGTTGTCCATTTTCTTACTTTTGAGTTTTAAAAATTATTTGTACATTTTGGATATCAATCACTTTTCCGTTATGTTTCTTTCAAATATTTTCTCCCAGTATTCTCATTCTCTTGACATTTTTTTTCCACCAAGTAGAAGTTTTAATTTTGATGAAGTTCACCTTGGTATAAAAGTCTTTGGCATGAAAGCAGGTAAGAGAGGATATTATTGTCTTATTCCTGAACTTAGTGTCAAAACTTTTGAGTTCTCACCATTAAGAATAATGTTAGCTGCAGGATTTTTGTAAATGTTCTTTAACAAGAAGAAAATGTGCCTTTATAACTACTTTGCTTAGAATTTTTTTATCATAAGTCAGTGTTCATTTTGTCGAATGCTTTTTCTGCATCTATCAATATGCTCATGTAAGGTTTCTTCTTTAGTCTGTTATTATGATTGATTACACTAATGAATTTTCAAATGTTAAACCAGCCGAGCATAACTGGGATAATTCCCACTTGGTCAAAGTGTAAATTATTTTTATACATTGTTAGATTCAATTTGCTAACATTTTGTTGAGGATTTTTCATCTATGTTCTTGAGAGGTATTGGTCTGTTCCTTTATTTTAATGTCTTTACTTGTTTTGATATTAGAGTAATGCTGGCCTAATAGAATGAATTAGGAAGTATTCCTGCTGTTTTTATCTTCTGGAGGGTATTGTAGATATTTGGTATAAATTTTTCCTTAAATGGTGGAATTTACCAGTGAACCCATCTGGGCCAGGTGCTTTCTATTTTGGAAGGTTTTTAATTACTGGCTCAATTTCTTTAATGGGTCTGTTGAGGTTGTCTGTTTTGTCTTGTGTGAGTTTTGGCTGGTTGTGTCTTTCAAGAAATGCATTGATTTCATCTATGTTATCACATTTTTGTCATAGTTACTAATAATATTCCTTTATTATCCTTGTAATATTCATGGAATCTGTACTTGTGTCCTATTTCTTTTCTTATATTAGCAATTTGTGTCTTTTGTACATTTTACTTCATTAGTCTTGCTAGAAGTTTATCAATTTTGTTGCTGTTTTCAAAGAACAAGCTTTGGTTTTTATTGTTTCTCTCTATTGATTTTCTGTTTTCAATTTCATTTATTTCAGTTATAATTTTTATTATGCATTTTCTTCCACTTAGATTTTATTTGATTTTCTTTTACTAGTTTTTCAATGTGGAAACTTAGATGATTGACTTTAGTATTTTTTTCCTTAATAAATGCTTTCAATGCTTTTACATTTTCCTCTAAGCACTGATTATGCTCTATCTCACAGATTCTGTAAGTTGTATTTTTTTAATTTTCATTTAGTTCAAAATATTTTTACATTTCTCTTGGGATTTCTTTTTTTACTCCTTTGTTATTTAGAATTATATAATTAATCTCCAAGTATTTTAGGATTTTCCAAATCTATTTCTGTTATTGATTTCTAGTTTAATTTTATTGTGGTCTGAAAGAAGACACTGTATAATTTGTATTCTTTATGTTTTTTAAAGTGCGTTTATAATCCTGAATATGATCTATCTTTGTTATTGCAGCATGTGAGCTTGAAAAGAATGTATAGGCTGTAGTGATTGAAAAAAGTAGCATTTACATGTCAATTACTTGCAGTGGTTTGATGGTGCTATTGAGTTCAATTATGTCCTTACTTGTCTCCTGTCTACTGGCTATCTCCATTTCTAATAGAGGGAAGTTGATGTATCCAACTGTAATAGGATTTGTCTATTTCTCCTTGTTGTTTTATCAGTATTTTCCTCACGTAGTTTGACACTCTGTTGTTAAGCACATACACATTAAGGATTGTTATATCTCCTTAAAGTATTGATACCTTTATCAACATGCAATACCACTTTTGATCACTGATAAATTTCCTTGCTTTGAAATTTGATCTGTCTGAAATTAATATAGCTTATTTTGCTTTATTTTGATTAGTGTTAACATAGTATATCTTTCTCCATTCTTTACTTTAAATGTATACGTATCTTTAAATTTAAACTAAGTATCTTGTAGATAACATATAAGGCCGTTTTGTTTTTTGATCCACTCTGACAATAGCTGTATTTTAATTCATGAATTTAGACTATTTTCCTGTAAGGTGATTATTGGTATAGTCATATTAGAATATCTATCAAATTTTTTAGTTTTCTATTTGCTGCCCTTATTTGTTTCTATTTTTGTCTTCCACATATTTTCTGCCTTTCGTGGTTTTTATTGAGCATTTTATATGAATCAATTTTCTCTCCTTTCTCAGCATATTAATTATACTTGTTTCTTTGTAATGTATTTAGTGGTTGCCTTAACATTTGCTGTATGCATTTAAACTAATCAAAATTGACATTCATATAATATTCTACTGTTTCATTTGTAGTACAATACCTTATCATAATGCAATAATCTTAATTCCTCTCTACCTATGCCTTGTACCAGTGCTGTCATTCATTTCACTTACATGTGAACATATATAAACATAACGTATATAAACATAAACATACAAACACATACACACACTATATAAATACCTACATGACAACACACAATCAAGTATATTGTTGCTATTAATATTTTGAACAAAATTATTTGTTAGATCAATTAACAATAAAATAACATTTTTATTTTACCCTAACATATTCTCTGATGTTCTTTCTTAATCTACTTCCACGTTTGACTTACATCATTTTCTTTTTTATTTTATTTTATTATTATATTTTTTTAAATTTTACTTTAAATTCTGGGATACATGTGTTGAACGTGGAGGTTTGTTACATAGGTTTACATGTGCCATGGTAGTTTGCTGCACCTATCAGCCCATTATCAAGGTTTTAAAGTCCACATGCATTAGGTATTTATCCTAATTCCCTCCCTCCCCTTTTCCCCACCACCTGACAGACCCTGGTACATAATGTTCCCCTCCCTGTGTCCATGTGTTCTCATTGTTCAGCTCCCACTTACGAGTGAGAGAGAATGTGTAGTGTTTGTTTTTCTGTTCCTGTGTTAGTTTGCTGAGGATGATGGTTTTCAGCTTCATCCTTGTCCCTGCAAAGGGCATGAACTCATTCTTTTTTATGGCTACATAGTATTCCATGGTGTATATGTGCCACATTTTCTTTATCCAGTCTATCATTGATGGGCATTTGGGTTGGTTCCTAGTCTTTGCTACTGTAAATAGTGCTGTAATAAACATACATGTGCATGTATCTTTAGAGTAGAACGATTTATATTCCTTTGGGTATATATCCAGTAATGGGATTGCTGGGTCAAATGGGTATTTCTGGTTCTATATTCTTGAGGAATTGCCACATTGTGTTCCACAATGGTTGAACTAATTTACACTCACACCAACAGTGTAAAAGTGTTCTTATTTCTCTGCATCTCGCAAGCATCTGTTGTTTCCAGACTTTTTGATGATCACCATTCTAACTGGTGTGAGATAGTATCTCACTGTAGTTTTGATTTGCATTTCTCTAATGACCAGTGATGATGAGCTTTTTTTTCATATGTTTGTTGCCTGCATAAATGTCTTCTGAGAAGTGTCTGTTCATATATGTTGCCTACTTTTTGATGGTTTTTTTAATTGTAAATTTATTTAAGTTCCTTGTAGATTCTGAATATTAGCCCTTTGTCAGATGGATTGACTGTACAATTTTTCTCCCATTCTGTAGGTTGCTTGTTCATCCTGATGGTAGTTTATTTTGCAGAGCAGAAGCTCTTTACTTTAATTAGACCCAATTTGTCAGTTTTCGCTTTAGTCACCATTGCTTTTGGTGTTTTAGTCATGAAGTCTTTGCCCATGCCTATGTTCTGAATGGTATTGCCTAGGTTTTATTCTAGGGTTTTTATAGTTTTAGGTTTTACATTAAAGTCTTTAATCCATCTTGACTTAATTTTTGTATAAAGTGTAAGGAAGGGGTCCAGTTTCTGTTTTCTGCATATAGCTAGTCAGTTTTCCCAGTACCATTTATTAAATATGGTATCCTTTCCCTATTGCTTATTTTTGTCAGGTTTGAAGATCAGATGGTTGTAGATGTGTGGTGTTATTTCTGAGGTCTCTGTTCTGTTCCATTGGTCTGTATATCTGTTTTGGTACTAGTACCATGCTGTTTTGGTTACTGTAGCTTTGTAGTATAGTTTGAAGTCAGGTAGCATGATACCTCCAGCTTTGTTTCTTTGCTTATGGCCATTTTCACAATATTGATTCTTCCTATCCATAAGCATGGAATGTTTTTCCATTTGTGTCCTTTCTTATTTCCTTGAGCAGTGGTTTGTAGTTATCCTTGAAGAGGTACTTCATATTCCTTGTAAGTTGTATTCCTAGGTATTTTATCTTCTTTGTAGCAATTGTGAATGGGAGTTCACTCATGAGTTGGCTCTCTGCTTGTCTTTTATTTGTGTATAGAAATGCTTGTGAGTACACTTTGCTGAAGTTGAGAAACATCTTTTAAAAACCCAGCAACCCCAAATTCTACACCCTGTAAAATTACTCTTCAAAAGTAAAGGAAAAATAAAAACTCTCTTAAACAAACAAAAATTGAGGATGTTTGTTGTCAGCAGATGTAATTTGCAAGGAATGTTAGAAGAAGTTCTTTAGAGAGATAGAAAGGAATATTAAAAGAAATTCTCCTAACATTCCTTGCAAGGTAAGCCTACAGGCAACAATCTTCCTCAATTTTTGTTTGTCCAAGAAACTATTTATTTTTTCTCTACTTTTGAAGAATAATTTTGCAGGGTACATAATTCGGGGTTGGTGTTTTGTTTTGTTTTGTTTATTTTCCTCACCATTTTAAATAGTTCATTTCTTTCTTTTCCTTATTGCATATTTCTGTGGAGAAGTCAGGTATAATTCCTATTATTGCTCCACTATAGGTAAGGTGGCCCTTCCCCACTGACTTCTTTCAAGTTTTTTCTTTATCTTTGATGTTTTGGTATTCAACTATGATATACCTAAGTATACGGTTTTTTGTTTGTTTGTTTTTTATTTGTTTGGCATTCCCGTGTCCTTTATTCTCTATTTCTTCTCCTTTTGGTGTTCCCTTATACATATATTGTACCTTTTTCAATTGTACCACAGTTCTGGGCTATTTTGTCAGGGTTATTTTTCAGTTTTATTTTCTCTTTGCTTTTCAGTTTTGTGAGTTTCTATTGTCATATTCTTAAGCTCATAGATTCTATCATCAGCCATGTCCAGTCTACTAATAATCTCATCAAAGGAATTCTTCACTTCTTATTATTTAGGATCTCTAGCATTTCTTTTTTATTCTTTCTTAGAATTTCCATCTCTCTCCCTATAGTATTCATCTGTTCTCAACCAATTACTTTAAATCACTAGCATATTATTCATAGTTTGCTTGCTTGTTTGTTTTCTTTTTCAAATTTCTGATCTGATAATTTTAGCTTTCTTTTCATATATGACTCTGGTTCAGATGCTCAGTCTCTTTAAACTGTGGGTAGTTTTGTTTTGTTTTGTTTTGTTTTAGTTTTGGTTTTGCCTTTTAGTATGCCTTTCAATTCTTTGTTAAATGGTAGACATGATGTGGGTCTACAAGGAATAGTGGTAAGTAGGCCTTTAGTAATGTGGTGGTAAAGTTTGTGGGTAGAGAAATTGTTCTACAGTGTTGTGACTAGATATCAATCTCTTGGTGAGAACATACCCCTGAACTGTGAACATCATCAGTGATTCACATTTTCTATCACCCTCTGAGATCAGAGAACATGTCTAGATGGGTCAGTATTTGGATGTTTCCCTTCCCTCAGGTACATTATGCTCTGATTAAACCTCAGCAGATCAAGCTCTGGCAAAATAGTTTCTCCTGAAAGCAGATCCTGTTAAGAACAGAATTCTCTGGAGTATATTAAAATGGTTCCTTTTTTTCCTCCCCCTGCCAGAAACATAAGGTTTTTCTCCAGTATTCACTGTGAGGACCTGATGGAGTTCCTAAAGGTAAACTTTATAAAATTGTAGATGTCTACCCTGTGACTGAGTCCTTGGTATTTTTAATTCTCAGATTTGTTTACACTAAACCTCCAGAAATTTGTCAATTATAGTTAGGTTTTCTTACCCCAGCAATACTTCTCGTAAAGATTTTTGTTCATTAGTTTTTCTGCTCTAGTAAGTTTTGATTCTCTGGCTCTACTTATTTTTTTCCAATTTTTGAGACTGTAATTTTCCCAATGACCCCTTTTCTATTATGAATCTAAGAAGAGTTATTGATTTTTCAGTTTGTTTAGCTTTGTACTTGATTTTAGTACAGAGTGGTGACTTCTAAGCTCCTTACATGCCAGACCAGAAACTAAACGTAAAGGCTAAAAAAATATTGAGGGGCATGATAAAAAACTTAAATTGTTTCAAATTTACTGCTAGTAAAAAAATCTAGACTTCAAGGACTCTGCTGATGATGGCTTAAAAGAAAGTGAGAAAAATATTGAAAAATATACTATTGGAAGGAGAAATATTATTTTTATGTAGTAACAGAAAACTTAGAAAATTGCTTCCTGCAGTCATATGGAAAACAGAAGGTGTAAGTGATAAAGTTGGTACATAATAAAGGAGAATTTCAAGAGAAGTGTTGAAGGCGTTGCCTGGTTTCTTGTGGGGCTTGTAGAGATACTTTTGGAACCTATGGCAGGACTGCAAAGGTATATCACAGCATAGACCCTTAGAATACTGGAGCAAAACTATAGACACTCTGTAGACAGTTATTCTCCCTTTAAAAGTCACAAGATTTTGGCTTGTGACTAGGGTCTTAGGAGAGACTGATTGCTTGACCATGGACAACAGGGTTACCATGTAATTTGAACTGCTCATCATGAACTGGGTGTTGTCTGACACACCATGTCATAAGGCTGAACATGCATAGAAGAACTTTGTCATCTAACGAAGCAGTATCTATAGGATTGGACTTCAACCATGAATATATAAGGAAGGTGCATGAGGAAGTGACCTCTATTTCTGAAATACTGCCTTTTGTCTCTCTCATCAATAAGTATAGTTCCCTATTCCCTAACACTGAAGAAAGAAAAATTTAAATTGGATTAATTGATCATAATTCATGATGTGCAGGTACCACCTGAGTGTAGGCAGTTGTAGTGATACTTCATGCCACTGTGAAACAGTTCTGAAAAACATTAATAGAAGAAAATTATCAAAAAGAACAAAGTTTCAACCAGTCTCTCCAGTTATTCATTTTTTCTTGAAAATAAAGATAAACAAGTACAAATCTATGCTAATCTGTATGTTGTGGCTAACGGTTTGGCTAGATGGTTATGGCATCAGTAGGAACACAATTGGAAAACTGATACAAGGAGGTCCTGGGAAAATGTATGTTGAGAGATGTCTCTGAATGGGTATAGATTGTGAAGATATTTGCATACCATATGAATGCTCACCAAAAGATGACCTAAGGAGTGAAGACAATTTAAATAATCAGGGAAATAGGATGACTTAGTTTGTATATACCAGATAGCCTCTTTCTCAAGCCTCTTCCATTATTGTCCAATGGACTTATGAATGAAGAAGCCATAGTAGTAGAAATAAATGTTAGGCATAGGATCAGCAACATGGTCTTCTACTCACCAAGGCTGAGCTGGATGAAGTCACTTGCAGAGTACCTAATTTGTTTGCATTATAGAACAACATTGAACACTATTCCTCAGCATGATCAGTCAGCTATTTTGTGGAAGGTTAATTACATTGGAACACCTTCATCATAGAAGGGGAAGCATTTTTTTTTTTTTTTAATGGAAGAGACATTTACTCTGGATACAGTGGTGTATTCGCTGCTCTTAACGATTCTGCCAAAACTTTCATCCACAAACTAACAGGACACAATATGCACTATCACAGTACTCCATGCAGTATTGGTTATGCCCAAGGGAATCAGTTCACAGCAAATGAATTTAAAAATAAGCCCATGGTCATGGAATTCAGTGCTCTTACCATATTCTCCATAATCCTGAAGCAGCTGGCTAGATAGAAAGGTGGAATAGCTTTTAGAAAACCCAACTATAATGCCATATAGATTATAATCCCTTGTAGGACTGGAGCAATATCCTTTGGGATGTGAAATATGCTCTGAATCTATGTTCAATATATTGTGCTATTTATCTCGTAGCCAGCATATGTTAGTCCTGTAATGAAGAAGTAAAAATAAAGTGGCTTCTCCATCATCCTTAATAATCTCATAGGAAAACATTTACTTCTGTGCCCCTGATTTTATGTTGTGCAGATCTAGAGGTCTTAGTCCAAATGGAAGAACTATTTTCATCAGGAGAAACAATAATTCTATTGAAGTGGAAGTTGAAATTGCCACTTGTTTCATCTTCTTCTCATGCCTCTGAATTGATAGGCAAAAAGAGGATTTATTATACAATCTGTAGTGATTGATTCTGACTATCAAGGGGACGTCGAATTGCTATTAAACAAGAAGAGTAAAGAGGAATATATATGGAATATAGGTGATAGTCTGTCTTGTGAATTAAAAAAACTGAAACTCAATTCAGTCAGGCCTATGGCTTACACCCTTCAAAGAATCAAGGTTTAACTCACCTCACTAGGCAAAGACCCATGATCAGGTGCAGTACTTACTGAGGCCAAAGGAAATATGAAATGGGTAATGAAAAAGGTAAATATCGGCTATGGTTATATGACCAGTTGCATAAGTAAAGGTTTATGTAATAGTTATAATTCTTTTTAGTTTTGATTTTCTCTGCATATATATTAGAAAACTTTAAGAAATCTACCTCTTCTTCCGCTTACAACTCAACATAACATATTTTAATGATATAACATATTTTTAGTATAAGTTACAGGATATCAGAGAGTCTAAATAAACTATGAGAAGAGTGAGTGAATATGTTCAAAGACTGTATCTTTTCTTCAGAAAAGATAAACATGTTTTCAGTTGTTGGTAGGGTAATTGCCTTAAACGAAATGATTATTTTGCTATTGCCTTCATTTGAAGATTAAATATGGCTTAAGAGTATGTATGTGCCATACAAAAGGTAAACTATAATGGCTTAGTGATGTATCGATGTGGCAGGCTGAACTACATCCCCAAGAATTCCCTTTCTAGTACATTTCTAGCTAGAGTAGAAAATAAGAGTTTATTAGTGAGAACTAAAGAATGTCAGAGAAAAAGCACTCATTTATAACATCTATTTTCATCAAATTTCAGTTGAAATGCTATAAAAGAATATTTTAGATGTAATTACAATTCCAAATCAGTCAATTTTGAATTAGCAAAAATGGAGATTATTCATGTTGGGGCTGAATAAATCAAAGGGAAATCTCTTAAAGACAGAAATATGCCCTCTGTGAAAATAAGAGACTCCAAGGCATAGCTGGATCTACAATTTCTTTCTTTCCCCCCATGCATCTTCTCTTCCTGGGTGCTTGCCTGTAAACTTCGGGTTTATTTAGCTTACAACACAATTATGAAAGCCAATTCACTCACATACACACTCTCACAAACATACACACATATGCATATACGCATATCTTCTATTTGTATTGCTCCTTTGGTTGAACCCCGACTGATATGTCACATATACATTTTTTTTCAGGCTTCTTTGCAAATACTCCACATGGCTATGACAGGAAAGATGTGTTGTCCAATGCATCTCCATTAAAGCAGTGAAGCAAAGAAACAAACACAGTAGAGATTATTTTCTGGCAAGGAAAGCACTAGCAACATCCAGTTTAAGTAGTGCCAGAGCATGATTCTAGCATCCAGTGGCCTTGTAATTGATTGTATATGCTGCAGCTTCAAGGGTCTAGTAGTGACAATGGAATATTTCTCAGTAAAATAGTTCTAGAGACGTAATTATGTATTCTTAGCCTTCTTTGTTCCCGATCATTTTCTTCCCCAGTACTCCACTATTCCCAAAGCATCTGTGAACTACACAATATACTTTAAACCTATTTATTCTCTGATTAAATAGGCCATCCATTTGTGTCGCTTACAACTAAGAACCCTGATTACTTGCCATCTAGATTCAACCTCAGCTACCCGCAATCAGGAAATATTTATTCCACTTATTTCCTGTCCTTTTCTAGTGTTAGCCAAGAAATGTTTCTTGCAGTTGTTATTCTATTGCTAACAAATAGGACCTAATTGTTTTCTGGTCCTTTTTGTTTCATTGTAGTTATTGTTTGCTTATTTTATTTTGTTATCCTTTCCTATTTCTTTAGCAGAGTGGTTAAATGCAAAGACTCTAATGGAAACCAAAAACAGAGCAGTAGCATATATACTTAGATAAAATAGATGTCAAGACAAAAACTATCAAAAGAGACAAAGAAGAACATGATATAGTAATACATGGGTCAATTCAGCAAAAGGGTATAACAATTGTAAATATATATGTACACGTTACAGCAAATATATATATATACACGTTACAGCAAATATATATATACACAGGTATATAAAGCAACTATTGTTAGAGCTAAAGAGAGAGAGATGCCCCAGTGCAATAATAGCTGGAGACTTCATCACCCCACTTTCAGCATTGGACATAATATCCAGAGAGAAAAGCAATAAACAATATTAATCAGTACTACAGACCACATGGACCTAAGAGACATTTACAGAACATTTCATCTAATGGCTACAGAATACACATTTTTCTGTTTAGCATATAGATTATTCTCAAGGAGGGACCATATGTTAAGCTACAGAACAGCTCATAAAATATTTTAAAAAATGAAGTTATATTAAGAATTTTCTCTGACCACAATGGAATAACACTAGAATCAATAACAAGGAGAATTTTGGAAACAATACAAGCACATGGAAATTAAGTAATATCCTCCTGAATGACAAGTGAATGAATAAAGAAATTAAAAAGGAATTTGAAGAATTTCTTGAAACAAATGTTAATGAAAACACAACATACCAAAACCTATGGGATACAGTGAAAGCAGTACTAAGGGGAAGATTAAAGCTATAAATGTTTACATCAAAAAAATACAAAAACTTCAAAGGAACAAACCAAAAATGCATCTTATAAAACTAAAAAAGCAAGAGCAAACCAAATGCAAAATTAGTACAAGAAAAGAAATAATGAAGATGAGTAGAAATAAATGAAATTGAGATGAACAAAATAATACAAAAGATCTAAGAAATGGAAAGTTGTTTTTTACAGATAAAATTGACAGACCTATACTAGATTAATTAAGAAAAAGATAACAAAATAAAGGAAATCAGAAATGATAAAGGAAACATTACAGCTGGTACCACAGACATTCAAAAGCTCATTAAAGGCTACTATGAGAAGCTATATACCAATAAATTTAAAAACCTAGAAGAGAGGGATAAATTTCTAGAAACTGAAAGGAAAATAGGGCCCCAAAATCACTAAACTAAAGGGAAAAGGCAAGCTGGGAACCGCTTAGGGCAAACCTGTCTCCCATTCTATTCAAAGTCACCCCTCTGCTCATTGAGATAAATGCATATATGACTGCCTCCTTTGGAGAGGCTAATCAGAAACTCAAAAGAAAGCAACCATTTGTCTCTTATCTACCTATGTCCTGGAAGTCCCTTCCCTGCTTCCACTTGCCCCCTGTCTTTCCACACAAACCAATGTTCATCTTACATATGTTGATTAATGTCTCCTGTCTCCCTAAAATGTACAAAACCAAACTATGCTCTGATCACCTTGGGTGCATATCGTCAGGACCTCCTGAGGCTGTATCACTGGCGCGTGTCCTCAAACTCATCAAAATAAACTTTCTAAATTAACTGAGAACTGTTTCAGATTTTTGGGGTTCACAACACATACAACCTACAATGATTGAACCATAAAGAAATCCAAAACCTAAAGAGACCAATAAGTTATGAAGAGGTTAAAGCAGTAATATAAAACCTCCCCAAAATAAGCCCAGGACCCAATGACTTCACTGCTGAATTTTACCAAGCACTTAAAGAACTAGAGTGCTAGCAGTTGCAAGGGTGCCTGCCTCCCTGTGGACATTCACCACAGTGGCATAGACAATACAGCTGCAGTAGAGGATGGGAACTCCGATGGAGAAATTGTGCATGGTTACACTGAAGATTGTGTTGGCTTGGGGGTTGACGGTGCAGGTCTGGGTCAAGGTATTCCAGGAAATAGAGGAGGGGGGCATACTTCCAAATAGTTCTCATTCTATGAGGCCAGTATTACTCTGATACCAGAACAGGATAAAGACATACGAAGAATTAAAAAAAAAAAAAAAAAAGATAAAAGAAAAAGGACAAACACCCTTGATGAACATTGACATAAGAATCCTCAACCAAATACTAGCAAAATTAATTCAACAACACATTAAAAAGATCATTTATCATGACCAATTGAGATTTATTCTGGGGATGCTAGGATGGTGCAATATATAGAAATCAATCAATGTGATCCATCATATCAACAGAATGAAAGACAAAAACCATAGGATTACTTCAATTGAGGGTAAAAAAAAATTGATATAATTCAACATTCCTTCATAATAAGGCCATCAAAACGTGGGTATTGAAGGAACATACCTAAACATAACAAAGCCATGTATGACCAATCCACAGATAGAGTCATACTGAAGGGGGAAAAGCTGAAAGCCTTTCCTTTGAGACCTGGAACACAACAAGGATGGCTACTTTCACCACTATTATTCAGCATATTACTGGATGTCCTAGCTAGAACAATGAAACAGAAAGAAATAAAAGGCATCCAGATAAGAAAGTAAGAGGTTAAACTATCTTTGGTTGCCAGTGATGTGATCTTATATTTGGAAAATCCTAAACACTCCACCAAAAAGCTATTATAACTGAATAAACAAATTCAGTAAAGTTTCAGGATACAGTATTAGCATACAAAAATTAATAGCATTTCTATATGTCAACAGCAAACAGTCTGAAAATAAAATCAAGAAAGTAAACCCATTTACAATAGTTACAAATAAAATTACATATCTACAAATTAACCAAAGAAGTAAAATATCTCTATAATGCAAACTATAAAATATTGATGAAAGAAATTGAAGAGGATACAAAAGAATGAAAGCTTGTCCATGTTCATGGATTGGAAGAGCTAACATCTGTTAAAGTGTTCATAGTATCCAAAACATTTTACAGATTAAATGCAATCTATCAAAATGCCAATGACATTTTTTTACAGAAGTAGAAAAAACAATTTTAGAATTTAGATAGAACCACAAAGGACCCAGAATAGCCAAAGCTACCCTGAGCAAAAATCACAAACTGGTGGAATCACATTACCTGACTTCAAATGTTTTTACAGAGCTACCTGACTTCAAATTTTGCTACAGAATTACAGTAACAAAAATAGCATGGCACTGAATAAAAGTAGACACATAGGCTAATATGACAGAATAGAGAGTCCAGAAACCAACCCATACATCTACAGCGAGCTCATTTTTAAAAAAGATGGTAAGAACATCTATTGGGGAAATGAGTCTCCTCAATAAATGGTTCTGGGAAAACTGTATATCCATATGCAGAAAAATAAAAATTAGACTCCTATCACCTGCCATATACAAAAACCAAATCAAAATGTATTGAAAACTTTAATCTAAGGCCTCAAAATATAAAACAACTAAAATAAAACATTGGAGAAACTTTCCAGGCCATTAGACTGGTCAAAGATTTCTTGAGTAATAATCCACAGCCACGGGCAAACAAAGCTCAGTGGACAAATGGGATCACATCAAGTTAAAAAGCTTCTTCACAGAAAAGGAAACAATTTGCAATGTGAAGAAACAATCCACAGAAGGGGAGAAAATATTTGCACTCTCTCTATCTGACAAGAGATTAATTACTAGAATATATAAGAACCTCAAACAACTCTACAGAAAAATATCTAAGAATTTGACTAAAAATGGGCAAAAGATATAACTAGACATTTCACAGAAGATGGCATACAAATCACAAACAGGTATATGAAAAGTACTACCATCACTGATCATCAGAGAAATGCAAATTGAAACTACAATGAGATATCATCTTAACCCAGTTAAAATAGCTTTTATCTGAACGACAGGCAGTAACAAATGCTAGCGAGAATGTGGAGAAAAAGGAACCCTTGTACACTGTTGATGGGAATGTAAATTAGTACAAACACTATGCAGAACAGTTTGGAGGCTTCTCAAAAAACTAAAAACAGAGTTACCATATAATCCAGCAATTCCACTGCTATGTATATCCACGAAAGAAAGAAAATCAGCAAATCAAAGAGATATCTGCACTCCCAGGTTTATTGCAGCACTATTCACAATAGCCAAAATTTGAAAGCAACCTAAATGTCTGTGGATGACTGGATAAAGAAAATATTGTACCTATACACAATGGAGTACTATTCAGTTATTAAAAAAATCACATCCTGCCATTTGCAACAACATGGATGGAACTAGAGGTCATCATATTAAGTGAAATAATCCAGGCGCAGAAAGGCAGACTTTGCATGTTCCCACTTATTTGTGGGAGCTAAAAGTTAAATCAATTGAACTCAAGAAGATAAGAGAGTAAAATGATAGTTATCAGAGGCTGGGAAGGGTGGCGGGTGGGAGTGGGAAGGGTAATGGGCGGGAGTGGAGGGCAATTGAGAAAGCTTAATATGTACAAAAAATAGAAAGAATGAATAAAATATAGTAATTGATAGCACAAGGTGAATATAGTCAAGAACAATTTAATTGTACATTTAAAAAATAACTAAAATAGTATAAACGGACCGTTTCTAACACAGGATAAATGCTTGAGGGAATGGATACTCCATTTACCATGCTATGATTATTACACATTACAGGCCTTATCAAAATATCTCACATACCCCATAAAGTATACACCTACTATGCTCCCACAAAAATTAAAAATTGAAAATATTGAAGTAAAAACATGAAAATAATAATAAAATAAAATTAGGCTAATGTGTGTTTGAATAGTGCTTTCAAATTTTAATAACTTTGTGACCTTAGACATATTACTGAACTCCCTATGCCTATTTTTTAAATTAAAAATTGGTATAATTACCTAACACAAAAGGTAACAAGCTATTAAGTTTTAATTAGACAACACAAATAAAGGACTTATTTGCTATTTTAGTTGTTATTCCTACATTCACTTAGTGAACACCTACTAGAAAATATTCATAATGAAACCTTCTAAGGGAAGTTTTAACATATAATTACACTAAACTACAATGGCCAATGTGCTATAATAAAGGAAAAAAGCAAATTTCCTTTATACAGTTTTGAAATCCTAAAAATAAACGTACACTTGTGTGAAATATGTAAATAACAGAGTATTTTAATTTCCTTTGTTAGGGTGAAGCTTTTCATATTTGAGAGCAGAATGGTGCAAATATATGGAGATACTTATTAGAAGATTTAATTATATCATTATGTATGTTTTCTTCAACATTGAAATTGTTCACAAGTTAAGTATGGAATCTATACTCAAAGTATTTTGATAGGAAACAATACAATAATTCATACAAACAAATGTAACATTTTCAGAAAACTGAAAATTAAATATGGCCACTGTTAAAAACTGTAATTCAGAGGCCGGGCGCGGTGGCTCAAGCCTGTAATCCCAGCACTTTGGGAGGCCGAGACGGGCGGATCACGAGGTCAGGAGATCGAGACCATCCTGGCTAACACGGTGAAACCCCGTCTCTACTAAAAATACAAAAACTAGCCGGGCGAGGTGGCGGGCGCCTGTAGTCCCAGCTACTCAGGAGGCTGAGGCAGGAGAATGGCGTAAACCTGGGAGACGGAGCTTGCAGTGAGCTGAGATCCGGCCACTGCACTCCAGTCCGGGCGACAGAGCGAGACTCCGCCTCAAAAAAAAATAAAAAAATAAAAAAATAAAAAAAAAATAAAAACTGTAATTCAGAAGCCTAAAATGTGTATAAAATTATGTAAATATGTTGAAAAAAGTATTCCAGTTAAACTTGACTACTAGTTTTCTGAAGTCTTGCCAAACTCCAAATAAAAGCTGCATTGACTAGAATGTTTAGACATCTGGATACTTTTTCTTTAAGTTCTAAGAAAATACTCTGCATTTAGTTTGAAATGTGGCTACTGCCTAAGTCGCTATTTCCACTATAGTCAAAATAGTTATTCTTTGTAATTTCCTGTTTGTCATATTACTTCTTTTCAACCACCTGATGATCAAAGATACTCTCAATATTTTTTTAAACTGTTTTTCCTGCCTAATTTTTTAGTTAGTGTTTAAACAGGCTTGCATTGGCAAGCTAACTTTTCCTTTGACCTATTCAGGCTTTCAATCTTTAGACTTCACTTTGTTGCCAGAGCTATGCAATTTATTAAAATTAAATTGAACACTGCAAAAAATATTAACAAAGTTCAGCAGTTCACCAAATTGGATATTGAAAATTATTTTTCCAGTCAAGTTCATGTTGCAGGAAATTCTTTGAATACTCAATCTATCTTGGGTAATTTCAATTTATAATAAAACCAAAACGTAAAATTTATTCTCTATGTGACTCTCTCCCTTAAAATACTCCGAAAAACACAATGAGTTTGGTTGAAGTTCTGTTACATAAAACACATTTGGTGTCCTTATTTCACTGAGAATCTCCAAGCCTGAGCCCTAACTCAGTCAACATTTACTTAATCACATATTAATAAAATGCAGACTGTTAGGGTGGTATTCAAGACATGGCTTTACATAGTTAATATAATTTCTGCATAAAGAAATTTGAATTCACACAAGTTAAAAATATGTTCAGTGGAATGTAATGTGTCTTCACAATTGTGTTCAATGGCCTGCAGTGTTATTTTTTATTTGCTTCTAAACGGCAATCAACATATGCACAAACACATGGTAGAGAAAATGGGATGCTTCATCAGAAAATAGAACATTTGTTCCCTCATTTTTAAAAACTATTCAAAACTTGGATTTACAAGTGACCTGTGTCTGGTGGCACACAAAAGGTGTTTATCCTTTATTACATTATATACTGTTTTCTGAGTATAGACTCTATGGGAAATATTTAAGCCTTGTACAGTACTTTTTGTCACAATAATATGATATTACATATTATCTTCAGAGAATTGAGCTTATTAGCTTTTTACTTGTTTTTGCTTATGGGCATATGCCATAATTTTTAGATGTGTTTATTATTATAGAAGATAACTAGTTCTAAATTTATATAAGTATATATAAATTATATATAATATATATAAAATGTAAATTTTTGTTATGTAATTATAATTGTGATTTGTCTAAACAGAACTTACATAATGTAAACATTGACTATAAGAACTTATTAGAAATACAAATTATCATCAGACAATATTATAAACACTTCTATGCAAATAAGCTAAAAAATCTAGAATAAATGGATAAATTCCTGGACACATACACCCTCCCAAGACTAAACCAGGAAGAAGTCGAATCCCTGAATAGACCAATAATAAGTTCTGAAATTGAGGCAGCAATTAATAGCCTGCCGACCAAAAAATAAAAAAGCTCAGGACCAGACGAATTCACAGCAGAATTCTACCAGAAATACAAAGAGGAGCTGGTACCATTCTTTCTGAACCTATTCCAACAATTGAAAAGGAAAGACTTCTCCCTAACTCATTTTATGAAGCCAGAATCATCCTGATAACAAAATCAGGAAGAGACACAACAACAAAAAAAGAAAACTTCAGGCCAATATCCCTGATGAACATTGATGCAAAAATCCTCAGTAAAATACTGGCAAACCAAATCTAGCAGCACATCAAAAACTTATCCACCACAATCAAGTCGGCTTAATCCCTGGGATGCAAGGCTGGTTCAGCATATGCAAATCAATTAACATAATCCATCACATAAATGGAACCAAAACAAACACCACATGATTATCTCAACAGATGAAGAAAAGGCCTTTGATAAAACTCAAAATCATGTTAAAAACGCTTCATCTTAAAAATTCTCAACAAACTAGTTATGGATGGAACATGTCTTAAAATAATAAGAGCTATTTATGACAAACCCATAGCCAAGTTATATTGAATGGACAAAAGCTTAAAGCATTCCCTTTGAAAACAGGTGCAAGACAAGGATACTCTCACCACTCCTATTCAACACAGTATTGGAAGTTCTGGCCAGGGCAATCATGCAAAAGAAAGAAATAAAGGGTATTGAAACAGGAAAACAGGAAGTCAAATTGTCTCCGTCTGCAGACGACAGGATTTTATATTTAGAAAACCCCACCATCTCAGCCCCAAAACTCCTAAACTGATAACCAAATTCAGCAAAGTCTCAGGATAAAAAATCAATGTGCAAAAATCAGAAGCACTCCTTTACACCAACAATGGACAAGCAGAGAGCCAAATCATGAAAAAACTCCCATTCACAATTGCTACAAAGGGAATAAAATACCTAGAAATACAGCTAACAAGGGATGTTAAGGACCTCTATAAGAAGAACTACAAATCAGTGCTCAAGGAAATAAGAGAGGATGCAAACAAATAGAAAAACACTCTATCCTCATGGATAGGAAGAATCAATATCGTGAAAATGACCATACTGCCCAAAACAATGTACAGATTCAATGCTATTCCCATCAACTACCACTGAGATTCTTCATAGAATTATAAAAAACTATTTTAACTTTCATATGGAATCAAAGAAGACCCAGTATAGCCAAGACAATCCTAACGAAAAAGAACAAAGCTGGAGGCATCACACTACCTAACTTCAAACTACACTCCAAGGCTACAGTAACCAAACCACATGATACTGGTACCAAAGCAGACATATAACTCAATGGAGTAGGACAGAAACCCCAGAAGTAACACCACACATATGCAACCCTCTGCTCTTTCCAAACCTGACAAAAACAAGCAATGGGGAAAGGATCTCCTATTCAGTAAGTGGTGCTAGGAAAACCGGCTAACCATATGCAGGAAACAGAAACTGAACCTTTCTTACAAATTATACGAAAATCAAGGTGGATTAAAGACTTATATATAAAACCCAAACCATTAAAAATTCTAGAAGAAAACCTCAGCAAATACCACTCTGTTTGGACGAACGGAGGCAAGATGGTGCACTTCCGGGTTCTTCTTCACCAACTTTTCCATTCCCGCGCGCGCGAAAATGCAGCCAGCGCCCAGGGAGGGTGCAGACCAACCGGGCATGCGCCAGGTGATGTCAATCCGAAGAGACCAAGATTTACCTGGTCGCACCTGCGGAACGCCCCCCGACACGCCCGTGCCCCGCCTATTGCCCTCCCACTCCTAGAAAAGCCGCTCCGGACGGATGCCACGGGTGGCCTTCCTCAGTCCTCCACTCCTGTCGGGATGTTGGGACTGCAGGAACTCCGTTGGAGAGCCCCACGGGGGGACTCTGTCGGCCTTCTTTGCCGGAGGCCGACAGACCTCTTCCCCACACCTTAGGTGACCAAAATAAACTTGCAGTTTTGCTCCTACACTTGCCTACTCGCTGGTTCTTTTGTGCCTGCTCTGGTGGTCTTAGAAAAACAAATCACACTCAGGACACAGGCATGGGCAAAGACTTCATGACAAAAATACCAAAAGCAATTGCAACGAAAGCCAAAATCGAAAAATTGGACCTAATCAAACTAAAGAGCTACACAGCAAAAGAAACCATCATCAGAGTGAACAGACAACCTACAGAGTGGGAGAAAATTTTTGCAATATATTAATCTGACAAAGGCCTAATATCCATAATTTACAAGGAACTTAAAAAAATTTACAAGCAAAAAACAAACAACTCCATCGAAAAGTGGTAAAAGTATACCAACAAATGCTTCTCAAAAGAAGACATTTATGTGGCCAACAAACATGAAAAAAGCTCAACATCACTGATCATCAGAGAAATACAAGTGAAAACCACAATGAGATACCATCTCACACCATCTAGAATGGCAGTTATTAAAAAGTTAGGAAACAATACATGCTGGTGAGACTGTGGAAAAATAGGAACACTTTTATACTGTTGGCAGTAATATAAATTAATTCAAGCATTGTGAAAGAAATGTGGCTATTTCTCAAGTATCTAGAGCCAGAAATATTGTTTGGCCCAGCAATCCCATTACGGGGTATATACCCAAAGGAATATAAATCATTCTACTATAAAGACACATGCACACATATGTTTACTGCAGCACTATTTACAATAGCAAAGACGTGGAACCAACCCACATGCCCATCAATGATAGACTAGATCAACAAAATGTAGCACATATAACCATGAAATACTATGCAGCCATAAAAAGGAATGAGATTATATTCTTTGCAGGGACATGGATGAAGCTGCAAGCCATTATTCTTAGCAAACTAACACAGGAACAGAAAACCAAATACCACATGTTATCACTCACACGTGGAAGTGACCAATGAGAACACGATGACACAGAGAGGAGAACTTCACACACCAGGGCCTGTTGGGGGTGGGGGTGTGTTGGGGGAAGGAACTTAGAGGACGGGTCAATAGGTGCAGCAAACCACCAAGGCACACATATGTAACAAATCTGCATGTTCTGCATATGCCTCCTATTTTTTTAGAACAAATTTTTAAAAAAGAACTTACCTCAAAATTGAAGGTAAGTTCCAATATTAACTAACATTTCACTTATTATTTTGAGCTCTGATTGATAATAAATAATATTAATACATATTTAAATAGATTTCTTCTTGTGAAATGGTATCAGTATACTGAGTTCTGTAAAATGTGTTAGAATGTTATTATTAAAATCTGATCAATGTGAAATTACGAAAATAAATCCAGCCAAATTTTGTGGATACTTTTGACATAGAAATGTGTTCCCTGTTTTTTTAAGTATATGTCTCTTTATTTTATTCAAGTTAACTTTTTTATATGTAGGAAGAAAATAATTAAAATAAAGAATTTTCATAGAAAGTTAATTATCAAAAAGTGGCAAAGTTAATTATCAAAAAATGGCATAAGAACACATTAGTACAAAACAATAATGTATGCTTTAAAACTTTTCAACCCATCACCTAGTTATTAAGCCCTGCATGCATTAGCAAACCACATGGCACACATTAACCTATGTAACAAACCTGCACATCCTGCACATGTGTCCCAGAACTTAAAATAAAATAAAATAAAATATTTTTAAAAAGTAGTGCACAAGCTTCCAGGCTCTTGTAATGCAGAAATGGAGTGGAAAGTCAACAAAAGAAATTAGCATCAGTACTAAGGTCAGATCAGCAAAAACCTCGAACCTAAATTGATGCTGATTTCAGAAGTTACTGCCCAGAGTTTTCTCAAACCCCTTCATAAAAGACTATGATTGCTTTCTAAAACTCAGCTGAGTCTGAGATGGGGACTGAATAGGCTCCAATATCAACATTAGAAGGATGCTAAGATGAAAATCCTTATCCTAGCACATAATATACAAAAAAATCTACTGCTTAACCCCCACTTGGCATTTTATTATTAACAAATATGAATTACCATTTGCAAACCTGAAGACTCAGTTTGCTCAGGACTCCCAGCATTCCAGTCCCAACTCAGGCCCTAAACACAAGACTTTCTCCTCTGTTGCTATTTACAAGTTCAGCCATGTGCTGCATCATCTTTTGCTCAAGAATGGACTACATATATGACAGTGGTCCTGTAAGATTGTAATAACATATTTTTTCCTGTACCTTTTCTGTTTAGAAATGTTAAGAAACACAAACACTTACCATTGTGTTACAATTGCCTACAATATTCAGCACAGTAATATACTGTACAGGTTTGCAGCCTAGGAGCAATCAGCTATACCATATAGTTTAGGTGTGCATTAGGCTATACCATCTAGATTTTTGAAGTACACTCTATATTTGCACAAGGATGAAATCTCCTGAGGATATATTTCTCAGAATATATCCTCATCATTAAGCAATGCATGACCTTATTGATGAAGGTAGCATAATTTTCTCTGGAATGAGCAAAGATGCAGGTTGCTAATTTTGAGTTGATCTCATACTTTATTTTGTCTTTCCTTTATGTTCACATAGTTATTATTTGTGATGCTATTGAACAATAAGTCAGCAGTTTAAGTTGGCTTCATAAAAAGTTTCAATGAAAATTTCATCAGGCAGTGTATTATAACTTGATTTGTGAAAAACAAGCTTACATAACATAAAAATTTACTATAAGAACTTATCTCAAAATTGGAAGCTTTTAACTGTAATTCACTTGTTGTTTTGAGATCTGATTGATATTAAACAACATTAATACCTATTTAAATAGATTTCCTTTTTATCAGTAGACTGGTTTCTGTATAATGTGTTAGAATGTTATTAAAATCTGATGATTCTGAAGTCAACAAAATGATCATTGTAGTACAATTTTAACACATTATCCCTCTTTCATATTTTATATATGGTCATGCCATGAGATTGTGTTCCCTTGAAGATATGTTGTATTCCTCTTTATATCCCATCAAAGTACAATCCTTTCTACATGACACTTACAAAGTGCTTAAAATTATTAATAGTCTTGCACTGAAAAATCGATTAATCCTGCATATAAATTACTATCTAAATTAGGGGAGATACAGCAAATATACATAGCTATGCCAAAGATCTTTGTCAGAAAAAAAATCTAAATTTTAAAAGCAAATATGTTTTATGTGCATAGTTCCAATGCCAATATACAGAGGAACCAGTGATGGAATTAAAATGAATGGACTGACTTTAAAATACCTAACTTCTGACTTCAAGATTTCAGCAGAAGTTTAAGAGGAGAAACATTTTAAAAGGTAGGCAAGAAGTGCACAGTAATTTTGTTTTTAGGCATAATTCAATTAACCTTAGAATAGAATCATTTAGTTAAAAAAAAAAATAGATGTCACCTTTTAATGTTTATTAAAAAAAAAAAAATTCAAGCATTTGTTCCATGACTTGGAGATAAAATGTGATAGAAGAAAGAAGAAACATAGTTGTATGTTTGGGTGATGTTAGAATTTTTTAATTTAGAAGTTGGTAATGAGATGTTTATAATAAAACTAAGTAAACGGTTCACATAAACAGAGGGTTTTTTTAAGTTTGTTGTTACTTCTATATATTTAAAACATTAGAAAAAATAATATTTCTCTTTAATAAACTTTTTTCTGGACCCTTGCTTTGATATATGTTGCATTATACTGTAATAGACCAATGCTCCAGTCTAGACTATTTTGAAAATTAAGGCACAGTATTTTAAGAAAAAAAAAAATGTTTGAAGATTTTGATGAGCTATCAATGCAATCAGGACCTGATGGTTAATATTTTGTAAAGTAACAAATCTGAGAAGAGGTGATCCTATAGTTCAGATGACAATTTTCTCTTGAGATAGTTTCCAATTACAAATATAATGATGGATGGCAAGAAGTGAGACAGAGACACACAAATAAGGTCAAGGAAGTAGAAAGTTTGGAAATTATATGGGGCTGGAGAAGAAGAAAACAGAATTAGGGTTATCAAAGCAATCTAGACTTATGAACCAATGGTTAAGAAATATGGTCAAATAAGTGAATCTGACATTCGATAATTTTGCTTCTAAGCATTAGATGAATATACAAACTGCAGAGAAGTAAAGCTTTAGAAACTACATAAAATCTTCCGAAAGGGTAGTGTTGAATGCTATATAATCCCATGCCCTCAAAGAGAGAAATGGAAATGTAGTTCAGGACCTGCTAAAAAAGAAGGTAACATGTAAGCATCATAACCTTTCATTTGCAATCCCCGGGGAGCTATATACTGATAGCTGTGGTAAAACAGAGATAAGTGGAAACTATAAAAGTTCTAATCCAGCCTTGATCAGTTAATTACCCAATGAATTTACATAATTTCCCCCTAGTCTATCAGCCAATCAGAGGACAGGATAAATCCCCTATGGAGGAAGATCACATCATCAAAAGCATCCATTATTTATCATACAGAAAGTGCAACATTCAATGAAAAATTACTAGTCATAGCAAGAAACTGGAATAAACACACACACCTACCCACATACACACACACAGACACACACACACACAACTTAGCATATACATACACAAAACAAATACAAACAACAACAAAAACAAGACAATAGAAACAGGCTTAAATTCAGAACTTATGAAATTTGAAATAGCTATGATAAATATGCTCCAAAAAATAAAATAGTAGACAGATCAAAACTTTCACCAAAAACTAAAATATATATAAAATAATCAAATGGATTATCTAAAATAATAAAATTAAATTGTTAAATTAAGGTAGATTTAGTAGAAAATGTAGCACAGTGGAGAAGAGAATTAAACAACTGTGAAATAGTTGGGTTAAAATGTCCAGGAGTGATGCTCAAAAAGAAAACATATACATAAGAAAGAATACGAAACATGTGTAATTGGAGTCTTAGAAGAAAAGCGGGGAGAAAATAAGGCAGAAATAAATAAATAAATATTAGCTTAGAATTTTAAAGCATTATGAAAAATATGAAGCTATATATTCAATAACTTGTGTAAACCTGAAAAACAAAACCAAAGAATATATTTAGAAAGTAGATAGGGGGATGAATACATTTTAAAAGCAGGTAGAGGGATAAAAATTCGTTATCTTTTAAAGCAGCAGCAATAAGACATGTAGCTGACTTGATCATAGCTCACTGCAGGCTCTACCTCCTGGTCTCACCTAATCCTCCCACCACAGCCTCCCAATTAGCTGGTACTACAGGTGCACACCACGATGCCCAGCTAATTTCTGTCTTTTTTGTAGAGATGGGATTTTGCCATGTTTTCCAGCTTGGTTTCAAACTCCTGCACTGAAGGGATCCATCCACTTCAGCCTCCCACAGTGCTGGGATTATAGACATGAGCCACAGCTTCCAGCCAAGTAACTGACTTTCAAGAATAATGATGTCAAACAGTAATAGACTGCACTATTGTAAAGAATAAATGGATAAAATATTCCAATTAAAACATCATCACCGGCCGGGCGCGGTGGTTCAAGCCTGTAATCTCAGCACTTTGGGAGGCCGAGACGGGCGGATCACAAGGTCAGGAGATCGAGACCATCCTGGCGAACACGGTTAAACCCCGTCTCTACTAAAAAATCCAAAAAAAAAAAACAGCCAGGCAAGGTGGCGGGCGCCTGTAGTCCCAGCTACTTGAGAGGCTGAGACAGGAGAATGGCATAAACCTGGGAGGCGGAGCTTGCAGTGAGCTGAGATCTGGCCACTGCACTCCAGCCTGGGCGACAGAGCGAGACTCCATCTCAAAAAAAAAAAAAAAAAAAAAAATCACCTGGATAAAAATAAAAAGATTTTTTAAAATAGCATGTTTGAAAACACTAGACAAAAAAAAAAAAAAAAAAAAAAAACCTGGTGCAATTTATTTCCCATTAGACAATGTAGATTTAAAGGCTTGATGCATAATGCCTGATACCTGCTAAAACAAAACTAAATTATTGCTTTTGTAATTTTTCCCTCATCAAATCAAATCAGTCAGAATTATATTACCAGTTAAATTTTGACAGAACTTTTTCCGCTTCAGAGTCATGGTATAATAGGAGTCTAGAAAATAGTACTTAAAGATGGACATACTTAAAATATTGAGTAATTTAGAAAGACACCTTCATTTTTTTCAGTTTCTTAGATTTAGGGCATATCTCAGTGCAATGTAACTTTTCTAAATAATATTATTGCACTAATTGCTAATTCTGTACAGAAAGTAGCTAAGAACACAACTTGTGAAACAAGACCCATATTTAGAGTCCAGACCACTATTTGTCTTTGCAACCTTGGCAAATTAGTTATCTACTGGAAGTTGCAAAGAATTTTAGCATTCCAGGTAGTCTAGAAGAGGGTTCTGGCCACTAAGTGGGTATGTCCCATTAGCTTGCTAAACTTTTGTCCTGGTAGGGAGAGGTGATGCTTCAAGACACAATGGAGGGTTTCTCTAAAGCAGTTGATCAAGGCAGCGTCTTCCCTGGCCTAAGGTGGTGCTGTTTATTTAGAGCTTGTTAGGTTTTACTATTTCATGTTTATTATGTACCTTTTATTTTTAATACCCTGGGGACAATTTATGACCATTTAGAAATGATTACATTGGTGCTAACAAGCAGCAGATAAAGATATAGATGAATTTTTGAGATGTTACAAAAATGATTTTCATTTCTTTAGATTTGTGGCGAGCACTGCTGTCACAGCATATCTCCAAACATTTGATTTGATTGTTTAATACTCCAGGGAAATAATCTTAAAAGTATTGTAATAGCAAAGTCAAATATACCTGTATTATCACCATACTATTATTACCACCATACTATTATGGCACATGCCCCATAGTAGACATTTATGCTCACCGAGAGTTTTCCTGAATTAATCCAGAGTGACGACAACTTTAAAATTCCAGGAGCTTTTTAGGCTAAAGAAATATGACATTAAAATGAGGCAGGAGAATCACTTGAACCCAGGAGACAAAGATTGCCGTGAGCCGAGATTGCACCACTGGACTCCAGCCTGGGCAACACTGCAAGACTCAGTCCCCACCCCACCCCCCAAAAAAAAGACAACATATAAAGAATATAAAAAAATATATTATTCAAACTGAAATGGAGATAGCAAGATTATTCTGTCAGTGGCTTTATTTCGCCAGCATTTAAGGATACAATCAACACTCAATTTTCTGTAAGAACTTTTAATTATTTCTGTTAACCTGAGCTACATTTTGTATTTACTTTGTTTTTTTTTCATTGTTATTGAATTTCATTGAAATTCCTTTTTGACTTTTCCCCAACTTTTGCTCACGCTGGTTTTTAGCCCTGCACTAAGGCGTGCCATTACACACCTTAAATATTCCCCAAATATAATTATCTTTCCTCTAACCTCTCTTCCTCTCACCTCACTAAGGATATATGTACAGGAGAAATGGAAATCATGGAGAAAAGCTACACTGAATCTTTCACTCCTTTTGGGAGGTGACAATAGAGAATAAGAGAGTGGAACAAATACATATGTTTCATATAATTTATAATCTAGTATGAATAACAAAATGCGCTTATTTTTAAGTTACTATTGACAATAAAGAAAGCATTGAAAAATATAGTATAAGGATTTTGACTCTCATTTTTTCCCAAATTTCCAAAATTCTATGGTTTGACAGTTTCCTTTTTATCATTTGAATGTTGATATTTATGGGAAAAATTAGTAGACCAACAAGGGATTACAACAAGGAATTAAGCGCATTTTGGGTTTCTTTGTAAAAATTAAAAAGCAGGGGAAGCTTTTAATCATGATAGATAAATTTTTTACATATTATATAATTATAGCAATTTTTTCAGGCTGCACTTAATTTCACAATACAATTCATACACATGTATATAATATCTATCTTTATCTATTTGTATATATCTATCTAGCTACATACATCTCTGCAATCAAAGTCACAATAGTTTCAGCTTTTGCTAGTTTTCTATGCTATTGCTTCAGCTTTTTCCATCAAATTTCCAAAAATTTGTTCCATCCTAGCAGCCTACACACTAAACTGGAGTGATGAGGTGTCAGTGAGATACAGAACACAAAAAGGTGTGTCTTATTGCAATGACAAGGTTGCCTTAGTAGTTTTTGACTTAGTGAAATGTAAACCCTGTCTCAAGGATACTGATTATGTCTATTCTATGCTACAGGCATTTAGCAGTGAAGGGAAATATCCATTATAAATTTTTAATCTCATAAACATTATATAATAGTATAATATGAATTGATACTGTCTATATATCTATGCATACAAAAGAAACGTATAGAAATATTTGTACATATGCACCTGTGCATATGTATAGATGTGTGTATATCAATGTATACATACATAGATAGGTATGTATTACACATCTGTAATATATATTATATATATAAATATGTACACAGGTATCAGAAGTAATAGGCAGATTCAGAATGCAAAGGATGAGGCCTATTGAAGGACCATATGTTATTTACATAAACTATTCACATTTTCAAACCTATGAAACACTTTTCAGATGACAAAGATTTATGATTATCAAAATTTGACAAAAAAGTGGGCTGCTTTGAGTAAATTAAGCCTACTCAATTCTGACATACCAAAAATAATTTAGGCCGGGCGCGGTGGCTCAAGCCTGTAATCCCAGCACTTTGGGAGGCCGAGATGGGCGGATCACGAGGTCAGGAGATCGAGACCATCCTGGCTAACATGGTGAAACCCCGTCTCTACTAAAAATACAAAAAAAAACTAGCCGGGCGAGGTGGCGGGCGCCTGTAGTCCCAGCTACTCGGGAGGCTGAGGCAGGAGAATGGCGTAAACCCGGGAGGCAGAGCTTGCAGTGAGCTGAGATCTGGCCACTGCACTCCAGTCTGGGCGACAGAGCGAGACTCCGCCTCAAAAAAAAAATAAAAATAAAAATAAAAATGATAATAATTTAATAAAAACAAGATTAAAATTCGGAAATCTCAAAAAGAATTTTTGAAAAACAAAATAAATTATGCAAATATTGTTATTCTTTAGTATAGACAATGTACTCAACTGAATACACTTATGTTGCTATGTCTTAATATTTTAATTTTAAATAAGAAATACTAAACGTTTTTACATGAAAGCCTTTTTTTCCTTAATAACATCAAATCAGATTGAGTTAAAAACTGAGCTATCCCATAACTGATAAAAGAAAGCAAAGATGCTGGTCTTGCAATCAGATAATAAATAGGCAATGGGAAAAATATGTTAATTCCAGTAAAATATTTAATTCACATTTTTATAATTTTAGAAGATTATTTGTTCTTCATGGGCAAGCATGTTTGTGTGCATTATATTTAGGATTTGTGATTATACAACAAAATAAGTTGTAGAAATCAATTGAAGCAAATAGAAATTATATTATTATTTTTGTTATTATAGCTGCAGGCTGATAAATTAACTTTATCTAGTCTGTAGGAAACCACTTAGCACCATAGAAGAGGTTGCTTATACATAAGACCTATTACTCATAAAGAGTTAATTTAATCCCCATGGCGAAGTACTTTACTCTCAGAAAGCTCTTTTTCTTCATTCGTGTTCACCATAGGAATAGGCCAATTGATAATAATATACATCTCTGAAACTGCTGTGATGGATAAACATGTCTCCAAATTACCCAAATTAATTTCAGCAGGTTGTTAAATTTTCTACCTATGGATTTTTTTTTTTCTTTTTTTAGCTCATTGTTCAAATGAGAGATTTCCACAGACAAAACAGTTCTCTTAGACTTGTATGCCAGAACTTGGGCAAATGTGAATAGTTGCAGCATTTAAACATTGTAAAATGGGTCATTAAGCATGCACAAATATTTTGGCTAATAGCCTTCAGCTACAGTCTCTAATTTTAAACATTGCTATTTCCATTTTAACCCTCTATTCACAAAATAAAGTCATAATTAAATGCCACTGACTTGTTCTTCCTATTGATCTTGAATATATGTAAACAGGCTCCTGGTAGGAAGGAGGTGTTTGTAATTCTAAGAGTCTTTATTTCTTATTACTCTTTTCATTTGTGATATTGCAAAACTTCTTTAAAATTAATTAATATTATTATATATCAGAGAAAATGGCATATTAGCCACCTTTGGTGTGAAGGTAGAAATGGAACTTTTCCTTTCACAGATTTTCAGCCTGGTAGAAATTTTATACCAGGGATTTTCTACCCACAATTTCATCAACTGCATTAAAATATACAGTAATAATCAGAGTGGAGGTAGAACAAAAAATACAACTTTTAAGCATGACTCTGACTGTATTCGTCTGTTTTCACACTGCTATAAAGAAATAACTGAGATTGGGTAATTTATAAAGGAAAGAGATTTAATTAACTCACAGTTCCACAGGGCTCGGGAGCCCTTAGGAAACTTACAATCATGGCAGAAGGAGAAACAGGCACCTTCTTCACAAGGCTGCAGGAGAGAGAGTGTACAGGGGAAACTGCCACTTTTAAGCCATCAGCTCTCATGAAAACTCCCTCACTATCATGAGAACAGCATGGGGAAAACCACCCCCATGATCCAATCACCTCCCACCAGGTCCCTCCCTCGACACATGGGGATCACAATTTGAGATGAGATTTGGATGGGGGCACAGAGCCAAACCATATCACTGTTCTTTATAGTATAAATTGTCTTCTCAATTTATTGTGAAATTTTATGCATGTAAATAAAGTACACTTTTATTCATAGTCTGAAAGAAATGAGGCTGTGAATAATAGAGAATGGTGTACCTATTCTCTTCTGTCTTTCAGGATTTGGGGTTTTCAGGAGATTCTGAATTTCCAAGAAATGCTGATATTTTTGTGCTTTTAATGTATGGAATGGGAAAATGAAAATGCCAGTATATGTTGGAGATAAGCATTTTAAAGGGAACTATGAAACAAGTTTAATAATATCTTAAAATTCTTTGGAAGATTTCCTAATTGTGGTTTCTCTGCAAACAATCACATATTTTAAAATAAAAAGTTATCTCATACTTTCAGAGTAGGATAACATTTGGTAGCCTGTTTTTCTCTAAATGCCACTTGATGCTAACGGCATCAATACCTGGGAACATGTATGCAGCCACATTTTTCTTTGGTCCAATAGTATGTGTTTGACATTTGCAACACAGGCAAAACTAATTTTCTATAAGATATTCATTTGTTCACTTCTTAATTTTATAAGTAAATGTTCATTAAGTGCCTTCCAGATTTAGAGAATATTCCGTATAATGTATAAACAATAGTGAACGAGATAGATGCGATTCTTGAAACTGGAGGTACATTCTATATCACTGGAGTAGCCAGAGGATTACCAAAGAAAATATCAGAAAAATAAATGCTACCACAGCATTAGAGTGCAAATAAAAATAAATATATTGCATGAGTGCCTCTGCCTCTATTCATAAGTTAACATATATTTATAGTGCACTATGTGCTAAGAGATATTGATAATTATGTCATTATAAAATAAAGGCATATTAGAGTTGAAAGCGGCCTCAGGAATTTTGCAATCGAACTCCATCTCATGATGAACAGAGATTTCAAAATAACTGTTCCTAGAGATGTTCATGGCTTAGTTGGCTAGTCTTGTCTGATAAAGGCAACAAGAAGTCAGGAAGAGTATTAAAAACGGGTGCTTGTCATTGCAAATTACAGTGACTTAGTTCACTAAAAACACAGGAATCTACTTATTTAGGTTGGCAACTCTTCTTCCCAAAGGTTACAAAAAAATGATGAGGTTGAGCCTGGAGACTGTTGCTGTGATGACGGGAACAGAGTTCTAAAAATGAGAGATAAACAGAGAATTTATTTCTCTACAATAAACTACAATAAGTTAAATTTGCTTAGTTTATATTTCTTTTAGATCATGAAATTATTTTAATAAGTAAATTTATACAACAGACAAAAATAAGGGAAACCGTATAATTATAAAATAAAAATATATGTTTGAAAACACTATGTAAAATAAAAAAAAATCTATGAGACTGGAATAGTGAAACTAACAAATGAGAAATTTACAATAGCTTGAAAAATACTATTTTTAGTAAATATGTCGAACTATGTACTATGAGTGCAAACTTTTGATATGTTCTATGGCTTATATAAAAAAAGAGAAGAATGTTTTCTGTAGTATGGGAGCAAAATTCACCTGATCAAATAAATAAAATACATATAATGTTTCTCTTTAACACTGCATACTAACCATCCTTTGAAAACCCAAAAGTTTATAAAACAAATGAGATTTATACAGAATTGTTACTGTAATTCAGAGTTGAGATTACATCATAGAACAGGATTACCAAAATAAGACTTCAAGACGAGAAGGTGCATGAGGCCTATAATAAAATATAACTGAGGTCTACATAAGCAGAAGGAAAGATATACCAGTCACTCTTTTGGAATGGTTCATTTAGAAGTGCCAGTTTCCCTTTATCAATCTTTTAAAAGGTAAAGTGGGAACTATCCACCACTCCTTCAAAACTTGGTTTTGGTAAAGGTCAAAACCAATTCTTCTCTAGGCTTCTTGTTATTGCTAAAAATTTTCTTCTTAAATCTATGCTTTCTTCACTCCATAGCCCAAACTCTCATCTTTAGTATTACCTGGAATTTCATTCAATCTGCGATGACTCTAGCAAAATTCTTCATTCACGTTCCTTGGCATATTTTAAGTTTGCCTTTCTGACCATATCTCTAACATAAACTGTTTGAAAATATGTTCCAGGAAATGAATCCAATTGTTATTAGCAACTCAAACTTCTTTAAAGTAGTCTGTGGTAGGGAGAATTTTATGATAAACTCCATTATTCCTATCCCTGGATATAAATGCTCTTCCTAGTTATTTAATCAGTCAATAACCTAGATACTTCTGTGAAGGAATTTTGAAAATGTAATTAAGTTCCTAAATCAGATGACCTTAAGATAAGGAGATTATCTTCTGTGTGGTAGAGGTACTGAAATGAATTGTTAAAAGAGACTGGGACATTCCCTGGAGAATATTTGAAGCATGAGAAGGATTTGATGCAAGGGAATGTCTCCTTTGCTGACTTATAAGGATAAAGGGACCTGACTAGCAATGTGGGCAAATTTTAGAGGCTAAGAGTTGCTCCTTGATCATAGGCAACAAGGACATTAGAATTTCAGTGCCCTGAATTGTACCCCTAACCTGAATAGGGTTGGAAGCAGATTCTGCCCTAGACATTCAGAAAGGAATACATCATTGGCAAATTAATCTCAGACTTGTTGCACTCCAAGCAGGGAGCCCAGACGCTCCTTGCTTATATTAATAATCTATAAAACCATTAGAAAATAAACAGATGTTCTTTTAAACTGCAACGTTTTTGAGAACTTGTTATATAATAATAGAAAATGAATACACAATCCAAGTACTGTCCTAGTGAATATAATTATTTTTTCAGGTAATGTATCCTTCGATTACGGGTCATGATGATGAGTTAAGAAGTGCCTTAAGATAATAAATGAGTTACTTATAAGGTTATTAAGCATGGCATTGTTTTGTAATTAGAAAAGACTGGAAATTGCACAAAGTCCATCAGTAAGAAACTGATTGAATAAACCATATTATATCCACATATTGAAATACAACGCAGTTATAAATGGTGTGGTATGATCTCTATATCACTCTCCAGGTGATCTATAATAACTCCAGGAGTTATTAAGTTTAAAATATAAAAAAGACATATATCCATATATCGTGTATGCTATTTTGTAGGTAACAAAACAGAAAAAATACATTTATAATACAAAAAGACACACTAAAGAGATCAAATTAAAACTAACAAAAATATTTTCCCAAAGGGAGAAAGGAAAAAATTATTGAAAGTGTTCACATAGAAATAACACCTCTATGAATATACCACTTGCTATGTAGCCTCAACTATTCTACATATTATCCAAAGTAAAATTTGATAAAATATCAGCCATAATCATTAAAAACAAGCTTCAATAAATAATTCCCTACAGAGTTGTTAACATGCCAATTACTTTAAGGTACTTTAAAACACAGCATTTGAATTTATAACCATAGGGGAATAAATTCTAAGGAAAAACAGAGCTAAAAAACACTAAAGTTTATTTAGATATCTAATTGTTAGTGTCAATACACAGACGTACATCCATACGTGTGTATATATATACATACACACAAATATACATATACATGTATACACACATATATTTATGACATATTTATGAATGTATGAATATATATAAAGCAAATAAGTAAGTAGTTCACTTTCAGTAGCTTTTAATGTAACTGAGGAGATTTAGTTTCATATGAATTTTAAATCAGTTTTTTCTAGTTCTGTGAAGAATGCTATTGGTAGTTTCATAAGAATAACATTGAACCTATAAATAGCTATGGGCAATATGGCCATTTTAATGATATTGATTCTTCCTATTCATGAGCATGGGATGCTTTTCCATTTGTTTGTGTCATCTCTGATTTTTTTGAGCAGTATTTAGTAATTCTGATTGTAGAGATCTTTCACCTCAGTGATTAGCTCTTCTCCTATGTATTTTATTATTTTTGTGGCAACTGTAAATGTGGTTTCATTCCTGATTTGGCTCTTGGCTTGGCTGTTGTTGATATATAGGAATGCTAGTAATTTTCGTACATTGATTTTGTATCCTGAAACTGTGGTGAAGTTGTTTATTAGCTGAAGGAGGCAATAGTAAACAGAAAGAACAAAGCTGAGGCATCATGCTACCCAACTTCAAATTATACCACAGGGCTAGAGTAAACAAAACAGCATGGTACTGGTACAAAAAGACACATAGACCAGTGGAACAGATTAGAGATTCCAGAAATAAGACTGCCCACCTACAGCCATCTGATTTTCAACAAAGCTGACACAAACAAGCAATGGAGAAAGGACTTCCTCCATTCAACAAATGGTGCTGGGATAATTGGCTAGCCATATACAGAAGATTGAAACTGGACCACTTCCCTACACTATACACAAAAATTAACTTAAAATGGATTAAAGGCTTAAATTTAAAACCCAAAACTATAAAAATCTCTGAAGACAATATAGAGAATACCATCCTGAACACAGGAACAGGCAAAAGTTTAATGACTCAGATGCCAAAAGCAATCACAACAAAAACAAAAATTGACACATGGGGGATGTAATTAAATTTAAGAGCTTCTGCACATCAAAAGGTCACCAGAATAAACAGACAATCTATAGAATGGGAAAAATATTTGCAAATATTTGCAAACTATGCATCTAAAAAAGGTCTAATATCTAGGACCCATGATAAACAAATTTAAAATAAAAAAGCAACCCCATTAAAAAGTAGACAAAGGTTATGAACAGACAATTTCAAAAGAAGACATACAGGCATGTGAAAAATGCTCAATATCACTGATCATTTGACAAATGCAAATCAAAACCACAAGGAGATACCATCTTTCACCAGTCAGAATTATTATTATTAAGAAGTCAAAAAATAGCAGATGCTGGTGAGGTTGTGGAGAAAAGGGAGCATTTATACATTGTTGGTGAGAGTGTAAATCAGTTCAACCATTATGAAAAGCAGTATGGTGGTTCCTCAAAGAGCAAAAACAGAACTACCACTTGACCCAGTAATCCCATTACTGGCTATATACCCAGAGGAATATAAATCATTCTACCATAAAGACACATGCAAGCAAATGTTCATTGCAGCACTGTGCACAATAGCAGAGACATGGAATCAACCTAAATGCTGATCAATGACAAATTTAACAAAGAAAATGTGGTACATATATACCATAAAATACTACATTGCCATAAACAAGAATGAGATCATGTCTTTTGTGGGGATATAGAGGGAACTGGAGGCCACTATCCTTAGCAAACTAACACAGGAACATAAAACCAAATGCCTCATGTTCTCACTTATAAGTTGGAGCTAAATGATGAGAATTCATGAACACAAAGAAGGGAATAATGGACACTAGGGCCTCCTTGACAATGGAGTGCGAGAGGAGGGAAAGGAGCAGAAAAAATAACTATTGAGTACGAGGCTTAGTACCTGAGTGACAAAATAATCTGTACAACAAACCCCCAAGACATAAGTTTACCCCCAAACCTAAAATAAAAGTAAAAAAATGTGCAAATTCAGAGGAAAATGTATAATAATAAAACCAAAGAAACTAAACACTAAAAAATATCAGTACAGAATATGCTTTAAAATACATGCCATCATTCTCTCCACTTAGAAGACCTAGAAACAATGACAATCCAATAGCAATAAGTATGCCTCAGGTTGTTGTTTCTAATCAGTATATCTCACTATTAAGAGATTTAGGTACCAAGGCTCTTTGAATAAATAACTGTTTCTGGATCTGTGGAAGGAAATATGAGATGAATGCTGATAACATTTAGTTTCAAAAAGTAAGGGAGGTATCATAAACAATGGGTCATACCAAAAACACAAAGAAACCAGTATGAATGTACTAGAGTCAGGGTTCTCTTAGAGAACAGAACTGATAGGAGATATATGTACACACACACACACACACACACACACACACACATATATATAACAGCATATTAAGTATTAACTTACATGACCACAATGTCCCACTATAGGCTGCCTGCAAGCTGAGGAGCAAGCAGAGCCAGTCTGAGCCCCAAAGCTGACGAACTTGGAGTCCCATATTTGAAAGAAGGAAGAATCCAGCACAGGAGAAAGAGATAGGCTGGACGCCTAGGTCCATCTCTCCTTTTAGTGATTTTCTGCCTGCCTTATATTCGCTGGAAGCTGAAGAGATTGTGCCCACCAGATTAAGTGTAGATCTTCCTTACAGAGCCCACTGACTCAAATGTTAATCTCTTTTGGCAACATCCACACAGACACACCCAGGATTAATACTTTACATCCCTCAATTAAATCAAATTGACACTCAGTATTAACCATCACAATAAAGATGCTTCCATTTGGCAAATGACAGGGAAATTTGAAGATAAAAAAGGAAGAAATCCAAGTAAGTAATTACATTGATTAGATAAAAATCTATGAGTTTATAATAATGCTCTACGAAAGGGAAAATAATCACTTCTCATTGGAGGTAACTAGAATACCAGCTATTTATTCTGAAAATAAGCTATTGAAAAAGTAAACATATTTGATTTTTCTTTATCTACTGTGTTTCAGAATAAATTAACAGAACAAATTAACTGATGTTGATGAGGAAGTCATTTGTCATAAAAGTTCAATGAGCAAAATTTTTCATGACTTAATTTGGAAATCACTATTAAATAATCACTGATAAACCTTAATTATTGCAAGGATCATTAACGTTTGAAATTAAGTGAAAGGTTAATAGAATTCTGTCCATAAAACAGAAAACATACTAGTTATATCAGCAGAGATAAGTTAACATAGGGAATTGGTTAAATATGTATGTATTACAGGGAAAAACTGTTTCTGATATGGATGTGCATTTCCTTTCCTTGCCCACAGTGCTTCTGCCAGAACTAAATATTGAAGACAATGTGCTCAACTGCTATAGTTTTCATTTTTATAACTGTTGATGATGCTGTCATTGATATTCGTATTTTCCTTCTTTCACTACCCATTCCATATTTTATTGCCTTAAGCTAGGACCTTAACTGATCAGGGTTGTTAACTTTTAGGATAAACCACATAGTAATTCATGAAGTATCTTAATCATCAGTGGTCAGGAATATATGTATATCTATATCTACATAGTTATATATCTTTCTTAATTTTTTTCATTACTTCTTACCATCTAATTTCTACTCTTAGATATTAAAATACTAAGTTGTATCTTAAAATATTCCCTGCATTCCAAACATAGATCAGGGAGTCAATATGAGCATCCCTCCAGTTGCTGAGTATGTATATTACAAATATATTTACTCATTTATAAATACATAATGACTGTGAAAGACAATCAAGTACTATGTCCGTAGTTTTACTGAGCCAATAATATGTTGAACTTGCTCCTAAATTCTACTTCTAACTGACTGTCTTATCCTCTCATTTAATTAACAAAACACAATTATTCTAAAATCAATTCAAAGCAAATATCTGAGCATTTATTTCTGTACCCAATATGGTAAGTCTCTCTTGTAGTTGTGTTGTCACTTACCCTCTGTTTATTTGCAATTCCATTATCATAATAGAATCAGGTGGTATTTTCCACTGCCATCTCCAATCTAAAAAAAAAAAACAAAAAGTAAAACCGAAAGACTTTCAAGAATACTGGTGATCCCCTCATTAATGTATCCCTCAAAAGCCTTAGTAAAGGGAGTGTCTTCTTGAGATATATGATAGGTAATGTGTAAAAACATGATGTTCATATACTATAAATACATACCCATATCAATATCTCTCAAAGTCTTTAAAATTCTCTCTTTGCATTACTTCAGGGTAGTTCTGACACTTAAGTTCACTAAATATAGGCCACTTTTGTACAAGTTTCAGTCAATCAAGCAAAGCATTATAGTTACTTCCAGTTGTACAAACTAATGCACAAATGCACACCCCTAATGAGTAACCTAATACTCATGATTTTGTTCCGTTGTATTTTTCTTCTTAGTCTAAAAGCCATAGATTTTACTCATACATTTATCAATTGGGCTTCTGCTGATAATCATTTAGCAAGACAACACAGTTCCTTGGTGTCCATTTCTTCCTGAAGCTACTCCTCCTTCACCAAACTTGGTATTGTCTCCCTGAAGTATACTGATGTGTGACTACAGTTATAGGTCTAGAGGCCAGGAGAGGTGTTTGAGGTGGCTACAAGTACACATGCTCTTGCAAGACCATTGACCCAGGTGTGTTCATTAAAGGATTTTCAGGCAAAAGATTAATGTTCTCTGCACACACAGAATGTTGTACTCATTCCACTAGCAAGGGATGTTCAGAATGGCTCAAGGGGTTAAGGCTTCAGCCTCATTTGAGTTTATTCAGATAGCCCAATTCTGGCTTTCAGGTTACAGCTCCTTCCCAACCAATGCCCTAATTCTCACTTGAGAGACTTAGTAAGGCCATGATTTCAATTTATAATTAGGAAAGTATACAACTAAATTTTATAACCTTGTGACTAAAAGAATTAGTAAATTATCTTAGAGACACAGAAGGAACTCTGTAATTGTCTTTTTTAAAGGTATTTTAAAATTCGTTATTTTATTTCATTTCATTTTTAAGACAAATTGTTGTTCTGTTGCCCAGGCTGTAGTGCAGTGGCGTGATCATAGCTCACTGCAGCCTTGAAGTCCTGGGCTTAAGAGATCCTCCTGTCTCAGCTTCGCAAGTTGTTAGGACTCTAAGTGCATGCCACCATGCCTGGCTAACTCTCTAGTTTTCTGATCATGACTGTGCTAAAGATAAGCTCACGCTTGTTCTTTCATTTGTGTAAGCTCTCTAATACTGGTAGAAGCAGCTGCCACATTAACAGTCCTGGTACTTATAATTACTGTGTAAAGACTACTTGTTCCTGCAAGGGACTGCTTCATTAATCACTTCACCACAATCAACCAAACCTTATAAGTTGGTTATTCACAAGGCCATCAATTAGTATTATGACTCTTTTCATTGAAAAGGAGCTTAGTACCAGATTCAAAGCTAGGGACATGAACACAACAAAAGCAAATCAGTCTTCTGTCATTAAGGATGTTTTCTAGGACTATTTATTTTATCAAGTAACTGTATCAGGAAGATTGTAGTTAGTAAACAGAAAGTTTCTAGATAGTGAATCCAATAAAACAGTAAGATAAATTGGTTAAAAAGGTATGGGAGGAAGGAGATGAAGAAGAGGCATTGAAGTAGCACAGAAACAGTAACCGCAAGTGTCAGATAAAAGGGCAATGAAAAGAAAGGGTTAGGGGTTTTAGAATCAGGGAGCTTGGAAGTGGTACCCAGACTCTATGGAGAAGGCACTGCCGAATGGTTACTAATACCTTAGAAGTTTGGAGAAGGGCTCTTATGAAATTAAAACTCAAATTTCTGGAGAAAGGACACAGCCCACCTGGTACTGCTGTCTTAGAGCAGACACAATAAAGTTGGACCTGAGAGTCTCAAAAATAAAAGATAAAGAAAAATAAAGCTGGATAGAGGGGCTAGTTGCTTCTGGAATCAACTTCTGTTTCCATGGCAAGGGACCATTTCTGGGAAGATAACAAAAAGATACAACAAGCAAACAAGAAATAGTCAAGGGATTTTCCCTTTTCTCTCTTGCTCTAGACCCCCTTATTAAAAGAACCTGAAAAAAAGCTAAATGACAAAAGACAAGTGTGGTTTCCAAAATTTCTGCCCCAGCACCACAAAACTGAGTAGAGAGAGGTGGGTAGAGAGAGGTGGGTTTGAAGTTGAGAAGCAATAGCTTAATGAAGGGAAAAGTAAGAAATTTTCAATGGAGGCATCATATTGTTACTACATTCATCAACTGATTGGGTTTAGCATCACTCAGACAGAAACACCAGATATTACGTGTCTCCTGAGGGACAGAAATGCAAAATATATAACACCACATACAAAGCATTTTTGGTCCCAGCCAAATAGTAACAATGATAATGATAATAATAAGTAAACCTGAACCTAGTCAAGACTTGAGAGTTAACTTTGTAAGAAATACAAGAGGTAAAGGAAAGTAGCTAAATGACACTATGATGAAACCACAGTTAAAACATAACATGGATGGTTTTTTCAAGGTATGGAACACAGTTATTGCAATAAATTAATCAGAAAAGAATGCTATAGGGAAAACATTTGAGGAACAGGACCTGTTTTACTTTAAGAAAATCATAACATCAATGTTATGGATGAACTTTGTTTGAATCATGATTTGATTTTTATAAAGCATTTTAAAATTATAATTATTTTTTAAAATTGGAGTGGTTACACGATTTGAACTAATCAACTACAAATATAGAATCATAAATATTAATATGGACTGGATATTAGTTTATAACATTTATTTTAAATTATGCTAAGTGGAAATTGCAGCATTCGTATGATATAAGAAATATTTTTATTGTATTTTTAAAGATATACACTAAGTCTGCAAAAGTAAAATAACATGAAATCTAGAATTTGTTTAAAATAGCTCAGAAAAAGAGAGAGAGAATAGATGAAGAGTTGCAAATCTTAATAATACTAGAATCTGGTTAATAGTAGTGTAGGATTTGTTATTTTATTTTTGTTTGAAATTTTTAATAATAATGTTTACAATGTTTTTAGGTAACTTCCAAGTTCTTGTTGAATTTGGAAGCACACAATTTCATATAACTTCTATCCCAATTTCTTATTAAAAATCTTAAAAATATATTAAGTAAAGCAAAAAAAAAATCAATCAGACTACACATTGAAGATACAGCAAATAGGGGATGACTTCCTCTAAGGTCCATATACACTATGGAATACCATGCAGCCATAAAAAATGAGTTCATGTCCTTTGCTGGGACACGGATGAAGCTGGAAACCATCATCCTCAACAAACTAACGCAGGAACAGAAAACCGAACACCACATGTTTTCACTCATAAGTGGGAGCTGAACAATGAGAACATATGGACACAGGGAGGGGAACATCACACACCAGGGCCTGCCAGGGGGTGGGGGTTATAGGGGATGGATAGCATTAGGAGAAATATCTAATGTAGATGATGGGTTAATAGGTGCAGCAAACCACCATGGCATGTGTATACCTATGTAACAAACCTGTACGTTCTACACATATATCCCAGAACTTAAGTTTGAATAAAAAATATTAGTAGAGCTGTTTGAAAAAACACAACCAAATGTACCTGAAAGATCGAAGGGTGACAGTTAATATATAGGGTAGTTTTAGATTGCTTCCACTAATATTGGTTTATCCATATTGTAGAATATTTTAGTAAAAAATTGTCTACATTCATAAGGATGCATATTAAAATTAACTACAGAAACAGCTTGAGTAATGCCTTCCTCTTCCTTTCTTCTTGTCAATCAGATATTATCTTTATACATTGTTTTAGAGTATATATCTATCAAAATTCTACATTGTCGAAGGATGTGTAATTTATACAGCAAGTGTGTGATGGATAAAATAAAGTGCAAAAACAATCCTTAAAATATTGTATTGAATAAAAACAATCTTAAATCACATAATCTGAAAAAAGGGGGTATATATTTTACCAAATATGCTAACCTATACAAGACTGCTTGAGAAAAAGAATATGCCACCTCAGATGAGAAAAGGTTGTAGGTAATACTGGCTAAGGACCATGCATATTTACCTGTCCATATAGTGTCATTTTGAGAAAAAAACCTGCCAATAGCTAAATGGTTACTACGAGCAATGTAGGATGTTTACAACAATTCTGAATAACCCCCTTCTTTATGCATGAATATACAGGAGTAAAAGGACATATCTAGGCAAAAATTCTGCAGCATAAACCAAATACATCCCTTTCTATGAGACTCTGAGGAAGCGCATTTCTCTGAATTTTCCTTACTATGGATAGCAGAAGGAAAGTTTAGACAGTTTCTATTTGGTATCACGAAAAGACACAGATTTTTTTTAAAAAAATGATCTAGTAGATATGGAGAGAACAGAGACTCAACTATAAACTAAGCAATACGTAAAAATAAATTAGAACAAAAGTGTGAGAAACAATAACCAAACATGCAATTAATGCTTTAGTAGGAGAAAGAAAAGGTTCGTTTTCAGTATGAAGTAACTCACCCTGTTCTATTCACATGGTGCCCTGGGACAACTGTACTGAGAGCATAGAGTAGTCTCCATAGATGACATCTTTCAAAAAGCGCTTACTTCATTGCAGACAGATATTTGCAACCTCATAGACAAGTAGCAGCAGCAGTGGTCTTGATTGTAGAGATCATTACAATTATTACAGAGAACCATCTTAACGCTCATCAGCAACACTTCATGACAGAAAGGAGAAGTAAAAGAATGGCAGCTGCAGAATGATGTAAACCAGAGCCAACTTATCCAGCCACAGACAGTTTTTCTGGCTGGAATTTGTGCCTCTGGTTGTTTGGACAAACTAAGACAGAACAATGTGCAGGAAAGAGAGTCAAACTGCCCATATGGCAAGTGGACATTTAAACAGATATAAGTTTAATGTGGAGAGTCCAAAGAGCTGCAATCTCTCTCAAAATATGATGATAGGAGAACAGTCCATAAAAGTTCACAGTATTACACACTGGGATGGAACCAGGCCGTTTCCTTTTGCTTTGTTTTGTTATTGCTTTTTAGATACTTTGGAATCTTAGTATGTTTTTGAGTATATTTAAAAATAATTGCAAGTTTGTAAAGCTACTAATTAGATCTTTACATTCTAATACCATACAAAAGGCAAACATTAAACAAATAGAATCCAGAAAACAAAGGAAACATCAAGGAAGCACTTAAAATGGAAATAGAACCAAAGCATAGAAGTTGACAGAAATGCAGGTAATTGTATAATTTATAACAATAATGATAATCAGTCAAACTATAAACATATACTGCTTTAAATAATAGCTAAAATAAAATAAAATGACTTATAAGGGCTGAAAACAGCAGTGGGAAGTGATAATAAAACAGATGCAAACAGAAAGAAAATGAGGTTAAAATACTAATAGAATAATAAAAGGTCAAGTCAAAAGGATTAGGGAAGCAAAGAAAGTTATTTTTTAGCAATGAACACTGAACATTTAAATGATATAATTTATTTAGAATATGATATTATTATATGTGCTATGCCACTGCATCACCATTATAAAATAGAGAAATAGCAAGAGAAATTAGTGTTAAGTTCAAATTTTCTGGGGAAATATTAACATCATATACTTACATTACAATAGACCTCCTGGAAAAAAATCTAATTCAAGAAAAAGATATGAATCACGTAATTTTTAAGGTGTAACACATATACATCAAACTTAATAACTAATAAGCCATGCTTCTAAGTGTTTAGAAACATTTAGAAATCGATTACACACTAGATAATAGACAACTTTTTAATTAATTTGAACAGTTATAAATTGTAGGGCTCATCTTTTCTGAATATAAATACAACAATAAGATTTATTAACTCTGCAAGAGTTTTTAGGAAGGGAATGCCATTAGTAAATGTTAACACATGCAACTTATATAGGATACTAGCTCAAAAGGTTTTAAGTTTCAAAAATTCATTGCTCTATGAATTTGCTAAATGCCTCAAAGTCAAATCTTCATGGTAAATTCTACACTTTGGTTTTTATGTGTCTGCTTTTATCAAATAGAATTATTAGTGCCTATTCTTATTTGTTTTCAATGCTCATTTTCTAACATACTTGTTATCTTTCAACTCAAATAAGTAAACTTATAATCATATGGTTAGGACTATTTTATATCTGTTATCCACATGTTCCTGTCTGAATTTATAGATTTATTCACCAAACATGTAGTGAGTGCACATTTTTATCATGTTTCATTAAATAAATGAGTAAAACAAAGGCTTATGCAAGGGATGCAGAATGGAATCCACAATTGCAATATTATCCTAAAAATATGATAACAGAAGTGTATACACCGAGTCTTGTGGGATTTAAGATATTATCTAACAGAATTGTGAACCAGCTCTCATGGGCTCAGCAGAGTAAGAAAAATGCCAACAAAGAAACAATGCATCAATTGAGTGTTAAAAAAGCAAGAAGGAGTCATTCAGCTTTGGAAAAGGAATTAGACATAGAAAGAAATGTATGTTCAAAAGCAGGAATGTTAGTTAACAATACACCATTACCACACTCAAGCATGGGGTGCCTGTGGGAGAGCATCAATTAATGAAACTTGATGAAAACTTTTGGGGAACGCTCTTGTTTGTACTCAACCTTATATACTTTGGAGTATAAAGTAGACACCTAACAATTCTTTCAGTTAAACTATTTATACGGTCAGATTATAAGCTTTATGTTTCTAATAATAATACAGGCATACCTCAAAGATATTGCAGGCTCAGTTGTAGATCACCTCAATAAAGTGACAGTCAAAATAAAGCAAGTCACACAAATTTATTGTTTTCTCGGTGCATATAAAAGTTATATGTATACTGTAGTCTATTAAGTGTTAAATAAAATTATGTTTAAAAATGGATACATCTAAGTTTAAAAATCCTTTACAGGTAAAGAATGTTAACGATCATCAGAGCTTACAGTGAGTCAGAAGTATTTTGGTGGTGGAGGGTCTTGCCTTGATATTGGTGCTTGATGACCGATCATGGTGGTGGTTGCTGAAAGCTGGGGTGACTGTGGAAGTTCCTTAAAGTAAGACAACAATGAAGTTTGCCAAATTAATTGATCCTTTACTTCATGAAAGATTATTCCATACCTTGGGATGCTGTTTTGATAGCATTTTGCCAAAAGCAGAACTTCTTTCAGAGTTAAAGTTAATCCTCACTCTATCACTGCTTTATCAACTAAGTTTATGGAATATTCTAAATCCTTTGTGGTCATTTTGACAAAGTTTGCAGCATTTTCACCAGGAAGAGATTTTATCTCAAGAAATTACTATTTTGCTTATCTATAAGAAGCAAATCCTCATCTATTAAAGTTTTATCATGAGATTTTAGCAATGTAGTCCAATCTCCAGGCACCACTTCTAATTCTAGATCTCTTTCTCTTTCTATCACACGTGCAGTTACTTCCTCCACTGGAGTCTTGAACACTTCAAAGTCATCCGTGAGGTGGAAATCAACTTCTTCCAAGCTCCTGTTAATGTTATTTTGACTTCGGCTTATGAATCAAAAATGTTATTACTGGCATGTAGAAAGGTGAATGCTTTACAGAAGGATTTTGTTTGACTTCCCCAGATCCATCAGAGGAATCACTATCTATGGCAACTGCAGACTTACAAAATATATTTCTTAAATAATAACACTAGAAATTCAAAATTACTCCTTGGGCTTTAGAATGAAAGTTGTGTTAGCTGAGTTGGTAACAGCATTTATCTCTTTGTACATCTCCATCAGAGTTTTTGGGTGGCCAGGTGCATTGTTAACGACCAGTGATGTTTTAAAAGGACTCTTTTTTTTCCTGAGAAGTAATTCTCAACAATAGGTTTGAACCAGTCTGTAAGAGATGTTGTTTCATCCAGACTTTGTTGTCCCATGTATACAGCACAGGCAGCATAGACGGAACATAATTCCTACTTATTTATTTATTTATTTATTTTACAGAGTTACTCACTATGTTGCCCAGGCTGTTCTTAAACTCATGAGCTCAAGCAATCCTCCTGCCTCAGCCTTATGAGTAGCTGGGATTACAGGCACGCACCACCATTCCCAACTTTGAGATTGAGCATAATTCTTAATTGACCTAGGATTTTGGTTGCATTCATTGCTAGCAAGAGAGTCAGGTTTTCTTTTGTACCCTTGAAGCCAGACCTTGACTTCTTTTCTCTAGTTAGGAAAGTCCTGGATGACACCTTCTTCCAATATAAGACTGTTTCATCTACACAAAAACTCTATTGTTTAGTGTAGCCACCACCTTCGCCAGTGATCTTAGCTACATCTTCTGTCTATAGGTGGCTTCTGTTAACCAGTTCAATTAGACTTCCTTTCTTATCACAAGGACAGAGGGATTTCTGTATCCCAGGGTTTCTTGCTTTGGTGTACTGGAAGAATTGGATCACACGTGGGCTTGGAGAAAGAGTGAAAGGTTTTATTGAGTGCAAGTAGCTCTCAGCCGATGGGGGAGCCAGAAGGGAGATGGCCTTCCCTTGGAGTTGGGCCAATCGGTGGCCAAGTCTCTCCTCCCACTGCCCTGGACAAAACTCCACCTCATTCTACTGGTTGATGGCCTGCCAGCCTGCTGGTGCCTGTCAGTGTGCTCTTGGTGTGCCCCTCTCCAGGTCCTTTCAACAACCGACCACTTGAGTCTTCTTCTGCTGATGGGATTCTCTCAACATTTGGCCACCTGTGGCTGCCTGCTAGGGTCTCTGGGGTTTTATAAGCATAAGTTAAGGGTGCAAAAGGCCAGGGTGGTCTTGGAAAATGCAACATTTGGGCAGAAAATGCCTGTCCTTGCCCAGGTCCATAGGGATGGAGCCCTAGCCAGGGACCACGCCCTCTTCCACCCAGCACTTCCCTTTCCCCCTTCCGTATCATTTCAAGAGACCATGCTCTTCCCTTCCCAGCACTTCTCTTCTGTATTAGTGACATTAAATCACTGATCACAAATCACCATAACAGATATAATAATAATAATAGAGTGTGAAGTACTGCTATAATTACCACAATGTGACACAGAAACACAAACTGAGCACATAGAAAAATAGTGCCAATACACTTGCTTAATGCAGGATTTCCACAAACCTTCAATTTGTAAAAAACTCAGTATCTGTAAAGCACAATATAGCAAAGCACAATAAAATGAATTATGCCTGTAGTAATTTTTAATATCATTCAGCATTTATTATGAGTTCATGTCAAATTTTTACTTTTATTTTTTCCAATTTCTTGTTCACCTATTTATTCAGTTACTCATTCAATTATTCATTTATTAAGCAGTTTATGAAGTACTGTCTATAAATCAAGAATTGAGCTAAGTTTTAGTTATTCAATGGTGAACATGAACATTTTTCCAGTATTCTCTGTAAGTCTTAGACTAGTCATTCATTGTCTGCATGTTTCCAAAATAATTTCAAACACAACACAGTTCATAGCAGTACAACTCATGAGGCAAATAGTACAGTCAGTGAAGAAAATAAATTTTAAACAAACCTTATTAGAGCATGTGAGAAAAACATCTTGCTGAGTTTTCATATTTCTTTCTAGTTGTGAATCAGAGGAGAGAGAGACAGAGACAGAGAAAAAGAGAGAGAGAGACTAAGTTACCATGTCAACAAAATACCTTTCTTCTCTTTATATTAATTATTAAATAACAATATTTTCTCATGACTCTATGTACTCACATTATTTAACCAACAGAATATACTTTGGTTAAGTAAGAATTTTTGGTGTTGCTTCTGAAGCAAAACATTCAATCATTTACCATTTCCCACCCCACTCGGTGCATTCATTTCTTATTAGATAGAAGATGGTGTCTAAGCAAAGCCTCTACGTCTGGAGAGGCATAGAAGCAGAACTGTAACAGTAACAGCTTTTATAGAAGACAGACTTTAATATATCCAGAGGACAAAGGACCACAGCTCAGGAAAAGCTTAAATTTTCCTACCTCCATAGTACATATAATGAAATTGATAAAAATATCATCACTATAAACAAAAAGAATATTAAAAATTTGATCTCACAGTGTTCATAAGCATCTGCTTGCTTTCCCAAACTACTAAGTTATTAAAACATAAACTACCCTGATACTTTTTTGTAATCAATATTTTTGGATATATATTTAGCTTTCACTTGTAAAATGATGAATAATAGTTATATATATTTATGGCATATAATGTAAGGCATACATATTACACATACACACACATACACATTGTAAAATAGGCAATCAGAATAATCTTTCATCTCTAAGTATTCTGTACCTTTTAATGTGATAGAAAGAAACAAAGAAAAAGCAACCACTTTCTGTTACTCAGAGAAGCTTTACCCTGAGATTAATAGTAGGTGCAGTATACTAAAATTGCTTTGCCAGATGACTAACCACCTCCTGCTTTCCATTTGGAAGGTATACATGCCAGATGTGGTGAAACTTTGTCCATGGCACATGACATTGAAAATTGTAAGCAAACCCAAAAGAAAATGTCAAGACCCAATTCATAACTAAGCCCTAAAGAATACTGTTGTTTATTTCTTCTCCCTTACCTCAATATTTTCCATATAATTTAAAGATCAAGGTTTTCAGTAATTTCCCAAAGATGTTAGGATTATTTGAGTCTCTTAAATAAGAGGTGTCCACAAAAGATATATTTTTAATTGTGAAAGTGTATCAAAAGGGGTCAAAATTTGCTCTCTCTCCTGGGAAATGAGACTTTTCTCTAATATTTAGCCAATGTGCTGAATATCACCAATAATGCAGCCAAAAAATGTCACTCTCAAGGAAGGGACTTGAGAGAAAAGAGGGAGAGAGAGAGAGAGAGAGAGAGACTAAGTTGCATATCACCAATCAAACATTGTTCAATTTTTCTGCCTTGGTATTGTCAAGACTATGGTACAATGACTGCTTAGGTATAAAAATAATTTATTTTGCCATGCTTTGTTTATTAGCATTTTATCATTTCTAGGTCATAATTTTTTGTTATTGTTTTTACACTGTTAAAAGTCCATTCAATATTAAGATGGCATTAGTGATACATTCAGTGGTTATAGGTAATCAAGTAAAATCTAAATTAAAATAGAAAGTAGAAAATATTCAAAACAAATTTTAGTCTATGTATTGTGGAAATGGCATTATCTTAGAATCTGTGTGGCCAGTGTCCACTGACCAGTAATGTTAGTGTGCAACTCTGTATAACATTTCCTAAAAACCTTAACCCCATCAGAAATCTTGGGGTAGTGGGAGCTTAATTGTCTACTAGATATTTGATATCTTTCACCTGCTCATAATCCTGTCATGACGACTTTTTAAAAAACAGCAAGAAGGAGAGAAAAAGAAAATCAGCCTGAAGTATTTGTCGGCAAGATTCCTTAATGTCCGTTTCAAAAGTCACAGATTACAGTTTAAAATGGAAGTCCCTTTTGAACAAAGAAGGAAAGGTTATGAGAAAATACAGTTTGCCTTTATTGATGAACAAGCCAGCTCTGATTGCATCAGTCCTGTAGCTCCCCCACATGCACCACTTGGATATTGCCTAAGCCGCTGGAAATACAAGAGAGGAGCTTCAGCCATAGCTCTTCCCGCTGCTGCTGCTAAGAGAACCCATCTTGACAAGCATCACACCCAACCTCTGCTTTTCTCATTTAACATACTTTATAGACTGCTCGTCAGGTGGTCTCTCAGTGGTTTGCTCAGCTAATCCTAGGAACATGTAAAAGTCATACAAATTATAATTTAAGAAAAGTAAAGTCAATTGACCACTGATTGTTCTTTCTTCTTATCCCAGTACCTGGTAAGAGCATCCAAGCGTAATGATTGTGAACTCAAATAACTTCTGTTTCACTGCAATTTATCTTTGCTAGTAATAAAGTTAGTGGTTTCAGCTTTAGTCTCTCTCTCTCTCTCTCTCTCTCTCTCTCTTCCCCCTTCGCCCCAACTCCATGCCTATCCCTCTAGCACAGGGCACTTCCATCAAAGACACATAGTAATTATGAGGTTTTAGTGCTATGGTTGTTCTTCTTCCATTCCTTATCCTTTGGTAAATGAGGGAAGGGAGGAAAGGAATGAGAGGAACAGAAGCATACTTCTTATAGAGTAAAATCTACAGATTTGTTCTAAAAAGGGCCCATATAAAGATCATAGCACTGATTTTCATAAGCAGAATCATTTCCCTAATAGCTATTACTCATAGCAGAGTTTGTATTTTATATTCTACTTTTTCCCAAGTGGCAATCTAACTCCGGCCCACACCCATACCCTTCTGCTTGGGTAAGAAATAATAACTTGTTTAAAATTTTTTGCTGTTACATTGTTAAGAGGCATGCAATCATCCACCAGCATCCTCTTCTGGATGCTGGCAATAGTGGTTTGAAAACCTTTGCATTTACACAGATTTCTCCATCCTCTTTCTTCCTCTATGTCACTATTCATTCCTAAGCATATTTATCTACATTTTGTTAATTGCAATTTAAAATTCCATCTTAAAAGATGTACATTTATACTGTAGTAATTTTGAAGGCGAGCTGTTATTTCATTGGGTTGTCATTCTTTCCAGAAATCAAACCTTCCCTGTCACATATAAATAGATTGCTTGATATACATGCAATATCCTGTCGGTGTCATGCACCCTTTTCTTTAATCTGACTGACATGTCACGTAATAAAATGCTCACTTCAATATATGTCTGTTGCATTTTGCTTAATTCTGGGCTTAGTTTAATATTAGCCATGAATATTTCTTCCAACTAGACATGAATTTGAATATATATAAGACAGTTTATGTTCATACTAAAGCCCAGGCTTCACCCTTACTTTTTATTGCTTACCCTGTTTGTGATGAATTAAGTCATCTCAAGGAAAGAACTGAAAGCAACAGGGACCACAACTGTTATCTTTATCCACAAGTCAGGTAGAGTGTGAGTGGGTGAAATTCAACTGCTGTGCTTTACTTTCCCTGAGATCAGAGCTGAGAGTTGGAGAGGTCTGCTCAGTGGGAGAAAAATAACAACAGATGAAACCTTATTACAACTCTGGATTTCTTTGAGGCTAAAAAGTCACAGTACTTTCTAATGCCCCCAGTGCCATTATATTTATTTTATGCTCCTTTTATTCATAGCTAGAAATGACTTTGTTGTCATTTCTTATTATTTTTATTTTAAATATCTTTGAATAAATAAGAGAAGGAAAAACTCCTTAAAGTGATTTGTACGTGAATATACATATCAGTGTACATATATACACACCCATAACATACACATACACATATACGTGTTTGTGTATATATACGCATGGGTGGATATATAGTATTGTAAATACAAGTTCTAATAATTTGAGTACATTTTCTTCAAAGTTTAAAATAATTACAAAACCTTTTGAGAATTTACTTGACGCATTCAAACATACAAAATAATAGCAATCTATACACATCGTCTTTAGAAGTTTCTATTATGATTTTTCTATGTAGCACATTTTAACAATTAGTATATTGGATGGACACTTTTTATATTTCTATATCCTGTAATGTCTTCTATAATATTTCATGACTACAATGCCCTAATCCCATTTTTGAGTTAAGTATTCACAGTCGATTGGCTGGCATACATTGCTGTGAGAGCTCTACCTGGGTATCTAAATGGACATGTGCTCAGTGAAGCCCCATTACAAAATGACCTTTTCTATCCTATGAGTTTAAAAATCTTATAGGGCAAATCATGTTCCTCGTGATTATTGTATATTTCTGCAAATAAAAAAAAGAAAAAATTTAAAAAGTGCTTTCCAACACACCCTAAAAATACAATGGACTTTTTTTGCAATTGGTGATATATGTGATATGTGTAGCATTGTGTGTGTGTGTATCTTGGTTTTGAATAATTTTCTTTCTGAGAGATTTTCCTGCAGTTTATTTATTTTATATGAACATTTCTCATGGTATATTTATCTCATGTGAATATATGACATATTTTATTTTGTATTTCATCTTTGAAACAAAATCTGTACCATTTCTACAAAGAAGCAGAGCACACATTGTTTATGTGATGGGCAGCTTGGACTCCCAATAGATATAGACAATGGATAAAATGAACTACTGGCTAAAACAGATTAGATGCCAAACTCAGTTAGGCTTTGCCTAATTCTATAAAAGTATGTCAGTTAGGGACTTACTTGACCTAAGGAAAATACAAATCTTGAAACAATATCCTAGCTGATTACTTATTCAGACTGATTGTGCTGCAGTCACTGCTCTACTGGAACAAAATACAGCCATGTAAACTTTGCCCATTCCCTTGGCCAGCTTGCATAAAGAAACTACCGTGACAAGGTGCTTTATTTAATGACACCAGCAACATAGAGCAGATTAGTGATAAAACAGAAAAAAGAAACAAAAATTAAGTTCAGTTTAGACAAGATTCTGTATGAGCTTGACATTGTTCTTGTTGAGTGTTTTCAATATGCTTCAAGAGTTTCAGGGCACAACTGTTCCAAAAATCTTGGGATCATCTAAATCTATTAGCTTAATACCATGAGTTTTCTTAGATAATTATTTATGACACCTGAGTGCCAGGAGGCTTATCAGAACTAAAATGTCAAATATTTTGGAGAAAATGGAAAACATATATCTACCAATCTGAGTAGCTAAGCCCTTGTACAAGAAACCATTGGACACGCATGCTGCAATCACTGTTCTGAGGGTAGATGCTATAACACTCAAATTAGATGATCCAAAGGGGATGAGAAAGGAGTTTAGAAATGGAAACGGTACTTCAAAAAATGAGGCTGGGTCAAGCATTATATGAGCACTAACGTGAGTATGGAGTATAATATAGCAACTTGTTTTTTGAAAAGCTAGGCACAGTCTAAGGTAAGCTTATTGTTCCCCAAAGGCCACTTGCAGTTACTGTTAACACACTTCCGTCCTTTCTCCAGAGCCTTCAGAAGCTGTGACAGTGCTTGCAAATGTGATGCTCATGACAAGTCCGTCTGCTTCTAAAGCACATCAAGAAAGCTGAACACTATTAACAATACTAATGGAGAGATTATCTTTAGCACTGATTTTTTTTTCTCCTTTGAAAATAAAAGTGGGAGGTTTGTTTTAACACCCTGCCCTTTTCATAAAGGTTGCAGGAAACAATTGAGCCTCTCTGCAATAGGCTTCCTTTTCAAGTTTTTCACTTAATTAAAAGACTACATTTACTTGGTTAAAAGTGAGCTCTTTACTAAGAAGTTTCAAAGATATAAAACATAATGGTAATAAAATTATCAATAGCCTTCTGTCAGAAGAAGAGAGTATTTACAAAAAATTGTGGACAAAGGGAGAATTACATACTTTAAAAGTACCCATTAAAGAGGCAACATTGTACGAGAGTTTCCTTATTAGAGCAGTCTCTTCTGCCAGGATATCATAAAGACTATATAGTAGCCAATTAGATAGCATTAATGTGCAAATTTCTCCAGAAAAATATGTAAGCAAAATTTTTAGAGACCATTTTCAGATAGAAGAAAATAAAGTTGTCAAGACAAAATCAATATGCTGTAGTTTGGTATGCCAATATGTACTTCCTCTAAGCCGATAGATAGTGTTTAATATTAAGATATTACATATGCACAAAACAGAATATTCAAACTAAGGACCTTTTAAAAATGAGTGCCCCAAGTGATCCATACTGATTTGAATTAACTCTTAACAATGGAAAGATTTTTCATATTTTCATAAAATATGACTTTACACATAACACATATTTCAAGAATTTCATAATTCTTTGGCAGAGCCACCTCCCCGAGAACTTACAGTAAAGACCATATTCTCCATTGCACAAGAGCTATTTGATGCACTTTCTCCCTGTTATACTTCTAAAGTTAAAAGTTAAACAAATCATTTTGTAAGACAAAAGTAGGAAGGTCAAATTGTTTTCCTTTATCTGGAATGGTTACTGAACCCTGGTGTTTGTCTTCTGCACATGTTGACATTCTGCCTGCCTTTCTCTTTTGTCATGGATTTCAGCTATAAAGTGTGTTCGTCTTTAAAACTAAGCCTCCTTGTGTCATATGTTCAACCCTGCTCTATACAACCCAACACAACTTATCACACTCTGACAGCTAATATTTAAAAGAGAACACACACGTATTTTGAGGTTTGATAACTGCTATCAATCTCGATAATGGGTATCCAATCCAAAATTGTGACAGATATCTAGTGGATTGAGCATCTACCGTGAGCAGCTAATGTTGAAGTAAATGAATCAGTGAGGCAGCTACTTCACATCTATAATTAAAAATAAAACAAATACATGCCACACAAATAATGGAAGCCAGAGAAATCTGTCATAGCTGCAAAACGCATGAAAAGATGAAACTTATAGTTGTCAGTTTCCAATTTACCTTTCTTTGATTTGCTTTAAATAAAAGATTGTGAGATTTTTTCCTAAAGATTTTTTATGGTAAAAATTTCAAGATTTCCAGTTCAATATGTCACTGCACGTTGTTTTCACAGAATCTGCGAGTACAGAGTAGAGTGGGCCCTGAAACAGCATGGCTTCGATGCTTAGAAAATGCTCTCTTCTAACAGAGTAAATCAAGGTACAGTAACCTCCAAAAGCCAAATTGCAGCACAGGGCATAATGGGTAATGCGATGTAAATTGCCGTGTATGCAACTGGAATGTTATTACAGCAAAACCAAATGATGATAGCTAATGACCTCAATATTTGATTTTCTAGGTGCATTTTAGTCTTTCTTTGTTTGAAAATATTCTATCTGAGATTACAGCTACACTACACTGATGAGCCTGAATAAAAAGTGCAAATTTCTCTACAGTCACTATTGTACCTTAAACAAAGCAATTTTGAAGACAGTAACTGAGTAGCCCCCAAATTGCTCTAATGGAGGCAGTATATATTTATCAGGAAAATATTAAATTCTGATTTTCAATTTAGGGTTTCTTCCCTTAGGAAAATGTGATGCATAACATTTGATTTTGGCCTTTAAATTATTCAGACACATAAAAGAGGAAGGGGGGAGGCATAAATATGTTTTTCCTGGCCTTACAGTGTCCATCCCACATTTAGCAGTAAATTATTTGGGGACGGAATGGACTATATTCTGTGTTCTTAATAGCCATTTGTTCTAGGAAGTTCAGTTATTGAATATTGTAGCTTCATTTTTGTACCTGAAATGAGTTTCACTCCATAGCTGATATGTTTCAGTTGAGGTGAAATAAAACAAAAATGTTTCACTATGAAGTCTTTCCCATAACTCTAGTTAAGATTTTAAAAATAAATCATAACAAGAGCTCCAAGAAAATATTTATTGCTCTTTCTAAGCATTAGGAGAAATGCTTCTCTGGACCTGTCATTCAGAGCGAATCAAGATACCACCGTTCAGACATTGCTAGAAGAATCGCTGAAGGATTGTTAGGAATAACACACCTGGAAAAAAAGATTCAATCGTTTCTTAATTCATTGACAATTTAAAGCTGACTGATACAAGTAAGCAAGGAGAAATTTTTATTTTGCTGAATCTAAAGGCTGTTCAAAATAGCTTTAAACTATTTTTTTGCTATAATTATATGGTTTCTTCAATTATCACATTACTTATGTCATACTGGACTTCCTTTCTAAAAAATGACCGTTTGTAATTTTTGTGACTTAATAAAAAACCCATGTTTCTGGCAAATAACTACTTCTTTAGAAATTTTATGTCATAGAGAAAATATACATACACTTCATTTTAAGTATTCTTGTTTTTATTTTATAGCAAGGAAATCAAATTGCTGATGAGGTCAACAAAAACGCCACTTAATGTTTTCTTCTTCTTAAATTGTCATTACAGAATAAATGATACTTTCTATTTTAATAGTTATAATCCATAGGTAACATTTTATGGATGGAAGGAATATTCTTTTTCTATATTGACTCCTATGCCTATGCCTCATGTATACTCACTTGGATTTATTTTATATCCTATTATTGGTTTAGTTCAAGACCAAATAAATTAAACAATGAATAGTCTACAGATATTTCCCATGGGGTAAGGGCACTTGATTTTATTTTTCCCTCTTCCTACATAATATTGCAATAAGTGTCTTTTGAAACGCATGGCAAGCTGTCTGTGTTGCTGCACTTCCTTTCATTCCAAAATACAGCATATGCATAAGTGGTGTTGGACATAAAGACTTTTTCATTAAACTTGTTTGCACATTAAAATTACTTGGGTAAAATTTTAAACACATTTGGTTAACATAACCCATGTGTATTTCTACAGCACAGATAATCCCCCTGCACACATTCTTGGAGAGACTGTAACAAAGGAGAAGCAATACAAGTCAGAGAACAATTCTGCTTGATTTTCCTGTGCAGTCATTTTATCAGGGACAAGGAATATTCCACAGTGGTGCCCAGATGAAGGCTGCACGCATTCCCCAGCATTGCATTGTAGAAGAAAATGAAAAACCTAATAGCATTTTGATGTATTCCAGTTAGGTTTTCCATTAAGAGAAAAAGGTGATATGTTCACACCATTTGTCAGGAAAAGAAGAAATGAAGAAAATGTTGACAATTTCATTACACTCTGGTTATGGGGTGATCTGAACTTACCTATTACAAGATAAAAAAAAAACAATTCCAGATATTATTAGTTGAAAACATTATTGTTTATAGTTACTTCAATGTGTGCTACAACTCTGGAGTTGATATAACTGTATAAGCTCAGATTTAAAAGGAGATATTTTATATCATTTACAACCTCACTCAAAAAATTTGTATGCTTTTGAATGCCATAGTATCACACAAAGTCGCACATTGCTGGACATTTCTCTGATAAATTCAGTCTTGAAAAAAGGATGTACAGATATCATAAAAATGTTTCTAAGTATATCATTTTGTTTGTGACCTATGTATTTATTCAGAAGATCTTTTTCCCATTTGTCACATTTTTTTTTCTTTATTATTGACTATAGGACTCTGGGATTTTCTGCTGAGAATATTTCCCTAGGGAGAACAGTTGCTGTCCATTTAAAATCAAAGTTAAAAAACTGAACATTTTTTTTTAGGGTGTCAGAGAGACAAGTGGTAGATTCAATCTGTTCAGGTAGAAAGTCAAGATTATACGCAGCTTTACTTATGCTTGCTTTACTAATTATCATTAACTAATATGTTAGGGTCTTTTATATTAAAACATATTTGCTATATGTGTGCTAAAGCATGTTTACTAAAATGCTATTTGAATCTGTGGCTTTGGAAATAATTTTTTTAAAAAATGCATCATTTATAAACATTAAAATATACAGAGCATGTAAAACTGCATAGGCAGAAAAGACTTTTATCTGATTTTTAGTAAAATGACTAGTTTATTGAAAAAAAAGTCATTAAATGGTGAGTTTATTACGTATTTGTTACCTGAGGATAGCCATGTATGTTAAATCACATCTCACACAAAAAAAGTCATAACAAGTATTATTGCATAAATATATGAGGCCTGGAGCACCAACCAATAAAGAGAGCACAGATTAGTCTACTTGTATGACAATTAGGGAAAAGCTGATAGGTTAGTGGAAAACAGAGGGTATGAAAAGAGGCAGCAGAGAATGAGGAGTGTCAGGAGAACTAAGCTGACCATGAAATAACTTCCCAATCAGTATGGAACATCATACTCACTTACACTAATATTACCTTCTTTCAGCTTCATAATATTTCTGCAACATATAATGTAAGCATACATACATTTTATTTGGTACTCATTTTCTAAGGCAATTATCAGAGATTCACAGATTCTAATCAAGAAGGAACTCAAAAGTGCATCAAGCTCTTGCACAGTATTCAGAAGGGCTTTCTTATTCCTATACAGGAACCAAAGTACTGTAGAGGACTTCATCTGAGGAAGCTCGTTTGAAATCAACCATGAGTTCTGTTTCCATCCAATTGCTTAATTAATGCTAAAATATTTACTTTCTTACAAAGTAAAATATTATTATTTCAAGTAAATCTCAATTAATATATCTCAAGTAGTGTTACAGAATGCTGGTTTAAAAATACATACAAAATAAACATAAAATAGGACATTTATTTTTTCTAAACTGTAATAATAATATGCACTATGTATATTTTTCAATTTATAAAACGCTTTTACTATAAATGATTTTTTTAATTCAAATATATACTTTTGTAGATTTTGGAGCCAGATACTGGTGTTTGGGCTTCTTCTGTCCAGGTACATGATAAACTGTTCACTCCTGCCCATTTAAAGTTAAGTGCAGCCATATGCCTTACTTTGTTCTATGAAATGTAATAATAAAATGATGTGAATCACTTTCAGGTAGGTATTTTATGAGTTAGCGTGTGTCTTCCCATGTTTTTCCGTCTTTTCACCTTGGTGAACAGTAGTATCTCTGGTAGTGACCTCTCTATCATCTTGGGTCCCAAAAGAAAGTTGGCAATGACTTGAAGCAGAGTTTGCTGCTGGCCTGTAAGGGACATGTTACATGAGTAGGAAATAATATTTTATTGTCTTAAGCCATTGAAATTTGGAGGTATTTTATTACTATAGTTTAATGATATGCTGACTGATATATTTCTGATGTTATCAGTGTAATTATTATTTGTGTTTTCAAATTAGAGAAATTAAAGATCTAGATAAAACAGAAAGATTTTATAAGAATATCTAGTCACCAAACTTAGTGAAATAATAAAAATGCATATTCTCTGACTTCAGATACTATGGTTTTGAAGTACAACAATAACTAAAACACCTATGTACATATATTGTGATCTGTGAGCCAAGAACCCATTTAAGCACCTTTCAATTTATAATGTCATGTTATCTTCATAATAATCGTGTGAGGTGCCTGATACCGTACTCATTTTCCAGGTGAGAACACTGAGACTTCATGAGGTTAAATCACTTGTTCACCATAATCAAAATGATAAACGTTGACATAAAAATGCTTTTCAAGTGAATCGGACAATGGATTTCTAATCGTAGCCAATCATTTTATTTCATCCCGTGATACAATCTAGTTTCCAATTTGTAAAATATTAAAGTTTAGAAGATTCGCTTTTTCTAATGAGCAATCATATTGAATCGCCTATAGCAAAACTTATTTAAATATTTGAAAAATGTACTCACTTGGTGTCTGTAAACTTCTTTTTCCCCCTTCTTTCTGGGAAGGTGAGTTACCATGGGAAATCAAGTGAAGCAATTGAGAGAAAAGAAGAGGAAAGTAGGCAAATAAAAGAAGGATGGTATAAGGAAGATCAAAAGCCAGTATCAGCACCTGCGATAGTGTGTGACAGGGTCTGTCAGACTATGTTACCTGACTTAAGGATTCTAATATGCCCTTTCCCCACAAAGTCTTCAGGTGGAGGAACTAAAATATTGCACAGTCAGGATAAAATCCCAGCATTGTGACAATTTCTCTAATATCTTATTCTGGCTTCTCAGCTGGATATTAAGAGATATTTGTTTGTTTAAGTTAGCCCATGGGCGTCTCAATTGTTAATTTGAACATCTATTTAATTTACAACACTTTTAGTAGAGTTTGTTATTATGTAAATCTGCACATGATCATAGAGTCTTGGAAATTGTTTTTAATGCCAATGCTATTACAAAAAAACTTGTTTTCAGACCATTGTATTTCTCGAAACAAATAAAGCAATAAGAAAAGTTAATGAAGGCACTTTCTCATAATTCACCTTTTTTTCAGAAATAAGTTAATTTATCGTTCTGCGTGCACGCATACACACACACACACATTGGCACATCCTAGAAAGCCTCTCAATGCTTCCTGAAAAGAAGAAATAAACAGCTAGCTCAAATAAATGAACTTCATTTTTGATCATAACCTATGAGATCCACATGCGGTCAGTGATACAATTATGTGCCATTGCAAGTGGCTAGCTTTCAGAGTTTTCTAATTTCTGGCCTTTATTTCTTGTTACTCATCCATGGAAAAAGGGAAAATAAGCTAGAGACATTGTAGCAAAAGGATGAGGATAAGTCATTCAACCCTGATTGTTGCCCTAAGAGGTAAGCATCAGCACATCCACCTTGGAAAAGTTCTGGCTACTGAGAGCAGATGACAGTACTAGATTGGACACAGAGATAGTCGAGACAACACTGCAACTTCCTTTTGCTCCACAATAACCTCTCTGGTATCGATGTTTTAGGGACAAGGGCATTTTATATAAATTTGCCAATCATCTGCAATAGTCATGAATAATAAAAACTAGAATTCGTGGAGCACTGTACAGTGTTAGAAGATTTATTTTTTCTTAGACATTATCTCTTTTCTTCCTCTGAAAAGAAACAACATCATTATTTTGAAGATGAAGGTATTGAGTGTCAAAACACTTAAGTGAATCCAAGTGCAAATCCCAATTTTTTCACCCCACTACCTGAATATATGATCGTACTTCATCACCTGCCATCATGTGTAAAAACTTCTTGGAAAACATATGAGCTGTTGCCACTTTCAAGGGGATATAGTGGAGTCCATGGAGAGCAGTCTTAAACAAAATGGTTCTTAATCAAACATAATATTCAAAATGCTCCAGTATAAAACATTTTGTATAGAACCATGGGAAAAATATCTTTAAAATAATCATAGGAAAGAGAATAATTTAAAGTATTTCTATCTATGGTAATCCCTATTCATCCCCACATTGAGTGAGCACCAGAATCTGCAATGCCAAAGTATTTTGAGACTCAACTAATTAAAATGTTTTTTCTTCAGGAATACCCAAAGGAGTTGTTTAACTGCAAATTTTTTTTAAAAGCAACAAAGATTTATTGAAAGTGCTTTATCTGAAGAACATCATATAAAACTGTCTTAGTTAACTTAAACATGAAGAAGTTTTAACCAGCACCAAATGATTTACAACCTTAACTTCCAGTTCCTTCTCATTTAGTAACTAGTTAAATCTATGGCTTGAAAGGGATATGGGAAATACCTGTGTATTATCCAGTTTAAATTCTTTTTCTAATGTTCTCTAGATTATTATGAGTAAAAACATGTTATAGAAAAAGAAGAGAAGCAGTGGTCACAGCAAAAGTTTCCAGTGGAAGAATGCAATATAGCTGATATGTAATACCAAGGAAATATAAGAAGCCTCAAAAGTCTGATACTTATTGCCCTCTATCAAATTAGTGGAGCTTCGTGGTAAAGATATACACATAAGGCATTATTTCAGAAGAGTCTACATAGTACCAGAAAACTGGGAAATACTATAAATATGTGTATATATAGTGTGCATATGTGTATATGCGTGTATTTGTATATATGTGTATGCATATGTATATATAATTTTGAATACAAACATACATATAATAATGAGTACATATAGTTCTTGAAGTGTTAATTAATATGCAAAATATGTTTCTGTGATTTTTGTGCCAATTTTTCTAGTGTTCCATCAGTTAATGGCCTCCTTCTTTTTAAAAAATGTTATATCAGACATTATAATATACAGACACTCTGTTCATATGAGTTAAGAAGAGTAAATTGACATTGAGAGCATGAAGAGTTATCAGCTTCCCTATAAGGGCATTTGTAGCAGAAATCATTGGTATCATCAGTTAATCAAGGCAGGAAAAAAACAAGCTCGACATAACAGTTTAGAGTTAACATAGAATAAAGTAGACCACATAGGGTTCTTTGTGGGCTGAATGTAACAGATAACTGTTGTCCCAGGGAAAAGCTTTAAGTTGTCCTATTCCATGCAGAAATTTTTAAGGATAGAAGATGAATATAGTAACCTAGCTTTTTGTGAAGGAATAACATGTTTGACTAAATCAGTAGATGCTGGCCGGGTAATGGCTAGAACATTTCAAGGAATCCTGTGGGTCAGTGGCTTAGATCAACAATTCACTCATTTAACAGTATGTTTCCCTGACAGAACAGTAAACAGACCTTTCAGAAACACATATCTATTTGGAAATATAAATAGTAAATCACTTCTGACAGACAAATTGAACTTCAAGAGTAGTTGGGCAGAAGCAATTCAGGTATCTAGATTTGTAAGAGTTGTCTATTTGCAGTACATGCCCCAATGTATCTTGAAGTCAATTCAATGTAATCTATTCACTGAGGAGTTAGTTTGTCATTCTCGTGAAGGCAGATCACCAAGTATGTGCTAAGGAAACAAGAAGGTTGGACGGAGGAGTGGACCACCTAAAAGTAGGTCAAAAGGATAAAAGGAAAATGCAATTTAAATGTAGGCCACCAGTTTATGGTCTTAACAATGTCCACCCATTTAAAGCAGGGCCACAGTTTCCACCCAAAAATTTCTACTTATTAATGTCTGTGAGTTCTGCAAATCTCTTTTCTGTCATCATGTGTTGGTTGCTCTCCTCTTCCACTCCTGCCCTGTCTCCTACTTGTCTTCATGATCCCTGAGCAAGGCCACTTGGGAAGCCCCAGGTGCTGCCGTCATCCATCTCGGGATCATCAACATCAAAGCCTAGTCATATTAGGATTTCACAGAGCCTCTAATGTGTGGACAAATAAGACAGTATTGAGGTCTGGAAAAATAATGTTTTTGACTTCTGAATCCTCTTGACTAGTTTCATCAGCTTCTGTATCTAACTTCCCATCTCTATGGTGTGCTTCTTACCACTCCAAGACACCTAGTGTACATCAGAAGCCTTTCCATTTTAGTCTATACTTCTCATTTCCTTTCTTTTTAACCCAATACCTCACAGCTAACATGAAAGAACATAATCTCTTTTCAATTAGCTGACAAACAAGTGCCCCATGGATATATAAATATACAGAAACAAATTCTGCACTTATTTGAAAGGAGGAGATGGTATAGCCTGTACTAATTAACGGATTGGTTTTGATTATGATTTAAGATTATAAACATGTATTTTGATTTAAGAACATAAATATGTATTTTGTAAAAAGTTATGTGATTTATACAAGTGAATTCTCAGGATATGCGAGACCCACCACTCAGCACCCACCATTCAGCTTTCCTATAAGAAAGTCCAAAGTCTTTACTTTCTGCTTAAATTGACAATATTTTTTGAAATTATTCATTGTTCTGACTTTTTTTTTTTTTTTTTTTTAGACAGAGTTTTACTCTTGGTGCCCAGGCTGGAGTCCAATGGTGCGATCTCGGCTTACCGCAATCTCTGCCTCCAGGGTTCAAGCGATTCTCTTGCCTCAGCCTCCTGAGTAGCTGGCATTACAGGCATGAGCCACTACACCCAGCTAATTTTGTATTTTCAGTAGAGGTGGGGTTTCTCTATGTTGGTCAGGCTGGTCTCGAACTCCTGACCTCAGGTGATACCCCTGCCTTGGCCTCTCAAAGTGCTGGTATTACAGGTGTTAGCCACTGCGCCCAACCTGTTCTGACCTCTTATACAGAATAAAATAAATACAATCTTTGGCTGCTTCTGAAATATATTATTTCATTTTTATTATTATAATAAAGTGATACTGTTAGAGTAGGTAGTCAGGAAGACACGAGTAGGGGAGGAGAGGGCCACCCTCTCCCACCAGCAATGTCAGGGGACTGTCAGGTGACGGTCAGGCAGTTGATAAACTGTGTCTCTAAAATAATAATTGGTCACAGTTAGCATCAGAGAAAGGTAGCCTCCTCATAGAAAACATCTGAAATCTGTGGTTACCAGCTTCCAGATCACATCTCAGGAGTCTGGAGAAGTGGGCTCAAACATGTACACTCTGGGGCAAAATGGCAAAGTTTAACCGGTATGTGACCTTCTAGGAACACTTGACTGGTAAGGGAAGAACAGCTTGAGTGAGCATGTGCACAGTTCCAGCGAACACATTGCGCATGCAGCCTCTCCTAAGTACTGGCAGGCCAGGGCACATGTGGACAGCCTATCCCAAGGAAAAAATCAAGGGAAAGGAGACTGGACACATGCCAACTTATAAAACACCAAGTCAAAAGTCAAGCCACAGACTTGACTCTCTCAACTTGCCTGCTTGGCCCTCTTCTAAGTATGCTTTACTTACTTTCATTCCTGCCCTAAACTGTTTTAAGAAACTTTCACTCCTACTCTAAAATTTGCCTCAGTTTCTCACTCTGCCTCCTTATGTACCCTCGGTCAAATTATTTCTTCTGAGGAGGCAAGAATTGAGGTTGCTGCAGACCCGTATGGATTGGCTGCCCAAGGGACTATCCACATTGGTAGTTTTTATCAGATTATATTTAATGTTCTAGCCCTGAGCTACACCTGCCTACATAAGAAGGCACAAACTGTTGCCCTTTCTGTCGCTGTATGCTGCATATATTATATATATTTTAAAATGAGATATTTGGGAAGCACTTCTGAAATGTCAGAATAAGAACCTCCAAAAAAATCTACACTTCCATCCATCAAACAAGCAAGAACACTGGCAAAAATTGTCAGCATTAACTTTTTAAAACTTTGGAAATTAACCAAAGGCTGGCAACAGTTTAAAGAATGTTTATTCAATAAAAAGTAAATTTCTGTAGGAAGAGTGAACATTGTGGTGTTTTTAACTTGCCCTATACCACCCTTTTTCTCTCCAACTCCATAGGATCCTTGAGAACTAGAAGCCCTGAGCCACTGTTGATGTGAAGACCAGCCTGGCAGCACCCACAGAAGAAGAAGAGATAAGGAACCTCCCACAAAACTCCATTCTCAGAATATGTTCCCTTTTTTTTTTTTCCATTTTAAATGTTATCTGCCCTGTCCTGTAGGTATTTGAGTTTGTGACCATTAGTCCATACGTTTAACTTGTCCATGATTTCTTTTGTTAATTGTTTTTAAAAACTTTTACTCAAAATTCTCTACTGTTTTAATCCCAACTATTGCTTTCATTTCTTCACCCATGTTTTATAATTTAGTTACATATTTTTACTTTAACAACATTACAACAAACGTCTAAAAGTCCTGAGAATTTTCCAAATTATATCTTAATTCTTAAAAACTTTTTAATGTCTGTTATCAAAATAACATACAATTTTAGAGTTAAATAAGACTTCAAAGATATCATAATGAATTTATTGAGAGACCCGTTAGCTTTCTACTCTTGGATTCAGTGTAGCTGACACTTACTCACTTAAACACTTGTGATTACAAATTGAAAAGAAATAAAATAGGAGAGCTTAAACAAGAATGAAATACATTATAAATGAGTTGAATAATTAGGTTTAATGAAAAAACTGAAATGCCAGAAAATTGGTACAGATAATACTAAATCAAATATTTTTCACCATTATGAATCAATTGTAATGCTGAAAGTGAACAACAGGTATTTGATACTTTTTCTCCCTTTCTTGTTGGGGTAGCAGTACCTTTTCATTCCTCATAACAGCTCAAATGCATGTTAAATACCTGTTCTTCTATCACGCATTCTTTGAGAACCAGATTCTACAATGGCCCTCAGTGATCTATACCTCCAAGTATTTGTGCTTTTGGATGGTGCCTTCCACAGAGAAAGGGGTTGATGCCTGTGCCTGAAAGGACTTTGTTGAAATGATGGTGCCTGACTTTTGAGGCTATGTCATAACAAATTTTGCAGCTGACACCTTTCTCTCCGGGGGTAGCCAGATTTCAGATTTCAAAAATCCTGTGAAGTGACTCATAGAGGAAAACACTGAGTTTTCCTGCCAACACCAGTACCAACTTGCCAGCCATCTGAGGGAGCCATCTTGAAGGCAAATGCTCTAGCCTCAACAAACCTTCAGATGACTGCAACTCCAGCCAACATCTTGAAGTCTCATGAAAGGCCCTGAGACAGAATCACTCCAATTATCTACTTTCAAATTTCTAACATATATATGTGAGAGACAATAAAGTTTCCTTATTGTTTAAGCCACTATGTTTATGAGTAATTTGTTGTTTTGAAATGGATAGCTAATACAGAATTTAATACCTGACATTAGAGTGTTTACTGTCAAAAAGCACTTAAAACTGGAGACTTTGGGAAAGGGGCCAGGGAGGAATCTCAAGAGATTTTAAAAGAATAATAGAAAAAGCCTAAAGCACATTGAAGAGACTATTAGCTTCTGCTCAAGGTCATCAAAGAGTCTTCCAGTGAAGACTTATGGGGAAGTGAATAAAATGTTATTGGAAACTGTAAGAAATATAATCCTTTTTATGTAGTGGCAGAAACTTAGCAGTACTACTGCCTCTGGTAATGCGAAAAGTAGATAATGTTCCTAATGAACTGATTGACACGGGAAATGTTTCCAGCCAGAGTTTTAAGTATGTTGCCTGAATACTACTTACTGCTTCGAATAAAACATGAGATGCGAGTGGAAAGATAAAGGTAGAACTATCACACATAAAGGAGCTGGAATTTGCTGACTTTGAAACTTACCAGTTGTTCTAGATGGTCAAATATACTAAAATTAAGAAATAATTTTGGGACAAAAAAAAAAATCCAGGGTACTGTTTGGAATGTATAGTAAAGATACAGCTAAGACTGTGGCTGTAAAATATTTGTTAAGATCTCAAAAGGATCCAAGACTATGCCTGAACAAAGAACTCAGAGATATGGCTTCTAAAAGGTTTAAAGTTTTTGTCATTCAGCAGCCTTTGTAGAAGCCCACAAGAGGGAGTGTTCATTTGAATATATTTGTGAGTGTGGCATTTGATTAATGAAGTAAACTCCAATAAGGTTCATAGATGACCATAGACTTTTTAAGAAAAGTGTATGCACAAAAACACCATCAACTTGAACTAAATGGGGAAGAGAGACTAGAAAATGAAAATAACATTTTGGAAACCAAAGTTTCCAAAAGATGAAACCTTGTTTATAATTACTGTGAGGTGCATATATTTCAAGAGATATATTTCTTGAAAAAGTAACTATGAATCAGAGGGTATAACAAGAGCCTGTGGGCAGAGCAACAAGTCATGGAGACATATTCCTGGGCCTTCGAGTCTTACTGAAAGAACATTAATATATTCTCTGCTGGATTTTAGAACTAATGTGGACCAGTAACTTCTGTGTGACTCATTTATCCTAGCATTTAACAGGACAATCTGTAGCGATTATATCATGTTTGTTCTATTACTGTATATTGGGTTTATGAGGGGAGAATATCTGTCTCTTTAGTTCACATGAGTTCAGATTGAGAACATTTCAGATTGACACACTTATAGCAGTCTGCACAATTATACTTAAATTAAAATTATTAATTTCTATTATGCACTTCATAACATACTTGACTACTTAAAAAATAAGAGCATTCTTATACTTCATTTCCAAGCAAGCAACCTCTTCCTTTTTGTCTAGTGTATAAATCAGCATACTTTGGTCACAATTAGCAAAAACTTAAATTTGATCTGTCTTTTAAAGAGAGAGAGAGAGGATATAATGTTCAATTAACTTAAAATATGAAACACTGGACTGGGCTTAGGCATCACTAAGGGTTCAGGTTTTTTTCTGATTGCCATTATTCATTATTTGGATCCTCATGGAGTTTCATCTTAAATGCTCTCTCTTTATAATCAAAATCAGCAGTGAGGACAACAATCTCCCTCACTTAGCTCCCATAATAAGAGAACTTACCGATTCTTAATTTCTGAGAGTAGGAAGACTTAAGTCTCACACCGATCTAAGAGACAGGAAAATGAAATGTATTCATTGAATTAGCTTAAATTGTATATGGTTCTTATCTGGAATAAGTAATGGTGGAAAAATTCTCCCTAGTTTCTATATAAAATTATGGATTTTAAAATCATGGGTTGCTATTTGAATTTTAGAAAAAATACAGACCTTATACCAACAAAGGTCAAAAAAGACAAAGAAGAAAGTGGTAAAGGGTTCAATTAAACAAGAATACCTAACTATCCTAAATATATATTCACCCAACACAGAAGCACTCAAGATTCATAAAGCAAGTTCTTAGAGACCTATGAAGAGACTTAGATAACCACACAATAACATTGGGAAACATCAATGCTTTTCTGAAAGTATTAGACAGATTATCGAGGCAGAAAACTAACACAGATATTAAGAATCTCAACTTGAGACTTGACTAAACGGACCTAACAGACATCCACAGAACTGTCCACCTAGAAACAATAGAATATACATTCTTCTTGTCTGCACATGGCACTACTCTAAAATCAACCACACAATCAGGTATAAGACAATTCTCAGCAGATTAAAAAAAAAATTATACCAACCACACTTTCGGACCACAACACAATAAAAACAGAATCAATGTTGGAAAAATTGCTCACAACCATACAATTACACAGAAATTAAACAACCTGTTCCTGGGTGACTTGTGGGTAAATAATGAAATTAAGGCAGAAATTAAGAAATTCTTACACCCACATCAAAAAGTTAGAAGGATTTCAAACTAACAACTTAACATCATAACTGGAAGAACCAGAAAAACAAGAGCAAACCAACCCCCAAAGATTACAGAAGATAAGAAATAACAAAAATCAGAGCTGAACTGAAGGAAAGTGAGATGCAAAAATCCATCCAAAAGCTCAATGAATCCAGGAGTTGGTTATTTGAAAGAATGAATATGATAGATAGATCGATCACTAGCTAGACTCATAAACAAAAAAAGAGAGAAGTTCCAAATGAAACCAATCTGAAAAGAGAAAGGCGACCTTATCACTGGCCCCACAGAAATATTAAAAAAAAAAAAAAAAAAAAAAAACCTCAGAGACTACTACAAATACCTTTATGCACACAAGCTAGAAAACCTAGAAGAAATTAATACATTCCTCAAAACATACAACCTCCAAGATTGAATGAGGAAGAAATTGAATCCCTGAACAGACGAATAATGAGTTCTGAAATTAAATTAATAATAAAAGCCTATCAACTAAAAAAAGCCAAGGATGAAACAGATTCACAGTCCAGTTCTATGAACTGTATAAAGAAGAGCTGTTACCATTTTTACTGAAACTATTTCAAAAAATTGAGGAGGAGGGATTCCTCCCTAACTCATTCTGTGAGGCCAGCATCATCCTGATACCAAAACTTGGCAAAGATAAAACCAAAAAAAACAATAATAATAAAGGAAAACTTCAGGTCCTTCAGGCCAATATCTTTGAAGAGCATAGATGAAAGAATACTCGACAAAATACTAGGAAACCAAATCTAGCAGCACATGAAAAAGCTAATCTACCATAATAACTAGGCTTTATTGCTGGGATGCAAGGTTGCTTCAAAATATGCAAATCAGGCCAGGCGTGATGGGTCAAGCCTGCAATCCCAGCACTTTGGGAGGCAGGCAGATCACCTAAGGTCAGGAGTTCAAGACCAGCCTGGCCAAGACGGCAAACCCCGTCTCTACTAAAACTGCAAAATTACCCGGTAATGGTGGTGCATGTCTATAGTCCCAGCTACTCAGGAGTCTGAGGCAGGAGAATCACCTGAACCTGTGAGGAGGAGGTTGCAGTGAGCCAAGATCGTGCCATCACACTCCAGCCTCGGTGCAAGAGTCATATTCCATCTCAAAAATAAATACATAAATAGAAGAAAATAAAAAAGCAAATCAATAAATACGATTCATCACTTAAAAAGAATTCAAAACAAAAATCACACGACCATTTCAATAGAGGCAAAAACGGCTTTCAATTGAATTACGCATCCCTTCATGTTAAAACCCTCAATGCACTAGACATTGAAGAAACATATTTCAAAATAATAAGAGCCATCTTTTAAAAAGCCACAGGCAACATCATACTGAGTGGGCAAAAGTTGGAAGCATTCCACTTGAAAAGTGAGACAAAGATGATCTTATCATCATTCCTATTAAATATAGCTCTGCAAGTCCTAGCCAGAGCAATCAGACAAGAGAAAGAAATAAAAGTCATCAAATAGAACAAGAGAATGTCAAACTATCCCTCTTGGCACATAACATGATTCTGTATCAAGAAAACCCCATTGTCTCTACCCGAGTAGAGTTTCTGGACACAAAATCAATGTATAAAAATCACTAGCATTCTTATACATCAAGAACAACCAAGCTGAGATCAAATCAAAAATGCAATCCCATTCATGGTAGCTGCAAAAAGAATAAAATATCTAGGAATATACTAACCAAGGAGGTGAAAGAGCTCTACAAGTAGAATAGCAAAACACTTCTCAAAGCAATAAGAGATGACACAAATGAAAAAACATTCTGTGCTCATGGATAGGAAAAAATCAATATTGTTAAAATGACCATACTGTTCAAAGCAGTTTACAGATTGAATGCTATTCCTCTCAAATGACTAATGACATTCTTCATAGAATCAAAAAAAAAAAACTATTTTAAAATTTATATGGAACCATAAAAGATCCAGAATTGCCAAAGCAAACCTAAGCATAAATAATAAAACTGGAGGCATTACACTGCCTGACTTCTTTTTTTTTTTTTTTTGAGGCAGAGTCTCGCTCTGTCGCCCGGACTGGAGTGCAGTGGCCAGATCTCAGCTCACTGCAAGCTCCACCTCCCGGGTTTACGCCATTCTCCTGCCTCAGCCTCCCGAGGAGCTGGGACTACAGGCGCCCGCCACCTCGCCCGGCTAGTTTTTTTTATATTTTTAGTAGAGACGGGGTTTCACCGTGTTAATCAGGATGGTCTCGATCTCCTGACCTCGTGATCCGCCCGTCTCGGCCTCCCAAAGTGTACACTGCCTGACTTCTAACTATACTACAAGGTTACTGTAACTGAAACAACATGGTACTGTACAAAAACAGACACAGACAAATGGAATAGAACTGAGAGTTCAGAAATAAAGCCACACAACTACAATCATCTAATCTTTGAAAAAGTCAATGAAAAACAAGCAATGGGAAAAAGACTCCCTATTCAATAAATGGTGCCAGGGTAAGTGGCTAGCCATAAGCAGAAGATTGAAACTTGATCTTTTCCTTAAACCATATACAAAAAATCAACCCCAAATGGATTAGAGACTTAAATGTAAAACCTAAAACTATAAAAACCCTGAAAGATAACCTAGAAAATATCGTTCTGGACACAGGACCTGGCAAAAATTTCATGACAAAGATGACAAAAGCAATTGCAATAAAAACAAAAATTGACAAGTGGGACCTAATTAAATTAAAGAGCTCCTGCCTAGCAAAAGAAACTATCAACAGAGTAAACAGACAATATACGGATTGGGAGAATACATTTGCAAACTGCTTCTGTCAGGCTTAATATCCAACACCTATAAAGATCTTAAATTTACAAGCAAAAATACTAACAATTCCATTAAAAAGTGGGTGAAGACGATGAACAAAAACTTTTCAAAAGATGACATACACATAGACAACAAGTATATTAGAAAATGCTCAACATCACTAATCATTAGAGAAATTCATATCAGAAACACAATGGAATACCATCTCACACCAGTCAGAATGGCTATTATCAAAAAGTCAAAAAATAACAGATGCTGCAAGGTCGTGGAAAAAAGAGAAAGGGTATACACTACTGGTAGGAATGCAAATTAATACAGCCATGTGGAAAGCAGTTTGAAGATTTCTCAAAGAACTTAAAACAGAATTACCATTCAACCCAGTAATTCCATGATTGGCTATATACACAAAGGAATATAAATTGCTCTACTATAAAGAAACATACACATGGATGTTCATCACAGTACAATTCACAACAACAAAAACATGGAATCAACCTAAATGCCCAATATCAATAGACTAGATTAAGAAAAATGTGGTACATATACACTGTGGGATACTATGCAGCCATGAAAAAGAACGATATCATGTCACTTGTAGCAACATGAATGGAGCTAGAGGGCATTATCCTAAGCAAACTGATACAGGAACAGAAAATCAAATACCACATGTTCTAACTAATGAGTAGAAACTAAACACTGAATCTGTTGATGCAGAAGCCTACTTAAGGATGGAGGAAGAGAGAAGGGTAAGGATTGAGAAACTACCTATCAGGTACCATGCTGATTACCAAGGTGATGAAATAATCTGCACACCAAACCTTCAAAAACTGAAGTTTACCTATATAACAAACCTGTACAAGCACACTTGAAACTACAATAAAGGTGAAATAAAAATTCTAGATTTTGAGAAAATTGAGGACTGCACAAATGAAGATTATATCCTGGCTTTTTGTTGTGCCTTAATATTTTTCAATTGCCTTTTGAAAATATTTTTATAAATGTATGCGGTATAAATGCAATTTTGTTACATCGACATATTACACAGTTGTCAAGTTAGAGCTTTTAGAATACCCATCACCTGAACAATGTACATGGTACTCAATATGTAATTTCTCATTATCCATTCTCCTCCAACCTCCTCGCTTTACAAGTCTATCATTATAGTCCCTACATCCATGTATGCCCAATTTTTAGCTCTCACTTATGAGAAAAGCATGCAATATTTGTCTTCCTGTGTCTGGCTTATTTCACTTGAGGTAATGATCTCTAGTTCCATCCATGTTTCTATAAAAGACATATCTTTTATGACTGAGTAGTATTCAATGGTGTATAGATGTCACATTTTCTTTATTCAATCATTCACTGATAGACATTTAGGTTGATTCCATATCTTTGTTATCGCAAATAGTGCTGCAATAAACACTTGTGTGCAATTATCTTTCTGATATGTTGATTTTTTTTTCCTTTGGGTAGATACCCAGTACAGGGAGTGCTGGATCAAATGGTAGATCTACTTTTAGTTTGTTGAAAATTTGCTATGCTGTCTTCCATAAAGGTTGTACTAATTACACTCCCACCAACAGTGTATGAGTATTCTCTTTTTTTCCCATCCTCATCAACATCTATTGCGCTTTAACTTTTTAGTAATAGACATTTTGACTCTAGTAAGATGATACCACATTGTGGTTTTACTTTGTATTTCTCCGATAATTAGTGATGCTGAGACTTTTGTTCACACATCTGCCAGTCATTTGTGTGTCTCCTTTTGAAAATACCTATTCATGTATTTTGTGTGCTTTTGAATGGAATTATTTCTTGTTGTTGTTGTTGTTGTTGAGTTATTTGAATCCCATGTATATTCTGGTTATTAGTCCCCTGCCAGATGCATAGCTTGTAAATGTTTTCTTCCATTCTTCAGGTTGTCTGTTCACTCTGTTGATAATTTCTTTTGCTATACAGACACTTTTTTTTTTTTTTTTTGAGAGTAAATAGGGCTCATTTTTGGTCTCATGGCTTATTTTTTGCAGTTGAATAATGGAGACAAGTTTTTGACTGAAGAGGGAAGTGATTCAGATATGATATAGTTTAGATATGATTTGAGTACTTGCTTCTCAGACTTTATCTGCTTCCAAAGTAATTTAATCTAGGGGAAAGAAAAGGTTAATACCAATGGCCTGTGATTTATTTCTTCCATGGTCATGGGGATGCAGGTGGATGTGGAATGTTCATATCAGAAGGCAAAAAAGCTTATAAAGTTTAATCTCCAACATGGTAACTAGATGTATTAGTCAGTTTTCATACTGCTAAAAAGAACTGCCCAAGACTGGGTGATTTATAAAGGAAAAATGTTTAATTGGCTCCCATTTCCACATGGCTCAGGAGGCCTCAGGAAACTTACAATCATGAGCGAAGAAGGGGAAGAAAGAAGGCACCTTCTTCACAAGGCACCAGGAAGGAGAATGAATGTAGGAGGAGCTACTAAACACTTATAAAACCATCAGTTCTTGTGAGAATAACTCACTCACTATCATGAGAACAGCATGGGGGAAACTGCACCTAAGATCCAATTATCTCTACCTGGTCTCTCCCTTGATATATGGAAATTATGAGATTATAATTCAAGATGAGATATGGGTGGGGACACAAAGCCTAATGATATCACTAGATCTTCAGGTAAATGCACTAATATATGCTCGGAAGAGAATCTTGGTTTTTATGTGTTTTTTAGTATTTTCTTAGTTGTGCATTGCTTACGATCAACACTCCTAGAATCTGTGGATGTTTTAGATATAGATCCCTGGAGAATGCCACACAATAGGTCGTTTTATGCACTAAGCCTTATGTAATATGACTTGTTATGGAGCATGACAGCTTTAATCCTTCACTTCACAGAGTGAGCCTCAGAGAAATTAAGTAACTCACCTGATTCATGCATCCATTAACTGCTAAAAGCATAATTTGCTTTTCAACTGTTTGGTGCTTGAGGTGATGTTTGCAACTATTATACTATGATAATTCATAGAATAAGAAAAATGCAAAATGTTTTGCTTGTTATAATTTATTTACTATTTTGGCAACACATTAAAGACCTATACTTCAGGTCATGGTGTATTTTGGAGGCCCTATTTCTCCGAAATTAATATTAACGCTAATTGTCCTCAAAGTATAGGCTCTAAGGTCAGAAGACTATATTTTTTTTTTATTGGTTGAAGTTAAGTCGTTTTACTGAAACTGGTAAAATTAAATGAAATCTATTGATTGCATATCCCCTATATATAATATAAAAGTATAAAGACTCGTACAAGCTATAAAAGGATATGTTACGGAAGTCTTCCTCCTCCTTCTCCTCTCCTCTTGCTTTTCTGAAATATTACCCTAAATTGGACTTATGCACTTGGTGATTTGGAGGACAGAATGTCATGTCTTCTGGGGCAAAAGCCAGATAACTTATATATGGAATGCAAATCTGCATGTATAGATAATACAACCTTTAGTAAATTTAAGGGAAATGAAAACAACTCATGAAACAGAATGCTTCAGCATTTCTGCTTTCATTCACATTTTAGAGATTTATGTATTTTCTCTGGATCTTCTCAATGACTGAACTACCCCTTTCTTTGACCCCCCTAACAAGTAGTTCTGATTTAGAAAATAAATTTTTATTCTGAAGTTTTTTAACTCAAAGGTAAAACAGAACATTCTTTTTTAATAATTAGAAAGTATGCTTAGTTAATTTTCTCATCTTTCTCTGTTATCATTATCAGATAAGCTAAGTCATTTAGATGGTCATTATTTCTGTTTCATGAGAAATTAATGTAAATACTTGAAAGTGAGCCCTCTATTGTTAGATGGTCATTATTTCTGTTTCATGAGAAATTAATGTAAATACTTGAAAGTGAGCCCTCTATTGTTGTGAAAATACCAGCTCATCAAAACCGACTGAAAATCAAAGCTGTGATAACGACCACCTGCACAATAAGAAGTAGAAGATTGTCTCTAATTCAGTCTCTGCTGGATTCCCTTTGAAATGGTCAGTTGCACTAAATATTCATAGCTTTCAGTAAGCTCTAAACAACAACAACAACAAAAAAAAAAACAGAATCAAATCTGCTGAACCCGTTTTCATTAACATCTATACTCAGAGACATAAAGGTTAGAAGCTCTCCATGGTTACCATCAAATTAAAGTATTCTGAAAAAGATGACAATTGTAAGTATAACAGAAACAATAGAATGAAAAATAGGATTTATTTTAATAGTACATTGGCATACACATTGTCAGGTAATTTAGAGTCTAGAGATACTAAAATATAATAATAATGCTTAGGCTAGAGTTAGCTTAATTACACGTCAACAGCTAATACCACAGAAACACTACTAGATCCATTTTATTTGCCGTACACTTGATTTTTAATATTTGCTTTAAGATTAAAACTTTATATTAATGTATAGTAGGTACATTATTAAATACAGGCATTAGAAAGTCTTTATGTTAGAAGAAGCGAGAAATCATTTGGAGCTGAGAGTTAGCCCTACTGGATTGTCACTATTATGAGACTGGCAAAATTTTTGTGACATTTGTTTCTCCCTGAGGAGTTAAATGTCTCAGGAGGAGATACCATGTAATATTTTGTGACAATTGGTTGTATTGAGGGTAATGTCTTATATTTTAGGAATTTATAAAAATCTAAAGATTTATATTCTTAAAATATCAGACACTAAATTGAGAGCATTATAAAGTCGTGGAACCAACATTTCATTAATACAAATATCTCTGAATAGAATGTGTAATTAAAAGGATTCTGAGGCATATAATTCTATTCTATAAATTCTTACAAGTACATATTCTAAAAAGTCTTTAATTAAATCAAAGTTCTTAGAGGTAGCTTAAATAATGTTAATGTAAACTCTCCATCTCTAGATTTATACCATATAGATGTCACCTTTCAACACTTATTACTGCCTTTAGTTGTGTATTTTTTGTATCAGTGGAAACAAATTTTAATTTATTGCACATTGTCTCTCTTTTTCTAGATTTTGGAAACTTGTAGCGTGTAGAACACAATGTAATTTTATGATTGTTGACACTGATAATATAATTAAGAAAAATCTTAGCTTAGAGAATTCCTAACTGGATTACTCAGAAAAGTTGTCACATTTGACTGGACAAAGGCCCATATTATTTGGAAATGCGTGTCATACTTAATGTCTGAAAGCTCCCTACTGAATGATATAGCATGCATTGCATCAGCTTTTATAATCCTGGATACCTTAGAGATTTGTACATTTTTTCCAACAGATTTTATCAAAATATTATTATAAATTTTTGATATTATTTACAAGATTTTTTAGCACATTTTCCTATTTAAAAACAACTATACACAGGGATATATATATGGTACCTCTTGCATGAGGTTTAAAATAGGAGGAAATTTTTTTATATTAAATGTATTGATTGTTTTGTATATACTATGTGTGTGTCTGTGTGTGTGTGCACGTGTGCATGTATGTACACCATTTTGGCAAATAATGTATCTGAGAAGTTGTGAGAATGCAACACAAGTAGAAAAGCAGGGAGGTATTTGCTTTACATTTTAGAATAAAGGCCCATATGGAGCAAATGAAAAGAGGAGTTTGCACCTGCAAAATAATCTGTGACACTGCTCAGCTAAATCAGTGATGTTCTATGACCCAAGAGACCAAGGTTTCACTGGACAGACAAGTCCACATCACCCTTACCTTGTGTTTTTGGGTGACCAAGCTGTAGATATTTTTGAGAGTGGGAAGGTGAAGCCACAATCACAAGCAAGACCTTTCTGGGAAACATGGAATTTACCACTGCTGGACAATCCTAGAGGAGCTCCTAAGGTTGATTTTTAGTGAATATATTGGTCTGTTTGTACTCCCATTCATTTTTCTAGTCTTAGCTTTAAATACTTGTTTTTCAAGGAGACTTTCTATGTGATTTGTCTGAAATCTAAATTAAAAGTCACATATTTTATTACTAGAGCACACATATTTTATAGCATTTATGTGGAACTTTTGGTTCCATATGGTCAGGAAGAATTTATAATTAGTTCTTATCTGCCTATCTAGGAACAAGCACATGTGGCTACTAAGATGCTCATCTCAGATTCTCAAAATTTTTCTGACATGCTAACTGACTAAGTGAATAAATTACTGAATGAATGAATGAATGAATGAATGAATGAAAAAAAGGCCCATATGCCTCCTTCACCTAAAATTATTGTAAGAATCCTTCGTATCCACTTCAATCCTCATTAATCGATTGAAAACACAGTACCCTGTAAATACAGCAGCAAAAGTACTGGGTAAACTAACGTATACTCATTTATCTCAGTTACATTTTTTGATTAATCATTATTTGCTTTATATCATTAATTTCTTCTTTTATATATAATTTTCATAAACTCTTGTATACTAGAGTATATAGTCTGAGTCTTAGAGCAAATATTTTTATATTTACTTTCTTATCTGTAAAGAAGAACTTTTCCCCATAGCATATGTCACTAGATTAGATTTTTACTCACCATTTCATATGTATTACCACAGTGTTCCCATTGTAGTATGTGGGCCATCTTTCATTTTCAGTCACATATCCTCTTGTGGGTTGAAGGGGGTGTGGCTAGCAAATGTGAAGGAAAAGAGAAAGGAAAATATCTAACTAATTTCACTCTATTTTAGTGACAGCAAATAAGACTCAAAGTCTCAGCTAAAAAATAAAAGGTGTTTTTATTTTAAAAGCTTTCAAATTTTGCCTTTCTAACAGAGAATCTAATCTCACAAGCTTCTTTATTTTTTATCATATTAATGGAGGCAACACTTTTCCTTCAGACAAATATCTATCTGCAAAGACCTACCACATACCACAATTCCAAGAGAATCTCTCTCTCTCTCTCTTTTGGTGTGTGTGTAAATAGCATAGACGGTAGTTTGAATGGTATCCAAGAGGGAATAAGGGAATGTAGTAGCCTTGCTTTGAGAAAAGTATTCACATAAATCATGGTCCAAGAGATTTCATACCTTTCTCTTGCCTTCTACAGCCCTTTTTACACAGACGCATAAACACAAAATTTGTAATTCACAATACTTTGATTATTTGATAATAAATCATTCTCAAAGGATCTGATTTATCTTCTCAGGTTCTATCCCAGCTCTTGGCACTTGGCACATAGTAGGTATGAAATGATTGTCTAAATATCTTATGCATCATAGACATTACCTAATAGCACTATGTGAGTGTCTGCATAAGTGCATTAAACATGCATGTATATGCATATGTGCTCCATATCTATTCTAACTATTATTAAAACCCACTCAGAAAGCAGCACCTGTAAGCAATTCAGTGTCACAGGGGTTATTAAAACTGATCTAAACTAAATAATTTATAATTAGTGTAAGATAATGTATCTTTATATGCATTAATAAGGAAATTATTAATAAAGTAAAAACATAACCACAAAAACACATACTCGTACTTTTGTTTAAGTATTCTATTTTACTGAGAAAGTTTACCTGATTTTGTTATTTTCCAGTATAGTTGTTATAAACTGTGAATTAAAGGGATTAAAATATCTTTGCACAATATATTTAGTATCTATTTAGAAGCAGTAGGAATAGTACTTAACACAAATGTCCTCTGGAAAAATTTCGTAACTTGTAGTTCTGAGCCACTAACTTTTCTAATAAAATGTTACTAATGTTGTCTAGATTCATAACAATTTTTAGGATACATGCATTCTGTCCATATTTGATATTTTATTAAAAATAGTTCAAACATATAGGATATAACGTAGTGTGATTATTCACCCATAAAACATTTGCTTCATTCACTTGCTTTTTCCTATTGATCTTTAGAAGAAATAGCTAAATCTCCTTGCCTATAATAGTCTACAATCTTTTATCTTTCAAGTAACCAAAGTTTTAGAATTGGTGTATGTGTTTTACAATTTCCCTACATATACGTGTGTGTATATATGTGTACTTATAAACTATATGCTATTTTATACCTAAGGATTGACATGAATTTAATGGTTTGGTATCTTAAATATATAATCTAGGTAGAGTACAAAATAAACAATGCATGCATATAATGTTCATGTCTTTTCTCTGGAAAGCCAAGTATTATAATAATAGTTTTTTAAATTAACATTTACTCTGTACCAAGAAACACCCTCAGTGTTTCACATGAGTTTTATCATTACCTCTCACTGCAAACCTAAGAGGTAGGAGCTATAGAGTTCATATTTTACAAATAAGTGAAGGGAGGCACTGAGAAATTAGAATGTTTCTGTGGTCACCTGGTCAGTAAGTGGCAGCCCTAGGATTCAAACCTTGGCAGACAGACTCCAGAGTTTATTCTTTTACCACTTTATATATACAAAGTTGAATTTTATGAATGACCAAATATTCATTACCATCTACAGATTAACATGAGAGACCATGATACCTGTGAAAGAAAAATTAACCTATAAAATTTTAATTCTATATCCTTAACCTTTAACCTTTTCAAGATCCTAGATCCGTTGGAATATCTGGTGAATACTAACTACTTTCTCTTCAGAGATTTTAGTGCATATGTATATGTAGAAACATATCTATGTACATTGTTTTGTGTTACATTTTACAGTCTCTTCATACAGCCTAAATATCAAGTTATGAAAGTAGAATTAAACAGTCTATGCATTATCCATCCTTTTCCAATACTTTTAAAAAATCTATTTCAATTAATTTTGGTTTTAGCTGCAAAATATTTTTAGATAAATTGTTGGTAATGTTTTTAAACACAGAGCATATTTTTCTATTAGCAGATTGTACATTCAGTATTTAGGTAGTTCTCAAAGGCTATTTGAGCTTCCACATAGTTTAATTTCAATAAAAATATTTCTAAGTGCATAGAAAGGCAGTTGTTTTGTTTGGGGGTTTTGTGGACTAGCTGGAAAATGTTGCTATTTGCTATAACATTAGTTTACAGTTTTTTTCTTTGTTGGTTTGTTTTTGTTTTGTTTTGTTTTGTTTTGTTTGAGGGTGGTAACTGGTTATATTAAATCAGCATATTACACTTGCCTTCTTTGACTCAGATACAGCAGCCACAATATCCCTATGGATAGAAAAAGAAAAATCAAACAGTTTCTTGCAGTAAACCTTGGTCTCTTTCCAGAGCCCATTCAAATCTTAATGAACATTTACAGAAATAATATATTGAATGCCAATAATAAGATAGAGTTATAAACTTCATATCAACACTGAGAAAGTCTATAAAGTCACTCTAATTATAAATATACACAAATAACTATTAGCTAGACTATTTCTAGTTCCAAGTAGTAGAAAACCCAGAGCAAATTAAACTGGTTAGTTGAACACAACTGCAAAGTCTCAAACTAATCTGTGTGGAAGCATAGCAATCGATTGGTGATCCAAACTAACTTTTTAGGAATTTTTTCTGCCCTCCTGTGTATTGCAACTTCATCTGCAAACTAGGTTCCCTCATGGTGGTCTAGAATGCTTGCTGCAACTTGGAGTACATAATATTTTTTTTTTTTTTTTCACTACAGGAAAAGGCTGCTTCCTACAACGAATAAATGAAGGTTTATGCTTCACTCTGATTTCACCAAAGATTGCCATCAGGGAAGTACCATATTCTAGTAAATACATAAGAGTTTCATAAAGCAACATCAAACCTGGTGAGTGTCAAAACTCATATTTGTTCTTGTTGCTTTCACTGAAAGATTATGTGTGTGTATATATGTATACACACACATACAAATATATAGATAGATAGATAAATAGATAGATAGATAGATAGATAGATATTCAGATATTACTACTAAGACTATCATGGCATCCTTGGCTTTACTAGTCTACCTCAAGTTCTATATAACCAAATTTATCAGTGAATCTTTTTATCTGATTATAAAATGGAAATCTCCCCTTGTTTGCACTCACTGTTAAGTTCACTGTAAGAATGGGGTGCCAGTCAATGGTAATATGACAGTGGCCAATCAGCTTCAGATTTGCAACATTTAGTCTTATCAGAATAGGCTGCCAACATCAGCTGTTGAATCTCTTTTGGAAATGACATTTTACCATAGACATCCTCACAAGAATCCCTTTGAAGCCCTCATTCTCTGCTATGTGAAGGAAATTAAAAGGGGCATAATGGAGTTAAAAAGGACCACTCCCTTAAAACCTTTAAGCATATTGTACTCTATTGGTCTGTTTTCATGCCACTGATAAAGACATACCTGAGACTGGGCAATATTTAAAGAAAGAGGTTTAATGGACTTACAGTTTCATATGACTGGGGAAGCCTCACAATCATGGTGGAAGGCAAGGAGGAAGAAGTCATATCTTACATGGATAACAACAGGCAAAGAGACACAAATTGTGCGGGGAAACGTCCCCTTATAAAATCATCAGATCTCATGAGACCCACTCATTATCATGAGAACATCAGGAGAAAGACCTGCCCCCATGATTCAGTCATCTCCCACCAGGTCCTTCCTACAACATGTGGAAATTAAAGATGAGATTTAGGTGTGGACATAGGCAAGCCATACCATTTTGTCTGTGGCTCCTCCCAAATCTCATGTCCTCATATTTCAAGACCAATCATGCTTTCCCAACAATTCCCCCGAAGTCTTAACTCTCAGTGTTAACTCAAGTCCACAGTCCAAAGTCTCATCTGAGACAAGGGAAGTCCCTTCAGTCTATGAGCCTGTAAAATCAAAAGCAAGTTAGTTACTTCCTAGATAAAATGGGGGTACAAGCATTGGGCAAATACAGCTATTCCAAATGGGAGACACTGGCCAAAACAAAGGGGCTACAGGCCCCATGCAAGTCTGAAATCCAATAAGGCCATCAAATCTTAAAGCTCCAAAATGCTCCCCTTGGATTCCATGTCTCACATCCAGGTCATGCTGATGCAAGAGGTGGGTTTCCATAATCTTGAGCAGCTCCACCCCTGTGGTTTTGTAGGGTACAGCCTCCCACCTGGCTGCTTTCATGGGCTGGTGTTGAGTGTCTGTGGCTTTTCCAGGTGCAAGCTCTCAGTGGATCTACCATTCTTGGGTCTAGAGGATGGTGGCCCTCTTCTCACAGCTCCACCAGGCGCTGCCCCAGTAGGGACATTCTGTGGGGGTTCCGACCCCACATTTCTCTTTTGCACTGTCCTAGCAGAGGTTTCCATGATGGTTTTGCCCCTGAAGCAAACTTCTGCATGGGCATCCAAGTATTTCCATACATCCTCTGAAATCCAGGCAGTGGTTCCCAAACCCCAATTCTTGACTCTTGTACACCGGAAGGCTCAACACCACGTAGAAGCTGCCAAGGCTTCAGGCTTGCACCCTCTGAAGCCATGGCTCGAGTTCTATGTTGTCCCCTTTCAGCTTTGGCTGGAGCAGCTGGGACGCAGGACACCAAGTCCCTAGGCTCCACTCAGCATGTGGACTCTGGACCTGGGCCACAAAACCACTTTTTCATCCTAGGCCTCCAGGCCTGTGATACGAGGGGGTGCTGTGAAGACCTCTGACATCCCCTTGAGAGACATTTTCCCATTGTCTTGGGGATTAACATTCAGCTCCTTGTTACTTATGCAAATTCCTGTAGCCAGCAAGAATTTCATCTCAGAAAATGGGATTTTCTTTTCTATCGCATTGTCAGGCTGCAAATTTTCCAAAGTTTTATGCTTTGTTTCCCTTTTAAAACTGAACGTGGCTGGGCACGGTAGCTCATGGTTGTAATCCTAGCACTTTGGGAGGCCAAGGAAGATGGATTGCCTGAGCTCAGGAGTTCAAGACCAGCCTGGACAACACGGTGAAATCCCATCTCTACTAAAATACAAAAAAGAAAAAAGAAAAAAAAAAAAAAAACAAAAACAGCTGGGCATGGCAGTGTGCACTTGTAATCCCAGCTACTCAGGAGTCTGAGACAGGAGAATCACTTGAACCTGGGAGGCAGAGGTTGCACTGAGCCGAGATTGCATCACTGCACTCCAGCCTGGGTGACAGAGTGAGACTTTGTCTCACAAAAAAAAAAAAAAAAAAAAACACAAACAAACAAACTTGAATGCCTTTAATAGCACCCAGGTCACATCTTGAATGCTTTGCTGCTTAGAAATGTCTTCTGCCAGATACCTTATATCATCTCTCTCGAGCTCAAAGTTGCACATGTCTCTAGGGCAGGGATAAAATGCCACCAGTATCTTTGCTAAAACATAGCAAGAGTCACCTTTACTCCAGTTCCCAACAAGTTCCTCATCTCCATCTGAGACTACCTCAGCCTGGATTTCATTGTCCATATTATCAGCATTTTGGTCAAAGCCATTCAACAAGTCTCTAGGGAGTTTCAAAATTTCCCATATTGTCCTGTCTTCTTCTGAGTCCTTCAAACTGTTCTAATCTCTGCCTGTTACCCAGTTCCAAAGTCAATTCCACATTTTCAGGTCTCTTTTCAGTAGTGCCCCACTCTACTGTTACCCATTTACTGTATTAGTCTGTTCTCATGCCTCTGAGAAAGACACACCCGAGACTGGCCAATTTACAAAAGAAAGAGGTTTAATGGATTTATAGTTCCAGATGGCTGGGGAAGTCTCACAATCATGGTGGAATGCAAGGAAGAGCAAATCAAGTCTTACATGGATGGCAGTAGGCAAAGAGAGAGATTGTGTAGGGAAACCACCCTTTTTAAGAAAAAAACCATTAGATCTTGTGAGACTTATACACTATCATGAGAACAGCATGGGAAAGATCTGCCCCCATGATTCAGTAACCTCCCACCAGGTACCTCCCACAGCACGTGGGAATTCAAATGAGATTTGAGTGGGGACACAGCCAAACCATATCATGTAGTTTAATAATAGTCACTTTTTAAAGGTTTGTCATGTTTTGACAGAGTAAGACACTGTATCTATCAGGAACATTATTTATTAATTTCCAATATTTTGAAACTATTAGCAGCTCAATCATTCACATTTAAATAGATTTAAATGTGAAAGTAAATAGGCTTGTCAGAACTGGTTAATCAATCAACCAACAAATTAGTCTATCTTTTTTTTCACCAAACTAATATTTTTCTGCCAGTGATAGCATAGGCATATTATGTCTTAAAAACTTGTTTTATTCACCAGTTATTTATTTGAAATAAGGTTGTTAGCTGATACCAGTGCACTTGTAGTATGTGTGTTTATGTGATTTAATTAAGAAAGTGTCATAGTTTCTATGTCTGTAAATTGGGAAGAGGTATGACTATTGTAACTAGTTGCTGGAGTTGTTGTAAAAACCTGGCTCCAACTCAGTATTCAATATAATCAACTAACATTATTTTGTTGTATTATGATTTTGATCATGACTATTACCTTTCAATTTGATGCTTTTATGGCATAATCAATCTATTGTTAAAGTGCCTATTTTGGTACGCCTTCCATCTTTGTCAGACAAAGCATTCTTTTCAAGAAATTCTTTATTTCTTAATAGCGGATTGAATGATGAGAAAGAGAGATTCTGTGGTATGTCTGGCAATCAACAAAAGATTGAGAGTTTTTCTGAAATACTTATTTGTAGGCCTCATAGTTTAACCATTGGACATTTGATTCTCTGAATCATCTTTCTGATCAAATAATAAACAATCTGTTTTGACATTTGCTTTTTCGTGTTTCATACATCTGTTATGACATAACAAACAAGGGAAGCACTTGATGAGAAGCTGGAGGAGGATGTATGTAAATAAACTGAATTTCTACTTGAAAGGTATTAATTGTGCCTTAGTATTAAGGAATCTTAATACTTATATATATTATGGAATCTTTTTGTCAAGTAACTACAGCAAATTTTAATAATGGCTCCACAATCACTATAATATCTAAGGGAGGAAAGGCACATAGCCAATATAGTATATTTTACTAAAAACTCATCTCACATATTAAATGTCATATCTTTCCGAATTATTAAAAGCAAAAATTAATGACTCATAGAGGCAAATTTTCCCAAAATAATTAGAATCACAACCATTTTCATATTATTTTTGAAGTACGTAACCTTTAACATAGGGTCAGCTTCTTTTTAGTTCAAAGGCTTTGTCATTTTTTTTCAGCATACTTTATGTATACCTGTTTTCCATTCAAATAAGTGCACTTAAGCAGATATATTAGCTTCCCAACCTATAATAAAGATGGTAATCATCCACTCCTATTAATTTGCTTACTGAAAAAAACAATCTCACAGTAGTAGGTTTAATAGATTTTAGTGCACCAAGGGCTCCTATTGACCCTTAAAACAGCAGATGACACATGGTGATATACTAAAGCATCCCCCTTAGTCACAAACTCCCAGTATTTTAATTGCATTCATGATAGTTCTTGTTGATTCCATTTTTAAATGTCACTGCTGGCCAGGGTTCATAATAAGCTCCTTTTTATTCCCTCTGGTGATTTTCTAAGCCATTCAAGACTTAGAATCTGAACACTCCTAATCAGAGTAAATAAAAAATAAATACATAAGGCCTAATGAGGACAAAGCTGGGCTGAAAATAAGTCATCATAAGTATTATTTCTTTGTAGACATTCTGATTTGCACTTTAAGAAAATTTTTCTAAAACAATGAGCAAAGTTTTGTCATTATTTCTCAAATTAAATCAGCCAACTAGTTGACAAATATTTATTGAGAAACTATTTCATTGTCATAAACAAGTTTGAAACTTTTTTGCTGTTCCCAGCCCATAGAAAGGAAAACTTTTTATCTTGCAACCCACTACTCAAACTTACACACATACACACATACACACACACACACACACACACATACACATGTACACACAGGCATTTATACATATATCTGAAAAGTATGCCTTAAAAAACAATACTTATGGTTTTTGTGTGAGATTAATTCTGGTATTTTCTATGTTAATTCATTTTCTATAAATGATAATCATAAGGTACTAAACTGATTTAACAACCCACCAACGTATCACAACCTAGGGATTGGAAACTTTGTTCTAAAAAGTAATTTAGCAAACTGCATACTCTAATCCACACACATATATATATATATATATATGTAAAGAAACAAAAAACACTACACAAATTACTGTAGACTAAAGCTTTTGTTCCTTCGAGAAAAAAATATAGCTTTTTAATATTTTGAGTTGAAGAAAGAAAAAGTCAGAATCAACCTTTTATTTGCCTGCATAACTTTATTTGTAGCATGGTAACTCTGTGTTTGCTAGGAAGATAATACTAATATTTAATGAGGTAATAGAAAGAATTTCTTATTTATAAGAATAAATTATTTTTTTGTAATCACTCTAGGTCCCACTTATTGGCTTTAATTTTCCCCTAGATGAAGAAAGAGATAATTTAAGAATTTAATAAAATTATAGTAACAGTGAAAAATGCTGTAATTTAAAAAAACTTTATCACAATGAATCTAATATCTACAAAATAAACTTTTCACAGTAATTCTTTAAATTTCTATGTAAATTTAGTGCTAAATTTCTGACCACCTTGAGTAGGAGCTTCACATAATGTGTTTTTTCTAAAGCAAGGTCTTACACAAACAAACTTTGGGTTTGGAATATATATATATACAAATATTGGATGTTATGGGACTTACCCACACTCCACACTAAAAACATAAAGGCACATTTTGAGTGCATGGATTGCAACAGGCTGAAAACCAGTCTCTGTGCTTCCTTCTTTTTCCTTTCTCAACTCTGACCTCGTAGAGGCTTCTTTTTCTCATTTGTTGCATCGAAATTGTTTTCTCATTTGTTACAAACATGTTGTTTAAAAAAATTGAATAAAGCTGTAACCCAGAAAGTGAAATGAGTTCTACAGATTTATGTAGAAAGAACTGTTTTACAGACAAACCTCTGGGCCTACTAGGATATCTGCTGGTTTACCCTGAGTGGACTCTTCTAGTCTGATTCTTGTACCTTTCCTAGCATGTCATCTATTTTGGGTCACTCTGTACTAAGGCACCAATTCTGCCAGACATGTAAAGGCTCTGCTGTAGACTTGGTGATGTGAAAGAGTCCCATCGTATACCACGCAGACTTTCCACAGCTACTTACTCCAGTCACTCTCATTCAGTCTTCCAATTGGCTTCCCATGGGAAACAACAAGTTCTTTCCTTTGTCTCATGTAGAATGATCTTGCCATATTCATCTTGCATATGACATGCTCTCACCACATGGCTTATCTTGAAGTTTTTCAACAACAGATCTGTTTTCTAAGATAATTTCTCAAACACAATACTCCATATATACATGTATTTAAAGCACCTTATGCAGAGCTCAATATAAGTCACTTCACTTTTCTTCAATACAACCTGTTTTCAGCTCTTGTTGAACTGTGGGCTGTAGATACTTCAGTACTTGGGAAAAAGAGATTTTCAGCAAGTTCACGCAATGTATTTGTGTTGTTTTAAAGAAAGAGTGTCCAAATATTTTTCTGGTGTACTATAAGAGCAGAAGTCCACGTATAGAGGCTGTTTTGTTTGGTTTTCTTTTTTAAAACCAACTTTATTGAAGAATAATTTACACAGAATAAATGGCACCAGTTTTGAGTATACAGTTGCACGTTTTGTGACACATTTACACACCTGTGTAACCGCCAACATATCTTGACACAATAGTCAAGATAAGAACATTTACATTATCTAGAAAAGTTTTCTCACTACACTGTTCATCTCTTATCCCTGGCCTAAGATAAACACAGATCTACTTTCTCAATCTATGGATGAATATTGCCATATTCTGGAAATTCATGTAAATGAAATCACATAGTATATATGCTTTTATTTCTGGCCTCTTTCAGCTTTTTTTGGAGATTCATCCATGTTGTTGCTTTTAAAAGTAGTGTGTTTCTTTTCATTGATAAGTATTATTTTGTTGCAAAGATAAGTCACACTTTTTATTCACTGTTGAGGATATTTTCAATTTGGGGATATATAAACTTTGCACCTCTTCTAAAATTTAGTATAGTATATGAAAAGTTGTGCAAACTGATATACTATGGGAAACACACTTTTAAATCCACAACAATCTTATCAAGTGAATTTTGAAAAATATCCTGATTTTTTATTTCATTGTATTAACATAATTTAGAGAGGAAAAGGAAAAGAGGATTGAGATTTATATTCATAATAAGCTATACATTTCTACTCATATTCTTACTTTATATCCAGTAAACAATTCTACAGTTTTTACAAATGAGGGCTTCCATTGAGTACAGGACCATACAGCAATGGTAAATGAATGCAGCCTCTCGTTTCCATTAATTCAGTGTATTTGAAATTTGAATTCTTACCCTTCCTTGAACAATCAACAATGACTTTGTTCTTTTCCTCACAAATTACAATTCAGCATGTTTAAGCATCTTGTTACATGAGTAAGAAAGTAAAAAGTCCTTGATCTGAGGAAGCAGCTAAATAAATATCAGTTGGTTTCCAAGAACTAGTCATCTGAAATATTAAAATAAACCAAATGCCAATTCTCCAGTTCATCTTAATTCAAATATCCCATAAATTGATAATGATTGAAGGAACAGTTTAAAAAAAAAAAGAAGAAGAAGCTTCAGACTTATGTAGTGAACATGATGTGAAAACTTCACAAAAAGAAGCTTATTAATGAAAACTTACCTTTTAAATTGAATAGTGTTAAAAACACATATTTCTATATTATTTCACTACAGGACTCTATTTGTAGCAAAGGAGTTCAGCTTTTCTATGTTTAGAGGAAACACATCTAATTCCTTTCTAGCAAGTAGTTAGATCTTACTAGGAGAAAAAAAAATACCAAAAGTAGAAACAGTGTGGTTTGTATTTTAGATATTCCTGGCTTCAAGGCTGGAACTAAATCAAAGGAGAGAATAAGGAAATGACTGAAAATATGAGTCTGAAAAGAACCATGGTAGAAAGGGATGGGATTATTAAACCTAGTTCCTTAGATAGAAGGGAACTGAGAGTGATCACCTTTTCACACCTTCAAATACTTCTATGAATGAGTCATAAAAGATTCTCTCACCCTGTGCTCTCTTGCACTTATTTCAAACTCTTTTCCAGCTACATTTCAAATTTAGATTTATTAAATTCATGAATAAGTCATTTCTATTTTGAAGCTCTTCAAAAAAAAAAAAAGAAGAAGAAACACAGACGTATTATGAACTTAAGAATTAAGCACATACTTCCTCTTGTCCTTCTGTTTTTTAGTACTCATTCTGCATGCAACAATTCATTCTCTTTCCTAGCTTCAAGTCATCTACAAATTAGATTAAAAGAGCCTTCCACTTTTTTTCATCCCAATTACTCATACATTATGAATAGAAGACAGGAGGATGAAGCCCTGTGACTCACAATTGGACGTCTCTTTGTAGGTTTCTTATGGTCAGCAACTTTGGGAAAAATCATGGTCTTCTAATTTATCAAATTTATAAGCATGGAGCCTCATGTGTCACTTATAACAAAGACAACATTACAAAGAATCCCCTAATTTTCCCACTGTCTCTCTACATCTTTTACTTCCTTGGAGGAAGTATAATTTTTACCTTAAAAACAAACAAACAAACCAAACACTTCCCTCTTACTTCCAGGTCCTATTATCTTTCTACTGCACTAGAAGGCAGAGTGGCTGAAGTAAAGTAAGAGAAGAGATGGGTAGAAATGCCAAATCTCACAAAGGTACTGTGTTCTAAGTGTCATAAGAGGATTTTTAAGGAATGTAAACAGGTAATGATATGTCTGATTTCACTCGATTGAATGGGGAAAGAAAATCCACATGATCCAATAATTGCATCTTCCTATTCACATGACTTGTTTTTATGGGGTTTTCTGGCTGGAAAAAGTTTCAGAGTATAGAATCCAGAGGTCTAAGATGATGCTTCCCAATGCTTGTGTATGAATCTCAGTCAATGGAAATTTAAAAATTCATGTTTCATTCTGCTCCTCTCTTTCTTTCAAATGTGCTTTGTGTTATGTATGATATTTAATATGTGCATTGCTTTCACAGAAAGGGAAACAAATAAGAAACAAATTCAGACTACAGAAGCTGTATCTAGGCATATCCTCTTCATGCAACCATCTGTCTCATCTGACCCCAAGAGGGAATTCTAATAATGTTATCATTTGATTCCCATTTCAGGCACTTTGCATGTTTATATATGCTAAAGAATTCAGCAAGTCATCCAACTGGCATAAGCAATAGGAAGACTTCCTTTAGAGCACAGGTGTACAAGCAAACAAACCCTTTCTGTGCTTGGAAGTGGATCCTTCAATGTAGCAAACTTCTCAGCAGTGTGCTAAGCTGGCAAGAAAAGGTGGAAAAGCACATCTGTCAGGGAGAGTGAACAGATGGGGATCACCTCTTCTCACCTTCTAGCACAGAAGGGAATAGATACTGTCACCCCAAACTGTCTTTTTTCAGCCATATTGCAGAGTAAGCAAGCAAGCAGTGGAGTATTAAAATATGTTAGGGTTAACCAGCTGGTTAACTCTGGGTGTCCTGGAGATAGAACCTCATGCCACAGAGGTTGTATAGGGGCAGTGGGTTATAAATATATTTTAAAAGCAAAACAATATCAGGAATATATCCTAGTAGAATTAGCATGTATAGTTAAACATAATGAAAATGGTCAAACTCAGGTTCTGAACTTATCACTGAAACCTAGATGGAAGTCTTATGATACTAAAGATCTTTCTTTATGACCAGCTGTCAGCATTATTTTGCTTTGTTCCACCATCTTGTTGCAAAAACTGAGATTCCATATTCAGAAATTAAATCCTTAACTTCCTAAGTCTACTTTTATTTTTTTTCAAAATACAAAACATAGCTGAGTTAGAGCAAACAGAGATTAATAACACAATTTTGTTTAAATGGATTAGATTAATTGGCATCTAGTCCTCTTCCACCTGCTGTTCTTTATAACAATTCTCTTTGTTTCTTCGACTTGGATCTTAAAAAAATCCTGTGGTAGATGGTGACTTTGAGGCAGTTATGTGTACCATTTTCACCCCTTACTGCTTTCTTCAGCCAAGCATCAAAGCCACAATGCTATAGCTGCATGTAATGTAACTATTAATACTTGTCTTTGCTTTCAAATACTGATAGTGCACAAGGTAAGCCAAGCCAACAAGCCAAGCTCAGCTCTCTGGCATGTACGTTTTGCAGAAGGCTTTGACCCTTTCTTTTGCATTGCTGTCTTATGTATTTCCATGGCATGGACAGTCAAAGAAACACCATCACTCCACCCCCACCGAGCCAATTCTTTCTAAGAAGCTAAGGCGTCTTTAGGGTTTGATGGTGATAAACTTAAGACATGCCAAGCTTTAATCAACATTCTTCTTTAATCCCTCAACTAAGAGCTCCACATATTAAACACCATTTGAAATCAGGCATGTGTTAGTAGCTTAACTGGTGTTGAAAGCTGAATTACAATATTTGCTCTTATAACACAACCAAATTAAATTTTGCATGGACAATAGCTAACATTTTGTCATTTTTAAAGCCTCCTCTATGCCTACATTTCTATCTAAACTTTTGTTGCCAGAAGAGTGAAAATGTCTGCCAAGTCCAGTTTAACTTAACCCCACAATATTCAGTAAATACAGCTTTTACATTTTATCGATGTTTATCGATATGAATCATCTATTTTCCTTTTCTTTTTTTTTTTTTTCCTATCTAAAGAGGAGATAGCAAATATTTTAGAGTAAATTTTTGGTTATGCAGTATTTTCAGGTGTAAATAGAAATTGTTTCTTTTATAGGCATTGTGCATTAACGTAAATTCCACTGCATTTGAAAACCTGCCAGCTTTATTTTGTACTGGTATTCAGAATCTTCTCCTTTTGACCAATATTATATAAAGTTCCTCTGGGAAGATAATGTGCATGATTGCAGGCTTGCCTTGTTAAAATCCATGGCTTTTTATGCAGTCATGTTTTCACCTATGAATTATGCATGAAAGAGTATCTCATTACATTTCATTTTCTTTACAGCAGCATCCTCTCTTCTAGACATACTCGGGTTCCCATCAGCCAGGCTCCCCTCGCCCTGTAGCTTGGCTCCATCTTGATACCTTCACAGCATTTTAGACAAAATGGGCGTGTTTAACTTGTCGCCTCATGTCTGATATAAATTATTCACTGGAGCTTTGCACAGGTTTGTGAGATAACCCGCTTGGACTCAGAGAAACTTCACAGGCTGTGTGGGAATCTGACAGAGACATCGAAGGCCATTTTTTTCCAGCAGTTGTCCAAGGCAAAGGAGAAAAAACTGCCTTCACTCCAAAACTCAGCCTCATTTTAAAGCTTAACCATCCCTCACTCTCTGTCATAACACAGAAATTAGCTATAAATGTTTGCCACTTGGGTGTGTTTGGGTGTTGTACTATTTTTTTCTCAGAACTATAGGTCAAGGAACAAAGCCCTGTTTTTGTTTGAATTTTTTTTTTTCCTTTGAAATGAAGTCATTGGTCTTCCATACCTGACAAGATGAATTAAATGTGGAGAAAAGATCACAGAATTTAATCAGCACAGTAATTCAGTGTATTTGGTCGGGAACAATCACTCAGAGAAGCATATGGACAACTAGGTTAGTATGTTTGTATATGTGAGTGTCAGTGTGTGTGTGTGAGAGTATGTATTATGATGATTCCTAATTAAGTCTATGTCTCCAACTTCAAACATTTTCTTAGAAGATAATCCAGTTTGAAAATGATTAATTTTGTCTGTATCCAACTATGTCATTCACTGTAATAGAGTCATATTATTGAGTGAGTCAAGTAAAAGTAACAAAGGAAATAAACCCCCAAAATAGAATTAATAGGAAATAATGTGATTGCAAATTGGCTTCTTATTTTTCCTACCTTATTAAATATTTTCTTGGAATTATTGAGAATTATTTAGGTAACTGAAGGCAACCCTCTATGAGAATAAGAAGTCGAAAGGCTCATTGACATTTATTTCTAGACAATAGAAATACTTGTTCAACTTTCTTTAGATCTTCTTGGAAGAATGTGGTCATGGTGACAAAAAAAAAAAAAAAAAAAACTCCCATACTCCAACTGTCATATACTTTCTCTCTGAGAATTGAAACTTTCTTAAAATGAACCCAAGGAAAAGACTCATAAGCTCATTGATCCAAGAGAAATGTCAGTAAGGCTTATGGTTCTGACAATAAGCTTTTGAAATATATTCTTTACATGTGAAATTCTGCAATATGGGAATTCATTATAAAATGTTTACACTTTGTAAAGCAGATATTTGGCTCTTAATACCCCCATGGTTTTCTTAATAATTATATGTGTAAATCAATGTCTGAATACACACACACATACTTATTATATGTGAAACATATTTCTATAGCATTTGTGCACATGTAACACACATATAATCCATACCCTCAATGCTCAAATATTTAACTGAGTGACGTTGATGACTGATGACAAATATAATATGTCAAAAGACTCTGGTCCAGTTACCATTATTAACTATTAATCTCCCAAAAGTCATAGGTGTTTCCATATATTCTCCTGACTCGAAGGAATCTTCATGAGAACGTTTAATAGTAAAGTGGAATGATTCTTTTTACATTTTTAATGTAGTATTTATCTAAGTAATTATGTACTTTTGTGATAAATATAGCATGACTTCTCACCTTAACCATTGCTTCTTCGTGTGGTAGTATCCTAGACATAACTTATAGATCAAATGAATCTGAGCTGCAGTCTGTTTTTATGCAAGTACAAAGAGAAGAGTTGACATTTGCAATGCCTTGCAGTTTTTGTTGTTGTTGTTGTTGTTTTTTGAAAGCTTACTGTTTGGCACAATGATTGGTATTAAACAAATGTTATTTAACTGTTGGTTGAATGAATAGATGACCTATTATTATAGGTGGCTCCATAAGACGTTGGAAATACACAGAAGATATGAATAAAGTTCAATATCAATTTAGGTAGGGACGGAAGAGTCAGGTTCCGATTTCTCTTCAACATCTCTTACTGTGGTTTCCTAGCAGCAACTACCCATTGAGTTCCTGGGAAAGGATTTGTTATAACCTGTTTGGTTTCTACAAAAATTTTCAATGAAATGACTTGAAAAGCTAGGACAAAACACATGATCGTTGGTATGTATTCCTGTGATAGAGCACGGGCTTCAGAGGGTTTCATATTAAATATTATCAACTGTAGTCTAGATTTAGATTTCTTCCAATTTGTCTACACTCTTACCCGTTCCGTATTTTTTTTAAAATTCAGGATGATTTAGTTGGAATAAAATCTTATCTAAAGAGTGCTGTCATATTTGCTTGTTTATGTTGTCTCTTCTATAAAATGTTGGTCTATATCCTTCACAGCACCTACAAAATAGGTAATATTTTCTCTGGGGAGAAAGTATGTCAGTACCTGTGAGTATTAAACACGTGATTCACAGCTCTATATGACTTTATTCCACTTGTTCTCTGTTTCATACCTAATCCCGCTTTGAGAGGTGCAATAAGCATGAAGGAAAGTTTTGGTAGGGAGGGGTATTTTTCACTCTGTCACCCGTATGTATTCATGCCATGGCAAAAAACCCACCAATAATATATTTAGCTAGGAAACATAACTAGAGAAGGTTTGATTGTGTTACTACATAGTGATCATTGTATATTTTAACAGTGAAGTAGAAAGAGAATAGACAATTTATATCCACCAGTCATGGTAACACAATGGCATAATACTCACATAGGCATTTCATCCCCAGGAAAGAAAATTCCCTCAAATAATTTCTTTCAGATTTATATGCTTTATCTTGAAAAGCGTTTACAGGTAAAATGGTCTTTTCTCTGACACGGTAGTCTTTACTACTGACCTCCTACCCAAATATGTTTATTTCTATTTCTGCTTCAGCAATATGTATATTCAGAAATCTAAGCTCCAAGAGAAAGTGAACCAAAAAGAGGATTCTCCCTAACATTTTATAGTCTAGAAACAGAATCGATTAATTAAATGAATGATCTATCAATTATAAGGCAGGGTGAAATGGTAACAAGGCCAAGGAAAAATACAAATTGCATATACCCTATGCTGTTGTTTGGGTAAAATATGAGGTGCCGGTACTCTTATCTTGATTAATTCTCAGATGCCTCTTTCACTTACTCTGGTGCCTCACCCTCTTTTCTAATCACATTGACATGTGAACTTTTTTGTCTCTGCCAAGTGAGTTATTTGCAATGACAATATTAATATATTTGAGCTGAATTGAATCATGTTGCTTTCAAAAAAAAAAAAAGCTATAGTTATGGGGTCAGAGCACATATTACTTCAAAAAAGTATTGCATATATTTGAGATGAGGAAGGCCTACCTTGGTTCAAATAAGGTTAAAACTGATTTGGGGCTGGGCGCGGTGGCTCATGCCTGTAATCCCACCACTTTGGGAGGCCGAGGTGGGCAGATCATGAGGTCAGGAGATCAAGACCATCCTGGCTAACATGGTGAAACCCTCTCTCTACTAAAAATACAAAAAATTAGCTGGGCGTGATGGCACATGCCTGTAGTCCCAGCTACTTGGGAGGCTGAGGTAGGAGAATCGCTTGAACCCGGGAGGCGGAGGTGGCAGTGAGCCGAGATCGCACCACTGCACTCCAGCCTGGGCAACCGAGCAAGACTCCGTGGAAAAAAAAAATAAAGATTCGTAAGTCACAAAGAAAGTAACACCGTGGATTCAACTATGCTGTTTAAACATGAGAAGTAATCTTTCATTATTTTAAAGTTTGATATGTCAAAAGAAATTTACATAAAGCATAATTGTAAAGAAATATAGATTATTTGACATATAATCACTGAAACCTCGATGAAAAGTTTGAACGGAAGTTTAGAAGTTGTAAGTAATATCTAAAATTGAAAAAATCTAGGAAAAAGAAAAAAGATACTTGAAACTTGCCAGTTCTAGTGATCTACAAAATGCTAAACCAAATAAAACTACCTTTAGTTATATAGAGAATTTCTACTGAATGTCAAGATATATTTCTCTCTTCTCTGAACTCTAACAGCATGTATTACCTGAACCAAGCATTTGAGAATAAATCGGATATCATTTTATGACTTCTGTATGCCTTATTAAAATGTTATTTTACATCTTGTATTGTGTGTTTAGTTTTTCCTTTGATTGTGAGCTTAAGACCAAATGTTGATTATTTTACTCTTCACAAGATATAGCTCAGTTTCTTTTACATATCAGTCTCCAAGGAAACATACTTCAAAAAATTGATTGATTTAATCTTCACACCTGGTGTCTTGAAAAATTAGAGAGGGAAACATAGTTTTGAATGATCTAAGGTTGTCATGCTTAGACTCAGAGGAATAGACCAGATGATCTTTTTGATGACCTAAGAGTTGTTTATAATATAGAAGGTACGATTACCAGCCCCTATAATAGCCTCTAAAAGAATAAAAATTGAGGGTTAAAAGTGTAATGAAATGCAAATGAAACTGTCTTGAAAACAGACTGCACATTTTATTTGTTTTTTACAGAATCTAGGATGTAGGGAGTGCTAATATTAAATACTATCAACAGTATTCTAGCTTTAAAATAATGGTGAAAATAATTTATAGTCAAAGCACACTTACTGGTTTTAAAATGAATGCTACCAAACGTTTTGGAAACCAAATGTGGCTGCATCAACTCTATATTCAAAAAGATCTCTAAGATCTTATATTCTCTAGTTTTTGTATTTCCTGGTTTTGTTAACGTATTGAGTAAAATTTAAGTCTGTTAGTAACTTCATATACATGCAGCATATCCAATTAAAATCAAATACAATTACATTTCAAGGCTTAGACTGAACACTCTTGCCCAAGAGAGATCTCGCTTTCTTTTTTCCAAAGATTTCTCCCTTTAATGAGGAAGAAGTAAAACATATTAAAAACTCATCACTTATAAAGTCCTTTTGACATTTACTCCATTTCAGGTAGGTGCTATTTTAAATAGCTTTCTTAAACAATGCATATTTTGTGTTGCACTTAATTAAATAAAAGACGGAATAGCACAGTCTAAATATCACTGGACTTGAGGAGCTTTAATTCTGCTATATCCATTCACTCTCTGCAGGACCTCACACAAGTCAGTTAACCTATTTGGGCTGCAGTTTTCTCAACTGTACATGAAACCGTTACATTAGAATATCTTTAAGGTCTTTCCAATTCTAGACTTACATAATTTCATGTTCTGTAATTACTTCAAACCTCCATTTTCTCATTTAAGCAATGTGCTTTGCAATAACATCTTTCCCTTCTTAACATTTGTTTTAATAATCAAAGTAGTTAAATTATTAATTTTTTTCTGAAAACCATAAATTATCATTGTAAATTATTATTATTATCATCAGTCACAGCAGGTATTAGTAACCTAAGAAGGACACAAAGGTATCTTGAGAATGTAGAGGGATTCAGAAGAATGATGATAAATTGTGTGACCTGTCCCCTCCCCATTTTTATCTCATTCAGTTGAATTTGTCCTTCAGCCAAGGTTTCCTTTTTTTTTTTTTTTTTGAAGAAACATTATCAGCAGAACATTAATCAGTTTTAATAATTTATATTATACATGAGATGCCTGCGGTGCAACTGAAGTCTTGTTTTCCTAGATGTCTTTCTATTAACTGAAATGTTTTGGAATGCTAAATTAAGTAGCAGCTACAGTCTGTGCTTTCACTATATATAAAGTATCTTGCTAAGCACTCTCAGGAGATAATTTACTGTAGATATAGATCCTATCCTCAAAGAGCTTACAATTTAATTAAAAACAGAAAATAAATTTTGGAAAAATTATGATGATAAAAAAGATGGTAGAAAAGATGCTGCGAGGCTATTTATTAATACCAGCAGGACAATTTTATAGGAAATGGTATATAATTTCAGAGGAGAAAAAGATTGCTTTACATTGGCCTAACGGGTTAAGCTTTTACAGTGGACATGATTGTATCTGTGCTTATAAAATTGACTAAGACTATGTGCACCAAATATGCCATTTGTTCACCTACTTTTCCTTGGTTCCTTCTCAGTTAGGTTCAAACCATTGAACCATGCCAAAGGACTCTGCAAGGAAGTGATCTGTGCCTTTTTGAGGCCAAGGCAGGTAAGTATCAATAGACTGCCCCCATCATTCCCTTTTCCTGCCTTTGTGGTTTTGGAAGTCATATATTTTTCTTAATATTGTATGGCTACGGAACGGAAGAGAACGACCTGCACTACCTGATCCCTCAGGAGAGAGAAATCTTGCTTATCATAAGCCATTGAGATTCAATGTTTACCCATTGCAGCAACTAGCAGGAATTACTCTAACACAAGTAATGAGTAGAATTTAATTAGGTAAAGAGAAAGGAGAATATATTCCAGTCATTTGGAATCATACAAATTATGTGTGGGGTTGGAAAATGCAAAAATATTTTCCAGTGATGATTAAAACACTCCTACCACACACACACATGTAGATACTTGTACTTGATTGAAGAAAAGCATATAAAAATATAACACTTTAACCTACAAAATGAATTGTGATAAGCTTTTGGAAAATGTATCAACAGAAAAGGAAGCATAGATTTTATTCTACGGATGTTAGGCAAACAGTGGAGATTTCTGAGTAGCATAGAGGAGTTGCCAAAGAAACTCAGAGCCTTAAAAAGGGAAGAGAAAGAGGAAGACCAATTAAACTATTAAATAGTCCTTGGAAGAGGTGATAATGTAATGTGTTAGAAGTAGAAATGGATACCAAGGGGAAGATAAAAAAAAAATGTGTGAAAGTATTCAAACTGCTGTTCCATATCTTTCTGTTATCTTTGTGTAATAAATATTCACTGACCACTGTATTTAAAAATAATAAAATTTCTGTAGAATAATGTAAAATATTTGATCAAAGTAAAAATATGATAAAAACATCAAAAAACTCTTCATAAAAAAGTAAGAATTTTAATAACCACTTAGATTTGTGCTACTGTGAAAATAAGTGAATTATCTAAATTAATATATTATTTCAATTTTTAGAAATAAAATAATATTTTGTATATCAAAAATTCAAAAAAGCAGTGTTTTTTGAATCCTCTGGCTCCATCATAAGATAGGACATCCAGATAGCAATAATTAAAAGCACATATTTGCATTCAGAAAAGATGTCACCCATACATCTGCCAAAATCAATCAGAATTTGACTGAATTGATTTTTATAAACACCTGACAATTCAAACAAATACCAACTGATTTAATTCAGAAGATCATATTGAGGATTTGGGAGGCATTTAAATCACTCTGGGAGTTGGGAGAAAGGCAGAAAAAGATCTGTCACTAAAACATATTCAAGCTGACATACCACACTAACACTAATCCTATTGATACTAAGAGTTTTGTCTTTGGGAAGTGTTATGGAGAAAAAGAGTATACATTCCCTTATCGAAAATTTTCCTTTCCTAGGGCTACCTCTGAAAGCAGTTACTTGGTAGAAGCTACTACTAGTCTTAGGGTACCAAAGGAAGAGTTTTACTCTGCACATGATTCTAAAAGCCTACAAGTTTCAAATGAGTTATTTTGGTGCAACTTTGAACAGCGACAGCAAACAGTGGAGGTGTTTAGAAAAGGTAACCTGCCTTCCTGATCTTATCCTCACCATTTAGGATAATTTTTCTGACACCTAGTGGGAGTGGGGTCAAGGAAAACAAGTTTTCTCAAAATTATGACTGGAGTTTGAAAATTATTTTGTTTTCATTGCAGATGATTGTGTGTACCCCTTTGTGGAGAAGAATTAGGACAGACAAGATTTTAAAACTCCTTACTTTGAGGATCATCGTTCCTACTTATTCAGAAGTTAACTTAATCTGCCTAAAAGCTTCCTATCAGTTCACAGTTTCAACTTCCTTAAATACACTAACAGTCCCCCTTATATGACTTCAGGTCATTACTTTTAATTATACTCTATTAAGACAAAAATGTAATTTATCTGCAAGGACAATACACACACACACACACACACACACACAATCACACACAGACACATCAGTGTACCAGATATAGACATGAAGACAACTTTTAAAACAAAATAACACTCTGTGTTTGGCATACGTAGGTGTTCATCTGAAATTTCTAAAGTTATAATAACATGATAATTTCCTCAGTATCCCCCACTTAACTCTAATTTAAAGATTATTTCTTTTTATAAAGTGACAATAGATAATAGATCTTATTACATTTCTGCAATTTCAGCGACAGAGCCAAGCACCACACAGGAAAGTAAATATCACTAGTTCAAATGTTCCCCTCAAAATCATGTCACCTTCTATCGAAGGACTGGAGCCGGTTCGCGTATTATGACTGTTGAACAACAAGATATTTTTGTAGACAAATCCGAGATTGTGCTATAATAATAAGTACAATACACTCCTTATATAAATTACCTCACAATATATCTACTTCATTGGATTTGCAAACATACAAAAGTTTGTCACTTGCTGCACTATTCAGGTGTATACTAACAAACTTTGTAGTTTTTAACATTTTCTTCAATTTGACTTAAGCTACATCATAAACTCACTAGAAAAAAAGTTAAATTCATGTTTTGATTTATACTCATCTATTGAGCTTTAGGCTATTTGGCAGACTATATGCAAAATTCAGATAAGCAAATATTCCAAAATTGTCAAGGTAATCTCAGAATACTGAAAATGAAGATCTGTGATTCTAAATGTCAAGGAATGGCACCAGTAATATTTAGTCTATTGTGATTGCAAGACTGAGAAAATCTAAAATTGATTTTGCTGGGAAATCAGTAAACCTAAGACATAATTTTTTCATAACATGTAAAGAAGTACAGTAAATAAGAAAGAAACCTAATACAAAGCCCGCATAAGATAAATGAGCAGGACTGTAACATTCTCTAAGGAATTCGATTAACTGAATACATTAAATATTTTCAGAGGCAGTTAGAGCTGACACCTGCTGTTTAGGAGAGTGGCATGGTTTGAAGCTTTTTACCTTTTTTCAGTAAGCTGAAGCAGCTCAATATCTAATTAAAATCAAAGCCTTTAAAATATTCAACCAGGCTGTTTGAAGACTTTATAATGTTTAAAATTGGCTACTTTAAAAAATCAGTTTAAAAATAATCAAATGTTTTTGGAATGGTCTACGGGCTTAACAATATCTCATTTTTGAAAAGTATCCCGTTGTTTATAATTAAAATCTGACTAATATATTCATTGAATTTAACACCTGAAGAGAATGTTTCATTAAACTGATCTATGGTTTAGACCTTTTTCTCTCAGAATAAATGAGACAAGAATTAGTAATTTTAATGACTGTAGAGTTTCAGAGAAAAAAAGAATATATGTATATATGCACAAGCGAATAAAAATTTAGTAGATCATAAAGTCACAATGAAAAAAAAAGCCAAATAGCTGGGAAGAGAAATTTAAAATAATTTAAAATTTTTATTAAGGAATCAAACATTGGGTACCCCATATGACAAAACACATAACTTCAAGTAAGTAGAACCTAAAAATCATCTAAAAACATTTTATTTTTTTTCCAAATAAAGTAGATTCTTCACCCACTCTTAGTAAATTCCCAAACAACAATAAATAATGCTCAATTGACTCTATCAGTTTACCTTTTCCTTTTCAAAATGTAGTTTTTATTTAGCTTCTGTTATACTCCTCTCTTGGTTTCCTCTTATCCGTTCGGGCTGCTATAACAAAATACCACAGGCAAGGTAGTTTAAATGACGGATATTTATTTATCAAAGTTATGGGGACTAGAAGTCCAAGATGAAGGCAGTAGCATGGTCAGTGTCTGTTGAGGACTCTCTTCCTGGTTTGCAGATGGCTGCCTTCTCACTGTGGCCTCACATGTTGGAGAGAGTGAGCCCTGGTACGTCCCCTCTTCTATAAGGCCACCATCCCAATTGAATTAGGTTCCTAACCTTATGACTTTATGTAATCTTTATTACTTCCTCACAGGGCCTGTCTCTAAATACAGTCATTTTAGGAATTAGGGTGACAAAATATGAACTTTTGAGGGGATGCAATTCAGTCCACAGCACCTTTCAAAATGTTGAATCTGTGTTTCAGTGGGCTTTTATTTTCTCCCTCTGCGTCATGGTAGCCCGTCTCCAAGATGCTCCCCAACACCAATCCCCTGCATCTGGTATTCACAATTTTGTTTAGTTATATTCTATATTATACAGGGTTGAACTGAGTGAGCAAAGAAAATACAGAAGAAATGATGGCCACTTCCCAGATTAGGTTAAAAAGACATGATTTCCATCTTCATTGTTCTCCCTCTCCCTTGAATTGTCTGCTCTAAGCAGCTGACCTATCATGAGAAACTTTGCAGAGAGAAGCCATGTGATAAATAACTGAAGTCCTCTGTTAAGAACAAGCGAAAAATGGTCTACAGCCAGAAGCCACATATGTGACTGTTCTTGGAAGTGGATCCTCCTGCCTTCATCCAACTGTCAGAGGATGATGAAGTTTCTGAGCTCTGGCTCATGAGAGGCACTGAGCCAGAAATACCTAACTAAGCTGGTCTTGGATTCTTAATACTCAGAAATTGTATGAGATAATACATATTCATTGTCATAAGCTGTTAAATTTTGGAGTAATATCTTATGTAACAATAGATAACAAAGACGGGGTTGACATTTGAATTATGGAGCCTTTTCCGTGACTGTCCAGGGTCTTGTCATTTCAAGTCTCCCTGAATGTTTAACTGCCTCCGTTAGAGTACACACAGAAACAAAACAAAAGAAACAAAAAGCACTTCCTAATCTGGCCCTTTTTTCTCTGTTCAAATTCATGTATTGACTACTCTTTTCCAGTCAACTCCACCTTGTGCCTTCACAGTACAAAACTGACAAAATGAACTCCTTGAGTGTGCCATGATTCTCAGAATTTTGCAAAAGTTACTTCCCTCTGCTAAGGAGGGCCCACCCCTTCTTTATCTAACTTGTCCTTCAAGATTCTGCTTCAATGCTACTGCTTTCAGAAAGTCTTCTCAGTCAATTTAATTTGATGATGAGCTTGTTTTATTTACAGTCACAGTGGCCAGATTGTCTTATCATGTGCATAGTCTGTTAAGCTTGTCTAACTCATTGTTTTGCAGACTTCTGTATCACAGGTAAACTAACATTTAGTGAATGAAAGAAGAGAGAAGGAAAACTATTCCAAAATGGCTGAAATCTAGACATAGAAGTGTCAGTAGAAATTTTCAATGCAAAGACCAATAAATAAGATTTAGTCAATTAATACCTCTAGGGGTCAGTAATAAAATTACTAAAATTTCTGTCTACAAATATTTTTATGGTAAAGAATATACTTTATCTCTTCCCCACTTTTATTGTAATATTGTAATTCTTAAATCATCTATTAGTCACATATTTGTATGTTGTCTGTTAACCCAAATTTATAATTAATGTTGGGATTGAATTAAAGTTTGAGATTACAGAAACTGATAGTTTCATTTTCGTATCCAATACACATGAACACAAGTACTTGCTTTTAACTTCATTAACTTTAATCAGAAATTCTAGATTTAGTGATTTTCAAAATGCTCTGTGTATTGCGCAGTGTCACAGTGACACAGGCAGCGACAGGTCCATCCAAGATCTACACATAAGAAGGCAGATATCTATTGGGTTTAATTTTTTTTTAAAGATGAAAACAACTGGCTCCCCAGATATCCCTGTGGAGATAAAGCCTTCTTCCTGTATCTCTTAGATGACTGAAAATCAAACATTTTGATACTTAGAATCCCATTTTAATATATATTATAACTAAATTTTCTACCTGAAAATTACTTATTTCTCAGTATATAAAATATGTTTTAAGGGATAAAATCTTTCATGTTTTTCCAAATATATAATGGGGTTGAAATTCTGTATTACAACTAAAAATTAAAATTAAAACAAGGCCTATACATTTATTTTTAGGAAAATAGTAAGTACTTCCTTTCCCAATAAATACTCTCCTTACTTACAACTGCTAATGGAGTATTCACTGGGAGATTGTTTACATTTATAAATCCTAAGGAAACAAAAAAACATAGAAATAGAAAGAAATAGAGAAAAAGAGAGAGAAGCAGGAAGGGATGGAGGATATTATGAGAGCTGTTATTTTGTAATGAAGACTAAATCATTATAATTCCAATGTACTTTAAAAATATAGAAGAAATTCAGTTTATTTTCACTCTTTTCCCTGAATATCTGTCTTATGTTAATAGTCCACATTTTAAAACATGGACCTTAATTTGTCTTATGGTGAAATATGCATGATAATACATCACATGATAATGCAATAATGACTGGTTCTGTCCTTTACTAATGACATGCTTGGACTCTACATAGAACATGTTCTGGTGCTTTTTCAGCATTAACAATGTCAAAAGCATGGAAAAAACAAAATAGGAACAACAAAGATGAAACAAAGGATACACTTAACAAATATTTATCAAGTGTTCACTGTGTGCTAGACACAGTTCAATGTGCTTGAATATATCAGTGAACAAATCAAAACAAAGTTTCATATCTAAGAAGCTTACCTCTAAACAATTAGCAATAAACATAAGCAAATCATATGATAATATAATACGTCATATTTGGTAGTACAATAATGTGAATATAATCAAAATAATTTAATTATATACTTTGAAATAACTAAAAGAGTTTAATTGGATTGTTTGTAACACAAAAGATAAATGCTTGAGGGGATAGATACCCCATTTTCTATGGTGTGATTATTATGCATTGCAAAATATCAAAATATCTCATGTATGCTATAAATATACTTTTACTACATACCCACAAATGTTAAAAATTTTTAAAAAGTATACAATTATATGCTGGCAATTGATGAATGCTATTAAATAATAACACAAAAGGTAAACTAAGGAAAGGAGAAACATGAATGAAAAACAAAATTTGGACGAAGACTTCAGTGAGTTGAGAGTATTTCAGGAAGAGAATGCTACAAATATAAAGGTTGTGCCGGTGTGTGTGTGCATGGTGTAGCAATGCAAGGAGCAAATGTGACTTGAGTAGAGCAAGAGAGAGGTATTTAGGAGAAGAAGAAGTGATGATGCTGGATAATTAAGGGCAAATGACAGTCATTGTAAAGACTCTAGCTTTTACTCGGAGTGCAATGGAGAGCAAAAGCGGGGTTTTGAAGAAAAAGTGGCATTATTTGACTCATGTTTGAAAATAATTATTCTCGGCCGGGCGCGGTGGCTCAAGCCTGTAATCCCAGCACTTTGGGAGGCCGAGACGGGCGGATCACGAGGTCAGGAGATCGAGACCATCCTGGCTAACACGGTGAAACCCCGTCTCTACTAAAAAAATACAAAAAACTAGCTGGGCGAGGTGGCGGGCGCCTGTAGTCCCAGCTACTCGGGAGGCTGAGGCAGGAGAATGGCATGAACCTGGGAGGCAGAGCTTGCAGTGAGCTGAGATCCGGCCACTGCACTCCAGTCCGGGCGACAGAGCAAGACTCCGTCTCAAAAAAAAAAAAAAAAAAAAAAAAAAAGAAAATAATTATTCTTATTACTCCTATAATAATAGACAGTTGTGCAACAACCATGGAAAAGGGGTGGGAGGAGGGCATTTTAGGGGTTATTGTAATAATTTATATGTCACCATGACTCAGACCAGACTGACAGGAGTGAAGGAAGTAGAAATTTATTGGATTCTGGTTATACCTTAAACTTAGAACTGATAAGATTTCCCAATGAATTAGAAGTAAGATATGATGGAAATTAAGGAGTCAAGGATGATGACAAGCTTTTTGAACAGAGTAATTGGCAGAATCGATTTGCCATCAACTGAATTGGTAAACTTGTGGAGAGTCAAAGTGAAGTTTAAAAATTATTAGTTGTTTTAATTTAAAATGTCTTTTGGATATCTAAGGTAAGAGCAAATGAATAGTTGAATATATACATCTAGATCATGAGAGAGACATCTGGACTAGAGTCATAAATTAGTGAATTAATGAATGTTAATCCATATACATGCTATTAAAATCATGAGATTGGATGAGATCACCAAGATGGTGAGTATAGATACAGAAGTAAATAGGAACAAAGGATGAGGCTTGGAACAATCCACTATTAAGAGATTGTAGAGAAGAAGAGAAACCTGCAAAAGCTAAGAAATAAAGAATTAAAAAGTAAGAAAAAAAATAGGGAAAATATGTGGCCTCAGAGTGTGTGAGGAATCCATTGTCAAATGTTGCTGAAAGATCAAGCTAGGGAAGGACTACTGGTTTAACTTATGAGAAATGTTTTTGATGATCTTACTATGAATAGTGTGGGCAAAGGAATAGAGGACACTGAAACTATTCTGTATGATAGTTTAATGGTAAATATATGTCATCATACTTGCCAAACCCATAGAATGTACAGCACAAAAAGTGAACTCTAATGTAAACTATAGACTCTGGTTACTAATAAATCAATATTAGATCATGAATTCTAAGAAAGGTGCCCTCCTAACGCAAGATGTGAATAATGAGAGAAACAGGGAAGAAAGCATAGAAGAACTGTACTTTCTCCTTAGTTTTTCTGCAAACCTGAAACTGCTATACAAAATACTCTATGTGTATGTGTATTTACACACACACACACACATATATATACACACATACATATATATATGGATTTTAAGTGAATTAAATTGGTAATTCATAAAAATTAAATAAAATAATATGTTATTATAACTAGCATTGCATATGTTATCTGTAAACATAGTGAACTGACCAGGATTATCAAAAGATAAAATTGCATGAAGCTTGAGAGATTCAATTCAAAAAGAAATATATACTTTTGAAACTGTTAGATAATGTGATCACTTCTGCCATGTAAAAATTTTTTCATTAGTTTTAGTTACAGTTCTAGTACCCATACTAAACATGCACACTTTCTGCATACACAATTCAGGTAGCCTTGAAATATATCTAAGTATTTATACCCTTTAAAAATATCTGAGAATAATTATTCTAAATGCTTAATTTTTAATGGACTGTAATTTCAGTACTTAATGTAAAAAAAAATACATTATGTTCTCCAGAGATAAAAAGATCAGAAGGTTCAGATCTTATAGGTTACTGCCATAAAGTCTCTTATGACCCTTTTTGTGCAAGCAATAATCTTAGCATGATAATTACCTCGAGAAAGATCACTGTGCTCTCCATTCAGTATAATTGCTGACTATAAATGCACTTTATCTGAACATACCCATAAAAATAAATTTATTGACATATCTACCCTTGAATTCTGTAAGTATAATGCAAATAATAGGCTGATATTGACAGCTGGATAGGAAGATAAGCCATAAAAACAAAGTTTGAACATGAAAATGTTGATACTGCCAGAAAGAAAAAAAGAGAAAGAAATGAACCAGTCCAAAGATCTTTATTGAGTAAGGTGAACATGTGTTCCAGTTGGCCTGAGAAGATTCTGATTCAATCCTCTTGTCTTAATCTCTTTCACTTTCAAAAGTACTCTAGTTGGACACTAAATTTTATGGTCACTTGAAGGTTAAATGTTGCTACTTTATAGAAAGGAGTACTATTGAGGATAGATATATATTTTTCCCTATCATAGTTACAAATAAATTTTCTTTATTTTGCTTTAGTCCTTAGATGTTGAATACTCATTCCATTATTTCCCAAATCTACTCTGTGTAAGCAGGGCTAAACTTCACAGACAGACTAGTAACAGAAACCCTCACACCGCTATATAAACAGTGTGTGAGGCCAAAGGAAATGGACCAAAAATGATTATTTTATGAATTTTGCCATCCGATGTTTACTCTGACCTCTCACAGAAGAATTATAGCTACACACCACAAAGTAATTCTTATTATTTCAAAGAAAGAATTTGATGGGATTTTTTCTTTAAAAAAAGAAGCAGTTCAGCCTAAATCAGTCTTGTTCATAGTGGCCAGACTTTCCTAACAACAATCTTCACAGTGTCCTTTCAAAGCTCATCAAAACTCTATGTTATTCATAATAAAAACAGTTAACAACATAGTTGGTACATTTGTCTTCAATACAAAGTTTAATTTGAATTTTTTTTTTTTTTTTTTATGAACAGATTGTTCCAAAAGTAATCCAGTAAAGGAACAGGAAATTTTAAGGTATTAAAAAGTACATTATGTTAAATGCAGTGATAAATGTTATATGGGTTAGTGGTTGATTTTAATGTTGTTAGCTTTAAAGATATATTTCCATAATTATTCTAAATAAGTTTTTTTTTACTATTTTAATATTTATATAAAAAATGTATGCTAGTGTTGTTAAGGTTCTGTTTATGTTGTTATAATATGTTAATGTGTTCATGGTTTTTATTTTTTTCCAGGCATATTATATTAAGCATTTCAATAAATATTTAATTAACTGCTCCACAGTATATCCATAGAGAAGGATTTTCTTCTGGGAAATATTGATGGAAATTCTATAGAGATATATAAATTTGTGCATGAAAATTGTTTGCCATTGGCAAAAAAAGAAAAACACATGATTTTGTATGGTGAATAATGTAACATTCTAGTCACATTTTATGTAACAGAACTGGCTTTGTTGATTATGTTTACATAATTTCCTTTTTCATTTTTGGATTGAGATGAATGCTACTTCTCTTATTGAGGAAAATGGAAGATTTATTAATTTACAACCTAAGAAAGCATTACTTCAAGACTAAGTCTTTGGCCATTGCTCTCCATACACTCACATACACTCCATGATGTGTATATTTCATAAAACCATTTGTTATGTTGAGAAACTTCATGACTGCTTTTCCTTCATTTCATACAAATTAGATAAGTTAGACAAAATATGCAGTGTTTATATGTAAAACATATTATAAACATGTATTTCCATTTTTAATTCTCATTTTGTTAATGATAGCCTTCTCTGAGTCAAGAAATCATCAAAAGTAGAGGGGAAAACAGTGCAGAAAATATCTTTTTGCAGCAGGACAGTACTCCTATGGACAAGTGTGGGGCTAGGGCTCATCGCTGTGCTATCTAAATAACTCAGGAAGCTGGAGAGAGAAGTCAGTTTATACCATTAAACCAGAGAAAGAAGACAACTCTGAAAAGTGGAGGATTCTCCTTTTTATGCCAGAAATTCTGCCTTTGATATCTTAAAATTTGCAAAGCCCCTTCTGTCATTTTTAGTCATTTTGAGTTTTAAATGTGCTGATAGCCAGCGCTCAGGTGTTAACTACACATGCTTAGCATGAGGATTGTGCTGGGAAGAACAAAAATATCATAGCAAAGGTACACAAGGAGGCAAAAAAGAACTTTTTTCTCAAGAGGCTTACAGTCTCCTTAGGGAGACAACATAGTTGTACATGAAAAATAGAATATGAATAAACAATATATAATAGTATGTAATAAGAAATGTAAAGTGAGTAAATAAAATCTATGAGAAAGGTTGTTAAACTTTACATAAACACTACTAATAGTAAATGTATGATTACTGCTTGCAAAGTCATTGCACATAAATTATTTCATTCAATATTTCTTACCCTCTCACAAAAAATTCTAAATATCATGGTATAAGTAGTTTTTATTTATTTTATTATATTTATGAGTTATTTTAAAGGTCAAAATTAAAATGAAATTAGACAGAAAATAGGGTTTATTTAAGTAGCCATTTAATTTGGGATCTTCCCATTTTATTTCCACATTACCTCTTTCTTAATTTGTTTTAACTTGCTTTTTTACTTGTGCATTTATAACATAATGAATAATACCATGAATTATTAAAGCCACTCCAAATCCTTTATTGAATAATACAATGAAATAAATATAAATAAAATGACATTATTTTCTCTGTTTTACAGATAAAGAAACTGAGTATTTGTGAGCATAAATGACCATTATAAATAACCTACTAAGAGAATAGGTCACATAGTATGAACCTTCTCTTCTTCTGAAGCCATGGTCTCTCTCAAAATGGGAGTAAATTCATGAACAATGTTCATTTATTCGGCAACTATTTACTGAACAGCTACTATGTGCTAAACATTGTGCTAAGTACTGAAAAGCCAGTGATGAATAAGGTATAGATCTTTCTCTCATGAAGCTTAGATTCTACTTAAGAGAGTTAGAAAATAAACCAACAAGAAAATAAATAAACAAAAACTTCAGAGTTACAATTTAAGAAATAGACCAATAATGTGATAGCAACTGTTGTGTGATGGACAGGAGAGATTTCTCTGAAGTTGTAGTATTTGAATTGCTACCTATGGAATGGGAAGGGACCTGATATATTAAACAGTGGTGAAAAGAGTTTTCATAAGATATAAGAACATGTTCAAGGGCTAGGAGATGAGAAAGTACTGGCAGTATCTAAGAAAAGGGAAAGAAGCTTAAGGTTTTGGAGTCTGGTGACCAGAGAGACAGCAGTCTGAGAAGAATCCTGTGAGGTAAGCCAAGGTCTGATCATCCAGAGCTTTGGAGACTGTGTTGATGAAAGAGTATAACTTTGCTTTTGTAGCAGTGGGTAGCTGTGTGTGGGGTTTTAAGCAAGCCAAAGGCATACTATGAATAAGCAGAAAGTCAGCCAGGTTAGGATCTGTAGGAAACATCACTGAAATTTTATAGGTGATGGATAAATAGAGATAAACCTCTCTCATATAGATAGATAGATAGATAGATAGATAGATAGATAGATAGATGGATAGATAGATAGATAGATATCAATCCATCTATTGATCCAATGACCTAGATAGTTGATAATTAGAGGGCAGTTTTGATTTGCCACTTAGGTGGGAAGTGAAGCACCCATGAGGACATTTAAGAAGCAACAGATATTAGCATATTAGTTAAACTACATTTGATGAGGATGAATCCATTAACTAAAGACCTTCAGTTTTGTGAGTAGGGTCTGCAGGCAGGGTTGATAGATATTCCTCAGCCTCTACCCAACACTAAGCTGTGTTCAGTCCCTAGGCATGTGTAGAGGAAGCACTTAAAGAATATCAGTTTTAAGAGTGCCCAATGATTAACATCCAGTATACTTTCAAATCTTCAGCCAGCTCTGATGTTGATATAACCTTTCCCTTAAAATGCATGTTTATGGTATTGCCTAGGTTTTCTTCTAGCATTTTTATGGTTTTATGTCTTACATTTAAGTCTTTAATTCATCTTGAGTTAATTTTTGTATAACGTGTAAGGAAAGCGTCCAGTTTCAGTTTTCTGCATATAGCTAGCCAGTTTTCCCAACACCATTTATTAAATAGGGAATCCTTTCCCCATTGTTTTTGTCAGGTTTGTCAAAGATCAGATGGTTGTAGATGTGTGGTGTTATTTCTGAGGCCTCTGTTCTGTTCCATTGGTCTATAAAAATGATGAATTCATGTCCTTTGCATGGACATGGATAAAGCTGGAAACCATCATTCTCAGCAAACTAACACAGGAACCAAACACCGCATGTTCTCACTCATAAGTGGGAGTTGAACAATGAGAACACACGGACAGAGGGAGAGGAACATTACACACCAGGATCTTTTGGGGGTTGGGGGCTAAGGGAGGGATGGCATTAGGGGAAATACCTAATGTAGATTACAGGGGAAGGATAGCATTAGGAGAAATACCTAATGTAAATAATGGGTATATGAGTGCAGCAAACCACCATGGCACTTGTATACCTATGTAACAAACCTGCACATTCTGCACATGTATCCCAGAACTTAGAGTACAATAATAATAATAATAATAAATTAAATAAAACTAGTTTGGGCACTGACCAATGATCAAAGTATCATTAATAATGAACTATTATGAAGCCAAAAAATGTATGCTTATAGAATTACTGAAATTCAATAATAGTTTACTGGTGCATTTGCCATAGTACTTTTTCAGCCACATGTGGATTTCAGCTCTGTTAAGCTTGAAACCCAACCCATTTTCAAAGATAGTGGAAGACTTAAGAATTATTTCAAAGTCATTCAATGCACTGCTTGCTTAGAAATAGAAATCCTTTTTTTATTATTATTCTTTAAGTTCTAGGGTACCTGTGCACAATGTGCAGGTTTGATACATAGGTATACATGTGCCATGTTGGTTTGCTGCACCCATCAACAGTCCCCAGTGTGTGATGTTCCCCGCCCTGTGTCCAAGTGATCTCATTGTTCAATTCCCACCTTTGAGTGAGAACATGTGGTGTTTGGTTTTCTGTCCTTGGGGTAGTTTGCTGAGAATGATGGTTTCTAGCTTCATTCATGTCCCTGCAAAGGACATGAACTCACCCTTTTTTATGACTGCATAGTATTCCATGGTGTGTATGTGCCACATTTTCTTAATCTAGTCTATGGACATTTGGGTTCTGCATGTGTCTTTATAGTAGCATGATCCTTTGGATATATACTCAGTAATGGGATTGCTGGGTCAAATGGAAATTCTCGTTCTAGATCCTTGAGGAATCACCACACTGTCTTTCACAATGGTTGAACAAATTTACACTCCCATCAACAGTGTAAAAGTGTTCCTATTTCTCCACATCCTCTCCAACATCTGTTGTTTCCTGACTTTTTAATGATTGCTATTCTAACTGGAGTGAGATGGTATCTCATTGTGGTTTTGATTTGCATTTCTCTGATGACCAGGGATGATGAGCATTTTTTCATGTGTCTGTTGGCTGTATGGATGTCTTCTTTTGAGAAGTGTCTGTTCATATCCTTTGCCCACTTTTGGATGGGGTTGTTTTTTTCTTGTAAATTTGTTTGAGTTCTTCATAGATTCTGGATATTAGCCCTTTGTCAGATGGGTAGATTGCAAAAATGTTCCCCCATTCTGTAGGTTGCCTGTTCACTCTGATAGTAGTTTCTTTTGCTGTGCAGAAGCTCCTTAGTTTAATTAGATCCCATTTGTCTATTTTGGCTTTTGTTGCCACTGCTTTTGGTGTTTTAGTCATGAAGTCCTTGCCCATGCCTATGTCCTGAATGGTATTGCATTGGTTTACTCCTAGGGTTTTTATGGTTTTAGGCCTAACATATAAGTCTTTAATCCATCTTGAATTAGTTTTTGTATAAAGTGTAAGGAAGGGATACAGTTTCAGCTTTCTCCATATGGCTAGCCAGTTTTCCCAGCACCATTTATTAAATAGGGAATCCTTTCCCCATTTATTGTTGTTGTTGGGTTTGTAAAAGATCAGTTGGTTGTAGATGTGTGGTGTCATTTCTGAGATCTCGGTTTTGTTCCATTGGTCTATATATCTGTTTTGGTACCAGTATCATGCTGTTTTGGTTACTGTAGCCTTGTGGTATAGTTTGGAGTCAGGTAGAGTGATGCCTCCAACTTTGTTCTTTTGGCTTAGGATTGTCTTGGCAATGTGGGCTCTTTTTTGGTTCCATATGAACTTTAAAGTAGTTTTTCCCAATTCTATGAAGAAAGTCATTGGTAGCTTGATGAGGATGGCATTGAATCTATAAATTACTTTAGGCAGTATGGCCACTTTCATGATACTGATTCTTCCTATCCAGGAGCATGAAATATTCTTCCATTTGTTTGTATCTTCTTTTATTTCATTGAGCAGTGGTTTGTATTTCTCCTTGAAGAGGTCCTTCACATCCCTTGTAAGTTGGATTCCTAGGTATTTTATTCTCTTTGTAGCAATTGTGAATGGGAGTTCACGCATGATTTGGTTCTCTATCTGTCTGTTAATGGTGTATAGGAATGCTTGTGATTTTTGCACATTGATTTTGTATCCTGAGACTTTGCTGACGTTGCTTATCAGCTTAAGGAGATTTGGGGATGAGATGATGGGGTTTTCTAAATGTACAATCATGTCATCTGCAAACAGGGACAATCTGACTTCCTCGTTTCCTAATTGAATACCCTTTTTTGTTCTTTCTTTTGCATGATTGCCCTGGCCAGAACTTCCAACACTATGTTGAATAGGAGTAGTGAGAGAGGGCATCCCTGTCTTGCACCAGTTTTCAAAGGGAATGCTTCCAGTTTTTGCCCATTCAGTATGATATTGGCTGTGGGTTTGTCATAAATAGCTCTTATTATTTTGAGATACGTTCCATCAATACCTAGTTTATTGAGAGTTTTTAGCATGAAAGGCTGTTGAATTTTGTCAAAGGCCTTTTCTGCATCTATTGAGATAGTCGTGTGGTTTTTGTCATTGGTTCTGTTTATGTGATGAATTACATTTGTTGATTTGTGTATGTTGAACCAGCCTTGCATCCCAGGGATGAAACCAACTTGATTGTGGTGGATAAGCTTTTTGATGTGCTGCTGGATTTGGTTTGCCAGTATTTTACTGAGGATTTTCACACTGATGTCCATCAGGGATATTGATCTAAAATTCTCTTTTTTGTTGTTGTTGTTGTCTCTGTCAAGCTTTGGTATCAGGATGATGTTGGCCTCATAAAATGAGTTAGGGAGGATTCTTTCTTTTTCTATTGATTGGAATAGTTTCAGAAGGAATGGCGCCAGCTCCTCTTTGTACCTCTGGTATAATTTGGCTGTGAATCCATCTGGTTCTGGGCTTTGTCAGTAGTCTATTAATTATTGCCTCAATTTCAGAGCCTGTTATTGGTCTATTCAGAAATTCAACTTCTTCCTGGTTTAGTCTTGGGAGGGTGTATATGTCCAGGAATTTATCCATTTCTTCTAGATTTTTAAGTTTATTTGCATAGAGGTGTTTATAGTATTCTCTGGTGGTAGTTTTTATTTCTGTGAGATTGGTGATGATATCCCCTTTATCTTTTTTTATTGTGTGTATTTGATTCTTCTCTCTTTTCTTCTTTATTAGTCTTGCTAGAAGTCTATCAATTTTGTTGATCTTTTCAAAAAACCAGCTCCTGGATTCATTGATTTTTTGAAGGGTTTTTTGTGTCTCTGTTGCAGTTCTGCTCTCATCTTAGTTATTTCTTGCCTTCTGCTAGCTTTTGAATTTGTTTGCTCTTGATTCTGCAATTCTTTTAATTGTGATATTAGGATGTGAATTTTAGATCTTTCCTGCTTTCTCTTGTGGGCATTTAGTGCTATAAATTTCCCTCTACACACTGCTTTAAATGTGTCCCAGAGATTCTGGTACGTTGTTTCTTTGTTCTCATCGGTTTCAAAGAAAATCTTTATTTCTGCCTTAATTTCTTTATTTATCCAGTAGTCATTCAGGAGCAAGGTGTTCAGTTTCCATGTAGTTGTGTGGTTTTGAGTGAGTTTCTTAATCCTGAGTTCTAATTTGATTGCACTGTGGTCTGAGAGACAGTTTGTTGTGATTTCTGTTCTTTTACATTTGCTGAGGAGTGCTTTACTTCCAATTATGTGGTCAATTTTAGAATAAGTCTCTTCTTTGTCTCTTTTGATCTTTGCTGGTTTAAAGTCTGTTTTGTCAGAGACTAAGATTGCAACCCCTGCTCTTTTTTTGCTTTCCATTTTCTTGTTAGATCTCCCTCCTTCCCTTTATTTTGAACCCATGTGCGTCTTTGCAGTTGAGATGGGTCTCCTGAATACAGCACACTGATCGGTGTTGACTCTTTATCCAATTTGCCAGTCTGTGTCTTTTAATTGGGGCATTTAGCCCATTTGCATTTAATGTTAATATTGTTATATGTGAATTTGATCCTGTCATTATGATGTTCACTGGTTATTTTGCCTCTTAATTGATGCAGTTTCTTCCTAGCATCGATGGTCTTTACAGTTTGGACTGTTTCTGCAGTGGTTGGTACCAGTTGTTTCTTTCCATGTTTAGTGCTCCTTCAGGAGCTCTTGTAAGGCAGGCCTGGTGGTGACAAAATCTCTAAGCATTTGCTTGTCTGTGAAGGATTTTATTTCTCCTTCACTTATGAAGCTTAGTGTGGCTGGATATGAAATTCTGGGTTTAAAATTCTTTTCTTTAAGAACGTTGAATATTGGCCCCCACTCTCTTCTGGCTTGTAGAGTTTCTGCCGAGAGATCTGCTATTAGTCTGATGGGCTTCCCTTTGTGGGTAACCCAACCTTTCTCTCTGGCTGCCCTTAAGATTTTTTCCTTCATTTCAACTTTGGTGAATCTGGCAATTATGTGTCTTGGAGTTGTTCTTCTGGGGGAGTATCTTTGTGGTGTTCTCTGTATTTCCTGAATTTGAATGTTGGCCTGCCTTACTAGGTTGGGGAATTTCTCCGGGATGATATCCTGCAGAGTGTTTTCCAACTTGGTTCCATTTTCCCCCTCACTTTCAGGCACACCAATCAGATGTAGATTTGGTCTTTTCACATAATTCCACATTTCTTGGAGTCTTTGCTCAATTCTTTTTCCTTTTTTTCTCTAGACTTCTCTTCTCACTTCATTTCATTCATTTGATCTTCAATCATTGATACTCTTTCTTCCAGTTGATCCAGTAGGTTACTGAAGCTTGTGCATTTGTCACGTATTTCTTGTGTCATGGTTTTTATCTCTGTCAGTTCATTTATGGCCTTCTCTGAATTGATTATTCTAGTTATCCATTCTTCCACTCTTTTCAAGAAGACCTTCTCTACACTGTTTATTCTAGTTAGCCATTTGCCTAATCTTTTTGCAAGATTTTTAGTTTCCTTGTGATGGGTTTGAACATCCTTCTTTAGCTCGGATAAGTTTATTATTACCGACCTTCTGAAGTCTACTTCTGTCAACTCGGCAAAGTCATTCTCCATCCAGCTTTGTTCTGCTGCTGGCAAGGAGCTGGGATGTTTTGGAGGAGAACAAGTGCTCTGATTTTTAGAATTTTCAGCTTTTCTGCTCTGGTTTCTCCCCATCTTTGTGGTTTTATCAACCTTTGGTCTTTGATGTGGGTGACCTACAGATGGGGTTTTGGTGTAGATGACTTTTTGTTGATGTCGATGCCATTCTTTTCTGTTTGTTAGATTTCCTTCTAACAGTCAGGTCCCTCAGATGCAGGTCTGTTGGAGTTTGCTGGAGTTCCACCCCAAACCCTGTTTACCTGCATATCACTAGTGGAGGCTGCAGAACAGCAAATATTGCTGCCTGATCCTTCCTCTGGAAGCTTCGTCCCAGAGGGGCAGCTTCCTGTATGAGGTGCCAGTCGGCCTCTACTTGGAGGTGTCTCCTAGTTATGCTACACAGGAGTCAGGGACCTACTTGAGGAGGCAGTCTGTCTGTTCTCAGAGCTCAAACACTGTGCTGGGAAAACGATTCCCCTCTTCAGAGCTGTCAGACAGGGACGTTTAAGTCTGCAGAGGTTGTCTGCTTCCTTTTGTTCAGCTATCCCCTAATAGAGGTGGAGTCTAGAGGCAGTAGGCTTTGTTGAGCTGTGGTGGGCTCTGCCCAGTTTGAGCTTCCTGGTGGCTGTGTTTACCTACTCAGGCCTCAGTAATGGCAGGCTCCCCTCCCAGACAGGCTGCCGTCTCGCAGATCGATCTCAGACTGCTGTGCTAGCAGTGAGTAAGGCTCTGTGGGCGTGGGAGCTGCCTAGCCAGACACAGGAAAGAATTACCTTGTCTGCCGGTTGCTAAGATCTTGGGAAAAGCACAGTATTTGGGTGGGAGTGTCCCATTTTTCCAGGTACAGTCTGTTACAGCTTCTCTTGGCTAGGAAAGGGAAATCCCCCAACCCCTTGCACTTCCCAGGTAAGGCAACGCCCCACCCTGCTTTGGCTCACCCTCCATGGGCTACACCCACTGTCCAACCAGTCCCAGTGAGACAAACCAGGTACCTCAGTTGGAAATGCAGAAATCACCCATCTTCTCTGTCGATCATGCAGGGAGCTACAGATCAGAGCTGTTCCTATTTGGCCATCTTGGAAGGCCCCCCCTCTGCAAAATGGAAATCCTTATATTCTTTCATTTTCTGAGATTAAGAAGGAGTAATGTATAGGGTAAATAATACGGAGATACTAAAATTAAGTCAGCCTCCATAACCCTTAACAACTTAATGATGATTCAATCCACTTGAAGCCTCAAAATGCAAGTATAAATAAAACTGTATAAAAAAACTATATAAAAAAGTATAACAAAACTGTAGTATATGTTATAAAAATTTTTGATCTTATTCTGAATAGCTGAAGGTATGATATTTCCTTTTAGCACTGAGCACACTGAAACATTTCACAAAAATGTTGATTTTAGTGTTAAAGAAATGCAAGTTAAATTTCCATCTAATTCAACACACATACTATTGTCTTTCTACCAGTATTGTCTTTCTACCAATAGTGCCTACTTTCAACTCTTCACCAGGCCATTTGCTTGTCTTGTGATTTTGGACGAGTCACTTAAACTTCATGCTTTTTACTCTATTTCCTATATAATGAGTATATCAATAGTTCCTACTTTATAGGATGTTTGAGTGTGGACTAAAAATAATAAATGTAAATTATTTAAAGCAGTTTCTGGAACATAGTAACTACTCTCTATATAATGTTTGCTCTCATTATTTTTCCACATGGGAACTATCAATAGATAACCCTTCAATTGATTCCTCAGTAAATATTTATACTAAAACTAAACCTAAATAATGCATATAAATCAAGGACATTTACATAACATTATTAAAATGTCAAACGTCAAGCACAGTGGCTCATACCTGTGATCCCAGTGATTTGGGGAGCTGAGGAGGGAGGACTGCTTGAGGTCATGAATTTGAGTTCAGCCTGGGCAACACAGCGAGTCTCCACCTCTAAAAAAAAAAAAAAAAAAAAAAAAATTTAAACAATTAACTAGGTGTGGTCCATATGCCTGTAGTCCCAGGTACTCCAGAAGCTGAAGGCAGAGAATCACTTAATCCAGGAGTTCAAAGTTGTAGTGAGCCATGTTGGTGATACTGCACTCCACCCTGAGCAACAGAGTGAAAGCCTGTCTCAAACAAACAAACCAACAAAAAGAGTCAGTTACATATAAATGTGTGTTGCCGTATATAGAACATTAGTAGATATATTTACAGACTGTAGTTTTCTAGGTAGTTTTTTTTTTTATGTTGCTAGTTATTATAGAGTAAACGTAAGATAATGAGATAGGAGGCTTCTTAGACTTCATTAGAATTGCTCCTAATGAAGGAAAAAAATGAAAATAAATTATAATCATTTAGAACTTAATATGAAGCTAATGTGGTAGAAAGAAAAAGTGAACAGCAATTTACTTATAAGTAAGGGTCAGTATTACAAAAATCCTGTCAATTATTAAGTAAATTTCTTAAACTTATAGAAAACTTCATTTTTATCTAATATAATGTCATAAAAATAAACCATCAAGGTTATAGGGCCATTTACAGAGATAGTCATCCAAACATCTTTCTACAAGTCTTGAGCTAGACAGAAAGAGAATTATGAAAGTTCCAGAAGTACAAATTGGGGCTGAGATAATAAAAAACAAATTGAGCTGAATTTGAAAAGAGAAAGAATTAGACAGGTGTGAGAAGATGAATGGAGGGATGGGAGGCACAAGGGCATAGAGATAGATGAGGCTGAAGTCAGAGAATAAGGCTGGAGGTGAAGGCAGAGGCCAGCTCCTAAAAGCCCACACACCAAAATGCTTAGAAAAATGTCTAGAACTGAGTAGGGGTTTAGGGTGGTATGTATTTATTGAGTGAATAAGCTTTTATTGACTTTCTAAGCCTTTCTGTGTCTGCTGCCTGCCATCCATCCTTCAATTTCCACCTCAGCAGAGTCAGAAAACACAGCTAGCCAGTGAAAGTAAAGGAGATGGAAAGACATGGTCCTCAATCTTACGGGAAGCAGTACATCTCTCCTTCCCTCTTGAGGCACAGGACCCAGCATCCTTCTGTTAACACAAGAATTGACAGTTTGATGAACATCTGGAGACAACAGATTTTGTGATGAGCAGTAGCAGCAATGGAGTACATGGATGAGTAACAGGGAAAGAAGAGAAGCAAGCACTGTAGTAGACCATGGCACACAGACTGGTTTGAAGGCAATGGGAGGTTTTCCTTGGAGGCACTTGTGAATAACCAGGGCACATAGATGGGAAGCTGCCTTCACCTTCAGCCTTATTCTTCCATTCTCACTTGTGAATAACCAGGGCACATAGATGGGAAGCTGAAACCCTGCTCATACATGAAGTAGCATGGCTGGGAGCCTCATAAGATAAATACGTACACATGAAATAAAAATATCACCTGATTTAACGTACACAAATAATGCATGTATATTCAGTCTTTTCACATAAAAAGGAAAAGGCAGTACCCACTTCAAATGGTGGTTGTGAGGATCAAAATTAGAAAGCACCTTGATAGTGTCTGGCATCTAGAGGTCATTCAACGTGTGTTAACTCTTCAACCAGCACATGCACATGCAGCCTTATTATCCTTAACGATTTTTCAACCAGCACATGCACCCTTATTATACTTAAGGGTTCTGCTTGGAAGGATAGAAATAGTGACAAGGAAGAAGGATGGCTCTAGGCTCTTTGGTGCACGAAGTCTGGTGAGGCAGGCAGACATGTAAAGCTGAGGATAGGGTAAGATTTAATTTAATTCCCAAAGAGAGAGCTGAGCACTCTGCTGTGGAGCAGAAGGCCATGCACTTCTCCTCTGCTTCTGAGCCGTTGGGCCTCTGTGGATTTTCCAGTGCAGCTCATAGTTCCAGACCCCTGGCCCAATATCCCTCCCTCCAGTCTGTCCTCACTGATTGGCAGTCTAGATTGTTTCTTACCTGGAATACACAAGGCAGCTTGGAGCCATGTTTCCTGTGACATGGCAGACTGCAGCTTTCTAGATGAAGAAGCAGCCAGCTGCTAGCTTTCCTATTGATAATACTCCTCTTTATTTGTTTGTTATAGATGATCCTGTGACAAATTTCACCCAATTTCTTATGGCCTGCCTACAGAAGTGACCTTTATAGGCAATTCTTATTGGCATTGATAAATAAGTTGATAATGCAGTCATCATTTCAGTTATCCGTACATCCCTCTGTGTCACACACTATGATGGACAGTGTAGATGCAAAGTTCTCCCTGTTCTGGAGGAACTCAGGGTCAGTGTTAACTTGCCAGCAAGTAATTGCATTGCAGTGATGTCATATAGTGCTGTGTAGCATTCAGGGTTCTTTTGGGCACTGAAGCCAGACAGATGAGGTCATAGGATGCCCGATAAGGAGTCACAGAGGAGGTTATGTAAGAAGTGGCCTTTTCAGACTGATTCAGAGAAAGTAAACAAAAAGGGATCTGCCAGGATAGTAAATGGCAACTGTGTATATAATGTCAAGAGATTTTTAGAATATCATATCTTGGTAAGAATTTTTTTTAATAATTTAATTAATACATTATAAAAGTGGAGTCTTATGATTACATTTGTATTTTAGAGAAATAATTCTGAGAGTCACATGGAGGTTAGATAATTAAAAATATTGAATGACATATTTCCAGTTTTCTGAAAACATAAGGTCCTTAAAATCAGCACAATACCAGATTTTCTAAGACTATTATTTATCACTGATGATTTCAGCAGTTTGAAGTGAATGTTTTGAGCTTGTACTTGAGGAAAAGAAAAAGCAGTACTCACATAAATTTTTTTCTTCAAAAATTCACCATAGCCTGACCATCTTTAATGAAATACATACAGTTAGATTTATTTTTTAAATATTTCTAATGTGCATATACTTATATATTAACTGAAAATAACAGTTCATAGAGGGAAGAGTTCTAGAATTTATGCCATGTATAAAGACATAAATCATATTTTATTAAAAATTAATTAACATATTTTAGTAGAACCTGCAATACTTAACAAAATATAACTGATAAGGTGGCACACAGTATTCTTGGATATGAGTCTTACTATGCTACAAATGAAATGTTGATTTAAAAAATTATGCTCTCTAAACAAACGAGTAAAGCAAAAACCTACCAAAATCCATAAAAGTTTAAATCTGCCATAGTCAAATTACTTTAAATAGCAAGCAGTTGAAGATATCATGCATTTGGTGAGCTTTTCTAACTTTTTGGGCATAATTGTTTTGTTTTGTCATTTTTTAAATGCAACTGATAAGAAGAGATACATTATATATGGCACAAAGAATGGCAAGAATGTTAAGCATCCAAATGTGAATTTGAGTAAATGTGCATCATCTAGAGAGTTTAATCAGTTTTATCAACACCCCTACCCCCGGCCATGTCAGAGTTCGTGAAAAGCATGGTAATGTGGCCTTATTAAATTAATATTTGTGACAAGGATGAAAATGACCACTGAATATCAGAATAAATAATGCATTGTCTTCTGTTTCTTTGCTACCACTGCTTTCAGCATCTGGGGAAATTAATAAGGGTTACTTGTGTCAATCAGGCAAATCAGAAGTAAAAAGAAATCTTCAATTAATCATGGTATTTTACAACAATCCCTTTGGAAAAAAAAAGAACCCTATTAATAAAAAAGCATTATGCTTTCTGTTGCAGTTGACAAACACTGATAAGCTTCTCAGGGGAGACGGTGTATGAGAGATTCATAATGAAGTTTTCCTTGTAAATTTCTCTAAAATCTTTCCAACTGCAAAATCTTAGCAATTCTGAGGCATGAAACCCTTCAGGGCTTCATCTGAAGAGGTTTTCCTTTTGGCTTTCACAGAGTGAGTGGGTGATTACTGCCTAGGTCCTTTGTAGCATGCTGCCAGCTGCTGTCACAGTTAAAAAACTGAAGCATGCCTCTTATACCAGCAAATTTGGTTAATCAGGAAAGTTCCTAGGACCCACACAGGGATTAACCAGTAATTCTCCACCTATCGCCCACCCTGAAATACTCACAGTGCAAACAAATTTCTGCTGACTTGCTACACCTTGTTACATGCAACTTCTTGATCACTATTTTAAGACTTATTCTTAGAAGTTTTGGACTAAGTGGCAATAGGGACTGAATTGAAATGAAATGGGTGGAGCTCTAATTAGTGAGAACCTGTTCTGCACACACAGTGCCATTTCTTTGAGGGTGTTAGCCTTATTTCTGTCATCATTAAAAGCACATATTCACTTCTATTTAGAATTAATTTTTCCTCTCTTAGCCATCTCAGAAATCCTACATTCCTCCTTCCCCTGATGATTTTACTTTGATCATTGAGAGGGCAAACAAACTGTTGCTACACATTTTTGTTCTAGACATTGAACATAGAATAATAGGAGACATTTAGCACTAAAATAATCATCAAATTCAGGACAAAACAGATAAATGAAGAGTGACTAATTATTAAACACCATTTTGAACATTTTTGGGAAAAATCATATTGTGGCCATATGTTAATATATTTCAGTTTAAACAAATAACGAGACCTGGACATAGTTTCTTTGCCTTATTTTACCCGGTTGTGAGACAGAATAATTTTAAATGTCTATTTTAAAACAGAAAGGAGCCTTGACTTTGCGGATATGACCACATTAAAAATATTAAGAAATATCAAGAAAACAATCTGTACTTTTTCCCTATAGTCACCTGTAGAATTGATGCCTACCACACAAAGGAGATATATATGTATATCTCCTTTGGGATTATTTGATAAGCTAAGAAATTGTATTATATATATATATATATATATATACACACACACACACACACACATAATTTCCAGTGAACAAATTAATTTTAGACTTTTTATAGAGTATTTTGTGTACTAATTGAGATTGATGTTTTCACAATGGTAGCTCTCACTTACTTTGTGGAACTACCATAGATAATTTTATATGTACTATATACGGTTATATTTAGAAAGACAGAAAGTTGTATATTGCTTAAATAACAGTATTTTTATTAGGTTTCATTTTATTGGTAGTGTTTTTGAACTTCTTGAAACAGAAAAATACATATGTTCAAAGGTTTAATCATTTATCAAGATGTCTGAACATAAAATTCAGCTGTGAAAAAAGTAATATATATTACTGATGCAACACTGCTCCTCAACATGTATGTACAATAATCAGTATTGACTTTTTAAAACTATAGGAGATATAACTTAATATTTTATTGCACAAAATGGAATATTTTATTACAAAAATAAAGTAAGAACACTGTGAATTGTGTGTATAGTTTTCATCACAATAGGGTTATGACCTTGGAAACTCATTTAAAGCTTTCTTCTCATAAGTTACAAGATATAATCTGCAGTGGAGTAACAAATTATGTGGCACAATGCTATTATTTCTATTATTTATCTATAGTGCTACCTACCTCTTTACCTATCTAAAGCAATTTGGGGGTTATAGTAAGGCTTAAAGGCAAACTGATTATTAAAAGAATTCTTTTGTATACAATAGCTTTTAAAGATGCCAAGGAGAAAATATTACTGAGATCTGAATATAAGGACAGGTATTAAATGTGGATCTTGACCAAATTGCAAGTTTCCTACAGTGCAAAACAGCAATAATGTTTATAAATCCACCTACTATGATTTTCTAGTTTTCAATGCACAAGGATATACATAGTAACAGCATTAGTCCTCATCTTTTGTTAAATGTAATTGTTTCTCTTGAAGAAGTAGGTCCCTAGAAGAATGGTTCCCCAGAGAGAAAGAGAAAAGAATATTAAGAGAAAGTTCAGGTAGGAGATTCTATAAAAATTCATGAAAAGACCATCACACAGAAAATGTTATTTTTCTCATCCTAAATCAATAATGTCAAAACTATTATCTAAAAAAATTAGAGTATTCTAAATAAACAGGATTGAGTTTTAAAAATGACTTTTAGCAGCTATGTGACTTCAGGCATTATAATTTGAAATCATAACTAAAGCAATTATAAAAGCTATTTGTTTTTGCCTATGGAACAATGAATTGACTTAGTTCGTTTTGTATGGCTGTAACAAAATAAGACTCAGTAATTTATGATAAACAAATATGTATTTGGTTCATAGCTCTGGAGGTTCGCAAGTATAAAGTCAAGGGGTTAACATCATGGCAAGGTCCTTCTTCTTGCATTATTCCATGGTGGAAGGCAGAAGGCCAAGAAAGCATGTTGGAAGGGTGAATGATGGTTGAACTCCTCAGGAACCCATTTCTGCAATAACTAACCCACTCTAAGAATAACATCATCTCTTAAAGTCCTATCTCCCAACACTTGTAGTAATGGGGATTAAGTTTCCAACACATGCACTTTGGGGGACATACTTAAACCATGGCAGATTTCATTCATTCATTATTTCTTGTCATATATCCATGCCATAGATCAGTCAAAAGACATTTCTTGAATGTTTCAGTGCAAGGCACTACAATGTATTTTTGATTTTTATATTAAGTAATATTTAGGTAGATATCTGTGACTAATAGAAGAATTCGGACTTTTTTTCAATTTAGATTGTGAGGTAGAAGACCCTAGTCACATTTATTGATCATTTTCAGCATGTCCCAAAATATTCTATATAAATATTGATTTCATCCTATTTCAAAACGTGCTCCCACTCCTACTTTGGCATCTGTCTCCCTAGTTTCTTCATCATTTTTCATCACTTTATCAGGCACTCTGCTCGGTCTGTAAATTAAACTTCTTGAAACAGAAAAATATATATATTCAAACATTTTATCATTTATCAATATGTCTGAACATACAATTCATCTATGAAAAAGGTAATATATATAATTGATTCAAGTGTGCTACTCAACGTGTGTGTGTGTGTGTATGTGTATAAAGTCAGAGCTGACTTTTTAAAACTATAGAAGACTAAGTTAATATTGTATTGTCACAATAAAATAGGTAAAATAGGTATTTTATTGGGATAGGTCTGCCTGCACATGTAATTTCTACTGGGAATAAACCTACAAACAATTATTATATCATAAGATCATAGAGTTACAGGGATATGTTAGATGTGGTCTGTGTTTGGGATGAACAGTATTTGACCTTTGCAGTTTAGAGAAGGGTGCAATTCAGAGCTACTTTCCAGCTGTCATCATTCAGCAGAGAATCACTTATTGTTTCCCACCAATATAATCTTTCATTTAACATTAGTGTTTCCTCACTTTTGCCTTTTGCCATCAATCTATTCCAGTCCTGCAGTGACATAATTGGAAATTAGACAACAAATGAGGTCCATGGTCTTTTCTGACTATACCACAGGAGTTAAAGTAATACATTATGGATGCATAGTTAACATAACTTGCAACATTTCACTTCATACAGTATGCTCATTTAGCAATATTTACTTGCAAATGAAACATGAAACAACAGTACTATGGATACTATAAAAAAAAAAACCTATGTATAGGCTACTATGAGGAATAATATTAATATTTTTTTTTCAATTACCAGAATCATGAGCTTTTCCCTAGTAAGCCTAAAGCACACATCTGACATTGATGAGGATTACTATTGCACAGAAAAAAATGTTAACAAAGGAAAGAGTATTATTTCATGTTACTTTGATCAAAACCGAAGAAAAGTTAAGCAATTGATTTAGTCACCTAGTGAAATAGAAATAGAATTGGGAACAGAGGCAAGTTTCACCTGGCTGCAAAGTCCATGAATGTTTTAATGACTATATCACACTGTTGGACTTCGTTCTTCTAGAGCAAATTCTTTGTCTGTACATTATTGCCAGTCTAAGGATTTTGGACTACTGAGGATCAGGTGAAACAAACTGATACCACAAAAAGAAAGAGAAACAAAAACATACTGAAATTAGAGAGCTTAGAATTTAAAGGAAAAAATGACCTTTCTTTCTTACTCTTGGGTAATGACATTGAAACATTGAGTAGAGATCAAAAGATCAAACAGAGAACAAAACTGGGAGACCTTTAGTCTGGATATTGCCCTTTGGAAGACATCACAGGCTTCTTCATCAAAACTCTGTTGACCTCAAAGAGATCAGCTTCTGTCACTTTTTTGTATTTATGATGATTCTTGCATCAATTCTTCAATTAATTCTAGGTCACAGAGAAATCATGCTCTGAGACATGGTAATTTCTGAAGTAAATTCTGTATGATGGATTGTTGTTTTGTCAGGCATCCTTGGATAAGCTGTTTTATTCTTTTGATAAGCATAATTTAACAATATTCTGAAACTCTAGAGGCAAAAACAAACTGCATATATATCTAGTAATCAGCTGCCAAAAATCTTTGTTTATTAATTATATTATCTCTGTTTTGAGGTATGGCTTATTCAGCTAAAAAAAAGGAGATTGTTTTAAAAAGAATATTACAATAAGCATACTTAGCTTCTTATCTGAGATTAAATTTATAATTCAGTTTTCATACTTACATTTGACTTTAAATAATAACATTTATGTTAAAGAGCTTAGTTTGGTTTTGATTGGCATTATTAAATATGCTAAGGTATTTGGTAATCATTACCAAAAATATTTCAGTTATTTATGCCCGTTTAGATTATATTATTTTACCTCTACTGTTTTTATACAAATTTATTATTTATTAAATATTTAACTATCTCAAAAAATTGATTACAGTATTTCTAGCTTATAATTGATGACCCTTCTACTTCTTTCCTAGCATCCACTTAGGTTTTATTGAAAAACAATTCAATAAACGGTATTTCCAAAATTCTATGGAAACAATAAAATAAAGACAGATCAAAATATATTAAAATGAAAACCTTATTTTATTTAGATATTGCAGAGGACATAGGGAGAAACAAATAATTTGGTTTAAAAAATGTGGACTTTAATAGTCATGAGATGAGATAAAATTATTTTAGATTTATAATAACAGAAAAAATACTAAGATTGAGCAAATTATTAAAAAACCTTGCCTAATAAATTCATTATTACTCAAACATCTGGATTTTTGAGTAGTGGATTAGTTAGAAAAAAATTGATGTAGTTCTCTTTAATATGTGGATTGTCTTAAACTAAACAATAGCTACTGGTGAATTTGCCTATCCAAACTGATACCACAAAAAGAAAGAGAAACAAAAACATACTGAAATTAAAGAGCTTAGAATTTAAAGGAAAAAATTACCTTTCTTTCTTACTCTTGAGTATGAAAAGGATACCTTCAAGCCATACCTGTCATCATGAAAGCCTAAAGTAATAGCATCTTTATTGGTGAGTCTCACCTGCTATATACTATATTCTAGAGCTCTCTCTCCATTCAGCTCCAAGATTGAAGGAAAGGGTTGTGTTATATGTTGAATTATTCCCATATAAATTAATAGGTTGAAGTTCTAACCCACAGTACTATAAAATGTGGCCCTGTTTGAAAATAGAATTGTTGCAGATGTAATTAGGTAGGATGACGCTATTCTGGAGTAGGATGGGTCTCAAATTCAATATGACCAGTGTTCTTATAAAAAGAGGACATCTGGAGATAGACATACATGCAGAGAGAACTTCATATGAACATGAAGGTGAAGACCTGAGTGATGCATCTACAAGCCAAGGAATGCCAAATATGGCCAGCAAGACACCAGAAGTCAGGAAAGGAGCATGGAACAGATCTTTCCCTAGTGCCCTCAGATAGAACTCAGCTCTGCCAATGCCTTACTCTTTGACTTTTATTCCCTAAAACTGTGAGACAAAAAGTTAGGTTGTTTGAGCCACTCAGATTGTGATACTTTGCAACAACAGCCCTGGCAAACCAATGCAGGGTCATATTATACATGATACTTTGTGACGGACTGTAGCCTGTTGTCCCTTAATTTAGAAGGAAAAGATGTCCAAGCAACAACCTTTGTCTTGATGCTCCAAAGGATCTACTGAATTCCTATTCTTTGCTAGTGTTTTTCTGCTTGTAGCTACCCAGTAAGTCGGAAAATTAAACTTACATTTTGTATGGCTTTCCCACTCTCCTTTACTTGTAATGATACTTTGTAATTGCTAAAGGTTTCTAGTTTAAACCTTAGCATTCATTTACTTCTTTGCAATTACTATTTGTCAGGAAATTTTTTTGACATTGGAATTATAGTAATGCCTGGGAGAAGGGGGAGTAGAACTATACAGACGAAAGCTCTGCCCTCACAGAGTTGACATTCTAGTCTTTATAGCACTAGTCTATATACACTTATAATCACTTGTTCAATGTCAGTTATCACCAGTGAATTGTTAGCTATCTAAGGACAAGCAACACGCCTGGGAGATTGTAAGAATGCAATAAGTCTTTGCTGAATGAGTGAATGAATGAGACCTTTATTGTCACTTAATACGTTTTGGTTCTTTGTGTGACTTCTCACAGAAATAGACACTGAGACAAGTCAGTTTTTTCGGAGATGATTCCAGGAAGCACAAGTGAAGGAGCAAGGAAAGTGGAACAGGGAAAGGAGGAAAGTCACACAGTGGAAGTCAATGTCAAGGAGCAGATCATAACAGGAAGCAAGTGTGGCTTAGTCCTGCTGGGATCCCCTGAGTAATCAATAGAACATGGTTCAGAACAGTCCCAGTTGGGTGTTTATCCATCAACCCACATCCTTCCTTAATTGAAGATTACCCGTGGTTGCAGAGATAAACAAGAACACCCTCAAAATTGAAGCAAACAGGCCTCAGTGTGAAAGCAACTGGCTTGAATGGGAACTGTCAGTTGTAGCTGCAGATAAACTCAAAGGTGGGCCAGAGTGATATGTAACATGGTATTCAACAGCATCTGCTTTACTTTCCTTGAAAAAAAAAAAGTAATCCATAAATGAAGTAATTTATACAAATACATCCAAGCACAAATGAGTTTCAATGGAAAAAATTATATTTTTATGGTTACAAAAATAAGCTTTCCTCTGTAAGAAAATAATTTGAATTATAAAAATGAGAAAATAGTTTATTGGCAAATAAACACTTTGCCAGTAAAATGTCTTTGTTTCTAAAGAAATATGTTCTCATAGTTGTACCTGTATTTACTACTGAATGTAATTAGTAATAATTTCTTAATCCATGATTAATGGTGTCATGACAGTATTTGTAACCACAGCATTTTCATTTGAGAGGATCCACTGAAGCACCCATTGCTAAGTTCCATAGTCAGACAACATTTGTTTTTTCAAAATCTTACAGAGCATTTACAATAGTCCATTGTACATTACTTCTTAATTAGATCAAGAGCAGTAACAGGCTCTCTAGTATGGTAGTTTTCCTTGACAAAGTTGATTATCACAAGAAAACATTAGGTAAGTATCTTTTACATTTGACTCAATTCCTTTCAAAAAATCAACTTCATATGTATAATTTCACAAAGGCTAGTTTATAAAATTTAGAGACTGGGAATATTTCTAGCTAATTGTTATGAGATACGTCTTTAACAAATCTGAAGATGTGGAACCACTGTCATTCTCATAAAGTGCTGATGGGAAGGTAAAATACTATGACTACCTTCAAAAACGATTGCTCAGTTAGTTAATAAAGTTAACCATATATTTATTGTATGATGTACAGATTTTTCTTCCAGGTACTTACCCAAAGAAATAGAAATTTATCCTCACAAGAAAATATATATGGTATTCATAGGAGCTCCACGAAAACTCCAAAAATTTGGTTCAATCCAAATGTCCATTAGAAGATAAATGAATAGGCAAATTGTAGGATACATATACAACAAAATACTATTCAGCAATACCAGTAGTGAAACTCTAATACCCAAATCAACATAGTGGCAAAGAAGCCACACACATGAGTACATTCTGTAGGATTTCAATTATATAGAGTCCTACAACATTTAAACCTAATCTTTTGGTGACAGAAATCATGAGCGGTTGACTGGAGTGAGTATTGTGCAAAGTTGATTGAATAGGGATACCAGAAATTTTTGAAGGTGATGAAAATGTGTACCTTGATCAGAATGATGCTCACATAGGTGTATATATTTGTCAATACTCATTGAAGTATTAATATATACTTATATTGAATGGAAATTATACTTCAATAAAGTTGACCGTTTACAAGAACTATATATTTCTTATAGTAATCACAAAAGCATAGCTGGTCATGGTGGCTTATTCCTGTAATCTTAGTATTTTGGGAATCTGAGGTGAGAGGATTGCTTGAGGCCAGAAGTGTGAGATCACCCTTGGCAACGTAGTAAAATCCTGTCTCTACAAATAAATAAATAAACACAAAAACAAAAACATTTAGCTGAAAGTCTCTCTCACAAGATATTTGGCTTGTACTAAAGATCTGTTCTGTCATTACACATACATAGCTTTATGTATTTCAGGAAATAGGAGAAATTTGGGGAAAATGGCATGTTGTATTTAGAGCTATATTCTTATTAAAAAGAAATGGTCTGTCCTTGTTTTTAATCTCATGGTCTTGCATTTAATACAGGTTGTTTTCAGGTAATCTAAATGTTAGTTATACAGTAAATCAAGCCACATATATATGAGCGATCCTTAAATTTATCCCTTGATGTATCCATCCCTTTGAACTGTTCCATAGACCTCCTTTCTTTGCAGAAAACTCACTGCTCCTTATTTACACTCCACTTATGTGTCTAAATCTACCCCAACTAGGATTTTGCTCCTGCTACACCAGCCAACACTACTCTTTGTCAAGTTCCACAGTGTTACCTAATCTGATGGTCCATTATTTTTCTTCATCTTATCTTTGAGTCATCATCATTTGAACCAGTGGACTACTCTTGCCTCCTTGAAACACTTCCACTACTTTGCTTCTGGAATACCACTTTTTAGTTTCCTTTTAGAAGCTGGCAACTGCTTAATCTACTCTGCTGCTTATCACCCAACTTCCCAACCACAAGCAGATTTACCATGGTGTTAACAAAATTCAAGCTTTGAAGTTCTCAATATGGATAGGACCCCTTCAAAACTTCGTACTTGATTCTTTTAATTGCCTATTATTTTATCAAAAAATAATCACCAAAATTCTGAAGCTTCAAGTTCTGTAAAACCCGGTTTTCATCCTGGTCAAAAACCTTTTTTCTCTTACTTATTGGGTAATCCTATTCAGGCCAATGATTTTAGATGTCATCTGAACACTGATGATTTTCAAATCTATATGTCTAGTCTGGACCTATTTACTGAGCTTCACACATAGATACCAAACTGCCTACTCAGCATTTCAAATGTAACATCTGCGAAGCTGAACTTTTGGTTTTACATCCAGTCCTATTTGTATTTTCCATCAAAGTAAGTAAAAACTTCAATTATTGATATGTCAGGTCAAACATTTTGGCATAATCATTCATTGATCTCATTTTTTTCTACTCCACATCTAATGCATCCACAGACACCAATAGATCCTGTCAGCTCCAATGTCCAATTGTTTTTTGAATCTTCCAATTCTCGCCCGCTGGGTCCCGCCACACTAGTCAGGCTGATTTCAGTTAACACTTGTTATTGAAATAACTTCTAACTGATCTTTTTCCTTCTATTTCCTGGGAGTTTATTCTAAAGCCAACAGTCAAAGCTACCCTCTCGAATTGTAAATTACATCATTTCACACCTTGCTCCTGGTCTATTAATTGTTATTGAAACTTCCTTAAAGCACAATTCAAACACTTTACAATAGTCCACAAGGTTCTACCTGCCCTGCCTACTCTCCTTCCACCTCTATGACCTTATCTCTTATCCCTACTTATTACCTACTCTCTTTCCCCTTCATTTCTGACCTCCTCACCCTTTCTGAAACATCCATGTAACTTTTGGCTCAAGGCTTATCCTATTTTTGCCTAAAAATTTCTTCTCCTAGAAAAACTCATGGCTCAAAACCTTACTTTGTCTGGTCTCTGCTCCAATTTCACATTATCAGATAAATCTCCCTTAAATTTTCTTATGTTGGTTGGAGGAAAACACTCCCATGGCTAAAAGTACTCCTGTTCTTACCAAACTTTATTTTCCCATAAAACAATCCCTGTTGGAAATTATATATATATGTTTCTTTATTTATCTATGTGTTGTAGTCTCCTATCAAAATGAAAGTACCATGTGCACAAGTACTGAATTGCAACTCCCTTACACAGTATCTGGAATGTAACATATACACATATAAAATTAATTTATTAATGATATGTTGTGGTTAAGTATAATGAACACATTCTAGGGTCAAGTACAAGTAGCCTTATAGGATTCACAGTGGCATTGGAGAAGAAATAAACAGAGATAGGCTAAACTTTTTGAGAACTTAGAATCTTTAGGTTTCCAATTTTCCAATATACCCACATATTCTAATAATTTGCTTAGAAAATAAATGGTCACTCTTCTCATTGGCATTTGCTGCTGACAAAACTGTTGGCCCATGGGAATTTTCTTCAACACAGAACTAGGTATAGTTATTCAAGAAGAAAAAAGTTTGTCCACTTTTTCAACAACTTTGGTATTCCTGACTTGTTGCTTTTGATAAATGAATGAATAGAAAATTAATCAACCTATTTTTGAGAACTAAGCTGGAATGACTCAGGAAAGTACTGAGAGATCACACCTGACTCTAGGCCTCAAAAACTAAGGCCAAAAGAAATCTTGGGAAGCTTGAAATGATGACTAATTTTTTTTTTTTTTTTTTTGACAGAGTCTCCCTCTGTCACCCAGGCTGGAGTATAGTGGCACGATCTCAGCTCACTGCAACTTCCACCTCCCAGACTCAAGCAATTTCCCTGCCTCAGCCTCCCCAGTAGGTGGGATTACAGGCACCTGCCACCATGCCCGGCTAATTTTCCTTTTTTTTTTTAATGTATTTTTAGTAGAGACAGGGTTTCACCATGTTAGCCAGACTGGTCTCAAACTCCTGACCTCAGGCAATCCACCCACCTCGGCCTCCCAAAGTGCTGGAATTATAAGCGTGAGCCACTGCGCCCAACCATGATGACTAATTTTAAAAGTTTTTTATTGTTCACAGTGGAGAAATTCAAACTTCTGATGATTTTCAGTTATTAAAACATATTTATTTAACAAAAGTAAGTATATCTCTAGAAACTTAATTTTTAAAAAATGATAGGTAAAAGGATTTTTCAATATGAGCTTAGATTCAAACTTTCTTTGAATATTGCTCTAAATTGAAATGAGTTTCCCTTACTTTGCTGACAGTATATATAACACAACACACATTATTAACTTTCTTATACTTGGTAATCAACATTTATTTTCTAAAACTAAACCACACTTTTTTAATATTACATTGTGATTTACCTAAAAATAAATCTTAATTTCTGCTACTGCAAAACTATAATATTAAAAGTAGTATTTTAAATTTCTATACTGTTTTTACATTACCTTTATTCTTAATTCTATCTCATTGATTAACAATAGGATATGTACTAAACAACCAAGGGATAAATTTTTGTAATTTTCTGTCCCAGAATATATTCTGTTCCAGAATATAGCACCAAATCAGATAGGGATATAATGAGAAAAAAAAATTATCAACAAATATCTTTCATGAACATAGATAAAAAATTGCTCAGCAAAATAATGGCAAATAGATTTCAATAATTTATAAAAAATTTATATATCATAACAATGTAGATGTATCCTATGTATGCAAGCCTGGTTCAATATTTGAAAAATCAATTAATGTAACCCATGACATCAACAGACTGTAAAAGAAACATCACATGATTATAACAGTACATATAGAAACCATATTTGACAATATCTAACACTTATTATTGACAAAAAATAACAAACTCTCAGAAAACTAGGAACAAAGGGGAAACTTCTCAATCTGATAAAATTCGTGGTCAATGAAACTACAGCTAACATTATCACAATGGTGAGAAACTATTAAAACTTTTCTGCTAAGATCAGAAATAAAGATAAATATGTCTTATCTCACTGGTGCTTTTTAACATCATACTAGAAGTCCCAACTAATGTAATAAGACAAGAAAAGGAAATAAAATGTATATAGCGTAGAAAGGAAGAAATAAAACTGACTTTCTGTATAGATGACATGATTATTTATACAGAAAATACAAAAGAATCAACAAAAACAACTCATAGAATTAATAATGATTATACTAACATTGTAGAATACAAGATTAATGGACAAAAGTTGCATTCCTATATACCAGCAATAAACAAGTGGAATTTAAAATTAAAAACACTTTATCATTTATATTAGCACCCCAGGAAGAAAAGCCCCAGATATAAATCTAAAAATAAAATATACACGATCTATATGACAGAAACTCCAAAACTCTGATGAAACAAATAAACAAACAAACAAACAAACAAAAGAATTAATAGAGATATGTTTCATGCTCATTGATAGAAGGACTCAATATTGTCACAATGTCAATTTTTCCCAACTCAATCTACAAATTCAAAACAATTCTAATCAAAATATCAAAAAACTATTTTGTGGATATTGACAAACTGATGCTAAAATTTGTATGGGAAGATAAAAGGCTCAAAATAGTCAACATAATGTTGAAGAAAAACACAGTGTTGAAGGACTAGTAGTTCTCAACTTCAAGACTTACTATAAAACTACGGTAATCAAGATAGTGTGGTATTAATGAAAAACAAGACAAATGGTCCAGTGGAGCACAGCAGGAAGATCAGTAAAAGACCCAACGTTACCTTAATACCAAAATAATACAACTGATTTTTGACAAAGGAACAAAGACAATACAATGGAGCAAAGACAAATGATGGTGGAACATCTGGATGTCCACCAGGGAAAAAATGTAACTAAACACGGACCTTACACCTTTCACAAAAAAAAAAAAAAAAAAAAAACTCAAAATGGTTAGTAGATTTATGTTTGTATAAAAACATAAAACTATAATACTCCTAGAAGATAACAGAAAGTCAAACTGACCTTGGGTATGATCTTGGGTTAGATACAAAACCAATACATTGTCCATGAAATGGATGATTGATAAGGTGCACTTCATTAAAATGTAAAAACTGTTTTGTGAAAGAAAATGTCAAGAGAATGAGAAGATAAGCCACAAACTTGGAGAAAATAATTATAAAAGATATATCTGTTAAAAAAATTATCCAAAATACACACAGAACTTTGAAACTCAAAAAAATGAACAACCTAATTTTAAAAAAATGGGCAAAAGACATAAGGAGAAACATTATCAAAAAATATATAAAGAGGGCAAATAAGCATATGAGATAATGTTCAACATCATATGTCACTAGGGAAATGCAAATTTAAACAAGAAGAAGATACCATGACACACGTGTTAGAATAGCCAAAATCCAAGTCACTGACAACACCAAATACTATTGAGGATGTGGAGAAACAGAGACTTACATTTATTGATGTAGGAATGTGAAATGGTGCAGCCACTTAAAGAGAGTTTGGCAGTTTTTTTTTAAAAAAAAAAACAACTAAACCTACTCTTATCATGCTATGCAACACTCATGCTCCTTGATATTTACCCAATTGTGTTTGCTTCCACAGAGATGTTTATAAAAGCTTCATGCATAATTGACAGAATTTGGAAACAACATGATGTTCCTCAGTAAGTGAATACATCTAGACAACTGAATATTACTTAGCATTAAAAGACATATGCTATCAAACCTTTAAAGACATGGAGGAACCTTCAAATGCATATTAGTAAATGAAAGAAGCCAATCTGAAAGGATGATATAGTGTATGTTTCCAACTGTATGACATTATGGAAAAAGGCAAAACAATAAAAAGAGTGAAAAGATCAGAAATGTACCACTCTGGTGCAATATGTTGATAGTGGGGGCAGGAGTAGGGGTATATGGGAACTCTTTGTACCTTCTGCTCAATGTTCCTGTAAAGCTATAACTTCTTTAAAAAAATAAATAAATAAAAGTCTGTTAAAAAAATCCCAGGATAATCAGAAGTTCGGTGCCTCAGAGATGTTTTCCTGAGGTCTAATTTGCTACCCCTTTTCTATGCTAAACACCCTATTGTAAGGTTGGAGTGATTTCATTTGTTTACTTTGTTTTTATTCATGAGTTTAGTGTGTTGCTTTCTATGAAGTGTATGTTGATGTAAAATGACTGTTTCTAATTTTCATTTAGAAGGCTGAGTATGATACCTGAATGCCAGTAATATAAAAATTGGTGTATTCCGTTTCTAGGGCTTTCACATCTTACTACAAAGTTGACTTACAAAAATATTCTCTCATAGTTCTGGAGGCTAAAAATCCAAAATCAAGAAGTCAGCAGGGTTGGGATTTTTTCTGGAGGTTCTGAAGGAGAATCTGTACTATTCCTTTCTCCTATATTCTGATGGCTGTCAGCCATCTTTAGTGTTCCTTGGCTTGGAGATGCATTGCTCCAATCTCTGCCTTCAGCTTCATGTGGCTCATCTTGAGATCTTTTGATCAATTACATCTGCCAAAAACCTTTTCTAAATGAGCCAGATTCATTGATATTGGGGATTAGGACTTAGACATACTTCTTTTTGAGAAGCCATCATTCAACCTACTACAATCAGTATTAATATCCTGTCCCAAAATATGATATCAATATATTACTATTTCCAAACAGCTTGCTTATATGACTATGCTTATTGGAGAATCAACAGCAACAACAAAAACACACGGTAAAATTAAAAGACATTTCTTTTCAAGCCAAGATTCTTTTTCCTTCCATTGTACTCTTTTAAATTGAAAGAGCATACATTTTAAAAGCAGAAATAACTAAAATAATATTTATGTTCATAAGAATTTTTTCACAGACAAGAATATCATAATCATCTATATGGAATCATATTTTTTATTTTTTGCCTTCCCCAAATTATACAAACTCATTTTTTCAGGTTTATGTAAGTAATAGACTTTAGGATTTAATTATATAAGCTGCATCATCACTATTATCTGTTTTTCTTGGTTTATCATTTTATACTTTATACATTTTAACAATGGCATATCAGGAGTACCCTACTGTCAGGATTCCTATCATACTCTATTGTATTGTATTTGTCTTCTAGAAGACTCTTCTAAACTTCACATAATAATGGAAATTAACTATAAAATAAAAGGAAAAATTATCAAATATTCTTTGTCTCTAACTGTGCTTTCTTAAAGTTACATTGGTAAGTAAATATCTCAGCAGAGTCATCATACAAAAAGGGTTATAACTTAGTTTTGAGTTTAAAAAATCCATTTTTTCTCTCATTTTTTTTCTTATTCTACTTTTCAGCACTATCGCCATAATACAAGGCAGAAAAAGTATTAAATTCACTGTAGGAAACGAGCCTTCATTTTGTTCTTTTAAATAATAGGCTTATAACTATGCAGGACAAACCCTCCCTGACACTGACAACTTTAAAGCATCTCTCTCTCTCCATCTTTAGCTGAAGGAAGGAAAGCCATTGTTATTGATGTATATGAAATTCTGGGAAAGAAGCAGGGCTGGGGAAAACATGCATTCTGTCTAATCCAAGTTAGGGGACCAATTTGCAGTTTACCAATTTCCATACAGATGGTTGTATTCATTCCTCTGCTTTGATTATTTGCCCAGTTGCAAAACCACATACACACACACATTGCTTGGATTTAGCCAATGATGAGGTCTGAATATTGCTGGAATGAAGAATGGATTGGAAGAGTATTTGGATGTCATTATATTTGTCAGTGGGCTATTCAGAAGACCAAGTTAGCTATGATTCCTCTTCCTTAATATCAAAAAACTACTCTGAGTATGTCACCATGTGGTGGAAGGAAGATACAAAATTAGAGAAGAGAATATTATTAGTGAGTTAATAATATTATACTCCAAATAAAGCAGCTGCATATTTTCTTCTGTTTTAGAATATGATCTGATAACACTGTGAAGAGTTTTTTTGTTTGTTTGTTTGTTTGTGTGTTTTCCTTTAGGGATTCTGGAAAACCTTGAGGATCCAATGTAAGGTCAGTTAGATTGAGGAAAGAGCACAGGTGCAAAGAAGGTCTAAATTCCTAATAGAATTTTCTTGGACAAAGTTTCAGATGAAATTCCCTTAGCAAATGTGAGATTCTATAATTAGATTTAATGAGGTTTTTAAAACACATAAGATTCATGCTCAAATTAGCTCAAATTAAATGTGAATTTCCTGAGATGTCTGTGGATTGCAATGAATCTAAGTCTATCCTGTTACGACAGAAAATTAGTCACTGAAAATATATAAGTAAAGGTAACAAGAGACTGTTACCTGATAGTGTATGATTATCCAAGATATACACTAGTTAGTAGGCCAAAATCAGGTTTTGTTTTGTTTGTTTGTTTGTTTGTTTGTGTGTTTTCCTTTAGGGATTCTGGAAAACCTTGAGGATCCAATGTAAGGTCAGTTAGATTGAGGAAAGAGCACAGGTGCAAAGAAGGTCTAAATTCCTAATAGAATTTTCTTGGACAAAGTTTCAGATGAAATTCCCTTAGCAAATGTGAGATTCTATAATTAGATTTAATGAGGTTTTTAAAACACATAAGATTCATGCTCAAATTAGCTCAAATTAAATGTGAATTTCCTGAGATGTCTGTGGATTGCAATGAATCTAAGTCTATCCTGTTACGACAGAAAATTAGTCACTGAAAATATATAAGTAAAGGTAACAAGAGACTGTTACCTGATAGTGTATGATTATCCAAGATATACACTAGTTAGTAGGCCAAAATCAGGTTTTGTTTTGTTTTGTTTAGCAATATCAAAACCCTAATACATAGTCTTTCATGTACTAAAATTTTAGTTTGGCTCAGTCCTTACATTATTTAGTCCTAAAAAAAAAAATTACTTTTTCCTTAATAAAAATTTTCATGAACCTCTTTACACTCTTATTAAACCAGATCTGTCTCTCTCTCTTTTTTTTATTCATCCAACCAGACTCAAACTAAGCAATTTGATTGTTTATGTGTCTGTTTCCAATGGTGACTTATAAACTCCTTTGAGTCAAGACTGTGACTTAATGCATCACTCTAAATTCAGCATTTTGCACTCTGAACATAGAAGCATTTAAAACTAGATGGATAAATAATACATAGTTAGACAGCAAGATGGCAAGATAGAGATAGATAGATAGATAGATAGATAGATAGATAGATAGATAATAGATGGGGTAAAGCGAATGAAAGAGAGACAGATGTTTTAGGTGTCACCTTTTAAGAGAGGTGGCAAAACTAGAAAATACACAGAAGAAAAGGAGGACAGGGGTCTGGAAATCCCATCCAATGGTGATAACTTTATGACACTAACTTTAAAATGTTTAAAGGACTTTCTTGCCTTTTTTTTTTTTTTTTTTTTGAGACAGTGTGTCACTCGGTGGCCTAGGCTGGAGTGCAGTGGTGCCATCCCAGCTCACTTCAACCTCTGTCTCTGGGGCTCAACCTCTGCCTCTGGGGCTGAAAGGATCCTCCGACCTTAGCCTCAGCCTCCCAAGTAGCTGGGGCTATAGGTGCCATGCCCAGCTAATTTTTTTTTTTTTTTTTTTGGAGAGACGGGGTTTCACCATATTGCCCAGGCCAGTGTCGAACTCCTGAACTCAAGTTATCCACCAGTTTATCTTGTGTGTCATTTGCTCAAAAGTAACACATCTTATGTTTGATATATTTTTGATATTCAGGACCCATGAATGGCAGCACCACATAATAAACTTAGTCCTCTGCACTCCTGTGAACTTTCAGGAAAGTCATGAGATTCAATAACAACTGAGAAATCCCCTCCTATGTCTTTGAAATCTGAATTATCTTCTAACTCCAGACAGTCCCAAATAGGGAACCCCATTGTTTTCTCATGATATAATCGTTGGAACTCCTCACAATGGTTAGGCTGATAAAGTCTAGTGTAATGGAATCACTTCTTCACTGCAGTTAAAGAGAATAATGTTCATGCTTTTAAGATGAATGGCTAATCACCTCTGATAAGTGTGCATGCACGTATTAACCGATTTAAATTTTTGCTTTTATGCCACCTGTACTGCCTCACCAAGAAAGTAAAATCAAATGAATCACGCAAACAGACAAAGGTCAAATGATAAAAACAATGCTTAGAAATTATTGGGATAAATCTAGTTTTGTCAGGGCCACATTTAATGAGGTAGCATTAGTGGTATTATGTTTTTAAGCAAGAGCTAATGTGCAATTTCTTTTTTTTTTTTAATTACCTAGGACATATTGTTTCTGAACCATTAACTTTTTTTTTTCAGTATTTAGATCACAACTCCTAAAGGCTTAGCTATATTTTGACAGGTACTGACAAAGAGTGCCATGGAATTGTGACTTGATTGTCACCTTCAGAGTGTTCAAGCTGAAAAACTCAGGATGAGTGCTAGGTACTAATTAGAACTGTTATATTAGGAAAGCAAATACAATGGTGTCTAACATTAAACAAAGCACAGTTCTCATCAAAAATGGTTTCTTTTGTGTGTGGGTTAGTCTATAAAACCATTTTGCATGGTAATGAAGCACAAACAATTATTGCCAGAGTAACTAGTTTCATGCAATTACAAAAATCACATAAAAGCCCTATTGTTTGTTGTCTTATGATTTTTTAATGCTAATTTTGCACTTGATAATTTCGAATTCCATTTGTATCACAGTGCACAATTAGGTTTTATATCTGTGAAGGTGAAGGCTAGTAATGGGAAAAATAACTCCTCATGTAAAAAGAAAAAGAAATAGTCATTTCCAGAATGAGATGATCAGATAGACTGAAAAGATGGAGAAGAGTGATGAGGAGAATTTCCATCAAATGAAAAGATCACATTTATGTAGCTGAAAGAACAGAGAAGTCTAGACCATTTGTTATAGAAATTGTTGAGAGAGAGAAACAGGGAATAGACAGACTGGAGAGAACAGAAAAGAGATCAGAAACAAAGAAGACAAGGTATGGGGAGAAAATTAGAATTAAGGTGGGTTTTATGATCAACAGCCACATATTACATGGTAAACCGGAGTACCAGTTGTTAAACCAGTGAGATGAATGTATAAGTAAAAGCCCATGGAGACAATTAGTCGTCAAAACCAGTTAAGCAAAGAAATGTCGCTATCAAACAGTCAGTCCAAGCCCTAGTTGAAATTAAAGAAAACCTTTTGCTAAAAGGTTAATTGATGAACTTAATTGATGAAGAATTATCTGTAATAATATGTGAAAGTGCCAGCATTGTGTTATGCTTAACTAGGTTTTCATATTTGTCTCACGTGAGTGCAAGGGAACTTATCCCTCAGACTTTGCCTTCAAATAACAAGATAACCTTTTACTCCAATAATGCAGATGGTTATGTGAATAAACAATTTTTACCTAGAAAAAAATATGAGAGATATGTAGTATAATGTATTTAATTTGTTTATAAAGTGCCTTTTTAAACCACAAAGTGTTTGGGATGGCTTTGATTGGTGTTTACCTCCTGCAACGTTGATGAGAATTCTGATTTTCTTGTTCCTGTTGCTTCTCAAACAATGTGATATATTTCAGGTAAACATTTAGATTTAACGCTACCTTAGATGCTGTTGAATAGAACTGAGAGTTCAAAAAGTCAGAATGTTTTTTGCAGTTAAAATACTTCTTTTTAGAAATCTACCATAATTTAAAGAATATATAATTTTTATAATTATTTTTCACATTACTATTTAACATACAGGAAATATAATTGATGTGTCTGTGCTATCAGAATAAGACCTTCAAACCTCAAACATTTTAACATCACTATCTGAGCTTAGCCATTTTTATGGCATCCTCATATTCTTACGCTCTTCCCCCTACTGCCTTGGTTGCAATTAAAAGCATTTCTCAGAGCATTAAGGTTTTCCAGCAGCATACTACTGTATGCTTTACTTTTTCTTCTTTTTCGTGGGTTTTGTTACATTACCAAAAATAAAAGAAGAAGAAGAAGAAGAAGAAGAAGAGATGAAAGATGCAAGGAAAGAAGAGAGAAAAAGAGGGAGGGAGAAAAGGAGGGAAGAAAGAAAGGAAAGGAGGCTTGGGGTAGAGATTAAATTGTGTTTTTACTCCAAAAGGCAAAGAAAATCCTTAGAGTTTTCCTCGTAGGTATTGATAGCACTGTTGCTTAACTTTGGCACACATGTTAAGTCACACTCCTTAATAATTTGGAACTCCATAACAAATATTTATGGATTAATTATGTGCATTTTCAATGTAAAGGCTGCTTAACTCTCTAGACAAATAATTAAATCTGTTTTATGCAAACATGTTTGAGACAAAAATAAGACTGCCTGTGTTTATTTAAATACATAACAAAACTGCCTCCCTTAATGTGAAAAATCATGTTAGTACCATATGAAAATAATTGATGGCTAGATATAGTACAATAATCTTGGGTTTACTTTCATGACTTATTGCTTTTGTTGTTTTATGAGCCTAAAAAAATATATTTTAAAAATTTACCTGCCTTATTTCCTAGATGTTAAGAAAACTTACTTAGTATAAAATAATTATTTAGTAGTTCAGCAGTGTCACTAACAAGTCTAAAATATAACTGAGTATGGGGCATTAATAGTTTGGAAAGTCAGTAAACATTTTGAAGAATGCACACTTAAATAGGCAATACAATAAATAATCATTCATAAAGTGAATCAGTTATAGAAAACATCACAAAATTATTTTCATTATAAATTTAAAGCAGGTAATACATTTCTTTCATTATATTTTTAAAGTCTTTAGTTAAAACAGAGATGCTTAAGGTCCACTTAAAGAATACTTCTTGTTCATAAGTCATAAAATTATTTCTCTGTTCCAAATTTAATAAATGATATTGAAATAAAATAGGAAATTATGAAGAAATCCCACTTAATCAAAAGAATATGTCCTTTCCTCTCCAAATTTAGTCCCTCGCTCTAAATTTGATTGTTTAATGCAGTGTAAGAAAGCCACCACCAGCCTAGCTAGGAAAATTGGAATGAGATTCCCTATAGCAACTCCATGTCTCTGTGGTTAACCCTTCCTCTCCATTACTGTTTTGTCTTCCTTGCTAGGGGTTCAAGAAACTCCCTTCAAATAATACTTGGTTAGTAAATTTTCGGGAAGGAAATGCCATCTACAAGCTATCACCTCCACTTCTTTCTCTTTCTCTGCCTCTTCCTCCTTCCCAAACTGCACACACGCAAGCTTTATGGCACTCCTTAATCTTTACAGGGCCAGGCCCTGGGAAGGAAACTCCCTTTGTCTCACCAAAGCCCAGTGCCGTGTGGCTGTTCTCTGGATGCATCCATTCCACAGCTGGGATGACTGGTCCTACTATTTTATTTATGATGCAATCAGCTGCTATAAGAAGGTGAACAGCAACTGCTATTCCATTGCATAAAAAGCCTTTTTAGCCCTATGTTATAAGCATTTAAAAGTCTCTCTTTTACCTTTTTAGAAAAAGCCCAGCAGGAGGTAGAGAGAGGTCACTAGGAGTCTCTGATTCATCTACATTTATAGTAGGTGTTGCAAGCTCTATTAGCAGAAAATGTATGACAGTGAGACCTAAGTTTAATGTTTTACTTAAAATATCGGCCTCTCTAGCTAATGCCAGAAGCTGTGCCCATGATGGCTTGGTGGCATGTAGACACTTACAAGTGAAAGCTTCCCCTTTGGCAGAAACCATCAGTTGGAAAACTACTGTTGCGATAATATATGAGTACCATCCCTGAAAATCCTACCAAAGGGAGATTTTTTTTTTCCCCAGAAGCTAGTACTAACAGTACACAATATTTTCTGTTGATACAGACATTGACATGTACTAAAATGGTGCATGGTAAACAGACATGTATGTATGTTATCTTGTACTACTATTTCACCAGTGGAAATTATTTGGTACAGGGATAATATTTTCCCACTGCACCAGGAAGAGTTTCCTAAAAGTAGCTTCAGTGCAAATACATCAACTTAGTACCCTGAAAAAGCTTGCCAAGTACTGCATACTAACTGACTTCATCCTGTAATTACAATGGCTTCCTTACTGGGCCCGTTTCTTCTTTGGACACTGCCATCTTGTGAGTACTAAATACATCATCAGTGAGTCTCATTCTCATGTATTGCACTAATACATCACTGGAATGACAACTGCTTCTGATGATCTATTAATGCAATACATCAGGGTGAGGTATTTGAATGGAGTATTACTCAGACACCAGTGCTGTCTACACAAAGCAAGGTCCAAACTCCAATTTCATTTAATTACACAGAATTCATAGCATGCTAGCAGCAGACTAATACTTACTACCAAAATTCTGTCATCATCAAGAAAATAATTTGCATTCTCATTAGATTACCAACAAAAACTTTTCTTTTCCTGGAAATAGATATGTCTGGCAAGTCAGTGATTCCGATTCCATGAGCTCACCATTCCCTATGACACACAAGAATTATTTTGCAATCACCCATGAATAAAACAAATACTCTTTTTCCCATCCTGACTGCTTCAATTCTATAGTTGTTAAAAAGGACATCAGATTTTCTTGTCTGAAATACAATTTCTTTGGTAAACATACACACGGCATTGAATGTTCTTTGTTTGTAGTCCCTAGACACAGTCTAAACATTTGTACTTCTGTACATATTATATACAGAATAAAAGAAGACGCAAGAAAAAAGCAGCTGAATTTGCTTTAGAGTCAGTTATACTGCACTCTACGCATGTGTCATTTGTCATAAAGCACTCCCAGTCACTGTGTTCTTCCTTTCTGTGTAAGACATGTCTATTTGTGTTTGCATAGCTTACCATGAAATTTAAATTGTGTAATCTATTGCTCTTGGATCGTGTTATGAACAGGATTTTGGAATGTCTTTACAATCAAATTTCAAAACATTGTGTCTGACCTTCATTAGCATACTTTTTTTAGAATTTCAATTTTCATCTTCAGTTTTTTTGTTGTTCAAGTTGGAATCTCTTGAGTGTTTTTCATGGGGTTTCATAATAATAATCTAATATAATCTAAATGAAACAGGTATCAAAATTTTACAGCATGAACCTCTGAATTTTTGGTTATGTTGATCTCCATTAAACCTAAGACCAAACGATAAAATAATATCACTGAATAGCATCATGGTTTACGACACAATTGAAGTCTAATTGTAGAACACCCTCTTACCTATGTAATAGATTTTTCAAATAGACTATTTTGTTTAAAAAGCATTTATCTACTGTTAATGTCTGTGGGAAATTCATCTTGGGGCTTATACTGAAGATCAATGCAGGCATGTGAAGGTTTATGAAAAAAGCTTCAGAAAGTGACATGTGGCCAGATATGTGTTGCCACAGTCTGCTTCACATGTGGGGCAGTTCACTGCTTGCCTTGCATTTATTATATTTTATTGTCATGTATTTTTCATTCTGTTATTGAGATCCTTTGATATTATATACTCTTAAATACCAAAATTCTGAGAGTAAATCTGAAAATAAGGCAGCATGTATGTGTGTATACATCTATATATTATATATAATATATAATATATTATATTATATAGATAAAATGTAAAAAGAGTCACTTCGATATCAATTGCATATCTCAAACATGTATTTCATTTAAACTCAGGAAAAAATTAACAAATAATGATTAAAAACTACTTAATGAAATTCTATGCATAGATGTTACAATCTCGTGGGCAGGGAAGTTTGTGTATGTGTGTGTATGCGTGCACTCACACATACATGTGTATGCACAAGACAGACAACAAAAGGAGCAAAAACAATGGTAAATAACACATGTCTTCTAGAAATATGGACTAATCAATCTAGTTAGAATCAGTGATAAAGCTTCTTGTCACCTAAAAAATTAATATAGATGTTTTTAAACATGTGAGTCTTTTATCTAAATGTGTATTTCCTCAAAACTTACAGTTCTGTTTCCTTTTTAGTTTTCTTGACTTTTCACTAAAGGTTTTCTTGGTCTCAAGTCTCAAGATTTCCTTTATGTATATTTCTTATAACAGCGCTCACAATTAATTTAATTCTTTAGCTCTCGTTAATTAAAGAGTTACCTTGAGATTTAGAAGTACCTAGCACATTAATAATATCCAATGAATGAAAAGAAATATGCTCATGATTTTTTCCATTATGTTTTTTCTTTTAATTTTTTAAAAATGGTCTTCCCTAGAACTTAATAATATTTTGCAACTTTTAGGTTGACCATCTTAAAACTATAGTTCTGTACATGGTCAGGCACACATGAAAACCTTATCCCAACATGGTGACAGTGTTGGATTCACACAGGGAAAGTGCCTTCTGTGCTCTGAAGCCATGCTGGAAGTGAGTACATGGTGACAGAGATCCCCTGTGCAGCTTCAGGATGTCATGAAAAAGGGGAAAAATGGCTGGACTCCATGACTCTGGAAGCACTCAGGGGCTGAATGCATTTGAATTATGACCAAGTCTCAATGGAAGAGTGGTCAGAAAGCCAAGAGCAATTACTTCAGCTTGCAAAATGTTTAAACAATATACTTCACAGGACAAATGCAGAGTCTTCATGTGCTGGGAAACTCTTAAAACTATATTTGGACAAAATTTGGTGAGGCTCTTTTCACAATCTACTGAGAGGAGCTAAAAGGGGAAGAGGAATTATTTGAGATGCCTGCCACATTTAGTCAGGCGTTTCTGAAACCGAACCTCTATCCTATGTCATCTTTGTTTCAGAAACTCTGATTCTGATTCGTTAACATTTCCCATCACCTTGGGAAGAAAGCTGAGGTAAGTAGCTTAATTTATAGATTGATGGAACAAAGTTATTTAAAAATTCTCAGTATGTTATCATGAATCATGTAGGACTATTAAACTAATTGCTAAGTAAATTTAAGCAGTATTACAGTAGAATTCAGTAGAATTTATCATCAATCTGAAGAGATCTTTGGTGGTCTCATGCTGCCCCCCACAGATATGTCTCAGAACATTCATTATGCCATAATTACAAAGTCTCTTTGAAGAGGCTAAAAATCCCTAGACTCCTCTCATCAATTATTTTCACCTGTTAATTCATTTTGTGTGAGGTAATAACCTCGGCATAATAACAAATGTGCAAGTACTCCGATTTTGCAATTAAAAGCAGCAGGGCTTCTATTTTGATCATACAGACTGTGACATCCATCATAGAAAACAATTTGGGCCTAGCAGGATGACAGATGCCGCACTGATGGCTCTACTAACTAACTGCCTGTCCTAGAAAAAAAAATGGTCGGGCTTCAGCCTGCAGCTGCAAGCTATCTGATAGCTTCTGACCAGTCAGCAGGACAAAGCCTGCAGTGACTAAATTACTGAAAGGTAATTTTACTTCACAAAATGAGGATTTCTGAGGCATAAACGTATGCATTCCAGTGGCTGCTGTAATTTGGAAACAAATAGCCCTTTTCATTTGAAAATGACTGGAATCACTGCCAGTGTTCAGGACATTTTGTTTCTCAGGCTTTTACATGAAAAATACAATGTAATACTCATTATTTCTGCCCCCATTCACATCTTATTAGACACAGAAGGCAAGGGGGTTATCTCTGCTCGCTTAGGCTAAATCTACACAAGGAAAAAAATTTTTTCTTCAACCGCTGGACAGGTGCCTAAATAATAGAAGAGTGCTCATTTTTGCCTTTCAGTTTGTATCAAGCCCCAGTGAGCTCTGTCTCAGAATTGGATCCTGCCACCCCAGCTCGTCTGAAAGACACCACACCTAACTCTCATCACACTAATGGGATGAGGGATGAAGCTGATTACCTTCACATCCTAGCTGTGAAAAGGGAATTAGATGCTAATAGATGCAGATAAAAGGTTTCTGCCCTTATTTTTAAAATCATAATATTTAGAGAGAGTTCATAAAACATGGCATGCCTTTCCTTTTCACTTCAAAATTAAAGTATTTGGAATTTTACTCTAGTCTTTATTGTAGTAATGATTGTCTTTTTTGGAAACATACGCTATTACATGATTGCCAATCTTGTAAAGACAATCATTAAAACGTAAGATTTAATGTTCATTAATTGAAAATATAAATATTATCATTATTACATTTAATGGGAAATGATCTCGATAGACACCGAGAGGCTTCGTGCAGAGTTTTCTCACCAAACTAAATTCAGGGAACAGACTATGGAACATAGACCACTGAGTATAATAAAAGCAAATATGAAATGCAAAGAGAAACCATATTAATGGGAATTGCTGTGTTTTTAGGATTATGGGTTCATATTTCTTCTGTGTGAAAGAAGATAACAAAGGATGAGGAAAAGACAAAATGGTAAGTGCAGGATGAACTTTCTCAACTGTCATGTAGCTTAAGACGAGAACATAGTCCTGTTTATGGTATTAACAGACCATAATGCTCACATTTTACACTTTGCCCCCACATTCCTTGCAGGCACACAAAGAAGGGCAGTTGTTTCTTGGGGAAAAATCTAGTTTCTTAGTCCATTGTGTCACTCTCATAAACCCTGTCAGCAAGAAGGATGAATAAACAGTGAAAAAGAGGGATGCACTGGCTGCCAGAGAAACACGGAGCAAACAGGAGAATGCTTCATTTTCAACACCCCAAACTAGAGTCTTCCTACATTATTTTGAAAGCAGTCGAGAGTTGACACGCTTTGATTTTCATTAGGGTAATCCCTTTACGTTCGCTATCAGTAAATCCTTTACACTTGTGCAAAATACCTCTGCATAAGGGAAAAAGTCTCTGTGAGCAGCCTAGGAAGTTACAATGACACAAATTCTTTTTATCAGAGACCACAATACAAAAATCAAATGAAAGAGATGCATTCAAATAACTTAACTGCAATTACCTATCCCAGATCTTTTTTAATGGGATGCCAGGAGGACTTGGCCTTTATGCACACGCTCTGACTGTAACTAATGCTCAGTAGCCATCAGCAAATTATGACTTGTGACACTTTTGCTGCCGTAGTATTAAGCCCAAAGTCCAATGTAGAAAATATATGGTTTTTATTACAAAATTGTTCTTGTTTACAATTCTAATATCCTCTTCATTATCTACTTTTCCAGACATTTTAGGCAGTTCTGAAGACCTGGGGCAGCACTAGTTCTGTCATAAAGAGAAATTAATGTTGTTAAAGTTGGCCTAGCTGCCCTCTGGGACAGCTGAAGATGTGAAAATATAAGCCTCTGTTTTTCCAATGAAAATGATTAAAGGCAGAGACACCTTGCTTTTTGAACAGCCACTAAAACTTTTGGTAAAATACACAGGCACATACACAATAACTGCTTTTCTTTTCCTTTCTATCAGTCATCATTCTCTCTCACTCTCTCTTCTCTCATATCCAACTTTGTTCAACCAGAAACAGCTTTCTTTAAGGACTAATAAGCATAAAAATGACCTCATTCATTATAAAGAATGCATTCATTTCACCAGAAACTCACTCAGAAATGACCTGCTACAGAGAAACCAGAAGAGAGCTTTCTCCAAATAGTTGGTAAGCTAATTAGGAGTGCTCTAACAGGTAGTCCTTCATGAACTAGCAAGCTTAATTCAGCTGCCTAAAATCATTTAAAATGGCCTAGCAGTCTCCACAGTTGAAGGTATGCACCCCAACTTGCATCTTTCAGGATTTTAAGAAGAGGTTTTATCAGGGGGAAGCAGGGAAGAATCAGCAAGTTGGTGGAAGTTGCTCAGAATCCTCTTAGAGGGAGACTACCAAAGTGTCTCGAACAAAATGGTTTACACGGCAGGAGAAAAATGGCAGGACATAATTCAGAGGAATTGAACATGACCTTTGTCTCCCAAGGGCCAAAGAAGAGCAGTTAAGATTTCACCGCCGTGATCCTCCCAACCTTAGTCATTTCATCTGGTTAAGTGAATGCTATCAGAACAGAGTTTGAAAGTTACGTAACATATTCACTCTGCGAGTGCTCATATTTTATTATTTTATTTCAAGGAGTTTTGTATTTCCACTATTTTTTCTCTGTCTTCCTCCCTCCCTCCCTCCCTCCCTCCCTCCCTTCCTTCCTTCCTTCCTTCCTTCCTTCCTTCCTTCCTTATGTGTCTTTATTTCTTCTTTCTTTTGTGTTGTTTCTTTCCTTCTAATTTTCTAATTTCTTTTTCATTTGTTCTACTTGCCAGCATTCAGTTCAGACACAAGTTTGTAATTCTAGATAATATGGAGGAATACAAGTTCTACCATATTCTTAAATTGCTTTTACTGTTTGATTGGTTGGTTAGTTCCTCTCAAGTGTTAATGTAGCTTCCTTACAAATACAAAAATACTTTCAGATAGTCAAAGGTCACTGAGGTTCTTTATTGACATTCACGCATGTCTCTTTCAGATAATTTTGTCAAATATCTGCTCTGCAGAAAGACTTAGTGGTGAATTTGAGTCATTTGTGTTCCTATAATATCAAGTAGAATTGTACAGAAGCCATGCAAAAGCACAAATCAGAACCATTTTAAAACTATTTGAAGAATATTAGAACTTCATTTCATTAAGCAGCCCGAGGACTGTTACAAATTCTTCCTCTGTATTTCCTCAACCTCTACCCTTTTCTTCCCGTGAGTTTAAGTTTTATTTTCTCTTTTGATTCTTTGTTCTGGGCCCCCATTACAGAAAGATGGAGAAAACACTTTCTCACACACAGTAATTCAAGGGGTGTCAGCCCCATCATACTGCTACAATAACCACCAGTCCTGTCTCTCTTCTGAAGCCCGATGCCAACTGTCTGGAATTTCACAATTCTATGTCCTATCCTTTGGGCTTTGAAGGTTTTCTAACCTTCAGGAGTCACCTAATTAAATTTTAATACCCGTTTAGTATAAACACCTTAACTGAAACAGCTAATACCTTGTTGGAGATTAGCTGGCAAGTGGCTTTAAAGAAATCTAGCTTTGGGATAATCATATCAATAACATTAACATTACTGAGAACCTGTTCTGTCCTGGTCACCATTCTAATTGCTTTAAATGTTTGAACTTACTTAAGTACCAAAGCAGCCTTTTGTAAATGAGAAAATCAAGGCACAGAGAGGTTAAGTCACCCAGCTGCTAAGGACTAAACTGTAAATTACACACACATATTTTGGGCCCAAAGTTGACACTCTTAACAAAATCAAGTTCCACAACTAAGCTCAACTCCACAGTTAAAAAGTGAGTGGGTTGCCCTTTGAGGGAAAGAGCACTTAGGGTCCAAAATTATACTGCTTTCTCCAACCTCTGCTGAAAGCCCGTGGCATGACCACATCACCACATGAGATGATCATTATATACTCCTATCACAAAGTGTTTCTCTAGTTAATCATACAGCATGGTGCTTATTTGACTCTACTTTGCTATGTAGCCTTTTCTAGAGATATTATGCATCCAATCTCTCATCACATGTTTGGAAGGAGATTAGGCAAGGGTGAAAAAGGTGTTGCCTTTTGAGAAAGATGTGGTCTCCTCATATGCAATATTTGTTTTATTCATCCCAAGTTATAGTTCAGGTCTACACTTACATATATATGTGCTTCATTACGGGAGTAAATTGCACAAACCAAAAGATGGAAAGCAATGAATATCCCTAGTAGATGTACAATGTTCTCATCATTCACATTGAACAACAGCATAACAGTATATAAATTTAGTCGAGCTTCTGGTCTTATCATAAGCTACAAAAAAGACAGTAATTGCCTCTTTTTAAATTCAAATCATGTACATTTGTGATTATATGTTGTAAGAAACTAATGTCAGAGATTCTTTTTTTTTTTTTTTTGAGAGGGAGTCTTGCTCTGTCGCCCAGGCTGGAGTGCAGTGGCCGGATCTCAGCTCACTGCAAGCTCCGCCTCCCGGGTTCACGCCATTCTCCTGCCTCAGCCTCCCAATGTCAGAGATTCTAATACAAACTGTGAGCTTGCTGAATAGTTCACTTCATATATATTTCCATAAAATATATATAAAATCTTATTTCATCAACAACCAAATTAATAAATGCTATGCATATGAAAACAAGAGATATTAAGTAAGAATCTTAAGTGGATTGCTGTATTTTCTAAAGCAATAGCAATAGAGAATAATATCCATGAACTAAGATCCTGTTACTAATTCATGCTAGCCTTCTGACCATGGCAAAAGTTTTTAAACTCTTTGCACTTTTATTTTCTAATCCGTCAAATAGGAACAAAAATAATTCATATTTTATATGGTTAAGTGAAGATTAAGTGAGATGTAGCTTGATTTATGACACATAAGGTACGTACTTGTCACATTAAAGAAATCAAATAAATATTTATTTATATCTTTAAGGTTAATTTTAATTGATTCTGCTAGGTATAGGTAGCAACTCTAAATTTGAGATTTGTTATTTTTATATCAGAGAAATTTTATTTTCTATATCTCAGATCAGTGCTTTTCTAAAGACATTTTATTTTTGTATAAATATATAATCAAGTATATTTCTCTATATTTTCCTGGATTAGCCAGAGTTCTACAGAGAAACAGAACCAATAGGAGATAGATAATATAGCTATAGATAGATAAAGACATAGATATAGATATATAAGAAGGGATTTATTAGGGGAGTTGCTCATGTGATTATGGTGGTTGAGAAGTCCCGTGAAATAGCATCTGCAAGTTGGAGACCAAAGGATGCTAGTAACATGGTTCAGTCAATGTCCCAAAGTTTCAGAACCAGAAAGGTTGATGGTGTAATTCTCAGCCTGTAACTGAAGGTCTAAGAACCTGTGGGGGATTTTGCGGGCACTGTTATAAGTCCTGGATTCCACAAGTGAAGAGCCTGGAATTCTGATGTCCAAGGGTAGGAGAAGAAGAGTGTCTCAGCTTCAGGAGAGACAGGAAGAGAGGAAATTGCCTTTTCTCTGCTTTTTTTGTTTCCTCTGAGCCCACAACTGATTAGATTGGGCCTATCCATAAAAAGGGTAGAGCTTCCCCACTTAGTCCACTGACTCATATACCAATCTCCCCTAGAATCACCCTCATGTACTAAACAAGAAATAATACTTTAAGAGATCTCTATGTATTCTTTAATTCAGTCAAGTTAACACCCAAATTAACACCACATTTCCTTTTCTTCCATATCATTAACCTTAACCCTCTTATGAGTCTTTTACTTTTCTCTACATTGAAGAAGAGCTTTTAAACCTCATTATATTACTGATTCAAATTTCTACAGGACAGGACATTATAGTTTGAAAGCTCCCTCCAAAACTTACATTGAAATTTAATTGCCATTGTTATGGTATTAAGAGCTGGAACCTTTAAGAGGTAATTAGCCCATGAGTCTCTAATTTTAGTCCTTGTAAGTGAATTAAACTTTTATTGTAGGAGTGGAATAGTTGTCAAAGGATTGATCTCCTAATAAAAAGATAAAGTTCAGTCCCTATTTCCATTTCTATCTTGCCCACTTATTTGCCCTTCCACTATGGGATAAAGCAGCATGAAAGCTCTTGACAGATGCCACTGCCATGCTCCTGGACTTCTCACCCTCCAGAACTATGAGCCCAACAAATTTCTATTCTTTGTAATAAATTATCCATTCTGTCGTATTCTGTTATAGCAGCAGAAAAGGGATGAAGGCACTGATCAAGAAAAAAGAAAAAAGATTCAAATTAGAAAAATGAGGAATAAAAGTGAAAACACTACTACCAAACTTGCAGAAATAAATCAATTATAACAGAATACTATGAAAAGCTGTATGCCAACAAATTAGATAATCTAGATAAATGACTAATTCCTAGACCTATACAACTACTAAAACTGGCTCAAAAAATTTTACAAATCTGAATAGACTTCTAACAAATAAGGAGGCTGAATGAGTAGTTTTAAAACAGTCCAACAACAAAAAGTCCAGGATCAAGTGCCTTCACTGGTGAATTCTATCACATGCTTAAAGATGAATTAACCTACAGGCTTCACAACTTGCTCCAAAAGATGAAAAGAAACCTACACTTTCAGCTCATTTGATGAGGTCAATCTTATCCTGGCACCAAAACCAGAGAAAGGCATCACAAGAAAAGAAAACAAGAGACCAATATTTTAAAAAACACATTTGTAAAAAATCTTTATTAAAATGCTGCCAAATTGAATCTAGCAAAATATAAAAGCGATTATGTACCTGACAAACTTGGATTCATTCCAAGAATGTAAGGTTGATTAAGCATATAAAAGTAAAGTCATATACCACATTAACAGAAAAAAAGGACAAAAAACACATAGTAAGGTATCTTAAGAGATGCAGAAAAGGCATTTAACAAGATCCCCAACACCCTCTCATGATAAAAACATTTAACAAACTAGTAATAGGAGAAAATGTCTTCAATCAGATAAAGAAAATTTATGAAAACCCCACACCTAACACCATACTTAATGAGGAAAAACTAAAAACATTTATCCTAAGATAATAAACAAGGCAAGAGTATCCACTCTCATCATTTCAATTCACATTGTACTGGGAGTTCTAGCCAGAGTAATTAGGTATGAAAAAGAATTAAGAGACACCCAGGTTGGAAATTAAGAAATAGAATTAGCTCTATATGTAGATGACATGATCTTGTTTCATAGAAAATCCTGAATATTCCGCAAAAACACTAGTAGAGTTAATAAACAAGTTTAACAAGTTTACAGGACACAAGATCAACATAAAAAACATTGTTGTGTTTCCATATACTAGCAATGAATAATGTAAAAATTCAATGAAGAAAACAAATCTATTTGTAATGGCATCAAAAATAAAATTCTTATGAATAAATATACCAAAAGAAATGTAAGACTTGTACACTAAAAATGACAAAACATCATTGAAATAAATTAAGCAGATCTAAATAATGAAAAGCATTCATAGATTGAAATACTTAATATTATTAAGATGACAATACTCCCCAAATTGATATACAAATTCAACAGAATCTTCATTAAAATCCCAGGTGCCTTTTCTACAGAAATTGACAAGGTGATCCTAAAATGTATGGCAACTAAAATTCTCAGCATCATTACTCATTAGGGAAATGGAAATCAAAATCATAATTAGATAACATTTCATACTGGCTAAATTGATATAATCCGTAAGATGGACAATAGTAAGGGTTGGTGAGGATGTGGAGCTATTAGAACCGTCATAAATTGCTGAAGGTAATGTAAAATTGTGCAGCCACTTTGGAAAATAGTCTGGTGGTTATTTGAACATAGAGGTACCATCTAACCCAGAAATTCTACTCCTAGCTATATAAGACAAGTGAAAATCTATGTCCACACAGAATCTTGTACATGAATGATCGTAGAAACATTATTCATGCTAACCAAAAAGCGAAAACAGCTCAAATGCCCATAAGCTGATTAATGGACAAACACAAAGTGATGTGTCCACACAATGAAATATTATTCAGCTATAAAATAAAGTAAGTATTGATACATGCTACAACATGAATGAACCTTAAAAACATTATGCTAAATGGAATAAGCAAGACACTGAAAGCCACATATTGTAAAATTTAATACATGGAATGTTCTTAGGTAAATCTGTAAAGGCAGATAGGGTGTTAATGTTTGTCAGAGGTTGAAGGGAGGGGCATTGGGAGTGACTGCTAATGGGTATAGAATTGCCTTTGGGGTAATAAAAATGTTTTGGAATTAAATAGTAATGATGGCTGCCCAACCTTGTAAATACACTAAAATCCTTGAATTGTACATTTTAACAGGCTGAATTTTATGTTTCCCAATCAGACCTCAATAAACAATATCTTTTTAAAATATAGCGGGCATAATAAAGGCATATAGTGGCAGATTTCTACCACAATACATTTGGTTGGAAAATAAACAAACACAAATTTGTAAAGTGTCAATTCCACCTCATCCAGGTCTAAATTAACCATGTTTCTGACTTTGTTGATTTTTAAACATTTTTTCTCAAACTTTAAGAAAAATTTCTATTGTATTCATCTAATCTTGTTCTCTTGTTTCATAGCTTCCAAGTTTTCATAATTTTTATTTAGATCAAAAAGTTAATTTTTTTATTTTAATTCCTTTATTAAGTTTTTTTCAAAACTATCATTTCTTTGTGTTTCTAGTAGGAGATTTTTCTCACATTTCTAGTGGAATGGTTTCAGGATGTGTTGTCGCTGTTGCTGTTGATGTTATTTATTTGTTTTATTTTTAGTCTACTTTCTTTCTTCTGAGTGCTCATCTTAGACACAAATTTTAAGCAAAGTTGACATTTATTTCAAAGAAGAAAATTCTCAAATAGCAGTTCCCCTGAAGCTGTACGTTAGAATCACCTAGGGAACTTCTGAATTATTCTCATGACTTGGCCACACCCAACAGAAATTCTGATTTGATCAGAACCCAATTCAAATTGGAACCTAAACATAGTATTTTTTGTAAGTTTTCCAGTGACTCTAATTTGCATCTAGTATTAAGGATATTTTGTTTTAAAAGATGATTAAAATACTGTCAGTGATCCAGCAGCTTTCAGAAAGTTTGCAGAGACCTAGGCCAGAAACACGCCTAGCAAATAACTATCACTTCTGAACTTTACAAATTTAATCTTCAACCAATTTCAGTTTATTATTGTCTCTACTCCAGGATTGATTAGCCTCCTTTATTTTTCTGCTTCCTGGCTCAATGGTGAGAAAACCAGATATCTTGATGCTTTCCAGTTGATAGGAAGGCATCTACTCTCAGGTGCATTATTGCTGTCAAATGGAGATTTTCTTAAAACCTTTTCCCTTCTTCCTCCACTCCACACACACATGGCCTTCTGGTCATTCTTTGAATATGTTATCCCACCCTCAGCATCTTCACATTCATAGTACTGTTTGTCTCATCTCTTCAGGAATGCCTTTTTTCAGGATTTTCAGAAGACTTAGTTCTTCACACCACTCTTTTTTAGAGACCTGTAGTCTCCCATTCTTTTCACTTTCTGTCTCCTGACCATGTCTATTTACTTTCACAGCCCAGACATTATTTTCTGTAATTATTTGTTCATTTGCTTACTTGTTTACTGTCTTCTCCACGTGAGTGTGTAGATCCATAAGAACACTTTGCTTTGCTTTCCACCTCTCCTCTGGTATCTACATTAGTGATAGTATATGCTTGCTGAATGAAAACAAGGATGCATTTTCAAAAATATTACAAATGTATGTGTTTTCTATCTTTTCCAGTGTCCTCTCACCACCAATCCTTGACTCTACAATTGAGGAGTTGTCAATGGAAACACTGGTAAGACCCTTTTTTTTCCTTCCCCATGGTATCAGACCACCTTGTGGAGTGAGATATTTTTTGGCCCCAGGAATTTTTTTCAATTTGTTTCTTTATTCATGATCTCTTGCTAAATTCCTTGAAATATGTGACAGCATGACCCTTTCTTACTTTCCAGTCCTAAGGTGAGTTTTCTCCCCTTACTTGATAAAAATATAGTAAATATGTATATGTATATATACATATGTGTGTACATATACACAAGTGTATATATGTGTGTATAAATATACATAAACGTGTATGTGTGTATACACAAATGTATATATGTGTGTGTATGTATATACACACAAATGTGTCTGTGTATGTGTATATACACAAATGTGTATGTGTGTATGTGTATCAACACAAATGTGTATATGTCTGTGTGTGTGTATGTGTGTATGTGTATCAACACAAATGTGTATATGTCTGTGTGTGTGTATGTATATATATACACAAATGTGTATGTGTGTGTGCACAACATGGATGTGCATCAGTGCACATGCACACACAAATGTGCGTATATGTTTGTGTAGATGAATGCCTGTATATGTGTATATATGTATGTGTGTATATGTTTGCAGATGTGTATAAGGTGTATGTATGTGTATAAGGTGTATGTATGTATTTGCCAATTAAAATTAAATTTAAAAATTTTTGACTTTAATTGTGGCCATTTTGACTGGGTGAGACAGTATCTTACTGTATTTTTTTTATCTACATTTCTGTAAACATCAGTGATGTTGAGCTTTTTTCATATGCTTTTTGGCCACATTTGGCCTTTGGAAAGGGATCTGTTCATGTCCTTTGGCCACTCTTTAATGTAGTTGTTTGTGGTTTTTGCTTGTAAGCTTGTTTGAGTTCCTTATAGATGCTGGATATTACACCTTTCTCAGATGCAGAGTTGACAAAAAATTATCTCCCATTCTGTAGGTTATCTGTTCACTCCGTTGATACTTTCTTTTGCTGCACAGAAGCTCTTTAGTTTAATTAGATCTCACTTGTCAATTTTTGCTTTTGTCACAATTGCTTTGGGTATCTTCATCATGAAATCCTTGCCTGTATCAATGTCCACAATGTTATTGCCTAGGTGATCTTCCAGGGTTTTTGTAGTTTTGAATTTTACACTTAGGTCTTTAATTCATCTTGAGTTGACTTTTTGTATACGGTGTAGAGGAGGGGTCTAGGTTCAGTATTTTGCATGTGGTTAACCAGTTAATGCTGCACCTTTTATTGAATAGGGAGTCCTTACCCCATTTCTTATTTTTGTCATCTTTGTTGAAGATTAGGTGATTGTAGGTGTGTAGCCTTATTTCTGGACTTTCTGTTCTTTTTCATTGGTCTACGTGTCTGTTTTTGTACCAGTACCATGCTGTTTTGGTTACCGTAGCCCTGTAGTATTGCTTGAAGTCAGATAGCACTACGCCTCCAGCTTTTTTCTTTTTGCTTAGGATTGCCTTGGCTATTTGAGCTCTTTTTTGATTACACATGAATTTTAAAAGTTTTAAAAACCATAATTAGATATGTGATTATTCATTTGGAATTTCTTCTCAAAAGGCTGATGAAGGTTTCTTATCTGGAAAAAAAGTATGCAGTATTTTCCCATAAAGCAATTTTGTTTAAAAATTATTATTTGGAATTATAAAATATGGATTATGTCTAAAATTTATCTCAAATTATCAAGAAATATTTCCACATCAATAGCATCCAAGTTGATTAAATGTATTTTAGAACTTTACTAATGTCATTTTCTCTTTAATATGTGAGAACCAGATAAAAATTATGCCCAGTAGTTTAAGTTCTGGCACTTTAATTTTTGTCATATATTTTTCCCCATTTAATCTGTTATACCATTGTCTGCCAAATATGATGTTATTAAATCCTGCCAAATATATTTAGGTTGGCAATTAAACAATTATTAATATGCAATAATTCATTAGAATGCCTGTTTAAAAATTTTTCTTAAAACTAGCTTCCTGTTGGCCTAAGTGTTCTTGTCTAATATATATTTTATAGTTTACTAATGTAAATAATTACCATAGATATTATTTCAAAATTAGTTGTTTCACATCTTTATCAAAGCCTGTAATAGATCTCCTGTGTTAATCCCTACTCTAATTAGTTAGATAATCTCCTAGTTAATCGCTTGCTTCTGATGTTCTTGTTTCCTCCAACCTTTCTGTACCAAGCCTCCATTTCCCACTACTAAACCCTGAATACCAAATAGCTCTATGGTCTGGATGAGTCTCAGGTGGGACTTGATGAAGACAATTTTCTCTCAAAACAAGACACTGCCAAGTGTCCGAGTCAGAAAAAGAAAAAAAAAAAAAAAAAAAAAAAACTCAACAGAATGTTCAATTAATAGCAATTCGCAGACAATTGCCTTAATCCTTTTCAAATATTGTTATCACCAGTCCCAAAAAATAGCTTTCTAATGTCTGTCAGCTTATGGCAAACAATCTTCTTGCCCTCTCCTGCCAGGTATCATAAGACCTTTCCTCCTCGCTTTTAATTCCATGGCAGTTTGGAGAAGGGAACTTGTTTATTTCTATTTGAAGGACAGTCAGTGACCTGACTAGAATAAGGAACTCTAGTGTGTTGGTTCTCAAAGTACTCTCCTTGTCTTGCAGTGCAATTCCTATAAGTGGCAAATTTTGAACCTAGTTTTGTTTCGACAATGAGTTACTATCAAATTCATTTCATAAAGAGAACATTCTTTGGTCATAAACAGAAGCGAAAGCCTTTTTTAATTATCTTCCCATTCTTTTACACAGTCATTCCATGTAGGAAGGGAGATGCATAGTCTTTATTGAAAAATGTATGCTCTATCCAGTGACAAAGTTCAAGCCTGGCCCTAGGAATGTACCATCAGACACATACAATCAGCTTAAATATGTATTTCCTTCTTAGACAGAAATGTCACTTTGGCAAAATTATGATGTATCCATCAAGTTGCCATTCTTCCTCTCTTCATTAACATAACCCTCATTTCCTGGAGTATACAGAATAATAATTTTTTAAAAAATATATTTTTTTAACCAGCTTTGCAACTAGGTTTAATCATATGATCCAGGTCTGGCCAATAAAATGTAAGTGGAAGACGCTTGAGCATTTTGCTATTAAAGTGACTCCTTTACCCTTACTCCTAATTGGAATGCAGAAGTGAAGACCAAAGCTTCAACATTCATCTTGTGATTATAGGTCACCATAAGGGAAAGTCCAGGGGAATAGTCGATCTTGTCTGTAATATCTAGGAGCCACTGAAGCAACATCACATAAAAACTTTTCTGTTATACAGAAAAAATAGAACTCCAATTTGATTATGTTATTATATTGGGGTCTTCTTTAGCTGCAGTTAAATCTAATTTCTAACAGATATATCTAATAATGAAATCTAACTGGTGTCATTACTTCTGCTCCTTTATCACAAGCTGTTCTTTTTTCCTAGTATTATTTGAATGATTTTCCCATACAAAACACTTTTTAAAATCTGGATGTAAGATTTGTTCTCACTTAATACAGCATAGCAATCATATTTTTAAAATAAGAGTTAATGGAAAGATGTCATACTGTTTCATAAAAGAGATATAAATTAGTAAAGGAGAAGTTCTTAACAATGTTCCTCAAATAAATTGTACTCAGGAATTGGTTTGATATACAATCAAATAAAAGGTGAAATCAGCATAGTGAGTCAAACTTCTTTGCTAGTGGAAGTAATACATATACAAAACATACTCAAAGAAAATCAGAATACGCCATGCCAACATCCTACGACCTCAATGATTTGACAACAGTACTATGTTTGCAGGAAGATAATATCATGAGATAATAATTTTGTTTTCATTTAAGCATCAAACTCAGACTTCATTATGCTGATATGTCGTTTTCCAAGGGACTAAACTATTTAAATGGGTCTTATCTATATGTGTGTCACTTTCAAGCATCAACCTGTAGCACTGTGTATCCATCCATTGAACAAATATTCATCAAGCACCTATTATGTGCTAGGGACCCCTTGGCTTGGAGCTAACTATCACAGGTAATTAAAACATGCTTGCCACTACCTTCATGTGATTTACACTCTAGGGTAATATGACTCAAGGAAGCCCAAACACATTGAAAACACTATTAAAAAGTGCTATGAAGTAAACACAAAAACTATAGGTCAAGTTATAGAAAAAAATTGTTGGTGAGATGAACTTCCTTGGCTAGAATGACCAGATTAAAGTATCTCTGAGAAGGGACATTTAATACATGGATGTCTATAGGAACGGTCAAAGTTTTTCACCAAATCTTTCTCTGCATGAAACACAATATCTTAAGGATTTGGGTATTTTTAAGAGAAATTGAAAGTAAAGCTGAGAAAAAGGGAAAAAATGAAAGATGTGAACAGCATAATTTCTCATTCTTTCCAAAGTTCACTGCAGTTTTAGTGCCATCTATTAGTCTTTTGTTAATGGAAATATAGTGAGAATTCTGCTGAATTCTTTTTTTGATTTTTCCCTCCTATTCTTATTCTCAGTTCTATCTATTTATGTGATGTAAAGAATATTTTACCACTATTATGCACAACCTGAGATATAAATTATATAGTTCAGAAGAATGTCTGGAGCTTATCAAAATTTTTGTAATTACTGAGGCCAAAGTACTGCTATGAAATCATTAGGAGCAGTGCTTCTAATATTTCTAGCACTTTATTTTTAACAAATTGTAAGACTTTTTTGAAAATCAACAACCTATCTTAATGTGTCAAGTTCATCAAACTCTGATTTCTCTAAAGTTTTGATTCATTTTTAATCTGTAAAAATCTGCACACATTAAAGAAACAGGATTCATTTGACTTGAATTAATTTTCCCATCTAATAGGGCCTCCTTATTATCGTAACTTTGATTATCTACTTTCTGTTCTTTGCTTAAAGGGAGTATGGCCTTAGTTTTCAAAAATGCATTTTCAGATAGAGCTATTTAAAAGCAAAACCATCCCTTTAGAATATTCAGTGTTCTACATGAGAAGTCTTATAGCTGGGCTGCAATTCCCAGAAAATATTGAGGTATAGTAAGAAGACGCTTTCTTCTGTGTCACTTTTTCCTTTGTTTTTATAAGATGCAACAGTAGTTTATATCATGTATTCCAGAATTTCCTGAATAAGTCAGAGTTACTTTTGGAATGATACTTATGCTTCAGGGGTAGGTTTACCAGGTTATTATTCAGATCATTGGAAATGTCTCGTATGATGTCATCAACTGTCAAGAGAACTTAATATAAATACAGTCTCTGTCTGCAGATGTCAACCTGGCCTGATTTTAATTGCAATATCAACCAATTTATAACATCTTGAAGAGGGGCACTTACATAGACATTTAAACTTTGATTCTTTCCTCCTGAAGAATTTGCCTCTGGACAAGATGCATTGGGAAAAGAAGCTAACAGGCTTGAAGAATAGATAAATATGAGTTTTCTAAAGAGTAAGGGAAAAGAAGAGGAAAATTTTGATCTTCCTGTGGCTTTCACTAAATATAATTTCAAATGAGCCAACCTGGATAAGTGGCTCAGGAAGGTAAATTGTCTGGTGACCTTAAAATGCTGATAACTTTTTATAAATAATGGGTTTTTGCATATGTTGTTGACAACTGTTATCATTTCTGAAACAGAAGAACAGACAATATTCCATAACCCTGAAAAATCAGTGTATTCTAAGAAAAATAGGAATACAGGTTAGAAAATGTTCATTTACCTTTCTACTGGCTGGATTTGGAATTGATATCCATTAGCCAAATTCTGACAGAATCCATGTGGATGTGGATGCTTAATAGATTTTGTTTGGTGATGCTGGGGGGATATTCCTGCAGCTGTTTTTCCTCTGAGGCCAAAAGAGTATCAAATCCTTTTAACTAGGCTCCCAGCCCCCATTTGTGATAAACATAGTAGGCTGCCTCACCAGTACAGGCAACATGTAAGTTTCAGATTCCTTCTGCGGGGAGATAAGAGGATCTTAACGGTGGCTCTGAGGGTTGCATTTCCCATTTCACGCTCAGTGCATATAACTTAGGTGAACTCTCTTCATGTCATGGATTCTTTAACAAGCCCACACTGTCCTTTCCAAGACACAACACTCCCCATTTCCCCCAAATGTGTCATGCTAATTGCTTTAAACTATATTGAATGTTTAAATTCAAAAATCCAAGTTGTATATTTTTAATTGTTTTTATCCAACTGATTAAATTCTGCTGTCTCTATATAAATAGTACTATAAAATATCTAGGTTTACCTTTCTGAAATTCAAGATATAGTTGTCAGTTTTATTATGAAACCACTTAACATGTATTGATTACCCAGATGTGAACTAGTGCTCGCTGATACAAGATGAAACATTAGGGCCCCAGTTAAAATTACACAAGATGTTAATCCTGCCAGGGATGCATTTGCCATGCACACCAAAAGATCCCTGTTTTATTAAACCTCTAACAAGTGAAGGTGATGCCTTTCATGGATCAAAATTGTATGGGAAATATATTCCTCATTATGCCACTAGATGCTACAATTGCAGATTTAATAGTTTATGAACAAGAGCACTTACTTTTTTTAGAGATAATTACATTTAGTAATTATGATTAGCATACATAAACTTGATTTTTAAAAATTAAACAATGTAGTAGAATATTCAATAAGAAATATTAAACTCATTTATATTTTTAATTTGAGAACCAGTTCCTGGAAGTCATACCACTAACTTTCCTTGTGTATTTCCCAGATAGCTTTCTTTATGGGTATGAGATCATCACACACACACATACATATCCAGGAATATATACCTAAATGATTCTTGACTTAGTATGGTTCAACTTAATGATTTTTCAACTTTATGGTGGTGTGAAAGCAATGCCCATTCAGTGGAAACTATACTTTGAATTTTGAATTTTGATCTTTTCCCAGACTAGGGATATGTAGCATGATAGCCTCTCTCAATGCTGGGCAGCATCAGGGAGCCCCCAGTCAACCATGTGATCACGAGAGGAAATAAATGATTCTCTACATTGTTCCGATGATTTTGCCCTGCTATAGGCTAATGTAAGTGTTCTGAGAACATTTAAGATAGGTTAGACTAAGCTATGATGTCCAGTAGGTTAGGTTTATAAATGAATTTTTGACTTATACAAATTTTAGCTTACAATGGGGTTACCAAGAGTCAACCCCTTTGCATGTGGAGTAGCATATGTACACACACACATACACCCAAACATACACTGCCTCTTCAACTTTATAATGTTTCAATACAATCTATCATGCAATATATCTCATGATTATTTCTGGTGCCTGCTTATTATTCTATTACATGAGTTTATTATATTTTAAGTAAATGCCCTTCTATTAAATGTTTTAGGTTTATAATGCAAAGAATTTTGCAATGGACATCTGTGGAATATATCTTTGTGTTCATGGGTAAATATATCCACAAGCTAAAAATTTATTCTAAAAGTTGAAATACCAGATCAAAGATATAAGGGCATGTGGAAACTTTTTGTTTAGATTATTTTCTTTATCACCTGAATTCATAATATATTGATTGCTTATCTAAATTTGAAATCTATTAAGTCAGATGAAAGAAAACAATCTAGTTTAAGTAAAATGATGTTATAGAACTTTTTATTTTTAAAATGCCCATATTGACACAGTTAAACTTAACACTTCCTGTAAGACCAGAAAGTTAAAGCATTATTCATAAAACATATTTCCTACCTCATTATTTCCTGAGACATGAAAGACAGTAAACTTTTTTCTGTCTTTGGATTTAGAATTTATACTTTCCAGGATATGTATGGGGTAACAGTCCTTCAAGTCCTTCTAAACTCTTTATATTTGTTCTCCTTGGGTTCACTCCTAATTGAACTCTCCTGTAGTTACAAACTAGATGCATTTCCAACAACATCCATAGAGTACATTTGTGACCAAATTATAACCTTTTATGACTTCCCAGGAAGTGAGAATGCTAATAGATTAACCATTCCCAACATATTTCAAACCCCACATCATTCCATTTCAGGCCACAAAGCTTGGGTAAGAATGTAAATTTTTTAAAAATGCCCTAAAAAATTAAATAGACAAAAAGACTTTATTCAAGACTATAGTAATAGAGGACAGAAGTTAAACTCAACTCTGCGAAAACAAAAAGCAGGAATTATTTTTAAGTGCTGCAATGAGCTAATTAAAAAGAACCTGGAGGACCTGAGAGGCAAGGTTGGCTGATGTGATTAGACCATCTGCATTTGCTAATCATCTGTTATAGAAGTTCGACTTCTACCCTCCTGCAGAGATTGGGAGACAGCATACTGTCTTCCCTGGTGATTCCATTTCAAAGGGATGACTCCCAAGTCCTTGAGAAAGACATTACTGGGTGGTAGAAGATTTACATTCCAAAGGGGCAGAGAAAGAATTTACAACTACAAGTTTTCTAAAGCAAATGCTCTAAGTAAAGAGAAATCAGTGCCTATAGTCAGGAAGAAACCTGTCTCTGATTCAGTCAAGCTGAGAGGAACAGAAAAGGTCTCTTGGTCATGTGGAGGTTATAAAGACCAAGAAATAATCAAAGATTAAAGAAATATGAGAATGTCTTAATTCAGATTGTGATGGTTTACACTAGTAAGGTACACACAATTTATGTAAATGTAAAGTGTATGCTTAAATGGTGCATGTAGGGATCATTTATAATAATTACATGTTATTTATATCTTTGGTAAAACTGGCAAACCATTATTTGTAAACATACACTTAAGGATTTGGTATTTTAGTGAAAAATTTTAAGATTACACAAAATTAAGTTTTATTGTAGTCCCTGGAGTTATAAATATATTTCACCTAAACTTAATATAAGTGACAGCTAATACTGATAATTCAGCAGACATTTAAATAAGTTTGAGCTGCCACCTGCTTGATAGATGAGAAACATATTTTCTAATTTTTGAATCAATTTTAAAAATACATGGATACTTTTTGACTTTTCAAGAATTATGTTCTTAAGTTTTCATAACAAATCTAGAAAGTCAAAGTCCTTGTAAACTAACAACTGCATAAGAAAGGAAAAGCATCAATTTATACTTCTACAAAAATTGTCCAACTTCTATTTAAAGATAAATATATTAGGATTAATATTTAAATTATGTTGATAATGAGAATAAAATCATTGGTACAAAATACAATGAATTAGACCTTCCTCATGACACTTATTCAACTCCTGCTCTAGTAGTTTCAAGACCCCCCAGGCCCTGTTTGCACAACCAGCTTCCCTATCTCTCAGGCTATAAGAAGCCCCTACCTTCCTCCCGCAGCTCGACTTCCTCGGCCTGCACCTTTGGACCAAGGAACCTCGCCCGTGAGTCCTAATAAAGGCTATTCTCACTGCCTTGTGTCTTCATTCCTGGTTCGGCTCCAGCCTCAGTTTACCTTTACAAGAAGAACTCCCAAAATGTTTAGTATTATAATTTTTAGTCAGACATCAGGTTATATATTTGGTTATTTTTAAATTAAAGTTACAGGAAAGGAAACAGAATAGATTTTTTTTAAATATCTTTTGAATTCCACTGATTTATTTTTTCATTAATATTTATTTAGCATCTATTATATGCTACTTCCTGAACTAGGAACTGAATACGCAATAAACATTTTATCCATTTTAACAGTGACTTGAATTACATAGTATAGATACCACCAATAATACTGTGAAATCACAACATAGAGATGATTGTAAGTATGTATAAACATTGACTGTCAACTTTAACACCAGGCCATTTCCTGGTGAAGGACATTAATTGATCTTAATCTTCAACTGACAACAAACCTTCTGTCCTCATCTGAGCTTTGAGTCCCCTAAAGACAAACCACAAGATGAGAGTGAAATACCATAAAAATGCTAAGTTTCAGGATATCGCTTCAGTGTATGTCAACAATGGTCTTTTAAAATCCTAAACCTCAAAATTAGATTGATATGTTTATTCACTTGGTCCCAGGAAGAGAACAACTTCAGGCAACACTATGCGATGGCCATATCTATAAAAACTCATGTTACGAACAGGTCCCTGAAAACAAAGTAGGAGCAAAAAGCTGAGCCATGCATGCCAATTCCTCTCCCAAACTCAACAATTTGGTAATTTATTTCAACTCCTTGAAAGGAATAAGATGCAGTCTATGACTAGGAACTATTAAGGAATAGCATTTCCTGTGGATACTATAGGAGTATGGAAAACGGTGTGTAGAAATATGTGTGTAGAAAATCCTAACTGTTAATGTAATTACTTTTATCTGGAAACCCCAGTACATCCATATCAGCCTTTAAACATCACCAGATATAAGCATGGTGCCACTATAGCTTAATTGATTGATCTTCTTAGATTTCAGCACAGAAGCAGTTCTCTTTGCTCAGCTACTATCAAATCTGCACTATTAAATGTTTCAAACACTCTTGGTAGCCTTCCACTGCCATCACTTGTAAGTAAAAATGAGAGAAAACATGTTTTCTACTCCTCGAATAAATGAAAATTAACCAGTCTTTTCTCAAAAGAGGATAATTTGAAACTCTTCCTGACAGCTGAAATGTTTTATTCTTGCTGAGAACTGTTTAAAACTCTTCTCCAACAAAAATAACCATTCATAATTTTGTTATCTGTGCTACTGTTTATAAAATAATAAAGTGGAAACTTAAATAAACAAAGATAAATAAAAAGCAGCTGTTTGACTAAAGCCTTACATAATTCAGCAGAACACAGAGATTTTTAGGGGCAAAGGCTGTGGCAATTGAGAAATAAAGTCTTTTGTTTTGTTCGTTATGAAAAGATGAAGATCTTTTTTTAAAAAAAAGGAAAGGAAAGAAAATCCCAGTACACATTTGCACAGTGGCTTATGAACATAACACTTTGTGGGATCATCTTTTAAATTCCCTAGGGAAGCATCTAAGTACTCAAGGCTACCTGACAATCATCATTCCCAAATATAGATCCAGTTGACTGTCGCTTCCATTCTCCACCACAGATGTTCTAAGACTTTTTCCAAGCTTTCCTCTCATCCTGGTGCCCTTTCTACTTAGCAGATGACCTATTTCCTGCCTCATCAAAAATAAATACTAGCATGTGCTTTCTCAACTTCCCTCCCAACTACTTTTATCTCCTCACCTGGTCTTAAATCTTTCTGGTCTTCCTACATTTTTCCAAAGCTAAGGTTGCATTTTGAGACTCTGTCCCCATCTCCACATCATTTCTGTTTCCTTTCAATGTCAGCCCCATGTATATTTCCTTTTTTTTTTTTTTCCTACAATGTTACTTTATACTCCTACAGTAGTTCCTACTGTTATTATGCCCAGGTCTTCCTGATCCTTGAAGCTCTTCCTCATTTACCAAGGCTTTAATACCACTGATTATGTCTCCTTATGAAATCTCCCCTGAGCTTCTGCAATGCTCCTCTGTTGATTCTCTTAAATGTTTTACTTTCTTTTTTTCAGTAGTTCCTTTTACTCTGGAGGTTTGTTAAATTACTATTTTTCTATTGTAAATACCTTTCTATTTGACCTATAAATGCTATATCTGGATCGTCTCAATTATAATCTTTACTTAATGGACTACCAGGAGTAGTACACTTACGAATTAATTCCCAATAGATTGTTCCAAGTCCTGTCTCTTTTGAGGTCCAGGCATGCATTTCTATGCTGACTAGACATCTCTACCTTGATATTCCATAGATACCTACAACTGAGCAAGCTTTAGGAGAAGGAACAAATATTTATCCTCCCACTGTTTCCATTTCCAACTGGAAAAACACCCCTTAGTATAACCGTTTCCGTGGAGGGGCAAAACATCTGAATTAATGGGTGACTTTGGTAGACATTGTGTGCCTCCAGCTCTTGTTTGTTTCAGAGAGCTGTTTGCCAGCAGGGAGCATATGTTCTGTTCTGCTGCTTCATACTCTTAATTTTTAAAAGTTCAGACAATACGCTATGAGAGTTGGCATAAAGTTCTCTGGGAACACATATACATAATGAATAATTGTGCCTGGTCAAAAGTAGAGGTCAAGAAACACCAGTAAGAACTAGTACAATTTAAAGATCAAGTACATATTTTCCACTATAAGGATAAAATCTCAGATATTTTAAATATAAGAAACAAAAAATTCAAGAATTACCAGCAGAATAAATGAAGCTTGTAGAAAATAAGTCTTATTAGGTAAAGTATGAAACTTAACAGTAAGATACCTAGAAGTTTGAGGAGGGTATCTGAAAGTTTAAGGATGAGCTGCAGATGAGGTCAGATAGGAAGACTGAAAGCTGATTGCAAAAGTCTTTGTATACCCAGTTAGGGAATTTATATCCTAACTTGCAAGAACAGTGAAAACATAGGAGTCATTTAATCTGTTACATAACAATAATTCATTTTGAATTTTAAAACAATATTATATCAGAATGGAATGGTGATTTAAAGCATCACTGTTATACGCCCATGTCTAAAAACAGCACCTGATTTACCACAGAGTTTGTTAAATACAGTTGTTGGTTGACTACATTGAGAAAATGGGGTGCAGGAGGCCAAGACGCTGTTGAGAATGGTTTAAGGGATAGATGATGAAGTGCTTTACCCAAGTGGTGGTAGTATAAAGACAGAGAAAAAATAAGGGACGGAGTAGACTGCTTGGAAAGATAATTGAGAACATTTTCAATAAGAAAGGGAGACTAACATGATGTAGTATCTGTTACATATCAGAAACTCTGTTTTGACATGTTCATTATTTATTCCTCACAATAATGCTGTGAGAAAACTGAGATTCAGAGAGATATGATTTGCGAAAGCCACACTGCTAGGAAGTGGTAGAGCATAATTCAGCCAATACTGTGGGTTTAAATCATATACTCTTTTCACTTCAGCATTACTCCAAAGGTGTCAATGTAGCTGTGTCCCTTAAAGAAAATGTCCATAGTTTCTGAAGCTTGCTAAAATATTCTTAAGAAGATATCTTAATGGATTAGTAGCTTGTAGAGTGTGTGTTTCCTTGTCTATTAGACATCCAAAGAGTCGTAACCTAAAAAGTCACTATACTTCAGCTAAAATCATGATCTCTCTCAGTACCCTTTTCTTTAATACATTTTTTATTCTCCACAACTTCAACTAACATGCCACTCTCCAAGTGATACTCCTAGAAATAAGTTTAGTCTCCCTAATTACTTTTACCCTCTACATCCAGATAATCAACAAGTCATGCCAACTTTTTCTTGGAAGTTCCTCAATCCATCTTTTCTTTTCCATGCTTGCGCAGCTACAACCCTGGTTTAGACTCATCATTTCTCACACATAGTACTGAAAATTCTTACTCTCTCATCTCCACCCTTGCTCTACTCCAATACATTTTTATCTTACTATGTCTCTACAAAATATATGAATGTAGCTTACTTAAATTAAGAAGAAAAACTTTTATTTAAGAAATAAAAAATATTAAAATGTGATGAGTTTTTCTTACAGAAAAAAAATTTTACATTTCCTTTCCAAAGTAGTTGCAAATAAATAAATGTAAACAAATACTAAATATAATTTTTTATTTAAATCTACCAAAGTTCATAGACCCTTGTGCATTGTGTCTTAGGATGGTTGAGTATCAATATTAGTTACAATTGTTATTTTATTTCATTATCTAATCCCGCTACAGTCTTATCACTACTAATTTTTGAAGTAAAAGAAATAAAGATACCTTTCTTCATTAAAGTCTACATTTTGAGTATCATCCCCACTGGAATTGTGATCAAAACTGTGCCAAATTTTTGAACACTTAACAATGCTGTATGTCAGGTGTAAGAAGTTGGAAGAAGAAAACTGGTGGAAAAGAGAGAAAGAGGAGGTAGTCAGTTTACAAAGTTGGATAAAAACAGTATTTATGGTCAAAACATTTTATTCCCACTTCTGCTTTATTGAAGGCTATAATTTTGTCCGTGATGATTCAACAATTCTTAAGGATGTAATTATTTCTATTTCTTCTGGATTTAATATGCAAGATTTGAGGGAACTGAAGATTTTGTTTATTAAAGAGAATAGCCTTAAATAAAAATCCAAGGTACACAGTTATTTAAATTTGATAAAGTTTTATCAAACCCTAGTCTTTTGGTTTGATTAAAGTATACCACATTTTTTTTTTCTTATGGCATTCAGTAAATAGTTACCAGAAAATTTGATCTCTACAGTAACTAATTCACAAAATAATCATCAAAAGAATCATTAACAAATATTTACAATTCAAGTTTTATTATTAATGACTGCAACCATAAATTCAATTCCACAAGGCTATTATGCTAAGTATATATTTTCATTTTCTAATACGCTTTTTGTTTTGGTTTGTTTTTTTGAGACGGAGTCTCGCTCTGTTGCCTAGGTTGGAGTGCACTGGTGCAATCTCGGCTCACTGCAGCACCTGCCCCCAAGTTCAAGTGATTCTCCTGCCTCAGCCTCCCAAGTGGCTGGGATTACAGGTGTTTGCCATCATGCCTGGCTAATTTTTCTATTTTTAGTAGAGATGAGGGTTTGCCATGTTGGCCTGGTTGGTCTTGAACTCCTGATCTCAGATAATCCACCTACCTCAGCCTCCCAAAGTGCTGGGATTACAGGCTGAGCCCAGCCTATTTTTCGATAGTTTATTAATTTTTTTTAACTTTTACTTAAGGTTCAGAGGTACATGCGCAAAATTTTTATGTAGATAAACTTGTGTCATGGGGATTTGATATACAGATTATTTTATCACCCAGTAATAAGCATAGTACCCAATAAGTATTCTTCCTGACCTTTCCCTCCTCCCACCCTCCCCCATGATGCAGCCCCCAGTACCTGTTGTTTCCTTCTTTGTGTTCATACGTTCTTATCATTTAGCTCCAACTTATAAGTGAGAACACATGGTAATTGGTTTTCTGTTCCTGTGTTAGTTTGCTAAAGATAATGGCCTTCAGCTCCATCCATGTTGCTGCAAAGGACATGATCTCATTCTTTTTCATGGCTGCATAGTATTCCACAGTGTACATGTACCACATTCTTTTTAATCCAGTCTATTGTTGGTGAGCATTTCAGTTGAATCAATGTCTTTACTATTGTGAATAGATAGTGTTGCAATGAGCATACATATGCATGTGTCTTTATGGCAGAATGCTTTATATTCCTTTGGATATATACCCAAAAATGGGATTGCTGGGTTGAATGGTAGTTTTGTTTTTAGTTCTTTGAGGTATTGCCACATTGTTTTCCACAATGGTTAAACTAATTTGCATTCCCACCAGCACTGTATAAGCATTCTCCTTTACCTCCCACCTTGCCAGCATTGGTTATGGTTTGACTTTTTAATAAAAGCAATTTTGACTGAAATGAGATGGTATCTCATTGTGGTTTTGATTTCCATTTCTCTATTGATTAGTTCTGTTGAACATTTATTTATATGCTTGTTGGTCATATATGTGTCTTCTTTTGAAAAATGTCGTGTCCCAAGTTTGCATTTTTGACATTAAAGTTTACTTTTTAATTAAAAATAAAAGTGTCATGTCTTTACCCACTTTTTAATGGTGCTGTTTGCTTTCTCCTGTAAATTTGTTTGTGTTCCTCATAGATGCTGGAACCTTTGTCTGATATATAGTTTGCAAATATTTTATGTTGTTCTGTAGGTTGTCTGTTTTTTATTGAGATACTTTCTTTGTCATTTATTGTTTTCCAAATATAAAAGCAAATGTAAACACAAGGGATAGTTATGTTATATATAAATATAGAAATACTAACATTTTGCCTTTGTGTAGCTTCTATTGACCACATTCCAGGTTTACAAGTCTTTAGAAGACCAATGTCATCTTTGGATTTCCATAAACCTCAGACATTTTTGCCATTCAGGTTCCAAACCAGTTTCTTCTTGTTTTGAGCTTCCCAACTCAGACCAGCTATGTCACATAGTAAGAGAGACAAGATGAATTGTTTTATCTCTGGGATAAATCAAACAATACTAATGATGACTACAGTGACTTCAAATGAAAAAAAAAAGTATCAAATGGAAAAGAGCTGCTTTCAGTGACATCATATTACAAAAAGCAAAGAGTTTCATTTTATTGGATTTAGTAAGAAGCACCTGACGTAGAGAACTTCATGGTGTTATCACCAATAGGGCATTTTTTGGGGAGCAGAAAAGCCTATCATAGCAGTGCTGACTGAATTTCAGAAAAAAAAAAAAAAACTCACTTGAGATTTCCAGGGCATATTTCTTCCTGTACTTATATATTCTCATTTCCTTATTTGGATACTCTTGAAGTAGCATTCTCAACTGGAATCATTTTTTTCTTGATGATGAAAAAATCAAATCTCAGGCTAGAGGGCTGAGATTTAATCATCTGTAGTACGAATTTTTTCTTATCGACAAATACATAATTAGAAAATGGACTAATGCTTTCTGTTTATTTACTAAATATCTCATGAATTTGGTTTCAGTTCTACCCATAGCAACAGTGTATATACTCAGAAATTTATTAAATAAAATAGTGCACATATCCTCAAATTGTCCAATATTGACATTCTTGGGGCAAACCCAAGCCTTTTAACTATTATAACCTAGGGACAACCTAACAATGAAGAGGACCTTATTTACATAGTCATAGTTCTACTAGCAATTCATACCAATAAATTATTAATACAAACCCATGAGATTTTGTTTTGTATTGCCTTTTTTAAAAAGAAAATAAAATCTTCTGCTCACATACAATTTTGAGTGTTAATGTGATAAAGATATCACACGTAGACAAAAACAGAGTATATATGAATAAATACTACAAATAAGTAAATCTCTAAATAAGTATTAATATACAAATGTAACATGTAATTATAACATACATGAAGACTGAAAGTGTTAAGAGCCCAGCAAAAATGTCCTAATTATAATCTTAATCCCATATAATATCTTTCTCTTTTAATCAAAATAGTTTGATAACTGTATAACTAAGACTTTGTTTTTATAACTTTTTAAATGTTTTCCTATATGTATAAATCAGTATCTTTTTAAACATTTTCATATATGTATAAACCAATATCACCAACTACAAAACAAATTATAAAGCATATATCTTATCTCAATTTGGCATTTGTGAAGATTGAACTCATTGATAATAATAAATATTCAAATATAATTTATGTTTGTGCAAAATTTTGATTTTAAATGGTTTGTATTCCCACGTTCTCTTTTGCTTGCTAAAAAAAGTAGACAGTGACTTAATTATTTTGAAATTAAGTATAGCCTCTTTTATTTTATGTTTTCAATATGTTTTATTTTATGTTTCAATGTACAGAAAATGCTTTTTATCACAAGAGTTTATTTACACTGACATCACAGATGTTACTCTCTTCATATTCATAGTGTCTTGGAAAGTACTAATATTTATTTCTACCTAGTTGGATGTATTGAGTCAAGAAGGTTTCACCAACATAGTGAACATTGACTAGTTATTTATATAATAACAACCACTATGAAACTATCTTGCTTAATGTATAGAGATATAATATAGAAAAGTTCATTTTCGTTAAACTATAAATAATTTAATTGCATATAATTTGGAATGAGTGAGTGTATGTTTTCAATAACTTGTTTAAGAAACCTAGGAAAGAGAATGAAATATTAACTCTGATATTTTAAAAAACAGTTGTGATACTATTATATGTTGGGGCTTCCATTATACATTTAGGCTTTTCAAACAATTTGGACTGCATATGGATTCAGATCGGTAAAAATGTCATTATGCGTATGCATCCTTGGTAAGACTATTGGCGAGTTAGATGCCAGCTTCATTTACAGCCATGAACTTCAGTTGACAGAATATATATAACCAAACAACAATTATTAATAACTGTACAAAGATTTACAGTTTGCAAAATGCTGTTGGATGATTATTTCATTTGTTGCTCACATCTACTATGTGATATAGTGCAGAAATCTTTATTATCGACATTTGGAAAACAGATAATTGAACATTAAAGATGTTGCTTTCCCAGGATAACTAAAATAAAGATCTGGAAAAGGACATTGAACCAAGATCTTTGGACCTTTGCCTAGTGCCTCTTGCTCTAATAGGCTGTCACTGCAAAGCTTACTGAGATCGTTCAAACATATGGCAATATTGTTTGGGGATGCAATATATCTAAACATAAACTGGCAACAAAAGAAAAAATCATCATATGGTATATCAACTTTATGAAACATGTTTAAAAGTTAGTGTTTCAGTTTTTATATTTTTATGTTTTTAAGAAAGAAAAAACTTCAGAGTAGATCATAAAAATGGATCACAATATGAATGAAAAATGTAGACAATGAAAATTTTTGATAGAAAATTAAGAGGATTTTATTTACATTGATTTGAGTGAAACTGAGATTTTAAAAAACCTCTTAGCAGATTTGAGATTAATTTCTTCCATTTCAACACTGATGTGATGATTCTGGTCTATCTTCACCCCATAGTGTAATGTATTTGTGCTCTTTGATATGGATTAAATATATGGTTTTGTAATATATAGATAATATAATTGTCTGTCTTCCTTGCATTTGAGAAGAATATTTTCTTATTCCTTTCAGTTTTGGAGTTAAGACAGCCTTCTGTTACCTTTTATATTCTCCATAAACACTAGAGAAGGTAAAACAAATGTTATTTACCAGCAGCTGTGGGGGTATGCACTACCTAAAACATTTTGTATGCATTACTTAAATCACCTCAATTACTTCATAAGGCTGATATTATTATTTTGATTTGACAGAGAAGAAAAATAATGCTCATAAAAGTTAAGATTGTTTCAAATATCACATTATTAGTACAAGAAAAATAAGCCAAAGTTTAGGCTAAATTTTATGTTGGTCTTTGTTTAAAAAAAACTTTAAAGTCTATTCTTTTACTGCAAGAAGATTCACATAATAGACATCATATTAAAGTATTTCCTGTTTTCAATTACTTTCAATCATAATAAACTTTTCAAAGGAAACAACCAACAAAGTGATGAGACAACTCATACAATGGGAGAAAATATTTGCAAAGTATGCATCTGAGAAGGGGTTAATAAGCAGAACATATAAAGAGTTCAAATAGCTCTACAGAAAAAAAAAATCCTATTCAAATATGGACAAAAAATCTGAATAGACGTTTCTCAAAAGAAGACATACAAATGGCAAATAGGTATATGAAAAGGTGCTCAACATCGTTGATCATCAGAGAAATGCAAATCAAATAAATATCTTTAGAAACTGAATGTTTTAGAACAGTTTATAAAATTTTTCGATGAAAATACAAGTCCACAACTGAACCAGAAAAGAAAAATTAAAAAGACAGCATGGTAGAATACATTTCTGAACGAAGATGTTTACTTCATAAACAGATCATAGACTTGGGGCTTGCAGCAGAAGCATTTGTTTAGCCTTATCTGTGGTATTCCCAGTATGATCAGGTAATGAAAAGTCAACATGTTGTATAGTGAATATAGACACATGTTCATACATGTTTTTATTTATGTTTCTTTGAACGAAGGGTTTTCCATCTATACTGACGGCCCTTATAAATATGCAATTAATAAATTATACTAAATAATTTGGAACTTCAAATGAACTTCAATTTTGGCTCAACATAAATAGATTTCAAAAATGTGCAAAAAATGTTTGTGTATATATATGTGTATATATATATATGTGTGTGTGTGTGTGTGTATGTAATGGTGTTTCACATAAAGAAAATGTCCACTGTCATGTTTAAAAAAAGAACCTCAGGAATTCAGTAAGTTTATTCCTTCTCTGTGAAAGGAGCAGTTTGCCTCCTCGGGTTTCATATGTTCAAAGGATTGTTCGACATTCTTGACCCATTGAAGGGATAACCAAGCAAGTCAATTCAGGTGGAATGAATGGACTTATGTGCAGAGAGATGGTGTCTTCAGATCTTATGAGAAGAATTTGTCCTTCTAACCTATTTATAAATTCTAATTTTGCCTTAGAAGTTACAAATAATTCTAAGTTATAGAATGTTGCTGGCCTTTAAGGAAGCATCTTTTCTAAACTAAAAATAAAAAATACAAAAATACAAAAGTGTCCTTTATACTTCTCTGATTAAAAGATAACTTCAGTTATCTCAGTTTTTGATAAACTTCTTCTTCTCTAACAGTTCATGTACTTCTCTATGGTAGCCAGAATTTGAAGATGAAACTGGTGACATTTACATTCTGGGGTTACTCCTGTAATTACATGCCAAAAGGGAGATTATAGACCTCCACTTAGTCCAAATATATAAGTCATTTAAAATCAAAGAGTTTTATCCACTTGGTAGGAAGAAGAGTAGAAGAGAAAGTCAGAGGGATCCAAAATGTGAGAAGAACTCAATTAATTCCTGTTGCTTTGAATGCTAGGTCCATATCAGAAGGAATGTGGGTGGCATCTAGGAACAGAGAGTTCTCCCTCCTGATGACTAGCAAGGAAATGAGACTGGAGACCAGCAGCCACAACGAACTGGACTCTGGCAACACCTTGTATAAGCTTAGAAGTAGATTTTTCCCCAGAGCTTCCAGATAAAAGCCCAGTCAAGCTGACACCTTGACTGGAGCCTGGTAAGACTCTAAGCAGAGTTCAGTTCAACTGGTTCAGACTTCTGATGTAATAAATGGTTATTTTTTTCAATTGCTAAATTGTAGTAATTTATTTTTGAAGCAAAACCAAAAAAAAAAAAAAAAAAAAAAAAAAACGCTGATACAGTGATTTATTTTTAAAAAATTGTCTCCAGTATTATTATTTAATAGCAAAAAGTATTATTGAACTCTTATCATATGTCAAGCACAGGACTAGACAATGGTAGTGCAAAGATGTGCATCACAGTCACTACTGTGAGGTCTTCATAACAGAAGAAAAATAAAAACATAAATTGCTTCATCGAGTGATGACTGAAAAATGTGAAGCATTTCAAAATATGAAGATGTCACTAAGAAGCATACATTTATTTAATGGCTGTTTTACCTATGGGGTGAGGCTTTTGAAATTATCACTGAAATATTTATTCTTTCATGAGCTGATAGATATTTCCAAAGACTTTCATTACCTTTACTTATGACTCTTCGAATTATACATTTTTTGAACACTATCTCCTCTATAGTCTTCCAGACAAAGTTATTAATTTATTAAGTAATGTACTGACTTTCATTGTCAGTCATGTAATCTCTACCAATAATCAACTCAAAGTATTTTCATTCCAAAGAAAGGCTTATGCATCTTTGTGTTTTATGGAGTTTCTAGCACCCGTATTCAATTGAATTCAGAAAAGTATGCAATACATTCTGAGAACAAAATTTTGAAACTGAACAGAGATATGTACCCCATGAAATCAAGATGACATTTAAACATTGAGAAGAATAACATATTTAAAATTTTAAATGAAACGTTACTTTGCAAAAGAAGGTTGATTCATTCAAATGTTAATATGTAGACATATGGCCTGAGGCGTATCATTCCCCATAAATAAAACATGTAAAGTGCTTTTATTCTACCCCCAAAAGGACCCTTTTATATAATTGATTGAGATATCATTAAAGTCATTTTTTATAACATTAAACAAAGAAGTTTCATACTATCTGCACTTTAGATATTTCTCCATGATGTGTCACAAGTTACGGAAATAGAGGTTACTTGTAAATATTAACCAAAAAGTAATCTTTTGTGAAATTAATAGTCTTTCTCTTCTGTACATGCAAGCACACTTTTATGTCTGCTTGGTATATTTAAAATTAGTTTAATACTCAACTTCTTAAGGACAAAAGACAGAAAGGCTGCCAGTTTCCGGGACGGCAAAGTGATCACTTGTACCCCCAGGCTGAAGAGTTATAGTTTATTTATTTAACCTCTTCCGGAAATTACTGTAAGATCATTTGAAGAGAAGGTTGAGCATTGCCATCATCCATTCTGATTTCACATTTCTAATTAGGCCAAATATATTCTAATCAAAATATTAAAAACAATGTTAAAATACCTTAAAACAAGCAGATTTTGAGATGATGGCACACTAGCAATATAATAAAAATAATGAATTAGAGAAGGCTTCCTACTAAAATGATTTTTTCTATATAAAAAGAAAACCATACAGAATAAAGTAAATGAAGTGCTATTCATGCTTTGATAATCAGGCAATACATACTGGTTCAATGTCTCTTTCAAATAAAGAGGACATAGTTCAAAAAAACTAAAAGAAAAGAAAAGAAGAAAAGAAAAAAAAAGGAAAAGAAAGGAAAGAAAAGAAAAGAAAAGAAAAAGGAAAAGAAAAAAGAGAGGGAGGTAGGCACAAAAGGAAGATCCTTATATTATAACAGATTATCTCCTATTGATCTTTGTTACTGGGAAAATAAAAATTTCTCCATTTTAATAGATTTTAGTAACTAGAAAATTGGCAAAGTTAATTTTTCTTTAAGAGTCAATTGGATTAATTGATACAATATATCATAGAGATGATTTCTGTAGATATGCTACTGATAAGGAATCATTTTAAAAACTGAAATCATGACTTACCAATATAAAATGAACAAGTGTCAAATTTTAACACATGAATAAGTTAAGGAATCAGAAAGATGTTAAAACTGGTTCAATAGAAATCTGAAGACTCTCATTCTATGAGTCCAGCATTACCCTAATACCAAAACCAGACAGGGACACAATAACAACAATAAAAGAAAACTACAAGGATATCCCTGATGAATATAGATACAAAACATCTCACAAAATATCAACAAATTGAATTTAACAACTTATTAAAAATACCTTTCACCATGATCAAGTGGAATTCTTCCCAGGGATGCAAGGATGGTTCAACATAAGGCAAATCAACAAATGTGATATATCACATTGACAGAATCAAGCACAAAACCCATATGATCATTTCAATAACTTCTGTAAAAGCATTCAACAACTGTTTATGATAAAAATTCTCGTGGCCGGGCGCGGTGGCTCAAGCCTGTAATCCCAGCACTTTGGGAGGCTGAGATGGGTGGATCACGAGGTCAGGAGATCAAGACCATCCTGGCTAACATGGTGAAACCCCATCTCTACTAAAAAATACAAAAAACTAGCCAGGCGAGGTGGCGGGCGCCTGTAGTCCCAGCTACTCCGGAGGCTGAGGCAGGAGAAAGGCATAAACCCGGGAGGCAGAGCTTGCAGTGAGCTGAGATCCGGCCACTGCACTCCAGCCTGGGCAACAGAGCGAGACTCCGTCTCAAAAAAAAAAAAAAAAAATTCTCAACAAACTGGGTATTGAAGAAACACCTCAAAATAATAAAAGCCATATATAACAAACCCATATCTCACATCAGACTGAATAGGGAAATATTAAAGGCCTTTTCTCTAAGATTTGAAACAAGACCAGAAAGTCCACTTGGACAACATTGTTTTCAATATGATACCAGAAATCCTGGCTAGAACCATTATACAAGAGAAAAAATGAAAGTGTGTCCAATTTGGAAAGGAAGAAGTCAAATTATCCTTGTTCACAATTGACATTATCTTATATTTAGAAAACACTGAAGACTTCATCAAAAAAACTATTATTAATAAAACTGATAGATTAATTAAGTAAAGGTGCTAGGTACAAAATTAACATAAAAAATTAAGAGCAGCTATGTATGCCAACAGCAAACAACCTGAAAAAAAATTGAGAAAGCAATTTAATTTATGATAGCTACAAAAATATAAAGTACTTAGGAAAAAAATTTCACCAAATAAGTGAAAGATGTCTACAAGAAAAAATACAAAACATTGATAAAGAAATTGAAGACAGCACCAAAAAAGGAAAGATAACTCATGCACCTGGATTGAAAGAATTAATGTTTTTAAAATGTTCGTAGTACCCTATGTGATTTTCAGATTAAATGCAATCCCTATCAAAATACCAATTACATTCTTCAAATAAATAGGAAAAAAATTCTAAAATTTGAATGAAACTACAAAAGGCCCTGAATTGCCAAAGCAAATTTGAGCAAAAAGAACAGGGTTGGAGCCATTACATTACCTGATTTCAAAATACACTACAAAGCCATAGTAACCAAAAATCATGGCACTGGACTTAATAACACACATAGAACAATTCAAGAGAATAGAGAATCCAGAAATAAATCCACACATACACAGATGGCTCATTTTCAACAAAGGCACAGAGAACATACATTGGGGAAAGACAATCTTTTTAATAAAAGGATCTGGAAAAACTCTATAACCTTTGTAAAAGAATGAAACTAGATGCCCATTTCTCACCATATACAAAAATCAAATTAAAATTGATTAAAGACATAGACCTGAAATCTAAGACCTGAAACTATGAAATCTAAGGGACCTGAAATCTAAGACCTGAAACTATGAAACTACTAAAAGAAACCATCAGGGAAATGCTTTAGAATACATCTGGGCAAATAATTTTTGGGTGAAACCTCCAAAGCACAGGCAGCAAGAGCAAGAACAGAAAAATAAGATCTCATCAAATTAAACAACATCTGCGATTTTTAATCTGCTAAGAAACAATCAACAACCCACTGAATGGGAAAAAAATATTTTCAATTTATGCATCTGGCAAGGGAAAATTACCAGACTGTATAAGGAACTCATACAAGTAAATAGCAAAACAAATAATCCAATTAAAAAATGTGCAAAAGATCCGACTAGACATTTCTCAAAGGAAGGCATACAAATGGTCAATAGAATCTTCTTTAAATGTTCGAGATCACTAATTATCAAGGAAATGTAAATGAAAACTACAATGAGATATCTCATTTTAACCCAGTTAAAATGGCTTTCATCAAAGGTGAGGATATGGAGAAAGGGGAAACATTATACACTGTTAGTGGGAATGAATGCAGCATGAATACAGCATGGAGGTTCCTCAAAAGACTAAGAATGGAACCCCATGTAATTCAGCAATCCCACTACTCTGTGTGTGTGTGTGTGTGTATGTGTATGTGTGTGTGTGTATTGATTTCCTTTATTTTGTATGTGTGGGAAATCAGTATATCAAAGAGATATCTACACTTCCATGTTTATTATAGCATTATTAACAATAGCAAAAATATGGAACTAACCTAGGTTTCCATGAATGGATGAATGAATAAAGAAATGTCTTTTACACACACACACAATGGAATATTATTTGGCCACCAAAAAAAAAAAAAATGAAATCCTACTATTTACTGCTACATGGATGAAACTGTAGGTCATTATGTTAAGTGAAATAAGCTAGGCACATAAAGGGAAATATCACATATTCTCACTCATATATGGGAGCTAAAAAATTAGATCTCATTAAGATAGAGAGTAGACAGTGGATACCAAAGGCTGGGATGGGAAATAGGGAAGGACGCAATAAATAGAATTGGATTAGTGGGTACAAAAGACAGTTAGGTATAAGTAAAAAAGATGTAGTGTTTGATAGTTCAGTAGAGTGATTATAGTTAACAGTAATCTATTACATATTTCAAAAGAGTCAGAAGAGAATAATTCAATAATTCAGTGTAAAGATAAATGCTTAAGGTGATGGATACTCCAATTACCCTTATTTGATCATTACACGTCATGTGAATGTGTCAAAATATCATAAATATCCCCAAAATATGCTCACCTATTATATTATATCATTTTTTAAAAAATCCAAAGACAGACATACACACAAACACACTCAGGAATGCTGAAATTATTTTGCAAATAAATGCACAGTGATTAATATACAAAAAGCAAGAAAATGTAATGTTTGCAATCATCTTTTGGTGTAGGGAGAATATCATAAAAACATTCTGGCATCTCTACCAGAAAAAAGTTTACTTGCATCTTTACCATTTTTATCACCATCAGCACTACAAAAGTTAACTTCTATCTCTAAGAATTTCAAAACACAACATTCAGAAACAACAAGAGAAACAAATCCATATAGAACTGGAAAACTCCAAGAGTATTCTGGACAATGTCCAGTATTCCATTGTAAGAATAGCCTTTAATCTTTTGCCTACTTCAAAGACTTCACCATTGTTTCAACACTATGCCCCTTTTATTCTAGGAATATATTATTGCATTGGAAAAACATTTTTCATTTAATATTTACATTATGTAACTGTCATTACAGTTTATTGAACATGCCAAGTTGAATAAGTTATGGATCCTTCAATCAAGGGATATTTTAGTAAAGATATATAGTCAATTGAATTATGAATTTCAGTGCAATTAGATAAATAATAGGTTAAGGGAATATTCTTAGAAGCAATACTTGAGCTCAACACATGTATAAATATAGATATTTCCACATTGGTCTTTTTAAATATAAATTTAAGGAGTACAAATGCAATTTTGTCACAAAGATATATTGCATAATAGTGAAGTCTGGACTTTTAGTGTAGCCATCACTCAAATAATGTATATTTTATTCATTAAATGGCTTCTCATCATCCAACCCCTCCCACTCCCCAACCCTTGGGTGTCTCTAATGTCCATCACTTCACACTCTATGTCTATGTTTAAATATTCCTTATTTCCCACTTATAAGTGAAAGCAGGGTATTTTTCTCCTGTTTCTGAGTTATTTTTTTGAAGATAATGGCCTCCAGTTCTATCCACATTGTTGCAAAAGACATGATTTCATTTTTTTATGGATGAATACTATTCCACTATGTATATATACCATATTTTCTTCATCCAGTCATCCATTGATGGACACTTCGGTTGATTCATATCACTGCTGTTATGAACAGTGTTGTGATAAACATTTGAGTGTAGATATCTTTTTCTTACAATGACTTTTTTCCTTTGGAAAGATAATAATGGAATTGCTGAATTGAATTGGTAGTTCAATTTTTAGTTGATATATCTTCATACTGTTTTTCATAGAAGTTATACCAATTTACATGTCCACCAACAGTGTATAAGTGTTCCTTTTCTCCATATCCTTGCCAACACCTATTGTTTTATGTATTTTTAATAGTAGCCATTCTGACTGGTGTAAGATGATGTCTCAGTGTATTTTAATTTGCATTTATCTGATAATTAGTGATGTTTAGCATGTTTTTATGTGCTCATTGCCCATTTGGTATGGCTTCTTTTGAAAAACACATATGTTATTTGCCCACTTTTTAATAGGTTTTTTTAATTGTTTCTTGTAAATTCTGACTATTAGTCCTCTGTCAGATACATCGTTTGCTAGTATTTTCTCCCATTCTGCTGATCATCTTCCCACTCTGTTATTTGTTTTGCTATGCAAAAGCATTTTAGTTTAATTGTTTCACTTGTCTGTTTTAGTTTTTGTTTCTTGTGCTTTTGAGATTTGTCATGAATTCTTTGAGTAGATCAAGATCCAGAAAAATTTTCCCCAGGTTTTCTTCAAGAATTTTTTATGGCTTCAGGTCTTATATTTAAGTCTTTAGCCCATCTTGTGATTATGGTGAGAATAGGAGAACATTTTTATTCTTCTTCACACAGCAATTCAATTTTTCCAGCATTACTTATGAAAAAGGGTGTTCTTTCCCCACTGTAGGCTCTTGTTGGCTTTGACGAAGATCACTCAGCTGTAGATATGTGGCTTTATTTATGTATTATTTATTCTATTCCATTGATTTATGTGACTATTTTAATACCAATACTAGGTTGTTTGGTTACTACAGACATGTATTATAATTTGATTCAGGTAATGTGTTACCTCCAGCTTTGTTCTTTTTGCTTAGGATTGTTTTGAATATTCATGATCTTTTAGAATGTATATGTATTTAAACATTTTTGGTAATTCTGCAAAAAATGATGTTGGTATTTTGATAGGGATTGCGTTAAGTCTGTATATTTAAGTAGACAGTACAGTCATTTGAACAATATTAATTCCTCTGATTCATAAACATGGGATGTTTTTCCATTTGTTTGTGTCATCTACAATTTGTTTCATCAATGTTTTGTAGTTTACCTTGAAAAGATTTTTCATCATCTTGGTTAAACATATTCCTACATTTTATTTGTGTGTTTATGTATTTATTATTTATTGTAGCCATCATAAATGGATTGCCTTCTTGATTTGGTTTTCAGGTAGATCATTACTGGTGTATGGAAATGCTACTTATTCTTGTATGTTGACTTTGTATCCTGCAAGTTAATGAATTTTTCAGGCCTAGAGTTTTTGGTGTAGTCTTTAGGAGTTTTTTGGATATAAGATCATATTATCAGCAAACAGAAACAATTTGACCACCTCTTTTCCAATTTGGATGTCTTTTATTTCTTTTTCTTGCCTGATTGTTCTGGCTAGGACTTTCAGTACTATTTAGAATAGGAGTGGTGAAAGTGGGCATACTTGTTTTGTTCTAGTTTTCAGAAGGAATGCTTTCAACTTTTTACAATTCAGTATGATTTTCACTGTGGGTTTGTCATGTATTACCTTTATTATTTTGAGATATGTTCCTTATATGTCTAATTTGTTGAAGATTTTTTGTCATGAAGGGATGCTGAATTTCATCACTTTTTATTTGTCTATTGAGATATGATTTTTGTCCTTAATTCTCTTTGTGTGATATATAACATATATTGATTATGTATGTTGAACTATCCTTGCATCCCTGGAATAAAACCCAGTTGATCATGGCATATTATCCTTTTCATGTGCTGTTGGGTTTCATTTTGATTTTGTAATATTTTGTTGAGAACTTTTGCTTCTATGTTCCTCTGGAAGATTGGACTGTAGGTTTTAATTTTTGTTGTGTCCTTGTCTGACATTTGTATCACAGTGACACTGGCCTTGTAAAATGAGTTAGAGAGAAATCCCTCCTTCTTGATTTTTTAGGAACATTTTCAGGAGGATTAGTATTAGGTTTTTTGGGGGTTTTTGTTTGTTTGTTTGTATATTTGGTAGAATTTAGCTGTAAGTCTATCAGATCCTGGACTTTTTATTGGGAGATTTTATTATTATATTATTATTATTAGTGGTTCAGTCTCACTACTCATCAATGGTCTGTTCAGGAATCTAGTTCTTCCAGATTCAATCTTGGGAAGCTGCATGTTTCCAGGAATTTCACCATTTCCTCTAGGTTTTCTAGTTTGTGAATGTTAGCTGTTCGTGGTAATACCTAATGATCCTTTGTATTTCTATGGTATCAGGTGTAATAGCTCATTTTTCATTTCAGATTTTTTTGGGGGTGTTCTTCTCTCTTCTTGGTTAGCCTAGTTAGCGGTTTTTCAATTTTGTTTATTAAAGAACCATCTTTTACTTTTTTGATCCTTTCTATTGTTTTAGTGTCTCTATTTCATTTACTTTTGCTCTGATCTTTGTTACTTCTTTTCTTCTGCTAACTTTGGGTTTGATTTGCTCTGATTTTCTAGGTCCCTGAGGTGTTAATTTATAACATTTTCTACATTTTGATGTAGACATTGAATGCTATAAATTTCCTATTTAGCACTGCTTTTGTTGGATCCCACAGGTTTTGATATATTGTGTTTTGATTTTTATTTGTTACAAAAACATTTTTAATTTCTGCCTTAATTTCTTTGTTGACATAATGATTGTACAGTCTTTAAACCATTAAGAATAAGCCCCAGGGCTGAGGCCCATTTTCTCAGGAAAGAGAGACATGACTTAAAACAATGAAGGTCATTGTTTCTTTTCCAAGTTCTGAATTTTAAAATAAACTTTTCAAACTACGCTGTGAATATTGTCTTAGAAACTTCATTTTCCAGATGAAAACAAAAAAGCACTTACAGAAAGAACTTGTAGTCTATTGCAGCAAGGTGCATTTTAAAATGAGAGAGAATGATGAAGGCAAATGTGTGTTTGGGAGAAATGTGTGATAGAAAAACTTAAATGAGAAAATATTGCTTTTGTTTCTCAGGAAAATATGATACTTCCAAGATAATTATATGAAATTAGCTGAGGAAAGGCCTGATCTAAAAATGATGGTCCTGAGAAGTTTGCAGGTCTTCTTGCTTATCTGTGGTGTTTAGAACAGAGATTCTCTTAACTCTTTGGTCTTGGGACCACTTTATATGTTAAAAATTATTGGAACTTCACAGAGTTATAACATTTAACATATTAGAAATTGAAAATCTACTATTTAGCGTATCAGAAATTCAAACAAAATTTTGATGTTAACAAAATTTTAATAAAAAATTCATAAATTTCCAAAAAATAAAAGGGCTTTGATTTACATTTCATAAATCACTTGAATTTTTGGCGTGATGAGGCAGCTGGTTTCTGTTATTCATTTCTTCAGTAAACTGCATATATTTGTGATATGTTACTGTGATTAAAAAATTTCAAGTCACACCCTGACATTTAGATGAGAAAGACAGAAGCATTTTAATTACTTTTTAAACATAACTGTAAATATTCTTCTATGTTACTATACCAATACTCTACACATGGTATTTATTTATTTAATTATTTATTAAGTTGTGATAAGAACAGCTAACATAATATCTACTATCTTGACACACTTCTAAGTATACAATGCATTATTCTTAACTAAACGTACAATGTTGTACAGTTATCTAGAACTTACTCATCTTGCATAACTTAAACTTTATACCTGATGAAAAGCAACTCCTTATTTCTTCCTCCTCTCAGTCCCTGACAACAATTACAATCTCTGCTTCTATAGTTTGACTATTTTAGATTCCTCATGTAAGTGGCATCATGCAGTATTTGTTCTTCTGTGTCTGGCTTACTTTACTTAGCAAATGTCCTCCAAGATTCCATCATAGTGTTGCCTGTGCCAGTATTTCTTCCTTTCTAATGGTGAATTAACCAGAGGCGGTGGCTCATGCCTGTAATCTCAGCACTTTGGGAGGCCCAGGTGGGTTGATCACCTGAGATAAGGAGTTTGAGACTGACCTGACCAACATGGTGAAACCCCATCTCTACTAAATACAAAAAAGTAGCTGGGCATGTTGACGCATATCTGCAATCCCAGCTACTTGGGAGGATGAGGCAGGAGAATCGCTTGAACATGGGAGGTGGAAGTTGTGATGAGCTGAGATTGCGTCATTGTACTCCAGCCTGGGCCATGAGAGTGAAACTCCATCTCAAAAAGGAAAAAAAAAAAAAAAAAAGAAAAGAAAAAGATCTTCTCATATCTAATGCTGAATAATATTCTAATGTGATTAAAATATCACATTTCTTTTATCTATTCATCCACTGATAAACTTTTAAGTGTTTTTCCATACCTTGGTTATTGTGAATCATGCAGCAATGAACATGGGAGTGTAGATGTAGCTTCAAATCCTGATTTTAAGCCTTTAAAATTGATACCCAGAAGAGGGATTGCTGGATGATATAGTATGCCTATTTTCAAGTTTTTGAAGAATCTCCATAGTATTTTCCACAGCAGCTACACTATTTTACATTCCCACCAACAATATCCATTGTTTCCAATTTCTTTACATATCCTACAACATTTGTTGTCTTTTTTTTAAATAGCTGTCATCCTAAAATACATGATGTTATGTCTCACTGTGGTTTTGAGTTAAAGAATGGGTAGGAAATTCTATATTCATGGATTAGAAGACTTAATGGTAAAATGTCCATAGTACCTAAAGCAAAAAATTCAATGCAATTCCTATCAAAATCTCAATGGAATTTTCTACAAAAATAGAAAAAATGTCTTAAAATGTATATGAAACCAAAAAGGATTCCAAATAGCCAAAAGAATCTTGAGAAGAAAAAAGAGTAAATCTGGAGGCAAGGATACTTTCTTAACCATACACTGTTTTATCAAAATCCATTCATTTATTTGTACTTTGATTGGATATTTTACCCATGCATTTTGTAACCAGTCATTTGCAAAATATTGGGTTGTGCCACTGCCTTGATTTATGCTAGGCAATCCCCTTTCTCCTGCCCCATTGCTTTTATATTATCAAAAACACTAATCTAGGAGATTTAATGATTCCTGTGTGCTCCAGTAGAGATATAAAAACAGTGAAGAGGAAGGGTTTTCAGAAGAGAAAAGTGGGAAAAAATAGGCTTCATGACTTGAGACTGAACTTCAGCAGTGTGTGTCAGTCTGGTGTACAAATTAGCGGGTGGTCCCAGTAATATTTTAGTAGATATCAGTGAAGGAATTTCAGACATCAGATAAGATAAGCTAAACCTCCAAATAAAGCACCTAAGAACCAGAAATCTTCCTTTGCCAGGATGAAATTTAAACTCACTGAAAATTTAAATATTTGCCAGACAGAAGAGGGAAGATAAGAATCAATAAATGAGCAGAAATTCAAAGTTGGCTGAGATAATAAAATTGGCTGAGATAATGACACATGAGAGATGGCTTTAAATCTAGAAGGAATTTAGTTATTTTAAATGCTTATACTTAGGGTTGGGTGATTTTTTGATTGTTTATTTGTTGTTTGTTTGCTGTTGCTTGTTTCATCCTCTGGGTATAAATATTAGCTCAAGAGATAAAATCCGTTTTTGAAAATACAGAAAAAATTGTTATTACAATTGACAGAAGAAATATAGCCAACCCGTCTTACACATATAACATAAGAAAAATAAGAAAGCTAGAAATAGTATGATAAGTGCATGAACTTGCTTAGAACAAAAGTTTTGGTGAGTAAATTTGTGTAAATAGGACCTCCTGTCTATATAGGCTGCTCAAGACAGGCCACATCTGTAAGGTAAAACTCTAATATAAAATATCTACTTTCAACAATATAGACATAAAATAATTTTTTGCTATCTCTATAAAAAATAGGAACTCACTTTTCCTAGTATCTGTGTTTCCATCCCAATAATGTATTGACTTGGAAACTAGGAACGAAACACATGTCAATAAGAAGATTTGCTAATGTGGTAACTTTTTTTTTTAATACAACTTTAAAAATTTAAAGAACAAATTCTTTTATCCTCAAATACAGCTTTTCTGTAACTTGCTTTTCAGCTATCTATAATAAAAAATACTTTCCTATAAAAAAATGTTTATTTCACTTAAAATATTCCTTCCTCAATCAGATTCCTTTTGATGCAAAAGATTCCATTCTGTTATATCTAAAACTCCAAGTGCCAAAAATGAGTTTTGTGTATATACTAACTTTAAACACACACATATTTATATCTATCTATATACATATCAATATCTATATCTATCTAAGCTTAGACTATAAGAAAATCTCAAATTCAATTGCCAATAATTATTAATTTAATTTATTGTGATTGTAGTTTATTAACATTTCTTTTAATTCTCCTAATTTATATCCTAGTTCTACAAAAATGGAATGAGAGGAAGTACGTCCAGTTATTGCTTTAATTGATTTTGGAATCATCTCCAGAATATATGTATATGATTACTATCTTTGAACATGAATGTAGAATTTAATTAAGACTCAACACGTACTCAGTAAGTGATATGGAATATTTTAAACTCCTTGTCCAAAGAGTAACACATCTCAGAAATATTTAAGCCATTCAGAAGCTTCTGTGAAAAAGTAGTAAATTGCCTTTATAAATATAAATTAAAAAGATATATACAAAGATATATACTTTGTTAAGTATTATGAAACAATCACAAGTTTACAGAAACTTGAAGAATCTCTAACCAGAGGTTACAGTAATACCACAAGTGCAAAACTACTAAGATAAAAAAAATCTGAGATTTACTAAGGGAAAGATAAAGTTGGAAGCAATATACTCAGGATGTCAATTGAGAAGATTTCAGCATACTATAACAAGAAGTAGAATTCATTGAAGGGTTTGAAGCAGCAGTGTCACATTGACAGTTGGGTTTAGAATCATCCTCAGGCAGCATTGCAAAGAATGGATTGGAAAGAATAAAGGCTAATGAAAAAGACATAATTTAGGAAGTTATTGAAACATTTCTCATAAGAAGCAAGGAAACTCAGACAAAAGTAGTGGGAACTGAAGGAAGAGGATATATTTAAGTGTATTTGGAGGAAGAATTAATATGACTTAGTGATTACCATATTTCACCAATTTGAAGATGTGTGTATTTTACATTTTAAAATCTTTTAACTCTAACAATATCTTCCAAACAGTGTCTTATAATCACTAAAGGACAGGTGGCTATCATGACATAATTATGTTAAAGTATAATTTCCAAAAAAGGAAAATTCATAATTCATATGCAAATATAAAATTAACACATGATTAAGATTTCTGCATTCAATTAATAAATAAAGCAGTAAGATGTTCAAATCACTTCAATAAAGAATTTGAAGAAGAAACATACATATTTAAGCAATCAGGAATGCCAAAATAAATGTACTAACAGATGTAAAACTGGTAAATACCTTATAAGACAATAAAGTATAATGAGTGGACTCATTTTTATCACTAGATGGTAATTTATCTCTACCAGACAAAATACATGATTGTTTTTACGGATAAATTTGTGTCCTTTGTTGTCTTTTTAACTTCCACCTTAGTTACATTCTAGAAGAGCCTAGGTAATATAAAGACAAATGCATGTGTACATCTTCATACAATCAGATAATCTGCAGAAAGTCTAATAGGTAAGGCCCAGCACTGCACAGGAAATGATACCTAATAATCTTTTTTGGCATTTCTAAGTCTGGACAATTTCCCCTGACAGTTGTCATTGCCTGGAGCATGCTCAAATATGAAAATCACCAACACCAAAACACGTTATTAATATATGTCAAAGTCTTGCAACAAGATCCCAGAGACCAAAGTAGAATATTTCAATAATCACTAGGAATCAATTAGTTACTTGAGAGGAAGATTAATCAGATGTGTTAGCAGCATTTCTGAACTTCAGCTAGTGACTGAAAAGCTGACTTCAAAACTCAACAGCACCATCAATTAATTGGATACAACTGACAGCTATACTTCACTCCAAAACACCAGATCATACAATTTTCTAAAACATCCATGGGACATTCACCAAAATAGATCACACTCTGTGCCACAAAACATACCTTAATGAGTTCAAAAGAATAGAAATCATACAATGTCTTCTCTCAGAGCAAAAAGAAATTAAACCAGAAATCAATAACAGAAACACAGCTTGAAAAACCCCAAATATTTGGAGATTAAAAAACACACTTTTAAATAAAACATGGGTCAAAATTAAGACAAATTTTTAAAATATTTTAATGTAAATGAAAATGATGAACCCATAGCCAATATCATACTTATGGGCAAAAGCTGGAAGCATTTCTCTTGAAAACCAGAACAAGACAAGGACACTCTCTATAACCACTCCTATTCAACACAGTGCTAGAAATCCTGGCCAGAGCAATCAGGCAATATGGAAAAAAAACAAAAAACAAAAACCAAGAAACAAAAACACAAATAAAAAAAAAATTTTTAAAAATCCAAATAGGAAGAGAGTAAGTAAAACTATTCCTGTTTTCAGACAACATGATTCCATATATAGAAAACCCCATAGTATCTGCCCAAGAGCTCTTTGATCTGAGAAAAAACTTAGACCAAGTTTCAGGCTACAAAATCAATGTATACAAATCTTCAGTATTTCTCTACACCAGCAACCTCCAAGCTGAGAGCCAAATCAGGAATGTAGTCCCATTCACAACTGCCACAGAAAGAAAAAAATACCTAGGAATAGAGCTAACCAGGGAGGAGAAAGACCTCCACAAGAAGAATTATGAAACACTGCTCAAAGAAATCAGAGATAACACAAAAAAGCCTTTCATTATCATAAATAGGAAGAATCAATATCATTAAAATGGTCATACCATCCAAAGCAATTTACAGATTTAATGCTATTCCTGTCAAACTACTAATGACACTCTTCACAGAGTTAGAAATAACTATTTTAAAATTCGTTTGGAACCGAAAAGGAGCCTGAATACTCAAGGCAATCCTAAACAAAGAGAACAAAACTGGAGGCATCATGTTATCTGACTTCAAAATATATTATAAAGCTACAGTAACCAAAACAGGATAGTATGGTACAAAAACCGACACATAGACCAATGGAATAGAATAGAGAGCCCAGAAGTAAAGCTGCACACCTACGACTATCTAATATTTGACAAAGTTGACAAAAACAAGCAATGAAGAAAGAACTCCTAATTCAATAAATTGTTCTGGAATCACTGACTAGCCATATGCAGAAGATTGAAACTGGACCCCTTTCTTATACTACATTAAAAGCTCAAGACTTAAATGTAAAACCTAAAACTGTAAAATCTCTGTAAGGTAACCTAGGAAATACCACTCTGTTTATAGGACCTGGCAAAGATTTCATGATTAAGATGCCAAAAGCAACTGCAACAAAAGCAAAAATGGACAAATAGGACGTAAATAAACCAAAGAGCATCTCCACAGCAAAAGAACCTTTCAACAGAGTGAACAGACAAACTAAAGAATGAGAGAAAATACTTGCAAACTATGCATCCAACAAAGGTCTAATATCAAGATTCCATAAGGAACTTATACAAATTTACAAGAGAAAAACCCCATTAAAAACTGGGCAAAAGACATTAACAGACCTTTTTTTTTTTTTTTTTAAGAGACATACATAAGACCAGCAAGTATATGGAAAAATGCTCACATCACTAATCATTAGAAAAATGGAAACCAAAACCACAATGAGATACCATCTAATACCAGTCAAATTGGTTATTATTAAAAAGTCAAAAAACAATAGATGCTGGCAAGGTTGCAGAGAAAAGGGAACGCTTATACGCTTCTGATGAGAACATAAATTAGTTCTGCCATTGTCGAAAGTAGTGTGGTAATTCCTCAAATAGCTTAAAACAGAATTTCCATTCAACCTAGCAATCCCATTATTTGGCATATACCCAAAAGAATATAAATCATTCTAACAAAAAGACACCTGCATGCATATGTTCATCATAGCACTATTCACAATAAAGACATAGAAACAATCTAAATGCTGTTCATCAGCAGACTGGATAGAGAAAATGTGGTACATTTACACTATGGAATACTACATAACCATAAAAATGAAAAATATCATGTTCTTTGCAGCAGCATGGATGAAGCTGGAGACCATTATCCTAAGCAAACTAACACAGGAACAGACAACCAAATACTGCATATTCTTACTTGTGAGTGGGAGGTAAATAATAACTCATGAACACAAAGAAGGAAACAATAGAAACCAGGGCCCATTTGAGAGTGGAGATGGAGAGGAGGGAGAGGATAAGAAAACATAACTATTGGGTACTATACACATTACTGGGTGACAAAATAATTTGTACACCAAATTCCTGTGGCACACAGTTTACCTGTATAACAAACCTGCACATGTGCCCTTAAATCTAAGACAAAAGTTATAATAATAAAAAAAAATGAAAACAACTTATAGAAATACGTGATATGGAGCAAAAGCAGTGCTTAGATGGAATTTTAAAGCCTTGAATACACACATTAGAAAAGAAAAGAAAACTAAGATCAATAATCTATGGTTTTATCTTAGAAAATTAGAAAAAAAGAATAAATTAAATCCAAAGTTATCAGAAAAACATATAAATGAAAGCAAAAATCAACGAAATGGAAAACATAAATCAATTGAGAAAGTCAACAAAACCATAAGCTTGTTATTTGAAAAACAATGAAACTGATGGGCATTTAGTCAGGGTAAGATAAAAGAGAGAGAACACACATTACTAATATCAGAAATTAAAAAGGAGTCATCCCTACAGAAATAGGTATTTAATAGATAGTAATGAATATTATGTCCCAACTTTATGCCTACAGATTTTAAAATCTAGATGAAATGAATCAATTCATTAAAAGACACAATCTGTGAAAATTCACACAAGAAGAAATAGACAATCTCAATAGGCCTATAACTATTTAAAACATTGAATCAATAATTAGTAATCTTCCAAACCAGAAAGCACTGGGTCGAGCAGGTTTCAGCAGTGAACACTAATGAATTTTTAAAAAGAAAATGATACCAAGTCTCTAAAATCTCTTCCAGAATACAGATGTAAAGAGAAAAATTCCTAACTTATTCTTTGTGGCCAACCTTACTCTGCTAGAATAACCAGGCAAAGACATTACAAGAAAAAAAAAAAAAAAAAAAAAGACAGACTAGTATTTCTCATGCATGTACATGCAAAAGCATCAACAAACTATTAGCCAAGCAAATCCACACTGTATAAAGAGAATTATGCAACATGACGAAGTGGGACTTACCTCACATATGAAAGGCTGGTTCAAAAATTAATTAATGCAATCCATCATATCAATCAGCTAAAGAAGAAAAATACATAATTATTTTAATAGATGTAGAAAAAAGATTTTACAAAATTCAATATCTATTCATGGTCCAAACTCTTCATCAACTAATAATAGAAAGGAATTTTCTCTAATTGATAAAGAATATCTACAAAATGTACACAGTTAACGTGATACTTAATGTTCAGAATTGGATAATTTCCCCACCAACATCAGAAACAAGACAAGAATGTTCCCTCTCACCATAGTTTTTAAACTTGCACTTGACACTGCTAGCTAAAGTAATAAGACAAAAAGGAAATAAAAGATATACAGACTGGGAACAAAAAAATAAATTGGTCCTTGTTCATAGATGATATGATCATCTATGTGAAAACACAAAATAATTAGCAACAACAAAATAATCTCCTTAAACTAATAATGATTATAAGAAGTTTGGATGATTAATATACAGATCTGAAATTTGAAATTAAAAACACATTATTATTTGCATTACCACCTCCAAATATAAAATACTTATACACAAATATAAAGAAAATATGTTCAAGATTTATGTGAGGAAAACCACAAAACGCCTGTGAAAAAATCAAGGACAAGGAAATTCAATATTGTTATGGTATCAGTTTTTCTCAGCTTGATCTAGAGATTCAATATAACTCCAGTCGAATTATCAGCAAATTTTTTTTTTTTAATATTGACAAACTAATTCTAAGGTTTATATGGAGAGGCAAAAGATTCAAAATAACCAACACAATAATGAAGGAGAACCATCTTGTTAAAGGACCGACACTACTGGAGTTCAAGATTTCCTATAAAGCTATAGTAATCAAGACAGTAAGATATTTGTGAAAGAACAGACAAATAAGTCAATAGAATCTAATAGAGGGCCCTGAAATACACCCACATTAATAGAGTCAACTGATTGACAAAAGAACAAAAGCAGGGCCGGGCGCGATGGCTCAGGCCTGCAATCCCAGCACTTTGGGAGGCCGAAGTGGGCGGATCACGAGGTCAGGAGATCGAGATCGAGGCCATGGTGAAACCCCATCTCTACTAAAAAATACAAAAAATTAGCCGGGCGCGGTGGCGGGTGCCTGTAGTCCCAGCTACTCAGGAGACCGAGGCAGGAGAATGGTGTGAACCTGGGAGGTGGAGCTTGCAGTGAGCCGAGATTGTGCCACTGAACTCCAACTTGGGTGACAGAGCAAGACTCCGTCTCAAAAAAAAAAAAAAAAAAAAAAGGAACAAAAGCAGCACAATGGAGAAAAGATAGTCATTTTAACAAATGGCTCCAGGAAAACTGAACATCAACATGGAAAAACTTGAATCTAGACACAGAGCTCATATCTTTCAGAAAAATAATCCAAAATAAATCATAGACATAAATATAAAGCAGAAAACTGGAAAACTACTAGAAAATAGCATAAGAGAAAATTCAGATTACTTTGAATATGGTGATGACTCTTTTTTTTAAATTAATTATACTTTAAGTTCTGGGATACATGTGCAGAATGTGCAGGTTTTTTACATGGGTATACAAGTGCCATGGTGGTTTGCTGTACCAATCAACCCATCATCTACATTAGGTATTTCTCCTAATGCTCTCCGTCCCCTACACCCCTACCCCGTGACAGGCCCCAGTGTGTGATATTCCCCTCCCTGTGTCCATGTGTTCTCATTGTTCAGCTCCCACTTATGAGTGAGAACATGCAGTGATTGGTTTTCTGTTCTTGTGTTAGTTTGCTCAGAATGATGGTTTCCAGCTTCATCCATGTCACTGCAAAGGACATGAACTCATCCTTTTTTATGGCTGCATAGTATTCCATGGTGTATATGTGCCACATTTGCTTAATCCAGTCTATCATTGATGGGCATTTGGGTTGGTTCCAAGTCGTTGCTATTGTGAACAGTGCTGCAATAAACATACATGCACATGTGTCTTCATAGTAGAATGATTTATAATACTTTGTATATATACCCAGTAATGGGATTGCTGGGTCAAATGGTATTTCTGGTTCTAGATCCTTGAGGAATCACCACACTGTCTTCCACAATGGTCGACCTAATTTACACTCTCACCAACTGTGTAAAAGCATTCCTATTTCTCCACATCCTCTCCAGCATCTGTTTTTTTCCTGACTTTTTAATGATTGTCATTCTAACTGGCATGAGATGGTATCTCAATGTGATTTTGATTTGCATTTCTCTGATGACCATGATGATGAGCATTTTTTCATGTGTCTTTTGGCTGTATAGATGTCTTCTTTTGAGAAATGTCTGTTCATACACACACACACACCACACACACACATGCACACACACACACATTAGATGGATGGATGGATAGATAGATAGATAGATAGATAGAGATAGTTTTTTTTTTTTTTTTTTTTTTTTTTGAGACAGAGTCTCACTCTTTTTGCCCAGGCTGTAGTGCACTGGCACAATCGTGACTCACTGCAACCTCCACCTCCCGAGTTCAAGTGATTCTCCTGCCTCAGCCTCCCCAGTAGTTGGAATTACAGGAGCCTGTCATCACGCCCAGCTAATTTTTTTTTTTTTTTTTGGATTTTTAGTAGAAATGGGATTTCACCATGTAATAACATGTAGGAAACAAATTCATGGATGTTGCTTCAGCTCTTCAAGCTGACACTGACTTAGCTCTAAGAACTTCAAAAACTACCATTGACCTATGTCTTTTCTACAGCCCTCCAAAGAAATCAGTCTCCAGGGCATTCTTACTGGAAAGGTCTTGGATATGATACACATTTCTCTCTTCCAAGACATAGTACATACCCTTTTGCTGTCACAGCAGCCTCATTGTAGCCTCTTCATCTGTATACTGGGAATAGTAATACTTGTCATGTAGGATTAATTGGTGTAATATTCATAAAATACTTTGAGTTTCTCAAATAGAGGATTCTATAAATATGAAATATTAGCATTACTATGGTAGTATGTAAAGGTGCAGTTACTAAACAATTGAAAAATCAGTAATCTTTTTCACCAATCCATGGATAATGGCTATATTTTATTACTGTAAATTGCATGGAATGTTTTACTAAAATAAGAGCTGAAAAGACATTTTTTGGTTCAGGTGCTAGTAGAGTATTTTCTTTCTTCCAAGTCAAGTACAGAACATTATAAAGAACACTAAAAATGGGCTAATCTTTAGGGATTACTCAGCACATAAGATGCATAGATCCTAAGGGATAGTGTTATAGAAAGCTAAAAACCTCCTCTAATAAAAATTTCTACTAATTTATAAAAATATAGTTCAGTGGTTTTTCTGACTTTTCTCTGGAGAACTCTTGCTAATTTTTTCTTATGCGTGTAAACTTTGAAATTTTTTATCTACCAGATGAATATTTATTACATAATGATGTCATTTCACTTTCTATTAATAAGTGCTAGTTAGTTCCTAATGAGTCAGCGCTAATCAACATGCCTTTAAATAAAATTGGAGTATTCAAAAAACAACAAGAACAATAGTAGCTGCAGAAACATAAACAAAAGAAAATTATATTCTTACCAATGCATTCTATTATGCATAAATGTATTGTTGTTTTTATTTTTATAGAAAAATGGAAATACCTTTATTAGCTAAAATGTTTCCACACCTAAATAACTCCAGTTTTGTAATCAATGCTGTAAGGGCTAAATTTGACTTCAGGATAATGCCTGCCATAACAAATGCTTTTCTTGAGACACTGTATAGGTAACACAGGGCTTAAGAAGTGCCTAGTACTCTTTTAAGTGTATAAAATGTATCAACACACTGAATCTTTACAAAATTCTTATGAGATAAACTATCATTATTACTGTTTTTATAGATGAAGAAATTGCGACACCCAAGAGTGAACTCATTTCAGTCACCAAATTAATAAGACAAAGAGTCAAAATTCTTCCTGTGAGTATTTTTAATCTTTCCAAAATTTTTATATGGTTAGCACAAGTTTAAACATGAGAGAAGCATTTGTGGAAAAGTCAAGTAACTTCTGGTTTTTGTTCTGATGCGTAAAGGCCATGGACGTATTCACATACCATTTTTACAAGAAAAATCTGAACAAATTGAAAATCAATAAGAACTGAGATCTCAGGACACATAATCAGCCAGAATTCTGAAGAGACAGGTGAATTCAGTTACAGCCCATTATTTACCTGAAACAGAATCCACTGAAGCCATAAGCAATTAAATTATCATTTTGAACTGTTGGAGGCTGTTTAACATGAGAATGAGAAAGTCCTGGGAACCATAGTCTAAAGGATCCCCCCTCCCCATTTTTAGGTTTTATCCCCCAGAACATTAACAAGTTCTTATGGTCAAGAACCAAAAAAGATTCCCTCATGACTCTGACAGAGAAAGCAAAAGAGTAAACATCATGAATATTCCCAGAGAGTGCTCCATAACAAAGTTTTACTTTCCATGGAAACTGATTTTACCAGAGCCTTATCCTAGTTGGAGAAGAACATTACTTCTACAATAACTCTCTCTAGACCTCCTGTCACTCCTAAAGGGGAAGGAAGAAGCTATCCTACTGAAAAAGCACTTGTGAAGGGCACAGCACAGAGACACAGTCCCACTAAAACATTAGGATGCCATCATAAGATTATAGAACTCTCCTCGCCCCCTACTTGACCACAATACCAGCAGTGTTCCAGCATACAGCAGTGGACTCCAGCTGAAAGGATGCAAGGCACAGACTATAGCTACTGAACAATATTTAGGGAAGCCCACAGAAAACGAGCGAGGCCAAAACAAGGACAATAGAGGAATTTGAAATGTCTGGTATCTACAGCTACAGCAAATGTTAAACAAGTCCAACTTCTAGTCATATTAATATTAATCCTCCTAAAAAAGGCCTAATTATTTCAATTTATTTTACTTGATATATCACATCTGACTTTCAACAAAAACAGTACAAAGTATATTAAAAGACAAAAAACAAAAACGAAAACCAAAGTGAGAAGAGACAAAGGAAGCATCAAAACAAAGATAGATAGGGCACAGTTGTGAGAATTATCAGGCAGGAAATTTAAAATAAGCATGATTAATAAGGTTTCTCAAATCTTCTTTGCAAAATTATGACTGAGACAGTGAAGGAGATCAACATAACCGACTCTCATCTTGCTTCTAACCTTTAAGCTGTCCTTGTTCCTTCCAGGGTACAGGCTAAACTAACTCTGGGAGGAATGTAGTTTATAGTTGAAAACAAAGACGATAATGCCCGTTTTCCAAAACAAACCTCCTTCTTGTCTGGGGAATAGACTGTCATTGTAGGACTAACAAGTTAGCCACAAGATTAAAAATTATGGTTTAGGAGTCACACAGCTGGAGGCTACAAGATTCTGACCCTCCTCTAACCTGCTCCTAAGATCAGTGCTGAAAATATTTTGCAGATCCTGCACTTGATGGATTAGCTAGCCCCACCCATATCAATAAACTGGCTTATCTGATCTTGTGGACTCCTCCCAAGAACTGACTCAGGACAAGAGGACAGCTTCAACTTCCCATGATTTTATCTCTGACCTGATCAATCAGCACTCTCAACTCACTCGCCTTCCCCCACCCACCAAATTATCCTTAAAAACTCTGATCCCTGAAAGCTTGGGGAGACCGATTTGAGTAATAATAAAACTCTGGTGTCCTTCAGCTCTGCATGAATTACTCTTTCTCTATTGCAATTCGCCTGTCTTGAGAAATCGACTCTGTCTAGGCAGAAGGTAAGGTGAACCCATTGGGTGGTTACACAAAGAGAGACTGAAACTCTAAGAAAGAATCAAAAGGAAAGGCCAAAAATAAAAAATACTGTAACAGAAATGATGAATGGTTTAACAAAAAGGTGAATAAGAAAAAATAATTGAAAATAAGAATATTCAGTATGTGTCGGACAATTTCAAGAATTGTAACTTAACAAGTATAATACCAGAAGGCAAAGAAAGCAAGAAAGAGAGAGAGAGAAAGAAAAAGAAAGAAAAGAAAGAAAAAGAAGAAAGAAAGAAAGAAAGAAAAAGAAAGAAAGAGGAAGAAAGAAGAAGAAAGAGAAAAGAGATAGAAGAACATAGAAATATTTGAAGAGTAATGGTTTAGAATTTTCCAAAATTAATGATGGATACCAAATTATAGATCTGGAAGCTCAGAGTACAACATCCAGACAAATATTTTTAAAATCCCACTTCGGCAAATCTTATCAGAATTAGAGAAAACCAAAGTCAAAGAGAAAATACTGAAATAAGCCAGAGGAGAAAACATTTTAAATATATTTCACTTATAGAAAAATTAGGATAAGGATTATAGATTTTTCATCAGAAACCATGCTAGCAAGAAGAGAATGAAGTAAAATATTGGGTATGTAGTATCAAGGGAAATTGAAGCCACCTTTGCACAATTTTAACTAAGGAAATTATGACAGTGAAAGATATCAGAACTAACCAACTCCATTTTGCTTCTAATCTCCAAACTGCCCTTGTCCATTCTTGGGCATAGGCTGAACTAGCCTTGGGAAGTAATTTAGTTTATAGTTTAAATAATAACCCTTCCCCAAAACTGAACTTTTCTTGTAAAACAAAAGAAAGGCCACCAGTCACCAAGCTAGGATGAGAGAGACTGGAATTCTAAATATTACCAGTCATTATTCTCAATTACTCTGGAAGATAATATCATTATTGTGAACCTAAGATTAGCCTTTTGAGATGTCTTTTCAGGTTTTTGCATTTCTGACAATCAGATTGCCCCACCTCGACCTGCCAACCAGTTCTGTGGCTCCCACCCAGGAGCTGACTCAGCATGGGAGGATAGTTTTGACTCCCTGTGATTTCCTCTCTGAATCAATCAGCACTCTTGCCTCACTGGTCTGCTCCTGACCAAATTATTCTTACAAACTCTGATCCCGAGTTTTTGGGGAGACTGATCTGAGCAATAATAAAACTCTGGTCTCCTACAGAGCCAGTTCTGTGTGAATTACCCTTTCTCTATTGCAATTCCTCTGTCTTGAGAAATTGGTTCTGCCTAGGCAGCAGGCAAGATGAACCCACTGAGTGATTACACAATTATCATTTAAAAAAAAAAAAAAAGATAAACGAGGGCTTTCTCAAATCTGAAAGAATTCATTGCCAGCAGAAGTCCCCAGAAATATTAAAAATAGTTTTTCAAAGAAAAGGAAAATGATATAGGTCAGAAATGTGGATCTATATAAAAAAAGGAACAGCACTATAGAAAGAATAAAGCATTACTTGCATGATAATTAAATAATTCACTTTTTTTAAGTAAGAATAATGACTCCCAATAACAGACATCCAGTTAGTGAAGTAGTATCATTTGTCTGGGGTAATACCCGCGGTTCATTGCCTCACGCCAAGGAAATAGAGGACGTGGACACACACAAGGAGTGAGCTTAAGGGCAGAGGCTTAATAGGCAAGAGAGAAGAGAAGAGAAAAGCTCTCTATCCCCCAGAGAGAGGGGCTCCGGAGTGGCTCTTCCAGTTCCATGGTGGAATGCACGCGGTTTTGTAGACGAGCTTGAGGAAGCGATGCCTGATTTACATGGGGCACAAGAGATTGGTCGGACCAAGTCTGCCCTTTGCGTAGCGTTCAAAGAAGCTGGTCACCCCACCCTAATTTTTTATCATGCATGTGGGTTCTCTACCTGTCCGGGACCATGTTGCCTGCTTCATTGCTGTACACGTGGTTGACAATGAAAAGGGAAGATGGAGCCTCCATGTTGAACATTCTTGGCCCCCAAGTAGCCTTTTATTGTTGGCACAGCTGCCAGTATTCGGCCATGCAAGCTTCCAGCTTGCTCATCTATGTCTGCAGTTTGATTTTACAGACTGCTGTTTGTTAGAAAAGAAAGGCTGGGGGCTGCTTTTTGTTACAAGGGAAGCCTTACAGAGGACTCTCTTACCCTCACACGCTACCTAAATAATGCCATTTTAGCTCCGGTGTCATTAGTACTTATTAGACATTTAAGTCAATTGAGATTTCATTTTCTCTCTGACGAGGTCCTCCCTCTCCATTGACTTTCAGTGAGGATGATATTGCTCTTGAGGAACTTCAATGTCTTCCTTATTCTTTACTCCCCCAACTCTACCTTTTGTCCAAACCCAGTAATTGTTAGCACTGATTTAACTACTCCTTTCTACCTTCAAGGACCATACTGCAGGCATCAGCAAATTCACCTTGAGGAAATCTGAAGATAAATCAAAAAGAATATGATCTTAATTAAGTGAGGAACATCCTGAAAGACACTTGAAGTGTGACTCTATGGGAACACTATACTAAATTTATGTGCTTGTCAAGTCACTTTGTATGGCAGCCACAGTAGAAAGCTTTATGAGGGGTGGTGGGTGGTGGGAAGGAGATGAATAGAACATACTTTGATCTTAAAGATTCGTGAAACTGAATAAACACTCCATCTCTCTCTCTCTCTCTCTCTCTCTCTCTCTCTCTCTCTCTGTCTCCCCACCTTTTCTTCTTTTCCTTTTTCTTTTTTCTTTTTTTCTTTTGAGACAAAGTCTCACTCTGTCGCCCAGGGTGGGGTGCAATGGCATGATCTCGGTTCACTGCAAACTCCACCTCCCAGGGTCTAGAGATTCTCCTGCCTCAGCCTCCCAAACAGCTTGGATTACAGGTGTGCACCACCATGCCCAGTTAATTTTTATATTTTTTAGTAGAGACAGGGTTTCACCATGTTGGTCAGGCTGGTCTCAAACGTTGACATCAGGTAGATCCACCTGCCTCGGCCTCCCAAAATACTGGGATTACAGGCACGAGCCACCATGCTAGGTCCCTTTTATTTTCTTTATTTATTAGAAAGTACTAGACTCAAGACTGGAAGTTAGAATTATTATTGATGAATGAAAAAGTGTGGACATCTGATAGCTACCGTTCTTTTAATAAAATAAAAATTCTATATAACTTTTCATGCTTCCTATGTTCAAGCTACAGATTTTTAAATTTTTTTCTCACTTTTGTAATGTGAATATAGGCAAGAAAAAGTAAAATAGCATTATAAAAAAAAAAAACAGGCAATGTAAATTCAATACTGAAATTAAGAAACATTTCTCTTAAGTTTTTGAATACCTGCTCAGAATCAAGTGAAACAATTCATTGCCTCTCATAGAGACACCAGAACTCCTATTATGCTGTCAATACATATATTTGTTAATTATTATGAAATATACTCAAGTCTTGGAATTTACTGTGTAATCTTGTATGTATTGTATTTGTCTTAGAAATAAAATGCTACAGGCTTTTCATTAAGTCGATAGTATACAAATGCAATGTTACTAAGAATTCAAAGCAGTATGAAAAATAATAAACATAGTCATGTTAGCATGAATGGCATGCATAACACTATTTTACAATAATTACTTGCTGAACTCACCATACTATAAGTGAGTATCATGATTATCTTTCAGAAATGTGAAAAAGCAGTTTGTTATTCTTTCCTACATTCTCTGAGTTTTTATAGGCCAGTTCATTTTGTCTCCACTGTGAAATACCTTAAAGGGTAATGTGCTATTCTGACTCTAGTAGTAATTTATTACACCAGTTAATCTTGTAAAATTGCCCTCTGGATGTAATAATTTGTTATTCTTCTATGAGACTTTCTTTTGCATACTGTGTTTATCATAAAGATGTCACCATTGTGATGCCTAGCAACCATTTCAATGTTCTGGAGGTGTTTGCATATATTTTCCTGGGGGAGAGATCTGCATGGTCCCTGTATGGAAGAGCTGTCAGTGGATTCTGATGTATGAGGATAAAAGGAGCCCCTGCTGCAGACTCCAATAAGCTCCAGTCACAGCCTGAAAGCAGTGACTTGGGCATCACTATACCGTGTTAGAAAATGTGTCAATTATCACATGGATTGCCTAGGGGTATTGCCTGGGTCTGGGTCATAAAACCATCAAGACTGAAGGGAGAAAAAATTGATGAAGAAGTAAGTTGAATCAATTGATAACAAGGAAGCCTGTATATGGAATGTTCACTGTAACTGGAGACTCCCAAATTTTTGTTTGAGAAGCTTTCCTGTAGATGATCCCATGAGTAAAACTAAAACTGTCGATCTTCTTCTACCTAAAGTATGTGTAACTGGCATTTTAGGCATTTCCTAAAAGCCAGTAGGTAATTGTCAAGCTAGTCAAGAAGCCATAAAAATAAAAATAAAATCATGCTAATAATGTTATAGCTATTTTGCTATTATTGTGATTCTTAACATATGGTGCCACTGTTTATATGTGAATACAGTGGAGACCATTTAAATATGTAGCCTAGGGCCAAAGTCATGAAAGCGTTATGCACCATTTGTGTAGGTTTCAGTGCAGTTTACTCATGGAAGAGGAAAATTACATATTTTTTACACATTAGCAGTTGTTTCTGATCTGCTTAAATGACCTCCTTTTCCCACTTCCTTGTGTTCCCCTTGAAATAAAGAATCAGATTTAAGGCTTTGTGTCTAATGAATTTCCTTTAAGAAAATACTATTTACTAGGCATGAGGATGTTTATTAAAGACACTGGCTGTCTACAGCAGGTGTCAAAACTACTATCCAATCAAGCAGTTTTGAGGAAAAAAAAAATTATTAAGCCATAACAACTCTGTTTTCTGATAATATTGAGTAGATTCTTTGCTCAAAATACTCAGCCAGCCAACCACACATAGATCCTGAGGTGCCCAGGAATACTGTCTCAGATTTTTCAAATGGAAATACTGTTCTGAAAACATATTATTAGGGCATATGCAGACATAGCAAAAAGTTCTCCATTGCTTTATTGATGATAAACAAAAAAGATTCTTCCATCTTACAATTATGGAGCAAATACCATATTTTCAGTTTTATAAAGAACACATAAAAGGGCATGGCTTCTCTTACTTAGCACATAATAGGTGATATATTTTTATAATGATAGTGTTGGTTATAGTGATGATAATTATGTGCTATAGTGCCTAATATAGATTTATCTTCTGGCACCTGATGCGTTCTATAAAGATAAAAGCAAACTTCGCATTAGTAGAAGTCACAGGATAAAAAAACTAATTTCATTAAAATATTTATCTAACGCTTTCATCTATCCATCTTGAAGTGTGTCCCTGCCATTGGACAGTTTTCCAGTGAAGTGTGCAGAATTCTTACCAAGTCATGTCTCTTATTTTTTCTATTTATATATAAATTGGTAGTATTTTTCAGTGTATGCAAAGTTGGACAGGAATACAGTCTTCCAAATAGAGATTTTAAGTTTTTAATTTAAATTCCATATGCTAAGTAGGAAGATGACAGGTTCCAGATCTGAAAATTTATCTTTGCCACATATTAGCTATATAGTTGCTTAAATTATAAAAGTCTTAAGTTACACATCTTTTTTTAATAAAAAGGTATGTAATATGGTAATCCCTCCAAGCTACCTCATAGAACTACTATGAAAACCACATGGAACCATTGCTATTAAAATGTTCAGAACATATATATGCTTCAGAATAATATTTTTGCATCACAAAATAATAGTTATAATTATCTATGAGGTTTAAATTATTTTGATTCATTCATCACTATTGCCCCTTAGTATTATTTTCAAAATACAAAAAATTACAAATTTTCTAGAATGTTTAAATTTGACCCAAATCTTTCTTTTACTAGCTAAGTAAAATAAGAGAAGGGTCGTTCTACATAGATGTCAGGTTATCAATTTACTTGTCTCCTCTTCCTTTCTTAATCATGATAACAGGAATTTATTCTGAAATAAAATGGACTCTAAGGTTATTTCCTAAATATATGAAAAATTCAAATCGTGGCCTGGAACTATGGAACATGATTTTAGAGACAATTTAGGTCCCATAACTTAGAGAGTCCCACATAATACACTAAAGGAGAGGTAGGGTGTGGGAGTGATTGTGCAATCTGAAACTCTGAAACAGAGTGGCAGAAGTAATATTCTATCAGACTCTCTGTCAAAAATAACAGCAAGAATTGTCTCTGGGCACTGACTTTAGATGAACCCACCCTAATAATGTATGTGTATAGAAAGGAGGAAGGGCAAAAAAATACAGTTTAAAACTGACCTGAGTTGTTTGCTGTGGTTTTCAGTGGAGTTTCTTTTATCTTATTGTAACAAATTAATCTTGTCCAGGGATATCACATGAAAGGCATAGCAACTCTTCCAACAAGATAAATGGAAACTTTGTAATGAAAACCCCTGCATCTCAGGTTTATAACAATACCCACTCATTTGTACATGTGACACAATAGCTCATGAAGAAGGACTGACTGAAGAAGAACCATGTTCTCTTAGATAATAAATAAAGAATGTGCTGATATCCAGACTTGGGGGAATGGCCATCGCAGAACTGCTTCTGAGCTAGCTCTATAATAATTGACAGGATGCAAATAATTCACGTACTGAGAATACAACATGGTTTAAGTTGGAATCAGATTTAGCTCAAGTGATAGAAACTTAAAATAAAAATGGCTAAAATAAAGTCATTTGTTCATTCTTCCACATAAACAAAGTCTAGTGACATGCAATTCAAGGTTATTACGCATTCCGTGAAAAAAAGGAATTGGGATGGTTTTATGTTAACATGAGCCTTTTACCTCATGATCTAGGATGGCTGTTCAAACTCTAACAACATTTCATGTTCACATTCTAACCAGAAGAAAATTTGAAGGATGAGGAAAGGTGCACAATTTAGAGGAAAAGGCTAAGCTACTGACTAGGGATCTCAAATACATGATTAAAGAAGAAAGAATTTTATTTTCTTTCCATGCATAATTTCAGGTTGATTAGGTTGGTTGCTCTGCATTTATGTAGTCAATAAGAAATACAGATTCCATTCATCTTTTCCTTCCATTGTTCCTAGGGTGTGATCTTCATCTCTGTGGCCTGACCTGAGACACAGACATGTCCATCTTGCAGCTCATGGGAAGAGGAAAAGGGGAAGATAACAACCTCAATCATTTTGACTCATCTTTTATTGGCAAGAATGTCATTGCATGGCTACATTCAAGAGTCTGGCTGGGTATGTATGTCCCAGCCACAAATATATTATTATACAAAAAGAAAATAATTTATATTTAGGAGTCTCCATAACAAAGGGTTTAAGCATTCCTCTTAAAGACACTTGTGACAAATACACGGCACTTCCACTATTTGAACATAGTCATATAGACCCAAATACTTAGAAGGGAGACTGAGAAATGCAGAATTTATTCTGGGCAGCTTTTGACCTCCTTTAAGAAAAAAATACATTGTAGTAATAACAACAAATGAAAAAAAATGAGCATCTTTTATCCCACACAGTCACAGGAAATGTACTAACCAAAGGACATGTAATTCGAAGTTCAAGTATAATATATTGAGAAAACATGTTATTAACGCTGCCAAAAGTGAAATGCCTGTGGAATAATAGGGTAAGAGTATGCTTTAGAACAAATGGTGAATTACAAACTTGAACGGTTTAGATACATGTTAATAACCAATTTAAATTGAATTTGTTAAAAGATAAAGGCATTGCATTTTATAACAATATTAATTACTTTGGTAATACATATTAAATTATTGTTTCTTTGTTTAACCAAGCTAGTGTGTTCCTCTAGAAAATTATCCATCCTTACTTTGCCTTGGTCCACTTTCACAGAAATAATAACTAGTAGATTTAGGAGAATTCTCAAAACTATTTGACTGATCTATTAACTTACTCAGCTAATAATTATTGTTCATGTAATGCAAAACAGAGTTTGGGCATTCAGAATTCATCAGAAAAAAAATAATAGAAAACCATATACCTATGGAGCTTATACTGTTTTAGGGAATAGAGCTATAAATTTAAAAAATAGAGTATATTAATTGAAAATTAGTACAATCTAATGAAAAAAATGTGGGCATGGAGTTAGTGTTGTTAAGTGTAGTGAGGAAAGACCATTTTGATAAGGATGCATTAGAGAAAAGATCCAAAAGAAACTAGGTAGAAAAGGGTGAGTTAAGAGAGTGGAGGAGAGGCTGGGCACGGTGGCTCACGCCTGTAATCTCAGCACTTTGGGAGGCCAAGGTGGGTGGATCATGAGGTCAAGGGATCAAGACCATCCTGGCCAACATGGTGAAACCCCACCTGTACTAAAAATACAAAAATTATATGGGTATGGTGGCGTGTGCCTGTAGTCCCAGCTACTCAGGAGGCTGAGGCAGGAGAATCGCTTGAACCTGGGAGGCAGAGGTTGCAGTGAGCCGAGATCATACCACTGCATTCCAGCCTGGCAACAGAGTGAGACTCCATCTCAAAAAAAGAAAGAAAGTAAATAAAATAAAGAGTGGAGGAGAAAGGCCTGAGATCTGGATGGGAACGAGATCTGAAGCACTTTTTGGCCATGTCAGGGAGATCACATTTTATTTTGAGTGAGATGAGAGGCCTTAAGAGGACATCAAGCACAAAGGTAACTGATTTTTCTTTTATTATAATAGGGTGCTCTGCCTGCCTTGTAATAAATAGATCGTAGAGTGACAACATAGGAGGGTATTGCAATAGGTTAGATGAGAGATGATGATGCTGGTCTTGAGATGTAGTCAGATATTGAACAAAGTTTACTGATGGTTTGAATTTGATGTGCAAAATAATAAAATAAAGCTAGGTTAATCCAAGTACTTTGAAGCAATTTGGAAGAAAGGACGTGCCATGCATTGGCTTGGGAAACTGGCAATGGATTGACTGCAGTAGGGAAATCCAGAGTTCAATTTTGGATATCATAAGTCTGGGATATATATATATATATATATATATATATACACACACACATACATACATACACACACACACACACACACACACAAACACTTGGGTAAGTAACTAGGTCTCATATTAGTATCTATAACTTGATACGTGTACACCTGGGCAAGTAACTAGATCTCATATTCGTATCTATAACTTGAAAATAGTAATATAGTCAACTTGATGGAGTTATGAGGATTCAATAAGTTAAAACATGTAAAAAGAACCATGCCTGAACCACGGTAATGGTTCATCAGGATTAGAAAGACAAAGGGAGATACTGGGAAGGCAGTTGAATACGTGAGTCTAGATTCAGTAGGGAGGTCCTGGGCTGGGGGTAGAAATTTAGAAGCTCAGCATCTGGATGGTGTTTAAAGCTGTGAGAGTAAATGACATTACCTGGTGTCTTAGTAAATTTACACTACTCTAACAAATTACTATAGACTGGGTGGTTTAAACAACAGACATTAATTTCTCACAGTTCTAGGAGCTGAAAGTCTAAGATCAGGATGCCAGCAGATCCAGTGTCTCATGAGGGCTCACTTTCTGATTTACAGACAGCTTTCTTCTTGCCATGTCCTCACATGGCAGAGAGAGGAAGAGAGAATATACATGAGCTCCTTTGTGTCTCTTCTTATAAGGGCAATAGTCCCACCACGAGGGTTCCACTCTTAAGGTGTAACATCTTAAAAGGCTCTATCACCAAATATCATCCCATTAGCAGTAGAGGATTCACTAGTTGGATTTTGGAGGGACACAAACATTCAGTCCACAACACCTAGAGAACAGGTGTAAAAAAGAAAGAAGATCAATTGTTTGATACCTTGAGAATTCCAGTGTTTACAAGTGAGGACAATAAAGAAAATCAAGTAAAGGAAATTGAAGAAGAGTAAGCAGAGAGGAAAGAGTAGATCCCAGTGGACAGGAAGTAAGACATGTTTATATCTTCAGCTTGACATACAATAGGTCAAAATGATCAAGATAAAATTAACAGATGAAATAAACTGGGATTTTCATATTGTAGCAGAGACATAATTGGTCGAAATTAAACCCATACGGGAAAAATATGTTTTCTTGTCCTTTATTTCAATTGTGTCTCGAGAAAATTTGTTTGAAAATGCACTTTAGAATTTTGTCAGAGATGTATATTGGGATTACATGTTACACATTTGCCGTTTCCAAAATTCAGCCTGGTATTTGCTCATATTTAGTCTTCTAGCACCATTCTATTCTATAATATCCCAAAGATCAGCAGAGGTATTTCTATCCATATCTATATTTGATATCCAGCTATGTTTAATGATCTTCATTTCATCATACTTTACCTTATTATAAGAAGCTCGCACTCCCATCAATAGAGATAGAAGATGTAAGAAATACATTAGATCGATAAACATAGGTCTTGTTTTATTACCACACCTTATAATAATTCTGGCACTTGGAAGTCCTTGAAAATACAGTTAATGGGAAAGAGAAAAGCCATTTTTTTTTTCCAAAATAAAAAATGGTTTTGATTTCTATTTGAAGTGAAGAGTGTGGGTTAAATTGTGTGCTATCAAAATCAATTTTCTTGATATTGGGTTCTGTGCTTCAGAAGTGACAGCCATGAAGTCCAAACAATGCTTGATTTTTCTGTCAAAACATGTAGGTCTGATCACGGTACCCTGGAGGGCTCTGAGTCCAAAATAGAATGAACCAGAATCAACTAGCAACTGAGGAATGATCGGAAAATATTAGTTTCCTTCAGAAGGGCAAGAATTCAATTTAATTTAGCAAAAAAGTTAATTTAAAATAGCACAGCAGTCTCTGTGTTCATATATATGTAAGCAAATACACACACTTAACATGTTTATAAAAGGTAAACCAGGACATAATAGGACACTGTAAAACGCAGTAAGATGAATATCCAACAGAACATTGCCAAAGATACAACATAAGGTCAAATACTTAAGTAAATATAATGTTATAGACCAGGAACTCTTTTTCTCTAATCAACAGCAAGCAGTTCAGAGATCAGAGACTTGTTCAACCTCATGACCTAAGGTGATAGGTAATTCAGAGCAAACTAAAACCATCTGTATATATGTGTAGAGTACACACTAAGTGATGGAATTTTTGAATGGATATACACACAAATATATGTGTGTGTGCATGTTATACTTCTGCTTCTTCTCAACTGCCCTCATTAGGTGAGATAAAGGCTCAGGCACACATTTAATATAATTGCTAGTAAATATGGTAACTATTTTCTTCCACTAAAGTTACAAAAATTCTTTGAATTTTATATCAGGGTCTAAATTTGTAATGGAAAATGATGTTTGATGGTGTTTAAATGCAGAGTACGTCATTTTATAAAGCATAGGTCTCTTTTAAGTTTTTTTTTTTTTTTTAACTTCTTGACATATGTCACAATTTGGAATTCTGCTCTCATGGGATAAATGCCAGATTACATGGTGTAGTATTTTTATCCTCTGTACTTTCGCTGTAGAAGCATACAACATCAAAGGAGAGGCAGATCACTCACATCAGCAGAAAATGGAATAGGACTATAATATGCTGGCTTTGATCTTGCCTTCTAGTAATTATCTTGGCTGCATGCATGCATTGAAAGTAAGATTTGAATTAATAAGGCCAAGAAATCCCAGAAAATGTAAGAGGTATCCCTGAGTATAAACTTCTCCTATCTTCAACATGATAGATTGCAACCGAGTGTATGAGGTAGTGAGTTGTTAATTTAAAGCATTAATCCTGAAATGTTATTCTCTCTTAAACTTGTCACAGATGTATTTAGGTCTGCAATCTTGTCAATTAAGACATTATCACTTTAAAGTCCCACTCACCTCTACTACAGAGCATTTAGCTAACATTCATCTGCTTTTATCTAGATTTTCAAATAACAGAAAGTAAAGTCAAAATATATTAAATTTATATTGTAAAATCATCATCACAGCTTAGTTCCTACCATTAAAAACTACTCTAATATTGCCTTAAGAAAGATTGCTTTTGATTTAAAAAGTAAATCAAATCATCCACATATACATAGGATTTATATACATAATTTGATGACATTATGTTCTGAGTCATCCTTTTCATGTTCCTATTTGTTTGTTTACCAGTGTTTATAACTATTTTCTATGGAAAAGATTCTATTTTTCCCTTATGTGAATAGAAATTACCATGTCTGTTGGAGTTTAATAAGGTGGATAATTTCAGAAGTATCTAGGACTAATATGCTCCAGAGATAGGAAAGCTTTCAGCAGCAAAATATTTCTACAATATTTGAGGATTTAATTCACTTTGTAACTGATTAGCTACCATATATGAGAAGTGCAGAACGCAGGTGACACTAAGTAGTAGGTGTTTTGCTTGTACATAACTGTCTCAAACAAAATTGTGTATTATTCTCATTGAAAACTGATTCATCTACAGTAATATCAAGACTGCTATCATAATTTGTTGACTAATCTTTACTGGCAATAAATTAGACCCAATCTATTTCATGCCTACCTACTAAATGCAAGTTAAATGCACACAAACAGAGCCATCATATACAATAACAGGGAAGCACACCACTATTCCCTTCCACATCATAAGAAAAGATGTTTTAAATCTTACAAAGAAGTGTTAGAGGTCATTTGTGTAGTAAACTAACAAAAGAACAAACTTCTTTGAAGACACATTCACACTCAGGGTTGAAAATAATTTCTGATTCCCTCTAATAGTAACAAATTGTTTTGTAACAAATGAGGGTTGAGACATAGAGGATTACCTTCCAAGAAAACATCAACCACAGCTTGTATATTTTTTAAGTGTTGTGAATTCTACTTTGTGGTACAAGCAGTAATAAAAGTAAGTATCTCCTAATAGTGATATTCAATCATATCTAGCGACTTTTTAAGAGAGCTGAATATACAAGGACACTCTTTTACTGATGTTCATACACATTTCACTGGCATTGTTAAAAAGAATGAACATTCCAGATTTGTGATAGGAAATGATAGACAACTTTGTCTTCTATCTCAGACTTCCAATATGCCCAATTTGTTCTAGGACACTGCACACATTTGCCTGTTTCCTTATCTGTAAGGTACAACCGGAGTCAAACACGAATTAGAGTTCCGTGAAAAGTGAGGTTTTGTTTCCACCCCACCTCCTAAAGTGCTGACAGGCAAGAAACAGTCATTCTTATAAGTATGTGCTAACTTCTTGGGGAGGTTTTCTTTTTCATTGTGGGTAAAATGAGACATGTTGGATGCCGATAGACCAACAATTAGCTAACCAAAAGTAAGCATCAAGTTTTCAGCAGAATGAAAGCATCTGAAAGGGGAGGCAACTCTTAACACGATTGAAGTGAAACATTTAAGGAACCTGTTAATTTAGGAAGCTAAAAGTATGTGAGCAGGCGTATGCACTGTGATCAAAATATTCTTTTAAAAAGACACATGCATCACTAAGTGGGTCATCTGTGCTAAAAGAAGCGAGCCTTAGCACTCGCAGTTGGCCTCTTGCCGCAGAATTCGTATGGCCCCAGTAGCTTGCAGCCCTGCCAACCAAAATTCTAAAAACTGTTCTTTTTTTTTTTTCCTCCTGTGTTGCCAAGTTCCTTGCAACCTTAAGTGTTGGAGAAGAGGTCACTGGAGTTAAAGCAGTGGCTGGGAGGACTTCCCATATAAGCAAAGCCCATTGCCAGTGGCTGTTACATGTTCGTTTTTCCAGCTGGATGAAATCCAGTAGGGGCAGGCTTGGATTTAGGCTCACATCAACCCAGTCCCTTCAGCAAGGCTGGGTAATTAAAGTTGGGGGTGATTTAGGGAGCATTGTGTGTCAGCGTCCATCAGCCTGGGAAGTGCTGCTCAGATCTGGGAAGTCATTTAGCTTGGCTGTGTGTTCTCACCACTGCCGAACAGTATTTAAGCACAAGATTTCTGGCCCAGGTCATTGAATGATTGTGGTGCACTCTTTGAAGGGAGGGAAATATAAGACATCCAGAGTGGTTTAGGAACACCAAAAGCTTCCTTCTCTGGTTTATACTTGAAACATCAAGTGTATTTAAAAAGCCTAAAGTTATTTTATACCAGAAATATACAGATTCCAGTATCAGCACCCGAAATAAAAGTAAATTATTTCAGTAATAGAACATTGTGGCGTGAAAACCCCCCAACAAACAACAGCTTTTTCATCATCTCTAAGCCCATCAATTACATTTCATTATTTCTCTGAACTGTGGCTTTGAACAAATTTTAGCGTTAGGCTGTTTATGGCACTTGCATACTTCTTCAGAATGCCTGAAACAAAGAGACGTTGCTGCAAATGACAGGCTGGAATTTCCATGTTCCAGAAAATCTCTTTCATTCCCTAAATAAATAAACAACAACAAAAAATTTCTATCTGAGGTCTCTGTGACCTGCTGACTCAGCCACGAATTCAAACTCCTGCTGCCTCATCTAAGCATTTTGGAGACCTGTGGATTTAAGAGTCATGATGGAGAGAATACACATTTCAGAAAGACAATGGGTGAATTTTCATGCCCCAAAATAGTATATGCTGTATAAGCAGCTAGTTGACGTTCTTGTTTTATGTTAATGATTTAGAGAGAAACTGAAGTTAGTGGAAGTCGAGCATTTCTTCATCCGATTTTCTCCATATACTGCACTGAAAATATAGAAATCAAGGACATTCTATTCCGGGATATTTAAGGATCAGGGTGTGTTATTGTTTTCTTGTGGCCGGCAACCACATGGCATAGTTTCATAGATATAATTATTACCCTGATCTAGGGCTTTACTACTGAATTAAATGTTGCAGATCTCTGTTCCCATACCAGCTAAGATGACTTTCTTTCTTTCTCTTTTTCTTTTCTTTTCTTTTTCTTTCTTTCTTTCTTTTTCTTTCTTTCTTTCTTTCTTTCTTTCTTTCTTTTTGCAATTTTATCAATAATATAGTAAATCAAAACAATAAATATAAAACGAAAAGAGATTAAGATTTTTAAATTTGTGAAGCTTAACCTTGAGTACAATAATGTTAACAAATACAAAAAAAAAAAAAATGTTGCTAAATCAACTCCCCCACCTTCAGGGTTCTGTTACTAAAAGACACCTGACAGTAATATTAAAAATTCAAAATATTTCTGGCTTTATTAAAAAATGAAAATAAAAATTTGAGATTAGAAGTGTATGTGTATGAGAGACTACAGATAGGTACCTTATGTTCAGTAAAAGAAAATAGGAAAATGCAAATTAAATAGTATAGCCATGAGAAGTAATATATTTTGGAATACTTACAATTAATTTTTAATTGCTATACATTGAAAATGTTTTAGGACCTTTCTTCTACACAAATTCAACAGAAATCTTTCTAAATGTGTTCCTTTTAGTGTGTTTTCTAGTAGAATAATTTGCATAAACAAAAATGTTTGACCTAATTTGTAATCTTTGGTTGTGGACTACTGCCCCTTTGATCCTATCATGGTTTGAGAAACACCAAGTAACTTGAATTCTTGAAATGGAAAAGGTTTTAGGTGACCATAAATTACACTATCAAACTGAATAAGTATTGCTCAAATACTCTTAAGATAGTACTAGCTTTTCCTGTGAGAACTTCATGCCATCACAGTCATCAGCCACTCTGCAGATGACTGGCTTACACTCTGTAACAGAATCAGTCCACAAGCAAGGTTCTCTCATTGTCTTCACTACCTCTGACTTCGGGCCTGGCATATTGGCACTTAAGAAATAAAATATACAATTAAAAGGAATACAGAAAAATTATTTTTTGTAAACAATGTAAATTCGGGGAACAAAAATGAAAGAAATCCCTTCCAACCAGTGTGGGCACACTGGTTTGTTGAATTAACATGGTTACGTATCCCCCTAAAATATTAAAATACAATTACCATCTCTCTTGTACCTCAGTGTACAAAATATTAAGAGATTGATTTCTGAGGGTCTATCATACTTCTAAATATCACCATTTAACACCTCTGCATTCTTGCACAACCTGTGGCTATTCTAGATCCTCTCCCCCTACTGCTTCTGGTCATCCAAAGTGATACGTAGTATTCTCTTTAGTAACCCCTCAACTTTGTCTGAAACTTGATGTCAGGCTGTGGTGAGGTTGTGGAAGCATATCTTCTCTTCTTTTTATTTATTTATTTTTATTTCAATAGTTTCTGGGGTCCAGGTGGCTTTTTGTTACATGGATAAGTTATTTAGTGGTGACTTCTGGGATTCTGGCGCACCTGTCACCCAAGCAGAATACACTGCACCTAATATATAGTCTTTTATCCCTCACCCCCTCCCACCTTTCTCCCACAGACCCCCCAAAGTCCATTATATCATTCTTATGCCTTTGCATCCTCATAGCTTAGCTCCCACTTATAAGTGAGAACATACAATACTTGATTTTCCATTCCTGAGATACTTCATTTAGAATAATGATCTCCAGCTCCATCCATGTTGCTGCAAAATACATTATTTTCTTCCTTCTTATGACTGATTAGTATTTTATGGTGTTTACATACCATAAAATTTTCTTTATCAAATCATTGATTGATGGGCCCTTAGTTGGTTCCACATTTTTGCAATTGCAAATTATTCGCTGCTCTAAATATGCGTGCATGTCTCTTTTTCATATAATGACTTCTTTCCCTTTGGGTAGATACCCAGTAGTGGGATTGCCGGATCAAATGGTAGTTAGTTCTACTTTTAGTATTTTAAGGAATTTCCATACTGTTTTCCATAGTGGTTGTACTAGTTTACCTTCCCACCAGCAGAGTAAAATTGTTCCCCTTTCACCACCTCCAAGCCAACGTTTATTATTTTTGACTTTTAATTACAGCTATTCTTAGGAGTAAAGTGTTTTCTCATTGTGGCTTTACTTTGCATTTCCTTGATAACTAGCCATGTTGGCAAACGTACTCTTCTTAACCTGAACTTCGTTTATGTTATTAGAAGTACCCTTAGGTAATCCTGATGAAATAGGAATTTTGGTAACAATATTTACTTTGATGCTTCTTCCAGTGTTCTTTGTTTTTGTTTTTCAGTGGGGGACGGGATTTCTAAATGACGTTAATATTCTTAGATTACACATCTATTATGCCTGTTTATCTTTGTAAAATGGATCATATGCTTTGTGAGTCCTTTCAGGCTTCAGTTGCTAATCTCCATATGCTCTCGGATCTATAATGAGTTGGAACACACAGACCAATTCTCGCGCCGTTAAGTTCACATAATATTTATATGTCATATCCCAATGCTTTACCTCCAAAAAGAATCAGTGAAAAACATTTATGTTGCATCTGACCATAAGTGCTTAGTGTCTCAAGGGAAACACAAATGAGTAGACAGAAAATTGTCACCTAATCTGAACTCTGGAGGTTCGGGGGTATATTCTTAGAGAAAAAGTAGTTGAATTTGAAACATAAAAGATGAAATAAAACCTGAGGTAGGTGAAAGTAGCATGGTTCATTGAAGGATGGGGCAGCTGAGGTACAGGTGAAGGACTGGGTGGATGATAGAGGCTCTACGCAAAGGTTCAGTGGATATGAAGTTCCTAAGAAAAGATGAACCAAGGGCAGGGGTCTGTAGGGTAAGAGATAAGGCAACTTGAATCAAGTAATAATTCAGAGTCTTAAAAGTCAAGTTAAAATATTTACATTTCAGTCTTAAGGGCAATGCAAAATTGTTGAAGGGGATTTTAACACAGGAGTGACAGGATAAGCCTTTTTTTAGGAGGATCACTTTGATGGGGCTGTATGTGTGGAATAGGTAGGAAAAAGACAAGATGGGAACACGAACAGTGAAATAACAATGATGTTGCTAAAGACAGAATAGTTGAGAAGCAAGATGGCCTAGATTTAAACAGGAAGTGGGACTAACTTTTGATCCTGGAGGGCAGAGGTAAGAGTGAACAAGGCGTAGATAGGCATTTTCAATTGAATACCTTAGGGTCTCCATTTTCTAAAAAAAAAAAAAAAAAAAAAAAACTATTGTAGCACATTAATAGACATTAATAGAGTTAAGTGTTAAATGGAGTTAACACATCAGGTAGGAAATTAGAAACTGTGAATTTGTAGAAGGAGCAGTGTTCAAGGTTCTGTTTTGTTTTGTTTTTTTTTTCCAACATTTCACTCAGTAACATAGGTAAATGAGGTGAAAAGGATGACTGCCTTTAATCTAGAATTGTACTTTGCAAGAAGACTGCAGAAGAAGGAATGCTGTAGAGTTGGGGATTGATGAGTGTGTGGTTCTCACAACCAGCCGTGACAGGGGCAAACAGAAATATAAGTTGGGTCTGGGAAAAAGAGCAAGTAAATTACATGAAGGTGTTTTACACTTTATACGGATAAAGGATGATGTAGTCTTGGTTATTTATATTTTAATACCCTTTTCATATGTCAAAAAAATGGGCCAGTTATAATCCCTGGAGCCCTGAATACTACAGTCTAAGCTTGGCAGAGATGTGAGAGCAAGAGATTGCTGATGAGGATGTGTGTTGGGTGGACAAAGCTGAAGGTAGAGTTGGTGAAAATGGAGATCATTAAAGAGCCCATTAAGTGACAGCATAAAATTGTTAGAATGACTAAGCTGTTTTGGATGAGTTAGGAATTTAGAGGTTGAATATTTTAATCTGATGGCATTTCTAGAAGACAAACTCAGGATCTAGGTATGAAAATGGATGATTAAAGTGAGCGTGTAGTCTGTGTGTCTATGGATGTGCGGGGCAAGCAGGGGTGTTCAGCGGGGAGGTTATCAGGGAGGTCAAAATTTAAGAGCCATGAATGTGACTACTGGATGGACAACCTGCATAGAGAGTGCTGTCACAGTGTATAGTGCCTGGGCACTGCAAAAAGTGACAAAGATCCTTAGTTATGCAGCAGTTACCAAGAGAACAGAAGATGATAGCATTAGGGAATGCAGAGTAGTAGTGTTGGGCAGGCAGACATCTTGGACAGTGTGTGCTTTGAAACTGGTCATTAGGAAGTGGAAAAATGCCTTTCCTAACTTTGGATTCTGGGGTAAATAATTACTTAAAGATAAGTATGAGAGTGTTTAGTATTGCATAAAGTTTCAGAATATTACTTAGGAAGGTTTGAAAGGGAGGGAAGCAAAAACAGGAAGAAACAAAGAAAGGAAACAATGGGCATGGGAAGGGAAAACAGGATGGGGACAACTGGAGTGTTTAAAAGCTTAGGCAGTTACCAAGGATTACAGGGACATAAGGCATGATGTAATTAGGTCACATGCAATTAAAAAAAACAAAACAATACTTGAAGTTGATGAAACAAAAGGATTAAGAGAGTTTTGCCAAAGGGAATGTTCCCCTCAGTTACTAATGGTTCTGGTAGCATGTGAACACACCAAAGAACCTTGAAAGACTTTTCTCCAAGCAGAGCAGAGTCTGACAATGCTTTCACATGACTGAAAAAAAAGAGATGAATTGAATTTAACTGGACCCATAAGGAAAGCATAATGAATTCTATTATCAATTAGGAAAAACCTCTTACCAGTATAAGCAAACAAGAATGATGATTTCCTCACTTTTTTTCTGCCTTTTTTTTTTTCCCTTTGACTGTGGAGAGATTGGAGAGATATTTAAGAATGTTGGGATTTGGAGAAAGTAAGGGAGTCTTGCAGTTCTGGTCTCAGGCTCGGCTTCATTGTAGTTTGTCACCCTCTGCTCTTCACTCCCACTCTAAATAAGGAGAGTGTCAAGAAAATGTTGTATACATATGCCATGGAATACGGTGCAGGCATAAAAAAGGATGAAGTTATGTCCTTTGCAGCAATGTGTATGCAGTTGGAGGTCATTATCCTAAGTGAATTAATGCAGAAAATCAGATACTACATGTTCTCACTCGTAAGTGGGAGCTAAACAATGGTTACACAGCGACATAAAGGTGGTAAAAATAGACACTGGCCACTTCAAAAGGGGAGAGGCAGGAAGAAGTGCAAGGGTTGAAAAACTACCTGTTGAGTACTATGTTCACAATCTGAGTGATGGGTCCAATAGAAGCCCAAACTCCACCATTAGGCAATCATATATATATGAAACAAACCTGCACATGAACCCATTGACACTAAAATTTAAATACAAATAAATAAAAATAGATAAATAAGGAGGAAAAAGGAAAGGCAGAATGAAGTTTACCACTGAGGAAATTTCAGTCCTATTTTCTCTCTCCATTCTCAATCAGTAATTCTAAACTAGAAGGGTCTATAAATTGACACACAATCTGCTCTTAAAGACTCCTAGAATGGAATAAAAAACTTGTTTGCGTGAACTTTCATACTTTTGTCCTAAGAAATACCTTAACCATGAAAAGATGGTGATGCTTAAAGGAAAGATAATATTTTTAAAAAGTTATTGCTATTATTACTAATATTTTGCTGTCCAGCACGTGGTCCTGGATTCCCACAGCCTTGAGGAAGGCAAGCCTGGGAGGCCCACCGCAACCAGTGTAAACCAGTATAACCAGAGTTTATACATGAGCACACTTTACATTGCTACCTGGGACAATGAGGTAGGGTAATTACCACTTCCACTTATCCTGATTAACTATCTTGAGAGGTGTAATTTTTGCTAAACTTTGCTTTACTCTGATATTAGGTTTGCAGGAGCTGTACATGTATATGGGGACACTGGTGAGTGTAGGTAGAGTATAGCTGCCATATATCCAGCAAGTCAAAGTTTTATGGCCATCACAAAACAAAAATATATTTTTCCCTTCTCTAATATTGATGATACTTTGGCATTAAGGTAAAACATTGAATAAGATTATGTAGAAGGGAAATACTCATCAGAGACATTTTTTTTTCATTAATCATCTTGTCTAAATTTGTATTTGTACAATGAGAAAATCAATGGCATATAATTCTGCCTTTCCATGCTGGAAGCTTTTTCCATTAAAGCAGCAATTACAGTGATAGAATTTTAAGAGTTAAAGTGTGTTTAAAGCTGTAATACAGTATAATCTTTAGATAATTTTTAACATGTCAGGCAGTGTTGAACTATGTATGTTTGTCACCACATTTTATCTGATGATTCCTTTATATGTATAGTTTAATAAGCATTTCTTAAACTCTTTAGACTAGAGGGGAATCTCTTTTAATTCTCTAATTTCCTTTGCTAGAATCCTTAAGAGACTATACAATTAATACTCCACTGTTACTAAAGTTGTCAGACTAGGCAACCCAACAAGTTCTTAGGGGAGCATATTTCAGTGTAAAACAGCCTCTATTTTAAAAAAGTTTTCTCTATCTTTCTTTAGTCAGCATCTTTATGAAACTAAATCTATATTTTTTGCTTATTTCACTATGAACATCATGATTAACAAGACAGACAAATAAAAACAATCTCTTTCAAGGCCTAAATTTAAGTGGCACTAACTTTATCTTACTAATTCTTTGTAATGATTCTCTGTAGGTTTGAGATTGCTTTCTCAGAAGCTTCAATATAATAGATATACACATAAAAAAGCTGAAATATATGGTATATATATGTAAGCTGACATACACACACACACACACACACACATATATAAAACAATTTAAGTAAAGCAAATCAAATGGAATTGTACACATGGACAAAAACTCAAGTATAACTCTAATTTGTTTCTCTTCAACAAATAGTAGGTCCTACTACTTCTCAGTAAGCGCTATTCATTGTTAACGGTCTCATTGTTAACGGAAGTAACAGTCACTTCTCAGTGAGCTCTATTCATTGTTAACAGGCAAATGTGTTAATATGCCTTGGCTCTGTGTGCCCATTCAAATCTCATGTTAAATTGTAATTTCCAGTGTTGGAAGTGGGGCCTGGTGGGTGGTGAATGAATCATTATGGTGATTTCTAACAGTTTAGCACCATTTCCCTAGTGCTGTCTCATGATAGATTTCTCACAATATCTGGTTATTTAAAAGTGTATGGCATGTCCCCCTTCACCTTCTCTCTCCTGCTCTGCCAAGTGAAGATGTGCTTGTTTCCCCTTCACCTTCTGCCATGATTGTAAGTTTCCTAAGGCTTCCCCAGTCATACCTCCTATACAGCCTGCAGAACTGTGAGTCAGTTAAACCTCTTTTCTTCATAAACTACCCAGTCTCACATAGTCCTTTATAGCAGTATGAGAACAAACTAATACATGTGTAGATAATATTTTAGGCAGATTTGCAATAATAATAAAAACCTAAACCAATCTGGCATTCTACGGGCAGGACAATCAGGTAGTAACTAGAGCTTGTCATCATTTTGCTATTTTCTCTCCCAACTAGCTACTAGGGGGACCAGAGAGCTCTATATACCAGGTGGGTGGAGAAAGCCAGAATGAGAAAAAAATTGAGGGACAGTTAATTTATTCTATCTTTCATCGTCTTTTCCACCTACCTTTTCTCTCCACCACCTGCAACCAGTTTACCCCATAATTCAATAGTCTGAAAACAGCAGTCAACAAAACATTAATTATTTATTTGGTCTGTTATAACTCAAAATTATTCTATCTTAATGTAAATATACTTTTATTTGTGGGCTTTTAATTTCACAATTTGGAAAACAAATGTGGACATTGTCATTGCAAATTCGTTAACATTTCTCAATGGAAGAAGATATGTGAGGAGAATCAATATGTAAGTTCAAATATTCAGCTGAATGGATTATAAACTGTCTAGGCAGTTGACAATGAACTGCTCCCACAGATTAGCCATTTGTCATTAGGCAAGTTACATAAACTTTTTGTGCTTGAATTTCTTCATCAATAAAATGAGGATAATAATATTTCATAGAGTTGCTTTGAGGAATGTTATATAGTTTTAAAATGTTAATTCATTAACTTAAATCAATACTTGGTTTGCAGAAAGAGCTCAATTAGCATTAGCTGTTATTATAATCTAGTCCTTCAAAATCTACAATCTTTCTACTAAGGATAGTTAAAGAAAACTTATATCCTTAAATCATCTATGATTTTATGGTAGAATCATTTAAACAGTTTCAGCCTTTCTCAGTTAATAACATAATTTCTCACTTGAAACCTCATCTTGTTATCTTAATTTTGCCTTTCGGTTTTTCTCAGAAAAATTTGGGTTTTTTATATAAAAATTGTTTCCCGTTGGTGGTAGGTTTATCCACAACATTGCCGTTCTGAATTCACAGTGGTTGGGTTGATAGCTAGTGCTATACTTATGCTGTTTAGACTCTCTGTATTTATGTCCAACTCCATCAAAGATTTTGAGTTGTTGATAGTAATAAAACTACCTATATTTGGGTCTATATTTTGAATACAACCCCATATTAAATCTATTTTAACTAGACCAGCTCATTGACATAATAAACTCTCCTTTTGCTGAAGAAATCTAAGATCCCAAATGAGATAGTTTATTAGAGAAAAAACATTAATAAGAGCTTTGTTTCTTACAATCAATCCCCTTCTTACTGTAGTACTTCCACCTCTAGTATTCCACTTCTGCTTCCTCCAAGCATATATAAACAGACTACCCACTCAGAATTTGGTGTGATTGACAATTTCCATTCACAATACCAGTCAAGTTATGCTTAAGATGAATTGGATTATGTGAAAAGATAAGTTTTCTATTCATCTACCTATATGCTGTCAGTCATCTCTCATAAATTCTAGACTTCTGCTGCCAAAGGCAAGAAAAGAATAACATATATACTCCTTGCAGATAAGCTGACCATGGTAATTTCTTAAGAATTATGAATGGAGTTGAGAAAGGACAACCTTTGTCACCTTTACAGCCATTTAATAATCTCTAACTCCAATTGGAATCTTCCCATGTATGTTGGGTGCTCTGCCCAATGTCTTCCTCTGTAGTTATTAGTTAATTAATTTATTTGTTATATTTTATTTTGCTATTCCCTTTGAAAATGAAAATGTGTAACAACATGATGTATTTGGCCTGCTCTGGTTAAAGTTAAATACCGCCTTTTTAATTTTCACTTTCAAAGAAGATATGTGACAAATGACATAGTAATTTTCCTATTTCTTCATGTTCATAAAACATTGATAATATGATTTTTACCTTCCCTTTGTTCTCAATTAAATGAAATGTTCCAATACAATTAACGTGCTCCTGCAATTTAGGTTTTCTTTAGAGGTTTCTCTTGTCTCTGATTAACAGCATTTTCCATCCATTCTGAGAACCCCCGACCGCTATTCAGAATGTTCCATTATGCCTGCCAGCTATAAATACAATTGTGAACCAATATCATTTTAATTGTTTCACTAATAACTTGTTTTAAATGATTCAACAGTCATCAGGAAAGATAAGTGCTCTTGTACCCTGCAGGCTTATGGGCATGATGGTATGAGGCATTGTGGAGTGCTGTAGCTGAATAATGAAACCATATGCAGAAGATAATGACAAAGCACTCACATTGCTGTAAAGATAAATGAAAACAGTAGATCTTCTTTTCTCAGTAATATAACATCCATTTCTAGCTCCCATTTCAATCATTAGCCCTTCCAAACAGATTAATGTACAAATACACATATGCAACATGTCCCATCGTAATAGCCATATGCTCCCATTTTTCCAGGCGGACTGTGAATGATGGAATTAACGAGCTTTACAAATGCTCTTGTTAATTAACAAAAATAGTTACTTTCTCATTTGGGGGGGGTTATAAATTAGACTTAATTACTGCAAATAATTGCAACTACCAGGCACTGAGCAACTCCTTCTCATTCGATTCTTTCAGTGGCAAATCAACAATTGCAACCCTCGCCTATTTGTGTAGATGAATTTAATAAGCAAACAGCCCTTTTATGTTAATGGTTTACTGGCATTCATGAGCCTGGCAGGAGAAATGTGCTGGGGGAGGGTTTGCTAATGGCAGCACATAATCACATTAATTAAAATATAACTGCCATTTAAAGATTTGTAGTGTGGAATTAGAGCATGTTGGGAACTGAGAAAATCAAGCTAGAGTGCATATTAGCACCATTACTCTGTGTTCCCTGCACAGCAGTCAGCAACCTCATGTGTCATAAATGTAATTTATGAGTGCTATTTGCTTTGAAATATATGTTTTTAGTTCACTCATTAGAATGTAAAAATTTGCAGTGTCTGCTTCAGGAGGTTCAAAATAAATTCACTAAAAGCTGAGACTCATGATGTGTTTTTAACAAATTCCTCAACAGTTTTTTTTTTTTTTTAATCGCAACTTTTGTTATTTCTTAAAATAAAAGCAACTGTCTTCCTTTCTGAAGACAAATTTAAGTCTCAATGCTACAATAAATTGTGCATCTTTAGTCATACTTACATAATTCAGTCTAATTTTTATTGCATCTTTAATAAACATAGTCCTCAATTTTGTCTCTTTGTTCCTAAGAAGGTTGGCGGGAACTGCTTAACGCTTTCAAGTTCGGCATATGCAGAGAAGATAGTTGAGAAAATGTCTTGTAAAGCTTTTCATTAGTCTCTTTCTCAGATCCACTCATTAGTTTTAAAGCTATCCTTGATCTAAATCAGTCCCATTTATATTTCACCTACAAAGAGGCTATGAATGTGCCCTGGATAAATTACCAAGGGACTATAGCAATACCTAGGGAAACTGTGCTTAATTGATTCTTAATAATGTCAAAAGGATTCTAGTTCCAGGAATCAGTGGAGTGTAACCAAATTGCATCTTACTAAAATCTCATACCTTTAATAGTGTAAGAATTTACAATAAATTTGTATTTTTCTTTGTTTGAACAACCCATACAGTTCTCCAGTTCTAGAACTACAATCTTAACCTTCTAAATAGATGGAATTAACTGAAATACAGTGTGCATGATTCTTAGAGACAGTGTGTTGCTGTATTTGTAAACTGCTTAGACAGCTTTCGAACACCAGTAATTTGAGTATGTTATAACTAAAGAGAGGATTGCTTCTGTCAGCCCTGGAAAACTGATATCCCAGCCACACTAATGAAGGATCTATTTATGTGGAGTCCAGGGCTATAGCTGATATTGTTTCTCAAGCTAAACCTTGTGTCACTGAGGAAGCAGTGCTTCTTGGAGCCAAGGATGACTCCTCCTGAGTCTTCAGCCCTTTAAGCTTTCAATAGGCTTGTTAGGTGTAAAGGTAGAATGCAGGAGCATTCCGGTAGTTTTCACGTAGAATAAAATAGGCATTAAAATGCATTAATGCAATTATATAGTCCCAATGTTTAGGGTTTTCTTTCTACTTGGGGTGCTGTGTTGCAATTTTCTGCCCATGTGTTCTTACTTAGTCCCTTTCACTAGTGGCATGTCATTTTAGGGTAGATAGTTGGGTATGGGGAGCTGTTTCTGCCTACAGAACAGAATTTTCATTATGTCTTGCTTTTACTTTACATGTAAATTTTGTTTTGATTCACATTTGTGGCATCTAGAAAAATTATATCTATTGAAATATTATTTCTGGTGTGTAGGGTAGTTAGTGTGGCAACTATAGACTTTTGGGGCCTTTTCAGCCTCGGTCCAAGAATGAGCCAATACAACCATTTAACTGTGTAATTAGGAAATTGAGACTCACTTCAAATCATTAAGTGATTGGTCCAAGGACACATAAAGGTAAATGCAAAGGTACAATCAACCTGTAGGAAGTACCTATATGTTTTCTCCCTTGATTTTTCAGTAAGTGTTTTCTATGTTCTACTAGGAAAACTGAGAATATCACTATTTTTGTTGTTCTTATTGTTTGATTTTTTTAAACTGTCATTTTGTTTTAATATAGTTTAATAAACATTTATTTTATGCCCTTGACTAGACACTGAAGGATCATATTTGGAAAACACATGGACTTGCACTTAAGTTATCTAGTTTGCTAGGATAGAGAAAAGCCACAAACAGAGGTATATTAAATCTCACTTGGCAAATGCTTAGATAGAGATGTGTGCTGGGTGTATTAGAAATATATAGAGAGCTTTAAGCATCTAAGGATAAAGGAAGAACATGTTTACAGGAAAGGACTATGAAACAGTATATTGTGTGCTGTAAAATATGTATGTTTATACTACCAGAGACTCCAGCGGGGAGCAAGGGTATGACAGGAGGTGAGACACAGGGGCCAAACCCTATGCCATATATGGGGCATTGGATCAGATAATGCAGGGCCACTGGTCACTTATCCACATGAGGGTGACGTGATCAGATTTTTACGTTAGATTGATCATTATGGGATAATATAAAGGATAAATTAATGGTACAAAATTTGAGGCAGAGAAACAAGTCAGGAAGCTGTTGATAGGACACCAATAGCAGGAATAGAGAGAAAAAAAACACATATTGAAAAGATTTAGAAAGAAAAGTTTCAGGACTTGAATACATTTTTATATGTAAGAGTGAGGAATGAGGAGAGAATAATCTCATGTTTTCTAGGCATCTGATATAGAGGCTAGCTTTATGACGTTTTCACCTGATTGACTGCCTAACTTGCTTTGGCATTTGCTTTACTTTGGAAATGCAAGAACTTCAGTCTGATTTAGTACTTTGAGGACAGTATAAAATAAATTAAACAACTTTGGAGTAAAAGAAACCTGAGTCAAGGCCCTCACTCTGTCATTTTACTTAATAACTGTGCTATTACTTTAGTTACTAGCTATGTTACTTTGGGTAAGATATTAACCTATCTTAGACCCAGTTTTGGAACTGCAAAATTGTGTTTCTTTGTTAAGACAATGCTATCAATGAGCTGATTTTGTAAGATGCTTAGTGTGGTGTCTGCAACCTAAGTGATTAAAAGGTGGTGTCGATTATTGTCGCTGCTCACTAAGAAGCATAGGTAAGGGATACTTCAGATGCAATTGAAAGTGTCAATATAAGCATCTTCTCTCTTGGGATCATGACTGACACTTCTTTTGTCTCCCTAAGCAAATAATATTGTGTTCATATAGATCAGGTTCTTAAGACATATTTGTCTAATGTATGCAAAAATTAATGAATGTCCCTATCCAACCTCCTGCAGAAAAAGAGGATTCCGACTTGCTGTTACAGTCATGTATTTAAACTGAAAGAAAATTTTACTTGCAATACTGCATGTTCTGCTAAATGTTAAATGACAAGCAAAGCTTCCAATAATGAGATTGGGGAATGCCATCACTCCACAGGTACGGAAGCCAGTTCATTGCAATTCAGCACTATAGCACAGGGACTAGGCTGCTTAATTTAGTGCTATCATCATTGTTTTTATATGAAAAGAGACTTAAATTGGAAATAGCCACTTACCAGCTTTCCTAGAGTGCCCTTGTTCCAGGAATGGGTAAGTGGTTTCTTTGGACCCTAACTGACATCTAGGTTCCCACGTACCAATTTTCTACATTATAGAAACTTGGTAACAGATTATGGTTGTCATACTGGTAAAAGTGAGGATTATTTCACATTTCTGAGTATAAAAATGAAGCCGAGTCACTATAAAATTTACCCTCTCTTTAGAAAAATTTTTCAAAGTAAAAATAGAAATCTTCTGGAGATCTTATTTTGACCTTAGTTCAACCCTTCACATTATTCCAAAGTGTTTTCAAATGGTTGTGCAAGTAATCAATAAAGTTTATAAAATGAATCGCTATGTATTAATTGGGTAGCCCCATTGCACATAACATAATAATATGGTAGGAACACTATATACAGCCCATTAGATGCCAAACACTTGTCACCTAATGCAAGCACAACAAAGCATAACAAAGCATCAACTGACAAAGGGCAACGATGGAGAAACTTTTCAGAATGCTTAGGGAAGATTCAAGTATAAAGTGACTTATAGTTGTAAGCTGTCTAGTTTTTTACCAAACAGACTGAACCTCAAGGTCTTCACTTCATGTCTTTTTTTTTTTTTTTTTTTTTTTTTTTGAGATGGAGTCTCGCTCTGTCACCCAGGCTGGAGTGCAGTGGCTGGATCTCAGCTCACTGCAAGCTCCGCCTCCCAGGTTCACGCCATTCTCCTGCCTCAGCCTCCCGAGTAGCTGGGACTACAGGCGCCCGCCACCACGCCCGGCTAGTTTTTTGTATTTTTTTAGTAGAGACAGGGTTTCACCGTGTTAGGCAGGATGGTCTCGATCTCCTGACCTCGTGATCCGCCCGTCTCGGCCTCCCAAAGTGCTGGGATTACAGGCTTGAGCCACCACGCCCGGCCCACTTCATGTCTTAAATGACCCTTTGAAAATACAGAATACCATATGGCAGCAGATTTCACTGCCATGACTAAAAGTGTCTATGTCACTAACTCTGACAGCTCCAAGTTATGACTCCTTTATAAACTTGGCGGTGCTTCTAGAATTATCATTCAACTGGAAGTAAAATGATCTCAATGAACACTTGACGCAAGATCAAGGGTCAAGAGGTGACAACTAGTGTCTAGGGAAGTTCCTGTGTTTAAGATTTCCCTTCTGCTGCTCACTCGCAAACACATGTATGTACCATTTGGTATTCCGTGTGTTATGATTACATAGTACTTTGTCAATTTTCCTTTATTGCAATAATTTAGGATGTATATTTGTGTGTCAGTGTTCTATCTATCTATATAGGTGTCTGTCTGCCTGTGATACTTTGTCATTTTTTAAGCATCAGAACACTAAAAGAGTACCTGGCACACAGTAGGAAATCTGTAAATAGTACCATGTGTTTAATGGAAGGAATCCATTTATATACTTAAGTGTTTTAAGATATGGTTTGTCAAAATAAAATATGTAGGTATCTTGTAGGAAAATTACCATAGCTTATGAGCAATAAAGCCACTGAAAACTTCCATTTTAAGACTATGGACTGAGTCCATGCTTCCAGCTTTCTACTCCTCTAGATCCCTGGAAATGATTGATCTGATGAGATACTTTATAAACCACATCTGTGCAGAAAAACAAGAAGAGTACCTCTTAGTTAACCAAAAACTCATATGAAAAATCCCACTAGATATATAGAAGACAAGATCAGATTGAAACTTTTGACAAATGTAACAAAATATTATAATAGTAAAATTAGTTTCTCTCTGTCTCAGTTTCAGCTAAGGACCCAAAAGAAGAGAATAAAATATTTGTTATGAATGCTTACCTCATTATTTGGGTGATGGTTACACTACAAGTCCATATTTCAACACTACACAATATATCCAGGTAACAAAATTCCACTTTCACCCCTTGAATATGTAGAAATAATTTATAAAATAGCTTAAAAAATAATACATACCAAAGTCTGAAGTGTTATATAAAACCTTGCAGGAAGGGCATGCTGCGAAATTATAAAGCGTGTTCTGCCATATGTTGCTTTTCACTAAACTGCAATGAGAATTTATGGGAGAGACCTGTGTGGAGGAATTATCTGAAGATGCTAGTCAGTATCCATTTTGAGAGAAGCAGGGCATCTGAAAGGAGGAGCACTGTGTGTGTTCAGAAAGCTTAGATGTATCTTCTCTGGAGTTGAAAGGCGTGGACAGGTGTTTGACTTACAGGCAAGTTCTAATGATGTTTGATTGACTTGAGCTGGCAGAGAAAAGAGAAGGAAGGCTGTTGAGAGAAAACCGCTTCCTACTGGTGACTTGTTTTCCTAGGGACCAGATGTGGGCCCATGTGAGGAATCCAATTTGGAGTTGCTTTCAAAGGAAAACTGCCTAAGAAAAAGTCTTGAAAACTGTGAACTATCCCAAACTAAGTAAGGGATATGTTGCTAAAAGCCCAGGGGAGGGGAGAAATTTTAAGTGGCCAGCTGGAGGAGATTATGTCCCATAGCCTAGGAACTACAAATCAAGATCTCCAAGGGCGCTGCAAATGCAACCCCAAAGAGGAACAGTTGTTTTTGGAATTGTATAATACCCAGAAGGCTCTGTTGCCAGATCATAATGGAAGACCCTATACACTACTTCCTTACCCCTGTCTCTCCTAGAACCAGATTCAGGAGGATCCCAAACAATCTAGGCTAGAGTATGACAGATGAGAAAATTGAATTAGAGTTTGGACAGTTGTCATATTATTGTAAGTTTGATTTAGATGTTTTTAATACTTGGAAAAAAGAGTTGTTTCATATGTAACAACAGCAACAAAAAGCTGTTGGATCTCCTTGAAATTTTATCTGAAAGGCAGGATTGAGTTGGTGTACTGAAAAGATTAGAAGGGAAAACCTGTAGGTTAATTGACTGTGTTGTTTCTGACTGTGCCCTTCAACATTCAACTCATTCCATAAATTGTTCATATATTTATAGGAAAATAGTGTTGTTGAAAGAAGGTCTTTGCCTAAAAGTGGAGGAATCTTGGCACGATAAGTAATTAAGTTCCAATTAACATGAATACAAGATGCAGTTCTACAGTAAGAGAAACTCCTGTGTGTGTATGTATACATACAAACACATGTGTATGCACGCACATGGCATAGGCCAGGTCATCCTCTCCAATGAAGAATGGAGGAGGGAGAATGTCTTCCTTTTCCATTCTCTATTCTTATTCTAAATGAGACAAAATATAATCCATGACAGAACATCATATCCTGACCTCCAGTCAAAGTTCCACAAGTAGTTTCAGGAGACAGCCTAATATGAATACCCTGATGGTAATTACTAAGTATTTGAAGAAAGGCAACACCATAACAAAGGCGCACCATCAACAAATGGTGTAATTACTATCAGAGAAAACAAAGTTAACAGAATGGTTACAACAGATTCTAAAATGAACTTTTTTATTTTAATTCTGAAAGAGATATGGACCATTCAAAAAGCCAATAAATATTATAACATTAAGTTTTATTTATACTGAATACAAAAGAAAAAGTAGATGAAATAAAATAGCTGGATGGTTATAGCTGAAAATTATTGAGCAGGAAATTGGGTAGAACTGTTCTAAAATAATAGAACATATAGAAGTTTTAAAAAATGGATGAATAGGCCAGGCGCGGTTCCTCACGCCTGTAATCCCAGCACTTTGGGAGGCTGAGGTGGGCAGATCACCTGAGTTCGAGACCATCCTGGTCAACATGGTGAAACTCTCTCCACTAAAAATACAAAAATTAGCCAGGTGTAGTGGCAGATGCCTGTAATCTCAGTTACTCAGGAGACTGAGGCAGGAAAATCACTTGATCTTGGGAGGCGGAGGTTGCAGTGAGCTGAGATTGTGCCATTGCACTCCATCCTGGGTGACAAGGGCAAAACTCGAAAGAAAGAGAGAGAGAGAGAGAGAGAGAGAGAGAGAGAGAGAGAGAGAGAGAGAGAGAGAGAGAGAAAGAAAGAAAGAAGAAAGAAAGAAGAAAAGAAAAGAAAAGAAAAAGGATGAATAAATAAATGTATGGGATATGAAGGATTGATTAAGTTGAGAATTTTTTTTTATAGTTAGTATTAGGCTAGAAAACAAAATCCCCCAAATTTCAGTAGCCTATCACATTGAGCTTTGATTTCTCAGTCTCCCAAATCTGCTCCATGTCCAGTCTGCTCTTCAGAGCAGTGTTCCATCATGTGCCAGCTTTGTAATTCAGACAAAAGAAAGCAGAGGATCATAATGGCACTATGCACCACCTATTCAATGCTTCCACTAGAGAGTTCATTGCCCACAGCAAGGTACATGGCAAATTCTAATTTCAGGGACGGAGAGATGCAGTCCTTGCTTGTGTCTGAAAAGAAAGAAAGCATCACAGTGTACAGATGGGTCAGAGAGGGAGAATGGACAGAAAATAATATTCAGAAGTATAATAAAAAATGTTGTCTTAGAACTGTAGCCAAACATTTATCTTCATGTGAAAATAATTCATAAAAGTTTACACTATCTGCCTAGCATGGTTCTGAATGCTAGATGTCACCTGTGTTTCAACAGTGATCAAAAGAGACACAAGCTTTGACCTCATGGCATTCAAGTTATAATAGAGGAAAACAAATAACATTGGCAAGTGGTTGACAAGTTTGATCAAGAAAAAAACAAAAGAGAATGTAAATACCAAAGAATTACAGAATATATAACAATAGAATATAACTTCAAAAACAAAAAAAATTACAAAACTAATAAGGAATATTCAGAGGTATTTACCAACAATTTGGAATTATTACATTACTACTGGAGAATGTAAAATTCCAATATCAGTATAAAGAAAAGTAGTATTAGAGCCAAAGAGAAAAGTAAAATGCTTCTCAAGGTCAGTAATCAGTATAACCTTTCTCCGTGATTTATCCAACAGCAGAGATTTCCTTAATTTTCTGTATTTAACTATTTACATAAAAGAATTACCTATTTATTGAAATGTTAAGAATTAAGTTCATAACCATATGGGTAAGTAGTTCTTTTGTTTTACACACGGCCCATTCATATTCTTGTGTATTCTTAATGTATTCTTGAAACCCTATTTTTATATTTTCCAGATAATTTTCCATTTAATTTAAATGTATATATCATGTTGCATATATACTGTCTAAAGTGAAAAAGATCTGTATCTCATATAATTTGTTTTGTTTGTTCTTTTTCATTTTGTTTTCTCTAATCTTGTCTTCACGCCTTATTTCAGTAAGTTGATCTTCAGTCTCTCATATCCTTTCTTCCTCGTGATCAATTCGGCTATTGAAACTTGTGTATGCTTCACCAAGTTCTGACGCTGCATTTTTCAGCTCCATCAGGTAATTTATGTTCCTCTCTAAACCGGTTATTCTAGTTAGCAGTTTCTGTAACTTTTTTTTCAAGGTTCTTAGCTTCCTTGCATTGGGTTATAACATGCTCCTTTAGCTCATACGAGTTTGTTATTATCCACCTTCTGAAGCCTACTTCTGTCAATTCATCAATCTCATTCTCCAGCCAGTTTTGTGCCCTTGCTGGAGAGGAGTTGTGATCCTTTGGAGAAGAGCTATTCTGGTTTTTAGGAATTTGCAGTGTTTTTGCGCTGGTTTTTCCTCATCTTCACAGATTTATCTACCTTTGGTCTTTGAGGCTGATGACTTTTGGATGGGGTTTTTGTGTGCGGATACTTTATGTTGATGTTGATGATGTTGCTTTGTGTTTATTAGTTTTTCTTCTAACAGGCCCCGCTTCTGCAGGTCTGCTGCAGTTTGCTGGAGGTCCACTCCAGACCCTGTTCACCTGGGTGTCACCAGCAGAACCGCAGAACAGCTAAGATTGGTGCCTGCTCCTTCCTCTGGAAGCTTCATCCCAGAGGGCTACTGATCTGATGCCAACCAAAGCTCTCCTGTATGAGGTGTCTATCAACCCCTTTTGGGAGGTTTCTCCCATTCAGGAAGCACAGGGTCAGGGAGCCACTTGAGGAGATAGTCTGTCTTTTAGCAGAGCTGGTGCACTGTGCTGAGAGAATCCCTCTTGTCAGGATCAATTGCTCTCTTCAGAACCAGCAGGAAGGAACAATTAAATCCACTGAAGCTGCACCCACAGCCTCCCCTTCCCCCAGGTGCTCTGTTCCAGGGAGATGGGGGTTTTGTCTGTAAGTCCCTGACTGGGGCTGTTACCTTTCCCTCAGCGATGCCCTGCCCAATGAGGAGGAGTCTAGAGAAGCAGTCTGGCCACAGACACTTTGCTGTGCCCAGCCCAGACCTCCTAGCCTCCTTAGCACTCTCAGGTGAAAACTGCCTACTCAAGCTTCAGTAATGGTGGACACCCCTCCCCACCCCAAGCTTGATAGTCTCACGTTGACTTCAGACTGCTGTCTGGCAATGAGGATTTCAAGCCAGTGGTTCTTAGTTTGCTGGGCTCTGTAGGAGTGGCATCCTCTGAGCCATACCACTTGGCTCCCTGGCTTCAGCCCCCTCTCCAGGGGAGGGAATGCTTCTGTCTCACTGCGGTTCCAGGCACCACTGGGGTATGAAAAAATACTCCTGCAGCTAGCTCAGTGTCTGCCCAAACCACTGCCCAGTTTTGTGCTTGAAACACAGGGCCCTGGTGGAGTAGGCACGTGAGGGAATCTCCCGATCTGCAGATTGCAAAATCCGTGGGAAAAGCATAGTAACTGGGCCAGGTAATACTGTACCTCTTGGTTTCCCTTGGCTTGGGCAGGGAAGTCCCCAGCTCCTTGCACTTCCCGGGTAAAGTAATGCCCCACCCTGCTTCTGCTCACCCTCCATGGGTTGGACCCACTGTCTAACCAGTCCCAATGAGATGAACTGGTTACCTCAGTCAGAAACACAGAAATCACCCACCTTCTGCGTTGGTCTCCATGGGAACTGCAGATCAGAGCTGTTCCTACTGGGCCATCTTAGCCCCTCCCCTTTCTTAATTATTTCCTTTCTTTTGTGTTCTTAATTTTATTTTGCTGACCTTTAATTTATTAAATAAAATCTTAACTCAATTATTTTCCTTCTGTTTTAAAACTAATTCAATTATTTAAAGTTTTGTGTATCCAAAATAAAATGTTAACACTTTTTTGTATACTATAATCTGCAACATTCTTTTTTCTTTCCTGATATTGAAATTCTGCTTTTGTTTTTTACCCAGTAATTATGTTGGTAAGGATTTCTTTTTAACTTTCAGGTGATAAATCTGGTTATCATACTTTTAAAAAGTATTCATCTCTTGATTTCTTCAGTTGTCATCAAATAATGTAAATTATGAAAATTTTAACTTTTAGGCTGAAAGAAAGCAGTTCTTATGGCCTAGAACATTAGTCATTTTTGTAAAAGATCTGCAGACAATACAAAATAATTATCCTCACATTAGAGCATGCAAAGTTTTATGTATTATAGACATTAATCAATCCAATTCCCTATCTTACATTTTTTTGTTCAGGTGAACTGTTAACAATTAAAAGAAGGTGTAACGTCTGGAAAATTGACTGTTTATAAAACTTGTCCATTTTTGTAGTTGATATTATGTTGTATAAACCATAAAGGGTCATTACTATTATGTTTTCATTAGTACCTACAACCTTTTAATATGAAATTTTTCATTTAGTATTATTTAATACATTTTGACTCTAATTTATCATTTTAGACAACATTCAGCATTCCAATTGCTATTGCTGTTCTTTTATTTGTCTCAAGAAGCAAAAAATTTCTAAAAATTTCTCAAACAAAAGAGAGTATAACACAAGAAGACACATGCATCGAAACCCAATCTGAGAACCTCTTAGAACAGAAGTTTACAAACTTCTTGTCTACCATAAAACAAACAAACAAAAAAACCCCACACGTGTTTCTGTTCACTATTTAAGGGTTTACAAGCAAAGTCAAAATTAAGAATAATATAAATGTACTTACATAAGAGAAAAAAACAGTTTCTGCAAAATTCAAAATATAATAATTGAACAAAATATTTTACTATACAGATTGATTAATAAGAAGAATAGGATTATTTTCTGAGGAGACAGCATTTTGCTTAATTGGGGTTCAGAGTTACTGTTTCCCATCATGAAAATCAATTGTTAATTGCAAATGTTCTTCTGTTAATAATGATCTGTTATGAGATTTTACATACTCCATTTTAGACTATGAAATGTGTGTTCTTTCATACAGCATGTCTTATAACACTGTGGTTTAACTGTAGTGATGTGATCACCACATAGTCTCTGTCACAAGTATTCCACTCTGCCACAATAGCATAAAAACAGCCATGAACAATTCATAAATGAATGGATGTGCTATGTTCTAATAACTTCATTTATGAACTCTGAAATTTTAATTTAATTATATTCTTATATGTCACCAAGTTTTTTTTTTTGGGGGGGGGGTTAAAATAATTTAAACTTGTTAAACTATTACTGCTTTGTGAGCGGTACAAAAGTAGGATGTGGGCTGTATCTGGCCGATGTGCTGTGAATTGCTGAGCCATGCTTTAGAAACAGGAATTCCTGATGAATGCCTCCTTTTCAATCTTTCATAGGCCATTTACTGTTTTTCTCATGATGTCCCTGCTTCTCTCAATTTTTCATTTCCTGATACTATTTTTCAGATTCCTCATCCCCTCCTCAAAATATCTTTTCTCTTTCTTATCCCTTTCTTCTTAATTTCTCTTTTAGTCTTTATTTTATTTTATTTTTCATAGAGACAAGGTCTCACTGTATTACCCAGGTTGCTCCCCAACTCCAGGACTCAAGCAATCCTTCCGGGAACCTTGGCCTTGCAAAGTACTAGGATCACAGGTATGAAGCACTGTGTCAGGCCATTCTTATTAATAATTTCTTAATTTCTTCTCCTTCATGTTGCATTTCCTATTGGCCTCCCTTATGAGCATGCCTTCACTCTGCTTCACAGAATTTATTTGACTTTAGTTGCTACCCTGCATTGCCCCATTAACTCAGCTGTATTTCCTAATTCAAATAACTAAGACAGAGGGAATTTAATTGCTCTCATTTATTATCCCATAATTTTCATGTCTTAACGTAAATCACAGATATTCCCAAGAAATGGTTGTCCCTGAGTCCAGAGTACATCCTCAGCCTAACCAACCATGAGGAAGTGGTAGTGTAGTGGATCTCCTTCAGTCCTATTTATGGCCACCTCCTTAACATGGGCTGTGTGGCAGATATGTCTACTTAGAAGGAACCTCAAAGCAAGATACGCATTTTGAGTCTCAATTTGTCCCGTGCCTTTTTTTTTTTTTTTCCTGAGATGGAGTCTCACTGTTGTCGCCGGGCTAGAGTGCAGTGGGGCGACCTCAGCTCACTGCAACCTCAGACTCCCAGGTTCAAGTGATTCTTCTGGCTTAGCTGCCCAAGTATCTGAGATTACAGGCACCCGCCATCACGCCTGGCTAATTTTTGTATTTTTAGTAGAGACAGGATTTCACCATCTTGGCCAGGCTGTTCTCGAACTCCTGACCTCAGGTGATCAACCTTCCTAGGCCTCCCAAAGTGCTGGGATTACAGGCGTGAGCCACCACGCATGCACTTTCTTTTGTTTTTCATATTTTCATGTTACATTTCATCAAATCCTTTCATTTTAGATATTCTGAATCACTTTGATTTTAGGTGTGCTTTTTGTCAAATATGACGTGGTTACCTCAACTTTGGTATGTTTGACTTTAATGGGTTTCCTGACCTTGCTCTATGGTTATCATTTACCCTTCTAGGTGACTTTTATAATCATCTTGCCAATTCTCATAAAATTGTAGTTGTAATTTTGTTTTTTTAATTAATTTGGAGATAAGTGACATCTTCACCAAATTTTATCTTTTCATCTCGAAACATAATGGGACATTTTATTTATGAAGGCCTCAGGATATTGGGTGCAATCCTGCAGTTTATTTTTATTGTTACTTCTGTTTTAAATAAGATAGTTTTACTGAATTTTTAAATTTTACAAAATTGTTGATTAATCATATATATGGAATATGCATGCAAACATGCACACACACACACACACACACACACACACACACAGTTGCCCCTATATATTCATGGGGATTCAAATCCAGGACCCCTAAATCCCTTATATAAATGGCAGGTAGAATTTGTGTATAATCTACACACAGTTTTCCATATCTTTTTTTTTCTTTTTGGAGACAGATTCTCACTCTGTCGCCCAGGCTGGAGTGCAGTAGTGGGATCTCGGCTCACTGCAGCCTCCACCTCCCGGTCTCAAACAATTTTCCCGCCTCAGCCTCCAGAGTAGCTGGGATTACAGGTGCCCACCACCACGCCCAGCTAATTTTTGTATTTTTAGTAGAGATGGGGTTTCACCATGTTTTAAATAAACTATAGATTAATGAAAATGTTTAATAGAAAGTCTACACATTGCTTCATTCACTTGGATTCAAATTCAAGGTTGGTGTTATGAAACTGTGTGGAAATTTTTTTTTCTGATTATTTGCAATCCACAGTTGGTTGAATAGTCAGACGTGGAACCCACAGAAATGGAGGACCAATTATATATATATATATTTTTTTTTCTGGTCTTAATTGTCTAGAACCTCCACAGTCATATGTAAAAATAGTGGTGATATTATGCCTCTTTTTTAAAAAAGAATTATTTCTATGTTCATTCCTTTTTCCCATTCAGTGAAAATTTTTGAGTGTTTAGAGAATGTCCCAGGATTTTGGAATTCTGGTGAAAATACCAGTGAAAAATACCTTGGCCTTTTGAGTCTGCAGTCTAGCGACGGAGACAGCCACAAGAAGTGTAATAAATAGGTAACCGTACAATATCTTAGCTGTAGAAAATAAAAGGTAGAGCAAGGTCTAGGGGATTGTGAGAAGGAAATGAGATGAGGGACTACAATTTCAAAAAAAGTATTGTCCAAGTAAAACTCATGGAAAATGATCAATTCTTAGTTATCCCAAAGATCTCAAATTGAAATGTCGAGCTGCTGCAGGTCCTTCAGTAGGAGACCATACAACTACCTGGAGAATGGCACAAGTTAGGTTTTGGAACTTAGAATAAACCTCTTACCATCACTGAAAATGTTGTCATTAATGAAACTGGAAGTATGTTGTGACTTTTGGTATGTTTCCATCAATGAATCAGTGTCGATAGAACACAGTTGATCAACATAGTTGATATAGTTTGGATGTTGTCCTTGCCAAAATATTATGTTGAATTTTACTTTCCAATGTTGAAGATGTGGCCTGGTGGGAGATGTTTGGATCATAGGAGCAGTTTCTCATGAATAATTTAGCACCATCCTCTTGGTACTGTCCTTAAGATAATGAGTTAGTTCTTGCAAGATCTGGTGGTTTAAAAGTGTGTGGCACCTCCACTCTGTCTCTTGCTCCTGATCCCATCATGTGAGACACCTGCTCCTCCTTCACTTTCTGCCAAAATTGTAAGCTTCCTGGGGCTTCTCCAGAAGCAGATGCCAGTGTTATGCTTCCTGTACAGCCTGAAGAATATGCTTCTGGTACAGCCTGAAGAACCAGAACCATGAGCCAATTAAACCTCTTTTCCTATAAATTTCCCAGTATCAGGTAAGTATGGCCTAATACAACAGCATAGACTTATTATTTTTGATCTTGGTCTTCTGAGAAATGAGAGTAAATGGATACCTAGTAGAAAGCTCTCCTTTGGTTCTGATGGCCTAGTGCTGAAAAGCAACTTTTTTTTTTTTTCTTGTTATTTTTTCCTTCCTTTTTGTTTTTTTTTTGTTTGTTTGTTGTAACACCAGTTCCTTACCCACATAGCTGGGGAAAAATTCCTTCTGCATTTTGCTAATACTTTCAATTAGGAGGATCATGCCTTTCAAAATCCAAATGAACTATAATATCAGCAATATTTAAAAATGTTTTTAATTCTAATTTTTGGTTACTTTGTGAATCACCTATACATATGTTTAAATAAAATTGGGAGAAGGCAGGAGTTAGTTGCCAAAAGCTATTTTAATGTAGGATATTTTAATTATTATTTCAGCCTGAAATATTCACTAGTTCTATTGTTCTTTAATATTCATAACATCACCAAAAAAGAGCCCGCATTGCCAAGACAATCCTAAGTCAAAAGGACAAAGCTGGAGGCGTCACGCTACCTGACTTCAAACTATACTACAAGGCTACAGTAACCAAAACAGCATGGTACTGGTACCACAACAGAGATATAGACCAATGGAACAGAACAGAGTCCTCAGAAATAATACCACACATCTACAGCCATCTGATCTTTGACAAACCTGAGAGAAACAAGAAATGGGGAAAGGATTCCCTATTTAATAAATGGTGCTGGGAAAATTGGCTAGCCATAAGTAGAAAGCTGAAACTGGATCCTTTCCTTACCCCTTATACGAAAATTAATTCAAGATGGATTAGAGACTTAAATGTTAGACCTAATACCATAAAAACCCTAGAAGAAAATCTAGGTAGTACCATTCAGGACATAGGCATGGGCAAGGACTTCATGTCTAAAACACCAAAAGCAACGGCAGCAAAAGCAAAAATTGACACATGGATCTAATTAAACTAAAGAGCTTTTGCACAGCCAAAGAAACTACCATCAGAGTGAACAGGCAACCTACAGAATGGGAAAAAATTTTTGCAACCTACTCATCTGACAAAGGGCTAATATCCAGAATCTACCAAGAACTCAAACAAATATACAAGAAAAAAGCAAACAACCCCATCAAAAAGTGGGGAAAGGATATGAACAGACATTTCTCAAAAGAAGACATCCATACAGCCAACAGACACATGAAAAAATGCTCATCATCACTGGCCATCAGAGAAATGCAAATCAAAACCACAATGAGATACCATCTCACACCAGTTAGAATGGCAATCATTAAGAAGTCAGGAAACAACAGGTGTTGGAGAGGATGTGGAGAAATAGGAACACTTTTACACTGTTGGTGGGATTGTAAACTAGTTCAACCATTATGGAAAACAGTATGGCGATTCCTCAAGGATCTAGAACTAGATGTACCATATGACCCAGCCATCCCACTACTGGGTATATACCCAAAGGATTATAAATTACTCTACTACAAAGACACATGCACACGTTTGTTTATTGCGGCACTATTCACAATAGCAAAGACTTGGAATCAACCCAAATGTCCATCTGTGACAGACTGGATTAAGAAAATGTGGCACATATACACCATGGAATACTATGCAGCCATCAAAAAGGATGAGTTTGCGTCCTTTGTAGGGACATGGATGCAGCTGGAAACCATCATTCTTAGCAAACTATCACAAGAAGAGAAAACCAAACACCGCATGTTCTCACTCATAGGTGGGAACTGAACAATGAGATCACTTGGACTCGGGAAGGGGAACATCACACACTGGGGCCTATCATGGGGAGGGGGGAGGAGGGAGGGATTGCACTGGGGAGTTATACATGATATAAACGTTATGCACATGTACCCTAGAACTTAAAGTATAATAAAAAAAAAAAAAAAAGAATTCTTGTAACAATGTAAAATACAAACAATCTAAACTTTAAAATAAGCAAAAATATGAATATACAATTAACTAAAATACAATTAACTAAAGATCATATATAAATGATTAATAGGCTAATTAAAAGGTGTTCACCATCCTTAGCCATCAGGCAAATATGAGATAACACTACATGCTACACTGGCTAAAATTTTTAATGTCTGACCCCACTAACTATTAGTAGAAATCTCATGTACTTCTTGTGAATATGTCAAAGTGGACAACCATTTTAGCAGTTTTAAAGTTTCTAAAGACAGAGACTTTACCCTTTTTACCCTTGAAATCAGCAGTTTCATGAAGTGAGTTCTAGAGCTCACTCATGCTGGCCTTACGAGAGATTTTTATACACATCTTCTCAACTCTGTCTTCAGGGATGTAACGTTTGTAGATTTATATCAATCATGGTTAAAATATTTACACTATGGCAACCGGCAACCCCGACAATCAAAATTTTCTCTTCCTCTTGCCATCCAGAAAGCTGGATGTTAAACATCTCCCATCATGCCTGTACTGCAATTTTACATCCAGGTATTTACCTGATAAATGAAATATATATCCATAAAGACTGTTCACGAATATTTATTGCAGCTTTACTCATAATATTCAATTTGCAAAGAACCCATATGTCTATCAAGCAATAAATGGATTAATAAATTGTGATGTAGACCCCAGCAATAATAAATGAAATAATATTATGGCTTAGTACTCACAGTAATGAATAATGAACTATAGGTACTTGCAAATGTGCATGTATGTGTGTGTATATATATATATATATATATATGCGATTTATTCTCATAGGATCAAAAATTAGGCAATATGAAAGAAATCCTCAGGTCAAAGTGAAATAAGGATAAAACTTAATGGGTAAACTATGCAACGAGTCTGTCCTGAAGAACTTTGCAGAATCTTGCATTTTTAAATGTAAACATTTATATTGACATATAAACATATATAAGTCAAATAATAAAAAAATTGGATAGCTTGTTGAATATTCACAAAGTTAACATACCCACATAACCAAATTCAGATTAAGAAATTACATTTACCACAACATGAGAAGCCGTCTCCTGCCACATTTCAGTCACTGCCTGGCTTGCCGTTCCAAGGACGATGACTTCCTAAATTCTAACACCATTTATTAATTTGACCAACTGTTAAACATTATATGAAAAGAATAGTAAATCTGCACATGTGCCCCTGAACCTAAAATGAAAGTTCAAAAATAAATAATTATGCCATAAAAAAAAAAAAAAATATTCATAACATCAGAATAGTTTAAGTGCTAATATGCATGTTATATAATTTCATTTTATTGCTTAAAGTGATTATGATAGTGGAATATACAAATTTTTGTCCATTTTTATTGACAAATTTGAACTTGTTATGTAAAAAAAGTTAAACTTGATTCTATTTTTACATTTTGTTTAAACCATTTTCAAATACTATTTTTATATGTAGGAGAATAAGCACATAAATCTTTGAATTTATTAAAAATACTCTAAAATTAGGCATGCTGAGTTTTAAGATAATTTAAATAGATTATGAATTAAAGAAAATATACTAGTTTTTAAAACATTATATTTTTGAGGGCTTTAAAAAATTAATTATACTTTGGGAGGAAGAATTGTAAGAATAGATAAAATTCCATATTACTAAAAGATGTCAAATAAGCAAGTTTATATATTGAAAACCTAATTGTGAAACTGAAATGCTTATTTTATTTATACACCTAAAATACTATTCCATAGCTATTTTTATCTCAGTTTAACCAAAAGTTTGTCTTTGAGAGCTTTTCTCCTATAATTAGATTACATTTCATCTGGGAAAATTCCAGATTTTTTCTGACTCACTCAATGTAAGGCTTATTCCCAAATTTATAATCTTTCATGGTCTTACTATACTGCTGCAATCAGTGGCATAAGTTTAAACTGATATTTCCCTCACCTAATTGAAGAATAGAATTGGCTGTAAATATTGATATAAACTGTATGAAAGTCAAAAGAAACGAAGCAGATGGAGTACTAAAAGTAATAACTAGGCCGGGCACGGTGGCTCACACCTGTAATCCCAGCACTTTGGGAGGCTGAGGCTGGTGGATCATTTGAGGTCAGGAGTTTGAGACCAGCATGGCCACTAAAAATACAAAAACTATCCAGGCATGGGTAGTGCGCGCCTGTAATCCCAGCTACTCAGGAGGCTGAGGCAGGAGAATTGCCTGAGCCTGGGAGACGGAAGGTGCAGTGAGCTGAGATTGTGCCACTACACTCCAGTCTGGGAGACAGAGTGAGACCCTGTCCACTCCCACCTCAAAAAAGAGTAACAACTATTTAAACTATGCATATATTCACACAATCAATTATTTTAGTCACAATTACAATTTAGTTTGTTTCATCACATCTATTGTTCACACATTTGCTTTTGAACGGAACAAAAACACGGTCTTTCCTGCTCCACCACATTTAATCACAGTATAATCAAAGACAAGATTAACCTTGTGGCAAGGTGGTAATTTCACTATCAGTGGAAGGCACAAAAATACTGTAACCACAATGGCTAAAACATTAATAAATGTTAGTATCCTGAAGTAGTATGGTGAACTGAACACATTGGTCAAGGAAACAGAAAAAGGGACAAATCATTTCTTCTAATTTTTATACATTATTTTCATCAATGACTATAAGACAAATGTAGCCAGCAAATTCAGTAAACCAAATGTATGAAAATCAACTGAGATTTAAATGTTTAAATGTGTTGTTAGAATATGTGTGATCAGTTAAATCACTCTTTGATGTGTTGATTTTTCAAGTAGATGTGAGACAATTGGTAAATTTAATAAGATTCACACTGATATTTAAAAAAACATTCTAATGTTAAATCAGAGCAAATATTTCAGTCATAAAAAAGTAAAAAAAAATATACAAAAGCCATCACTGCCACCCCCCAATTAGTGACAGGAATAAAGATGAGTTAAAATATTTAATCTTCGTTCTCTTTTTTGCATGACTTTATTTCTTTGCAATATATGCAGGAAATACAAGAAAACAAAAGATATGTACTTATCAGAGTTGTGTATGAAACAAAAAAGTGCCCTTTCTCCCATGGATGGACAGTAAATGGGCCTAAGACCAATGAAGATTCTTGGGTTCTAAAAATATTCTTAGGATTAATTTTCTTTCAAAAAATAATTTTACTTCATTTGTTAGAGCTTTATGTAATTATAGACATTAATCATTTTGCATTTGTACAAGTTAGGGGATCAATTTATGCATTTTAATTGTTAGCACAAATAAAGTCTATATATTTAATGTGCTTATTTCAGAGTAAAAATTGGCAACTAAGATAAAAAAAAACTTAAGGAAGCTGTTTACTTAAAACAACAGAGAAATCCAATTATATTTTTAATATAATATAATTAATATAAAAACAATGCTAAGAAGAGTCCTTGCAAATGCTCAGGAAAGTTTGACTACTGTATCACTTGAAAAAAAAAGTGTCTATGTGTCTTTGGATTACTTCTAGAATGTGGATTTTCACCAGTGCAGGTTAACTGTCATTCTTAGTAGTCCATGCATCTGAGATCATTCTACATACATAGAACAGATTTTTGAAATATTAGGCAAAGACGAATTCAAATTATAGAAAACCTCTACTTCCAAATTTTAATTTAATATATAACATTGTGGTAGAAGTGCAAATGAACATCAGTTCATAGATTTATGAGTAATTCAAGAGGAATAAAGAACATGAGCCAAAAACAAGTGAAATTTTAATATTTGGAAATGTAGAACTTGAAATGTTTTAGAAAGAATGTGGAATACAATGGCATATTTGAAATGAAAAACTGTCTCTTCTGTACACCCATCTTTGATCAATCACAACTTCTTCCCTCCCTGCTTCATGATCCTCTGTTGAATACTTTCTCCCCACTGTCATCTATTTTCTTTCTCAGGGGCTCATCCACACTCCTGTGGTTCTCCTAGGCGCATCCTGACAGCTGGGAACAGCCGTGAGGCAGGCAACTAAAGCTTGAGCTGTGCCCTATGCAGTAGCACATTACACCGTTCCTTTCCTTGCTCACTCAGAAACAGAAAGTCAACCATGAAATACTGTCTGGGCTTGCCTGTCTGTGACCATTCATGACAAACAAAGAGCCTAAGCAACAAAATAAATAAATAAACAAATCACTCTGATTGGTTTAATATGAATCATCTTAACAATTTGCATATACATAAAAAACTTCAAGATTAATGACCATTGCTTAAAGCCTCTTTTATAATAAAAATGAACCACCACTTGATCATGCTTGACAGTTTGCAAAATATATTCATGTAGTTTATGGATCATAGTTATTCGCCTACCTAAAGATGTTGCCAAAGTTCAACCCTGGGCAGTTAAAACAAGAGCAGTTGACACAGTGTGTGCCTGAGGAACAAGCACTTAAGCTAGCACTCTCACCTGTCTTCAGATTTGTTACCTGCTCACCACCGGGCAGGCTACATGCAAGGAATTCATGGACAGATAAAACATGGCCCCTTTCCTTGAAGAGTTTACAATCCACCAGGGGAAAAAAGACACATAGACAGTAATTTTGAATACTATGTAATATGAAACCTGCCCTGATAGAGGAATGCCTTAGGCACTACCAGAGGACAGATGTTACTCACAAGTAAGTGTGTGTGTCTTTAGGGGCAAAACCTTCATGGAGAGGTGATGCCTGACTTGAATTTTAAGAGACGATAAAGAAAAAAAATAATAGTAGGTGAATTAGAAGGGAATGACTGAGCCAGAAGATAGTGGACCTGTACAAAAAATAAAGTTATATAAAGTAAAATACAATAAAAGTAAAACTACATGTGGGGGGAAACACAAAATTCCTTACTATAGGAGCATGAAGGAAAAAGGGGAGGTTCAGGATGAAGTTGGAGAGAAATGTAGAGATAAGATCAAAGGATTTTCATCATCACTAGCAAGGATTTGGACACTTAATCAATATAAGCAAATTACGATGTTTATCATTTTAGATAGAATCCTTATAATTTAAAAGGAGGATGAATTTTAGTTAGACAAAACTACTCATGAACCTGTAATACAAGTTATAATTAAAAGTACTACAGGAGGCAAAATAAAAAAAGACACCCTCCAACTCCCTAGGTCTCAGGCAATACATTTGATAAGAAAAATAATTATATGTATTTGCACATGCAAACAGACAATCTAGTTACAACAGAGAACAAAATGAGTCATGTGTCTATTAAGCGCCTGCTATTAAGCCTTGTCTGAAATGATTTAAGTACATGTCATAGAGGAGTTCAAATATAAAAAATTGCTAGGATTATCATTGAGGAGAGGAAGAGGAAGAATATTTCAGAGGGCAGATGGAATACACAAACATGAAGAGTGGAAAATAAAAAAAAAAAAATTTCTGTGTTGGAACAATGAGGAAGTCTGTCTAGCTAGACAGATAGCAGACAGTTGCCAATTCTGCTAGGTTGTTACTGCAAACAGGATTCCAATTTCTCACCAACAGAAAATGCAGTGATAGTCTCTGTGTGAGCAAGCCATTGGTCTCAAGCAAACATAATTGAAGATATTTTTAGCAATGATCATCATAGTCAAAGTTAACGGAAAAGAAAAGAGGAAAAGATAAGTAGATTAAAAGGTAACAGAAGAGGTACTGCAAGAGTTAACTGACATTTGTAAACTCTAAGAGGCACTGGGGATTATGGGAAAAAGGCATAGGCAAATGTTTGACAAAAATTCTTCTTCAAATTGCCTTTGTTTTCAAACTGATTATTTCACCACTGTGAAGATACTGTTTACGTGCAAAGCCACAAGTCATAGCAAGGGTCTGTGGCATGACCTACAGTTATTCAACTTTAGAATCTTTCTCACCGAGACTGTGAGTCAGTATTAGTACCAATGGTTGAATATAGGAATACAAATGTCCCTGATGCTTTGACTGAAAGGTGTTGATGAAGTTGCTTGAGGAATTATTTTCCTGTAAGTCTTTGTTTCCCTGACAGTTTGCTCATTATAACACAGTGTTCATCGAAGAATTCACATCCGATCTAAATACTGGCATGTGGCTATAAACTTTGAATTTCAAGAATGCTGCTTAGCTGCTCATAACATAACATAAAAGCTAGTTTATTTGGGGGAGAAGGGTCAGAAAAAATAACTAGTAATTTTCTTTCACTGACATCAGTAAAAACTGCTTCCTGCTAGGTCAATGCATAAAAATGTAGTTCTAATACCTTTGTAGTACCTGAACACTGACATCTCTATGTTTAGAAATGAGTGCTGTAAATCTTCAGAATTTTATAAATGAACAGAAAACCGGGTTTTATTATATGTAGTGTATAAAATATTGTGATTATCATTGTTGGTGATAATAACAAGAAGAAATTATCCAAGGACAAATGAATGTATACTTTTCCAACTTATGTGTTGATAAAGTCACGTAAGTGAATTAAAACCTGGTAATCTCTACAGGGAAATATGTTATCCTCTATATGCACAAATAATAATAAAAGAATAAGTCTATTTTCAGCATTTATTAAGTACAGCATGCTACCTTGCATCTATCATGCAATGAAGCATTAAAAGATAACTTACGGAGAAAATAATATTTTAAACTTTTTAGTTGTACTTTGCTAACCATTTCTTTTAATGAACTGGTTTCCTGATCAGAACAATGCTGTGTAAATTTTGATCATTGTATTTTTTTTCATCTGTATTTCTTTCAAGACTGGATAGCTTGAGTTTGTTGCTTGTCCCCCATTAAATGGCCTGAACCTTATCTCAAAGCTTAAACCACGCTTATGTTACATAACACCCAAGGGGAAATTTGTTTCCTGCAGGACCTCAGTTAAAACGATGCCTTTTCCACATAAAGATCCTTAATATTTCTGAAGTCACATTTTCCCTGAATGTTAAAATCTGCTTTCCATTACGTAGTAATGGTAAAGGATTTTGCCTGGGCCTCTGTGATCCAAAGCTCACCTCAGCAGGGTCACTGCACTCTCTTAAAGTCAACCTGAAGAGCAACATTTAGGGGGAGGTACTGTTCACCAAGCTCCACTTCAGCTGAGGCAGAAGCAAGGCTGTGCTACTCAGAGTGGAATCCCATCATTCTAATAGCACAAGGGCTTTTACTGAGCTGGGATATTTCTTAGCTAATTGTTGTTAATTAAGTTCACACTTCCAAAAACAGAAAAGTTAAACATTTACATTTCCAGCAGGTGAAAAGTGAAGGAGAAAAAGCAAATAATGAGTAGCTTTAATGATCACTCTCAACCAGCTGCTAAATTTTCATTTTATCCAAATTAAAAAAAAGTTCTTGTGTTTTCTTAGATAGCATTTGTTAATAAAGGCCAGGAAATAGCTAGGTGACTTGGAGATGTAACCCCTACGGAGGCACTCTCTGATTGATTGGTTGGCACCTTAATTTCCTATGGTAGATGGTTTCATGCTGAGAGCCCCAGGGTTTAGGTCTCACAGTTTCTAAAAGCTGATTGCTGGGGTTCTGGCGTCAGAGGAAAGTATGCTGCTCTACGGTCCAGAAGGGGAGAATCACTTCCTCTTGAGTAATGTTAGCAGCCTGTAACGCAGAGGGGGCCATTGAAAAAGTTAGATATTATTTGAACTCATTAATATGCTGCTACGAAGGCAATTATTATTAAAATGGACAAATCCGTGGCCTCATGAAAAAACTATGTTTAATGAAGCTTGCAAGTGGAAATTTCTTTCTGCTATTTATCGCCAAATATCAAGGTAAGACCTTCTTGAGTGAGGGAATAACCTTAGTCCAAAGAAAATCTGCCATGGTACAATCACATATATGTAAAGGTTAAGCATGTACCTAGACCAGAAAGACAATTCTGGTTTGATTCTAACAGGAACAGATGACCATTCTTCTGTAATCTTTTATCTGGAAAAAAAAAAAATATTATCCAAATAATACATTCACAAGTTCTAATTTCAGTACCTCTTCATCATTGAGAGGAAAGGTGATTAAATATTTAGCACTCGCAGCTCCCCATGGAATAGTTATTATAATCTCCATTATAAAATGAAGAAAAAACACTAAGAAGGATTAAATAAACTGCCTAAGGACACACATCTAGACAGTGACACAGACAGGATTCAAACTTATATCTGCCTTAAAGCAGAGCCTCTTTTACGTCCCTATGTTTCCTCCCCATAAATAATTACTAAGATTATACTGTATGAAGGATACTGGGAACAGTCCATGTAGGCTACAAGTAAACAGAAGATCCTTTATTCTGTGCATTAACTGATGTAGCAAATTTTATTGATACAGTGGTACAATCACTGTGTATGGAGAAGGAGCACTGATCATTAAGACTAGGACTCTCCAGGAAAATCTTCAAGTGAAGCTTGGAAAGGAGTAGACAAAGAACCCCTGGCTGGAAGGAGGGCATGCTCAGAACTGATGTGGGTAGGGGCTGCTGCCTTGTGTTCCTTTCCTCTTCATTGTGGGCACATGAGACAAGATCTTACATGTAGTGAATGAGAAGCAGATAGTTGTTTAATTAATGGGCATGGGGACAAATTACTGACATAATCTGGCTGAAGTGAAGATGTCATGTTGAAAAATGGTTAGAGATAAAATTGGGCGGATACGTAAATGGAGCTTGTAGAATGATCTTATTACATGGCTCTGGATTTTAACCTTCAATCTCTGAAAAATGGGAGAAATGCAAGTTGGATGGTAAAAGACAAAGAGGAGATGTGTTGCCTAGGAGGGATTGAAAGGGGAGAGTTCGGTGAGAGAGAGACAGAGCCCAGGTGCAAAATAATGAGAATCTGGTCTGAGGGTGGCAGGGGAAGATTTGAGGAATACCCTTGCTCTGAAATAATGGAAAACTACTTCAAGAATAAGTATGGCCAGTATATTCCAACAAAATGAACACATTCCTTTTAACAATTCTCCTTTACAATTGAAAATATAGAAAAAAATTATATTACAATGAATTTATTTAGATTCTAAGAAACAAATTTTGAGGCAGTTTGCTTTTTAATTTGATTAATATTTACTATTCAATTGCAGTCTATATTCTTTTGTGTGTATACTAACAATGTGATCTGCTGATAAAACCTTATAGAGTCTACACTGAAAAGAGGCACCAGACTTTCCCAGTAATTTAGCAAAGGACTTGGTTTTTGCATTTTAAGCGGAAAAAATATGATGATAAAATCTAGGCCAGGAAGATAACTTCTTACCACAGCATTTAATCATATTAAAAGTTAAAAAAAAAAAAAGAAACCTATTGGCTTCTCTAACTTCTTTTCATTGTGAAAAAAAACTTAAAAAAAAAAGTTAAAAAGTATAAGATCATCTGTTATTCGTACTTAATAGCATTCAGTCTTTAAGTGAATATTTTGTTTCCAACTCTGTCCTCCTACTATAACAAAAGAAGGTATGTTGGTGACCCGCCACAAGTCAAGTCTAACGCCATAGTACATGCACATTATTCTTATGCTCAGGCCTTTCATAGGGCAGCCAGGGTAAACTGACACCCAGAAGTCATCCAGAGTTGCCCTTCAAAATCACTTGCAGCTATTTGTTATTTAATCTCCACAACAACGCATTTGTGACATAGGTTAAGATCTCTTTGTAAGTAACCAGATGGCTGAGTCAGGTCACATGAAATTCAGAGTTTTAGGGCTTTATTCAGCTGCTCAATTTTCAACTCTCTGTTTATTAGACCAAAGTAAGTAATAAGACCTAACCCAACTATGTAGTCAAAATGCGTGATCATAAAAGATGTCTTGGCTGCAATAAAGTTTTTGAACCAAAAAATAAATAAAAAGATGTTTCATACAGGTATGGAGTTTGAGTTTACGGTTAACACAATAACAGTCTTAGCATTAAGGGCGTATGTTTCTTAAAACCTCTTTAGAGCCCAGAACACTCACTAATACAACGCGGCAGATGGCATATAAATAAGCCTGCTTACGATTTTGTACAGCTTTTGTTTTAAACTTTATTAGTCCACAAAGGAAATAAGGAGAAATGTTATCTATGGAAAAAATGTAAAAGCAGAACTTACGAATATAAAACATAAAGACTGATATAAGAACCAACCCTGAAGTAATGGGAAATAGATTGCTGTCAAAAAGCAAAATGACAATAATAATAATAAGGGGAAAAGTCTGAATTATCCACCATTGATGTGAAAAGGGAAACACTGCTCATCATCTTCAGTTAAACCTCACCTCCCACCAAACACATCAATGCTATTTTACCATTGCAATGTCTGTCAGTATGGTAGCGATAATGAGGTCTATCTGTCTATCTATATATCTATCTATACATACATATATTTACATTTAAATTCATAACATACTATCATTTGATGCATTCATGTTTTAAAATACCAGTGTTTACCTTTATATATATAAAGAGAGAGACAAAAAAATTAAGAGAATAAAAAAAGGTCAGAAACAAAGTGACACAGTAACAATGACAGGAAGGTCCCCAGGGAGTCATACTAACATACTGTCATTTGATGCATTCATGTTTTAAAATGCCAGTGTTTCACTTTATATATATAAAGAGAGAGACAAAAAATATTTAGTGAATAAAAAAGGTCAGAAACAATGTGACACAATAACAATGACACAAAGGTCCCCAGGGAATTATTCAGCACCTTTATCCATCTGCAAGAAGCCTGCAGCTTCATTATTTAAGATAGATACTAGTCTCTGCACTCTCTGTGCACATTCATGAGGCAATAGACTAGGAAGCAACGCACTAACCATGAGGATTTTGTTGTCGTTGTTATTTAATAACAATATACCTTTCGCATAGCCATTGAAATTTTCTGTCTTAGTTTAGTCATATGGAAAATCAATGTACTGTTACTATAATCTTTTGGGTTTCTTCTATCCTTAAGAGTCAAGAAGTATAGACTAAAATTAAAGAGATTTTAAGTTAAATTCAGGGATTTTTCTCATAAACAATGATGGTATCTTTAAGAAAAAAGGCCAGGTTCTGACAGCAAATGATTTAACAATGTGTGTTAGACAAAATATTTTCAAGGAGAAAGGCAAGTGTGTGTGTCAGTTAGTTCATTTATGTGGTATGTGTCCACATCTATATGCGTGTGTAAGAGCAAACGGATGCAATAGCATATTGAATACTATATGAATATAAAATCTATACCTTTTCTGTAAACACATTAAGTGTGTTAATTATATTGGATAGTCTATTGGGTTTGTAAAGTGTAAAAGATGTAAATCATGAAAGTCATCTAAATGCAGCAGTTCTAACTGGAAGGTGGTTAAAATTGTACATGCAATAACTGCTCTTACTCTAGAATAGATGGATTCAGTAAGACATTTGGGCTTGTAGGATAAGTGTATAGTCATCTTCATTGATATTAATATATTTTTTAAATTGATGACTATTCATTACTTGGTATATGTTGCATTTAAAGATGTAATACCAGTGTGGCAGAGTCACAATAATTTCAGAACTAATTATTTAGGTTTGAAAGTCCAGCAATTTCATCAAGTCAGGAGTGAGACACATGGGGGTTCTCTTGACCAAAAGTATTAAAAGTTATGGAGAAGGGAAAACCCTGAGCCAACCTGGCTTAGCTTGAATTCCAGCTCCAGCATTTTTGAATCAAGTGACTTAGACAAATGATTTAATCTATTTGAACCTTGGTGTCCTCATTTTTAAAAAGGAGTGAGTATGTGACTAATGTTGGAGGTCTATTTTTCCATTTTGTGTCCCTCAACAGCCTCTGTATAGTCCTGGGAGCTCATGACTAAAGCTCTTCTTTCGGTGTTTTCTCTATGGATTCTTTCCTACTTACCACCTTCCCTTAGGCTATAGTCTTTGTGACTAGGTCAATACTTGATAATACTTCCAGGCCTTTACTTTTTTCATTTGCAATGAAGGAACTAATTCATTCAATAAATGTTTATTGAGTAAATCCTATTTTCCTGGTACTATTCTAGATGCTGTGGATGCATGAATGTTGTATCAGACAAAGGCTCATCCTGTGGAGAAAAATGATGCAGAGCTATGGGGTGTTACTTATTCTACAAGGTGACATGTGAACAGAGACCCACAAGAACAGAGCCAGTAATCCAGAAGGATATTTCAGCCATGAGTTTTTTAAGGGAGAAGTAGCAGCAAGTGCAAATACCCATTAGTAGGATTAGTAGGATCATGTACGATCCTACTAGTAGGATTAGTAGTATGATCGTGCTTGGTGTTTAGTGCATCTCAGAAGCCAGAGTGTCTGGAGCAACGTGAGGGAAGAAACGTGATTATGAGGCACTAAGGGATGAGATCATGCAGACCTTCATAAGAAATGTGGCTTTTACTCTGAGTGAAGTGTGAAACTATTGAAGGGTCTGAGAAGAGAAGCAGCATGATCAAACATGGTTTTAAAAAGAAACAAAACAAAACAATCCTTTGACTATTGTATTCACACAGATTATAGCAGGACAAGTGTCAATGCAATCTGTGTATTACAAATATCTAAGCAAGAAATAGTAATATCTTGAACAAGAGTAGTGATCCTGAAGATAGAGAACAAATTTGGGTCTGCATAAACAGTACCTGAGAATAGAGCAACAGGATTTGTTCACTAATTGGATGTGGATGTGAGAAAAAGAAAGAGGTTAAAGAATCGTTTTTTTGTTTGTTTGTTTTTTGGGTTTTTTTGCTGCAAATAGCTGGAAGAATGCAGTTGATTTTTAATGAAGTGGAAAAATCATGGGATGAGTAGGGTTTGGAGAAGCAGGGAGAATCAGGCTGTGAATTTACCTGAATCTGAGATGACTATTAGTATTTATGTAACAGTATTAAGGAGGCAGTGGAGTAGAATGTCAAAGTGTGGTTACTCAGGGGTGGACTCCTCATTTTCATGGATATGCCCATTATTTTTATGCCTTGACCCCATATTGCTGGTCATCTCTCTCATTACATCCATGCAAGTAAATATGACAATAAGTAATAAGAATTTCCTTTCAAGCCCACCCAGTAAGGTATTGGTAGAACTGTAAGTGGTCATCTCTGTAAGCAGGATGGATGGCTGCCTGGGGCCAGCTGCAGCGACAGCCTTGTCAACTCTTGGTTACATTTTTTTTTTTTTTGTCATCAGTACACATTTAGACATTATTCTCCTTACATTAAATCTCTGTATCCACAGTTCATTGTACTTCAGTCTCATACACAGCAAAATGTATAGGATGATTATTGAACCTGAGCAGAAGAATAAAAAAGAAAACAAAATAATTGACTAATTTTGACCATCCAATTTAATCAAAATAGTGATCCCTGCAGATGAAAGTGAGCATAAAATCATGTTCATTTCATCAGTCCAAAGGTAAATGTTCCTCCTATTACCAGTTTTTACTTTTTCCCTTGGACTTATTCTTACTTTTAATGTCTTTCTGGCCTGTTCTAAGTAAGTATATTTAACAACATGAAAATGGAATTTTAGTTACTCCTGAGTATTCTGATGATTCATTAGCTGAGATGATATTGTATGCTGCATTAATGCGCTTGTTATTACAGACTGTAAGATAAAAGCATTTTTTTATTTAAAAGTTTTTTTCTAAATATGCACAAGGTCATATGCAATGCCTGTGAGAACCAGAATAACTACATGTTGTATTTCATATATTTTCTTTTATTGCTATACCTGCTCTTTCTCTCATTATGTCATTTTTAAATTAATATAAGTCTTTCTAACCAGAGTTCCTTTTTTTACTCTAGAATGATGACTCTAAATTCTTTAAATTTTCCAAATCCACTAAACATTTACTACACAATGAGATCCATTCTTTGGAATGTCTCTAAAACAATTCATGTTCCAAACACCAAATCAAAATATGCATACCACTATCCCTATATTTCCAAAGCTGTTTCTGATTACTGGTTGAAAATTCCCCTGTTCTTCATTAAAGACTGAGATTCTTTTAAAATGCTTATTTACGGTTGCATGGTCCTCAGGGGCGGACAGTGGATTTAATCGCCTACAGCACCGAATTTCTTTTAACATTTGGCCAACTGAGCATTAGGTAACCTGTCGGCTGAAGGGCACCACGTTCCTACTCAGTGTGTGGATAAGGTAGCCACAATCTGATATGCTTCATTTACTTCCAAGTATTATTAACGCTAATGAGCATTACATCCACACATCAAGAAAAGATACAGAATGGAGTCACTGCTTCTCAGACTTCATTAAGCACAGTATTATTTTATTCAGGGGCAAGTCTCTAATATTAGAATGTTCTCTAAAGACAGATGAAAACAAATATGCTGTAATTACTAAAAAAGTATTTCTTCCCTGTAAAATAGGTGGCATATATTGAGATACAATTGGAAATTTAAAAAGATGCTTCCTGAGGGTGAAAGGAAGAGATAATTAGTGCACTATAACAGAAAATAATTCATTAAATTACAATGAGTTTTGTTTTCTCTTGATATAAGGAAAGCCGGCAGGTGTCCACATTAATTTTGTATGATTTTTTTGTGACTGTAGTTTACAATATGTTTCTCATTTAGATGTAATTTTCATTATGTGATTAATATTATGCTATTTACTGTACATGCTTATATGCTTTTAGCTCTGCATCTGCAATATAAAATTAAAAGGGTTCTTTCCTCTTGGAAATGTCAGTTTATTTTATTTTTTTTGCTCTAAATCCAGAGTATGTTTTCAAGGTCTCTTCTAAAACGATAACCTTCATATGAGTCATAGGCATTTAAGTACATCTATGGATTAGTCTGGCTTCAGTGAGGTTAAACGCAGCAACAGTGTGCCTACAAAGAGATACGATAAGCAGTTATAATGGGTATCACTCAACACAGCACCAAATATAAATCAAAACTAACAAACACCCTCCCTCACAAATCCTCTCAAGTTAGGTTCCTCAAATTTAATTATTATAGCAAATGGTAATGTAACAAGGGTGTCTACTGTCAGGAAAAATATGTTTAAAGCAGATGTGAACCATATAAAGCATATGTGAAACACATGTGATCCACAGCAAGGTGACAGGACCCATTGAAAGAGCACATGTGGAGCACTTGAACCACATGTGGACACATGTTGCAAAATCCCGTGTTTCTGTTCATTGCCAAGATTCAGATCATATTCTAAAGAAATCAGGGGCACTTAAATAAACTTTGTACTTCTTAAGGTAAATGGATACATTTTTGTTTAAAAATCCTTTAGCATAAGCAGACAAGAGTCCTCAAATCTAACTCTGTGCTTGAAAGTACTCAAATCCTTTTCTCACTCCTGTTTTCCTGTTCCAGGGTAATTCAGTTGATTATTCCAAGGGAGTAAAGAGTCCTTTCTTGCCCACAGCTAATTCTTTGAGGATGCCATAGCTTAAAATAAAACCAAAGTAAACAGAGCCTATGTGTGAGAATTAGGAGCAAGTATGACTTGAATGGGCTTTGTCTTTCTTAAAACAATCAAAGTAGCAAGGCATTGGTGCCTTATCTTATGTATCCAGAATTAAATTAAACTCTTCCACACTCATAAATAATAGTCAAAGTATAAAAATCCAAGGAGAGTGTTTATTTTTTATAATATGAAGCAATATGATAACAGAAATTTGTTACGTCTTTCACTCTTATTTCCTAGAACATGATAATAATAACAGCACCTTATTCATGAGCATTCATATACTTCAAAGCTAAATATATTATTTAATTTGATTACCTCCACAATCCTAAAAGAAATGTAGTGCAATTAGAAATAGAGATGGTAACTGCTTATTATTGTAGAAGGAACATAGCATGAAACAACGAAGAGAGGAGTCATAATTTGGCTCCCTTAGCTTTTAGACCCATGGCTTCAAAGTATATACTTTCTTAAGTCTCAGCTTTTGTGTTGAGCAACATGTAGATCTTACCCTTGTTTACTTGGTATACTTGTTATAATTTTACCAACGATCATATGCAAAATCCTATTGTAAACAGCAATCTATGTTTACATGTTAGTTATCTTCACCTACAATTTTATACATGAGAAACAGTGAGATGCAGAAAGATAAGACGATTGTCACATCAATACTAATGAGTAGGACTAAGACTAGAAATACATACACACACACACATACACATTTATCAAGGTTCCCTTATTCTCCTTCAAAAGGCAAAGTTGAGCAGAGTGTGTTTGCTATTAACAGGACATTCATTCTAACCCTAATTCAACAGACATGTATTGATATCATAGGTAATCATTATGATCATAATATCACATTCACATTTGTGGTATTTTACATTTTCCAGTGTAGAGAAATACCCAGGGAACATTTGTCTTTTCCACTTTTCATATTAGATAAGAAAGAAGTATTCTCCATTTTCTATAGATTAGAATACTAAGGATCTGAGCATGCATTAAATAGGTTAAGTTCACATGCTTATTAAGAAACAAAACTATGAATCAAATTCAGGAGATGAATAAAATTCTAAGTTTAAAAATTATTTTCCACTAAGCCAAAATATTGAAATATAAGGTTGGCAGGCTTTTAATCATATCTATCTGTATACTTTTATGCTAAATAATGTTTCTAAGTTTCTAATGATGTTGCCATTAAGAATGAGATTGTGATGGAAGAAAAGCAAAGGAATTAAGAAAACACAATTTAGCACTGAATGGAAGAGAAGATTTTTCTTTGTTACTATTTCTGGCAAAATGTAGTAGACTATCCAGCACATTTTGAAAAGATGGATACTCCAAGCTGCTTACTGCAATTCAGGTGTATCTGTTCCTACTTATTGGTTTTTGTTGTTTGAAAAGTAATACTACATTAGAGCTGAATATTTTTAAACTATTTTCAGGGATACACTTTTGAGCTACAATATCTTTTCAAGTATGACTTTCTTCTTTAAACATGGCTCATTGTCATTCATACTTCAATAAAAAAAATTCTAATATAACCCCTGTGAATCCTTCCTGGAGGATCACATCCAGTTGCTTCCATCTTTCTATGGAACTTGCCACATTTTGTTACAAATTATCTGTTTGTATGTCTATCTTTATCTCTACTTGTCTGCAAATTCTTCGAGGACAGAGTTATCAGTTCTATTAACTTTATATCTACAGTGTTTAGTAAAGTTTTTTAAAATGGCAAATTATGAGTAAGTATAAAATGAATGAATAAATGATATGCTGTTGCCTTTCCAGCCTGATATTAGTTGATTTAGAAGTTCACATGCTCAGTTCAGGTGCAGTGTAGCCATACTGAATACTAAACTGATTTTCACGCTAAAATAAATAATTCAAGCAGTCCACTGGATTTGCATTCATTTCTCTTAAGTTGTCTAGTTTATGAAACATTCCTTAAAATAAGTGGCCAGATATGTTGTCTGTCTCTTTTAGGTGAAAATGTGTTACACATTATGTATTACCATTTTTCATGAGACCTGCTCCCCAAGAAACTGGGAAGAATATTTATGTCAGGATAATACATAGACTTGTAGACAGTATCACTGCATTGGGTTTGGAATTATTTTTCTGGATTTTGGCACTAGATTGTGTACAAACTTTTACTACAACCTGTATACTCATTGGAAGTACACAAACAAGTAATACTTTGTCATTCCAATTTGCCACAACCGACTGATATATCATTAGAGATATGGAGCTGAAAATGTGAGTCTCGACCCTTTCTGTATCATTTTAAAAAGGCATGAGGAATGAGACTTAACATTTTGGCTATACACTTTTTACCATATGCAAGACAGACACAGCATCCGCCAGCCTTCCAGAGGGTATGCTGATCTTGCTTTCACATTTGATCAATGCAAATTTGATACTATACTGCTTTGTTTTGTCCAAGGTTGGGTCTTATATATTGCATTACAATAGGAATAAAGTTTCCAACTCAATCAGAACTGATTGTTCTATTTCTCTTCTCCCATCTATATCTCTCTTCAAAATTTCTGCACACCCGGATGACCAAAATCATGTTCAATATGTTTCATAACTTTCAATTGTGCATAAGGTGAGGTAGAAACTACTTTTTAAAATACAAATGATTTGTTCAGTCTAGACCCAGTCTATATTATCATGCTTATCCTTTATCATTTTTTTCAGTCTCCTCTTACCTTCATGCTCCAAACACATGAAGTCTGTGTGGCTTTGAAATATGATTTCTACTTGATTGACTGGCTTCTCCAATCACTACGTCTGCCTGTAACAATTCTCACTGATTCCACAATAACGAACTAACATTTTACGTACTCTGTGAATCTCCTATTTTCAATGCTTTCTAAGCACTTTGTACTACTTCCATGGAATAAATCACTATATTGTAATAAAAGTATTTGCTTAGGCATTCTTTCTTGTGCTAGACTGGAGAATTTGTCACAAAAAGGAATTATATCATATTCATATCCTACATACTTCTGTATCCACCAAGTGATTTAAAAAGTAAGGGCTTGACACATCATAGAGAGCAATGGAGAGAAGGAGCACCTTATCGTGTATGATGAGGAGCAGTTACTGCACATATCTCAAAATACGGTTTAGATGAGAATTTAACATGTGTCACTGTTAATCTCTTGAGATTCCTTTTTGGATTAAATATCCCTGAAGATATGAGATATCCTTTAAATTCTGAAAAGATCTGCTTCCATTTTTATAGAGTATTGTGTGTGTTGGGTAGAGGGCTCTTTTCAGGTATAGAATGGTTTTTAACTTTTACTTTTATTATGACATCAGATCCCAATATTTGAACAATTACTAGAAGCAAGAAATATTTGTGTTTATCTTTTTTTCTTTGTGTATATCACTATCATAGTCAATGTATCACTGAATTTTGTCTCGCTTACAGAATCATGAAAGTGAGCCTCAGGAACTCATTTTAGGATAATATTAGACAAACAAAGCATAACTTGCCAACGTATCACATATTTAATAAATAAATAAATACAAATTGAGTGTTTACAATGTGCAAGGTGTCTTGATAAAGAATAAGTCCATGAACGATGTGAGATCCTAACTGTTAAAGAGAAATCCTGGTACCGGGCGCGGTGGCACACATTTGTAATCCCAGCACTTTGGGAGGCCGAGGCGGGTGGATCACGAGGTCAGGGGTTCGAGACCAGCCTGACCAACATGGTGAAACCCCATCTCTACTAAAAATACAAAAATTAGCTGGGCGTGGTGGCACGCACCTATAATCCCAGCTACTCAGGAGGCTGAGGTAGGAGAATTGCTTGAACCCGGTAGGCGGAGGTTGCAGTGAGCCGAGATCGCGCCACTGCACTCCAGCCTGGGTGACAGAAAAAGACCCCATCTCAAAATCAATCAATCAATCAATCAATCAATATCCTGAAAACCATTTATGAATAGTTAAAAGTTATTTTTTGTGACAGTGTTCTGAATGCTGCAAATGTGGAATGGTGGAATTTTGATTTGAGGAACTCCCAGTGATGGGATTGTTCTCCAAAGTAGAAGAGTGTGCAGTCTCCATACTATGTGTTATACCCCAAGGTAATTCTGTACTGTGCGCAAAATAACACATGTGCACACACACACTCATTAGGACATTCCCTTTATTTCTGAAATTCACAATGAAGTTTAAGCCAAATAGACGAAGTGCACTTTTTAAAAATCCCAAAAGCCCATAAGAGAAGTGACCTTTAATCCTGGAAGTTTAAATGAATTTATGTTTCAGAGAAAGTTTGTTAAGAAGCAGGCTGACAAAATGCATGACAGAAATTGGGGAAGGAGCAGATAAGGGTAAATTAATGTAGATCAAAAACACTTTACTTTTGTCAGTTTTCCTATTGGGAGAAACAGTACTCTCATCTATCTAGAATTACTAAACCTGAGAATTAACAGAAACATGAACAATCACAGCAAAAAAGACTTTCTTCAAATCCCCCCCAAAAAATGTAGGGAATAATACTTTTAACACAGATCCTGCAGGTTCCACAATGTTGTAGCTTCTTTCGATGTGTGGTCCTTTATCCTATGGCAACTAACTACCCCTTTCCTGGACTAACAGCAAATGTTTTTGTGGCTCTTCCATTACTAATATCTTGAGATTTCTTTGATGATAAACAAAAATCCCCTACCAATATTTCCCTACAGAAGCCTATAGTGTGTTCCAATACAACAGAATTTACATTTTAAATCAAGTAAACGTTGTTATGTGTGAAAAGGTGTACTTCTCATGAGGATACACAAAATAATTGATTATGAATCATCAGAGGGAACAGGGCAAAGGAAATGGAAAAAGAATTATTTGTTATAAGGGTAATATGTTTGATTTTAATTTCATTTTTTTCTTTTTAGGTTTTTCCCTAGAGCACTTTAGTGAAGGCCATCTAAAATATGTACATTAAGGCTTTAATATTTTTTCACTACTGAAATTAGTTTTATTTTATTTTATTTTATTTTGAAACCAAGTCTCACTCTGTCACCCAGGCTGGAGTACAATGGCATGATCTTGACTCACTGCAACCTCTGCCTCCCTGGTTCAAGCTATTCTCCTGCCTCAGCCTCCCAAGTAGCTGGAATTACAGATGCCCGCCAGCATGCCCAGCAAATTTTTGTATTTTTAGACAGGTTTTCACCATGTTGGCCAGGCTGTTGTCAAACTCCTGACCTCAGGGCCTCCCAAAGTGCTGGGATTACAGGCGTGAGTCACTGCACCCAGCCATAGGATTCTTACTTGTAAATTAACAACTACACAGAGAGTGAATGGGAGACTACATTGTTTTAAAGCAATTTGTGAAAGAAACTTTTGTGCCTACAGTATTCAATGAGCTAAATTGATTTTGTCTATCTCTCCCAAAAGAAAGCTCATGTTTGGGAGTATTTGCAAATTATGTCCAAAAATTTTATTATGTTGTGGTTTATGTAATTTTCTTGTAAAATCATCTTTTAAAATTATCTTATGTGCTAATTTCACTGGAATTGATTTTTAAAGAAATACCAAAAACTCCTTAAATCAGAACTCCCTTTTCCCTATCACACACACAGACACACACACACACACACGATAATGTAAACATATTGTTTTGAAATTCAGTGTTTTATAAAGAAAGCAAAGTGCACTGAATTGTGCACTGAAAGCCACATGTGCACTTAATTGTGCTTGAAATATGAGATTTGCTTTTTCTCAAAGCGTTCTATGTTATACTGTGAGGTTTATAAACAAAACATTTAAAACAATTAGATCATATCACGCCATATATATATATAGTTGAAAATTTGCTATCAACACACATTCTTAAAACCAGGAAGCGCTAGATTGTGAAGGCACTGCTTACTGTAGTGTCATCACCTTCCAGTAACCTCTGCAGTCTTCAAAAGGATTTCACCAGGTCAGAAAGTAAAATGGAGTTATTTGACTAAGGTTTGTTCTCTTGGAATACGCTAGGGTATTCCTGATGACAACATGCATATCTAAACCTTTATAATGTTGAAAGGATGTGAACACAAGGCACAGGAAGGACGTGTATCTTGATATTGTTTGATGCTACCATGGTTTAAAAGCATTCTCGTAAATGAGGCTGGAAGAAATATTTCCAAGACGGTGTATAAGAATTAGGCACATCATTCTGACTACAATAGTGGGAGTGGTAAATTTAATTCCACCCACACATCCTTATTAACTGAAACCATTATTTCTAAGCTGCAATACTTCAAATTCCTGGTTCCAGCAGCAATATTGTCTGCCAACATCCTATACAGCTTTATTTCCCCAAGGTTTGTATGATATGAGAGGATTGGATGATACTCAGTTCCTACCTTCCCCTGTGTACATTCATTTTGTGTATTTTTATTGTTCTCTTAATTATCTACACATAGATATTAATTCCAGAAAGTACAAATGTGCTCCTTTGTGATTTCTCCACCACACTTTATATGATAACATCACTTATGAATTCTAGTTGCAAGTTTCCAGCCAGATGTGTGGTTGAACTAAGTTTGTGGGACAACAGCATGTAGATATCTGCTTTCAATTTGTGTGCATGTTTTCCCCTGTTATTTTCTCTTTTTATGACTGTATTAATTGTTACCAGAACTCTCTGTGAAATGACTGAGCAATTCAACAATGGAATGTAGCAGATTCGAAATTATTGTTTTGCTCTGTCTGAGAAATGTGTTAATGCAGCCTACTCCTTATGTCTTGGAGACACTCATGGAGTGTTCCATCACTTGATTCTCAGCATGTGGGCACTAGCTGACCACTGGGACATGAACTGTCCTCATGTTGATGCTTTTATCGATTGATTCATTTGACACTGATGATACTTGCTGAAATTATGAAGAGAAAACTAACCCATCACTAAGGGAAACAGGACATAAGGGAGTTGGCATGTTGCAGCTCACTAAGTCTTAAGGCACTAAGGCTAAGGATTAATCAAAGTCTAAAGTCTGTAGCTGGCATCAAAAATATACTAGCAGCATTTCTTAGTGACCTAGCAGCAGAATGGGGAGCAAAGGGCCCTAAAGTCTAATCCATGAGCATTCACTTACTCTTTGGCCAGGTTTAATTCCATAAATGTTTTTTTGACACAGTACAATATCTTCTTTTATTTGAAAGAAGACCTTTTTAGAAAGTATAAATAAAATTACCAGTCACCTGGAATCATGACTTAAAAGGAAATAAATAAAAACCACAATTTGTAATATATGCAACTCCCATGGATCTAGACTGGAAGACCCTGGCAAAGTTACAGTGGGTTAAACACTAGGATCTTGGATGCAATCAATTAAAGAGTATGGCATGGATCTTCAGATTGAGTGGAAAGTGTAACCTGATTTAGTTAATCAAGAAATAACATGACAGGGAGATACCTCAGAACCCTCCCTAGTGTGATATTAATTGTTACTGTCCCCCCAGCAAACAATTGGAGTGGACATATAACTTTCTTTTAATGTAGAAAAAGGAAGCAATAATTAGTTCTTTTTGTTGCTGTTGTTCTTCTTTTCTTCATCCTCCTCCTCCTCCTTTCTCACTCTTCTCTCTTTCTCTGCTTCCTCTCTCTCTTTCTGTTTTAACTTTACCAATTGTTCTTAATACCGGCTGCATACTAGAAATATCAAAGAAGCATTTAAAATACTGATGCCTAGACACCAACAAGAAAAATAAAGTCAAAATCATCAGAATCTTCATGGGTGTGACCCAGGAATTAGTATTTTTTGAAACTCTCCAAGTGACAAAAATGAGCATTCAACATTGGGAACATTTTGGAGATACTAATCAACAGCTTCCTCAGTGTAAACAGCAGCATGAAATATGTGATATATGTGTGTGTTTCTATGAACAAATCCTGGAGTAGATGACAAGCTCCCACATGATAATTTGTTCCAGAGTTCTGTAATGTTAAACAGTCATTGCCAACTACTTAGTAATAATGCTATGCTTGACTAGCTTTTTTTGGCCTGCTTTCCATCTTTCCCCTTTACTTTCTCGACCAAATCAGATGGAACATGCCTCCAACTTTCTTTAAAAATCATGTTTGATTGACAATACTATACTTTTGCATAAATGTTTTTGACAGAAATATGTTTCTGTATTGTGCTACTGGGTGACAAATGGCTGTCATTGCCTCACTAGGTACAACTCTCAACACCTACCTACAAAGGCAACTACTATTTTCAACTCACTCTTAAAATCGAGTTATTTATTTTTTTTCCTCATGTCTGTACAGACTGTTAGCTAGCTACATTCACTCAGTACTAAAGGTGACTATGCAGTAACATGGGGTCTGACTGTTTTTGTCCCCTAGCTGAAGGTGATGGACTTAGAAGATGGGACCTCTGGAGAGATGATTAGGTCAGGAGGGCAGACCCCTCAAAAAGAATATTAATACCCTTATTAAATAGGCCCAAGGGAATTCATTTATCTCTTCCACCGTGTGAAGACTCAGCAAGAAGTTGCCATTTATGAATTAGAAAGTAAGCCCTAACTAGATACTGAATCTGGCAGCACGTTGATTTTCCAGATCCCAGAAATGTAAATGTGAGAAATACATTTCTGTTTTCTCCCAGTTTATGTTATTTTGTTATAGCAGACAAACTAAACAGCAATAAATGTTGACTGTTGGTTTTTGCCTTCATGTGCATTCCAAAAAAAGATTCACTCAAAAAAATATTAAAGAAAGGTTTACTGAGTGCTTATTATATGCATAAGAGAAGATCACATTGGGTTCTGTTAGGTGACTGCATGAATTTACACTCTGAATTATTTTGGTGAAGCCAATAGCAAGACAGGATTAGACTTGTGAGAGACTTATTAGGGCCAGGAGCATGAAAGGTAAGAAGGACCTTCAGAACATGATACAGACTTGATACCCATTGAAGGATAAGGGAAAGGAAGAGAGATTGAATAGGAAGAGTTTCAGACTACATCATATTTCTAAGAAAGGCTCGGTAAGGCCAATAGGGCATCCTTGAGCCTGAGTCACCTATTGAAGCAATCCCAGATTTCACAGAAATGATCAACCTTACCGCCCACAAACAAGCTCAGCCCTGGGCTGGGGGTAGCCTGTACAAAGTGTAGCAGTAACTGGAGCCATTGGTCAATGAGATCCAGGAGTCATGTTTTCAAAACTACCACAGTCCATCCCTTATGCTACACACATCCATCACATTCATTTCCCCATGATGTTTGGAGGAAACATCTCTGCGGTTCCTATGGGCCTCTTTTCCAGAGGGGAGTCTTAAAAGTAGGAGGTCAATGAGATGACTACAGTCCCTCTCTCTGCAAATGGTCTCAAGGCTACAATCAGTACTCATCCCTGCCCTTCTTCAGTACCAACTCTAAAAATCCCTTACCTGAAAATGTTGGCCAGATGTCACCTAAATGTGCAGGGATTGCACCACAGTAGAGAGCCTCTGAAATTATGAGACTTGGAGCTTATATAAGGTGGCTCACATATTTCTTATTCTTCCTCTCTGGAGGGAGAGAGGGGAGGAGGTAGGAGGAGAAGAAGAGCAGGGAAAAAAGAGAGACAAAAGAGAGAGAGTTGAACTTCAAGGTATACACATCTTCTCTTTTCAGAATTCTACTCTGAATTGCAATCAAATGGCTCTGGGAGAGATAAGAAAAGAGTCTCCTAGTTTATACATTCTGTTAAAATAGAATGCAAGAAAATGGCTCTGTAGCAATTCACAATCTCCAATTTCCAAGGCATGTTTGTCATTCAAATAGCCTTTACCCAGATCTCTAGTAATCTTTGCTCAGAAAGCTCTGACTTTAAGAAATATGAAAGTATTAATAGAAACTTGCTTCCCACTACCGCTTCAAAATTTCTTGGTAGTATGACTCAAACGTTCATTTCTGAGATTCTGATATTTTGTTAATTATACTTTTCTCAGGCCAGAGATCCTAAACGTATTTGTTCACTACTACAGTGGGTCTAAGGAGTACTAAGAAGTGCTCAAGGTTATTCCACTGGGTTTCCACATGAATTTGTCCTTGACAAAATCTTGTGAACGTAAACTTAATCCCTTCTGCTGATGATTGATTACTCCTACCATGATAGTGTCTCCTCATCACACCTGCTGGTCATCTAAATGTCCTGGCAATATTGGGACCATGAAGTCATATAAAACATACACTGTGATTCAATGCATATACTGCATCCCAAAAAATAGTATCCTACCCTTTAAGTTTTGCCTTCAAGATGATGTCATATCCATGCCTTTAGAAGGCCATTTAACCATTCTGTGAAGCCAGATACCTCTGGCTGATGTACCATATGTGGTAACTAGTGGATTCCATAGTCGTAGGCCCACTCTTGCACTTTCTTCACTATAAAGTTAGAGTTCTGGTCAGGTGTTATGTTGCATAGAGTTCTATAACTATAGATCAGGCATTATGTAGACCCCCAAAAAGTTTCTCTGATACCCTGAAAACACAGAAGACAAAGTCACACTCAGAATGAGTATCTATACCTGTGGGGATAAACAGCTGGCCCTTCTTGAAAATAAAACAGGCCCTCCATAGTCAACAGTGGCCAGCTGGTCTTTTAGAGCAATAGAGCCATGTCAAAAGTTCAGCATTGGTCATCATTTTTTGATACTTTTAAAAGCCTCTCCAGCAATGAATTTGACCAATTTCTAGAGTTTCCTGTCACAGTGTTATACCCTACTCCCGCAGAATGTTTCTAAGTAAATTAATTCTTACTTACATAGTCTTAAATTTCAACTCTGTTGATCAAGCAAACACCTTCAAAACCCAATCCCAGGGTTGGTTGCTTCCTTGGCCCTTGCAGTCCACACCAGCTAATTTTTGTGTTTTCTCTAGTATATCATCTTTTTTTTATTTTCAATGCTTGCATGTTCCTAGCCAAGTTATGCTGGAATTTAATCTCAGTTATTAGCATGAGAGTTAGCAAAGATGCTATTGGAAGTTACTGAGTGGTTACATGTCTCCTTGTGAAGGAGAGGCTTCTGCAGCATCTTCCAAAACTGGAAAAGTTCTAGTTCATATGAGGAAAAAAGTGGGTAACCTTTAAAAGTATTGATGGTTGGTTCAGGAGTCTGCAGAGCCACATTCTCAGGGACATATTTCCAGAAGCTTTCATCTACAGTTTCCAAAGGTCTCTGGAGCTCTGCTCTACTCTAATAGATCTATGTGTGCTGCTCAGCCTTTACTGTAGAGATAAAGGCCCTTTTTGTAAGCTATCAAACAGGCATTTGGCTGTCATACTTAGCTTTTATCTATTTGTTCATTGCCCTTAGTTTGTCATTTCTCTACAAGGCATCAATACAGATTAGCAGGAACCAGCAACTCTACTTTCTTCACAAGCATAGTTCCATGCATGTTTTACAATATGCCTGAATTAGCTACAACTTCAGGCATTTCTCTCCACCAACATAGTTTTCCAGGTCTTAATCAGGGAACTATTTAGCAAGTGGTGACCATCTTTTGTCGGGGGTAACTATATCCCAGTGACCACTCAGGATGGGGTACTTTTCATCAGTATTGTGAAGAGTGAACCAATTCAAAATCTGCATCTTACCACCTGTTTTCTTGGACCACTCTAGTTATCACTCCTATTAGTTTGGATTCTCCAAGAAGCAGATAACAAGATAAGATTAAAGATGCAAGTGAGATGGAGAAGCAACAGAAGAAAGTAAAGAGAACTTTCAGCCTATGATATAAACATGAGTTCAATGTTAAAAAAAAAAAAAAAAGTGATGGAATGAGGATTGTAGGAGAGGAGTCTCACATTGCAGCACAATTCCAGAAATGCTTCAGTTGGGTGGTTGTGTGCTCTCAGAACACATCTGTGCCTTGGAGGAGCCATACTTTTCACTGGAATGGATCTCTCTCAGTCCCTCAACTGTGTTTAGTCATGGATCAAGAACAAGCTACAGAAAACATGGCCTTAGTGCTAATGCAATGGTGAATTCATACAGGCAGCAACAGGGCCCATTGGACAATTACATTCCTCAGAAAGTAATGTCTGAGCCGCATAGTTTCATAGCCATCATTTACCCCATTTCTACATACAGATCTGAGTACGCTACTCACATATGTTCCTGTTAGTAAAACCAGTGAAGGAAATTCAGAATGTGCCAAATAGACAGAATATTGGTTTGTAAAAAAATCAGAAAAGCACCAAGGGAAATAAACTTTACTCTTGCATTGAGAAATATGCATACCATTCCCATACTTTTGGCAAGATTCCCAAGGCCACACCTACTCAGAGATAAAAAGACAGAGAATTACACTGGACATATATTGGGTTCAAGGTACTGGTAGAAATCTAAAATGCACGGTAAATATTCTAATGAGAATTGGAAAAGTGGAATGCAAGCTGGAGATACAATTCTGGAGAAGAAAATCCACTCTCTATCCTCTAGTGAGATGTTTTCGTGGAATGCCTAGTAGATGTAAGGATTCAAAAGACTGATGTAAATACTGTGGGGGTGGGGCAGGGGTACAACATTTGGCATAATCAATTTAATGTCATAAATTCTAATAAATTAAAAGTTGACATGCAGCGAATAGCTTGCAAATAGAAAAATAACCTGATACTTTGAATAAGATTATTTTTAGTCCCTAAAATTGTTTATGTATGGAATTCTAAAATAAACAATGTTTTCAGACACATTACCTGCTAGGAAACAGGCTACATCCTTCAATAAACACATTTTCTTTTTTTTTTTTTATTATACTTTAAGTTCTAGGGTACATGTGCATAACGTGCAGGTTTGTTACATATGTATACTTGTGCCATGTTGGTGTGCTGCACCCATCAACTCGTCAGCATTCATCAATTCGTCATTCATATCAGGTATAACTCCCAATGCAATCCCTCACCTCCCCAATGATAGGCCCCGATGTGTGATGTTCCCCTTCACGAGTCCAAGTTCAGTTCCCACCTATGAGTGAGAACATGCGGTGTTTGGTTTTCTGTTCCTGTGATAGTTTGCTAAGAATGATGGTTTCCAGCTGCATCCATGTCCCTACAAAGGACGCAAACTCATCCTTTTTGATGGCTGCATAATATTCCATGGTGTATATGTGCCACATTTTCTTAATCCAGTCTGTCACAGATGGACATTTGGGTTGATTCCAAGTCTTTGCTATTGTGAATAGTGCCGCAATAAACATACGTGTGCATGTGTCTTTATAGCAGCATGATTTATAATCCTTTGGGTATATACCCAGTAATGGGATGGCTGGGTCATATGGTACTTCTAGTTCTAGATCCTTGAGGAATCGCCATACTGTTTTCCATAATGGTTGAACTAGTTTACAATCCCACCAACAGTGTAAAAGTGTTCCTATTTCTCCACATCCTCTCCAGCACCTGTTGTTTCCTGACTTTTTAATGATTGCCATTCTAACTGGTGTGAGATGGTATCTCATTGTGGTTTTGATTTGCATTTCTCTGATGGCCAGTGATGATGAGCATTTTTTCATGTGTCTGTTGGCTGTATGAATGTCTTCTTTTGAGAAATGTCTGTTCATATCCTTTGCCCACTTTTTGATGGGGTTGTTTTTTTCTTGTAAATTTGTTTGAGTTCTGTGTAGATTCTGGATATTAGCCCTTTGTCAGATGAGTAGATTGCAAAAATTTTCTCCCATTCTGTAGGTTGCCTGTTCACTCTGATGGTAGTTTCTTTTGCTGTGCAGAAGCTCTTTAGTTTAATCATATCCCATTTGTCAATTTTGGCTTTTGCTGCTGTTGCTTTTGGTGTTTTAGACATGAAGTCCTTGCCCATGCCTATGTCCTGAATGCTACTACCTAGGTTTTCTTCTAGGGTTTAATAAACACATTTTCAAAGAAAATAGATAGGGAAGCATCACTTTTTAATTTCTGATTTTGACAAAAACTTTTTAGGTAACCATAGGTAGAACATATTCAATATTTCTGCTTTAGAAAAACAGATAGAAAAACATGTACCATTGAAGAAGCATTTCATCACATCATAGAAAACATGTACCATTGAAGAAGCATTTCATCACTCTTAAAACTACAGACAAATCTAGATCACCACCTTGTAATGCAGAATAAATTACTGTGGCAAAGAGACAAGTTTGGAAAAGTCATTGCAGCACTAGTAACATTAGCACATTTGCTTTACAAAATACAGAAACACAACACAAATACAAACACACACACAACCACATATATTCATATGTAAGTATATATATTATATATATGTATTCATGAGAATTATTAATAAGATTTTTTATTTGAAACGAGGACATAAGTACATGAAAACCCTATAAAATATATGTAATGCAAGGGTTTTATGATAGAAAAGTCTCAAAAATATTTCAGTCCTAGAAATAGAGCAAATAGGACATTTGAAAGGTTCAGGTATGTAAATGAAAATAGACAAGCTTAAAGGGTGAAAAAAGAAAGCCAGTTAAAAGCATCTTCTCAAACATTCTAGGGTGCCCTGGGATGAACCATTTAGAAAGCCAAGATCAGAGCAGATCTGTGAATATAGATCAACTTTTATCAAAGGCAACTTCTTGGTCTGCAAGTGGAACAAAAGACATAGTTTAACAAATGCAGAAATAATGAGGGTTTCAGATTTCTAACCTAGGCACCAAAAGATACACTCTAGTCTAAAATTTCAAAGCATGGGAGTTCACAACTGAAACTGCACCATTGCCACATAGAATTTCTGCATACCATTTGGCAGGATTTGTAAAAGCAAAAATTTCAGTCACTGCCTCTCTGCATTTCTATAATGAGAAGAAAATACATGCTAGATCAAACCTACAAGAAATTTGCAAATTCTAGTCTTTATGTTGTTTGACCAAAGAAGGGTGTTTATTCCATGGAAAATTAAACTCATTACTTATCCTGGGGATTCTCAAGATACTAAAATTTGAAATGCTGGCACAAGTCACCAATGACCATATTTCAAACTTTCAGATTTGAAACTGTAATTTGGTTGATGCTAACACATTACAATGGGATGTAAAAGTTAAATAAATAAATAAAAGTAAAGCTGTCTGTTTTTCTCTTTGTGTGAAATCCAAGATAATTTTACCATCTTCCTTGTTCATACTGCTTAGGAGCATGGGAAATGGAACAAAATTGAGATCCTTGTGTATGGGTATGCTTGATCTTCCCCTTGTTAGCTAGAAGCCTTAATCCATGTAAATCTATTTCCACATGTTACAATTGATAATACTATTTATTACCGACAGTGTAGGGCTACTATGACATTAACATGTGACCATTCAACTAAACTACTGTGGCTTACTGTATGCTTTTTAAAGTGCAGTCATCATGATTGCGTTAATACAATTACATTAGGTATGTAGCAATTTGAAAGTTCAAATAATCATATAGTGACTTCTACATTAAATAATTATGCATTTTCTAGAGCATATCCCTTTTGAAGGTGTCTCTTGGGTACTAAAATGGTTGGACCTTTCAAAACATACAAAGCTATACTTGCCCAATATTAATATGAATAAAATCTTGTAAAGATGTGAATTTTGGGTCTATGAATCTAAATGTTAAAGAAGCACTGTAGATATTTTTATATAGACTGCTTTGGGATAATAGTTATAAAAGAGTTTACTGAAAAATTTACCTGAAGTAAAATAATTATTGTTCAATGGTAAACAAAAATAACATTTGGACAAATAAACCCAAAGTATTTGTTCTACTTAAAACATGGAAATATATATGGTAGAACAATTTAAATTATATATTCTAATTTCTGAATATACTGATTTGATTTTTGTCTCCCTTTTCACTTCTATGTCTTCCATCATGTGTTTTTAACCAACATATTTAAAACGATGTTTGTTCTGAAGAATTTTGCTTTCTTTTACTTAAGATTCCCACCATCACACACAGGGAACAATGTGCTTAAGTTTAGATTGTATATTAGAATTTATGATTGTTACTCAATTTTATTTCAGCCCATATATTAGAAACTATGAACAAATGCCTGCACAGACATTTTAAAAATATATTTTTAAAAAGAAATTTTGGTAGAAAACACTTGAATTCAAATGACAAAAAAATTCACAAGAAATTTAATGGTAAATATTATTAAATGCCTCATTTTCTACTACTTTATAGAACAATATTAAATTTTTGAATTATTTTTACATCTTTATATTTTTGTAAGTTTTGTTTGCTAGTGTTTCTTGAGAAGAAATTGGCTGGAATACACACACACATGCGAACACACATATTTGTATATATATGTGTGTGTATGTTTGTGTGTATCTATGCATAGAGATAATTCCTGACTTTCAATGGTTTGTCTTACAATTCTTCAACTTTACAATGGTACCCTTACAACCATTGTTATTTACTGTCAGTACAGTATTCAATACATTACTTTAATAAGATATTCAATACTTCATTATAAAATAGGCTTTTTGTTAGATGATTTTGCCCAACAATAAAGTAATACGAATATTTTGAGCACATTTAAAGTAGGCTGAACTAAGCTATGTTATTCAGTAGCCTAGGTGTATTAAATGCACTTCTGATTTAAAATATTTTCAATTTACAATGGGTTTATCAGGACATAATCCTATAATAAGTCAAAAAGCATCTATATTCCTTCTCTCCATCTCTCAGAATCTCTTCCTCTCCCTCCTCCCATCCTCCTCCTCTTTCTCCTTCTTTGCAATGTCTAAGGTTTATAACTCTACTTAGTGGAAGATTTAGGGAGAAATGTGTCTACTCCATATCATTGTTGACTGAAGGACTTTGAAATAAGAAAATGTTCCAAATTGCAAATAAAAATACACAGCACAGCTCTAAATGAACATACACTTTTTTCTACCCAGTGATATGTTCATTAATACTGAACAATCAGCAGTCTGGGATTTAACAAAAAAGAAAAGAAATACCACCACAATGACCAATTTTAAAATACCAACACAATACTATTCAATAAGACTGAGTCCAGCATAGCATTGTTTCTGCCTAGATTTAACTTCCAAACCTCAGCAATAGAAACAATATCATTCTTCAATCCAATATAATGAGACCATTCCTCACAAAAATTAAGACATTTAACAATCTCGTACAAAGTTTCGTTCATTTACAATGCTCATTTTTGGCCTACTTTTTTGCAATGCTACAGTCTTTTATTTATTTTTTCCCAAGTAAGCTGCAAGTACTAAACTGTGCCCCCAGAGAAGATTCTGTCTTTCGGACATACTCTTCTAATTCCCATTAGTAGCTACACACTAGGTTTTGTTTGTTTGTTTGCTTGCTTGCTTGTTCTGAGATGGAGTTTCGCTCTTGTTGCCCAGGCTAGAGTGCAACAGCATGATCTCGGCTCACGGCAACTTTCACCTCCCAGGTTCAAGTGATTCTCCTGCCTCAGTCTCCCGAGTAGCTGGGATTACAGACATGCGCCACCATGCCCAGCTACTTTTTGTATTTTTAGCAGAGATGGGGTTTCTCCATGTTGGTCAGGTTGGTCTCAAACTCCCAACCTCAGGTGATCTGCCTGCCTCTGCCTCCCAAAGTGCTGGGATTACAGGTGTGAGCCACCGTGCCCAGCCTACAACATTATTTTTAATTGCTATTCTGGATCACTCATCTCAGCCATTATGGTGGCTCCTTTCTTTGCCTATTGATTTAGTGGGATGAGGAGTGCAAATGAGACAGGTGGCAGTCTCAGGATCCAGTGTATTGAACATATTGCTGTATCTTCTTGACAACTGGCTTCTGTAACTACAAAAGTCCCAAATTATAGGGAGTGGAATTAAACCTATAGACATGTTCCCTAGATCTATATCCATCTATGGCCACTGTCACTGTAGAATCTCTCCTCACTTCCCACCAAGATTACTGAGACAGGTCCTCATATTTCTTTCTTTTTCTGTTTTACTTATCAAATGAATCTTCCATAGAGCATCTACTGATATATTAAACACACATGCACACACACACACACACACACACACAATACACACACACATTACTCCTCTGAACAAAACCCTTCAATAATTTTCCGTGATGTCATGGAAAATTTCCACACTTATTAGAAGCTGTGGCACATTTATTTGATACACTTATCTCCTCTTTTTGGGGATATCGGCCTTTTTATTCTTTAGAGGAAGCGTCTCCTCATCTCCACATGATTCTAGTCAACATCATCAATTCCTTTATGCTCTGAGAGGTTTGCTATATAAGAGAGAAACTGAACCCATCATATCGCTCCGCTGTTTGGCCTCAAAGACACATCCAGATATTGGCAAATGACCCAAGTAGAGCCAATCAGTACTCCTGCATAAAATGTTACTAACTGAACTTTCTGGGGAACACTGTCCTGCCTCTTGTATTATGCAGATGAAAAAAACTGAATACTTGTAGTCTTGATTTTTATTATCTGATGAAACCATTCTGTTTTTTAAAAACAGTAAATCAAATTCAAGAAATAACAGAGAAGAAAAGGAATTCTCCCCTTGGCTCTGTACATACTTATGCCATTGTTTTTCTCATGGTTTGGATGAGAACAAATGACTCATATGAATTGAGTCAATTCAATTCAGTTTGAGTCAGTTCTGTTGAGTTCACATCATTTTAACAGCACATATTGAACATTTACTATGAGGCATATAGTTTATAGGCACAACAGGACATAACAAATATAATGAATTATCTATAGACAAATACTAACTTTGGTGAAGCATATAGGAACAGAGTACACACTTTTGCATCTGCATCTCAAAGTTCAGTTTATATACAAACATGCATATACACATATATGTATATATACATCATCGTATGATTTCTGTTCTCATTAAAATCTTTGTGAAAATAAAGAAAACAACTTGAAACCGAGAAGTTTCTTCATATTTAAGATTGTTTGATTGTAAATTCTTATCATAGTATCAAAAAACCAAAACCAAACAAAACCTCCTGATTAACACCACAATGCAAAAGAAAGTTAGTGATCTAGAAATGTAGTTTCATGTTTACCAAGTTTATGTATCTTTTCCTTCTGTGGGATGTTTTATCTGTTCCCTTCATCCCCTTTTCTGGATCCCACGTGCATTTCTTTTAAGAATGTGCTCAAGTGTCACCTTTCCATAATCTTTCCCCCCGCTCTATTTCCAACATTATCCTTACCATAATATATTATGATTTATTCCCTTTTATGTATGGACCTCCCATACTTACTTGCATATCATCCTTTGCGGATCTTGGAAGGGAAGCGCCATCTCATTTGTTTGTCTATCGTCTAGGAAACTGTTTTACACAATGTAATCATTTAATATCTGTTTGTTGAATAAATTAATAAATGAAGGAAAGTGAGGTACACCATGTTTATAGAAAAATGTACTTTTTCATATTTTTCTAAGGCAATATTTTATTTTTCCATTTGTGGATTTTTAATACACAAAATTTTTAGTGTAATTTGTCCACACATTAAATATTAACTTAAAAAAGAAATTAACCATCATGAATATTTGTGGTAGTGTATTAATTCAGGTACTTGACCCACACTGTTTTTCACTTTTATTTCTTTCTGCATATTAATATATGTAAAAAATTATAAATGCCCAACAATAAAATATGTTTGCCAGTGTGAGGGTCATAGCACAATCAAAGACCAAAAGCTAACTCATAGGGCCAATTACTTAGAAGTAACTCGATTCTACTCAGTTTAAATCAATTTTGTTCTATTTCACGTCATCTCAACAGCATGTTTTGAACACTTACTACAAGGAATACAGTTAGTTAAGCACAACTTATAAATATAAGGAGATATAAATATAATGAATTATCTGTAGACAAATACTAATTTTGGTGAAATGTAGGGATAGAGATCACACTTTTGGAACTGTGTCTCAAAGTTCAGTTTTGAAATACTTGATCTTTCTAGATCCACATATGTCAAATACATCATTAGTAAGTTCAACCAATAACTGGTCAAAGTTTATAAGATTTGAAATCGTGCAATGCAGTAAGTACATTGATGATTTTAATATATGTAAGCAAACTATTACAGTTGTGACAAAGCAAATTGAGCAGTGACTTTTACACTAATATTTACTCATTTGTAGCTGCCTCCAACTGTTTTGGCAAGACTTTCAAATGTTTTCTTGCTCCATCATCCTCCAGCAAGAAAGCCAATAACTGTGGCCAAGGCAATATTTTTGGCAGTGGTAGTGCCCAGACGACAACCTCTGGAGTATGTCTCCTCGGCAGTAGCAGTGACATCTGGATTATTTTATCCGCTTGAGACTATCTTGGCTCACTTCCTCATGTACAGCTGTGGAGCCATCTCCAGTGCTGTCTTCAAGTTGGAAAGCAGTATTGTGAGACAAAGATATTTCTTTGCTGTCCTCTGATTATGATACTATTCCTGGTGTGTGTATGTATGTGAATGCGTAATTGTGTGTTTGTCTTTTATGGGTAGGGTTTAGACCATAGTTTGTTCAAAAAAAAAAAAAAATACACTCAAAGTTTTTAATGCATTTATATTATATCCCTATATACAGATATATATGTGTGTGTTCATATATGTACATGCATAATTTTTGAGTCAATGATTTAGATAATCATTATTTCAGAGCTTTTGTCTACTATGGGATATAATTTTTTTATGAATTCATTTGGTACATAGATACAACATATTTATTGGCAAACTCTGGATACTTTGAGGAACAAACAAGTGAAGATGCAGATTACTTAAACATAGCATAACTACTATTGAGATGATAGTCTTGCCCCTGGAAAAAGACATAAGAAATTCAAAAGAACTGGTAAACAAAATAGCACTTCAAAACATCATTATGTGAAAGCCTTGAGCTACAGCATCTATTTTTAATTACAATTATAGTTCCCATTTATCTATCAAGAATTGTGCTAGTCATTATACATAATTTATCTTATTTAATTTTCACAATAACCCTGTAGAGTAGATGTTATTTCCTTTTATGGATGAGAAAAATGAAGCTTGAAGGTATCAATACAACTCATAATTGGTGAAGTTGAATTCCAAACCCACATCTGACTGCTTCGCAAAGTCACGACTGTGTTTCCTTACCTACTAATACAGGAGCTTGCCAGTCAATACATTTTCTGAAATAAGTCCTATTTTAAACATTCAATTGTGTAGAAATACAAAAGCAAGAATTACAGAAGGATTTCCAATAGAAGTAAACTCTTAAAGTGTAATAGAAAAAAGATAGGGACAAGAGTTTCCAGGTAAAAAAATTTCCCGTTAATAGGTAAACCAGAAGTTAGCAAGGTAGGTTACCCAGGGGATTGGCTAGTCAGAAACCACAGGGCCCAAATACACATTTTCATACCTGTATTCATTGAATGACACCCTCTGGACTATCCCTTTTTTGTAGCAGTATTCTATTATAAAGATTTTAATTTCTGACAACTATTGTTACCAGATCTAGTGTTCTTTATTTTTCCCTGGTTTTTGAAACTATTTCCAGCGAAAATGTGAGTACCCCGCTTCACAAGCTCCAATAGAGTCATATGTGAAGTTGTTTAACTCTCCATTTTATGCAAGTCACTTTTCATTTGTCCTCAGTTTCTATAATTTATTTCTGATAGAGTTCACTTATAACAGTGAGGAAAAATTGGTGATATACATTATTGGATAGTTTTTACTAGCACAACTAACAAATAATAATCCCTAAAATTACACAAAAACGTTTTCTGTTTTAAATAAAAACATTAAAGGACCTAGATTTTTAAGATGATATAACTTTGAGCCAATTTGTGTCAAAATGGAAAGTAATACATAAAATCAATACGAATTAGACTAACAGATCATCTCAGCACCGAATTCAGTGTTACAGGGAGTTTACAAGCACGTGCCTTCTTTATTTTACAGTCTGTGTTCTCAAGGTCTCACATTTAACCATCTGTAATTTGCTCATTAAAGCCCTGTCCAGTCTCTCCTGAGTGTCTGTGTAGCCTTGTCTATGCCGTAACCTTCCAGTTTAGGATTCCATCAAGGCTGGCTTTGACTGTCTTATTCCCCAGGTTTCCCTGTTAAATTTCAAGCTGATCTGCTAACCTATTGCTTACCCTGACCATTTGCTGATGAGCTCTCTATTGGTTTTGGCAATACCCCAGGTCATGACGTTTTTAGCATCCTTCTCCAAATAAAGTGTGTCTCCTTCTGCTTTCTTGGTACCACCTGTGTCATGGATCTGGATCTGGGGATTGGAGGTGGTTGAGAGTAGACTCAGACTAAAAAGTCACAGACTCCCACTGTTCTTATTGAGGCTCAGTTTTCTTGAAGAAATGCTTCACATTTTGCTACAGAACTTTGATCAACTTCAGACTCTTTAAATGGCTATTTTTGATAGTTTTATATGATTTAAATTTCATTTTGAAGAAAGTGAGAAGTGAAGTCAGCTGGACTTCTTGGTTGGGTGGGGACTTGGAGAACTTTTATGTCTTATAAGAGGATTGTAAAATGCACCAATCAGCACTCTGTAGCTAGGATTGTAAAACGCACCAATCAGTGCCATGTGGCTAGTGAGAGGTTTGTAAAATGCACCAATCAGCACTTTGTAAAAACGCACCAATCAGCACTCTGTGGATAGCTAGAGGTTTATAAAACGGACCAATCAGCACCCTGTAAAATGGCTCAATCAGTGCTCTGTAAAACGGACCACTCAGCACTCTGTAAAATGGACCAATCAGCAGAATGTGAGTGGGGACAAATAAGAGAATAAAAGCTGGCCACTCCAGCCAGCAGAGGCAACCTGCTTGGGTCCCCTTCAACGCTGTGGAAGCTTTCTTCTTTCACTCTTCACAATAAATCTTGCTACTGCTCACTCTTTGGGTCTGTGCCATCTTTAAGAGCTGTAACATTCACTGCAAAGGTCTGGGGCTCAATTCTTGAAATCAGTGAGACCACGAACCCACCAGAAGGAACCAACTCTGGACATATCTTGGCAACCCAGATGGGACTATCGCCAAGCAGTGAGTACCACTGGACCCCTTTCACTTGCTATTCTGTCCTATTTTTCCTTAGAATTTGGGAGCTAAACACTGGGCACCTTTCGGCCAGTTAAAAGTGACTAGCACGACCACTGGACTAAAGACATGGGTGTCAGGCTTTCTGGGAAAGGGCTGTATAACAACCCCTGACTTTGGGAGCTTGGTTTATCTGGAACAAGCCCCTGCTTTTCCTGTTCTTCCTGGCTGAGCTGAGGATTGACAGAGAGGAAAGCCATTCAGCTCAGGGTTCCCAACAAAGAGTTGGTTGACCCTGCAGCCGTGAGTGGAACTCTCAGAGTCAAGTAGCCCAAGCAAGACTCACCCATCTATCCTATCTATTCTGACCCTTGCCTCCTGGGTCGTAACGCCTGTCAGACAAATTTCCTCTCACTTCTCTTCTCCATGGCTAGTCCCGCTTCTAAAAACCACTCCCTGTTTCTGGTGCTTTTCTCGTTTCTCCTATAAGAATGATTTCTAGTATACATTTCAGGACTCTGTTCCTTTCTTTAGGCAGCCAGTCTCACGAATCAGAAAGACATAATTTTTCCCAAAAGCCCCAGTGTGGAGGGGACTATCTGGAAATTTAGGACCCCTCCTCTGACTAGCAGGCCTAACAAAGGCTATTTCTGAAGCTGGGATATGGGGAGCCTCAGAAATGACATCCTTCCTATTCGTATGATGAGAAATGAGGACAAAAAGTGTCACTCTTCCGAAACCCTGGAGATCCCTTCCCTCCCTCAGGGTATGGCCCTCCACTCCATTTTTGAGGTATATCATCTTTATAGGACAGGGATAAAGTCCCAATGCTAACAGGAGAAAACACTTAGGACTGTAACAGGTTTTTTTTTTTTTTTTTTTTTTTTTTGAGACGGAGTCTCACTGTGTCGCCCAGGCTGGAGTGCAGTGGCGCGATCTCGGCTCACTGCAAGCTCCGCCTCCCGGGTTCCAGCCATTCTCCCGCCTCAGCCTCCGAGTAGCTGGGACTACAGGCGCCCGCCACCGCGCCCGGCTAGTTTTTTTTGTATTTTTAGTAGAGACGGGGTTTCGCCGTGTTAGCCAGGAGGGTCTCGATCTCCTGACCTCGTGATCCGCCCGCCTCGGTCTCCCAAAGTGCTGGGATTACAGGCTTGAGCCACCGCGCCCGGCCTAACAGGTTTTTTGAGAATGTGCCAGTAAGGGACACTAAATCTGACCTTTCTTGGTCCTCCTTGTGGTCTAGTAGGAAAACTAGTGTTTCTGCTGCTGTGTCAGTGAGCACAACTGTTCCAATCAGCAGGGTCCAGGGACCGTTGCGGGTTCTTGGGCAAGGGGGGAAAAACAAACAAACCAAAACCATGGGCAGTTTTTTCTTTCACATGGGAAACCCTCAGGCACCAACAAGTTCACCCTTGAAATGCATCCTAAGCAATTAGGACCAATTTGACCAGCAAACCCTGAAAAAGAGGTGACTCACTTTTTTCTGCACTATGGCCTGGCCCCAATATTCTCTCTGATGGGGAAAAATGGCCACCTGAGGGAAGTATAAATTATAATACTATGCTGCAGCTTGACCTTTTCTGTAAGAGGGAAGGCAAATGGAGTGAAATACCTGATGTCCAAGCTGTCGATTCATTGAAGGAGAATCTACAACTATGCAAAGCTTGCAATTTACATCCCACAAGAGGACCTCTCAGCTTACCTCCATATCCTAGCCTCCCTATAGCTCCCCTTCCCATTAATGATAAGCCTCCTCTAATCTCCCTTCCTCAGAAGGAAACAAGCAAAGAAATCTCCAAATAACCATAAAACCCCCCTGGCCATCAGTTATGCCCCCTTCAAGATGTAGGGGGAGGGGAATTTGGCCCAACCCAGGTACATGTCCCCTTCTTCCTCTCTGATTTAAAGCAGATCAAGGTAGATCTAGAAAAGCTTTCAGATGATCCTGATAGGTATATAGATGCCCTACAGGGTCTAAGGCAAACCTTCGACCTCACTTGGAGAGATGTCATGCTATTGTTAGATCAAACCATGGCCTTTAATGAAAAGAATGCAGCTTTAGTTACAGCCTGAGAGTTTGGAGATACCTGGAAAGGGACAAATTCTCTACCAGTCAGCAAGTCATCCCCAGTATGGATCCCCACTGGGACCTCGACTCAGATCATGGGAACTGGAGTCACAATCATCTGTTGACCTGTGTTCTAGAAGGACTAAGAAGAATTAGGAAAAACCCCATGAATTACTCAATGATGTTCACCATAACTCAGAGAAAGGGAGAAAATCCTTCTGCCTTCCTCGAGCAGATATGGCAGGCCTTAAGAAAATTTACTCCCCTGTCACCTGACTCCCTCAAGTGTCAATTGATCCTCAAAGATAAGTTTATTACCCAATAAGCTGCAGATATCAGGAGAAAGCTCTAAAAGTGAGCCCTGAGCCCTGAAGAAAATCTGGAGGCATTATTAAACCTAGCAACCTCAGTGTTCTATAACAGGGGCCAAGAAGAACAGGTCAAAAAGGAAAAATGAGATCAGAGAAAGGCCACAGCCTTAGTCATAGCCCTCAGACAAACAAACCTTGGTGGTTCAGAGAGGACAGAAAATGGAGCAGGCCAATCATCCAGTGGGGCTTGTTATCAGTGTGGTTTGCAAGGACACTTTAAAAAAGATTGTCCAATGAGAAACAAGCTGCCCCCTTGCCCATGTCTATTATGCTGAGGCGATCACTGGAAGGCACACTGACCCAGAGGACAAAGGTACTCTGAGCCAGAAGCCCCCAACCAGATGATCCAACAACAGGACTGAGGGTACCTATGACAAGTGCCAGCTCATGTTATCACCCTCACTGAGCCCTGGGTATGTTTAACCATTGAGGGTCAGGAAATTGACTTTCTCCTGGACACTGGCACAGCTTTCTCAGTGTTAATCTCTTGCTCTGGATGGCTGTCCTCAAAGTCCGTTACCATCTGAGGAATCCTGGGACAGTCTGTAACCAGGTATTTCTCCCATCTCCTCGGTTGTAATTAGGAGACTTTGCTCTTTTCACATGTCTTTCTTGTTATGCCTGAAAATCCCATACCCTTATTAGGAAGCAACATATTAGCCAGAGCTAGAGCTATTATCTACAAGAATATGAAGAAGTTACCCATTTTTTGTCCCCTACTTGAGCAGTGAATCAACCCTAAAGTCTGGGCATTGTATGGGCAATTTGGAAGGGCAAAAAAAAAAGCCCAACCAGTCCAAATCAGGCAAAAAGATCCCACTACTTTTCCTTATCAAAGGCACTATCCCTTAAGGCATGAAGCTCATAAAGGATTACAGAATATTGTTAGACATTTAAAAGTTCAAGTCTTAGTAAGAAAATGCAGCAGTCCCTGCAACACCCAAATTCTAGAAGTATAAAAGCTGAATGGTCAGTGGAGACTAGTGCAACATCTTAGACTTATCAATGAGGCAGTAATTCCTCTATATCCAGTTGTACCCAACCCCTATACCCTGCTCTCTCAAATACCAGAGGAAGCAGAATGGTTCACTGGTCTGGACCTCAAGGATGTCTTCTGCATTCCCCTGCACTCTGACTCCCAGTTTCTCTTTGCCTTTGAAGATCCCACAGACCACACATCCCAACTTACAGGGACGGTCTTGTCCCAAGGGTTTAGGGATAGCCCTCATCTGTCTGGTCAGGCACTGGCCCAAGATCTAGGTCACTTCTCAAGTTCAGGCACTCTGGGCCTTCAGATTTACTTTTGGTTATGAGTTCAGAAGCCTCATGCCAGCAGGCTATCTAGATCTCTTAAACTTTCTAGCTAATCCAGGGTACATGGTGTTTAAATCTAAGGCCCAATTCTGCCTATAACAAGTCAAATATCTAGTCCTAACCTTAGCCAGAGGAACCAGGACCCTCAGCAAGGAACAGATACAGCCTCTACTGACTTATCCTCACCCTAAGACATTAAAATAGTTGTGGGGGGTTCCTTGGAATCACTGGTATTTGCCAACTATGGATCCCCAGATATAGCAAGATGGCCAGGCTACTGTATACTCTAATCAAGGAGACCCAGAACGTAAATAGTCACCTAGTAGAATGGGAACTAGAGGCAGAAACAGCCTTCAAAACCTTAAAGCAGGCCCTAGTACATGCTTCAGCTTTAAGCTTTCCCACAGGAAAAAACTTCTCTTTATATGTCACAGAGAGAGCAGGAATGGCTCTTGGAGTCCTTACTCAGACTCGTGGGACAACCCCACAACCAGTGGCATACCTAAGTAAGGAAATTGATGTGGTAGCAAAAGGATGGCCTCACTGTTTATGAGTAGTTACGGGGGTAGCCATCTTAGTATCAGAGGCTATCAAAATAATACAAGGAAAGAATCTCACAGTATGGACTACTCATGATGTATATGGCATACTAGGTGCCAAAGGAAGTTTATGACTATCAGAGAACTGCCTTCTTAGATACCAGGCACTACTCCTTGAGGGACTGGTGCTTCAACTATGCATGTATGAAGCCCTCAACCCTGTTAGTTTTCTCCCAGAGGATGGAGAACCAATCAAGCATGACTGCCAACAAATTATAGTCCAGACTTATGCCGCCTGAGAGAATCTCTTAGAAGTCCCCTTAGCTAATCCTGACCTTAACCTATATACCAATAGAAGTTCATTTATGGATAATAGGATAGGAAGGGCAGGTTATGCCATAGTTAGTGACGTAACAGTACTTGAAAGTAAGCCTCTTCCCCCAGGGACCAGCACCCAGTTAGCAGAACTAGTGGCACTTACCTGAGCCTTAGAACTGGGAAAGGGAAAAAGAATAAATGTGTATACAGATAGCAAGTATGCTTATTTAATCCTACATGCCCATGCTGTAATATGGAAAGAAAGGGAGTTCCTAACCTCTGGGGGAACCTCCAATAAATACCACAACGAAATTATAGAGTTATTGCATGCAGTGCAAAAACCCAAGGAGGTGGCAGTATTATACTGCTGAAGCCATCCAAAAGGGGAGAGGGGAAAACAGCAGCATAAGTGGTGGGCAGAGGCAGGAAAAGTCCAGCAGAAAGGAAAAAGAGAGAGAGGGAAAAGACAGAAAGTCAAAGAGAGAAAGAGACAGAGAGAGATTGAGAGAGAAGTAGTAAATAAAAAGCAGTGTACCCTATTCCTTTAGAAGCCAGGGTAAATTTAAAACCTATAATTGATAACTGAAGGTCTTCTCCATGACCCTATAACACTCTAATACCACCTTGTTGTCAGTTAAAGCACTGAAGTCACCGACAACCCATAGCCTTCCTATCAAAAATCCTTATCCCAGCAGGTTTCCTTTACCATACAAAGGTCCGACCAGATCTAGGAGGAACTCCCTTCAGGACAGGATGATAGATGGTTCCTCCCAGGCGATTAAGGGAAAAAGATACAATGAGTATTCAATAAGTAATAAGGAAACTCTTGTAGAAACAGGGTTAGGAAAATTGCCTAATAATTGGTCTGCTCAAATGTGTGAACTGTTTGCACTCAAACCTTAAAGTACTTATAGAATCAAGAAAGAGCCATCTATACCAATTCTAAGTTAAAATGGACTGAACAAGGTCTTATTAATAGCAAAGAATAATCGAAATCCTAAACTTACAAGATTTTCAACAAATGTTTGCTAAAAGTTAACAGTGCAACACATATTATCCTAACTTCCAATCTTGTGGAAATCATACGCTATCCGTGCCCCTCAAAACTCAAGTCCATCAGCACAGGGCCATACAACTAATACCCCTATTTATAGGGTTAGGAATGGCTACTGCTACAGAAACCAGAGTAGCAGGTTTATATACTTCATTATCCTACTACCACACACACTCAAAGGACTTCTCAGACAGTTTGCAAGAAATAACAAAATCTATCCTTACTCTACAATGCCAAATAGACTCTTTGGCAGTCCTGATGAAAGAACACATTCCTCAACACATCACATCCCCCCATATGCCTCCACTTCCTGGGCCCGACACAAACACATCACAGCCTTGAGCACATCACATCCCCCCATATGCCTGCCCGACACAAACACATTAAGAAAAACAACACCTGGGGAAGCTCCAATAAGGTTACAACCGTTTGTAAAAGCGCAGGAACCGATAAGAAGGCTGCTAAAAGCATAACTTAACATTAACATGTAAACCAATTGTAATGCTGTAGCCTAGAGAAATGCCTTGTTCCTCTGTAACCTGACAAGTCCTGTTTACCTCGAGCTGTAAAAAGCAAGCGCACGCATTGTTTGGGGCCCTCTTGTATGTTGTAGAAGGGAGGGACCAAGTTCGAACTTGCATTAAAGATCCTTGCCACTTGGCTTTGACTCTGGACTCTGGTGGTCTTCTTCGGGGAATAAACGGTCTGGGCATAACACTGACTCTCTAAAACTGCTGAAGCCTAGACCCCCTCACTGCTGAGAAAGGAGAACTTTGCACCTTCATAGGGGAAGAGTATTGTTTTTACACTAACCAGTCAAAGACAGTACGAGACACCACCTGGAGTTTAAAGGAAAAGGCTTCTGAAACCAGACAACACCTTTCAAACTCTTATATCAACCTCTGGAGTTGAGCGGCATAACTTCTCCCCTTTCTAGGTCCCGTGACAGGCATCTTGCTATCACTCACCTTCTGGCCCTGTGTTTTTAACCTCCTCGTCAAATTTGCTTCCTCCAGGATCGAGGCCATCATGCTACAGATGGTCCTACAAATGGAACTCCAAATAAGCTCAACTCACAAGTTTTACCAAGGACCCCTGGATCGACCCACTGGCCCTTTGGCTGGCCTAGGGAGTTCCTCTCTGGAGGCCATTACCACTGCAGGGCCCCTTCTTTGCCCCTATCCAGCAGGAAGTAGCTAGAATGGTGATCACCCAATTCCCAACAGCATTTGGGGTATCCTGTTTAGAAGGGGGATTGAAAGGTGAAGCCAGCTGGACTTCCTGGGTCCAGTGGGGACTTGGAGAACTTTTTTGTCTTACAAGAGGACTGTAAAATGCACCAATCAGCACTCTGTAGTTAGGACTGTAAAACACACCAATCAGTGCTCTGCAGCTAGCTAGAGGTTTGTAAAATGCACCAATCAGCACTCTGTACAGTGGACCAATCAGCACTCTGTAAAATGGACCAATCAGCAGGACATGGGCAGGGACAAACAAGGGAATAAAAGCTGGTCACCTGGCAGCTGTCACTGCCAGTCAGCAGCAGCAACCCACTCGGGTCCCCTTCCACACTGTGAAAGCTTTGTTCTTTCACTCTTCACAATAAATCTTGCTGCTGCTCACTCTTTGGGTCCATGCCACCTGTAAGAGCTGTAATACTCACTGCAAAGGTCTGTGGCTTCATTCTTGAAGTCAGCAAGACCACAAACCCACTGGAAGGAACCAACTCCAGATACAAAGGATTCGCTAAAGTCCATGCTTCGTCATTCTAGAAGTCCTACCCTCTCTGATTTCTGTGTTTTTTATTCCTTCTGTTTTCTTCTATCTTTTTCTGGGTTACTTGAATATTGTTAGTGTACCTAATGTCTTATTTAAATAGATCTTGAATATACATTTGTTTCAATGATAGATTGTAGTCACTAAAATATACAGTGTATTACATTGTAATACAGACTAGATTGCAATATACATCCTTTACCTTTTACAGTCTAATATTTTTCCATTGTATATATAAAGTGAAGTATATAAAGTTTCTACCAAATAGGTTCTTTATGTATTAAAATATATACATTGAATTCCATCAGACAATTTTATAGTTTCTTTTAAACCTCAACCATAAGACATACATTAAATAACTAGAAAAGGAAAGAATATGCCATTATATTGTGAAAGAAAGTATCTCAGGGCCTCAAACTCACTATGCCAAAGGGAAAGTAAGCTTGGAAACTAAGTCACCAATAGTGTCTTCCTTTTTGTTTCCAAGCAGTTAGCTATAATTTCACAACCTTGTGTCATAGACTCATTTGCTGTTCCCCCACTTTTCACTTGTTTACTTTATTATATGTAAAATGTAGATTTAGTGAGCTGTGACAATGTAAAATTGACTTTTTCCTCTGTATCTTCTATTCACATGTAAAATGTCAATTTACTGAGGCAAATCAGAGTCTCTCAATAATATAACCATTTGTCTCACTCTCCACCCTGCCCCTTTTTTTCCCCTCCTGCTTGCCCTTTGCTTTTTAAATATCTAAGTTCCCCAAACCTCCTTTGGAAAAAGCATAGGTCATAGATGCTTCTGTTAGTTGTGATTTTCTGGGCACGTTCTTAACCTTGGCTAAATAAATCTCCAAATGATTGAGAACTGTCTCAGTCACTTTTTGGTAAATATCCAGATATTTACCATTTCTGTTGTTCATCTTAGTTTTCTTTTCCTTTTAATGTGCTGAAATTGAATAATTAATAAAGAAAATAAATTCATTTATTGCAATTATGGAGGCTGTCCAAGGTCCAGGGGCCACATCTGGTGAGACCCTTCTTGCTGGTAGAGATCCTCTATAGTCTCAAAGCTGTGCAGAATATCACATGACGAGGGGGCTAAGCATGCTTGTATTAGGCTTTTCTCACACTGCCAATAAAGACATACCCAAGACTGGGCAACTTATAAATGAAAGAGGTTTAGTGGACTAACAGTTCCACATGGCTGGAGAGGCCTCACAATCATGGCAGAAGTTGAATGAGGAGCAAAGTCACACCTTACATGGCAAAAGGCAAGGGGCATGTGCAAGGGACTTCAACTTTATAAAATCATCAGATCTTGTGAGACTTATTCACTATCAAGAGAACAGCATGAGGAAGACCCACTCCCATGATTCAGTTACCTCCCACCAGGTACCTCCCACAACATGTGGGAATTATTACAATTCAAGGTGAGATTTGGGTGGAGACACAGAGCAAAACCATATCAATGCTAATGGTCTGACATACTAGCTTGGGTCTCTCTTCCTCATTTTATACAGCCACCAGTTACCCTTTCATGGTAACTCCTTAATCCATTAGCCCATTAATCCAGTAATCCATAAATGGGTTTATCCGTTTATAATGGCAGAGCCCTCATGATATAAGCACCCTTTAAATGCTCCACATCTCAATATTGCCACTTGAAGATTAAAATTAAACATGCATTTTGGAGGGAACAAATATTCATACCGTAGCATCCTCTTTCATACCTGATGTTCCAAATTTCCCTTGGTAACGTTTTCTTTCTATCTTAAAAACTTACTCTAGTAATTATTTGAAAGCACATCTGCTGGCAACAAATTCTCTAAGATTTTCTGCGTTTGAGAATATCTTTATTTTATCATCATTCCTGAAAGTCATTTTATCTGGATACAGAATTCTGAGGTGACTTCTTTTTGACACTTTACAAATGCTACTCCACTTACAGAAGCCTCCACAGTTTCTGATGAAAAATCCAGTCATTGCTATCATTTCTTCTTATAAATAATGCGTCATTTTGGGAGGGCTATTTGCAAGGTATTTTCTTTGTATTTAGTTTTCATCAGTTTGGCTAAGATATAATTGGACATGGGTTCCTTTATCATTTTGTGGAGTCATTGAACTCCTTGCATCTGGTTTATATCTTTCAACAAATTTTCAGGCTTTTTTCTCCATACGTTGTCTTTTTTTTCCTTGGAGATTATGATATATTATAATTTTTGATAGTGTACCAGAAGGCTCTAAAGCTTTTCTCATTATTTTCATTTAAAAAATTACACTGTTCAGATTACATAATTTCCCTTCATTCATCTTCAATTTCACTGACACTTTCCTTAGTCATTTTCATTTGGTTCTTGAGCTTAACTAGTAAGTTTTTATTTCAGTTACTATATAGTTCAATTATAAGATTTCCATTGACTTCCTATACCTTCTACTTCTTTGCCGAGATTTACACTTTTCATTTACTCCAAGATATTTACCCTTTCTTGTTGAAGCATTTTTTATAATAGCTGGTTTAAAGTCTGTACTAGATAATTGTAACATCCTTGTCATCTCTGCTTTGGCCTCTGTTGCATGTCTTTTCCCAAGCAATCTGAGATTTTTCCCAATTTTTGTTTCATTGAATAATTTGGATTTTACCCTAGACATTTTGCATATTATATTTGAGACTCTGAGTCTATTTAAATCCTATGGAAAATGTTGATATTTTTGTTTTAGCAGGCAATTGACTCAGTTGGATTTATACCACAATTTCAAGTTGCCTTCTGTGTGTTGGAGTTTCAGTAGCTACAATGCTCTTCAGACCTGTCACATATGCACCACCCAGTGGAAAATCTGTGATCTGAGAAGTAGTCTTTATTTAAGTTCCATTCTCAAAGTCTAACCTAGGCTGCATAGGGTCAGTCAATGGATACACAAATAAAGAATAAATAAATAATTTCAAAAAGGGGGCTCTTTCCCAAGCTTCTTTCTCTCCACAATCTTTCTGATATTTTCTTGCACCCTGGGATCATCTTTTTGGTTCTCTGGCCAGAAAGGTGGGACTTTACTTTGATCTTCTGTGTTTTTCCTGCAACTCTGGGACAAACAGTGAGAAGTTAGAAAGAAAGAAAAACAACATGAGTACGCACAACACTCTTGGAACAACAGCTCTTCCAATTAGAAAGAAGGCTTCCTCCTTTAGAGTTATAGGCTCTTCAAAGTCAAAATGATGCCTGTGCTATAAAAATGCTTGATGGCTAAGGAAGAAGAGAATAAAGGAAAGACAAACAACAATGGGGAATTTACCTCAGAAGGTTGTCACCATTGATGTTCAAATTCTACTTACTCAACTCTGCATGTGCACATGCACACACACACACAGACACACACATACACACACACACACACACAAAATACCTAGAAATATGTAGACATTGTTTGACAAGGTTTTACATAGGGTCTTCTTTATCCTTTTCCACTATAGTTTCATCTGAGGACAGCATTATCAATCCATAGGAAAAGAATTGTGAATGTAAGTGAACTCTTTTGGTTATGAGATTGGCAGACAGAAAATTTTCACTCCTTTTTTCAGCAAGCATGCCTAATTTTTCCTGAAATTGGTGCCAATTTACTCATGAAAGGATAACTATAGGAATCCTTCCTCCCCAGGCTCTGTAGTGGAATGCATTCGCTCTAAATCGTGATGTTCCTGCCAAAAATAGAAGTATTTTTCTGAGGTACGATTATTTGTAAAATATGTGATTGTAGCCTGTAGCTTGAAAACCGTCATGTCACTTTCCTCTGTCTAGGTATTTGACAAATTAATCACTGGAAATAGTTAGACTCAGTGAATAGCCAGAATGCTGAATCTTCTGTGGGGTAGGTAACTCAGAAGGACTTGACATATTTTTTTAGGCATGATGATTTCTGTAATAGTTGATCCTATTATTTATAAGCTTTATGAGGCAGTAACATATCAATAAGCAAATATCATAAAAATCAGTTTCTTTTGGATCCAGAATGTTTTTTAACAATTTTCTGTTAAAGAACATGGCATATACAAAATCTGTTTAATTGGTATTTTCAAATATCACCCCCAAGTTGCAGTATTTGCAAGACATTTGGAAATGTTTATAAGCAAAACTTTTGTGTCTCTAAATGAGGATAATAATAAAATCTAAAATGAAAACACACTTGTTGGCACAAAAGGTGTCATGTTTCATGTAGCTTTTCCTTTCCTAATTGGAAGAGAAAAATATAAAAATTGCAGGGTAGTTTGCATTCATCTTCATAAAAGGTGTTGAAGGAATAATTTTGGAAAATGAAGTTTATATACAGTTCTCTTGGTATGTAGCCTTTCTTGCACATATACACATGTTCATGATTATGGACAACTATTTGCCAATAGTAGAGAATATTGATTTGATTTAGCCAGTCTAAGAAAAAGACAAAGAACTCAGACTGTGAATATTTTAGAATGACAAAATAATATTTTAGAATTATGATTTAAGTTTTGACTTGTTTTATATCTAATGTAAAATTTACTTAAAATGTATTTCTTACTTCTTAATATAAAACTTTATATTGTAAGCTTTATGATAAATCTTATCAGAGAAACTGGAACATGTGGCAGAGATGGCTAGTGGCTTGTCCACTATCCATTCTTATGTTATTTCTTTTATTATGGATTCACTACATTCTTAGAACACAATGAACCTAGCTAAGAATTTTCCAGCATTGGGTAAGTCTTTTGTGAAAGCTCCTAAATATGTCTCTGGTAACCAATTCCTTTTTATTCTCTTGCTAATTTCTCCCTTCATTCAACATAAATTACATGCATAAATACTGGACCTCCAGCAATCATCTTGAGGGTGTGAAAAGAGCTTGCAAATGGAAAACTACATAATAAGAAAACACAACAGAAAGACATAAGGAGCTGTGGTCAATTAGGTCATCGTGATACTACATCACAATGCTGGGTTGCCTATCACTGCAATTTTATGAAGAGAAGAAAAAATATATTTTATTGAAGTTGTTACTTTGTTTCTCTGTTATTGTATCAGCCAAATTAATTTTCTAGCAGATACAAAATATGTAGTGTATATCAGTTGTTGTCTTTCTATAACAGTAATTTTCCTTTGGTGGACAAGTTTGCTTCCGCTATGCATGATTTCAATAATTATAATCTTTCTTTGGAGCCTGCCTTTCTTTCCATTATTGATCAGCTCATAGTGTACATTTGAATTAAGTGCTGTAAAACAGCACAATTAATCCTTACCTCCAGTCTAAATATTCATCTTGCAGTGAGCATGTGTATAAATTGTACCTATTGAAAGACTTTCAGGATCTGTGCACTTAGCATCAAAGAGAAAGAGAGAAAAAAAGTTATACTCTCCCATAGGTGGTGTTATGAAGAAAGATGGGGTCTACTAGGGGCCCTATTTCCTATGCAACATAGAGCTGACCTGAGAAAATGAAGTATATTCAGAAAGAAATCAGGTTTAAGATACCAGAAGAAAAAGGAGAGTTCTCGTATTTTTCAAGTCCTTGGTAACAGTTGTCCTTGAAGCTGAGTTACACTTTTGTACAATAGATCCCATCTTGCATCTCTTTTATCTAAGCTTCTTGGGATGGAGGTACTTGTCATTTGCTTTCAAAACATAATAACCAAGTAGACAAATTTGAATCATTGTCATTGTTTACGTAGAACACAAATGCATGTTCATTTCGGTTTAAAGATGTCTTGATTTATAACTCAACTTGGACAATAAGTGATTGTCTCTTAAATTAGCTCTTGCCAGAGGTCCTCATTTTTTAAAAAGTTTAAGATGTTGTTCATTCTTATTCACATTCTGAAGTCAGTATTTTAGCCCAAGTCTTATACTTTGTCTTGAATTTTGTATTCTTTCTCAATATCTGAATTTTGTTTGTGTGTTTACATTTTCTTCTTCACCATGTGTTTGCTTCCTGGCAGTCTATCTACTTGACTCAATATGAAGGGGGAAGACATGTTCTCTCATTATTCTATAGTTGTTTACCTAACTAAAAATTCTTAGGTGTCAATGAAGGTACCAAATGAGGCAGGCGATTACAAATATGACCAAGACACAATGATAGACACATTACTTTTAATGTGCTTAAAGACAAGTGCATACAGTTATGTAAAGATAAATGCCAAGAAACAATGATGCTAGAAATAATTACAAGGAGCCATGGGGTATGAAAAAGGAAGTGGTCAATTTACCTTAGAATGGAGGAGTGTTCAGTAAAGACTTCAAACAAAAGTCAAACTGGAACAAAATCTTCAAAGATAAGTGGAGATAAGCTGTTAAGGCAAATTGTTTTCTTCATAGAATTTTCAATAGTTTATGGAGTCTGAAGATTAGGGTAAATTTTGGGGATGGATGACAAATCAAGAAATAGCATTGGGTAACTAGGCCGCAGCAAGATCATAGATGCAGTAGTATAATTTGCCAAGAATAGATATTTCCCTGTTAGGAACTATTGAATGGTTTCATCAAGTTGATCCTGATTACAGTGTAGCTTAATTAAGTGATGCGTTATGAAAGCCAGAGTAAGAATGTGTCAGTAGGGATGAGCGGAGTGGATAAATTTAAGAAACCATAAGGATACCAGAAAACCAGAAACTATAATACTTAGTAGACACATGTGGTTGATTTAACATGGCCACTGATTCTTTGCATCTACTGAGAGTTGCAGTTTCTTGTCTTTCAGTATGGGTTTGTCTGTATGACTAATTTGACTAAAAGAGTGCAGGAGATGTGATACAATGCTATTTTCATACATAGACCTTGGGGAAAATAGTATATTACTCCCTGATCCTTGGAATACCCTCTATGAAAGCACTGAGCTTTCTACTTAATTAACGATGTAGGCAGTCCAACCACTCTAAAATCACATAACATAGATGTTCTGACAGAGGATTCCATCAAGCCCAGTTTTCTAGCTGTGATAATTAATACTGAGTGTCAACTTGAATGGACTGAAGGATGCAAAGTATTGATCCCAGATGTGTCAGTGAGGATGTTGCCAAAGGAGATTAACATTTGAGTCAGTGCGCTGCGAAAGGCAGACCCACCCTTAATCTGAGTAGGCACCATCTGATCAGCTGCCAGCATGGCTAGATAAAAAAAGCAGGTGGAAAGCTGAAAAGACGAGACAAGCCTAACCTCCTAGCCTACATCTTTCTCTGATGCTGGATGCTTCCTGTCCTGGAATATTGAACTCCAAGTTCTGCAGTTTTGGGATTTGGACTGGATCTCCTTACTCCTCAGTTTGCAGACAGCCTATTGTTGGACCTTGTGATCCTGTGAATTAATACTTAATAAACTCATATATATGTATATGAGTTTTTGGTACCGGGAGTGGTTCTAGAGGAACAGAATATTAAGGATGGAGCTCTTTCATTGGTTTTGGGGTTTTAGGAGTTGGCTGTGTAATATGATTAGACTCCAAAATGTTAAGGCCTCTACTTATAATACTATGGAGAACACTGATAGTCATTGGCATTAACTGTTTAGAGAGTTATGCAAAATAAAGGCATTTGACACTAGTGATTCACTGCTCATGAGTGGCGAGGAGTTTAGTGACTCCATACATGATAACTTTGACCATATGTGAAGAACCAAGGACCATAATGAAGCTGGTTGGTTGCTCCTGAGTTCAGTGGACAAAGTGATGAAAGACAATGATGAACTCAGGATTCCATCTCCTAGTTTCAGAAGCAGATGCTGAGCCTCACATCTGCTAAGATTGCCCTGAGTGAGAGTCTTATCTCCTGTAGAGAAAGAGCTGAAATTGTGGAAAAACAGACACAAGCTCTTATCATGCAACTGACTGACCTGCAATGAAAGGTGTATGCACAGCCTCACCAGGTGTCTACTGTTAAAGTGAGGGCATTGATTGGGGACCCAGTAACTTGGAACGGGGATGTGTGGGAGGACCCTGATGAAGCTGGGGACACCGAGTTTGTAACTCTGACGAACATTTTTGCCAGAAGAAACAGCTTCCCCATCCCCATTAGTAGCAACATCTCCTCTTCGACCCATGCTGCCATTAACCTTTCACCTTTGCCTGAAAAAATAAACCCTGTGCTTCCTGAGGCAATAGTGATGGCTTTCTCTGCAGCAGTTGCCAGAAAAGATAATGTCAATTCACCTCAGGAGCCACCCTCAACACCCCTGTTTGCTTCTAGACCTATAACTAGACTAAAGTCTCGGCAGGCCCCAAGAGGTGAGTTTGACAGTGTGACCCATGAGGAGGTGTGCTATACTCAGAAAGAACTGACTGAGTTTTCTAATTTTGAACTGCTTCTGTTTCCCAGAAATCTGTAGAACAGGCATGGGAATGCATATTAAGGGTGTGGGATAATGGAGGAAGAACATAGAATTGGATCAGGCTGAATTTATTGATTTGCATCCACTAAGTAGGGACTCTGCATTTCATGTTGCAGCACAGGGAGTCAAAAAGGTTCTAATAGTTTATGTGCTTTGTTAGCTGAAATATAGATTAAAAGATGGCCCATTGTGAGTGAGCTGGAAATGTCTGATCTCCCTTGGTTTAATGTTAGAGGAAGGGATTCAAAAGCTGAGGGAGATTGGAATGTTAGAGTGGATTAGTCACCTTAAACCTACTCTTCCCAACTGGGAGGGTCCTGAAGATGTACTCTTGACTAATGTCTTGCAAAATAGATTTATGAGGGTAGCACTTGCATCTTTAAAGAGCCCAGTAATTGCTCTTCTCAGTATGTCAGATCTAGCAGTGGGAACTGTGGTCACTCAACCACAAAATGTAAATACAATGGGAATAATTACATCCTGAGGTGGCAGGGACCAAGTGGCAGCACTCAACTTCAAAGGCTTGGTGGGTATAGCTACTGTAATGGACAGCAGAGGTAAAGTGTGAATCAGAATAGTCTGACTTGTGTAGAGCTCTGTCATTAGCTAATTAATCACGGTGTTCCTAGAAGTGAAATTGATAGGAAGCCTACCTCATTCCTACTTAATTAACACTAGCAGAAAACTTCTAGGTCAAATGGACAAAATACTAATTTGAATTATAAAAACAGAAAATCACAGCCCCTCAATCAATTTCCAGACCTGAGCCAGTTTACAGAGCCAGAACCCCTTGAATAAAGTGGAGGCCGGGTTCCCTTAAGAAAGGACACCACTACATGACTAAAAATTTATGCTGTCAATCTTTCTCCCATCCTTCCTCAATGAGACCTCTGGCCTTTTACCAAGGAAACTGTCCATATATATGTTCTGTCCCTCTAGAGAACTCTCACTAATACACAGACTTTAAAGACTAGGACATTTAAAAGCCATTGCATATATTAGAAAAGCAAAGACATCACAGCACATGGCCAGGGAAAGGAACAGGCTCAGAATAAAACCTGAGATCTTAGGTTTACAAATCTGAGTTCCAGAACTACCACATTACTAGATTCAAATGCCTAATTTTCAATACAATCACGAGTTATACAATGAAACAGGAAAGTTTCACACACACACACACACACACACACACACACACACACACAAAGAAATGTTCCCCAAGAAGAAATAAATGGCAGACCTAGTATACAATGACTTTTAAATAGCTGTCTTAAAAGTGTCCAGAGAACTAAAGGAAAATATAATGGAAGTCAAGACAATAATATATGAACAAAATGAAAATATCAATAAAAGAAAAAGAATAAACTAAAAAGGAAGCATAGTGTTAAAAAGCATAATAATTGAAATAATACATTTACTAGAGGGATTCAAAGGCTGATGTGAGCATACAGATAAAAGAATCAGTGTACTTGATGATAGAACAGTTGAAATTATTAAGTCTAAGGATATATAGGAAAAAAGTTGTAGAAAAGTGAACAGAGTCTAAGAAACCTGTGGAATATCATCAAGGATAACTGATGTGATGCACACTGAGGGAATTCTGGTAGGAAAAGAGAGAGATAAAGGGGCATAGAGATTATTAAAGAAGTAGTGGCTGAAAACTTTCCAACTTTGATGACAGATATAAATATCAAAGAAGCACACACACAAACAACAGAACAAAATTAGAAACAACTAAAGGAAGCCCATGCTGAAACACATTATAATTAAAAGGGAAACCCTTGAAAACATAGAGAAATAAGTGACTCACCACATACAACTGACTTTCAATAAGATTATAACAGATTATTTTTATTACAAACTTGGAAAGGCAGAAAGCAGTGGGCTGATATATTTAAGGTGCTAAAAGAAAAAAAAAGTCAACCTAAAATGCTACTTTTGATAAAACCATATTTTTTGAAAGTGATGGAAAAATTATGACATTCCCAGACAAATAAAGGCTAATGTAGTTTATTACTACAGGATTTGCCCTGAAAAAAGGTCTAGAGTTCTACAGGTTGAAATAAAAGGATGTTAGACAGCAATTCAAAGAAATATGAAGAATAAAAACATAAATAAAGGTAAATAAATGGGCAAATGGGCGTGTATAAAAACTAGTATTACTTTAGCATAACTTGTAACTTTACTTTTTGTTTTCCACATGATCTAAGAGATTAAAATATTAAGTATAATTATTAGGCTAAACATTAGTATTATTGTAACTTTGGTTTATAACTCTGTATTTTGTTTTCTACATAAGTTACTAATGCATTAAAAATAATTAATTTATGTTTCAAAACATGTTTACATTTTGTGACACAAGTAACCGAAATTTTGTGACATCAATAACTGAAAGGGGCAAGGATGGAACTGTAAAGGGCCAGAGATTTTGCATGTTATAGGTAAGCTGGTATAAATCCAAATTAGAATATTGTAACTTCTGGACTTTAATGTAGTCTTAATGTCAACCACAAAAAAAAAATAGTTATATATAGCATATATACAAAAGCAAATAAGTGAATTGAAACCTTTCACTATAAAAATTAAGCATAAAATAACACATTAATGCAGAAAAGGAGAAATAAAAAAGCTGTAAGCCATACAGAAAACAAATACCAAACATGAAATAAGTAAATCTCTTCGTATCAATCATTACATTACATGTAAATGGATTAAACCATTCTATTAAAATACAGAAATTGGCAGAAAAGAAATTAAAAATATATGGCCTAATTCTGTGCTATTTACAGGGACTTCCATTAGATCAAAAAACAGATAGGTTGAAAGTGGAAGAGAAAAAATATTCTGTTTTAATAGTAACCAAAATGGAATGAGAGTAACTATGCTAACATTAGAAGAAAAAAAACCTTTTAATCAAAAATGTGTGTAATAAACAAAGAAGTCATTGCATATTAATGGTTCAATAAAATAAGAATATATAACAATTATGAACGTTCATATACACTCATGTATCTGATAATATATCATCAAAAATGTGAATCAAAAATTGACAGAATTAATGTGAGAAATAAATTGTAGTACAATAATATTTGGAAATGTCAGTACCCCACTTTCAATAATAAGCCAGACAAAAGATAAGAAAATAATAGAGGACTTAACAACATAGTAAACCAATTAGATCTAGCAGACATATGTAGAACACTCTACCTAAGAACAACAGAATATCCATTATTCTCAAGTACACATAAGTCATTTTCCAGGATAGACTATATCTTAGACCACAAATTAATTCTCAATAGATTTAGATATATAGATATATAATTATATAAATTATATTTTCTAATCATAAAGGATAAATCTAGAAATCAATAACAGAAGAAAAACTGGAAAATTCACAAATTTAATATTAAATATTAAACAATACACTCTTAAACAACTAATGGATAAAAAATATTATGGGACATTAGAAAACTACAATAGAGACAAACGAAAATGGAAACATAACATACTAGAATTTATGGAATACAACAGAAGCAGTGCTGAGAGAGAAAACCATAATTATAAATACTTACATTAAATTATATTTTAAAAGACAGATCTCAACTCAAAAAAGAAACGAGAAGAAAAAATGATCCCAAAGCTACCAGAAGAAAGTGAATAATAATGAATAAGTAGAGATAAATGAAATAGAAAGTAGAAAACTACAGAAACATTTTCTTTAAAGCTGCTTCTTCAAAAAGATAAATAGAATTTATAGCCATTTAAGAAGATTTACTAAGAAAAGAGAAAATTCAAATTATTAAAATCAGAAATGAAAGTAGGGACATTCCTACTGAATCTACAGAAATAAAATGGATTATATGAGCAACTATCTACCAAAAAATTGCATAACCTAGATGAAATGGAAAAAATTACAGAAACATAAAACTTAACAATACTGAAATAAAAAATGAAAACTGTAAGTAGATTTATAGTTAGTAAGAAGATTGAATCAGTAATCAATACTTTTCTGACCAATAAAAGCCCTCTACCTATTACTTTCACTTGTGGGTTCTACCAAACATTTAAAGAATAACTAATTCTGCTTTCTCAAACTTTTTCAGGAATTTCAAGAGGTGGGAACATAAACACTTTCTGACTCGTTATATAAGCCAGCATTGTCTTGATACCAAAGCCATACACAAAAAGGACACAGGGACAAACAAACTAACTAAACACCCCCCAAAACTGCAGAAAAATATACCTTATACACATTGATTAAAATATTCTCAACAAAATACTAGCAATCCAAATTCATCAGTATATTAAAAAGATTACATATCATCATGAGTGGGATCCATTCTTGTAATGTAAGGATGGCGCAAACTATGAAAATCAATTAACATAACACACCACGTTAACAGAATGTTAACAGAATGAAGAACAAAATCCACATAATAATTCCATTGATGCAGAGTAACCATTAGACAAAATTCAACATATCTTTTCAGGAAAAAAAAAAACAAAAAAAAACGGTTAACAAACTAGGAACAGAAGCTAACTCAACATAATAAAAATTATATATGAAAGTCAACAATCAAGATCATACTCAATGATGAAAGACTAAGAGCTTTTTCTCTAAAATCACAAACAAGGCAAGGCTACCTGATTTTACCACTTCTATTTAGCACAGTACTAGAAGCTCTAGCCAGAGCCAATAGTCCAAACTGGAAAGGAATAAGTAGAATTATCTCTATTCTCAGATAATATAACCTGATATGTAGAAATTCCTGAACATTCCACCAAAAAAAAAAAAAAACTGTCAGAATAAATAAATCCAACAAAGTAGCAGGTTACACAGTCAAAATGTAAAATTAGTTGCATTTTTATAAACTAATGATGAACAATTTGATAAAGAAGTAAAGAAGGCAGTTCCATTTACAATAGCATCAATAAGAATAAAATGCTTAAGAATTAACCAAGGTAGTGAAAGATCTGTACAATAAAAATCTTAAAACATTGCTAAAAGAAATTAAATAAGACATAAACAAATAGAAAGACATTCCATGTCCATGGATTAGAAAACTTAATATTTTTAAAATTTCAATATTACCCAAAGTGAACTACAGATTAATTGCAATCTCTGTCAAAATCAAAATGGCATGGAATTTTTTGTAGAAATAGAAAAAGCTATACTAAAATTCATATTTAATCTCAAGAGAACACAAATAGCCCAATTTTGAAAAAGAACAAAAGTTCAAGATCACACTTCTAGATTTTAAAACTTATTTCAAAGTTACAATAATAAAAACAGCATTGTAGTGGAATAAAGGAATAAAGACAGAGACATAGATAAATATAATAGATAGAGAACAAGAAATAAACACTCACATATATGGTCTAATGGCTTTTATTTATTTTTTAATTTAACTCTCTCTCTTTTTTTTTTTTTTGTTGTTGTTGTTGTTGTTGTGAGACAGGTCTCAATGTGTTGCCTAGGCTGGAGTGCAGTGATGCAATCTTGGCTAACTGCAATCTCCATCTCCTGGACTCAGGGAATCCACTAATCTCAGCCTCCTCAGTTACTGGCCACCACAATGGTGGGAATGTTGGTGGGAATGTAAAATGGTACAGCCCCTGTAGACAACAGTATGGCAGCTCTTCATAAAGCAAAAATATAATTACCATATGATCCAGTCCTTCCACTTATGGATATATACCCACAATAATTTAAAGCAGAATCTTGAAGAGTTAATAGTACAATCATGTTCATAGTAGCACTATTCACAATAACTAAAGCATGGAAACAACCCAAGTGTCCATGGACAGATGGATGGATAAGCAAAATGTTGTATACACATACAGTGAAATGTTATTCCTCCTCAAAGTGAAGGAATCTTTGACATATGTTACTACATGAATGAACTTTGAGGATATTATGTTAAGTGAAATAAGCCAGTCATAAAAGTTCAAATACTGTATGTTTTCACTTTTTGAGGGCACCTAGAGTAGTCAAAACTCATAGAGACAAAAAGTAGAGTGGTGATTGCCAGTGGCTGTTGGGAGGGAAATGGAAGTTATTGTCTAATAGGTATAGAGTTTCAGTTTTATGAGATGAAGAGTACTAGAGAAAGACGGTGGCAATGATGCACAACAATGTGATTGTACTAAATTCCAATGAACTATACTATTAAAAATTATTAGGATAGTAAATTTTATTTTATGTATATTTTATCACATACAAATTTGAAAATATTTTACATAAAAATGCAAATTGCCAAGCATAACCAAGAAAATATGAAAAAAAATGAAGAAAGCTAGAGACACCACCAGATGACTTTAAAGTTGTAATAATTAAAGAATGAGATACTTGTGCAAACAAAGAAATAGATCAATGGAAGGAAATACAGAGTTCAGAAGCAGACTTTTCATATACATTGATATGTTTTACTAGAAAAGTGATGCTGCAATACATTAGAAAGAAGATAATTATTTCAATAATAACCTATGCTGATTGTTTTCTATATGGGGACAAAACATATCAAACCCCTATCTCACCCCATACACAAAAATAAGTTCCAAATACATTATGTATTAAGTGTAAACCTTATATAATAAAGTTTTTAGTAAACAATTGGAAACATTTTCCTGAGTCCCTGAGAAGGCAGATTTCTTAAAACTGACAAGATGTTGTAAATATAAAATTTTTAAAAATGGATAAATCAATCTATTTTATAATTTACAACTTACACTCATCAAATGTCAATGAAGAATTTATTATAATTTATAACTTTTGCTTACCAAATGTCAATGAAGAGAGAATTGGGGACAGTTTCTTCTCCAATCACATTTATCTGAGAAAGGAACAAATAAAGAACTCCTGTAAATTTCTAAGAGAAATATAGATAACCCAACAGAAAAATTGGCAAAGACTTTAACAGATACTTCCTGAAATGATATTCAAATGCCCATATTAATATATAAAATAGATGTCCAACTTCATTAACCATTTTAGAAATGAAAGTTAAAGTTATGTTGAAATACTAATGTAAACCAGCTAGAATCACTAAACTGCAAAACATGGAACAGCTCAAGTATTGTTGAAAACGTACAGCAGCTGGTATGCATTTTTAAAAACTCTTAGCATCTGCTAAAATTGAACATATACAGAGTCCATGATTCAAAATTTCCCCTACAAGGTATAGTACCAACAGAATAAAAAACATGAATCAAAATGTGCACAGAAGCCAATTCACAGAGCTGTATATCTTTCTGTATTTATATTATTAGTCAATAATAAATAAAATTCTTTAGTGAAACCCAAGAATATTCTAACTTGTGAATGCATCTTGCATGAGTCTTACTTTTCTGAACTTCTCTTAATCCTTTAGACACATCTCCTGTCTCTTCCTTTCCCCATATTATTATTCTGTATTCGTGGAATTCTATAGTCTAGCAATAGTGAATTTCTTATATTTCCCCAAATGAATTATGCTATAGTATTTGCTAAGTTACATTTACAGGCTCAACTTTTCCTGTTACTCTTCATACTTCCACTCCACCTAATCTTTTTAACTGCTGTCTTCCAAATTTGTCATTGGCCTTAGTATTTTAACCTGCACTCTTCTGATAAATTTTCCTTTACATCTTTTCACACTATCTCACTCAAATATAAGCATGTACTGTTCCTATGCCTATCTCTGTCACCTTTTGTACATAAATACCACAACACTCACCATGGCTTAGTGTCTCATCATTTATGTGTACAAGTGTTTTCTATCAGAACATAAATCAATTAAGGGAATGTTGGTGGAAGTGTTTATGGACACATGTATTTATTTTTGGGCCATCAGTCCATTGTCCTATATGTGTTAAAAATAGTTATTAAATAGATATTTGATCTATGAGCAAGTGAATTATTAAAAGATACATTTCCTCAACTAAGGAATAGAATTGGCTGTTTCAATATAATTTTTACTCTGTCTAGGAAATACATGAATCTTTTTTTTTTTTTTTTGAGATGGAGTCTCGCTCTGTTGCCCAGGCTAGAGTGCAATGGCGTGATCTCGGCCCCCTGAAACCTTCGCCTTCTGGTTTCAAGAGATTCTCCTCCCTCAGCCTCCCGAGTAGTTGGGTTTACAAGTCCTTGCCACTACGCCCAGCTAATTTTTTTTTTTTTAGTAGAGATGGGGGTTTCACCATGTTGGCCAGGCTGGTCTCGAACTCCTGGCCTCAGGTGATCCACCCGCCTCTGCCTCCCAAAGTGCTGGGATTATAAGCATGAGCCGCCATGCCTGGCAGGAAATGCATGAATCTTATCCTTTGATTCAAAACAATATGTGATCCAGAATTAAATTAGAACAACAATTTCAATATGTTGTTCAGAGACTCTTGAGGGGTCTGTAAGGCTAAAACATTTTCATAATAATACCAAGACATCATAGCCTTTTTTTATTCTCATTATTTCACAAGTAGAGTTTTCCAGATTGTGTACCTCTTGAGAATTGTAAAAGTGTGAAATAATGCCAATTTTATCCTTGATATTTTTGTTCTTGAAAATACAGTCATTTTTATGAAACTATATTATTTAGACTTATATATAATAGATTTCTTATTTTTAATTGAATTAATTTTTAAAAATTGATCTATTTTAAAATTTACTAATGCTGTTTTAATTTTGGTGGAGAAAATACTGATAAAACCCACAAAAACTAATTCTTAGATTGCTAATCTAGAAGATTCATTAACATTTAGTGTTCAGATTTGATCGACTTATTTCAGTAATATGAAGTTTAGTGATAACTTTCTGTAAATAGGTCTATTGTGTTACTTGGAAGGGAAAAGGTAGACACTTTCCTGGGGAGATATTTACTTTACAATAATAATTTTTTAAAAATATTACTGAACAAAATAATACTTTCAAACACAAAGAAACATGGAAATAAGTTTACATTATCCTCTAGAAAAGTGCATTTACAGTTTTACAACACAAAATGATTTTGTCCTCTGTTTTTCCCTAATTTTGTTGATAATTTAATATGAGTAAGAACAATATTGATTATGCTGTTTTACACATGAGTTGCTCTGAAGTGTGCTGAAGATATGTTTTATGTGGTACATGCATGGAAATTGTCATTTTTTGTGTTTCAAGTTAACTGTGCTATATCTGTAAAGCCCTTTGAACTTTCATGTGAAAGTATTTTTCTATTCTGTTAAACATAGAAAAAGAATCTTTCACAGTTCTGTTTACACACAATAATACAAATTGACCATTATTTTCTGAGTATTTTGAGAATTACCCAATTTAGTGTTAGTTATTCCTGTTTCAATGATTACTAGCTCTTTGATTCCATAATCATAAAATATAGTACACTTTAATATTCATTTCTTGCCAAGGTGAATAATAAAATTTCATTTTTAAAGTTATGCTTTAAATAATTATATTATTGTGAACCACAATTTGTGTTTATACATTAATGCTGAACATTCTAGTAATTTCATGATGTATTTTTCTACTTTATCATAAGTTTTGGGAAAAATTATCTTTATTTATCAAATTTTCTACTTTCCAGTACACTCTTAAGTAGCATAACAGCTTCTTTTCCTTTAACATTCATATAGTAGATTTGAATTTTAAAATTATTCAGGTTTCAGAGATAGAGCAAGAATAAATGCAGAAGAAATTCTACAAATTTGTCTGTTGAACTTTGAATCGTGTTGTCTTTTTTCAAATATTATTTTTAGATTTAATAATAAAAATTCTAAAGCATATCAAAATAGGAATAATGATACAATGAGTTTTACATGTCCTTTCCCCAATTTAACATTTACGAAAATTCTGCCACATTTGTCTTCCATTATTTTCTTTGTCTTTCCTCCTTTGTTGGAGTTTGTACAATCAGAACTTAAAAAAAAAATTAATGCTCATAAAAATTACTTGAGGATTCCCTTAGAATGAAAATTATGATTCAACATATCTGTGGTAGATATTGAGATTCCGCATTTCTAATAAGTCTACAAGTAAGACTGATACTATTGGTCTAAAAACCATATTTTAGCATATTTATAAAACATCAGATAATATGTTTTGTCACCTCTACCTCGTTCAGTATGCATCTCTAAAAATGTAGACATTTTCTTACACAACCATGTGATATTCACATACTAGTAAATTCACACAGGAACAGAAAAACAAATATTGCATGTTCTCACTTATACATGGGAGCTAAACGATGGGAACATATGGACATACAGAGGGAAAAAGCCACAATGAGAAATTTCAGAGGGTGGAGGATAGGAGGAGGGAGACAATCAGGAAAAATAACTAATGGGTACCTGAGTGATAAAATAATCTGTACAACAAACCCCAATGACACAACTTTACCTATGTAAGAAATATGCACTACCCAGAACTTAAAAGTTTAAAAAAAAAAAAAAAAAACTTAAAATAATTCCTTAGTATCATCTAATTCCAAGCCCATAATCATATTTACCCAATTATCTTAATAATTTAGTTTTCTCAATTTGTTCAAACTAAACTTAGGACAACATAACACACAATTTATTTTACCTCTTGAATTTTTCTTGATATAGGGCAGTGTCTCCATTCATTTTAACTAACTCTGAAATCCACTTACTGGTAGTAGTCATCCTATGGAATAGAATACCGTATGAGTTTCTCTGTTAGCTTTATTTTGGTGTCCACTAGCTTGTCCTTCTATACCCACTCAGACTTAGGAGAAAACAGAGGAATTTCATTTCCCTGCTTCTTCCTTGTCCTGTAGGTGTACTTTCTCCAGTCCATTTTTTTCAGTGTGATAATAGTTCTCATTTCTAAATACTCACACATGTAATCCTAGGCCATATCTCCTGTCCCTGCCTGAGGCTTCAGAATCTTGAGGTCTGCAAGTGTTCACAGGTCAGAATTGGCTTCGTTTACCACAAACTGAATTGTTCTTGGACCCCTCTTTATCTAAGGATAGAAGTATTCTCTATATTTCTTAAATTAATATTGCAGATAATTTAAAACCTATATTAAAATAGAGAAAATAAATAATATAAAGAACTTCCAAATACCCATCACTGGGCTACACAAATGATTAATTTCCTAACCAATCTCATTTTTATCTATAGCCACAACCACCCATCCAAAATAATGTTGCATCAAATCCCAGATATCATACCATTTCATCTCTAAATATATTATGTAAATAAAAGGTAAGGCATTTTTCATTTAAAAAATATTCAAAACATTATGTATATCTAAAATTCATAATAATCCCTTAATAGTATCAAAAGTTTATTCACATTTTACCAATCGTCATAATTCTCAAATAAGATTTTATTCAGAATACAAGTAAGTTCTATATTTTGTAATTGGTTGATATTCTGGCATTTCCCTTTAAATCTCAGTCATATCTTCTTCTCCTTTCTTTGATGTTATGTTATTTTTGTGCCTAAAAAACCAGTATGTTTGTTCTGTAGATTTTCTCACGCTATAGTTTTTGGCAATGGTATCCCCATGATGTTATTGAACATGTTTTCTGCCCCTGTATTTCCTGTAAATTGGTAGTTTAGCAGATATAGAGATCTGATCATATTCATCTTTGGTACATTTAGTGTTTGAAAAAATAAATTCACAGTGGCTGTATTTTCATGACTTCTATTACCAACTTTCTGTTCTCAAAAGTGCAGTTCTTGGCTGGGCACAGTGGCTCATGCTTGTAATCCCAGCACTTTGGAAGGCCGAGGCCGGCGGATCATGAGGTCAGGAGATCGAGACCAGTCTGACCCACGTGAAACCCCTTCTCTACTAAAAATACAAAAATTAGCCGGGCATTGTGGCACATGCCTGTAATCCCAGCTACTTGGGAGACTGAGGCAGGAGAATTGCTTGAATCCCGGAGGCAGAGGTTGCAGTGAGCTGAGATTGCACCACTGCACTCCAGCCTGGGCGACAGAGCTAGACTCCATCCCAAACAAAAACAAAAACAAAAAACAAAAACAAAACAAAACAAAAATAAGGACAGTTCTTGTAAAAAAAAAAAAAAAATGAAAAAATGCTTGATTACTCTCACATCTTCCTCCTCGCCCTCTTTTTTTTTCCTTTTACCCATTTTCAAAGTAATGAGTTGATTCCCTGTTTTCTTCTAAAGGTGACCAACCAGGATTTTGTTGCTATTGTTGTTTCTTAATAGCAATAATAAACTCGATGAACTTAAACATATTTGATATGTTTCAATTTAATGCACTTATTTAATTTAGAATTATTATTCTATATGATGCATTTATTTTTAATGATACTTAATTGTGCTTTGTCCATTGTCAATCTATAGAAATTAGCTTTTTGAATCGTTTTGACAAGACAATAGTAATTTTAGATGGATTCCTTGCTTTGTTGTAATAATGAGTAAAGAAAACTGGATCTTTGAGGAAAAACACTGTATAAAATGTAATTTTTTAATTTGTATATTTTTGTATGCCATGGGGTGATGTGGAAGGTATGTCTAAGTAATTGTATTCAATAAAAGAAACAAAAGAAAAAAATGGTGCAGTATCTTTATCAGTTTACACGAGATTCTTTCTGGCAATTGTCTTTGGATAGCAGCTTGTGGTTTTTCTAACCCAATTACATTCTCATATTTCACTTATGAGCTATACACCAACTTCTCATTTCCATATAGGTCAAGTTTCATGGGACATATGGTTCAATGGCTCTGTCTGTATTTTTTTTGCTAAACTCAATTTGGTAACAAAGCTATTGACTATAGAATAAACTGTTTTAACTCAATAATATACCAAGGAAGCTGATTTTTATAATAATTAAACTCAGCTATTTAGGAACAATGGCTTCCAAAGAGCTTAAAGCAACTTCATAAAATATTCTAACACACCTTGCCTTGTGGTATACATAAGGTCCCTATTTTATTAAAATAAATACGTTTATCTACTCCTCATTTTCTCTTCAGGCAGGGAAAGTTTTTCTCCCGAATGAAACTTTGACTAGTTTTACCAGTTGTACATATTTAGTAAAATATATACAATTTAGTGACTTGGAAATCATTTGTCAAATGGAAGTTCAAACCTAAGGAGACTTTCAAAATGGAAAACATTGTTAATACACTGTGACTTAACACACTGTTAATACACTGTGACTATGTTATAGGTATCAAGTATATAATAATGGGAATCACTAAAATAATGTGGAAGTATTGCATCTGCTATAAAATAATCAATTCTAGTTTCTTTTTCTTATATTTCCACTGGAAATACTTCCTTTTAAGAAATATTTTTCAAATAAGCAAAATAGTTTAAAGACGTACTGAGAGGTTATTGTTCAAGTTACTCCACCAAAGTGTTGAAATAAGAAATAAGAAAAGTAAGATAACATAATAGTAAGTATACATCTAAGTCGATCATTTAGCTGAGCACCCACGGCATATGCCTCTGCACTGTTTTAAGTGCATTTGATAAAATAAACAATTAGAACTGAGTTCTTCCCTCATATACCTTACTATTAATACATTAGTCTGCTGTTTTCATCCTTTCAACCTATTTTCAGTGCAAATAAAGTCTGAGTTTTTACCTCCAGTTGAGTGATGCTTGGTTTCTTCTAGGGGAAGAAAGTACTCTTAGGAACAAAGAAACCGGGAAACAGCCTGAAACCTCTTTACTTTTACAGTTGTTATCCAATAAATGATTTTTCAACTAGGGAAAATCTGGTTGATTATTGTAGGAGAACTGCAATAATCAACCATATTTTCCCTTTTGACATGGCTAGTAATTAGTCTCAAATTATCTTCAGCTTAGCTAACAACCACACCTCATGGAACCGAAAATGCGAGTCTTACACAAACAATCCGGGTAGAAGATCATTAAGATTCTCACCGTGACATGCTACATGAAACCTTGTAGATTCATGTTAGTCATCTGGTTTTTTTCCTGTATTTTACACTGTTGAAGGTATGAACTCATTTTGCAAAGTCACAGCTGTTAAACTCTTATGACGAAAGTAGTTGTTGCATATTTCCATTAACGAATTGCGTTACAAGTTTTCTAGTATGTTTCATTAACAAAATAAAATAAAAAACGTTGTTTGCAATGCTGTGTAGCCTTGCTTCATTCCGTTAAACAACAGCATGTTTTTCATAATTCATTGCCCTGCCAATGTGAAGGTTGAGGAAGGAAACTTGTTTCTAATTCTTCTGTTTTTAAATGACAAAAGGGAAATGTTTTGGTTTACTGGGTATAGTATAGGGATACAAGTGTTTGTCTCAGTAGGAACTATTTTTTACAAAAAATATATGGTATATTGTTCTAGTATGTGGGACTGTTACTTTCTTCTGAACTACAATTTATTGTTCTTGATGACAGTGTGTTCTGGAGATTTATAGTTATTGTATTAATTCTTTGAAGGATGACATATTAAATCAGTTAACTAGATATTTGGTCTATGGGATACTTGGAATCAATTTAAGTGGCTTTAAAAATTAACAATATAATTCTGTGGTTCTCAAATAGAAAAGTTATGTTCAGTTATTTTCTCAGAATTTGTTTTTTTACATGACCTACAAACATTTCTTTTTCCTAAGAGATGCTAATTCTTCATTCATGACTTAAAGGATAGAATAAAAACTGAAGGTCCTTCAGTAAACAGACAAGGAAGAAGCATTGTAGACCAAAGGAACAATAACATTGAAAGCAAAAGCAAATATACATATTATCAATTATTCATGGTATAGAAAATTAGAAAGTATGCAAGCAAGAGGGGAGCCCAGAGAGACTATTTTCATATTTTCATTTGAATTCATGTAGATTATGTTATTGGTCCAACTAAATTGAATAATGAATATTTATCTATACAATATGTATGGATTACCTACTATATTTGTGTCATAATGATAGCATCTGCTTAAAAAATTACAAAAATTTAGGGGATACATGGTTTTTAAAAAGTGACAATATAGTGATCAAATTTAATAAATATTGATGTAAAATATACAATGAGGACATGAACCCGAGTCTTTTGACTAATGTGAGAAGTGGATTAAAAACTAAAAGTTCCCAGGAGGTAAGTAAGGGAAAAGAGAGGTATCGTAGACCAAAGGAACAAGAAGTCTGAGGGTAAAAGCTATCTATCTATCTATCTATCTATCTATCTTATTTATGCATACACACATACACATACATTGTTATTCATGATACACTAAAAACTATACCATAGACAATGGAAAGATGAGTTGAAATGTAAGGTATAACTGAAGAAAGCCTAGTTTGATAAGTTATGCATTCCACATTTTAAAGATGCAGAAAAATTATTTTTTAATTAGTGATGGTTTAATTAAAAATCATTATAATCAAGGAGAAGCAGATAAAGTATAAAATTATATTATATATAATTATTAATAATAAACACATAAGGATTTGCAATACATATATACATGTATGGCTCCCCAAACCAGACAACTGTTACCAGTGGAGGGTCTTGACTACAAATTTTCCAGGTCCTTGTGTTGAACAAAGAATTGAACAAAATACACAAACAAAGCAATGAAAGAATGAAGCAACAAAAGCACAGATTTACTGAAGCAGAAGTACACTCCACAGAGTGGTAGTGGGCTCAAACAAGTGGCTCAAGAGCCCCAGTTGCAAATCTTCTGGGGTTTAAGGACCCTTTAGAGGTTTCCTATGGGTTACACTCCATGTTAATTGAAGATTTGGCCCATGACCAATCAGAAGCTGAAGTGAAGTTACACACTATTCAAATAAAGACTTGTCCCATGACCATTTGGAGGCTGAAGTGAAGGCTCCTTGTCTCCAGACCTTGTTCTCCTGCCTTATTTCCTACTGAGAGATGTGATCCCCATAAATCTTCATGGGAGGCGGAGGAACTAACAATTTTTCTTCTGTAACTGCTTCATGCTAACTGGGGAGCAGTTCCTACCTATTGGTGAAAATGGAACTCTCACCCTGCTCTTCCTATTGGGGACAAGGTGACTTCTTGAGGGCCAGTACTGGCATCATCACCTGGAACTGGCTGAAAGCCCTACTGCATGATCATTTGAAACTTAATGGTTTTTAGGTGAGAAGAAATAAATCTAGTTAAAAGATTTAACAAACATGGTACAAAAATTAATGCAAGTATAATTATTAATAATGGGAGAGCTAGGGGAAGAAGCCATGAAACTCAATTAAGTGTCCTTTACCAGGAGACCCATATTCAGACAGTTGTTGTTATATTTTAGAGGCCTGGTGAGTGAATTTTCATGTGACAGTTTTTACTAATCCTGATTAGTTGATATAAAACATCATTCTTCTTCTAGGAAAATATATAAGCCACTTTTTTTTTCAGCAGTTAGGAGATCCAGTTCCCTTCTATTTTGTAAAGCAACTACTGCCAAAGAGCCTATTTGATTTTGTAAGGTGATAATATTTTGGGCAATGTCTTCCAAGCTGTCTGAAATATCCTTGGATAAATGTTGGTAATAGGACAGGGAAATTGCAAGCCCACTAACTCCTGATCCTACTCATGCAGTTATTCCTAGCCCTACCAAAATGGGTATGAGTTAGATGGCTCTTTTGTGCCTGGTGGTTGTAGTAGAGACTGGCTATTGTGGAAGCTATATTGATTTGGTGGGCTAAATAAACACATGTTCAGGTTCCAGTTCAATTGACTGATAAACTTAAGCAGGAACTGGTTCCATACAGGAAAAAAGCTCGTTGTTTTTCAAGACAAAAATTTTTATCTATGGTGAACATATGAGTTAGCTTGTTGTTTTCATGTTCCCAAGTAGTTAAGGTCCCTGCTAAAGTAGCCCCAGCTAAAGGCTGGAAAGGACCTTGGGAAGTATCTGGAGTTGCCTCAGCAGTTCTGTTTTCCCAGTGGAGGTAGCTACATTTAGTGTCCACCAGCAACTACCAAGAGATATTTTCGTACTGGGGAACCAAAAGCATGTGGATGTCTCAGGGTTAGTACAGTCTTCCTAAGAGAAAATGTGAAAACAGCTAGCAGGTCTATATTGACAGTGCTTAGACTGTGTATCCTTTGAAGTGCCCTTAACTAGAGATTGTTTCCATGAAAACTGTGTAAGTTTTTAAAATAATACTGCCTGAGTAATTGCACGGCTTACATGATCATGTGAGAGATTAATCTCTAGGGTGTAGTTTTCAAGCCAATTATTTAGAGTTCCTTTATATAAACATCACACACACACACCACTTGTATACATGGGAAAATCCAGCAGTTGTTAACTTTTTCTTTCCCATTTTATGAATCTTATCACAATTTCCACAGGCCATCTGTGACATGCTTGGACTTTCTGATTATCCTATATTTTTCTTTTTCCTAAATAATTAGTCATTCTACTTTAGGAAAAGAATTTGTCGGCCGGGCACGGTGGCTCAAGCCTGTAATCCCAGCACTTTGGGAGGCCGAGACATGCGGATCACAAGGTCAGGAGATCGAGACCATCCTAGCTAACACGGTGAAACCCCATCTCTACTAAAAAAAATACAAAAAACTAGCTGGGCGAGGTGGCGGGCACCTGTAGTTCCAGCTACTCGTGAGGCTGAGGCAGGAGAATGGCGTAAACCCGGGAGGCCGAGCTTGCAGTGAGCTGAGATCCGGCCACTGCACTCCAGCCTGGGCGACAGAGCAAGACTCCATCTCAAAAAAAACAAAAACAAAAAAACAAAAAAACAAAAAAAAAAGAATTTGTCATACAAGATCCTTTCTCATATAAAATTTCTTTTCTTCATAACCTTCCTTACCATACATATTCATATCCACAATTTTCTTTATATCTTTTTCCCCTACTAAAGTAGTTTCTGATGCTCCCAAAAGCCAAAAAGGTCAGGTAACATGATGCAAAATAAAACAGAGTCTTAGATTTTGAGAGGGACCTGTCAGTTCATAGTTCTTGGAGTTCCATGAGGAAAACAGAGTTTTCTCTTAAAATAAGTTCTGTGGTGCTTCTGTTTTTTTCCAAGGAGTCTCCTGCTGTTAGAAATTATCTTAGTTCTTCTCATGTGGGCAATGAGAGTGACAAGAAGAGAGAGTGAGGAAATAATCTAGTCAACTGAGAAGAAAAGCAAACAAAAACTTAGTGCTATCCCAATTGTAAAGATGGATAAATGGAGACACAATATAGTTTAAATATTCATGTTCACATAGAGTTAGGCTCCACAGCTCACTCCCTTAACCATCCTGTAATTCTCCCAACTCTCTGCCTAGTCACTGATGCACATGGTTGGTAGTTCATGGTGCACTTAACAGTTTTCCTGTCCCCTTAGAACGTTGTTTTTATTTCTGCTCTACAGTGGTATAATTTAACTATTTTTCTCTTAATGTGTTGGATTCTAAACCTATATATCTCAAATTTTATTACTATTACTGAATATTAAATGGGGCTGTAATGTCTTCAATCCTTATAAATATTAGCCTACAAACAAATAAATATATATGGTTAAACAGTATTCAAATGTTTATATGCTTTAAAAACATTGAGGCAATGTATTGAGAAACACACTGAAGAAATGTCAATCAGTCTACTCTGGATGAAAATTTAGAGAATATCTCTTCAAAATTAGCTATCTAATGGTATTTATATGTATTCTTACATATATCAACAGTATTTTACATGCTTATAACCTTAAAATAATTGAAAAAATATCAAAATTATAGGCCTTATACATTTCTCTGGGCTTGAAAATGACACCATATAGATTATTTGTTTATTTAAAGTGTAGATAAAATATACAAACTTCTAGATGGAGTAATCACTTAAAAAAAAAAAGTTCATGTTGAAGGTAGTAATACTATGAATAAAAGAAGGCTCAACACTGCCTTCTGAAAAGGAAGGGTTCAGATTGGTATATTTTCCAAAGGTTTTCCCAGCCTGCAATAAAATATGGCTGGATTTTCCAACTTGTCTGTGTAATCTCCTTTACTTTATTATAATTTACTGCCTTATTCTTTTTCTTCATTCCTCCAAGAAGAGCCTCAATAAATTTGGTTTGGTTGTCCATTCCCACGGGGGTGTTATGGTCCCAACTAGGATCAGTAATAGTGACTGTGTCTGAGCCTGGGTAATTACCCTGAGGGTTTCGGGTGAGTAAATTGTCTGCCTACCAGTGGACAGCCTCAAAGATTCATTCCTGAGGCTGAAGTAGGTGAATCACTTAAGACCAGGAGTTCAAGACCAGCCTGGCCAACATGGCAAAACCCCGTGTCCACTAAAAATACAAAAATTAGCCAGATGTGGTGGCAGGTGCCTGTAGTATCAGCTACTCAAGAGGCTGAGGCAAAAGAATCACTTGAACCCAGGGGCTGGAGGTTGCAATGAACTGAGACTGTACCACTGCACTCCAGCCTGGGCAACAGAGCAAGATTCTGCTTTTTTTTAAAAAAGAAAAGGTCCTTTTCCAAGGAGGTGCAACAATTTGCTAGAACGAATTGGACATCTTTCCATGAGAGATCAAAGGCTAAGGTCGAAGTTTGGAACCCATCTGCAGATTTTCTGCAGTTCTCTGAATAGCTTTCTGGCTTTTCTTTGCATTGTTGTATGTCAGTTAGGGAGGAGGGGCATGCACTTAGATTGACCCCTCCGCTCCTGCTACTTCCCTAAGGTGTAACAGGGCTGGAGTGGGAGTTGAATAGGTTTTTTTCCCTCTGAATTGGATGAGAACTTAGCATTATTATGCTAATCCCCTATAATGGGATGGGGACTCCTATTATTCCTGGCTTTCCAGCTGATATTGGAGCCATACGGTATTACAGTAAAAAATCAGACATTTTCTCCTTAGATTATCAAGGTTAAATTGGTTCCAACTGTTGAGGATGCAGCCAAGTGGAGAATTAGGTGGAACGGATGGAAAGTTGCCCATAGTGGTCTGGAAGAAAAAAGCAGGTCTAGCTTATTTGGTCACCCAAATTTTACCTGGGGTGTCCCCCTGGAAAAATTCTGGGCCCCGAGGTCCCCAAGAGTGTCCTTATTTAGGCCTTCATCTTAGTTTGTCAGACATCTCTGACCTTAGATGAGTGCCAGTATCTATTTGGGAAGGTTCTCTCCACCACCAATGGCCTGATAGGAGCTTTCCTTTTGTCCATAGATGAAGGCCTTGATTTCTAATGTCCTTATAATTTTATAAGACTATGCTTTCCCATGCTTCCCATTCCACTAAGGTGTTACCTATAAACTTTAATGACAGGAGCTGGAGGCTGGGTGAATTTCTCTTGTCATGGAGATTATGACTAATTTTCAGGTAGATTTTAGTCATGAAAATTGAAAGAGTAGGGTTGACTATTCCACTCAGGCCCTGGACAAGAGACGGAATGTTTAAAAATCCACCACCATGACAGTGGGTCTTGTGTAAGGGCAGGCCATTCTATACAACTAACACGGCAATGACAAAAGAAACAAGGTCCCTTTAGTGAAGGTCCAAGATGTAGAACGTTTTCTAAAGCTTGTGGGCCCCAAAGATTCTCAGCCAGTTGAATACATTGAGTAGGAAAAGGGTGGTCAAAACGTCTAAGAGACATTATATTTTGCCATTACAGGCTAACCCTATAGGATAATTTAACATGAGAAAAGAGGGTTTAAGTCACCTGAAATATGTGTGAATTTGCACTGGATGAGTTACCTCTGTCAATCGCATCACATGTAGGGATCATGGACTAGAACCAGGAAAGAAAAGAGTTTTCCCCATCAGAGAAGGGCAGCTATCCCTATTAACTCATTGGGCTTCAGGTAACAGCAGTGAATGGCCCCAGCCAGTTGCCCTCAATTACCAAGGAGCTACTAGGAAACAGACGCTGAAAGACTGAAAAAAAGTAACGGACAGAAACAAAAAAGGGTGAGGGGAAAGAAAAAAAAAAAGAAAAAAAAAAAATCCCAGGATTTTGGCTTGCCTCCTGGCTGGCTCACCAAAATATATTGCTGGTGGAGGGAGGGTCTTGACGAGAGTTGTCCAGGTTCTTGGTGAGTTAAACACAGAATTGAACAAAAGATATAAACAAAACAATGAAAGAAGGAATCAACAAAAACACAGATTTATTGCAGCAAAACTACACTCCACAGAGCACGGGCAGGCTCAAGCAAGCGGCTCAAGAGTCCCAGTTGCAAAGCTTCTCGGGTTTAAGTACCCTTTAGAGGTTTCCTATTGGTTACACCCTAAGTAAATGAAGATTTGGCCTGCAGTCAATCGGGGCTGAAGTGAAGGCTTGGTCCATGACCAATCAGAGGCTGAAGTGGTTACACCCTATGCAAATAAAGACTTGTCCTGTGACCAACAGGAGGCTGAAGTGAAGGCTCCCTGTCTCCAGACCCTATTCTGCTTCACAATCATAAACATATGAATGAATTCTTCTAAGTAGTTGATACTTGTTTGCATTTAAGTCACAGAAACAAGTTATTCCCTCAAGCCTACAACTGAATATCGGTTTCCCTAAATAAGTTACATAGCTCCAAATTATCTATCTAATGATCACTTTTTTAAGGCAATGAGATTCAGAAGTGTAGATCGGCCATGCAAATTTTTTTTTTTTTTTTTAATCCCCTAGTAACAATCCCAGTTCATATTGTTAAATGTCAAGTGATGTGTTGCTGAAGAGGGAAAAACAATTCTAACGTGCTATTTCTCATATTTATAGTCCAGCATCCTAGCTTAAAATCCTTTCTAGAGGTTATACGGGAGAGTTTGAAGATTATCTGGAGACTACCAGATTACAGCACACAGGGAATCTTTAACATAGGTAATCTCTTGAATCCCCCAAAAGAGACAGGTCATGTGTTCCTGAGGCCAACAGAATGAAAAATTTAATGAGATAGGGGCTTTTTGACGAGAGCCAACTTTTCCCACTGTTGTTTACAAAACATGGCCCAGTCCACAATTAAATAATACTCTTTAGAAACTACATAGAACCTTCATATACTGAAAATCAAAAGAAGAAAGTTAAGCAACAAGCAGATGAAAAGCATATATAAAAAAGGAATAGCCCCCAGAAAACAAATGTTTATAAACAATATGCTTTCTAATAAAATAGAGTGAACAAATGTAGAACTAATATAGGCTTTTATAAGAGCAGATACGTTAAGTTAGAAGACATCAGTAAAAAATTAGAAAAAATATGTAATGATTCCAATAATAGAAAATATTAGAGAGTGAAAATAGGATGGATATGCTCAAATGATATGCAATATAAGATTTATTTAGCCTATGCCCAATTGAACAAAAATAGATCTTAAAAAAATAGACATAGAGCTAGGGAGGAGGGAGAAGGAAGAGAAGAAATAAAGTGCATGGGGTAAATGTTTAACATTGAATGGGTGTAAGTAAGATCTGTGTGAGGGAATAGATATGTTCAATGTACTGTTTTTATAATTGCAAATATTCTGTAAAATTTTATTTATTTCTAAATAAACCTTCCAGGCAGAGTTTCTGATTTTTTAATTGCAATTAAAAAATAGTTTAAAAAACTATCTTTCACCCTGCTTTAGGAATGATCCAACATGGCCAATTGTGGTTTATTTATATCTTTACACACTTACATTCTTCTCAAATAACGGCCGTGAAGCAATCCTAGAGAGATTCTGATGTAAATTTAGGGAGTTGGGTCCAAGCACAAAAACTTAAACATTTTCATATTGTACTTTCCACTAAAGATTTAATTAGTACAAACACAATATTGCAATCATTAGTTAGAATTAGGGTACCAAATTTACTTGACCAATTTTAAATGGAGACTTATAATTCACTTTCAACTTAATTTTATAATCTTTAAAATTGACATATATTCAATTTCCTTCTGTACTATTTTTTTTTTTTTTTCTTATTGGCTTATGGTTGTGTATTTTAAAGTTTTCAGTCTTATCCATGAGGCAGAATACTTGAGACTAGAGAGGGAAGGAGGAAGAACCAGGAAAAGCAGCATATGAGCAGAAATGAATCCAGGGCAGCTGAGAAGAGATGAGACCTAAGAAAACTACATGCACTCAAACGTCCTGATGGAGAAGTAAAGATGGCATTCCTTTGATTTCTCACATATTGGTTGTGATTAAATCTGGGGAGTACCTGAGATGCAACTTTGGTATCCTAGTGGTGCTGTTCTGAGATTCCCCCTTTAATCTAGAATATGTTTCCGAATTCTGGGCTGCCAGAATTTCAGAAGTACCTTCACAGGGTATTTCATTTCCCTTTCACAATTGGTGTATTGTGTCATTGATACATAAAATAAAATTTGAATTCAAGTAGGATTGAACAGTGAAAAGAAATAAAACAGATTGGGTGGTCATAGGGACAGAAAATACACCAGACAGATAATGATTTTGGTCCTCAACATCATTCCAAATGTGATATATGTATATATTTGTATTATTTGTATATTTGTATTTGCAGTTTACATCTCAATTGATTTATGTTTAGCAATATTTGCTATTGATTACTCCTTTCTTTGGGAAAATCTGCTCTATGTTAAAATATTATTCCCTAATGTTTTGTCTTAATACCTCCTCCATATTAAGTGCTTTTTCTGATAACTCCCACCATTTTATAATTAAAAATAAGATATAGAAATTTGCTCACTTGACTGAGTCAGAAATGTGGAAATTTTCTTAGACTTTTCTTTCTATTTCATCTCACATATTGTCATGGTTACCCATTACTATATAACACACTACTCCAAAATTAAGTAGTTTAAAACAGCCAGGTGCACTGATGGAACTTCTGCCCACTGGGAAGATTTTCCTTCACTGCTGTCCTTCAGGGATGTTCTAGAAAGAGGCTGTAGTGCTGCAGCTGTCCACTTTCAGGTGGTGCCTGCAGATCGTGCAGAACCATCTGTGAAGCAAGCCCTAGTCTTCTCTTCCTCTGTCAACTGATCATAGGGAACTCCCCATGAGGCCATCCGTGCAGGGTGGGGGAGAGAAGGCAGGGTGGAAGGAATGGAAACCATGGGCATTTGAGCCACTTTCCCACGTGCCTTCAGGACCTGCTTGAGCCTGATCACGTATATACCACTTACATTTGATGATGGAATGCCACTGTGCACAACCCACTTCATGGTGAGATTGGTCCGAAAGCACCCAGTTCATAATAGGCAGCTCAGGTCACATGGTGACTTGATGACCCATAGCCAAATGTTCAATTTCCACCAAAGCCCAGTAACAGGTCAAGAGCTATCTCTCAAAAGGAGAGAAGCTATCTGCAGAAGATGACAGGGCCTTGCTTCAAAATCCTAGAGGTCTCTGTTGTGATTCACCTATGGGGGCCAGCCAAAATCTCCAAACAGCATCCCTGTATGCCACTGACACCTTAAGTACCACTGGATCTGCTGGGTCATAGGCCAAAGTGACAGAGAAGTTTGCACGGTAGTCTAGACCTACTGCAGAACCTTATCCTGTTCTGGACCCCACTCAAAACTGGCAGCCTTTCGGGTCACTCAATAAATAGCCTGGAGTAACACACCCAGATGAGGAATATGTTCCCTCCAAAATCCAAATAGGCGCACTGGGCATTGTGCTTCTTTCTCGGTTTAGGAGGGGCCAAATGCAGCAACTTATTCTCCACCTTAGAAGGACTATCTAGACAGGTGCCACACAATTGGACCCCTAGAAATTTTACTGAGGTAAAAAGTCCCCGAATTTTAGTCAGATTTATTTCCCATCCTCTGGCACACAAAAGTCTCACCAATAAGTCCAGTGAGTTTGCTTCTTCTTGCTCACTGGATCCAATTAGCATAATGTCATTAATGTAATGGATCAGTGTGATATCTTGCAGAAGAGAAAAGCAATCAAGGTCTCTCTGCATAAGATTACTACACAAAGTCAGAGAGTTGATAGACCCCTGAGGTAGGACAGTAAACGTACATTGCTGGCATTGCCAGCTGAAGGCAAATTGCTTCTAGGGGTCCTTATGGACAGGAATGGAGAAAAAGGCATTTGCCAAGTCAATGGCTGCATACCAGGTATCAGGTAGTGTGTTGATTTGCTCAAGCAATGAAACCATATCTCGTACAGCAGCTGCAATTGGAGTCACCACTTGGTTAAGTTTATGACAATCCACGGTCACATCTGTCTTCTGCACAGGCCAAATGGGAGAGTTGAATAAGGATTTGGTTGGAATCACTACCCCTGTGTCTTTCAAGTCCTTGATGGTGGCACTAATCTCTGCAATCTTTCCAGAGATGCAATATTGTTTTTGAGTTACTATTTTTCTAGGTAGAGGGCGCTCTAATGACTTCTATTTGGCCTTTCCCATCAAATAGTCCTCACTCTACCAGTTAAGGAGCCAGTATGAAGGTTCTGCCAGCTGCTATGTATGTCCATGCCAATTATGCATTCTGGCACTGGGGAAATGGCCACAGAATGAGTCGGGGGACCCACTGAACCCACTCTAAGTCGGACTTGAGCTAAAACTCCATTAATTACTGGACCTCCATAAGCCCCTACTTTAACTGAAGGACCACATGACGTTTTGGGTCCCCTAGAATAAACCTCAGCTCAGAGTCAGTGTCCAGTATTTCCTGAAATTTCTGCCATTTCCCTTTCCCCAATGCACAGTTTCCCCCAGTAAAAGGCCAGCGGTCTCATGCAGGAAGGATGGGAGAAAGATTCACTGCATCCTTCCTCAAGGGGACCCAGCCTCCCTTTCATTCAAGGTTTTCTGGGTCTGTGAACTAGTTCAAGTCTGGAAATTGATTGAGAGGTCATGATTCTTTGTTTTTATAATTCAAATTAATCTTTTGTCCATTCAACCTAGAAGTTTTATGCTTGTATAAATAAAGTAGGAATGCAGTAGGCTTCCTGTCAATTTCACTTTTTAGGAACACCATGATTAATTAGTCAATGCCAGAAATCTACATGAGTCAGGCTATTCTGATTGCCACTTTGTCTTTTCTGTTCATTTAAATGCCTTTGATGGTTGAGTGTTGCCACTTGGCCCCTGCCACCTCCGGGTCCAATTATTCTCATTGTATTTAAATGTTGTAGTTGAATGACTGTGGTTCCCACTGTTAGATCTGACATACAGAGAAGAGAAATTACTAGGCTCTTCAAAGATGCAGATGCTGCTCTCACACATCTACTTCACAAGGCATTGGTCAAGGGTATATCTTCTGTGCCCTCCCAGCTGGGATGTGTAGGTCTAAAGTGATTAATACACTCCAATGTCACAACCTCTCTAAGCCTTTGGACCCCTATTTCTACATGAAAACAAGGGAAATCAGACCTTTCCAGCTCACTCACAGTGGGATATCTTTTAATTCATATTTCAACTAACCAAGCACATAAAGTAGTAGAATTTTTTTTTTTTTTTTTTTGAGATGGAGTCTCGCAATCTCAGCTCACTGCAGGCTCCACCTCCCAGGTTCATGCCATTCTACTGCCTCAGCCTCCCCATTAGCTGGGACTACAGGCACCCATCACCACACCTGGCTAATTTTTTTGTATTTTTAGTAGAGACGGGATTTCACTGTGTTAGCCAAGATGGTTTCGATCTCCTGACTTCATGATCCACCCACCTCTGCCTCCCAAAGTGCTGGGATTACAGGCTTGAGCCAGTGCACCCAGCCTAGAACATTTTTTAACTCCCTGAACTGCAACATTAAACGCAGAGTCCCTACTTAGTAAGCCCAAATCAATAAGTTCAGCCTGATCCAATTATATGTTCCTTCCACCATCATCCCACACCCTTAATATGCATTCCCATGCCTGTTCTACAATCTCTGTTTATATAAGTTAGAAAACTGAAGCAGTTCTTTTCAAATGTAGTACATCTCCTTACAGGTCACACTCTCAACCTCACCTCTAGGGGCCCGTTGGGACTTTAGTCTAGTTATAGGTCTAGAAGGAAACAGGGGTATTGCAGGTGGCTCCTGAGGAGAATTGACATTATCCTTCCTGGCAACTACCTCAGGGGAGGTCATCACTGCTGCCTCAGGCAGTGCAGGTTTTATCTCCACAGACAAAGGTGGAAAGACTGATGGCAGCATGGGTCAAAGAGTGGATGTTGCCACACTTATGGTAGGGAAGCTGTTTCTTCTGGCAAAAATGTTCATCAGAGTTATAAACTCAGTGTCTCCAGCTTCATTGGGGTCCTCCCACACATCCCCATTCCAAGTTGCTGGGTTCCACTGTTTTCCAATCAATGCCCTCACTTTAACAGTAGACACCTAGTGAGGCTGTGCATACACCTTTCATTGGAGGTCAGCCACTCACATGATAAGAGTTTGAGTCTGTTTTTCCACAATTTCAGCTCTTTCCCTACCTAAATTAACCACAATTTACTATCCACACTGTTTCCTGGAAGTTGCAAACTTTAATAGACTCCAGAATTCCAAAATAGTTTCATTAGACAGATTCTGCTTGTGTAGTTGTTGGCTAGGTGGGGAGAAAAATGACTGGTGCTTCCTACTTTACCATCTTCCCAGAATCTGTTCAAATGTTATAATTAGCTTGTTGGCATTTACTGTAGGAAGACAGAGACAGGAAAGAAGGAAGGGGGAAGAAAGGAAGGGAAAAAGGAAAGAAGGAAGGAAGGAAGGAAAGAAGGAAGAAACGAAGGAAGAAGGAAGGAAGGAAAGAAGGAAGAAAGGAAGGAAGGAAGGAGGGAGGGAGGGCAGGAGTGGGGGGAAGAGCAGGAGCAGGAGTGGGGAAGGAAGAAGGAAGAAATAAAGAAAGAAGAAAGAAAGGAAATATGTTAAGATTTAAATTGGAATTGCAATACATTTATAGGAGATTCCAAAGATAACTTAAATCTTTAAAATATCAAGTCATTAAATTATAAATAAAACATATCTCTTTATTAATTTAGGTCTTTAAAAAATTATCTCAAACATATTTTGTAGATTTTAGAGAAGAGATTATATATACTTTTTGTTAGAATTATTCCCAGACATTAGATTTTAATTGTATAATGAATTATGTACATTCACTTTTTAAATTCTTTGTTTCTGGATAATATATGGAAGTGGAATCAAGTTTTGCATAATGAAGATTTGTTCACTGATGTTGATTGATTCTTATTTTCAACTAAGTTTCTTCCTTTTTCAATCTTCTAGGTACACATTATTTTATCTGCAAATAGTTACAATAAATTTTTTCCACTTTAATTTTCATGTCTTCATCATAAATATGTTTTCTCTATTTTATAAGACAGTACCTTCAGTACAATGTTGCAGAGAAGTGGTAGCCATGGACATTATTCTCAGTAGAACTGTTTTTGAAATTTCATCTTTGAGTCTGATGTTTTCTGCAAAATTTTATGTGGATATCCTCAATCAGAAGAAATAAATTCTAATGTTTTCTTATTTGATAACAGCTTTTATACATAAATGGGTGTCGATTTTTTTAAATGCTATTTCTGCTTTTTGTAGATTAATTTATTTAAAAATTTTTAAAGTTTTATATTTTTGATTTGTCTATAATTTTATTTTCCTATAATATTCTTGTCATATTTTATCATTAATATTTTTCTAGCTCTACATAAAGAGTTTGAAAATATTTATGTTTTATTCTCTAGGACAAATTATTTCAAAAATGTTATTATTTATTTCTTAAATATTCAAATTAATTTGCAAGTAAAGCCACCAGTGCTTGAGATATGCTTCATGGGGAAGGTTGCCTTAATAGATTTCATCACTTTTGTAGACTTACCGGCATATCGGATTTTGTGTTTCTCTTTCTGTCAGCTTTGCTAAGTTGTGTGTGTGTGTGTGTTTACTATTTTGTCCACTTCCTTAAAAGTGTCAAAATTAGTGCCTAAAGAATTGTTCATAACATCTATTATATTCTGATATTCATAATTTCTGTCTGTATTAATATCCTCTTTTTTATTCCTGATGTTGGTAACTTAGATTTATGTTCTGTCTCTCTATCCCTGTACTTCTGTATTTCACTCCTCCATTTATTTCAGACTGAAACTGACCTACATTTTATCTACCACAGATCTTGAAAAAAGTAGCTAATTTCTTCTTACTCACTTCAGTTGCAACTGGTAAGAAGCCTCTTCATCAAAAGTAACCCAGTCCTGTGTCTCATCTCTCCTTACAGGTGTGTGTCTCTTTTTTATGTCTATATTACTTGGTTCATGTAAAGTATCGGCATTCTGAAGTGTTCATGAAAAATTACTGTTTTGTCTGGCTTTTTTTTTTTCTCTTATTGTGTTAATATTTTTGTCTTCTCTTAGCGTTATTATCTTCCTATCCCTGAAAGCAAACCGCACATCATCAAGAGTCCTGGCAGAAAGCTTGCTGTCAGCTTTCAGGGCCAGATATTCATGGGTTTCTAGGGACCCCTAGGAGGGCCACTGGTGTGAGAGAATTCCCCTCCTAGTACCTACTAAATGTCTGCCTGCAAACTTCTCTTTGTGTTAACATCTTCCTTTCCCTGAAAACAAACAAACGAAAAATACACCAGTCATCAAGAGTCCTGGCCCCATGATGTTGTCAGCTTTCAGGGCCAGATATTCCTAGGTTTCTCCCAGTCCCTAGGAGGACCACTGACATAAGATAATTCTTAGTCTGGGAGAAACATCTTTGAAATTTTTTATATTCTATGCAGAGGCAAAACTCCAGCAGCGCCAAAATTAAAATCCCAATTCTAATCCCAATTTCAACTTTTTTAAAGAAAAACTGAAGATCTCATTGTGAATTCAGAGTGGCAGGATCATTGATCTAGGAAAATGCTGCTGAAAAAATTCTCCCATGCTCATATAACTTTTCTCTCTTACTTTAAATATTTTCGGTTGGAAAGGCATACTAAAAATCTATTGATAGGCTCTTCTGTGTTTTCAAAGCTGTTATTTTGTTGGCCGTTTTTGTATTTCTAGTGAATAATTTGTATGTGCTGTAGAAGCAGGTACTTGTAAATGAAAGACTCAGTCCTGTTTCAATAAGGAGAAATAATTTATGAGCGTGTCTTTTGTGTGTGGCAATATTGTAAGTCCTAGGGATAAACAAGATTCCTACTTTTATAAGGTATATATTCTCACTGTGAGAGTCAGAGAGCAAAATATATACCTACAAATAGAAGTTTAAAATAATTTTTAACAGAGGTACCTACTATTTAAAAACAACAAGAAGAACAATGAAAACAAAAATAAAGACCAAACAAGTGACATCATGGAGAAGGATGGAGTGAGGAAGTTCTAATTGGGTTGTAGTAGTATCAGAATATCTTATCAAAAATAGTTTTTCAGCAGACACCTGAATAATCTAAAGAAATATTTGTAAAACCTGTGGAAGGGTGACAGGGAAAGCACAGAACAGAAGTCAGTGTGCCTTGATTGTACTGAGGAGATGAAGAGAAATAGGAGATAAAGCGAGATAGGCTTTCTAGGTCATATAGAATGGTGCAGGTATATATAAAAAGGTTACAGAGTTTAAGAAAGTTAGTGACTGCATAAAATCTATAAGGTAGGATAAATGAAAGGACTCACAGGGTCCACAGAATACTGTAAGGCTACAACAGAACATTAATCATGTGTTTTTTTGTGGGTGATAAGATTACAAGCTTTCATTCTCTTTCATAATTTTCTGTATATTACAAATATTATACAATAAAAATTATATTAAAATTAGAAAACAATGTTTATAAATAGGAATGTATACATAAAATGATTGTTAGCTATGAGTGCTAGAAACTACTTTGTATACAACTTCTAAAAACTATTTCGAAAGTTAAATTTATCACTTTTTTTTCAAAATGAAATTAATTCTGCAAATCTGACAGATTTTTAGGCCTTTTAATCACCTCACTCACAGTAAGATTTATATATCCCCATATGATATTTTTATAATGAAATTAATTTATCTGAAATTAATTATATTTAGCTAATCAAGGTGGATAAACAAGATACAATACAGAAAAATATTACTATTTCAATTATTCCAATGGAAGCCACAGTAATCAAACCTTAAATATGAATAGAAGAAAAAGCAAAAAGTATGCACACAAATTACAAACTGAGAACTTATCATTTCTTATAGTCTTAAAAAAGGTGCTGTCATTATGCTGAAGCTCACCTGTAGCTATTAAACATCTACCAGTCCCCTTCTGTCATTAAGATATGACCTTCATAAGCACTGTAATGTTGTGAAACTATTACTATTACTGTAGCCTAGGACATAATGTGATGATTTTGATACCATTCTTGGTCCATATTAGAAACTGTTGTTGTTCAAAGGACTATTTGTAGTGGATTTACTTCTGATGCTAAAATTGTACCAAGTGGCAACATCATATGAATGGAAAGAAAGGATTATATAGGGAAAAGGAAACCTGAGCTCAGAAATGTTACAGCTGAAAATATTCAAATCAGTTGGAATATCTTGATTTCATCACTGTTTTTAGGATGCAATTTCTCTGTAGTAAGATAGTGGGGCAATGTAATCAACGAATGAGCAATGTTGGGGCTCACGCATGCCTGATCATATGCCCAGTTGTCTTAAGTTTTGCAGTCTTAATTTGATGATGGTTGTCAGGTGATCACAATGTTAGACAGAATATGCACAATTTATACCCTCTCCAAGAGTTTAATGAAAACCAGTGTAATTCCTGCCAGAATCTTCTTAGAAGAACTCCAAACTATTTCACTTTCACAGCCTATTTAGAGATCTATACCAGATGGAATTCACCTTTATATTTTTTTTCCCAGAATATAGAAGGTGACAGTGGGAATGCCATTTTCTTTCACTTGGAGAGAAAACCTGATCAATAATATGCACTTATACCTTTACATTGCAATAACATTTAGAATCAATTATATAATTAATTATGAAATATTCCATTTTTGTTTATTTAACCATAAAAATAACCTATTATAATAATGTATATATTTTTCTAATCGTTTGCCAGTGATACACTTCTTTGCATAAGTTGAGAACCACTGGTGTTATCTTCTGGGACAAGCCTTTTAGATTGATTCACTTTTATTCTATCTAATAAACAAAAAATACAATCGTTTATAATAAATCAATCATCTCCTTTTATAAAATTACTGAAAACACAGCTACAGTCAGAAGATAGTTTAAATCTTCAGCTTATTCCTCTCATCTTGCACATTTTTAGATAAATGGGACTCTAATGAACAGTAATTCTTACTTTGTCAGGGACTACCACAATACCACAATAGCTGTGTAAATAAATATGACTTTATTATACATAACATAGATCTTTAGGATATATACATGTAAATATTAATATAGATAAATAGCATATATACACACACATATATATTCACACACACATATACACACACAATGTGTGTGTGTGTGTGTGTGTGTGTATATATAGGATAACACCAGAATAGTATACTCTGTTGTTTTTGAACTGCTCTGAAATGCAGTTACCTATAATAAGTTCACCTTGGCAAAAAGGGCATGATTTTCAGGTTCAAGTATTCAAGTTCAAAGAAACAATTTACTGACCCTCATTTCTAGAGCCATTAAAAAATATTGGCATCTTACCATCCAACTAATATCCTGAAAATCTTATAATTTTTGCAGGGAGTGTTGTCAGTGCAAAGACAAATTGAGTTTGATAATATATTAAAATTAATTGTTTTTAAAGATTATCTGCCCATTTAGCTTTTATATTGATGCCTGTTTTTCACAAAAGGAAATATGTTAATTTTATAACACTTTTTCCATGGGACAGCTTAGCTTAACTGTATTTTAAAATTAAATAAAATGGCCGGGCGCAGTGGCTCAAGCCTGTAAGCCCAGCATTTTGGGAGGCCGAGGTGGGTGGATCACGAGGTCATGAGATCAAGACCATCCTGGCTAACACGGTGAAACCCCGTCTCTACTAAAAAATACAAAAAAAAAAAAAAACTAGCCGGGCAAGGTGGCGGGCGCCTGTAGTCCCAGCTACTCGGGAGGCTGAGGCAGGAGAATGGCGTAAACCCGGGAGGTGGAGCTTGTAGTGAGCTGAGATCCGGCCACTGCACTCCAGCCTGGGCCACACAGCGAGACTCCGTCTCAAAAAAAAAAAAAAAAAAAAAAATAAATAATTTTGGGGTCATTTTATAGCTTTTATTTCTCTCTTTATGGTGTTGATGCTTTCCTCTAAACTTATGAACCAATAAAAATTAGTCACAATTATTATTTGAATGTCTGTTTACTTATATATGTATATATTTTTTTCTATCTTTCTATGATTTTTCTCCTTCTTACGGGTGATATTTTCCTTCTTTTTATATTTGATAATTTTAGATTGTATATAATTCATGTTATTAATAAATGTAAAAAAGGAATCTAGTTTTATTTTTTTTACAGATGACCAGGGACTTGTCTTAACATTTTATTCTCTTTAGACAGACAACATGCCACTGGCTTATCAATGGTTATCATAATTTCATAATTAACAATCTAATAAAATCCATTGTCCTGTGCTGCTTGTTGTCCAATATCTACAAACCATTGCTTAATATATACATTTTTTTCTTAGTTCTGTTAGGCAGGCAGGCAGGCAAATCCAGTTCCTACTGCTCAATCTTGGCCAGAAGCAGAAGTCTAAGTGAGATTTAATACCAAGGAAACAATTCCAAATTTTACCAACCAATCCATTACACCTAGTTAGCCACTGAGTTAGCATACTTTCCCACACCCATGCCACCTAGATAACTCCCACTCATTATTAAAGCTTTAAGAGAAGCAAAACTTTCACAGCACTGTTTTCTAGCATGTGAGAATATTTCTAATTTAATGATTATGAATATGCTCTAATTATCAGAGTTTTTCCCCTTCTCTTTGATTAGAAATTGATTTTCAGATTTTTCCCAATAGTTCCCCCAAATTTATATCAGTAACAACAACAACGAAAATGACAATGAAATCACCTTGGGGGACCAAATTTATGTCACATTATCAAATTTTTATCTTGCTCCATGAAAACTTTACAATCACCATTCATCATCAACATTATTAGAATGAAAACAAGGCTTTCAATCTCAAAAATATTTATGTAATATACTAAATTTAACATTATGAAATAATTTTTTACGGAATTATTTTTCAGTTCTTTAGCATAGATTAATATTTGAACATTGTGTCTTTCAGTGATTTGAGATCACAAACTATGTTATTTATCTCTGTAGCCCAGTACATGCCCAATGCATAGTAAAAGGTAGATTTTCCAAAAGTTTGTTGAATAAATGAAAATATTCATGTGATCAACATAATTGAAAAATTTAAGTTACTGTTTAATTCTAAGGGAAAACTGAATATTTTTTAGAAGAATTTCCAAAACTCGCTAAGGTGTCAGCCTTCATTTTCTTATTGAGAGAAAGAGGGGTCTCCCAAACTCTTCCAAGCTCTTCAAGCTTCTATGTTTGTGATATGTCAGTCATTTTAATCCTTATCATTTTCGAGTTTTGCTCAACTATTTGAAGTGATAAGTCAGTTTTTTAAGATTACAGATTTTATATAGTATACTGTGTATTTTAACAAATAACTTACTAATAAATGATAGTCATCATGTCAATTTAATTTGATTTTCATTAAATAAACATGAGTCACAACTTCAATTGTATTAATTCATCAAATAAGTGTTAAGATATGTACACAATATTGCCTAAAATTTGTTCTTACGCTTTAAAATAGTTTTCTGAAAGGATACCAAGGGAAGACAATAGAAAAAAGAGAGAATCTTAATTAATGTAATTCCAAAGTAAAAGGAGACTCCATGCACAGAGTATTTGGGAAAACTAATTCGCCATTACAGATTCAAATATATGGCTGTATATATAAAATACCTGGAATGTAAACTAAATCATAAGAAGTGGTTTTCTGGAACAGAAGAATTTGTTGTACATTCTACCTACGGGAAAATATAAAATCTTAGTTACTGAAAATTTGCCTCAGTGCCCTCTGACGGTTTGTGCCTGCTCAATCCATAGGTCCCCAGTTAAGAATGATTCTATCATCTATACATCAGAGGAGGAAGTGCCTGTGTGCTATGTTGATAGTCATTCTAAACAAACATTTATACAGTTGAGATCAGAGATAGAAAATGTCAGTTCCAAATCCACCCATGATGGCACATATTCCAGACAGATGACAAAGTCTGGCTGAGGTTATAACGGCTTGTGAAATACTTGAATCATATTTTGCAACCCTTGAAAGAATTCAGGTTGGAGATTAGCAGAAACCAGGCTCAGTTCTGTCCGTAATCCCCTTTATCTGTCTTCTAGCCAACAAAATGAAAACCTTAAAGCCAAACTGACAAATAGAATGTGAAGGGCCTTCTCCTGCATTAAAGAAAAAACTGAGACTGCTATATGTAGAAAATTATTTTTATATTACCATTATTTTTGTTGTTGATGTTATTGTAGAAATAATGAAAAGACCCTAAATGACAATAGTCTCCTGAATATTTATTAGATGTAACAGTTAATAAATTAACTTCCTTCATGTTACATTAGACATATAACATGGAAACATGCACAAATAATGTAAATCATTGTAAAGACAAATGACTCTGTGACACAGAAATTTATTTAAGCCCTGACTATTGGATCCATTAAGGTATAAAAGTTTTAGGGACAGTCCTTCTGCTGAAAGTAAAACTGAGAAGTCAATGAAAACAAAGGAGAGAGGATGCCAGTTAATTTGATATAAAGTAGGAGATCGTTCTATGCATATAGGAACTCTGTGAAGTTGCATGTAGAAAAAAGCAATTCTAGTGATGGTTTAAACTATGTTCTAATCAAAAATAGATATTTCAAGAGAGATGAAGGATATAGTCAATTCAAGATTCATATTATTTAAGTTAGTGATATATCACAAAAAAAAAAAAAAAAAAGGGGGCTAAGCACCCAGTCAATAAAACAGGCTGAGCTGATGCTGGAAATTCCTTGCCCCATCTAAACACATAGTTAAGGTGACCAAAACATAGCCACATATTAAAATAAAGAAAGAAAGAAAGAAAGAAAGAAATAAACTAATGAACAGTAAGTGAACAAGCTTAGGAAGAGAAATGGGGGAGAAATTTGTTATCCAAGAATTTAAGGGGAAAAGCAAATTCAACATTAAAGTAATACTTAACAATTCAAGGGGGAACTGGAAATAAGAGGATTGGCTTTTTTTCTCTCTCTTTTAAGACAGGGTCTGGCTCTGTTACACAGGCTGGAGTAGAGTGGTGCAATCTCAAGCGATCCTCCCACCTCAGTCCCCCAAGCATTTGGGACCACAGGCACGTGCAACCATGCCCAGCTAATAAGACTGGATTTAAAAAAAAAAAAAAAAAAAAAAAAAAAAAAAAACTGTTGTTGTTTTCTCAAAAACAAAATAGATGCTGAAAAACAATAGAATATCTTCAGAGTACTGAAGATACATAGCATCCAAATTAAAATCCTATATCCACTTAAAAACTCATTCAAAACAAGAAGTAAATAAAGACATTTTTATTAATGGAGCAACAAAGAGGAATTACCACCAACAAAATCTAACTGAAAAAATGATTAAGCAGTGGCGTTAACCACCCACTGGAGTTGTGTGGGGAGCAGTAAAAATATTCTGATGCCTGAAACAGCACCCTGATTATTTTTTATTTAATTGATCTGGGCTGGTAGCTGAATGTTGGAAGTTTAAAAAACTTCCCACATAATTCTCATGTGTTTTAGCTAAGATTAGGAATCATTGCACAAAAAATAGTCTTCAGTAAGAAAGAAAAACAAAAAAACAAACAAAAGAAGTAGGGTGATATGAACAATGACAAGCTAAGACATTAGCAGTTTGGGGTGGATTTAAATAAGAGATAAGTATAAAAAAATAGTAAATAGGACATAGGTAAACAAAGTAGAACTAGAATATCAGAAGATTAGAACTCGAATTTAAAATTTCTGGGTCTATATACTGTGTAGTAGAAAGATGAGATAATAATTAGTTTTAGACTTTATAAAATTAGAAATGCATGTTGAAATTTTCTGAAAATACTAGAAGTGGATATTGCATATAGGATTCATAAAAATTATGGATCACAAAAATAAAGAATAATTTTACTTTTTAAAAAGAGAATAAAAATGTAATTAAACAAGAAGAATGCAGGAAAGAAAAAAGTCAAAATAAATAAGGAATTAAGTCAACATATATCAATAATCAATACATGTGATTTTAGACAATAAAAATAGATTTAAGAATTCCAGTTACATGCTCCTTACAGGAGATACATATGAAACATTTATAAGATGCAGTTCCATACTTAAGATAATATATTATGCATATTATAATGTTATTCAGAATTATGTATTTGGTATAATAACATATGCAAATTTTAAAGACTAAGAGCAATAGAAGACTCAAAACAATCACACATTGTTCATAAATTCATGTAAATACAGTGAAAATATTAAAGTATAATTTGGAAGTATTCATATCAAATTAATGATACTAGTTGCTTAAGAAAATGAAAAATGAGTGTGATATTAGAGTGGAGAGGAGAAAAAAGATGACAAGTTCACCTATAATGCCTTATTTAATGTGCATGTTTGTGTGTATGTTCGCACACACACAACATTCAAATAACAAGCGTAACTTTAAAAATTAGTTTGGAAAAGTGGTTTTGGTGATGAGGCCATTGTAAATATGACCTCATTATTTTTTGCTTTTTTATTCCAAAGTAGAGAATACAATTCTTATTTCAAGTACTGAATTCTATACCATCAATTTGAGATGATCATACCTAAATGACTTGACAACATTATTTTCATCATATTACCCAATTTCTGTAGTGTTTCTCATTTCTTCTTTCACAGCATGATTCACTGTACAAACAGTATTAGTAAAATTTTAAACAATATGAGCATGTGTGTAGAAATTATAATTGTCTCATGAATACCTAATTTATGCAATGAGTTCGCCTTACCATTTCGATCTATTCTTTATTAGAATTTAGAAATGAGAATGAGCTGTTATAGCTTAATGAGCCAATTACTTTTATAAAACATGCTAGTTATGTACAGCTTTGCTTTTGTTTAATTATGTTTAAAAATATCAGAATTCAGTTTACATCTTTAATCAATGGTCACCACAAACACAATTAGTTTTAAATTCTTTAGAAATATTGTTAAAATATGCTTTAAAGTGTTTGTTGAATCACTGGTATGAACTTTTTAAAACTCACCTTGGGCCGGGCGCGGTGGCCCAAGCCTCTAATCCCAGCACTTTGGGAGGCCGAAACGAGTGGATCACGAGGTCAGGAGATTGAGACCATCCTGGCTAACACGGTGAAACCCCGTCTCTACTAAAAAATACACACACACAAAAAAACTAGCCGGGCGAGGTGGCGGGCGCCTGTAGTCCCAGCTACTCGGGAGGCTGAGGCAGGAGAATAGCGTGAACCCGGGAGGCGGAGGTTGCAGTGAGCTGAGATCCGGCCACTGCACTCCAGCCTGGGCCACAGAGCGACACCCCGTCTCAAAAAAAAAAAAAAAAAAAAACAACTCACCTTGAAGTAGAATATATTTATAACTTCCTACTAAAAATGGCATTTGTGTGGTTAGCCTTCTTAAAAACGACAGCACATTTACAAAAACAAAGTAATTATCTTAGGGTTATTCCTAATATTAAGTTATTAAATACTTGTTGGAGTAAATTTTCTCATCAAAATTTAGTTGCCTTATAGAAAAAATTAGAGTTTTACTTAAAACAAACTTGAAGATTAGAAACCAAAATCCATATTCTATAGTGAAAGGAAAGAGGTTATTATAGAAGAAAAGGCCAATAAAGTACTAAAATTATTAAAACAAATCTTTCTCAGGTATAAGTAATATAAGCATCCACTGCTGCAACTTTAATTAGACATTACTGCAAATATTCAAAGAAGTCATCTGTTGTTCATGGAAAGCATCTAAAGTGGTAAAAATAATGAATTTTTATTTTTATATTTTAACCTGCAGCCCATGTTTCTGCTATGATGGATTTTAGAAAATATATTTAAATGGCACTAAAAAAGACTTAGAAATACCTAAACTTAATTTGCTATGGAAAGTTTGCAAATCAGTAATGGAAATATTTATTAACTTCACATTTTAAATGAATGTTAATTTTATATACATATATGCGTCTTATTATACTGATTAGTTTTTTCTTCTGTAAGCCAGGTAAAATCCCATGAAATCTAGATCTGTTGAAAAATGTAAATAAGCATGTTTTTCACGTATTTTGCCATGTAGTTTAGAAAATGAAAAAAAAAATCTACTGTTATTTTCCTTTAAAATGCCTTGGCTTCCTGAAAATGATGACATTAAGATATTAGAGAAATGTTGTGAGGAAGCAATGGAGGTCATGAGAATGGAAACCTACACAGTCACCTAGTGAGCATCAAAGAGAAGAAACAAAGCACACATTTTCAGATCTATCTATTTCAAGGTGCATCCAGGAATGTTCATAGTATAACGTTTTAAAATTGAATAGATACTAGCTGTCAACTAGTCAGCCTGCTTAATTTTCCATTCCATTCTAAATATCTCGTATTTAGACTTCAGAGGGGCCCTTTAATTTATCTTATGTTGACTATCTAGAACTCCCAGATTTTCCTGCTTGATTTTATAATAGTATTTAATTTATTAAACAAATGTTTATTAGAAGCTACTAAGTGTGCTAGGCACTAGGAATCGAAGATGAATGAATATTGATTTGTCTTTAAGGAATATCAAACAAGAGAGAGGCAGAACTATAAAGATACAAATCCAATGCAATATCCATCAAAATACCACCATCATTCTTCACAGAGTTAGAAAAAACAATTCTAAAATTCACTTGGAACCAAAAAACAGCCAGCATAGGCAAAGCAAGACTAAGAAAAAAGAATAAATATGGAGACATCACACTACCTGATTTCAAACTGTACTATAAGGCCATGGTCACCAAAAGTGTGTAGTACCGGTATAAAAACAGGCACATAGACCACTGGAACAGAACAGAGAACCCAGAAATAAACCCAAATACTTATAGTCAACTGATCTTCAACAAAGCCAACAAAAACATAAAGTGGGGAAACGACTTCCTTTTCAACAAATGATGCTGAGATTATTGGCTAGCCACATGTAGGAGAACGAAACTGAATCCTCATCTCTCACCTTATATAAAAATCAATTCAAGATGGATAAAAGACTTAAACCTAAGACCTGAAACTGTAAAAATTCTGGAAGATAATATTGGAACGACCCTTCTAGACATTGGCTTAGGTAAAGATTTCATGACCAAAAACCCAAAAGCAATTGCAATAAAAACAAAAATAAATAACCAAAGAGCTTTTGCACGGCAAAAGGAACAGTCAGCAGAGTACACAGACAACCCACAGAGTAGGAAAAAACCTTCACAATCAGTATATCTGAAAAAGGACTAATATCCAGAATCTACAACGAACTCAGACAATTCAGTAAGAGAAAAGCAATCAATCCCATCAAAAAGTGAGCTAAGGACATGAATAGACAATTCTCAAAAGAAGATATACAAATGACCTACAAATGAATGGAAAAATACTCAACATCACTAATGATCAGGGAAACACAAATGAAAATCATGATGTAATAGCACCTTACTCCTGCAAGAATGGCCACAATCAAAACAATTTTTTAAAAAGTAGATGCTGTAGTGGATGCGGCGATCGGGAAACACTTCTACACTGCTGGTGGAAATGTAAACTAGTACAGCCACGATGGAAAACAGTGTGGAGATTCCTTAAAGAACTAAAAGTAGGCCGGGCGCGGTGGCTCACGCCTGTAATCCCAGCACTTTGGGAGGTCGAGGCGGGCAGATCACGAGATCAGGAGATGGAGACCATCCTGGCTAACACGACGAAACGCCGTCTCTACCGAAAATACAAAAAACTAGCCAGGCGAGGTGGCGGGCGCCTGTAGTCCCAGCTACTCGGGAGGCTGAGGCAGGAGAATGTCATAAACCTGGGAGGCGGAGCTTGCAGTGAGCTGAGATCCGGCCACTGCACTCCAGCCTGGGCGACAGAGTGAGACTCCGTCTCAAAAACAACAACAACAACAACAAAAAACTAAAAGTAGAATTAACATTTGATCCAGAAATCCCAATACTGGATATATGTATAATGGAATACTACTCAGGCATAAAAAGAAATGAATTAACAGCATTTGCAATGACCTGGTTGAGATTAGAGACCATTATTCCAAGGGAAGTAACTCAGGAATGGAAAATCAAACATCATATATTCTCACTGATACGTGGCAGCTAAGCTGCGAGGACATAAAGGTGTAAGAATGATACAGTGGACTTTGAGGACTTGGAGAAAAGAGTGGGAGAGGGGCAAGTAATAAAAGAAAACAAATATGGTGCAGTGTGTACTGCTCGGATGATGGGTGCTCCAGGTTCTCACAAATCTCCACTAAAGAACTCACTCATGTAATTAAATATACCACTTTTACCCCAATAACTTATGGAAAAATAATTAAAAAAAAAAAAGAACTGTAAAGAGATGACTGCATAAACAAACAAAATAAATTTTTGTTTATTCAGAGAAAGAAGTCCCCATAAGCAAGCAACAAGTGAAATAATTTCATTCTCCAAGAGGCAGATTTGTGATTAAGAATGCACAAACATATTTATCTTATTTTCCATCAAAGATTATAGCCTATTATAATCTCAAAGACTTCTTTGTGGAATAGCAGCTGGGAAAGGAAGTACTGCATGAAGCTGTCATATTCAGAGTAAGAAAGTGAGATAATGGGAACAAAGCAGGAAAGAAAATCAACATGATAACAGAGATTTACTTTATTCGACTATGATAAATCTATTTTGTTAAGTAGTAGGCATTAATGTTAACATGTTTTCATTTATAATTTGAAATCAGACATTAAATATAAAATTATGAAAATATTAATAATTGAATTCATTCACAAATTGATCCAAATAAATCAGCACCATAGATCTATTTGTCGGAAACAAAATAGGTAGAACAATCAAAGTCATTAATTATTCTTTGTCAACCAAGGTGGACAGAAGTTTTATTATGTAGAGGTCAGTCGTGGGCCAAGGGCCATTTATTATTTTCTTCAATGACTTGGATGATAGAAAAGTCTGTGAACTTGGTAATTTACAGTTCTCTTTAGTTGGAAAGACTGATTAATACTTTGAATGTCAAGATCAAAATTCAACATGACCATAATATGACCTCAACAAATTGGAGTAATTTAAAACAATGCAATTCAATAGGATCACACATCAAATATAGACTTTAAGGGAATTGGGAAGGAAATGGTAATTATAATAATGTAGATGATACCATGCTAGTGAGAATGTATGAATGTTTGTGTATGTGTATGTATGTAATACAAGATAAAATAAATAACATTGAATATGACTTGAGTCAAGAATATAGCACTAGCTTTTAATATTTTTTCTCTTTCCTTGGCATCGCTCTTATCCATTTATAAATGCTTCTATACATATTATCACAGAATAGTCAAGTTATATCCTATTCCCTGCTGATAAAATTAAGTGTAATTCTAAGATAAATAATGAGAAGGATATAAGTATAAATGTGAGTGTTTATGAAATGAGTGGAATATTATGATTTTGTAAGTGTATCACAACTTCTAAATATTATTCATCAATTTATCTTATTACTAACACATTTATTAATTTGTTTATTTATTCATTTCATCAATGACTTGGATGATAGAAAAGTGTGTGAATTTGGTAATCTATAATTCTCTTTATTTGGAAAGACTGATTAACACTTTGTCAAGATCAAAATTCAACATAACAATAATATGGCCTCAACAATTTGAAGAAATAGTTTAAAATGGTGCAATTCAACAGGGTTACATGCCAAATACAGACTTGAAGGGAACTGGGAAGGAACTGGAAATATACTTTTATATTTTTAATATTTAATGTTTGATTCTGCATTGTGGATAAAAACATGTTTACATTAATGCACACTGCTTACCAAAATATATTTATCATAGTAGAATAAAGGAAATCTTCTGTCTGCTGTCATGTTGATTTTCCTTCCTGCTTTGTTCCCATTGTCCCACTTTCTTACTCTGAATATGACACATTTATTCATCTGATTATCATTAACCATTAGGTATTTATAAAACATCTACTATGTTCCAGGCACTGTATTACATGCTAGTACTACAAAGTTGGGGAGTGCAAGCATTGTCTATATTTTCCTAGCACCTACAGTCTAATAAATAGATAATTACAATTTCTAGTAAACATAGATGGGTACTAGGAGGTCATAAGACAGGCAGACTTGTCATCATCTGTCAGAGGAGAAAAGGTATCCCTGGTCAAATGCTTTCTTACCTGATACATGAGGTAGACAGACTAAGGGATTAAAGTAGTAAAGGAATGAGTATTTTCTGCAAAGGGCACGGCAAGTATTAAGGATTCAAGCTTTGAAAAGGAATGCTTTTTGTTGATATTATATACTCAATTAACACAATTAAATACTGCTTCTTAATACATTTCACAAAAATAGGAAAGTAGATGTCTGCCAAAATTGGAAGACATAGTCTGGACTAAAAAAATGTGCTCTGTGATGTAATGGACTTTAACATTGTGATGAGACTGGGTGGGAAAATAATACAATCAAAGAGCCTTTTTTTTTCCTGGAGCAATGCCAGATAGGCAACAAGGTCTCTATGAACTTGATAACCTGCAACACAAATGGAGATGCTGTTGAATGAGAAACAATAACTTGAAGTAAGAGACCCACACTAAAAATTAAAAAAGGCAACCACTCTGACTTGATTTAAATCTGAGCTGCTTCTCAGATAAGCAGTTTATATTCCAGGGAAGCTGGGGTTGCTTTCTTTAATGATAGCAGTGATTCATTTTACCACTAAATTTGGTTTAGTATTTTCATGGTAGAAATCCGTGACCTGAAAAACCCTCTAAGGAGAAAGGGATAGGACTATCTTGTTTAGTCCTTTTACTTTAAACTTAAATTGAAATATGCTATCTCCACCAATGCCTAAGTAGAAGCATGAACAGTTAGTAAAGAGGTAATGGGGGAAACTGGTTAATTTCAATTGCCACATTTTATGAATTTCAGAGAAATTAGGTAAAGCATATCTTTGCATAGCTTATAGTCAATTATTTGTATTTATATGAAAAATGCAGAAGTCCAGGCAATTTTAAATGATGAATGATCTATAATATTCACATTTTTGAGGATTTCCTGGATTGTATAAACCAGATGTTAAACACATTAGGGTTTTGAAATACGTGTTTTGGAAGTTTACTCAAGGTACTCTAAGAAATGCCTTCATTTAAAAATAATCTCCAAAATATTTTAGGAAAAATACTTCTTCCTCGCCTGTTGAAAGATTCAGCCTCTCTCTCTCTCTCTGTCTGTCTGTCTCTGTATATATATACAAGCACACACACATATATATATATAAATTTTCTATCTAAATCAAGATGGGTTTAACATTATCTATCTATCTATCTATCTATCTATCTATCTATCTATCTATCTAGATGGTTTTAACATTTCCCTTAGATCGACTAAGCTTAAAATTTAGACAAGTCCTTTCCTGGCTATAGAACCCTGACCTCCCTTTTCTTAGAGCATTAACTTTTGAAAGCTTGTAATTGTAAATTCCTCCTGTGGCCATTTTAATGTAACTCTCCTGCAAGCCTCTTGTCAGTTTTACAACTCAGGAATATCTTTCTCAAAAACCTGGAAGTCAGGTTATTATCAAGAAAAATAAAGCCACTATCTTCCAAACTCTATAGGTAGATAGGAACCTAACTTCTATGAATAACGATTAGCAAACACAGATGCCAAATCATATGACCAAACTTCCCTATCACATATTCTGGCACTTTCCCACTAGCTCACCTCAGCCCTTAAAATCTTTTCTGCCTTTAGTTTTAGGGAAGTTGAGTTAAAGCTCTCTTCCTTATTGCAGTGTCCAGAATATAGTCGTTTTCACTTGTTTAACTCACTGTAATTTTTCTTCAAAGCATATATATATATATATATTTTACACACACACATGCACATGCATACATAAACACACATACTCCCACATATGCACATAATACATAAACACACATACCCCCCACATGCATACATACTTACACACATACAAGGGCCACTATTACCTAATTTTATTTGCATCTTTCAGTTTCCTATAATTGTTGCACTCATTTTTTCCTAGAGAGTATTAAAAATGTTAAAATCCTTTTTCACTAAAGGTTTTCTAAAAGTTGCTGTAGACCTCAGCAAGTATCAGAAATCTAAAATTGCCAATCTCTAACTTACTGATTAAATTTGGACATATAGAAAGTAGATTATTCACTTAGTACTCCAGTCTTTGAAGCAATAGAGAAAAAAAAAATACTTATATTTAAAATGCTTATTGATTTATTCTAGATTTTCAAACATTTATACAGTGATCTACAGGGAAATATATTTTACATAGTGACTTAGAGCAGACATACATACACACATCCATTTATAGATAGAAATATGTAGACGTAACTGAAAAACTATTTCACAGTAGGTGGCTTATTTTTACTTACAGCAATGCACGCCACTTTTCCATTCGATGCTCACTGCTACCAACATACAAAGATCATCTTCCCTGTGTGCAAAGCACTCTGGTCTTGTCTTCTCATTGCCCACCCCTACCATCCAAATTGATACCATAATGCACTAAATAGTGATCTACCTGTAATTCTAAAATCACTGGCATCATAGAATTTAGAATTTATTCTGAGAATGGCCATAAAATGTTGGTAACAAATAAATAAAATAAATAAATATTTTGTGCATAGGCCAAATACTATCAGGTTGCACTTCCCAAAAAATAGTTTCTTAGTGATTTTCTGGGGCTTTGCCAATGAGAGTAGTTCTTTAAAAATCCTTTAGATCCAGTGCAGAGCATTCCCTTAAATTAAATGATAAGAGCAGTGTGAATTCCAATTTACTAAAACACTTAAAGCTGATGCTTGCAAGCAAAAGGTTCATTTACAAAATGGCAGCTAATGAACTCAGATGGAAAGTATGTTGGATTAAAAACAAAAACCACATATGCCTGAGGAATTATTGTTTTCACTAAGTTCTCTCCTCATGTGTTAATTGTAGGGTCGGAAGTGACTCATATATCTCTTATTCTTTCTTGACTGGTTCTCGCCAGAATTCCCTTAAGGCTGTTACAGAAATGGGAGAGATGTTTGTGGGGGCAGATATGGAGAGTAAAAACAGATGAAGCATAGAATAATATAATATCAAATGCAAAAATGTAATAATTGGCAAAATGTTTTTATAATTTTAAATCATAGGATTATGATAAACAGCATTACTAATGAAACTTGTTTAAGTAGATCTTGATGACACTTTTCTTCTTTTTTAATAGTGATAACAAAATAAAAAGACAATTCACATTGGGACACAAATGAACCATTTGATATATCTATTTTAATAATCTGAGTTTTATTAAAAATGATATTAATGTTAATAATGTTATATTTGTATGCATTATATAGACAAATATTTTGCAATGATTTTGTTAAACAATGTTCCCCTTTTAATCCAACAGTTTTTCTCTTCAGTGAATTGGTGTGGAAGGATAGGTCAATGTTCTCATATCCTCTGCAGTAACTCTCTGGTTATGAATAATGTTTGCCAAAAAAAAAAAAAGTAAATTGAGTGAAATTTGAAAAACTGCTTTCTCAAGTAGATTGATTTTCTGTTTACAGAATGAAAGAATGTAACAGAAAAGGTAAATGATGCAGTATCAGAGGAACCTGAACTCAAATTACATCACCGCCCATGACTATCTGCTTGAACTTACACAAGGGAATTTGCTATTTTTTAGTCTGTTGAAGCAAATGCAAAATGGAGATCGATAATGTCCTCCTTGGTGGCTTCAGTTCAAGATTACATGCAAATACTTGAAATATATTATATTCTCAATAAAAACAGTTCCTTTCTCTATAAAGAAATTAATTCATTATTACTTAATTATCTTATCTAACCTGCACGTCTTAGGATACAAAGTCCACCAGGAGAGTAACAAAATATTGGCTGGGTTTGATCAGACTTTTTTATGTTCGTTATTATTACTTAAATCTAACACAGGGATTTAGAGGGATAGCAAAACAAATAGTTAGAATGGGCTAAACCACTGCTATGGGCCAACCCGTTATAAGTTTAACAAACAGTTATGATAACTGGGTGTGATAGGGAGAGGGAAAGAGAGAGGAAGAGGGGGATGAAGAGAGAGAATGAGAGAAGAAAATCAAGTTACAAGTTTTTAAAAGAGAGAGGCAGGAACTATTTCTGCCCCCCTCCTGTCACTGTCTGAAGTAATTGTTCATATGTTTATCCCTTTTCTTGCACAAAGCTGTCCTTTATCCAGGGTTCATTGGAATGGGGTGTGTACTGGGCAGTCAATTCATATACGGCCAATTTTCAGACTGATAAGCTTAGCCAAAGGAGATGATTTTGGGTAATTTTACTTTGTTGGGACTTTGGAATTGGGCCTCTGAACACTCAGAGACTATCTGATAAATGTACTTTGGAATCGGGCCTCTGAGTAATGAGAGGTTATTTGTTAAATGTAGACAACAAAAGATCTGCACAGCTATTTGAATAGCAGTTTCAGGCAAAAGAAGAATGCTAAAACCCAGAGTCTAGTGGCAAAGGGAAGGCAGTGGCAAAATCAAATCTTGAACATGAATTTGTTAAAATACATACATTTATGTGTGTGTATGTGTGTGTGTGTGTGTGTATTTACCTATGTATATTATCCTTAGTCTCGTGTAAATAAATTAGTAGTTTATGTGGGTGGGGCATTATCTGTCTCAATGTGTGATTCACAAAGGGAAACATTCTGAATTACGCAGACACAGAGTAAAATGCGGTAAGGGTTTTAGAAAAGACTGTATTTTGTGTGGAAATTAAATATAGGCACTGAGAAAGCCCTTACTGTGTACCCAAGGACAGCCTGCATAGTGAGCAGATGGAACTCATTCTTTCTTCGGTAAAGTACACAGGACTTTCTGTCTGCCACATCTCTTTCATGCAGACACTCAGCAAAAGAGATGTGTGGATGTCACCCTCCCTTTCAGCATACCTCCTAGTTTTACACAAAAAACTGTCAAAGACCAGTAACATGTCAGTGGGCATGATGCAACCAGGAGAGCTCCAGGAAATCTAGAAGGAGCAGTTTACTAGAAAAGGACTGCATCTGCAATGACTGCTGATTGAACCCACTTGAAGCCCTCCAGCCGTTCCATCACCACGAGCTTCTGAGGCTGGGAACGTCACTCAACTTCCACTTTTCACTTGTAGCCTGGGGAGAATGTTTCCCATTATAGTCACTTCACGAGAATGCCAGTAAGATATTTTAGGTTTTTATTTGAAATATTTTTGGCACCTTATGGATAAAGAGTAAGTGTATTAGTGTTTGTAAAGCTAGATGATCTGGTTAAATAATTCTCTATAATTATTGGCAAAATCATAAACAAATATTCCTGAAAAAATAAATTATCCACTAGGAACAAATTAAGATAAATTTTTAAAAGAGTACTGTTGCCAGCTGAGTGAACTACCTTACAAACATAACTTTGTTTTTTCCTTTTTAAAGAAGAAAACATAAGTATGTTGGAAGGAATAATGATACCAGATACAACTTTGACTTCTTAAATTAACATGAAACCAGTAATTACTAAAATGTGGTAGGCTCTCCCCTGAACTCAACCCACCCCACTTCCCACCCACAAATCAATTCCCTTTCTGATTGATTCAGTAGAAGGGCCAAGAATAGCATAGATAAAATCCCTTTGGGGCAGTGTTAAGGTACATCATTTCAAAAGAACATCATGTGCTTATGCAACCTAAATCTATTCTTATAATAACATTCTGACCACAAAAATATTTTAGTCCAGAGATATGTCAATTCAGCATTCTTTACCAAATTCATACAAGCAGTAAAAAGAGAAAGAAGAAGACCTAACTCAATTTTATCAAAGACTTGGCCAAATATTAATAATAGTGAAGGAAAGAAGTAGGAACATAATGTTGAGATTGAAAACTCTGCAGTCACAACAGGCTAAATTCAATATCTGGCTTTAATATGAATGTGTGAATTTAAACAACTTAATTAGCTTCCCTGTGTTTCCCTTTCCTCATCTGTCACATGGAATTAATAATCAGACCATTGTTAGGTTTATAGAGACATGCAACACTCCTATGTGCTTAGAACTGTGCTGGGCTGTGGATTAGACACTAGCCACATGTTGTTATTGATCACTCCAAATGTAGCTCATGTGAACTGAGACATGCAGTGTTAAAAACACAACAGATTTCAAAGATGTAATACAAAAGGAGGATACAAAATATCTCATTAATATTTTATAGTGATTGCATGTTGGAATGGTTACATTATATATATATTGAATTCAAATATATTATTAAAATAATTTTACCTGTTTTTCCTTTTTATAACATGGATACTATACTAAAAATTTTTTAAATTACATAGTGATTTCTCATTATAGCTCCATTGTACAGTGCCAGTATGGAACACAGTAAGTGCTTAATAAATAGTATATAAATTTTAAAAAGTTCTTACAAATTTTGACTCATGTTATATTTTTCAAAAGTAAGGCAAAATTAGCCTGTATGGAATAGGAAAAGTAAGAGTCATTTGTACATTTTTATCCCAAATATTTGACATAAACTTCAGAAGACAAAGAAATATTCATTTAAAAGCTGTCTTCAGCTTATGTGAGTTCACTGTTTTAAAAAGCCACATTTCATTTGGGGATAGAACTGTTGTACCTTTTAGGCAAAAAAAAAAAAAAAAAGTGAAAATATTCAATACAGCCTATACGGTTTTGTTAGTTTGGTTTTCAGCGCAGTTTAACAAGTATAGTGCTTCTTCTCCAAGAAGGCCAAAACAGGACTGGCAGAGGAGTGGAGGGACGGAAGACAAGCATTGCTAAGGAGAGAGAGATGGGAAAACAACAGTCAGCATCTGAAGAAAACAGGAATAGCTAAGAAAAAAATAATCTACCGGGTACAGAAAGTTCATTGACTGTTTTTATTTTTATTTTTATTTTTTTTTTTTTTTATTTTTTTTTTTTTGAGACGGAGTCTCGCTCTGCCGCCCAGGCTGGAGTGCTGTGGCCAGATCTCAGCTCACTGCAAGCTCCGCCTCCCGGGTTCACGCCATTCTCCTGCCTCAGCCTCCCGAGTAGCTGGGACTACAGGCGCCCGCCACCTCGCCCGGCTAATTTTTTTGTATTTTTTAGTAGAGACGGGGTTTCACCGTGTTAGCCAGGATGGTCTCGATCTCCTGACCTCGTGATCCACCCGTCTCGGCCGACTGTTTTTATTTTTATACTAATGATTGATATTCAACTTTTGAGTTTCTACCTAGTATGCATTCTAAAATTCGACTTGAAATCATCATTCTAAGTCTGTTTTGCAAATGATTTTTGCACTACTCTTGTCTTATGAGATGAGTCAATGTGGAGGGGGTATCATGGGGTAAAGATGTTTACAAAGATCCATAGAGATACAGGAAGCAAGAGAATATCCGATATAATGAATTTATCAGAGACGGGAAATCAGAGTAAGAAATGCACGAATAAATATAATCTCTTGGAAAATCTGGGATGCTAAGCAGTCCTCATCATACTAGGAATAAAATATCAATCTATTTAATAAGATTTAAAATTAATTAAGCTCAGACAAACAGAGAATATACAGTCTTCCAGAAAACCAGCAATTAAATTATATTTACTCATACCTTTGGAGCAGAAATTACAGGAATAATATTAGCTAGCATGGATATCTTTAATATTTATGGTTTACAAAGGTCTTTTAAAAAGAAAGTCCTGTTTGATCCCTAGAACAGATGTATTTGGGAATCATAATTTTTCCCGTTTTAAAGACAATGAAACCTAAATAGGTTAAGTGGACAGAGCCAAGATCATTCAGCAATTATGTGGCGGAAGCAGGCATACTGATCTTCAGAAGGTAAATTTCATATTCTTTCACAATAAATATATGATTCTCTTGTGTTTGTTATAGTTATTATGACCCACTCTGATTCATGTTGTGTTTTTATCCTCAGTTTGAATCTGTGAAGGTAGTGGTGATGATGATGACATTGTTGATAATCTCAAAAATGTCAACAATAATCACAGTCATCATTATCACTATCATCAAAACAAGCCTATTTTATATAACCAGAAATTTTGAGGTTCTATCAATAACTCTTAAAATAGTCATTGATATTATCAATAACAGATAGAAATACTAAATGTTGGTAGACAATGAAGAACTAATGCAGCTTCAGATCTTATCATTACATTGTTCTATTTAAAGACATTCATTCAAGCAGCAGTTTTTGTACAAATTCTAAGTGTTACAATTTCTGTGTGCTAAGAATACTACCATGCGCCTAACAGCGAGAAAAGGAATAAGAATCTGCCAAAACCAGTCTTTGCTCTCAAGATACTCATGGTGTAGTTGGGAAATAGACAAAATAATTGGAAATCAAATGGGAAAGCATATAAAAATATAAAAAGTTACCAGGAAAGCATAGAGATTCATGGTCATTACTCTGCCATTGAAGACAAACTAATATTATTGTGGGTTATTCATCCCTACCCATATTTATCTGTGGAATAATGTCTTCTTTCACCAGAGGGAAGATGCCACAGCGGATATATTTAATAAGCACTTGGTGTACAAATACTGAGGTGCTAGTTTTTGAAATTCACTCTTTATTTTTTATTTTTGTGTCCGAAAAAAGCAATCATACAGCTCATCAGACATCAATCTGATCAATGCTGTGTTTACATTTGACATTTTGGATGGTGATGAAATAACTAATTTCACATTATTTTGTGGTTTAGGTTTAATATTTCATTTTTGGAATAAGTTAAAAATCATAAAGCTACTTGTAAAAATAATCACTAACAAGAGGTTCCTCAATTGGCAACATAAATATATTGGAGTGATTGCTCTTAGGAAGATCATGGGAGCACAGCAAAGTAAGCAGATGATTTAGAATCAATCAGAGCTGTTTGAATTCTGGCCAGCTACTAGTCATGTGAACTTTGCCAAATTACTTAACTTCTAGAGGCTCAGTTTCCTGTTTAGTAAAAGAGAAGAAAATAATTTTTCAACAAGCTGTATTAAGATCTAAATGATACTATGTTTATAAATACCACCTGGCATACACTATACATCATATACTATGTAACACACAGTGATATGATGTTAGCATTAGTCTTGTTCATCACAGAACAGATCACACAAGTTGATTTTCCTCCTGAAGGTGTTAGGAATATCAAATAACATTAAGTAAAATAAAACTAATTTAAAATATGGAAATATTCTAATATTTGGAACAAGTATTCTAGAAAGTATTTCTTTTTTCCTTCTTGACTCCATTATTTTTCTTTGACAGTGTGATATAACTTTATTTCATTGGGTTTTTTCATTTGATCAATGACTATATTTATCTTTTCTCCATATATGGATAAAAACAACTCTTTCACAATATGTGTAATTTGTATGAAAGCAATAAATACCTCCAAAAAACACAATCTGGACCATCACCACAAAATAAAAACATTGTAGCTAACTATGCACAGAACCCACTAAACTAAAAGCAGCCCTTGCAAAACAAACCATTCTTTTCTTAAGCAATCAGTGCAAATTGCAAAGGCAACAAACATTTTAGCCCCAGATGAAGAAGCCACAGAACAGCCACCAAAAGCCTCATAGGAAATTTGCCACATATAACAAAACGAGAAGAAACCATTTGGTGGTGGTAAAAGGTGACTGCACCAGGATATTCTAAGAGATTCTTAAAACTCTCAAACACATGAACTCTAGCCATCAGAGTCATCATTTTACTGGCACAATAGTATATTCTCCATAGGGTGGGATGTGGAAAGCATCTTTATTTAATTATGAAATATAATCATTGAGAAATTATAAATTTTAATGAAATAAGAGAAGACATATTATAAAATAAATATAGAAGATTTCTTGTTGCCAAGAAATTGACCACAATTAGGTATTTAAGATATATTTGAATATGTGTGCTTCAGAATCTGATGTGACAATGATCCAGGGGACTCTAAGCAGTGACAGTATCTCTCTTTTACAACTATATCGGGGATTCAGGGGACCAAATCGAAATTCATGGGGCATCATGTAGGAGGAATTCCAGACATCCGTCTAAAACATCTGAGGAAATGTGAATAAAAAGCTATGACAAATTGATATTTGAATTTAAAAGAATTCTATTTTCTTTTAAAGACCAGGAAATATAACAAAATAGAAATTCACAAGAATGCTCAAATTAGTACAATTTAATACATACACTATATTTATGTAGTGTTAGCATTTTAAAAAATAACATGGTCTTGTTAAATTCTGAATCCTACCCTCAGTTTTTCAGTTCTTACTCTATATGGAATTTTATGTTAATATGAAACAGATGGCCTGGTTTTCTTTGGTATTCATGTTTTCTTCACAGAGTTCACAATTCCTCTTATATTTATCCAGTCTCTTCAGCATTCTCACCATGGCTTTATCAACAATGTTAGGCACATCAAACTAAATATCTGTTTTTTCTTTTCATAGAGGAAAAGGGAGAAAGAAATAGGCTAAGAGACTTACCTAAAGGTTACCTGAAATTTATTAATAACTAACTAAGAAATTCTGGCAAAGATTTGCAGAAAATACCACTGACAAGCATACTGACAGTGAAATGGATTAACCACCCCTCCCCTCTAATTTACTGTATTTAACTCTTGTATTGGAAACAGAAGTTAAACAAGCAAGTACTATATTTTCAGCTCAGAGAGACCAGCACACACACACAAACACACACACACACACACACACACACACACCCCTCTTTTACATACTGTACTAATCTTGGAGATGTTAAGTTGGTATTATCATGCATTGATTTTCCTCAAATGTATTCTTTAAAATATATGATCAACTATGGTAGCCAGTTTTTGGATAAATATTTTCTAGAGGGTTGCAACTCTAGGGTACTAAACCATAGGCAAGCATTTAAGTATTAGAGACAAATTTTATAACTTCACAATATTACAGGTATGTCACTTTCTAAGCAACTGATATATATTTAATAATATATATTTATATATTTAATATATAAAAGATATTTATATTATATATAATACATATAATATATAAATATAATATATAAATATATTAATATGTATAAATATATATTTATAAATATATTTTATATATTATATAATAATAAATATATATTATTAAATATATATTTAATATGTATTTAATATAAATATTTAAATATTTTTAATATAAATATTTAATTATATATTTAATAAAATATTTAATTATATATTTGATAAAAATATATATTTAATACATATTTAATAAAATCTATATTTTTAATGTATATTTTAGTTAATATTAGGTGGTTTAATAAAGGAATCTAAGCATCAAGATTTCTAACTTTCCCTAATGATCATACCTAGTGGAGTTTTCAGAAAGTCTCGAGGTGTCTCTTTTTAAGAATAATCTTAACCTGACCTGGTCAAGATATGCCAGAACTCAAGCAATATGAGTTCCAAGTAATGTTTAATTTTTACTCAGCAGTAATTTGTATAAACTCTCATAGCTTATAGCGCTGGTAAACTTGTAGATAAGTAGAAGTACTTCTTATACAACTGTATCATTATGTGAGGCATAAAGATGAGTAAGTAAAGACAAGAAAGGCATTCTCGACTCTAAATTGAATTCAAAAGAATTCCAGGCTAACTTCTTGTACATCCATGTCTCCATTACCTACTATAACCCCCTTTTCTAGCAGTTGACTGCTTCACAAGTACAGAACTAACATCCAGGTAGGATGCACTTATTGTCATGAGAACACACACGTCTCAGTTTTCTTATTTTATGAACTTTTAACAGGACTACAAAAGAAAAGAAAGGTTTTGTTGGATGAGACACAGTTCCATATCTTTCTTGTAGGATATTTATAATATTTAGGTAAGCAGTAAAATGACCAGAATTGAACTAGCATTTTATTACATTGAAAAATATATGACCAGCTCACCTAAATTTCTTGAAAAGTTTCTAACATGGATGAAGTAATCAGGTGTGACAAGGAGCAATATGCATGCTAACATTTTACAACAACAACACCTGAATAATCTGGCACAGTTGTCACCACTGAAATAATGGAAGAAGGAAGATGACGAGGAAGGGGAAAGGAAGGGGAAGGCAACATGGAAAGGGGAAAGTGAAAGGGAAGGGGAGGGGAGAAGCACCAGCAGCAGTTGTGGAAGCAAAGATGTTCCAAATAACGTGAACAAGGAAAACTGAGAAGGTTATATCAGGCAAAAAGCACTGTAATTCTTAGAACACACTTGACAAATTGGAGAACAAAGCACCCAAATCACAAGAAAACCCTTCAAGATGCAGCACAAGATGCAGCACCTGTGGAAAGCAGTTTACTTGGACCTAAGGAAAAATGGAAACAAATTGACTTATAAAACACTCTGATGGAGTGTTTTGAATTACATGAGAAATCCCCAAGATTTAAAATGCCATTAAAACATGTTCATTGTTGGATAGGAGAATATCACTGTTGTGATAAAACTGTTGTTTTCTTGAGCCTAATACTTAATTATTACTGACTTACTTTACTTTTAAATAAACTTCCATTAGTATAATACAAGTTTATAAATCACTATGCTAATATTATCCATCTGGCATAAGCTATACTTTAAAAAAGTTTTTAAATAAACTTTAATTATTCATGTAATATAAAGCAATGGGAAATAATGAAAAATATTTAAAAGTTAGACAAAAAATGTAGGCATTTCAGAGAAAATTTGTAAAAATCAAAAATAAATGCAGAAAAAGAGGTCCAGATTTACTAGGGACAAACAAAAATCATAAACTAAAACCTAAATATTGCTTTTTAAGCTTTGGTTGGTGAAATTATAATGATAGTGATCACACATATTATAATGTTAAGGATATAAATGAGTATAATGTTTTAGAAGCAAAATTAGCTTGGCTATTCAACACAGCAATTTTAGTTCATAAATTTATCATACAAGAATATTCCCATGATCGAGAGATTTCCAAATATATATTGCTGCTGCAACATTGTTTATAATGGAAATTCATTGGTGTAGTCTAAATGCCCATCTACAGAGTATTTATTAGATAAATTATGGTGCATTAATATAGTTCAGGACTAGAAAAAATCGAGGTTCATGCATATTTTCTTACAAGTATAGGCATCAAAATAACTTTTTAAGTGAAAATAATATGCAAAGTATTTTGTGGGTTATAAGCCAATTTAATAAGGGAATGCACATATTTGAAAAATATATGCAGAAATGAAGAATTACATGTTTATTTAAAATATCTTAAATCATGCAAACCAAATTCTTAGTGTCATTTCTAGAAAGGGGGATTTCTGAACTATGTGTGTGTGTGTGTGTGTGTGCGTGCACTCATGTACATGTATACTCATATATACACACACATATATACTTAAAATATTCATAGATCATTTGTTATTGACTTTTGATTTAATAGGCCATATAAAGAAACATTTGATTAAAAACCTTGCCTTGGCCAGGCGCTGTGGCTCATGTCTGTAATCCCAGCACTTTGAGAGACCGAGATGGGCACATCATCTGAGGTCAGGAGTTCGAGACCAGCCTAGCCAACATGGCGAAACCCATCTCTACTAAAAATACAAAAATTAACTGGGCATGGAGGTGAATGCCTATAATCCCAGCTACTTGAGAGGATGAGGCAGGAGAATTGCTGGAACCCAAGAGGCAGAGGTTTTAGTGAGCCTAGATCCCACCACTGCACTCCAGCCTGGATGACAGAGTGAGACTCCATCTCAAAAACAAACAAACAAACAAAAACCCTTGCCTTTTGTCTTATATACAGTGTTTTGTATTTTTATTGTGTGAAAAATCCAACCAGAAAAAAAAAGAACAAAGGAAGAGCGATTGTGTCCGAAATTGGTGGGTTCTTGGTCTCTGCTGACTTAAAGAATGAAGCAGAAGACCCTCGCGGTGAGTGTTACAGTTCTTAAAGATGGTGTGTACAGAGTTTGTTCCTTCAGATATTCAGATGTGTCCATAGTTTCTTCCTTTTAGTGGGTTTGTGGTCTCGCTGACTTCAGGAGTGAAGCTGCAGACCTTCTCCGTGAATGTTACAGCTCTTAAAGGCAGCGCATCTGGAGTTGTTCATTCTTCCCGGTGGGTTTGTGGTCTCGCTGACTTCAGGTCTAAAACTGTAGACCTTTGCGGTGAATATTACAGCTCATAAAGGCAGTGTGGACCCAAAGAGTGAGCAGCAGCAAGATTTATTTTAAACAGCAAAAGAACAAACCTGCTACAGCATGGAAGGGGACCCAAGTGAGTTTCCACTGCTGGCTAGGGCAGCTTGCTTTTATTCCCTTATCTGACCCTGCCCACATCTGCTGATTGGTACATTTTACAGAGAGTGGATTGGTCCATTTTGAAGAGTGCTGATTGGTGCATTTACAATCCCTGAGCTAGACACAGAGTGCTGATTGGTGTTTTTACAATCCTTTAGCTAGACACAGAGTGCTAGACAGAAAAGTCTTCCAAGTTCTCACTAGGTTAGCTAGATACAGAGTACTGATTGATGTATTTACAAACCCTGAGCTAGACACAGCGTGCTAATTGGTGTATTTACAATCCCTTGCTAGACAAAAAGGTTCTCCAAGTCCCCACTAGACCCAGGAGCCCAGCTGGCTTCACCTAGTGGATCCCGCACCAGGGCTGCAGGTGGAGCTACCCGCCAGGCCCCCACCCTGTGCCGACATTCCTCAGTTGGGCAGTCAATGGGATCGGATGCCATGGTGTGGTGGGGGCGCTTGTCGGGGAGGCTCTGGCATGGTGGGCTGCAAGTCCCAAGCCCTGCCCCTGAGAGAATTCCAGCACAGCTGCTGGTGGGCCGGCACTGCTGGGGGACCCAGCGCACCCTCTGCAGCTGCTGGCCTGGGTGCTAAGCCCCTCACTGCCGGGAGCCGGTGATGTTGGCCAGCCTCTCTGAGCGCAGAGCCCGCTGAGCCCACGCCAACCCGGAACTTGCACTGGCCTGCAAGCGCCATAAGCAACCCTGGTGCCCACCTGCGCCTCTCCCTCCACATCTCCCTGCAAGCAGAGGGAGCAGACTCTGGCCTTGGCCCTCCCAGAGAGGGTCTCCCACAGTGCAGCAGCAGGCTGAAGGGCTCCTCAAGCATGGCCAGAGTGGGCGCCGAGGCCAAAGAGGTGCCAAGAGTGAGTGAGGGCTGTGAGGGCAGCCAGCATGCTGTCACCTCTCACTATAATTCAAGATCTTTTTCTTAATAATTTTTACTTTAAAATAAGAACAAGAATTAAGAAAGCAACTCAAGGAAAAAGTCAAAACAAGACAAACACCAAATTATTGAAAGAAAAAAAATGCTTCAGGATTTCGAGTTACTTGTGGCATGACACGGACTCATTGCAAATGAGAAAAGATGATAAAATAAACAAAGCTTAATGTTACATGAAAATAAAAGACATGGAAGAATAATAAAAATATGAGGTCAGAAAAATGTAAAATGAAGACATATACAAACTTGATACACTATATATTTCTGTTTAAAAATACAGATATGTATTGTACTTGTCTATTTCATACTGCTATGGAGAAAATACTGGGTAATTTCTGAGACTGAGTAATTAATAAAGAAAAAGAGGTTTAATGGAGTCACAATTCGACTTGGCTGGGGAGGCCTCCCAATCATGGCAGAAGGTGAAAGAAGAGCAAAGGCATGTCTTACATGGTGGCAAGCAAGACAGCACGTGCAGGGAAACTGCTATCTATAGAACCATTGGATCTTATGAGACTTATTCACTATCATGACAACAGCATGGGAAAACCCACCCCCATGATTCAATTACCTCCCACCAGGTCCCTCCCATGACACATGGGGATTATGGGAGCTACAATTCAGGACGAGATTTGGGTGAGGACACAGCCAAACCATATCATTCTACCCCTGGCTCTTCACAAATCTCATGTCCTCACATTTCAAAATGAATTATGTCTTCTCAATTATCTATCAAAGACTTAATAACTAATTACAGTGTCAACTCAAAATTCCACAGTCAAAAGTCTCATCTGAGTTAAGGCAAGTCCCGTCTTCCTAAGAGCCTGTAAAATCAAAAGCAAGACAATGGGGATACAAGCATTGGGTAAATACACTCATTCCAAATGGGAGAAATTGACCAAAATGAAGGGACTACAGTTCCCACGCAAGTCTGAAATCCAGCAGGGCAGTCAAATCTTAAAGCTCCAAAATGATCTCATTTGATTCCATGTCTCACATCCAGGTCATGCTGATGCAAGAGGTGGGTTCCTACCTACAGCCTTGGGCAGCTCCACCCCTGTAACTTTGCAGGGTGCAGACCCTCTCCTGGATGCTTTTCTTTCATGGAATGGAATTGAGTGTGACTTTTCTTGGCACATGGTGCAAGTTGTCAGTGGATCTAACAGTCTGGGATCCAGAGGACAGTGCCCCTCTTCTCACAGCTCCACTAGGCAGTGCCACAGTGGGGACTCTGTGTAGGGGCTCACATCCCACATTTCCCTTCTGCCTTGCCCTAGCAGAGGTTCTCCATGAGGGCTCTGTCCCTGCAACACACCTCTGCCTAGACATCCCAGCATTTCTATACATCTTCTGAAATCTAGGTGAAGATTCCCAAACCTCAGTTTTTGACTTCTGTGTACCCTCAGGCCCAACACCACATATAAGCTACCAAGACTTGCGGCTTACACTCTTTAAAGCAATTGCCTGAGCTGCACATTGGCCTGTTTTGGCCATGGCTGGGATGGAGGGCACTAAGCCCTGAGACTTTGCAAAGCAACAAGGCACTGTGGCTTGCCCATAAAACCATATTTTCCTTCTAAGCCTCTGGGCCTGTGACGGGAAAGCTGGTGTGAAGGCCTCTGATATGCGCTGGAAACATTGCCTTGGTGATTAACATTTGCCTCCTCATTACTTATGCAAATATCTGCAACCAGCTTGAATTTCACCTCAGAAAATGGATTTTTCTTATCTATCGCATTATTAAGCTGCAAATTTTCCAAACTTTTATGCTCTGCTTCCCTTTTAAATGTAAGTTTCAATTCCAAACCATGTATTTGTGAATGAATAAAACTGAATGCTTTTAAGAAGCACCCAAGTCACCTTTTGAATGCTTTGCTGTTTAGAAACTTCTTCCACGAGATACCCTAAATCATCTCTCTCAAATTCAAAGTTCCACAGATCTCTAGGATGTGGCAAAATGCCACTAGTCTCTTTGTTAAAACATAGTAAGAATCACCTTTCCCCTGTTTCCAATAAGTTCCTCATCTCCATCTGAGACCACCTCAACCTGGACTTTTTGATTAAACCATTCAACAAGTCTTTGGGAAGCTCCAAACTTTCCCACCTCTTCCTATGTTCTTCTGAACGCTCCAAACTGTTCTAACCTCTGCCTGTTAACCAGTTCCAAAGTTGCTTCCACATTTTGGGGTGTCATAATTGCAGTACCCCACTCTACCAGTACCAATATACTGTATTAGTCCATTTTCATAGTGCTATGAAGAAAATACCCAAGACTGGGCAATTTGTAAAGAAAAAGAGGTTTAATGGACTCACAGCTTCACATGACTGAAGAGGCCTCATAATCATGGCAGAAGGTGAAGAAAGAGTAAAGGCATGCCTAACATGGCATCAGGTAAGAGAGTGTGTGCAGAGGAACTTCCCTTTATAAAACCATCAAATCTTCTGAGATTTATTCACTATCATGACAACAGCATGAGAAAACCTACCCCATAATTAAATTACCTCTCACTGGCTCCTTCACATGAAACATGGGACTCATGGGAGCTATAATTCATGATGAGATTTGGGTGGGGACACTGCCAAACCATATCATGTTTATTATAAATTATCTTTAATTGATGTACCTTATTGAAGAAATGGAGAATGATGAATAAACACAAAACGTTAAAATGTTGGTGGAGAAATACCTTAAGTAAAGAAAAGGAAGGGATGTGGGAAAAATGTGGAAAGAGTTCAAAAGAAGCATAATTATGGAAGAAAGACAAAAGTCTGGACATTTTTGATAGGAAATGTAGTATAAAATGAAACCTGTTAAATTTCCCTCTGTGTTACATATTATATTGGCAAATATTTCTCTCTCTCTCTCTCTCTCTCTCAGACACACACATACATGCACAGAGAGAGAGAGAGAGAGAGAGAGAAAGAGAGAGAGAGAGAGAGAGCAATATATTTGAAAGGGCTCCATCAGTAGATAACAATAATGTTCATTAGGCTTTTAAAAATATCTTGTCTCCAATTATCTGCCGTAGCTTTGCTTTTTTCGACATGCTCCCTCAAGAGGATATGGACAAGCCCTTCTGGATCACAGACACTTGAAAAGCAGAAGGAAGTGAGGAAGGAAGAGTGGGAAGGAATATGTATGTTGCAAACACTGTTAGAAGACTGGTTAAATTTGAGCCTGTAGCATATATATTATCACTGCCAATTTTCAAATTGAATTATCCCAACCAACTATATAATTACATATTTCTCTAAACATAATTTTACTATTTGCATAACTTAGAATTTCAGCTTAGAAAAATTAAAAGGAATAGGGTGGTCATTGAAGAAAAACTACCATAAGACGGTTATTCAAGTTTCTCAATCTGTTTATGGAAATACATCATTTTAAAATAGACAGTGGTTCAGTTTTTTGATCATTAAATATGAAAGAATAATGAAACAGGGAGTATTTAATAGAATTAGTAACACTTGTAGCCTATCAGACTGCTTTCCAAAAGAAAATGCAATTTAGCAAAATGAATGTGGTTGGAAACTCAGGCAAGAATAACTACTACTTTCTTCAGATCCACCCAAGACTTATACAGTGGCCATTCCAATTAGCATAATGGTTCAATGTTCAGTGGGATGCAAAGTCTTTTGTTAGGGATGCTTCCTAATTAAAAAAACCTGTTTGAAGTGGGATCTAATTTTAACTTTGCAATGCCAAAATATGACTTGAAGGGTCTATTTTCAATTCAATAAATGTTGGTATTGCATTTCCAAGTTGAGATAGCTGTCATCAACTGTCTAAAAGACTCCTATTTAAGACAAAATGGAGTGACAGGGTATGAAGTAACAGGCTTAAAAAGCTGGTTTTCTGTTCATGTTAATTATACTGAACTGATTATTTATTCTATTAGAATGTTTCTTATTTACAAATGAAGTGCATGTACTAATAGGAATCCCAAGTTCACTGTAAAAGTTACCTGAAAATTAAGAAAATGGAATCAAGAATTTCTTTCCAGTAAATTGTTAAAATATGTTTATGAACCCCAAGTACAAAAGTGGCTTTAGTGTTTTTACTTTTGTTTAAAAGTTATTGGCAATAAGAACACATGGGTGATTTCAAAGCACTACAGAGAAGTGCTTTAAAATATTGTTATTCATAGCCCCATTATTGGCAAGCTAAAATTGTTGCCTTATTTTTATAAATGAGAACGAACCAGCTATTTGGCAACTCTCTAAGCTAGAGTCAACAACAGTAAGTACATGATGCATCCAGGATAAAAATAAACAAGCCCTCTCATTTTCCAGTCACATCATGAGTCACTTTGCTCCAGACAACATTTTAAATGCTAAAAGTTTGACCAAATGTATACAGATGAGGGATCCTTGGAAAACAATTGTGATAGACATCATAGAAAATCTATCAAAAAATGTAGCCATTTAATAAAAGGCAGTATTATATTTAACATGTTACTATTGGTGCAGCATAGCAAAGAGAGTGCTTCTCAATCATGATTGGTGTGATAGTCTCTTAGATGACCCCAGTGATCCCTGCCTTCTGGTGTTCATGCCCATCTATAATCCCGTCCCTTTGAGTGAAGACTGGAGTTAGTAACTTGTTTCAAGTGAACATAATGTGCAGAGAACATGGTAATGAAATCTATCACTTTGCCATATTGTGAATTGGTCTATGAAACCCATATGGCAAGGCACTGAGTGAGGCCTCTAGCCAATGTTCAGTAAGGACCCAAGACCCTCAATATAATAACCCAAGAGGCACTGAATCCTTGCAACAGTCGTATGAATCCGTTTGGACATAGTTTTCCCCCAGTCAAGCCTTCAGATGAGACCTGATATAGTTTGGATGTTTTCTCTCCTCCAAATCTCATGCTGAAATGTGATCGCCCATGTTGGAGGGAAATCTGGTGGAAAATGTTTGGGTCGTGGGAGTGGATCCCTCATGAATGGTTTGGTGCTGTCTCCATGGTAATGAGTGATTTCCCACACTGATAGTTAATGCAAGAGCTGGTTGTTTAAAAGTGTGACACCTGCCCCCTATCTTTTCCTCCCTCTCTCACCATATGATGCACTGGTTCTCCTTTGATCTTTCACCATTATTGTAAACTTCCTGAGGCCTCACCAGGAGCAGATGCCAGTACCATGCTTCTTCTACAGCCTGCAGAATCATGAGCCAAAATAAACCTCTATTCTTCATGAATTACCCAGCTTCAGGTATTCCTTTATAGCAATTCACATGGACTAACACAAGACCTTTGCTTCAAATAAGAATGATAACCTGGCTACAACCTCGTAAGGGACCTTTAGCCACCAGAGGCACCCAGCTGAGTCATGTCTAAATCCTTAAACCACAAAAATTGTGCAATAGTATATGTTTGCTGTTTTAAGCTGCTAAATTTGTGTTAATTTGTACCACAGCAATATATAACTAAGACAATGAACCACCTTCCACTCTTTCTCCAGCTTTACTTGAAGAGAAAACATTAAAGTCTGGGGACTGAAAGATGATAAATATTGATTCAGAGTTTGTGTAAGAAACAGAGAATATAAAAAAACAGGATGTAGTTAGAGGAGATTTCATAGAGTATCATAAATAAAGGCATAGAGAAGTGGAATGGACAAGAGTGGATGGTGAAGATCTAACCTGAGCATATGGGTACAAAATCTCATTTTGCGTCTTCTATTTTATTCCATTGATCAAAATGATCAAGATATCTGGAAGGAAGACTTGCATGACTATGTTCTGACCTAAAGCCTTTTCTTAAAAAATTTCATTCTATTTAAGGATCTACATTCTTTATAATTAGAAAAAACTAAAAAATAGTAAAATGTTAGAAGGTTTTTAGATTTTCATACCATTTTAATACAATATTATACTCTTTTCTCTACAATAGTTAATACATAATTTTGTACCAGTAATATTTTGATATAATAATGATTCCTTAATTACTGTATTAAGTGCTTTGTATTCATTGTGAGCCATCAAGCTTCCAATAACTCTGGGATATAGATAGCTATAATCCTAAATTTAAAGTGGGGAAAACTAATGGTCAGAGGTATTAAGGGATTTGCCAAAGTCACCAGCTAGAATCTTGTGATTCCAGGATTTGAACTCAAGTTTGTTGTAAAAGTATCACCCGCTAACCACAGTTCCACCCCTAAACTAAACTTCCTTTCTATAGAATAAAATATATAATTTGTATCATTTAGATTTCAGCCTTCTTTTTCACAGATTAACTACCTGTTATTGTAGGAATTGATTGATTGTTGTAGGTTTAACGATTCCTATGTTACATGCTCTAGTGAATGGCAAGAGTAACAAAAATATTTTAAAAAATATCTTTAATCTACTTTTGGAGTTGTGGAAACAGTAAAGGAAATTAAGTCAATAAATTAGCAGTTGCTAAACCATGATGGTTTTATCACTACCAGAATTTCAAAATTGAAGACAATCAGGAAGAGAATGGTCTAGTCAGAAAAGGGTTCTGGCATATGGTGGAATTTGAACTAGTATTTAATAATGGCTATGAGTCAGTAAAGATTCAGAAAAAGAAATAAATATCACTTAGTGTCATTTTTAGTTCCCTAGTAGTAGCCATAAGGATACAACTTACATCTCTTCAATGATGAAAAGTCAGATATTGAAGACAGGTTTTTCCATTAGTGACTTAATCAAATATTGACCAAAACCTAGGGGAAATACAAGAAAATCGAAGACCAATCTTGGGGTTGATGTTGGTCTGAAACAAGCTTAAAGTCAAATTTAAGGCAATACTTGACGATGATTCTTTCTTTAAGTTCAGCCTAGAAATTCCAAATTGCTCTCTGGAGAATAACTTTATTTTATAAGAATTATTCTGAGGATTTTTAGAAACATTTTCTGGGCTTGAAGAGCGGTAGCCCAAATCTAGAAGAGACACCTTGAAATAACTGAATGACTAGGAGCAGAGGATAAACCAAATTGATCCTGTATCTCAGGACCCTAGAGCTTAGAGGAGCATACGTAATTGTTCATGACTTCAGAAGCAGTGAAAGTCAAACACAGACACTTCTACCATTACTAAAGCTACCAATAGGTTTATCTTAGATAAGGTTCTCCGGAGAAAACCTTGAGTTTCATTCAGGTTTATTGGGGAGGCTATTAGCAGATCCACTGGTTAGGAAATGAGGAAAGCAGGGGCAGAGAAAGCAAGAAATTGACCCTCCATGTGACATGATGGTAGCCTTCACCAATCATGTGCAGAACTTGGATATCACTACAGAATTATTCCTAATTGAGGCAGTGGATCGCTATTCCACCATCATCTAGTGAAGAAGAGAACTGGGCAATTCCCTGTTGCTGGAGCAATGCCCAGTGAAGAATGCAGCTGTGAATCTTCAGCAACCAATTCACCCAGCAATTGGTGGAAGGCTGAGTCAGCCCTTGAAGAAGGTATTTGGACAGAGCGCTATAAGGTAATACTGAGGACTGATGGTAAACTCCTGGTTAAGAGAGAAAAGGAAGAATCAAAATAGAAGAAAGGTAGGGTGAGAGAAAATTCTGTTCCAGCAACCCAGATTCTCATTTCTGCAGCTACAAATGCATCACAGCCTTGCAGCTACAAATGCATCACAACCTTGCCCAAGACTACAAAAACATTATTATAAGCTACTATACTTTCTATTCTTTATTTAACCTTGCTCCATTTACCAGTAATAATAATGATAGAAAATATAGCTTATTCTGTTTCTCCTCCTCCTCACTCCAAAGAATGAGTTTTTATTTATTCAAACTGATAGATTTCAGGAGACACGAAGAAAGCACTTTTGTACAGTGTGAAGCCATCTCAGACAAGGCATTAGAGGTCATCACAGTTCTGATCCTGGTTTCATCTGACCTAGTCCACCTTCAATCATGCAAAACCTTCATACAGATTGCAAGCAACAGAGTTGCCAAGAGTTTTAAAGTATGTTCTAGCCAGTCCCTATAATGTACTACGTTACCATAAATATGAAGCAAATAGCAACCAGAAATTAAACAGCTGCACCAATATCTGCATTTGTATTTATCTAGGGCTATCATTTGTCAAGTGTTTTCATGTTTCTTTTATGCAAGTATGAGTGAGGGGAAAAGCATATGGTGTCTTTGGGTAACTGCCAAGATAATCCCATGATTTCTAATGAAATGAATACACAAAATAATGAAAAAAAAATCTAGACTCTTTTCTTTAAAGGAAACTTCTAGATAAATGTTTAAGTTGATTCTTCTAGTAACCATAGTAATAGCAAAAGTAAACAGCCTTCATTTTAACCTACATGGTATAATTTTAGCTTCACACCAATCCTGTGAAGCACTCACAATTCCATTTTAGTAAACTGAAGTCTAAGAAAATATATTATTTTCATAAGGTCATACAACTAGATACTGTAGACCATGTGTGCTTTTGTTCTTGTTTATTTGTTTGTTTTTGATACAGGATCTCACTCTTGCACAACCTGGAGTGCAGTGGCACAATCACGGCTCACTGCAGCCTCGACCACCAGGGCTTAAACGACCCTCTCACTTCAGCCTCCCAAGTAGCTGGGACTACAGGCACATGCCACCAAGCCCAGCTAATTTTTTAAAATTATTTTTTGAGACAGGGTATCCCTATGTTGCCCAGGTTTGTCTCAAACTTCTGAGCTCAAGTGATCCTCCAGCAGCAGCCTCTCAAAGTGCTGGGATTACAAGCATGAGCCACTGTGCCTGACCCATGTGTTTAATGATGAGTGCTGCATTTCGTGGGAGCCATACATACTATATGACAAATTGCTCCCATTGTTTATATTGAGAGCCACAAAATTTTTATGAAAGTTGTAAAAGAAATGTAAAAATTAAATTATTAGGGAGCACAGTAAGTACTATATATGAATAAAATTTATTTCACTTAATTTTTTGAAAAGCACTACACTGAAAAAAAAACATGGACTATAAAAAGCTCCATAGTATAAGTTTTACTCTTACTCCTTTTCTGCTCCCATCTCCTCCAAAATAACATTTTTATTCGACTTTTGGTTTGTCTTTCCACTATTTTCTTACATAAATGCAAATACATGCAAGTCTTTTTCCTTACATTATGACACCAAAAATAACATGTAACCACATTTGTATAAATTTTTAATCTTAATATTTTATGAAGAATTTTCCATTTCTCTATATTTTCTCATTTTTTTAAACAGCTTCAAAGTATTCCACTGATTAGGTATATCATAACTTAGTTAACCATATCCCTATTAATAGACTTTTGAGTTGTTTCTAGTCTTTTCCATTTATAAATCATGCTTGTAAGTACATCATGTCACCTTGTATACAATAAAAATCTAGATCATAAACTTATAAATTTAATATGCAAATCAGTAAGATCAAATATCCACTGGATGTATATGAAAGAAAGTTTGGACTACAAGAAGTATCTTTCAGTTTGCCTTTGTTCTAGACGTTTAGCTTTCACAAATCTAGAAAAGGATCTCCTTGAGATCTAACTTAATCCATCCAAGAAATGCTTTCAGATCTGATGCTCAATAGCTCAGATGGTAATGCAGTGCCATTTTTATTATGTTTCACTGCCTTTGCATATAGTCCTCAGGAAGAAGATCCAGATTCTGGGCAGAATCTGTATAGCTATATACCCTAATCAAATACCATCCCTAAACACAACTTTAATAGAAACCCTCCTCATGGCATATTTTTTAACAGCAAAAGTGAGCTTCTGCTTAAAAATAGACCCAGTTGTTCCAGTTGTTAATCATGTACATCCTTGCTGGCTGTTAACTGGAATTTATGTATTATCTTAGTTGCATCAAGCTATAAGAAAGTGTGGTTGTAACATTTAAAACCAATAACAGCTTCTGATCCACTGAGAGCTGGATATTCCTGCTGTGATTCTCAAAATTCTTATCATAATTTAACCAAAATTGGAAATTGGAATCTCCATTGTGGGAAATGTTCAATGTTGTCCTCTATTACACTTCCTAGTTATCTAGCTAACTAGAACATGGCACAGTAAGAACTTTGTCACTAAGGGGTCATCAAATCTATTCCTCTCTCAAGGACATTCCATTCAGAGAATAAATCAAGTTCAATATGCTATTGTTAGGAAGTAAAATACTGTTAGCTTTCCTAAAATTAGTATTAAAATGTATACATTTAGAACGTGCTTGCACTATTCATTCAAATACTAAGGAATTTCAGTACTACAAATGAAAAGAGGTAACCAGAAAGCAACACTTTCAGATCTTGAGTAGATATTATTTACTTTATCCCTGCTATATTTCTTAAAGAAAAATCTGTCAGTTTAATATTTATATTTACACAATTCATAAATGACAGAGTAGAGTCATGCATAAAACCAAGGTTTTCCCCTTTGGGACCAGTGCTATGAATGAGTTGCCAAATTTCACCGTGACGGAAGAGTGTTGATCGAACTAGGGATAAGTTCCAACCAAAAAGAATTCTGTCTTATCTGGATTCAATTTTAGAAAATGTTGGCAATTTCCCCATAGTAAGTCAGCTATTCATGTAAACAGATCCACTAAAATGAACTTGTATAATATTTCATGAAGTGGAGTAAATGATCTGTATGTCATCTACATGTATATGGCTAAGCAGAGTATATCTTCCAGAACTGTGTATGTGTTAATGTATAAATCTTTACAGCATTCAGATCTAACCCTTAAGGGACTCTATTATACAAGGGACATAATCTGTTGACTAGTCCTGGCTAAAGAAAACTGGAATTAAATAAACAGCAAAACTAATAACCAATGCCAGATAGGCCTTTGTAGGATTGAAATGCATTTTAATAAATTTCCTGTTGGAAGGCAGCAGCTGCCCAGCCAAAGGCCTAGGAGCAGAAACTATAAAGAGCCTGAGAGTGTCAGTAAGATAGCCAGATCATTTCTAACTTTAAGAAGTGCAATTTATGTGCTATGAAAGGACAAAAATCCTGACTGAAATTCATTCTAGATCTGATGACAGTTAAGATATTCCTAGAGCTGATCGGCAGTGACTTTCTTCCACCGCTCTTAGTTAAATTAAAAAATGAGATGATATAAGTTAGTCATATTGTCCTTTGTGAGCAGCACTTTTTTTTAAGAGAGTTACAATTGCAGATTTTAAACATGATGGCAATTTACCAGAAGTCAGAGATTACCTAGGAGGGTTAAACTGAACCAAGAGAACTGAGAACAGCCTTTCACCAGTGAGGAAGGCCAAGGATTAGGGGCTGGCAGTGGTTGGCTAAAGCTTCAGGATAATATCATTTAAATCCTCAACAGAAAGCAAATTAAACTGAGAGAAATCTTGATTGCCAGATTTATATGGACTAAAGGATACAAAGTAAATTCAAAACTGCTAAGAATTCCTATGTGTTGAGAATCAAAAATGTCATCAGAGTAAATATTGAAATCTCTTCGAATAAGCAATTTCAGAGACTTTAGGGTGACAGATCCAAAACTAATTGAAAGAATTCCAGAAAAGAGGATCAGGCAATCTTAGAAGCCAGGGAGACAAGCAAAGCTGCAAAGGATAGAACATTTAAAGGGACAATATCACATTTAGCTTTATAATATGTAGCTTTTCTTATAATTTATAGTCAGATTTTATATTCAGATGAAAATAGTTATCAATTTGCTCGATCCTTTTACATCTGAAATAAAATAAATTCATCTGCTATTCCATACTTTTTTACCTATACTTTTTAAAAGAAAATATATCGGCTTTGTTTACCTTTCACTTGCTCGTGTTCTTTCTATAGATTTTTAGCATTACATATATATACTATCCAACCTTTTCTCACACCTAAATCCAAGCAGACTACAAAATATCATAAGTATTGCAAATAAAGGCCATTATTTTAAAGGCACAGAATTACAGTGACAGAACACTGGATTTTTTAAATGGGTGTCTAGTATATAGAATCTAATCATCACCATCTGACATTTGTAGGTAGGATATATTTGGTGACCAAAATACTTGACAGATTTTCTTTTAAGTGTGAAATAAAAGCCTGGTGTTCAAAAGAGCCAGTGAAGACTAATGGAAAAGTGACTGATTTTTTTTAGACTGGAACAAAAGAGATCTGTGAGGCTGTCACCTTTACCAGCACTTCAAGGGACACAGAAAAAGCCAGAACACTCTTAGGACAAGCTTCAGGACAAGCTAAACATATCACCTCAGGTTATCTGAATTTCAGTCGATGTTAAAAGTCCCCTTTAAGTTTGGGTAGAATGTGGTGCAGCCATCCTGCACAGGAATTAAGAGAGCTCTTGCTAACAGGGTTACACAGCACACACTTGGCTGTAATAAATTAGGCGATGGTCATTAGATACATAACCGTTATCCAGCATTTAGAGTAAAGACATAGAAATCATGATTTTAAAATACAAATGGTTTCAAGTCACTCCTGCCTTGATCCACTTGAATTCATCAAACAGAAGACATTCAAGGAGTCTCCAAAATACGTGGAGGGAATGTGTATTATGTTGATTGGAGGAAGGCTCTGTGACCTCATAAACTTTTCTAACTTGTCATCTTTCCTGAAAGTACGCAACTTAACCCCAGGCAAACTGATGCAGAACTATGAGTGCCCACAGGAGATTGAATGAGGCTCTTGGGTGAAAAGAAATGTGCTTTTTATGGCATTTGCATTTCAAGCTGAAGCTGCTCACAAGAGAATGGTTTATTGTATATGGTTTGTAAAGATCACCAAATGAAGAAAAATGTTAGACTAGAACATGTGTAGACACACATGCACACACAAATAGTACTCAGCTATAGTGCCTTTGACATAAGCAGAAGAAAAAAAAATTAAAAACCAGTAATTCTGTTCACCCTGTGAAAGACAGAGCGAGAAGAGAAAATGCTCACAACTGGCACCCCTCACTGCCCCCACAGCTCCTAAAGAGTAGCAGTAGAAACAGTACATATCCTCCCCCAGCAAATGTTTCATATTCAGTGTAAACCCAGATAACAAAGTAAGTCAAAGTCCAGGCAAGGGTTAAAAAGCAATTCCAGCCACTTGCCAAGGGAGCAACAGGCCCAATAAATCCAATAGGGAAGTAAAGCTGGGTAGCTACAGGTCCTGACAGCATTATGCTCTCAAAGCCATGCTCCCGGGACCCTATTAGACACACCCTTCATCGTGGCAAGAATGTATAGCATTATGTTTAGAGAAGATTAAAACCCAAACTATATAATGCTTTACTAAAATACAAAATTTATCACTGATGAGCTTTCTGTGTGTGTGTGTGTGTGTGTGTGTGTGTGTGTGTGTTTTAATTGTGTCCTTTGTGGTTATATCATCCTAATCAGCTCTCTGAGCCCCTGGGGTATTTCTGTTGCTTGGGGCGACATCTACTGGTCGAAACAGGGACCTTGCTAAGCGGGCTCCTCTCTCAACAATCAAACTGAACAAGTTTGATTTGGACATAACGAAGGCTTTTTTTTAACTCTCTCTCCCCCATTTTACTCCTTAGCTAATATAATATATAGCACTACCTTAGAGGAAACTCATAAGATTTCTTTATAAAGATCCAAGAATTGGTTAATTTTGTACCATTTCTCCTTGTCATTATAATCTTTGCCACAAGAATGGCTACATTCTGAGAAATGTTCTGTCCTCAGTTCAGTCATTGTCATATGAATGAGCTATCATTCAATCCTAATGCCTGAGATGTTTTATTCTTACTTCCATGACATTTGTATTATAGTGACAAAGGCTAAAGCAAGAAAAGGAAATGATACAAATTCCATTCAGGCTTTATCATTTTAAATTCTCATTTTGTGCTTCTTTCATGCCTAGGTACTAAAAAGTAGTTTTCCCCTTTAAAAAAAGAATAAAAGAAGAGAGGAAAAGGAAAAGAAAAATAACGAGTTTATGAAACCAACCTCTGGTGTGCACCACTTTTAATGGTTTTACCTTCACATTTAACACACCAGGATAAATTGCTACTGGAGGCATCGAAGCCAAGAAAGTGAGTCAGTCATTTCCACTCACAGATCTATTGCAGGAACAATGCTTTGTTAAAGTTATGGTGTGATGTGGGGTGTAAGTGGCACACCACTGCAGAATGAACTACTGAATGTAGCATACCTTGTACCAGAAACCGTGTGAAAGCCACAAACGACTCTTATTTTAACCATCTTGGACTTACCCGTTTCTCAATATTCTTCAACATGTAAGCCAATATTTTAAGTCACTAAAATTTCCAGATGTTCAATTATATGTTTTTCCCCTCTTCCCAAAAACATATGGGTAGTTCTAATAAGTTGGGGATAGATAGAGGGTTAATTAGCAAAGCCTTAAAATAGAGTTGTTGTCCATGCTGTTGTTGTAGCCAAAAGATGCTTTAAAACAATAAATTTAAAATAAAATATCAGCTAAGTGATAAAGTATATTACATATGTTGCCTATGTATCACATCCATAAACTAATTTAGATGGGTTATACAAAGAGGTACTTTTTCTTTTAAAAATTTCAATAAAAATTTCTAAATGTTTTATTTTTAGGAATATGTTTCCATAGGAACTTGCATTATTATAATGTGACTATTGTTTGAAATACACGGCTTTTGTGAGTTTTCTAAATTTTACATTGAATACAGAAAAATACTAAATAAATTAATATGTAATACAAAGAAATCTTTCTGAAAAGCATAAAATCTAACATAGAACTGTTAAGTTTTAAAAAAAAAAATAAATAATAATATCTAAAGGAAAAATACATTGCCTTAGAATTAATTTGTAAATAAACCCAGGGGCATGAAAGATTTACCAATCATATCTTATACTTGCTATTTATCTTATTAATAATTACCTCATGTGCAGAAAAAATTCTATTTCTCTAAAGTCATATTTAAGAATCAAAATTTATATTGTACAATAATTCAGAAAAAAGAACACAAGATTTTTTTTAACCACATAATTCATACTATTTGCAGCTGGAAGGTTTTTTAGATTTTTTAGCTTCAGTAATTAAATGAAGAGTGACAATGTACTGTATTTAATTGTAAAAGTTACTTTGTTTTCTTATAATAATGTTTTCAGAAGTTGAACCATATTGATGTGTGCAACTAGATTGAATGAAATAATATTCATTGTGATGACAATAACACAAAATAGAAAGTTTAAGTAAAAATTTTTAAAAATAAATAAAACAAACGCATTTTGCTTTATCTTTATTGTTAATACATACTGTGAGTGTTGATTATGTAATACATTTCTGTGTGATTATATCCATAAAGCTATGTATCTCTATTTCAATTCAGTTTCAGCTTAACTTGCAGTTTCTTTTGGCTGTGGAAAACATAACGTTTAGTAGGCAATTTTGTGGGGTTTTGCAGCACACACATCAAGGGGTCAATTATCATGATACATCGAATAAAACATTTCTATTTTTAATGTTAGATTTTGGTAACTTTTATTGCTTTTTCTTCCAAAACTATGGTTATAAAATAACTGCCCTTCAATAATTAATCATGCTACTCAATAGCTGTCAAATTTCATTTAGCTAGCCAAATGTAAAGCAAGTGTTAAAAGAATGATATCAGGAGGACTTAGGTACATTAAGAAAGATGAAAAAAATTAAAGTGTCCTACTCTATGTTTTCCCAACAAATAAACTTCTTTTGTTTTTAAAAATAATCTGTTAGGAGAATTATATTGTTGTTTTATTCTCTAGGTGAATATCAGATACCAGCTTTTGTATAACTGCATATTTTATTTTTAAAACGCAAAGGTCTCGATTTTTTTATCAGAAGTTGTAAAGCTGTAATCAACATGCAGTCTTTGAGAGTAATTTTCATTAGCCTCACCTACTCTCTTTGGTAAAATAAAGAGTATTTTTTAAAATATTTTTAAAAATCTGTCATCCAAGATATATACTTTCTTTTAAGCATTACTCAATGTCTTTCATCCATAGTATTTTCCCAATGTGTATATGTGTGTGTATGTGTGTACATATGTGTGTGTTTCCCAAAGTCAGAACAGACTGCTTTCAGTCCCACAAAATACATATACAAGTCGATATAGAGCTATGGATATAAATAGAGATACGCAGACAGATATAACCTTTTAAAGATACCTGTATATTTTAAATTCTCACTAAAAAGTCCTAGTAGTTGATAAACATTTTCCACAATTAAAAGTTAAACACAGAAACCCATAATGCTACTACGAATTTTTAATTTTGCCCCTCTCCCCCACAGGGCTTTCCTTTTTTTGAGGCAAGAAGAAGAAATTCTTCCCATTTATGCATGCCAATATTTATTTATTCATTTGTACATACATATATGTTTATGGATTTATTTAGATAACTTACTTCAACATAAAAGCAAGATAGAATAAGGCCAGTGTTAATTATAGCACAATACAGGGATGGTGCTTTGTAATGCAGTGTAGCGTGGGCACGCGCACACACACACACACACGTACACACAAAGTTGGAAAATCTGTCTTTCCCAAGCAATACTAACAGTCCAATAGCCTAGAAAGAAGTACTTCTGACACAAGACTACAAAATAGTAGCCATACTTCTCAAGTGGTTGCCTGCATTATAGCCATATGGTATTTTCATTTTTGTTGACCATGAATAAACCAGTGAAGCTGTAGCCATTTATGGTAAACATTTTGCTTTATATTTGGTGCATCACATGGGACAAAATGCCTTACTTGTTCATAAGGCAAGATTAATGTAGTGATCTAATTCACAGGGGCAAAGATAAACGATAATGTTGCATCTTTTTCATTAGTAACAATTATCTAGGTAATATTTCCCCGACAGGCATAAAATAGCATCACATGCTGGAATAAACTCATAAGCTATGATGAGAGAGATCAGCATTATCATTTCCCCTCATCCATCCTGAGACATTTGCAGCACCCACCAATAGAGGGGGAGAGCCTTCTGGTATGCATGCACAAAACATGTGGATTAAGTTAAGACTTCTCTGAATTGCATAGACAAAAGCAAAAAACTGTAAATCAATTCCATCAAAGAATAGTCTGAATTCAGTTTGTCACTAATATCATTTCTGTCTTCTAAGCAAAGAGTTAAGCTTCTCCAGGTAGCTATAGAAAGATGAATAGGATATACAGCACATATAACAATCTTTAAACATTTCATAAATTATGTATTTCTTAAAAAACAAGAGTACTTCTATTACATCCATTGAAGTTCATTAGATGAAAACAATACAATGAAACATTAATACTCGTGCTATTTTCAGTGAAATGGTACCTGAAACTATTTCATTACTGCTTTGTCACTGTGACTTACTAAAAGGATAATAAAATATACAAGAGAAAAAATAAAAAAGAAAAATTGAAGAATCCAGAAGGAAAATGTGGAAAACATCAGTGGAATTGGGAAGGGAATGAAAAAGTCAAAATAGAGAAAACCTGCAAAAGGACCAAAGAAAGAGTCAGAATAAAAGTATACACTCATTAGAGAAATACACATAGGATCCAGAGCAAAAGAGTCAGAGAAAGCAACAGAGAAATACGAGAAATAAAAATTCAATTCAAGTAACACCGAAGTAAGAATGACAAGAACAGAGAAGCAAATCTTAAAAATGAAAGAGAGTAGGCTTATTAAGCACACTACAAGGGGAAAAAAAAGAGACAAGGGAGACTCCAGAGAGACATGGTTCTGAAAGATGAATAGGGAGATAAAACAAATAAGAAATTAAAATAATGGGGAAAAAAGAAAACATGGAGAGAGACACAAAGGAAAGACAGAACAGAAGAGAGGGAGATGGTTAAGAACAAATGAGAGGGAGAAACAAAACAAAGGTTAAGAAGAAAAAAATCCACAAACTGTATTTATTTAGTCTTATTACAGAAAAGAACTCATTTGTATGTTTGTGTGTTTTTGGTGACATAGTAGCAAAAGTTTTGGTTTCTGTAAAACTATTTGGAAGTCTGTTCTGAGTTCAGATTTGGAAATATGAAACTACGAGCCTTCTCAGGTTTTACTACACTGGTTTTATATTGGCCAATTGAAAAATTTTATTCTTAGAGAAAATTCTACTATAAAATTCTAAAATAATTCTTTTAGAAAATACAGTCTTTGTAAAACAATTTGACACAGCAAGATGTTATTAAACAATTTATGAAACATAATTTGGAGGTAAATATAGATGATTTTTTATTGTAACTGTATTTCTATTGTCTTAAAGGAATTGGTCCTTCCAGATATTAAAATAAGATTGTTTAGAACTATGAATTTTAATGAAATATCAAAAACTGAACAAGTCTTGTATTTTTATTTTGGTTTTGACAAGCCTCTCCAAAGGATTAAACAAATCAAAAGTGTACTTTGGAAAAAATTTTCCTTTTAGAGTTTAAGCAAAAGTCAATTGTTTCAGGCTGGGTGCAGTGGCTCATGCCTGTGATCCCAATATTTTGAAAGGAGGAGGCAGGAGGATCACTTGAGACCAGGAACCAAGACCAGCCTGGGCAACATAACGAGACCCTTGACTCTACAAAAATTAAAAAAATAAAATATCCAAGCGTGGTCATTCATGCCTCTAGTCCTAGCTGCTTGGGAGGCTAAAGTGGGAGGATAACTGGAGCCCGGGAGTTTGAAGTTACAGTCAGTTGGGGTTGCATGATCACACTCCAGCTTGGGTGACAGAGACCCGTTTTCTTAAAAACAAACAAACAAAAAAACAAAAAATATATATATATACACACACACACATATATAGTTTCAATATGCATGGAAGATATACAGTGTGTATAAATACATACAAATGTATGTGTATGTATGTACCTACATAAAGACATAGTGTTTACAACTTAAAAAAAAGAGTTTAAGGCCAGGCTCTGTGACTCAAGCCTGTATTCCCAGCACTTTGGGAGGCTGAGGTGGATGGATCACCAAAGGTCAGGAGTTCAAGATCAGCCTGGCCAACATGGTGAAACCCTGTCTCTACTAAAAATACAAAAAATTAGCTAGGTGTGGTGGCACGTGCCTGCAATCCCAGCTACTCAAGAGGCTGAAGCAAGAGAATTGCTTGAACCTGGGAGGCAGAAGTTACAGGGAGCCAAGATTGAGCCACTGCACTTCAGCCTGGGCCACAGAGTGGGACTCTATCTCAAAAAAAAAGTATTTAAAAGTTACTTGTAGCCTATGTAATCATTTGAACCTATTGTTTTCAATGAAAACTAGTTTCCTTTTCAAAATTGCAAAGAAATGAGGACTTGTAACAGGTACAATTTCACAATTCTATTATATCTTTATAGATTAAATGCAAAGATATAAACAGAATGATAATAATTTGGGTGAATTTCTGGCTGTACCAAAAGATAATGATAGATAAGTATTAGTAGTCAGCCTGGAATTGTGTCTCTGTTTCTAACAGAGAGGTATTATAGGGGATTGGACAAAAGAAATCTTTTGATCAATAATTTTGTATGTATAATATGCAGAAAAGATAGAATTAAATGCAAACAATACCTTAGTTCAGGCCTTCGTCATCTGTCATCTAAAATATTACCATAGACTTTTAAATGGTTTCTTAATGACTAATTTGCCCTACTTCGTTCTGTACTCTAAGCTATATAAAATATCCTAAAAGGTTAAATAACGTCTTCATGACCTAGAATCCTTTTTAGTGGTCTTCCACAGGTAAATACGGGCCATTTACTTATTTACTTAGTTATTTTGTCATTCAAGCCCCTTCACCTTCTGGATTTATTTTTTCCTCTCAAGTAACAGCCATGTATCGAAACCAAATCCAAACTGAACTTCACCTCTTCATCCTTCATCCATGCTTCATTCTCTGCCTAGTATGCCCCAACCTTACCTCGCTTCTCTCCACCATGAATTTTTGCTGACCCCTTTATACACTTTATTCAGCATTCAATCCAAGCCTTCTCAAATCCTCAGAGGCATGCCAGTGGTTGAGACTTAAAGTGAACATCTACTGCACTGATTTTAGCTTTTTACACATATATTCTTCTATTTGCATGTGAAGTCCACATGGGCGTGCCTGTGTCTTAATTTTCTTTTTTACCTCCGTATCTAGAGGATTACCTAAACTACAGTTGCCATATAGTAGGTATTCAACTAATATATGGGATAGCTTAATGAAGAACTGAAATGCATTGTATGTAAAAATATTTTTGTTTCAAAACCAATTGTGAAAATAAAAGGATGACAAGGCATAGTCTTCAAAGAAATTCAGATAAAAATAAATGAAAGATGATTAATTGACCATAATTCAAAATGTGTCAACAGAGTGTCTAAGCTCAAAGTGTGTCTACACCAGGGTTACCTTTATAGACATCCAATGGCTAAAATGAGATAAATGATCAACTGGTTTTACCTTGCATAAGTCAAATCACTTCTAGAATATCATGTTCAGTGACTGAACCACATTGAAATGAACAAACTAAAGTCCCATCAGATGTAACCTATCTGTATCTGGTGAGGAAATGCTTTACTGTAGAATTTAATAACAAATTGAAGGATGTAGGAAAATTTAGTGAGAAGAAGAGATGACTCTAAAATATGTCAATAATTTGTATATGGATAAAGGATTTTTTTTCTGTACAACTCTAAGGAGCAGAACTAGAACAACAAATGAATAGTTGCTACAGGTAAAATTCACCAAGTAAATTAAAGAGGGAAAAATAATTTTCATTCAGTAATATGCCAGGAATTTGTGTCCACTTCATATCATTTAATCTTTAAACAGCCCTGAGAGTAAATTATTATCGTCCGCTGAGGAAAATAAAGTTTGATGAGATTATCTTAAAAGCATGTATTCATTTGGTTATGCTATCTGTTATCAGGAATTTCAAATTGAAAGCAATGGAGTATCTATCATGGGAAAGTGAAAGGTGTTCTACTACAAACAGAAAAAAAGCATCTGCTCCTTTAAAAAATGTTTTAATGTAAGCAGGATTGTTCAGCAACTATGGCTGTGCCATATCCAATATTTATTAAATAAAAATTTAAAAGTAGGCAACACAAATGTCCAAATATCAAAAATTAGAACATTAAATGTAAAATGTACTTATTTCAGTCTTTAATCAAATGTTGAGAGCAAGATTTCAACAAACTGAGCAAATGAATGGGGAAGAAAGAGAGATAGGGAGATGAGAGATACGTAAGTTCTGTAACTAGAGAACTAGTTTATCTGTTCACTGCTGTGTACCCAGAACCTAGGAGTGTTCTCACACATTTTAAATATTTAATTAGTATTTAACCAGATATGGAAAAGAAGGCTGGATAACTACTTGTTAAAGGGATGAAAAAAAAATACAGAAAAGTATTTGTTAAAATGTCACTTAAGGTTCTAAAATTCTTTAGCATGCAGCCCTCTCACGTGAAAGCTATAATTTATTAAATATAGTATATGATGAAACCAGAAGGGCCAACGGTTGCAAAATTAGGGTACATGTATGTAGATGGATTTCAAACTGGTATGAGAGAGTCTATCAAGAATGAAATTTCAGAAAAAATAACAGAATATGCTTTTAAAGGCACTGCTCTTTCTGTCACCACTTCAGGAACACATTGAAGGGGAGAACAAAGGTGTTTGGTTTTTGTTTTTGTTTTGAGGCCGGGTCTGTCATCCAAACTGTAGTGCAGCAGCATGATCCCAGCTCCTGGAAGCCTCAACCTTCCAGGATCAAGTCATCCTCCTGTCTCAGCCTGAGTAGCTGGGACTATAGGCATGCACCACCACTCCCAGCTAATTTTGTTTATATTTTGTAGAGACGGGGTCTCACTATGTTGCCCAGGTTGGCCTCAAACTCATGGACTCAAGCAATCCTCCCATCTCAGCCTCCCAAAGGGTTGGGATTATAGGCGTGTGCCACTGCACCTGAAGAGAACAAAGAACTTAATTTTTAGGTAGTATATGCGAGTTAAACTATTTTATTTTCAGTCATCCTCAAAACATAAAATAAGTGGAATACAAAAGGCAATATAAGCATTTGAGATTTATGAAGCTTCTTAATATTTGCAACTCTCAAACCAAAAATATCCAATAACTTGGCTTCAATTAAATATATACTTATTTATACAAAGTTACTTCTTGTAAACTAACACTTTTCCTTCAAAAGAATATCATTCTAAAAAACAGGGTTATCATAGGCAAAATCATAAAACCATAATAATTTTGGCTAACAAGACATTGACATTATAGCTTTTAGCATATTTTAAAAAGAGTCTGAAAGACTGTTTATAGAAACAATCAATTTGAAGTAACGTTTAAAATAAAATTCTAATTTACTGAATCTGATATCATGTTGACCATGACACCACTTCTTCAACTGATCATATTTAGGATATACATCTTAAATAAAGATAAAAGAAGGATGGTGAAATCAGAATAAACTCATGGTACTCACTGATAGTTTACTAGTATCATTTTAAGCTATTAGAAACAGGAGTTTATATGCAGTATTTTAACTGTGAAGGCATAAAGGCCTTTTCAATTAAAAGCTCATATGTAGAAATGCAAATGGAGGTTACATGATTTTATAGTGGAGAAAGTCATTATCAGTCATCAGCTTCCGATTCCTTGTCCTATGTAGAAACCTATTCTTTCTTATTTCTGCAGTATAAATGAATTGAAATTAATTTTCAAATGTGTTCAGTTACAAAAATGTTTCTATTAATGATGCATGCATGCCACATGCCTCATATAAACAAAGACCAAAAAAAAAAAAATTCTACAGAGATAACACGATTCAAGATTCATTTTGAAACTAAATGAATTTGCCACAATTTGAATTATAGCTTGGGTAAATTCTAGTGCCAGATTAGAAGAATAAGCACACTGAACACTAGCATCACTAAGTTCTTACAAAAGAATGGGATGTGCTCCGTTGGAGGGAACAATAGTTGAGCATCGTAACTGGATAGGAAACAGCTTGATTTCTGAAACAACAGTCACTGTCCACCAAAACTTTCACTACAGTTACATTTGAACACTAACACTAACAATCTTGGAGAAAAGAACATAAAACTTTAACGTACAGACATTCATATAAAGTTTACCAAAACTCTGTCAGTAGTAAGTACAAAGCTAGAAAAAGAGGTTCTTGTTAATTTATAACTATGGTTGAGCTAAACTTAGTCTTCTGTGGGTAAAGAAAATTAATGTAATCTGAAATTATTTTGACCTAAATTTTTAAAGCAGAAACAGACCTAAAGTGCTTTAAAGTAAGTGGAAAAGAATTTAAAATGGCACCTCAAAGATAAGTATTGAAATTTCATGTATTCTCTAAAATACTTAACCCCTCTCAGGCTGCATCTGCATTACATTAAAATCTAATAAAGCTTTAATTTTCTTACCTCTTTGTCTAAATCAACTTTAAAAAAAAATAAAATGAAGAGAATATTTGCAAGTGAGCCCTTTCACCCATTTGCTAATAAAGAACACTAAATTTAAACTGCTCTAATTAATTATTGGTCCTACCCAGAAACAAACATGTCTGCTATATGAGAAATTCGATGTTATACAAGTCCATGAGATCAAAAATTTTTCAGATGTTCCTGGAAGATAAAAACTATAGTACTTTCTTCAAAGAGCTCTGAAAAATGGAGCCCAAGATTAGTACAAATGGAAAATGAGAATCATTTTTAAGACTAATTATAGAGTACTTTTATTGAGTAACTAGTCTTTTTTAAGCTCTGTGATAATTAACAACACAGTGTAATGTTGTTTTTGGGCCTACTGGAACTAACTATTTCTGTTCACCTGTTTACTATGATTCTCAGGCCCATGAATTAATAACTGGAGTTTGCATAAGGCTAAATCATTAAACTTTTTGTACATTAAAATATCCTAAAAAAATTTCTGGTTTTGAAAGGACTCATTTTTATATCCTGAAAAAAAGCAGTCTAGAATATTAAATTGATTGAAATAAGGTGATCCTCATTTAGATTTAGAAGGCATTTTTAGCACCCAAAACTGCTTTACTGGCTTAACTGCATAAAGGCAAACAAATAAGGAATATTTTACATTTTAGTGACTATCACTATTGTATGCCTCAAAATAACTCAGTGTGCACCTATTTATTCTAATCCAAAGTCTGAAAGGTTTCCTAAGAATCAGCATGTTTCGTAATAGTTTGAGATGTAGGCAATACTCCTTCTGTTTTGTGATTGTAACATTAGACACACCAGAAACCAGAGAGATCATAAATGGAACTATCTCTTCTCTGTCCAGTTTCACCTCATTACAGTTTTCCCCTAAACTAAAAAGAAAAATGAGTTCAGAAGGGCCTGTTATACACAAATAATTAGCTACCACCATCCATTACTATCTTTCCCTCAGTCACATTCTTCTATTGGAATTCATCCCAAATTCCTATATCCAAACACTCTCTTGTAAAAGGACTTACTGATACTTAGGCAATTAATTAATTTTTTACTACCATATGTTCTGCTTCTCTATATGTTGCTTTTATTGACCCATTCAATATATGTCCACTGTCCTTTGCACAAGATGTCAAAGACAGAAAATCATACAGACTGGATTCCAGTCCAGGAGCATTTGCAGTCTACAGTCATGTAACCGAAGCCACTAAGCATATGTGGCTATTCCAATTTAAATTATTTGAGATCAAATATGATTAGAAATTAAGTTCTTCAGTTGTACTAGCCAAATTCCAAGTGGTCATTGGTTATAAGTGGCTAGCAGTTACTGTGTTAGTGCAAATAATAGAACACTTTCATAATCACATTTTTATTGGGCAGCCCTGGTCTAGAGAAGGAAATAGTCGTGCAAGTAAATAAAAGTGCACTCTGGTAAACAGTGTCCTAGAAATATGTTCAAAGTCTTAAGAGAGACAATGCAGGCCCTACACGTTTCACAATGCGGTCTCTGACTAAAACCACTCATGCGGTTCTGAATATGAAATTGCTTGTATCATACAAACATCATACATGTTAATATGCACATTCAAAGGATGATTCCTGGCTACCTTAAAAAATTTTTTGGTAATTTCTGAAATTGAAAGGGGTGAGGATGATCTCCTTTGCAAGGTTAAGGTCAGTTTATCAAGATGTGTATGTGGTACATAGAAATAGAAACTCGAAATCTTGAAATTATGATTTTAAAATCTGACTCATTTGATTATTCAATAGTTCTGAAAGATGCAGGGATCTGTTGAATGAACAAGAGTGACTGGATGAGAAAAGGCTGTGTGGTGGCAGATAAAGCATGAGCATTGGAGCTAAATAGGCCTAAATTTCAATCCAAGTATGACCATGTATCAGAAGTAACTTTGATTTCTCCCTTATAGCACACCTAGACAATTCATCTTTCTCGTCTTGAATCTATCACATCAGTTCTGAGATTGCTGTCATATACTCAAATACCTACACAAGTCAAGCCGATGACAAATGAATGCACTGGGGCCAGTATAAGCACAAGTGCAGATGTGATAATGATAAGTCATAGCTGACACTGGAATACAATGCTGGGAGCAATGAGCTTGGGAACCCTGGTAACCTAGAGAGAGATGCTCTTTGTAAAGGGCAGTCATCATGTACTTTTTGCTGACTGTTGCTTTGTGAAGAAGTCAATCCCATGTTGTCAGAGCTTCTGATCTCTTAAAAAGAAGCTGTAAATCTGTTTTTCTACGTAAATCTTCTAATTTTATATGTTGGCAGCTATTTTGATATATTAAATACTCTGCCTAGAAAAGTACTGGGAAGGCCAATCAAAACATGCTTCTAGACAAGACTGAGGTCTCAACCTTCCGATTTTCAAGTTCATGTCTAGAACTTCAGATTATTCTTTACCAGAGAAGCCTCTTCAAAGTTATGGCTAATTTTTGCTAAAAACTAAACAACCAAAAAAGTAATTTAAATATTAAGATCTCCTTATAAAAATCCACTCAATTTTCAATCTAGAAAATATTTAATGTCAATAAAAGTAGTGCTGGTGACTTTAGGAGAAACGTCACATGCAAAATCTTCCTGAGCTTTGTCTTTGAAAAGGAAGGAACAAGGAGAAAACCACTGCTGGAACACTCTGTAACGGAATCTTCAATAGGGCAGTGCTTTTCCATACAGAGTATAAGGGAGCTACAGAGCCTCTTCCTCATTCCCAGTTTGGTTTACAATTCATCATTGGGGCACGTTATGTAGTAACACGGACAGTGTTTCTCCTGCTAGAAATAGTACTATACAATAATCTGTATTATGTACAGATACTCTTAATCTAGACAGATTTGATTCTTTCCTATATTACAGTATTTAATTTTTAGATTTAATAATGTTAAATAATTATATAAATTGTATTAACTTGGCATTTAATAAACATGTCTAACCTTTTCAGAAAGCATAGAAGACTTAAGTTAAAGAAATCATTGACAACATGAAGCCAAATTGTGTTTTAAATTTCAAAACAGCACAAAATAAAATCATGCTATTCTCTGAATTGCTTATCACACAGAAGATTACAGCATTCAAATTTTGTAAGAGCATTATTTTTAACATGCTATTTTACATTTAGCCATGATTTATTTCCCTGTGGTCTGGATGTATGACCAATAAAGCAGTTCAAGCTTAAAAATTATATTTCTATTTTCTGTTGCCATTACTTGTCTTCTGTTGTTAATATTTATCATTTTTATAGTTGTGATTTCCTTAATAAAAAGAACCATATTTCGTTGATGTCACAGCTATTTTCCCCTTCACGAATCACAAAATGGAGACGTTAAAATGATTTTATTTTTTCAAAATTCCAAGAAAGGTAACCTTGTATGTTTTTATGTTTCTAGCAGGGAGGTTTTACAAGGGAAGAGATAACTGATATATTTTGACTAGTATCTTTGTATGCATAATATGCACAGAACTTTATACACAGACTCTCTCACCCACTGAATTCTAATGAGAAACCTTGGTCACAAGCTATAGAAGTGCTAGAAATGAAAAGGATGAGGATGTGATCATCACAGGTTAAATTTATCCACTAGTAGTCTAACAAGGAAAAGTGAGAGAGGAAAAGTACATGGAGAAAGAAAGAAGGAGAGAGAGAGGGAGAAAAGAGAGACAGAGAGAGTTCCCTGAGCTAATTTTCTAGCCATCAGTCAGTTTATTGTTTCCACTGAAAGAGACTGAAAGAGAGAGTAAGAGTGAGAGTTATCATAATAAATATAAAGTAGCTTTAGCCAAGGGAAATTACACTTGGAAGATCAAGGGAAGAATCTGGGAGAGGGATGCTGAGGGGGAAGGTGAGCAGAAGGTTCAGGGTCAGGATTTTGAAGGAAAAAGGAACAGTATCCATGTCAATAACTGCAATATATGTGTTACATGGTACATTAAAGTATGTTTGATTCATATTTTATTTTTAATTAAACATTCCAAATAATCATGAGTGTGTGTGTGTATGTGTTTTAAAGTTTTTGTGTGTGCACACCTCGATACTGGATTTACTGTCAACATATTAACCATATCTATGTGCTTCATGGAGAAAGTTTTTCTGTTATTACATGATTTATTTAGATATGACCTACACTGATATGAAGAAGCACATAGTCACCACTGCTGGAATAGATTACTGTATATCTTTAGCTACCACAATTCTATGATGCACCTATTGGGCAAGTACATTTAAGTGAATTATATTGGCCAAAGTCATTGTTTTATTGTCCATATTGATTGCCTACAGAACAGGTAATATCTACGATACAGGAACACAAGGACTTTTCTGTTGGTGTGCTCATCCTGTTTATCAATTGTTTGAGACTAGGTTCTCTTACCAGCAAGAATAACCTGACAGAATCGGCCATTCAATTAAAAATTAAAATATTTGCTGAACAAGTAAGGGCTTAGTGATGTTGACTGGTGAAGACAAAATATGTGGAAATTCATAAAGAGTAATTTTCTCCAAACAAAGACAAAAAGAGAAACAAGTGAGGAAAAAAGGTCCTACACAAGAAAGAACCTGAACAAACAAGGCTTAATTAGGGCCTCATTCAATTTATGCAATCACTACCTTTCTCCTTTGTGATAATTTTTTTTTCATTTTTAAAATGCTAAACCTTCCCGAAGTCTTGGAAAGCACCAGGCATTTAGTCATACTTTCATATTCACTTCAGAACATCTTTCTTAGGAATTTTACATTGTGTATTTGCAAAAGCAATAGAACCAATAACAGTAGTCCAATGCATACATTGGAATTATTAGCCAACTGTAAATGAAGAAAAAAGGGTACAAATTGCATATTTCTCTAAATTCTGTTTCTTGGATATTTCCATTATACTTTTTGATAAACTGGACCAGTTGACTCAGTTCTCCCTTGGAGGATGGTCATTTTGAGTTCTTTTCTCATTTTATAAGGAGAATTTAAAAGGTATGACTTGAAGTCAATGCTAAATGATAAACAATTTTTAGAAATTTGAACTGACTCTAACAGATTTGTATTTCATGTTTTCCAACACACTTACACATGTATTTCAAAATGTAATTGGTATTCCTGTCATGCACCATTTTATGTGATTGATGCAGAATTCATATCCATTATTTTGAGACGTAGTCTTCTATCCAAATGCCCAAGTCTAATATTTCTACCATCTTCTATACAGCTAGTATTTATATCCACTATACATTTAGTAAATATTTAAATCACTATTTTAGACTCCAGATAAATTAGCAGTCCTTCTTTTTTAAAAGATAATAAAATTTATAGATTAGTGCAAACAGTATCAGTTCTCGATATCATACAGATATTTCTGCAAATACATATTTTAATAAAAATCTTACTCAATTGAGAAACCATGAATCAAGTTAGTAATACAGAAAAGTCAATACTTGAGGTAGAGAGGAAAAAGTGTATAATGGCTAGGAAATATTTATTTAATATTGATATATTTGGATTCACTTGAAATTTTAAGGTATGGATGACTCCATGAGAAATCCAGATTAATTTTAATAACATGAGTGTTTACCGAGCATGAATTATGCCATAGTCACCGTGCTAGGAACTAATGATATAACGGTGATTAATGACATTCTGTCTTACAAAAGGATGATCCTATATAATCAGGTATGGTTCTAAAATGTATTAGTGAGAATTCATGGAAACTCGGGAGGCATTCTATGCTTTCAAAAAAATTAAAGAACCAGTGACCTTATTTCCTCCACATTCAACCTCAGTAAATCCATCCCACACAGCAATGAATTTTTAAGACACCCCTTAAATTTTCCTGCCTACGAATCTTTAGTATGACATAATTGCTGATTGGATAATTTTCGACATTTCATCCTAGTCTTCCACCAAAGGCCTCAATAGATAATAATATTTTTCATGCCAGGTTAGAATCACCACTTCCCTAGGATCTTTGCCTCAGTGTGATGTTTCTTCCTTATTTTCTTTGGCTCCGCTCAAGAATCCTTTAGTTCTATCTGCTTTGAATGCTTTGTATCTGAATGTAATGCTTTTTACTTCAATACCTTGCCAGTACTTGACAGATGGATTCTAAATACTTGCTGAATAAATGGTTTAATTAATGGCTTCTATCCTGAATGATAAATTGTTATCCAACAATGACTGTTTCTTCTCTGAATGCCAACAGGACTTGAATATTTACCATATAATGAATTACCTAATTTCCTATTGCTTTCAGATACTTTCTGAAAGTTCCTATCTCTTTCCCCAACTTTATCATACATATCTCAAGGTTAGAAAATTTGCTTTTTGGTGTTTGTAATCTCATTAGAGTTTGGCAGAGTAAGTGCTCAATAAATGCACTATGAGCCTGGAGTCATAGAAAGTTTAATTAAAAAACACTAATTTATCAGAATTGTAAGAGCAGAAACAACAAATTTAAGTTCAAATCCTAAATTTATTTTTCACTACCATGGAAAATGCCTTAACCACACTAAGCCACATTTTTTAGGTGTAACACTGGGTATAATACTCTCTTCATTACACTGATAATATGAGTCATATGAGATAATGCATATAAAATACTTCCCAGGGCAACTGACAAATAATAAGCATTCAGGAAAGAAAAGCTCCCTAGTAACTACAGGTATTTTCCCATTCAATGTTTATTGAATGCCAATCAAATTTCAGGTACTCTATTGGTCATAATTTAAGTGTTTTAAATGTTGGACAACAGCACCTTCAATGAGAGTATAGAGGAATAGACATACTCAAAAGAGAAAAAGTAAAATAATATATAAACAACATTTAAGTTCACAAAAAATATTAACTTCAATTTTTTTTTGGAATACAGTTTGAAAGGAAGCTGACCAACTACACTGTGTAGATCAGAGCTTGACTATAAAGGGAAATGCTGACAATGAAATAAAACTATAAAATTTCATTCCCTGGAAAGGGTTAAAAATGAATGTAATCTATGTGTCTGCAACATACAAAGGTAAAGCCTTATCTAAAGATAGTAGCCAAGGGAAAGCAGCCTCTTTAGGAAAATTTAAATTACACAAATCCCACAAGGTCTTTATTCCAAAAAATGAGACACATGATTTTTCATAAGCATAATTCCTAAAGTCCATGTCATATGTGAGTTAATACACATGCAATGTGTACTTGTATAATTCATGGGATTTGTTTTCCTCTCTGCCCTTTGATCCAAAAGTTTATCAGGTTTTCACTGTTACATTCGTAAAACAATAAGAAATTAACTAGGTAGCTGAAAGTTATTAGTAAAATATTCAAAACTTTAAAGTAGGTCAATTACCAAATGTGGGACTTACATCCAGCCAACTGAAATAACCAGTTCCAGACTCAGGGATTTCTGATGACCTATTCCCCTCAAAAGTTTTGTGATGGTGGTAGCCAATAGTTCTGGTCTTCATTACGATTGTCTCAGCTTACTGCCCTAAAGAGATGAGGGATACAAGAGGTGCTAATCCATGAAGCAAAAATTCCCATTGATTTACACCAGAACTAAAGGAGTAGCTTTTTTCCCACCTCCTACTAGATACTCTGTAAGTAATTTCCTTGATAAAGTACAGCCCATATGTAGACTGAAAAGTATGCTAGCAGATACAAGGGCATTGCTACAAGTGTTCTTTTAATAAGGTTTGAATAATATGAACTAGTGTAAAGGAACTCTATTTATTCATTCATTAACTTATTCATTCATATAAGAAGATCAATATTTCAAATGATGCCATGGGGGGAAAAGGAATAAATGAGATAGCCATAATCACCTACTTAAACATAGTCATTAGCCATCTCAATGTGACACCAATAGGAAAATCTATAGTTCATCTTCATGGAATTTTACATTTCAACAATACCTGATTGTAGAGGAAAAATTATGAGAAACGTTATATTTGCCACTTCCTGGAAGGATCAACATCTAAAGGAATATGTAAGAAGGCCATTTCATCTTAGAGGAGTGTTGGCCACCATTTCTTCCCTAACCTTTATTCACACCCTTTCCTTCACTACCAAAAATAAAATTTAGTGTGTTTTGCCTAGCTTCAAGGAAACTCTACACAAATGTTCAAATGTCAGTCTTCCTATCTTAATCTTTTCTTTCTGTTGGTGAAAACAGCAAAACAGCATTTACAAGGTTCTTCACAGCATGCAGCTATGCTTATATAGCAGAGCACAACAAGCGTTGTTTTGTTTTTCTGTGCAACAGTGCAACCTAGTGGAAGAAGCAAAGAGCCCTGCCCTTCAGGGCCAACCAAGGCAGGCCATGAGGGCTCTTCAACAAATTTTGTTATTTTAAAATCATTCTCAAGTTTCCTAATACATTTATATTTCCTTACAGTAGTAAAAAGAGAGAAATCCCCACATTTTTTGTGTTCAGAATACAGGTGATCCCATAACATGTCTAGGAAAACAAATCTAAGGCTTTAAAAATTAATAACTGAATATTCAAGTGAATGTTTTTGAGGTATACTTTCTGAGATCTTAATTTACAAATACTGAATTAACTATTCACAATAAAAAAAAACTATACATTATTTACTTAAATTACTTTTATGTTAACTATTGCTGGGCATACTCTGGCAGGAATTATGTGTATGCATGTATTTCTAAGTGTGTGTGTGTTTGTGAGTACTTGTATGTATATGGTACATTTTATATTCCTAAAACACACTATATAACTCTCTCTACATAGACATACAGAGAAAAATATGACATATCTGTGACATATATATTGATATGACATATATATGATAATATATGTATATATTATACATGTATTATATATGCATATATTGTATATAATATATGTATATATCTATATGTGTATGTGTGTATAGATGTGTGTGCATATATGTGTATAGATGTGTGTGCATATATATGTGTGTATCTATGTGTTTGTGTATATGTATGCAAACACACATAGACACACACAAATATATTACATATCTATCTAGACATATATATTGCATACACACACAAGTACAATAATATGATTTGCTCATTAAGTGGCAATTTAGAACAGAAAACTTATTTTAGTGCCTATATATATTAACATCAATGTCCCTAAACAAACAGTCAAAGTCTTCATGAGCATTACTTATTCTTTTTAAAGAATTCAGTGTTCTGTTTTAGGGTAATATCTAAAAGCTAAATAACAGTTCTTCATTCGTGTTAATTTGCTTGCTTTTATTGCTTCTGTTAAACCATTAAATGAGCCCATTTTATCACTGAGATTTTTTAATCCACTAAGTTTTAAGCAGGTTTTAAAATTTAAACATGTAAATATGGATTTCTGAACTATATAGAGAAAGGTAAAATGACCTTCTGAGAAGACATGCATAAAAACTTAACAATTTTCCTTTGTACGAACATGGTCTAGAAGACATCATTCACTCTTCTTGTTTATAGGATATGCTATAGTAAGAATTAAATGTAATTTAGTGAGACGATAAAATCTTCTCAACTACTGTGCTGTTGTATTTGGGATGGATTTGGAGATGATTAAATGAGTAAATCACACAGATTTGAAAGCTTTTTTTCCTCCTTTCTTTCTTTCCTTTTTTTTACACCTCCTTAGATGGCATCTTGATCGTGCATGCACTGTGAACACAGAAGGCCTATAGGTCAGACCTGAAATTATAGCTAAACCTCAACTCCTGAGGTACACAGGCTGTTTATATCGATGAAAATTTATGATCTCTATACCCTAAATCCCTGGCCTCTCTTTTACATTGACTTCTTTACTATTTGCTGCTTTATTTTATGGTGATCCCTTGCCCTCTATAAATATATCACAGTTACTTAACCCCAGATCCCACCCCCAGACTTCAGGACTTCAGAAAGGATCTATTTGTTACTTATTCTGCTACTGGGTGTTTCATAATCCTCCACATTAGCAGCTATTATTTTATAGCAGTTCCATTTTCCAAATTTTCATCATCTCTTGACTGTTAGCTTTCTAACTGCTAACAGTTATAGCACTGCTGTTTAGAGATTATGCTGAAGTAGAATTTTTTTCCTTAAGCTTGCACAATGGTTGAAGTATTTTCTATTAAATATTTATCTATAGAAAAATGAATATTTCAACTCTAAAAAATTGCATTTAGGCAAGCTTAATTGCCTTGTGTTACTTTAAATACATAAAATTTGTAAAATCCTGACCCAATCTTAACAACATGCCACTGAGTAATTAAACTTTTCCATGGGTTAGATTATAATAATTATCTTGTTTTGACTGAACTCCTTATTTGAGCCCAAAAAGTGAAGCCGGAATATAATATGGAATTATAGATTTGCAAAAGCTATTGTCTGATATTAAAATTGTTAAGAAAATATGAGTCAGTATTATGCAAATTCTGACCTAATCCCAGCAGCATTCTCATAGGTAATTGTATTTTTTCTTTAAAGGAGGACAGACCCTACAATAATTATGCCTTGTTAGTGTCCACATTGCTACATTTTTGATTTATGTATTTTTCTGGGAGTTGACAGATAAGCAAGAAAAATTGACATATTATAAACCAATAAAAATAAATAATATCAGAATCTGCCTAGCAGCAGTCTACATTGGGAAGTTAAATCAATGCATTAATCACACAAATTTTTGAGCAAAACATAGTTTATACTAAAATTTTTTAAAATTACATATATCAAACAAAACTAAATAATTAAGTGGCCATGTTTGTGTGTGTTTGTGATTTCTAAGGTTAATCACTGTACACAATATATAAAAGCCATTTTTGTTTTATTTGCATCTCTGTTTCTCTTAGGAAGCCAAGATGTTTGTAATCTCTTCCTACAGATGGCAACATGTAACATTCCTGTGAGACTTAGCATTTCCAGTCTTCAAAGAATATGCCTTAATGGAAAATTTGTTTAGCACACTCTTTTCAGTATTTTTGTTTAAATTCTTACTACTTAAAATGCTGACATTTGAATGCTATTATTTCATATTAAATACCACAAAAATATAAAATTTTCAGACTCTAGCAACAGCTAGTGCTAAGAGGCATGTTTTATTGCACCACAAGCTGGACAAATTGATGAAGGAAATATAACGTCGATGAGCCTAGGGCTTGGTAAAATCTAGCAGTTGATACACCATACAGCACGAATGACAAAGAGTTATGAACTATGAATGTTGTCCTTCCCTTCAAGTTTGTGTAGTTGTGCAGTTTGTAATCTCATATTTTGTTTTTTTTAATCCATATTTTCCTTTAAATATAACCCAAGTTTTGCAAACAAATGCTTTAGGAATAATCAATCTAATAATATTGATTGATTATTGATGTTTCTCTGTTAGTAAAATGAAGCATTTTTAGCTTGATGATAAAATTTCAGTATTTTTCTACTACTGGAGTCAGATGTTACAATAAAACTGGGAAATCAGTTTTTTAGAAATATAGTAAAGGAGAGATAACTTTTTTCCACAGCTTATATGGATATGACTAACACAATCCCAGGAAGCACTATCCCTTCAAGAGAAGATTGAAAAAGTCCATATACTATTCCCCAAAACTTTGCTCATCAATATAATAAACAAATCTTCTCAAACATGTGCAGATCCCAAAATTTAACAAACCCAACCTGAGGCTAACAGAGTCTATAAACAGTGATATCTTGTTGACGATAGTCTATGGATTCCTTTTCTTTTAAGAAACAATTTGTTACAGTCATGCTTGAAGGCAAAAATTTAATATCTAGAGACCTAGATTAAATCACAATAAATGTGTTCCGTAAATATTCCTAATGAGACAGGGTGCGAATACATGATCAAAAACCCTTAAAAGTTAATTTCTTGTACTTTTCAAGTAAGAAATAATAGGACAAGAAATAATGGGCAGAATCAGCCTGTACAATCGATCATCAAAACACTAATTATGATAAAAAATGATACACTAATTAGTACCAGGGTTACACCAAACAGATTCAAAGAATTTACCAGGAACCTCAGGAGAAGACTATAACTCATCTCCTATCTCAAAAACATAGTGTCAAATGAATTTCTTAAACCAAGTAAAAGGCATGAACAAGAAATCTACTAGGGACTTTTAACAACTGCAAAGTGTGTCATTGTTCAAATACCAACTCTAGAGAATTGATAGAGCCATGAAAACTCACAATACTTAACTACACACTCATATACACACACAGAGATATACATACATGTAAGTGCTAGGTTATATATGTGTGTGCATGTGTTTATATAACATATATGGTAGGTTTAAATATGTATAATACAAAGTATATTTATATATGTCTGTGTATATACATGCCTTGAAAAATATAGTCCCAAATAACTTTCATTTAATAGTCCCAAATAACTTTCACTGAAGTGTCAATATCTCCATTGTACAGAAAACAAAAGAAATTAAATAACTTTCTCAGGACTCAACGTAAAAAATCCAATTAATTCATATTAACTTGATAAGTATGTCAATTAACACTCTTTGGATTAAAAGCGCTAGATATTGTCCCTGGCTAAATTAAGCAAAAGGTAATTTTTAAAGGAAGTCAAGTGCTCACATAGTTGACTAAAACTTGCAGAATTGGGGAAACAAAGACTTGGAAGCAGAAACTGCCACAGTGGTTCCATGGATGGAACAGTAGACATCATGTACCACCACATGGAAAGTTAAACTCCAAACACTTTCAGTTGCTCACTCTCTCTGATCAAGTTTCAAATTCCAGGAAAGGAACTTCCACTTGACCTAGTTTGTCTTTCATGAGCTCCCCTTGACAATGTGCCTAGTTACACACTGACCACAAGGTATTGAAAAGGGAAAGGAACCAATTTGAAATCCGATTGACAAAGGAATGGAACTCGATCATAAGCAGCCAAAAAGGGAAAAGAAAAAAACAGACACTACCTAAACCATCAAAAAGGTAAAAAAGAAACACCTATGGACTACAAGATCAGACATGCATTCAGGAAGGCGGCTCTACTTCATGCAATTCAATCTTTCTGAGAGCTGGTTGCAAGTGACTTCCTAACTGCAGAATTTCATACAAAATCAAACAGACAAATGTGAAGTTCCATTATTTTGTTCCTGTTGTTTGTTTGTTTTTAAATATTTGTTCAATGACTAATAAATAGGAACAACAAAAATAATAACAAAAAAAGGCTATGAAGAAGAATGTGAGATTGGGATAGATCTCTGATATACAGAAAAACATGCCTCTGGATTATAATTAACAAGTAATAAAGTGCATATCTAAGACTTCAAAGAGTTTCCCTCTGCTACCAGAATTAGGGAGACTGGGTCATTAAACATAGAATAAATATTATATACTTAAACAGAGGGTGTCCAACTTAATAATGGGTGGGATATCTCTGATGCCCCAACTAGCTTCATGCTCCATCACCTCCAACCTGCTTTCTGGTTCTTAAATTCATCTCATCAGAATTAATTCACATCTTACTTATATTCCTCAAATACTTTCTTTAAAATTTAGGACTTCTGTCTCCTGCTAGGATTTAGTTTTCCTAATAAATTTGTTGTACCTTGGCCGGGCGCGGTGGCTCAAGCCTGTAATCCCAGCACTTTGGGAGGCCGAGGCGGGTGGATCACGAGGTCAGGAGATCGAGACCCTCCTGGCTAACACGGTGAAACCCCGTCTCTACTAAAAATACAAAAAACTAGCCGGGCGAGGTGACGGGCGCCTGTAGTCCCAGCACTCTGAGGCTGAGTCATTCTCGGAGGCGGAGCTTGCAGTGAGCCGAGATCGCACTACTGCACTCCAGCCTGGGCAACACAGCGAAACTCCGTCTCAAAAAAAAAAAAAAAAAAAAAAAAAAAAAAATTTGTTGTACCTATCTTCTACATTCTGTACTAAGCTTCCAGAAAACAAAAAAAAAAAATGCCTTCTTTTCCTCTAAACATATTCTTTGGTTTGGCACAAATTTAATAAAGGATAAGTCTTTAGAAATGTCCTTTTCTTTTTTTTCTTTTTTGCTTAATAGGATCTCACAGGAGAAGAGAATCCACAGGGTCACAAATTTCCTGGGGTTAGACATTTATTGTTGACAATGAAATCTTCATAATACACCCGCCCAAGTCTCCCCTGATAAATGCTGGCATATTTTCTCTTATTAGATTTTTGCTATAGAAAGAAGATGAATTTTTATCATATATAATAGTCAGCCTTTGAGTCTCTTCACGTAAAGATGAGGATAATGGCTTAGTGTGGTGGTTCTCTCACATCTAGTCCCAGCTACTTGGGAAACTAAGGCAGGAAGATCACCTGAAGTCAAGAGTTCAAAGTTGTAGTGTGCTGTTATCACAGCTGTGAACATCCACTGCACCCTAGCCTAACCAACATAGCAAGACCCTGTCTCTAAAATAAAAATAACAAAATGAGGACAAGACTCATACCAATAAGAAAATTCCAAGCAACCACCAAAATAATGGAAACAGTTAAATCAAGAGGAACTTTAGTGAGCAAAGAAATATTGTACTGTAATTAGAAAAATCAAGAATCTTAGAAAAAAATAATACGACACCAAATAGGCTTATGTCTTTAGGAGACTCCTGGGAAAGGTATATAGTCAAAGGAATAATTTCAATTATATGTTATTTATACTTTGAAATATAACAAATCAGAATGCAATAAAGGCTGTGAAACAAGAAAATGGTTTCAGGTTTGCTTATCTTTGAAAGCTATTTTGTGAGTGCAATTCAAAAAAAGTCTTTTATATTTTAGAAAAAAAATTTCTAGGAAACATGCAATTTAGTTTAAAAACTATTTACCTGGAAGTCCAAATTCAAAAACCTAAACTTTATAAAATATCCCTATAATAAAAGATATGAAAAGAAAGGAATTTAATACAACTGGAATTGTTTAATTTCCATCTTTTTTTGGCTGTGTGAAGTGACTTATACTTCCTGACTTTTAGTTTTCTCATCTGTGAAAGGAAATTAATGCTAGATTCCTCACAGGATGGCTGTGAGAGTTAAATAACATACTGAAAATATTAGCCTGCCATTGATCAGTAAGGAAACCACTACCCACAAGAGGCTATCGAGGACTTCAAATGTGGCTTGTCTGAATTCAGTTGTACTGTAAGTGTGAAATATATATTAGATTTCAAAGACTTAACATGAAAAAACATAATATGAAGTATATCAGTAATCAACCACATGTTGAAATAATAGGTTAAAAATATAGCATTAAAATTAATTTCACCTTTTTCACTTTTCTAATATGACTACCAGAGAATTTAAAAGTGTATGCATGGATTACATTGTAGTTCTGAAGGAGTCTGGACCTAAATAAGTGGCTGGTAAATATTTTAAAATCTTTTAATTTCAATAATTTTGGCAGTTGTGCCAGATTTTGTTTTCTTTAATTTCAAGTCCTTATTCTGGGTGCTGTAAACTTTCTGAAATTCATTGAACATGTACTTCAGAAAAATTTTGTTTGTTGAGAAACTTTAGAAACATAGGATCTTTGATTGGTGGAATTATCTATATCTCAGCAAACACGAAATTGTCTATTTTGACAATTTTGGGGGGAATTAAAGGGAAAAAGAAAAAAAGGATAAAAAAGAAAACAAAGATATCTACTAAAAGTTAAGATCAATGACTTACTTGAAGCTTATGTATCACATCAATTTTTTTAGATTTATTAGAATAACATGAATTAGAAAAGTCTAGTCATCCCAGAAATAATGTAAGGCATAACAATGCTGATAGAGTTTATTTCTGCATGATCTAAAACAAAAACAAAACAAAACAATTTCAGGTTGGGCATGGTGGCTCACTCCCGTAATCCCAGCACTTTGGGAGGCTGGAGCAGGTGGATTACCTGAGGTCAGGAGACCACCCTGGCCAGAATGACAAAACCCCGTCTCTACTAAAAACACAAAAATTAGCTGGGCATGGTACAGGGCACTTGTAAGTCCAGTTACTCGGGAGGCTGAGACAGGAGAATCGCTTGAACCCGGATGGGGAGGTTGCAGTGAGCCGAGATCACACCACTGTACTCCAGCCTGGGCGACGGAGTGAGACTTTGTCTCAAACAACAACAACAAAACCCAAACTTCTTGAACACTGAGAAAGGTATGCAATATTGGATAAGACACAGGTGAAGGTAACTAGGTTCAAAACACAATCATTGATGAAATGTGACCCAAACACAGAAGACTTTCATCTGCCGTTATTGTAGATATGCCATATTGTTCTTTGTATTTATTTCCTATATGACTGTTGGAACACCTTATCTATATGTCCATGAGAGCCCTTATTGTTTTCAACCTGTTACTATAGTAAGCCATATTTATGTTGTAACTTCCCTCTTGACCATAAACTCTTTCAGGGAAGGATTTGTATCCATTGCATCTTACAGATACTAAGGAACTTAATACTGAACCATAGGAATTACAGATAATCTCACACACACACACACACACAAAGTACTAAATAAGTGTATGAATTATTTAATTCTAACTTAAACTTTCCATAATTAAATCTTCTAATTTATTAACAATCCTGAGTGTGGTAACTGGGTCCAAAATGCTATAAGTATAATAAAATTGTAAAACCCTCATTCTTTGTCAATATCAACCAAATAACAATATTCCCAAAAAACTCTATTTTACTTGATGCCAAAATCAAAAGCTGAAAATATTATCACATTACAAAGTTAAGTTAGGATCGAATACTTTTTTCTCTTTTTCCACTCCCTTATCTCCCAAAGAAGTTGACCTATGTATCATTTGGGTTTAAGATTTTTCCCCGTCTTAATTCAACTGGGTTTTCCATCTCCAGCATATCCTTATGTATTGCCTAATCTTCAAAAGGCATTTTATTAGGTTATATTTTTGATGTGCATTGTGCAAGCACAGTATTTGTACAGTAGTATTCATTCTAAAATACATATTCACGTGACAGCCCATAATATCCCTGAAACAGCCATTACAGTCTGTCAAATAAATAATGCGCATTTTAAAGATGTTCTTTATGTGGGATGGCTCTCTTGCATTTTCATGAGGCAGATTTTTCTTTTATTCTTTAAGAAAGAAAAGCACACAAAGGAAATGAACATGCAGAAAAATATGTTAAGGTAAAAGTGACACAAACCAGGAAATTCAAGCATCTTTTAGTTTCTTCCTCCTTCTACCACTCCAACATTTTACCCTATAATGTTCTATGAAAAAAGACTTACAGAGATTACGTCATCTCCTGTAACCTTCTATACATGGACATTTGAAAATAAAAATATCTTCTTTTGTATATTTATGTAATGTGAATCATATTTTGCATTTAAAAGGTGACTATTTTTCTTCAAAATCAGGGTTTACTTGGCAAACATACCTATTAAAAGAAGTGACATCTTCATAGAGTTAGTACATTGTATCCCTGTTATGTTAAAATGGCAGTCTTCTTTCTATTGTCTATAACAGCTACAGATCTATGTACACTGATTTTCCAAGGAAGTTACCTGCATTCACAGGTAAAAAATAACATGTAATCCTTTTTCCTGCTTTGATCTCTTATCAGTGGCTATAAAGACTATGAGAAAATAAGAAAAATAGAGAGCAACATTTATTGCATGCTTACTACATGTCCAGTACCATGATGCACACTCAATATATTTTCCAATTCAGTCCAAGAGAGCTCTCTAAGGTGTGTATAGTTGTTATGAACATATGAAACAATTAAATAAGCAATTTGTAAAAAGTACTATCAGTGGTATTGTTTGACACCATAGCTTGAGCTCAAAGGAAACAAAGTAAGAATATAATGTTTACTTCATCCCAGTTCATGTTAATTCTATTATTACAATTTTTATATATTACAGGGTGTTACTTCCATACAAATATTTTTTAACACTGTAGGAAACATACTTTTTTCAAAAAGTGCTTTCAATTTACTGTATTGCATAATACTTTCTGCATTTTATTGCATTCTTATTATATTTTACTTTTATTTTATTGTAAACACTAAAGTGCCCCAGGTAATAGTTCTAGAAAAGAATGAACTGATGAAACTAGGAAAGATTTACTTAGGCTTCGATATGACACAGATCTTTTAGATTTGTGAACTACCTTTCTTCCCACAATTCAACATCTTCTCCCAAATCAACACAAAATAAATAATATAAAGAATATCCATGAAATGACTAGGGTTTCATATTAGTTTTTAAAATATCACAGAATCTTATATTTGGAAGGACATTTATTGGGTATCACATCTTGGATGGGAAATGTTCCACAGTGGAATGCGGTACAGAATCCAAGTATCCTGTGGGGCTGAGCACAGATTAAGTTAAAATTATTTTACTAAAATCAAGGTTGCTCACATCCAAAACATTGGGACAAAAAACTGTGAAGCTTTGTAAGCAGATACAACTTGATTTGTTAAAAATCACTATCCTTCACAAGTAACATTGTAATGTCTACATGGTGGCCATTGGCCACATGTCACCATTTATATTTGAATTCATGTTAGTTAAAATTAAACACAATTTAAAAACTAGTTCCCCAGTAACATTAGCTACATAAGTGCTAGCCAGTCACATATGACTAGTGGCTACCATCCCAGATAACATAGGTTATTGGACATTTCCACTAACACAGAAAGTTCTATTGGACAGTGTTGATCTAGGTAGTTAACAGGGCCAAGGTTGATTCCTTTAGATTTCCATATACAGGACCATGAAAATTTTAAGACACTACTATGCATTCTCTAAAAACACCTATTAAATCCCTGTCATGTGAAAGGAACTAAAGTACAAACTCAAAATCAGACAAATTATTTTTAAATTTGAATGTAGGGATATGTAAGGCAACTGCACCACACTAATTAATTTGCCTACTTTGATGTTCATAGTCATTAATGTTAAAAAGAAATTGGCAATATTTTTTAAATTCCAAATTTGCTATATCCTTTGACAATTGCTTACCTCCTCCATATAACCATGTAAATTACCATATATTCATATAAAAAAGTTGAAAAGAAATCGAAGAATCAGATTAAATAACTTTTAACCAATAAAAATTAAATAAACTGCTTCTGCTTGGAACATGCTTTTTTTCACCAAATTTGTATTAGTATTTATAAGATTGGAAAAAATTCTGATGTTCATTTAAGGCAGATAATGTCATTGCCTTATCTTAGTTTCAACGAAAGAAACTGGAACTTGTAATCATTTTCAGGAGACTGAGATGGTAGCTTTAATAAATAAATGTAATATTCACCGTATTTATTATTTATGTTAGTGAGTTTATTAAGGCAAGATAACATGGATTAATTCATTGATCAATTCATTCATCCATTTATTTGTTGAGTCAAAAAATTATTTTGAGTATCAAAAATGCTCCAGTCACAGATAATCTAGGCAATGCAAGTAAAGCAGTAAATAAGATGCAATGTCTTTATTTAAGGAACCTCATGCTCCAGTGGGAGAGAAAGACAATAAGTCACTCAATAAAAATAATGTCAGAGTGGGTGCAGAAAGCAATGTTAGAAAGATTAATTGGATAATTCCTCACAAAGGAGGAGAAATTTGAATGGAGACCAGATGATGAGAAAGAGTCTGTGGAAGAAGTATATTTCTGCAGAAAGAATAGCACGTGAAAAGCCTAAGAGACAAAAGCTGGCTTGACAAATTAAAATAAATAAATACATAAAAAGGGGGCCAGTGTCACTGAAGCATGGAGAACAAGTAGAGTAGTAAGAGATATCTTCTCATTTTTTTTTTATTTTTGATGACTAAATCAAATCAAATAATTGAAAACTAGAGTACATATATAAAGTTGTGAAGGTGTATCAAAAATGTCAAAGACCTTTTAATAGGGAAAACATTATTATTCTAAAATAAAACGTGTAATTTAGAAATTATATTAGAATGATGATCTCAAAATGTTTTGTGATATAAAGAGACTGTGACGAGCTAAAAAGGAAAGAATGAACATTCCCAATGTATTTAAAAGAACTTCTGAAGTTTAGAACTCTAAGAATAAACTACTCATAGGAAAATCTCCCAGATTCTCTGAGGATCTGCTTCTCTTCACCAGATCCCATTCTGTTTCTATATCTAATTGGGAGGTGCTGATGAGGAGATACTAGGAAAAATCTTATCCTGTAAGCAATATGTTCCACAATGCCAGGCAGAGGGTAAATGGCATTCTTGCCTTTTCCTCTCTCCTAAACAGGATGTAAACATTAGTAGGGTGACACTGATGATGGAGGAAATTAATGTTCCCATAAAACCAAAGCATGCATCCTGTTTTATTATACACTTGTTACATTATTTATGATCGTTATTTTAATGATCAAAGTGAAATATATGTATTTTAATAATACATTTTGTAAAGATTGAATATAATATCAATAATGGATTTCTTATATAAACCCTTCTTCTCCTAGTGACAAAACAGAAATATTAGAGTTGACTTGATGAAACATGTCAACCTCCCAGCTAAGTCTACTTAAGATCCTTTGTGGTCTTGTACAAGCCATTAGTAAATAATCCAATTCCAAACGCTAAAATCAAACCTAGCAACATACACAATTTTCCTGTCTCTTTATTATGATACGGTGGTGAGAGTATCAAGTAGTGAAATCAGTGCTATGGATAGGTATTGTGTGCAACCTGAAGACACAGAAGTTTAGTTTTCATTCATCTTGAAGTTTAATTTAATAATTCTTATAAAGTTAATATAAATTATGTGTGGTAAAAGCTTAGAATTAGAAAGGATATAAAGTATGTTGACATAAACATGAAAACTATGACCTTACAGTCAATCCAGGCAAAGTTTTCAGGTATTTGGGAAACCATGTACACCCAATTTTTAGAAAGTATGATCTGAATCTATTTTCTTACATAATTTTGAGATGTATAAAACCAAAATGTAGTCAGATTAATTTTAAAAAATGAGAAATTCTAAACAGTACTTATTATCTCTAGATATGTGACTGTCTAAACAGCTACCAAAATTCAGAATTCAAAGCTAAAGCTTGAGAGGATAGGGTCATACATCTACTACATACAAATGGTTTTCTTAACATTTGCTATCATGTAATTATACTAAATTGTTTTCAAAGAGAAAACATCATGACCCTATATAAACAAGAGCCAAGAAATTGAGCTCCTGTTCAAGAGAATGCTCCTTTATTTAACATCAAAATTCTGGACATCTGGTTATGTCATGTGAATCTACTCTGTAATTCATGTTTGGCTCCTGCTATGTTTACAGCAGCCCAAGAAGAGTTAACCAATCAATTAATCTAATAGAATTATGTCTGGTCAGAGGTTTGTTCTGCAGGTGTGTGACTGGCATAATTTTTCTCAGAATAGATTTTAATTCTAAGAAGTGAAACATTGTTTTCATCCTAAGACTTTATTTTCTAGACAGGAAAAAAAGATAATGTTTCTTTATTCAACCATTATAACTGATTTTAAATTAATAGTGACTGTTTCTCTAGCATCTCCAAGAGGTAACCATGGTGAGCTATTAAGTAATAATCAATTTTGTAATGAATAAAAAGTATATCATATTAAATTAACCTATAACAACATTTAAATGATATAATAAACCCTTCACATTAGTTTATCTACCATACATGACGAACATGTTTCCAATTCTGTAACGAATTATTTACATGTATAATGTATAACATGAGAGTTTAGTGACAAAATATCATATGGTATTAGGATCAATAGTATTTTACTGATGAGTAGACAAATCATATACTTTAGTGAATCAAACATTTACACTTCAGCAAACATAGTCACTGGATTTAAATTTCAGATGTTTGTTAGTTCTAAAACATTCCTTTAAGAAATGTTTGTTTATCTTTAGAAAAAAATGTTGAGCTAAAATCAGAAATCCTGGGTTTTAATTTTTGGGTTTGCCACTAGTAACTCTGTGAGCTTGAGGAATTAAGTTCAATTCAATTCAATATCACTTCATTAAATATTTATGGAGCAACCTCCTTTATGCAAGCATGGGAAGACAAAAACATATTTGAAAGAATAGGGTAGGAATCCAGTGGAGAACAAAAGATGAAAGATGCTAGCAAGGAGAATAATTGACACAATAAGGGTCTAAGACAGGGAAGATAAGACAAAGAGCACAAATCCAGGAGTTAGTCCCTAAAGAAAAGGAGCAGGTCCTACTATGAGATCAGAATGAAAAATGAAATGTAAACTAAAGACAGAGAGAGTTTCAGGTAGAGAGAAAGCAAAGTAAGGAAATTCATATGAGATTGATTTTTATCTCAGAAAATAAGGTGATGAAGGCATGTGCTGAGGTCAAAAGTCACTTGGGATGTTGAGGTAGTGGAGAAAGTTGGAGACAGTTTCAGTGAAGAAGGCAATGAGGAGGGAAAATGAGGCATAAAAAATTACCTAGAAACACTAAGGGGTTGGCATCCATTAAGTAATAGGATTTTGTACTGGTCACAATCAATAGAGTTTTTTGACTTTCTCCATCAAAACTGAAATAAAAAGCAACATATAAAGCATGGAATAAATCAGAATTTCCCAGCTCTGAATGTTGAAAACACAAAATGAGAAAAGACCAAAGAATGGATAGTGATCTTCCATTAAGTGGTGACGTGTAGATACTTTAGTTAGCAGTGGAATTATTGAAATTATTGTTTAATCATATTAAATTGTTTCTGAAAAGAAAGCACCATGACCCTATGTGAACCAGAAACTTCTTAGAAGTTGTGATGTCTAAACTAAGAAGAAAAATGAAGTTGGAGCTGGAAAATTGGCCTGAAAATGTCAGGCATAGTGGCTCATGCCTGTAATGCCAGAACTTTGGGAGGCTAAGACAGTGGATCACCTGAGGTCAGGAGTTCAAGAGAGGCCTTGCCAACATGGTGAAATCCTGTCTCTACTAAAAATACAAAAATTAGCTGGGTGTGGTGGTAGGCACCTGCAGTGGCAGCTACTCTGGAGGCTGAGGTGGGAGAATTGCTTGAACCTAGAAGGTGGAGGTTTCAGTAAGACAAGATCATACCACTGCACTCAAGTCTGAGTGACAAAGTAAGATCCTGTCTCAAAAAAAAAAAAAAAAAAAAAGAAAGAAAAGAAAAAGAAAAAGATAAAAGAACGGAAAAACTGCCTGAAAGAAATAAAAGTGATTATGAAAATATGCCTCATGGTGAAAGAAAAGAGGATGAGATTCACTAAACAGGAAAGTTAAATACCCAGGGTTTGGGCACAATAGATTTCAAAATTTAAAAAAGTTTTATGGACAGAATTACTAGGTCTAGAGTAGCAATTCTCAAACCTACAATCAGAAGCAACTCTGCAGCTTTGCAATATTATCGATTCCCAGAACCTATCAAGAATTTCAGGGGTAGTAACTGTACATCTGTATGATTAAAAAATAACACAAAGATTTTGATACATAATCAAGCGAGTATTGCTGGTCTGGATGAATTTTAACTTCTGAATTCTTGTACTTTACAATTAATGAATAAAATAATAAGAACCCCAACTCCCACAGTATTGTAGTCAAGAGGCACCTAAGCTGGTAAGGAAACATTCTGCAGGACTCCCTGGAGTTGAGGTCTCTGAATAAGGCAGGACTGAGAACTCAAGAATATTGCATTGGTGGCAGCTTCCATTTTCCATACATCTTCCCATTAAACCTGCCACTACTTTTACTTACCCAACATATATCCAAGGCTTTTCTTTGTTATTACAATTAACAAAAGCTACATATATCAACAAACATTAAGCAAAAGGAAAGATTTTATTAATGGATGATGTGGTTTAGCTCTGTGTCACCACCAAAATCTCATCTTGAATTGTACAACCATAATTTTGACATGTTGTGGTAGGGACCCAGGGGGATAATTTGAATCACAGGACTGGTTTCCCCCATACTATTTCCTTAAGTCTTAGGATATCTGATGGTTTTATCAGGGGTTTCCACTTGTGCATGTTTCTCATTCTCTTTTGCCACCACCATGTAAGAAATGCCTTTCATCCTCCATCATGATTATGAGGCCTTTCCCAGCTACATGGATCTGTAAGTTCAATTAAACCTCTTTTTCTTCCCAGTCTCAGGAATGTCTTTATCAGCAGTGTGAAAATGGACAAATATAGTAAGTTGGTACCAGTAAAGTGGGGCGTTGCTGAAAAGATATCCAAAAATGTGGAAGAACTGGGTAACAGTCAGAAGCTGGAACAATGTGGAGGGCTCAGAAGAAGACGGGAAAATGTGGGAAAGTTTGCAACTTCCTAGAGACTTGCTGAATGACATTTTGTCAAAACAAAAATGCTGATAGTGATATGAACAATAAGGTTCAAGCTGAGGTGGTCTCAGGTGGAGATGAGGAATTTGTTGGGAACTGGAGCAAAGGTGACTCTTGTTATGTTTTACCAAAGAGAATGGCAGCATTTTGCTCCTGCCCTAGGGATCTATGGAACTCTGAACTTGAGAAAGATGATTTAGGGTATCCGGTGGAAGAAATCTGTAAGCAGGAAAGGATTCAAGAGCTGACTTTGGTGCTGTTAAAAGCATTCAGTTTTATAAAAGGGAAACAGAGGATAAAAGTTTGGGAAATTTGCAGCTTGTCAATGCAATAGAAAAGAAAATCCCATTTTCTGAGGAGAAATTTAAGTTGGCTGCAGAAATTTGCATAAGTAATGAGGAGCTGAATGTTAATCCTCAAGACAATGGGGAAAGAGTCTCCAGGGCATGTCAGAGATCTTCATGGCATCCCTCTTTCTGTGGTACCAATTTACTGTAATTAGTCAATTTCCACACTGCTAATAAAGACATACCCAAGACTAGGTGATTTATAAAGGAAAGTTTAATTGACTCACAGTTCACCATGGCTAGGGAGGCCTCAGAAAACTTACAATCATGGCTGAAGGGGAAGGAAACATGTCCTACTTCACATGGCAGCAGGAAGAAGTGCTGAATGAAGAGGGAAAAGCCCCTTATAAAACCATCAGATCTCATCAGAACTCACTCACAGTCATGAGAACAGCAGTATGGGAGTAACTGCCCCCATGATTCAATTACCTCCCACCAGGTCCTTCCCACAACATGTGGGGATTATGGGAACTACAATTCAAGATGAGATTTGGGTGGAGACACAGCCAAACCATATCACATACCTTCGTATTCAGCAAAATGAGTTCAAAAAATGTGCACACAATAAGCAGACTATGATAGCAGCTTTATTCGTAATTGCCAAACATGAAATTATCCAAGATGTCTTTGATAGGTGAATACATAAACAAACTTTGGTACATTCATACAATAAAATGTTATGCAGCAATCAAAAGACATGAGCAACCAGATACAAAAATACATGGAGAATCTTAAATGCATATTGCTTAGTGAAAGAAGTTAATCAGAAAAGGCTACATTCTATATGATTTTAACTATATGGCAGTCTAGAAAAGGCAAAATTATGGAGACAATAAAAAAGATCAGTAGTTGCCAGGAGGTTGACAAAGGAATGGGAAGGAAGAATAAGGAAAACATAATGTATTTTTGTATTGTTTAAATAATTTATTTATTGTTGAAACACTATAAAAGGGAGCAAACACTGTAATTATTAACTTTAAACTTATTCTTAATTATATGGCAGGGGTTCAGCAGGGGCTTTGTGTCTAAAAATTAGTAACATTATTTGGTTTAGAGAGCAATTCCAAAGTTGATCATCTTTCAACTGACATAAACGTTCATGAAATAAATATTTATTTATAATTTCACAAAATCTACACCTTTTGAGATGTCACTATCAAACTAAATAGCCTAGATGTCCTTTATAAATTTTATGAATTTTATGTTTCATATTCTCTTGCCACAGCCATGGGATTAGCATGAAATACAAGCTGCTAGCAGCAGCGATCTATGCTGAACTATTAAGATGGGCAAAGCATAGGGCAAGAAGGATCACTGCTATGATCATGGCCAAGTACACAGCATTGATCTCGAGATGTGTTTGAAGAGTGGGCCATGAGGTTGCTCGGGAATAAAAGAGAAGATGGGTTTGGATAAAAGCATTTTGATGCCTTGGAGCAGACTAATAAAACATTTCCATCGTTAACTTTTGGCTTCAGACGTATGTCTTCAACAAGAAGGTCTCAGTTTCCCTATAGTAACTCCATCCTTTAATAAAAACTTTTTTTTTTTTTTTTGAGACAGAGTCTTGCTCTGTTGCCCAGGCTGGAATGCCATGGCATGATTTTGGCTCACTGCAGGCTTCGCCTCCTGGGTTCACGCCATTCTCCTGTCTCATCCTCCAGAGTAGCTGGGACTGCAGGTGCCCACCACCACGCCTGGCTAATTTTTTTTTTTCTTTTAGTAGAAATGGGGTTTCACCGTGTTAGCCAGCCAGGATGGTCTTGATCTCCTGACCTCATGATCTGCCTGCCTCGGCCTCCCAAAGTGCTGGGATTATAGGCATGAGCCACCGTGCCTGGCCAATAAAAACAAATTTTAAGAGGCTGGTATCCAAAAGCATTTCGCTTCTTTCCTTCTTTTCTCTCTTCCTTCTTTCCATCTTTTCTTCCTCCTTCCCTCTCTTCTTTTTTCTTTCTTTTTATACTTTCTTTCTTCTATTCTTCCTATTTTTCTTCCTAAGTCATTCACTAATTGACTGTCTTATGATGGCTCTGCTAAGCACCCAATTTTTAACAATAGAGACACAAAGAAATACTGAGTTGTAAGTGATAGAGATACAGAGAGACAGAGATGTTGTAGAAATGCATTAAATGCATGGGTGTCCAAACTTTTGGCTTCCTTGGACCACTTTGGAAAAAGAATTCTCTTGGTCCGTACATAAAATACACTAACACTAATGAGAGCCAATGAGCTAAAGAAAAAGATCCACAGTTTTCATTGTATCCACCATCAGAGATAAGCAAAAAAGTCCTTGCATTCAAAGAGTTAGACACAACTGCTAAAGGAACTTAATCTAGGGTCCTTGAGTCTTGAAGAACAGAATGAGCTATCATATGTGTGGGCAGGGAAGAGTGGGGAGGATAACAAGGGTGAAAGAAACAACTTCAAGTAGAGAAACAAACTTCTGCAAAAATATTTAAATGAGATTTGGTAAATATCACACATTTCCAATATAGTTAGAGCATCTGTGTATAAAGTAGTTCAGAGATGAAGTTAAACAAACAGTTAAGGATTAAGCAATAAAGTACCTTGTAACAAGAAATAAAAAGGTATTGATATGGTTTGTTTGTGTCCCCACCCAAAAGCTCATGTTAAATTGTAAACCCCATAATCCCCAAGTGTCAAGGGAGAGACCAGGTAGAGATAATTCAATCATGAGACAGTATCCTCATGCTGTTCTCATGATAGTAAGTGAGTTCTCACAAGATCTGATAGTTTTGTAAGTGTTTGGTAGTCCCTCCTGTGTTCATTCTTCTTCCTGCCACTTGTGAAGAAGGTACCTTGCCTTCCGTTCACCTTCCACCATGATTGTAAGTTTCCCGAGGCTTCCCCAGACATCCTGAACTGTCAGTCAATTAAACCTCTTTCCTTATTAAATTACCCGGTCTTGGGAAGTTCTTTACAGCAGTGTGAGAATGGAAAAATACAGATACAAAATTCAATTATAATTAACTTAGCAAGGTCTAGAGAGAGACAAAGCAGTGTGAAGTTCAAGATTTGATAATAATAGTGACAAGTTAATTCAAGGTTTATCCTGTGCAAGACACTATACTTAGAATGATATGCATAAAATGTCATTTAATCCTCACACTAACACTATCAACAAGAATCCTATGTGTATCATTATTGAAGAATGCAAGATGGTTGAGGATTATATTTCTTAATTTGTCCACAAATATACCACTAGTTGATTAAAACTCAGGTCTTCCTAACTTTAAAGTCCCAGTCCTTAATGTAGTGACATGAATAAGCCTGAAAAATGTGTAACTATATTTGCTTTCACTTGAATATAGAGTAAACATATTTGTATTCATTTCTAAGTGATGTGTAAATGTGCAAATATTCTTCAATTGCAGGTTAAAGACAGAATTAGAGACAGAACTTACATTTTTATATAGCATAGGTAAAGTGGGATTATAAATTAGTGCAACTGATTTAAAAATAATTTAACCCTTTTCCCATTTGCCTTGAGAATAGTTGCCAGTGCCACTTGCAGCTGCAGCATTTACTCCACAATAAACTTGCCATAAAAATATCTCACTTTTATTATTATTTTTGCATTGCTCTAGTATATTGACTTGGAGAACAGAAGACATCATGCTATTTATAGCATTTTTGTTTTATTAGCAGTATTCCCATTTACAAATATAGTGATTCTCGATCACTGAAAATGTCAAATTCTAGAAAATGTGGCATTTCTGCACATGATGTTAACGTCATTCTCGAATACTTCTTTCGATTCATCAGATTCATCATTTGATGAATCGAAAATGGCATAGTTTTTTAATCTCTTGTGGGTATGCTGCATGATCAGTCCATTACATCGGATTAATACAAGTTCATGTTATTTGTGTTATGGTGAAACAACATTAAAGAAACCCATGTAAATAGGTTGAAGTCTAAGTATAACAAAATAATCCTTTAATGTCATCGAACCTATAAAAGACACATGTTTGAATCCATTATCTTAAGCCTTAACATGGTACCATGGTGCATCCATCTTGATGAGTTTCATTTCTATTACAATTTCTATTACAATGAAGACATTCTCTACCTTTCTTGGCTCTCTGTTAAGTCTTCTCTTTTTCACCTTCTCTGTCTAGATTTCTGTTTCTTTATTGATCTCTTGAAAGAACTGGAGAGGAACAGGGCAGAAGAACAGGATGTTCTTCTGCTCTGTTACTTTTTCAGTCATCAGCAAGTTTCCAAGAACTTGCTCCTTCATGCTAGAGACCTAGAGACCTCATCTGTCTATAGCGTCCTGTCTGTCTTTGTGTTAGATTATGGAAAACATCTCTCTCACAACCACAGTCATCCCTATCTCCATCATCATGGCCACTTGCATATCTCCAGCACAAAGTTTCCCCAGCTAAGCATTTTCTCCAGCCACCTTCAGGTATTACTGTAGATCCTTCGTGGAGAATCTTCACTGCACCAGAGTAACACAGTCTTTAGTATACAATATAACAAGTGTTTTTGTTTCACTGGTATAGATAGGATCAAATGTATTTTTCATTTGCACGTGAATGTTAGCAGTTCTTGTTAAGACCTATGTTAACCTTTCCACTCTTTCTCAGACTACAGTCTGAAAAACATTGATTGATATGACATTCTGCAGCACATCACTCTGGTCTCACATATGGACACCATTATTGTAATTTTATCAGGTGAAATATTAATGGACACTATCCTAAATGTCCTAGTAAGAAACTTTTATACTAATGAGTAAAAGGTAAATCCCTTAAACATTCAGGGGTTGCTATTTGAATAAAACTTTTAGAGGCACAATGGTCATGCCAGTACATTACATCTATGATAAAGCACAAGTCATCACACATATATACCCTACCAGTATGAGAGAGGCACAGTGGGCTTCCTTGAGTTTTGTAGGCAGAATATACTGCATATTGAAATACTCCTCCAAACCGATTATCAAGGAATTCAGAAGTTACTTTTTTTAAGCAGCTGTCTAGAACAAGTCCTACTGTGATTCAGATCCAGACTGAGTTGTAACCTTTCTTGCCTCCTGGACCATGCAACCAGATAGATTTAATATGTTTAAACATTTTACTAGTAAAAAAAAAAAAAAATCTGTTTTTAGAATCTCTGAGAAGACCTAAGAGGGGAATCACATTAAGAACCCAAGATTCTTAAACATCTGAAAATGTTTTTTATTTGAGGTAGTAAAATGTTTTTCATTTGAAAAGTTGATTTTAGAATTGTATGGAGTCATTGATGAAGATGAGTGTTTGATTATTGGTTATAACATGATTCTAGAACTGCAGCTACCTACCATGTATTGGGTACATAGCAGTATTTTAAGAACATAAATTTTCAAGAGTTCTACATGAGGCTGCGGTCTCACCGGAAAGCAGTCACTCTTCTGGAATACATGAATGGCCTTTTAAAGCTTCTACTTAGGGACCAACTAAGGGACTATTCTTTATGGGGTTGAGGTGCTCTCCCCGGGGATGAAATATAGACATTGAAACAATCGCTGCCACAATATGCAATAGACTAAATTGTGCTCCCAACTCCACCGCACCCCCCAATTTATATATTAAAGCTCTAATCCCACTGTGATTAAATTTGGAGACAAGGCTTTTAAAAGGTAATTAAGGTTACATGAAGTTGTAAGGGCACGGTCCTAATTCATAGGAATTGTGGCCTTATAACAAGAGACAGAGATATCTCTCTTTCCACATGCATGCCCTGAGGAAAGGCCAGGTGAGAACACAGGGAGACTGTGGCCATATATAAGCAGAGAGCTCTCACCAGAAACTGAATCAGTGGGCACCTTGATTGTGAACTTCTGAAACGACCTTTGCAAAATTATGACTGAGACAGTGAAAGAGATCTAACTTAACTGACTCCATCTTGCTTCTAACCTCCAAGCTGCCCTTGTTCATTCCTGGGCTTAGGCTGAACTAACTTTGGGAGAAACTTAGTTTATAGTTTAAACAAAAACAGTAACTTCTAGTTGATAGTTTAAACAAAGAAGGTAACAGCCCTTTCCCAAAGTAGTCCTCCTTGCCTGGGAACTAGACTGTCTTTGTAGGACCAACATTTGCCACAAGATTATAAAGTATGGTTTAGGAGTCATGCAGCTGGAAGCCACAAGATTCTGACCCTCCCTAAACTGCTCCTAAGATCAGTGCCTGAGATATTTTGCAGACCCTGCACTTGATGGATCAGCTGGCCCCATTCGGATCAATAAACCGGCTTATCTGATCTTTTGACCCCCACCCAGGAACTGCTTGAGCACAAGAAGACAGCTCTGACTCCCTATGATTTCATCTCTGGCTAGTCAGCACTCCTGGCTCACTGGCTTCCCCCTTACCCACCAAATTATCCTAAGAACTGTGGTCCCCAGATGCTCTGGGAGACTGATTCAGTAATAATAAAACTCCAGTCTCCCGCGCAGCTGGCTCTGCATTAATTCCTCTTTCTCTCTTGTGATTCCCTGCCTTGAGAAATCGGCTCTGTCTAGGCAGCGGGTAAGATGAACCCATTAGACAGTTACACTTCTGAATCTCGTGAACTGTGAGAAAATTAATTTCTATGATTTAACCCACCCAGTCTATGGTATTTTGCTATGGCAGCCCAAGAAGACTAAGACGAAAGGATTGAAGTTTCTGTATAAAGCTATAATAGTGAATAAGTAAATGCAGCAACCACATCCTTAAAAAGGCAAGGGAACCAAGAGCTCCCCCTTCTCGGCGAAGGTCTAATTCACTCCACCAGGAAAGTCATCTACAAGCACCAGAGGAAGTTCCAGTTAGGGAGAAGATAAATCTGGAATGGGTGGTAGAGAAGATTAATGATAATTATTAAATATAATTTATAGATCAGCTGCAGCAGTAAGGATTATAACTTGTCAAATAACTCTTTGATCTTAAGTCCTTTTGGGAGACTGCCACTGGGTTTTATTTGAAGGTTTAATAAGAGAATGGAATAAAAACACGCAGTATGAGTAGATCTGAGTAACAAGGGGGAAGGGACTGGGGCACAGGCTTTTGATGCTTCCTGTCACATCACCTTGACCCACCTCCAAGGTCACTTGCAGCTCCCATGTATCCTGACAAAATTTTACCTTCTGTGCCTACCAATTTTCTCTACTTTTTTGCCTCAAGTTCATTTGAAACCACAAACGCTCACTTAGGCCTACTGAACCCAGTCAGGTGTTGATTCACAGAAGCATTAATACCCTTGGATACAAGCCACAACCAGTAAGTAAATGGTCCATTCTCTTCTATTTCTGAAGTGGCAATTCTGAGGTGTGTTGTATTGTTGTATTGTCCCCCCAGTGAGACAAATACACAGTTGCCCACAATAATAAGAGCACAAGAAAGCTCCCTTTGCCAGTTTTCTTTCTTCCTTGTTTTGTACCTCCTCCCCTCCTTCACACCTGATCTTCAAAAAAAAAAACAAAAAAAAAGCCTGCATCTGAATCCTTCTCTTGGGCTCTGGTTTTGGAAGAACCCTCACTAAGACCATTAGAATATTAATCTTCAAGAATCTAAATGTAGGTTGGGCGTGGTGGCTCATGCCTGTAATCCCAGGACCTTGGGAGACTGAGGCAGACAGATCACGAGGTCAGGAGATCAAGACCATCCTGACTGACATGGTGAAACCCCTTCTCTACTAAAAAATACAAATTAGCCAGGTGTGTTGGTGGGTGACTGTAGTACCAGCTATTTATTGTGTTTCATTGAAACACAATAAATCGATCTATGCAATCTATTCTGATACTTTAGTGAGAAAAGACAGATGATAAACAACTAGATATATAATATGACAAGTGGTCATAAGTGCTGCTTAGACATTTTTCTTAGAAACCTAAAGACATTTACGAAAGTTGTTTTAAACCCCCTGTCTGCTGTACTTGTTAGTACATTTAGGTCTATTGAGGGAAAGACATGAAATATGATGGAAACTGGCACTAGCTTTTGTCATGTTAGAATCATACCTGATGCCAATGACATTCCCTGTGTTACTTCTGGGACTCAGGAGGAGAGGGGGAACATTTTTAATTTTATTACTAGAGCCACAGTAACTATTAGGGATACTGCTTGATTCAGTATGTTTATAATTTTTCATTACCTTGGAGTATATTATATTGTATATTATATTGACTATGATAACTATCATTAGGATTATGGATTTTTTTTTTTTTTTTTCTTGAGATGGAGTCTCACTCTATCACCAGGCTGGAGTACAGTGGCATGATCTCGGCTCATTGCAACCTCCACCTTCTGGGTTCAAGCGATTTTCCTGCCTCCGCCTCCTCAGTAGCTGGGATTACAAGTGCCCGCCACCATGCCCAGCTAATTTTATTTTTAGGAGACACGGGGTTTCACCATGGCCAGGCTGGTTTTGAATTCCTGACCTCAAATGACCCATGCACCTCGGCCTCCCAAAGTGCTAGGATAACAGGCATGAGCCACCATGTCCGGCCAGGATTATGGATGTTAAATCATTCCTTAAGCAAGTATTTTTGAGCTCTCGGTAAGTATTTACAGCAATGAAACACAATAGATAAGTTAATCTATTCAAAGACAGGATAGTCTAGTGAGAAAAGACAGATTATAAACACATAGATATATAATATGGCAAGTGGAATGGGTACTGCTTAGATACTATTTAAGAACCTAAATATACTTATACAATTTATTTTAAAGTCCTTGTCTGCTACATTTGTTAGTAGTATATTTAGGTCTATTATACATGGGGTCATCCTGAGGTGTGTTTCTGTTGAATTATTTATTATGAGTCCCAATTCTCACTTCTTCTTATGTCTACTTATACTTATTTATATATTGGAAACCATCAATGACATACTTAAGTAAGTTTAGATTATGTTGCCCCTCTCCAAAAGATACTGAGTTTCATACTAATAGGAAAATAAATTATTAATGATTCCTTTTGATTCTGTCAAGTTGGTCTGTGTTCTTTGACAAAGTGGATCTACACTGATTTCACGCCTGGTCTTTCAGTGTGTTTCTTACTACTAACGCACGGTCTTTCTTGGGGTTTGACAGTGTGCCCAATGTAATTAGTGAAGTCACTTTAGTCTGGCTGGGTTGGAACTCCAATTCAATTTCTGGTATCTCTATTAATGCCAGCACTGTTGCAACAGCTGTTCCCTGATAGGCCTCACAGAGTTTCACTTTGCCTACTTACAGCCAAGCTTTTGACCAAGAACATGTGGGAATCCTTGTGTAAACTTATGGACCCTTATCCAGCACTTGCATCTCCCTCCTCCTTGTTCTTTTTCTGCAAATCCAGCCACTTCATTACCTCAAAAGTTAAACTCTGCCTTTTCAAATAAGTTTAAGTATCTTAATCTTCTTGGAATCTTACTACATGCATTATAATTAGGAAAATGCACCAAGAAGGAAGGTTAGACAACTGGAAAGTTTACTCATATTTTTTTTTTCTCTTAAGAATCAAACTTGTGTGTGTCCTATTTTTCACTGGGCAGGGGGAAGAATTTCCTTGTGTATTTTGTCTGTTTTATGGTTGGATGCAAGATGAAGGAAAATTTAATATCAGTTACTGTGTCATAGAGAATAGTGCACATTAGACATGACATACTAAAAAATAGTTTTTATCTATTTGATTGTAGTACAATCTATGTGTTAATAGATCACAATAGTTTTCAATAAAAACATAAATATTAATACTTAATTTTAGCAGTCAAAATTTATTATAGCTCTGTTAGCAATCATTTCCTGATCTCTTTTTCCTGAGACCAGAGATGACTTGTTACTTGACAGAAGGTCAAGATTTAAATACCTTTTGTTGCTTTTGTTTATATTTGTATTTTTTTTTTAATTTGTAGATAATAAATACTTGCATCTTGGAACCACGTTGTCTCCGAGTTTCTGCATTATCTGTATTCTCCTATTCTTTCATCTCCATTGCAGCTTTTCTCGTTTCCCCTCCTTTAGTTCTTTTCTCAATTCAAGTCCTTTTATATTCTTGTCAATAGCAACTAAAGCATCCTAAGAGCATTCTTTCCCAATCTCTTCATCTATAACCATAAGTTCCCTTGGTATATTTTTACTGGTTATTGCAATTGACAGTTACACCAAATATTTTACTACTCATGTCATACACTGTCATATGTCATATCAAAACCAAATAGTTTTCTTATCATTGTCCATCTGTCCTTGAAATCAAATCCAAATAATTTTGTTAGTGTTGTTATATCAACATCCCATTCCTAGTACTAATTTCTGCATCAATAAGTTTTTTATGTAATATTTCCTTAACACGCAATTCAAAAATTTCCTTTTTTTAACAATAAATTTGTCCTGTATCCAGTTTGCATCACCTACATGTTAGCTGCAGTTCCCTTCTATGTTCTCTTTAGGATCCAGGATGAAAAACCAGCACTTACTTGTGACTACAGAATTCTGATATGGCAAAGAGAAGAAAGATGATGAAATTGGGCAATGGTTTTTTTAATTTCTGTTTAGAAGTAAAAAGAAAATCACCTATACTCATGTTTCATCTCTCAAATTAAACAGTATGTCCAAGTCTGACATAAGAGAGATGAAAAGTATAATCCTCACACAGCAGGAGGCCTGGGGTGAAGGGTCTTAAAGGAAGGAAGGAAGGAGCCCATACAGAGAGGTAATGTATATTTTGACATTAATTCAATGCATCACATCAGATTTACGTTTCAAAAGTATCTCTTTGGTTACTGCTTTGAGACATTTAAGAAGGCAAGGTAGAAGCAAGGAAACCCACTAAAAGACTACTTTAATAATCCAGGTAAGAGATAATGGTGGCCTGATATAGAGCTTTGGTGGGACTTGAAGAGGAGGTTGTTTCTGGATATGGATATGAGAGCAGGATGTATTGATTGCTTATTTGCTTGGCATGAGAGAAAAAGACAAGAGTGACTTGAAGGCTTATGCCTTGGGCTAGATTTCATACTACCCAGAGTTAGCCAAACTGTGAGGTTTGAGAGCGAAACTCTCAAGACTTCCCTTACTTCTGACACCAACTGCAAATTTGGAGAGCTAGGCCGGGCGCAGTGGCTCAAGCCTGTAATCCCAGCACTCTGGGAGGCCGAGACGGGTGTATCACGAGGTCAGGAGATCGAGACCATCCTGGCTAACACGGTGAAACCCCGTCTCTACTAAAAAATACAAAAAAAAAACAAAAAAAACTAGCCAGGCGAGGTGGCGGGCACCTGTAGTCCCAGCTACTCGGAAGGCTGAGGCAAGAGAACGGCGTGAACCCGGGAGGCAGAGCTTGCAGTGAGCTGAGATCCGGCCACTGCACTCCAGCCTGCGTGACAGAGCGAGACTCTGTCTCAAAAAAAAAAAAAAAAAAAAAAAAAAGTTTGGAGAGCTCCCAAATCCACCCTCAGATTTGACAGTTTGCTAGAAAGACTGACAGAATTCACTGGGAAGCTTTAAAGTACCTATAGTTATAGTTTAGTATGGGGGACAGAAACAGGTCAAAATTAGTTCAAGGAAGAGCATAGGCAGAGGGTTCCAAAGGCACCCTCTTTCATTGTCCTTTTGATAAAGCTGGAATGTGTTCCCCTCCCAGCACAAGCCAATGAGAGAAAATCACCTGAGCCTTCATGTTCAAAGATGTATTTTTTGTTGTTGTTTGCCAGGGAGGTGGAGGGTTGTTGTGGTCCTTTTTACAGGCATGGTTGCTTGATTGCCTACATGTTTTTTTCAGTCTCCAGATTGACTGCTAACATGTGAACTAAATCCCCTATCCTCAACAATTAATTTGTCTTTCTGGTATAGGCAGTCCCCGCCATATAAGCCAATGTGGTCAGCCCCTTCCCTAAAGAAAAATACTCCTATCTAGTATGGTATACATTACCATCTAGAAGCCAAGGACAAAGGAAAGTTCTGGTTTCGGGTAAGGTCAAATTCTTTAATACACACATGCCTATTCTCAAACGAATTATTATGGCCAAGGAGTCTGGATTGTCCTGTGGTTTTAGACCCATTGTTGGTTTCTAGACCAACCATTCTCAAAGTAGGGTGCACTGATTCTACAAAGTGCACTTCTGCAACACAAGGTGACAGTGGAATAATCTTGTTGAGACTTATACCAAAAGACTTTCCTGAGGAGGTGACATTTAATCTGAGTCCTAAAGAATAAGAAGTAAAAAGAGAAAATGAAATAATGTAAATATAAAAAAAGGATTTAGACTATAAATGAAGTTAGTACTTCCAGAGCATAGTAAAATAGGATTGAGCAGCATGAGATTAGAATGAAAATACACATAAAATCAGATTATGCAGGGCAGACATTGTGAGTGCCCATATATTTTGAACTCCACCATTTCAGATACTCAGCAGGTCAGTGGTTGTACTGATATTTTTGTATCTAAGGATTTTTTCTGCCAGCCAGAGCAATAGAGAATAATACACACCAACATACTTCAAATAGTAATTAATGACATATGAAGTGTGTGTGTATGTGTGTGTGTGTGTGTGTGTGTGTGTGTATCATTTGCCTCCCTTTGCAGAGTGTGAGGGTTGATATTCCCCAAAGTTAGTTCTCTCCCCTCGGGATACAAAACCAATCTTCTGCATGGTCTCTGGATCAATACACATTTTCTTGGCTCCTTCAGTTTCTAGTGTCTTTTCCCCACTCATTTATAAGTGTTTTCAGTATTTGCAAAAAAAAAAATCAAAATAATAATATGAAACAAATCTTACTTGCACTTGAATCTTTATTGCTGGGTTTGCTGCAAGGGGAATCAAAACATAAAAGAACAGAAGGAAAAAGAAAGAGGCCGGGTGCAGTGGCTCAAACTTGTAATCCCAGCACTTTGGGAGGCCAAGGCTGGTGGATCATGAGGTCAGGAGATCGAGACCATCCTGGCCAACATGGCGAAATGCCGTCTCTACTAACAAAAACAAAAATAAAAATAAAAAAGCCAGGCCCGTGGTGGTGCGCGCCTGTAGTCCTAGCTACTCGGGAGGCTAAGCCAGGGGAATCGCTTGAACCCAGGAGGCAAAGGTTGTAATGAGCCGAGATTGCGCCATTACACTCCAGCCTGGCAACAGAGTGAGACTGTGTCAAAGAAAAGAAAGAAGAAAGAAAGAAAGAAGAAAGAAAAAAGAAAGAAAGAAAGAAAGAAAGAAAGAAAGAAAGAAAGAAAGAAAGAAGAGAGAGGGAGAGGGAGAAGGAGAGGGAAAGGCAGAGGGAGGGAGGAAGGGAGGGAAGGAGGGAGGAAAGAAAAAAGAAAGAGAGAAAGAGAGAAGAAAGAAAGAAGAAAGGGAGGGAGGGAGGAGAAAAGAAAGAGAAAGAGAGGAAGAGGGGGAGGAGAGAAGGGAGGGAGGGAAGGAAGGAAGGAAGGAAGGAAGGAAGGAAGGAAGGAAAGAAGGAAGGGAGGGAGGGGGGAAGGGAGGAAGGAAGCAAGGAAGGAAGGAAGGGAAGGGAGAGGAAGGGAGGAGAGAAGGAAGGAAGGAAGGAAAGGGAGAGGAAGGTAGGAGAGAAGGAAGGAAGGAAGGAAAGAAAGAAGGAAGGAAGGAAGAAAAATTATTTTTAAACAAGGGAATAAAAATATCTAACAAGCATATTTTAAAAAAATCACTCTGTAAGTAAAAGACATTAATGGAGACAATGGCAAAAGCAGAGACACTATTTAAGAGGCCAAAGCGGGGGGGTGGCGCAAGATGGCTGAATAGGAACAGCTCCAGTCTCCAACTCCCAGCGCGAGCGACACAGAAGACCGGTGATTTCTGCATTTTCAACTGAGGTACTGGGGTCATCTCACTGGGGAGTGCCGGACAATTGGGGCTGGTCAGCTGCTGCAGCTCGACCAGCAAGAGCTGAAACAGGGCGAGGCATTGCCTCACCTGGGAAGCGCAAGGGGGAAGGGAATCCCTTTTCCTAGCCACGGGAATTGAGACACACAACACCTGGAAAATCGGGTAATTCCCACCCCAATACTGCGCTTTAAGCAAACGGGCACACCAGGAGATTATACCCACACCTGGCCGGGAGGGTCCCATGGCCACGGAGCCTCCCTCATTGCTAGCACAGTAGTCTGTGATCTAACCGCAAGGCAGCAGCGAGGCTGGGGGAGGGGCACCCGCCATTGCTGAGGCTTAAGTAGGTAAACAAAGCCGCTGGGAAGCTCAAACTGGGTGGAGCTCACAGCAGCTCAAGGAAACCTGCCTGTCTCTGTAGACTCCACCTCTGGGGACAAGGCACAGCTAAACAACAAAAGGGGAAGCAGCAGAGGCCTGTGCAGACGCGAACGACTCTGTCTGACAGCTTTGAAGAGAGCAGTGGATCTCCCAACACGGAGGTTGAGATCTGAGAACCGACAGACTGCCTGCTCAAGTGGGTCCCTGACCCCTGAGTAGCCTAACTGTGAAACATCCCCCACTAGGGGCAGACTGACACCCCACACCTCACAGGGTGGAGTACACCCCTGAGAGGAAGCTTCCAAAGTAAGAATCAGACAGGTACACTCGCTGTTCAGCAATATTCTATCTTCTGAAACCTCTGCTGCTGATACCCAGGCAAACAGGGTCTGGAGTGGACCTCAAGCAATCTCCAACAGACCTACAGCTGAGGGTCCTGACTATTAGAAGGAAAACTATCAAACAGGAAGAACACCTATACAAAAACCCCATCAGTACGTCACCATCATCAAAGACCAGAGGCAGATAAAACCACGAATATGGGGAAGAAGCAGGGCAGAAAAGCTGGAAATTCAAAAAATAAGAGCGCATCTCCCCCTGCAAAGGAGTGCAGCTCATCGGCAGTAACAGATCAAAGCTGGTCAGAGAATGACTTTGACGAAATGAGAGAAGAAGGCTTCAGCCCATCAAACTTCTCAGAAGTAAAGGAGGAATTACGTACCCAGTGCAAAGAAACTAAAAATCTTGAAAAAGGAGTGGAAGAATTGATAGCTAGAATAATTAATGCAGAGAAGGTCATAAATGAAATGACAGAGATGAAAACCATGACACGAGAAATACATGCCAAATCCACAAGCTTCAGTAACCGACTCGATCAACTGGAAGAAAGAGTATCAGCAATTGAGGATCAAATGAATGAAATGAAGCGAGAAGAGAAACCAAAAGAAAAAAGAAGAAAAAGAAATGAACAAAGCCTGCAAGAAGTATGGGATTATGTAAAAAGACCAAATCTACGTCTGATTGGGGTGCCTGAAAGTGAGGGGGAAAATGGAACCAAGTTGGAAAACACTCTTCAAGATATCATCCAGGAGAACTTCCCCAACCTAGTAGGGCAGGCCAACATTCAAATTCAGGAAATACAGAGAAACCCACAAAGATACTCCCCAGAAGAGCAACTCCAAGACACATAATTGCCAGATTCACCAAAGTTGAAATGAAGGAAAAACTCTTAAGGGCGGCCAGAGAGAAAGTTCAGGTTACCCACAAAGGGAAGCCCATCAGACTAACAGCAGACCTCTCGGCAGAAACTCTACAAGCCAGAAGAGAGTGGGGGCCAATATTCAACGTTCTTAAAGAAAAGAATTTTAAACCCAGAATTTCATATCCAGCCAAACTAAGCTTCATCAGTGAAGGAGAAATAAAATCCTTTACAGATAAGCAAATGCTTAGAGATTTTGTCACCACCAGGCTGCCTTACAAGAGACCTGAAGGAAGCCCTAAACATGGAAAGGAACAACCGGTACCAGCCATTGCAAAAACATGCCAAAATGTAAAGACCATCGAGGCTAGGAAGAAACTGCATCAACTAATGAGCAAAATAACCAGTTAGGATCATAATGACAGGATCAAGTTCACACATAACAATATTAACCTTAAATGTAAATGGACTAAATGCTCCAATTAAAAGACACAGACTGGCAAACTGGATAAAGAGTCAAGACCCATCAGTCTGCTGTATTCAGGAGACCCATCTCACATGCAGAGACATACATAGGCTCAAAATAAAGGGATGGAGGAAGATCTACCAAGCAAATGGAGAACAAAAAAAAGCAGGGGTTGCAATCCTAGTCTCTGATAAAACAGACTTTAAACCATCAAAGATCAAAAGAGACAAAGAAGGCCATTACATAATGGTAAAGGGATCAATTCAACAGGAAGAGCTAACTCTCCTAAATATATACGCACCAATACAGGAGCACCCAGATTCATAAAGCAAGTCCTTAGAGACCTACAAAGAGACTTAGACTCCCATACAATAATAATGGGAGACTTCAACACTCCACTGTCAACATTAGACAGATCAATGAGACAGAAAGTTAACAAGGATATCCAGGAATTGAACTCATCTCTGCACCAAGCGGACCTAATAGACATCTATAGGACTCTCCAACCCAAATCAACAGAAATATCATCTTCTCAGCACCACATCGCACTTATTCCAAAAGTGACCACATAATTGGAAGTAAAGCACTCCTTAGCAAATGTAAAAGAACAGAAATTATAACAAATTGTCTCTCAGACCAAAGTGCAATCAAACTAGAACTCAGGACTAAGAAACTCAATCAAAACCGCTCAACTACATGGAAACGCAACAACCTGCACCTGAATGACTACTGGGTACATAATGAATGAAGGCAGAAATAAAGATGTTCTTTGATACCAATGAGAACAAAGATACAACATACCAGAATCTCTGGGACACATTTAAAGCAGTGTGTAGAGAGAAATGTATAGCACTAAACGCCCACAAGAGAAAGCTGGAAAGATCTAAAATTGACACTCTAACATCACAATTAAAAGAACTGGAGAAGCAAGAGCAAACACATTCAAAAGCTAGCAGAAGGCAAGAAATAACTAAGATCAGAGCAGAACTGAAGGAGATAGAGACACAAAAAACCCTCCAAAAAAATCAATGAATCCAGGAGTTGTTTTTTTGAAAAAATCAACAAAATTGACAAACCGCTAGCAAGACTAATAAAGAAGAAAAGAGAGAAGAATCAAATAGACACAATAAAAAATGATAAAGGGGATATCACCACGGACCCCACAGAAATACGAACTACCATCAGAGAATACTATAAACACCTCTATGCAAATCAACTAGAAAATCTAGAAGAAATGGATAATTTCCTGGACACTTACACTCTTCCAAGACTAAACCAGGAAGAAGTTGAATCCCTAAATAGACCAATAGCAGGATCTGAAATTGAGGCAATAATTAATAGCCTACCAAACAAAAAAAGTCCAGGACCAGATGGATTCACAGCTGAATTCTACCAGAGGTACAAGGAGGAGATGGTACCATTCCTTCTGAAACTATTCCAATCAATAGAAAAAGAGGGAATCCTCCCTAACTCATTTTATGAGGCCAACATCATCCTGATGCCAAAGCCCGGCAGAGACACAACAAAAAAAGAAAATTTTAGACCAATATCCCTGATGAACATCGATGCAAAAATCCTCAATAAAATACTGGCAAACCGGATTCAGCAGCACATCTAAAAGCTTATCCACCATGATCAAGTGGGCTTCATCCCTGGGATGCAAGGCTGGTTCAACATTTGCAAATCAATAAACGTAATCCAGCATATAAACAGAACCAAAGACAAGAACCACATGATTATCTCAATAGATGCAGAAAAGGCTTTTGACAAAATTCAACAGCCCTTCATGCTAAAAACGCTCAAGAAATTCGGTATTGATGGAACGTACCTCAAAATAATAAGAGCTATTTATGACAAACCCACAGCCAATATCATACTGAATGGGCAAAAACTGGAAAAATTCCCTTGAAAACTGGCACAAGACAGGGATGCCCTCTCTCACCACTCCTATTCAACAGAGTCTTGGAAGTTCTGGCTAGGGCAATCAGGCAGAGAAAGAAATCAAGGGTATCCAGTTAGGAAAAGAAGAAGTCAAATTGTCCCTGTTTGCAGATGACATGATTGTATATTTAGAAAACCCCATTGTCTCAGCCCAAAATCTCCTTAAGCTGATAAGCAACTTCAGCAAAGTCTCAGGATACAAAATTAATGTGCAAAAATCACAAGCATTCTTATACACCAGTAACAGACAAACAGAGAGAGAGCCAAATGATGAATGAACTTCCATTCACAATTGCTTCGAAGATAATAAAATACCTAGGAATCCAAATTACAAGGGATGTAAAGGACCTCTTCAAGGAGAACTACAAACCACTGCTCAGTGAAATCAAAGAGGACACTAACAAATGGAAGAACATACCATGCTCATGGATAGGAAGAATCAATATCATGAAAATGGCCATACTGCCCAAGGTAATTTATAGATTCAATGCCACCTCCATCAAGCTACCAATGAATTTCTTCACAGAATTGGACAAAACTGCTTTAAAGTTCATATGGAACCAAAAAAGAGCCCGCATTGCCAAGACAATCCTAAGTCATAAGAACAAAGCTGGAGGCATCACGCTACCTGACTTCAAACTATACTACAAGGCTACAGTAACCAAAACAGCATGGTACTGGTACCAAAACAGAGATGTAGACCAATGGAACAGAGTCCTCAGAAATAATACCGCACATCTACAGCCATCTGATCTTTGACAAACCTGAGAGAAACAAGAAATGGGGAAAGGATTCCCTATTTAATAAATGGTGCTGGGAAAATTGGCTAGCCATAAGTAGAAAGCTGAAACTGGATCCTTTCCTTACTCCTTATACGAAAATTAATTCAAGATGGATTAGAGACTTAAATGTTAGACCTAATACCATAAAAACCCTAGAAGAAAACCTAGGTAGTACCATTCAGGACATAGGCATGGGAAAGGACTTCATGTCTAAAACACCAAAAGCAACGGCAGCAAAAGCAAAAATTGACACATGGGATCTAATTAAACTAAAGAGGTTCTGCACAGCAAAAGAAACTACCATCAGAGTGAACAGGCAACCCACAGAATTGAGAAAATTTTTGCAATCTACTCATCTGACAAAGGGCTAATATCCAGTCTCTACAAAGAACTCAAACAAATTTATAAGAAAAAAACAAACAACCCCATCAAGAAGTGGGCAAAGGATATGAACAGACATTTCTCAAAAGAAGACATTCATACAGCCAACAGACACATGAAAAAATGCTCATCATCACTTGCCATCAGAGAGATGCAAATCAAAACCACAAGGAGATACCATCTCACACCAGTTAGAATGGCAATCATTAAAAAGTCAGGAAACAACAGGTGCTGGAGAGGATGTGGAGAAATAGGAACACTTTTACACTGTTGTTGGGATTGTAAACTAGTTCAACCATTATGGAAAACAGTATGGCGATTCCTCAAGGATCTAGAACTAGATGTACCATATGACCCAGCCATCCCACTACTGGGTATATACCCAAAGGATTATAAATCATGCTTCTATAAAGACACATGCACACATATGTTTACTGTGGCACTATTCACAATAGCAAAGACTTGGAATCAACCCAAATGTCCATCTGTGACAGACTGGATTAAGAAAATGTGGCACATATACACCATGGAATACTATGCAGCCATAAAAAAGGATGAGTTTGCGTCCTTTGTAGGGACATGGATGCAGCTGGAAACCATCATCCTTAGCAAACTGTCACAAGAACAGAAAACCAAACACTGCATGTTCTCACTCATAGGTGGGAACTGAACAATGACATCACTTGGACTCGGGAAGGGGAACATCACACATCAGGGCCTATCATGGGGAGGGGGGAGGGGGGAGGGATTGCATTGGGAGTTATACCTGATATAAATGACGAATTGATGGGTGCTGACGAGTTGATGGGTGCAGCACACCAACATGGCACAAGTATACAAATGTAACAAACCTGTACGTTATGCACATGTACCCTAGAACTTAAAGTCTAATAAAAAAAAAAAATAAGAAGAAGAAGCCAAAGCAGTATCTGGGTAAATGATGATAGTGATTTGGATGAGGTAGAAGACAGATGATACAAACAGAAGCCGGCAGATTCAAGATATATTGAACTTAAAATTGACCAGACAGCTTGTTGAGTTGGATTTTCGGGGTGTACGCAATAGGGGGACTAATAGTGATCTCTACAATGTTCGGTGATATTACTTTATGAGATGACACAGTCAGGTGTAGGAAATTTGTTTGTTGGTGAAGATGATCAAGATCTCCATCTCAAGCATTTTAAGTTTGTCTACAATATGCTTAATTGGAGATTTCTTTTTTAAAATGTTTTAAGTTCAGGGTTACAAGTGCAGGTGTGTTACATAGGTAAACTTGTGTCATGGGGGCTTGTTATTTCATCTTTCAGGCATTAAGCCTAGTACTCAGTTATTTTTCCTAATCCACTCCCTCCTCCCACCCTCTACCCTCCCACACACACACCCCAGTGTTGTCCCCCTCTACATGTCCATGTGTTCTTACCATTTAGCTTCCACTTAAACATGAGAACATGCAGTAGTTTCCTGTTCCTGTGTTACTTTGCTAAGGATAATGGCCTCCAGCTCCATCCATGTCCCTGAAAAGGACATGATCTCATTCTTTTCTATGGCTGCATAGTATTCCATCGTGTATAGGTACCATATTTCCTCTATCCAGTCCATCACTGATGGGCATTTAGGTTGATTCCATATCTTTGCTACTGTGAATAGTGCTTCAATAAACATACAGTACATAGACATGTGTTTTTACAATAAAATGATTTATATTCCTTTGGGTATTCAAGAAGGCATTTGAATATATGCTTAGCACTAGGAAGAAAGACTCAAACTGGAAATTTAAATTAGGGATCAGTTTATAGATGCATTTCAGTCAGAGGACTGAAGGAGATTGATTGCCTAGGCAATAATCCATATTAAGAAGCAGAAAAGAGTAAATGAACAGATACCTGATTAAGGTAAATAACTAATGTTCTTGGGATTCTATAGATTAAGTTATATATAAAAAAAAGTGAAATAAAAAAGTTTAGTAAGAAAATATGTATAATATTAGGTTCAGTACAGTGGCTCATGCCTATAATCAGGTCAGCCCTTAGAGAAGCCAAGGTGGGTGAATCACTTGAGCCCAGGAGTTCGAGACCAGCCTGGGCAACGTGGTGAACCCTTGTTGCTACTAAAAATACAAAAATTGGGCAGGTATGATGGTACACACCTGTAATCACAGCTACTCTGGAGACTGAGGCATGAGAATCACTTAAATCTCGGAGGCAGGAGTGGTAGTAAGCCAAGATCACATCACTGCGCTCCAGCCTAGGCAACAGAGTGAGACTCTATCTTAAAAATAAATACATACATAAATAAATAATAAATAGATAAATAGGCCAGGCATGGGGCTCACACCTGTAATTCCAGCATTTTGAGAGGCCGAGGAGGGCAGATCACCTGAGGTTGGGAGTTCGAGACCAGCCTGACCAACAGGGAGAAACCCCGTCTCTAATAAAAATACAAAAGTTAGCCAGACGTAGTGGCACATGCCTGTAATCCCAGTATTTGGGAGGCTGAGGCAGGAGAATCGCTTGACCCCGGGTGGGAGAGGTTGCAGTGAGCTCAGATCATGCCATTGCACTTCAGCCCGGGCAACAAGAGTGAGACTCCGTCTCAAAAATAAATAAGTGAATAAATGAATAAATACATAAATAAACGAAAATATACATAATATTATGTACACAGAAAATAAAGAAAGCCTTTATAGGTTTAATACCATAGTAAGAAGTCATAAAAAGTTTTGTCCATAAAAATAAAAAGTAAATGAAATATGTACATCGGGACAAACTATTATAATAATATAATTAAAAGGTAAATGTCACACTGAAAAAATGGTTTTATTATATTATGTATTATATGTATACTTACATATATACACATAATATAATATGTATACATTCTCTGTATATTCATCAGAATATTATGTATATTCATCAGAAATTTTTGTCTTTTTAGTAGAGACAGGGTTTCTCCACGATGGTCAGGCCGAACTTCTGACCTCGTGATCTGCCTGCCTCGGCCTCCCAAAGTGCTAGGATTTCAGGCATGTGCCACCATATCCTGCCTGGTTTATACAATTATATATATATATAATTCTATATATAATGGTATACAGAGAAGTCCAACATTTTGATTGAAAAAAGACATGGAATATAAACAAAAATTAATGAAAATTAGAAATTTAAATCTCTAACAAGGATATTCAAAATACAAATGAATAAAAAAAGTCAAGTTTACTGTTAAAGAGGGACATCGAATTAATTATTTAGTGGCTATTTTTCTTTATTAAAATTAAAAATTTGAAAATTATTATATCATATGTGGGCAAGTTTATGAAATGGAATCTCTTGAGTTTTCAGTGATAAAAATGTACGTGTTACAATGTTCTAGGTGGATTTTTTCAATAGTTTTTATAAAAAGTCTTTAAGTTTTGATATAGCAATTGCTACTCTAGGAATTTATTTCCAAAACAATGAGGGACATATTAAAAAATTTACCTAAAGAAGATAACACCAAAGATGTACCTTGGTAAATTTGGGGATTATACAATTTTTTTTTTTTTAGGTGGAGTCTCACTCTGTCACCCTGGCTGGAGTTCAGTGGTACGATCTTGGGTCACTGCAAACTCTGCCTCCTGGGTTCAAATGATTCTCCTGCCTCAGCCTCCTGAGCAGCTGGGATTACAGGCACACACCCTCACACCTGGCTAATTTTTGTATTTTTTGTAGAGATGGGGTTTCCCCATGATGGTCAGGCTGGTCTCCAACTTCTGACCTCGTGATCCACCAGCTTTGGCCTCCCAAAGTGCTGGGATTACAGGCGTGAGTCACTGCACCCTGCCCTGTTTATACAATTTTATTTGGGTAATATGAAGAGAATATCACTAGTTATCATTTTGATATCAATAATGATATAGCTATATCTCAGGACTCCATGAACTTCATCATAGAGCTTGTGATAGAGTTAGACTCAGAAATATTAAACTTATGAGTACCTAGAAGAAGGAACAACTCAAAGAGCAAGGGTATTGTGATGGACTCTTAAAAAGGAAAGCTTCTCAGTGTAAATGTTGATACCTTCTCTTTAGACCACAGTCTTAGGCATTTTGATTTCCAATTACAATAAAACGTCAATGAGGTCAGAAGAACAAGCATTACAGGGACAATTAAAATACAGAATAGCTAATGCCAATAGGGTTAATTTTATAAAGTCTTGCAAGAATTGATTAGACCTTAATGCAGGAGACACCCCTTCTAGGAATTAATGGCCTATTGAGAGTGTAAGTAATAAGCAACTTTGAGCTATTCTAATTCATACTTAATTTCATGATAAAATCATCCCATAGCTAGCATCCAAAAATACAAATTCAGAAATAGAGTTTGTGTTAGGTTTTAATTATTTTATCTCAAATTAACTCCATGCCTAAGCAAATAATAAAAGCTTTTAATGCACAAATGTTTGCCAAACTGTTAACTTCTTTTATATTCTTTGTCTAATTCAAGACATAATAAATATTTATTGTGTGTTGTGTACACTTCTCTGAACAACTTGTAATTAATTTATTGCTAGACTAAACAAATTATTTTGACTCATAGTTAATCCTTAAATTATTAAACACATTGTTTCTAAATGATATATATAATTTATATTTATAATTAAATGTATTCTAAATGAGAGGGATAGCAAACAATACTGTTAATATTTCTAATAGGCACTTTTCTTTTCTACAAACATGGTTTGAAGATAAATGAGTTCAGCATAATTTGTATTCTCTGTTTTAACATTTGAGAATCTCGTTTAAATAAACCAAAGTCTCAAAGGTAAGTGAAAAAATTTGAAGTGATTTTAGAAATAATATTCTCTTTCAAATAAATTACCATAGATCTTTATTTCTGCATAAAAAATTCCACATAAAACATTCTTTTGAATGCAGGGCTGACACGTATGATTGTACAATCTGTAAACTACACAGAAGGATAGAAGCAAATGAGATGTTGGGGGCTGAAATCCCCCAAACCTCTGCTAGTCAAGGCACTATGGGAGATACTGCCTAAAATCTGGATAAAAACTCATAAGTGAGTCACGTAGCCTAGAGATGGTCCTGATTTAATACATTTTTGTACTTCACAGAATTATTACAAGTATAGTACATACATATAATTTTTTTTTTTTTTTTCTGAACGGTTTTGAGGTTAAGTAGCCAACTAGGTACTCATTCACTTTGTAATAATTTAGTGTCCCTTTGCTATAATCAGGGACATCCTCCTATGTAACTACTATACCATACAAGCAGAAAAGTTTATATTGCTCACCACCAGCAAATCCTCAGATTCCACCCAAGTTTCACTAAATGTCCCCAGAATGCTAAGATTTTCACATTGCCTTTAAGTGGTCATGTCTCTTTTGTCTCCCTCACCCTAGGACAAAGCAAATTTAACTCTCCCAAGAAGCATCAGCCTTACCCTGAGAAATCAAGTGAGGCATTCCTGCATTCCTTCCCACCCTAAGGGAGCTCTGATGTCTTATGTCAGTTGGTTTCTGCTCACGGGCGTCCTTCTCTGTTAGAGAAACCAACTGGCATGAGACATCAGAGCTTTGCTACTACACAAGCCCACACCCACAAATACTGCATGGTAACCTTGCTTCCTATGTTTGGACCTTAATAGCCTGTGCTAAGTAAACTCCCACATGGACAGTTTCATTACCTCGCCACACCCCTTCTGAATTGTTTCAGACATTGACATGCTTACCTTCTCCTGTGCAACCTAGCAGACATAAAACTGACTTGGTTCAGAAGGAAATGGATGGCAGGGGAAAAAGGAATGATAAACTTTTGCATATTTGTTTTAAGTTACTGCAGTAGGTCACATTAATTATACTCTTCACTTTATGACATATTATCATCTAAAGCAAAGCCTCATCTTGTTTTATTTATTTTTAATGTGTTTGATAACATGTTTATATGTCAATTTGTTTAACTATATTATATGGAATGATATACTTAAATTTTATTACAAATTATATTTCATCAATTATTTTTTTATTGGCCCCACTCCTTCCTAGAGTTTTAAAAAATATTGTCTTTTATATTTTACATAACCAATAGTTTGCTATTTGAAATCTGTTGTTGATACTCAAAATTCTCCCTCTATTGGCTTGGGTGTTCACTCATTTGTTCTTTTGTAATAGTGATTATTCTTTAAAATGTATAATGTATATATATATATCAAAATATAACATTATATCTCAACCTTCTTTCCAAATAACTTTTTAGAATTCTTAACCTTGATTTTTCCATCCAAATATATTAGCTATTTTTCTTTATTTTTATACATTTAACCTTTCCAAGTACCAATGATGATTATTACTGTATATTATTATAAACATTGTTCTTACACCGAAAAGAATTTCAGCTTATCTTTAGACAGTATTTTAATAATTTCCCTGTGCTATATTTATTTTGCATCCCAAATTCGTCTTCTGGGATCATTTTCCTTCAGCCTATACATATTATTTCGATATTACTTTACTTAAGATCTATTACAAACTATTCTTTTGAGATAATTTGCCTACTTTTCATGAAGGTCTATTTTGGTACACTGAATCTATATTGTGTCTTATTCTCATAGTCCCATAAAGATGTCATTTTTAAAAAAAATTTTTTTTATAGAGAGGTGGTCTCGCTATGTTGACCAGGCTGGTCTCAACCTCCTGGCCTCAACTGATCCTCCCATCTTGGCCCCCCAAAGTGCTAGGATTACTAGCGTGAGCCATCATGCCCAGCCTAAGATATCATATTTTATCTTGTGAATTGCTGTTTTTATTGGTCATTCTTAAGTGGGCAATCTAACTTTTCCTCTCAGGCTGACTTACAAATTTCTATTTGCCTTTGGTGATCTCTGACTTCTAGATGTATCCAATCTCTAGGTATACACCAATATGTCTAGATGTAGATTTAACTTTTTTGTGTGCTTGGTATAAAATGTTGAGAAGGTGGTTTTGATAATATTTGAAAGTCATTTTTGTTAAAAGAATTAAAACATAAGGGTAAAAAATGTTTGAACTGATAAAGAACAACCTAACCCCTACACAAAACTTAAAGAAAAAAAAACAGTAAAAAGGCATATTAATGATGATGTTAGAAATATTCCTTTAGGTCAGTCAAATATTTTTCACTTCCTACACAATGCAATAAATATTCAATAAATATTTAAAATATTTTTCAATTCCTACAAATGCAATAAATCCAGGAGAAAAATATTAGAAATAGAAAGGCAGGAAAACTGCCATTTTCTTCCATCAATATCATTCTACCTGCTGAACATGAAAAGAATCTACAGGCAGTCTGTTGGAATTAAAAAGCTGTTGGCAATTTCATGGATTTATGATTCACAAAATAAGAAGTTTCTTGCACATCATTAAAACTCGATCAGACAAAATATAATAATACAATGTATACAATTCACAATGGGAACAACAATAACAAAAGTGTACTTAGTAATAAGTCTAATAAAATGGTATAGAGTTCTTAGGGAAAAAAATGTGAAATTTTATCCTTAATATTTTATAGAAGATTAAAAGGCTAAAATAAATTTTATATGACAATTTCTATGAAAAAATAATAAGTAGAGAGAATTTGCCTTTTCAAATATCAGAATATATTTTGCAGTAATCATTAAAATAAGATGATGCTGATTCAGTGACATGTTGATTTACTACTGTACTTGAACACAGAACCCATAAATAAACTATTCATCACTATTCAGTTATCTACTGACATTGAAAGGCAATTAGATCCTTACCTCTGTGTAAAAATAAGTTACAGATAAAGATATAAAAACATGAATGTTGACAAAACTTTTGAAGAAAATGTAAAGAATATTTTTATGTGTTTCCATAAAAATATTAAGAAGGACTTTATGCATTTGTATATAAAAACAGTAATATTTCCTGAACAAGTCACAAAAATCCCTAATACGAAAGAAAATAACTGACATCATTTATTATTTAAAAAACATAACGTTCTGTACAATAAAAGTCACTGAAACAAATATAGAAGATGATTCTCATATTGGAAAAATATATTTTAACAACAATAGTTGTTATAAGATTAATTTCTTCAGAAATAATCTCATATAAATAAGAAAATTAAAGATATGCCAATATAATAATAGAGCAAAAGATGTGAATTGGCAGGTCACACAATAGCAAATGTGAAGTGGGCAACCTGGGTTCTGAAACTATACATACTAAGTTCAAAAGCAACTCAGTAACTTACTAATTATGCAACTTTAGGCAAAGTGCTTCTGTTAGGGCCCTCTTCACCAAAATAGCAGTGACAATACTATCTAACTTAGAGATGTGCTATGAGAACTAAATGGTTTATTACTTGCAAAAGTTGAGAACAGCATTTGGCACAAGGTGAAAATCTCAATAAATGGTACCTATTAGTAAGCTGTGTCAGTCAGGTTACTAGATGCAGGCAACAGAAATAGACCTCATTGAACAGAATCAGTGCAGTTTATTAAAAGTGGATTTAGTCAAATGCAAAACTTTGGGAAGAATGAACATTGGATTGAAGGAATAATAATATAGGAAAAATTATCCAAACAATACAAAAACATAGTATTCATGTTAAATTAAAAAATATATAGAACCATATTTTGTTGGAGTATGATATATAATGAATACATTAAAAACGGTGGGAGAGATGACTTATCAACCTCAGGAAAGGAGTTACCTTAGGGAGAAAGATGGAAGCAGCATGGAATAGGGATGAGCTTTAATGGTTTATGCAGCATTGTATTTTTTTAAAAAAATAAAAATACAAGTGTTAAATAAGTCACAATGTCAACATTTGTTAAATCAAAATAAAGTAAACATGAATGTTTATTATTCACTAAAATAATCGATATGTTTTAAATATTTCATAATTTCAAGATTTTTTAAACAGGCTCGATGCAGAGCATTATTTTTTCACGCTTGTCAGAAACATTCCTGCTTTATTTTATAGTTATGTGTGTGCATATTTTGACTCTCTTACTAAATAGAATTCCTTGACAACACAAGCAATTTTTTTTTCTAAAATATCATTCCATAACTCGGATGACAGTGTTTGATACATAACAAGAATACAATAAAAGTTTTATAAATGAATGAGTGAATGTTTTACTGGGCACTTCGGCATTTAAAATTTTCAGTACACATGTCTGTAAATAATTTACAGGAATACCTACAAAGAACCTTCCTAATTTATTCTAAAAATAGAAAACAACCCCACAAATATTTTTCACTGGGCAATATCTACTTAAAATAGGCACAGAAAAGAATTATTTGTGTAACTCCAACTGATTTACCATACTTTTCCTTCAATTGCTTTTTTATTTTAAAATAAAGTTTTAAGAAATTTATTCATTAAAATTTATATTATATTTTGTTACATTTTGACTTTCATAAAATCAGTTCTAGTGATATAGATAAATGCTCAGAAGTTTTTCAACCTCAACTGAATAGCCAAGAGTAATTGGAGGGAAATAAATTAGAGGCTGACAACAATGAAAGTGTTTTTAATTCTTTAGTGAATAATTTATGTTTTCCTCTCAACAAAAGCAAAGAATGCAGTGTGTTTCCCACAGGGTCAGATGGTTAATTATTTTAGGTTCAAAAATATTCTTTCATTATTTTATTTTAGTTTAAATTTATTTATGTAAGTCATTTTTTTTCCTCTCATGATAGAATAAAGTAAAACTAATCAAAATGAGAAAGGTCTTTCAAGACAAAACAGAGCAAAATCAAGGGCTACTTTTGGAAAAGAAAAAAGGTGCTCTAGGTTGGCCACACACACATGCTTAGTTTAATGAGAGATGCAAAACAATCTGATCTGACCTGAATATATGTTTGAGGAACGAAGATCTAAGAGAGTGTTTTACTACTTTACTTTGGGGTGTGTGTTTTTTTCAAGTCAAAATGTGTGAAATATTGTTAGAGCCTCCAATAAGAATTTAAGCCCTTGTCTCTACTTTAAAGAGAGACAAATAAGCTGGATCTAAGACTATAAGGTGTAAGAAAGGACTATGTGTATTTGCTTTAGTACTATGTGTCTAGTGCTTTACACAGTGTTGACACATTGCAGGTTGTCAATAAATACTTGGTGAATAAATAAAGAATGAAATATACAGAAAGGTAACTTCAAAGCACTATGAATAGAGAATAAAGAGTATCCAATTCTCTCTGTGGTTGTCAAGACGTGACACTAAACTGAGGGTGAATTTGACCTCTTAATTCAGTTTGAGAAGACTGAATATTCTGCTTTGGATAAAACGCCAATCAATTCAATTGTATGGACGAGTCATAGGAACTTGGCAACCCCTTACACACACATCCAGGCATCCACAGGGTGGACATTAACCCCAAGATCAGGCAATCAAACCCATCCTGGCAAACTGACGTTAAGAGAGGAAAGTGAAATTGTCATCCAGAAAATGATTTTTTGACTTACAGAAGTTTTTTTTTTTGGTAAACTCAAACATGGATTTTTAGCAGAGAAAAGATGTGACAGCATCACCAGAAATTCAAACTAGCCAGTTATATGTCCCTGTTTAATACTACACAATATGAGAGTTTAAAATTAGGACCTTGTATTAGGTTTTCCTCATAAAATGATTCACATCTTAAAAGTCCCCTTTGCTTCTATCACCTCACAGAATCTTTAAAATCCTTCATGAAGAAGTTCTAACATCTCTCAGTACATCATCTCCCTTTTTTTTTAACCCAACTACCTTTATCTGAACTGTGGAAATAGACTCTCTACAACCTTCTTTCAGGATTTCAACCCTCCTACTCCAAATTCCATCCTCTTTAGCACTACTATATTGCCACAATGCAATTTTAATCAAATTCTGTATTAACTACCCATTGGCTATAGGATAAGTTCCAAATGGTTTAGGATAAATATCATTTCTTAAACTCCTGTCATACAATCTAAGTTTCAAATACCATAAACTATTTGAAATTTCACAAACATGTCATGTTTATGTTTAATTTTCCATTTTTCTATAGATTGTATTACTCTGCCTAGAACATGTATAAATAATGTTTGTCACATGGCAGTATAGTCATTTGTTTGCATGATTAACATGAATACTAGATAGGAAAGCTTGAGGGGAGAATGATTCCTATTTACCTTTCTAACACCTGAACATAGCACAATGCCCAGCGAATAGTTGGTGTCTAATACATGTTTGTAGATCATGGTTTATTTTCCATCATTATGAGATTCAGGAAGGTCAGGTGATTAACTAAATACTTCATAGATTAAAAGATCAATATTAAAACACAGTTCTTATCATTCTTAGTTTGAAATTCTTTTAGTATACCTGTTTCCCAACAGGGCAGAAGAATGTCTCAGAAATCAATGCATAAAGAACCGTCGTAGATTCTCTGAACTTTCTCAAACTCAAGCCATTTGTCACGAGGGATCAGATAGAGGGGAGGATTGAATAAGGAAAATAATCAACTTCATGGCTGTTTGTGTCCTCAGCTTCTTTCTAGCATCAGTTCAGTAAATTCTGTATTGTGAACAATGAAGTGAAACTGAATTTTTTTCTAGTTAGCTTTTCATCCTATAGATGAGTACTGCCTCAATAAATGACCATCAGCTTATTTCCGCCTGAAAACCCATCTTTATTCTTTCCTTAGTGCATTTCTCTCTTCTTATAAATGGATACTTTAGGACTTGCAAACTTAATTTATATGTTCTATATGATATCTGAATGCTGATATTCTTGCTACATTTCTTGCTTTATTAATTCAGTGAAACGGCCTGGATTGAACTTCCATTGAAATACATTTTAATTATTTCCAGATTTTTTGGATCAGGAGATCTTAGACTTTTGACTTTTTTTGGGATTCATTTTTGTCTTTGGCAACTTTCTGTGGACTTTGGTCTTCATGGTTTATCTTAGATGCTATTTTCTTCATTATCATTTTTTGCTCAAAAGAAATAAAAACAACAACCTGGGAAAGAATAACTAAAGCATGTCTTCATTTTAATTTTGTAACAACTTTTGAACTGTGAAAATGAAAATATATTCAATTCACTTGTTGACAACAAGCTGACCAATAAAGACATTTATGTAACTACATCTAAACATTTGAGAAATGTCTACATTTATAGATGATGGAGCAATTATTAAAATATCCAGTATATGTTATGGCACAAGATAATAGGATTTACTACAGAAAGTTACAAGAGAAGGAGCTTTCTGGGGGATGCTTATTAAAAAAAAACTTGAGGTATTTCAGCAGTGTGTGAATAGGGGATGTTATTAAAAGGATAAATGCATAAGAAAAGGAAGAGAATAGATGGTTTCTAATATTCTTTTCAACACTGAAATATTATAATTCTATGACAATGATACCCATGATTGGTTCTCAATTAATATTTGACTGTTTACTTCCATATAGCTGTGTACGTATAAAACAAACAACAAATACATGTATACTCAAATATGTCTAATAGATGTGCAAATAATACATTTTAAAATGCATTTACCATCCAAGGCCATAACACTTAAAGTGTGTAATAAGTATGTTTTCAGGAAGGTATGAGCTTGGAGTATTATTATTGTTTTCTCAAATAATTTGTATATAAATATGGAAGCAAAGGAAATGATGGAGTCTCGCTGAAGTGGCCTAGAAATCCAAGAGAAAGAAATTATTTTCTTAGGTGAAGTGAAAATGATTTGTGCAAAGGGGAGACTTTAAGAACTATGCAGCAAGAATGATAATTAAATGTGAGTTGACTTTGTACTTGGAGTCCAGTAACTCCTTTGGGGAGTCTTTAATACCAGGTGAGAATGTCAACATTGTACCACTTCATGGATTATAGAGACATCGGTGTGAACTCATGTGTATCTTAATACAGATGGTTTCATCTAGAAATATTTATAGATATGTACATATAAACATGTTAGTGTATATATAGGTTAGTGTATGCCTACACAATTATGTGCTCTGTCAGCTGAGAGGGCGTAAAAGAAATGTCACCCCAGTAACCATGAGCATAACAAGTACCCAGCAATTGATATTTAATGCTATTCTCCAGTAAAACCCAGTAAGGTGACTTGGAGAAACTGCAGATTCTAGGATAGAATAGACAATGATTCTACTAGTAGAATAGGCAAGAGCCAGGAGCATCTTGTATTTAATTAGAGAAAGTTATAAGAAATTATAATTACAAGAAAGTGGATTTTGCCAGAATTAACAAGGAACTTAAACAAATTGACAAGGGAAGAAACAAACAACCCCATTAAAAAATGGGTGAAGGATATGAACAGACACTTCTCAAAAGAAGACCTTTATGCAGCCAAAAAACATATGAAAAAAAGCTCATCATCACTGGTCATTAGAGAGATGCAAATCAAAACCCCAATGAGACACCATCTCACACCAGTTAGAATGGTGATCATTAAAAAGTCAAGAAACAACAAATGCTGGCAAGGCTGTGGAGAAATAGGAATGCTTTTATACTATTGGTGGGAGTGTATATTAATTCAACCATTGTGGAAGACAGTGTGGTGATTCCTCAAGGATCTAGAACCAGAAATACCATTTGACCCAGCAATACCATTAGTGGTAAAGGATTATAAATCATTCTACTATAAAGACATAAGCATATGTATGTTTACTGCAACACTATTTACAACAGCAAAGACTTGGAACCAACCCAAATGCCCACCAGTGATAGACTGGATAAAGAAAATGTGGTACATAAACACCATGGAATACTATGCAGCCATAAAAAAGAACAAGTTTATGTCCTTTGCAGGGACATGGAAAAAGCTGGAAATCATCATTCTCAGCAAATTAACACAGGAACAGAAAACCAAACACCACATGTTCTCACTCATTAAGTATGAGTTGAACAATGAGCATGTGGAGAGGAACATCACACAAGGGGGCCTTTTGGGAGCTGTGGGGCAAGGGAAGGGAGAGCATTAGGACAAATACCTAAGGCATGTGGGGCTTAAAACCTAGATGATGGGTTGATAGGTGCAACAAATCACCACGGCACATGTATATCTATGTAACAAACCTACACGTTCTGCACATATATCCCAGAACTTAAAGTAAAATTTAAAAAAAAAAGAAGAAGAAAGTGGGTTTTTAAAATCTTACCATTCAGGGATATCCTAAAATGACATGAGAACTAACCAAAAGAGGTCCCAATAGCCAAAACTGAAACAATTTGAGCAACTACGTAACATAATATTGGATTATAACCCAAAGTGTAAAGTATGGTCATGAGTCCATGCTTACATAAATAAATAATAAGTGAGGGAGAATAAACATATTCTAAATGTTTTATGTAGATAATCCTCTTAGAAGGATAACTCCTCAATCCTTAAGTGTGGCTATGCATAGTGACCGTTCTCCAAAGATTAGAGTAGGGAAAAAGAGGAAAGAATAAGTTTACAGTCGAGAAGCCTGACAAACCTTACCTCAGCCAGGTGATCAAGGTCAATATCAACAGTGATAAAATCTTGTTAATAGTATATACCCTTGATATGATTTGATGAGAAGGGCATTTTACCTCTGTGGCCTTGTTCCCCCAAACATAATTCCCAGTCCAATCATGAGGAAAACACTAGGCAAATCCCAGCTGGGGGACATTCTACAAAATATCTGACCAGTATTCCCCAAAACTGTCACAGTAATAAAAAACAAGGGAAGTGTGAAAAAATATCATAGCCAAGAGGAGCCCAGGAGAAAATGACTGCTAAATATAACATGAAATCCTTTATGGAACCCTGGGACAGTAAGAAGCTATTAGGTTAAAGCCAATAAAATATGAATAAAGTATAGACATTGTTTAATTTTATTTTGTATTTAATTTTTTTAAAGAGAGGGTTGTTGCTCTGTTGTGTAGACCTCCTGGTCCCAAGAGACAGCTGCCTCAACCTCTCAAAGTGTTGGGATTACAACCCTGAGCCACAGTATGCAGCCTGAATTTTATTTAATAATAACAAATCAATTTTAGTTTCTTAATTATAATAAGAATACCTTACTAATGCAAACTGTTAATGAAAGGGAAAATTGAGTGTTAGATATATGGGAACGTTCCATACTATCTTTGCATTTTTTCTGTAAATCTATAACTGTTACTAAATAAACTGTTTATAAAATGTGCATGTGAACATATTGAAGTAAAAAATAAAGGAACTTATATGTTTCTGCTGGTGTTAGTAGAATTATCACAACACATAATGTTGGCTTTTATATTATTACCCCCCACTGCCTGACACCCCCAAACCCCTCACTTCCACAGAAAAATCACTAGGGACTTTTTAAACTGGACATCTGTAATTTGCTGCTAATAAAAGAAAAGGATTTGATAATAAGCAAATTTTTTTTAAGTTTGTTTGAAGACAAGGTATATTTACAGTAGCACAGAAAATGCACAGCTGAGAAGAGTCTTGAAGGTGTAATGTCTTTGAACAACCAACAGGCAGTTATAACTCAGCAAAGGATGTAACAACCAGTAGCAAAACAAAAATGAGAGATGGGAAAGCAGTATTTTTTTCTTTGATTTTTATTTATTTTATTTATTTTATTTTATTTTATTTTATTATTTTATTTCTGAGTCAGGCTCTCTGTCACCCAGTCTGGAATGCAGTGGTGCAAGTGTAGCTCACTACCACCTCAAATTCCTGGGCACAAGTGATCCTCCTGACTTAGCCTCCCAAGTAGCTGGGACTACAGGCATGTACCAGCACACCGAGATGGAAGTAGTAATTTTACAAAAGCAAAACATACCGCTTACTTATTACCAGAAGAGAAGTTGTTTGATAATCTAAAAGTGATGAGAAATCATGGAGGATGGTTTGTAGCAGGAATACTTGTTCTGAATGACTTGGAGGGAAAGTGTGTGTGTGTGTGTGTGTGTGTGTGTGTGTGTGTGTATGTGTATGTTTGTTGGTTTTTGTGAGGTAGGGGAGACTATTTTTGTGATTCAGTCAACTCCAATTATTGCCACAATGCACTTTCCTTCAGAACTGCCTAACCAGTATGGCACAGTAGGAAAAGCTACAGACATCAAGCCTGTAATCCCAGCACTTTGGGAGGCCGAGACGGGCGGATCACAAGGTCAGGAGATCGAGACCACCCTGGCTAACACTGTGAAACCCCGTCTCTACTAAAAAAATACAAAAAATTAGCCGGGTGAGATGGCGGGCGCCTGTAGTCCCAGCTACTCGGGAGGCTGAGGCGAGAGAATGGCGTAAACCCGGGAGGCGGAGCTTGCAGTGAGCTGAGATCCGGCCACTGCACTCCAGCCTGGGCGACAGAGCGAGACTCCGTCTCAAAAAAAAAAAAAAAAAAAAAAGACATGCTAAGATAATGCATGCCAATTCCTTCCACTCTTGTGGTCATAGAAAGGCCTGGACTTCCAGGCAAGTCTCCTTTATTCCAAGCATCCTCTTCTTTGACTCAACTGATACATACAAAAGCCATAATTTCTATGTGTGCCCTCTGTGGAAAGGCTGAGGAAGGCCTTTTGGGAATACCAGTCACTCAGAACAAGAAAGTTGGTAGTCTGAACATGTTTTGTAATAGTTTAATGCTGAGGAACAACTGTCCTTTGAGACAATTAATTTAATGTTTTATCAGTTAATGGAAGCCTGGGTCTTGCAAAGGACATATAATGTGAAAACGGACAGCAATATTGAGATTTTATCAGATATTTGCTAATTATATCTCAAGCTCAAGACAAATTTCAATTCATATAGTTATGATATAATGTTTGTTATGAATACAAATAAAAGGAATGAAATAATTTTTTCTTTAGTCTTATATAGCCTAACCTAGCTTTGTATTATACTACAACTGATCGAGTCAAATTAGAATCTACACCAAAAAGTTCTTGCTTTGGGATAAAACACAGTACGCACAATAAGGTGTCTCTCTCTCTCTCTCTTTCGTGTGTCTCCCTCTCTCTCTGTGTGTGTGTGTGTGTGTGTTGTGTGTGTGTGTGTGTGTATGTGTGTGTGTGTTATTCTCCAGCCTAGCTGTCTAGCTGTTCCTTACCCAAATATGCTGTGCTATATATCCACATGGTTTTGGGCACCTTGCTCTGCTCATCTAGGTTAAACATTCAATACCTGGAAATAAGTACCAAATAACTCAAAAATTGGGATTAGCTGTGGAGCTCGTATTTCAGGACATAATAAAATGCATTCTATGAGGTTCAGATTAACCAAAAAGATTACCCAGTGGTTCCTGGATTCTGAAGTAAACATACAATAGGCTAGACAGAAATTGTCAGCCTGTCATTATAATACTGGCTGTTAACAACCACAATTAAGGCAGACTGCATATCAATTATTATTTGTCTGGAACATCAACTTCCGTAAGCATAAAAGGAAGTGAGGCAGCCTGCATTGCTGTCGCCTCTCTTCAGCTAATCAGTACTGTTTTTAATGGCTTCATCTGCCCAGGATCAATTGTCTAATAGGAACTGTGCTCTGTCAGTTAATAAGGTGAGAAACTGCAGAATGTGATTATGTCTGGCTCCAAAATACTGCTTCAAACACACTAAAGCAATCATGTGAATAGACCAAGGCAGTACTTTTTGTCTAATTCTTGGGCAAACATAGTTGTAGTACCTTTATGGAACAAAAAAAGAAAAAAAGTTTGAGAAAGAAAAAAATGGAAGATTTAAAGAAAAACACAAGACCACACACACCCTCTGGAAACCTCAGTTAAGGAAATAAAGGAGCCAGCAGCATTGTAAAGTGGTATTTAAGGAGAATTACCATAATGAATGTTGATGCAATGATAAAACCTATTTTCCAAAAATGTTTTGTGCAAAAATAAACGTATGTGGTTGTCCTGATTGGAACATAAACTATGCTCATTTTCCAGTCACAAAATGCAACTCAGTGAAGAAATGGGCACTGGGGAGATTTATTTGTACTCAGTTGGCTTTTAGCACCTATTATCAGATTTATATAACACCTCTGATTTGAATACCTGTGCTAAATAATAGACTGCCTAGTAAATACTTATCTGAAAATATAGTTTATGCTATACTTTTTAAGCAGATATAAGACTGGGCTCATGGAATAAACCCAAACAAATAGAGACGAATGTTAGAAAGAAGTCATTATCTTGAGAGGTAGTATAGTGTAGTGGTTATGTACTTGGGGTCAGGAGCCATACTCCCTGGATTTAAATCCCAATGTCACCACTTACAGGCTTGCATAACTAGGACAACTTTACTTTTCTGTGCCTCAGTTTGCCTTATCAATAAAATGGGGATTGTAATCACAGGAATGTTACGAAGATTGAATGAGTGTGTCAGGTAAATAGAGCACAACCTGGTACAAAGTAACCCTTATAGAAATGTTAGAGATTACTGAGATTATTCTAAAAATAGTTAATCTTGATCAGCTAGTTGAACAGATGCTTGTAGATAATTTCTGAACCAACAATTCCCAGCATGTACCCTCTCTATAGCTTATTGACATTGCAAGAAGAATCTGATTGACTCTACAAATATTATACCTTGAAACGCACCAATCCTCTAAAACCATGGTTTTCAAAATGTTATGCTCAGATCAGCAGTGTTAGAATTTTTTGAGAATTTAGAAATGCAGATTATTAAGCACCCTACCCCCCCCCACCCCAGGTCTGACTGAATTAAAAATTTTGAGAGTGGAGTCCAGCTATGTGTGTGGGGGTGAGTGGGGGGGAGTGAAGGGGCAATGCAATTTTAAATCTTGGAATTATACTTCTTACACAAGAAACCTAACATTTGTTAAAAATAAACACACCTAAGATTTACTTATTTCAATTCCAATAGAAATCTAAGCATAGAGCTATCCAATGACATGTCTGCCTTTCTTCATAACCATTTAGATGTCTGTTTTAGAGAGCAGGTTCTTGCCACTGAGATCACCTAGGCTGAACTCTTAGCTCTATTTTTTTAAATTTATAATTGATACATAATAATTGTACAAAATGATGGAGTACAGTGTGATATACAAAGCATGCATACATTGTATAACAACCAAATCATGGTAGTTAGCATATCCATAATTCTAAACATTGATCATTTTTTTGTGGTAACAAAAATTCAAAATCATTTCTTCTGGCTATTTTGAAATATACAGTACATTTCCTACTGTATAACAGAACACCAGAATTTATTCTTCCTGTTTAAATGTAACTTTGTTCCCATTGACCAGTCTCTCCCATTCCCCCCACCCCACCACCCTCCCCAGTCTCTGGTTGCCGCTATTCTCTAATCTCTACTACTATGAGATCAACATTTTTATATTTCATTTATGAGTGAGGTTTGTGCAGTGTTTTTCTTTCTATGCCTGGCTTATTTCACCTTACACAATGTCCTCTAGGTCTATCTGATTTCCTTCTGTTTTATGGCCAAATAGTATTCTATTATATAAAGAGAGACCACATTTTCTTTATCCATTCATCTACAGATGGACACTGAGGTTGATTCCATATCTTGGCTATTATGAATAGCATTGACGTGAACACGAGTGCAAGCATCACTTCCAAATACTGATTTCATTTCCTTTAGATGTATATCCAGTAGTGGGATAACTGATTATATGGTGGTTCTATTTTCAGTTTCTGGAGGAACCTTCTGTTTTCCATAATGGCTATACTAATATACATCCCATCAAAAGTGGGTAAGTTCCTCTTTCTCCACATCCTCCTCAGCATTTGTTATTTTTTTGTCTTTTTGATAATAGCCATTCTAACCAGGATGAGGTGCTATCTCACTGTAATTTCATCTATATTTTTTGTAGTGATATTGAGCATATTTTTATGTGTTTGTTGGCCATTTGAATGTCTGCTTTTGAAAAATATCTATTCAGATCTTTTGTCCAATTTTTATTTTTTACTCTTTAGTTTTTTGAGTTTCTTATATATTCTGGATATTAACCTCTTGTCAGATACATAATTTGAAAATACTTTTCACCATTGTGTAGGTTGCCTCTTTATTGATTGTTTTATTTGCTGTGCAGGGGCTTTTTGATTTGATGTAATTCCACTTGTCTTTTTTTTTTTTTTTTTTTTTTTTTTTTTTTTTTTTTTTTGCTTTCCTTGGCTGTGTTTTTGCTGTCTTATTTGAAAAAATGTGTGCCTAATCCAATGTCATGAGACATTTTCCCTGTTTTCTTCTAGTGGTTTTATACTTTTGGGTCTTACATTTAGGTCTTTCATCAATTTTCAGTTGATTTTTTTTAATGTGGTGAGAGGTAGGAGGCTAGTTTCACTCTTCTGCATGTAAATATCCAGTTTTCCCAGGACCATTTATTTAACAGACTGTTACTTCCCCAATGTATTTTCTTGGTGCATTTATTAAAAATCAATTGGCCATAAATGCATGAATTCATTTCCATTGGTCTGTGTCTGATTTTATGCCACTACCATGCTGTTTGGTACTATAGATTTACTGTATAGTTTGAAGTCAGGTATTGTGATGCCTCCAGCTTCATTATTTTTCCTTAAGATTGCTTTGGCTCTCTGAGTCTTTTGCATTTCATATAAATTTTAAGACTTTTTTTTCTATTTTTGTGAAAACTGTCATAAGTATGTTGATAGAGATTGTAGACTGCTTTGAATAATATGAACGTTTTACAACAAATTGTGTTTAAAAAGCCTACCCAGTGATGCTAATGGCTATGGGCTCTGAACTTCAAAGAAGCTAATAAACCCTAAAACTCCAGATGTGTTCCTCATTACGAAGAATAATGTTTAAACTACTTAAAACATAAAATTCTTATTAAATGGATAATATGATTGTTCAAAATAACAGGAATTTATCCCTATGTTCATGTCACATATTTTAAGATTCTTTTTTAAAAATTCAAATCTACTAGCTAAAACCCCTAGCTATAGTTAGAAAATGTTTTTTAAAAGAAATAATAAATTCTAAGTAAATAAGACAATAGTGTGAATCAAAACCTTTTTTTTTCTACTTTGAGATCTTGCATAAAAGTGCCATAGATCATACACTGGTTTAAAGAATCCTGGAACCCAGTGGTTCCTTTATTGGTTAATTATTAACTATTAATTATATAATTAATTGTTAAACTCTGACTTTAGTTTTCTCCACTTTCATGAAAATATGTAGTATTCCTGTTATAATGGTACAGTATAGTATGCAAATGCTTATGACACTATGAAATCTATTGACTTTATCTGGCCTGCAGAATTGCTTTATTTAACCAGAATGGTGTTTCAAAAATCAGGAAAAATTCTCATAAAAATTACAAATTCCAGTTTCTCTTGAAACTATGAGGTCTTACAATATCGGACCTGCATTACCACCAGTCATCTGTCCTCTAAGACCAAGTAGTAGCCACTACTCTCTTGGGTTCAGAGCTTGATGGCCCCTAGCTCAGCTGAGCTCACTCTTCTCACCTGCCTGGGCACTGCAGGCGTCTGATTTTGGACCTCATTCTAAAACGTCTGGCAAGAGATCTCCTCAGTAAATGCCAGAGCTCTTCCAAGGCCATCTATTTTTCCCATTTATCCATTGGTAAATGTTTAAATTTACCACAATATAATTTTTCCAATGGTTTTTTGGAGTAGAGGGTGGGATAATGTGTTAGTAAATTTTTAAATCTAGATACTGTACTATCTTCATTCCCTTCACATGTATGGTCAACCAATGAAGCTATTATATTTTTGTTCATTGCTTTGGGCCAAGCAGAAAAGAAGGAATTTGGCATACAATGGAAATCTGTTACTGGAGTCAATATCAACTGTGAAAGTTAGTGTTCTGTATGTGAAAACCTAGATTTGACCACTTCAAAGTTAGAATTTTAAAAATTAGGTCATAAAAAATAAGTCAAATCCAAATGTGTTAAATATAATGTATGGAACAGGCTGTTACCACAATATTTTTTCAAACAAGAATTACTTGCTAGAAATAGCAGTTTAGTTATGTCTGGAAACTTTGGTTTTAATACTAGTCCAGCTGTGAGTGACTTTGTGGATTTGAGCTAGTCATTTAACCTCTCAGGTCCTTAGGGTACTTTTCTACAAAATGAGGAGGCTGGGCTCAGGTACCTTCCAGCTCTCAAAGTCTATTCTATCATTCTAGGATGCTGGGGGCAGACAATTCATTTCAGTTTTTTGTATAAATGACATCCAGTGTCATGAAATAATGTGTCAAGAGCAGCAGCAGGGTCTTTCTATCTTGAATTTGGTTTGAAGCCAGCAGATAGGGTTGCTTGAATTCATTTTCTTTCTTTGCTGAGGGGATAGGTTTGATGACCTAATGGGCCTTTTCCATCTCTTGTATCTTTGATGAGGCTACTAGGCCTCTGAGTTGGGAACTGCAAAGAGTTACCGTGGTGAATTCTCCTTTGTAGTGATTTTCTCTTTTTGATCATGTTTGATATTTTTGCAATTGTGCTTTGATTCAGATTATATCCACTACATAGCTCAGTGTGCTAGTGAGCTGAGACTTTGCTAAGATATAGACGCACAAGTATAGAAATTAAAAATGACAAGCTAAAGTATTGCTGCATGCTGTTTATATATATTATTTGAAGTAGTTGGTTGTAGGTCAGTGAAGTTCCATAATGGTTATATGGGCTTCAACAAAAAATAGTTATATATATTTTTCTGTAGTTTACTAGAAATGACAACAATATCTCTTTCCCTTCTGTTTTTTTTTTTTTTTTTTTCTCTTTTTCCCTTAACAATTCCTGAAGTGCATATTTCATTCAGTCCCTTCAGGAAAATAAAATGAATATTTCACGAAAATGGACTCTAGCTTTAAGATAATTTGACTGCATGCAAAATAAAAAATATATATTTTTTTTTCCAGGAAACACAAGCTCAGGAAAGAAAAACCAAATTTTTTTACATATCTTACCATTAAAAATAATCTTCTACAGCATTCCCAACAGTAAGGAATAGAAAAATCCTATGAAGATAGATAATTACCCACAATATAGAGTAAAGCCACTAAGCAGAAAAAGAATTTTCATAGATAGTAAACAGTTTCGTTGCTGTCTACTAATTCTGAAATTATGTGTGTGTATATATATGTGTATATATATATATATAAATATATATATACACACACACATACATACACATAAAAACTGATCTATCTATCTACAAATTATTACCAAATTCACTATCTAAAGTTGAGTTCTCGATAGGGCTTTCAATTCTGTAAGTAATCTGGAAAAACACTGAATTTCTTTTTATATTTTGGAGCCATCCCCAAAACCAACTTCAATTCATAGGAGCTGAAATTGAAAGAATAAGACAGGACACAAAAGTAAAAGCTCCAAACAGGAGAAGAAAGATGAAAAATTTGCAACTATTCTCCAAAATGAGTTGAAATTATTTTAAAAACCTAAGAATTAAATGTCAAATATGAAACAATAGGAATTTTTCTTTTATTAACATTCTTTTAACATTAAGAATGATAGGAACACCAAATTTTTATGAATTAAGTTTACATTGTTCAGAAAGCATGATAAATATATTAATAGTAAATGAATTGAACAAAGGTCTTGAATCCAATTATAGTTGCGAATATTTGTCAAACTTTTTCTTCATAAAATTGCTATTTAACGTTCAAATAGAAACACAATAAAATCTTGACATTCCCTCTTAAGTAATTTTAATGCATAATATAGTTAAATAAAAAGTAATTTTAGTATTAAGTCTTTAGTTAGAAGTAATCTTAGCCAATACCAAGATTGTGAGACTGATAAACACATTCTTCCATACCATGCCAGTTAACAAACTGTTGAAGTTATGATCTATTACTGTTTTGAAAAAAAAATGCTTTTATTTTTAAATACATATTTTGGGGATACAAAGGCAGGTTTCTTACATGTATTTATTTCATAGTGGTGGAGTCTGGGCTTTTAGTGTTCGCATCCCCCTAGTAGAGACCACTGTACCCAATAAGTAATTCTTCACCTCTCACCCCCCTCCCACTCCCTTACCTGTGGTAGTCTCCAGTGTTCATTATTCCACTCTCCATATCCACATGTATCAATGGTTTAGTCCCAAGTTATAAGTGAGAATATGGAGTATTTGGCTCTCTGTTTCTGTGTAACTTTACAAAGGATAATGGTCTCCAGTTCCATCCATGTGGCTGCAAAATACTTTTTTTTTTTTTTAATAGCTGAGTTGTATTCAATGGTATACACATACCATGTTGTCTTTATCCATAGATTAAATTTTGACTCTCATTGTTCTTGTTTCAAAACAGAGGTCTTTTATTGAAAAACAATATTTCTATTCTTGGAAAAGCATGAAGGCTAGAATCAGATTCGCGAGAAAATAAAAGTAGTCTAGGGAAAGTTAACGTTTAAATTAGGCAAAGAAGATATGCTTGACAAAGATATTTTCCACTGAGTCACTCTCCCTATCCATTTTTCTAAATTCAAGTCATGGCCAATAAACAGAAGTTCCTATTCCCATGGGTATTCTAGTTCTTACTGTTAGTTTTTTATTCACTGTTTTTCATGACATTCCATGCCAAAGGAATCTGTTTTTCTTTTTTTAACAAAGGTGTACATCAAAATAATTCTTCGCATTGATAGAAACAGTTCATGAGAATGTAATCAATAATCTTTATTTGACACCAAACCAATCACATTGCCCAGCAGTGAAAAAGAAGTTTCTTCAAGAGCAATAAGGAACTACATTATACTATACTTTTAAAATTCAAGTTATTTCTAAATTTTTATGGCATTAGATGAGCTAAAAGCATGTTCAATTAAATTAATATAGTCAAAACACATTTTGAATAAACTATTGTATAGGAGATGAGAATCCAAACAATTTGGCTAATTTTAAAATTCTCCTTAGGAATTGAATGATGATGAAGAAGAAATTCAACTCTGTAATAGAGTCAAGTGTCAATAAATAAACATCTGGGAATATATTTAAAAATCTTGAATCAAACATTTAAAAACTAATAATATAAATAGATAAAATGAAAAGAAGTAATGAAATCAGAGATAATTGGTCTTGAGATTAAAAAACGTCAGAAATGAAGATTAAACTATAAGGTATCTATAAACATTAGATTTGAAAGTAAATTCAATAAAGCATACAGAATTAAAATGAGAAAACTACCATGAAAATAAAAATAAAATAAGAACTAAGTAAATGTGGTCAAAAGAAAAAATGATTAAAATAAGAGAAGTAAAAAAGATCCAAATTAACCACAATTAGAGACTTTGAAAAAGGAAAAACAAAATAATGTAATAGAAGTAATATGTAAAACTATTATCTAAGAAAATTTTCTATATATAAAATGGGAAATAAGTTTAATGAAATGGGCATATTTGTATTCTATGCTGCATAATAAATTAGCTTGAATTCTGCAACTTTAAGTTATCATCTCATAATTGCTACAGATCATGATTCTGGACATGTCTTAGTGAGTCTTCAGCTCAGTGTCTCAGAAGGCTGCAAAGTATCAGCTGAGCTGTATTCTCTTCTGAAGGTTTGGCTAGGAGGGAAGTGCTGTTGGCAAAATTCATTTTCTTGCAGCTGTATTACTGAATGCCCCAGCTTCTTCACTGATATCAGTCTGAGACCACTGTCATGTCACAGAGCCCACACATGGTTTTCTGCTACCTGACATTTCCACTGTTATTTCACAACATGGCAGTTTGCTTCCTTAAATATCAAAGGAAAGTAAGAAGAAATTTGCTAGGACGACGCAGTCTTATATAACATAACAAAATTGTGGAAATGACATGCGTTTGCTAAATTCCATTGGTTAGAAGAAAGTCACAGTCCCCGTCCATAGTCAAGGAGATATAATTACGTATGAGTATAAATATCAGAAGGCAGGGATCATTCATAGTCATCTTATGGTCTCTGTTACATAAGCCAATCACGTTTAAAAGATTCAACCAGCAACAAACTGAAACAAGTTGAAAATCCCCATTTTACTTTGCCTTCGTAATTTAGTGTCTCCGTAAGATAATGCTATTCAAACAGCTGTACAGTATAAATAAATCAAGGTAAAACATGAAGCAAATTAAAAAATAAACTGTAAAAAGAAAATACATTGAAATTAAAAACCAAATTAGCAATACAAATTCTCAATAAATATTTTACAAAATAATTTTTAAAAAGAAAGAAAAAAACAAACTAAATATCAGCACATTGGAATATATTTGTTAATAGTTTTTTTATCTTATTTCTACTTATAACCAAAACTTCTGTCTTCTCTGTATCATATTCTCTACTTTCAAATATTTTGTTAATACTTAATCTGTAAATATGTATTAATTATTTGCTATTAGTAACCATATACCAGGCACTGTAGTAGGCATGCCTTCATGTCTTCAAGTCTTAACAATATAATATTGTTATAAGTTGGAACCCTCAATTTTTAACTGGAAGTACATTCCACACTTGCAAATAAGTACAAATACAAATTCTGGAGAAGCAATCTAATACTTTGCTGTTTGTTTCCGTTATACTCATACTCTTTGCCTCATTTGGTGACATTGATACTTGTTTCCTCTTTGCCTCCCCCATACTCCACTTTCTCATGACTTGACTCCCCTTATTCATACTAGAATATATGCTTCTAAATAACCTTCTATCTCTGCTCTCAGCTCTGGATTTGCCATACATCTAGAGCCACAGAAGAGAAATTTCTCCATCTCGAATCACATGGGATCTTACTAGATGGACAAGCATCCCTGCTTGTCAATATGGGGGAAAGATTAATTTCAGCCTGAGCACTAAACAGCGCAGCTCAGAAACATCTCCAATATATTTCTTTCTGCTTCAATCAACGTCACCTTCATTATCATATCCCCCATCATCATCATCAATACCACTGAACATTTGTCATGTAGCTCCAAATATTCAGGACAAATTGAATGCCAAATACTTTGAGTACATTAAATTAAGTCAGATAATTATCTCTTGAAATTTTATTATCACCATTTTAGAAAAGCTGAACAACCCCAGTTTCATGGAGGTTAAATGACTTGTCCAATATCTAGTTAATGCCAGAGCTAAAATTCAAGTAATAGTTAACCACTGCACTCAACTGCCTCCAGTTACCAATGTTTATTGAGTGTTTAGGGTGTATCACAACTTAAAACTTCATTTCTTTCAATATTTAGTTATAACATTCTACTGCAAGTTAGATACAGTTAAAGTTTGCCACATAGGTTATTGACTTAAGAACCTTAACTTCCTTTTAGAACAGAGCTGATTTCTCAAAACTTTATAGTAATCATTTCATTCATAAAAGTTAAAGAGTTATGGGGTTGTAGATAAGAAAGTCACATAAAATCTCTTTGCCAGCTTTATTGAAAATAGACTAAATCTATATATAAAACCTCAAAATCCATGATTATGAAAACTGAGACTATTATTAAAAGGAGCTGCTTTTCTGTAATGAGAGGAGACTGCAAAGTGGGCAAAATAATTCAAAGACGTATGCAAGTTAATGTTATAAATTAAACCAAATCTCTTTGATCTCCAAAATATAAAGAGCAAAAATGAAGACTTGTTAAACTCAGTGAAAGATCTCAGTAAACAATAAGATGAGAATGGACTCTGTGTCATATACATTCAACATGGATGAGTCGCATTATATGGACTGTTGATCTCCAACCTGCTACATCTCCTGGGTAAAGTAAGGGTTACCCCAGAACTAACTTTGAAACAACTCAAGATTTTACTTCCAAGAAAAATTTTCTAGTCCTTCAAAAGGAAAAAAAAGTATCAGAATAAGCTATACATGACAACTGAGTCTAACAATTACCAACATGACAGTTAATAAGGTTTTTGGAAACACAAAAGCTACATTATGTTCATCATGCACACACACACACACACACACACACACACACAAAGAACACAATGCATGCAATACTTTATGATTCATTGGTAGGGTAAGATCCCATTTTTAAATTGATTTCAGTAGACTATGCATTTTATAAAGTATATACTATATCATTGCAAAATCACTAGCTATGTATACAGTTGTGCTATTAGGAGTAAGAGGCTGATATAAAAAGCAGAGATAGGCCAAACAGAAAAGGAGTATGGATCAGAGAAGACATACAGAATTAGGCAAATGAATTAATGTGTAGTCATTTGATGTCCCTAAGGCCTGGAAGAGTGTAAGGAATAAGGGTTCTTGTAGATATTGCATGCCAACATAAATGATGAACATCAGCATGGCAAGGCTTTTGTGTGGTCTTTGGTAATTGAACAGTGTGTTAAATATGCTATATAGTATATACTATACACTAATACACTATACACAGTATATACTAATATGCTATTCATATACTATATAATATATGTTCTATATAGTATATTTAAGGTTCTCATTAAGTTCTGAAAGCCAAAAAAGGTAAAATTATAAATGAAATTATTTAATAATTGGGCTTGTGGCAAAATTTGATTTGGGAGCCTCCTTCTCAAGCCCTCCTTCATAGGTAGATGGTTGTCTACTTCTCTGTATCCTTTAGCAGAATGTAATTAGATGATGAAAACATCTTTTTTTTTCACTTTATATATAACCTGGCAAATAATCATTCAATAAATGTTTACTTGTGAATAAGATTACAATAACAGATGGTTACTGTCATAATATGGGTTTGCTATAGAACATTAGATTCTATATACAAATACTCAAGTTCAGTAAACTACATCTGAACATTTATGAGGCTGCCCACATGCAGAAGCATAGAATAGAATACACCCTCCCTGTGCATTCTGGCTTAGAATAGTGAAGCCCAGGAGAGCTGAGCTATGCACATCTATCTCTTCTTTCAGATTTTCTAATAAATTAGGTTATTCTTCCTTCCTTAGGAAGAAATGGAGATTGGTAGAGAGCTAAACCACAAGTGTTCTCACTAAAGTCCCTCCTCCATGGGAATATGATATAAGGAAAATGGAGGACTTCCTCTAGTTTTTACCACTAGGTGTTGAGACAAAGCCAAAGCATAACGTGAGATTCACATGTGTGCTTTTACTTCTTTCTACCAACTTCTTCTTTTAAAACTTTTATTTTAAGTTCAGCGGTACAAGTGCAGATTTGTTACATAGGTAAATTTGTGTAATGGGGGTTTATTGTACTGTAGGTTATTTCATCATCCAGGTATTAAGCTTAATACCCATCAGTTATTTTTTCCTGTTTGACTCCCTCCTTCCAAACTCCTCCCTCCGATAGGCCCCAGTGTGTGTTGTTCCCTTCTATGTGTCCATGGGTTCTCATCATTTAGCTCCCACTAATACATGAGAATATACAGTATTTGGTTTTCTGTTTGAGTGTTAGTTTGCTAAGGATAATGGCCTCCAGCTCCATCTATGTCCCTGCAAAGAACATGATCTCACTTAATTCTATCATGCATTGAATGGAACAAATTGAAGAAAGCATAAGGTACATGCATGATGTGACTTAAAAGAGAGGTATATTTATTTCAATTCCAATGTAGCAAATTGCTGAAACAAATACAACATTACTGAAACAAAGGTAAATTATCATCAGGGTTAGCCCAACATCTGTCCACAGAGGGAAAACTTCAGCTACCCTTTTAAAACTTCTAACATTTCTCAAAAGAAGACATGCATACAGCCAACAGACACATGAAAAAATGCTCATCATCACATGCCATCAGAGAAATGCAAATCAAAACCACAATGAGATACCATCTCACACCAGTTAGAATGGCAATCATTAAAAAGTCAGGAAACAACAGGTGCTGGAGAGGATGTGGAGAAATAGGGACACTTTTACACTGTTGGTGGGATTGTAAACTAGTTCAACCATTATGGAAAACAGTATGGCAATTCCTCAAGGATCTAGAACTAGAAGTACCATATGACCCAGCCATCCTATTACTGGGTATATACCCAAAGGATTATAAATCATGCTTCTATAAAGACACATGCACACGTATGTTTATTGCGGCACTATTCACAATAGCAAAGACCTGGAATCAACCCAAATGTCCATCTGTGACAGACTGGATTAAGAAAATGTGGCACATATACACCTTGGAATACTATGCAGCCATAAAAAAGGATGAGTTTGAGTCCTTTGTAGGGACATGGATGCAGCTGGAAACCATCATTCTCAGCAAACTATCGCAAGAACAGAAAACCAAACACCTCATGTTCTCACTCATAGGTGGGAACTGAACAATGAGATCACTTGGACTCAGGAAGGGGACCATCACACACCGGGGCCTATCACGGGGAGGGGGGAGGGGGGAGGGATTGCACTGGGAGTTATACCTGATGTAAATGATGAGTTGATGGGTGCAGCACACCAACATGGCACAAGTATATATATGTAACAAACCTGCACGTTATGCACATGTACCCTAGAACTTAAAGTATAATAATAATAATAATAATAATAATAAACTTCTAAACAAAATATAGCATAAAGCCTTACATATATTAGAGGTACAAAACATTTACTGGCTGTCTAATGAACTGATTCCATAATGACTTAAGAGACTAAGAAGCTATTGCCCTTAGTAGTGCCAATATATATAGTGTTTGTAAGCTTACATGTCAAAAATAGGGATACATCACTAAGCACTAATTACTATGATTAATATAAGATCCCTCGATGGGGCAAAAAATAATTAAATGTTAGAGTATGTGCAAAAAAAAATTCCTGTGAATTTTAATATCACTACAATTTAACTTCTTACCATCCATACACATATTTTCACCTCTCATAAAACTAGGAAAAATTACACATATAGAAATAATTACAATATTTTAAACATTTATTTCTCAAATAACTCATACATTGTTAGTCTAGACATCACACAACATGGAAACATATACAAACACCAATATACACATTCAAAATCATGGTAACCATCTTTAACCATAAATACAGTGAAAGATATTAAAACGCTTGCAGTAAAGGAGAGAACGAAGTACAGACTCTAGCATGTCTCATCAAAATGCTACAAATGGCATTTAATTCATGTTTCAGGCCCACAGAGCTCTACGAGGATATTTATCCTGGACACAGTAACTGATATCCTGCATACCTTTGTGACAGCATGCACTGCGGCTCTGTTATAAATCTGTATCATGTAAATATGTGCCCAGAATTTGTTCATTCTATTTTTGTTTTCATGAGGACCTAGAACGGCCCAGACCAGTATACCTCCTTATTGTTGTTTCAGACATCAGAGTTGGTACAACATGTCCAGTATATATGTATTTGAAATTTCACATGCTATGCATCTGTAATTGATAACTGAATGGGAACATGTGAAATGCAAAATTTCGTTAAAAAGTTAAGCTTCCACAGCTGTTTTTGTCATCTTTTGTACAGGGATAAAAATCAGACATATTTTACATTGATAATATCATAAATACCATGAAGTTTCAAAGATAGAAATAGTCCACATACAAAAACACACATAAAATTTATAATGAAATAACTCCCTTACAACATATAAAATTGATAAAAGGATTGAACATATACAGAAAGGTAAGTGAATATGTGGTACATTGTTTTTCATAAAGGAGTATAATCATATTATCTTCCCAATTTACATATTAGATTCACTTAAAATGAAGCAAAATTGAATTTTACTTTAGCATTATCTTGCTATTCTTCTTAATTTGAGAGAAAAAATCATATGTATAACTAAATTTAGAGTCCCCACAGGATAGTTAAAAGTAATCTTTCCTCTTCAAAACTTTCAAAGAGAACTTCCTGTAGCAACCATAAACTTGAAAATATTTTACCTTATTTTATTCATTGAAAAAAATCTGCCATGATAAACTACAGTCATGTCATAAAATGGCTATAAAACTAGGTTTTTTGTTGGTGGTGGTGGGGGTGTTTCTAATCAATAAAATGAAAATTACAGAAGCAAGAAAAATAGGAATACAGAAATAAAGAATAGAGGAAAGAGAGCATAGGAAGAAGAGAAGGGATAGAGGGAGGAAGATGTAAAGAAAAATAAGAAGGAAAAAATTTTTGAGGCACCTTCATCAGTCATTATTTGTTTACTTGTATATTTTCAACTTTTATTTTAGATTCAGGCCACATGTTCAGGTTTGTTATGTGGATATACTGCACGGGATGCAGGATTTGCAGTATGATTGATCCCATCACCCAGATAGTAAGCATAGTACCCAACTGTTAGTTTTTTCAACACTTGCTCTCCTCCCTTCATCCTCCCTCCATTATTCTCCAGTGTCTATTACTCCCATCTTTATGCCCATGAGTACCGAATGTTTAGCTCCCGCTTATAAGTGACAACATGTGATATTTGGTTTTCTGTTTCTGGGCTAATTTGCTTAGGATAATGGCCTCCAGTTGCATCTATGTTGCTGCAAAGGACATGATTTTATTCTTTTTTATGGCAGTGCAATATTCCATAAAGTATACATACCATGTATTCTTTAATCAGTTCACCATTGACAAGCACCTAGATTGATTCCATGTCAATGTTATTGTGAATAGTGATGTAATGAACATACAAGTGCCTGTGTCTTTTTGGTAGAACAATATATTTTCTTTTGAATATACATCCAGTAATGGGATTGCTGGGTTGAAAGCTGGTTCTAAGTTCTTTAAGAAATCCAAGAGAAAAATTTAATTCAAGGCAGGAAAGAAAAGATCTTATATTATTATTTAAGACCATTTACTTCTTTCAATTTTTTTTCAATATTTTTATTTCAATATTTTCCTATTATAAATTATCATTGGAAAATAAAATAACTATTATTCACAATCATATATTTTATTAGTAATATCAAAATTAGGACATTCCTACAAGTCATTATCATTTTTATCATTTACCAATTAAATTACAACTTATCTAATATTAATGGCTGCTCTGTTTTCAAACTCTCTACATAAATAATTAATGCAACCACTAAAACTGAAATGATAAAAGCCAGGAAATGTAAGTAATAACTGTATAACTTTACAAAATATTTTATTAAAGCTGGAACCATGTCAATAGCTTACAATAATTGAAAAAAGTTTTATAACTTTATTTTTTAAATTAAAAGCTTTAATATATTTAGAAACCATTTACTTGCATTTATCAATTTGCCTAGAATTTTAGCTATGTATGGATGACTGTATTTTCCCAAACTGGCTGTAACAGTGACCCTTTACAATGTGTCCTAAATCCTGTTACTATATAGTGAAGAAGCCCAAGCAGCCTGCAGATAGGTCCTGTGAATGGTAACCACAGGGAACAGAGGCAGACTGCTCTAAGCCCAGCCCAAACTGAAGATAATTGATCAAAATAAATGATTGTTATTTCAAGGCACTAAGAATAAGCAGGGTTAGTTAAGTAGAAATAGAGAATTAGAACTTCATTATACTCAAATGCTTTAGCCTAAAACACAATTAAATACATTTCTCAACCTGACTAGGAAACAAAATGGGCTTTGAGCAATAATAAAGTTCTGGAGAACTAGAAGAAAAATATATTACTATCAGTAGGATCAGCAAAGAGGGTGACTGTTAGAATTTTAGTATTAAAAAAGAACGGACATAATGGCAGAAGTGAGAAAAGACCCAGAACAGAAAGAATCATGAATAGCATTTGTAACATTTTGAACTTTATTTTCTAAGCTATAAAATATACTTAAGGATTAGGTATGATAAATCATGAAGCTGAATGAAAATGACAAGACATATAGATCAAAATTAAAGGCAATACCAAATACCAAATACCAAATACCAAAGATCTAGATGAGAAATAAAGACAATCTAGAGAAAGCAATCATATATGAGGAGTAACAGGTTGTACGGTGTAAAAATGGGTAAGAGTTTGAGGGGCGGAGTGGAGAATCACTACCCTATGTCTAGCTTGAGTGACCATTTGCATTGTGAGTGTCATTAACCAGAAGAATAAAACGGAGGAGGAGCGTATTCGGAAAGAAAATACAGATGTGGCATCCCTAATCCAAAAATTCAAAATCTGAAATGCTCCAAAATCTGATGAGTGCTGACACGATGCCACAAGTGGAAAATTCCACATCTGATCTCATGTGACATGTCACAGTCAAAATGCAGATGCACAACACACAGATTATTCAGCATCCTCAAGGAAAAAAATGCCTTCCCAGACCACTGCATCTGCAATATATCTTTTCCACGCCTGCCAATATTTTCCCACAAAGGGTAATAAAATGATCCATGTGCCAGCCGAAGTGCCAATGGCAGGTGTCCCACCACGTCCCATGTAGCGCCAAGACTTATGCACGTTTTTTCACTATGTTTGTTTTGCTTATTCTCTGCTCTGTGATATAAAGGTGCTATTGAAAAATGTCAAAAAGTTCTACAGATACCCCTATAAGTAACAATGATAAGAAAAAGAGAAAGTATTTATGTTTATGGCACAGAAAGTCAAGCTGTTGGAGAAACTAGACAGTGGTTTAAGTGTGAAACATCTTATAGAGGAGTATGGTGTTGGAATAACCACCATGTATAACATGAAATAACAGAAGAATAAACTGTTAGAGTTCTGAGTTGAGAGTGATCATCATAAGTTAATTTAAAAATAGGAAAATATTACATAAAGCTAAAAATGAAGATCTTCATAGTGTATTGAAAAGGTGGATCCATCAGTGTCACAGTGAACACATGCCACTTAGTGATATGCTGGTCATTAAACAAAAGTTCTATCACAAAGAACTTAAAATTTAAGGGAACTGTGAATATGAAACAGGCTGACTGCAGAAATTTAAGAAAATACACAACCTTAAATTGTTAACAACTTATAATGATAAAGTATCTGCTGATCATGAAGCTGTGGTGAAATTCTTTGACAACTTTGCCAAAGTCATCCCTGGTGATATTCTGATGCCAGAACAAGTTTATAGCATAATGAAACATCACTACTTTGACCTTATTGCCCCAGAAAGACACTGACTATGGCTGATGAGAGAGCCCCTACAAGGGGCTTATACCAGGGATAGAATAACTGTCCTGGGATGTGCTAATGCATCAAGTATGCGTAAAGTGTAAACTTGCTGTGATAGGCAAGAACTTGCATCCTTGCTATCCTAAAAAAAGTGTCTCTTACCAGTTCATTACTATGCTAATGAAAAAGCATGGATCACCAGAAACATCTTTTCTGATTGGTTTCACAAACACTTTGTACCAGCAGCTTGGTTCATGCTCCCTGCAGGTAAGTTGAACAGGATGACAACTGCAATATTGTGTAATTCCTTGGCAAATGCTCTGCTCATCCTTCAGCTGAAATTCTCATCAAAAATAATTGTTATGTCATGTACCTTCCCCCAAATGTGACTTTATTAACAGCCATGTGACGAGGGTATACTTTGATTAATGAGCAGTAAATATAAAAACACTTCATTGAACAGCATCCTAGCAGCAGTGAATAAAGGCATGGGCGTGGACATTTTTCAAAAGGAGTTTAGCCTGATGCATGCAATATTGCTGTTGTCAATGCTTGGAACGGTTTCTTTTTATTTTTTTTTTTATTTTTGAGACGGAGTCTCGCTCTGTCGCCCGGGCTGGAGTGCAGTGGCCGGATCTCAGCTCACTGCAAGCTCCGCCTCCAGGGTTTACGCCATTCTCCTGCCTCAGCCTCCCGAGTAGCTGGGACTACAGGCGCCCGCCACCTCGCCCAGCTCGTTTTTTTGTATTTTTTAGTAGAGATGGGGTTTCACTCTTAGCCAGGATGGTCTCGATCTCCTGACCTCGTGATCCGCCCATCTCGGCCTCCCAAAGTGCTGGGATTACAGGCTTGAGCCACCGCGCCCGGCCTGCTTGGAACGGTTTCTAAAGACACAGTTAGTTATGCATGCATGCCTGGCACAACCTCCAACCTGTTACTGTGACCAGTGATAATGATAAACAAAGTGATGACTCTAAAGGGTTCTGTGTGTCAACTGAGAAAAAAAAAATGATGTCTGATCTCCTTATATATGTAAAAAATATATACCATCAGAGTCCATCAGTAGGCTGGAAGAAGTGGATATAAGAAGATTTTAAAATCAATAATGAGGATGTAATTGTTCATTCATTGGCCATTGGTGAAATAGGCAAAATGGTTCTGATTCGAGGTGATTGTGATAATAGTGTCAATGAAGATGACGTTGCTAACATTGCAGAAAAAGTGCCTGTAGACCACATTTACTTTTTTAAAAAAACAAAAATAGTCGGCAGACTACAACGAATCGTATTTGAAGTACTGAGGTAAAAGAATTGTGAACCTACATTTTAATATCAGTTAAATTATCACTAAAAAATGAGGTCTACAAAACAGCATTCTCTGTCAGATTGAGATAATTTGACACTTGTCTCTCTTAAATTGATATATCCATATTATCAGAACAGATTATAAATATTAATAATAATATAAAATTTGGGGAAATAAAGACTTTGACCTGTGTATTAAAAGACCATAAACATTAATAGGATGATCAAGAATAATCCATATTCTAATATCACTAGATTTCCAAGTGAAGAAAATTCTTTGGGCATCTGAGAAAAATGGTCAAATTATTCAAAAAAAATTTATTAGTCTCAGATTCTTCATAGCAAAATTTAATGCTAGCACATATTTAAGAAATATCTAGAAGTCTTCAGAAAGAAACAGTCAATCTTAGACTATCTGGAACTCAGTCTAACATTTTTCAATTACAAAAAAAAACACTTTTGAAGACTCAATAACCGAGAATACATTTTCAAGGTATTCAGAGAGACTTTCAGAAAATAAAATTCATACTGATTTTTATTTATTCTATTGAAATACTGTCTTCCTGCCAATTACATATTCAGTTGTTTGCTGTTAGGACAGAGATGCAACTGGTTTTCATATATTAATCTTATATTCATTTTTTGAGTAAGAAGACTTAATGTTATGAATACACTGTTTCCAAATGAATCTATAGTCTCAAAAAAACACCACTGTAATCTGAAAAAAAAAAGTTTGTTGAATTTAGCAAGAATATTTTAAAATACATGTGGAAGAATAAGGGGCAAGTACAGCCACAATGTTTCTGAAGGACAGGCGACTTGCCCTAAACAGATAAAAGGACTTATTGTGAAGCCACAGTGATAGCAATAGCAATTGGTACTGTGCAATACTGAACAAGGGGATATATATATACACACACACATATATATATGTGTGTGTGTATATGTGTATATATATGTGTGTATGTGTGTGTGTGTGTGTGTGTGTATTATATATATGAAATAGGGAACTTAGAAGAGGACCCACATAGGTATGGGACTTTTATATGTAAAAAAGGCAGCATGTCGCATCAGTGTGAAAGGGGTGATAATAAATGGAGCTGCAAAAATATTCGCTATGAGAATTATTAAATCGGCAAAGAAAAGACTCAACAAATTAACTATGTAGATTAGGGATTTATATATTCTTTTTAAAACATTTAAAACTTCTTAAGGAAAATATATAGTAAATATATTTTAGCCATTATAATAAAGAAAGTTTTGGGTTTGTTATTGTTATAGTTATTGGTTGTCTTGCTTTGTCACCCAGGCTGGAGTACAGTGTCACGATCTTGGCACACTGCAACCTCCACCTCCCAGGTTCCCGTGAGTTTTCTTCCTCAGTCTCCCAAATAGCTGGGACTACAGGCATGTGACACCATGCCTGGCTAATTTTTGTATTTTTGTAGAGGCGGGGTTTTACTATGTTGGCCAGGCTGGTCTCGAACTCCTGGCCTCAAGTGATCCACCCACCTCTGCTTCCCAAAGTGTTGGGATTACAGGTGTGAGCCACTGCACTCAGTTGAAAAATATTTAAACAAGGAGCAAAAGCATGACCACACAATAAAGTGTTACTGTATGTTTAACAATACTTTTAAAAACTTTTCTCTCAGTTCTGGGTAAAACTTTTTCTATACCCTCATAAGGATAGTGCCCTGTGAGACCACCTAAGAGAATGGTAATAGAAATCATCCCAATGGTGCTCATTCTTCCCAGAAGGAGGACAACTGAGATTAGAATCCTGGGATCTGGGGACTGTACCAGTTATTTAGGAAAAGCAAGCAGAATATTGGTGAGAAGACAGTGTGAGGGAAGAGGTATGTGATGCACCACTTAGAATGGGATCAGAATGTGAGAACATTACGTAGCAGCTCCTAATGTTCTGTAACTCCTCCTCAGCTCCTAACTCCTCCAAAGTTCTGTAACTGGCTCACTATCTGGTAACAGATGGGTTATACTAGACATCTTTCATCATGCAGAAATAATATGTTTTTTCCTTATTCCATTAATCAGTTACTATCTGCCATAATACTCCTCTAACACCCAGGAATTCCATAGTGAATAGAATGGAAAAAGTAAATGCTCACATGAAATTTACATTCCAGTAAAGACTCAGATAACCTAAAAGAAAAAATAATTTACAAAATTTATACTTACAGTAATGCCTACAAGAATTTTATTTTATTTTAAATAGTTTAATTTTCTTCGTACTGGTACAGTTAAGAAGAATCTCAGACTGAGAATAAATGTCAACTGTGGATTTGGATCTTCTTTCCTTGCTCTCCCTTACTCCATCAGCATGGATTGTCATGGTCTTCCACCCATTATTACATTAAAATCAGCAACCCACTTCACAGAGAAATTCATAAGAGAATGAATGGCTAAAGGGAAAATCGTATCGCCATTATCTCTGAAAGTTTCATATAAAATGACTGAAGCAATCATTCAAAAGCTGCTGGCCTCATAGAAAAGTAAAATGGCTTGTTGAAAATCCAGTCTTGGAAGCAAGGAGGGGAGTTCCCTTGAGAGCTCATGATGCTATCTTCAGTGTAAGGATGCACTCTGAGCAGCACCCCATACACAGTACTTTTTCGCATTGACGAAACACTCAGTTCTGAGAACAGAAAGAGACTACTTGCCCTACACAGCTTTGAAAACCTAAAACTCAAGCCTTTAAATTTCTGGTGTAGTCAAATGCCTTTGGTACAAATGTGGTTTTAGTACTTACTTAGTATTAAAGTAAGGCCTGAACTTTTCTTTGTAGTTTTAATTCTGATCCCTAGGCATTTTCCTTAAAGTTTTGGAATCACAGCTATTTATACTATTTATATAAAAGAACGTTTATTTTATTTGACACTTTGATGTGTTATTAGTAGGACGGATTCTTGAGACTACATTCTCAGTATTTCAAGAAGCAAATGTTCTAAATTTGTACAATGTCAGCATGAAATTATAATATTAAAAGAGAAGTAATAGACCTTCCCTAAAGACATTGTTAGTTGTATTGAAATAACTAGGTATTACTCATTTGAAGAAAGGAAAGAATGTCTTTTTGGTTTTGTATGAGATACTTACATTATATTGGCTGGAATATTTAAAACATGAATAATCAAGTAATTGCTAATTAAGATCAGATAACATTTTTGTATTATTAAGTTGGATAGCTAAAAACAATGCTATATCCAGTACCAGGACAGGATCAGAAAAATAGCATTCATATTCACTAGTGGGGAGAGTTGAAACCCCCAAAAAATATAGGAAAATAAATTGTAAATCTGTGTGAAAAACCTAGAAATGTGTCCTTAAAAAATCCTCTGAAATTTCCAACTAGAATTGCTACAAAAATATCTTAACTTATATATTATTTACAAGAAAAAATCTGGAAATTAATTCATTATTCACTCAGTAAATATTTTTTGAGTTTCTGCCATGAGTCAGAGATATATAGGCAGACCCTGAGATAAATAGCAGTAAACAAAAAAAATGATGCTCTAGTCTCTAGAAACTGACAAATAAAGTTGTGGGTGCAGGGAGGGGAGAATAGGAAAAGAAACAAAAAAAAGTGATATATGTGATGCTATTGGCACTATAAAAAAGAGTGCTACTCTACACAGAGTGGTCAGAAAAGATACCACGGATAAAACGATATTGGAGAAGAATTCTGAACAAGGTTGCAGGCTTCTCCCTTTGGGCAGCAGTGAGAATAGCTGTGCTGTTTTGGTTTGATTGACAGTGAGGTAGCCCACATACTCAGCTAGTATTGAGACAAAACAATATCAAGTTTCCTATAGTCTGGCACAGTGGACAGTGGCTTTAGAAAGCAACCTCAAGAAGGAGTCAGAATCTCCATCTTACTGAGAATTGATGGGACTGATCACACATGACTTTCTTGAGGTTTTTGCAAATATTTGAGTATAGGGATGGTGGGGGGAAGGTGACCAATATGGGAAAGACATCATTTCAATGCCAGGACTGCAGTCTCTAATTTCAGTTTAAATCAGAGACATTTAATCCTGCCCCAGCCCCCAGCTGTTGCTGTGTGAACTGCTGACTTCTGTTGTAGCCAAAATGTCCTGTTATTCAACTAACCAGGAAAGTTAAAGACTACTTAGAATAACATAACATTGATAACAGATAGATTTAGTTATTTTGGAAGCCCATCAGTACAACAAATAAGCCCTAAACCTAATATCACCATATATATCCTAGTATAGACAATACACTTTTCAATATTGTTATATTGCTGTATACCTTTAAATGAGGGAACTTAACACATTTCATTGGTTGCTGGTTGCTTTTTTTCTTTTTTTCTGTTTTTTCTTTTTTTCCTTCTCTACCCATTTATACAAATTATCCTTTCTAAAATATACTTGTTTTTAAATTTCAACTCCTTCTGAGGCATTATTTTTAGATTTGCTAAAAGGCATTATTTTGCTCTCTGTATAACTAATAGATACTTACACATGTGCAGTACACAAAATCTCAGAAACACACATCCAGAAAGTTCTAAAGTCAAGGATTTCAAAAACAAAATGAAAACACTGAATACCAAATTTCAACAGATAGATGTATTGAATCCTGGTTATTACTCTGATTCAGTACAAGTAAATACCCTCTACAGGGGATATTGAAAGATAATGAAGAACTTTTGAAATCCCATATCTTGTGAAGTGTTATATTTTTACACTCAGAAAATTCACACTTTTTTTCTGAAATATTAGAAAAAAAAAAACCCTTTCTCTCTTAGTGAGCCCTGCTAGCAAATTTCCTACCTGATGAACTGTTTGGAGAAATAAATCTCTAAAGTTTGGAAATGGAAAATTTAATCTGGTACACTGGCCCTTTTTCTAATAAAATACTGTATCCAACAGTCTCAAAATACTCCTTCCCCTGTCCCTCCCTGCACTGTGGTTCAAAAGCACATGGCCCCCTTTGAGTTTTCTAATAATCAAAAGCTAGATATAAAGGAAGAAAAAAGAAAGAAGACTATTCTGCTGAATTTTTTAAATGAGCTTATGATTTTATAATATACTATTGATAAAAGAAGACTGTATTGTTGTTGTTATTTAAAATACAAAAAAGACCCTCTTTCCCTGCTGACTGTACAAAAAAAAGTCTCTCTGAAGCATCACACTCTTTTCCTGCTGACTGTACAAAGGAATATTTCTGAAGCATCACACAACCAGAAGGGTGCCATCTTAGCCACCTCAGTCAGCCACATGAGTTCCGTCACCATCTGATTCTTTTTCCTCCTTCCTCAAGTTTTTCAAACAATGTCTGGGAATCAAAGTTAATCTAAATCCACACTCAAAATTACCATATATATATATATGGTGAGAAATGTGCTGTTCCCAACTCTGCGAGGATTCCTAAAAGGCAGAGTATAACCAGGTTACCATCTCTATAAAACTTCCCCTGCAGAGGGGAGCTTTCTTTCTACTTTTCACACCACAATGAAAGAGGAAGAAACAAAGTAACTGAGGACATGATTTCTAGTCATAAGATGTGAAGACATCCTATTATTTTCTCTCCTACTGAGCTTGGTAACAATCTGGATTGCTTTATTAGCTACTGTTATTCCAATAAAAGTAATTAAAACAATCACCCTGGAGAAATTTCCCTAACAAAAATATAAGCCGTACTTTGCATTTGACTATGAGTTAAAGAGCCTTTACTCATCCAGGCTCCTTAGATATTATTATTAATTGGCTTATTTAAGTAAGTATAAACTTACATTTTTAAATGCAGACTTATATTCTCTAATCAATGTAAGTCATTAGAATGGTATATATCTAAAAATATTTTCTTGAGAATTTTAAAAGCCACATAAGTCATTTATGTCTATAAATGCAATTCTTTTTAAAATTGGAAAATATTATTATATAATAAGATATTAATAAGCATAATCATCTCAATAATCTTAGAATTCGCAAACGATTTATACAGCAATCCTATGGGAAAGACACCGTAGCACTGTTTTGTCTTTATTGTGAAAGTATGTGACCCCACAGGTAACAAAGGCCAAAATCAGTCTAAAACCCACATCTTCTTTGTGTAAGTATGGCTTTTGCCAAAACATCTTTCTTGAGACCTGTTAAATATCAAAAAGCTTATGAAGTACAATAATAAATTTTTTATTGAAGGGCTCTAAAAATGAGATTAAGTCTCATTTATTATTGGATTAAAATTAAAGTAGGGGTGGGGAGAGGTGGACAGGTAGGTATGATGGTAAATTTCATGTGGCAACTTGACTGGGCTCAAGAATGCCCACATAGCTGGTAAAACATTATTTCTGGGTGTGTCTGTGATGGTGTTTCTGGAAAAGATTAGCACTGAAATCAACAGACTGAGTAAATAGCATCTGCCCCTCATACGTGTGGGTGAGCATTATCCAATCTGTTCAGGGCTTGAATAGAACAAAAAGGGAGACAAAAGGTGAATTCACTCTTTGTTTGAGCTGTGATATCCATCTTCTTCAACCTTAGACCTCTGTGCTCCTAGTTTTCTAGCCACCAGACTAGTAATGAATTACATCACTGGAATTCCTGGTTCTTCAGCTTACAGTCTGAATATTGTGGGACTTCTCAGCCTTCATAATTGCCTTCATCAGTTCCTATAATAAATATAACTCTATCTCTATTTATCTATACATCTATCTACCCATCTATCTATATCCAATTGGTTCCGTTTCTTTGAGGAGTTACAACTAATATGATGAAGGAAATTTTAAAAACTAGAGAAGCTTCCTTTCAGTCCAGAAAAAGAATATTTATTTTGACTATTTTCAAATAGAGCTGAAAAAAATTAAGTCAGGTTGATAAAACACTCACAGAAGTCTAAAAACTAAACAACATCAAATTCTTAAGTACAGAAGGAAGAGAATGTGTTTAAAATAGCACTTTATTCAAGAACACATTCTTTTTCTTCTGTACTTAAGAAGGAAATCCAAAAAACTATACAAGAGGTGAAAGGGAAAATATTCAAGAAATAGATAGCATAAAGAAAAAACAATCAAAACTTCAGGAAACATTTGACACACTTATGGAAATGCAAAATGCTGTGGAAAGTCTGAGCAACAGAATTGAACAAGTAGAAGAAAGAAATTCAGAGCTCGAAAACAAGGTTGAATTAACCCAATCCAAAAAAGACAAATAAGAAAAGATGAACAAAGCCTCCAAGAAGTCTGGGATTATGTTAAACAACCAAACCTAAGAATAATTGGTGTTCCTGAGGAAGAAGAGAAATCTAGATGTTTGGAAAACATTTTGTGGGGCATAACTGAGTAAAACTTCCCCAGCCTTTTCAGAGACCTAGACATCCAAATACAAGAAGCACAAAGAACAACTGGGAAATTCACTGCAAAAAGATCATTGCCTAGGTACATTTTCATCAAGTTATCTAAAATCAAGATGAAGAAAAGAATCTTAGGAGCTATTGAGAGGTGAAGCTGGCTGGGCTTCTGGGTGAGGTGGGGACTTGGAGAACTTTTCTGTCTAACTAAAGGATTGTAAATGCACCAATCAGCACTCTGAATCTAGCTAAAGGTTTGCAAATGCACCAATCAGCACTCTGTATCTAGCTAATCAAGTGGGGACTTGGAGAACTTTTCTGTCTAGCTAAAGGATTGTAAATGCAATCAGCACTCTGTGTCTAGCTAAAGGTCTAAAAACAGACCAATCAGTCATCTGTAAAACGGAACAATGAGCACTCTGTAAAATGGACCAGTCAGCAGGGTGTGGGTGGGGCCAAATAAGGGACTAAAGGCTGGCGGCAGGAGTCAGCAACAGCAACTCACTTAGGTCCCCTTCCATGCTGTGGAAGCTTTGTTCTTCACAATAAATCTTGCTGCTGCTCACTTTTCGGGTCCGCACCACCTTTATGAGCTGTAACACTCACCACAAAGGTCTGCAGCTTCACTCCTGAAGCCAGCAAGACCACAAGCCCACCAGGAGAAAGGAACAACTCTGGATGAGCCACCTCTATGAGTTGTAACACTCACCGTGAAGGTCTACAGCTTCACTCCTGAAGCCAGAGAGAACACAAACCCACCAGAAAGAAGAAACTCCGGACACATCTGAACATCTGAAGGAACAAACTCTGGAAACACACTCTTTAAGAACTGTAACACTTACTTCAAGGGTCCGCAGCTTCATTCTTGAAGTCAGCAAGACCAAAACCCACCAGTCCAGACACATTTTGGTGACCCAGATGGGACCATCACCTATTATCAAGCGGTGAGACTATCACCTATCACCGAGTGGTGAGTACCATCAGACCCCTTTCACTTGCTATTCTGTCCTATTTTTCCTTAGAATTCAGGAGCTAAATACCAGGCACCTGTCAGCCAATTAAAAGTGACTAGAGCTGACACCGAGCTAAAGACATGGGTGTCAGGCTTTCTGGGAAAGGGCTAACAACCATCGACTCTTCAGAGTTGGGAGCATTAGGTTTGCCTGGAACCAGCTTCCGCTTTTCCTGTACTTCTGGGCTGAGCCAAGGGTCAACAGAGAGGAAAGCCATTCAGCTCTGGGGTCCCAACAAGTTGGTTGATCCTGCGGAAATGAGCAGAACTCTCAAAGTCATGTCGCCCAAGCAAGACTCACCCATCTATCCTACCTATCCTGACCCTTGCCTCCTGGGTCCTAATGCCTGTCAGACAAACTTCCTTTCACCTCTCTTCTCCAAGGCTAGTTCCGCTTCTAAAAATCACTCTCTGGTGCTTTTCTAGTTTCTCCTATAAGAATGATTTCTAGTATAAACTCCAGGACTCTATTCCCTTCTTTAGGCACATGGGCTCACCAATCAGAAAGACATAATTTTTGCCGAGAGCCCCATCATAGGGGGAACTATCTGGAATTTTAGGATCCCTCCACAGACTAACAGGCATAAAAAAGCTATTCCCGAAGCTAGGATATGGGGAGCCTCAGCAATTGTATCCTTCCTATTTATATAAGTGAGGACAAAAGGTGTCACTCTTCCAACCCTGGAGATCCCTTCTCTCCCTCAGGGTATGACCCTCCACTTCATTTTGGGGGTATAACATCTTTATAGGACATGAGAAAAGTCCTAATACTAACAGGAGAATACTTGGACTCTAGCAAGTTTTGGAGAATGTGTTGGTAAGGACCACTAAATCTGGTTTTTCTCTGTCCTCTTTGTGGTCTAGGAGGGCAGGCAAGGGTGTAGGTTTTCGAGAATGCATTAGTGAGGGCCACTAAATCTGACTTTCCTTGGTCCTCCTTGTGGTCTGGGAGGAAAACTAGTGTTTCTGCTGCTATGTCGGTGAGCACAACTATTCCGATCAGCAGGGTCCAGGGATTGTCACAGATTCTTGGGCAGGGATTGTTTTTGCTGCTGCATCGGTGAGTGCAACTATTCCAATCAGCAGGGTACAGGACTGTTGTGGGTTCTTGGCCAGGGGAAGAAACAAAACAAACCAAAACTGCAGCTGTTTTGTCTTTCAGATGGTAAACAGTCAAGCATCAACGGGCTCACTCTTGAAATGCATTCTAAGCCATTGGAGCCAATTTGATCAGCAAACCCTGAAAAAGAGGCAGCTCATTTTTTTCTGCACTATGGCCTGGCCTCAATATTCTCTCTCTGATGGGGAAAAATGGCCACCTGAGGGAAGTACATATTACAATACTATCCTGCAGCTTGACCTTTTCTGTAAGAGGGAAGGCAAATGGAGTGAAATACTTTATGTCCAAGTTTTCTTTCCATTGAAGGAGAATACACAACTATGCAAAACTTGCAATTTACATCCCACAGGAGGATCTTTCAGCTTACCCCCATATCCTAGCCTCCCTATAGCTCCCCTTCCTATTAATGATAATCCTCCTCTAATCTCCCCCACCCAGAAGGAAATAAGCAAAGAAATCTCCAAGGGACCACAAAAACCCCCAGACTATTGGTTATGTCCCCTTCAAGCTGTAGGGAGAAGGGAATTTGGCCCAACCCAGGCACATGTTCCCTTCTCCCTCTCTGATTTAAAGCAGATCAAGGCAGATCTGGAGAAGTTTTAAGATGATCCTGATAAGTACATAGATTTCCTACAGGGTGTACGGCAAACCTTCGATCTCGCTTGAAGAGATGTGATGCTATTGTTCGATCAAATCCTGGCCTTTAATGAAAAGGATGCAGCTTTGACTGCAGCCCGAGAGTTTGGAGATACCTAGTATCTTAGTTAAGTAAATGATAGAATGACAGCTGAAGAAAGGGACAAATTCCCTACCAGTCAGCTAGCTGTACCCAGGATGGATCCCCACTGGGACCTTGACTCAGATCATGGGGACTGGAGTCGTAAACATCTTCTGACCTGTGTTCTAGAAGGACTAAGGAGAATTAGGAAAAAGCCCATGAATTATTCAATTATGTCCACCATAACTCAGGGAAAGGAAGAAAATCCTTCTGCCTTCCTCAAGCAGCTATGGGCAGCCTTAAGAATATATACTCCCCTGTCACCCGAATCACTCGAGGATCAATTGATTCTAAAAGATAAGTTTATTACCGAATCAGCCACAGATATCAGGAGAGAGCTCCAAAAGCAAGCCCTAGGTCCTGAACAAAATCTGGAGGCATTGTTAAATTTGGCAAGCTTGGTGTTCTATAATAAGGACCAAGAGGAATAGGGCCAGAAGGAAAGGTGAGATCAGAGAAAGGCCACAGCCCTGGTCATGGACCTCAGACAAACAAACCTTGGTGGTTCAGAAAGGACAGAAAATGGAGCAGACCAATCACCCGGTAGGGCTTATTATCAGTGTGGTTGACAAGGACACTTTAAAAAAGATTGTCCAATGAGAAAGACGCCCCCTCCTCCATGTCCACTATGCTGAGGCAATCAGTGGAAGGTGCACTGGCACAGAGGAGAAAGGTTCTCTGGGTCAGAAGCCCCCAACCAGATGATCCAGCAGTACTGAGGGTGTCTGGGGCAAGCGCCAGCTCATGTCATCACCCTCACTTCGACCTGGGTATGTTTAACCATTGAGGTTAAACAATTTCCTCCAGGAGGAAACTGACTTCCTCCTGGACACTGGCGTGGTCTTCTCAGTGCTAATCTCCTGTCCTGGACGACTGTCCTCAAGGTACGTTAGTATCCGAGAATCCTGGGATAGCCTATAACCAGGTATTTCTCCCACCTCCTCAGTTGTAATTGGGAGACTTTGCTCTTTTCACATGCCTTTCTTGTTACACCTGAAAGTCCCACACCCTTATGAGGGAGGGATATATTAGCCAAAGCTGGAGCTATTATCTACCTGAATATGGGGAAAAAGTTACCCATTTGTTGTCCTCTACTTGAGGAGGGAATCAACCCTGAAGTCTGGGCATTGGAAGAACAATTCAGAAGGGCAAAAAATGCCCACCCAGTCCAAATCAAGCTAAAAGACCCCACTTTTCCTTATCAAAGGCAATATCTCTTAAGGCCTGAAGCTCATAAAGGATTACAGGATATTGTTAAAAATTTAAAAGCTCAAGGCTTAGTAAGGATATGCAACAGTCTCTTCAACACCCAATTCTAGGAGTACAAAAATAGAACTGTCAGTGGAGACTAGTGCAAGATCTTAGACTCATCAATGAGGCAGTAATTCCTTTATATCCAATTGTACCCAACCTCTATACCCTGCTCTCTCATATACCAGAGGAAGCAGAATCGTTCACTGTTCTGCACCTCAAGGATGCCTTCTTCTGTGTTTCCCTGCATTCTGACTCCCAGCTTCTCTTTGCCTTTGAGGATCCCACAGACCACACATTCCAAATTATGTGGACGGTCTTGCCCGAAGGGTTGGGATATCCCTCCTGTGTTTGGTCAGGCACTGGCCCAAGATCTAGGCCACTTCTCAAATCCAGGCACTCTAGTCCTTCAGTATGTGGATGATTTACTTTTGGCTACCAGTTCAGAAGCCTCTTGCCAGCAGACTACTGTAGATCTCTTGAACTTAATCAAGGGTACAAGGCATCTAGGTCGAAGGTCCAGTTTTGCCTACAGCAGGTCAAATACCTAGGCCTAATCTTAGCCAGAGGGACCAGGGCCCTTAGCAAGGAATCAATAGAGCCTATACTGGCTTATCCTCACCCTAAGACATTAAAACAGTTGTGGGGGTTCCTTGGAATCACCGGCTTTTGCCGACTATGGATCCCCAGATACAGCAAGATAGCAAGATAGCCAGGCCCCTGTATACTCTAACCAAGGAGACACAGAGGGCAAATACTCATCTAGTAGAATGGGAACCAGGGGCAGAAACAGTGTTCAAAACCTTAAAGCAGGCCCTAGTACAAGCTCCAGCTTTAAGCCTTCCCACAGGACAAAACTTCTCTTTATACATCACAGAGAGAGCAGGGATAGCTATTGGAGTCCTTACTCAGACTCGTGGGAAAATCCCATAACCAGTGGCTTCCCTAAGTAAGGAAACCGATGTAGTAGCAAAAGACTGGCCTCACTATTTATGGGTAGTTTCAGCAGTGACTGTCTTAGTGTCAGAGGCTATCAAAATAATACAAGGAAAGGATCTCACTGTCTGGACTACTCATGATGTAAATGGCATACCAGGTGCCAAAGAAAGTTTATGGCTATCAGACAACTGCCTGGTTAGATACCAGGTGCTACTCCTTGAGGGACCAGTGCTTCAAGTGCATACGTGTGCAGCCCTCAGCCCTGCCACTTTTCTCCCAGAGGATGGAGAGCTGATCAGGCATGACTGCCAACAGGTTTTAGTCCAGATTTATGCTACCCAAGATGATCTCTTAGAAGTCCCCTTAGCTAATCCTGACCTTAACCTGTAGACTGATGGAAGTTCATTTGTGGAGAATGGGATACAAAGGGCAGGTTATGCCACAGTTAGTGATATAACCATACATGAAAGTAAGCCTCTTCCCCCAGGGACCAGCACCCAGTTAGGAGAACTAGTGGCACTTACCCGAGTCTTAGAACTGCGAAAGGGAAAAAGAATAAATGTGTATACAGATAGCAAGTATGCTTATCTAATCCTACATGCCCATGCTGCAATATGGAAAGAAAGGGAGTTCCTAACCTCTGGGGGAACTCCCATTAAACACCACAAGGAAACCATGGAGTTATTGCTTGCAGTGAAAAAACCAAGGAGGTTTCAGTCTTACACTGCCAACGCCATCAAAAGGGGAAGGAGAGGGGAGAACAGCAGCATAAGACCAGCAGAAAGGAAAGAGAGAACGAGAAAGAAAGAGAGACAGAGACAGAGAGAGGAAGAGAGAGACAAAGAAGGAGTCAGAGAAGGACAGACACAGACAGTCAAAGAGAGGAAGAGACAGACAAAGTAGGAGTCAGAAAGACAGAGACAAAGAAGAAATCAAAGAGAAAGAGAAATAGTAAAGAAAAAACAGTGTACCCTATTCCTTTAAAAGCCAGGGTAAATTTAAAACCTATAATTGATCATTGAAGGTCTTTTCTGTGACCCTACAACACTCCAATACCACCTTGTTGTCAGTGCAAACAAGGGCATAGCCTGAAAGCACTGAGGCCACTGACAACCCATAGCCTTCCTATCAAAAATCCTAAACCCAGCAGGTTTTCTAACAGGGGATCTAAATCTTAATTACCATGCAAAGGTCCAACAAGACATAGGAAGAACTCCCTTCAGAACAGGATGATAGATGGCTCCTCCCAGACAATTAAGGAAAAAGACACAATGGTTATTCAGTAAGTGATAAGGACACTCTTGTATAAGCAGAGTTAAGAAAGTTGCCTAATAATTGGTCTGCTCAAACGTGTGAGTTGTTTGCATTCAGCCAAACCTTAAAGTACGTACAGAATCAGGAAGCAGCCATCTATACCATTTCTAATATGGACTGAACAAGGTTTTGTCAATAGCAAAGAAAAATTAAAATCCCAAACTTAAGCGTTTTCAACTAAAGTTTGCTAAAAGTTAACAGTGTAACATGCATTATCCTAGTACCAAACACTCTCAAAGGATTTCTCAGACAGTTTGCAAGAAATAACGAAATCTATCCTTACTCTACAATCACAAATAGACTCTTTGGCAGCAGTGACTCTCCAAAACCGCCAAGGCCTAGACCTCCTCACTGCTGAGAGAAGAGGACTTTGCATCTTCTTAGGAAACAGTGTTACTTTTACACTAATCAGTCAGGGATAGTACGAGATGCCGCCTGGCGTTTACAGGAAAAGGCTTCTGAAATCAGACAACGTGTTTCAAACTCTTACACCAACCTCTGGAGTTGGGCAACATGGCTCCTACCCTTTCTAGGTCCCGTGGCAGCCGTCTTGCTGTTACTTGCCTTTGGGCCCTGTATTTTTAACCTTCTGGTCAAATTTGTTTCCTCTAGAATTGAGGCCATCAAGCTACAGATGGTCTTACAAATGGAAACCCAAATAAGTTCAACTAACAACTTCTACTGAGGACCCCTGGACTGACCCACTGGCCGTTCCATTGGCCTAAAGAGTTCCCCTCTGGAGGACACTACAACTGCAGGGCCCCTTCTTTGACCCTAACTAGCAAGAAGTAGCTGGAGTGCTCATCAACCAAATTCCCAACAGCAGTTGAAGTGTCCTGTTGAGAGGTTAAGTTGGCTGGCCTTCTGGGTTGGGTGGGAACTTGTCAAACTATTCTGTCTAGCTAAAGGATTGTAAATGCTTGTTTTTTTCTTGTATATTTGTTTGAGTTCTTTGTAGATTCTGGATATTAGCCCTTTGTCAGATGAGTAGGTTGCAAAAATTTTCTCCCATTCTGTAGGTTGCCTGTTCACTCTGATGGTAGTTTCTTTTGCTGTGCAAAAGCTCTTTAGTTTAATGAGATCCCATTTGTCAATTTTGGCTTTTGCTGCCGTTGCTTTTGGTGTTTTAGACATGAAGTCCTTGCCCATGCCTATGTCCTGAATGGTACTACCTAGATTTTCTTCTAGGGTTTTTATGGTATTAGGTCTAACATTTAAGTCTCTAATCCATCTTGAATTAATTTTCGTATAAGGGGTAAGGAAAGGATCCAGTTTCAGCTTTCTACTTGTGGCTAGCCAATTTTCCCAGCACCATTTATTAAATAGGGAATCCTTTCCCCATTTCTTGTTTTTGTCAGGTTTGTCAAAGATCAGATGGCTGTAGATGTGTGGTATTATTTCTGAGGACTCTGTTCTGTTCCACTGGTCTATTTCTCTGTTGTGGTACCAGTACCATGCTGTTTTGGTTACTGTAGCCTTGTAGTATAGTTTGAAGTCAGGTAGCGTGACGCCTCCAGCTTTGTCCTTTTGACCTAGGATTGTCTTGGCAATGCGGGCTCTTTTTTGGTTCCATATGAACTTTAAAGCAGTTTTTTCCAATTCTGTGAAGAAACTCATTGGTAGCTTGATGGGGATGGCATTGAATCTATAAATAACCTAAACAACCCCATCAAAAAGTGGGGAAAGGATATGAACAGACATTTCTCAAAAGAAGACATCCATACAGCCAACAGACACATGAAAAAATGCTCGTCATCACTCGCCATCAGAGAAATGCAAATCAAAACCACAATGAGATACCATCTCACACCAGTTAGAATGGCAATCATTAAGAAGTCAGGAAACAATAGATGTTGGAGAGGATGTGGAGAAATAGGAACACTTTTACACTGTTGGTGGGATTGTAAACTAGTTCAACCATTATGGAAAACAGTATGGCGATTCCTCAAGGATCTAGAACTAGATGTACCATATGACCCAGCCATCCCACTACTGGGTATATACCCAAAGGATTATAAATTACTCTACTACAAAGACACATGCACACGTATGTTTATTGCGGCACTATTCACAATAGCAAAGACTTGGAATCAACCCAAATGTCCATCTGTGACAGACTGGATTAAGAAAATGTGGCACATATACACCATGGAATACTATGCAGCCATCAAAAAGGATGAGTTTGCGTCCTTTGTAGGGACATGGATGCAGCTGGAAACCATCATTCTTAGCAAACTATCACAAGAAGAGAAAACCAAACACCGCATGTTCTCACTCATAGGTGGGAACTGAACAATGAGATCACTTGGACTCGGGAAGGGGAACATCACACACTGGGGCCTATCATGGGGAGGGGGGAGGAGGGAGGGATTGCATTGGGGAGTTATACATGATATAAACGTTATGCACATGTACCCTAGAACTTAAAGTATAATAAAAAATAAAAAAAGAAAAAAAAAAAAAAAAAAAAAAGGATTGTAAATGCACCAATGAGCACTCTGTGTGTAGCTAAAGGTTTAAAAACAGGACAATCAGCACTCTGTAAAATGGACCAATGAGCACTCTTTAAAATGGACGAATTAGTGCTCTGTAAAATGGACCAATCAGCAGGATATAGGCGGGGCCAAATAAGGGAATAAAAGCTAGCCACCTGAGCCAGCAGCAGCAACCTGCTCGGGTCCCCTTTCACACTGAGGAAGCTTTGTTCTTTCACTCTTCACAATAAATATTGCTGCTGCTTACTCTTTGGGTTCACACCACCTTTATGAGCTGTAACACTCACCACAAAGGTCTGCTTCTTCACTCCTGAAGCCAGTGAGACCACAAGCCCACTGGGAGGAATGAACAACTCTGGATGCACTGCCTCTATGAGCTGTAATACTCACCGCAAAGGTCTGCAGCTTCACTCCTGAAGCCAGTAAGACCATAAGCCCATGAGGAGGAATGAACAATGCCGGATGCGCTGCCTCTATGAGCTGTAACACTCACTGTCAAAGACTGCAGCTTCACCCTTGAAGCCAACGAGATCACAAACCCACCAGAAGGAAGAAACTCTGGACACATCTGAACATCTGAAGGAACAAACTCCAGACACACCATCTTTAAGAAGTGTAACACTCACTGTGAGGGTCCATGGCTTCATTCTTGAAGTCAGCAAGACCAAGAGCCCACCAATTCTGGATACAGTATGAGATGCAAGCACCAGCTAACCTATAAAGGAAAACCTATCAGATTAACAGCAGATTTATCAGCAGAAACCCTACAGGTTAGAAGGGATCAAAGCTGTATCTTCAGCCTCCTCAAATAAAACAATTATCAGACAAGAATTTTGTATCCAGTGAAACTAAGCCTAATATATGAAAGAAAAATACAGTCTTTTTCAGGCAAACAAATGCTGAGAAAATTCACCACTATAAAGCCACCACTAAGAGAACTGCTAGAAGGAGCTCTAACTCTCAGAACAAATCCTGGAAACACATCAAAACAGAACCTCTAAGGCATAAATCTCACAGGACCTATAAGGCAAAAATAAAATTTAAAAAGCAAAAACAAACAAACAAAAAAACAAAGTACACAGGCAACAAATAACATGACGAATGAAATGGTACTTCACATCTCAATACTAATGTTGAATGTAAATGGCCTAAATTCTCCACTTAAAAGATACAGAACTGCAAAATGGGTAAGACTTCATCAACCAACTATCTGCTGCCTTCAAGAGACTCACCTAATGCATGAGAACTCACATAAAGTAAAGGGGTTGAAAAAGGCATTTCATGCAAATGGACACCAAAAGCAACCAGGGCTAGCTATTCTTATATCAGACAAAACAAGCTTTAAACCAACAGCAATTAAAAAAGACAAAGAGGGATATTATATAATGATAAAAAGCCTTGTCCAACAGGAAAATATCACAATCCTAAACATATATGCACCTAACACTGGAGGTTCCAAATTTAGTACCATAGGATACTACACAAATGAAAATTATTTATGTTATTTTGTGTTATGTGCTGATAATTTATTAAAATGATTTTGGTACACAAACTATTCCAAACAAGATATTCTCAACTGCAAAAATATGTAAATGAACATAAATAGTTCCTCTTGCATACCACATTCAATTTATGTGAATCTGTATAAGCTACAAAATATGCATTAGCTTCACGTTACTCATTCATAGTATAGGTGTTTTTTTTTGGTTGTTGTTTTTGTTTTTTGTATTTGGGAAGACGAAGCCAGACCAAGCTGATTCTTTTTTGTTTGTTTGTTTTTTTGTTTTTAAGACCTTTCTAACTGACTAGGAAAAATAAAATATGTTCCTAATTGAAAATGAGAAAAATTGGGGGAGAATGGGGTTTGGAATATTGTCATATGGAGAGAGAAAATTATGAACAAAAGATCAGAGACAGAATAAGCTAACAAGATAATGCAACAAAACTACTTAATGAGTGACTAGGAGCCAATTTGCAATGGTGGAAATACTCTGTATCTGTGTTTTTCAGTTGCCATTGACTATATGTGGCTATAGAGAAATTCAAATTTAGTTACAGACACTGAATAAATTTTTAATTTTACTTAATTTTTATCAATTATATTTTAGATGGGAAAGTTAACATTCTATTCAGTTATTACAAAATATTTAGATAGGCTTGCCTCAACTTGGGTGTGGACATCCATGCTTTCAACTATATATTTCACAAAATCTAAATATAGATGAAAAGCTTCAGTGAAAGTTTTGTAGTTAATTTGATATATGTTGTAATTGTAAAATATGTAACAAATTTCAAAGACTTAGTACTGTAAAACAAAATAAAAAGTCATTAATATTTGCATATTTATTATATGTTTAAATAAATATGCATTATGTTAAATAAAACAAAATTATCTAAATTAATTTTAACTATTTTTAACTATTTTTTTAATGTGCCTGCTACAAAATTTAAAACTTACAATGTGGCTTATGTTATATTCCTTTTGCACAGTGCTGACCTAGAGCATTTTCTTCTCTATGAAATGACATCTAACAGGCACTTGCTTTCATAATCTTTCTCTTGCCTTCTTTTCTTTAGGATAAAAAATGTCCTGCCTTAGCTCTATGATCTCATCCTCTTATCTTCCTTTCATCTAGGCCAAAAAAATCACTACTATGGTTGTAAAATTGTTTATTTGCCCTTCTTTCAAATGATTAATATCTGTAAATACCTATGTTTAGAAAAATTCATAGTTGAGCATCTTAACCTTTGAGATAGCCACATACTGTTTTGAGAATCAAAGAAAAGCTATGAATTTTATCTTAGTATAAGATACACAAATGTACAAACCTTTATAGCATGTACAAAGCTCAATCCCTAAATGTTTGTGTGTAAGAAATAAAAAAATTCTTCCTCGGTTTTCTAAATAATCTTAATTTTATTTTACAACCTCATACCTCTCAAATATCAAAAACTTTAACTCAGCTATCTCAGTATTCTTTCTTCCTACCATTTCTGTTACACTGGCATTCTAGAGGGACAAATAAAATGTCAAGTTGTTGGAACAGATGTGTCTTATCCTCAGTGTTATCTGTTACAAAGGTTTTTCTAAGATGTCTGTGTGTGTATCCACACCCCAGGTATCAGTCAACTAATCAATGCTGTGTTGTTCCAGGTTGCTATCTGCAAAGCCCCTTTTAGGCTGCACTCCAAGTCTGTTTTCCCTCAGTTAACTCTGTGACATTTATAGTCACTACAGCTTTCTGAAGCTTATGGGCCATCCAGGGCTGTAAGAAATTCTGTGTAACTGTCTGTAGTCTTTTGCTACCTAGGCACATTACACTTTTTTTTTTTAATTTTCATACATCTGTAATATCACTGTCCACTACATAACTGTATTCAAATTCTGACTTCACAACTTACTAGCTATGTGACTTTGGACAGATTAATTAACTTCTTTGTCCAAGTTTACTCATCCTTATAAGAGAATAACAATAGTATAGGCCTCATAAGCTGCTTCTGAGGATTTAGAGAGTTAAAAACTTATAAAGCTTATGGAGCTGTGTCCTATACATTGTAAACGCGCAGTAACTTCGCTGTCACATTTTGGTTACTAGATTCTGCTAAATTACATAGAATAATAAGTGATTTTTGAGTGTTTGAGATTTCTGAGGAAAAATATTTGTTTGTTTAATCCCAGTTTAAGAGGTATAGCTTAGACTTATCTATGATATATAGAATAAAAATTAATTCTGCCTGCGATAACTTCATGTCATGACAAATGTGATCAGCTAATATCTCACTCATGCGATGTCTTAGTGCATTTACTGTTGCTATAACAGGATATTGAAGTAAGGTAAGTTATAAAGAAAAGAGGCTAATTTCATTTACAGTTCTTCAGGCTGGGATGTTCAAGGACAGGGCTCTGGTTTCTGTTGAGGGTTTTTGTGCTGCACTTTAACATGGTGGAGAAGGCCAATGGAGAAGTAAGCCTGTGCTAAGAGACAAAACCAGAGCAGTATACTCTTTATAAAAACCCATTCTTGTGGGAAGTAATCCATTCCTATGAGAACTAGCATAGTCTCTCCTCAACAATTGACTCACTACCAGAAGAATGGTAGCAAGCCATCTCATGGGGAATCTGCCCCCATGGCGAAAACACCTCCCACTAGGCCCCACCTCCCAGCACCACCACACTGGGAGTCAAATTTCAACATTAGTTTTAATGAGGACATACACACACACACACACACACACACACACACACACACATATATAAAACACATCAGCAGCCACCATCCTACCTGATGTAATATAAGTCATAATAACAAGATTTATTATCTTTCATCTTCCTGTAGAAAATCTCTGTGGCTCTATTATCTGTTTTACCTTTTGTGTCAGCCACTATAGGTGACCTGACTAAACTTCTATTCCATTCTCTTTATCCCTTGCCTAATTCCATTATAAGAATTTAAAAGCTAATAAATCACCAGTTTTCCTTTCAGGGAGAGAATGAGCCATGCAATACAGTACAGAACAGTAAGATGGAAGCAGGACTCCAGGTTCTGTTAGATTTTTCCACTTGAAAGAGAAACAATTGAAACGATTCAGAGTTAGCATCAATTCCATGACCATAAGGAATAAGCCTTCTCATTTCTCAAGAAACTTGTTCATGAATAAAACGAGGCATTGGCAGGAAAAACATTCCAAAAAGAAACATTAGCATGCGCAGCTGACATGAGGCAGAAAAAAAATCATCAGGATAAAAGCAAAATCTTCCTATCCCCCAAATTCAAGAAAGGAAAAGACTGACTACCCTTTGGCTAAATTCCCATACTGAGCTATGAACTACCAGATCTGGCCTTCAATCTGTCCTAATTCACCTGTAACCATGCAATTATTTCAATAACCACACCACTGAATGACAATCAATCTGCAACACTTTTCAGCAACAGCCTCACTCCAGGGCTTACACTTCTGAAAGTCATTGAGCTACAGCCACATTCAGAAACCACACTTGCACATCTGACAGCCAGTCAATTCCTAAACTTTTTTAGGAATTGTGGGGGGTACTTCCACAGATAAATCATGTATCTATTTAGGAAAGGTTATTGGCAGCTTGGATTATTGAGGTACTGGTGATGATGCAGAAAATTTGTCACATGTGATAGCTAGTTACAAAGTAAAATTAAAAGGACTTACAAATAAATTAGAGAAGTGATATGAGGGAGAGCAAGGTATTAGGGATAAATCCTTGTTCTTGAACTTTGGTGACAAAATGGAGTGTGAGCCATTCACCAAGTTTAGGGTTAACAGAAAAGAATCAGTTTGGTGGTGGTGAAAAATTAAGGATGCATTTTGAATATAATGAGCTTGAAGTGCCTTTGAGTATTTAAGAGAAGATTTCGAGGCGGTCATGGAATGCATGGGTCTGGAGTTCAAACAAGAGATATAGGCTGAGAGTATAAATGTAGAGTCTTCTATCTTGAGGAACTCCATACATTTCTGGATTTATAAAAAAGATGAATCTGTCAAGGAGCTAGAGAAGAGATAGAAGGAATTGTCAGGAGAAGGAGAAAAATACAGAGTTTGTTGTCATAGAAACCAAATAAAGAATCTTTCAAGAAGAAAGGATGTCAATGATGTTAAATGCTGCCAAGAGGTTATAGAATGTGAGACCTGAAAAAATGGCCCAAGGATTAAGTGATCTGGAAGTCACTGGTTGTCCGAGCCAGAATTCTTCTGCTGAAGTGATATGAAAAGATGCCGGATTGGAGATAATTAAGTAAGGAGTGAGAGGTTATGAAATGGAAATGGGAAACACAAGGGTAACCAACCTTCTTCACACGTTTCATTGCTAAGAACAAGAACTGTCTAGGGAGACAACTGAAAAAGGAAGTGGTTTTTTTGGATGAGGGTGTTTTGTTTCTAAGGAGAAACTGCCAGTGTATTAAAAAGCATTAAACTTGCATTTTCAATAAACTTTTTACTTTTTCTTAACAATTATAGCCAATTCTCACATAAATAATTTTATATAGATTCCCAAAAGGCATACATTATAGACTCCAATTTAACCTGAAGCAGCTCATGTCCAAATATAATTGTAATCAAAAAGTAGACAGTTCAATTTTTTGCATCATAGTGTATTTTAAAGTTTTTTCACCCTAGAATTGTGGCTTCTACTTCTTAATGATATTTAATTTCTTAATAAAGTTTTACTTTTATTTCTTAACTGTTGAAGCTTCCATTAACAATTACATCATGAGAAGATCTCCACAGCATGTGGCAACTGAATTTAAACACATTGTTTTCCATTAACTACCAGAAAAAAAAAAATGTGAATTTTGAAAACATAGACTTGTTATTTTGCTTTATTTGTTTTTACTTTAATTTTTCTTAATAGCATTGTTCATTGGTTGGATGGCTCTTCTGTGGAAATGTAATCTAGAGCAAGTCATTGCTTTTGAGGCAGAATATAACCCCAATACAGTTCAAAGGGCCATGTTATTGTAATGTCAGAAATCTAAAAGCTAGTATGTAGTAAAAGGAGAATCAATGAATAGATACAATTAGGTCCTGAAAAGAGAACAAAGCCCGAGTGTGTGTTTCCATAACTAACTGTGAAGAAAGGGCCACTAAAATATTAGGCACATATAAGGACTTAGCATCATAATTGCAGGGCCCACAGAAATGATCATGCAATGTAATGAATGAAAGAATCAATGAACATGGCTGACTAACCATGGAGTAGCATTAGTTCAACTAGAGGTCATTGTAATATGCACTTTTTGAATGTTTTGCCAAAGAATATATGAAGTTCTCCTCTGAGCAAACAACTATCCTACTGGCTTTGACCTAGCATGGAAGACTAACAGAATACCAGGACTACAAGGAAAAAAAAGATTTTATAACATTCTCAAGGCTTTCAGTCCTGTCAGAATTTTGAGAGAAAGTTGTATTACTTCCATTAAGGTTTCCCTATTGGACTGTCTGCCACTGTTACTAAACCTCAGGAACCTACCAGCAGTACCTGTGCAACCAGGAGATCACAGCAGAAAGCCAGTTCATGTTTTAGATCTGGTACAAGTGTGTCTAATTCCACAGAGCAGTGTGGATGCCTGGACTTTGTTGCCAATATTAAATTATTTCTCCTCTTCTAAGCTAATAATCAAACCAATAGTTAACATTTACTGAATTTTTACTAATAATATATACTACAAATTGACTGATTTCTTTCATTATATCATGTCATTTATCCTCCTAAAATATGAATCTGCTATTGTAATAATTTATTTTCCTATGAGGAGACTGAACTGCACAATAATTAAGTATACTTTAAAGGTCACACACAGAGAAATATCATAAAGCAGGGAGTTAAACTCACACAGTCTAACTCTAGTATATATATGTTAAATAACAAATTTAGAAGAAAATGTAGGCATGTTTATAGAAGAAACTATTTTAATATGTAACATTATCTTATAGCAATGATTTTCCAAAGTAAAGTAATATTATTTTTCTTTGCAAAGTTTTAATACTTCAGGCTTTATTCCATATATGTTATTGCATATTTCTTCTTTACCCTTTTACATTTTATTTTGATGAATTTATATAAATGTTTTCATTTTTGTATTCTATAAATAAAAACATATTTCTAATCATTTTTTTACTTCATCATTTATATCTGTAGTATTTGGGTTTTATTCACTTAAATTTTATTGTTTAAAATATGTTTATTGGGCCAGGCATGGTGGCTCATGCCTGTATTCCCAGCAGTTTGGGAGGCCAAGGCAGGCAGATCACCTGAGGTCAGGAGTTTGAGACCAGCCTGACCAACAAGGCAAAACCCCGTCTCTACTAAAAATACAAAAATTAGCCAGGCGTCGTGGTGGGTGCCTGTAATCCCAGCTCTTGGGAGGCTGAGGCAGGAGAATTGCTTGAACCCAGGAGGTGGAGGTTGTGGTAAGTCGAGATTGTGCCATTACACTCCAGCCTGGGAGACAGGGTGAGACTCTGTCTTAAAAAAAAAAAAAAAGTGTTTATCATATATTCAGTTACTCTTTAACATAACTTTTATGATAGGTTTTTTTCCAATATAGCAGACTAAAAGTCTTAAAAGACCTCTTCATAATAATAAGAATAAAATAGAGCAAAAAATAAAAAAAAATAAAAACCTTTAAAAACCATTGCTAAGCTGTAGAAAAATAAAATCTGCTGCGAATAAAAATTAAAATGGAAACGAGAGTAGGAGACTGAAGCTCTACTTATGTGTTTCCTGGGGGTACTTGTTGACTCCTGAAATCAATGGACTTGAACATTAAAAAGCCTAAGGCCCAGAAAACAAAGTCTTGAGCCTATTCAAAGAGTGAATCCAGAATGTAGACTCCCATATACAATCAGGACCCTTAGAGAAAGCAGGGAATAGAAAAATTGCTTTTGCTTTACAGCAAGGCAAGATAACATACTACCAGTGTGATTTAAACAACCCTAAACCAACAAATTTAATTTGTCCTGGATTAATAATTTGCTAGGGCACATGTGAGCTGCAAAAAAATAAATCTTTACTAGAGGGCATTGAGCTGCGCATATAAATCGTTACCAAAGGGTAGCTGTGTGAAGACCCAGCTCCCAGTTCCAAATGAAGACTCCCACCACGTGGCAGATGGCACAGATCATAAGAATGCTAATCACTAGAAGTAGAAGCACACAGACACAGGCCCCCCTGCATTCCCTGCAGGTTCAGAATCACCAGTGAGGACTCAGTACACAGGGCACTGGTTGAAACAGCGCTTTACTCACAGAGAAAGAGATGCAGCAAAGCCAGCATTTGTAGTATGCATTGGTCTCCCATAGTCAGCGGGTCCCTTACAATAGCTGAGGCATGGCAATGGACTCCATGTACCCGTCTCAGTGCAAAGACCCTGTTTTCTTCCCAAAGGAGGCAGATATACTGATGGGGCTGGCCAGATACCCTATGACCACTTAAGCAATACAGGGAAGTTCACTGTGTACACAGAGCAGAGAAAATTTTTCTCCTAATAAGGAAGAAGAGCCTGAGGTGAAACGATGGACCAGCACCTTGCTTCCATATAAAGGAATGTCTTGGTCCAGGGTACTGATTGGGTAATCTTGAAGAGGGGCAACAGGTTAGGTGATGGCTGCTTCCCCCATAGGGGGGATACATGCTAATGTATATATCCTAATATGTCCATAGGTAAAGTCTTCCTCCCTGCAATGAGTTTATAACCCCAAATTACAAACCAGGAAAAAAGAAAAGCAGTATAAGCAAGAGTTAACAAATCAATAATCAGTATGGCTACAGCAACAGTAATTTCAGATATCAGTTTGTTAAAGAATACAAAATACATATGTCTAAAATGTTTTCAAAGTAAAACACACAAACAGAAACATGAGCCAAGCATAAGATATATATCTACTCTTGACCTGCTACTGTCTATTCTGAGAGCAGAGTACAGAGTGATCATTTTAATATAATGTATGAGATCTGGTGATGTCTCTGCATAATCCCTGTCATGGCCTCCATCTCACTCAGAACAAAGCTGAAGTCCTCACAATGGCCTGCATAGCCCTAAATGATCTGGCAGCAATTACCTCTCCTATCATTTTTCCCTCCTCACATATATGCTCCAGTCATCCCTTTGCTTTCCTTGCACCAACTTTAGTAACCGCATTGGCTAACACTTCTGCTTGGATCTTTCACCCAGATATCTACATCTTTACTTTCTCATACCTTTAACGTCTTGTTCAAATTTCACTTTCTTAATGACACCTTCCCTGACCACTCTTTTCCAAATGACAACCACCTTCCCACCACAGCACTACCAATACCTTGCACTGTGCTCATACTTTATTGTGTGTTTTCTTTTTTCATACAGTTCTTACCTTCAATTGATTCTGTATTTTTCCTTATCTTGTCACACAATGTATCCAATGGGCAAGGATCTTGTTTTGTCTGTTTTTATTTTCCACTAAAGTACTCCAAGTGCCTACCAAGTACCTGGCACAAAGTAAACAAATTTGTGAATGAGCACTGACATAAAGATCAGGCCAATTTTAAAACTAATCACATTTCTGGAACCCAAAAATACAATGAATCAAATTAAATTCTGATGGGTTAAATAGATTATACAAAGCATAAGAGAAAATTACTGAACCAGAAGCATAATTCAGGTGTAGTAAAATTAAAGAATTCACAAAGACTAGACAACAAGATGGGGGGAAAATTCAGAGGTTTAAATATATGGAGAATAGAATGAAAGAGTTGAGGTTTAATAGAAGTTTCAGACAAGAGAATAGAGAAGGAAGATTGTGCTAAATGTAAAGCAGATAATGGTTGAGAATTTTTCAGAAATGACAAAAGATACAGATCATTCCATTCAGGAAACCTAGTAAATCCTCAACAGAAAAGAATTTCATTCAGCCATATGGATATAAGGGCAGAAAAGATAAAAAAAAAAGAAGCTTTAAAAAGAGTCTAAAATGACCAGATTACCCATAAATAATGACAATAGCATCTTAACAACAACAATGAAAGTTACCACGCAATACAAAATATCTTCAAAATATAGAGAAAGGATACATTCTAAGAAAATCTTTTAATCCACTCAGGGGAACTGAGACAGAAGTAATTCACGGTGGTGGCAGGATAATGGAAAATTCCAAGCAGCAGTTTTACATGACATGCAAAAAGGGACATGTTGAAACAGCTGCATAAGCTACAGACTGATAAGAACCTGAAAAACAGTGTGTGGGCCAAGCTGGCTAAGACTGACTGAACCCAACTTGGTGCTGGATTTGACCTAACTTTCACCTAGAACCTCCTTATATGCTCATTAATATCCTAAATCACACACCCACAGCTCCATGGCAGTTACAGGAACACTCATATTTGGTGTAAAACTGAGTTGCACCACACTTCTGAGAAATCTTCACCTTTTTCTGGGAATCTTCATGAATGCTCCACACCTTGGTTACAGTGGCCCATAAAGGTAGAAGCCCCAAACTCCGTTGTGCAACTCTTTCTCTTGAGTACACCTGCACTCCCCTGTCTTGAGTATGTACTTTTCACTTTGCAAGAATGCCTATATTTTCACTATTTTCCGACTAATGCCTGAATTCCTTCTTGTGATGGTGTCAAGAGCCTGGACACTGGCCAGGGTCAAGGTGCCATTGGCATTTGGGGACCTCCCCTAACCCACTGGTATCAGGACTATCATTAAAAAACAAACAACCCCATCAAAAAGTGGGCAAAGGATACGAACAGACACTTCTCAAAAGAAAACATTTGTGCAGCCAACAGACACATGAAAAAATGCTCATCATCACTGGTCATCAGAGAAATGCAAATCAAAACCACAAGGAGATACCATCTCACACCAGTTAGAATGGCAATCACTAAAAAGTCAGGAAACAACAGGTGCTGGAGAGGATGTGGAGAAATAGGAACACTTTTACACTGTTGGTGGAACTATAAACTAGTTCAAATATTGTGGAAAACAGTGTGGCGATTCCTAAAGGATCTAGAACTAGAAATACCATTTGACCCAGCCATCCCATTACCGGGTATATACCCAAAGGATTATAAATGATGCTGCTTTAAAGACACATGCACATGTATGTTTATTGTGGCACTATTCACAATACCAAAGACTTGGAAACAACCCAAATGTCCATCAATGACAGACTGGATTAAGAAAATGTGGCACATATACACCATGGAATACTATGCATCCATAAAAAAGGATGAGTTCATGTCCTCTGTAGGGACATGGATGCAGCTGGAAATCATCATTCTCAGCAAACTATCACAAAGAGAGAAAACCAAACACCACATGTTCTCACTCATAGGTGGGAATTAAACAATGAGATCACTTGGACACAGGAAGGGGAACATCACATACTGGGGCCTGTCATGGGGTGGGAGAAGGGGGGAGGGAGAGCATTAGGAGATATACCTGATGTAAATGATGAGTTAATGGGTGCAGCACACCAACATGGCACATGTATACATATGTAACAAACCTGCACGTTGTGCACATGTACCCTAGAACATAAAGTATAATAATAATAATAATAAAAAAGAAGTACAAACCTTCAACCAAAAAAAAAGAATGTCAAATAAAGACATTTTCAGGGAAGTAAAAACTAAGAAAGTTTACCAATAAGAAAGGTTAAGAGTGTTTAAAGACAAAACTTATAGAGGAAAACATTTGCAAAGGAAGTTATGATAGTAAAAAATTATAGTAAACAAAACATTGGTAAACCTCCACAGAAATCTTGAGATTTACAAGAGCCTTATACACTCATTGCGTAAGATGGTAACTACAATTTTGCAGGTAGGGGCTCATTAAATAAGGTAGACCTAAATATTGGACAACTTAAGTCAAAGGAAAATTGTAGGAATGAAAGTATTCAAAGTCATTGCATTGCTTTGGAGGGATGTCAATTAACTTTAAATATTAACTGTGTTAATTTGAGCTTTTTGGAAGCAGAACCTAAAATATCAATTTTTATAAATTGATTTGAGGGAATACAATACTCTTAAAAGTTGTGTAACTTACAGTATGTATATTGTATTTTATCCTTTGTTTTTTCTTAAAAAAAAAGGATTGGCCGGGCGCGGTGGCTCAAGCCTGTAATCCCAGCACTTTGGGAGGCCGAGACGGGCGGATCACGAGGTCAGGAGATCGAGACCATCCTGGCTAACACTGTGAAACCCCGTCTCTACTAAAAAATAGAAAAAAATAGCCGGGCGAGGTGGCGGGCGCCTGTAGTCCCAGCTACTCGGGAGGTTGAGGCAGGAGAATGGCGGTAAACCCGGGAGGCGGAGCTTGCAGTGAGCTGAGATCCGGCCACTGCACTCCAGGCCGGGCGACAGAGCGAGACTCCGTCTCAAAAAAAAAAAAAAAAGGATAAAAAACTAAAAAAAAAAAAGTGTTGGCAATTAACATGGTACTTTGAAGTCAATTATAATCTTATATACTTAAATAAGCATATATTCCTATATAGGTTGTTGCAAAAGTATTGTGGTTTTTGCCATTAAAGGTTTTTAATTACTTTAAACAATCTACTTTACCTTTGCAATTACTTTTGCAACAACCTATAATTACACCAGAAAAATAATACACTGGAAATACACCCTAAAAGAGAAAGAAAGAAAGAATACAAGAAAACAATATACTCCAAAATAATACACTAGAAAATAATTACACTAGAAAAAATGAAATATGAACAATGCATCCAACTTAAGGAATTAAAAAAGTACACCACCAATTTATAGAAGTAGACAGAAAAAAGTAATAATGATAGCAGAAATTACAGGAACAAAATACAATATAAAGTATCAGTAAAAGCAAAACTTATTCCTTGCAGAAATTATAAGATACACAAAATGTTATTTTGTCATTAAAATGTATTTTGTCATTAAATGTATTTAGTCATTAAAATAGATAAAAAGTAAATAAATATACACATAAGTATATAATGAGATAATGTCTCTCCAACTACAATATTAATTTAAAAAGGCAGTTTTCAAAGAAATAATGAACTATGAATACCTTCATGACAAACCATTTAAAAGTAAAGAATGTAATATTATAAATAATAACTTTTGAAAATTCTCAACAGGCATGCAGAAGGTTATCAGCTACCACTGGAAGACAGTCAGACCTCCCCTTCTTCCCTGAACCTTCCTACGGAACCGAAAAGGCTTCATTGACTGAGGGAAGAGCAATAAATCCTATTATTTCTTGGGCCGTAAGGAATGGTAGCAGCAAAAATCTATACCACATTTTGGGGAAAGGAAGAAAAATCTTCTCATCCTCAGGAATCAAGCATAAATTCACTGCTTCTGGGGAAAGGTAGAAATAGAAAGTATATGTATATGTTACTAGAACAGGGGCAAACAACCCCTTAGGCTCAGGGTTCTGAAACATTACAAAGCAGGTTTTGCTACCACTGAGAAAAGGGGCGAAAACTCTCTCTCACGCAAGGCACCCACGGATCAGAGATGCTGCAAAGGATGGGAGAAGGAAGAGTAAGGAACTCTGTAAAGGACTATCCCCGAGAGGCCTAGGCCCACAGGCATGGCCTATGAAAGACTGGACAAGGCGAACTGCGAAGTCCTTCTCCACTGACCAGCATTCCAAGTCCAAGAGAGGAGCAGTAGCACTCCAGCAGTGGGAGAGGGGAGGAATATTGGGGACCATGCCGGGGGTGGTGGAGAATGAACAGACACAAGAGACAAAGACAAACAGAGAACATGGCGGCCGCGCCTAGAGCCTCCGCCTCACTTTATTTATACTCCATAAATCCCACGTCAGCAAAAATAACACAATGCAAAACCAACTTTCTGCACCCAGATATAACCTTCTGCTTAGTTCCTTGTCTCTAAGTTCTTTCTTATTTTGTCTGCCTTCTTGGCGCCTACTAGAGTTCATTAAAAGTTCAACTAGAGATACTGTCCTTGACTACTGGAGTTCATTGAAAGTGCAGCTAGCTAGAGATACTGTCCTAGAGCCTTATCTATTCTTAGCATATTATTTTTAATGGCCCCTGCAGAGGAATATGAAGAGACACTCTTCAATGAAGGCAGTAGATACTCTTCAACTGAAAGCAGAAGATAGAGCAGGAACACTGAGAGAAACCCTTCAGCATCAATGGGTCCACCCAAAATATGAGATAACAGCAACCTGCTGCTGAGGGAATTTGAAGCCTGTAGTAGATGCCGAGTAATAATAGCAACAACAAAACTCAAATCAAGCTTGACTCTAAGTAGATTGAATCAAATGCAGATTCAAAGGGCTTGAAAGAAGTAGCTTGCCCATTTTTGGTTATAAATAATATTTATTTCAGTTCTCACAATTATTCTACATACAATGTCTGACAATCAATTAAAATTGAAAAACATACATAATTTGTTTAAAATAACCCATTGTCTGGATATAAGACAATCAACAAGGCCAGATGCAGCAATAGCCAGATGTTGAAACTATCAGACAGGGACATTAAAATAGCTATAATTACCAAATTCTATGTTATATCATGTTAGTACAATAATCTTTTTTTCAAAAAAATAAAAAAGAAAAACAAGGCATTAGGTATAATTATTAATAACAATAATTACTAACTTTAAAATATTATTATTAAAGGCTCTGTTAGGAAATGTGAACAAGCATAAAGCGATGAGGAGTTTCAGCAGAAAGTTGAACTATAAAAATCTTAAATGGAGAATAAAAATGCTAGAAAATTATTAAAAGTCAGAGATGAATTATCCTTTTGCCAGACATGAGAAAAGTGAACACAATAAAGAATCAATGAACTTGAAAATATGACAACAGTAATTAATCAAAGGGTAAAAGGAAGAGACGAATTAATGGAGGGGTTGAGAGAGAGAGAGAGAGAGAGAGAGAGAATGAATTCAAGGGCTCTGGGACAAAACCAAATGATCTGATACAGAAATTAGAGTTCCATGGGATGAGAGAGAAAATGGAACAGAAGCATTAAACAGATAATGTTGTAAAGTTTTTAAAACTAATGAAGGACACCAACATGAAAGAAGCTCTGAGAACCCAAAGTAGGACACACACACACACACACCAAAGTCAAATCAAAGGTCAAGAAAAACGTAGAGGCAAAGCTATGCTCTGAATGTTTGTGTCTTCCCTAAATTCATATGCTGAAACATAATCTTTGATGTCAGGATATTTAGGGGTGGGATCTTTGGGAGATTATTAGATCAAAGGATGGAGCCACCACGAGTGGAATTTCTGAGGCCCCAGAGAGATGCCTCACACCTTCTACCATGTGAGGTAATGGCAAAATTTGGCTGTATATGAACTATGAAGCAGGTCTTCACTGGACATAGAATCTGCCGTGTCCTTGTTCTTAGATATCTCGGCCTCTAGAACTGTGAAAAATAAATATCTGTTGCTTATAAGCTACTTAGTTTAAGGTATTTTGTTATAGCAGCACATACAGACTAAGATAAAACACAGACTAACAGTAAAAACGTTTATATAAAGTAAACAAAGGTAAAAGTGAAGCAGAGTTCATGTTAGAAACTATGCAAACCTGAAGACAACATAATAATGTTTTAAAATACTGAAAGAAAACAAACTAATATTCAATCAAGGATACTATACCCACTAAAAAATAATCTTAAAAAATTAGAGCAAAATAAAATATTTTCAAACACATAAAATCTGAAAAACATTATTATGTGTAGACTTGGTATACAAAATATATTAAAAATTTTCCTTAGGTAAAATAATTGAGATACCAAGTGGAACGTTGAATCTACACAAACAAAAATAATACTAAAACTTGTATGTATGAATCAATTAATTAAATAGTAATAGTAATTTTTTTAATTTTTAAAAAGTATAAAGATCATTTACTGTAGAAAGCTAAACTGCTAACCATCTATTGCAACATTTCTAACATATTTAGAAGTAACATGTCTGGCAAAATAGTATAATAGATAGAATGAGGGAAATGCAAATACACTCTTAAACTATACATGAAGTAGCAAATTATTTAAAGATATTATCAAATAAGTTAAAACCATGTATTATAAGCCCTGGAAAGACCACAAAAAATAAATTAAATAATAATGAGCCAGTGGTGAAGATAAAATAGAATTAAAATGCTTAATTAATTCAAAATAAAGGGAAAGCATGGAGGAAAGTAACATATAGAAGATACAAAAAGTAAATAGCAAGATGATAGGCTAAAATTGAACCATATCAATAATTTCATTAAATACAATGTTTAAAGCACCTCAACTTAAAGGCAGAAATTGTCAAGCCCCAAATCATTGCCGACTACAATATATGAAATGTAAATATAAAGATATACATTACCTATAAAAGGAAATATGTATATATCAAAATATATATCAGAAATTATAGCTAGAATAGTTACATTTGTATAAGACAAAATAAACTTCAAAACCAGAAATGTTACCAGGTATAAATATGTATATTACAACACGATAAAAGGGAGAATTAATCAGAAACACATAAAAATCTTAATTGTGCCGGGCATGGTGGGTCACGCCTATAATCCCAGCACTTTGGGAGGCTGAGGCAGGCGGATCACGAGGTCAGGAGATAGAGACCATCCTGGCTAACATGGCGAAACCCCGTCTCTACTAAAAATACAAAAAATTAGCTGGGAATCATGGCAGGCACCTGTAGTCCCAGCTACTTGAGAGGCTGAGGCAGGAGAATGGTGTGAACCCGGGAGGCGGAGCTTGCAGTGAGCCAAGATCGTGCCACTGCACTCCAGCCCAGGCAACAGAGAGAGACTCCATCTCAAAAAAAAAAAAAAATGTAATTGTGTATACATCTAACAAAAGAACTACGCAAAAATATCCGTAAGGGTATAGAATATCTGAACATCACTATCAATCAAACTGACCCAATTGACATTTATAAAACAACTACCTAAGTACAACATATTACGTGGAACATTGACTAAGACAAGTTATATTCTCAGCCATAAAACAAATGTAGAATAATTGAACTAAAATAAGTAGACTTTATGATCATAAAAGTATTAAACAGAAGACAAAACCAGAAATCAGTAACAGAAAGACCTCTGGAAAAAAATCACTAAATGTTTAGAAATTTTACAAAAGCAAATTAAACCTAAAGTAAGAAGAACATAATAAAGATGAAATTACAAGTCAATGAGAGAGAGAAAACTAATAAATCAATCAATAAAATTCATAAAATAAAAGGCTAAGTATTTGTTGAAAAAATTAAAAATAGGTAAAGCCTGGAAAGGCTGACCTGCAAAAGACAAAGAGGGGGCAAAGAGAGAAAGAGAACGATACCAATTACCAACACTAGGAATGAAAGTGAGGCATCACTACTGACCCCACAGACATTAAAAAAACATAGATAATAATACTGTCAAGTAAATACAGTTGCTGTGAAATTCAGTGCAACTGAAACTCACATACATTTCTGGTCAGAATGCAAAATGGTAGAGCAAGTTTGACACATTGCAAAAGAGGTTTGGCAGTTTCTTCCAAAGTTAAACATATATTTACCATAAGATCAAGCAATCGCTGTTCTGGATGCTTACTCAAGAGAATTAAAAACACAAATCCACATAAAACCTCTACAAAAATGGTTATAGAAGGTTTATTCATAATGACCAAAAGCTAGAAAGAAGCCAAACAACCATTTGTAGGTAAATAGATAAATAAATCATCATATATCCCTACAATGAGAATCTCAGCAAAGAAATAACTGAGCAATAAGTAAAATCAAACTACTGATGTATGCAACAATATGGATTAAACTACAAAAGCATTACACTAAATGAAAGAAGTCAGATACAGAAAACTATATACAATGTGGTTTTATTTATATGACATTTTACAAAAGGCAAAACTATTGGTTTTGAAATAAGTGGATTCCAGGAGCTGCGTTTGGGGAATTTGATCAGTTTTGCCTGTTATTTGAACTTTATATAAATATAACAGTATAACATTTCTGCTTTTATAGGTCCAGTTTTTTTTAGTCAGTAACATTTGTGATCTTCATTTATATTTTAGGGTAGATAATTTTTTCATTCTCATTGCTATAGGGTATCTTAGTATGTACATATGCTATAAGTTACATACCAAATAATTGACTGTTGTTGTCCTATGCTAGCCTAATTGGCTAATATTCTTAACTAAACCTTATTTATATCTCACAAAACCTAAATGGAGTTTGCATTACCAATTCAACTCCTAAACAGACATGAGAATTCAGTATGTATCTATCAAATGCATTGATTTCTTTTATGAAAAGGATTAATTTCCCTTTATTATTTAGACAGTTTAGGAATCCCCCCCCCCAATTACTATCACATGAACCTTGCCACTACCTACCCAATCCTAAGTTTGTTTTCTATGGAATTTCCTTTATCTCTATATGTTTCTAATTTAGAGTCAAAGGTATGTTCACCCTTTTCATCTCTGAGAGTCAATAATTTCAAAATATTTGTCTACCAGATTATGGTAGCATTGGAACCCTCCCCAAACAAAATATTACTTTAAAGTGAAGGAAAAGGGAGTGCTGGCTTTCAGTTTGAATACAATCTAGCTGATGAATTCTGTCCCAAACAATGACTGCAATGAATCAAGGTATCTGGGCTACAAGGTAAAATGTTTGAGAGGGTTACCTACATTTAGTATGTAGATAAAGCCACAGATATGTGGGCTTATTTTAAATGTAGAGGTTCTGGCAGGAGTGCAATGAAATAATCTTTGAACCACACTGTAGTGAATGTTTCTGAGTCACAGTAACCTGCACACATCAAGGTAACACAGGTTTAAACTTGATTGAGTATTGAGTTTTTGCATTTTATTGTTGCAGTGAAAATCATGTCATGAATACACCATTTCTCCATATAAGGATGTTCCTAATTAATCTGTTATTCAAAAGCTACCACTATTATATAAGTAACAACATTTTTTTCATGACATTGACTAAAGCCCAGAAACAGGTTTCTGTGTCCTAATTAATTTTTTTAAAGCCTTTTCCTCAGCGGAATGTTGCCTACCTGGATCTTTGAATGAAAGGATATTAATGAAGCTGCAATGCAGATGATTATATCGAAAGTGATGAAGAATTTATTAAGAAGACAGCCATCACAGGCTGTGTAGTATATGAGGCATAAAACTGCTATAAGTAATGACAGAGTGTAGTTTAGGCAAGTAATGGGCAGCAGGGCTACAAAAGGAGAGCTTGGAGATATATTATTAAGTAATAAAGTTCCCATAAAAACTGAAATATGAGGTGGAAAGATTAACATGGTCATACGAGTCATCTTTAATGTTCATAGCCAAGTTCTGCCTTTTAGAAAGAGTAAACTGAATTTATGCCTGCGACAACATGTAAGTCAAAACCCTTATTTATACATTTCATGCAAATGACTGCAGACCTTTGGTTTACCAATGTAATGTTCAGTAGCATTTAAATTTACTACATTAACATTAGATCAGGAGCTGTATTTCTACCTGTCAAGTTGCTAATGTTTGTAGGTCATAGCATCAATAGACTGTGGTTTACAGACCTGCACTGCTAAACCAAATCTATGAAAAAAGGATTTTGTATTTTGTTTTTCCTCCTTAAACTGAGTCTAGATGTGTTCTCATTTATTCAAAACTAATGTTCTGATATTATTAATTGATGCTTACATATGTTCCTATGGCATGATCACTTCCACAGAGGGGATGCACAGTGCTCTAATTAAGGTCATGGGCTTTTGACAGAGGTAGACCTCAGCTAAAACCCTGACATTCACCAGCCTAGTGACCATGGTCAACTTACTTAAGAACTGTTGCCTCATGTTTCTCATCTGTTTAAGGGATGTAACAATTCCAATGTCATCGGATTATTATAACAAATAATGTGTGTGTGTGTGTGTGTGTATATATATATATATAGAGAGAGAGAGAGAGAGAGAGAGAGCGCTAGCCTATGGTAAGCTGTCAAGCAATTATTATTATCATTAATGTCAATACATTCTAGGTATTTTCATAATGGATATTGGCATCACAGTTCTGGATGAGCAGCAAAGTACAATTTAATTTCCATCAGAAATTCTCATCCCAGCTTTATTTCTAGAGTTAAAGTTCTGAAAGTTAATTTGTATCTCTAAGGTATGTAACTAAATTGACAGCTATTAGGATTTTACCCAAATGCTTTCCAAAAATTCTTGTCTTTTATGATTTCTCAGAAGTGGGTATAAAACAGGGCTATAATCTGAAACAAAATTGTATCTTAAGAGACAAAACAGATATTTACCAAACATTCTATTCTGAATTTAAAATCTCTCTTATTTAAAGTCAATCACACAGAGAACAGGACCAAGATAGTCATTTTAAGTAGATAGTCATGGGGAAATTATTGAGAGAATGACATCATAGCCACTGCCTGAAAGAAGTGAAAATACAAGGTGTGTGAGACTCAAAGGAAAATAAAAAACATTTTAGGTAAAGGGAAAAGCCAGTGCCAACACTCTACTATAGAAACAGAAGCATGTTACAGGTTGGTGGGAGAAGTTCACCATGGTTGCAGGTGATCAAGTGTGCATTGTCTATAGAAAATTGTACAATAGTAATAAAATTGATTAAAATCCTATTATCTCCATGCACTGACAATTGTAAACAATATCAGTGATAAAATACTTCATGAAAAAAAATGGGTTGGTCTAAGTTCTAAAAAAAAATTACTGTAATTTCTATTAAATGAGGTAGTCTGCTTCCACCAGCCCATCTTTGGTATGTCACTTTGTGGGAACATATCAGAAAGGAACAGCAAGAGGGCAAGTGTGTCTAGAGCAGACTGGATGAAAGGAAGTGTTAGGTGAGGGAATCAATGCAAAATATCATAGCTAGAATGTGTAGGACTTTGGCCTCTGTGAGGACTTTGATTTTTACCTTATGTGAAAGGAGTAGCCATTGGATGGATTATACCAGAAGACTTTCAAAATGTTACTCATGTTTCAACAAACTGATTGTGATGTTGAAAACAGATAGTAGGGTAGTGGGGGAATGTCTGTGGCAGCAAAAACAATAATGAATGACAATTATTCTGACCACCTCCTACTCACCTCATTGGTGAAGGATGGATTACTTACCCTAAATAGTATGAAATGGCCAAATACATGACAGTTAAGGCAGTTTATTAGTAACAGATACAGCCCAGGAGAGGAACACACCACACACCATGCAGGGACACATGGAGCTTGCACTCAGGAACCTACAACAGGGGCTGTGGGAGGTGGGCTTTGCACTAACAAGTGGGTGATATGCATCCTGTGTTTTTCTGGAGGATATGATCAGTTTGTTTGAATAACTTTGTAGACTGGCAAGGAAGTAAAACCCAATAGACTGAGATTCAGTTGGGGGTGCAGCTGGTTTGACTGATACAGGAAATAGCTAGGTGGGGACCTTTCCCATTGGGTATGGGGCATATACAACAAGATCAGAGGAACTCACATTTAAGCCTTCGGGGCCCGGTGAGACTCAGAGATGTCAAGGCAGGACTGGATACTTTATTCTTACAATACAGTGATAGTGTGGGATAGAGTGGAAGTGGTGAAACTAGTGAGAAGTGAGTATATGTTGAATGTGTTTGCAAGGTAGAGCCAACAAGAGCTGTTAAAGATTGAATGTGGTGTTTGAAAGGGAGGAGTCAAGTATGACACTAAGATGTGTAACTATATAGCAAAAGGAAAGAGTGTACATTCACTGAGAAGAAAAACACACAGGGGTAGGTTATGGTTTACCCACACAACTGAATACCATGCACTTGTAACACACACTGAACAAATGCACTATGTATAGATATGGAAATATCTTGAGATACAGTAAGTGAAAGAAACAAAGTATGTGGTATCCAATATAGTATTTAGAATTTGTGTTAAAAAAAAGAAAAAATATATTAACATTGGTTTGTACATACATTTAAAAAGTAATGACTGTAGAATACAAAAATAAGTAATGACTAGAGTTACCTTTTGAGGGAGAGGATAGAAACTAAGTGGGTAGAGGTAGGAACAAAAGTGGAATCTATTTACTACATTTTTAATAGTTTCTGATGTTTGTACAATGTGAGAGCATTTTTACTTTAATTAAATGTTTAAAAACCTATAGGCAGAAATTCTGTTTTAAGAAGTTATATAGCTGACAGTCCTAATACAGTATCTTCCAAAACTACTATCTGTTGGAGAAAAAATAATCATATTCATCATCATCACAAGGAGGAGGAGTTAGAACAGGAGAAGAAGAAACAATAATAACAATTATAACAACAATACCACACTCAAACTTAAGACGAAGGAAAAAAAACGGAAACTAATTCCTGAATTGTAAATACAGCAATGCGTTTTCTATTGCTATAATTTGGAGATGTATTCCCACTAACAAGACTGATAAAATCAGACAGAGAGATAAAATTATTGCTCTTGTATGTATTACTTTGAAAGATAATCACCTGAAAAACAGAAGAAAAGAGGAATAAGCTTTGCATCATGTGGGTGCTGGTAAATCTTCAACAAACCTTTCAGCAGGGACAGAGAATTGTAGCTCTGAGTCTCTTTTTTGTAATATTTGACAATTGCCTCCATGAATACACGTCCATCATGGCTGATTTCAAGCTATCAACATGACTTCACTAATTTTTCTCTAATGGTTTTCCTTTCTTTATGTAGATTTAAGTTTTGGACTTCTATCATTTTCTTCTTTCCAAATAACTTCTTTTAACATTTCTTGCAAGGCAGGTCTATCAGCCACAAATTCCATCAAATTCCTTTTCATTTTACTGAGAAAGTATTTATTTCTCCCTCACTTTTGAAGGATAATTTTTCTGGTTCCCAAATTCTAGGTTGTTAGTTTTCCATTTCGGTATTTTAAATATTTCACTCTCCTCATCATAATTGCATTAAATTTCCATTCTAATAATTCTATCATTTCTGTCATATCTAGTCTGGTTCTGATGCTTGCTTGGTCTCACCATGTCATGCTTTTCTGTCATTCAGTGAGTTTTTGCTTGCACGTTCCTTAATAGATATTTAAAGTAATTCTTAACTTTTTAATCACAAAAAAGGTAAGAAATTCTTTCCCCTATAGCTTCTTTCAATTTTTTGTCTTGTTTTTAATTTTATTCAGTTTGAAAATAATGTGCCTAGGTGCAAATGTTTTGGTATTTATCCTGCTTTCACTTCTCTGAATTTCCTGAAATTGTGTTTTGGTGTCTGTTAATTTTGGGAAATTCTTAGTCATTATTCCCTCAAACATTTTTTCTGCTTGTGTGTTGTTTTCCAACTTTGGATATTTCTATTACACATATGTTGCACCTTTTGTAATTATCCCACAGTTTTTACATTTCCTAGGTTATTTTCATTCTTTTTTTCTCTTTGCATCTAAGTTCTAAAAGTTCTTCAAACGCACTGATTCTTTCTTCAGTTGTCTAGCCTATTGATGAACTCATCAAATACATACTTTTTTTTACAGTGTTTATTTCTAGCATTTCTTTTTGATTCTTTTTTAGAGTTCCTATTGCTCTTCTTTATGTGATCTATTTGTTCTTATATGTTTTCTGCTTTTTCTCTTAGACTTCTTAGCATATTAATAATAATTGCATTAAATTTCCAGTCTAATAATTCCATCTCATTTGTGTCATATGTAGGTCTGGTTCTGATGCTTGCTTGGTTTCATCATACTGTGTTTTTCTGTATGTCAGTAAATTTTGTATTTTTTTTTAATAAAAAGCTGGTCTTGATGTGCTAAGCAAAAGGAACAGAGGTAAATAGGTCCTTAGTATGATGTTTTATGTTTATCTGAGTAGGAGTTATTTAGTGCTTATTGTTTGCTGTAGCTATGAGTGTTAGAGGCTAACATTTCCTCTCGTTTCCTTGGTTCTGTTTCTCTTTTTATCTTTTGGTTTTTCTAATGACTTCTTAAACAAGGTCTGAGAAATGTGGTTCTTTAACTTGTGTCTCTCTGTTATTATATAGGAGCATTACTGATGTGGTGGTAAAATGTAGGGAAAGGGAAGTGTTCTATAGCACCATGATTAGGTCTCAGGCTTTTGGTAAGACCATGTCCCAGGCTATGAGTTCATTAGTGCTTCTCAGTTTTTTCCCTTCTTGAGTAAGACAGAAAGACTAGAGAGGGCTGTATACAGATATTCTCTATCTGGTCATAAGTTGTTCTCCACATTTCTTGGTTCTTTTGATATGGTTTCCTATAGATTTTTTTCAAACATAGTTTTAATAGAGGCTTTGATTGATATCCTTTGTTACTGACAAAATATAGTTTGTATAATATACTTTTTTTTTTACATATCTCATAATTTGTGTTGAAAACAATAAATTTTCATTAAAATAATGTGTCATATCTGGAAACCAGAAATCTTCCCCCAGCATTTATTTTTGTATCTGGTATTTGTGTAGTGATTTTCCTGAGGTAATTCTGCAATGTCTGCATTATTTTACTATGCAGCCACTGAAGTCACAGTTCATTTAGCTTAATAGTCATATAGTAATTGGACAAAGACTTTTTAAAATACCTTAAAGCATTAAGTCCAAAGTTCTTGCAAAAGTCTCTGTATATGTATCAGGGCACCCCTTTAAAACTCAGGAAGACATTTTATAACTCTGCCTTTGCCTTCGCTTGCTGCTTCTGAAGAACCTCAGGTCATCTTTAATGAGAGTTTAGGACCTTCTGGGCCTTTCCTGAGCATGCACACAGTCTTGGTATGCACAATCTTACACATGCGTGTGGACTTCTGGTTTTCCAGAAATTTGTTGGAGCTTTTCAAAGCCCCTTTTGATATCTTATACTCTGTTTTTTTGTTGTTGTTGTTGTTTTTCTTTTAGGTTTTTTGGTGAGCTTCTTCTTAGCCTAAACTGGTAGTATTATCTCCGACACATTGATGTTAAACAATTGCCACTGATTGTTTTTGAAAACTGTTCTATGGGTAGGACTGTGTGGACAGAGTAAAATCTCTGCCAGGTCCAATAGAAACCAACCTGATTAGGCCTTTACAGAGACCTGCCAGGAAGTCAAATCGTGATAATTTTATTTGTAGGGGACTTTTGGGGAGATCCAAACCCATCCTCTTCCTTCCAGTGGCTGCTACATTGTTGGTTTTCACAGGTATAGTAGTCATGAGGCTATTGACCTTCAGGACTACCAACAAGGTGGGGAAAGGAGTTGGGAGAGTTAGGGCAAGTTAAAGCTCCACAAGGTTTGCTATTCTTATAAACATTCAACCATTTGGTAGGGGGGTGGGGCGGGGCGGCAGTTATAGTTCCTTGGATTGTTGCAAGACTTTAGTTACTTTCTGGAGTTCTGAACGTAATCATTTTGACAGTTTTTGCCAGTGTTCTCATTATTTCTATGGAGAAATGGATGTTTGGAAGACTTTACTCTGCCATTCCAGAAGTGAAGCTCCCAATGCTTTATTTTCTCACAGCAGTTATCAGAGTACTTTTTTTAAGTTCTCATCTGAAATGAAAATACTGATTATTTAATTGCTTATTGTTCACTTCCAATTAGAATTTAAACTATAGGAACATAAGTATTGTTTGTCTTGTTTACTCTTCCATCTGTTAGGAATTATGAAAGGTCTATGACTTTACACAATCTGCTCCCTATCAAATTAGCCTTTAACAGTTTTATGGATGCTGGCAGAAGACACAGATTTCTGGTTCAGTGACAATGGACTCTATCAATCACTGCACAGCAAGAAGCATAAGCTAATGTTTGTATCAATTCCCCTTGACTCTCAGGTCCCACAAGAATAATGCATTGCAACCCAGGTAGGTACGATGTACATGGTGAATTTGCATCACAGATGAGGGTACTAGTCAGGGTTTTCTAGAGGGACAGCACTAATAGGATAGATGTATATATGAAGGGAAGTTTAATAAGAAATATTGATTCACAAGATTACAAGCTGAAGTCACATAACAGGCCATCTGCAAGCTGTGGAGCAAGGAAGCCAGTCCGAGTCTCAAAACCTCTCAAGTAGGGAAGGCGATAGTGCAGCCTTCAGTCTGTGGCCGAAGGCCTGAGGGCCCCTGACAAAGCACTGGTAGAAGTCCAAGAGTCCAAAAGCTAAAGAACTTGAGTCTGATGTTTGACGGCAGGAAAAATCCAGCATGGAAGGAAGATGAAGGTCGAAGGCTCAGCAAGTCTGGTCCTTGCAACTTATTCTGCCTGCTGTATTCTAGCTGCACTGGCAGCTGATTAGATGGTACCCACCCAGCTTGAGAGTGGGGCTGCCTCTTTCAGTCCACTGACTCAAATGTTAATCTCCTTTGGCAACACCTTCACAGATGCACCCAGGAACAATACTTTGCGTCCTTCAATCCAATCAAGTTGACATTCAATATTAACCACTGCAATAAGAAACCCCCAAATTAAGAACTCAAATATTTTGCAATGGGCTACAAACAAACCTGTCCTTTGCCCTGGGGGAAACATTATTGTTCCTATACAACAAACCTTCCTTTTGTTCTGCGGGAAGGCACTATCTACCTTCCAAAGCTACTTACTATACAAATATCCCTGAAAATACAGTCTGAAACAAAATCTTTTTTTTTTTTTTGAGACGGGGTCTCACTCTGTTGCCCAGGCTGGAGTGCAGTGGTGGGATCTCAGCTCACTGCAACTTTCGCCTCCTGTGTTCAAGTGATGCTCCTGCTTCAGCTTCCCCAGTAGCTGGGATATAGGCATGTACTACAACATCTGGCTAATTTTTTGTATTTTCAGTAGATACAGGGTTTCCCCGTGTTAGCCAGGATGGTCTCGATCTTCTGACCTCGTGATCAGCCCACCTTGGCCTCCCAAAGTGCTGGGATTACAGGTGTGAGCGACTGCATCCAGCCTGGAACAAAATCTTCCAATACATCTGCTTGCAAGATATGCAGAAACAAAAGGAACCCATGGATAACTGACTCCCAACATCATCCCAGGCCTAAAACACTATATGACCCAATGTATAAATTCAATGGATATCTTTTGAGTAAAACCTCCAAGAATTTCTATTTGTAACAATATATTCTATCTCCACAAGAAAGGTAAACAGGTTTTTTTATATCTTGGATATAAAAGAAAGTCTGGGATAAGAAGCTAAGAATCAAAACTTGTATGAAGATTTGCTACAGGAGAGTGGCAAATGGAAATTATAAACTATATTGCCTTTCTCATCTGTAAATAGAAATTATAAATTTACCTGTTAACTTTTCAAAGTATCTCCCAAAGTAATCTCCCTTAGTCCCTTCTTGTCTCAATCTGAAAAGGATGTACTGCTATATTTTATTAAGGCAAGAACATTTAGTTTAACCATGCAGCTGAGTTCTTTTACACTTATCTTATGCAATTCCTAGATATTATATAAAAAGTAGATAATTAAAGAGGCCTGGAATCCAACTTCTTTGTGGACAAATGGGAAAATATTCAGCTAACTTTCTATTTCTGTCTCTTTCCACTCCCAGACCCCCAACTTAAATAGAGTAAAAATTAAATTTTGGCCTTTAAGGTAAATCAAGACAGAATGGGACTTTTGGCCAGGCTTTTTCTGGGTCCCTCCAATCAAAATCCTCTAGACAAAAGAAGTCCATACACTAGTCCAGTCACGCTCTTTGGCATTCTTACCGGGACTTTGAGACAAACCCTTATAATAAGCCATACATAAAATCCCCCTCAGCCTTGCTTTGTCCTTTGAAAGAGGTAGATGGTTAAGAACAGGATCTGATTTTCAGGACCTTTTATGTATGAATATCTGTTGGCAGTCTAATTCTGTGCAATACCCAGCACATAATAGATTTTTTAAAAGTAGAACAACTACGAAAGAGATGGCTTCTGTGTCGTACAATCATTTTCTGTATTCTGCCTGTTTATTTTTTAAACAAATAGAAAATGCTATAAAATACTTATTTACATAATTTAGCAAACAGCAAAGATAACAGTGTTCTTTTTCCATATCTGTATAGTTTTATCGTCAAGAATATTATACCACTTTCAGTTACAAATTACTTTATATATATTATACTGCCTTTCCTTGGTATGTTTAAAATTCATATAATTTCAGTTGTTATTTTATTTTGTCATTGAGTTGGATTCATTTTGTGTTATTCTGAGAAATACACTTACACTGTGGATCATTTATATGTTCCCCGTACAGCTAGCTAGTCTGACATTTAAATTGCTTGTTTCAGTAATATGTTTTAAAATCATAAATGTCTAAATTTCTTTATTTAACTTTTATTGAGATTTTTTTTTCTCATGAATGTATTTCTCAGATCAGTAATATTCTTTGGAATAATTCTAATTTTATTGCTGAGAATATTATTTTTTATATTTTTATAATTCAAACAATTATTATCACAAGTATTCACGTTTCCAGTTATTTTTAAATTAGTTGCTTCTTGTCTTAAAAAGTATAATGATTATACTTTTTATACTTGCATGACATTATAGTATTTTTATATTCTATACTTTTATTCCTCCTGTCTTTGACCTTTTGTTCAACCATACATAAATATACCTCAAACTCCTTAACAAAATCTTGATATGGTTAATGATGAAGTAAATAATTAAAAAGCAAAGACAAAAGAAAGATGTTGCCTCATGATCTTTTGTAGTCAATATTTTTCTGTTCTTCAAAGGACAATTAAAATATTCTAACAAACCTATACTTGCTCTGCTTATTAAAGCCATTTTAGCATGTAATAGAGAAATATTTTTAGCAATTCAGAACTTATTTTCTGATTTTAAAAATGCAACCCTACCATAGTTCCTAGATAATAATAGACCCTCAAAAATATTAAAGGAACAATTGCTTTATTAGCCAGATGTACTGTACTATAAGTACTTTATATCATTTTCTATAAATTTCTTATTGGTTCTGTATAATAATTTTCCCAATTTTTCAGACAAAAATTTGAGACTCAGATTATACCACTTATGGTAGATAAACCAGAAATTAAAGTCAAATATTTCCATATCCAAAGCTTATGCTCTTTCAATATACCATGCCACACATTTCTGTGTATCTTAATTTGGAACAAAGTCTAAAGAAAACTTGAACAATCGGTTTTTGATGGCCAAGTTATTTTTAAAAAAATATGGAAAGATTTTTCCTATTCTGTTCAACTTTAATTGTCTTTTTCATTTTTGAAATTTTCCAAAAAGTAGCAGAGGTAGAAAAACACTGAAATAGGGACATTACTTATAAAGTCTCCTCTTATGAAAATACTATTTATAGCTTGCAAAATATTTAGTTAGTAAGAGATAACTTGCCTTCTTATTATGCAGAGAGTGCTGCATTTTTTGTGGCTGACCTTCTTTTGCATTTCAGCTACGATTAAAATCACGATGATACTGTGGTCAGGCCCACTCCCATGACTCTTCCCCACCTTAGCCCAAACCAGTAAGCCCTGCAATTTCTTTTCAAAATGTCTTATTAGGTGAGAGATACAGTTTGAATTTTAAGATCAAAAGATATGCTAAAAAGAAAGAATCTTTAGTGTTTTTTTACTGAACATTCAAACCCTTGGAGTTTTTCTGTCACTTGCTTTGTGTCTTTCTATACGCTACCTTGTATTTCAAATTTTCTTCCTGGAGCTTTTATAGTTTGTAATCTGTCCCAGGAGCAGGTTTAAATGACAGGCCTCATGGAATATATTTTTAAGATCTAAAGAGGAAAAGATGGAATACTGCCCAAAGGGAAGAAGTATTTACTTGGAAAGAGAAATTCTCTGAAGAACACGTGCACCATGAGTAGGTCCACTTTTACTATCCCTGTAGCACCGCTGTGTAGACTTAACAGGCCACATTAGGTGGTCAAAGGAGACTTAGGGAAAAAGCAGAGGAGCAGAGCAGGATGATCTTAGGATGGAGAAGAAAAAGAAAAAAATACATGAAAGCAGTACGGCATGCCTGTTAAATATGAAAAGAAACCCCAAACCAGTAGCTATAATACAGGTGTTAACAATGGGGACCTTAGGTGGGTCAGCCCTGGGGCACCAAACCTTCTAGTAGAAAAAATATTCAAAGAGAAAAGAACCCTTTCTTTTGAGGCAAGAAGGCTTCAAACAGAAAGCACTCTCTCCAGAATAAAATATGTTTGAAAGAGGGAAAATCCAATTAAGCTTCCAGAACTGGAATATCTATTAAATTTCCTGATATGTGGAGTTTAATTATCATCCAAGGTGAATCTAACATGAGAAAAATGGTACTAGTTACTCAGTCGCTTTGGTAATGATAGATAGTAGGAGTATAAGAAACCAAAGACTTTGTGGAAACTTGAAACTATGTTCAGGTGAAATACACCAAAGCAAAATATAAACATGGTGTTTAGAAAGCCATGGGAAATAATAAAGTTTAACATGACACTTTCCAATTATAATTAAAAATATAATTTTCAAATAAGTAAAATGAGTCTAAACTATGGTTTCAAAATGTTTAAATGTTATTTTTTGAAGCGATTTGTTTTCAAAATGCCAAACAAGCTTTTCCTCAGAATATGAATGCTAAAATTAAAATCTTTGTTTAAAAAATCACACATCAAAAAAATGAAAAAAGTAATGTTCAAGTAAACTTTAAATGTTTTATTGATATTTATCTATACTCCCTTTTATAATGATAGAACATTTTGCAGATTATCTCCTATGACTGTTGTGAAGAAAGTATTTTAGTGGTGTGCCTTTCAGTGGTTGCTATTGTAATACTGTTTCAAAGAGAGAACTTCATCGTGCTTCTCTCAAAATCTATCCTCCACCCTCTAGGTCACTTTTATAAGGATGAGAAAAGTCCACTTGCAGAAGTGCTATGTGACTGCCTCTTTTTCACATCTCCCTGACAAAATGCATAAAGTTGTAAATATCACATGTTGATGCACTTTTGTTCAAGATACAGTCTCTGTTTTTTTTCTTTATATACTACATTGTATGTACATAAAGGTCTGTATTAGTCAGCTTGGGCTGCTATAACAAAACAACAGAGAGTAGGTGATTTAAACAACATTAATTTTCTTACAGTTTTGAAGTCTAGAAATCAGAGCTCAAGGTGCCATCAGGGTTGGTTTCTGGTGTGGTTTCTCTTCCTGGCTTGGCGATGACTGCACTGCATTCTCACTGTGTACTCAGGAGGCCTTTCCTCTGTATGTGCACAGCGGGAGAGAGACCTCAGGTGTCTATTCCTCTTATACAGACACTATTAGACCCTAATCCTAATACTGGATTAGGGTCCCACTCATGTGACCTCATGTAACCATAATTACCTCCCTAAAGCTTCTTTCTGCAAACACAGTCACACTGGGAGTGAGGCCTTAAATATATGAATTTGATGGACACAATTCAAGCCATAATGATTTCCTAAGATAATTTTCTCTATCTTTAGTGTCTCCTTACTAACTATTCTTTGGCCTAAAAATTATCCAAGTTTCCTTAACTAAAAAAATTTTAAAAATAACGTTTTCTTTCAATAGCCCTTTCCTGGAAATGCCCTCTGTACTGCTTAATTGGCATTTCTTAGAAGTGAAGTCAAACTTTCCTCATATCGTATTCATAATTCCCTTGCTATAACAATGCATCTGCTCCCACAACTCTACTGAAATGGCTCCTTTAATGTTGATTTGATTTGTTCATCAAATCAAAAAGTTTCTTTTCCATTTGTATAACCCTTTTGGAAACAAATGAATCTATTAAGTGAGTTTTTTTTAAAAAATTACATTTCTATACATCTCATGGTAACGTTGTAATTTCTTCTGACATACCACCTGAATTTCTGACCATTCTTTTTTTTTACATTGTTTCTCTATGTACTCCTTAATTCTTGGTATTGTATACAGATGGTCTTCTTCTCATCTCCTACACACTCAGTCTCTCTTACTCCAGTTTCTTAGCATACCATTTAATATATTTATTTCTTCAACTGCCTGGCACCTTTCACAGGTTCCCAGCAACTCTCTGTCTCTCTCCTTTCATTTCCCTACTTTTGTCTTCACCACTCTCTTCCAGTTCCCACAGGAGAGGATCTATTTAACTCAAGACTCTCAGTAGAAAATAAGAAAAAGTTATTACTCTGCTAAGTAAAGCCCATTACACATCAGGTGGTTCTGACTCATTGTAGAGCCATGCCATCTGGAATACACGGCCTCTAATATCTCTGTGGTAGGGGACCAGACAGATGGAAGAAGGACAATGGTTTCCATTGGCCTCAACTCAGAAGTGGTAATATCATTTTTCACATTTGTCATTGGCCAGAATTAATCAAAGAACAGCAGTCTAACAGCAATGGAGGATGAGAAATGTAGGTGAGCATGTAGGGTATTTCATGACTATAGACTTTTCAGGTGACACCACCTCCCACCAAACTCTCATTTAACAGAGAAGACATATGCCATAAGGCAAAATCATCACCACTAATTATCTTTATGTACAAGGACAACTTTTCTATATAATTTGCTAATATCTGTTCTCTCTTTGTTAGTTTTTTTCATTTATTTTCTCCTCTCACTTGTATCTTTAAACCTTTCCTTTATTTGCAATGTCACTTTGGTATATGAACATGTGAAAACCCACCCCTCTTTCCCATTAAAAAGTGGTCATGCTTGATGAGAATTCATCCTTCTGCAACTTTTTTCTCTCTTCCCAAATTTACAGCAGAACTTACCAAAAGTTTCATTTATTCTCATTGTCCATATTTTTTCTCCTTGTATGTACCTCATAACTCACTGTAATCTTGCTATTTTCCTCTTATATCCATTGGAATTGCATGCCTACAACTACTTTGTAGATAAACATAATGAATATTGTTTGTCATATGTCAACTTTCTGCAACATTTAATGTTATTGTTCAAACTTTCCATCTCAAAAGTCTCTCATCATAACAACAATAACACATTTTTATCTACTACGTTTTCCTCCTACCTTTGGACATTCTTTATCATTCTCTCCCACTGGGCACTCTTTGCTGCCCAATAGTTAAATATGTTGCTTTTTAACTCTTTTCTGCCCTTTATGGATGATCTCAGTTCTAAGGGCAAGGAAGGTATCTTATTTATTACTGTATTACCACAATTCAGTACCATGTGTGGAACATATTAGATTTCTAAAAAATATTTGTTAAGGGACTAGGGGAATGAATGAATGGATAAACAGAAATAATTTCAATTGGAACTTTGAATTATCTTCTGAACTCCAAAAGTTCACCCTCTTGTTGATCTCAACTAACACGAATCTTTTCCTAAACCTCCTTCATAGCATTCATGATCCCTCTGCATTCTTGACAGACCATAGAACTATGGTTTCCAAAAGCTATCTGTGCACTATAATCATCCTATCATTCCAATTCAATATACGTATTTCTGGGTATCTTCTGATAGCTGCTTAATCAGAATCTGTGGCAATGAGGTATAACAATTTACTCAAATGATTTTTATGCAATGAGCCTGAAATTGGTCCATTTTATGGTTATATATGGGAATGACAAACATAAGGGATAAATTTTTCTACTTTGCAAACTTATACAACCCTTCCCTTTAGCCCTATCATGTTAAAGAAAGAATATGAGCAGGTACTTCAGGCATCCAAACTTCATAATGATTAGATTTTGTACTTTAAACAGAGTAAAAGTTAAAGCAAAACTTCCCAAGATAAAAAAAAAAAAAAAAAAAAAAAGACCATACATTTTCACTAAATGGCCTTGCTTCAGGGAAAAAAAAGTTAAAGAATTGTAATATTGTCTAACATGGAAAACAAATTTTAAAAATTTTGACCCATAAGCCATACGCTTGGTATCACTTGCTTTAGTGTTCTTTTACACCTTACTCAACAGCTTCTATTTTATAATATTCATAAGTAACCGATTTTGTTGAAAAATACCTACTATTTTCATAGAAAATACAAAACCTTATTATACTTCCAATTCAACCTACTTTTGATGCTTTCTTTTCCACCAAGCAGAAGCATAAACCCTATGCTATAGTTGAAAAAAATCTCTTTTGTAATCTTGTGTGTGTGTCTGTGTGTGTGTGTGTGTGTGTGTGTTTCTCACTTCCAGATGGTCCCTTCTGGTTGATATGCCCTTGACCTTTTCTTCGCTGGAAAATTCCTACTCACATTCAAAATGCAATTTTAAGATCGCCTTAATACTGATGTCCTGTTCCATATCTCTCAGCAGAGTTTTCTGCTTCCTCCTCTGTTTTGCAGAGTTATGTTTGTATTATGCATTAAATAGAATACCCCTATTCACTTCTAACTGTTTATGTAGCTCTTACAGTACCTTTGGAGTTCTCTGAGCTCTGTTTATCCTGCTAACCCTGACACATAAACAGTGCTTGCCACATAGTAGGTGCTCAACAAATCTTGTCTAATTGAATTCAGGTACCTTGTAAACTCATAATTTGCAAACCATTAATTTAAATGACTTCAGATTATTTTTCCTTTCCTAATTTAACTTCTGTTACTATAGAATGTGCCATCAAAATACCAAGGATCTCTTGAGCTCATGAGTTTGAGATCAGTCTGTGCAACATAGCAAAATCCCGTCTCTACAAAAAATGCAACAATTAACCAGGCATCGTGGCTGTTGCCTGTAGTCCCAGCTACTCAAAAGGCTAAGGTCACAGGATGGCTTGAGCCCAGGAGGCAGAGGTTGCAGTGAACCAACAACAAAGATCACACCACTATTCTCCAGCCTGGCTGACAGAGCCAGATCTTGTCTCAAAAAAAAAAAAAACACAAGATCAGCATTCTACAAAGTTAGTGTTCTTACTGGCCTTCATATATATATAGTTGCTTCATTTATAATTTTATCTTGTATATAATTGCTAAACATAATCTTCAAAAAAAAAAAAAACTCCTTGCCTATTAAAAAAACTTCTGCTAGCTCTTTCCTCCACACTGCACCAAACTTTTCTACTTATTTTCTTAAAAATGTCTTCTTTAATGTATTCAGAACTGCCTTTTCCACTCTTGGCTCTCATCTTCAATCATATCATGCCATTACCTATGGACCATGGACAAGCATAACTAGTGACTTCTGTTGGTTTCCTCGCTAAAGGTTGAAAGAGGCTAGGATTATCATGATCAAATATTAAGTGAACAGAACAATGACAGGATTTGGTTCCATGGGAAAATTTCTACTCGGGACAAAATTATTCTTAGAACTGAAGGTATCACCCAAGTCAGCTATGTTTACTTCAAACTCAAATCAATGTTTTGCCTTTACCTGAGCTTTGATTACATGTAGAAAAAGTGCTATGAAGCTCTTATGGTAAATGCAGTCAGTGTGCAGGGCCACTCTCTGAGATGCCTCTGAGTCCTTAGCATAGCACCTGGGGGAGTGGTAAACATTTGTCAATGTTTGGTGACTGACTTGATAGATCATGTTAAGCCTCACCATCAAAGGTCTAAATTATTAAACAAGCTTCTCAAAGCTTTCGTTCTCAAAGAAGAAACAAAAGAAAAACAGATGTAAAGAAATTTCAAATTCTACAATGTTCTGGTTGTCAAATTTAAATAGGGATCCTGTGCAATGGAGAGGCTGGCTGGTGCCAATTACACATTTTGTTCTTCGGTAGCTGGTCAAAGCCTGATCTGCCACAGAGCTGACAAGCTGAGAGTGCTCCATGCTCCACAGGCACATGAGAACATTCTACTTTTCTCAGTGTTTCCACACTACATAGGTCAAGCACTACATTCACAGTGAAAAGAGTTAAGAGTAATCATCAGCAGAGAGTTTCTTCCATTTTCAAGGTGGCCACATTAGAGTCTGGTTAAATCAATACTGCCTCTGAAATAGATTATGTATTAAAATGAGAAATCTATCACCTAATATGGCCAGAGAGATTAAGGGAGTTGGACCAGCTGACCGCAAGAGACACCTTTAATTCAAAACCTAAACTACGAGCATAGTGATTGTGATTGAGGAGCTTTACAGCACATAAGGGATTCAAAAAGCATATTAATCCACCTCCAGTAACACTGCCAATTTAAAAGAATGATTAACCTTCTCTCCCACTTGATTCAACCTAGCATATGTATTATTCCACTCTAACTGCTAGAAGACCCCATGCTTATGGCTTCCATTAGGTAGCATTTAGTATCCATGAAAACTTTCTTCAAGAAGTAATTACTTTTGAGACCATAGACATTTCAGATGGGAAAAGAGAAAAAGAAAAGAGGTACAAGTAAAGGAAACTAGGAAAGAGGAAAATACCAAAAAATTTGGGCAGGCTGATTCAAAAAGGTAATATAAAGGTAATTTAAATAATATTAGATGAGCATATGCTCTGTCTATACTTTAGATGAAGTGCTCTTGTCTGTATGTCAGGAGTTGTGTTTGTCCATTTTGCAATGCTATAAAGAAATAACTGAGACTGTGTAATTTATAAAGAGAAGAGTTTTATTTGGCTCAAGTTTCTGCAGGTTGTGCAAGCATGTCACCCACATCTGTTCAGCTTCCGGTGAGAGCATTAAGATGCTTATAATCATAGTAAAAGGCAAATAGGAAGTCAGCGTGTCACATAGTGAGAGGGAGCAAGAAAGGGAGGAGGTGGTTCTAAGTGCTTTTAAACAATAAGATCTTATGTAAATGACTAGAGTGAGACTCAGTCATTCCCCCTGGAGAGGGCACCAAGCCACTCATGAGGGATCAGCCCCAAGACCGAAACACCTCCCACCAGGCCACACCTCTAGCATTGGGGATCACATTTCAATATGAGATTTGGAGAAAACAAAAGATCCAAACCATATAGGAGCTATACTATCCTATTATCTAATATATGTCAAAAGCCTCTTGAAAGAGTTATTTATTGATTCTTGCTTCCCAAGCACCTAGTCTATGAACAGCCCAAGCATTGGAAGTCTGGGGTAGAATGGACCCCACAAAGGGTCTGGAATTCTCTTACTCATTACCTTTGAGACTAAGCATCCTCTTTTATGTAGTGCTCATAGTATCAAGTATAGATAGGACATGGAAATACAGAAGGTATCCAACATGGTAGATTAATAAAAAGTAGGTATTCAAAATTACTTTTCCAACAAAACATCTTGTTTTAGGAAAACAAATACAATTTCTTTGCAATGAGGCTGTCCTGCAAACTCTACACTTCTAAAGAATACTTTTTGTGAAAAATGTATTTGTTTGCCTCCCTCTCTTACTCTACTGAAAATATTCAGGCAGTGTTACTTACATGGAGTATGACCTGTATTTCAGATCTACCTAAAAATATGTATTCCTGCTCTTCCTTTCCACTCACTCCCATTCAAAACATGATCCTCTGTTACAATGCAAATAACCCTGGGAAAATTAGAAGCAAAATGTCAGTAACAGCTAGCTGTGTTAGGAATATACCAGGGGTTAAATTGTAAGTGATGAAGGCAGGATGAAAGCCTGTATTTGTCCGACTTCCAAAATTATCAGTCTCACTGCTGTATAATGCTGCTGCTCTGGAACTCAGATAAAGGCAGAGAATCGAGAGGAGACACCTGATGAAAAGGAGAAGGTAAGCCAAGGGAAAAGCTTAATTATTTTATAATCAGAAAAAGATTTATGTCGTTTTACAGAATATGGTATAAGAGAGTGTTAAAGTAAAATTCCTCATCCAGGCGCAGTGGCTCACACCTGTAATCCCAGCACTTTGGGAGGCTGAGGCAGGAAGATCACCTGAGGCCAGAAGTTCGAGACTAGCCTGGCCAACGTGGCAAAACCTCATCTCTAATAAAAATACAAAAAATTAGCTGAGCATGGTGGCAGGTGCTGTAATCCCAGCTACTTGGAAGGCTGAGGCAGGAGAATCACTTGAACCTGGGAGGCTGAGGTTGCAGTGAGCCGAGATCATGCCATTACACTCCAGCCTGGGCAACTGGAGTGAAACTCAGTCTCAAAATAAAATAAATAAATAAATTCCTCAAAGCAACCTAATGGAACCCTCTTGAGGTAGAGCCCTTAATAAGCCACACCATACTTACTATTGGTCCTATCCTGCCAGGAAGTCAAATGAAGGGGGATACTGACTTGCATCACACTGGCATTAGGAGCTGACCTAATTTTAATAACGTTTTATTTCATGGACTGCAGTTCATTTAATGAAAGAATGAGCTCTTTCCTCAAGAAATGCCTTTGTGAAATAATCAAAGAAGTAAGATTGGTGGTATTAATTGCTCTAAGTGCAGAATTTTGTTCGGCAAAAAGAGATATCAATCAGAAAAAGAAGTGACCAATAATTATTTGATATGATCGTTTCACAAGTAGGTTTTAAACCTATTTTTAGATTAACTTCTAAGTAAAGTTTACCAAATATATTCATTTAAAGAAAATCTGTGTAAGCCCCTGAAAACAACAGGTATTTTATCAGAAGTGACCAGGTCACCAGACACCTACCCTAGACTTACTTCTGCAAATGGCTACCATATAGTAATTTCTCACAAGAAGAATAATCAAGTTTCTTTAAGAAGCCGGTAGGAAAGAAAAATTTAACATTTCATGGTACAATTTGTTTCAGCTGATTCCTCAGATCTTAGAGGCACATTCGGTCCCCCTAGTTGGGAGTGAATCCTGCCTCTAGAAAATGCTTCTTGAAAAATAGCATTAAAATCTTTTATTTCTTATTGTAAACATTGCACGTTATTAGAAGACCACAAAAATGCTGATATTCACTATAAAATTATTTTATAGTAGTGGAAACGAAGGTAAAAGCAACTTGCAAATGCAATTTGGTAGAATTATAACTCTACCAAAAAAAAAGGAGATTGTTTTCCACAAAGACTCTCATCAATGTTAACTTTGAAGAGAAGTATTTGTAGCTGTCTTACAGCTTAGTAGTGACAGATTTGCACTTTTTTTACCTGCCTGTCATATGGAAAATGGTACACACTTTGGGTAGGGCTTCATGCTGTGGTAGGAAAAGAAAGAAAATGACACTCATTAACTCTGTGCTTTAACTAGCTCAGCTAATGGTCTTCAGGATTTCTAAACAGAAGCAATTAGAAAGAACTTCAAATTTCATGTGTTTCTTCAAAGGATGAAAAGTTGAAATATTTTAATCCTGGCTTTATTATTTGGAGGACACAAGAGTTACATTACTCTCTGTCAAAGCAGAAATCAACCTCTTGCAAGGAATAAATGTTAATTAGGACAAACAGATTAAGCATATTATATTAAGTATATTTGTTTCTTTCCTAAGCACTTCAGCTGCAGAAGCTCTAACCACCGTTTCCGGAGTGACCATCAATGCTTCTTAAAAATGCCAATACAGTTACAGTGTTCTATCCAATTAGCGGATGCATAGACCAGTCAGAATGCTGATGTATTCCTTAAAGGAGGTGGGAGTGGGAACCAAATGGAATCAGAGAATATTATCTGTCTTGTGTGCTTTACAAACCAAGACTCCTTCTATTTCTATTTCTTCTCGTGACCTCTGCATCCCCTCTTTTTCCTACATTGTCTAGTATGCGTTTATAAGTCTCCAATAAGAGAAAATAGAAAATGCTCAGGAAAAAGATGACTACTTCAATATAGAAAGTTTCCCCATTCAACATGAGAAGAACCTAGAGTTACCAGGGACCATCCCCTTCCTGAAATAACTGTGTGAAACACAGAGACTTCCAAAATTTTCCCAAGTTCCCACTGAATGGGTTATAAGCAATTATAATTATTATTTCTTAAGAACAGTAGATAAAAGGATTCTGTTGTATGCTACAATCCTTAATGATTTTTTACCTTTCTTTTTTGTTTCTCTTGTCCCAGGTTCCAGGTGACAGTGGCAGGAACAGATACCCAGATGATATGAGGACAGAACTACAATGGTGCATTGAATGCAAAAAAAAAAAAAAAAAAAAAAAAGAGCCAGTAAAGGTTACTGTAAATTTCTAAGGTGAATCAGTGTCAAACAAAGGAACAACCTTCCCCTCAGAGAATTAGGAGCAAATTTTTGCTGCTATTAATAAGAAACAATTTTGAGCTTATCAGTGACCACTATTTCTAAAGCAACCAATAGCTTTATAACTACCAGTTTACTTAGACTTATTTAATGCAATCATTCAGAAATGTTAAACAGTTCTCTAGAGTAGTGTTACGGATATAAAATGCTTTCATAAGCTTAATGTCTTTGTTTTTATATTGTGTAAACACTGGAATTAAAGTAGAATATCTGTTAAACTTGAGAGGAAACACCAGATGTCAGCAATTTGCTGTGTAAGATTTAGAGTGGCCAATGCTGTTAACCTTCATCAGAAACAATATTGGTGGGCCAAACCACGAGGGCTCTCTCATCCGTCACATTCACCCAGGATAATGTGAATAAAGAACTGAGGTCAGTCAGACATGAGCCACTATGTACAGATTCCACTGGCGAGAAATGGCCTCAGCCAGCTCTTGTTATTGAAGAAAATAACCCTCTAGGAATCAGCAGGATTCTCATTTTCAGTTTTAGAGAAGGAAGGACGCTATTCAAACTTTGATCAAATGTTTTTTTCTTAATACCTCTTAATTGTGCTGGGTACACAGGATTTCACATAGTAAGAATAACAGATTTCCCAGAGAAAGTTTGTTTGTTTGTTTGTTTGTTGCTATAGTATGTTCGTTGTATAGCAGATAGAGATGAGGTCAAAATTTCTTTGAAAATATAAAAGTTTATACAGAGTACTGTTAGGTTCCAGCTCCAGCTGAGGTCTGAGGGGAGTGGGTGAATGAGTGGCTAATAGCTGAAAGAACACTTCAGGGGGCCGCAGGCAAACAAAATATGATTTTATTCAGCAGCTCTCTCATCAGCAGCTCTCTAACACTGTCTGCTCTGTCTCAACTGCTTGCTCTGGCCGCTCCCACACACAGCAGAGCAGCCGGCTCTTCCTTCAGGGTCAGTAGCTTAACTCTTCCCTCTCTGGGCATGAGCAAGCCGAGCTGTGTCCTGGCTCTCCTCTGTCCATCTGCAAGATGGACACAGCTCTGGCTCTCTCTTTCTCTGGGTGCAAGTGCACTTATGCAGTGTCGGCAGGAGTTGATATCGCATCATTGCACTCCAGCCTGGGCAACAAGAGCTAAACTCCATCTCAAAAAATAAAATAAATTAAATTAAATTAAATTAAATTAAATTTTTAAAAGTGGGCAACAGAAAAGTAGTCCAGTTGAATTCTATAGAAATTTAGTAGTGGGGAAATAAAGGAAAATAAGCATGGGAAGAAAGTCCTAATAGATACTGAATCACGTCGAAAGACATGCTCACAAAAGAGACAAAGTCTGTTACCTAATATTCAAAACAGGATATAGGAACTTAAACAGTGATATAGCTAATTTAAACATCACTGTTGAAAGGAGTAGAAATTAGTGCAACCATTGTGAAAGATAGTATAGAGGTTGCTCATAAAATTAAAAATAGGACTATCATATGATCTAGCAATCCCACTACTGAGTATATATACAAAGGAAATGAAATCAGTATGTCAAAGAGATATCTGCACTCCTAAATTGATTGCAGTATTATTCACAATAGCCAAGAAACAGAATCAAACTTAGTGTCCAACAACGTATAATGGATACAGAATATGTGGCATATATACACAATGGAATACTATTCAGTCATGAAAGAGAAAGAGGCGGGATGCTGTGGCTCACGCCTACAACCTCAACACTTTGGGAGGCTGAGGTGAGTGGATCATGAGATCAGGAGATCAAGACCATCCTGACCAACATGGTGAAACCCCGTCTCTACTAAAAATACAAAAATTATCTGGGCGTGGTGGTACTGCCTGTAGTCCCAGCTACTCGGAAGGCTGAGGCAGGAGAATGGCTTCAACCCGGGAGGCAGAGGTTGCAGTGAGCCGAGATTGTGCCACTGCACTCCAGCCTGGTGACAGAGTGAAATTCCCTCTCAAAAAAAAAAAAAAAAAAAAAAAAGAGAGAGACAATGAAATCCTATTTGGAATAGCTTGAATAAATCTGGAGGACATTATATTAAGTGAAATATTGTATGATTTCACTCATATGTGGAATCTAAAAACAGTTGATCTCATAAAAGTAGAGAATGTAACAGTTACCAGAGACTAGGAAAAGAAGGTAGAGAGGGCAAAGTTACAATTACCAAAAAGAGTAATATCTGGTGTTCTATTGTATAGTAGAGTGACTGTAGTTTACAGTATGATACTGTATATCTCAAAATAGCTAGAAGAAAGGATTTTGAATGTTCCCACCACAAAGATTTAGTAAATTTCTGAAGTGATGGATATCTAATTACCCTGATTTGATCATCATGCAATGTGTACAACTATCAAAATATCACATTGTACATCATAAATAAGTACAATTGTTATGTGTCAATTAAAAATTTAAAAAAAAACAGAATTAGAAAAATTCAGCAATAAATGATTGAAGAACAGGAAGATTTAAAAAGAAAGTTGAAAGAATTCAGTAAATAATCTGTTTTTTAAAAAAATCACTTCTTGAATGGTTAAACCAAAAGAAACCCAAGTTTGAATAAACACAATGGATGATGTCTCCTTGGAGAAATAGCTAATTTTAAATCCAGAATATGAAATGGACAAGATGCTCCCAGAAAGCTTAGAAGATGACCAAAATCTACTGTGAACGTCTTAAAAGGACTCAGGAGCCACCTGTATACAATCTAAGTTTCTAAGATGAGACAGTTTCAGCACTGATAATTATAATAACCTCATTTAAAAAATAAAAGAAATGAAACAATTGATCATCTTGGGGAAAAGCTTTAAAGTCTTTTTTTGTGTGTGTAAACTGATAAATCTTTTTTTCTAAAGCGTTCTTTTCTTTTAAAAGAAGCAATCACCCAGCCTTTCCTATTTGCACTGAAACTCAGAGAAGCCAAATACTTAAGAACAACATTCTAGCTAATAAAGGAAGAAGAGTAATAGGATTAGTAGAATATATCTTGGCATTCTTTAATAGGTTATGGATCTAGGCATTGATCATTAATGGCTGTGACATCACAATCAGACAACCAGATGCTCGAAAACTCCTTTGGAATTAATCAACATCACCTACAAAGTGATGCCAAAAAAACTAAACCTGAATCTGGTCAACCCTATAGATTTTTTGACCAATTGACAGCATATATAGGTCAAAAGAAACATGGTAAATGTACAAGCATGAAGGAGAAGCAATCAGCATAATCCAACCAGGATTCTACAGGATGACTGTTTTGGATTCAACAAATAAAAAATTGCAAAAAAAATAAAAACAGATGGAATTTTTTTCATTTTATAGTTTAAAAGATATTGTATTTGAATTTGTATTAATTAAAATGGTTAAGAAAATTAAAGTACATTTATAAGACCATCAAGAAAATGTGAAATGCCTGAATATTTATTGATTTTAAAGAATTATTGTTATTTGGGGGTGTGTGATATTGACATTGTGGCTATGTTTTTAAAAAATGATTTCTTAACAATATAGAAATATACATACTAAAACTTTTACTGGGAAAAAGAAGTTTGGAATATGCTTCAAAATTTCTGGGCTTACGGTGATGGTAACATAGGGTATAAAGAAAATAAATCTGTCATTTGGTCAGTAATTGATATTAAAGAGACTGACTGATGAACATTTCTACTTCTTTCTAATTCTGTAGATATTTGGAAATTTCCATACTAAAACATTTTTTGTAAATGCAGATAGATTTGAAATTTGTTCTTCTGAGCTCTATGAAAGAATAGTCTTTCTTAAGCTAGAAGTCTTCTTTTCTAGCCAATAATTCTAATTATATTTCTGTCTCACATCTCTAAGTCTGGAACTCTGTAACCCAGACGGACCATAGGTCTGTGAATGGTAAAATAGACAAGAACAATAAAAAGGATTTTAAACCTTACCTAGAAGAAGACAACAAAGAATGATGGCCTATGCTTGGTCTGGGGCAAATGGAGTAATATCAATCTAATACAAAAATATATGCTTTTTTTCTGAAAACCAGTATAGACTTTTACTATGACTTTTTTTCACTTTTAGTATTAAAATGTACTGTTTAGTCAACATTTAAATTATCATATATTCAAAGCCTAGAAATAACCATCTATGCTGAAATTAAGTTAAATCTATGATGTGGTTTGGCTGTTTCCTCACCCAAATCTCATCTTGAATTGTAGCTCCCATAATTCCCACATGTCATGAGAGGGACCCAATGGGAGGCAATTGAATCATAGCAGTTCTTTCCTGTGCTTTCCCGTGATAGCGAATACATATCATGAGATCTGATGCTTTTATAAAGGGGAGTTCCCTTGCACACTCTATCTTGCCAGCCGCATGTAAGATGTGACTTTGCTCCTCATTTGCCCTCCACCATGATTGTGAGGCTTTCCAAGTTGTGTGGAACTGTGAGTCAATTAAACCCTATTTCTTTAGAAATTACCCAATCGTGGGTATATCTTTATTAGCAGCATGAGAACAGGTGCTGCTGTAAAGATACCCGAAAATGTGGAAGCAACTTTGGAACTGGGTAACAGGCAGATGATGGAACAGTTTGGAGGGTTCAGAAGACAAGAAAATGTGGGAAAGTTTGGAACTTTCTAGAGATTTGTTGAATGGATTTGACCAAAATGCTAATGGTGATATAGAAAATGAAGTCCAGACTAAGGTGATCTCAGATGGAGATGAGAAATTTCCTGGGAACTGGAGCAAAGGTCCCTCTTTTTATGCTTTAACAAAGAGACTGGCAGCATTTTGCCCCTGCCCTAGAGATCTGTGCAACTTTGAACTTGTGAGGTGTCATTTAGGGTATCTGGTAGAAGAAATTTCTAAGCAGCAAAGCTTCTAAGCAGTGGTCTGGGTACTGTTAAAAGCATTCAGTTGTATGTACTTCCAAAGATATGGTTTGGAATTGGAACTTATGGTAAAAAGGGAAGCAGACTATGAAGGTTTGGAAAATTTGCAGCCTGATGATGCAATAGAAAATAAAAACCCATTTTCTGGGGACAAAGTCAACCTATGGCAGAAATTTGCATACATAACAAGGAGCTGAATTTCCCCATCAAGGCAATGGGGAAACTGTCTCCAGAGCTTGTCAGAGACCTTTACAGCAGCCCCTCCCATCACAGGCTCAGAGGCCTAGGAGGAAAAAATGGTCTCCTAAGCTGGATCCAGGATCCCTGTGTAGCTTAGGAACTTGGTTGCTTCCAAGTTGCTCCAGCCATGGCTAAAAGGGGCCAAGGCACAGCTCAGGCAATGACTTCAGAAGGTGCAAGCCCTACATCTTGGAAGCTTCAACATGGTGTTGAGCCTGCAGGTGCACAGAGGTCACAAACTGAGGTTTGGGAACCTCTGCCTTGGATGTATCTCAGAGGTTATATGAGAGTGCCTGGATGTCCAGGCAGAGGTGGGCTGCAGGGGCGGAGCCCTCATGGAAAGCCTCTGCCAGGGCAGTGCAGCAGGTAAATGTGAGGTACAAATCCCTCAGAGTCCCCACTGGAGCACTGCCTAGTGGAGCTGTAAGAAGAGGGCCACAGTCCTCCAGACTCCAGAGTGGTAGATCCACTGACAGCTTACATTGTGCACCTGGAAAAGCTGCCAACACTCAACACTAGTCCATGAAAGCAGTCAGGAGAGGAGCTGTACCCTGCAAAGCCACAGAGGCAGAGTTGCCTAAGGCCATACAACCCCGCCTCTTGCAACAAGGTGACCTGGATGTGAGACATGGAGTCAAAGAAGATCATTTTTGAGCTTTAAGATTTTACTTCCTCACTGGATTTTGGACTTGCATGAGGCCTGTATTTAGAATGGCTGTATTTCCCCCCACTCCCGCATTGTATCTAGGAAGTAATTAACTTCCTTTTGATTTTACAGGCTCATAGGCAGATGAGACTTGCTTTGTCTCAGATGAGACTTTGGACTGTAAATTTTGAGTTAATGTTGAAATGAGTTTGACTTTGGGGGACTGTGGGAAGGCATGATTCATTTTGAAATGTAAGGACATGAGATTTGGGAGGGGCCAGCAGTGGAATGATACAGTTTGGCTTTGTCCCTACCCAAATCTTATTTTGAATGTAGCTCCCATAATTCCCATGTGTTATGGGAGGGACCCAGTGGGAGGTAATAGAATCATGGGGGAGGGTCTTTCCCACATTGTTCTCATGATAAGTATCATATATCAGAAGATCTGATGGTTTTATAAAGGGGAGTTCCCCTGCACACACTCTCTTGCCTGCCACCAAGTACGATGTAATTTTACTCCTCATTCACCTCCTGCCATGATTGTGAGATCTTCCCAGTGATGTGGAACAATTAGTCAATTAAACCTCTTTCCTTTATAAATTACTGGGTCTCAGGTATATCTTTATTAGCAGTGTGAGACTGATACAATCTATTTTGGCAATTATTGGGTATTCTCCCATTGTGTTTGCATTGACAACACTGTCATGAAAAAGCATAATGAGTTATCCAAGTCATTAGTGCCAGGATTCAACATAGGATTTTTGTAACTCATATCCTTCATTCTCTACCCATTTTCGGGAACCTCTGCTTTCAGACCCATTTATTTAATTTATTCCTGAGATTATTGTATATGGCACATCTTTCCAATGAGATCAAAAGTTACTTTAAGAAAAGAAATCAGCATTATTCACATAAATTCACTGTTATCTCCCCATTTCCACACAGTTGCTTTCAAAATTAGTGTTGTTCAGTATATGATTGACCATAAAGAAATTACAGAAATAAATCTATTATATATAAATTAATAATGACACATTAGAAAAGTGAAGGTAGAAAATGGAGGTAGCATTAGAAATCTCAGATTATAAAATGAATTATCCCAAAAACTATTGCCCAATCTATAGATTATAAACAAATACTTGTGGGCTGGGTTCCATTTAAATTTATAATTAAGGGAAGTGTTACAACAAATTTCATTCAAAAATGTATATTTTAATACCTAAAATGTTTAGCTCGTCTTTTAGTTTTAATAGAATAGATAAGATACAAAGTATTCATTCAGGCTCATAATGATTCATTTTCTATTTTTTCTTACAAAACAATCAGAACTATTATACTAATTGAAAAAAAATGGGGAATTCTTGAATTGAGTAAAAATTCACCAATTTCTTCTTTCTCTGTTTTCCAAGGTTTGGTATTTGGTATCAGTACAAAAATCAAAGCCTTGACCCAAAATTGAATCTAGCAATTGTAAAATCCTTCATAAGTATTACCTTGCTAGGAGTACAAAATAAATTCAAAATTGGAAAGCCACTGACTATGTGCTGGGGAATGACTTATCAGTGATTTACCTAATGTGGAAAAGTCTTCACATTGCACAGACTAGAATTTGAATTTCCAAGTAGACCATTAAACCACACCTTATCTTCCCTCCTTAAAGCCATTGGAAATGCACCTGCCACCTGACCTTTGAGATTTTGCAAAGATATCACATTTAGATCCTTTGTCTCTTTCAACTTCCCTAACTCCCTTTTCTGGTTTCAGAGATGGCAACTCCCTGATCTGTAAGAGTACAGACAGTGTGGTTAAAAGGACAGTTTAGTCTACTCTTGCAGCCAAGTCACTCACAGGATAAACAAGTTGGCTTACAAAATTGTTACTTTCTTCATGAGTTTTGTTAAAAGGGGTTTCAGCTTAAGCTGTCTGTCATCTGAAATAACTGTGAACATTAAATTTCATAATTATGAAATGTGTATATGAATTCAATCTTGCAGGCATAATTTTACTACTTCTTTAAGCCTTTTCTACTCTCTCCCCATTCATATCTACAGTGGGATGCCTAAGACAGATGAGTGACTCTTGTCTAGTGATCTAGGAGTCAATTTTCTAATTATTTGATCCATATTCAAAGCGGCTCCTCCCTAAATGGTGGGCTTTCTACCTGTGGGGTATAGTCCAATCTAATCTACTGCTGGGATCTATCACCAGCAGCAGAGATTTCTCTCCATGGTAAAAATACTTAGGTTTTGAATGGTTACTTTGGCCATTTGCAGGACCTGACTGAGTTTTCATTATTATAAAGAGTCAAAGGGTGAGGCTGGTGGAAAAAAGTCACTGCCCTGAGTATGCCAAAGACCAGGAGTGAGCCTGAACAGCTGTCCTGGCTTCTGCTCCATCTTTGGATGAGGCTGGAACCAGTAGACCTGTGTGTGATCCTTGTGGTAGATTCTCAGCAGCCTCAGGCAGCTTTTCAAAGTTAGACGCTGAAAACCAACAAATGAAACTATGAGGAAGAATAACGTAAATGCCCTTACTCTACTTACAGTTCTCTTTGGGACTTTTTCCATCTAAATCCTACTCTCAGCAATTCTCAAAGCAGAAAAATTAACATGGGACAATAGTTTCTGAGTTGTTCATTATCAATCCCTATACTAAAGCAAAAGGTAAAAATTTGAGGTACTCTGGTAAATAAAATATCTTTTAAATTTTTATTATTTATGAAGAGAATAGTTAACAAATACAAACAGACCTCATTTTGTTGAGCTTTCCTTTATTGTGCCACACTTTATTGTTGTATTAATCTGTTTCCATACTGCTGATAAAGACATACCCAAAACTGGGTAAATTATAGAGAAAATAGGTTTAATTGACTCAGTTCCACAGAGATGGAAGGCCTCACAACCATCACAGAAGGCAAGGAGGAACAAGTCACATCCTACATGGTGGCAGAGAAGAGAGTGCTTGTGCAGGGGAACTCCTCTTTATAAAACCATCAGATCTCCTGATATTTATTTACTATTATGAGAACAGCAGGGAAGAGACCTGCCCCCATGATTCAATTACCTCCCACTGGATTCCTCCCATGACATGTGGGAATTGTGGGGAGCTACAGTCCAAGATGAGATTTGGGTGGGGATACAGCCAAACTGTATCAATTGTGCTTCATAGATAATTGTGTTCTTTACAAATTGAAGGTGTGTGACAACCCTGCCTTGGGCAAATTCATTGATGCAATTTTCCCAACAGCATGTGCACATGTGTCTCTGTGTGACATTTTGGCAATTTTTATAATATTTCAAACTTTTTCATTATCGTTATATCTGTTATGGTGATCTATGAACAGTGATCTTTGATGTTACTATTGTAACGAAAGGGGCACCATGAATCATGCCCATATAGGACAGTGAATTTAACTGACAAGTGTCATATGTATTCTGACTGCTCCACTAACCAGTCATTCCCTTATTTCTCTCCCTCTCCTCAGGCTTCTCTATTCCCTGAGACACAACAATATTGAAATTAGGACAATTGATAACTCCACAGTCTCTGAGTGTCTAAGGGAATGGAAGAGTTGCACATCTCTCTCTTTAAATCAAAAGCCTGGAATGATTAGGTTTAGTGAGGAAGGCATGCCAAAAGCCAAGACAGGCCCAAAACTAGGCAACTTTTAACCAAATACCCAAGTTATTTGTGAATATAAAGTAAAAGTTCTTGAAGGAGATTAAACGCACTAATCCAGTGAAGAACACACGAATGATGATAAAGTGAAACTGTCTTATTTCTGATATGGAGAAATTTTTAGTGGTCTAGGTAGAAAAATCAAACCAGCCACAACATTCCCTTAAGCTAAAGCCTAATCCAGAGCAAGTCCTAAACTCTCTTAAATTCTATAAACACTGAGATAATTTTTAAAAAATGCAGCAGAAGAAAAGTTTCATGTTAGCAGAAGCTGGTTCTTGAGGTGTAAGGAAAGGAGCCATCTCTATAACATAAAAAGTACAAAGTAAAGCCTCAAGTGTTGATATAGACACTACAGAAAGCTATCCAGAAGATCTAGCTAAAATCATTAATGAAAGTGGCTACACTAAACAACAGATTTTCAACGTAGACTTAACAGTTTTATAATGGAAGAAGAGGCCACCTAGAACTGTCTTAGCCAGAGGAAAAGTCAAGGCCTGGTCTCAAAGTTTCAAAGGATAGGTTGACTTTTTGTTAGAGGCTTATGCAGCTGATGACTTTAAACTGAAGCCAAATGTTCATTTACCATTTAAAAAATCCTAGGCCTCTTAAGAATTATACTAAATCTAATCTACTCTGCCTATGCTCTATAAATGGAATAATAAAGCCTAGATGGCAACGCATCTGTTTACAACACAGATTTCCAAATATTTTAAGCCCACTGTTGACATACTGATCAGAAGAAAAGGATTACTTTCAAAAGATACTGCTCACTGACAATGTGCTGAGTAATCCAAGAGCTCTGATAGAGATGTACACAAAGAGTAATGTTGTTTTTATGCTAACACGACATTCATTCTGCAGCTTATGAATCAAACAGTAATTTCCACTTTCAAGTCTTATTATTTAAGAAATATATTTTATAACACTACAGCTGCCATAGATAGTGATTTCTCTGATTGATCTAGGCAAAATAAATTTGAAAACTTCTGAAAAAGACTCACCATTCTAGACATTTGTGCTTCATGAGAAGAGTTTAAAACATCAACATTAAATAGATTTTGGAAGTTGATTTCAACCCTCATGATGACTGAGGCATTTAAGATTGCAGTGAAGAAGGTAGCTGCAGATGTGGAAGAAATAGCAAGAGAACTAGAATCCAAAGTGGAGCCCGAGGATGTAACTGAATTGCTGCAATTTTATGATCAAACTTGAATGGATGAAGAGTTTCTTGTTACACATGAGCAAAGAAAGTGGTTTGTTAAGATAGAATTTCCTATGAAGATGCTATGAACATTGTCAAAACGAGAACAAATAATTTAAGTATATTCCACACACTTAGTTGATAAAGCAGCAGCAGAGTTTGAGAGGATTGCCTCCAATTTTGAAGAAAATTCTACTCTGGGTAAAATGTTATTAAATGGCATTGCATGCTATACGACAATAATTTGTGAAACAAAGAGTCAATCAATGTGCCAAACTTTATTGTTGGTGTATTTTAAGAAATCACCATAGACAACACCCTGATCAGTCAGTAGCCATCAACACTAAGGCAAGATCTTCCACCAGCAAGAAGATTACTACTCAGTGAGTGTTGTGTCTTTTAGAAATATTTTAATTAAGGTTTTTTTTTTAGACATAATGCTATTGCAAACTTAATAGACAATAGTATAGTATAAATATAATTCTGTTTTGAGATGGAGTCTCACTCTGTTGTCAGGTTGGAGCGCAGTGGCGTGATCTTGGTTCACTGCAACCTCCACCTCTGGAGTCAAGCGATTCTCCTTCCTCAGCCTCCTGAGTAGCTAGGATTACAGGCACACCACCATACCCAGCTAATTTTTGTATTTTTAGTAGAGACAGGGTTTCACCATGTTGTTCAGGATTGTCTTGATCTCTTGACCTTGTGATTCACCTGCCTAGGCCTCCCAAAGTGCTGGGATTACAGGCATAAGCCACCATACCCTTTCAAATATAACTTTTATAGGCACTGGGAAACCAAAAAAAAAAAAAATTGTGTGACTTATTTTATTGTGATATTTGTTTTATTGTCATGGTCTGGAACCAAACCCACAGTATCTCTAAGGTATACCTATACTACGTGCCAGGGGGAAATAAAGATAATAGCATGCATACCTTAAACACAGACTTTTTTCTAGTATTACGTTTTCAAACTTTAAGCGATTTGATATGTGTGTAAGGGGATAAGCAGACAATGATACAACCCAAGATATATCGTCCCACATTTGAACAAGGTTAGACTTCAAATTACTCAATAGTATGGTACTATGATCTTAGCGGATACTGAAAGATCTTCCTGTCTTAAAGTATCTCTGTTACATGAAGCCTAGAGGTGCCTCACACTTGAGTCAAGATATTCTTTATTTGTTTGAATCATTAAGTCAGTCATTTCTTGTTAACAGTGAGTACAGATTTTCACCAGAAATCTACCCACCACATAGCTCAGAGAAAAACTCTCAAAGGAAGGAAACCTGGATGGGCAAAATGTCAAGGTTCTACCTCCCACACATGGGCTATTGAGAGGTTTGTAAGACTCACAGAGGCACCTAGGGACACTGGGCTTTTAGTAAATAGATCATGAAAAAATGCTAGAAAATAAGACTACCCCTAGGCAAGGAGAAACTAAGTAGGTGAAGTTTGTCTTTTATACTCTTGCCCCCTTCTCTATAACACTGCTGTTTCCATCCAGGGTCTTTTTTGTATCCTCAATAGATTTACACACACACAGTCATGCCTTCACATGCCCAGACACATACATACACACACACACACACACACACACACACACACACACACACCAGGGAGACTCCAGTTTGCACCGATGAAATTCAACTCACACCAACTCAGAAAAACACATAATGTCCTATATTTTACATACTTCAAAAATACTTGCATTTTAATAGAAATACTTGCATTTTATCAACTCAAAACCCTTTCTAACAAAGGAAATATTTTTCTAATACTGAAAGTTGGCAGTTGGCAAAGAAAATTTGGGTCCCACAGTGACAAGCCTAGCCTCGTCCCATCCACCATCTTTCACACACCTGGGGAAAATGTATCACCACACAGGCTGTAATCCCTTCTGCAAAGTCAAAATCAAGCTTTACCAACATTACAATTTCACATAGAACTCCCTGACTTGTACTAGACAGTCAACATATATTTGTTGAAGGGAAGAAAAAGATATGAAGGAGGGAATTGTCTGAAACTATAGTATACAACACTTAAGTGACTATATATCAATCTATATACCTATTTTTAGGTAGAATTAAATTATAACTTGAAATTTAAACAATATTTTTGGATGGTAAAATATTTTGAAATATTTTTGAGATGTCAAACCCCAATGTAAGTTTATATATTCAGAAAAAAAATTTGGTCCAAATGAAGAAAATCTTTATTGTTCTTTTATTCTGAAGGAAACAAAGATTTCGATTTCCTTCCCATGAAATACGACTGTGTGACCAAAAAAAACCAATAAATGTATTATATTTTTAAAAACTTTTACAATCAAATTATTGGCACCATTAATTGGTTTCGATAACTCTGAATATTTCCCATCTACTCTTTAGCTTTACACATGGAGTTGAGCAACCTACTTCACACCTTGAAAATATGCTGTCCCAGACATCTAAATATGCAGTTTACAAATTCCACCACTAGAGGGTAATAAAAGTTGATTCCACGCCATACAATTAAAATAAAAGGGAGTTCAAATTTTACAGGATGCTCTTCTGACCAATATTATATGTAATAACTTAATGGATTATATATACATTGGTTATGAAAAGTCAGCAGCACACATCACTGGTCAATTTCTATTGCAAGGACGAAGTAATTTGCATCTAGAAAAAAATCTTAAACTTACAACATAAAATTCTACCTCCGCAGAACTTACTCACCAATCAAAAATTGCAGGATTAATAACTTTCTGTGACTCAATGACCAGGCTACCATTATCAGGAATAGAATTTATCTTCCTATGATGCTCAAATGCACAGGAAAAATGCATATCTAGGAGAATGGATAAATTCTGAGTGACACAGGAAAATATTTCTATAAATGGAAAAAGCATGAATGTGTTCAAGAAGGGGCAGTTTGCTCTGCTCTCCTGTGGATACACACATAAACAGTCCAAGAAACACAAAATCACTTCCAGAAAGTAACTGTTAAGAGAAGAGAACTAACATCGATGGAGAATAAAGAAGAGATTTTTACGTTTGTGCTTGTTTATTTTTAGAGATAGGATCTCATTCTGTCACCCAGGCTGGAGTACAGGAGCCCCAATCATAGCTCACTGAAGCCTCGAACCCTGGGTTCAAGTGATCCTCCTGTCACAGCCTCCTGAGTACCTGGGACCACAGGTGCAAGAAGGTATTTTTTAAAATTTTTATTACTTATTTCTCTACTTAATTTATCTTTGGAATATAAGGAAACAGTGGCTTTCCAATAAGTATCCCAATAGAATAGAGGAACTGAGGATGCTACTGGAGCCCAGCCAATGGTTGAAGATCTTATAATAATGCTAGTGAAATACAGCCAAATCATTTGAACTACAAACATCCTCTCTGAAAATAATTTTAAAATATCTACCTTAATTTAGGTGTTAAGAAAGTTATATTTTAATTGGGTAAAATAAATAATAATGTCTAAACCTCATGGATATAAACTATTCTGACTCCTACAGTTTGGAAAATGCTTCTTTAAAAGAGTACTCTGACTCCTGTTTTAAACTAAAATAGTAACTGTTGTAAAGCATCATTGCTACAGAAAACTGTATATTTTATATTATATTCAATAATCACTACATAAAATGAGAAATTAATCATCATACACTAATTTTAATTGGTGGAATATTTAACTATTTTTATTGAGACATACTTCACATACAATAAAATTCACTTGTTTGTAGTATACAATTCAGTGATTCTTTTAGCATATTTACAAAGTTGTGTGAACATCATCAGTCTAATTTCAGAGTACACTCATCACTACAAAAAGAAACCCCAGACTCATTACCAGTCACTCCCTAAACCCTCTTTCTCCCCAATCCTGTGCGACAACCAATCAATGTCTCTAGGGATTTGCCTATTCTGGATCTTTTATATAAATTGAATTATACCATATGTGGTTTTTCATGTCTGGCTTTATTCACTTAGCCAAGGTTGTCAATACATGCAACAAAGGCAACTGGTATTATATTAGGAATTGTATCGAATCTGTAGATCAATTGGCAAGTATTACTAGCCAAACAGTATTGTCTTCCAATTCATGAACACAGGTAGGCTGTTTTTTCACTAATTCAGTTCTTCAATTTCTTCTGATGTTATTTAGTTTCCAGTAAACAAATCTTGCACTTCGTTTGTTCAATTTATTTCTAATTATTTTATTCTTTCTAAGGCTATTGTAAATATACTTTTTCTCCTACATCTTAGATTGTTCATTGCAAGTGAATAGAAGTATAACTGATTTTTATATATTACATTTTGCAATCTTGTCAAATAGGTTCATAAACTTTAATAGATTGTGGATTATTTAGAATTTTCTACATGCAAGATCATATTATCTGTTAATAGTTTTATTTCTGGATTTTCAATCTGAAGGCCTCTTATTTTTCTTGTCTAATATTCCTGGCTGGAGCCTCCAATACAATGTTATTGTTAATTTTGCTGCCTTTTTCAAAGAACCAATTTTGGCTTCCATTTTTTTTATTGCTTTTTTATTTTCTATTTCATTTGTTTTCATTCTGGTCATTGTTATTAGTTTTTTTCCGATTGCTTTGGGTTTTTCATCTTTAGTTTCTTAGGGCAGAATATGATGTTATTGATTTCAGATATTCCTTTTAATAAAGATGTTTATAGCTATAAATATTGCTTTATTGTATCCCATGAGTTTTGATATGTTTTTATTTTCATTTATCTCAAAGTATTACTAATTCCACTTGAATTTTCAGATGTGACCCATTGTTTATTTAGGAGTAAACTGTGTCCACATTTTTGTGAGTTTCACAATTGTTTTCTGTTAATAAATTCTAATTTAATTTCACTGTTGCTAGGGAGTATATACTTTATATTCCTTATATCCTTTTACATTTATTAAAGTTCATCATATGACCTGGCATGTGTTCTATCCTGGATAATGTTTCATGTAAACTTGAAAGGAATGTTTTTTCTACTGCTGTTGGTTAGTGTTCTATAGATGTCTGTTAGGTCTAGTTGGTTTATAGTATTGTTCAAGCCCTTCATTTTCTTTTGCAATTTTTGTCTAGTTGTTGTGTTATTGAAAGTGAAGTACTGAAATATTCATCTACTATTGAAGATCTGTTAATTTTTCCTTTCAATCATGTCCATTTTTTCTTTATGTATTTTGAGGTTCTGTTGTTAGGGGCATATATGTTTATAATTCTTATATATTCTTGTTGGGTCAATCATTTCACCATTATTAAAATTTGCCTCTAATAAAAATTTTCATCTTAAAGTATATGTTGTCTGATATTTGCTTAGCCACTTCCATTTTATTTTAACTGTTCTAATGGCATATCTATTTCCACCCTTTTGTATTCCACATGTGTCCTAGAATCTAAAGTGTATCACTGTAGAAAGCATGTATTTGTATATTCTTAAATCTATTTTAAAATTTCTGCCTTTAGATTGAAATGTTTAATTCTATTACAGTAAATGTATTATTAATCATTTAGAATTTATGTCTGACATTTGGCTATTTTCTATATGGCTTGTATCTTTTTTTATTCCTCCTTCCTCTATCTCCGCTTTCTTTGTTGTAAAATAGTTATTTTCTAGTATCCACTTCTAAATTCTTATCCATTAACTATATTTCTGAGATAAGGATTAAAATTAACATCTTAACTCACACTAATTATTATTAATTCCAACCTAATATCAATGATATTTGAAAACACTCACTTCTAAGAAGTTTTATTCCATCAGCTGCCTTGGTGCTTGTATTGTCATAAAAACTACATCTATATACATCATATACTCAAAAACACAGATTTATAATTACTGCCTTGTAAATTTGTCTTTAAATCAGAGAAGAGAAAAAAGTATTACAAACATTTTATAGACTTGTCTTTTAAATCAGAGAGGAGAAAAAAGTATCACAAACAAAAAGTACATTTATACTGTTTTTAACTTTTACCTACATAGTTACCTTCAACAGTGCTCTTCATTTCTTTATATGTATTCAGTTTATTGTATAGTGCCCTTTTATGTATATTTAAAGGAACCTCTTTAGTAGTCCTTGTGGAACTGGTTTGCTAGCAAGAAATTCTCCTAATTTTTATATAAAAATATTGAAGGCTTTACAAATTTTCACGGCATCCTGGTGTAAACACCATTTTAATCTTCTCTATGTCATTCTAATTTTAGAAATATATTCTGTGGACATGAGCATTTAATATCTACTCTTATATAGTATAAAATTTGTAACATTATAGAGGATGAAGTTATAGACACAGACTTGCTATTTGTTTAGGGGCCATTTCAAGAGCACACTTGGACAATATTAATATTGATGTTGCAACTTCAATGTTACAATGTCACAGCAAGATAAATAGACAAACCTCAAGTCATAGATGAACATCATCATGGAGCAAGATGACGAGCAAGATAAATAGATAAGCCCTAAGGTATCAAGATAAATAGATGAACCATGAGTCATGACTTTTTGCTGATATGTACGATTAAGCTTAATTACAAGTTGTCACATTTTTGCTGGTTTTCTTTAGTTAAAAAAGATCCTCTATCCTTTTTTAGCATAAGGGAAATAAAAAGGTGGTGAATTTTGCATTAATTCCTAAACAAAAACATAAGAACTTTCAAAAATGAAACCCATTAGCAGAGCTTTGTGTTTCCTATGAAAATTAAATCTATTCCACTGTCTTAAAATTCATACATATTTTGAAATTTATATGTATGTAAATTATTCCAGCATTTTAAATGGTTTCGGTGCACACATAGTTTCTTCTACCACCATCCTCTTCATTCATTCCAATTAATTTTGTTAAGCAATTTTTTTTTTCTTTACCTTTTGTAGTTGTTGTTGTTCTTTATTACATTTAGGTATGTTTAGGCCTCTTCTTCTGAACTCATTTTCTGCTGATAAATAAATAAAGCGTAGGTGCCTGTTCTGGCTTCAGGGGATGTTTAGACTCAGACACACTGGACTAGCATCACTCCATTTCTGAAGAGTCTTTGTGGAGCTGATGAGCTTCTGAATACCTCAAATAGACATTTAAGAAGACTAAACACTCTAGGGGGTGGTGCATTTTATTTCCATCTTTTTATTTTCATCATTTGTCTGGATAATACATGCCTTTGGAATAAAATTCAAAAGTAACTGGTGAATTAAAAGTAATTCTCCTACATTCTTTTTGCTTTAGACACCCAATTCCCTTTCCTAGCATCAGTCACTGCTACAAGCTTTTTATGTTTCCAGGGTAGTTTAGGCATATATGAGCATGTGTCATATAGAGGCTGCTTTCTTTGATTAGAGTAAATTTGCGGTTTTTTTCTGAATTGTACTCTGCAGGAATACAAAGTCTCTTGCTAAAATGAGACTCACAAGGTAGAAGCCAGCTTTAGTGTGACCTTTATTGTCTCCTCATGGTCTCATCCAAACGGTACCGTCTTTACATCTCATCAATTAAAGTGAGATCCATTCACTTTTACTGTGCTGATCTGCTCATCCAGGGGAAAGGATGTTATGTAGTGAGGTTTTAAACTATATGGATTGACACATTCATGAACTTGTTGAAATCTGGGCTGGGTCTCTCTGTGCTTGGGGCACAACCATCAGGTTGCTTTCTGCCTTTAATGGCACCTGGGGGGTTCCCTTAACCTTTCTCAGGGTTGAATCTCTTACTTTCTTTGTCCCACATGTTTCTTATTTTTGGTTTTATACTTCATATTTGTGAAGAATATATTACAGTTGCTTCCTAGAAATGGCGTGTGAAAAGCAAAATGTTTAAGATCCTTTATCTCTCCAATATCTTTATTAAGTTTGCACAGATATAGAATTCTAGGTTAGAGCTCATTTTCCTTGAAAATGTTGAACATATGAATTCATCAATCTAGGTTCCAGAGTTGATATTCAAAATTCTAAAGTAATTATAATTCTCAATACATGTTTATTATTTATTTCCCTCTTTTTTTGTGAACAATTAGAACCATATCTTTGCTCCTAAGTAGTATTCTTAACTTTACCATGTTACGTTTAATTTAATCCATTATCTTGTGTGCTTAGTGGGCCCTTTATGTGAAGAAATTTATGTCCTTTGTCCTGAGAAAACTATTTTCATGATTTCTCCCTCTACCTTTTCTCTGCTCCATCTTTCTGAAAATTGTATTATGCAGATATTGCATGTCTTGGATGGGTTTTTCAATTTTCTCTTTTTTCTATTTGACTTTTGGTTCTATTTCTTGATAGATTTCCCAAACTAATCTTCCAAACCTCCTGGTTTTCCCAGGAGGGAAAATTATATTACTCTCTAATATATTTTAATGTTTTTCTGAAGAAGGCAAAGCGTTGAAATAGGGATACCTATTTAAGTAGATATTCCTAAATAATAGCCTGTAAAGTAAGGGACTGGGAACTGTAATATACGTGCATTTTCATTTCTTTAAGTTCCATAAAAAATGCTCAACACATAGCAGACTCTCAATAAATGAATGGCTATGGAAGGATGGATGGATGGATGGATGGATAACATGGCCTACATTCTAGTCCCAATTTATATATCTTCCTCACATCATCTTTGGCATGTCATGCCTTCTCTTGGTTTGTTTCTAACTAGCAATTTCAGACTACATTTTTCTATCTGCCATTAATAGCTCTAACATTATTTGATACTATCAATAAATTAATTTATATTTTTTATTAAATGCATAAGTTTTGATCTTTGTGACTATCCCGAATAATAAGATTATATATAATAAATAAGATTATATATACATATACATAACATATATGCATATCTGCATACATATTTTTCTAATTTACAAAGATTTAAGTTATCTCATATACAAATCTTACTATACAGACAAGTAATAACTAGTAACATACGATAGGTAAAAGAACTGAGCTCTCTATTGTTTGAAACAAATTAAAAATTCATCTGAATTTGCTTATTTAATTTTTTGCAACACCTTAAAATTTTATTTTTAGTAAATAAACCAGAAAATCAGCAGTACTCTGATTTGGTAAACTGAGCTCTTCTTTGCATACATTTCAAAATGATTTCTTACATAATGTGTTATACACAGATGCTGCTATCCACATTGGTTCATTAAAATGTGGAACAGTTTCATACAATTCTAGTCATTTAGGAAGGGTCACATGAAAAATTTTCTTGTGACGTGGAACAGTGAAAAAGTTTTATATCTCTTGATATTGATTAAAGGAAGGCTATGAAGCCTTCTCATACAATAATTTCCTGTTTTAAAATAGTTTAAAAGTAAGCCTTCTAAATTCAATACTTTCACATATTTAAATCAGTCAGACAACAGCCAGATTTTTAAAAATCTTTGAGTCTGTTTACCAATCCACTAGTTAAGAAGTATGTTTTTCATTCAACTTTCTAAATGAAAGCAGCCTTGTCTGCACTGATTTCATCATCTCCATTGAAAATGTTTATCTGCCAAATGAAAAAGAAGAGTATAAATTAGAAACACTGATATATCTTCTGACATTATTTATGTAGGAGCTAGTTCTCAAGTTGTCATTACATTTACCACATGAAAATTAGAAATGATTTGTTTGGAGATCCATAGCTATTTCTAGATTCAAGATGTTGGGACAACGGTGGGTAAAGTTTCATTATCAGACTGAACTAAATATGCTGTAATTATATATAAATGAGGATAATTTTTATTTTATGAACTTAAGTTATTAATCTACACAGGCCAAGTATACAGAATACCAGAATTCTCCGAAATTATACAAGAGTTTTTCCCAGTCAACTATTTGAGAAGTGATGTTTGAAAAGTAAGGTCAAGGATTGGTTGGACAATGTCCACGTTTCCATTTGATTGTTTCCATGTTTCTTCTTGTGTGTGAAACCCAGGCTAGCTTTGTACTTCTCCAGAACCTTGTGTTTCCCAGTTTTTATCATTGATCATGCTTGAAATTATTAAATGTCCATTTTATCCAATAAACTATAGGTTCATAAGGTCCAAAGGCTCTGCTGTCTTATTCTCTTCTATATGTCTAATGCTACCATATTTGATTTCAGCAAATGTTTGTTTAATTAATAGATTAGTAGCTGAGTGAGACATGAATCAATGAGAGGAAATCTAACATGGGCTGATGATTAAATTATGGGATGGAAATTAGAAAGTTAAAGTTTTAATTAATGCTGTGTTTTATTAGATTTTTACATGGCAATAGTTGAACTTTGATATGCAAAATGTTATGTGCGTAGAGTTTACAAAGAGTAAAAAATTATGGTATGGGTACATGTCCAGTTACCTGAGTCCTAAAGAGAGTGAGAAATCAACAGCTAACAATAATAACAACAAAACCATTCAAGTTCTGTGCTGTATGTAGAAAACAGGGTTTAAGCACTCACCAGTATACTGAATTATGATTGCTAGATTAATTGACATCATAATTCACTTAAATCACCTGTGAGATGCAGACCTCTCAGAATAGTTATATTAATCGAAATAGGATTTCACTGCATTTTGAGTTTGTTTTTCTAGTACATCAAAATTTTGTACTTAGGTAAAGATGAGATTAACACTTCCAACAACTGTTCTTTTTTCAGTATAGAAAATTTTCGCTAACTTTGCATTTTGTGCTCTTTTTAAAGCAATTTTCTGTTTTCTTTTGATATGTTAAGGAAATTTTGTTTATAAAAATATACAGTTTCCCTGCAGACATATAAACATGACTAGAATGCTACAATAGCAATGCTTTAGATATAATCTTAAAAAATTCCTTGATGTGCAACAGCATAGCCCAATGATTCATGAAATGGTTAAGTGTTGGGCATATTCCTTCTTATAGAACTAATAGTGTATTCAAAACATTTTTCTTTAAACTTGGAAATAAAAATACAAACTCTACTCAGTGTGTCAGCATTGATATTAGAACGAATTTCTTACTCATGGGAAAAGCTTTAACTAAGTGCATTGGAAGTTTGGAAATATCTTCCTCATTTAGCACCTCATGGTGAAAAATTCAAATGTTTCACTTCCTAAATGGGTGGGAATAAAACCGAAAACACAGAAAAAGAAAAAGGAGAAAACAGAAAGGGGGTCCTTTATCTGCCTATCAACAAAACTATTAACCTACCTGCTTCCATACTGTGTACTCAGCCTCCCTCCTCTTGAAAGGAAGAAATGTCTAATTCCTAAAAAAGGTCTTGTTCTCTTTTGGTGCTCAGGATCCCATCCCAGATTGCCAACCAGACTTCCCATTTGAAACTATCTCCTTTGTTCTACATCATCAACTTCTTCTTCTATACTTGACTATTTTCCAAAAAAAGTAAGAATGCTCTAGTATGTCTCATTTTGTTTTTTAAAAAGCATGTTCCAGTGTCTCATTCTGAAAAAAGCAAATTTCTCTTAACTGAAAAATCTCTGTCCAGGTAACTATCTCAGGTCTCTTCTAACAATCACAGCAAAATATACAAACACATTTTATATTTCATCAGATAAGGTTTTCCTTGAGTATCCGAGGTAAGGTCTTCATTACTGTCTATCATGTTTCATTGTTAATTTCCTTTATTTTTACCTATCGCAATCAGAACTTATTGTATTTATCTAATTCATTAACTTTTAGATTACATTTTCTTTCTCCTCCAAGTACCATGTAGATTCTTTGAGGCAGATTCCTTTAACTCTCTTGTTTATCACTGCATCTTAAGCTCCTAGAAGTGCTCAGAACATAGTAGTTCCTTGCTAGGTATTTACTGGGTGAATGAAAGAACCTCTAAAAACCAGTTTCTTTGGAAAAATCAACAGTATCTGAACCCTTGGATTAGAGGTCAACTCTAAATATGGTGCAAATGAGGCAAAATGTTTTGTTTCTATCTTGTATTTATCCTTTCTCCTCCTTTCTTCCAGATACGTAGTACCCTTTTCTCTTTTCATTGTAGTATTTTGCCCTTCATACAGACCTCAATTCTCAGTAATCACTTGTTTCAATAATCACACAATTCAAGTAGCCCATCTCTCTTTAGAAGAGTATTAAGAAATGAGCTATTTAATTTAATTTGTCATATTTAGAATAAATTTAAGTATTTTTTCTTCCTACTTTCCCCAAGTGTGTCTTACATTCTTCAAAGGAGCAATTATATCATCACGGTGTTTGGTAGGAAATCAGGCTTTGTCCGATTCTTCAAACTTCTTCATTAATTCCCAAAAAGATGTATTTAACTATTTCCCAAATAACTTTTACCACTTTTTCCACTGTCATTGCATATTGGTCCTCAGCATAGCACAGATAATTTCTAAAATTACTTTCATCATTCTTGTCTTTCCAAACCTTCTTTTCTTGCTTTTCTCATGTCTGTTAATAGGACCATCATCTACCTTTATCATATTTGACAATCATTATAAGACTTTATTGCTCAAGGTACAAAAGGGTTATCAACTTACTTCCTCTCTACATATTTAGTTGTCAAATGATGTTAGTCCTACCTGCAAAATGACATAAAATACATCAATTCCTCTTCTTACATATAATTTTTACTTGTTCCGTCTTAGTTGTGAACCTTGCATCATGCCTTCCAGGGTAAGCCCTCCTTTTACATAAATAAGCCTTGTCCACACAATCAGTATATCTCGCTAAAATGCAAATGTTTATGTCATTCCCACAACAGGAAAATAATCCCTTCACAATCTATACCTTGCTTTACTTCTCAAACCAAACTCTCGACTTTTTCATATACAACACATGACAATTATAACTAAAATGTCAACTTTTATTGAGCATTTATCCCATTCCCTGTGGCATTCCAAATGTTTCACCTGGAGAAACTCATTTATTTCTTACAATAACACATTGAGAAAAAGGCACTATCTTTAGAATCAATTTAAAGATGAATAAAGTGGGGCCTGCAAAGGTTAAGTAATTATCCCACGTAGTGAGGGGAATCGGGATAGTGTTTCACTGTTTCCAAAAAAAAGAAAAAGAAAAAAATAAATAAAGACTGTTCTTTTGCTCATTTCCATCATCATTACTGTGTAAATAAACTTAGGCTCATAGAGGGTAGGTAAAGATCCTAATATTACAATTTCAGTAAAACTCTTGAGTAGCTGAGCCCAGGCCAATCTGAATCTACCTTGTGTGCACTTTACTACTCCAGCTCTTAGAACATCTAGTCCTTAAGATGAGCCAGAAAACCCCAAAACACTCACTCTTCCAACATATTTTAAGTTATTGACTGCAATTTGATGACTTCATTAAATGTCTTGGGCGATACATGACAATGTTTGAAAAGGAAAAATGTTATGAAAACATCTGGTCTACTTCGTTCTCTCCAAATTCCATCTACCAATAGTTTAACATCAATCTTAAATGTTTGCAATTTTCTTTTTAACAATGAGGAAAATATTAATTTTTACAAAGTAAAATAATATGATTAAAGCACTAAATTCAGTCCAGTTATTACTATGAGTAAGGTTAGAAATAAATTGAGGTCTCCATACCATAGGGCATTAGTGAAGCCGTTCCAAGGGTCAATAACCAGGAATGCTTCAATAGCTCAAATGTACCCATGAGTGCTTACTCAGGTTGCATGTAGGTTCAGAAATGACTTCTGTTTTGAATGAAGATCAAAAGAGGTACTAAAATTCAATAGAATTTTGTCATTATAAGTCAGACTTGGCAAATAGTTTAATACTCTAACACAAACAATAACCCTAAAATTATTTTACTTTTTTTCCCACTAGGCACAAAGAGTCAGAAAATATTTTAGGCATTCCTTATACTGAAAGGAAAGTAAACACAGCTGAACATCACTGTAGGCTAGGAAATTAGCATACAGATTTTTGCTGTTGGTGATCACAGGTCATGTAATTCCAAATAAACAATAATAGAACAGTGGCCATAGTCCTAACACAAGGGCTACATCAGTCATCGACTAATTTTTAAAATAAATTCATTGCCAGTAGCTATGAATCATAAGAATCCTTCAGTTAAATAGAAAAATATATACTTTTATGTTGTGTAAATGTTCTCTATCTTGGTAAACAAGTTTAGCTATTGATAACTGGTATGGTACACCTATAAACATTCTCTAAGTATTTGGACTGACAATCAAACTGTGTAACTTTGAAGAAGTTTGAGAAGAGCAGAGCCCAGCCCAGATAATGAACACTGGTCTTGAATACACTGGAGAACATGTAAATGTTAGCACAGCAGTTGTTTTATTGCATTGTACTTTTTTTACTTTTAGAAACTACATATCAATAAAGCTACAGGTGTCCAGTCTTCCAATAGGCTGTTACCAAATCACTCGAGTTTATTTTTTCTGCTTTTCAGTTTCTCCAATAAGATTATTCAAAAGATGAACCAATTTCACTTTTAACTATTAAGTAATTTAATATTGACCATTTGAATAATTCTTTCTAAAATATATTTTTATGAAAATGTATTATTTGTAGTTACAACATTTAATAAATGACACTCTAACTACATATTACTTATTGCAAAATGGTCAAAGACATGGTTTAGTTGTATCAAGGTGAAACCTTCTTTACTTACAATAATTCCTCCATTAAAGGGCCAAACATAATAATGCCAATTCCAAAGGCAGAACATATGATACGAGCAGAGCGATCTATTTAAAAGAGTATGCCTGTGGGGAAAACACAAAAATACAAGAGAAAAATCTCTACTAGAAGGAAAAGGCAAATAGCAAAAATAATGAGCTTTGAAGCTAGAGACAGCAACTCTCTTTAAAGATGGTCTAGCAACTACTTATATACAGCACTGATGGAACATAATTCACAATAAAACCCACATGAAAAGTCATACTTTCTAAAATTGTTACTGTCAGTAATAATTTTTAAAAACCTTTTTTAAACTAAATTTTGCAACATCTAGTTACAGGTGCTGACAGCATCTTGTGTTTCACTGACTTTTTCATTAGAAGTGATATTAATATGATCATAAACAGAACAAATTCACACTGAAGTGCACTAGTTTGAACCTGAGATGTGTTTGCAAGCCACTCTCATTACGAGTGACAAGGGATCTGACATCTTTGTTTGTCACCACATGCATGTTCTAGGTTGATTCTATCAAGCAGAGTGCTTTTTCTCTTGCAGCTCCACAGTTCTGCCATTTTAGCACATTTCAAGATAAATGAGGTCACGTGCATAACCATCACCAACATTACCGATTACTTTTCTTCTGCAGTCTTTCATATCCAACTTGAGTGTAAGCCTCATGGGGGCAGAAGCTAGAACTATTTTGATTATATTCACTGGACCATCTCTATTGCCTAATATAGTATCTGGTGCATGGAAAGTGCTGAATGTCTGTTGAATAAAAAAAACGAACGAACAAATACTATTGCAAGTTGGTAACATCTGTCCCTTTTAAATACAATATTTTTAAATAAAATAATAAAAACAGAATTAAAAGGTCTTCAATAAGCATTTATTCCATTCTACTCGAATGGAAGTCTTCATATTTACAACAACAGCAAACTCTAATGTGTCAGTTCTATGCTGGGTACTGTGCATATAGTAGAACTTTTTATACCAACGGTGAAGTAGATATGATTATTGTTCTTTTACAAATGGGAAAATGAGCCTTAGAAGAGATATGTAAATGGCCCACAGACAGTAAGTGGTACAGTTAAGATTGTAAGTGATGTTGGAAAAGCTCATATATCAAGTCAAATTAAGTTTCGCTTTGTAACAATCATGACCTAAACTCAAAGCTGGTGTGGCAGCTGTACTCTCTATGGTTCTTAGGAACTGACACTTCATCCTGATCGCTTCTCTGACATACTTGAAGTGTTGTTTTGTTCTCAGATGCCAGGTAGCAAGATGAAGAGAGAATCAAAGATTAGTGAGGAATACATAACAATTGCCTGTTAATAAAGGCTTCTAGAAGCTAACACATTTGCTTACATTTCATTGACCAGAATGCAATCACTGTTATGGGTCGAGTTATGTCCCTCAAAATTCATATGTGGAGGTCTCAACTCCAGTACCCCAGAATGTAACCTTATAAAATAGGTTGAAAATAGGGCATTGTGGATGTAATTTGTTGAGTTTATACTAGCGTAGGGTGGGCCTGAAATCCCAAATGACTGGTGTCCTTATAAAAAGAATGCCATGTGAAGAGACAGACATGCATACAGTGAGAACCCCTTGTGAAGACTGGAGTTATGCTGCCATTATCCAAGGAGATACCAAAAGCCCGGAGAAAGACCTGGAACAGATCCTGCCCTAGCACCTCAGAGGGATCATTGTCCTGCTGATACCTGGGATCTTTGACTTCTCTAACTTTCAGAACTGTGAGACAATACATTTCTGTTGTTTAAGCCCCTTAGTTTATGGTATTTTGTTAAGGCAGCCCTAGCAAACCAATACAGTAACCTTTAAGGTGGTTTGGAAAAACTAGCTCTTTGGCTCTAAACTAGCTAAAAAATTTTTTTCAAAGAGGAAAGCCATTATTACAGGGTAAAAAGCACTTTCTGTCAAACTGTGCTACACTCTGAAATGTGGTCTTAATACTGAATATTTATTTGAATCTGTCAATATCAATTGTGAAAAGTATATTAGTACATTATATTTTGATCCACCTAGAAAGAAAAAAATGCTAGCAATTGAATATCATAGGTCATCCACTGTAAGATTCATTCTTATTTCAGAGATACTAAATGTAATAAAAAGAAATAGACATCTTAGAATCAATGAAATATAGTAAATGATCTATATACAATTTAGTTATAACAGTGAGCACAGAAGACATGTTGTTTACATGAGCTGGGATTCAATATTTTAGATTGTATAAAACTTAGACTTATTTGTCTTACTACAGGATTTTATAAAGTATATATAAGATAATAAGATACAGAGGATATAAATATGTCAATATGAGTGTTGATATAGATACAAAAATATAAAAAGAAAACACTTCTTTGATTAACCTTGTTCAAAATGTTTCCAATATATTAATGGAATGTAATATCAATGGTATTATACATTCTATTTAAAATAAACTTTGATAAAAATTATGCTTTTTCTAGAAAAGGGTTATTTTTTGTGTGGTGGTTCTATGAAAGAAATTCAATACTTCTTTCCCTGCCAAATAAAAATAATAATACTGCTGTAATTGGAATTAAAAAAAGGACCTAAAAAAGGATCTAATAAGACCATAAAAACTGTAAAGTCATCAAATGCAGTAATAATTAATTTCCTTGTTAAAAAATGTTTGCTTTTATTTTCCATTTCTTTATGAAACTCAGTCCTATTTACTTGAATTATTCTTCTCATTATATATTGACTTCCTTAGAAATGACTGTGATTCTTGCTCGTTAGTTAATTGTGTGTTGCCATGATAAGTTGAATTATTAGGATACATATTACCATATATTTCTACAACTTTCTAATTTTAGAGGGTTTTATCAAGAAAGCTACTTACTTTAAATGTAGCTGAGATCTCCAAAAAAAATGAAAAGCAAACCGTTTGTATTACCATTCACTCACTTGACCAAGGCTGGAGAACGGAAGTCAGGATCTCCCACCATAAAAGCTTTGATAACTTTTCATTGATGAGCCTACAATTGTAGCAACTGAGCCGTGAAACAAACCAACTATTAATTCTAGTGTTAATAACTATCATAGTATTTGGAGCTAATAAAAACAATTTGAGATTCAACTCCATCAATAAACAGCTAAAACATTAGTAAATATATTAGCTAATACAAACACAAAAATGTGAAGAATTTGAAGAGTAAATTTGTGAGGTAAAAAATGCATCTGTGAAGCAAAGAGTTGAGTTTCTCATAAAGATTGTGAGATGTGGCTTTAAGCAAAGCAGCCTCTGAGCAGACACAGGGGTGGGGGTAGAATTTGGTGGTGATAGTAATTCCAGCAAGTGAAAGGGAGAAGGGGGCAGTGGAGACACACATAGCATAGTGGAGATAATAATAAATCCATTCTAAAAGTGTAACTTAATTTAATCATTGAGAAACAAAAATAAAGGTGCTACAAAAATGATGGCAATGTGGAGGTACAGTACAATTTAAGAGTTCTAGATAGCAAGAGGTTCGTCTTTAGCAGAAATTCATTATATGAAACAATTTAAATCATGAAATTAGTATCAGAGTTTCTCTCCTTAAGACTTTAAGGAATCAAGCAAAAAAAAAAAAAAAAAAAGCCAGATTTCTCTTTTTCAAATTTTTGGCAAGAGAATTTGAAAAATACCTAATGAGAAAAATCTTCAGCAAAATAATTCTGTTGGCACATGGCCTGTCAAGGAATCTCTTCTTACTTCTGAGAGGCCTAATCTTACCTCCATTTCCTTGAAAAGTCATCTCAGTGTCAGCTGCTTCATGTAGTCTTTCCTGATCTGCATAAGCAAATGCAATTGCTCTACATGGCATTTATTCAATTGTACATATTCTCGTGAACATTTATATGCTTAACTTATCTGCATTCTAGATCTGGAGTTGGCATCCTTTTTCTAGGAAGGACTAGGCAGTGAATATTTTAGCCTTTGTCAGTCATTTGGTCACTTAACCAGCTATTTAATCTGGCCATTTTCATATGTAAGCAAGCATAAATGGCACACAAATGAATGAATGTGGCTGTGTTCCATTTAAACTTTATTTATGGACACTGAACTTTGCATTTCATAGACTTTTTACATGCCACACAATATAATTCTTCTTTTGATTTTGTTTTCAACCATCTTAAATGGTAAAATCCTTCTTAGTTTGCAAGCCATACAAAAGCAGATGGCAGACCAGATCTGGTTCCCAGACCATGGCTTGCCAACCTGTGCTTGTGACTTTTTAAGGTGAGGTATCCCCTGACCTCATCTATACCATCTCTGTGTACCTACTGCATTGCTTTGCACTTAGTAGATGTGCTATATATTTTTTCAAAGTGAATACTATGCTGACATTATAGGGATAAGTGCAGTGAAGAAAAATGGAATATGGAGGAAGTTCATCCTTTGTTCTATGTCCAGAGTGTCTTCAAGCAGGTTGCCCTATTTTCCTGTTTCATAGTGTGCTGTTTTTTTCCATTAACTAGTTACCACAATAATTAATTATGTATTTATTTGTGGGTTTTCATGTTTATTACTACATCCATTTATATTGCTGGTATAATAAATTACCACAATTAAACTTAATGGCTTACAGCAATACATATGTATCTCATAGTTGCTGTAGGTCAACAGTCAGATGGGCTTGGCCGAGTCTCTGTTTAGATTGATACAAGGCCAAAATCGTGGTGTGAGCAGGGCTGCTCCTTTTTCACAGGTCTAAGGGAGAATCTTCTTCTAGACTCAGGGAGGCTCTTAAAAGAATTCAGTTCCCTGCAATTGTAGGACCGAAGTTCTTATTTCCCTGATGACTGATGGCCTGGGATTATTCTCTGCTCCTAAATGCTACATCATTCCTTGACTTGTGGACATTTGCCTTCAAAGGTAGTAACCACTGATCAAGTACCTCTCATGTCTCATCTCTCCTGTGTTTTCTTCGGCCCTTCAACTCTCTCTGACTTCAATTAGGAGAGTCTCTGCTTTTAAGGGTATTATAATTAGATCGACCCCCTCATATAATCTAGAGAATAATTAGTTCAGCCGCCTCATATAATCTAGAGAAATAGCTACCATATCAAGATCAGTGACCTTAATCACAACTTCAAAGTCCCTTTTTCAATGTAACATAACATATTCAGAGGTTTCAGAATTTAGGGTATGGACATTTTGAAGGTGGTTGAGAGACCTTGCTCATCATACTGTTGGGTACAATGTTCAATATTTCAGTAATAACTACACTAGCAGCTCAAACCTCACCATTTCACCTTTAATAACCATGTAACAAACAAGCACATATTGTAAAATAAAAATGTTTTGAAGTCGCATATTCCTATTCTAAATAGTAACCCCATGTACATTTCTCAATAGTATTTGTCAATGTTGAAATTTACATTACTTAATGTAAACTTCTACACATAAGAGGAAAAACAGTGTAATTTTTGTACTTTGAATATAAATATTTTACAAATAAAAAGGATATATTATTAAATGTGCTATGTGAAAAATAAATCATCCTATCATTCAGTTTGAGAAATACATTACTAGCATTATCGAAGTTCTCGTCACACCTCTCACTCAATGCATCCTCCCCTCCAGCCCTTTATTGTTGTGTAGCTATTAACAAACAGTGCTTAGGTTTATGTTATTGGACTTTGTATAATTTATTTTCAATGTTGCACAGCATACCATTATATCTGCACATGTGTATGCATGTAATTATATATAATGCACACATAATTTTATCTATATAATTTTTACATATAACACATTTGTAAATTATATATATAATTTTATGTATTGTTTTATCAATGGATATTTAGATATTTAGGTTATTTCTAGGTTTTTTTGCCAAACAATATGGATATTTATTTCTTCTGGGATACATGTGCAAGGATTACACAGAATAACTGGATTTCACGTTTCAACATTATTAAACAACAACAAATCTTTTCCCAAAGTAATTTTACAGAAACCAATTATCATATAAAGAGTATAAGACTAAATGCCCTTCCACCAATACTTGGTTTGATGAGACTTGTTAATTTTTGTCAACTGGTTAGAAATAAAATGTGTTTTTTTCTGGTTATTAATGAAGTTGAAAATATTTTCATATTTGTATTGGTCTATATGTTTTAATATTTCATATGCTTATTGAAATAATTGTCATTTTTCCCAGTGTTTTATTCTTATCTTTTGTCTCATAAATTAGATTTTTGTGTGAGGTAAGGTCTCTTAGCATCTCATTTGCTTGAAATATCTTTGTTTCACCCTCTTTCGGAAAACTGTCGTGTGAGATATGCAATTCTTTGTCAACAGATACTGCTTCTACAACTTGTATTTTCCCATTGCCTTTTGATGTTGAGAAGTTCATTTGCAGCCTGATTCGCTGCTTTGTAGATGATATTTATTTTACCTCTGGTGGCTATGTCTGTGTTCTGTGGCTTCACCATGTGGTGACTACATATGGATTTTTTTTTTTTTTTTTTTTTTTTTTTTTTTTTTTTGAGACAGAGTCTGGCTCTGTCACCCAGGCTGGAGTGCAGTGGCTGGATCTCAGCTCACTGCAAGCTCTGCCTCCCGGGTTTACGCGATTCTCCTGCCTCAGCCTCCCGAGTAGTCGGGACTACAGGCGCCCACCACCTGGCCCGGCTAGTTTTTTGTATTTTTGTTTTTTAGTAGAGACGGGATTTCAACGTGTTAGCCAGGATGGTCTGGATCTCCTGACCTCGTGATCTGCCCATTTCGGCCTCCCAAAGTGCTGGGATTACAGCCTTGAGCCACCCCACCCAGCCCTGGATTTCTATATATTTATTATGTTGAGCTTATGTGGTGGTTTTAGAGTCTGAATTTTTACTTCTTAGGAATTTCCAAAAAGTTGTAAACATTGTATATTCCCTATTCTTCTCTGTTCTCCTTTTAGAATCCAGTTAGATACATGTTAGTTCTTCTTGTTCTCTTTTTTGCCACTTAAGCTGTCTTTTAAAGTTTCTACATCCTAGCATCTATGTGCTGCACTTATGTTATTATTATTTATTGCATAGTAATTTATCATTAGTTTATATTTTTTTAGTTTATAGTTTATCTTTTATGCTATATTTTCTATTTAACTCATCCATGGAGATTTTGATTTGAATTACTATAGTTTTTAATTCTACAACTCTACAGAAGAAAATTGTTCTCTGTGTTCCCACACATTTTTCAGTCTTCTTGATAATGATGCTGTATGTTGGGTTTTGAACAGTGATGGTCAGCCTAGTTCTGACTACCTAAGTATTATAAATGTTGACATTCCTTTACAAGTGCTTCTGTCTTCTTTGAAGAGGAACCTACTTTTCCTCTACTTTGAAGAGGAACCTCAGATGAGCCTGTTTGCTACCCTTCAATCATACCTTAGCTTTAGCCAAGAGGAGGACCTTATGTTGAGATGGCAGAGCTGTGAGGTTCATTTAGCTTGGATGTCTACATTGCTGCATAGAGGACAACTGCCAAGGGGAGTCACCTGACTCTTAGCAGGCTTTAAGGGAGTACAAGGAACTTTTGTTGTTGGGGTGGCTTTTTGCCGCAACATAGCCTTGCCTACCCTGATTAATCCAAATTTTCAATGTTTCCTTTTCAAATTCTACTTGTTTATCTCTTATTTTTTACTTATTTTAATTTTTCAGACACAGGGTCTCACTCTGTCACCCAGGTTGGAGTGTGGTGGCCCAACCATAGCTCACTGCAGCCTCAAACTTCTGGGATCAAGAAATCTTCCTGCCTCAGCTTCTCAAGTAGCCGAGTCCACAGGTGTGTGCTACCATGCCTGGCTTATTTGGTTACTTTATATACCCTCTTAATCTTTGTCCACTTTTTTGAATATATATTGAATTCTCTAAGCATTTTATTCTTTTTCATTTATATTCTATAAGCAATTATTTCAATCTGATGGGGCTTTAAATTGTTCCCTATTGGTTTTTTTACTGCATGTATTTGATATTTCTTGTAGTTATACACTCATATTTGATTGCATTTCATCTGTGGAAGAATACAAAGAACCTAGGCTAAGAATGATTCCCTCCAGAAAGGCTTCTGCTGCAGACAGAATATGCCAACAAACGGAGACCCCTGTTACTTAATATCTCAGCTTCCAGTTTTCCTGACCACTCAGCTAGTATAAATGAAAGCCCCAAACTGGTGTGAGGCAAGCAAGCCTAGGACATATATTCTTAAGAGTCACATGCCTTGTCATCTCTAGCTACTGGCAAAAAATCCAGATTTTAATGTCTGTTTGCTTTCCTTGCCACTGGATTTTTCCAGCCTGCTCTTTCACTGAGGGTATACTCTTTTGGAGAAGGAAGATTTAATTACAATTCTCAGATCTCATTTCTCTTCTTCCATATGCCTAATAACCTAAACCTCATTTAGCTAGTCCCTGAAATTCCAGGTTGTTGTATCCTCCCCATGCCCAAAGAAAAGCCTCAGATTTCATGTTGCTTTGAAATATTGATTTCAGCTTTTAATTCCTTCTGTGTTGTTGAGAGATTTCCTTTATTGTCTTGATTACTCAGCTATGCATTTAAAAATGTGTTTTTTTTAGCTTAGCTTATGTTTATACATTTGCAAGGGAAGACACTGAAAGAAAGAAAACTGTATGTCTTTATATGCAGTTATATTCCCACCAATTAGTACTATATGAACACAAAAAATACTAGTTTAATAAATGTTATACAACAATTTAGACTGAAGAAAAAAAACACAAAAATAAGACAAACTAAATATTTGCTGATTTCTCAATGTTTTAAGCATAAATAAAAATATAAAGATTAATATTAAAACAATCAGCCTAGTTCTGACTACTCAAGTACTATAAATGTTGACATTCCTCTACAAGTGCTTCAATCTTCTTTTAGAGTAATACAACATTATCGAAACAAATAACTTGTAATTAGAGCTAATTGAAAAGTAAAGGATTTATTCATGCATTCTTCCAATTAACATACATTGACTTAAAATTACATACTATGCTTAGCACTAGAGATTCAAAGATAATTATATGATTTAAATTACTTATATTTTAGGTCAATACTGGAGTTATACCTTTCAAAATAATATTTTACAAAGACTGTGTTATTGATGATTCAATCCAGTTCCATAAACATTTATTGAGCACCTACGGAAAACCTAGCAATGAAAATAAAGGACAGGGAAAAATGCTATAATTATATAGAATCTTCTTTATCACTTACTGACACTGTGTATCTTAAAAGAATGGACTCATCTATGTATTTTATTCCTTGCCTTTCACCTCTATTTGGATTATTTATTAATCCTTGACAAAAAAGATCAATATGTTGTGAATTCATTTATATACACTCAATATCAGTGAGATAAAATATAATTATGAAAGTTCTATTACATAAAGAAGTACAGATAGAACTATTATAGATACTTAGAGATGAGCTATGCCTCTCTCATTTCCTGTACTTTGCTGTACAAGTAGATATACTATTTATTCCATTATGAATTAAAATATTCTTAAATTTGTTGAAGAATTTCAATAAAGACGATGAAAAGAATTATTAATCCCCTTGGATAGTAGTGGGAAATGTACTGTAATTGGTAGGCTTCATATCAGAGTTCTTGGAATTTCTCCAACTGCATTAGCAATTGGTCATCTTAATTACATGGTCCATTAGCTGAAATCTGCATCACAAAACTACCACGCACAATCCTTGCCAACTCTGATCCATTCATTGTGAGGTCAAAGTTTCCTTGCTCATTGCAAAATGAAATGGGATATATTAAGTTAAAGTATTTCAAGCTCATTAAATACACAACTTCAAGTTATTCACCATATCACATACAGAAAATAACTGCAATTCTAAAGACTATGGTTCCAATACTTTCAGAATTTTTATAATGTACATCTACAAAAATCTGGACATATTCAAAAAATTTAAAAAGAACATGTCAATCACTTAGCTTCTACTTTCTATGACTTATAATTACCCACAATATTGACACAAATGTCTCAGTCTCACTGATAATAATCATTAGTGTGTTTCTAAATAAAAGATAAGATTCAGAGCCAACCTCATCGTTGTCAGCAGGCATTTGGACAGAAATATCCAGGGAACCTGAACGAAAGCCACTTTGCAATGTTTCTTTTAGCACTGTCCTTACCCAAAAGTGCTTATATAACAAACTATTTAATGAATTTATTCAATATTCATTTCTTCACTCAGTCAGATATTAATATTTCTGAGTATTTACTAGGTGCTGCATGCTGGCACACCAAGATGAATACTCCCTGACTCTAAGAGACCCATGACCAAGTCCATTTCATGTAACAGAATGCAAATTTATCAAATGTTTTTGTCTAGTCCAGAGCCTTTATTCCTCTATTTTCTTTCAAAGGACATAATGGAAAAATTATACTGATTTCTTGCAAAAATACAAAGACTATGTTTATACATTTCCTGAATTTGTTCTAATTTATCAAAATATTGAGGTTAACCTGTAGTATATGATGAACTCAGGCTAGCATTATTCTAAATCATTCATATTTTTGCAAATTACCTATAAGATAAGCCATTCTAGAATGTGCCTGGTACTGAAGACATGTTTATTGATTTATATATTATAACCCCCAATTTTTCTTTAATAAAGGTGGTAACAAGTACCTGTTTCCTATATTCCCATATTTCTTTCTAGTTCCCCTGAATCCTTAGAGATCACTGAGAACATTTCAAACACATATGCAAGTTCTCACAGTAACTGAGCTCCATTGTTGTGAGTTGGAAGAGCTGCTAAGTAGTCACTTTACTCTTTTCATTCAATCATGGTTTCTTATGAATGCTTACTCTAAAATAAGATTCTAAAAATATTTTCTTTTGACATGAAGCAAAATATAAATGGATGAGTAGAACTACTTTCTTGAACTATTTGCATTACAACTTTTGTTTCAGTGAGTAGTCATGCCTTAATATTCTTCATTCATTGAACAAAATAACAAAAAAAGAAATTAAAAAGCATTTTTATTGTCCATATATTTTTTTCACTGCAGATCTAAGTATCCTTGATGTATCTTACATGTTCCGTGTTACTGTAAAGAACATCCTTAGCTAAATGTCATCCAGACGATCTTTTCCACCAATTCTTTCAAAATGATGTCTTATCGGATTGCTCTCTATCTAGCTATATCTATCTCTGTATATTACCTTCCCCATTTTCTTTATCATTAGGATCAATGTAATTTTACAGTCTAATATGCATTTGGGGAGCCTCCCAACCTTCTTAACTCATCCCCCCCTGTAGTGGGTCAAGCAGTGGCATCAAATCTGTTGTGGTGGAAGTTTTAGAGACTATATGACTAAAGTCTAAACATCTTACACAACTCTGGCTGTCTGGAAATAGGAATAAAGCAGTTTCCTGAAAGAAACTGTGTAGATAGGATGAGCTCTGTAGAGTTCAATCTAGTTTCTTATCCTATTAGGCCTAGGAGGAAGAGATAAAAGAACCATTAAAGTGGTACAGACATGTCCTGACCTTGTGATTGCGCCCTAATCTTTGACAATGGTTACCTCCTGTGATGAGCGAAGAGGCTGCTAATGCTGAGGAATTTCAGCAATGATGATCTTTTTTGGCGGTGGCGAAGGTGAAGGGAACAAAACCACACTTTGTGTTATTTTCTAGGCTATAGCTACACAGTGTTATTGAAATAGGTTACAGGAAACCGAGACAAACTTCTACCACCCTGGAAGCTAAAAGACAAGTGAGAACAGAGAGAGGTGACAATTTTAAAGAGATAGCCAAAGAACAATAGGGTATTTTATTACTATCTTCAGCATCATCTAGGACTATGACCAAATTTCCAGGCTGACATTGTCTGGGAGCTCCTAATCTCTGCAGAATTTACACTTTTCCTTTTATAGCATTTTGGACACATGTCTAATTCTGTCCAGCATTCCATTCACCAATAACTGAGAACTCTAAGGTGACAAGACCCTTCTCACAAAAACCCCATTACTCTCTTATTAAAAAACAATTTTTTCCGTTTTAAAAATTAGGTTAGAGTAGGTCACATCACTCCTTCTAGTTTTCTATTTACAATTGAATAAAAATTTCAACAGCTACCTGAACAAAGATACAGAAAGAGGCATAAATGTTATTTGAATGTCCATTATAATCTAAGTACCTGTATTTTTAAATTTTACGTATATTTAATATTATAATATCTCAAACTTTATATTTTGAGATAAACTGATCAATGTTTAGGAAGAGAACAGAGAATATGGGGAAAGAAGGATCAGATGGAAAGAGGATCAGAAACTCTGATCCTCACAGAGTTTAGAATGCAGAAACAGAATTATGTGGCTCTCCACTCTACTGCTAAGCCTCATCTCTCTCTTTGGGATTGGCATCGTGCATTTATTCTGTCTGGGTACACTGGCATACTACCATAGTTTGAAAATGCCAATTTTCTTTCCTTTTATTCTCAACCCTAGTAGACTCTTTGTTTAAAGGCCGGGAGCGACCATTCAGGGCTAATTGGCTCTTCTCCCTGGAAGACTGGGTTCTATTCCTGTATCTGTCTCCTTACCCGCCTGCCTAATGTGAATACAGCTGCAACCCATGGAAGTTTCTGTTCTTGTCTCCAAGCCCAGGACTTAGCCTATCTCATTCCCTACCACACTAATAATAATAACAATAACAATAATAATAATAATATAAGCAAATAACTGAATCCTTCTAAGGAATGGGGTGCTTTTTGACTAAAAATTAAAAGAGTTCATAGAGGGCTTTTTATATCTCAGAGCACAAAACTTTACTTCAAAATTTGTTTTCTTTTCAAGGTAGGTCGACAGCATCAGCTCCTATCCCTTTCAAATTCTGCCTTTCCGTTTCTCTTTCTCCTTCCTCTGACATTCTTCACTTCCACCTTGGCCCTTAAAAATGTCTTTCGTTTGCTTCAAATGTGGATTAATTTATCTCCTCTAATACACTGCATCCTACAGTCATCATTTATAAGTCTCCAAGTTGACAAAAGGACAGCATATAATAGATCCTCCCATTTGTTTTCTCAATCCATCCTCCTTATGACTGTAAAATTATCATATGACATACATTTTCTGTCACATATTTAACACTTTTCGAATGTTTTTTATGCACAAGACTCCTTGTGAAGTGTCAAGAAGGTAGAAAGAAGTAATATACAACCACTAAGAAACTGCCTCCATCAATAAAGGCACTCACAAATACATAATTAGATGAACAGGATAAACATAGATATATATATATTCAATGATACAGGTAGGAAATTCGGTATTAAAGGATGAGAGATGAGAAGGTTGAGTAAGATACCAGTCACATGTAGAGCTATGAACTAAAAGTTTGGTCAGTGATATTGCCCCACTCTGGGTAAAAAGAATTCTTGAAGTCTTAAGCACAGACAACACAAGGAATGGGAGGGACAATGATGAGTGGTGCATCATTAGGCTCACAGTGATTCATACGAGCTGTACTTGTGTTGCCTCCAGTGAAATCTCCCTTGGTTTCTGATCCACGCTTTGGATTTCCATACCATAAGCAGTCCCACTGCTCCTGCCCCCATTTGTAATTATTTTGTGCTGGGTACGTCCTCCATTTTTATCCCCTTATCACGTCATTCTTATTGTTTTCCATAAAAGTACTTTTTGTAGATTTAGCCAAGCCTTCTTTCCCCCCACACAGGCCACTGAATTTTCATATTGAAGGCATCTTCATAACATAATATCTTGATAAATATAAAAGACGCAGGTCACCCTTGGGAAAAGATTCCTTCTTGCAGTATTTTAAACTATGGCCCAAAGAAGCACATTTTGCTTATTAAAATAATATTTGTAGCCAGTCATCTTTTCTCAAATTATTGTTTTCCTAAATCTCATGTTTTATGAGAAATAATTGATAAAATATTCCCCATATTTCTAAATTATTTTTCCCCTAAGGTAGCACATATGTCATAAAAGTTACTTTCTGGTGTTTCTTTATCCCTATTCTTCCCTACCACTTGTATGAGTAATTGTACTTATTCAACAAATATTTAAATGAACCTCTGATTCTGTTAGCGTTTGGAGATACTGGTGCAAAAGATGACTTCAAAGAGCCTGAGTCAAATGGGAAAAACCATGCAACATGATGACTAGGATGAACCTGGTATCCTCAGAGTGTTATAAAAAACCTAGAAAACAGGTACTTATTTCTTAACTCCATGTGAGTTAAAGCAGCTGTGGAAGCAGCAGGCTCAGGGAAGGCCTCCAAGAGGACATAACGCTTGAGCTATTGCTTTTGCAATCAGTTGCACTATCATCTATCAAAATGTTTAAGTTGGAAGCCAAGAATTCAGCCACTTCAACTCATTCTCCCAAACATTTCCCTCAACAAGTTATATTGATGTTGCCCTTTGCCTCCTTAAAATCACTTGAAAATTTGCAGTTTTCTTCATCCTTGTGCCCTATCTTCTTTACACTTCTGTCTTTTTCTAGAATACATGTATTCCTCGACTTATGGTACTTCCACTTATGACTTTTTGACTTTATGATGGTACAAAAGAAATACACAGTCAGTAGAAACCGTATTTTGAGTACCTATACAACCATTCTGTTTTTCACTTTCAGTATGGCATTCAATAAATTATATGAGAAATTTAACATTTTATTTAAAAAAATAGGCTTTGTGTTAGATGATTTAGCCCCCAAATAGGCTAATACAGCTGTTTTCATCATGTTTAAGATAGAGTAGGCTAACCTATGATGGTTGGTAGGTTAAATGTACTTTATTAAGTGCATTTTCAATTTATGATATTTTCAACTTATGATAGATTTACTGGGACTTAATTAACACCATCATAACTTAAGGAGCATCTATACAAACATTGCCCTTAGCTCTTTTTCCTGATTGCGGAAGCATTCCCCTCCAATCTTTTTTCAGCTATTTTTTTTTAACTTTGCTAAAATTCAAGACCTAAAACTCCTCAAAGATTGCTAAATTCTATCTAGATAAGTTTAGGGGTTTGTACCCCTAAAAATGTCTCAACTTGTTCCTCCACAAAGCCACACAGTGCAGTGATTAAAAGCATAAAGCCTGGAGCCTAGGTTTGAATTGCATCATCTACTTCCTGGTGATGCTGGGCAAGCACTTAATTTATCTTAGGCCTCAGAATTCTTATTTTTTTTAAATGGGGGGATTTCTTCATGTGATTATGATGTGGACTAGATGAGATGAATTTTGAATTTTCTTAGAATACTGTCCGAGACATAGTAAGCAATATTAGCTATAATTATTAGCTCTCCAACTTCATCTCCAATCCTATTTCTCTCTCTCTCTCTCTCTGTGTGCTGTGTATGGCAACTGTTCATGCTGTTTCTATAAGGCATCATATTTTCTCATATTTGTATCTTTTGCATGCTTCTTTCTTCGCCTAGATCTGTCTTCCATGCTTTCTCCATACATGGCGGACACGAACTTACCTTTCAGGTCTAACAGCTCCCCAGTGCTGATATAGGTGCTTTTTCTATTGGTTCTCACTACTCTTTTGCACACTAATTATTCTGTATTATAATTGTGTCCTTGGTCTCCTTCATTAAATAGTAAATTTCTTAGGGAATTATTTCTTAATATCCAATTCCGTGTTCTCTACCCAATACTCAGCACCAAAAAGGGAAGGTTTTAGGCATAACATTAGTTGTTTTAGGCTTAACAAAAATACTGAAAATTTATTAAAGCCTTAAAGAAGACCTAAATAGATGTGGAGACACAGATATTCATATATAAGAAAACTCAATAAAGATAATAAATTTCTCCTAATGTATAGATTTAATTCAATTTTTTCCAGCTTTATTAAGGTATAATTAGCAAGTAAAAATATAATATAGTCAAGGTATACAACATGTTTTAATACACACGACATTATGAAATAATTATATTATTTTTAATCAAGCTAATTAACATGTTAATCACCTTATATGTTTACCTTTTCTTTTGTATGTATGGTGAGAACATTTCAGATCTACTTTAAATTTTAAGTAGACACAGTATTATTAACTTTAGTTTGGAGATCTATAATAGATCTCCAAATTTATTCATCCTACATAACTGAAACTTTGTATGCTTTGACCAACATCTCCCTCCTTGCCCCATGTCCCAATCCCTGGTAACCACCACACTACTCTCTGCCTCTAAGAAATCAACATTTTTAGATTCCACACATAGGTAAGATTATGCAGTATTTGTCTTTCTTGGCCTGGGGTATTCCACTAGATATAATGTCCTCTAGGTTCATCTATGTTGTCTTGAATGACAAGATTTCTCTTTCTTTTTTAAAAGGATAAATAGCATTCCTAAGTGTGTGGGTGGGTGTGCGTGTGTACAGCATTTTTATCCATTCATCACTGATGAACACTTACGTTGATTTTGTATCTTGGCTGTTGTGAATAATGCTACAATGAACATGACAGTGCAACTATCTCTTTGAGATACATTTCAATTCTTTTAGATACATAACCAGAAGATTGCTGCATCATATGGTATTCCCATTTTTAACTTTTGAGGAACCTCCATACTGTTTTTCATAATAGCTATACCAATTTACATGCCCCAAAACAGTGTGCACACATTCCCTTTTCTCTACATCCTCATCAATACTTGTTATCTTTTGACTTTTTGATATTAGGCATTCTAAAAAGTATCAGTTGATACCTTATTGTGTTTTTTATTCCTATTTATCTGGTCATTAGTAACGTTAACTTTTTCATATACTTGTTGGACATTCATATGTCTTCAACTGAGGAATGTTTATTCATTTCCTTTGCCCATTTTTTTTAACTGGATTCTTTGCTTTCTTGCTATTGTTTGAATTCAATATATTGTTTGATACTAACCTCTTGCCAGGTGTATGATTTGCAAGTATTTTCTTCCATTTCATAGGTTGTGTCTTCACTTTGTAGCTTCTTTTGCTGTGCAGAAGCTTCTTTGTTTGATGCAATTCTATTTGTCTATTTTTCATTTGTTTTTGCTTGTGCATTTGGGGTCACACCCAAAAACTCATTGCCCAGACCAATGTCAAGACACTTTTTTTCTATGTTTCCTTTAGTAATTTTAGAGTTTAGGTCTTACATTTAATTATTTAATCTATTTTGAATTGATTTTTGTACATTATTATGGGTTGAATTTTGTCTCATGAAAAGAGATGTTGGAGTCCTAACCCCAAATACCTCAAATTTGACTGCATTTAGAGATAGGGTCTTTACAGAGGGATGATGATAAAATGAAGTAATTGGGGTGCACCACAGTCTGATATGACTGCTGTCTTTATAAAGAGAAAAAAAAATAAGGACGTTGGGATAGACATGCACACAGGGAAAATGCTCAGTGAAGATTAGAGTTCTGCTGCCACAAACCAAAGAACTATCAGAAACTAGGAGAAAAGCCTAAAAGCAGATCCTTTCCTAGCACCTTCAGAGGAAGCGTGACACTGCTGCCAACTTGATCTCAAACTTCCTGAGCCATTAGACAATAAACGTCTGTTGCTTAAGCCACACACTTTGTGGTACTTTGTTATGGCTGTCTTGTCAAACTAATCATATCTGATGTGAGACACAGATTTTATCTCCTGCATATGGATATCCAGTTTTTCCCTCCTAATTTTTTAAGAGATTTTCCTTTCTTATGTGTTTCTAGCATTTTTACTGGAAAACAATTGATCATAAATGTGTGAATTTATTTCTAGGCATTCTATTCTGTTCCACTGTTCTATGTGGCTGTTTTATGCCATTATCATGCTGTTTTAACTACTATAGCTTTATAGCATCTTTTGATATTAGTTAGTGTACTACAACCAGCTTTGTTCTTCTTGCTCAAGACAGCTTTGGCTATTTGGGGTCTTTTATGGTTCCATATGAATTTTAGAGTTGTTATTCTATTTGTATGAAGAATATCATTGTAATTTTGATAGGGATTACATTGAATCCATAAATCACATCAGGTAGTATGGACATGTTAATAACATTAATTCTTCAAATCAATAATTTGAACAAAAGTTCTTCAAATTAACTTGCAATATCTTTATGTTAGCGTTTTTCCAGTTCCTTTCATCAATGTTTTATAGTTTTATTGTACAGATCTTTCACCTTCTTCCTTAAATTTATTCCTAAGTATATTACTCCTTTTGATGCTATTGTAAATGGGATTATTTTCTTATTTTCTTCTTTCTATAGTTTATTGTTAGTGTGTGGAAACTCTAGTGATTTTGAATGTTGCTTTTGTATTCTGGAACTTCACTGCATTGATTAATTAGTTCAAACAGTTTGTTGGTAGGGTTTTAGGCTTTCTTCCTCATGATATCTGCAAACAGAGACAATTTTACCTTTCAATTCGAATGTATTTTATTTATTTTTCTTGACTAATTTTCTGACTAGAACCTACAATACTATATTGAATAGAAAAGTTAAAAATGAGCACCCTTGTCTTCTATCTGATCTTAGAAAAATACTTTCAAATTTTTACCATTGAATATGATGTTATCTGTGAGCTTGTCATATATGGTCTTTATATGAGGCATGTAATTATATGTATGTTCTATACATTATTAAGTATTTTTATGATGAAATCATGTTAAATTTTGTCAAATGCTTTGCATCTATTAAAATGATCATATAATTTTTATTCTTCTGTTAATGTGGCATATCACATTTACTGACTTGCATATGTTAAACTATCCTTGCATTTCAGGGATCAGTCTAACTTGACCATGATGGCTGATCTTTTAAATATGCTGTTGAATTTGGTTTCCTGGTATTTTCTTGAGGATTTTTGGATCTATATTTATCAGAGATATTGGCCTGTATGTTTTGTTTCTTATAGTATTCTTGTCTGACTTTGGTATTAGGGTAATGGTGACCTCATAAAATGAGTTTGAAAGTATTCTCTGCTCTTCAATTTTTTCGAAAAAGTTGGACAAGAATCAGCATTAATTCTCTTTTAATTGTTTGGAAGAATTCTCTTGTGAATTCTTCAGGTGCTGAGCATTTTTTGTTGGGTGGTTTTTGACTACTAATTAAATCTCCTTATTAGTTATTAGTCTGGTCATACTTTCTCTTTCTTTATAATTCAGTCTTGTCATCTTTATCTTTTCACAAAGCAAACTCTTAGTATTATTGATCTTTTATAGTCCTTATTTATTTCTGTTCTAATCTTTATTATTTCCTTTCTTCTATCTGTGTGCTTAGTTTGTTCTGCTTATTTTATTGTTCTGGAGTGTCAAGTTAGCAGTAAAGAAAGATTTGAGGTTGGGCATAGTGGCTCACACCTGCAAATCCAGCACTTTGCAAGGCCAAGACAGAAGGATTCTTTGACGCCAGGAGTGGGAGACTAGCCTGGGCAACCCAATTTCTACAAAAAATAAAATAACAGGTATGGTGTTCCATGCCTGTAATCCTACCTACTTGGGAGACTAATTTGGGAAGATCATCTGAACCCAAGGATTCAAGGTTACAGTTAGCTGTGATTGCACCACTCCACTCCAGCCTGGGCAACAAAGTGAGATCCTCTCTCTAAAAACAAAAACAAAATCAAAAACAAATTAATGTAAACAACTACCATTATAAGTTTTCCTCTTAGAATTACTTTTGCTGCATTTTATAAGTTTTGGTAGTTTGTCTCAATATGTGTTTTATTTCCTTTTTGATTTCTTCTCTGACTCATTGACTATTTGAGAACGTGTTGTTTAATTTCCATGTATTTGTGAATTTTCTAATTTTCCACCTTGGTTAATTTCTAGATCCATACCACCATGGTCAGAAAAGATACTTGATAGGATTTCAATTTTCTTGAATTTATTAAGACTTTTTGTGGCTTAACACATCATGTATTCTAGAGAATGTTCTGTGACAGCTTCAAATATAAATATATAAATATTTATATATATATAAATAATATATATATACTGCTGCTATTGAATAGAATGTTCTATATATGTCTGTTAGGTCCATTTGATCTCTACTGTCATTCAAGTCTGATATTTTCTGATTTTCCGGATGATCAATATATCATTGAAAGTGGGGTATTAAAGTTCCCTATGATTATTGTATTGCTACCTCTTTCTCCCTTCAGTTCTGGCAATATTTGCTTTATGCATTTAGGTGCTCTGATATTGGGTACATGTATATTTCTATTTGTTATAGCCTTTTGATAAATTGATCCCTTTATCATTATATAATGACCTTATTTGTCTGTTGTGATAGCTTTTGACTTAAAATCTGTTTTGTATGATATAAATCCAGCTACCCCTTTCTCTTTTGATTACTATTTGCGTGGAATATCTTTTCTAGTGCCTTCACATTCAACCTATGTGTGCCCTTAAAGCTAGAGTGAGTCTCTTGTAGGTGGCATACCATTGGATCTCATTTTTTTTAATCCATTCAACCATTCTATGTCATTTGAATAATCCATTTACATTTTAAGTAATTATTGATGGATAAGGATATACTGCCATTTATTCATTATTTTCCAACTATTTTATAGTTTCTTTGTTTTTTTCTTTTTCTCTTGCTATCTTGTTTTGTGATTTGATAATTTTTATAATGGTATTCTTTTATTCCTTTTCCTTTCTATTTTGTGTATCTACTACAAGTCTTTTTTGTGGTTATAATGGGACTTAAGTAAAACATCTTGTAGTTATAAAAGTCTATTTTAAGCTGATACCAACTTAATGTTAACCATATTTTAAAACTTTGGAAACTTTAACTTTTCCTCTGCCTATATTTTATTTTATTGACATTACAATATACATCGTTTTATACTGTGTTACCATTAACAAATTACTGTAGCTATAGTTATTTTTAATTGTTTTGTCTTAGCATTCGTTTTTATAGAACAATCTAATTTTCAATTTTATGCTAAAAACAGAAGAAATTTTGATTTAACAAAGAACTATATTATTAGTATAGGCTCTAGAATAGTCAAATCTATAGACTTCACTTTTATTTGTTTCAGGGTCTGTGTCTTGTTCACTCTTACCTTCACTCCTCAACAGTAGGAACTTGACAAGTTACTTCTATAGACTAAATATTCAAAGATAACAGTTAAATGTAAATTAAAAAAAAACTAAGTTGCACAATTTGAAATTCTTTCTGTGTGAGTACAGCATGAAAAAATAAGATTAGGATCCAATTTATTTTTCTCCAAATAAATTTAACTGGGTGTTATGTCTTTATTCCGGATGGTTTATATCACTTTAGAGTGAATATTTTAAAAAACCTAGTGGACACAGTACTATTTATAGAGAAATTTGATAGAAAAAAATCTGAGATTAATGTTTATAATGTTCACTTTTGACAGCCTGTGTTCAGGCTTGGGTTGTCTGGTCAACATTTGGGTCTGATTCGTAGTTTCCAATTCATGGTGCATAGTGTTCTAAGTCAATTCCCTAGGAGAGATTTAAGGATAACTTTTCCACAGGTTTTCTCAATTAAAGATGCATCTAGCTCTTTGCCCACATCACCCACATCTGCTCATAAAAAAATGAATAATGGAAGACACATGTGCTGACTTATTATTCATTTCAGCCTTTTGCAGGTGCAAATGCAAGTTTTAAGGTGCAAAGTGGAGCCACAAACATTGTGGGCTTGTCCAGCTGAAATTCTAAGCTTTAATCACATCTAAATAACTCCTAAGGTGATGTGATCATAGGATTTTACTCACAAAGAGGGTGTAATAAATATTATAGATTGAACTATATTAACAGATGAGGCTACATTATTTAGAGAAAATGAAATGCAGATAATTTTCACCATATTTGGTATTTGATAATTATTTTTATATATTAACCTAAAACTCACCTTAGTATATTTCATAAAAACTTTTACCAAATAAAACAGGAAATAAAATACTTTGTATTTATACATAACTGAGTCAGGGATTTATATTGACAATTAACTTGAATCTACCATAATTATTTCATCTCTTTACAGCTGGAGTAGACTTCTAGCAGACAAACTAAGTCAACATTTGGTTACAAGAAGGAATACAGGGGCTCATTGGTGCAAATAATACTAAACAGCAGAAAATCCCCAAATCATTTATTTTCAGCTTGGATATGTATTTAAAGCATTGTCTTTTTTTTCCCCAGCAGATACTCACTTGCAATTTCATTTTCCAAAGATGTTTTCATAATACGTCTTACTAATGATTAAATTGCCAAAGAACTTTATTAGCCAGCACATAGGAGAGTATGCAAGAATGTGTCCCTTGCCATTTAAGATGATATAGGAGACATGGCTGTTGGAAGATCAAGAACAGAGCTTTTTTCCTGAGGAAACAACTAAATCCAGAACCACCTCTTGTGACCAGATTTCCATGAAGTTTATTAGACATGGTATGCTCTGCAACTTCCAATGCCCGGCTATATTTCAATCAGTATTTTGCTTGAGAAGAGAAAATGCCTTTCTTCCTACTCGGGTAAAAAAAGAAAGAAGAGAAAGGAGAAGAGACGAGAGGAGAGAGGAGAGAGAAGAGAGAAGAGAAGACGAAATACAGCTGTCTGGTTTCTTTATGAACTAGAGAAACCCAGCTTTCGTAGAATGACACACACCACACATACCACACCAACACAAACACACTCACTTGCTTTTATTTCCCATTGTAAATATAACATAGTGTCATAATTATAGAAATATATTATTTCCCAAGCAACAAATGTGATTATATCATTATCCAATAAAATATAATAGAAAAGATATTGTCAAGGGACACTTATTTTTAAAAAATTATACAGTGATAGTGGAAGAGAGTTCAAAAGTCAATGAAAGAGAGAAAGGACATTTCCTTCTTGGCTTCATGCTTAAATATATTAACCTTATTTTATCAAACCCAAGGCAGAGAAAATTGAAAATTTAGCTCTGTTTTTACATTTTACTCCTATTATAAGACCTCTCAACACAGTCCTCCCTATTCTGCTTCTCCAAATGTAAATCCTGCCCATTTTTCATAACACAGCTTAAATCCTGACTCTTGTAAAGCATTCCCTGACTGTTTCATCTGGAAGCAATCTTTCCTTCTTTTAAACTTCCACAAGACTTATTTTCCATACCACTCATTTAGCACTTATTATTTACTGACTGGTAGAGATGTAATGCTTTCAGAAATGTTGAAGCCATAATAGAGATTTTTAACATTTTGTATTGAACACAAATTTTTATTTTTAAAGTGAAATAAACTTATGTTTTTTTACTTTTCTTTATGGATCTAAAATTTAGTTAGATTATCGACTATGTCATCGTAGCTAAAAGGAAACGTGTAATGCTTATTGTATGCCAGATACTGTTTTGAGGACCTTAGAAATATTAACACCCTAACTACTTTAAGAATATTAGATTAATAAAAGAAGTTTTATATATAGTAATAGTAGATGCATATGTAAATATGTATTTTTGTGTGCACTATATATATATATATATATATATATAGACACACACATACCCATATGCATATATGTGCATTTTATATAAATTTACTTTGCTTATATAAATATCCTGGAGAATTGAAGTAAAACAATATTCAGGACTTTAATAAAAACATATCAATAAATTATTAATAATTATAAATTTTTATTATAGATGTATTATTTACTATAGATTTATTAAATGTATGCTATTTTTTCACTTTTGTAATAGATAACAATAAAGACTGCTAAACAATAAGAAACCCAGAATATCTTAGCACTTTACTTCTTTGAAGAAGATAAATTTAAGATGAAAAAATAATTCATATACTTTGTGTCACACAAAATTAGACTTTACGTCTCTGAACTTAGCATACCCTTCTCTCTATCTAGCAAACATATGTTGGCTTTACTTCTCTAAGGAAAAAAATGTGGACAAAAGTGGAACCTAAACAAAAAATGCTCAAAAATATCCTGGAAGTCCTAGATTTTAGTCTAACATCAACCTTCAAACAGGTATAAGTGGTTAACTTCTTTCTTCTTTGATCTCTTCCTTGGTTTCTTCCTCTAGAGATGGGCACCAATTCGATTAATAATATTAAAGTATTACAGTTTCAAATTTCAAAATCTGTGTTATGATTTTGCGCACAATGGATGAAAACCTACTCAAGTGAATTTTAAGAACCATATCTATCATCAATTTTTTAAATCATGTAACTTAATTTTAATGAAATACAGGCAAAACTTTCCATTTCCAGAAGCAGATAAAGTTAAAGTAATTATAATAAAATTACAGGACTCATATCTATATCTACATTAGTCTTTTATAGGTTTAGAAATTTCTTGAATTAGTGTCATTATTAGAAGTGTGCTGAAGACAATGGAAATAATTTAAAGCAGATAAGCAGAAAAAGGTCATTCAAAGTCCTTGCCTCTGTTCCGGGTGAATCCTTGAAAAATTTCCCATGTATTCTAGACTAACAGATACTTCACCTTCTTTCCATGTGCCTTTTTAATGACTAGTGTTAAGTGCATTGCTTGCTCTGCAATTCAATCAAATGCAATCACACTTCTATCACTGTTAATTCATGCTTATGAATTGTGTCTCCAACATCTCCTAAAAAAGGGCTTTGAATTCGAAATATATTTGTTAAAAACATGTAATGAAACGAATAGATGGCAAAAGCATAGCTCAATGTCTGTACCAAAATTCAGCATGGAAAGTACACTGCGAAGAAGGCTTCAAACTTTCCTTTTAAACATTTCTTATTAAAATAACATGAACTTAAAAGAGGAATCTCGTTTTTATCTCTGTTTGTAAACTTTCTCTTTGTTGTGCTATTTTACTATCATCTGAAACTATAGATTATTTCCAATAAAACAAAAACTCACAGTGAGGGTCTAGGCTATGTGAGTACTCTAAGAATCAATCAATTAATCAATCAATCAATCAATCTCTCTCTCTCTCTAGGCATTTCTGGTTGTCTGGCAAGTTGGTTCCACTAATAATTGCTTTTTAAAGAGAAGACCAATAAGCCTCATGGATATCAACACAACCCCCTAAAAATAAAATATTCAAACTATTGAGGCACAAAGCCCATCTTTTAGTCACCCAGGCACTGTACTCAATTAAGAAAGAATTTCCTTTAAAGAGAAAAGTTAGTTGAGGTACAGACCTCAACTATGACTCAACTTTGGGGCTTCAGAATCAGGTGAAGGTTTTACTTCTCAGCCTACAAATCATAGCTCATATGTCTACATAGGTAGTTCATTGAGTAGAATAAAATGTACCTTAAAATTGTAGGCAACTGTTCCCTCTAGCCTAACCTCAAGTATCTGAAACATCATAAGGGAGAGAGAATATATAAATTCACAAACCCAATATTTAATAAGAAGCCAACAGCAAAGAACTATTCTGCTTTTCACAAATTTTAGTAATGGATTATCTTTTTACTGTGGTGATGCAAGATCACAAAAAGGAGGAACAATGCCCATTTCATAAAGACAGAGAATATTACTTGAGTAAGCTCACCTGGGTCATTGAAGAAACAGGAAAGGTCCTCACCTTATGTAGGCTGGTCATAGGCAGTAGAGAGACGCTGTGGATGAGAGGCAGAAGACAACAAGAATGTACACAAACATTATGAGATGGTCCCAGCTAGAAAGAACAGAGGAGAAGCTGTTTTATAAATTATTTTGGTGATCTTTGCACCAACCCAAAGGATTACGAAAACTGAAGAAACAGTAAACATAGAAATTTTTATATTACATAGATTGATGCAATCAAGTGCAGGTTATAAAAGCTGAGTAGCTAAACATAATTTACTTATCTTAAAAATGTGCTTTTGTTTTACATTTAGGAGGCCAAAAGGCCATCATACAGCATTTCAAGTTTTTTCTTGGTCAAAAGTACATCTTGTACTATTTTATGTACTAACATTTGAGGCCTTCAAATTGTTACTGACTTGTGAATTATTTTTAGAAGCACTTACCTTTTCCCACTAGAACTAGGTTACAAGTATTTTTGAAGAAAAAAAAGAGCACATCTAGTATTTATTTGATTCCCTTGCAATGTGTAACAGAAACCTAGTACAGACGTTTGATATATTGAGGTTCATACATAGCGGGATATTCATTTGAACTCACACATTAACTATGTCTTGTCTACCAATGAAAAATACAAGACAACAGCTGAGATCGCTGCCATTCATATTAAGATTTATTATGGTGCCAAATTATATTATAAATTTCTGCTCTATAATAAATTAGAAAATGAGTGAGGTATCACTTCAAAAACTTTCATTTCTGTATTTCACATATGTCCTTTTATGGGAGTCTTGTTATTAACCATCTGCTAATCCTGTGTCTTTCAAAGCTATTCAAACACAAGTTCATGGTTATGATTAGATTAAGCTATTTTTAAACTATTTTTTATCAGTATGTTTTCCTTTCTGCAACAGAAGACATAATTTAGTAGAAAGGATACTGGGGAAGTGACTAAATAATTTGAGAAAAAGGCTAGAGCAAATGTCTTGTGTATAGAAAAGTAAAATTGTAATAATCCATACCAGGGAGGGCATCCGCAAAATTGGACCAACCCCCACACTGCAACCTTCCTTATTTGAAAGGTTTTCTAATTCTGCTGTTTTTTGCTTATTGTATTTATTTTTGTTACACTTTGGGAAGTAAACTGGAATTCAAAAAAGAATTATTTCCTGCCCTTTGGTGCCATCATGAGGCCAGAATAACAAAATACTAAGAAAAGACTATCTCCAGGGGAACCCAAGGTTTTGATAATTTTCTTTGGGGGAACCCAAGCTTTTGATATTTTCCTTTTTTTCCAGATGTAATTATCCGGAGAATGAGAGTTTATTTCAGCAGTGTAATTACCTTTACCTTAATTGAAACCGTACAAACTACAAACCATAGCTCATATGTCTACAAGGGTAATTCAATGACTGGATTAAAATGTACCTTAAAGTTGTAGGCAATTGTGAAATTCTAGTTTTGTCAATTTGGAATCAATAAAATATTTATGTTTTGATGTTACATAACCATATACTAAAGCTTTTAGAACCAAAACTTTTTAAAGTATTTTAAATCAATCATAGCAATATTTTAGCTTTATATATTATTTAATGTATTCACCCTGTGGTATTGTAGAATAGTATATAAGACAGTATGATATATTATCTGAGATGTCTCAAAACACAAGGTTATGATATAATAAGAGAATATGCTATTTTGTAAATAAAAGCAATGACAATAGGAAAAATATTGCAAATCAATGCACTAGAAAGAATGGCTAATGAACATCCAAAGACTTTCCACCCAGACAAAATCAAAGTAGTAGAATAAACCAGATGATTTGGTATATAAAATATTACCACAAAATGAATCTGAAAATTACAAACATATGTTTTATTACAAGTTTCAAAGCCGAGGCAGGCGAATCACGAGTTCAGGAGATCGAGACTATTCTAGCTAACACGGTGAAATCCTGTCTCTACTAAAAATACCAAAAATTAGTCCGGCAGGAGGTGGTACACCCCTGTAATCCCAGCTACTCAGGAGTCTGAGACAAGAGAATCGCTTGAACCTGGGAGGCGGAGGTTCCAGTGAGCCAGGATATATCTTGTTCTACTTTCTCTGTTCTATCTGTATTATTATTCTGAGACTCATACTACATGCATTCTCAGCTTTATTATACAAGTGTGTCAACAGAGTTAAAAGACATTCATTAGACATCTACTTTTTCAGGCCATATGTTTTTTTCTGAACTGTTCAAGTTTTCTCATGTGATGAAAACATGATACTTACATGATGCCTGATAATGCCTAAATCTGAATTCTTCCCACTCACTCTCAAAATTCTGTTCACTTTTCTCTCATTGTGCCTTCATGACATCTAGAAATTGAAGAGCTCTACAAATTTTATCCATACAATATGGGCTCTCTCTAAAAGATGGAAAGTTTCACTAGACATATGTCTTGCTTCTCTCAGTTTTTCCTGTTTACTGAAAAAGCCACAGGCAGAGGAAAATATGAAACTGCTGAACTGGTTTTTATCTGCTTTTGTTCTTACACTATTCTCTTCTCATTTTGTTTACCTAGCACTTCTATGGAATATAACCATATTTTCATAATTATCAAACAAATAAATACCATCATCAACTTTAGTTGTAGTAAAAGTAGCCTGAATTGCTTTCTTTTCCTTTTTTATTTTTCTTTAAATCTCAGAGACAGACCTTATATATGGAAATAGTAGTAATTTGTTCTCGTTTAACAGCAGTCACAATCTCCTTTTGGGACTTGGTCTTCAGCATTCCTTCAGTAGAATCACAGTGCTAATCTCAGCTTGGCTTTGGGCATATGCTGCCCTCATTTGCCCTGTGTAACACTGTTCAAGACAGATTATTAAAGCTAACACTTATCCCACGGATGAACAAAAGTTAAGTCTCCCTCAGCTGTAATGGTATTAAAGGCTCCTATCACCAGTGGGAGTTATCAAAAAAGAGATGGTTTCTGCCCTGATAAAATGTTCACGGACCTACCACTCCCAGTCTGAGATTAGCACTTATCATGGAAGCTTGGGAGCCATCGTCACTGGAGATGAAAGGGAGTTCTCTGGTCACCTATAACCTCCTTCTGGCAGAGCAAGATGATTCCTATGTCAGACACTATATTTAAATTCCATCTTATCATAATTCTATTCATCTCACATACTGACATGGTCTCTTTCCATTCCAACGACATCATATCTTGCTTTTACTTCATTGTATCAAGTTTCCTCAGAGAAATAGAACTATTAACATATATATACACTAATAAATATATTTAAATATACTACATGTTAAGTAACATATATTTATATACAATTTGAATTCATATATATTCATATATCTATATCTATCTATCTATCTATCTATGTTGCTTAACAATAATATTTTCTGAGAAATGCACTGTCAGGCAATTTCATTGTTGTGTGAACATCCCAGAGTACACTTCCACAAACCTAGATGGTTTTGTCTACTACACACCTAGACTATATGGCACAATCCATTGCTCCAAGACTACAGATGTGTACAGCATTAATACTGTAGGTAATTGTAACACCATAGTATTTGTATGTCTAAACATATCTAAACTAAAAAGGTACAGCAAATATGTAGCATATTTTTTCATGGTACACCTGTATAAGATGCTTGCCATGAACAGAGCTTGCAGGACTAGAAATTGCTATGAGTGAGTCAGTGAGTGGTGAGTGAATGATGTGAAGGCTTAGGATATTACTGTACACTACTGTAGAGTTAAAAAAAAAAACTGTATCCTAAGGATACACCATATTTTTAAAAATACATTTTTTATTCATTAATACATTAACCTATTATAGTAACTTTTTAAATTTATAAGCCTTTTAATATTTTAAGTTTTGACTCTTTTAAAATAACACTTAAATCACAAACACATTGGTATAGCTGTATAAAAATATTTTCCTTCTTTACATCCTTATTCCATAAGTTTTTGTCTATTTTCAAGTATTTTTATTTTTCTTTTACTTTTGAAACTTTTTGTTTTAAACTACCACACAAACACCCACATCAGCCTAGGCCTACACAGGGTGAGAATAATCAATATCACTGTCTTCCACTTTCACATCTTGTCCCACTGGAGGCTCTTTGGGGGCAGTAACACATAATGTCTCTTACGATAATAATGCCTTCTTCTGGAATACCTTCTGAAGAATCTGCCTGAGGCTGTTTTACAAATAACCTCTTTTAATAAGCAGAAGGGTTATGTGCTAAAATGACAATTAAAAGTATGGTATAGTAATTGTCCATTCATGTCCTTAGCCCACTTTTTGATGGGATGTTTGTTTTTTCTTCCTCATTTGTTTGAGTTCCTTGTAGATTCTAGATATTAGTCCTTTATCGGATGTATAGATAATCAAGATTTTCTCCCACTCTGTGGGTTGTCGACATTGCTGACTGTTCCTTTTGCTGTACAGAAGCTCTTTCATTAAATTAAGTCCCACCGGTTTATTTTTTGTTGTTGTTGCATTTCCTTTTGGGTTCTTGAACATGAAGTCTTTGCCTAAGCCAATGTCTAGAAGGGTTTTTCCAATGTTATCTTCCAGAATTTTTATAGTTTCAGGTCTTATATTTAAGTCCTTGATCCATCTTGAGTTGATTTTTGTATAAGGTGAGTGATGAGGATCAAGTTTCATTCTCCTACATGTGGCTTGCCAATTATACCAGCACCATTTGTTGAATAGGGTGTCCTTTTCCCACTTTATGTTTTGGGTTGCTTTGTTGAAGATCAATTGGCTGTAAGTATTTCGGTTTATTTCTGGGTTCTTGGTTCCATTGGTCTATGTGCCTATTTTTATAACAGTACCAAGCTGTTTTTTTGACTATGGCCTTGTAATGTAGTTTGAAGTTGGGTAATGCGATGCCTCTAGATTTGTTCTTTTTGCTTGGTCTTGTTTTGGCTACGTGGGCTTTTTTTTGGTTCCATATGAATTTTAGAATCGTTTTTTTCTAGTTCTGTGAATGATGGTGGCATTTTGATAGAAATTGCATTGAATTTATAGATTGTTTTTGGCAGTATGGTCATTTTCACAATATTGATTCTACCCATCTATGAGCATGAGATGTGTTTCTATTTGGTTGTGTCATCTATGATTTCTCTCAGCAGTGCTTTGTAGTTTTCCTTGTAGAAGTCTTTGACCTCCTTTGTTAGGTATATTCCTAAGTATTTTATTTACAAATGGCCAACAAACATATGAAAAACTGCTCAACATCACTAATGATCAGAGAAATGCAAATCAAAACCACAATGCAATACCACCTTACTCCTGCAAAAAAGCCATAATCAAAAAATTAAAAAATAATAGATGTTGGCATAGATGTAGTGAAAAGGGAACACTTCTGCACTGCTGGTGTGAATCTAAACTAGTACAACCACTATGGAAAACAGTGTGGAAATTCCTTAAAGAACTAAAAGTAGAACTACCATTTGATCTAGCAATCCCACTACTGGGTATCTACCCAGAGGAAAAGAAGCTGTTATACAAAAAAGGATACTTACACACATGTTTATAGCAACACAATTCACAATTGCAAAACTATAGAAGCAGCCCAAATGCCCATCTATCAATGAGTGGATAAAGAAATTGTGGTATATGATGGAATACTACTCAGTCATAGAAAGGAACAAATTAATGTCATTCACAGTAACCTGGATGAAACTGGAGACTATTATTCTAAGTGAAGTAACTCAGAAATGGAAAATCAAACATCATATGTTCTCATTCATAAGTGGGAGCTAAGCTATGAGAATGCAAAAGCATAAGAATGATACAATAAACTTTGAGGACCCAGAGGAAAGGATGGGGGGGACGGTGAGGGATAAAAGATTACAAACTGGGCCGGGCGCGGTGGCTCAAGCCTGTAATCCCAGCACTTTGGGAGGCCGAGACGGGCGGATCACGAGGTCAGGAGATCGAGACCATCCTGGCTAACACGGTGAAACCCCGTCTCTACTAAAAAATACAAAATAGCCGGGCGAGGTGGCGGGCGCCTGTAGTCCCAGCTACTCGGGAGGCTGAGACAGGAGAATGGCGTAAACCCGGGGAGCGGAGCTTGCAGTGAGCTGAGGTCCGGCCACTGCACTCCAGCCTGGGTGACAGAGCAAGACTCCGTCTCAAAAAAAAAAAAAAAAAAAAAAAGATTACAAACTGGATTCAGTGTATACTGCTTAGGTGATGGGTGCACAAAAATCTCACAAATCACCCCTAAAGAACTTACTCATGTAACCAAATACCACCTGTTCCCCCAAAAGTTATGGGAAAAAAAATTTTTAATGTAAATAAAGAGAATAGAATTATTCTGATACAAAGTAAAACATTCATAGAGGACATTATAGGCAAATGTATAAAGTTTTTATCTTTGGAAAAGACCACCTGCAATTTTACACCAAAATTTATTTTCTTAATTTGTCTTCTACTATAGAAACGTACTGATTTTTGAACTTTTGATCATATAATACACTCCAACATGCTTTAATGATGATGTGTTGGTTTAAAAAGGTTCAATTAAGAATCAAAACATATAGAATGAAATTTAACATTAAGTTTTTTGATTATGCAGAAATTTTAATTTCACTGGATGAGGTACATATAATGGTGCTTCAGTAATTGAGGATTCACGTTTATAAATATATAGTAGATCAGTAACACTGACATTTATTGTCATTATCAAGTATGATGTACTGTATGTAATTGTATGTGCTATACTTTCATACCACTGGCAACACAGCAGGTTTGTTTACATCAGCATCACCATAAATAAATGAGCAATCCATTGCACTAAGATGTTCTGATGGCTACAACATCACTCGTCCATAGGAACTTTTCAGCTTCATTATATTCTTATGAGACCATTGTCATATATGCAGCCTATCACTGACTGAAATATTGTCATGCAGCTCTTGACAGAGAGGGGGAGAGGGAGGGGAGAGGGAGGGGCGGGGGGGAGGGGGGGGAGAGAGAGAGAGAGGAGAGGAGAGAGAGGAGAGAGAGAGAGGAGAGGAGAGGGGAGGGGAGGGGAGGGGAGGGGAGGGGAGGGGAGGGGAGAGGAGAGGAGAGAGAGAGGACAATTGGTTCAGGCAATTATCCTAGCCAGAAAAAATCCCATGATTTGCTGTGCAAGCTGGATAATCAGTAAAGTCAGTAGTATAATTCAGTCCCAGTCTAAAGGCCTGAGCACCAGGGGAGCTAAAGGTGTAAGTCCCAGTCTGAATTCAAAGTCCTGTTAACCAAGGGCGCTGATGTCCAAGAGCTGAAAAAGATGGATATCCCAGCTCAAGAAGAGAGAGTAAATTTGCTCTTCCTGTATGTTTTTGTTCTATTTGAGCCCTCAGCAGATTAGATAATGAAAGCTATTATCTATATTCAGTCTAATTCAAATGCTAATCTCTTCCAGAAACATCCTTACAGACACACCCAAAAATAATGTTTTATTGGATATCTTGATGCTCCTTAGCCCAGTCAAGTGACATAAAATAAACTATCACATTCATTATATAGTTTGGAGAAGAAAAAAAAAAAATTAGGAGACAACTGAGTATCTGATTCAATTGAAAACTAAGAAAATATTTCAATTTATAACAGAAATTATTTAACGCATACATGTGTTACACAGATTATAGAAGGGAACAGGGAAGAAACTCAGAGATTATCAAGAGCAGGGAGCCATTACTAAATCCCAGATGGAAGAGATAAATGGGTGAGGCAGTGTGGGAAGAACACAGGGGCTGCTGTCACTTGGTAGAAGATGGAATTACATAACTATTAGGTTGGTGCAAAAGTTATTGCATTTTTTGCCATTTATTTCAATAATACTATCCAAGAGAAGCCAGAGCCATTCAGGCTCCAGACACAAATGGTACACCTGAAACTCCTCTTCCTTTTCCTCTCTCTTCCTGGTGCCTTCTAATCTCTATCCAATGACTCTTACTGAACAGACGCCTACCAGATCTCTCAATAAGGAAACTTGAGATATAAATAAATCTTAATAAGTAGTCTTAACAACCTGCAGGGATTAGCCTCCCAGGCACATAAAGCAGAGCAGTGGAATAGGGAGAAATGGATCTTGAGCCAAACTGTGCCAGTACTGGCACAGAACCCTAGGCTAGTAGGGAAGGAATGTCCTTCGATATTTGTTGTTGCCAGAAGAACAAAATTGTAAGGCTATAAATGTCTAGTATATACCTCCTCTAGTTCACTGTTTTGTGATTGGCATTATTGTTTTAAAATTATCCATGTTTGGTTCTCTCAAGTCAAATTAAAAGAAAACCTTTTTCTTCAACAAAAAATGGCACGTATTTTTATTTGACATTTTGCAATTAAGAATAACATAATGTTAATTTTTCTTTATAAAAGATAGTTTTATCTGGTTAAAATGGAGTTACTATGAAAATAATTTCACCTAAATTAGTTTTTCATTTTATTTTCTGCTGCTAGTAATCAAAGAACATCTCCCAGAAGTGATGAAAGATAATTTTGAATGGTTCACAGTAAGGGAGTTTTCATTTTTGATAAACTGTGTATAGTCAAAAGAACGATCGCAACTTTATACCTATTTTATTTCCGTCAAATCCATCTTTAAATTATAATATTAAAGAACTTCTTGTCCCACTAATAATTGTACCATAATTTTTAAAACTTTTAATTACTGAATGCAACAAATTTTTAGACTAAGAAGACAAATTCATTTCTAGTGTACTATTTCTGTAATATATTAATTTTTATAGGCCGGGCACGGCGGCTCAAGCCTGTAATCCCAGCACTTTGGGAGGCCGAGAGGGGCGGATCACGAGATCAGGAGATCGAGACTATCCTGGCTAACACCGTGAAACACCGTCTCTACTAAAAAAAATACAAAAAAAAAACTAGCCGGGCGAGGTGGCGGGCGCCTGTAGTCCCAGCTACCCGGGAGGCTGAGGCAGGAGAATGGCGTAAACCTAGGAGGCAGAGCTTGCAGTGAGCTGAGATCTGGCCTCTGCGGTCCAGCCTGGGTGACAGAGCGAGACTCCGTCTCAAAAAAAAAAAAAAAAAAAAAAAAACATTATAAAATATTCTGTTTTATTTAACCATCATAATTATCATTAATTTCAGATCTTGTTTTTAGTTGGAGTAACAGTTCATGTGATGCATAGTAAAACAAATATAAAGACATATATAATATCTCCTGAATATAGCCAATTCTAATTGCCTATTACCCATCTTTTCAAGATTTTTGTATACTATCTATGAAGTTTGAACTGATTTTAAAATTCTATGATTTTCGTGGTAATCTGTCAGAAAATACAAATTGAAAAAAATAGTAAACTGACCCTCTAGACTATAATTTCATAAAATCAAAAGCATTTCATAGTTCCCCTTTCTATACCTAAACTGTCTCTAGTTCAACCTGAGGATAATTAAGGAAATGCTTTATGTGCTATTTCCATGCTAGCCAGGGTAGTCAAAATTTTAGTGATAATAGGCAAATTGTATTCTCTGACCTCAAAACATGGAACCTAGCTTCCTCCTTTTATTAAGTCACTGTTCTTTCCTTGTTCTGAGCAGTATCTGTGCTTTTTCTCAGAACTACTTTATTGTCACCTGACTTCCCATCCTTCTTGTGTTTTGATTGTTACAACCTTGGTAATAAGGTAAGATTAAATAATCCATTGGCTTACTGTTGTGTTAGAAAATAAAGTTTAATTTTACTAAAATGGCACAAAAAACTCCTTATAATCTAGCCCTATCAGCCTCATCTCCACTGTTTTCCCTTCTCATTTTTACTGCAACACTATCAAATTGCATACAGCTCTCAAAACATGTAAATCAGTTATTTTGAACATGTTGTTCTTTCCAACTGAAATGGTCTTATCCATATTAGTTCTTTAGGATGATTTCTCATTCTTCAACAATCGCGTAAATTACCATATCCTCTAGGAGGTCCTTTGTAGACAGTTGACTCCTCTCTTCTTAGATCACCAGACAGCATGATAATTACTCATTTAGATGTAAAACTTCCCAGTGAGCATCTTGAAGACATGGTCCATGTGCTTATCATTGTACTTGCAAATGATAAGGTGTTCAACAAGTATTCTGATGAATTAACTAAGGAATTTGTATTGTAAGCTCCTACAACACAGTGCATTTGAATTGAAAAAGATTTCATACATATTAAAATAATTTTATCATGGTTTGTGGTAAATCTATTTTTGAACATTTGTAAAAATAGGAAAATCATTTTATCAATGGTCTAGAAAGGAAATAGAATTGCAAATCTTCAGCATTTTAACATTGAATACTTAAGCCAAACATATGCCGCCACCTTTGATCCTATGGATTTTTGTGCTATTTTTCTAGATTAAACTTGAAGCATGTGCCACTTTAAAATGATCAGAAAATCTTTAGTTAGGGTTGAGGAAACCCTAACCTTCCTCTGACATCTAGGAATAATTGAGCTGGTGAGAATCTGTGAGACACATGATTTCCTCAAAATCAAGAAATCTTTATTAGTATGATAGATCTTCATATGTCTTCATTGAACATTTTCTATAGTGAGTAACTCATCCCGTTTTTGGTCAGTTCCAACATTAAAACATTTTTTCTTCCTTTACACAGCAAAATTCTACCCTCATGATGTCCCACAGCTATTGTGTCCCACACAGAGGTCAATGATTTTCATCTGACTCTTCACACGTTTGAGGTAAGCTGCATGAATTCTTGAAGTTAAAATGAAAAATACTACAACTACATATATCACTCTGGATCAATTTTGACACCAACATGAAGAAAAAAAACAAGATAGCTTTCTATATGTAAAAATAATAATTTGTATAAAGTTTTTAACACATAAACCCATTATATTTTACTGGTATATAATATTTGTACATATTTATTGAGTACATGGGATATTTTGTTACATGCATAGAATGAATAATGATCAAGTCAAGGTATTTAGTATATTTATCACCTCAAGTATTAATTATTTCTATGTGTTGGAAACATTTCAAACCTCAGTTTCCTCAGTGATCATATAAAGTTAGCCCTTCACTACTCTTCTTCCAAAAACAAAGAAATATCCAAAAGACCCAACTGTTTCAAAGTGACTTACCCATGTCACTGAACAAATCCTGAGAATATTTATAGAAATAAAAAATATGCAGCACAAAAAAGATAAATTCATAATATCTAATATCCAATCAAATTGTACCAATCAAGCTGAAAAATACAACCCGTAATGAGAAGTAAAATCAACTAATCAATTGAGACTATATATTTTACAGATAAAACACTGTAAACAAGATCATTAAAGTAATCACTGTAATGATAAGCCATATGTACAATAAAACAGAGTGGAAATGAGCATATTAAGTAGAGAGAGAAAAGATAAATATCAAAATTACCCTTGTAGAGTTTAAAACACAATGTTTGAGATAAAAAATACACTAGGTGAGATTAAGTACATAAGATTTTTGATAGAGTTGGTTCAATTCTCTATGATCTGAATGATTTTCTGTCTATCTGTTTCACTAATAATAAAACAGGGAAGCTGAATTCTTCTATAATTGTAAGTGGTCTCATTTCTCATTTTTCCTCAGGTATCTTAAATTTCTCTTTTTAGGAGCATAAATATTTGGAAATATTATTTATTTTTCATTTATTGACCTATTTGCCATGTTGAAATAATACTTTTTATTCCTGCTCTATTCTTTGTGCTGTGGTATCTATTATACTCTGCCTGATGTTATTATAGGCACTCCAGCTTGGTACATATGTCTTCCAATCCTTTGCTTTTAACTTAAATGTTTCATTATGTAACTGGTTACTTTTGCTGTATAACAGGTTATTTTACTGGTTAAAGTGTGTTGGTAATAGGCAGCACATTGATAAATACTGCTTTTATATCCATCTTGTCAATCTCTTATATTTAACTGAAGTATTTAGATCATTTTCCTTTATTGTAATTATTGATAATGGTTAGGTTTAAATCTGCCACCTGATATGTCTACTCTTTTTCCTTTTTAGTTCTCATTTCTCTATAGTCATTTTTGATTTTTTGAGAATGGGTGTGAATATTTGTGTGTGTGTTTAGTGTATACTATAGTGGCCATAAAAATAAAAAAAAACAAAATATGGCTTTCAAGTGATATTAAATTGCCATATATATAAAATAAGAATCTTGAAACAGTATGCTTCAATTTCTCTCATCCTGGCTTTTGTGTTTTGTTATTCTATCTTTTAATTTTACTTATTTTATAAACTCCAAAATACAGTACATGATAACATTTATTTAAAGAGTCAATGATTTTTAAAAGAGATTTAATAAGAAATAAACATCAGAAAATAAACAGCAAAATAAATCCAAAGCAATGTAAATTAAAAAGAGCAGTGTGAAATCAAAGAAAGAGAAAACAGAAAAATGATAGAGAAAATCAATGAAACCAAAAACTAGTCCTTTCAGAAGATAAATAAAATTGATGAACTTCTAAGCAAGCCTATAGGAAAAACCTAGAACTAACATCATACTTAATAATAAAAGACTGTATGATTTCCTACCACTCAGGAATAAAGTAAAGGTATCTTTAAGACAAGGGGTTAGAGAAAAATAATCAGGATAATTATTCGTAATATTAAATACCCTAAAATCTGTTTTCAGCTCATTTGCTGATCCAAATTACCTACATTAAAAATGATAGATGAATGATACAACATAGATAAATTCAGTGTTCTTGCTGTTTCAGAAATAACTAAAAATAATAATCCACTTTTAACAAAGTCATGATTTTAAAAGTGCTAGATAAAATGCTGTTCTCTTACCTAAAATCTGATGCAAAAGCAGAGAAAACCATTTAGCTCCTCCTCTCTTTCCTTCTCTGTCTAAAACAAAGAGATTTAGTGAAAACGCAACGTCCTGAAAGAATTAAGACCTTGGTCTTACTATGAGCATCGGCATTAAATTTGATACCTAAGTATATAAGCTCATTTCTCTGGTTTCAGTTATCTAATTTAAAATATAAAGAAGTTAGAGCAAACAGTGCTTGTAAAACTAGTCTCAGGCCCCTTAGTAATCAGTGGACATATTCCTCATGACTTACAATTCCTACCTCAGAGTTTTACTCTTTTAAGAATATCAGCATTTTTACATTATCTATAAGATGCTTCATATCCCACAACAAACATGAAATTGAGAACTCATAGCTCTATATGTATTTATGCCAAGCAGTATCTCATTAACTGAAATAGTCTGGCAAAAACAGTTTGTGGAATAATAAAAGGTAAACAATGTCTTCCCACCAATTGAAGAATAACACATATCAAAACAAGCATTTTGTTTTGATATGCTTGTTTCACAGGAGAGCTAGATAAAATTGTGAGAGAATTGAGCCTTCCCATATATTAGTATAGTCAATATAAATATGCCAAAGACAAAAATAATATATAATAATTCAGGATCATTTTCAGCTTTTTCAGGTTTGAGACAAAATTGAATTTTAGCAAAAGAACCACATATAATATATTAAAATTATCTGTCATTTATCACATTAGTATTATCAATCTGAGGTCCTCAATACAATTTTCATTTATTTTATTAATCTGTCTTGGTAGTATAATTTTATTGGAACTTATAAGTATATTAATTTTATGTTTATAAATATTTAGAAAAGAAGATAAAAATTATTTAGGTCAACACCAAAGAAACTACAAGAAATTTGTTTGCTGCTTTAAATTTTCATAAATCATCTAATCTGAAAAACGTTGATTTAAATATTCTCTAAGATTCTTTTCTTCTCTAAAGTACTATGACATTCACCTTTCCCTACATATATATCACATATAACCACTAGACGTCAGCAAGGCACTTGAATTAAATGTGATTTTCTTTCTTTTTTTTTTTTCTTTTTTGAGGCAGAGTCTCACTCTGTCGCCCAGGCTGGAGTGCAGTGGCCGGATCTCAGCTCACTGCAAGCTCCACCTCCTGGGTTTACGCCATTCTCCTGCCTCAGCCTCCCGAGTAGCTGGGACTACAGGCGCCCGCCACCTCGCCCGGCTAGTTTTTTTTTTTGTATTTTTTAGTAGAGACGGGGTTTCACCGTGTTAGCCAGGATGGTCTCCATCTCCTAACCTCGTGATCTGCCTGTCTCGGCCTCCCAAAGTGCTGGGATTACAGGCTTGAGCCACCGCACCTGGCCAAATGTGATTTTCTTTATCCTCCTCCTGTTCTCCATGAAATGTAGGATTGGAAGAAGTCTGTTATATCTAGACAATATATGTAAACTACCAACCTTTTATTCAACTACTCTAGGAAATTTTCTACAACTCTCCCTAATCTTTGCTTTATCTATGTTTTCATTATAATGCAACTCCATTCTTTTGCTTTATCTTTGTTATAACAGCACACACACACATATACCCACTCACATGCCTCACTACCTATTTGTAATATTGTTGAGCTAAAAATTGAGTAGGTAATATGAAAATGATGGTTAAAAAATGAAATTTGTGTATATTTAATAGATTGACATTGATCAACCTGCTTTAGAAAAGTAAATCCAGTAAGAGTGGAATGATGAAGGAAAAGAGGAAAGACTGAAAATAAAAATATTTAATATTTGCTGAACATTTACTATGTCCTGAGAGCTTTTCTAATCATTTTTTAAGTTATTTTTAATGCTCATAGGACTCCATGAGGAAGAAGATGTATTGGTCACTCCATTTTGCAGATGAGGAAAATTAGAGACTCAATCACACCACTAATTAATAGCAAAGCCAGGCTTCCAGCCAAAATATCTGAATCTCATCTATTATTTCCAGATCACTCTAGAGGTATGACATAGTACAAAGTCAGATGAAGAGATCCTACATGAAGACAGTGGCAATGAGTTACAAAAAAAGAGGAATATGAGTTAGAAAATTACATGAGGTAAATCGAGAGGATGTTTTTACTGACCAACAATAAGACCTTACATTAAAGCGTGTATTAACTCAGAGAATTTCAGCTTAGATAGTTGAATGGGTATGTTTGCCATTAATCAAAATGAAGAATTCAATAAGAAAAGTAGTTTTAAAATGGTGGTAGCTAATGAGCTTTGGTTTCGGTTTCTATAAAAGCATTCTGATTTAACAATTATTTAGTGAGTGCCTACTATGTGTCAGACACTATTCTAGGTAACTGAAGTATATCAACTAACAAAAACAAAATTCCCTATCCTTCTGGAGCTTACATTTTTATGGGAAGAGCTGGACAATAAAAAATAATCACCATAAATAAGTTTTAGATGGGGAGAAGCTGCATCTTCAAAGCCATTTGAAAGAACCAATCAAGTGGGGCTCTCCAGCAGTCATCTCCTGACAGAAACCTCAATTCCAACTGTTCATGCATAAAATTATCTTCACAAAAGCTAAATGTTCTATCAACATTTTAGTTGATAGAAGATGACAAAGTTCTCTTAAAACTAGAAAAATGTGACTGGGCGTGGTGGCTCACGGCACTTTGGGAGACTGAGGTGGGCGGATCATGAGGTCAGCAGATCGAGACCATCCTGGCTACCATGGTGAAACCCCGTCTGTAGTAAAAATACAAAAAAAAAAAGCCAGCCATGGTGGCAGCACTTGTAGTCCCAGCTACTTGGGAGGCTGAGGCGGAGAATGGCGTGAACCCAGCAGGTGGAGCTTGCAATGAGCTGGGATGGCGCCACTGCACTCCAGCCTGGGCAACAAAGAGAGATTGCATCTAAAAAAAAAAAAAAAAAAAAAAAATTTAAAAACTGTAAAGCAGGACACAGTGAATTCGTTGGGCATTGTAGGGGATAGGCAGAATACAATGTTAAGTAGTAGTATCAGTTTTAAAAATGAGATGACACATATCAACCAATGTTCTATGCCAGCACCATTCTATAAAATATAATACCACGTAGGCATTTTCAAATTTTCTAGTAGCTGCACTAAAAACATAAATTTTTTAAAAAAGTGAAATAGATTGAATAGTATATTTTATCTAAATCAGTAAGTTTAAAATATTATTTTAATATGTACTCAATGTAAGAAAGATACATTTAACTTCTTTTTTATATCATCTTAAAAATCCAGTATTTTACGACACTTTCAAAACTTTTTAAGCTCTTATATAACAAATGCATTCCAACAGTCCCACTTCCCTGATCCTTCTGTCACTTCTTCAATAACTTTCCAAGAAAGTTCTAACATTTATACTTATTAAATATAGGCCATTAATTCCAATATTTAATGAGCCATTTCAGCAAACAATTAAAATCAGTTCTAGACATTCTTACCAAAATATTGAATCTTAAATTATGAATGAGTAGCCACATGTCAATGAATTTTTCCCACCCATTCTTATATTTTATATCTCTGTTAGTCTAATAGCGCCTTTGGATCCATTGCTACATATGATCCCCTATTCTCTGTTCATGGATCTTCCAATTCTATCAGCATATCACTACTTCTTCCTCAAACAGAATTTCTCAGTTCTAATATTGTATATCTAACGAAGGCCAGTGAAGGCAAGTTTTCTGAAGGATAGTATCATCGTGTTAGGAACTTGCTTCTAGTAACATGTTTTCATGTTCTCCAGGCGAAGGAAAGCTGTTATCCTCTAACAGAGTAAAAATGGCTGCTTTGTGGTGGCTGAATCCCATATGAGGTTACACGTTAACATCTTCCCTTTTCAGGACCTAATTTCAGAAAGCCTGTAGAGGCTGTGTAGCAGGATGAGCGGCAGACAAAACTCCTCAGACCCCAAGTTAAAGAAGGAAGGGGTTTATTCGGCCGGGGGCTTCGGCAAGATTTCTGTCTCAAGAGCTGAGCTCCCTGAGTGAACAATTCCTATCCCTTTTAAGGGCTCACAACTCTAAGGGGGTGCACGTGAGAGGGTCGTGATGGATTGAGCAGCAGGGGGTACGTGACTGGGGGTTGTGTGCACCGGTAATTAGATCAGAACAAAACAAGATAGGAATTTTCACACTGCATTTCTATACAATGTCTGTAATCTGTAGATAACAGAACCAATTAGGTCAGGGGTCGATCTTTAACTACCAGGCCCAAGGTGCTGCGCCGGGCTGTCTGCCTGTGGCTTTCATTTCTGCCTTTTAGTTTTTACTTCTTCTTTCTTTGGAGGCAGAAATTGGGAATAAGACAATATGAGGGGTGTTCTCCCTTAGCTGTACATTTAATCTTCTTTTCATCCCTGCTAGTTTTATAAGATAACTCTGAGCCTAATTTTTAGCATAATAGGGCGCTATGACCGGAGGAAATGGAGTCATCTTTAATGCTGTGAGTATACCCTCTGGCTGTTTGAGCAATTGAAATTGGCAATTAACTGGCCTAATTTGAGTATGGTGGGGGAAGGGCTGGGGAGGAGCTGCGTCTTCATTGTCATTTAAAAGAGCCAACCTAGATGGAACAAGACGGTAAGTGGGGCTCTCCAGCAGTCATCTCCTGACAGAAACCTCAATTCAATTCCAACTGTTCATGAATGAAATTATCTTCACAAAACCTACGGAAATCTGAACAAACAAGCAAAGCTGTAAAACCACCTTGGACTACAAAGACATATAAATATACACTTGGACAATAGGGGGATTGATTCTCTGTGACTATGATACCACTTCCCCTGAGCCATTATGGTACCATATGTAGAAAAAGTCCCCTTGTACTTATGGTTTCTACACTAGAAAAAGTGAGCTGGAGACAAGCTTCTGCTTTCTCACCATCCTGGGTCCCTCTGCCAGAGATTAGTTTTTGCATTAACTTATGGGAAGCATGCAAAAACTGACAGAGCTGAACCATCTGAGGCCAGCTAGGCACGAAGAGGGAAGGTAGGGCTAGCAGTTGCCAGTGCACAAAATTCGACAGTGACTCTTTATACTTGCCAGAAGAGATGCCACAACAGAGAGATATTTAGGGGCACCATGATGCAGGAAGCATGGTCCACAGGTCTTCTGGACTTGAGGACCTGACTAGCTCTCCCACATGGCCCAGGTACCCTCCATTGATCTCCCATGGACACATCCTAGTAAGACATTGCATGAGCAGCAGAAACATCATAAGACTTACCTGTAACCTGGACTTAGGGTCCTTTAAGTGCTAAATAGAATGTGACAGTCAGCTCAGAATTTGTAAACAAGTCCATTAAAATACACAAGTCATAAATTCAGACCACAAAGACTGGAATACATACCTGATTCATCAATGCATGAGGAGAGATGAACATTTGCAAGGAATACGAAAAGCCTAGAAGAGATGGCCTAACCAAATGGGCAAAATAAAGAACCAGCAACTGAACGAAAGACAGACAGATTAATGCACTGGCATACAAAGTATTCAAAGTGGTTGTTTTAAGGAGACTCAGTGAACTTCAAAAAAAAACCACAGAAAAACAATTCAGAAATTTAGCAGAGAAATTTAAAAGAGATATTGAAATATAAAAGAAATCCAGAAGCATTAAAGAACAATAAGCCAAATGAAAATGCAATAGAGAAAGTCAACAGCAGAACTGATAAAACAGAAGAAAGAATTTGTGACTTTGAATATAGACTTTGTCAAAATACAGTCAGTGGAGAATAAAATAAAAAAAGAGAGAGAATGAAGAAAATGTATAAGACCTATAGGACACCATCAAAAAGCATAATTCTATATGTCATTGTGTTTTAAAAAGCACTAGAGAATGAAAAGGGTGAATAGCTTATTCAAAGAAATGAGACAACTTTCCAAACTTAGAAATACAAATATCCAGATACAAAATGTCAAAAGTCACCAATCATATTTAATCCAAATAAGATAACATTAAGACATATTATAATCAAACTCTCAAAGATTAAAGACAGAGAGAATTCAGAAAGTAGCAAGAGACAAAAAGCAAATGACACATATAAGGGAATTCCAATATGTATGGCAGCAGACTTCTCAGCGGAAACCTTGCAGGCAAGGAAAGAGAGAGATGATAAACTCAAGATGCTGAAGGAAAAAAGCAACGTCTCAACTAAGAATACTGTGTCCAGCAAAGCTATACTTCAGAAATAAAGGTGAGATAAATACATTTCCAGACAAAATTTAAGGGAATGGGTTGCAACCTGACCTGCCTTACAAGAAATGCTAAAGGGAATTCTTTGAACTGAAAGAAAAGGACACTGATGTGTCATGCAAAAGCATCATCCAAAGGTACAAAACCCATAAGTAAAAGTAAGTATCCAAATGCAGAATACCCTAACATGGTAAACCACTTATATCTTTAGTAGAGAGATTAAGAGATAGATAATAATAGCTACAATAACTTGGTAAGAGATAAGAAATATTAAAAGATGTAAATTAGACATCAAAAATTCAAAATGCAGGGAGCAAGAGTGTTTAAGGCCGAGTGTTTTTGTTTCATTTTCTTAACAAATTAAGTTGTTAATCAGTCTTAAATCACCAGTAAACTATAAGATGTTCTTCATAATCCTCACGGTAACCACAAAACAAATACATTTAATAGATACACTAAAAATAAAAAGCATAAAGTCAAAACATACAGAGAAAATTACTTAGCCACAAAGGAAGACAGTAAGTAAAAAAGAAAGAACTACAAGACACCTACAAAAGTAGTAACAATATGTCAGTACCACATCCTTCCCTATCAACAATTACTTTGAACTAAATGAGTTAAATTCTTCAACTAAAAGATATAGAGTGGCTAAATGGCCTTTCTTAAAAAGCCAAGATTCAATTCCATGCTCATATGCTAACTACAAGAGACTCACTTCACCTGAAAGTGAACAGATGGGAAAAAAATATTCTGTGCAAAGAAAACAAAAAAAAAGCAAGAGTAAATATTCTTACTTTAAATAAAATAAACTACAAGTCAAAAACTATGAAAATAGACAAACACAGCAATTAATATAATAATAAAGGGGTCAATAACAGTATATCACAATTATAAATATACATTCACCCAACACTGAAGCACCTAATCATATAAAAGCAAACATAAATAGATCTAAAAGATGAGATAGAGTAATACAGTAATACCATAAGACTACCTACTTTACAACATCATCCAGACAGAAAATTGGCAAGATAATATCAGTTGCAAAACTCACTCTGAACCAACTTGACCTAAGAGGCATTTATAGAGCATTCTATCCAACAGCTGCAGAATTCACATTTTTCTAAATTGCACATGGAGCATCCTCAAAATAGATCACATGTTAGGCCATGAAATGAGTCTTAAAAATTAAAAAAAAGAAATCAAAATCCTAACAAGGGTATTTTTGAATTGTAATGGTGAAAAAACAGAAATCAACAGTAGGAGGGACTTCGGAAACTGTACAAATACATAAAAATTAAATAACACGCTCCTAAACAACCAATGGGTTAATAAAGAAACTAAAAGAGAAACTGTAAAATTTTTTAGATAAATAAAAATGAGCACACAACATACCAAAACTTATAGGATACAGAAAAATAAGTTCTAAGAGGGAAGTTTATAGCAATAAACACAACAACAACAACAAAAATCGCAAATAAACAACCTAATGTTGTATCTCAACAAACTTGAAAACAAAAAGTAAACCCAAAATTACTAGAATAAAAGAAATAATAAAAACTTAAAAAGGAATACAAAAGACCAACAAAAGAGTTGATATTTTGAGAAAAACAAAATTGAAACACCTTTAGCTAGACTAAGAAAAAAAAAAGAGAGAAGATTCAAACGAAATCAGGGACATTAAAGGAGACATTACAACTGATACCACAGAAATACAAAAAATTATAAGATGCTAAGCAGTTATGTGCCAACAAACTGTAAAACCGAGAAAAAATGGATAAACCTCTCAACACATATAATCTACCATGACAGAATTTTTAAAAAAAGGAAATCTGAACAGGTCAATAATGAGTAAAGAGATTGAAGCAGTAGTAAAAAAAGTCTCTCGTCAATCAAAATTCCAAGATCTGATTGGCTTCACTGCTAAATCCTACAAAACATCTGAAGAGTAACAAATACTAGTTATTCACAAAATACTCCAAAAACTTGAAAACGAAAAATTTCTTCCAAACTCATTCAACAAGGTATTATCCTGATACCAAAACTAGACAGGGATACAGCAACAAAATTATTGGCCAATATTCCTGATAAATATGGATGCAAAAAATTCTCAAAAAAATTATATGCAATCAGAATTCAATAGCATATTTAAAAGATCATTTACAATAATCAAGTGGGATTTGTCCCAGGTATGCAAGGCTGGCCTTACATATACAAATCAATAAATGTGATACATCACCTTAACAGGAAGAAAACCATAAGATCATTTCAATAGACACTGAGAAAGTATATGACAAAATTCAACAGAACTTCATGATAAAAACTCTCAAAAAATTAAACATAGAAGGAATTTACCTCAATATAACAAAGGTCATATATGACAGACCAACAGTCAACATTATACTAAACAGAGAAAAGTTGAAAGCCTTTCCTCTAAAATCTGGAACAAGACAAGAATGCTCATTTTCACCATTTTTATTCAACATAGTACTGGAAGTCCTAGCCAGAACAATTGACAAGTGAAAAAATAAGCATAAGTAAACAAAATAAAATAACATAAAGATAAATAAAACAAAATAAACAAATAAAAGACATCCAAAATGGGAAGAGAGAAGTCAAATTCTCCCTATTTGCAGACATGATCTTATATATAGAAAACCCTTAAAAATATAGAACTAATAAATACAGTAAAGTGGCAGCATACAAAATCAACATGCAAAAATTAGCAGCATTTCTATTAGCTAATAAAAAACTACCTGAAAAAGAAATCAAGAAACAATCTTATTTGCAATAGCTACAAAAAATAAAATGTCTAGGAATACATTTATCCAAGAAGGTGAAAGATCTCCACCATGAAAACTATAAAGGATTAATGAAAGAAATTGAAGAGGATGCAAATAAATAGAAAGACATCTTGTGTTCATGGTCTGGGAGAATTATTATTGTTAAAACATCTGTAACTACCCAAATATATCTGCAGATTCAATGCAATCTCTATTAAATTCTATTGTCAGTTTTTACAGAAATAGAAAAAAAAGAAAATTCTAAAACTTATATGGAACCACAAAATACTACAAATAGCCAAAGCAATCTTTGATAGAATAAACAAAGCTGGAGGCATCACACTACCTGATTTCAAAATATACTAACATATACTACAAAGGTATAGTAACTAACACATCATCATACAGGCATAAAAACAGACACATAAGCCAGTGAAAGAAAGTAGAGAACCCTAAAATAAATCCATGCGTTTATACAGCCCAATGACTTACAACAATGGTGCTAAGAATATACAATGGAGAAAGGACAGTTTCTTTGATGGATGATGCTTGGAAACTGGATATGCACATGCAAAGAATGACACTACAGTCCCATTTCTCATCATGTACAAAAACCAGTGCAAAATGAATTAAAGACCTACTTGTAAGACCAATAACTATAAAACTATTAGAAGAAAACATAGTGAAAATGTTACATGACATCAGTCTGGCAAGGATTATTTTACACAAGATGTCAAAAGTACAAACAACAAAAGCAAAAATAAACAGAAGGATTGCATCACACTAAAACCTTCTGCAAAGCAAAGAAAACAACAGAATGAAGAGACAAGCTAGATAATGTGGGAAAATAATTGCAAATTATACATCTAAAAATGAGTTAATATTCAGAATTTCATAGGAACCCAAACAACTCAAAAGCAGTAATCATCATCATCATCATCGTTATCTGTATATGAAATGAACAAAAGACCTGAACATATTTTCTCCAAAGAAGACATACAAATGGCTCACAGGTATACGAAGAAATACTCAACATCACTAACCATCAGGGAAATGCATATCAAAACCACAGTGGGATATCACCTCACCCCAGTTAGAATGACTACTATCAAAAAATTTAAAAATAGCAAATGCTGAAGAGGATGTATGAAAAAAGAACTCTTGTGTAGTTTGGGGAATGCAAATTAGTACAAACATTATAGAAAATAGTATGGAGGGTCCTCAGAAATTTTAAAATAGACCTAGATATAAGACAGCAACCCATCTTATGGGTATATACCCAAAGGAAATAAAAACAGTATGTTGAAGAGAAATCTGTACTTTCATGCTTAGTGCAGCACTATTCACAATAGTAAATATATGAAACCAATGTAAATGCCCATCAATGGATGAATGAAGAGAGGAAATGTCATATATATGTGTATATATACACATATATACATATATACACATATATACGTATATACATATATACACACACACACACAACAGAATATATTTAGCCACAAAAAGATAAATTCTTGTAATTTTGCAACAGCATGGATGAGCCTGGAGGACATAAGTAAAATAAGCCAGACACAGAAAGACAAATACTCCATGTTCTCATTCATATATGGAATCTAAAAATTTGATCCCATAGTCAAGTTGAGAATAGAATAATGATTACCAAAGACTGTGGAGAACAGAGGGAGAAGGATATGGGGAGAGGCTAGTCAACAGATACAGTATTATAGTTATGATGAATATGTTCTCATACCTTATTGCACAGTAGGGTAACTATAGTTAACAATAATGCATTGTATTTTTCCCATAGCTAGAAGACTTTGAATGTTCTCACAAAAAAAGAAATAATAAATGTTTAAGGTGATAGATATAAGTACTGTGACTTGATTATATAATACGTACATTTATCAAAACATCACACGGTACCCCAATAAATAGGCTTAATTATTATTCCTCAATAAAAAAGAACCAACCTACTTCACAATCATAATTATCATCTTTCTTAAATCTGTTGCATGCAATAGACACCATTCTCCAAATAAATTAACTTTGTCCTCTACCTCATCACAGGTAGTCATAGGTAAAATGTTTAGTAATTGTCATGCCAATTTATCTTTTTGCTCATAATGTTGTCTTAGCCAGCTAACATGGAAGCTGAGCCTGAAGATAAGCTTAAATGCTAATGCTCTAGTTTGTAGTATCTCAAGTGTGGTCTGCCCAACAGGTCCATCTGCATTGCCTTGGAACTTGTAAAAATGGCAAGGTCTTGGGCCCCACTGCAGACATACTGAACCAGAATGTCTAAGGGCAAGCCTTGATATGGGTATTTTAAAAGCTCTTCAGGTGATTCTTACATTGCTAAAACAGAAAGGATAGTGTTTTATAGGATGATACAGTTTTAGGACAGTTAAAGTAATGGAGAGCTGAGGCAGGGAGGGACAGGAAGCAATATAAAGCTGCACAATAAGATCAGCCAGTTGTTTTGTCTGCAAAATACAGCTCCAGACAAGCTTTACGGAAACCCTAATCCATTGAAAGCATTAAAAACTTCTTTCCTATCTTTTTCTCTCACTGTTCAAACTTGACCCCAAGGTTTATTTTTTCCACTGCACATCAGGTCCCTTCATGTGGCTACTGTGAAAAGTATACCCCATTCCCTAAGTGAGAAAGTAGTAGGAGGGGCAAAACATATAATATGCTCTGCAATTTTTCGGAGTACATCCAAGCAAGTTTCCTTATTTGTACATTTTATTTTTTTCATTTTATCTTATTTTTGAAAAAAGACGAGAATTTTATGAAATGAAATAAAAAGGCATTCTTTTGTTTTTCTGGAGACAGAGTCTCATTCTATCTCCCAGACTGGAGTAGAGTGGCATGATCTCAGTTGAGTGATCACTGCAACCTCCACCTCCCAGGTTCAAGCGATTCTCATGCCTCAGCCTCCAAGTAGCTGGGATTACATTCCTTTGTTTTTCTGGAGACAGAGTCTCATTCTATCCCCCAGACTAGAGTAGAGTGGCGTGACCTCAGTTGTGTGATCACTGCAACCTCCACCTCCCAGGTTCAAGCGATTCTCATGCCTCAGCCTCCAAGTAGCTGGGATTACAGGCGCGTGCCACCACGTCCAGCTAATTTTTGTATTTTTAGACAGGGTTTCACCATGTTGGCCAGGCTGATCTTGAACTCCTGACCTCAGGTGATCTCGCCTCCCAAAGTGCTGGGATTACAGGCGTGAGCCACCACGCCTGGCTGACATTCTTTTGTAAATGATGGTCTTGCAGCTCTCCTAGATTGAGTGTCAGTAATTGACTTTTGTTACTTTCCCCTTATGCAAATACATACTCCAGTGAACCTTGAAAGGTGAATTCCAGCTCTCAATTTCCATTTGCATATTTTTACCTGGAAATGAAAGTAAAACTATTGCCCCTTAAATTTTAGTTTTCATTGTTAAAAGTTTTCTTCGCTGCCTTCAAAAATCCTTCAGGAACTTACGGAGAATGGGGGTCGGCAAATCTATTACAAGCTTTGTGTATCTTTGCTGAGCATGTGAAAAGCTGAAGAAGCCAAGATGGTTGCAGAGACGTCTCATTACCTATATTATATGTCATGAATTCTTCCTTCAAAGGAGTTCTTACACTTGCTCCTTCTCTTCCTTTCCCACAGTCACCTGTCAAGCAGAAATCCTGATCATCACCCCGCCTGGATTAATGCAAATGTCTTTCTACACAGAGCTCTAGCACTAGACTCACCACCTCCACTTCCAATTCTTCCACTGTCCAGCTGAGAACAGTTTTGAAGAATTGGTACTTACTACACTGAAAAAAATTTTGACATTCTTTAGCTTAGTTTCAAAAACCTCATTTTAGATGACCCTGCTTTACCATCTATTGCCTATTTTGCAAATCTGTTCTAGTCAATAAGTCAGATGATTTTTCAATGTTTTTCTCTAAAACACAGGCTATTAATATATTCATAGCATGATTCCAGAGGATAAACATGGTTATCTGAACTTGCTATAGCACTTTAGTTAAGAAACTAGGCTTGCAAATGATGTAGAAACAAAAGACAAAATCTGAAGAAAGCTCTACCACTGATAGAAAAATTAAGTGCTTCAATGCTAGGTTAGTATCATCAGTTAATTGTGAATCCTTTCTATGCAGGCACTTGGATTCCTCTCCTCTCGTATCCTCTCCTTTCCTCTCCTGTCCCCTCCTCTCCTGTCCTCTCTTCAGTGGTTGTTTGTGAACCTGGGGGGAAAAAAAAGATTTTTCCTTTGCAAGTGACAAGACAAATGCCAATTTGGGCCATCTGGTACCTACACAATTAATTTTAAATACCAATCAAGCTAAATTCAGCCTGGACCATAAATGCAGAGGGGTTTACTGCCCAAGAGTTATAGTTTCAGGAATCAAATGAAAATGGGACTTTGCCTTTATTGCAAGTGGATCAAGCTTTAAAACATGCTACTAAGAGTTACTGAAAAAAAATGTATTTTACTAGTGAGCATATGGTTTTATTTACTATTACTCTTTCATCCCTAAATAGTTATATTCAATGTTCATTTTGAAATTGGTACGAAGCCATGACAAAGAGTCCTAAGTATTTGGCAGCACAAAGCTGTATGATTTATCAATATTTGGTAAAACTGAAACAACTATTATACAGACCAGATGGTCTTTGCATATGAAATAATATGCAATGGATATCATTTATATATAAATTATAGGGCGAGAACTAAGAGTATAAACAATGCTTTAAGAGCATAGCAGAAGAATGATTTTCTATTTATCCCTCTGTTTCTGACTCACAGGGACCTAAGCAATCTTCAGCTGCCTTAATAATGTAAATATCCAGCAAGAATAGATCATAAAAATTACTACAAAAGTATAGATAATAGACCTAATGATGGATATTAAAGATTATCTGATCTCTCAGTTGTAGAGATTACAAAGCTGAAGTACAGAAACTTTAAATGATTGAGTTGTACATTTGCAGGTCTGTGGGTTCCGAGTGGGTATGCTCACTCCTTTTGCCAACCATCCTACTCATGCTTCCTCTTTAGATCGAGTGCCAAGGTTAATATATTATAAATATTCACAAAGTGGTAACAACTGATTATGTACAACACCAAAGACATAAAGACAGAAAAACATACATCATCTGCTTGGTACAGAAGGTAAATAAGGACAAAAATTAAAAGACTACCATTTTAGAGTAGAATAGACTTGAGATGGCAACAAGGTAATGTCACCATTATTACTTAAGTCAGCGACACTCTGTCCAAATGTGTTAATAGCTAGGGAGAGCTAGTAGAAGCAAATTTAATAGACGATCTCTTTAGAGGTCAGGTCTGAGTTTAATATTGCCAATGTTCTAAAATTTTCACTTACATACATCCAGGAATAAATTATATGTGTTTTACTTGTAAGAATACCAACAATTATTTAAATTTTTATCTGAAATGACAATAATTTTTGTCTAAAATTTGGAACACCAAACTCACTTGCACAACTCTCTGAAGAATAAAGATGAACATAATTCATCCAAAAAGTATTCAAAATCACATTCCTAATGTAATTTTAAAAGTCCAAGCTACAATAAATAAAATATCTTTCATTTAAAATCCTAGAAAAGAAATTTAAACTGGATTAAACATGTTTAAACACTAGATGGAATATTTTTCAAAAAACACAAACTCTCATATAAGGCGCTGATATTAATATGTTGTACAGATGCTTATTCTCTTTCAAATCCAAAATCTAAAAAAGGTAACCCAAGAAAAAACATTCCATTACAATGAAAGGGAAATTATAAGCTAGTAAGGAAAAGCAAAACATAAATCTAAATGCAAGAACAATATATGTATCCTTACTTCAAATAAATACATGAAATATATATCTCTTCCCTTATTAATAAAATAATTTTTGAAATTGTGGAGACTTCCACACAAAGATATCTGAGGGAAGACATCTTTATTCCCTTAATTTGTGCAAACTAAAAACAATAAAAAAGAAAAATAGACAAGAAACTTGTTTTGAATGAAACCAAAAGACAATCTTAACACTACACTGCAGCCTGTGAACAATAGCTGCCAAATACAGTTAGGGCAACAAAAATATAAATGGGGAACAAGCTCTAGAGATATTTTATGTGATCAAAGTTAAGTCGCTATCTGCTTAAAATCATCTATTATAGCTACAAGACTCATCATGTTAGCACCATGATAACAACAAGGAAAGAAATTATAGCATATAACTGATCAATATTAAATTTTGAAGAAATAGAAAACTTACGCAGACCAATAGTAAGTGAGGAAATTCAATCAATAATAAAGAGTGCCATAAGAGACACACCCAGACCTGATGGCTCCACTGCTGAGAAAGAGAAAAGAAAAAAGCTTAGCACCAAAAAAAAAAAAAATTATCAAGTCGCAAAGGTAAATAAGAGGAAGAAAGAAAGAAAGGATCTACAATGCAGCCAGAAAGCAATTAATAAAATAGCAGGAGTAAGTTTTTATCTAACAATTTTTACATTAATGCAAATGAATTAAATTATCCAATTAAAAGATATGAGGTTTCTGAAATATTTTTTTAAAGCAAGTGTCAACTATATGTTGCCTAGAAGAGAGTCACATCACTATTAAAGATACAGAAAAAATGTAGAGGCTTGGAAAAAAATATATACCATGCAAATGGAAACAAAAAGCAAATAAAAGTAGCCATATTTGTATCAGATAAAATAGACTTTTAGTCACAAACTGTAAAAAAAAAAAAATTATATAATGATAAAAGGATCAATTCAATAAGAAGATATAACAATTATAAATATATGTATGTAGTCATCACCAGAAAACCCAGATATAAAAAGTAAATATCATTAGATCTAAAGTCTAATAAATAGATAGATTACAATACAACAAAATAACAGTGGACTTCAACATCTCACTCACAATGACAAACAAACCATCTAGACAAAAAATTATCAATTAAGCATAAGACTTAAACTGCACCATAAGCCAAATGAACCTATAGGACTTTACAGAACATCATATCTTAACAGCTGCAGAATACACATTCTTCTAACTGCACATGGAATGTTGTCCGGAATAAACCACATATTAACCCTCATAACAAGTCTTAACAAATTTAAGAAGACAGAGATAATATCAAGTATATTTTGTGACATTAATGACATGGCTAAAAGTCAACAAGAAAAACTTTATAAACTTTACCAATACGTTGAAATTTTAAAATTTGCTCCTCAACAACCAGTGGGTAAATAAGTAAATTAAAATGGAAATTTAAAATGTCCTTGAGACAAATGAGAATGAAAATATACCATACCAACTCAACAACCCCTTAGACAGAGCCTTCAGGGGCAGCTGAAAGCCTCTCTGCCACTGCCTTTGCAGTGGAAATGCCCTTGCCGCCTGTGAACTAATGAAAGAGCAAATTCTGTAAGTGCCTTATCCGCACCTCCCACAAGCTGCAGTCAACCCTAGGAGAGGAGGCCAGTTCATCTGCCACGGTTCCCACACACTCCCATGACCTTTCAACAGACAGGGAACTCCTGACTTGGGCCCACAGCACAGACCCTCCATCTTGGGCTGACTGCCCTGAGCAATTGCTGACCTGCATCTCTCTGGGGTCCCCGAGAGTCAAGCAAATGACTCTTGGCCACAACTACTACTAAGATCTCTTCTTCTGTTGCCTCTAAGCTGGGGAAAGCTCAGTGTTTATATTTAAACACTGAGATTACCCCATAGCTGCAGTGGGCAGCCCAGGAGTTCCAAGTCATGAATGATAGCCACCACTCAAGGGGGAGAGAAACCCACACTTTCAGAGCACTGAGAGGGAACATGGCTGCAACTGTGAGGAAACATGGGGAAGGCACACAACTGAGCAAGAGCCTACCAACTGACCAACAAGCCTGTGTATCACCTGCTGGATTACACCCCAAAGCTTCAAAACCAAAAATACCTTACTAACATAACCCCCCACTGAAACCAGAGACAAGTCAGTTTCTGATAACTCAAATGGCCTCCAGAGAGTGTCAAATGTCCTCCAAATGACCTCACAAGTTCTCCAAGAAGAGTCCTTAACCAGGCTGAACTGGCTGGAATGACAGAAATAGAATCAGAATATGGATAGGAACAAAGATCATGGAGATTCAGAATGGCAAAACCCAATCCAAGGAAAATAAGAATCACAATAAAGTGATACAGGAGTTGAAGAACAAAATAGCCAGTATAAAAAAAGAACCTAACAGGTCTGACAGAGCTGAATAACACAAGAATTTCAAACTGCAATCACAAGTATTAACAGCAGAATGAAATAAACAGAGGAAAGAATTTCAGAACTTAAAGATTTGTTCTCTGAAATAAGACAGTCAGACAAAAAGAAAAAAAAAAGAATTCAAAAGAATAAACAAATCCTCCAAGAAGTATGGCATTATGTAGAGACCAAATCTACGAATCACTTGCATTTGTGGTTCACATAAGTGGACCACAAAACAATCCTCAACAAATGTAAAAGAACTGAAATCACACCAAACACACTCTTAGACCACAGGACAATAAAAATGGATGTCAACACAATGAAAATCACTCAAATCCATACAATTACATAAAAATTAAACAACATGCTCCTGAATGACTTTGGAGTAAATAATGAGATTAAGGCAGATATCAAGAAGTTCTTTGAAAATAATGAGAAGATACAACATATCAGAATCTCTGGGACATAGCTAAGGCAATGTTAAGAGAGAAATTCATAGCACTAAATGGCTACATCAAAAAGTTAGAGAGATCTTAAACTAACAAAATAATTTCTCAACTGAAAGAACTAGAGAAGCAAAAACAAATCAACTACAAAGCTAGAAGAAGATGAAAAATAACAAAAGTCAGAGTTGAACTGAAGAAAATTGAGATACAAAAAAAAAAAAAAAAATTCAAAAGACGAATGAATCCAGGAGTTGGTTTCCTGAAAATAAAATTAATAAAATGGGCCACTAGCTAGACTAAAAAGGGAAGAGAAAAGATCCAAATAAACAAAACTAGAAATTAAGGGAATGTTACTACTGACCCCATAAAAATAAAAATAACCATCAGAAAGTATTGTGAACACCTCTATGCACACAAACTAGAAAACCTAGAAGAGATAGGTAAGTTTCTGGACATATACACCTTCCCAAGATTGAGCCAGGGAGAAATTGATTCCCTGAACTGACCAATAATAAGCTTCTAAATTGAATCAGTAATAAATAGTCTACCAACCAAAAAAAAAAAAAAAAAAAAAAGCCCAGGCCCTGATGGATTTAGAGCCAAATTCTGCCAGATGTGCAAAGAAAAGCTGGTACCATTCCTACTGAAACCATTTCAAAAAAGTGAGGAGGAGGGACTTCTGCCCAATTCATTCTATGAGGCCAGCATCATCTTGCTGGCAGAGACATGACAAAAAGAAAACTTCAGGTCAATATTCTTGATGAACATCAATGTAAAATTCTTCAACAAAATACTTGCAAACCAAATCCAGCAGCACATTAAAAATCTAATTCACCATGATCAAATAGGCTTCATCCCTGGGATGCAAGGTTGGTTGAACATATAAAAATCAATAAATGTGATTCATCACTAAACAAAACTAAAGACAAAAAGCACATGATTATCTCAATAGATGCAGAAAAGGCTTTTGATACAATTCAAAATCTCTTCACATTAAAAACTCTGAATAAATTAGGTCTTGAAGGAACATACCTCAAAATAATGAGATCCACCTATGACAAACCCACAGCCAACATTATGCTTGATAGGCAAAAACTGGAAGTATTCCCCTTAAAAACCAGCACAAGACAAGGATGCCTTCTCTCACCACTTCTATTCAACATAGTATTGGAAGTACTTGCCAGAGCAATCAGGCAAGAGAAAAAAATAAAGCCCATTCAAACAAGAAGAGAGGAAGTCAAACTATATCTGTTTACAGTCAACATGATTTTTTATCTAGAAAACCACAAAGTAGTCTCAGCCCAAAAGCTCCTTCAGACAATAAATAACTTCAGCAAAGTTTCAGGATATAGAATTAATGCACAAAAATCACTAGCATTCCACTATACCAACAACAAACAAACTGAGAACAAAATCAGAAAACCAATCCCATTCACAATTGCCACAACAACAACAAAAACCTAGGAATACAGCTAACCAGAGAGGTGAAAGATCTCTACAATGAGAATTGCAAAACATTTCTCAAAGAAATCAGAGGAGAGAAAAATGAAGAAACAGCCCATGCTCGTGGAAAGAATATCATTAAAATGGCTAATAGTACCCAAAATGGCAATTTACAGATTCAGTGCTATTCCTAGCAAACTACCATGACAATCTTCACAGAACTAGAAAAAAAAAATGTTTTTAATTTATATGAAACCAAAATATAGCTCAAATAGCCAAGGCAATCCTAAGCAAAAAGAACAAGGCTGGAGGAATCATGTTACCTGACTTCAAACCAAACTACAAGGCTACAGCCTAACATGCAGCCAAAACAGCATGGTATTGGTACAAAAACAGGCACATGGACCAATAGAACAGATTAGAGAGCCCAGAAATAAGGTTGCACATCTATGACCATCTGATCTTTGACAAAGCTGACAAATACAAGCAATGGGGAAAAAAAAAAAAACACTATTCAATAAATGGTGTTAGGAGAACTGGCTAGCCATATGCAGAACATTGAACCTGGACCCCTTACTTACACTGTATACAAAAATCATCTCAATATGTATTTAAGACTTAAATGTAAAACCCAAAACTATAAAAAACCCTGGAAGACAATCTGGGCAATATCATCCTTGACATAAGAATGGGCAAAGATTTCATGAAAAAGATATCAAAAGCAATCACAAAGAAAGTAAAAATTGACAAATGGGAACTAATTAAACAAGAGCTTCTGCACAGCAAAATAAACTATCAACAGAATAAACAGACAACCTACAGGATGAGAGAAAAATTTTGCAAACTATCCATGTGACAAGGTCTAATATCTTGCATCTATAAGAAACTTCAACAAATTTACAAGAAAAACAAAAAACCCATTAAAAAGTGGGCAAAGGACATGAACAGACACTTCTCAGAAGAGGATACTGCATGCAGCCAAGAAGCATATGAAAAAAGCTCAATATCACTGATAATTTTAGAGAAATGCAAATCAAAACCACAATGAGATACCATTCCCAGCAGTCAGAATGGCTATTATTAAAAAGTCAAAAAATAACAGGTGCTAGAGAGAGGCTGTGGAGAAAAGGAACTCTTCTACACTGTTGGTGGGAGTGTAAATTAGTTCAACTACTGTGGAAGGCAGTGTGGCTATTCCTTTATGAGCTAAAAGCAGAACTATCATTCAACTCAGCAATCCCATTACTGGGTATATACCCAGAGAAATATAAAACATTCTGCCATAAAGACACATGCATGTGAATGTTCACTGCAGGACTGTACACAATAGTGAAGACAAGAAATCAACCTAAATGCCCATCAATGATAGACTGGATAAAGAAAATATGGTACATATACACCATGCAATATTATGCAGCCATAAAATAGAATGAGAACATGTCTTTTGCAGGAACATGGATGGAGCTGGAGGCTATCATCCTTAGCAAACAAAGTGCAGGAACAGAAAATCAAATATCACATGTTCTCACTCATAAGTGGTAGCTAAATAATGAGAACTTATGAACACACGGAAGGAAACAACAGACACTGGAGTCTACTCAAAGCAGGAGGGTAGAAGGAGGGAGAAAAGTAGAAAAAATAACTATTGGGTACTGAACTTAATATCTGGGTGATGTAGTAATATGTACAACAAACCCCCATGACATGTGTTTATCTATGCAACAACCCTTTACATGTACCCCTAAACCTAAAAAATAAAAAATTAAAGAAACTTTAGAAGAAAATCAGTAGCAAATTTAAAAACTAAAATTTATACTTTTAGCACCAGAGAAAGCTGCTAACATGTTTATCAATTTTAAAATATATCAAGTTTATAATTGTCATAGTATGAACTACACTCCTTTAAAGTGAAAATTTGATATGTTATAACATGTAAAGCTGTGAAGCTAATTCTGCCCTCCAGATAAGAAACACATCAGTCAGTCCCAAAGTTTCCTCATGGCCCTTTGGAATCCTTCCTTCTTTCCCTTCACTGCCATTCCACATCTCTAGGCAAACAGTGATCTCTTTATGTCAGTATAGACTAGTTTGCATTTTCAGAAATTTTATTATTTTTACTATCTCAGTTCTTTCATTGATCATAATTATTTTGAGTTACAATCATGTGATTTTTGTATCAATAGTTTTTTACTGATTAGTATTCTATTTTATGGACTAGTTTATTTATCCTTTTACCTATTGATAGAAATTTGTTTTGCTTCCCAGTTTTGATCTGTCACAAGTGAAAACATTATGAATATGCACATATATGAATATGCATATTGTATGAAGTAATTTCATTGGGTAAATGCCTATGTATGGAATGGATGCATCATATCATCAATATATTTTTACATTTTTGAGAAACTGACAAACTGCTTTCCAAGGTGTGTTTAGCATTTTACTTTTCCACAGCAGTACATGACAGTTTTCAGTGCTCTTGATTCTCATCAACACTTTGGATAGCCAGACTTTTAAATTTCAAATGTGCAGATAAATATATAGTGTTATTTCCAATAGCAAAGACATGGAATTAACCTAAATGCCCATCAATGACAGACTGGATTTTTTAAAAATGTGGGACATGTACATCATGGAATACTATGCAATCATAGAAAAAAATAAGATCATGTCTTTTGCAGGAACATGGATGGAGCTGGAGGTTATTATCCTTAAAAGAAACTAACTCAAATACTGCATGTTCTCACTGATAAGTAGGAGCTAAATGATGGGAAGTCATGAACACAAAGAAGGAAACGACAGACACTGAGGTCTACTTGAGGATGTAGAGTAGGAGGAGGGAGAGGAGCAGAGAAAATAACCATTGTGTACTAGGCTAAATATCTGGGCAATGAAATAATCTGTACAACTCCCCATGACACGAGTTTACCTATATAACAAACCTTCACATGTACCACCAAACCTAAAAGTTTAACAAAATATACAGTGGTATTTCACCGTAGTTTCAATTTGTATTTCTAGATGACTAACTATATCAAGCATTTTTTGTATGCATTTTTGTCAATCATGTTTCTTCTTTGGCAAAGTGCCTCCAATTTTTTCACTATTTTTATCAGGTTTTTCTTATTATTGAGTTTTGAAAAACATATGTATATACATAGTTGATCCTCATTATTCTTGGATTTCATGTTTGTGAATTTGCCTACTCAATAAAATTGATTTGTAACCCCAAGATCAACACTTCTTTCCCTTTCATAGTCATTAAAGACATGAACAGTGTAGCAAAACATTTGAGTTCCCTGAAATGTGCATGTTTCTAGCTGATACAGAATAAAGCAATATTCTACCTTCTTGTTTGAATTCTTATACTATAAATAAATGTCCTTTTTGAGATCTATGGGTTTTTTTTTTTCCACATTTTTGTGCTTTTGGGGGTAACTTTGCTGTTTAAAAATGTCACTGAAGCATAGTGTTCAGTGCTTTCTCCTGTTCTCATGCATGAAATCTGTCACGTGTCTTACAGAGAAACTATGCATGTCAGATGAGTTCTGTTTAGCCATAAGTTATAGTGCAGTTGGCCATGAGTTCAATGTCAATGAATCAACAATGTATGTTAAGTAAGATGTCTTTAAAAGAAACACACACAAAACAAAATTTGCATTTATCAGTTGATGAAGGTACTATGACTGGAGGCTCACAAGTATCTAACCCTGTATTTCCCTAGGAGCAATGGCTTACCATTCCCTAATTAAGAGTTCACAGCAACATGACATTACAGAATTTAACTATAGCAAATACCAAGTATATATATTATATAAATACTTTATCACATATATCCTATATACATAAGGATTATTTTTATAAATATATATTATACATACAAATTATATATATATATAATTTGCAAATATTTTTCTAGGATATAATTGGTCTTTTTATGTTAACAGTATCTTCCAAAGAATGAAATTTTATAATTTTGATGAAATTCAGTTTTAGTTTCTTTTATGGATCATGATTTTGATGTCTTATCTAAGAAATCTTTGCCTAATTCAAGGTCGCTTTCTCCTTTCTCTAGTTTTGGGGATATTATAGGTGGTGTCTTGACAATAAACAATGTCAGAGAATGAGAAAACAATGAGTTTCCAAACTATTCATTAACAAAATATATAAACAGAAACATACCTTCATATGATTGCTGAACAAACAGGATGAATCATGAAGACTGAGTGCAACAGCTGTTTCTAAACTCTAATTGTTCATTAATAGTTTCTAATAAACCTACCTTAACCCGGTCAATTAGTACATTGATTAGATATTATTAAGACCTTGTATCCAAGTCAAAATAAATAACGCAGGGAAAGCACCTAGATACTATCCATCCTCAAAAACTGATTTATTTACATGACAACTGTTTTTGTCAAAGTTTAAGTTTCCCAAATTTGGCAAATGAGAAAGTGCAGACAAGAGCTAGTATATTCTTACAGGGTTTTAAGTAATGGTACCCAGAGATACATAAAATCAGGCAGAAAGGGGGTTGGGGAAGGAGAAAGAGGCAGATACCGAAGGAGACAGAGTTTAACACTGACTAACTGAATTATGGTGATGAGGCAAGCACAATAAAATTCTCAGTATATTTAGTCTGAAGTAATAAATCCCAGAGTGATATATATATATGATATTTTTGTCTGATTATCTCTTATATTTCACAAGGTGATCATCTATAAGAAGAGAAGAATATGGGCTGGGCGCAGTGGCTCAAGCCTGTAATCCCAGCACTTTGGGAGGCCGAGACAGGCGGATCACGAGGTCAGGAGATCGAGACCATCCTGGCTAACACGGTGAAACCCCGTCTCTACTAAAAAATACAAAAAAAAAACTAGCCGGGCGAGGTGGCGGGCGCCTGTAGTCCCAGCTACTCAGGAGGCTGAGGCAGGAGAATGGCATAAACCCGGGAGGCGGAGCTTGCAGTGAGCTGAGATCCGGCCACTGCACTCCAGCCTGGGCAACAGAGCGAGACTCCGTCTCAAAAAAAAAAAAAAAAAAAAAAAAAAGAAGAGAAGAATATGAATCATCTCTGTGAGAAAAAATATACATAATACCCCCTAATATTCTATCCTCAATTGTGGACTTTCTGGATGAAACAGCATTTGACATAGTTTTAATTTGGGCACTTGACAGCATAGGCAAGAGGAAAAACATACTTCTAGGATTTTCCCAGGCAACATGGATACAAATCAGCTAAGAACTCACTTTTAGGCCAGGCGTGGTGGCTCATACCTGTAATCCCTGCACTTTGGGAGGCCGACGCAGATGGATCATCTGAGGTCAGGAGTTCGAGACCAGCCTGGCTAACATGGTGAAACCCCGTTTCTACTAAAAATATAAAAAATTAGCTAGGCATGGTGGCACGTGCCTGTAATCCCAGCTACTCGGGAGGCTGAGACAGGAGAATCGCTTGAACCCGGGAGGAGTAGGTTGCAATTAGCTGAGAGATTGCTCCATTGTATTCCAGCTTTGACAAGAGCGAAACTCTATCTCAAAAAAAAAAAAAATTTTTTTTAAAGTTAACCAAAAAGAAATAACACTGGAAACCCACGAAATGAAAAGTATCACTTAAAACTTGTTACACTAAAAAGGAAAAACATAAAGTTGGAATGAATAACTATATATGTTTAAGAACATCACTATTCCCTTAAATACTAATATATTTTATTACCTTTCTCATTTTCTTTTTCAAAATTCAAAGTTTTATGTACTATGTGAATTTTAGGATTGTTTAACTATAACTACATACCTACGTATATTTTTGAAATAGAACTCTGATCAATTTTGGATATTCAGATTCAAAATCTGAAAATTGAGGAAACAAAAAATGAATAAAATATTCAATATGGTTTTCTAGACCAAAATTAATGCACTCTTTTTAACCTAAATAACGCATAACAGCACTGAGAAAAATATCTGTTTAGCAAAGCACATAATATCATCACTATATATTATGAAAAAATTACAAATATGATAAATTTTAAATGAAATGATTTTCATCACACAGCTTAACACCTAGTCATACTTTATATATAGAGATATATTTATATAGAGATAACATATATACACTATATATATAAAGAACAATGCCTATGACTATATTTGAACTTAATGAAAAATACAAAATAAATTCTCATTAAGTTTAGCCCTTAATGTCACTAAATAGATGGCTCTAACAGCTGTTCCCACTTTAATGAGAGCATAATCTGGAATCTAAACATCATACCAGCTATAGGTCACCTCTGGACATTCTCTACATCTTAAAAGTCAGCCAGCCACATACGAGTTGCAATTTAAAGCCATTTCTTCTAACTTTCCTTTCCAAGGGAAAGACTAACAAGAATCTGTTTCATTTAATATAGCTTCTTAAAGACAGCTTTAGCACAACATAAGTATTTTTTTTTCTAAGTAAAACTTCACAGTCCCTATTTACTTTTAACCAAAGAAACCATTTCTATTTAATTACTATTAATATGTCATTTTTCCCTCCTTCAAGGCTCAGCTTAAGTATTGCCTCTTAAATTTTATTATCCTATTTTACCTATGATGCATAATTCTGTTTTATAAATTCTTATAACATTTATTTTATTCGTATTGCTATATAATTATACTAATTTACTAGAGAAAAGGAAGATACTCAATTTTTCTATATTCTCTATGGCAAATGTAAGAATAGCAGGCATATAGTAGAGAATAGTTATTTATTAAATTAAGAGAAACAGTTTATTTATTTTTTTGGGGGGGGTGAATACTCAAGCTACTGAAAGTCCTCCGTACATGCTAGAATAACCATGACTCCAATCTCTTCTGCACATATTTCCTCTGCCTTTATTATCCTACCCTGTACCCCCAAACAAAACCTCATCTACTTGCCAAAGCTTTGTTCATCCTTCAAAGCTTCACTGAGTTACCTGATAACCAGCTCAATTAATGAAATGAAAGGGCATTTGTCTGATTTGGCTGCCATAACAAAATTACATAATTTGAGTGGCTTAAACAACAGAAATTGATCTTCTCAGGATCTGGAGGCTGGAAGTGCAAGATCAGTGTGCCCAACTTGGTTAGATTCTGGCTTGCAGATGACCAGCTTCTTTCTATGTGCTCAAATGGCCTTTCCCTGGTTTATTTTCATGAGGGCACTAACACTATCATAAAAGCCTGACCTTCATGACCTCACTTAATCTTAACTATTTTTCAAAGGGCCCATCTCCAAATACCATTATGTTGGGGATTAAGGTTTCAACATACAAACTTCGAAGGGACACAAATATTCAGTCCATAATAATTGGAAAAAACAAAGACTTTGGATTAGCTGGGCCTGGGTTTAAATATTGTTCTACTATTTCAGACATGTGTGACTTTGGCTGACTTATACTCAGAGATTCTGTTATCTGTGAATGGAGACTATCAATATTAACTACATAATTATAATCATCATGATGGGTTTTGAGCATTTACTATAGTATTTTACTATACAGCATTCACTAATAGTTTTTTCAATGACGTTATAAGTATTAAATTGTTTAATTCTCTATTGAGAAGTAAATGAACTAAGGATATTCTATAATGAAGGAAATACAGTAGACTTAAAAATTTACATCAGTTTTTACTTAAGTGTACTTGGATAAAAATAATCCATTTCTGTTTCTCATGGTAACATATTTTGCCCTTGTCTACAAAGTATATTTTGGCTAAATATAATTATTAGGATTTTAGAATGCAAGTAACCTTTTCTCCTTTCTGGGTTGGATGTTGAAGGAGAAAATATGCAAGAATCATTAGTCAAATGGAGAGTAAAACATTAAAGTCATTAATGACTTTAATCAACATCCTAAAATCTCTATTCCTAAATTCTGAGAAAACTCAGATTGGAGCACATGACTTGAGTAAGAGGCTGAAGTGGAGGTCTCTTATCTACATATTTACATGGTGTGGTAAAAGAAAAATTTCAGCTGAATTAAATTTAAAGGAGTTTAATTGAGCAATGAAAGATTCACAAATCAGGCAGCCCCCAGAATCACAGAAGATTTAGCGGGATTCCACAGCAGCCACATAGTGGAAGAAGATTTATAGCCAAAAAAAAAAAAAAAAAAGAAATGGGAAATGACATGCAGAAATCGGAAGTGAGGTGCAGAAACAACTGAATTGGTTACAGCTTAGCGTTTGCCTTTTTTGAACATTATTTTAACAGTTGGCTGTGTTTTGTTGACTAAAACTCAGTGATTGGCACAGCTGTGGGCTATGGTCTGTTTACATCTCCACTTGTTATAATTCACAATGAACAGAAAAACCTTTAGGCTGAACGTAAATATGAAAGGGGGCAGCTTCAGGCTAAACTTGATTAACAGGTGAGACCTACATTTACAAATGTTTCTAAATTATGATTTTGTTGGTAGAGCAAAAAACTCTTAAGACACACCTCACATACTCAATAACCAGAAGATCAAAGAAACTGTCAGCTTCTGCCCAAGAAAGACCTGCCAATGTCAAGCCTTTCACTCTCTCTTGAAACATGTAATATGCTCTCACTTCAATCTTATTTTCAGAAGACAATTTCACATGCTAATTTATAGAGAAAAATAATTCATATAACAGAAACTCCTTCAAAATTGTTTTTACTAACTCTCCCCACATTTACGTGTATGTTTTTACACCTACCCTGTTCTTAAAGTGGAGAACGTATTCCTTCTCAAGTAAATTACCCAGGTTGTGGTCTGAATCCCTCTCCCTCTTGTTTCCTGAAGAGACTTGCCTCATCATTTAAGCCATCCTTGTTAATTTCAGGCATTCTCTCTCTGCTAGATTCTTCCCACATCCAACATGTTCTCCAATATGTTCAAGTGTATCTAATATTGAAAACAAAAGTTAAACTAACTTGTTTGCAAAATCCGTTTTCCAGATACCATCCGATTTTTCCTCCTTTACAGTCAAACTTATTCTAAACAGTTAATTTTGTCTGGGAACAGCGGCTCACTCCTGTAACCCCAATACTGTGCAGGGGCTGATGCCAGGGGATTTCGAGGCCAGGAGTTTAAGACTAACCTGGGTATCTATCACAGAAAGACTCCATCTCTGCAAAAAAAAAAAAAAAAAAAAAAAAATTCAGAAATCAGCTGGGCATGGGTGGCATGAACCTGTAGTCCTAGCTACTCAGGAGCTTGAGGCAGGAGGATCACTTGAACCCATGCAGTGGGCTACAACTGTACCACTACATGCCAGCCTGGGCAACATAGCAAGACCCTGTCTGTCTCTGTCTCTCTCTATATATACACATACATATGAAATATATATGTATGAAATATACATAAATATATATATTTCCTCACTCATCTGCTACTCTAATCTGGTTTAAACCCCTTTCACTTCATCAAAGAAGATCTTGATGAAGTGACTGAATCCTATGGGCTTTGATTAGTTCTTATCTCAGTAAGTTACCACTGGTTTTCCTCTCCCTTTTTCTTACAACCATCTATTCCTTTCACTTCTGTTTCCTGATTTTTCTTCTATTTTTCTGGTTTTTTCATCTCCCCTTGAGGCTCATTTTTCTCTACCAAATTAATAAATATTATTTCTCAGGCCTCAGTCCTACACCATCATCTTAGTCTGTGACCTTTCCCTCACATGATTTCAGCTACCCTCATGATTTCAGTTATCCTGTTTACACACACTGGCAATTCCTAGATGTGTATCTCTACAGACCTGTTCTGTACGCTTCAGAAACCTATATCCAACTACTTATTCAGCACCTACACTATGGTGAGAAAAATGTGTCCAAAACCAAACCCATAACACTTTTATTCCTAAAACCTGATCCACTTCTATAACTTGCAATGCAGTAATGCATCATAGCCATTATTCTGCAAGCCAAAGATCTAGGGGCATCTATGAAATCTCAGCATCTCATTCCCCATCGAAGTATTATTTATACCTCCAAATTACTCCCAAATCCACTCTCATCTATTTCCACTACTCTTACCCTAATTGAAGCTGCCTATACATTTCTCACTGGGAAAACTGCAGCAGCCCCTTACATTGTCCCACCACATCCACTTTTGCTTCATTCCAATTTGTTTTTTCATGTTGCACCCAGGTGATCTTTTCAAAATTAAAACCTAATTATGTTTCTTCTTGCTTGAATTTGTTTTCAAAGGTTTCTCAATTAATCTCTGGAGAGAAAAGAGAATCACTATTGACTAACAGAGCTTCACTCGTAGGGTTGAGGAAAGGTCGTGAAGCACATGGCTTACTATTAGCTGAACAAAAAGAACATTCTCTTACTCAGGAAGAGGAGGATTGACAGCCAACACTGTCTGCTACCCTACCATTTAGTGAGGAACCCCTCTGAACACATCATTCTACTGTACTTTGCTTGGTGGCTATTCAAGTGGTTACAGATGAACATATGTAACCAATTTTCACTGACAAGAACATCCTTTTGTGGGATTAATAGTGACATTGAAATGGCCCACACTTTTAAATAGTCCTTCTGAAAGCTGACCACTACAGTCACAGCTAGGACACAAAATGCATTCCACCACCTAACCGAATTGCCTTTATTTCAAATAGCACTTCCCTGTCCTGGAAATGTAAATGGTCCACAAAGAGCAGCTAAATTTCTTTATTGTTAGTGTGCTTGCACCTTTTTATACGATAGCTCTAGTCATTCAGCTTTCTCTGCCCATTTCCTTGTTTTCCTACTGACTCTATTGCGCATACCACAGCATGTCATTTCTCTCACTTTCTTTGTTTGTTCCTCATTGTTTCTCCTTTTCCTATGATGCATTCCAGACACACATCTGTGTCCTCAATATATGCAGAAACAGCATGAACTCCAATCATCAAGACAATAACAAAATCTTAGAACAAACAGAAAGCACATCCCTGCAATTGTGTCTTGTTTACTGAGTTGGTGGTCTGAATAGACTCTGCAGGGGATTATCTCTATAAAGCTATTGTACATGATATTGAGTTTTAAGGTCACTAAACAGTATGACTGACTGTAGATAAATTGAGCAAGAGATGAACTTTGTTTTTCTTGCCTTTCCAATCCATATTCTTTATTCATATTCTACTTTTCAGTACCACTCCCAACCAACCATTGCCCCACATCTGGATCTCACGGCTGTAAAGGGCACAGGCCATAGCTCCCTACTGAGCCTTTACCTCTGAATTTTGTGTATCTATATGGCCAGTGGCAGGTCTCTGAATTTTGTGTATCTCTATTGCCAGCCATGAGACCCAGCTGTGATATAACATTTGGCAACACATATGTAAACTTACCAAAATTACTGGCTGTGCCTCATTTAACCCCTAATATCTGAATAAGATGAATTAAATAAATTTGTCTTATTAAGTCAAGGTTCTCTATGAGTTATTTTAATAGCTTTCCAGATTATATTTTAGTTTTAACAGCAGGCCCTTAAAAAATAACCCAGTGACATATCTATAAATTTAAAGTGCCCTATTGTGGTCAATAAGGATTACATCACATAGGGAAGAGAGTGATTATAGGTACTGGAATCCAGAGGCAGGTCTCAGAAATTTGCTTTAGTTATGTGAGTTAAAAAACTGTGTAACTACCACCATGCTGCAGAGTGAGTGTGGAACCTGGTAGTCAACTCTGCACATCACATTGTGTAATAGTAAGATTATGTGGATGAGAGACATAATAAACACAAACTCAATAAAGTAAATCTGAAAAGTAGATTCACATTTCTAAAAAGGAAAATTGTGTTGGTACCTGCTAAGTTTGCCATTTTTTAAAGAAACTAATAATAATTTAAGCACATTTTAATAGAGGTAAATTAACTTTTAATATGAATACATTGGCTAAAGTATTAGTTGCTCTTTAGGGGAAAGTAATGATAAGAAAGGGACATGACAGAAGTTTCTAGGGTCTTGATAATATTCTGTGAAATTTCACAGAGCTCTATTTTATAATTTGTGTACATGTGCACGTGTGTGTGTATAGACATACATTCAATTTACATTTTTTGAATATGTCAAGAAATTTGAAGTGAGATCTTTTTTAAAGAAGTTTGTCTTTTCCATGTAGGCCTATTCATTCTAATTTTGTATTCCTTTTAGTCTCTGTTTTCAACCTGTGAGTTTAGCAGGTTTGCTGAATTGAAAAAAAAAAAAAAAAATCAATAAAATACTCACTGGTAAATCTGCCCAGACAGGATAAGTTCATAAGTCATTGCAACCTCTCTGCCCATGAGGCAGGGTCAATATGGATCAGTGATAAGAACCACTTACATCTGAATGCAGTAAAAACATTGATACTAGACCTAAAGAGTTCAAGGTTCTTCTGTTTCTTCCATTACAAGTGAGGGTAAAAACCCAAGAGCCAGACAAATTCATAGGAATTGAGAATTTCAAAACATTTTAGACACCATTAATCACAACCCTTTCATTTCATAAATGACTGAATAGTAGCCAAGAAATTAAATAACTTGTGTAAGACTCGCCCAACTTTGTGACAGAAATAGAATCAGACCTCAAGTCTCCCTCTTCTCAAGTTAGCACAGCTTCTGAGTTTCCTCTCCCCCATCCCGAAGAAAGCTCTTAACACATAGTTTCCCCCTATCTGTAGGGGATGTGTTCCAAGACCCCAGGGGATGCCTGAAACTACAGATAGTACCAAACCCTCTATATACTATGTGCAAATCTATCTTTTCTTCCTTACAATTTCATGATTAGAAGATTCATTCTTACCGCAGACTTTAGCAACTTCACCATAAAGTTTCTTTTTCTTATCTTTATTAAATTTATAACTTTTACCTTTTTGGTTAAAAGAAGCACTTTTATGGCTTCTCTTTGGTGTATACAAATTTTCAGCATGACTAATCTTGTGCTTTGGGTAATTTAATTTGGGTAATTGTTTTGTAATTTAAGTAAAATAAGAGTTACTGATTACAAATACTGTGATCCCTCAATAGTCTATCTGATAATCAGGAGGGCTACCAAGTGACAGGCAGATTATGTATGAGTGTGAAGACACACGTCCCAGGTAGTCGGAGCAGGATGGCAGGATAGTGTGAGACTTCAACATGATATTCAGAAAGTTGTGCGCAGCTTAAAATTTATAAATTGCTTATTTTTGGATTCTTCCATTTAAGAGAAGATCGCTGTATGTGTGTATATATGTGTATGTACATATTTTCCATGTATTCCCACCATATTCTTTTTTGAAAATAAAATGTTTCATCTGCCATGGAGTTTCTCTATTAATTACTTTCCAAATAACATCTCTAAAATTGTTTCAGAATCATTTTAGCTATTAGAATGTGTGTAGCTCAACTACTAAATTGTAGCTTCATTCATTAATTGACATTATTGAGTACCTAGTTTATGCCACACACTACAATTAGTGCTTGGTATTCAGAAATAATCAGGGAAATGGTATTTGTCCTTGTAGTACCTTAGGTCAATTGAGGAAACAGATAGATATTAAAATATTTATCAAAAAAGAAGTGCATGTAATAAAGCATTTGATTCCATTTTTTTATGTTTGACTGCTGACAGCTTTTGAAACTCACCAGTTCCTCTTCCTTTTCTGCCCTACATCTGGGCGAGCAGATAAGAAAGCCCCAGTGCTCCCTCCTTTGGTCCCAATGGGATATGCCCATACCACCTCTGATACACACGCATTAGACATATATATATATACATGAAAATTGCCAAGAAGAAAATAGACTTTATTTTTAGCAATGACTCAATTATTCTAGAGTATTTTTGAGTACCTCCTATGTGCTGGAAACAGTACTAGGTATGGCAGTTAGTAAACAAGACAGACATGGCCTCTACCTTCACAGAATGAAGGAGGAGATTAAAACAAATCATTACAGTGGAAAGGTAAGTGTTATAACAGATATGTACAGTAAACTATGGGAGCTTATACATAGGCTAATAAGCCAAGTCTAGGAACTCATATTAGGCTTCCTAGAGGAAGTGATATTCATTTGTTTATTTGTACCTTTTATTTTAAGTTCAGGGGTACATGTGCAGGATGTGCAGGTTTGTTACATAGGCAAACGTGTGTCACGGGGGCTTGTTGCACAGATTATTTCATCACTAAGATCTTAAGCTTAGTATCCATTAGTTATTTTTTCCTGATCCACTCCCTCCCCCCACCCTCCACCCTCCAATAGGCCCCAGTGTGTGTTATTCCCCTCTATGTGTCCATGTGTTCTCATTATTTAGGTCCCACTTCTAAGTGAGAACATGCAGCATTTGGTCTTCTGCTCCTGCTTTAGTTTTCTAAGGATAATGGCCTCCAGCCCCATTCATGTCGCTGCAAAGAACATGATCTCTCTCATCAACTCAAATGCCCATCAATGATAGACTGGATGAAGAAAATGCGGTACATATACACCCAGGAATACTATGCAGCCATTAAAAAAAAGAAGTGATATTTAGACCAGGACATAAAGGGTAAGAAGTAGAGGAAGGATAAGAGAAAAATGCAGTAACTCTTAATACCTCCTTCTCACTGCCCACCCCTACCACCCCTAGCAAAAGTTTATCTCTTGAAATTTTGCAAAAGGGAATTTTGATAACAGTGTGGTGAACTGCTTTCCTGAGTTAGGAAGGAGGAAGGAATAGAGAAAGTCCTAGTGGGCAAATGAAGAAAGAGCAGAAGGTGAATTAGAGTGTGCCCAAATTCAAAACACAATTTAAAACATTGCTTTAGAGTGATGCCAGCAAAATGGTAGAGTAGACAGCTCCAAGCTCTCATCTCTCCAGAGAGATTACAAAAACAAGCAGAACAGTCAGAACCAATTTTTTCAGAACTCTGAATGACAGGCAAAGGTTCATTGCAACCCAAAAAAAAAAAAAAAATGGTGGGAAAGCTTAGTAGCATTTTAACTTGCTTTTGACAAACCCCATCTTCTAGTATCGGTCTATAAGAGGAAATCTGGCATTCATAGGGTGGCAACCAGAAGGAGCAGAGCAGATCTGATTCACAAATGATTGTGTCTGCTCTAATTTGGACGGGCTACATAAAGAGCTGATGCAAGGTGTTCTTCTCTGTATCACCTAATTTAAAATTCAAGCCAAAAAAAAAAAAAAAACAGTGAACATTGCTCAAAAATACTGCAAACTGAATGAACAACCATCAGTTGTGTGGAATAATAATGTTTTGACAATATAGTCAAAGCATTATTATGTTTGTGACTGTCTAAGGCCTGTAACAGGTGAAATTTATCCGAGGAATGCAAGAATGGTCCAACAAAAAATATAATTGGCCGGGGGCGGTAGCTCAAGCCTGTAATCCCAGCACTTTGGGAGGCCGAGACGGGCGGATCACGAGGTCAGGAGATCAAGACCATCTTGGCTAACACGGTGAAACCCCGTCTCTACTAAAAAAATACAAAAAAATAGCCCGGCGTAGTGGTGGGCGCCTGTATTCCCAGCTACTTGGGAGGCAGAGGCGGGAGAATGGCGTAAACCCGGGAGGCGGAGCTTGCAATGAGCTGAGATCCGGCCACTGCACTCCAGTCTGAGCCACAGAGCAAGACGCCGTCTCAAAAAATACATACATATATATATATATATAATCAATGCAATATACCACATTATTAGAAAGCAGAAAAAACACCCACATGATAATTTCAATTGATGCAGAAAAGACATTGGCAGAATCCAACACCCTTTCACAATTAAAACATAAGCTGGAAAACTAGGAATAGACAAGACCATTTTCAACATGACAAAGGGCATTTATGAAAACTACACAGCCAAAGCAATACACAATGGTAAAAGACTGAAAGCTTCTCGCCTTAGATTAGGAACAAGGCAAGGATGTCCGCTTTTGTCACTGTTATAAAGCTAGAACCATAAAATTCTTTTTTTTTTTTTTTTTTTTTTTTTAGACAGAGTCTCGCTCTGTCGCCCAGGCTGGAATGCAGTGGCGTGATTTTGGCTCACTGCAAACTCCGCCTCCCGGGTTCAAGCCATTCTCCTGCCTCAGCCTCCCAAGTAGCTGGGACTACAGGCGCCCGCCACCACACCTGGCTAGTTTTTTTGTATTTTTAGTAGAGATGGAGTTTCACTGTGTTAACCAGGATGGTCTCAATCTCCTGACCTCGTGATCCGCCCGCCTCAGCCTCACAAAGTGCTAGGATTACAGGCATGAGCCACCGGGCCTGACCCCATAAAACTCTTTAAAATACACAAGGATAGATCTAGGACCTAGGATTTGGCAATAAATTCTCACCTCAAAAAGACAAGCAACAAAAGAAAGAAATACGTAAATCTGACTTTGTTAACACTGAAAACTTGTTCAGCAAAGGACATTACTAAGAAAGCACAAATACAACCTACAAAACAGAAGAAAATATTTGATGTCATATATCTGATGAGGATTAAATATCCAGAACATATAAAGAACTTCTACAACTCAACAATGAAAAGACAAAAAAAAATTTTAAATGGACAAATAACTTAAAATATTTTAACTTCAAAGAAAATATACAAACAGCAGTAAACACATGAAAAGATGTACAACATTATTAATTATTAGGTAAATGCAAATAAAAACCACAATAAGACACCGCTTTGCACCTACTAGCATGGCTATAATAAAATGTGAAAAGGAAAATAGCAAGTATTGGCTAGGAGGTAGAGAAACTGGAACCCTAATATTTTGCTATTGGAAATGTAAAATGGTGCAGCCACTGTGGAAAACAGTTTGGCAGTTCTTCAACAAACAAAACATGGCATAACTATTTGACACAGCAATTCTACTCCTCGATTATACACCAAAGAGTTGCAAACAAGGACTCAAACAGATATTCTTACATCAATGTTTTGCACCATTACTCACAATAAGCAAAGGTAAAAACAACCTAAGTGTCCATCAACAGATGAATGGATAAACAAAATGTAGTATGAAAATATGATGGAGTATTATTCTGACATAAAAAGAAATTGGTTCTGATATGTGCTGCGCCATTAATAAACCTTGAAAACATGAAATATGCTAAATGAAACAAATCAGGCACAAAAGGACAAATATTGTATAATTAAATATTTAGAATACACAAATTCATAGAGACATAAAATATTGCTTACAAGAGTCTGGGAGGAGGAGGAATAGGAGAGTTATTATTTAATGGGTATAGAGTTGCTATGTGGGGTGATGAAAAAGTTTTGGAAATGGTAATGGTGATGGTTGCTCAACATTGTGAATATAATTAATGCTACAGAATTGTACATTTAAAAATGATTAAAATAACAAATTTTATGTTACCTGTATCTTATTACACTAAAATAGTCAAACTAAAAACATAATGGGTTTATAAGAAATATACATTTTTTAAGTTCAATAAAGGAATAGGTCTCCTTTCAAAGTCTTTGGCTTCTTACTTGAAAAGTGTCTTCCCAATGCACACAGAAGCCCAAATACAGTATACAGTGTGGTTTGGAACACAGAATAAAATATCTGTAAATTCTTTAAAAATTACATAAAGTATTTCAAAAAGAGATGACTAATCCAATGTAGGCTGACAGTTAAATAAAATACGTTGAAAATGTAATCCCAGCACTTTGGGAGGCCGAGACGGGCGGATCACAAGGTCAGGAGATCGAGACCATCCTGGCTAACACGGTGAAACCCCGTCTCTACTAAAAAAATACAAAAAAAAACTAGCCGGGCGAGGTGGCGGGCGCCTGTAGTCCCAGCTACTCGGGAGGCTGAGGCAGGAGAATGGCCTAAACCCGGGAGGCGGAGCTTGCAGTGAGCTGATATCCGGCCACTGCACTCCAGCCTGGGCGGCAGAGCAAGACTCCGTCTCAAAAAAAAAAAAAAAAAAAAAGAAAATATGTAGGTCTCTGAGAACTACTTAACAAGGTCTTAGGATCAAGACACTGAAAGAAATATTCTAAGTTTTAGTATTGTCCTTTTTTAAAAAAGAATATCCAGATGCTTATTTTGAAATAAAACTATTATTACAAAAACCAATAAAAAGATAAATTCCCAGCCGGGCGCGGTGGCTCAAGCCTGTAATCCCAGCACTTTGGGAGGCCGAGACGGGCGGATCACGAGGTCAGGAGATGGAGACTATCCTGGCTAATACGGTGAAACCCCGTCTCTACTAAAAAATACAAAAAACTAGCTGGGCGACGAGGCGGGCGCCTGTAGTCCCAGCTACTCGGGAGGCTGAGGCAGGAGAATGGCGTGAACCCGGGAGGCGGAGCTTGCAGTGAGCTGACAGCCGGCCACTGCACTCCAGCCTGGGCGGCAGAGCAAGACAACGTCTCAAAAAAAAAAAAAAAAAAGATAAATTCCCCAAATACTGTATTTCCAAAAGTGTGCTTGGCCAAATATTTCCTATAAAATTTCACTTATAAGAAAATCACAAATATAGTTATTATTTCTTTGTTATAAGTTGTAATACAATTTCTACATGCTATCATTTAAAATGTAAAGGGCTTTATAAAAAATGTTCAATACTGATTAATTTTTCACATTCTTTTCTTTTTAATCTACAAATACATTTTGATACTTTTTTGAAATATACATGTTTCAAATGTTTCTCTTGAAAAAAACTTGTACCTAAATAATAAGTACCATGTATCTATACACTACAACACATTTGATAAAAATTAATATCAGCAAAATCATACTATTACTGAATATTTTTTCTCTGTGGGTATATCACTTTATGTGTCTTTATGATTCTTATTTATAATAATGGCAGTATAATTTTATAAACCTATTTTATCTATTTTATAAGGTAACTAAAAAGAATTTAAATTATGGCAAACCCACTGATAATCAGTATATAAGATGTTTGATAAAATATGTAAAGTCTATTTTTACTCACTAAAGATTTATGAAATTGTAGCTTTTTGTTTTTCTTCTTTTTTAACTTTGCTGGTCTAGTAAATCTGGCAAGAAAACAATAAATAGATCTTATTCAATCATTTGTCAACACAGTAACAAATTCCCATATTGCCTCAGGATATAAACCATGTGTCCTGTGCAGTATTCATTGACAAATGCATTCATGCTTTTCTGCTCTATTGACAAGCTTTTAAACATAAAGAATTGGTCTCTATGATTTATATTCTGATTTCACATAGGAAGTAGGCTATGCTAGGTAAAAATTTAAATACATTTTTGATGCTCGAGGCTAAATATACACATTCATCTAAATGAAATTGTGCCTTCCCATTAGAATAGGTATGAATAAAAGCTAATATGATATTAAAATAATCACAATTAAGGCAAATATTTATATTTATATAAATAAGCATATTTTGAAATAGTACAATAAAGAAAAGATAGCTAGATGGAAAATGATAAAGATTAAATTATCTACAATTTAATCCAGTTATAAAATATTAAGCATTAATCTATGACAATGTTCACAGAGAGGAAAAAAATATGTCTCTTCTGCAGCTCTCTCTTGGGATTGAAGCATCATTTCTCCAGAAGACACCTTCAGATAAACATTTATTTCACATTGGACAGCACTCTCTTTTTTTTTTTTTTGAGGCGGAGTCTCGCTCTGTCGCCCGGACTGGAGTGCAGTGGCCAGATCTCAGCTCACTGCAAGCTCCGCCTCCCAGGTTTACGCCATTCTCCTGCCTCAGCCTCCCGAGTAGCTGGGACTACAGGCGCCTGCCACCTCGCCCGGCTAGTTTTTTGTATTTTTAGTAGAGACGGGGTTTCACCATGTTAGCCAGGATGGTCTCGATCTCCTGACCTCGTGATCCGCCCGTCTCGGCCTCCCAAAGTGCTGGGATTACAGGCTTGAGCCACCGCGCCCGGCCTGGACAGCACTCTCTTAAGACGTGTTAGTAATTTTAGGCTTCATGCAATGAAGATTTAAAAAAAAAAAAAAAAAAAACTTGTTTTCTCTCTCCCTCAAGCATTTACATGTAGACAGTTTGAGACTAGCACAGTGATTCTGGTGTTGAATAAGACAGAGTGAACTTTAGCTTTTTAATCCATTCTCCCTAGGATGTGATTCTAATCCTTATAATCTAAGATTCCTCTCCAGCTTTCAAATCCATAATGAATACACCTGGATGGAGGAAATGGGAAGAAAAGGACCTGTTCCTCTCTTTGGGACGTGACCCATCAGGACTTCTAATCACTTCTGCTCACACACTAGTGTCCAGAACATAGGCATAGGGAGATGCTAAGAGGAGAGACAAAGGGAAATATCCTTATCCTGAGTATTTTTGTGTCTAGGCAAAAATTACAAATTCCATTAAGGTATAACAAGATAATTGATACTGTGGGGAAACCATTAGTATTAGCCAGTCTGCTCCTTTTGTCATTCAATTATCAATGTGTACCGTCTTTTCTACAATAAAAACATTTTCGCTCTCTTTCTGAGAGAGACAAACACCAAGTCTCATCATCTTAGTGCATCCAGCAAGAAATCCAGGAACCTGTAGTGATTCTTCCCTCTGCAAATATAGCTCTTTGTGGGTAATCAATCTATAAATTAAAGCTATCTGCTCCCAAAACAAATACAGGATAAGAGTTCACATTTAGAAAGGTGTCATGGCAATTTGTACATCCCATTGGACAGCAGTAGCAAACATGCTCTTTTCTGCAAGTAGAATCAATTTCTTTATTAGCTACTTGGCAGCTGCTGGTTCCACTTTCTGCAGATAACTCTTTGCCCATTATCTTCCATGGCTATATTTGACATGCACTTTAGAAAGAATGGTATTCTTAAGGGCTTTTACAGGCCACTTACTGCTGGTGCAGGTTTAGGAATCAGATGTTGTGTTAAGTCAGGCTTGCAGTGTCACTGGCAAGCAAGTCCCTCAAACACTTGATAGAGTTGAGATTTGTTTCCAGTTAACTCCATGTGCAAATTACCACAGGCAAAGTTCTCATGTAGCCACAACTTTTTCAACCTTAGAACACGTACTGGCCTCTGTATTGCACTCATTCCACTGCATCTCAACTCTCTTGAAGTTCTCTGAAGGTACAATTATGGCTAGTGTTTTAGGCTAGGTCTTCCCTACACCCAACACAGAGCTCAAGATTTTTCTTTGTTCAAGTAGCTTATTTAAGAATCTGTTTGCAAAGTGCAAACATGAGAGGTTGGAAATTGAATAGGGAAGGAAGAAAAGATAGATACACAGAAAGATATAGATGTATATTCTATTAGTTTTGTTTCCTTGGAAACCCTGACTAATACAGGTACTATCAGGCAAAGTGAGTTAAATCTCACACAGAAATTTTCACTGTAGCAGAGGCTGGAATCAGAAGTAAAGTTAAGAGGAAGTGAAGCACCTGCAAAGGTTAGGACTGACAACAGTGGTAAAGTACTATCCTTAATCTGATCTTTACTGCTGAAGTTGCTCCCATTGTCTTGCTTGAACTTTTTTTTAACTTTTAAAGGAAAATGCTTGAAAAAGTCTTTAGGCGAAAATGATGTTTCCTACAAAGACTACTGCTTTGTAGCCATGGCGTGTAACTGCTTCCACTCCACACAGCAAAACAGTCAGATTTTTGTTCCCTGCATGCTCCTGACTTATCATACTCCCAATCAGTTTCAATTACAGGCTGCAGGCAGATAGCACCTCCTTTTATCAAAGCAATATTCCCTTTCACCTCCGTTTGCAGGTTGGCTAGCTCTAGCCTGAGTTCATCTCACCACTGAAGAACTTGTTGAAAGCAATAAGAAACAGCAAGACAACAGCATTCTGAAGATTTCCTTCCATATAGGGAATGAGAGTTAAATAGGCCTATTGCTATTTAAAATATGGGAAGCAATAGTTTTACTAACCACTTTGCCACAGAATAATAAATATCACGAACTCTTCAAAACACTGTATGAGTTACATAGGGCAGGACCTCTAGGTAAAGAGAAGAGGTCTAACGTTTGGAAGAGGAGAACCAGATGAAGTGATTAGTGAAGTCAGAGGGAAACTAAGAGAGAGTGGCATCGAAGTTATAAGTAGCAAGTGCTTCAAGGAGGGAGAAAGTGACTGTGCCAAATGCTCATAACAGGTTGGAAAGTGAGTTCGGAGAGCTACCAGGTTCAGCAATGAGATGGTCATGAGTGACAATGATGGGGAATGCTTCTTATGAAGTAGATTCCTAGGCTCCTTGTTTTTTAGTGAGTATTCATTAATCCCATGGAAACTTTTGACACAGTCTCCTGAAACATAACAAAAAGCGTCCTTGCTTTTCAGCATAATTTGAAACAAACACTTCTACTACTAAGATTAGTAAAAAAGAAAATAAAATGGTCAATCTTTAAGCCTAATGGCAAAATTTACTCAAAATATAATTTCAAAAGACCTATATGTGTAAAATAAACTATTGCTAACAGAGACATTCTTTAAATCAAATATTTGCCAGTAACAGGAAACAGCATCAAGTTTTAACTCTTAAAATTATAAATCCATTAATATAATCTAAGTGAATCCAGTCAATATTTAGAAAATAGAAATTTCAGTGATAATGTTAACTTTATGAAGAGAGTTAAGCAAACATGTACATAAATTCTGACTTTCTGATATTCCTCTAAGTAGCTCAAGAATATTGTGCTATTTACAATTTTTCCTTTAATCAAAAATTAAAAATAATTATCAATCAGTAGTTGGAGAGTGGGGAAGGGAAATGTGTCAGGAGACTAATCAAAGAACTGCGGATTGGATTCCTTGTTGACATTGTATACATATATAAATCTATATTGCATTTATGAAATTATACATATTATGAAAAAATGATAGACTTTGAATAGGACCATTAAATTAGTATGATTCAGGCAGTTAGTAGATTTGCCCTACTACATGCAAATAACCGCACTGGTCTCTCTACTCTTTTTATGTAAAGGACAGACCAGTTTTTCCAAGAGGAATTCTTAAACTCATTAGATATGTGGTATTCATTATAATTAGTTTCACTTAACACCACAAAAAGGACTTGTTCACAGGCTATTTTACCCTCTTCTTCCTCTCTAGTTGATTAGCTGTGTTCATTTTTAAATGGAAGATATACTCTAGATATTTAAATGTAGGGCATCTCTCCCTTTCAAATCTCAGAAAGAAAGGCATGCTTCAGTTTCTGTATGGAGAGCTCTGATATCCTGTCCCTCTTGTGAAGGAGGAAGGAATGCTGCTCCCTCTATTCTTCTTTGTCTTCTTCCTTTCATCAGCATTGAGCCTCTCTATGCTTTTTCAGAGCAAAGATAGTTTGTCTCATTCCAGGACATTCAATATTCGTACTTTAAAAAGGAAGAGGAAAGGGTTAATCTTTAATAATAAAAATAGAACAGTGATGGTATTAGTTCTTAAATAGTATAAAACGTAGATGCCTTACTACATCAGAAAGCCTTCTTAGGAGGTCAGGTTCAATGAATAGCAGTTAACAAAAACATTTTGGCAACTTACTTGACAGTTGTACCAACAGGTTTGGATTCATAATGATGAATCTAGGGCATATATTGGTGCCAGGCATAGAAAATTAAATAATATCAAGACATTTTAAATTGCCTTATTAACATCTTAAAACTCACCTATAAGGGAAATTATGCTTTTACAATTTATAACAAGAAAATCATGGAAACATGCATATATGCAAAGAAAATGTAATTATAATACCAAATAATGTTAACTAGTCACTTTGTTAATTGCCTGATGCGTACTAAGCACTTATATGCATTTCTTTCATTAAATCTGAATAATACTTCTAACATATACATTTTATAAATGAACTAATTAAGGCATAGAGAGATAAATGATTCACACCTAAGGTAACCTTGTAAGGAGCAAAGTTAGACTCAACCCAGATGTCTCTGATTCTAATTCTCATGCTTTTAATCACTATGATACACTGCAGTTGATTAAAGTTAGAATTTGAATTTGAAAACTTAGATTCCAATTTCTAGTATGACTACATCACCATGCATTTATGTTCCAAGAAAAAAATCTAAGATGTACTGACATTAATGACAATATTACATTAGAGGAATATTCCAGAGAAAAAGAATACTACCCAAGTGTATTTTTAAAGTTTACTTGTTTTTGGTTTGACTGTGTTTCCTAAGTTTCTCACACTAGAATAAAAGGAAAAAAAAAGACTAAACAATTAACAATTGTGGGTCGTGTGTGTGTGTGTATGTGTGTGTGTGTATGCTTACAAATATGAAAACTCAACTTGCAAGAAAAGATAAGATCCAAGTTTGCATTTTTACAAATAGTAAATACCTGGAAAACCAGTGGTCTCCAGTACAATTAACTACCACTTTCCTCTTATCATGAATCAAACTGAGTGTATTTAAAATTTACTGTATTTCAACTGAGGGAAGTAATTCTATGTTAGAATATTTATGAATGTAAAGTATGTTCATTTAGAAGATTTCATAAACATTTAAAAATAAAGAAAATAAAAATTATCTCTTAATGTCCACAAAACATGCTGTTGACAACATATCACAGAATTAGAAAAAACTACTTTAAATTTCATATGGAACCAAAAAAGAGCCCATATAGCCGAGACAATCCTAAGCAGAAAGAACAAAGATGGAGGCATCATGCTACATGACTTCAAACTATACTACAAGACTACACTAACCAAAACAGCATGGTACTGGTACCAAAACAGATATATAGACTAGTGAAACAGAACAGAGGCCTCAGAAATAACACCACACATCTACAACCATCTGATTTTTAACAAACGTGACAAAAACAAGCAATGGGAAAAGGATTCCCTGTTTAATAAATGATGTTGGGAGAACTTGCTAGCCATATGCAGAAAACTGAAACTGGAGCCCTTCCTTACACCTTACAAACTTCTTTCTTTAACAGTGAGAAACTGATTCTCACGATCCACATTCTATTTACTTATTTGTTCAGTCCTAGAATACACATAATTTAAGAATTGTGAAAAAACATTTAGTAAGTTGATATGGTTTGGCTCTGTGTCCCCATCCAAATTGCATGTTGAATTGTAATTCTCAGTATTGGGGAGGGAGCTGGTGGGAGGTGACTGGATCATGGGCAGATGTCCCCCTGGCCATTCTTGTGATAGTGAGTTCTCACGAGATCTTGTTGTTTAAAGGTGTATAGCACTTCCCTGCAATCTATCCGTCTAACGAAAGGCTAATATCTAGAATCTACAAGAAACGTAAACAAATTTACAAGAAAAAATCAAACAACTCCATCAAAAAGTGGGCATGGATATGAACAGACACGTCTCAAAAGAAGACATTTTCCAACACACATGTGAAGAAAAGCACATCATCACTGGTCATTAGAGAAATGCAAATCAAAACCATAATGAGATATTATCTCATGCCAGTTAGAATGCTGATCACTAAAAAGTCAGGAAATAACAGATGCTGGAGAGGATGTGGAGAAATAGGAATGTTTTTACACTGTTGGTGGGAGTATAAATTAGTTCAACCATTGTGGAAGACAGTGTGGTGATTCCTCAAGAATCTAGAACCAGAAATACCATTTGACCCAGCAATCCCATTCCTGGGTCATTTTACTATAAAGACACACGCACAAGTATGTTTATTGCAGCACTATTCACAATAGCAAAGACTTGCTATCAACCCAAATGCCCATCAATGATAGACTGGATAAAGAAATGTGGCACATATACACCATGGAATACTATGCAGCCATAAAAAAGGATGAGTTCATGTCTTTTGCAGGGACACGGATGAAGCTAGAAACCATCATTCTCAGCAAAGTAACACAGGAAGAGAAAACCAAACACCATGTGCTCTCACTTATAAGTTAGAGTTGAACAATGAGAACATAGGGCCACAGAGAGGAGAACATCACACACCAGGGCCTGTCAGGGGTGAGGGGCTGGGGAAGCATAGCACTAGGAGAAATACCTAATGTAGATTACAGGGGAAGGATAGCATTAGGGGAAATACCTAATGTAGATGACAGGTTGATGGGTGCAGCAAACATCCATGGTGTGCGTATACCTATGCAATAAACCTGCACGTTCTGCACATGTATCCCAGAACTGAAATTAAAAAAAAAAAAAAAAAAAAAAAAAAAAAGAAAGAAGTTGCAAATAAAGAAAGAGTGAGAGAGGAGGGCAAATTAAACCCTGAGATGGACTGGAATCCAGGTATCCGTTTGAACTCATACTTTTATACAGATAATCATATAGATATCTATATATACACATACATTCATATAAATTTAAAAACAGATGTTTATGTGTGTATGTTAGTTTTGTCTGCTTATATGGCAATTGGGTAACTTGGGTAGTAATGAATATAACTCTTGCCAAGATGCTGGGGCTACAGGTGTGTTCCACCACATCTAGTTTTTTTTGTTTTTGTTTTTTTTTGGTGGAGATGGGGTTTTGCCGTGTCGCTCAGGCTGGTCTCAAACTCCCAAACTCAAGCGATTTTCCCACTTAGACCTCCAAAAGTATTGGGATTATAGGCATGATCCACCATGCCCATCCTGTAATTGCTATTATCTAATTCAAGGAACCAGAACTCCTTGGAGAAATGATGGATTAAGAGCTGGGACAGGAAAAGTAAAAGATAGGCCTGGATCATTCTGTGGTGTGAGAAAAGAAAGTACTACTAAAAAAATTGTATGGTCCTGTAAAAAAAAAAAAAAAAACACAGGAGATGATTTGAAGGAGTCCAGTGATAAAATCTGGAATAAACTGAGCAATGATATAATTAATAATTGTAATTAATTTTAACACAGAGAATAAATATCCATAAGCATACACTGATATAAATAATTAAATAAATTTGCAAATGAGGGGAAAGGAACAGTGCTTCCTTATAGTTAAATTATAATTAATAACTGTTGAAGGAATTGTGGGAATAGAAAATGACCATTTGTGAAAACACCAAAGTAACTGGTAGAAGCAGGAATTATTGGCAGTTGCTAAAACTGGTATGGGAGGATGAAATAAGAAATAGAATAATTGAACAATCTAAAATTATCTCCCCAGAAAATGCATATTAAAGGGTAAAACAGTAATTTTGCTGCTATCCTTATAAACAAGTCATCAAAGCCAATACTACCCAGTAATGAGACATATGGATTTCTTGTATTCCCTAATATGGCACACTGAGACGGGCATAACATCATTCCTTTGGTGCTCCTGTCAGGTATCGCATAACCTCAGTCTAATCATGAGAACATATTAAACTCAAATTGAAGGAGATTCTACAAAATAACTGCCTAGGATTCTCCATAAACTCAAGGTCATGAAAGACTGAAAAACTATCCTAGATTGAAGGAGAATGAGGAGGTATAGCAAATAACTGAGGTAAGTGAACCTGGATATGAACCTAGACCGAAAGACAATAGGCAGTATTTGAGTATAGTCTGTAAAGCAGTTAATAGAATGGTATCAGTGCAAATTTTCTGACTTCCATAATTGTACTGTGGTTATGTAAAATATAAACACTTGAGAAAGCTGAGTAAAGGCTATATGGCAACTCATGACTTTATGTATGAAGTGTTTTGGTAAATTAAGCTTAATAATACAGTTAGTAAAAACTTAGTTTGAAAATTTCCTATGAAGAAAAGCATCTTGTTTAGGAATATTACAAATCTGATGTAGAAGATAATATTTACAAAAGATTCATAAGGTGTGGCAGAGGAAACAGTCAGCTTTGAACAACGGCTTTTCAAAACCTTATACAATTAAGTGTCATGATGAGCGGAATACATGAACTACATAAATTTATGAGGAGTTAGAAAACCATAGAATGTTCTCACTGTAAATGCCCTTAGAATTTACTTTCTCAACTTCTTAGCTTCAATCTCTGCTGAAATACTCAGAGACAAGGAGTTTATAATTTTAAAATATGGTCTATTTTATTTCTTGAAAGGTTCCAATCATTAAAATGTTCATCCTTTTATGAACTGAAGCCTGGCTCACTGGTCTAACTTCTTCTGTTTGAAACAGCCTAACCCTTTTTTCACAGGACAATGCTTCAAATATTTTAGAGCTGCCACCTAGTTCCCACCTGGTCTTGTGTCATTTCATCTATTCCCAGTTCCTTTAGCTACTTCTCATTTATTTTAGATTCCAGACACATTATGGCATTGATTCCTCTCTTTAGCATAACAACTCATTTGTCAGATATGGTATTTTAAAACTGGAAGAGGTTGTTTATTGTTATCTGTAGAAAATTCAAACATAGTATCTCCAATCAGGCAATAATTCTTCACCTAAAATGATTCATCTATACCAGCTGACAAATAAAATGAAAAAAAATCCCAAAGGGTTTTATTCCTAAAGAGTTCTAGTGTGCACTTATCTGCAGTGTACGGGTAATGTCAATTTTCTTTCTATGCATCGACAACATAGCCCTGTCACAAAGGAGAAGGGAATGCCCCATTGATGTTGCCTGTGTTAGTATAAATATCATGCTATGAACTAGAAATTAGATATTAGAAAGGATTCTTTTTTGCCACTATACATGCATAATACAATTTTCCCTATTATTTGAGCATTTCTCATCTTGATTACTCATCTATAAGCCCTTAAGCATGTTCACTAACCTGCATCATAAACATCAAAGTGGAACACTTTGCTTTGCTTTTTATGAAATTATTATGCTTACTAACCAATATTTGAGCTCTTACTATGGGTAAATCATTCTAGCTAGCAAAGTGCAGATGTTCAGAGCATAAAGTTTAAAGTGTAACACCTAAACTCAAGCAAGTAATTTAATCTAACTAAGGTTTCATTTTCTTGTGTATAAAGTGAGAATATGTGTAATATAAAGTGGATGGTAAAAAACATTTAGGTGCTACATAATAAGAGCTTATTTGACTTATAGCAGTAAGTTTGTACTCACTAGTGCCAGCATGATAACGATGAGGATGAAGTTACCAGCAGGTGTACACAATAAGAACTGATGAACAAACCACATGATTACCTCTGTGTATATTTCCTTCCTCAGGCTAAACTCCTCTGCTTTGTATCCCTTGGCTCTCACTCTTCAACTATTAAACACTTCACAAGGCAGCTCAGGTCTTCTCTTCTATGATGCTTTCCTTAACTACTCTTCTAGAATTAACTTAAAATGTGTTGCTTATACTCATATTATGTACAAAATTCTGCAGCAAAATTTATAACACTTTATTGCGATTTGTTCCCCATGGGATTACAACTATTTTGAGGAAAGAAACTGGGTCTTATTCCTGGAATATAAAATAGTTCCAAGCACATAGTAAGTGATCAATAGATAATGTTTCATAAATAAAACAGTAAATAAAAATTAATGATTGTTTTATGCTACTTCTTGCTCTCTAGGAGCCAAGTCACAAATGCTTAGTTAAGTGCATTAATTTTTTTTCTAATATGGTACAGAAAACTATTAATAAAAGGTCAGATTAATTGATGTATGCACAATATCAAGAATGGGATTTCTCATAATTTGTATAGTTCCATATGCAACCCTAGCATGTGAAGATTAATCAATTGCGGCCAGCTTTGTATTTATATAATCTCAAGCTAATTTAAAGAAAGCCATCATATCCTACTAAGTTGAAAAGTTTGAGACTTTTAATGTTTAAATAATGGTGAGACTAGCTCTCTTTTGTAATTCTGTATTCTCGTTTTTTAAGATAATTTTAACATTTTAACTTCTTTGAATATCATCATTTCCAAATTCAGTTAGTGGGGGCTTTAACATAATAGCAAATTTGAAAACTAATAGAAGAGTGATAAATGTCCAACAATTTGAACCTCTTTTGGTTAGTCTTCACATTTCTTTAAAAATAATTCCCGTTTACCACAATATCTACACTTTCAATCTTTTTTCCTACTAAAAACAAGAAAAAAAAAAATCATGTTGATGGTTCCGGAATCATCCACAAGGGGGCAAACTTACACCACATGCACAAGGCAGGGAAAATGAGCAATAATAAACTGGATTCATTGGAGAAAAAAAATGGAGTCATTAATGACATTAAGTCCATATTAGAAAGAAAACAATGCTAGTATAGCTCTTTGAGGATAAGATTTTTATTCAATTTCTACTTTTTATTCCTATTTTCAATGCCAGAGGAAGTATGCATATCTGAAAGTTGGAGTCAGATGTAACAAAATCATGTAAATGTCTCTTTAATGATAAGGAAAGCACTTGAAAACACTGTAAGCTCTCTTATACTTATTTCTATTCTGACAGCTTTAAATTTTATTTTTAAAATATATTTCTGAGATTGCTTTATCAAAAATGTATGCATCACCTAAGATGCTATCATTGTCTTAAGAGTCAAGAAATTAGACAGGAATTCAACTAAAATAAAAATGGAAAATTTCTGTACAACACAGCAAACTGAGTTCTAGTTGTGTTTGCCCTTAACACACCCTGTTATGAGTCAGGGTTTTCAGCCCTTGTGATTCTTAAAGTTAAAATCAAGTATAAGACTATTGCTCACAGTCTAATGCTTACCCAGATCAGAGTCCATGGTTCCTATTAGAATCACTCTGCTGTATTCACTCCGAGCTCTGATGGCCATCACTCTCGGTTGTTTTGGCTGTACAAAATGCCAACCCCAGCGAAACAGAACCCTAGGCCAACTCAGCACCCGCACCAGGCAACTAACCATGGCTGGAGAAAACCCAGCAACTTTGCTAATTTGTCTCATTTAAATTCATAATCATAAGCCTGAGTGAACTTGCTAGTACTTATTAGAAAACTCAGTGCAAATCAGTTCTCTTTCCCTCCCTTCTAGGCAACTGTTTCAAAACTTCTCTTTCCTCACATCTCAAGTACCAATTCATCTTTCTAAATTCTCAGCTACTTCTTATTTCATTGGGAATGCAGATGACAGCAAGGCAAAATTCCCTAGAGCTCTGAACATCAAGTTTACCAACCTATCTGGGTCTACTTGAAGCCAAATGCTCTGCCTCCCCTCTCTTTTGGGGGAAGAAATACTTGTCCTCTGATCTAAGGCCAAATCCTCTCTCCTGCACTAGATCCCTTCTGAGTATCTCTTTTTTCCTGCATCATCAGTTACTTGTTCTCTACTAGTTGTTCCCACAGCATACAAAAATGTCCATCTCAAAGAAAAAAAAGATCATTTTTTATTCCTATATCCTGCTCTAATTATTAGCCATTTCTTGCTTATTTTTATAACAAAACCACTTTTGAAAGGCTGTCTTTTATTTTTTTCACTTCATTTACTCGTTACACTATTTTTTGTGCTTTGATAAGAACATACAAATTGTTCTTATCAAGGAAATTACGTATCTCCATGTTGCAAATCCTACACTCAATTATCACTTCTCATCTTAATCTACTAGCAGTGTAGGAGCAATAAACCCTCCCTCTTTCTTCTAAACCCTTGTCACTTTGCTTCTGGGGCAACTCTCCCTATCTCCCTGCTCACTTCTTTTTATACCCTCTGCGGGATCCTCTGGCATGCCCCATGGCTCAGTCATCAAACATCATCTATTCTCTTCCTACACTTACCTCCAAAGTGATTTCATCCAGTATAAAGACTTTATATACCATGATGACTCATAAATTTTCATCTACAGCAATGATATCTCTCCCATGAATTTCAGACTAGTACATCCAGTTGTCTACTTCACATCTCCACTAAGATCTGACCAGAAATGCATAGCTAGCAAGTCCAAAAACAAAGTCTTAATCCCCTAAATCTCACTGCCTTTTTAGGCTCTAAATGAACATTCACTCACCTACCTTTCTAACCCCATCTCCTAACAATTTGCCCCGTTGATCATTTCACTACAAAGAAACTAACCTTTCAGACCCTGGAACATGCATGACATATATGCTCACCTACTTGCATGTGCTGAACCTCTTCAAGTGTTCACACATCTTGCTTCTTTTGCATTGTCTTTAAATCTCTGCCCAAGTGTCCCTTACCACCTTATATAACTGCATTTATACCCCCATACCTGCATTCTTTTTTTTTTTTTTTTCAGAGTCTGTTACCCAGGCTGGAGTGCATTGGCACGATCTCCACTCACTGCAACCTCTGCCTCCTGGGTTCAAGCAATTCTCCTGCCTCAGAGTCCCAAGTAGCTGGGACTACAGGCATACACCACCATGCCCAGCTAATTTTTGTATTTTTAGTAGAGATGGGGTTTCACCATGTTGGACAGGCTGGTGTCAAATTCCTGACCACAAGTGATCCACCTGCCTCAGCCTCCCAAAGTGCTGGGATTACAGGCATGAGCCACCATGCCCAGCCCTGCATTCCTACTCTGCTCCTTCATGGCCCTTTCCACCAACTAACATGCCATATTAGTTGGTGGAAAGGGCCATGAAGGAACAGAGTAAAAACTCTGTCTCCTTTTACTTGGACAAAATATCCATGAAGAAGAGCTTTATTTGTCCATTTTTGTATCTTCAGTGATTAGAACAGCAGTACTAGTACCCTGTACTCTATAAATAATCCACTGAATATCAACTTGTCTGATGAACACAGTTCATTGAAGCTTATTTTTTAATGAAACTTAAATTTACCTTTTTAGTAGCCTAAATTGTATATAAGAAATGGATGAAAAAATTTTTCATTCATGAAGTATGACAGAGACATAATTCTTTATTGAAAGTATTTGATAATCTATTAAGTTGTATATGGTAAGAAATTGATGAAGAAATTTGTCATTGATGAAGAATAACAGAGACATAATTCTTTATAATTATTATTTGATAATCTACTCATTGCAGTAGAAAAGTTTTCATTAAACCATACTTTTCTTGAGAGGGGGATTTTATTGGTTTCATCATATTCTTAAAATAAAAGAAGTGAAAAAAATGTAAAGTATTACCTAAGTAGATTGTTTTATCTTATGCTTTCATAATAATTTTTTAAAAGTTTGAGTATTACTTACACCACAGTATGAAATGCATCATGTGCCATTTACTAGGTATGTCATCTAAGTAAATAGACATTTCACAATTAAATATAGAGTTCTGATTACAGCACAGTAGCTGTGTTACATAGACCTAGAATTTTATGTCAACTCCTTACAAGTATAAACAAAGTGAATTCTTCCTAATGTCAAAACAGTTTCTGTTCTGTTTATAGTCACTTCCCCTTCTTGCATTGTCCTGTTTCTGTTCAATCTGCTGAAACTCTTCAAGATCTAATACCAATCTTCACATAAATGATAGGTTTTTGTTCCTTGTATGATATATCAAAATGTTTTCATATTAGTATAGAAAATTCTTAGCCTACCTATGATTACTTGAATGCAACTGTTTCTATTGCTAGCTTTGCATTACATTTGTATGTATTTTACATGATCCACTTTCTGACCTCATTAAAAGAGTAGATGCTTTGTCATAAAATTGTAAGACTTCTGTAGAGCATGATTAATCAGCCCAAGCCTAGCAGACACAGACACACACACACACACACACACACACACACACACACACAGAGACAGTACCATTACCATGGAAATCCTTCTCCTACCCTTTCTCTTAAGTCAAAATTATGTAAAACAATATTGACTATTATTCATTAAGTGCCCAATTCTTTCCTAGTAGACCAAGTTCCCGGTTTCAGGCAGACCCCCTACGGAGTGATGAGAACAGGAGACCTGGCAGGCAATGGGGTGACAGATGCTGGGGCCAAATCACCCTGACAACTCCTCTCAATAATAAATCTGAGAATCTAATTTCTGCTAAATTGTTAATGGCGGCAAATGAGATACTCAGTCACTCCTCTTGATAGTGTATTTGCATTTAAATGAGTTCTTTCTGGAAGGACTCCCTTAACCCAACGGACTAACGGTTCTAAATGCTGACAGCTCCCAGCACACAGGGCCTCTGGCTCTGGTTTCACATTTTCCCTTGCTGAGACTCATGACATCACTAGGCCATTTGATCTCTAATTTGAGAATATCAGAAAGGAAGCATTACAGACCTCAAAGTCAAGGTCCAAAATGTAGGGTTTTTATTAAAAAATTTGTGCAAAGACAAGCCATAGGTTAAAAAAAATTACATATCGCTGTATGTCAAGTTCCAAGAAGACAGATTCAAACCCTATATGTTGACATAAGACATTTCCCAATATCTTTCCCCTTTTCTTTCTGGTTTCCTTATGCCTCTTACCATGCTATAGTATCAGAAGCAGTTCAATCCTGCCGTTTAATGTCTCTGACTGTTGTCTTTAACACCATCAACACACTGATTCCTTTCCATGAATAGAAAGTACCTGGTAAGAACATTTTCATAGATGAATGTATCCATATAAGAAACTATCTTCAGCAAGTCTGGCTTTGCAGATGGAAACTACCCTGGGGGATCAAGAAAACATGTTCTGGGACTGTCCCAAGTCGCCACAGTTGCATCCCTACTGCCTCAGGCAACTTGAAGGAAAAGATCAAACATCTTTCACTCTTGAGACAATTGCTGTCTTCATTTCAGAAACAAGACAAAGTCAGGCTGTGAATGGTGGGAATCCAAGCCCAAGTCTGTTCAACTACAAAACTTCTAACCTTCACAGTCATCTCAACCTTCTGGTTCTCTTGACCTTCTCATCCTCCTGCCTCTTTACTTTATAAGGACTTTTATCTTCAACATGAGATAACTAGCAAATCCTTCAACTAAATGATAAATTATGAAGGTTGAGCATGTTCTCTCATTCAAGGTATTTAGACTTTCAAAGGAGAAAGGAGACAGAAGCCTGCTCAAGTATGCAAGGATAACACTTATAGAGTATCAGCTCCCTGAAGTTCTGCAGTAGCAATTTCACACCGTCTCATTATAGCCTCACAGTAACAGTCTACAGTTTGTATCCTAACTTTTTGCCATGGCTCCCTTTGACAATCTGCAGCAACCTACGTAACTCTTCTTAAAATAATGCTTTTAAATGCATAAAATATGTAGAATTGCAAAGGAAACTAATTACCAAGTTTAAAATACTGTTTTCAAAATATTTAAAAACAAAATTCATGATATACAAAGGTATGGGTATTTAAACTCATTAAACAAAGTATAGGAGAGTTTTATATATATTACTCTACTTAAAAATTATGATACTGTGGGAAAGGGTCAATTTTTATACTGCTTTACATGTACACTGAAAATGAACAATTATAGTAGTGAATGGTGGGAGCCATGATTCTCACTATTGGAATAGGAATTTATAGACAAGCAAAGGGAGGAGGCTAGAATGATCTATGTGTTAAAGGATTAAAGTTGGAGACATAAGTATGTGTTCATATTTAGCTTAATACAGATACAGAATGGTCATATAAATACTTATGTATAGAAGGATGGGTAAGTATACACATATATTTCTTCACTGTCTTAGTTGAAAGGTCTAAGCAAAATGATCTGCCAATAATGACCATGTCTATGTCCCAGGTCTTGATTTGTATTACCATTCTCCAGTAAAAGGAACAAGGGCTCCATGAAGAAATGGCTGATTCTAGGAATGAATCAGGAAGTATACAAGTTGAGACTGGAAGAACTTATAATACCATAAAGTAAGAGATTGTTAATGGCCCCACTGCTCCCACCACACACACATACACACACACAAACACTCTCTCACTCACTCGCACATCAAAGGTCAAAGGAGCACAGGAACCTACTGAAAGAGTTTCCAATGGGCAAAAGTAGAACAAATTGAACAACAAAATAAAGTAATAACTGATTATTACCAAAAGTATAAAATATAATAAATCTCCATAAGTCTATAATATTGATATCAATAAGTAATTGAATACTTGGTAGAGAATAGACAGATCTCCTGTACAGAATCCCAAATACTTTATGTACACACTCTGCCTTCAGGGAGGTAGAGCCAAAGTCCCAGTCCTTAGGTTTGGGCTTCATGTAGTTACTTCCTACAAGTACAATATAGAAGGGATGGGCAATAATGTCACAGTGGAGAAACCTGACAAACACTGCCTCAGTCAGACGATCAAGGTCAACATCACCATTCACAAATCACATCAACACTTGATATGAACCTTGATATGATGTGAGGAAAATGGGACTTTACCTCTTTCTTTCTCCTGCCAATAGTTCACAACTCCAGTCTTGTCATGAGAAAAGCATCAGACAAATTGCAATAGTGGGGCCTCCTGGAAAATACTTGACCGCTAGTCCTCAAAACTGTCAAGGTCATCAAAAACAAGAAAAGGCTGAGAAACTATCACAGCTAAGAGGAGCTTAAGGGAACATGACAACCAAATTCAGCGTGGCATCCTGGATGGACGTCTGAAACAGATTTAAGGATATTAGATAAAAACCAGGGAAACTCAAATGTAGTTAGATTTTATTTATAGACTAGTTAGTAATAATTTATCAATATAGATTCATTGATTGTAACCAAATGATATGGTTCAGATTTGTGTCCCTACCCAAATCTCATATCAAATTGTAATCCCCAATTTTGGAGGAGGGGCATGACAGGCGGTGACTTGATCATGGGGGAGGACTTCCCCCTTGCCTTTCTGGTGATAGTTCTCATAATATCTGTTTAAAAGTGTGGAGGAGCACCTCCCCCTTCTCTTTCTCCTGCTCCAGCCATTAGGGCCTGCTTGCTTCCCCTTTGCCTTCCATCATGATTAGAAGTTTCCTGAGACTTCCCCAATCATGCTTCCTGTACAGCCTACAGAACCATGAGCCAGTTAAACTCCTTTTCTTTATAAATTACCCAATCTCAGGTAGTTCTTTATAACAATGCCAGAATGGACTAATTACACCAAGGTACCATACTAATGTATGATGTTAATAGGAGACACTGGGAATGAGATATATGGGAACTCCCTGTATTATTTCCTCAATTTTTCTGGATACCAAAGCTGAAAAATATAGTCTACTAAATAAAAAAAGTATGATGATTTGATTATAACATCAGTGTAGTGATATACTGAGATATCTACAAAAACAGCAATAAGGAATTAGCTGTTGTTTCTATTGGTAACAAAGTCACAGGTACTCCTAACATTCTTGTGGCTTGTTGCCTGCATTTATGTTTAAAGGACATGCTAAATGCTAAATTTCAGAGGTTAGTGGAATTAAAAATGAAAATTTCCCATCCAAATTCCATACTCTGGAATTCTATTCATATACCCCTTTTATACAGATTAAGAATCTCCGGCTCTATGGTAATATTAACGGCCTAATGTTATGAAAGTGAGTCTCAGAGCAATGAATTAAGCTGTTCTAACTTTCAAAGAGCATACATTCTATGGCCAAGAATTCTAAGTTTTGTTGGAAAACTCTTGGCTACATTACCACCTAACTTTTGGACTGATAGAGGGATAGAAACATTTCATTTAGCAAAGGTGCTTCCCTGGCCTTGTACAATTGCACTATTTAGGTTGCTGGACAAATCTATAGTGTAAAACTGGCCTGTATCAAGTGATGGTCAATTCGAACAGCAAGGCAAGTTAAAAGAGGGAACTCCATTCCACAGAACCCTAGTGTCAAGGAACCTCCCTACTGGAAAATTACTCAATAGCTAGGGGGAAACCCTGGCTCAGCTACAAAGAGAGCAAATTTAGGCTCATTTTTCCTTAAACATTCAACTCTCAAACCTGAAAAGATTTGGGAAACAAGCAAAAGTGGAGGGTGGGGGTGGGAGTGGGGGTGGGGTGGGGTGGGGTGGGGGTGGGGGTGGGGTGGGGTGGGGAGAGAACAATCTTGTTAATAAGGGCTTATATGAACATATGCTTGTTTCATTCCCAAGGCAAATTTCATAAATCCTTAGGGAAAGAAAGAGATACAGTCATCTGTTAATGTAGATTCTGCATTTTGATTTCCAAATGTTACAGCTGTCACCACAACGGTTTGTCCAATTATGTGGCAGGGAAGGGAGGGGGTCCAGAGCAGAGGGAGTAGGAGGAAGAGATGTTAGAGGGAACATCTGTGCACAAGTGCACCATAAACACAACAAAATCATGGGGCCACCCCGCTGTTTCTTTGAGCACTTTCTCCGGTTGGCCCCACTTCTCCAGTCTTTTGGGAGATTCCCGTTCTATTACGTAGGCGAAAGGTTCTAGCTTTCAAAATTGTGAGTGGTTGGGCTGTGTGTGTACGTGTATGTGTGTGCGTATGTGTGCATGTGTGTCTGTTGGGGGGAGTGATGGAGCGAGATATGAAGGGCTTAGAAAGCTTCGTTACCAATTAAAAATGTTCTTGTAGTGCTTGAATGTTTATCTTAAAAGACAATTCCTGCTCTCAAATTCAGCCAAATGAACAATGCTGATAAGGAAGATGAAGAGGGTGGGAAACCCACACTGGCGAATGGAGCAGTCCATGCAGCCGGGGTGATGGGGGAGCGCTCAGAGCAAGGACGCTATGCAGAGAAAGCCCCCTCTGGCTCTTCTCTCTCGGTCCATAATCCAGCAATGCTGCAACTGTAAAAGCATTAACAGAAAACCAACCCACAACCTAGGGGGCCATCGATCGTTGGGTGCCGGTTCCAGGCTGCCTTCCGTGGAGTCGGGAGCTGCCCCGCTCCCCCTGCGGCTGGCGCGGAATGTGGTGATCCGGCCCGGGGCGGGGATGACTTCATGCGGCCGGAGCTCGGCGGCGAGCGACGGCTGCAGCTGGCAGGTGGGGCGCGGGCCGGAGCGAGCTGACCGAGCACTCGGCGGGCTCGGCGGGACTGCGTCCCGTGGCGGCGGGCGCGGGAACCTGCGCTGACTAGGTCCGGGGAAGGTAAGCAGCCCAGCCCCGGAGCTCCCTGGCCGCACTGCGTGGAGCTTTCCGCTTGGTTAATAATGGGTTTTGCGGCTCGGAGGGAAGAAGGGGAGAACCCCGCTGCTTTCTGCAATGGGAAAAGGAGCAGCAACTAGGATGGAAATGTTAGGCGACCAAGTGCAGAGGTTGGAGGAGCAGTGTTACTGGGCAAACAAAGAAGGCGTTCTTGCCTCTATACACTTTTGAACATGATCTACCATTTCAGTGCCAGATTCGCGTAGACAGTGAAGAGGACTCAAAATGTGAAATAATTTGAATTACTCTCTTCCTTCTGTGCCCCTCTCAATGTCAAAACACCTGCTTCTAGACTGAACCTTTAGAAAGAGCCTCTATTTGGAGGGGAAACTTCTCTTATCTCCTGGAGTTCAGCTTGGGTTGAGCAGCACTTGACATCGCTTCTCCCTTCATTTGCCATTTTCTCTGTCAATCATTTCATTGATCTTTTTCGGAGATGCTGTGCCCATTCACAGGCCAACTCTTGTCAGCTCTTATCCACCACCTGGGTTCCATGACTGATTTTGTCAAGGTCCCAAAAAGGGCATTGCCTCACACAGATTTCTTATTCGGTATTCTACCTGTATACTGTTACCTGTGTCCTTCCCCCAAATGCATGGAATGAAATATCCTGCTTGTAGCCCTGTACCAACATGGTAGCCCATTAACTCCGTTCGCTGTAGTCACTGTGGCTACTTGCAAGCTAGAGAGGACACATAGAATCCACTGGAGTGTGAGGGATGTTCCCTATGCATAGGCATAGGTAGAAGTAAAAATGTGAATGCCAGTCCATCCAGTTTTTCTTGAAGCAATTTTAGTCCAGCTGGGTTTTGAGACAGCTAACTGTTAAGATTTGGGACAAATCGTTTCCAAAAGGTAGGGGAGTCCATTTGCCTCTAGGATTCCTCAATAACCTCAAAAGAGTTTCCAGTGAGGCTTTCCCCGTAGGCAGTCAGAAAGCCAATGGAGCTGCCCAGTCTAAGCCCCTGGTTATTTGAGTATCCTCTAGTTTGTCTTGCCATTTGCAGGTTCCTATCCTTCGTCCTAGGATTTTCCCCACAGACCCCTTGCTACTGAGCCCAAGTGCCTATCCCTGTTGCCACCTAGAGATGTACATTTGAATAATATGCTGTGAAATGGTTAAGATGGCTGTTATGGGGATTGCAAACGTGCTGCCACTTCACCAACAGAGAACAGTTGCAAAAAGCCAGATTGTGGTGTATCTGTGTGCCAATGTTCTATTTAAAGGGAGATCTGTTATCTTTAAACTTGAAATTAGACTGACTCAACAGCCATGCAATTTTATTTTAGTAAATTAAATTAGAAGATCAATGAAAAAGAGGGGCAGAATTGGTAGCTTAAAATTTTACCTCTGCTTACTCTCCTTTTTGAATATTATTTTTAAACAAAGATACTAGTATGGAAAATCATGTTAATCATATTATATATCATTCTTGCCTTTCTGATTGCAAATTTCTTTTTTTACAAAATACACTTTCGAAATATTTGAATTTGTTTCTTTGTCTCCATCTTCAGTATATGAGGCATAGGGTGTGTGTGGGGCAGGGGGGGGTGGGCAAAGCCCACTACTGAGTGACCCACTCCAGGAACTGTCCCTTGGGGTCAGTCAGGTCCCTTTTTTGTTGTTGTTATTGTTATGTGTCAAACAGGGTTTTGGTTTGGAATATTCTTGAGATTCTAGAATTTTTACTCAGTCACATTAAAAGGTAACAAAGAACAAGATCAACAACAAACCCTCTATTCTACCACCTTTTTTCTAGTATTAAAATACTTAACCATATACATAATTATGCTGAAGAATAAGTAATAATAAATATTAATATAGAAGAATAATTTTAATATAATTATTCTAAATAAACCTAAGGTATATGAAATGCAGATTACTACAATTCATCTTAGAAATACAATGCAGTTTCTGTAATGTTGACAGTCACCTTTCTGTTGAAGAGCAAATGCATGAGAATATCCTAATGATGGTTAGAAATTCAAAGTGTCTATCATTTACTTTCTGAAGAAACAAAACTCTTTGGCAGGAAATAGTTTCAGGATTAGGAGATTGGTGCTGCCTACGGTGGAATAATACTTGCTAATGATTTTGCAGGTGAGTTGAACCCACTAATTTATGAAATGGAGTTGGAGAAATCTTGTTAAGAAGAAAACAAGTTAGAAAATTTAATTTTCATTTTAGTACAACTGAGGAAGATAATCAAACTGAAGGGATTTCTGAATTTGGACTTTGTTATGTTTAAACAAGTTTGAGGAAAGTTTCTAAATTTAGAACCCTAAGCAGAAATATATGTATGATTTTATGTCTGAAACTGATTTATGACTTTATTTCCTTTCCTTAAAATGTTTCCTAGGGAGAGGAAAAACTAATTGGCTGGTGTTCAGAATTGAAAGAGGAATGAAAAATGGAAGGATGTGCATGATTAGATGCTAAATGACTAGATACTAAATGAACTGCAGGAACTTTTGTGTTTGACAAGATAGAACTGAAGTTAATCTACTGCTTTCCAATTGTGTAAAAAAAAAAAAAAAAAAAAAAAAATTTTTAGTCTGCTAGGCAGTGTTACCAGAAATTTAGAGAGTAAAAATTTAGGAGTCAAAGTTGCCCTCTTATAACAAAATATCTTTTTCTGGTGCTGCATTACTGCCATTAGCTCCAATTGAAATAGCCTTAAGATGTGAGGCTGAGGCAGGAGGATTGCTTGAGCCCAGGAGTTTGAGGCTACAGTGAGCCATGATGGCACCACTGTACTTCAACCAGGGTAAACAGAATGAAACCTTGTCTCAAATTAAAAAATAAAATAAATAAAAACTTTTTTAAAAGTTATGAAATTTTGAAATGGAAAAAGAATAGCAATAATAAGGCTCAAATAGTAATGTCATTTCTATTCAACCAGTGACTCCACTGAGAATAGGTAGAAAAAAGTACTATTTTGAAAGTTGCCAATGACCTCTTAATTGCCAGATCTCTATAATATTTCATCCTGTTCATTTTATACGTTCTCTTCTATGTTCTTCTTTGATTAAATATTTGTGTTTAAAAGGTATTAAGTACCATGTATCAGGCACTGTGATATATCTTAATCTGTCACTAATTCCCTTAAAGTACCCCATGCCCAACCTCAACCAAGTGAATCTTCTTTCCAATTTGTACCCGATGGTGGCATGCCTATATGTTTTCATTTATTCTTTTAGCCCATCCTGTTACATGTTGAAACCTTGTTCACCTCAGATACTGACTCATTTATGAAGCCTTCCCCATACCCACCTTCCTTCCCCCATCAGATGTGTCCCTCTCTTGTTTAAATTCCTATAGCACATTCTATTTTGGGTTATCCTTCATGTGAACATGCTTTGTCTGCTCTTCTAAGAAAGCAGGGTCTGGGAATAAGTTTTGATTACCTGCAACTCTATGGTGCCTAGCTACATATATGTATTATAGCTGTTCAGCAATTTGATTTTAGTGAAGAAATAAGTTATTTTCCAGAGTTATAAATCTATCTACCTACCCTTCTCCACCAGCCAAGTTCTCAATATATGTGCAAATGCTAATTTGTTTTTTTAAAAAAATCTTTATAATAATAGTAAATATACTATTCAAATCTTTAAATCTACAAAAGGTATTGTGAGCGTAAACGTCCTTAAATGTATACTAAAAGCATGGTTAGCACAGCAAAACAAATCTTTAATGGAGACATTGTACCTGCTTTCAATATTATTGCATTCTAGCAGGAGAAGGCACCTTACACATATGAGAATTTATCTTGTTTCAAGCCACTCTTCTAGGGACTTTCATCTTTGGTATATCATTTGATGTTTATACTATATGAGAATTTTACACTGAGAAAACCTAGGCTCACAGATGTCACCTGAATGGCAGAGATTTTTTTTCCATATTACCATCCTCTCTTTGAAGAGTAACAGAGGAAGGGAAAGCATTGTAAAAACACAAAGTCAGAGCTATCAGAATAGTTTCAAGTTGTTTTGTGATTCATCTTTCCAGCTTTTTAAACTTTTAGGTTAACATCCCAAACTTTTGATAACTTAGTAAAGTTTGTACATCTTCTCCGCAAGTACATACAGAAGCATACACATATAATTTTGCATACAAATGCAGGTGTGTATTCACTAAAGCTGTCTTTACAGAATGGTTAAAGAACATCTATTTGTGCTCCCCTGGACAATATGTATGTCCTTTGTTAGCCCTTACATTTCCAGTACTTGAGATGAGGTTTTCCTTCTATTGTTCTCCCTGCTTTAAGACCTGAAATGACAGCCCTTCACTAACACTGACATGAAGACAGCTGATGACTAGGAAGCAAGTGCTAGTGAAAATAGTGACTTGAAGAACCTTGATTCACAGAAAAGGCAGGAAAGGGAGCTCCGAACATTACACATTCCAAATGACTTATTGAAGGTTTTCCAATCAAAGCCATTTTTACAAAAAAGAAACTGTTCTCAGACTTAAGAGTATCGTACTGCCACAGATGTGGGAAAACATTGCCAGCAGTTGACTGGTGTAGTCCACTTTGGAATATATTCGGTTCTCTTAGGATGGACTTATTAACTGTCTCAATATTAATATTTCTTTATGGTAATGCCATCTGTAGTAATATATTTGTTTTTGCCAAGTTAAGGAAAGAATGATAATTTATGTTCATCCCTCCTAGGTTCTAAAACAAGTGCCAGCCTGAAAGAGCTGCATATCATTTTAGATACATAAAAATGCATTCAGATTCTCAGCTGATATTTAAAGGGACTGGTACTAGCAAGCATGGTTCCTGTTGATGTATTCAAAGAGCATTCAAAGAGGTGTGACAAGAACAACATTAGTCTGGAAAAAAAAAAAACAGAAATGGAAAGATAGAAAACTCGAAAGGACAACTTAAGCTGTTACTTTCTTTACATTTCCCAAATACCTTCTTTTGTACCAAAATAAGATTATAACTATATAAGCATCCAAAATAAGTAAAATGCCATGAAAACTTTATAATATGCTCCATATCAGGTAAGTTTATATTTTATAGATTTTATAATTAAAAATTTATTTCTGGTAAAATATACATAAAATTTACTGTTTTAGCTATTTTTAACTGTATAATTAACAATGTTGGGCCACCATCACCACTATCAGTTTTCAGAACCTTCTTATTATCACAAACAGAAATTCTGTACACATTAAACAATAACTGTTCATTCCCCCAGCCCCTGCTAAACACTGTTCTCCTCTCTGTGCCTATGAATTTGCATATTCTAGCTACCTCAGAAGTGGAATCACACAGTATTTGTCCTTTTGTCTCAAGCTTCTTTCACTTAGTATAAATGTTTTCAAAGTTCATCCATATTTCAGCATGTATCAAAACTTCATTCCTTTTTAAGGCTGAATACTATTTCATTGTATGTATATAACACATGGTAATTTTGAATTGCAAAACACTTTCAGTACATTATTTCTGTTACATTAAACCTGGCTAGCATATAACACCACCATATTATCTTCCATAGATGTCAAGTAATGTACATTATGAAGGTGCCATGATTTATTTGGTCAAAACCCATTGAAAAACATTTACTTAATTCCAAATTGTTTTGTGACTTCAAGCTATGTGGTAATAAACAAAGTAAATTAATGCATATGTCTTTATATGTTGGTACTTTTACTTTTGATCAAAGAATGCTTGGAGTGGTATTGTTGGGTCAAAGATTATGCCCAGATATTTACAGTTTGAATACTCTAAATACTGTAGTACACAGACTATAAAAATCCTAACATTCTGCAACAGATAGTATTACTGAATGTTCTAGAACCCTTTCATACTATTTTAAAAATGAATGCAGATACTATAAGGAAATTCACTGAACATGATCCGAGCAAGGAAATATTCTCACTTTTTTCATTTCCAGTTCATGGAGGAAATATTCACAAGTATTGAGAAAATTAAAGTCTCTCAATCATGCATTTTGTCATCATAGATGACAAAGTGCATCATAGATGTCAGTTAAGTCTTGTAATAACAATATGGAATAGTAGAAACATCTCTAGATAGTTTTTAGGAATTGTGTTTGTTTGCACCAGCAATAGGTTATTCGTATCAAACCTAATCTAAAATTTGTTCTTTTTTTTGTTCAAATTTATGTACCTATATTATGGTAAATATTTTATTTTTTTCTTAGTTTCTCTTTAATGTATTATTTTTAGTTTATTCTGAAATAGAATAATAAAGCCTAGTGATAAGAGTGTCTTATTTAAGCTAAACTACAAAATATTTGGCATATGTGAAGTATAAACAGAACTGGCAAGACTTTTAACCATCCTCCTCAGCAGAAGACAGTCTCTATTGCATTGGCCAGGAGAGAAGCAGAAGACTTGCTGGAGATTGCATCAGTTTTTAATTAAACACTAAAATGCTAAAAGGGCAAAGATGGAGCAACATGTCTTATATATTTGAGTAGCTACTCAAAACTAAAGGGTTATAAGAACATTTATTTAGTCGGACAGACACACTCCATAGTGTAGCTGACCCTAGACATGTCACAACTGCATTTTAAAGTATGCTTTTTCTTCAGTTGATTGGGGTGGAGGGAATTATTAATAAACCTTTATCCTATGGTTTACCTCTATCTTTTTGGTTGTTTGATGAAACCCTCTTTGAAAAACAGATGTAAAACAAATCAGCATTCTGATCTTGGCCTGAATAAGCAACACCATGGCCACATCTTCTTAATGCGCTGCTGTGGTTATGAGACCAAAGGGTAGAAGCAGCAGTGTTTTGGTCATTGCAATAGTCACAGCAACATAGCCTGCTGCATTCCTCACTTATATACTGCAGAATCTGACCGAATAAACACAGAAAAGTCAGTAATACCTTTAATACAATTCTTGCACAACTCTCCATGATCTTTCATACTCAGCTTCTCTGATAATTGAAATGTAGGAGAAAATAACCAGAATGTTAAGACCTCTTATCCATTTACAAAATGTGATTTTGCTGGGACTTGCAGAAATAACATTGAATCTGAAATTGGTGAGCATCCAATGGAATCACTAGAAATAATCTGTCAAAATCACTCAAATACAAATTTAGATTTAAAGACTAGAAAATTCTAAAGAGTAACTATGGTAATATAATATACAATTTAGTAAAGGAATATGATATATATATATGGGTTTCTATTTATAAGGTATACTCACTGAAGAATAATGGATTTTTAAAAACAATTTATTCTGAAAAGACTGTTTTACCACTTTTTTAAACTAGTGCCATAAAAATAAATTATGACAAGTCACTGTCATCCAAGTTAGTCTCTCATGTGGCTCTCAAGGAAGTGAGTAGCTCTTGGGGAAATGGCTTTCTCAAATTTGTGCTTTTCCGCAGTGAGTCAAGCTGAAACAAAATGAGGCTGATATTCTTAACTATTTGTTACATGCCCATATTTATAAGAATTACCTAATAATCAGTACAAAGGGTTTTATAACTAAAAATGTACCTGTTGAGACTCTCCGTTGATAAAAGTTGGCTAACATACAGCTGGTGATCCTATAGAAATCTAAATTACATTTTTTTCATCTTCTCCAGATTAGAGAATAACTCAGGATTTCAAAGCAAAGCATGAAAAAGTAGCATTTGACATATTTTATCAATGTTAAGATTTCTGGGGAGCTTATCAGCATCATATACTCTAAGTACTCAATAAATATAAATTGTTATTTCATAAGTAAAATATCAACAACATAAAAATTTCTGTAACTCAAGTGGCCACTATGGTATAGGGCTTTACTTACTATAGGAGATTACAAAATATTAATTGAACAACAAAATGAACTAATACCATTTATTTTTGAAAGCTATCCCCCAATACAAAATGATTGGTATTCTACACAAACTCATTGTGATTCCTTTTGTAGATGTGGTAGGAGTGAATTATAGATAAAACTACCCTCTCCCCTGGTTCTTTTAAAACTATACTCTCTTCCCTCTGGGGTATAAGTTGAAATTTAGAAGTGAATCATATTTTACTGGAATTTATCTAGTAAGTAGTTCGAGACACTTAACCATGCACCGTCTACTTACCCAGGGCAGAAAACAAGACATTCCCATTTTCAACTACAGCAGATGGGGACTTTTAGAAAACTCAGAATGCAAGACAGAGACTATAACGATAGAGTATTAGTCAGCACTTCTTTTGTCTGCATATCTTTTTCAATCTCATTTATTGTAAAGAACACAATCATAGTTAAGTACAGTTACTATCCATTGAAAATGTTTTCAACCTGCATACAGGTGTGAGATAGTGGGCCCGTCTGTCACATCTTCACGAGATGTGTTGGAGTGACATTTCACCACAAAATTCAAACCTGACACTAAAATTATCTGACATTAAACAGTCCATCAAATAAGAGGATGAATGTTGGCATCTTGCTCATCTATTTAGAAAAGAAAAATCACTAACATTTTTAGGCAATACTTAAATGTTTAAATTTTTTCCTAATAAACAAAATGGAAAATGAAATAAAATGGCATTGCGGCGTTATGAAAGCAAAGCAATTAGGTTAATCTCAAAATGTCTGACTGTAAAGTTGTAACAATTTTATTCTCAGAGCTCTCAGGCAACTTTTGATCATTTTCAAGTTCAATCAAGAAGCTCTAACCATTATCATGAATATATTCTGATCACTGGGCTTTCATCCTCCCTTTTGCTATTTATTTTTAATTTATTTATTCGGGGACATTTTGGCTACCACTTATATCCAGATCATGTCTTTCAGGAAATGAATTTGGGCTTTGAATCATACCTTTACCACTTTACTAGCTGTGTGATTTATACATTACTCAACCTCTGTGAGTTGTTTCCTGATATTTAAAACAGGAAAATCACCGAGTTGTGGTGAAGATGAAAGAAGATAACATAAAGGAGAACTTAGTGAAGTGTCTGAAATATACATGGTAAAGGTTAATGTTTTCCATTTTTATCATTTTTATTTCCACTGACAACTTATATAGCCAGACCTCATTACTACATCTTTTCCCAAATGTTCATGAATTACTTTTTCTACCCCTCCCCATGTAAGTTAAACTAAGCCTTGAAATGACCCTGAATCTCACTGGAAAATGTCTTAATGTAGATAGTGCCAGTGTCAGGAGAGGTTGTTAGGCTCTGATCAGCAGTGGCTGTGGGAATTAGACCTAGCTTCTATTTTTAACTCTCAAGTAGTTGATTAGATCACCTGGCAAAAGTCAACTGGCTATTAATGCTTCATCTTATTTTCTTTGAATTGTACCACATGTCTAATCACTTGTTTCACTGGCTCATTATCAGAAATGATATTACGGGCATTAAATAAGGGTGCTTATTTCAGAGGCAAAGTGTCATATAAAATAGGAATGTCAAAAGCCTTTGAAGATCCTGCTATTTGGCTAACTCAAATAGTTGTTGTTGTTTCAATGTGTAACTATTGGAGAAGTTTCATATTATTAAGTTGTCCAAAACTAAAAATTAAACTGTAACTCCACTGTAGGTCATACTCTTGTTGGTCTGTGATACCTTTCTATTTTACTGAAGCCCAAAGAATTTACAGAGACTGTGCAAGCATTAGTATTCAGGGACTTATTACTAGGTGCTACTGATTAGATTTGGTGAATAGCAAAACTGTTAAACTAAAATTAAAAAAAAAAAATAGAGCCTCACTTAATGTGGAACCTTTACTAGTAGAAACACCAGCCTATAAAAGCTGCATTTTTAATGATATACTTACATTAGTATGATGACAATTTTTGTTGGGCTTGCAAAGCACACAATTTTACATTTTTTTCTTATATGGCTTTCTGTTATTGATACAGGCCATTTGGGTTTTAAAAAACAAGTACAAAAACTGCCTGGGACCTTACATTTAATATGTCAATCACAGCTATTCACAGGGGAGAATTTTTGTGGTGAGCAAGAACTGCAGCCAAATTTGTTAATAATTTACTGCCATTAGTAGCGTCTCTTCATGTGTTCCTGAGAATAGAATAACTTCATTCTTTCAAGTAAAAAGTATAAATCATCAGTATAAGTTTGTCTTAAATCTCCAAGCCAATATTGTTAATCCCTATTTAAATGCTGAATTGATTGGCTGTTTGCCAAAGGCTTGAGGGGTAAATTTGGGGCATAGTCTGATTTTAAGATGAGATGTTGGAAACACTGAAAATACCTGCTTTAAACATATATGTACATAGAAGTACACATATATTTTATGTATATTGTAAACTATATTTAACTAATTATGTATATATGTATCTATGTATGTATTCATTAATATTTTCTTCCTATTTCAAATATTTAATTCCTTGAAAGTTTGATTTGATTTAAAATAAAGAGACAAGTGCTTGGAAAAGCATGTGAAAAATCTTTGTTTCCAGCACCAAGTTCAGCAAGGAAAACTTATTTTTTTCACTGGCAGTTTGTTTTTCAAAGTTACAAGAATATGTTTAAGATTTTTAAAGTGATTTATTTAATGAATGAGTATGACTATGAATTTACCTATTTCAGATTGCTATATGTGTCATATTAATTTTAAAGTATATATTTATCTAAGCTTTTCTGAACTAGATCTTACCAGGTTATAACTACTGTCCAAGTATGTGAGAACAATAGCATAGTTGCCTTTCAGCTTGAAAAATGCACCTGTTTCATTTTGTTATTTTTTTAATCCATAAGTTATTTGGCCTTCCATCAGCTTTTCTGTCTTGAGGAATACATTGTCCAATGCGTAATAAATTATTTTGTACATCTATGTTTCATGCCATCATTTTTTAGTGTCTCACAAAGTTCTAACTTGGAAGGTTCTCATTTAAATCAAGTTTTTCAGAATACAGACTTGTTCTTTGTGAATTGTCAGATCTGTTTGTTAGGTATTTCTCCCTTTTTATTTTGGAGAATGAGTAGAGAAAGGGAGGAAGGAAACTGTACCATGGGACATTTCAGTTCTTTTTCTATACTTCCTGCTAGTAACATGCCTTCTCTTAGGAAAGTTAGAAAGTTGAGAACTGCAGTTAAACAGCCCCAAGGTAGGACGTAGGCCAAAAATACTAAAATTTGTTCAAGTACAGTGAGAGAACCAAACTTGGTCTGGCATTTAATTTAGTCTTCCTCACTACCCTAACCCAAGTAGTATACTTTTAACTAGATTCTTTAAAAATAGCCATTTGTTGATTAATGGCGCCTATTTTTGATTCTACTTCATTTTAACTTTGTTTCATAACACTATTATACAGAGGCTTATTTTAACAAATGCCATGAGTTGGATCATTGAGTTTCTCTTCTGCTTTATAACTGATTAGTTCTACAATTCAAAAATGCTTAAAGGCCAGAACTGTCAATTAGAAGATATAAGCACAACAGAAGTGATGTTTCTAAAATTAACTCTGGAATACATCTCTCTTAATGTTAAATGCTTAAAATATGGGACTGGGTGCAGTGGCTCATGCCAGTAATCTCAGTGACTCAGGAGGCTGAGGCAGGAGGGTCACTTATGGCCACCAGTTCAAGACCAGCCTGGCCAACATAGTGAGACTCTGTCTCTACAAGAAAAAAAAAAAAATTACAAGTCCAGGCATGGTGGCTCATGCCTGTACTTAGCACTTTGAGAGGCCATGGTGGGGGATCACTTGAGGCCAAGAGTTAGAGATCAGCCTGTACTGTAGCGAGACCCCATCTATACAAAAAAAAAAAAAATGAAATTCCTTCTGGATCATTTCTAGAACACAAATATTTATGACATTTCTTTAGTGTTTTTATTTTTATTAAGTGTTATATACTCATATTTCATATAAACTGTATTAATTTTAATACTAGCTTAGAAATTTTAATTTAGTGTAAATATACCAACTAATGTTGAAATTGCTCCAACTTTAGGGTCAAAATTAATTTAAAGGTTATTGGAGTTACTGTTCTGGTTTCTAGTAATTGGTGTCTCTACTAAATGCATCAGAAAGGCAAAAAGAGCCATGGTTCAGAGTGTCTGCCCTATTAATAATATACTAAGATATAGCTTACAGATATAGATATTAACAAAATGATTTATTTTAGAACATCATTTATAGCCTATAAAATGATTTGCCAACTGATAGACAACCTTTAACAATAAAATATACCTGCTACTTCCTTTTTTGCAAATTCATCATACCACATCAGTGTTATTTCAGTAGTGTGATCAATAGATGACTAATGCTCAATCAATCATTCTCTGTAATTCTCATCTTAACAATTATTAACAAAATATGGAATGGGCAACAATTCTATAGCATTTAATCAGATTTTCATTTAAACTCAAGTATGATCTATATTCCTATAATGCTTTTATATCTACCACTTCACTTAAGTAAAAGAAAGCTTTCTTGAGTTTTTATGTCAGTTTTCAAGTGGATCAGTCTTTTTTAAACATTTTTTATTTAAGAATACTAATTAAAATGTGTGCATAGTTAAATATAAATATTGAAATAGTCTATGAAATACATGATCAAACAAACAAAAGTATGGGAATATCCTTTAAAACATACAAGTTTTGAATATATTTAGATTATTTATGCTAAACTTTATTCATTTGCATACCAGGTCACAGGTGTTGCCTTTACTATTAAGTGTTATAAGATTCTTAGAGTAGAAGATAACATATAATTTTTTTGTAAAATGTTAAGTGCTAAGACTAGACCATTAAACAAAAAATGATGCATACATAGAGGAAAATATTAAAAGGAAATTTAGAAGTCAATTATCAATGGTTAAATCAAGAAGCAGAGAGTCAGTGAGATCACATTTATTTCCAAATTTATTCAATGTGTATATATTACTTGTAGAATTGCGTAAAAAGAAATTCACTTTTGGATATTCTTTACCATCTAAACATTGCTAAGAGTGTGGCTGAAATGTTCACTTTTTATGTAGATTTCTGGAAAATCTAGGCTGACCTTGAAAATATTAAATATAGAAGAAGGTAAGTTTTCCCTCATCCTAAAATTATGATAATAAATTCTATTTTTAAGTATCACATAATTTTCAAAGCATTTTTATAACAACTGTCTACTGGACAATACCAACTCTCTAAAGTTGGTAGAACTAGAATCGTCCTTATTTTGCAGACAGTGAATTCGAAGTTCATGAAATTTAGTAATTTGCTCGCTTAAGCAGTATACACAATTACTAAGTGTTAGAGCAAGAATTCAAGCCAGTTTTGTGCCATGGCCAATCTAGTGCTGCCCTCTATCCTATAGGAACTGATGTGTTTAAGAGTTAAGCACAAACATGGAAATAAACTTGGTCTGCTTCTAGTTACAAATTCACTTACAAACCTCACTGGATCCTGAACTAGGAAAATCTGTAAGGGTTATTTACTTTCATCAACCCAAAGATGAACATGTTAAACAGATTCTTAGATTTAATTAAACTTATTTTTTTTCACCATATCTTTGTGTCTAATCAACAGCTCCTTTTGAGTATACCATGGCTTCATTTAAAGAGTTGGATTGCTTAAAAAATAAACATTGACATTGCTGATCACTTACCTGTGTTAAATATGCCTGTCTAGTTTGCATCGACATAATGCTGACATTCATGAGATTATATCGTTTTATTATACACACACACATTTGCTAGGTCTAATTTAAGTAGTAAGTTTTGGTCCTTACTAGAACATGATTTATATAATTGGCAACCTAAGTGTAAGATGCAGTAATATAATCTATTATTTTAAAAGATAAATGAAATTCACAGAATTCTCTCCTATAACTACATAGGGAAGTTTCAATGGATTTCTACCAAGCTTTTGTTAAGGATAAAATTTTTTGAAAACAGGTCACTTATAAGAGCTGCCTTAGATTTATAATGCTTCTGAAATACCACTATAACCTGCTTTTTAAAATAGCCTGACACCTACTAAGTACCCTTTCGCCGCCTACAAGAAAGCATGAAAAAGAAAGCATTTATATTTTTAATTTTAGTGAAGAGTTCTTGATTTAAGAATTAGTCATTTGCTGTCATTTGAATTCCAAGTATGTTGTAAGTACTTGAGGTTCTTTCTGTATGAATTTTCAGTGGAGTTTTTACATTTTTCATCATTAATTTCATCCTTCACTTGGGATCAGCCAAATCAAAGAGTTTATGTTCTACCCTTTCTTAGTTCTCTTCATTGCAAATACTCAGAACGTTCTCAAAAATATCATGGCTTGATACTGTTTACTGACAACCGATAATGCCAGAAATTAGTGATTCTGGTTTTCAGTTGAAAAAGCCAAATGAGAAACTGAAGAAATAGCATTTTTCCTCCATTTAGCTGACCAGCTATTCATATCAGTGATCATTAACTTTTGAGGCTAAGGATACAAATGTTAATGTTTTGTGTATTCACAGAAGTGAAAAATAAGGTAACAGTTATTGTGCTTACTCTGTGCTAAGCACTGTTCTAAAACCAAATGAATTTCTCCTAAGAGCCCTAAAAGGTAGGCATTATTACTACCTTTTTGACAGATGGGAAAATTGAGGCACAGAACAATTGAGTAAAGTACCTGTAGTCACACAGCTAATAAAGCACACAGATAGGATTTAAACACCAGGTGGTCTGTTGTGAGACTCCACATTCCACTGCTATTGTTATTTATAAGGGTTTGGATCCCTACTCTTTGTTGTGTGCCCATTTAATTGCTTTGTGGAAAGAAAGGGAAGGAGGAGAGAGAGGGAGGAAGGCAGGAGAGATGGCAAATTCCTGCTCGCTGGTTGACATGGTGTGCTATAATTTATAATGAAGTTCGATTTAAGGACTTGTAAAGATTTCAATAGAAAATAGTCTTAAATGTTCAGTAGTGAAGTATGTGGTAATATTATCAGATGGAGATAGCACGTGAATTTCAATTTAGTAATAACCATAACTGAAATACAATAGCAGTCTTATATTTGGAACAAATAAAATTGAAGTAACTTTTAAACTTTTCAGTTCAGGGGTACATGTGCAGGTTTGTTATATAGGTAAACTTGTGTCATGGGGGTTTGCTGTACAAATTATTTCATCACCCAGGTATTAAGTCTAGTACCTATTATTTTTCCAACTTGAGTAATTTTCACAGCAATAATTCTATCTTTTCTTAAAATTATTAGGTATTTTTTCACCCCCAACATTCTCAGCTTATTTAATATTAATAAAAATTTACTTTTTATAAAAGTCCACAAATTTTAGTAAGGTTTTAAATTAGGCTTAAATTATGAGAGGAAAAAAAACAAATTTAGAGCTTTTAGCCAAAGGAAAGCATCTTCATCCCACTCCAGCCCACCCCTGCTCATTTCTGTCATAACTGTTTCCCTAAGAAGGAAGAAATTTTTCTGATTGGTCAGATTTAACTGAATATTCACTGAGCCATATTTTACTATTGCATAGGGTCACTATGTACTTAAAGATACAAAGCAGGCTGGATGCAGTGACTCACGCCTATGTAATCCCAGCACTTTGGAAGGCTGAGGCAGGCAGATCACTTAAGACCAGGAATTCAAGACCAGCCTGGCCAACATGGTGAAATCCCTTCTCTACTAAAAATATTAAATACAAAAAATTAGCCAGGCACGGTAGGGTGTGCCTGTAATCCCAGCTACGTGGGAGGCTGAGGCATGAGAACCACTTGAACCTGAGAGGTAGAGGTTGCAGTAAGCCGAGATGGCACCACTGCACTCCTGAGTGACAGCAACAGAGTGACTCTGTCTCAGAAAAAATAAAAATAAAAAAAGTACAAAGCAATAGTGCCCACATTCTTATTTGTCCAGCTCCTGGTCTTTTGAGAGCAAGTGCAGTGAGTATCCTTGAAGCCTGGACCTTCAAGGTCCTCTCCTCTCTTCCAGTCCATGCACCAGTGTGGGCTTCATCCAGAAGAACAATGGGCTCATTTCTGTCTTTTGCCTGTTGGTCCCATGCAGATGAGTCAGGTTTCATTTGGGGCCTAGCAAATCTTACATGCCCTCTTCTCAGCATCTTCCTTTATATATGTTTCAGTAAATATTAACATGCTCTAAATATGCCCTTGCCATAACTCTGAACTCAGGATTACCAGAAAGTAATTCCAAAGCTGAGACATTTTCAGTATCTTAATCAGCAGATAATTTGTACTTACATTAACATTGACTATTATTCACATGTTCTTTTGCAATTTGAATCTATTTCTGTCTACAAGTACTTAAAATAGATATAGATTTTAATCAAGATACTTTAGGACTTTTATTACATATTTATTATGTACCTTATTTCAGGCATTTATTGTAGTAGGTGCTGGCAGTAGAATGTTAAACAGAATGGTATAAAATCTACATTCTAATTTTCAAACAAGATTGTTATGAAAGTGTACTTAAAATTCAAACAGGAAAAGAGGGCTGGGCACAGTGGCTCACATCTGTAATCCCAGCACTTTAGAAGACTGAGATGGAGGAGTACTTGAAGCCTGTAGTTCAAGACCAGCCAGGACAACATAGCAAGACCCCATCTCTACAAAAAGCACTTAAAAAAAAAAAAGCACTTTAAAAAAATTAGCCATGTGATGCATGCCATAGTCCTAACTACTCTGGAGGCTGAGGTAAGGGTATCACTGGAGCCTAGAAGGTCCAGCCTGGGCAGCAGAGCAAGACCCTGTATCTAAACAAACTAACAATACAAAGCAAAACAAACAAACAAAAAACAAGAAAAGGGTACAGAAATTGTATGCAAAAAAACAGTTTAATATGCATGTTTGGCATTTTAGAGATAGAAGATATCTAACGCAGAAGCTTTACAAGATTAAAGATGGAGTGTCACTTCAGCTGAACTTTGTTTTGTTTAAAACAAATGTTTGTTTATTCAAACCAAGCCGCAAAACCAAACAGTAATTATCCAACTTTATAGTTTCTCACTTAAGATAGAATGCTTTTACTTATGACTTGCAGTAATATTAATATTTCAAGAAACTAAGTTACATCAGCATTTTTGAAGTTAGGTTACTCCAGTGATGAAAATTTCAAGAGTTTCCCATCAGTTTTATTTCATGTGTATAAAATTGGATTAAAATGTTACAGTTTTAAGTGAAAAACTATTATATTGACTATTGATTCTGGGGTTCCAAGTTCTATCAGAAGGTAGATCAGAGAAATCCCCAGCTCAAGAACACACCCAAATTTTAATTATGAAATTATTTTTCTTGGTAGATTACATGTTGATATCCCAACATCTGCAATGCCAAAGGATGTTGTCAAGTTATTATCAGCATTCAGTTCAGCACTAGGTTTTGAGAATTTAGAAGTTTTTTCACTACTTTTTTTCCTCCTACTCCATGACAGATTGCTTCCAACTCTGAAAGTATCTTGACTCATTCATGTACCATACATTCAAGAAATACATACAGTTGAGTTACTGATCACATATACTATTCCAGATATGGTACTGGTCACTAAGGCATCAAAGATCACTAAGACACAGACTTGGTTCTCAAAGGGTCCCCAGTGTAGTGAGACTCTGCTGCTTCTTACTCTTCAAGTAGTATCAATTACATGCAACCAGAAATAACAGGGAGTTAAGTAGCATTTGTATCACAATTAAATATAGATTGGGCCATGTAATCTCTCAAAAATCAGATTCAGTCAAGGCAAGCATACACTCTTCTTTGGGATTTGCCCTTGATGAGTATCATTATCTATTCTTGAGACATCATAATAGAAGTTAGTGAGCAATTCATCAAATACAGCCCTATGGAAGCCAAAATGAATATTTTCTTCTTTAGTAATTGACTTTCTAGACATTGCTAAGGCGTTTAAAGTTTCCCTGCCAAGAAATCTCCAGTAAACAGCAGTGATGGTAGGCACAGGCTATTTACTGCCATGAGTTGAAAAAAAATTAGTGAGCTACTTTTTGATTGCTTGTCAAGCATTTTGACATGTTAGGACAGAAAGCTCTGTTTAAATGTAAAGAGCAGTTTGTGTAGAATTGCTTTAGGTCATCCTAATGAGGAAGTGATCTATCAAGTGAAAGACTGGAGTATAGGAGAACTGCCATGATGTAAGATTGATTTCTGCTAAAGAGACCTTAAATTTGGCTGTGTTTTAATTTGTGGTTTCTTCCAATCATTTGTAAATTACCCACAGTAAGTACCCAATATAAAGAGCTATTCAAATTTACTTTCTAGCATACTCACATTGGGGATTTTTTTTTCCTTCTTTTCTCTGTTTCTCTCCCAGATCAAAAGAGGAGCAGTGGGTCTCAAGGTTTAGGGATGGGGTCCACTTGGAGTGACTGACTCAGTAAGCCTGAGTGCAACCTTGGGCCTTCCAGTTTTAACAAGTTCCTAGAAAATGCTTTTGCTGCTGGTTTGTGGTTCACATTTGACCAAATACTGCTGAAACAAAACTATTGGGGGAGGAGGAAGAAAGAACTAAGAAGCACTAAGCCAGCCCCGAACTTGCTCACCAAACTGTCCAGTCAGCTGTGAATGTAATCACTGCTGCTCAGGAACCTATTGAAAGTATGTTCAGCTCTCCGAATCTGGGGTTCTGCATCCGTGGATTCAACCACCAGATTGAAAATATTCAAGACAAAAAAATAAAAGATAACTATTACAAATAAAATAATAGAGTATAGCAACTATTTACATGGCATTTACTTTGAATTAAGTATTATAAGTAATTTAGAGAGGATTTAGAGTGCCCGAGAGGTATGCATCCCTGGATTTTGGTATCTGCAGGTTTTGATATGGGAGTGTCCTGGAACCAATCGCCCCGTGCATGCTGCCAGGTGATGACTGTAAATGGTCCTCTGAATCAGTCACTGGCTGAGGGATTTAGAAAGAACAATCCTTACCTTTCTGCTTAAGCTCAGGCTCACAGTTTAATCTTTTAACCTCCCTCTGCTTCAGTCTTTCTAAGTTTCAAATAATGGTAATTTATTTCCTCTGTTATTAAAAAACAAGACCAAAAACACCACAAACAAAAGCTTATCAAGACTGGCAGGGTACGACCTGTATATTTTTAGCTTCTTAAATTTGTCCTATTACTATTTAAAATTAAGAGAATATATTTTTCTATTTATAAATATATTTATATTTAAATATATGCAAAATGATGCCTATTCTTTACCCAACATTAGTTATAAAGAAAAAAAGCAATTCCACACAAAAATAATATTGCAACAAAAACATGATAAATGTATTTTGTGAAAGAACTACAGCTGCCTCAGACACAATGAGAGGCTATGAAAATAAAGGAAAACCATTTGAGCTCTAGTTAGAGACTCTGTAAGTAGTGAGCACAAATTTCTTTGAAAGAAAAAGAAGAGGAGTCTGATGCAGGTAGACAATCCAATTCTAGTTACTGTCTTTGTTTATTTGTGATAGTCCATAATCTAAAAAGGTGCAAATACTATTAACTAGCCTGAGGACAAGGTGGCAACTGCATTTCATTCTGAAATGGAAAAATCTAAGGAAGGCAGAAGAAACAGTTGCATGAGAATTATTACTCACTCAATTATTTTTCCTCAAAAAGTTGTGTATTTTTTTTTGAACTTTGGGGAAAGCATATATAAGAATTTCTATTGACCCTGAACAGTCCATGTATTTACCCAGAAATATTTGTATATCTTTCAACTGCAGCATGATTACAAAATAGATTACAATTCTACTGTAGAAAGAAAATATGTTTTTATATAATCTATAACTTACCTGGGTAGCTAGAAAACACACATACACACACACACACACTACATTTTAATCCTGGCATCTCAGTCAACCCCCAAATCTGAGTGGTTCTTTCAAATAGTGCGTCTGAGTCTGCAACTTTACCTTTCCTTCTCTAAGATGTGTCAGGGCATATGGCTGGAGGAACTTAGTACATAGACCTAGACAGACTCAGGGTTTTGGGGACCAGTCATGAAGGGTCTGAGGGATCTGTAGGCCACTTCCTTTGATAAAACTCTGTACCAACTCTTTTCTTACCAAAATTTCCCCCAAATAACAAGGTTTAGGTTTTTTTTTTTTTTTTTAAGCTTCTTACTCATAACCTTCTTTCATGGCATACCCTGATTTTTTTTTCCAAGGTAGAAAATTATTTGGATGTATCCATCTAATTCTCTGATACAGTAAAAGAGAGCTATAAACTTTTAGCAAAATTTATCTCTATGAAGATTTTAGACTTTGAAGCTTAACTGGCTAAATTTTTCCAATACTTGCTCTCTACTGTCTGAAGGGTAGACATTTCCTTGCCTTTAAGAGGTGGAAAGTCACAAGGGAACAAGTCCTTAAACAGATCATCTAAAAAGCCCTTTCTAATCTACACCACCTCCAGCACCACCAAAAGTCTTCAGTTTTATCCACATATTTGTTTCTGTGTGATAATCAATATATTTTTGAGTTAGTGTATTTCCCAACCCCCTCCCCACCCCACCCCCCACCGCCAACAACTAGAATGCAAATCCCATGACATCAGGGTCTTGGCTTTTTATCATTTTTTCATTGCAGGACCTACCTACAACAATTACTGACACGTAGGAGCCACTCAGTAAATACTTCTAGAATGAAAGAAAATAAAAAGGTGATGTATCCTTACAGATTATCCACTGCAAATTTTGGCTGCTACCAAGCATGCATCTTTTGCTTGAGTGCTACTGCCTCAAATAGGCCTTCTGCTGCAGACATACTTATCTATTCACAGTTCTTTTGAACCACCATTGCTCTTTATGTTTTCTTGCTTTAAATCATGCTGTTGCCACTGCCTAGAAGGTTCGCTTCTGAACCTTCTTGTCTTTCACACTCCTACATTTCCTCAAAACATAAATCAGATGTCCTGCTCTCCAAAAGTGTTTCATGATAAACTTGTTCTTTCTCTATGTCCCTATGCTGATGTATAACCCCCATACTCTATGCTGGCCCTTAACCCACTCTTTATACTATTCTCTCTGATGGAAACTCATTACAGATTTTGCTAAGGGAGCCATTGAAAGCAGGGACTGTTTGCTATTTCTGGCAGCAAAAGCAAAATGCCTGGTGCATAACAACTATTCATAAACATTGAGTAAATGAACAACAGCCCACCTTATTTATCTCTCACACTACTACTCTTTATTGTTTTAAACTTCTATAGTTATCCTGGGGAAATATGAGAGTAATGAGTCTTCTTGAACATCAGGTGCATGGGCATTTATGGCAATATCCAGCTTGAAGATGAACTACATCAAAGTTTCAAGACTAACTAGAATTCTCAAGGAGAAGGAGAGAGGCATTCAAGCTTATTTTGGAGTAGTAAATAACAGTGAATCTGGTGTCCAGACTGCCACAAAGACAACCACTGCCATATTAAGCTTCTCATACTAAGAACAGTATCAGGTATATGGTAGCAGATCCTGATAAAACTCTTCAGAAACTGTTTCTGCACTTTATCTCATCTGGCAGCTCTTGGTGTGTGCTGAGGTAATATATTAAATTTATGGTGTAATTAGTTTAGAAATTATTCCTGTAGGGAACAAAGATGGTCAAGAGTCAAAGCTTGATCTAAAGTTGATAGCCTGGGAGACAGGTCGAATTTGGAGGTGTTACAGTAGCATATGTGGCTTAGTATCAAATAGGTCAAAATATTTATGACCCATCCTGCACACAACCCAGAGACAAATGACTGGGCATTGTGAGAGAGAGTGGGTGTCTTGGCAGAAAGGCATTACATCTGTTTCTTCCCCATCTATGAGTGAATTGTGCATGCTATGACAAGGAGGCTTTTTTAAATATGAGAAATTTGAGGCAAAAATGATAGACAAAAAGGGTGCAGAGAAACAAGGTGAGTAGTGAAAGGCAGAAGTGGTGTATTGGCAGGCCTGGAAATCAGCTGTAATTTGAGTTAATTAAATGTGGCATAAAACATTTGTAGGAAAAGGTTGATGAGATCCAATTAATGGGCAAAATAAATAATTTTCTGAACATTAACATTTGGGCCATATCAAAGATGAAAGTGGTATGTGATCAGAGATTGAGAAAATGAATATGATAATTCTTTTGTCACATGAGGAAATCTGAGGTGAGACTGAGAACCCTGTCTCAATGTAAGGAAGAGATTATCTTCAGGAAATGGCAGTTGCATAAAACAAGGGAGACTCAGGGGCATGAGCAAGTGGATAAGAACTAGTCTGATTTATTCATAAATGATCTTACTCCATTTACTTCTATTCCTCAGATTTCTTGGGAATTGATAAGTATATTTTCTCCATAGTACTTCTTGAGATGTAGAACCTCTAACATCAATACTGATTATTGAGTTTTGTTGTTTTTCTCTACCTCAGAGATTTTTATTTTAAAGCAGCAGTAAGGAATCTATAATTCACAGTAGTAAACTATAATCTACAAACCAAACCCATTCTTAGATAAGAATGCTCTTTACATTTTTAAAAGGGAAAAAAAAGGGAAAAAATGAAGAATATGTGATTATGTAGTCCACAAGAACAAAAATATTTATTGCCTGCAGGGCTTAAATTTAAAGGTAAACATTACAGAAATCCTCACATTAGAATTACATGTAATATAATTATATGTAATAAACGTAATCATATTACATTATAATGCATTAGCCTCTAATGTAAGAATTTAATTTGAATGTGAAGATTTCTCTAATTGCATATATATAAACATACACATACAGTTTTATATGAGAGAATAATTCTATCTTACATATTGTATGATTTCACACCTTTGAGGATAGATTGCTAGATAAAAGAGATAGGAATAAACATTTAGCAGTTTCATAGTTCACTGGGGTCAAGAAGAAAGAGGAGTGTGGCAAGTTCATTTTCTTTTTGCAATTACAACATCAGAGAAAAAATGAAGGGAAAAAAAGTGAATCAGAAACCTGATTATAGGCGATGCATAGAGAGAGAGAATGAACAAGGCAATAAAAGGGTGTAACTAGCTTCCCTACGAGTTCTAATGCTAGGAGGAAAATGAAAAATAAAAATGTAGGTCCTGAGGGTGCCAGCTCCACTGCCCCCCAGTCCCTAGCAAGTATTAGAGAGGGTAAGAACTATCTGCTAAACTTTTGCCGACTTCTCAAAAGAGACATTGTATAGATAGTCCCTCAAATAGACATAAATATATATCCACATCTATTTTTGATGGTAGCATTTAGCTTCTTATGATTGTGTGTATAAAGCACTTCAAGCATGCTGCTCCTAGTCAAATCCCTGCAGGGCCAAACAAATTAGGGCAGATCAAAGCCAAGAGAGGTGGGAGAGGCTGTGACAAACTGGGAAAGTGTGCCCTTTCTAAAAGGATTAAAATTATATTAAATTAACAGTAAAAAAATAAAGCAGTCAGAAGTCACCAGTTGCGACTCCTGATCTCTTTTTCCTGTGAACCATTCTGATTTTTCAGGTAGAGGGACAGAGAGGGTAGGGCAGGAACTTCTTTCAGTTGTTACCTTCTGGTTTTTCTTTTCTTGCAAATTTTTTTTATTCTTTATGTGTTCATAAAAGTCACACATATGTACACTCTAATAACAATGATTCCATCTACAAAAATCTGTATTACATATAATTATTATATTTTATAATTATTGCATTTGAGAAAAATTTGTTTTCTTCCCAAAGGAGGCCTATATAACTTTAATCCATTAAAATAAAATTAATTTTGAGTAGCACATTAACCAGATATTTTGCTAGGCTATTTCTGGATAATTTCCAAACTAAATTGGCAAATTTTATTTATTTTTAATTGAAAAACAATTATATATATATATATTTACAAGGTACATTTACAGATTTTTAAAATAGTTGTTACCTTCTTGAAACTATTTATTCTAATTGTATTCTAATTCAATTCAGTCCAACCTCAACATCTCTGCATTTCCCCTATGAATCCATCTGCTATCATGGTCTACTCTCCAAATTCTTCTTGATAAATAATATTCTTAGCTGCAATTTTTTAAGCACTCTTAAATTTATACCACTTACTATTTATCAGTGGCATTTAACTCTCACAAATATTATCCACATTTTACAAATAAAAGTTGCACAGTTGGCAAGTGACAATCTAGAATTCAGACCCAAAGGCTTCAAACCAATGGGTCATGCTCCTAATCATGAAGCTAAACCCACCTCAAAGAAGTTTGAGGGAAATGAGAGGCAGATACTGGATCCCATGTATACAACAGCTGTCAGGTGGAAATATCTGACAGAAATGTATTTCCATTGAACTAGTTTATTTCTCTAACCATTGAATTAAGCAATAGCACATCCTTATTAAACATGATCTCTCTTTAAATTTTTGATTATTTCATAAATTTACATATATATGGTAACGTGAATTAAAACATTGCAAAATACCAGTTGAATTGTATTTCAAATAAATATATCACTTTCTTCAACATTAACTTAATGTGCACTATTGTTCATATACTTCTGGATAGTCCACAATTATTCAAATGGTAATTAAAGTGTCAAAATCATTTTTTAACACTTGTTTTTATTAACTCTAATGTCCACGCCCCTAACAAAACAGTCTTCTTTGTTCTTCACATTTTCTGGCTTCTTCAGCTCAACTGAAAGTTGAATTTTTTTTTTTTTTTTTAAGATTCCCTCTACCATCTGCAACAGAAGGTTAGCCTTCTCTTTCAAGAGTATAAGAGCCAGGAGCTGGGTGTGGTGGCTCAGACCTGTAATCTCAACACTTTGGGAGACCAAGGTGGGTGGATTACTTGAGCCCAGGAGTTCAAGACCAGCCTGGACAGCATAGTAAGACCCTATCTCTACAAAAAAATATATTTTAAAAAATCAGCTGGGCATGGTAGTATGCACCTGTAGTCCCATCTACTCAAGTGGACTGCTTGAGCCTGAAAGATAGAAGATGCAGTGGGCCATGATGGCACCACTGCACTTCAGCCTAGGCTACAGAGCGAGACCCTATCTCAAAAAATACAATAAGAAGAGCCATGTCATTCCTTGTATTTATGCCACTTTGTTTTTGCTTCTACTACCATACTGCACTGCCCTACTTTGAACTTAATGTTAGGAAGTACTATGGCCCTCTCTCTGTTCAGACCACTTCCTATTCACCCCAGAACCAGTGGCCATTTGTAGTCAACTACAGTTCACCAAGCTTTCTATTATTTCTTTAGCTCCAACACCTATATTCATCTATCTCATAACTTCATATGTCATCCACATCTCAAAAGTCAAGCTTCTAAACTCCACTGCAACAATAAGAGATCAAATGAGCTTATGTGAGGTGACCAGAAATTAAGATATTGTAAACATCAGAAATATAAAAGGCCAACCACTGTCTGTTCTGCAAATTAATATATTGTTAATACTAAAATTTGTAGTCCCAACCTACAAGTTTGCTTTTTCCTGGAATTTGTTATATCTCTATCATATGCTAGGCACTGATTGACTATTTGATTTCATTTTTCTTCCTATTAAATAGTGACAATTTTTTAAAAATTTGTTTTCCAGACACAGAGTGACAGCTTGACAAAAAATGTTATGGTGTGTACCAAATACCAAGATGCCCCTCCTACCTGTACTCTCTTTCGTACTCCCAATCATACCACCATAGTTTAGATTCTATTTTTTTTTTCCAACTTTTACAAAAGTGTCTTTATCTGCTTCCTGTCTCTTATCCATCTGTTAATCTTACTGAAGATGCAGTGTTGGGCTGTTCCTTCAGGGGAAGGCTGTCACCACCTGCTGAATTATGCCCAAGATTTCAGCAGCTAGAACTTCCTCCTTCAGAAATGGAGAGAAGCAACACAGAAGTAGCATGAAGATGTGCCATAGAATTAAAGCAAGGTGATGCTTAATGAATCTTGTAGTGCCCTCTCAGAAATGTACACACAAATATACATGTGCCCAAGATTTTCAATGTAATTTCAAAGGGATTCTCAGAACTCCATGTGCCTTGAACACTGAGGTCAGAACCCTGGTTCCAGAAATTCTAAGATTTGCTTTAAATAATGCAACCCAGAGAGCTGTGTGCTTGGATCAAATTGTTTAGATTCCTTGTAGCACTGCTTCCATCTAATTGTCCCACCCTATGCCTTTGACTTGCATTAATGGGCAAACTGTAAGTTTCTTTTCTGTCTTTTGACAGAGGTCATCATCCATCATATCCTTCATACATAGGGTCTGTATAAATGCACACAATGTCTTACATATTATTTCACCAGGCTCACAGATACCTGGAGTACAAACGAAAGTTTCAGGGATTCCAGGCTAGCAATTTTCTATAAAGAATAAACTAGCTTTTATAAAACAGACTTTATTTTTCTCATATTCTGTTTTAGTTATTCTCTTATTTTCCCATACATTCTTTAATGTTTCAACTATACTATACGTACTGAAGTGAAATAATGCAACATACTTTTGTTCACACCTAAACCTAGGTATTAGTGTGGAGGCCTAGACGCTGGCATGATGGTACCAGTGATAATCAAAACAAGAGAATTCCTAAATGGATGCAGTTTTCCTCCGTCACCTACCTGGAGATTGTTTTCCAATGCTAAAATCAGGCCAGTTTGAATTTTGCTTTAATTAAGAGAATTGGTGTTTTCTTTCATTGTTACTTTGTTTTCTCTAAAATTACAATCTCCTGTTGCTGCCCATTGAATACATCCAGAGTATACTCCTTATCATGGCACTTCAGGCATTTCTACTGTTCCAAACTATGGCTACAGCTCCATCATTTCCTATTTCCCTTTACATAGGCCTGTGCTGCTGTCCAACTCCACAAGTTTCCTTTCAAGTGCTGGGAAGTTTCTGATCTCTGTGGCACTTTTCATGCTATTAAGTGTACCAGGAATTTGATGTTCTCACATGCAATACATATTAAAACCCATTTACTGTAATATACTTATATAGCTAATAAATCAGACAAAAATTATTAAATGACACTTAAGGATTGCTATGTTGTTATACAGTGGGTACATGTATACCATATTCTACCTCGTGGCAAGCAAGTGCCTTCATGTTTTTGCTCCAGCTTACTTCAACTGCCTCATGTCTTCTAACACTTAACTTTAAGTTCTGTGTTCTCAGAGTACTTGAAATTTCAATGTGCTTTGCTCTATATTTTCCAGGCCACTGCATGTGGTACTATCTTTGCCTGAAGTTCTCTTTTTCCTCCGTACTTTACCTGCCTACCACCCTTTCCCCCTGCAGTGGGCCACAATCTTCTTTGGGAAAGGCTGGTTTCTGTCCGTCTCATGGGTTCAACTAACATCCTATTCTGAATCATATTCCAGCACACTGTATTTTGAAACTCCCTGTTCGTTGTCTTACTGCACTGTTCTCGGTGCCTACACTGCACCTAGCACATGGAAAACACTTGAATGAATGTTGCTGACATTGAAATATAGGTATTACTGGTTTTGAAGAGCTATTTGATAAAAGTTAAGTGAAAGCCATAAAAATACTTTTCATATATTAAACCAGGAATCAAAAACTTAAATGCTTTCAGAGATCAGGCAGGTCATGTAAATGTCCAATGTAGTACAGGAGATAACAGATATAGTACAGGAGATAACAGTCTCTGTTACATTACAGACTATGTAATCATTAGTCTGATTACATATCAGACTAATGTACATACCTTATCTAAACACATTCAGATTCACATTTTTATAATTACTGTCCAAGCGAAACAAATTATAACCCCTGTCTTCAAATAATTTCTTAGAAGGAAAAAAAGATACGTTTATTAAAATGTGACCTGTGGATTTATTTGTAATAGGGAAAAAGTAAATACAAATTAAATAGCCAGTAATAGAGGCCTGATTAAGTATGGATTATATCCATTATATGTCATACATTCATTATTATTAAAGAATCACCCAAACGGTAATATATGGAAAATGCTTTCACTATTGGAAATGGTAAAGAAAAAAGCTAAATTACATGCTTTCTATAATTGCAACTATGTAAAAATATGCTTCCTTATTAAAATGAAAAGACTTGAAAGGATTATGCAAAATGAAAATACCTATATTAGGATGCTCAAAATATAAATGATTTTTTCAAAATACAACATTTAGTAATGCTATTGTTTTTCCATTCCCAGTCTTTGGAGAAATGTGGGAATATCTTTTGGAATCTTAGAATTTGACACCTAGCAAGCCAAATCAGGTTACTTTGGGTAAGAGCTGAAGAATATCAGTTGTGGGCTGAAACAGAAATACCATTGTCATGGCAACCACCAAAAATTTCATAGAAAAGGCATAGCTTGGATTTTTTTTTAATGGAGATGACTAACAAGATCGCTTTGGAAATAGTTCTGATATAGTGTGGGATAATATACAGTAAGTCTGACAAACAGTTTTGCTGGAAAAATTGGGATAAAGTGGCATAACCTTAAGATCAGAAGTTAGAATCCCTAGTGTAAGCTTAGCATATGTTGTATACTAATTAGCTTTTACTGACATAATACTCATATACCAGTCTGTCTTCCCTGCATATAAAAATTATATATTTAGTAACATTATAATTCTATAATGATAATAATTCTCATTATAAATAAAAGAGCTTGGGTTTTCTTGTCAAGAGAGATTTAAACTATTTTTCTGATTCTTTATGAAGACTCAATTCAGTGTTCCTCTGTGATACTATATATAACCTACTGGAAACAGAGGCTTGTGGAAATACTGATAGCATCAATAGAAATCATCGTGACTCCTTCCTTGGAAAGGGCATGTTTCATCAGTCCCGTTTGCCTCATTTATTAAGATGAATTGTTTCAAAAAAAAAAAAAAAGATGAATTGTCATCTTAAGTGACAGGTATTTTCAGTGTCCAAACTTCCTGCAAAGATTTATGTATTTTATCCCATTTTGTTTGAATTTAGATCAAGAATGCTCATTAGATTATTTTGTGAGCCCAGGTTTGCTAGAGTTTACAAAATCTGACCTAGCTCACTAGCCACCAAGTGGCTATCTTTATACAATGAAGGTTTCCTGAAGAGTGAATGAAATCCATGGCTTTGTGGAATACATCAGCTAATACATTGAAACTGCTAATTGTGTGATTGTCCTGGGGACATGACTAGTTTATTTGGAAACTACTTGCAAAATTGCTTTGCCTTGCAAAATTGCTTCTTCGCTGGCATATCCAGTGGAGACCTTTTGGTATCCTGCACAACTACTCAGCCTAGATATGGGACTATATAGTTAAGAAGGAAGAGATTGTAACTACAATTTAAAATTGTAATTACAAAATTGTAATCATTTTAAGGGTGAAATTCTAATTGGCATTTTTTTGTTTTATGTAAGCTTCTGTAGATCTGCATTGATCATAAATAGCCACGTATCAAAAGTATCACATTTCTCATGTCACATACAAACTTTTGACTCTAGTATTCAATGTAACAGTAAAACAAAAAAAAAATCAAATCCTATTACCTCAAAATAAGGGCTGTGTGCCAGGATTGGGAATCATTATAAAGTGAGTTAAAATTAAATGAGATGTGGAGCTGAGTTTGAAACCCGTGCAGTTCAAACCTCATAATTGAAATTGGCACCTGATTGTTGTTGCAAGTAATTCCTATTCATTCAGCTCTCAAACCAATTAAATAGATACCATAAATATATTGATTCCTGTAACCCATTTAGTCTATTCTTTTCTGAAGCCACCAGTAAAACTAGTCTTTTTAACCAGCTACTGACAACAGATGTCATGTTATAAATCAAATGGAATTATGAACTTCTATGTCCGTTTTTAAGCATTGGACCACAAAATTAAACCTTGTATTTCTACATAAAAATCCAAGCATTATAATGTGAATGAGATGTGTCCACTTATTCATTCAACACCCACTTACTAAAATGCTATTTCATTTAAAAGACTATCCTAATAAGTTAAAAACTGTTTGAGGATCTTACTGTCTAGTTAGTCATACAATTAATCATCACACATACTAAAGGTCTGAATCAGAAAAGAAAAAAGAGAAAAAGAAGAAAAACAGTTTGAGATAGAGTCTTGCTCTGTTGCCAGGCTAAGGTACAGTAGCACCATCTCGGCTCACTGCAACCTCTGCCTCTCAGGTTCAAGCAACTCTCCTGCCTCAGCCTCCCAAATAGCTGGGATTACAGGCGCATGCCACCATGCCCAGCTAATTTTTGTATTTTTAGTAGAGACGGGGTTTCACCATATTGGCTAGGATGGTCTTGATCTTTTGACCTCATGATCCACCCACCTCGGCCTCCCAAAGTGCTGAGATTATAGGCGTGAACCACCGCACCTGGCCTTACCAGTATTTTTTAAATTTTGCACACAAATAGCCATAAGGAGCACATGGGTAGGACTTTTTCCATGGAAAAATATGTGACTTCTCTATAATTAATTTATATATCTCAACCACTTACGTTACAAATGAGGAAAATATAAATCCACCAAAATCATTCTGTAAAATCATTCCTGCTTTGAGTCATATGAATACTTGTTGCTAATTTGAGGCTTTCTAAATTTAAAGACATAAGATGAGTAGTTAATGACCTTGAAATTTAATTAGGAAAGTGAATGATCACTGGGAGAGAACCAGACAGTATGTTGTTTGCACTAATTTGATTTATATAACCCTTTTCTAGTCAACCTTTTAAAAATCAGCCAGGCAGTAGAAATTCTCCACCTCCCAAAATTAGGAAGTTTACTAATTTTTGAATCTGGGTGAAGTTTCCCAGATTAATCCAAATGCAACTAAAATGTGATGGAAAATGAAGCTCATCTTAGTTTTCTTAATCAACGTGACCTACTTTGTCCAGTTAAACTCAGAATATTCATGTTCACAATTTGAACCAGGAGAAATGCCTCTCTAGGTTCACTTTTCTCTAAAATTCTAAGACTAAATAAAATATTAATAAAATGTCTCAATAATTATCTTACAAGCATATTGAGATAAATAGTATGAAATAACTTGTTTTAAAAACATTACAGTAATAGAGATTATTAGAAAATATATCTTAAGAGGGATTAAACTACATAGATACAAGGTTCGATGTATTTTCTTAAAAGATGAGAACTTGCTACCAGAAACATGTAATATATGAATACATGGAGGTGAGATTCTCTCTTTAGCAGAAAACAATTAGGGAATATGTCAGTGGTGTTTTATTTTTTATACATTGCCTTTATTATTATACATTTCCAATCATGATCCCCTAGTGTAATTGCATTTAAATTGTGTTCTTAACCATATGTTAATTAAATAAACTCAGTGTAAAGACCCAATCTAACTTTCCTGAGTAATGTAGACTTAATAAAATCTGCAGCTCATTGGAATCTAGAGTATTACAGGATCTTTGCCTACCTAGCTCTTAAACTGATTTGTTTTGGATTCTGGAAAACTTAGCACCTTGGTTAAGTGGCTTGTGAAGAAATTTTGATATATACATCCACCTCACATAGATCTAATAGCTATGTGTTTGGAAAGTGTTGTGTGGAAATAAAGAATTAAACAGCAAGGAAATTTGGATTTCCTTAAGAACACACTGAGTTGTATAGAGATAGGGTAATTTCTGGAAAAAACTAGGCCTATCAATAAAGGACAAATATATACAACTCCCTTCTTTTGCCGAAAATCTATCTGTTATTCCATGTTGACTTAGATATTAAGAGAATATTATACTTTCCAATAATTACATTGTTATAATGCAGGGGATATATTTCCCACCAGTGACTGTACATCTACAATATATGATGAAATAAAAGATATAATTATAAAACACCATACTATCATACTCAATTCATTGAGATAATAAAGTACATTCTAAGCCTTATTTAATGGACAAATACATGCACTATTAGGTGGTTACATGAATCTCCATTATATTTGAAAAATGCATATGTGTTGACATTAAAACCACATTTCTACTGTGTCTTAAATTATAACTACATAAAATTAACACACTAACTTTATCACTTATTTACCCCAATAAAAGTCTGTTTCCAAACAAGAAAGATGTACTGGGTATATATATATGGAGGTTTATGTAATTTAGATGTCTGGCATATTTTTAAAAACTGTCCAAAGGAGTTTGAAGTAATAATTTTAATGTAGCAGGAAAAGATAAAGCCATTCTCCCATATTTCCTTAATGTTCATATGCTATGTATTGTATGACATGATGTATATAACGAAAGTTACTAAAACTTTTTTTGGAAGAGAAAAAGCTAGAATAGCAGATGTGCACACTAAAAGGCAAAAATCTGGTTTTACAAGTTTTATAATAAAAAAGTGGCAAGATGAAAGTTTTTTTTTTAACTTAGAACTAAATTCAAATTTAAGCTTAACTTTTACAGCAATCTTTAGAAAATTTTGCTATGTGGTCTTTCTTGAAGATTATTTGTAATTTTGTATAACTGATTTAGAAATTCCCATCAAATTTTAAAATTCAGAGTTCTAGATAAAACCATCAATTATCTGAAATCCTTTCTCAATCAAGACTGCCCATGAAGCCAAGTGCCTTATTTGATCCTATAGTAAGCTTCATTGAAAATCAGCAGAGTCTTTATTCATTTATAAATGATGGGCATGATTAATTAGTCTCAAGTTTGCTCACAATTCTGAAACCTTGAAATTATTGAAATACCAAAAAAAAAAAAAAGGTATGAATAAAGCTGTTAGGAAAAGTGATTGCTTGAGCCTACTCAGTCTCAGTGAAACAAAGGTCCATTTTGTGCATAAATGTAAAGAAATATATTTTTGAAAAAAAAATTTAGTTAGAAAATGATGAACTCTGAGGTTTCATTTATTGCTAGTGAAAGAGTTTAGAGCCATTGTAAATAGTTTCCTCTAAATCGTAATATGATAGGTTTATTTTAGTCAGCAATTACAATAATAAAATGCTAGGTATCGAGTAGAACATTAGGTCAAGATCCATTTCTTCCCCTTGTATAAAATCTGGATGCATCCTATTAAAGAACAGAATTACACAGGCAAGCAAAGATGTATTCAAGACCATTTCAATAGGGGAGAAAGACTGAATTCAATTCTGCTGAAATAAAAGGGAGGCAAGTTTTTAAATGATGCGGTGAGCTAGTGAAAAATGCTGGAGAATGTTAGGGTAGAGTTTGTCAATGTGATTAGACATCTGTGTTTGCTAATGGGTGCTTAGCCAAATTAGGGTCCTATCCTTTCCTGCAGATTGGGAAATAGGAACATTATTTTTGATTATTACACTTCAAAAAGATGGTTCCCAGGTCTATCAGAAAGACATTCCTGGGTTGTAGAATATTTACAGCTCACAGAGTCAGAGAAAGAATTTACAATTGCAAGTTTTCTAAAGTAAGTGATCTTGAAAAAGGGTGGTTACAGGCCTAGGGTCCCAGAAGGAAGAAACCTGCTGGAAGTTCATCAAGCTAAGTGGGAAATTTAAGTCTGTCTTGGTCAATCCAAACCTGGAACACAGATTCAGATCTGATTGCCAACACAAGAAAAAAGCTGAAAAGACAGAAGCTCCCCTGATCACCCATCCTCCCTTATCTGAGTTAAATATTTCATTTATTTATATTATTTTTATTTTTTCATAGGTTTTTGGGAGAACAGGTGGTATCTGGTTACATGAGTATATTCTTTGGTGGTGATTTGTGAGATTTTGGTGCACCCATTACCCAAACAGTATACACTGAATCCAATTTGTAGCCTCTTATCTTTCACCCCTTCCCACCCTTTCTCCCTCAAGACCCCAAAGTTCATTGTATCATTCTTATGCCTTTGCATCCTCATAGCTTAGCTCCCACTTATGAGTGAGAACATATGATGTTTGGTTTATGTGTTACCATGGAGGCACAGGATTGCCAATGTCACAGATTTTATCTGAATGAATTGCAAGTTTTTGTTTGTTTATTACTCTTGACAAGAGACTATGAAGTTTATGAGGGCAAGAATATTGTGTGTTTGTAATCACAAGATTTACAGTAATGCCCCTCACCTCATAGTAATTGAATTAATGCTTGTTAAAAAAGATTGAATTTTAAAGATTTTAGAGAATAAGATAAGAAATAAGGATGTGGGAATAATAGTGTGGATATTACAAAAGAATTAAGAGTATTTAGTTTGGTAATATGAATCCTATAAAGGAATATGATCAGAGACATGTTCCTGGAGGTATGAACTGTTCTAGTAAATCCTAGACAACTAAAAGTTGGCCATACCCAGTGAAGACAGGAAAAGGAGCTTATGTCTAATGTATGATATATGGTAGACACCATGTTAGCATATCTAATTTAGTCCTTTGGAAGTAAAGTATTACAGGCTCCACTTCATAAGTGCAGAAACTGACAGAGTAGCCATATAGCTACACTCACCCTCGCCTCTACTGCCCCGTTATAAAGCCATTAGACTTTGTTGCTGTAAACTTAAATGGTAATTGTTTAATTTTTAGGGAATAGAAAAAATAGTCAGAAGTTTTAACTTTACATATTACATGACACCCCCAAGAAAGGATCATCCACAATATATAAATAGAATCTATGCAGTATTAGACATATATTTAAATGCTAGAGACAGGGAAGAATAAAAATGGGTAACGTTTTGGGCATCTTCCAAAACGTTTGAAGGGAGTGTCAACACAAGGAGAATCTGTTTCTTGGCAGAATCATCAGCAATTAAATTCTGGTTTGGATGGTCATTGAGATGGAAGTTAGTGGGGCTCTTCCTGGTATTTAAAACATTCTCTGTGATTCTTTGCTAATGAAATATCTCTGTTTCCTTGGTTTTATTATCACTGGAAAGATGTTTAGGGGAACAATCTTTCTGTGTTTTCAGATGTGCATTGAGAATGCTATTTAATTCTTATTATGTGCTGGAGAGGTACTGATAGTTCCTATGTCTCAGTATGTCAGGACAAGAAATATTAAAGCTGCTTGGTGCCAGTCCTATCTGGTTAAACAAACATTATAAGGGAAGATATTCCTGAATTGAGGGGAGACATCTGGGACAAGAGGAAGCAAAGTGGAGAGAATTTAATTAACAATTTAGTTAAATCTGAAAGTCCCATAAAATTCAAATACCCATGTTGGGCTGATATGATACTTATTTTCAAAATAATATGGCTTGAAAGTTTTTCTAAAGAATTTGTGGTGAGAAAAAAACTAATGGTCATCTAGTGAATAAAAGAAATATGTATTTTCCTCACAATTCTTTGAAATCCTTGACTTGTCATTTGACCAATTTTATCATTTTCTCAAAAAATAAAAAAAAAAAAAGAAAAGAAAATTGCATACTGGAAGGAAGGAAGGCTTAGTGCTTTTCTGGTGCACTGTTGGCATTCTTCCAATTCTTCTGGAAAACGTCATTCTATCATTTATGCTCCTGTGAGTCAAAATGAAAAAGTCTGTATAGCCTTTTAGACAGAAGTATCAGGATGTTCTTAAAGGGGCCATATCCAAACAGGCATATTTAAAATAGTTATTATCATTATGCCCCAACAAGACTGCAAAGTTGCTTAGCAAGAGAATTAGGCACCCTTAACAGGAACATGTATGAGAACAATGGTGAAACATAACTGAGCCTTAAAAAGGCAAATTCTTCGAATTAAATCGTGAAAGGACAATGTGTCATGGGGAGAATGAGTATTTTAACCTAAGACTTGTTCTCTGATTATTTTATAGCTAAACATAAGTGTCTTCCTATAGAATAAATAGAATGATAATTTTAGTCTTTATATAATTTAAGGCACTTAAAAAATATTGTTTATCCAGGTTAGCTCAATGATGCATAATATCTCTATTGTGAACCATTAATTATCTTCAACATTGTAGATAAAGAAAGAAAGGAAGGCTCTTACAAAAATAAAAACTACAAAATATTTGATGAACTGCAAGGGTTTTATTTTGATGTTATTTATAATTTAAACTATCAGAAACTCAAAAATTGTACTTTTATATAAATTTGAATATACATTTACATATAACATATCTAATTCCCATTTGCAGAAAAAAAAAAAAAAAAAAAGCCTGCAAAGCACTCTTTTAGAGTTCTTTTGACTAGTTTGACATTGGCTGACTTTATACTCCAATACCTGTAAAAACACTGTCTTGCTTCATTTAGTAATAATGGAAACAAATCTGGTGCATGTGGGCTGTCTTGATATAATGCATAAACATCTAAAAAGTTCAGTCAAGGAATAAACTCAGGGTCCCATCTGTGGAGGCAGAGAATCCCAGCTTGGATCCTAGTCCTGTTTCTGGCTTTGTCAAATCACTTACCCACTCTAGACCTCATACTCCTTACCTATAAAATGAGACTTCTAAGATTTCTTTCAAATCTAATAATTCTGAGTCTATGTCCATCAACTCTTAAGTGGTGTGATTTTTTTTTTGCGTGGAAGAATTGTTTGTTATATTGAATTGGTTATTTGCCTGCTGTCTCTTTGTAAACACTAGAAGTAGTAGGCCTATTTACCAACACTGTTAGAATATCAGGCAGAAAAATGTCCCTACTGGCTTCTTTTTTGCTTTCCTTTATGTCTGATTATATGTTGCACTGCTGATTTTTGGTCCCTGAAAGTTGAAAATGTGCAGATGCAGATGTAATATACTGCAGCTTTTTATATCAAGCCACTCTGTTTTAAAACAACTGGATTTTTTTTTTTTTTTTTTTGCAGTCTTTAGAAGAGGGTTAGATGACCAAATCTGTTTTCCTTTTCTTGAGAGTTTTATAACATCACAAAAGGTCATCCTTAAACAGTCAGATAAAATTAACAACAAAATCTTGGAAAACAGCCAGTGCATCAACAAAACAAACCCAGTGGACTGTTTACAAATGTTAAGTTTAAATAGGCAGCAGAACACGGGATGGGGAGGAGAGGAGAAATACATCATAGACAACAAAGAAATAATTTCCAGAGATGACCCGCGACACTACACTGTTGGGAACCAATATCAACAACCAAACTTGGCACCCAGCAATATGTAGAGTGCATTTATAAAAATGTTAGAAGGAGCAAGTCACAGAAGCAGAATCATGGGCCATTCCCATACTGGGTTCTCCATGTCATTTTTAATGAAAAGATAAATTGGTAGAAATATTTTAATTGCAAAGAAGTGAAAAAGTGGTTTTTAATGCCACCAGTTGATGCCAGGCCAGGGTTTTCACTATGCAACCTAGCATGTAGCCCTAAAGTCCTGGCAGTTAAATAGTAGGGAAGACACTGTTCCCTTCCTTGCAAATACCACTTCCTTTACTAAGGATCCTAAAGGAAGAGAAAGCCTTTAACAGAACACCTGAGAGGAAAGCCACCAATATTTAAATCCAGGAACTTAATATTGACCTAAGAAGCAAGTAGGCTTAGGAAAAGAGCAAGCTACAGAAATTGCTGAAGGCCTTGCATATTTAGTTGAAAATTTTAAAATTCTCAATAGAAATAGAGAATTCTCTGCAAATTGTATTTTATCCATGATTGGGATGTAGCCTATTATTAGAAGTTTACCAGGATGAAAAGTAACCTGCTGAGGATTGCAGATGACACTAATACAGAAACAGTAAAAAGCAGAGACTGATATTTGTAACAAAGGATTTCATCAGCTTTCTAAGAAAGGCTTTCGTGGTTGACACAAGAATTAGACTGTAGTTATACCTCATATGAATTTTAGATTATGCAATACATAAAGATGCACTTAGGAGACATAATAAATTGCACATCATATACTGCAGTAGTAAATGTTACATTCTTCTCAATGAATAACTTTACAATATTTTGTGGTTTAAGGAGCCTAGTTTAAAAAAAAGATTGTTTTAAATTTGAGAAATGAGCAAGTTAAAATAAGATGAACCAGATTTCTACAATCCACTTTCTAATGCTCAAAGTGGAGAGGCTACAAAATGGTGCATGACTGAGGCTATGGGAATCTGTTTTCTGCACTGTGTGAATCATATTATACATTCCATAATATGAAGGGGTACAAGGCACTTACAGGTTGTATTTTTCAAAGGAATAGTAGTCACCTTCAGATACTTCTCTTCTAACTAATTAGACCTTAAACAAAAGTATATTTGCATAAGTTTCATCAAGCTGCACTTTTCTGAATTTCTTTCTCCTTTGAGTCTATTACTCTATTCACTCTGTTATCTAATACCCTTTACAGTAACTGTATGCCCTGAAATTCTCTTCCCTCCTCCACATCATCAAAACTTGCTGTGAGATCATTCAGGCTGAGGTTAAAAAAAAAAAAAAAATGACTAAGATCTTAAAGTAAAGATTTGAATTTCAATGGAAAAGAAAGGCTAAAGGATTGAGGTTCTCAGGCAAAGAGACGAGAGTCTGCCAGGCAACAGAACTTTTTGGCTCCTCCCAATTATAAGACCTGTCTTATAAGCCATATAGTTGGAGAGACGTAGTCATTGAAAAGGCTCCAAATACATGAAAACAAAAACAAACGTCACTTCTCCTTAGTTTATAAATACAGTGTAGGCATATTGAAGAGAACATTAAAATTGATGCCTGTTTTCTGATCTCAAACTGACTAACAGTGAAAAGGAGTTGAATAAAGTGCCTTGGTGTTGGTGAATGCAAGAAGAATTGAGTGTATAATTACAAAAGGAAAGTGATTGTCAGTGTGTGTATGTGTGAGAGAGTGTTTGTATAGAAACCACTCCAGAAAAAGACATTTAAAACTGCTAAAGTTATTAATGCACTGAAAAGAAACTACTAACTTCAAAATCATTCTATTGCTGCATTAAGTCATATTTGAGGGACAAATCAATAGCAATGACTTTCTTGAAATGTCTCCCAATGCTATGATTTTGTTCTATGGCACTGGTAGGTAAAGGGGTTTGGTCTGAAAGGATACAAACAGGTAATACTATCAGTTAAGAATGTTGGCAGTACTTGAGCAAAAAAACAAAATATGATAGAAAACACAGTTTTTTCCGTCTCATACACAAAAGTCTAAATGTTATGTTTAGCAGTTATGTAAATTAAAAGAAACTGATCTTACTACCTATTATTTTTATTCAGTTACCAAAAGAACATTTGCTTTGAATGAATATGGATGCATTTTTCTTTTAACAGAATCAGGCAGCTAAACATGACTCTCTGTTATTTACATAAGTCAATATCTACTTGCCCATGTAAGCTTGCTCCATGAACTTTACAGTCAGATAATTCTTATTATGATCAGGGAAAAAGCAAGCAAGAATGAATGTGATGCCAATTCATATAACTACGAATTAGTATTTAGTAGTAGTTATTGATCATTTTACATGGAAAGTAAAAAAATCAATTATCTAACATTCCATTGTTTACTATTATTTTTAGCAAAAATGGGATTTTTGCTTTTTTTTATAGGATGTTCTTTGTTAAGAAGTGAGGAAAAAAGCACTTACTGATCCTAACCAAGTCGGCTCCTCAATTTGCCTGATGATGAATATGAATACAGGCTTTCTCTCCAGTACAGTAGCTCTTCATCAAAAACAGGCTGGCTCTAACATATTCTGCAAACCGAGAAAAGTGTTCCCAGACACAGTCAGCAATTCTTTTCAACTTTTTGAGATTTAAAATATTACTGTACTTTGTATGAATTTTATATTTCTCATGGATAATTTTACTGTGAAATTTATGATGCTATAAAACTATATTTATGAAGATACTATAGTAGGCTGTACATATCTCCATATCTTATATTGGTAACATTTAAATTTGAATACTACATCTTTATCCTTTCATAACCTAGGAGATAATTGTTCTGATGACTAGCAGAAGAAGCTGGCAGGAACGATAGATTTGCCACTCTTTGCTTTCTGTTATTTGTGAGTCTATTACTCTAGTTGGTCAATTAATGACAACACATGACAAAATCTTCCTACTAATTGACTGTAATTTCACTATTTTTTGTTATGCTGAAGCTTCCTCTAATTTTGTATGTACATATGTTACCCTACTTGTCATTTTTTTTCCTCTCAACCTTCCTTATCAGAAAGCCCATCTCACTGACTTTACAATCAGATAATTCTTGTTATGATCAGGAAAAAAGCAAACAAGAATGAATGTGATGCCAATTAATATAATTACTAATTGGAAGCCACATTTTGAGGGCATTAAAACAGAAGAAGAGTAGAAATGATAATAACTTGGTTTTAGGGAAGTTGTAACATATAAATAGAACCCAAAATGGCACCACTGGTAGTTTTCCAGGGCCTTAATATTTCTGACACACCCTCAATTTGTACCCGTGGATAAGATGTACTATTATAGGGGAATCAAAGAGTTAACATATTTGGAAAAATAAGGTTATCAAAAAGAATAATGACATTGTTTAAACAATAATGCATTAAGCTTTCCTTGTTTATTATGCTAGAAGTTGTATGAGATTATCTGAGTAAAAGCATTTCAATTACTTCAGCATTGTGGGACATGAAGTATAAAAGAGAACTCAGGACATGGAAAAAAAAGGAAAAAGAGAAAGGAAAGGACTGAAAGATTAATTACTTGGCTGTCAGCTGCTGGGGGTTTATTTATGTTCTCTTAATATTCATAAGGCTTCTGTCAAAATGGTATTATTAAATACCCATTTTATAGAAAAGGGACTGAGGCTGTTCAACTGCAGTTTATTTGATGGGTATTTCTGCCTGTGCTGGGGACAATTATGTCAAGAACTTCAATCCCAGTTAAAGTGAAACCTAGCAGAGACATAGTTTTGATCCAAATTTTGACAATAGTACAATGTCGCTTGTCCTTCTCCAGGATGGTAGTCTGCGTTTCAATAACTACAGTTCTTTCCCCTATAATATTTTTTCTGAGTTGTTTGTACCAACTCTTTGGTTTTGTAAATTTATGTGACACTTTGTTTTAAACTAATTACAAAGTGTAAATTAGACTAACTCTAAGATGTCTTTTTTCCACTAGCTGATTTGTTTTGTAGTAGCACAAATCTGAAATTACATGCAAAATGCTGTTTACAGTTGTTTATTTTTAGTAAGGGGATGCTGAGCAGTCAGCGAGTAGTCAGATTCTCAAAACAAAATCAAATTGGCTAATATTTTACATTAAATCGGGTAATGAATATCACTTCTGGATCCAAACATTGGTTTAATTATTTATAATCTTTGTAGTGTCCCTAAAATATCTATTATCTCCAATTAACAGTAAGGAAACTGAGGTATAGAGAGGTCCAAGTGAGTGGCAGGGATGGAATTCAAACCCAGGTCAGTTTCAGGCTTGAACTACACTAATTCTATACCTTTCACTGTCTCTCTCACTGTAGATATTTGTATTAATCTGTTTTCATGCTGCTGATAAAGATATACCCGAATCTGGGAAGAAAAAGAGGTTTAATTGGACTTACAATTCTACATGGCTGGGGAGGCCTCAGAATCATGGCGGAAGGCAAAAAGCACTTCTTACACAGCAGTGGCAAGAGAAACTAAGGAAGCAGCAAAAGCGGAAACGCCTGATAAACCCATCAGATCTCGTGAGACTTATTCACTATCACGAGAATAGCACGGCAAGACCCCCTCCGCGCCGCCTTGATTCAATTACCTCCACCTGGGTCCCTCCTAGGACTTGTGGGAATTCTGGGAGATACAATGTAAATTGAGATTTGGTGGGGACACAGCCAAATCATATTAATAATCAACGAATGTTCACGTATTTCCTTTACACCAGGTGAAGTAAAAGAACAGGTGTGTGAAAGAAACAATCAATCATTAAGTGATACTTAAACCAGTGCAGATTAGTTTTAATGTAAATGTTATAATAATAATGCTAGTCAGCAGTTACTGGATATTCATTTTATGTTAGAAACTGTGTATTTAGTACATTAAGGGTGTGTTCGTTTGTTTGTTTTGAGACGGAGCCTTTCTCTGTTGCTCAGGTGAGTGCAATGACACCATCTCAGCTCACTGCAGCCTCTGCCTCCTGGGTTCAAGAGATTCTCCTGCCTCAGCCTCCCAAGTAGCCGGAATTACAGGCATGCGCCACAACGCCTGGCTAATTGTATTTTTAGTAGAGACGGGGTTTCACTATGTTGGCCAGGGTGGTCTCAAACTCCTGAGCTCAGATGATCCACCCGCCTCAGCCTCCCAAAGTGCTAGTATTACAGGTGTGAGCCACTACACCCAACCTTTATGGGTATTTTTAAAGTTAAATCTCACGTATATACTACCGACTCTAGGAAGTAGCTAAGGTGATCAAAAATCAACATGATCAGGTGCCAGCAATTAAGTGGAAAGGGGTTCCTGGGGGATGGTTTTGACCAAGACATTAAGCAGAGAAGGGATGGACAGTGGTGGAAAGACTGAGAAGCTATTTATAGCAGGGAGATAGCACTACTGTAAGCATGCATTGCTTGCCTAACAACCATGGACCCTGATAACCTAAAAAGTGTGGTTTTGATGAAAACTGAAGAGTGATACCTTTATGTGGTTTGGAAAAAAAAAAAAAAAAGGCTTATATCTATCCCTCCCTTCATGTTTGAACATAACTGGTTTGGAGATGTGTTGAAATGACTGATCATAAGTTCTCTTTCAAATCTGAACTAAATGTCTGTGTGATGGAGATAGAGGCTATGGAGCTGCTTTCCTGAGGTCATAGATTCAGCCCCCTCACTTTCGCCAGTGTTTTCCATTCTGGCAAACCAGCATAGTTCTTTTTATCTGTAGTTATTATACATCTAGTTGATAAAACACAATTTGATCTATTTATACCAAAGTATAAATGAAATCTTAATTCATCTGATTAGTTCTTTCTGTAAAATTGTGTTCATTTCTATCATATAGGTTGTAACATAAAGATTTTTGGTGAGATCATAGTCCCAAAGTGATAACCTAGATCATCTGACTCTACATTCTCCATAGGAATAAACCACATGAATTTCTCTGAAGTAATGTTATAATTAATTCCCAAAGGTAATTTATGATTATATATATGCCGCTTTCATGCATATTTGATGTCATTTCGACTTTCACTATTCATTTATCATGTTTGCAAGCCTTTTGTTAAAAATAGCTGGTACACAAATCATTTCCTGATTGCCACATCTGGAACCCTGATTATATTTGCATTTCAGAGTCGTTAGCCTTTAAAACTAGAGCAGAATCTGGGAATTTGCAGACAAAACAGTGCTTCCTTCTGGCAGTTGCATAAAAAGACATTTTTAAATCTACATTTCTGTTTAAAGAAAACTGATTTACTTTCATTCTAAATTTATATGACACTTTCTTTAAACTAATCATAAAATGTAAATTAGGGTAACTCTAAGCTGTCTTTTTCCCCACCAGAACAAATGACAGTAGCATTTTGTACAAAAAAAAAAAAGTTTTTCTAGTCACACCTTGAATCATTGCTCTCCCCATCTTTGAAAGTTAATTCTCATTAAGATGTACTGGTATCTCATTGAAATCTTTGACAAAGCCAGCTTAGCTATTCTCTTGAGTAATGATTTATCTTACATTAAAATATCTTAAACATATGAACATTAATAACTAAAGTGATGATTATTACTAATATTGGGACTCAATTCATCCAGGTGAATACTTTGGGGAGGCAGATGGACTGTGAAGGGACAGGGATAATTTTTAACTGTGGCCTTGATATTTAGACCAATGGCCAAGGAAAACCATGAAGAACATGAGAATGGACTTCATTCATGTCAAGGAAGCAGAGTATTTGCTGATGGCTTAACATTTACTAGGCATGTCCTAACAGGATAGCCTGGAAAGATATATAACATTTTATCTGAATCATTTAATTTAACCACATCCCTCTGTGTTAGTATTATCTCTATTGGTAGACAGACACCAGGCTCAGGAAGATTAAGAATGTTACCTAATTCTAGTAAGCTGCAAAATGTAAACTGATTTAATTCCAGAGCAAAGATCTTTCCACCTTATCAGCATGGGTCTTTATCTCTTTGACAATATATGAGCTACATGAGCCTTCTTCCAGAAAAATGCACAAATAAACAACATGAGACTTGGCATATCAGTACAAATCTCACTAAATGATTGGTGTGTTTGGACTTGCATCTGCTGGTAGATCTTTTGCAAAATTGCCTTCCTCTGAGATAGTGGACTTTAAGTATTTTTTCTGAAGATATTCCCAAATTATACATATAAGAAACTATTTTCCTTTCAGGCTAAAGATAAATTAAAATGTACTTAAATACACATAGGTGCCACTGTTGGTCTAACACTCTACATATACCAGGATACAAACTAAGTTGGGTCCAAAAACTGTCCATTATACTGTGATTTGTTTCTGATATTGTGACGTAGATATAATTTAATCAATTATAAGACAAGAAAAAAGAAAGAAATGCTCCTTCTTCCTCCTCAACATCATGTAATTAGCCTACCCTACTGCCCTAGGCTAGGCCGAGTAGTTTTTTTTTTCTTTTTTTTTCTTTTTTTTCCCTCCCTCCTAGTACAAGGAGCATATTTTAGTGATCCTCGGTCACAATCTTCTCCATTTCAAGTACATCTCACATAAATCTAGCCCATCCCACAGAGTTTGTGCCAGGCAGTCTTAGAGTCAGTTGTACCCATGTATGTGTAATTTTGAACTTCTCAAGTAGGACCATTGTAGTCAGTAGAACACAGTGGTTGGCACTGATGTCAAACTTTCTGAGTCCAAATACTACTTCCATCTCTGACTAGCTATGTAACCTTAGATAAACGTTAAGTGTAACGTTTATGAAAAACATCTGTTTTCTCAGGAAAAGAGGAAAATAAATACACCTACCTCACAGGGTTAATGTGTAAATTCATGTAACATGGGATAATGCATGTTAAGCATTGCACAGTACCTGCCTCTTGTTGGTAATAGCTGCTCTATTATTAATTATCCTCTTTGTATCCCCCATTCTCAGCTCCCTTCTAATATATAATAGTTCTTCAGCAAATATTTACTTGATTGAGTTAGTTCTAAAACTTAGGCAATGCACCAACAACAGAATAATTGCCCTCAACCATCACTTCTCCCACTGAAAGGGAGAATAGACAGAAGCCAACTGTCTACCCTTTTTCTACACAAAACGTCTCATCCAGCCTCCAGTTAATAAAATAATAGTTCTGAAACCCCCAAAAAATTAGCAATTGTTAAAATCATGCTAGTTTGAAAATAGTTGAGTTTTCCTAATGAAGTATGTCTCGGCACTCCAGGGTCACCAAGCTTATATTAATATAGTCTAGTTGGGACTAATGGTAATAATCAGTGAACTAGTCATTTCTGAGCTTCTTGGGCTCTTAAAAAATTTGTTAGCATTAAGCCCACACTTCACAGAGGCACAGCTATTTTATTTTTATAGGAGACTCAACAGTCAAAGTAATCTCTTTAAAAGCACAAAGTATATGATATCATTGCCCTGCTTAAAACTTCTAAAGGTTATATATTGGGAACATACTAAAACATAAACCACTTAATAGCACTTATAGGCCTCCAGTGTTCTGGCCCCCTTCAGCATCTCTTCTAGACCTTCATAGGTTCCAGGCATGTTTGCCTTTTTCAAGCCCTCAGATGCAGCAAGCTTGTAGCTATCACATGGCTTTGCATTTACTGATCCTTCTGCTTAGATCAGTTTTCCTCTAATCATTTCAGTCTCGTTTCAGATGCCAGCTCTACCACCTTGGCCAGAGAGACCAGCCTCCTCTGTGTCTGTCTATCCCATTAATCAGTTTCATGTATCAATTTGTTTACTTATGTACTCTACCACCAACCCCCCTGCCCCCAACAACTAGAGCATTTGCTTAAGGGCAAGGACTTTGTGCTCATTCACCACCAAATCTTCCAAGGCTTTCAACAGAGACTGGTATGTGGTAGATGCTCAGGAAATGAGTGTTGAATTAATGAATGAATATGTGAAGGAATGAAAAAAAATGAGAGACGCTATGACAAAAATATTTCTCCTTTGAAAGAACAATGTAACAAGGAAAAAAATCTTCATTCAATTAAAATCAATCATACAACGTTACTAACATCACTTAGTAGTTCACATGCAATACAAAATATTTCTCTACTTTCTGGTTCTATCCGTGTAATTAATTAAATTTTGCTGACTCTAAGGCCAATCTGTGAGACATTATTTAAGTTCCCTACTCTAAAATTTCAGCATTAACTTGGCAAGAGGCATCATCAGTTAGTGGTGATCTGACCTTGCATAAATTATAATTAACCTTTCAATGCCTCAGTTTTCTCATTTGTAATGTGGGAATTATGCAAGATGTATAAGTTTATAAGAATAATCACATTAATAAAGCTCTTAGAATAGTGTCTTGCATCTGCCAAACAATATAGAAGTCTTGACTACTGTTACTAGTATTATTATGAGAATTAAATGTGGAGAATAATCCTTCATACAATTGTATATTCCATTGAATGTAAATGGAACTAACAAAATATTTTGAAATCAGATTAAAGTTGGCACGGTAAAATATAACAAGGTAGAAGATTATGCGGGTATAAAAGCATAACAATATTTTTGTCTTTTGTTTTACTTTATTTTTTAAAGAAGGAAAGAATCTAGAAATAAAAAGACAAAACCTCTTCATTGACTGTGGTGACATGGAGATCACTGGTGTCCTTCATAAGTGAAATTTCAGAGCAGTAGACAAAGGTGTTGGAGTGAGGGAAGCCAGATGAAAGTAAACTAGGCCGGGTGGGGTGGCTCACACCTGTAATCCCAGCACTTTGGGAGGCCGAGGTGGGCGGATTGTGAGGTCAGGAGATTGAGACTATCCTGGCTAACATGGTGAAACCCTGTCTCTACTAAAAATACAAAAAATTAGCCAGGCGTGGTGGCGGGCACCTGTAGTCCCAGCTACTGGGGAGGCTGAGGCAGGAGAATGGCGTGAACCCGGGAGGCGGAGCTTCCAGTGAGCCGAGATTGCGCCACTGCACTCCAGCCTGGGCGACAGAGTGAGACTCCATCTCAAAAAAAAAAGGTAGACTAATGAGTAAATAGGACTCGAGGAGTGGGAAAAAAAATCTATAAAGATAACAATTTTGAGAAGGACAGATGTGAATGAGATAAAGAAGATATTCGATGACCAAGGAAGGTTTCATGTTGCATATATAGTTTTTACTATTTTAAATAGGAGTTAGTGGTCTAGAATATGTTTGAATTTTTATGGGAATAATCTATAAGGAGTAGGTCGGCTGTGGAAGACTCAGTGCTGTGAAGTTCTTGATCAGATGAGGAAAAATGGAATAACCACTACAAGCAGTGTGAATGGCCTTTCACATTAACTCTAACAAAAGTGGAATACAAATATCAGTGAAGATGCTAATGGATAAATGGATTTGACAGTGGGCCATTTACTGGCTTCTATTTTCTTAATGAGATATAAAGCAACACATCAGCTGAGAGAGGAAAGTAAAGAAGAAAGGGGGAAATTTGAGGAGAGTGGGGAAGGCTTATTACAAAAAACAAAAAGAAGAAGAAGGGTCCTTAAGTAGAATAAGAAAGAATTTACTGGTTAGTCAGAACAATATTCCCAGCCTTAGAAGCCCATTTGAGGTTGGTATTCATTAATTTATTGGAATACAGTTGTGCCCTGTCACGTGATTTTTCTCCAGTTACCTAGGAATAAGTTATGAAGAGACAGAAAAGAGTGAGAGAAGACAATTAAAAGAAAATACATTCATATTTTAAATATGTATGTGATGTTAGACTTTAATAGTTATCAAAAAATTTAAAGAAATGGAACATGAGGGTCCAGTTTATTAATTTATCAAAATTAGTAATCACATATAACAGTATCTTATTTTGGTAACATGCTTCATCTAATTTGGTTCAATAACTTGAAAAGTAATTTGGCAATGTCTAGTAAGATAAAAGTGGTCATAGATTTTTACCCATTAATTTTAATTCTGGAAATTTACTAAAATAATTTATATTTAGAAAATCATTATATAAAGGTGTTCATTGTCCTGTCATGTGTAATAACAAAAAAAGTAAACACATTTAATTTCAACAATAAGAAAATGGTTGAGTAAAGCAAATTATATCCAATTAGTAGAAAATTACACAGTCATTAAAATTATAATTATGAGACTATGCAGCAAAATAGAATAATGCTTACTGAAGAGAGCTGATTTCAAATTTGTCTGCCTTGTGACAACTATGTAAACCTATGACTATTAAAAATCAAACAAAAATAAAAATTTAAAAGCTCTGCAACAGTAAAGGGAATTTTTACTTTTGTTTTAAAATATTTTTAGTATGGTTCTTTTTTATAATTTTGCTCTTTAAGAGGAGTGTTAAAGGAAATTTTTTTTGGCCCCCTTTTTAAAGACTTTCTGATTATTATGTCTCACATTTTCAAATAAATAATTATTTTACCAGAAAAGGTCAGACTTATTTGACTGATTAGACTTCCACATTATTTGGTAGAAAAAGAAGAAATATCACTTTTAAGTGTTTTTAGAAAAAATGTCAAGATTCTTTTTCCTTTCTTGCTGTATTTTTCCTGGAATAGAGACTAAGCAAACTGTCTAAAATTCTAGTCATTATTTTTCATTATTTTCATTTTTATTCATTATCCTGCCCTTCACAAGAACAGTAATGAATCTGCAGGTTGCATCTGCCAATTTCTTGCCTCTTATCCACATGATGAAGCCATGCTGATATGAGCACATCCACTATTTTAAAAACTCTTCAGTTATTGAATTATAGTTTGGTCTTCTGTTATAAGGATTTTATGTAAGTGTAAAATTTGGACTCAACTTCTGGAAGCCTTTTGTCTTCTTAGTCTAAACCTGAAAGATCCTTAATATTCACCCATATGAGAAATAATTATGCATAGTTAGAAGCTCCTAAATTATTTATTAAGGATACCTGGCAGTGCTCTTGCTATTTCTCAGAAGCCCTTTATTGAAGTTTCTTTCTCCCGCTTTCTCTTACACCTATACACACAACCCTAAAGTAATTAGGGTTTTTTTATGAGGATTGCGGGTATAATATTTATAGTTTCTTTTACAGGGCCAGATACAAAGCAGGCACTCGTTGTGTGGTTAGTAATGTTATCACTTTTCTGTTATTATTTAGGTCTTCATTTTCCTGACTGTGAGTTCCCATAAGGAAATACAATTTCCACTACATAGAGTAACACCTGTTATCTGGAGAGATTTTAATTGAGCTCATTATTTAAAAAAAAAAAAAAAAAAAAAAAAACAGCAGATCAGTTTTTTGCCTCTTGTGTTTGCTTTACATCAGTGTTCAATAAAGACTTATTTAGTTATTAAGTTCTACTTTTTGAGAAAGTAGAACAAATTGATATGGTAAAAGAGATGAGAGAACTGTCCACGGAAAAAAAGGATCAACTCACTTACATGCTCAAAGTCCACCTTAGGAGAACTGCTGTTTTGAAAAACACAAAGGAAAAGTGTAAAAATGTATTGAGTAAGTTATAGTAATTATTTTTAAGAGCTAAGCACAAAATTTCCTGTTGATTTACATATTTGGTACCAACAAAAATCATATTTAATTAGTCATATTAAGATAGAATCTTGAGCTACAAACACATAGTCTAATTTATGAAACATGTCTTTGTTGACTGATAAAAAGTAAGATGGTGAGTGATCTCTGAGTAGCAGAAGGCAAAGAGAAAAATAGCCTTTTCTACATTATATTGTACTTCTGGGTAAAATGTTTCATAAATCTAGCCACAAAGCTATATGTTATATAGCTTTTAGGTACCTGCTGTGTCAATGATTTCCCCTGTGGAGATCAGATTGTGCCAAGGAAGGGATTTGTAAAAGTAATACATATGCCAATATCATTGGCAACCACGAGTGCTAGCAAAGGGAGCCTTCAATTCACATTGATGAGCATACTATCCTGTAGTATCATTTCCTTGTGAGTTTTCTGTTTTGGAAAAGGTGAGTAAAAAATGTATTTTTAAAAAGGCTTTATAGACAGAAATAACAATATTTCATTTTGAAAACATAAAATACTTTAGCTAAAGTTAATACAGCATCTTGCATTAATATTTCACCTTACATTAGACATTGCCTACCGCCAATGTTTATGGTAATCGTTGCCCTCTGAAGTGGAATCATGCCCATGGCAAACATTAATCTTAAAGAAGATTAAACACAGAAAAGAAATTTAGCATTTAAAGACAGTCTGCTTTGATTTACTCAGTGAGTTCTTCCAAAAACATGTTACTAAGAATTATTGCTTATTGAATTGGAATTACCAACCATTTTAGAGTTATTTAGTTTTTTTTCTTCAACATCAATATCGGTAAGGTAAAGCAAACTCAAATATTTATTGGGGACTGCAGAAACATAATCATAAAACAAGAAAACACTTGACTTTTTAAATAGACTTTATATTTTAAAACAGTTTTAATTCAGAAAATTTGCAAGTATAGTATAGAGATTTCTCATATATACTATGCCCATTTTTCTCTATTATTAACAACTTATATTAGTATGTTACTTTTGTTTCAACTAATGAACAAATATTGATATATTATCATTAACTGAAGTTCATACTTTCGTCATGATTTCTAGATTTTTACTTGATCATGTCACATTGGTGTTCCAGGATTCCATCAGGATACTGTATTACATTTAGTTGTCATGTTTCCTTAGGCTCCTTAGTTGTGACCATTTCTCATACTTTCCTTATTTTTGAAGACTTCAACAATTTTTGATAATACTGGTCAGGTATTTTGTACGATGCCCCACTGCTAAAATGTGTCTTATGCTTCTCTCAAGATTGGGAGTGTGCTTTTAAGGAAGACCACAGAGGTAAAGGGCCATTTAGTCAACATGACTTATGACTGCTGATGTCAACCTTGATCACCTGGCTGAGGTAGTGGTCATCAGGTTTCTTCACTGTAGTGTTTCTCTTTTTTTCTCTTTCTGTATTATACTCTGGAAGGAAATCACTATGCTAAGCCAACAATAAGAAGCAGAGTTATGCTCCCCCTCCTTAGGGTAGAACAGCTACATAAGCTATTTGGAAGTTTTCTGCACTGGAGACTTATCTATCCCACAGCCATTTATTTATTTAGTCACTTGTTTATACCAGTAAGCATCTGTGGACATTAATTTTATACTTGGAGTTATATACCACTTTATTTTGTTGCTCAAATTGTTCCATCTTAACCATTATGAACTCTTTCAGTGGTTCCTGGGCTTCTTTGACATGGCTCAATCATTGTGGATTTTAAAAACCACTTCCTTAATTTCTCACACTACAAGAAAGTCTATTTCCATCTTTTATATTTCTTGCCCTGGTTCTAGAATTGGTCCTTTCTCCAGGAAGCTCTAGTTCCTTTACTGGGGAGTGGTATTAGCACCAAGATCTGGGTGCTACGTTTGCTCATTGTTACTGGAGTGTCATTATTTCTAGGTTGTCTTAGCTGACTGAGTGAAGAGATATGTGTATGTATACTAACAATGTGTATACACATGTCTATACTTTTGTATGTATGTTTCTATGCATATGTACATTAAGCTAAGGATGAGTTTATATTAATGTCTCCAACCCTAATCTATTATCTCATGAATCAGTCTAGCCTTCCTTATCTATAAATTTCACCTTCAACAGAACACTTTACTTCTACAAGTGTGAAAATCAAATCGTAATAACTTTGTTAACCCTTGGGAAGCCATTTGTCTAGCAGAATAATTCCTAAAGGGCGTGGTGTATATTGTCAAACTTCAATGTATAGCCAGCAGCAGTTTTTAACGTTAATAGACCTCCATAATTCTGGTTGTGATAAGATGGAGTAGCTGCATGTCTCCCAGGTCTTTTCATTTACCACTAAAACCCTGAAATGAATACAATATATAAGCATAGGAGGCACTGAATAGTGAAAATTGGAAGGCAGACTTACTTCAGGACTTAAGAAATGACATGGCAATTAGTTCCCTCTTTTCTTATTTTCTCTCGCATATCTCAGACAGGGCACCACAGGAGCCTCCAATCCGTAACCAGTAGACACAGACAAAAAAAAGCTCCAAGAAAACTCTGTGCTTCTTAGCCAAAGTATGGGAAAATAGATTTCCGACAACAGAAAACCTTTCTGGCAGTATGTACACCCTCTCCAGCCAAACATTAATGAAACCATAGGTCATGGTTACACCCATGACCCATAACTTTTATTTCAGAGGGACCAGGTAAAGAGTTGATTGTGCATACCACCCTAATCTTGCCCTTCACAAGCAGGCAGCACTCTGGTGTGGTTCAGTGGAGAGCTGAGCCTCCACCCCACCCATCAGGAAGGAGACTTAAGGAGATCATGCCAGATAGAGCTTATTACAAATGGACTCCCTGCACACAGCCATGGGGTCCAGTGGGGAACTAAGCCCCCACCTCTCCTTGCCATCAGCAACAGGATGTTGCAAGTTGGGGGTAAGAAGCACTGTACTTTCCTTTAAAACCTGGGGTCAGGGGAGACCAGTGAGGAGCTAAGCCTCTACATACACCTAACACCAATAGGATAGAATTAAGGTAGTGTAAAGAAAGAGAGTTGACACTTCATTTCCCTCTGCCATGGTTCAGGGGGCTTGTTACAGTGCTGACGCTCCATTCCCATTTGGAGACAACAACGTGATATGAGTGGTCCCATTCTCCTTGGGAAGGTGTCAGCAAGGCCAAAGACAGAGCTAAACTTCTACCTCATCTGTCTGCAGTAAGGCCGTGTGAGTCAGCGTTCCTCTGTTGCCAGTGTGGTATCAGCAGGGCCCAGTGGAACCTGTACATTCCCACACTTGTACCTTTCATGCTACACCCCAATATAGGGGAACTTCCTGCTAAAAATAATAATAAGTTAAAATAAGATCGAGAGTCATATAGCACTCAAAATATTCACAATACAATTGAAAACTGCTTATTATACCAAGAACCAGGGAATCACAAAATGAATGAAAAAAAATTATGGTCAGCCACACTAACACAAAGACAAATCAGTTGTTGAAATTACCTGACAGGGATTTTAAATAAGATATCACATAAATGTTTCAAAAACCAATTATGTATTTCTTGAAATAGATGGAAAAATAGAAAGTATAAGCAACAAAATAGATGTTATAAAATAAAAACAAGTAAAAAAAAATAGAGCTGACAAATACAATAACCAAAATAAAAATCTTTGTTGGGCAGGCTCAGGAGTAGAGTGGAGATGACAAAGCATAATATCAGTGACCTCAAGATCAGATCAATAGAATTTACCAAACCTGAAAAACAGAGAGGAAAACATAGGCTTAGTGAAGAAGTGGGCAGGATCTCAGGAACCTGTGAACAAAAAATAAAAAAATAACATCCATATCATCGAACTCCCAGAATGAAAACAGAGAGCCAGTCAGATGGAAAAATTATCTGAAGAAATAATGACAGAACAGTTCCCCAAACTGGCAAAAGACATAAACGTACAGATTTAAGAACCTAAGCAAAACTCAAATAGGGTAGACACAAAGATATTCATGCCAAGGCACATCATAATTGAACTTCTGAAATGTAAAGAGAAAGGAAAAAAGTCTGAAAAGCAGACAGAGAGAAACAATGCGTTACTTGCAGAGAAACACCAATTCAAGTGACAGCAGATTTCGGATCTGAAACTATGGATGTCGGAAGTATTGGCATAACATGCCTCCAGTACTGAAAGCAAAGAACTGCCATGCACAAACTTCATATCCAGTTTCTTCTTTGGCTTATATTAATGGACTATTAACTAATCTTTCTGTGTCTAGGATTGCAACTACCCTTCTCCAACAATCAAGCCCCAGTATTTCCAAAGTGACCTGTCTAAAACAAACATCTGATCATGTTATGCAAGTAAAGCTTTCTATCTTCGTCTAACTTGAACTTTTCTGTTAAAAATCATTCCGTGGTTTTCCGTCTTCCTTAGAATTAAATTCCACATCCTTTTCATACATACACAAACCATTCTTTATCTGGCTGCTACCATGCTCTCTGTTTTCTTCTTTTTTTACACCCCTATAAGCACTCTTTATACTGGTTGTATATGGCATTTATTTCTATTCTGTTCCTTAACCAATTTCTTTCTTTCTACTGTGGATTTGTCTTCTCTTTGACTCAAAAATTTCCCTCTCCTTCACATTACACATCCATCTCCAGTACTGCCTTCTACAGGAAGACCTGCAAATAACATTCACTTATTATTTGTCCACAGAATGAATTAACACTCTGCTCTCTTTTCCATTGCACTATGTAATAATTTGTACTATCTGGATGCCCCAATAAAGTAAATTATTGATGGTAAGATAATGATTTTAATAAAGATTACACTGATGTCTAACTTAATCCTTGGCATACATTCGGTGTTCAGTGAGTGTTAAATGAGTGATGAATTAATGGTCAACTTGAAATCTTAATTTTTCCTTTTTTTTTTTAACTAGGGCTGTATCAAAGATACAAAAATTTTCAGGAGATTAGAGACTTAGGAACTTTGATTTGATTTAATAGAGGAAATTGTTATCAATGCATTAGTACTTAATTACCTCAAAAGAAAACTGTCAACCCAGGAACTAAAGTTTATCCACTTGGACTTACAAGATAACCTTTAATACCCCACTGCCACTGTATCCGATGCTGTCAGAGGCCACCTACATCTCCCCCTACACTCAGCATTCCAGTGCATACTGATAGAATTGTGCCATCACCTGCAAACATCTCTTTAGGGCAGGCCAGAAGTGTGCAGGAGATAACATCTCTGGTTGAAACTTTCAATCCGTGACAGAGTGGATTTGGAATATGAACACTTCGGCTTTCCCACCCACTGGTGGGGATAACCCTGAGGAATGTTCTGCAGGGTTTCACAGAACTCCTCTGAGGGACTTGTAACAGTTCCCGCCAAGAGTAACCTGTTCAATGCTGTGCCTCTCTTGGCTTTCTTTCATGCCTCTATTCTCAATTCCCACTCTACTCCTGAGTTTCCTTGCTTACTTCCCAGGAACGGTTTGAATTCAAATTCTTTCTCAGGCTCTGCTTCTGAGGGAGATCAGTCTCAGACAATCCCAAATCACTTCTAGTCTCCTAATAGCCCAATGTTCCTTTCAGGGCCAACACTGGTACAGATGCTGAAGGCTGGCTCATGGTCTGTCTCTCCTAGATCCTAATGTTTTCAAACAGATGGAAAAGAATATGACATTAAAGATAGAAAAAATGTATATGCGAATGGCCAAGAAGTGGAGGGAATGAGAGATCGTGTCATTTGTTTTCCATAAATGATGAATGATAGTATAGAATTTGTGAACAGATGGTCTATAACAGGTATGAGTATAATTTGAGAAGGTTACTCCTTAGTCACCCAGAAGTCTGCTATTATTGTTTCAGAATCACAGTGTTGGAACTTATTGCATAATTTGCTTCACTTTACCCTAATATCCATCTTTCTAAATCTGTCCATCTTTCTAAATCTCTAAGTAGTAGTCAACAGATTTGTTCTCTCCCACCATCTCATCACAAGAAAAGCTACACACACACAATTTTGTGTGTGATGGCAAAGCTTGAACAGACATTAAAAGTCTCTGTAAAATATCCTTCAACAAATTCCAATATTTATGAATAATTAAGTTTAGTCAAATTAATTTTTTGAAGATCTAAGTGAAGATGGAAATCTAGATGAAGACTGAAGAACGGAAGTGAATATTTAAAAAAGACAGAAAACTTGCCTTTTTTGCCCGCTACATCACTGACTAGTAGTCAACAGATTTATTCTTTCCCCACCACCTCATCACAAAAAAGCTACACACAGACACACACACACACACACACACACACACACACAGACACAATTAATTAACAAAGACTAACCAGGACTCTTTTGAAGACTCCTTGACTTGAAATCCCAAAATGCAGCCTATACTCGCATCATGTGTTTGTCTTGTGAGAATTCATACTTGTAAACTATAAAATTTCCTGAAGTTATGATACTGTTCAAAAGATGGATGCTTGAACATTTGCTTAAAATTTTTAAAAAGTGAAACTTATATGTACAGATAATTTCCCTTTCTCTTGCTATCTCCATTTCAGTTTCCTGACTTTCTGAGAAGCCCTGGCTTCCCCAAAGAAGTGATTTCTGGTAGAAATCTGAAGGTCATCTCCGAGAAAAAAGAGATCTACTATAGTCAATGAATTAAAGACAAGAAGGTTTCCAATCAGGTAGGAACACTAATTCTCAAACATTTAATTACCTTAAAAGAAGTATGCTGAGAACTGGCTATGGTATGACTGTCTGAAAAAATGGTATCTAACCTACCCTGCAAGGAACCTGTTCACCATCCTCTTGGTGGTTGTGATGTTTATCCGACAAAACCTTGGAGGGAAATTCATACAATAACAACACGATGCTTTTTTCTATTTTTAGCTTGTTGTTACTAAGTGCACTTAGTGAGCTCCATGCCTGTGGTTTAATCCCGGGAGGTTAGGCCTGTGGAGCAGCAGATTAACCCTTTCAGTGTTTTATTTTAAAACAAATCATTTTCATAGGTTGTCTCCGTAATCCTCTATGAAGGTCACGAAAATTATGGGTCATGGTGCCATTTAGTTCTATAAGAGAAACACTCCTAACGAACGATGTGAGGAAGTCGTCTTGGTTCCTATGGGGCACTTCTCATCTTGGTCTTGGGACAATCAAAGTGAGCGCATATAGAGAGTTGGCAGGGAGGTGAATGGAGCATGCGCATGCGAAAGGGGAGCTCTGTTTTCATTTATCTATGCACGTCAGCATCCCACTGAGAATTTTCTTTTCATTTGCAATTTAAGACCAACACTTGGGGCAAAAGGACATCCCATTTTATGGAAAGAAAAGAAAAATATAGCAGTAGCATCATAATCAGTGGCTTATCTTCTCATTTGCAGTTATATTAATATATACTTACTAATGTCTATATATTTAGCACAGCACTTGATCCCTAGTCAGTACTCAAAATGAAGACACATAATAAATAGTGGATGAATGAAGGAAAAAAGTTTGTCCTTGTATTGCTTTTTGTGTTGGCTTCTGTAGTCTCAGAACCCAGCACTATAACTAACACATAAAATGTGGGCCATAAAACTTTTTGAATGAATGAATAAGTCCCCATGATTGTAAGGACAATTATAAGACCAACACAAAACACATATTTGCCAAGTTCTATGACAGAAGTATCTGTGACATGAAAGCCTGAATCTGAGTCTGCTGATATAGCTGACCATTTTTCTAGTTCTGAGACTGCTTTTTAATAATTTACGTGTTATCCTTTACATTTAGGCATAGTACCTTCATTAGATTTACTGTTCAATGATTTGGCCTTGGGGAGAAAATCCATCAGATAAATTTCTTAACTATATTACTTGCAAACTTCTTTTTTTCAAATTTATAACTGATACAGTAATTGTACATATTTATGGGGTATAGTGTGATGTTTAATGCATGTATACATTGTATAATGATCAAATCAGGGTAATTGGCATGTCCATCATTTTAAGCATTTATTATTTCTTTGTAGGGATAACATTCAGAATCTTCTCTTCTAGCTATCTTGAAATATACAATACATTGTTATTTGCTATAGTCACCCACTGTAAAACATATTTGTTAGAGCATTTTTATAATGACACAGTTAAGGGCAATTTCAGAATCACTAGCTGCTAAAATTGTTATGTATACTTTTCCATGGGTAGTATAGCTGCAGCAGCTATTTCTCTACATTCTGCTGTTGCTGTCTCCTGCATTTCCATGAGAGAACAAAATCCATTTCATTAAAGAAGGAAATGTAAAATTTAGCATACTCCAGTTACCACAAAACCAAAACACTCACACACACTCTCCTAGGTGTGAAAGTGAACTAGTGATCTAAAATAGCACCCTGAAACTCGTTTCAAAATGAGAGGACATTTACTCATATTTGATTATTTTATTCTTTTATTAATTATGATATTCAGATATAGTTACTAATAACAATTCTGTATTGTTAGATGGAGCATTAGCTATGTTCCATTTTTGTCTTTGTATGTACTTATCAGTGAGCTATGAGATTGCCTCCCACACCTTATTCTTTTCCTGCATTCTCTTGGGAACAGGAGAAGTAGCTATCAGTTGTTTTTAAAATTTCTACACAGCTGAAAGACTAGTATCACTTAAATAAAGATAGAAAATTGCCCCAAAGTAGGGAGCTTCATTAGGTAGCATAAAGTTCTCATGTGAGAAAGGAAGAATTTCTTTTCTCAGCTGAAAGGTCTCTGAGTACAAAATATTCATAAATCAATATATCTGTGGTTTTGGATTAGATCTCCATCTCTACAATTAATGTCTAAGGGTTATCTTCGGTGACCAGGAAATTTTTATTTTAAAAACATTATTATATAGTATTTGAAACATGCAAAGTAATGCATGCAGATCTGTTATATGTAAGTTATGAAATGTAATAAAAATAAACTCTTGCAAACACACCACCAAAACTAAGAACTAGAATCAACACTGCTGAATCTTTCTTTGTGGTTTTCTCTGGTTCTTTTTTCTTTCTGTCATAAATAGCGTAATTCTGCTCTTGGTTTTATATTAACATTCATTTAATTTTTATGTTTTTTTTACTAAGTATGGTTTGTTTTGTGTTTTATAAAATTGGCATCATGCTTTATGTAACTGTTTGCTTTTTTTCACTCAACATTGTTATGTTTCTAAGGTATACCCATTTTGTTTTAGCTAGTATTTATTCGTTGTTACCACTGTATAATACTATGTTGTATAAATGTAAAAAATGTGTATATTGTCCTGTTGATGTTATTTGAGTGGTTTTGGATCTATTATTAACAATATTTTATGAGCATGTATTTTAATGTCTCTTGTTACACACATGTAAGATTTATCTTAACATGTGTAACTAAGATTAGAACTGCTGGGTAATTGGGAATTTGAATATCCAGCTTTAAAAGATAATGCCAAAATGTTTTTCAAAGTTACTGAATCAAGTTGCAGTCCTATATGATTCTACAGCCTCACCAGATAGATCAGCCAATCTAGTTAGCATAAAACCTCAATTGATCTTTGTGCTGGTTTGCTAGGGCTTCCATAACAAAATACCACAGAGTCTGTGGATTCAATGACAGACTTTATTTTTACACAGATCTGGAGGTTAGAAGTCCAGAAAGGTGTTGGCAGGTTTAGTTTCTCCTGAGGCCTCTCTCCTTTACTTGGAGACTACTGCCTTCCTGCTATGTCATTGCGTGACTTTTTCCCTGTTTGCACGCATCCCTGGAGTCTTTTTCTTCTTATAAGGAATCCAATCATACTGGATTAGAGCCTCACGCTTAAGACCTTATTTAACCTAAATGACTTCTTTAAAGAGCCTATCTCCAAATGCAGTCAACTGAGGACTGAGGCTTCAACATATGAATATCTGGGGAACATAATTCAGTGTCTAATAGTTTTAGTTTGCATTTCTCTAATTACCAATAGGTTGAAAATCTTTTCATCTGTTTAATAGTCACTATGTTTCCTATTCTGGAAAATTGTGAAGAATATCTTATTTTCATTTTCTATTTATCTTTTCATACTTATTTCTCATTGTTCAAGTTAAATAGGTTTTTAGAGCTTGAGCTTATATCTACCATCATGCTAATGTTATCTGTTAATAAGAGTCAATTTTCTTAACAAAGAAGAATAAATGTAAAAAGGTTTTAAATGTTGTAGGTCTGCTCTGTTCCATAGAAGTTTCTGTGATAATAGGAATGTTCTCAGTGCTGTCTAACACTGTATCCATTAGCCTTGTGTTTTTTTGAAAAAATAAATGTAAATTAAATTAAATTAAATTAAAATTTCAGTACCTGGGTCAAACTAGGCTACATTTTAAGGGTTCAGAAGCCACAAGTGGCTAATGAGTGAACTGTGCAGCTTTAGATGTTAGATAATGGACCTCTACTGTCCCAGAATTTTGTCTTTGACAATGGCATAGTGAGATATTTTATATAACAGTTATTCTGGCACTAAAAAGAAAAGTTAGCTACCATTAGACTCAGCAATCACATTACTGGCTATATACCCTGGAGGAATATAAATCATTCTATTATAAAGACACGTGCATGCAAATGTTCTTTGCAGTACCATTCACAATAGCAAAAACATGGAATCAACCTAACTGCCCATCAGTGATAAACTGGACAAAGAAAACATGGTACATATACACCATGGAATACTATGTAGCCATAAAAAAGAATGAAGTAATGTCTTTTGTGGGGACATGGATGGAGCTGGAGGCCATCATCCTTAGCAGACTAATTCAAAAGGAGAAAACCAAATACCATATGTTCTCACTTATAAGTGGAAGCTAAATGATGAGAATTCCTGAACACAAAGAAGGGAACAACAGACACTGGGGCCTTTTGAGGGTAGAGCGTGGAAGGAGTGGGAGGAGCAGAAAAAATAACTATTGGGTACTAGGCTTAGTACCTGGGTGGCAAAATAATCTATGAAACAAACCCCTATGACATGAGTTTACCTATATAACAACCTGCACATGTACCACTGAACCTAAAATAAAAGTTTAAAAAGTTAACCAAAATGTAAAAAAAAAAAAAAAAGGATAAAGGAAAGTTAGTTATGTCTAATTTTTCAAAGTAACCTATATGATAACAATTTATATCCTAAACTACTTCTTGACATAAATGTTCACTTTATAGTGAGGTTCATTGTCCCAAAATGGCACATAGCAAAGTATCAAGAGGTACCCTTATTCCTAATATGCTGTAATAGAATGAAGACTTTATCTGGTCTTTAGTGTAATTGGATATTGATCTGTATCAGTCTTCATATTCAAACATATTCAAAATTATCTGCTAGTCCCGTGATGGTTGTCTTTGTTTTGTTAAGCTAATATCAACATGTATAAATAAAGTTTTGATTGTTTTCTCCTAAAATCTCCTATCTGTCCATGTGGAAATGCATCTCTTACTTTTTCCCCCTCTTATAAGCTCTTCTTAAAATTTAATCTTCATGAGTCTTATTTCTCCTAGCTCTAATTACTTAGAATTTTATTTTAAAATGTAAGATATCACTGATAAGCCCCTTTTTAGTCATTTTATAGATGACTTATAGACGATTGAAAGATATTCCAGTGTGTTCAAGTAATAAATAATACTCAGTAATCAGAAAACCTGAGTCTTAGTTTTCACCCATAAAAATGAACCATGTGAATTCAAGTAAGTCATTTTATATGTAAACTTTATTCTAATTCTAAAATTGTTATGATCGTTTATAAAATAATGTTTCACTTTTGACAAGTCACAAGCCTATAAAGGTTTTAAAATCTATTTTAAAATTAGGAAGACTCAAATATTTTCCCCTGAATTTGATATTAAACTATAATCATTCGTCTTCACTTACAGCATGCTGTAGCTGCAGTTAATAGAAAGACAAAATATTATGTCTTAACATTGTGTACTTGTATGTTAAATGAACACTTTTCTTTAAAATCATATTCTACCTAAATTCTTGATGCCTTTTATACATTTCCAGTTCCTATGTTGTTACAATCAATCACTTGTAATAGAAAAAAAAAAAGAATCATTCTTTTTTTTCTGTTTGCTAAAAGCTCTCTTTAGAATATCAAGTTTTAAGTTATTAATACAACAAACTTTGGAAAATAAGCTCTCATAATTTCCAACATTAATGCTTTGTTTGACTGGCTTTTAGAACACCATACTCTCACAGTTTTCTTCCTTTTTCACTTCACTTTTCTTTCTGGTCTCCTTTGTGATGCCTCCATTTCTTAGTGTTTATTGCTAGAGTGCCCTAAAACTCATTCCTGGCCCTCTACACTTTTCTGTCTGTGCACATGAGTTTTATTCTGCCATTGCTTCAATAGGCAGATGACTATGACTCCCAAATTTATACCTCTAGCCTTCACCACTCACCTAAGCTTGAGACTCATAATTTCCATTTCCTACTAAATATCTCTACTTTATATATCACAGACACTTCAGAATTAGCAAATACTATGAAATAGTTTACTTTTTTCTATCACTTTTACTCCAACTGTTTCCATCTCCATAACTCATCCATTTGCTCAAGTCAAAAGCTTTGTATTCATCCTTAAACTTTCTCTTTCCCACAGTTTCTACATCTAGTTCATGAGAAACTCTTCCACCTCTAACTTTAAAATCTGTCCTGAATCCCTCTACCTCTCACCGTCTTCACCCTACTGCAAGCCATCATTGCTTGCTTCACCTAGTGCAACAGGCAGTCTCTTACAGGATCTTCCTCCTTCCCCTCTTGCCACAGCCCTTCTAGTTTATAACCAGTACAATAGCCAGAATAATCTTCCAAAGAAATTTAAACCAGGTAACATTACTGTCCAAAACCCTGGCTCCCAAAAATTAAACTGCCTTCTTTGACCTACATGGCCTTAGTCAATGTTCCTTCTGCCTTACTGTCCAAACTCATTTACCACTTTCCCCCTCACACACTCACCTCTAGAATGTTTTTCCCTAAAAGACTTTTCCAGCATCAGGACATTTGTACTTGTTATTTTCTGAACCTGGAAGACCTGTAAGATTCCTCAAAATAAGATCTCAGAAGATACTTGCATTTTCATTTTGTGGAGACATTTGGTGAGAGACATTTTGCAAAAGATAGATACATTTTACTTTGGAGGGTATTTACACATTTAGCCATGAGCAAGTTTATTGAATAACAAATACAAAAATGATAGAGTGAAGGTGTGTATTTTAAAGAGAGAATTTGAGGAATTGTAGGCATGTGAGTTACACCATGGCCTCAATATTTAATGCATGAGAATCACCTGAGGTGAGTTCCAGACAACCATTTCCACCCATAAAGATTCTGAACAGGAAATCAAGAAGGCCTGAGGACCTGCCTTTTGACAAGGTCTTCAGGTGATTCTGCTGCATATGGTTTTACAGACAACCCTTTGAGAAATACCAAGCTGGTATATTTGTTCAGATAAACATGCGCTGGTGCAGAGCACCAATGGTATGCAATTGACCAGCACATTATATGAATCTTGAGTGGCCAAAGATGAAGAGTATCCAATAAATACCACTACAGATACTATCCCAAGCACTCTTGGCATGGAGACTTGAAAATCCATTCACAGACATGAACTGTTAATCATTGAATTGTGCTATATAATTTTTTAAGTTGTGAGGTATTAAAATATTTAGATAAATATTATAAATTTTGTCACACATTTTATTGCTATAAATGATGCATACATATGTCATAATTATAAAGATACAGAGCATATAGATATAGATATGTAAAGAATATGTAATCTAGGCTTAATTATTTAGCTGATACTGCATATTGTCTTTATAACTTCCTATAGAGCCACTTCTAATATTTTTAGGAAAAAATATTGTTTTTCTCCATTCTTTTCCACTTTCCTTTCCTCATCCTCTTCCTTGTCCTTTCCCTTCTTAAACAATTTAGTCCAAAAGCCATTCGATGAGGCCTAGTAAGCCTTTGACACCATGGGCAGGGTGAGTATACAGGGGATTGCAATGGTTAGGCATTGGCTATTAAAGCCCAAGAAGTAGAAGGAGGGTGTCTGCATGGAGGAGCCTAGTGTGAGATATTGAAAGTTATTGGAGGGAGAGGGGCATCTACATGGGGGAGTGGCCACAACAACCACTCAATACAGATAGTTATAGTCTGTGCTAGGTGGGGAGAATGTTGTATGGGGTAAAAAAGTGGTAGCAACAATAATTTGTTAAAATACAGGGAGATTGATCTAGTAAGTGAGAATATTAAAGACGAAGGTAATCAGTATTTCTCATTGTCTGAGGAGGAAGTTAAAGTATAATATAGGCAAAAGCTAGAATGAACTCTGGTGCTGTATGAAAATGGGGGAATGAAAGTGTTGGTTTTCAATATATATAGCAAATATAGAATTAAACATAGATGTAAAGTATATATGTGTGTGACTATAATGTAGATGAAGGTGTTTTCACATGTATGTATGTATGTCTATATACACATAAATCCCATAGCTCAGTCTACTGCAAAGGCCTGGGGCAGCTATTCCCCAATAGCAATGAGCACACCTAATGTCCAGATCTTGGTGTCTAGATACAATTCTCCTATTGAAGGAACCAGAGCTTTCTGGAGAAATGACTGATTCAGAGCAGAGAAAGCATAAGATGACCCTAGAACATACTGTTCCAAGAATTAAGAAACATATCAAAGAATGATGGAGAGATGTCAAAGGACATCTCTGGCAGGAATTTCCCCTGGGCAAATCTTGAACAGTCTGAGAGTCAAAATAAGTAATAATAGAAACTCGTTATAGTTAATTTAATAAAATGGTCAATGAGTTTATATCAGTATAAATAAATTAAATACATTATGTTTGGTGAGAAATAGGATATTTACATAAGCACAAAGTATCTTGCCATAAAATGTATTAATGTTAAAAAAAGAAATAAATAACTTTACAGTGGAGAAGACTGGCACCTTTTAATCAAATGAGTAAAATTAGTATCCCAATAAGGGTACAAATTAAAAGTTTGCCCAAGTTGTCTGTTGATAGAATGTGGTGAGAATAGAGCTTCACTGTGATTTTCCTGCCAAAGAACACATCTTCTGAATCTAATCATGAGACAAACACAAACAGCTAAATCTTACAAAATAACTAGTCTGTATCTTTAAAGGTCTTAAGGGTATGAATTTCAAGGGAAATCCAAGAAAAATTACCAGATAAAAGAGATTAAGAGAGGACAACTCAATGAAACATGATTTTAGGCTAATCCTTTTGTTATTAAGGGCCTTATTGGGATAATTGACAAAATTTAAACAAGTCTGAGGTTTAGACAGTACTATAGTAATGTATCAGTATTAATTGTCAGATTTTCTTGTTAATAGTTGGATATGTGTGTAGGAAATGTTTGGGGTTGACAGCTTACTCTCAAACGGCTTGAGAAATAAGCCATTTTTACTGTATTTTTTACTGTCATTTCAACGTTTCTGTGTGAGATTGTATTTTAAAAATTAAGAACAAAAGACAAGTCATCCTTGAGTCAGATAATCTTTCTTTAGGCAGCTAGTATAGTTAAAAGCTGTTTACAATGCTAGTCAGCTTCTAGCCTAGTGGTGCTAATCTCTCTTGCTAATGCCATGTAATTCCAGAAATATTTCTTTCTTTTTTTCTTTTTTTTTTTTTTTTTTTTGATGCTTTGGGATTTTTTTCCTAATGATGTTTGTATTAGTCCATTCTCACACTGCTATAAGGACATACCCAGGACTGGGTAATTTATGAAGGAAAGAGGTTTAATTGAGTCACAGTTCCACATTGCTGGGGAGGCCTCAGGAAACTTAAAATCATGGTGGAAGGCATCTCTTCACAGGGTGGCAGGAGAGAGAATGAGTGCAAGCAGGGGAAATGCCCAACACTTTTCAAACCATCAGATCTTGTGAGTACTCAACATTACAAGAACAGCATGGGGGAAACCACCCCCACAATTCAGTTACCTCCCTCTTGATCCCTCCCACAACACGTGAGGATTATGGGATTACAGTGGAAGACGTGATTTGGGTGGGGACACAAAGCCAAACTGTGGCAATGTTTTTTACTCTACAAACATCTATAAAATTAGTAAAGTTCTCTATATTACAATAAAATCAACAAGATTCATAAGAATGAAAATAAGTTCTTCAAGAATTTTATATATTTCTACCTGCATTCAAATTGGAATAAATAGGCATGAAATTCATAAGAAAAACATACCATAAGAAGCATTCACACTCACAAACTCAAAACAGTTGAACATGTTTACCCTGTAAGAGGGCGATGATAAAACAGCAGGGTGACAACTATGTGTCCGAACAGAAATGCGACCTTTTAAATCATCCATGTCAGGCCAGGTAACAACTGGGCAATTCAGCAAACAAATTTTTTAAAAATTCCTGTTTTCAATGATTTCTTAAATCCACACTTAGAAAATTGAAAAACTTCTCTTTAACTCTCAGAATCCTGGGCACTTATTAGTTAAAGCAAAGCTGTTGTCCTATTGGCCTATACCTGGTTATAAATAGCAGCAAGACATGAGAACACCCAGGGACACTGAATGGGCTTTCTAAATATAGTTTTTTCTTACTTGAAAGGCCTTTTAGAAGAATACCATACTTCGTGAAAACTTGCCCTTTATGAAGAGCACACAGACACTAAGGTCAGCAATTTTTAGACCTCGAAAAGTTTTAAAATATTTCTTTAGTTTGAGAATCCACATTTTGGAGGCATGAAAACTGAAGTGCAGAGAAATTAATATTTTTCCCAGCATCAGATGGCAAGCAAGTACTGTAAAAATTATGGCATTGAATCTCCTGTCTTTTAATCAATTGAATGAAGCTTGTAACAGATTGCAGTAACTGCTTATTTTCATTGCCCTCAACACTACGTTCCTTCTATGCCTCATCCGTCTTGCTTTTGTGAGCGGGATGATAGTATTACCTGCAAGTATTAGGTGTGAGAAATATTTTTCAATTTTACTTTTTTGTAACTCACTCTTGAAATGCTGTTTCTGTGTTAAAAAATTTGTGAGAGCATTTTCCTTTCTTCTTTAAATGACTCTGTTTGCATTTGCACTCTCTTACAGGTGAATTACTGTGTAACACTAGTATAAAAACACATTTTAGTAGAGGAGATTATAGTTGGAGACAATAAGGTGGGGACTAGAGTTGTCATACCTTAGAGGGAGATGGGAGACAGAGACAATGTTGGCTGGACCTAATCTATTCTAGCCTTCCTTAACCTATTTATGCCTAGTGTTCCATTATTGGGACGCTAAACTTGTGGGAGTCATTTACATCCCACTGCTCAAGGTCATCACCAAAGTCTGATTTTTCACAAAAGAAATTTGCAACCTCTGGCATTAATGGGTTAATTGAAGTCCCAGAGTGATTTCTGTTGTTTGCATTGCCACAGGCGAGGGAATACAGAAAGCAACAAGATTTTCGTGTTTTCCCATTTCATATTAATTTCCTAGGGATTTCTATAAAACTTAAAAAATATATGTAAAACAGCTTACCTTTAATTTTCCCCCACTCATTTGCATTTTAACATGTTGATAAGTAGCATTTAAACTCAATAGTTATGCTTAACCCTGTTCTATAATTTCTAAACGTACTAGGAAGAGTGTGTGTGTGTGTGTGTATGTGTGTGTGTGTGTGTGTGTGTGTGTGTGTGCTGCCTTTGCAACCAATAAAATAAAGCTCTCAGTTGAAAAACAATTATTATCATGTAGATAATAATCAGATTTGATATTGGGCCAGCCATTGGTAAGTTTAAAAGTCACCCTAGGTGACTTATATATGCAGCTGGTGGAACATCTCTATTCAGATGAAGCATTTAGATGGAAGTATAGCCAAGCAAGGCTATAATTTCACATCTGAAACCTGTTTTATCCTGAGTCATTTGCATAGTGCTTATTCTATGTGTTTATAGTGTCTTTGGTTGTGTTATAAATTATTAAAAGTTGGTGTGAATTAAAGAAGTAACATGCAATGATTAAAGCCTAGAAGATAAGCACCAGATCTTCTAATTATCACTCAAATGAGTTTGGTTGACACAAAATATTATGGGAATTAGACACAAACATTGTTAATGCATAATGCTGAAATAAAAAATCTTATGTAAATATGAAAGACATTCCAATTTGTACCACAAGGTAATGAATTCAAGCATTTTTATTTTATTTTATTTTATTTATTTATTTATTTTATTTTATTTTTTTGAGACGGAGTCTCGCTTTGTCGCCCGGGCTGGAGTGCAGTGGCCGGATCTCAGCTCACGGCAAGCTCCGCCTCCTGGGTTTGCGCCATTCTCCTGCCTCAGCCTCCCGAGTAGCTGGGATTACAGGCGTCACCACCTCGCCCGGCTAGTTTTTTGTATTTTTTAGTAGAGACGGGGTTTCACCATGTTAGCCAGGATGGTCTCGATCTCCTGACCTCGTGATCTGCCCGTCTCGGCCTCCCAAAGTGCTGGGATTACAGGCTTGAGCCACCGCGCCCGGCAAGCATTTTTATTTTTAAGTATTTACTTTGTACCCTGAATTGTGCATAAAACACTTTTCTAAAATTTAGAGTGCAAACTAGAAAATATAAATCTCAAGTAGTTTATATTGTAGTCAAAGGAAAGATTTTGAGATCCTTAATGTATCAGTTCACAGAAACCTCTTCATCAGATGGATTGGTATTTATTTGTTATAATTAATGTTTACCATTTTAAATAGTTTCTTCAATATTCCTGGTAATGGAATAGAGTCATAATAATAATTTCTAGTCTTGATAATAGAGTCAGTAGTAGAGTTGCTCATATTGATTGTAATTTTGATAATATACAACATATCGTGAGTTTTCCAGATAACAACTTGTCTCTTGGCCAAAATAAATACACATATTGTTTATCTTGTTACCTTATACAATTTTTTTATTTTATTAATATAGTGATTTGATCACGTCTTTTCACTAATATTTAAAAATAGTTCAGTGGATAATCTCATTTTGAACTGTCTATTGATTGCTATATTCTTTATATATTTTCTATATATGGGTATATTTCTCATTAGCCAAATTAATACTTTCTTATTTACACTTACATTAAATCACATTTCTGTTCTTCAGCATTTTCTTTTATCTAGATCTATTCTACTGACTTAAAATAGTCTGAAAAATTTGAAAATTCTATTTAAAACAAGTGTATGAAAAATCTTTGAAATAACTTATAACAGTGTCAGAGAAAAAGAGGATTACACATTGTACTGAAAAGCGTGCCATTAATAAAAAGATTAACAAAAAATTCTAACAACATTCAGACAGGTAATAGCAATGAAAAACACTAATTATGATACTGAACAATTACATTTGCAAAAAATGCTATATAGGAAATTAGCATCTGCAGAGAAGATATTATAAATTGGCAGTGATTATGTATAGATTTAAAATATGTTGAAACATGGTCATGGCAACTGTTTTTCTTTTTGGCTGAAAAGAGGCATATTGAAGTGTTTAAGCACTTTTTCAGTAGGAATAGATATTTAAACACTACAGAAAATGCTTGCAGAATAGCAGATATTAACATGTGTATGAAATATGTGTTTTTAATTAATGCATTTTCATCCATTCAGAAAAGATCACCGAGTTTAACTTAAGTGTAGCATTGTGACATATTAAAATGGCATTCTTAGACTTTCCATATTGCTGTTCCTTTTGCCTTCACCAAACAGCACTGGCCTCTCATTTATCCAAGTTAGAAATCTAGACGCAATTCTAAAATTTGTCAACCTAGAATCCCCTACCTTCATGCTTCCCACTCAATAAATCACTAATTTCTAACTCTCCTATTTCACCAGGCAGTCTGCTCCACTGTACCCCTGCTCTCTTATTCTCAGGGCCTAGCATCTCTGCCTCAACCTGCCAATCGAAGTCACTAGTTCATTATGAGCAGGACCATTTTTAAGCTTTCCTCCATCCTGGGCAATTGCACTTTTGAAAGCTCCACACTACATTTTATCAAATATGTTAAAATGTACCAAATCACACATTTAATATAATTTATTACATAACTAAGTAGGAAATGCATTTCATGAGTTGTAATATTAGTGCTGATAATATTAAATAAACATAGTTTTAATCTCAATTTTGCATTTTAAAAAATATTTTGGAAGCCTTTTTTTAGGTGTCAATATTTGTGTAGGTCTTTCTCAAACTCATAGTCTCCAGAGAGTGTGCTTTTACTATCACAAGGCAAAACAGCCCTGACAGTGAGTTAACTGAATATGAGGACCATCACCTGGATAATTAAACCAGATTTGTGGGAGATGGAATAGGAAGTGTTTGTAGAACAAATACAGAAATCAAGAAAAAGATGGTGGTGTCATTAATACTCTGCATAGCAGATCATAATATTCAAAACCCAGATACTGTTGAGATATCAATAGACTGTCACCCTATGGAGTAATACGTCAAAACATAATGTAAACTACTTACATATTTAAAAAGAAATATTGATAGCAAGCCATTAAGAGAAAATGAAGTAAGTTTATACCCCAATGCAAATATTGGAAAATGGTAACTGTAAATGGTTAAATCACCTACTAGTTTTGTGACTTAAGATTTCTAAACCTTTATTATTTAATCTTTAAAAGTGAAATAATGAGAATACTATTTGGAGAGAGTTGTTAAGAAATTTAAATTATATAATCCATATACAAAGAGTGTGTATCTGGCACATATGTGATATTTATTTTTGTTATTGCTATTATTCATAAGGCACTATTAAATCATAGCAGTTTTGTTATTCTTACGGTCAGTATTATATCTTGGAACAGACCAGAAAATGTTACTGAGCTTGACTGGATCCTTTTTGCGGTTTTAAAGATGAAAAGTTAATATAAGTTATTTTGAGAACTGTGTCATTGTTCTAAACTCCTTTGAAAATCTAAATATTTATTTAACATAGAAGGAAAAGTCATAGATAAATGAGAGGTTATAGATTTTAAAAGTATCTTTCTTCTTTAGCCTCTTACAGAGCCAGTTAAGAAAAAGATAAAATAAATAATTTGGCAAGTGTTATATAACAAAGAACACCGCCAGCCCCAGGGCCCTTAATGCGTTTGTGATTTTGATGTGAATAAACCCTGGTCCCCTTTCTGACGTCAGTACTGCCGCTGACTGGGTAAGACATTGGTCAAGTTGATTAACCTCTCGCCGCTTTCGTTTCTTCTTTTGTAATGTGCAGGTAATATTACTTGTCACTTGCCAACTAGCAGTACCTCTGCAGCTAATTGACTGTCTCAGCAGGGATATTGCAAAGATTAGCAGATAAATGATTTATAATCCCTTTGAAATATTAAATAAATGAATAAATGATACAAAAAGCCCTAACAAGAGAACAGAACAAATTGTTCTATGTTTTAATTTGCTACTTTCATCATATATATTTGATAAAAAACTTAAAAGAGGGAGCCATCAACAAAGTGAAAATGGGTTAGATTACTCAGGACTCTAGTTGCTTTCTATTGCTGTTATTTTAAACAGTATTTTGTTATAATTGTGAATATAAGAAAAGAAAGTGCTAGAGATCATAATTGCATTTATCTTCTTAAGTTTATAAAAAATATTTTATTAGACAGGAAAATGAACTGGGTAAGAATAAGGACACAAGCTCTCTTAGCCTAGTTTTACTGTGAACAACTGTATGACCTCGATCAAGTTACTTAAACAAGGAGGATCTTGAGTAAGATAATCAAGAATAATCTACACAATACGTTTTGTGGATTTAGGAACAAAATACAAAACTCTGTGCCATGTGTTGCAGTGGATTTGAAAATCAAAGATCCAGAAATATAATATAAAGAAGTCAACGTGAAAATAATAAATTCTCATATAAGACAGAATTAAATCAACACGATAACAAAGTTATTTATTCTACCTGGAGATGGAGAAAGAGTGTAACTGGAAAGATGAAAAAGGTTGAGAAGACCAACAGGAGAATACCAAGAGTATTACATGTGCTGCTGTGATTGGACCTTATTATGAACAGGAGGGATACTGTGAGAAACGAGGCTAGTAAAGTAGATTGGCTTCAAACTCTTAAGGGCCATCAAAAAATTGAACTATGTTTTGTGGGTTCCTAGGAACAAGTGAGGATTTTTGAGTATTATTTATGTTTTATAAAGTTAATTCTGCTGACCCTTTAAAGGGTAAACTGGAGAAGATTTAGGTAAGTTGAATTGTTAGCCTACAGTTGCAACAGTCAAGAAAGAGATGACGAAGGTTGTTGCCAGAAGAATGGAATGAAGAATATTTAAGAGAGATTGAATAGATGGAATTAACTACTGAGGTTTGAGAAATTATTGGATGTGAAGAATTAGTGAGAGGGAGTAATTGAATACAATTCTGAGATTTCTATTATTGATACCTGAGAAAATAGTGGAGATATAAACAAAATAATAGAAAGAATGAACAGTTTTGTGAGTAGAGGTGGACATGAAGAAAGCAAGAGATCCCATTTTGAACATACTGAATTTGAGATTTTAAAGACATCCATAGTGGAGTATTTAATAGTCAGTAGAAATTCTGTAGTGAAGCTTTAAAAAAAATATCAGGCTCCAGAATTATAGATTTGAGTAGCATCATTTTACAGGTGACAGTTAAGGTTATAAGGGTAAATGGGATTACCAGAAAGAGCATAAAAAACAAAAAGGAGAATAAAGATTTATTTTAAGAGATAAGTAGTGGGAAAATCAAGAACTACAGGAAGATTATAAAGCAACCAAAAGACTGCAGTAACTACGGCAGCCAAGGGACAAGAACATTTCAAAAAGAAAAAAAAGACCAGGCATGGTGGCTCACACATGTAATCCCAACACTTTGGAAGGCCAAGGTGAGTGGATCACCTGAGGTCAGGAGCTCGAGGCCAGCCTGACCAACATGGAGCAACCTCATCTCTACTAAAAAAACAAAATTAGTTGGGCATGGTGGCACATGCCTGTGATCCCAGCTACTCAGGAGACTGAGGCAGGAGAATTGCTTGAACCTGGGAAGCAGAAGTAGCGGTGAGCCAAGTTCGTGCCACGGCACCCCAGCCTGGGCAACAAGAGCAAAATTGCAAAAACAACAACAACAAAAAGAACAATAAAAAACTGCCGTGTAAAATGCTATATACAATTTGATATGAATGACTATTGTGAAAAGACTTGCATTTGGTGAATAATCTGTAGTGATAGTTCCTGAGAAAACAGTTCTCCTTAGTTAATAGATATATGTGTAAAATTACAAGAGGAATTAAAAATAAAGCAGTGTAGAGGAAGCGGGGAAAACTAGTATCTACCTCTTTTCCTATATGGGAGTAAATGAAATAAAAAGACATGAATGTCTTAAAGAACATGCAGGGTTGATTGTTCCATTGCACTCCAACCTGGGCAACAAAGCAAGACCCTGTCTCAAAAAGAAAGAGAAAAAAAAAGAAAGAAAGAGAAAAAAATAGAGAGTTAAAAGATATAAGATTTTATAACAGGGAAGATGTAAGCGATTTGAAAGATGTTAAAGAAGTAGCTGAAGTAAAATCGTGACTCCAGAAGCAAGAGGCAGAATTGAAGGAATGATAATGGAGGAGAAGATAGAATCAAAAGCACCAGTCAGGTATTGATAATGGTAGGCAAAAGGGCTCTTGAATAAAGAGATGGATGACTTTAAATGTGACAATAAAGAAAGAGGATTGAAGATGAATGATGACCTTGGTCTCCACAAAGTTATTAGGTAAGATTTGCTATGGGGAGTAAGAAAGCAAGATACAAATAAAATTTAAAGAGCATAGAAAAAAAAAGAAAAAAAGAAATTGTTTTTATTAGGGATAGTATAGGGGTAAACCAGAAATGAGTATAAGGATTTATGAGTAGCTTTGAGGTCACTCGTTGCCTAATTATAAAAATATTTTCCAAAGAAAGATAGTACTTCTAATATTTTAAACATTTACAGGTGAAGTTTCTCATTTTAAAGTTTTTATGTGTTAAACATTGTAGGGGGAAAAAGTATATGAGTCTGATCTAAAGAAAGTTTGAGAGGAGAAATTAAGTAATGTTGCCATTCAGGGAGGGGGGGGAAAGGCTGACATTTGCAGGAATTATGCAAAAGCAAGGCGGAGGTGGGCAGGGAACTGTTGGCACTTTTGCACTAAGCAAGTCAGCGGCACCAAACTCTCCTAGTGATCTATGTATTCTGCAACCCTACACCCTCACAACCAGTATTTTTTTTAGCGCCAGGCTTACCTAAGAATGTACTTGATGAAGCAGTAAAAAAAGAAATTCATTTTCTTGAATCTCGACCTTTGAGTACACATCTTTTTAATATTCATGTGATGAAATGGGACATCTCATGAAGCACTTCTGTTGGGTATCAAACACATGGTTATCACAAGTAAAGCACCTTGTGCAACTGTGGGTTGAGAGCTGAGCTAGACACTATTTTCTTGGATCACCATTTTTACTTGAAAGAAGTGACAGGCAAACTGCAGTTGTACAAACTTGGACATTTGGCAGAGATTTTCTTGAAAATGAACAAAGTGACCTTGTCACTTCTAGGAAAGCAAAATCTAACAGTATCTTTTGCCAGTGAAAAAATCTGAACTTTCAAACAAAAGTGATAATATTGGGAAACTTATTATCTGCCCCTGTGAATTTGTCAGTTTCCCAATTCTTAAAGACTTTTCAGATGAGATAGGTGATATCGCTAACAAACGTGATACTGTATAATTAAATGTGCTACCATTTGGGAAATTTATATAACCCAGTGTACCAATATTTTCCAGGTGACCAATGTCTGATAGTTTAAAAAAAAAAAAAGGAAAAAAATGTGTGGACAAAAGACCATTTCGAACTGCAAGAAAGACAAATGGGAACTTTCTAAAGGCAGAGTATGGAAAGCATATTCATATGACTTTAGATTCCACATTGAAAAAAAGCCACAATTATCTGAAAAAGTTATTAAAATTTTCCTCACTTTTCCAGCTAAAATAATAATATCTCTGTTAAGCCAGATTCTCTTATATACTTCAACTAAAACAACATATTAACAGAGACTGAATGCAGAAGCAAATATGAGAAGCCAGATGTCTTTTATTAAACCAGACATTTGTAAAATTAAACCAGAGAGTTGCAAATGTAAATCAACGCCACGCTTGTCACTATTTATTTATTTTTTTGCTTTGGAGAATATATTTTATTGTCATTAAATGTTTATATAAAATGTAATGGGTTTATTAATAGTATTTGAGGTGAGTTAGTAATTATTTAATTTTTTCAATTTTTCTAATTTCCGATATGTTAATATTGGTAGATTTATCCCTGGCAAATGAAAGCTAAGTGGAGTTCTTCATAATTTTTGAGCATGTAATAGATATCTGAGACCAAAACAATTCAGAAATATTAATGTAGACCAAGCACTAAACACGTAGTAAACTACTCAAGGGCTTTAAACATACTTCCCATGATTTCACAAAGTCAAAGTTGAGAAGTTATATAATTGCTTTTTGTAACGGTGGAATAAGGGAAATTTTCTTTCTTTTTCTTTCTTTCTTTCTTACTTAAATCATAGTATTCAGATTAAAGAGAAGAGAAGTCTTCAGTGCATGCTAATGACATTCTCTCCATTCTTTCCTCCAAGTCTGTGAGTCTCATTTCATGTGTCCCATTTACAGGAGTAAAATTAGCATGTTATCCAGTCACCATTTGGCTCATGACTCAATGTCACTATAAAAATCATTTTAGCAACATCATAGTCCCAACTTCTAGAATCCATCGATGTGGAACACTTCAGTTTGTTTAACGTAGGAGACGTAAGTACATGCTTTTTAGATAGCCTCTTGAAATCTATCTAAATCTATAAATTCTACTATAGTAATACCTTTTGCTTTATTCTCTCAAAAAATTTGTGTGTATGGAATTTTTAAAAGATAGCATAAAAAAGGAAAACACAGATCATGAGTCTCAGTTTTGAAATCCATTATATAAAGAATTTGTAGAGCAGCAATATTGCTTCTGTTGCTAAAGAGTAAGAGAGTGAGGCTGTTTTAAGAATGGGGAAAAGAAAGAGCAAGCTTATTTCTAATTCATAGATTTTGATTGAATTTTTAGATGTCAGGTTTTAGAGATTTATGCTTTAAAATTTAATACAACTTCAAATAGTTCAGCATTTAAATAATAAAATGTCCATTTCCCTCTTTTCCCTGTCCCATAGGGCTGAATATTAGTATAATTGGATCTTTTGTATAACTGGATACAAAAAAGTAACACCATATTACCTTGTCTGTATTCAATACTATCATTTGGTTATGTCTAGAAAATTCCAATTATAGCAACATAGACAGGAAACTCTAGTAAAGAGTCAAAGTCTACTTGTAATAAGTTTTCCAGATTTTTTCCTGATTATTTTTATAAAGTCAGAATATGTGCTACTTGCTGATCTATTACACTTCCATCTGCTGCTGACATTTATCTTGCTTTTTTTGAATTTTGTAATTTTGAGGGGTGAATATCTGTCAACCATAATTTTTATGGCTGTTCTCCAGAATTTCAGAGCAAAAGTACAAGTCATCTATACAGGTATACTTGACGTAAAAGATATTTATCTCTCAGAGTCATATCACTAAATTAGAAGTGTCTAAATGCTTGACTGAAAAAAAAAAAACATAACCACCATGCAAGTAAAAATATCTATTTTTGAGCACTTAAGGGGAATTCACTAAAAGCACTATAATCATAGAGAAAATCTGGAGTATACAATATATATTTTGTTTAAAAATGTAATTGTATGCTTTCCTTCATTCACATATTTGGTGTGTGCTGTTTGTTAGCTATTGTTCTTTTATTGGAAAATAGACCTATTGTCTAGAGAAAGAAAACGTAATAAGCAATGAAATATTACTTTTATAGTAATAGCTATTTGTATTATAATAATTATATTGGCTAGTGCAATTGGATATCCATTACTTAGTTTCCATGTTACTTTAAAGATGCAGAATTGGATGTCCATTGAACTAAAAATATATTTCAACTTTACAGGAATAACCTGTTCTCACAATTGTCCACATTGTCTTTCATTCAATTGAAATGAAAGCTATATATGAAGATTTTAAAAGTAAGCACAATATACTTTTATGTCTCTCATAACCTCATTTCTTCCTTCCTGTGTTCATTACGTGGGAGTGGACTAAATAAAAATTCAGAGTAAGTTGTTGGTTACCCTAGTACAAGTAGGATTGCCACCAGGATCTTTTAAAATTCCCAAATAGATAAATCATAATACAAGACACTTTCTTTTAATATATACCTTCCCATGGAAATTTTTACCACTTTCTCTGCCTCACTTTTGGTATTTCAAATCTTTTAAAAACTATTTTCAGCAAGGAGAATTAATTAGATATAAAACCCTACAAGGATATGTATTATTATGGCAGTTAGAAATGATAATGGCAAAAAACAGGGACCTTTACTGCAAAGTACAATGCCCTTTACACAAAACCCAAAGACATATACCCATAGTTTAAGTCATGGTAATATGTATGATTTCATGGTTACTTAAAATCTCTGAGACTTATTTTCTTCATCTGAAAAGTGAGGATTTGTTTTCCTATTTTACAACATTGTTATCAGATCAGAAATAATAACACTTGTGCTTTTTTAAGCCTATTTGTTTCTTTATTTGTTTTTTTGAGATGATGTCTCTCTCTGTCACCCAGGCTGAAGTGCAGTGGCCCGATCTTGGCTCACTGCAATCTCCACCTCCTGGGTTCAAGTGATTCTCCTCCCTTGGCCTCCTGTATAGCTGAGATTACAGATGTGCGCCACTACACCCAGCTAATTTTTGTATTTTTAGTAGAGACAAGGTTTCACCATGTTGTTCAGACTGGTCTCGAACTCCTGACCTCGTGATCTGCCCGCCTTGGCCTCCCAAAGTGCTGGGATTGCAGGCATGAACCACCGTGCCTGGCCTAAGTCTATGTTTTTAAAAGTTATAAAAAGAGACTAAGAGTGAAAATTGTGAAAAGAGCTTGAATATGTCTTGTGACTCCACCTCTCCTTAAATATTTATAAGATGTTTTTGCTAGGTTGATGTGCATGTTCAGTTCTAAACCTCTGAAGTAATGTAGAAACCAAATACTGTGTTGGTTAATGGTAATGCAGATAATGAAAAATCTTTACCATTAATAATACTGAATTATTCCAAGATCCAAAAACTTTATTCAAACTCTGACTTACTCATAGACAGGCTGCCTGGTAAAGTAAAAAGTGTGGGCAGGAACTTTGCAGACTTAAGTTCCAAGTACTTAATTCATTAACTATGTGAATATGGGCAGATTAAATTATTAAATATGTGAATATGGTCAGATCACTTGAATTATCTGGTCCTCAGGTTCTTCATCTATAAAAACTTCTAGACTGAAGTAGATGAATTTTTAGGATTTAGCAATTTAGTACAATCAGGAAGCAGGAAAGTTTTCTGTGGTCACCGATAAAAGGTGATTAATATATTTCTTCCTCATTGGTCAGTTCTATTTAACATATTCTTATTTAACATTGGCTATGTGCAAACAACTCTGCTAGAAATTGTATGTGATTAAAATATTAACAAAATGCAGTTTCTGCCTTATTAGAACCTGTAATGGATATCAAGGGAAAGAAATGAGGGAAAATATATTCTCCAACATGTGTCATGTTAATGGGCAGTAGGTAATGACATTAGAGGTGGAAGGAAATAAAATCAATAGCATGTCTTAGAAAGACAGGTCAATTCATCCAAAAAAGAAAGAATGGTGATTATACTGAGAAATGTTGTTTGAAAAAGGAAGAATTTTTAGAGAATTTGTAACAGATGTCTTGTATCTTCTCAGAGGAAGATGCAGAGTCATCTCTTAAGGTAGGTGGTGTCTGCTGTGTAGACTGGAAAGGCTTTGGAATCCTTCCCAAAGAGAATAGCATAAGGAAGAGTCAACTAGAGGTGAACCGAAGAATTTCTGGGCAACTCCATCCAAGTGTGTACTAATAATAGAGCCAGAAATTTCTAGTTGAGCCAATTGGCACAATTTTGTGACTTTTTCTGGTAACACTCAACCGCCCAGTACTGAGATCAGAGAAAATATACTATAGTGTTTTCCCAGCAGTGAAGTGTAGGTACAGAAGTAAAGATAACAATAGATCAAAGGAACTTCTTGATGCTAATTTAAAAAACTACATAAAGTAGTGCATAACTGATTCAAGTAGGGCTGGACCTAGAGGCAACTAAAAAGTGATTCAAGGAATTAAAGACAGCATCAGTATAAAGAATTGGTTCATTGAGTATAAGAGAAAAGAGAAAAGAAAAGGTGGCTGTGACAAGAGGAGAGAATTTCCAAATTCAGAATTTTACAAATGAGGTGGTTTTGGTTTATTTTTGTTTGTTTTGCTTCCAACTTTTATTTTAGGTTCAAGGGGTACATATACAGGTTTGTTACATGAGTAAATTGCATATTTAGGGGGTTTGGTGTACAGATTATTTTATTACCCAGGTAATAAGCACAGTACCCTATAGTTTTTTGATCCTCACCCTCCTCCCACCTTCCATCCTCAGATAGGCCCTGGTGTCTATTGTTCCCTTCTTTTGTCCATTTGTACTCGGTTTTTAGCTACCAATTATATGTGAGAATGTGCAGTGTTTGGTTTCCTGTTCCTGCATTAATTTACTTAGGATAATGGCCTTCAGCTCCATCCATGTTGCTGCAACAGACATGATCTCATCCACTGTTGATGGGCATTTAGGTGGATTCCATGTCTTTGTTATTGTGAAAAGTGCTGATGAACATACGTGTGCATGTGTCTTTATGGAAGAACGATTTATATTCCTTTGGGTATATACCCAGTAATATGATTGCTGGGTCTCATGGTAGTTCTAAGTTCACTGAGAAATCTTTAAAATGCTTTCCAGAGTGGCTGAACTAGTTTATATTCCCATCAGTAGTGTAAAAATGTTCCCTTTTCTCTGCAACTTCACCAGCATCTGTTAATTTTTGAATTATTAGTAATAGCCACTCTGACTAGTGTGAGGTGGTATCTCATTGTAGTTTTGATTTGCATTTTTCTAATGATTAGGTTGGCCAGTTTTTCATATGCTTGTTGGCCATGTGTGTATCTTCTTTTGAGAAGTGTCTGTTCATATCCATTGCCCATTTTTAATGGAGTTGTTTGGTTTTTGCTTTTATTTATTTATTTATTTATCTATTTATCTATTTATTTATTTATTTATTTATTTATTCAAGATGAAGTTTCACTCTCTCCACCCAGGCTGGAGTGCAGTGGGCATGATCTCAGCTCACTGTGACCTCTGCTTCCCAGGTTCAAGTGATTCTCCTGTTTCAGCCTCCTGAGTAGCTGGGATTATGGGCACCCAACACCAGACCTGGCTAATTTTTGTATTTTTAGTAGAGACAGAATTTCACCATTTTGGTCAGGCCGGTCTCGAACTCCTGACCTCAGGTGATCCACCCACCTTGGCCTCCCAAAGTGCTGGGATTACAGGCGTGACCCACCGTTTGTTGATTTGTTTAAGTTCCTTTTCAGTTCTGGATATTAGAATTTTGTCAGATGCATAATTTGAGACTATTTTCTACCATTCTGTGGTTTATCTGTTTACTCCGTTGATAGTTTCTTTTGCTGTGCAGAAGCTCTTTAGTTTAATTATGTCCCATTTGTCAATTTTTGCTTTTGTGGCAATTCTTTTTGGAGCCTTTGACATAAATTCTTTGCAAGGGCCTATGTCCAGAATTATATTCCCTATGTTTCCTTCTAGAGTTTTTACAGTTTTAGGTTTTACATTTAATTAAGTCTTTAATCAATTGAAATTGACTTAGTCTTTAAATTGATTTTTGTACATGGTGAAAGGAAAAGGTCCAGTTTCAATCTACATGTGGCTAGCCAGTTATCCCAGCACCATTTATTGGAGAGTTCTTTCCCCATTGTTTGCTTTTGTCAAATTTGTTGAAGATCAGATGGCTTTAAGTGTGGCTTTATTTCTGGGTTCTCTAATCTGTTTCATTGGTCTCTTTGTCTGTTTTTGTACCAGTATCATGCTGTTTTAGGTTACTGTAGCCTTGTAGTACAGCTTAAAATTGGGTAGTGTGATGCTTCTGGTTTTTTTTTTTTTTTTTTCTTTTTCTTAGGATTGCTTTGGCCATTTGGGCTCTCTTTTGGTTCTTTATGAATTTTAAAATGATTTTTTTCTAATTCTGTGGAAAGTATCGTTGGTAGTTTGCTAGGAATAGCATTGAATCTGTAAATTGTTTTGGGTAGTATGGCCATTTTAATGATAGAAATGAGAGGGTTTTGAGTATTCAGTTTTTGTACCTTTTTACATTTTATTTCCAAGATTTAATCAAGAGTATTTGTTACTCCTCTCAAGTAATGACTTACTGAGGGGAGCGTGGGGGCTGTTTTTCTGGACTGAGAGCAATACTTGATCACTGAAAATATTTAGAATTACTGGTGCATGGTGCATACTGGTAATAAAAAGCAAACTGAATTTTAGTCCATTTTATTAACGGACTGTACAGGCAATGCTCTCACTTACTGCTTATCCCTAGGATGAACTACCTTTCACTCAACGCCTCCCACCTGATCTCAAGTCCTCTCTGGAGTTGAAGAATGACTAAAATGGTATTAGAGAAAGATAATTTTATAATGTAAACTAAATGTCAACAAACTATGCCATGTAGGCTAAATCTAGCCCATTCCCTATTTTTGTTAATAAAGTTTGTTTATTACATTTGTTTTACGTATTGGCTGTGGCTGCTTTTTTACTGTAAGGACAAAGTTGAGTAGTTGGAATAGACATCATGTGACCCTAAATATGTAGTACCAGGCCCTGTACATTAAAGGTTCCCAGACCTTTGATTTAAATATTTAGGACCAGAAAAGGCATTACTTATTTTGTTAACCTGCAAACAGGACAGTTGTTTCACATTCATATACTAGGTCGGTCGTTTAACAGTTGTCTTTGTTAAATGTTTAGCATTGACTACCATTATATTTACCTATTAATTTTTCTTTCTTTTGTAGTCCCTGCTATGTGGATATTTGGTAGCAATGACTGATGTGGAAACTACATATGCAGATTTTATTGCCTCAGGAAGAACAGGTAGAAGAAATGCAATACATGATATCCTGGTTTCCTCTGCAAGTGGCAACAGCAATGAATTAGCCTTGAAATTAGCAGGTCTTGATATCAACAAGACAGGTAAGTCATCTGGCACACATTTCTCTGTGAGCATGGAATGATTTGCAGCATTTTACTAAGTGGGATTAAGGCACGAAAAGTCATGTTTGAAAGTAATCTAATATAAAGAGTTTTAAACAATCTAAGGCAAGATGAAAGTCTGAGACTAATCTCTTAATCAATCCTGCTCTATTTTCAGTGATGTCTCTTTAGAAGGCTTCTCACTTAAATGCAGAGTCCTTAATCTGATTTTATTAATGCCATCAATAAAATACGTGGTGTGTTTTTTTAAAGCCTAATTTCTACAAAAGCTGAAATTGCTTATGTACAGTATTTAACTAAGTTGGAGCGCCTACCTTTGACAATATTGGCCACCTCTAACATTTACTAGATAGATATTTAACAAGATTCACAGGTAATTCTGATAGACTTCAATTCTAAGAACAATTTTAGAAAAAAAGAGTCTCCAGGGCTAATTTTATTAAAAATGGAAGTAAAATGATCTGTTACATTAGTAAGTCTTAGGTCTTTGATTTCCCATTCCAGATAGAATGGGTTTGTGAAAAATGTGTCTCTTTACTGGGCCTTGAATTCTTACCCAAGGAGTCTATCTTCATTAATAAGATACTTGACAGTTTTACTTCTGAGTATTAGAATAAGTTCCCTGACAGTTCCTCCACCCGTAGCTTTTGCAAATATCAAAGCTGAATGTGTTTCCCTGAGAAGACTTGTGTAAAAATAACCTTTAAAAGTGAAAAGAATTCACAATTAGGGAACCCTGATATTATGTGCATAGAAAGCACTTACCACAATTTCTGACTCTTAATTATTCAGTATGTCTTCGCTGTTAGAATTTTTAAGGTAAAACATTTAGATTATTAGAAAACTGAGTCAGAGTATATGCATATATAGATTAATGAAACAGCTCAGCAATATTACTTTAAAATACATAAGGACAGTATTTTATTCAATGACTAAAGCTCAGTACTTCTCAGACTGGTCTTTTCAAATTCGGATTAATAATAAAACTTTAACGTTACCACTTTGGAATACACAGACCTGTGTGTATCTTAGGTTTCATTGTTGTGCTATTATTGCTACCAGTAGTTACTTCCCAGAACAGCTCTGAGAAAGACTGTATCGGAAATTATTCCAATTTGGTAACATGAGATGGATAAATACATTTTTGCTGCAGTCTTGCATAATATTTATATTTTGTTTTTCATACACATATGCTATTTTAAAGAGTCTGCATTAATTTTAGCCACTCTTAATATTAGGACATTTTTATTCATAGTGTAATTTAATTTCTTCTTTTTCTATTTTTCCTGAAGTTGAGAATTGCTAGTCCTAAGAACACTTTATTTTCCTGAAAACATATTAAATTACTATAAATTATTTACATAATAAATTGAAATTTTATATTAATAAATGTAAATAAAATAATTTTATATTCATTATATTATAATTAATTTAAATTATCTTTATATTTCCAAATGTCTTCTTTTCTAAATATTTTTGCATGTTAACTGCAATTCACTAGGCTCTTGCAACATTTGCTGTTTCTCTAAAATTATGAAGTCCAAAACCAGGAACAGTATACAAAGCAATAACTTTGTTTATTCTAAGTACAAAAACTAATAACTGCATAACATGAAGATCTAAAATATAAAAAAAGACAAATGTATAATGACAAATTCAATGTCACTAAGAATTGTGAAGAATTTCCTTTCTAATTCATAAATGTTTCAGCTTCATTTTAGTTTATACTCAACAATATTGTTACCTCATGTTTACTTTTATTTGTTAATAAGCATCTGTTTAGCAACAGTCTCTATGTTTGCAGCATAAGGCTAAGCCCTGAGAAGTGTCCCCAGACACCTAGAAGGTCCCAAGCCCCATGGGAGTCAAGTTCCTTATCTTGTATTTATACAGTCACTTTCATCCTGAAATATTCTACTGTCTTAGAGATGCCCTAATTTGCCTTCATTTCTTTGGTTACCAAAAGCTTCTCCTGTTTATCAAGTTCTTGTTGCATGCTAATTTACACATCTCAGAACCAGGCCATCTGTGCATCATGGGGGCCTCTCATAATAAAATAGTGCATGAAAATGATATATAATGTCTGGTCATACCCTTGGTAGTGCTTTACAAGAAAATATTTTTATGTAGAAGAATTGATTATAATTTTCCTAAAGATTTAATGTTATTGGAGTATGGTGAGGTGCTTCGTGTGCACTTGCTAAGAGTAGAGGAGAAACTGCCTTATAACATTATGGTCCAAAGAATAGACCAGCCCACTTACCTGCTTTTATTTGAATTATGATAACAAACCCTTAGCAAATATTGATTCGTTTATATTATTGCGACACCTGAAAACATTTTGTCCACCAAGTCATATTGGCTGCCTGATAACCAAATATCTCATGCAGATATATGAATCTTTGAGTCTGGAATTGCCAACAGCTTGTACTTATATAACATGACCTAATATGGAGTGAAAGCATTGAAATGTTTGCTATACCACTGGCTAAGATTGCTACTGAGGGTGCAGTTATGAGGTTGGTTTTATTGGAATTGTACACATGTTCTCTAAGGGCAGACCAGAGGCCATTATAACTATTTGACAAGGGACTGGCCAGCTGACATAGTGTCCTTTCATTTTCCACTATTGCTTTTACTTTGAACTAATAGAACCTCTGAGAAATTAGCTGGATTATCATCAAGTGCTATAGAAAGGAGAAAATACAGTTTTAAAATATTTCTTCAAATAAGACAATCAGGCATAAAAAGGTAAACATGCTCCCACTTCTGATTTCTACTTAAAGACATTTCTAATTTCTGCAACCTGTGAAACTGTACCTACGTGACATGACCTGGCCATGAGATTTCTGAGCTATTTATTCGAAGTTTAGCTGATCACTAACTACTCTGAAAATTTGAATATTATTTTGTTTTTGAGCCATGCTGTCCCAAGTTCACAGAATTAATCAGTACTTGAAAACTCCAGTGGCGAACTGACTACGAAGAAAATAATCTCGTTCCTTCAAGGGTTTTGGGCCTCTTTAGTATTTCTGAAGTTACCAATATGACATACTGAGAGTTGGAAATAAAAGCAATCATTTTTATTTTGCCTGTATTCCGTTTTTGTTTTTCTTTTGCAGAAGGTGAAGAAGATGCACAACGAAGTTCTACAGAACAAAGTGGGGAAGCCCAGGGAGAAGCAGCAAAATCTGAAAGCTAACGCCTTACTTTGACCCTCGACCACACCTGACAATGTCTCAAATCTCCAGGAGTGTCTGGAATGCATTTGTTTCCATGAGTGAAAAGAGGAAAAAGAAAATGGCTGTGCTGCATTGCAGGAACCTGCCCATTATCATGTTAAAAATGAGGGCAGAGGCTGTGGCTGCAGGCAGACTTTTCCCTACCTCTGTCATTAGCAATGGTTGAAATCATGTGGCTTGTGTTTGGGCGTCATTTTTGTATGGATCCTTTCACTTGATCATATGACGAAATGCTTATAGAGAGTAGCACCGACCTAGATGATGATTCTTCCTGTAGCATCTGGCCCCTCACAATGTCAGAGGATTTAATTGTGTCTAATTGCGAAGGGTTGATTGAACCCCAGAGTTTAAATATCTCTGGCTCAAGTGTTCACCCAGTAAAAGAAAGATCCAGAAAGCACTGTTTTTAGCATTATGTATCTGTGTGTTACTGCTGTGTTATTTACACTGTTTTGTATTGTACAATATAGATGCTCAGCACTGCCCCCTTCTCTGATTGCTTATGAAAAACAAAATGATGTGCATTACTGTGAATTTTTATACCGCTCATTTTTAAAAGGGCTGTCTTTTTATTTTAGTTTTCCATACTGTGATGGTGTACACAGGATAGAACACCCTTTTTTAAAACACAGTCTTTCCCCTTGCTTATTGTATGTTGATGAGTTGATTAAGTCTAACAGATTCATCAAGACTCCATTGCTTTATTATACAGACATTTGAAAATATCCATTAATGTGAATATCACCTGAATTCAGTCTGTTTGGTGTCTGCACAGACTGGTATTCAATCTATCAAGTTTGTTTTATTCTCAAGTGGAGAACTTCTCCCACCTAATATATATATATATATATATATACACACACACATATATATATATATTTTAATTTATGAGAATTTTGGACAATTGGAAAGGTAGAAAAGAAAAGCCAAGATCATACTAAGGACTGGAAATAATTTGTTCTATAGAATCAAATTTCTCACAATGCTGTATGATATTTAAATTTGGAGGACAACTTATCTTCACTAAGCTGAATAAGGTGGAGAAAGTAATCTCCTTGCAATCACGTGGACACCAATCACAAAAGTAAAGCCCTGGTGTTGTGTTTTCATGTCTTTTTTCAGCCCTCTCAGATCCAAATGTTATTATGCACTTTTTAATGTTTGTAAACTTTTACTAATAATTAGTGTGAATTGCATTCTGATACAATAATGATTAGCATTAGAAGCTAACAAAATTCTCATTAATACTGTGTTTGATGGCCTCTGCTGTGTTTTAACATCGTGCTTCTTGTATGGAAAGTTTTTGTGAGCTGTGTAATCCCTCTGGTCAGTATTATGAAATCATTTGTCAGTGGTAATAAATAAGGAACCAGTAATATGCCAGTGGTTCATGAATTACTGGACAAATAGCAGACAATGGGAGTCCCTTTACAATAACAAGCCCACTTAGCTGTCCTTGAGGGCTTAGATACCATTCCACGTGAAGTAGTTAGAGCAGCATTTCAATAGGTAATTTGTGTGGTTGTGCCAGAAACTCAGCCCTCCTATGTAATTACATACAGGATAAAAGGTAAGTCTGCTCACTTCTCCTTCTACAGAACATTTCAACTGACTGGAATAACGGCATGGGTTGCGTTTAGTACTCAATCAGATATTACTAGAAAAAAAGTTAATAATGTGAGCCTTTCCGAGAGTAGAAAGAGGAAAGATTAAATTTTAGAGTGCTTCCTTCTGTCTAATCCATCAGGGGCCAAAACGCCCAGTAAAACTCAAACACATCACCTATTAATAGACTCACAAGTGAGAAAAGAGGTTCCTAGGGTTACCTTAGGCAATCCCTGGTAAACTGTTTAAACCATCGAACCCCTACAGTCAGTTTTCAGTATCTTCATTTAATAATTTAATAGGTTTCTTGTGAATTTAAACTTCTCTTCTTTCTTAAGGTTGTGAAATTCCAAACTGATTTCATGTGATTTCGAAAAGTTTAGAACCAGTGCTGAGTGTATGTGGAGAGTTTATATTCCTATGTGATATACTATTATTAATGCATGTGGTGCCATGCTTGTCTTTAAATATATAAATAGTGCTAAATTGCAAAGTCATATGGAGCTTTGGATTTAGTTTGACTTCTTACTACTGCTTTGTCTGCTATATTCAAAACCAAAGGTATTCCCAAGCTAGGGAGATACAAATTATTTTTCCAAAATGTCCACATCCTATACATTTTGCTTATTCATGGTATCTTTCAAATTTTATTTTAGTTTCCTTTATTTGCAAGTCAAGAATACACATGGATCTGAATTTTTAAAGAGCGAAGGAAAGAGTAGGAAACCAAGGCCTTGGGTTTGGTAATAGGCATTGGATGGCTATTAACCAACTATTCCTATGCTAATGGCTTTGCAGCTGGTCTTCTCCCATTTGTTCCTCAAACAATTCTATTAGAGTGGTATTTTTATCCAGTTTCACAGATAAAATATAAGCACTCAATAAAATATAACCTTTAGAAGCTTAAAGAGCTGGTAAGTGATGAACTTAGGATTAGTACCCATGTTTGTCAACAATGAGCTTTCCAGTGCACATGTCATAAAATTAGAGCCAACTGCAGAGCTGTAAGGGAACTTTTAGAGATGAACTTCTGCAGCCTCCATATTTTACAGAAGGAAACTGAATCCCAGAAGGAGAAACTGCCTTTTTCAAGGCTCCCTGGATGGGTAATAACATATATGTGAGTAGGTCACACAAAGTATATCTTTTTTTAAAAAAAGAAATTCAATTATGTCTTACTTGGGGGGTATGTTTCCCAGAAGATATTTTTCTGGCATGTGGTCTGTATAAACAGCATTTTGTTTAATTATCAACAAACATGGGGACTTTGGCTTTTTGACTTATTTGCAACAAGCATGAAATTGTTAAATTTACCTTTTATCAATTGTAATCATCCTACGCCAACATATTGTTATCATAAATTCATAGAAATATTTTTCCAATAAATAACAGACATTGAAATTCGATTCTTAGATAATACTCCCAGAACAGTCAATGGTAAATGCCCTATACTTGAGTCTTACTTAGATACAGTGGCAATGCACCATTTTAGAAGATGATTGATACTGCTATTTCTCTTCAGGGAAACAATAATGGATAAAGAAATGTAACTGCCGGGCAACAAAGCTTCTAAGTGAAACCTGTAGTAGCAGTAGTAGTAGGGAGAAAATGTGTAGTCATCAAGTGAAAATAGGAAAGGATCTATAATTTATGATGTCTTAATAGACCCTAAATTGTTCTTTAATTACAAGAGTGGCAGTCTCTGAAGTCATTTGTGAGCTTGTATGACTTTTGTATTTAGCAATGTTGCATGCTCACATAATTGGTAATTAAAAGTAACACATTTTTCTGAAATGTACACAGTCTATTAAGAGTATTTATTGAATTCACACTATGTATTTGGTGCTAGAGAGTGCTGCAGGTGATAAAGGAGACATTCTATACCTCAGTCATCTTGCAGTGGACAAACCCAGGACTCCAGCTTCACTCTTTCCTGGTCTTTATTCTAATCATTTTCAACTCCCTTCCACTCGAGTAGTCTACTTCCTGGTCTTTGTCATCTGCCAGAACCATCCCACCTCCTAGATCTTAACTCCCAATACCATGCCTATGGTTCTTACTTGCTCATCTGTAGGGAGATGACTTTCAGTCAGGAGAAAGACAGGTGTTTATCAGAATTCTTGGAAAGTTTTTACAGCACCCACCCTCTACCCACCCCCCACATAGATACATTCATACATAAACACTGTTTCTCTTAAAATAACTTTCTACATGACTCTGATACCTTTCTTCCACCCACCTCACCCCCACCACTTTAGAAGCAGTGATCTAGAAGTTCAAGGATTCCTGATATACCCACCCTGCCCACTCCACCGAAAGGCTCTGAAATGACTCGGGAACAAAATGCAATCCTCACAGACACCCATGATTTTACTGCATTAAGGGTAGTATTTTAGGGTAAAGAAGCAAAGAGAGCTCTTCTTTTATCTTAGTGTTTCTCTCTTTCCATTATTTTATTTTTATCAAACACAGGCAGTAATGACCAAACAGAGACCTAGGTGGAGCTTGGGAGAAAGTAGGCATCAAACAGCACTCAACCTGAATCCAGGCAAGTTCTTCAGTCCAAAGAGCAAAGGAGATGTAAAGATTTAAGTTCATCTTACTCAGCTCACAAGGATAAAACACCACATAGGGATTTGGGACCAACAAAATACTAGCCAGTGAAGTAAGTTGTAGAGCCTCTAGTGTCGCTACTCAGTGTATATTTCTTGTATCTGTCTAATTCAGGTGTGGGGATTTGGGATCCTTTTCATCTTTAATACTAAAGTCAAAATTAACAAAATTATATGACTATAACCTATTAACTTTCTAATTTGCACCACATGTTCTTTCTGATTGGATTAATATGGATGTTTCCTCAGCAACCTTCCTGCTGGTCTGGACTCCATTGTTCATCCTTCTCCTAGATGCTCCTCAGGTTCCACATTTTCTTGCCTTTCCACCATCTCTGCCCCATCAAAATCAATTAGGCCATCTCGCTTCTCTTTACTTGTCTTCTGGATGACTGTAAAAAGTTAAAACAATGCTTATTCATTGTTTGCAACCTCAATCTAGACATAAGTGCTACACAGCTCTCTCTTTTCATGTCCGTGGGCACAGAGGAATCGTCCCACTTTCTGGCTAAGATTTATTCCTTCATTTGATGTTTTTAAACAATTTTATTCTGACTCTAACAGGATGTCTATTAATTATCCCTTTTTCTTTACTGACTTTACCCTTTTTCACAAATGTGCTCAAGTTTTCAATTTCCTGTTTGCTTCATTACTTATGATTCTCAAAATAGTAATGTATACTCCTTATTTTCATGCTTCTTCTCCTCCTTGTTTCTTATTCTTTTGCAATTTGGCTTCCAGGAAAATTTTTCTCATTATCAATGACATCTTTAGTAGCTCATCTTCTCTGTCATTGTCATTGAATTTCTGACCAATGTGGAAATTAACAGGTGATGATGATTCAGAGGACTCAGATTAACCTAAAATAAAATTTAACATTGTTATATTTTCAGTTGATACTAGTATGACAGGGTATCACTGCATAATAAAGTCTTTTTCAACTATATAGAATCGACATATATCAAGAAAAAGTCAGCTTTCTCTCTAGGATAGAACTTCCATAATGTATGGATATGTCCTTACTCTATGACCACAATCTCTCCATAATGTTTGCTTGCTATGTGCTCAAATCCTATAGTGCTCATTACTTTATAGGAGTGGTTGTTACATATCTGGCCACCAACACAGAGCCTAGACGTTCATAGATGAACAAGATTATCTTGTGATGTTGTAAAGTTCTGTGTTCCGTTCTACTCTTGGATACATGTTAATGATATCACTTGTTTCTCTCAACAGCAGCTATATGTGTGTAAAATCCCAGTCTTGCTCTACTTCTCTGAATTATACCTAAACAAATATATCTACTCCAAATAGAGTGGATTATTTTTGTATATTTTATTAGCTTACTCAATGACATTTAATCTGGTTCACCATGGAATGTTTTTGAAATGCTTCATTTGCCTTGCTTTTTCTTCCAGGTGTTTTTATTTAGTGATTTCTTTTTCTTTTCTCTCTGACACCTCCTCACTCATCTAAGACTGGGCCCTCCTTGTCTACCTCCCCACTAAATTTTGTGGCTCCCTGAGTTCCCATTCTCATTCCTCTTCTCTAATCTCTCTCTCCAGATGACTTCCTCCATTCCCACATCAGCAACTACATTCCTATGGTGAATTTCATATCTTGATCTCTAGCCCAGGAGTCACTCCTCATTATCTGACCTATTGGATAGTTGAACATGGATTGCTCAAAGAATCTTAAAATTCAGTGTTCTAATATTACATCCAGTGCATGATCCCATTTTCAAACCTGCTTTTCCTCACATGCTGCAGATTTCAGATCATGGTAGCACTGATTTTCCACTGACCTTAAATCAAAATTCTTGGAACCCTTTTAGCTCTTACCTCTTCCTGTGATTTGTGTGCTTGTTGGTTTTTTGGTCAATCAATCCTAATTCTTCACTATTGAAACTGCTCACTGCTTTTTATCTGCATTCCAACTCTTTAAATCATAACTTACCTATTATAATGCAAAGACCTGCTCAGCATGACCTGCCTCATCCAGCACTCTTTCTAGCCATCTTGCCACCAGATGTATTGCTCTGATACATGATTTTGATCATGTATCTCTCCTAATTAAAAAATCCTTCAAAATTTTACAGTATAAGTACCACAATGTATTTGTGTATAACTTCTTGCTCTGTGTTGCTTGTATCCTGTTCCTAAAATGTGTTTCATGCTTGTGGGCAAAGTCTCATTCGTCCTTTCAGACTAAGCCTCATTTCATCCTTTTTGGTAGAGTCTTTCTGACCCATCTCCATTCCCAAGCACTACCCTAGGAAATCAGCTGCTCTATACTCATTGCTCTCTAACAATTTATCCGCAAATGGATCTCTTTATCATAGCTATTTATTTGCATGCATATCTCTCCACCTCAAGTGTGAGCTTTTTGAGGGCGTCAACCCCCTTTTATTCATCTTTGTATTCTTATTTTTTATCTATGTTTATCTATGTAGGTTACTGCTAATCAGTAAAAACATTAGCAGATGTTTGTAAATAAATAATATCTGCCCTCTTGCAGCTCATACATAATGAAGTTAAGAGACAGAATCTATACAGATCGATTAGGGAAAATGCAATTCAGAGAAAAAATTGATGGTTGAAAATAGTAAAGTCTCAAGAATATTGCATTGCAGAGGATAAAAACTTAATTCCTGTCACCTTTTTTTTTTTAGTTTATACAAGAGTAACTTTTAAAATTTGTATCACAAACTGGTGTGCTGCATTTATACATACACACACACACACACCACACACACACACACAAAGATTTGATAAGACATAAATAAATGAGGTGACCAGTAGGACAATACATAACTAGATGGGCACATTAAGGTAAGCCATCCAGCTAAATAATGTCTTTGGTAAAGATATTTCTGGGAATTTTGTGGCAGGAATTATCTTCAGTTTGCTGGAATTAAGATGAGTCCAAAGGGGGTTATATCTTACTCTCTTGGCCTAAGCAGTACTTTGTTCAGAGAGGAAGATCTCCAGGAAGGATCTTGCAGGCCTTGAACAAAAGTTCACTGGAGTTTCTGAGAATATGCCTTACAGAAATGCACTCAAACAGCCTAAAGAAATGCGAGTTCTAACAACAATATAATAAACCTCACTGTCAGGAATTCACAGAAAAAAAGGGGAAACAATAGTAGAAAGCGATTAAGAAACACATTTTTATATATTCAAGAAAGAAAGCTCACTGATATACATGTATAGAACCTTAAAGACTTTTTCCTGAATAGTGTTATCTTTTAAAAAAACACTGGTAACAAAATTAACTTTGGAGCTCTAACAAGACTAAAGAAGTACTGTGAACTTTGGACTCTGAAACTAAGAAAAAGATTGACAAAGGTGATGATGTAGGTTACTACTAATAGAAAATGTTTAAACTTTGGCTGCCACGATTCATTTTGCACATTGCTTGAGTAGGATGGTGTGACTATTATGACTGTCCTGTTGAATTTCTAAGATTTTCTTTATCCCACATCCTCTTTGAAATTCACAAGCCAATATACAACCATGAAGTTTTAAGTGTAAAAAAAAAATAGCTATAGCTAAAGAATGACAACTTAAACTGATTCTGCCTTCTCAGATGGTCCTAAATACAATTCAACAAATCATCAAATTTGTCTAGGAAATAAAATTTGAGCATTTACGAAGTTTAAGTCTTTTTTTATTAGGTCCAATAAGAGTGAAATTTTTAAAAGACCACAGAATCCAATAGACCAATAAAAACTGAAATAATAATGGGGACCACAGTTTTTCTACCAGTATTTCCAGTCTTCCCCTATCACCACTCCATCTTCCTTTTAAGAACATATTATTCAATTCTACTATCTAATGAGAATTTAGTTTTTTTCTCAGCTGATTCCTAGGCCTTTTGCAACACAGAATTGGGAGAATAGATATACAAGTTAGAGTGACAAGAGGAAAAAGAAGATTCTTAGGTAAACAATTCTAGAAGTTTCCTTGTTGAGAACAAACCAGGTAATGATCGAAACAGATTTTTTAAAAGTTGTTTAACATTAACATGTTTAAGTAGACATACATAATTTAGAATAAAGAATTACAAGGAGGATTTTTAAAGCAGTGAAATGGGTTTTTAAAATAAGCTTGAGGAGGTTTGGCAAGTAAGACATTTAAATGAAAATACAGAATGAAACACAATTGGAAAGGACAGAAAAGGGCCTTTAATAGGTTCTGAATTAGATCTTCTTTAATATCCTAAAGGTATATAAGTAAACATTGGAAATTCTTTTCAATTATTTCTGGTTTTCAGATGAAACTTTTTTGAATTAGGCTCCCTACAAAGAGGAGGCCACAGGGGACCCAAAGATTTATTAAAGGATAATCATTTAATAGAAATTGTAACAGAAGCACATACATATCTATGATAAATGTCTGAAACTGCTAAATAGTAACAAATGAACATGGAACATCCTATACAGATTCTGTGAAAGAAACTGCATATGACAGGATATATTATGAAGAAGGAATCACTGAAATTATCTATTGGAATATGTGTTTCATTGAAGAAAAAATAATTAGGCATTCTGTGTAGAAAAACTGACATAAACTAAGGTACACAGATAGGAAAACAGAATCATATAATTTAAAAATAATCCCTGTTTGCCAGAGCACAGTGTGTGGATGCTAAGTCTGAGGAGAGACACTAGGCTAGGTGGAGAAGAAATGTGAGACTATGGAGAAGGACCTGGAAGCCCTCAAATCTGATGAAAGTCAGTGAGGATTCCAGGGTGTGCCTGAGATAGTTCAAAAGTGGCTGGCAGGCCAGCTCCTAGACCACTCAGAGAGAAAAGTGTAAACATCAAGGCATGTCCCACACACAAGGACCCTGAGCCACACATAAGGCTTGTGGTGAGGAGCCTAACACAGAAATGAAAGAATTCTGAAAGTGAGAGTTAAATTTTTGCAGGTAAACTAACGGCTAGAGATGAAAGTAGACATAGGACTTATTCAAAGGTTAGTAATCTGGTAGCTGGAAAAGCCAAAGAGATGTCAGAGGGTAAATGAGAAGCAGCAGAGGTGCATACAATGAGGCACAGATGGGGTTCTTTCTGGCAAAGCAGCTGCTGTTGTCCTTCATCCATACTGTCTCCTACTCATGCCCTGATTCACTCCTCAGTTTTTAAAGACACCCTGTGTCTCCACTCACAACATGCGGTTCAAGTATAAAAGAAAGATGTCTTTTTATATTGCACCATAGGAAGGGGGTAGAAGACTTTTCTCAGAGTAATAGTAACTATTATGTTCTGAATATATTTCAGATGCTTTATTACCTCTTTCTCACAGTTACTCTGAAATATGAATATATTTATTTCCTTATAAATGAGCAGTCTAAGACTCAGAGAACTTAAGAGCCTTGAGCCTTGTCTAAGGCCATGTAGGTTTTGTGCTGCAAAGGCAGGACTGAAAATTATGTCCATCTTCTCAGGTGACAATTCTCATGCTCTTTCAACTACATGTGAGCTGCCCAATAGAACAATAATATGAGCTGAACATGCAGTTTTACATTTTCCAGTAGCCATATTAAAAAATAGAAAGAAAGCAGTAAAATAACCCAATATATCCAAAATATGGCTGTTCAGTACATAACCAATATAAAAATTATTGACACATTCTTTATTTTGTACCAATTCTTCAAAGTCCAGTGTCTGTTTTGACTGATCTCAATCCAGACCAGCCAAATTTCAAATATCTGGCCTACCATATTACACAGCACAGAACTCTATACCATATTCTGCTTTCTGGCAATTAAGCAAGGAGAGGATTCACTTTTTCAGGATAGAGGTGTACAGTGTACACGTGTGTGTATAGTTCTTTCTCAGGGATGCTCAACTCTGGCTTCCTACCCAAATCAGCTAGAATACTTTTTAAAGATTAGGAACTCAGCCAAATTTCCACAGATTTTGATTTTATTGTAAGGAGAGGTTCAGACATTGGTATTTTTTAGCTTTGTATTAAAGTATAATAAATATTTAAAAGTACCCATAAATGTGAAATTTGATGGATTTTTCTAAAATGAACACTCAGGTAACTAACATCCAGATCAAGGATCCATATATCGTAACATCCTGGAAGTTCCTGTCATGTTCCCTTCTAGTCATCACTCATTAGACAGAACTGTATCCTCTGAGACTGGTGAATGCTAAATCTTCATCTGTCCCTCCAGAGCAGGTTCCAAAGTTCAGCCCAGAATGGTCACCTAATGCATTAAGGAAGGCTCATCGCAAGTCACCCTTCTGTAGAGTTCTAGTGTCATGTTTCTCAGGGCAACCTGAAGCTCCCAAAATCATAACTCACCTGAAAACCTATTCATATTTTAGAAGTGTTTACCCAAGAAAGCACAGGTCCTTCAAACTACTGTATCCCCCGGTCCATGCAGGTCCAATCTCCATTCAGTTCTGAACTATCAAGATGGCTCCACCTCTGTTCTGCTCTTCTTAGCTGTATGATCCCAGGGATTTGGTCCTGTCCTTGCCTTTCCTAAACTATCTATCTATTTTTTCACCTGAGTTTCCCTTCCCTCATTATCAAAAGATCAGATGGATGACAACTTTGTGAAGCCAGTGTCACAGATTTCAGTTCCTTGCTGAACACATTATAAGTCTTAGGCTTACTCCCCTTTTCTTGGTACATAATTTCCCAACATATTGCTCTAACCCATCTCATTACCACACAGATCCTCTAGTTCCATATGTTAATTTCTGTAGAAACAGCATTTGTTCTTCCTGTTGGTCATTAACCTCCTTCAGATTTAAGTAATTAAAAATATATTTACTATGAAAACTCAAAATTGTTATCTTTAATACAACAGCATTCCCTCACTGACATAATCAGAAAATAATCGTCAATTAAAATATTTCCTAACTCTAGCCAATCTGAAAAGCATAAAAGGGGATTGAATCCTTAGGCTCTATGATTCAATAACTCCTGAGTAAACAGCTTCTAGATGTATTAAACACCCAGCAACATTTGGCCTGTCATTTACTGGAATTACAGTTGCTTCACAGTGTCGCTTTTTTCTGTGCTCTCAGAACAATGCCTTGTTGTACTTCCAGCCCATACAAGAATATTTTGAATGAGTCTGACTTTGCAAAGACAGTACTTGTAGTTGATAAAGGGAAAACATGACCATCTGTTCTCTCCCTTCATGGCTCAATCTGACAATATCATAATACAGCTGTCTTCCTTCTTGACTCCATCCTACTCAGCCCACCTGCCTGCTTCTGCCAGTTTCCTGCTTGAGCTTCCTCACATACATTGTGTCTCTCCACATTCCTCTCCTCCTACTCACATATCACTATTCTCCTTCATTTTATCTCTTCATGATTTTTATAATTCTCAAGAATACCTAATCAGTTGCTCTCCATTCTGCACCCTCCCAGCCTCAGCTTTCTTCCTCAATCTCTCTGCCCAGCACTTCCTGCACACCTCTCAGTCACTACCCACCTTTATGTGGGAGGAAGGGAAAAAAAGGAAATTAGCTCCAGACTCAGGCTGCTAGATATGATTCAGTCCAAAGTTTGTTGGAAGTATGGACCCCCTCGGTATTGGTGAGGAACAGGTGGTACAAGGCAAAGTAGGAGAGGAGGGATGTATAAATAACGCTGGTGGTAAGAGTAGTCTTCACCTCTATTATTCATCAACTGAATGACACCTCTGAGTCATTCATCAACTAGGAGAGAGGTAGTGGGTGGTACCCAGTTCCACTAACTGCTGCCACCATGAGAATCAGAACTTTTACGAGTTCCCCAAACATCAGAGAGACACCATGATTTGTCATCTGTCCATCCAGTGTCATTCCAAATGACTGACAATTTTAGAAAACACTTGGAAAAAATATATGTGAAAAGCTTATTTTAATCGCCATAGCCTCAGAATCTATACTCCTCACTCATTAAATGTATGATTTTGGACCATTTACTTAACCATTCCCGGTCTCAGTTTCCTATCTGTAAAAGGAAATAATATAGCATCTCTTAGTAATGTTGACTAATAGCTCCTAAGAAGAACGTTAAAAGGTTGAGATTAATCAATAAATGTAAAGTAATGGGAACAGTGCCTGACACTTTGTGTAAATAAATATTAGCTTCTAATGTGGTTGTTGTTTTGTCATTATATGAGATATGTTGATTATAGTATTAAATGACTCAGAGATCAGTCAAATGGCTTTTAGCTCTTATAAATTAGTGCCCTTATCTGCACAGATATTTTATTCATTTATTTACAGAACAGATATGAAGGAGTTCCCACCTAATATGTGTCAGATATTTTCAAGATGCTTGCTATCCAATGACTTAACCACAGTCATAAAACTCAGTTTAATTGCATCCCAGCAAATCAAATATTTATGTTAGAGGATTTCCTCTAGTTTAGTGTAGAAAAGCCAAATTTGGTGGAGCAAAGTGTTATTAACTATTTGAATCAAGAGTTATGAGATGAAGAGAGAGAAATACAGAGACAGAGACAAAGAATAAGAGAGAGAGAGAGAGAGAGAGAGAGAGACAGAGACAGAGAGAGAGAGAGAGAGAGAGACGTCGGGACTATCTTCAAGTCAACATAAGAAGTTCAGTCCTAACTTTTTCTTAACAACTGTTACCTTTGCAGTTTCACAGTGTCACTAGATAGTAAAAGGGGACATAAATTCTCTTAATTATATAAATTGTAAAGCCTTCAGAGATTGGCACTGGAAGGACAGTAAGAAGCATCGATAAACTTACTCATTTGATGACATTTCCTTTGGCACCTCTGACAGCTGCTTTCTTGATAATTTTCTGATTTAAGTGCAGATAAAATCCCATTCTCTTGGCTCTCTTAGTAAAACTGAGACCAGGCAGAGTCTGGTAAACCTTGAGGAAGAACAAAAAGAAGAAAAACAGAGAGTACAGATTTACCAGCTGACTAAATGAAGATTTCTCTTTTTAATTTTTTTTTAATTTTTATAATCTAGTTAACCGCAGCCCAGGATCTCCAGGCCTTCGTATTGTTCATGAGATCCTCCAAAGAAAGATTAGGTATTGTCTAGAAAATTTCCCCTTCTTAGCTATAGGCTCTTCCTCCCATTCCAGTTTCTAGCCTAAGAGAGACTCGTCTTCTGCTAGTTAGATGTATTATGAAAACTATCTTTAAATAAATACCTACTTTCACATATAGTATTAATTATGTGATTAACGTAACATTGACATGTTATTCACACACACTGATGAAGTATTTTCTGGCTGATTTAGAAAAAGACAGTCCTGAAACTCACATATTCTTAACAAGATATATAGGGGCTATGATGATTGTCAATCTATTTACTCAACTAGAATAGCTAACTTTTAAAATTAGTTACACAATAGTAAAATAAAAAGTATTTTCCTTTCATACCTAAGAAAACTCCACATAACAGACATTCTGGGTAATCAAATTTTACTATAAGTATCTTTGAATAAATATCTGTGTTTAATAAATCATATTTCTCAATCAGATAGGAAAGCCAGGTTACTTAACAATAATTAAACCAGTCTTTCATATACCACAAGTAAAAGATAAAAGCATATCTTTATGTATTTCTGTGTTTTTCTATGTTTCTGTATTTCTATTTTATAATCTTTATTTCTATAAATATGACAAATAATAAGTAATAGATATCTGCCTCCTGGTGGCCATATGCAGTTCCAAGAGGGAAAAAAAAGTACTCTGTGTCTATTAAAGCACAACAAAAGGATTTTGTTTTAGAAAACTGCTTATTCAGAAAAGCAATGTAGGTTGGCTTGATGCCAATCAGGGAACAAGTCAACAGTGGTAGCCAATATGACTGTCTTCCAAGAACACTGTGGAACACAACAGGTCCCCTTTTCACTCAGTCGACTTGTGAGCCATTAATATACGCACATGAGCTTCAAAATATGCTTAGGAAAACCAAATTGAAATGAATTAAAATGTTTGCCTGGCAATTCTAATATATTTATCAAGAATATCTTCCCTAAAACTCCGAGATCTTACAGTACAGTTTGCCTTTGTTATCTTTAGCTAACCAGAATATGCTTCATGTGAGTTTCCCTGATCTAAAATCTCCTTGGTCAATCAGATATGGCCAGAAAAAAACACATGCTTTTTTGTTTGCTTAAGTGTCTTTACCTGGCAACGTAATAAACCTCTTGGGAAGTACCAAACATGCCTTGACAGAAGCATAGCACTGTAACTAACTAATAGAAATGTAGGAGGCTTTGCCAAAACAATAATTAACTGAAGCAACTTTTTAAACTATAAATTATCAAAAATCTTAATTTTTGAAGCATTGCCTTAGTAGAACAAAACAGTGAAATATATTGCATTTCAAGTAAGTAATAAATATTTGACTTAAGTACTTACAAACTTTACAATACAGAATATTTTGAATACAAGAAACACATTTCAACAGACATTAAGAGCAGTTAAGATTATCATGTAATTTTTAAATGATTAGATAAACTAACCCAAGACTAATTAACTACTTAAATCACTTTTTATTGAAATATGAAGATGCTGTTGGAAAAGTGATACAGAACATATTTATGTTTTATTCCAAACACGTTAGTGATTAGCGCTGGTCTGCAGATGAGGGAGGATTGAATGGTTATCATTTTAACATAAGTAACAAACACAACAAACAAGTTAACTGAACCCATGCCGCTGAACATACAGGTATACAAGATATTTCTTTAAACTCTATCAGAAATATTTTCTTTCTCCCTTTTTTAAAATTATTTTTTGAGAAATATAGCACAGTTATATTATCATAGATGAACGCTTGCTTAAACAACTGAAGAAACAATTCACAGGAAGAAATAATATATTTGATTATTAAGGACAAACACTATAGTTCTCTAATATGAATTATAATTTTTAAAAATACCTATAGAAATATGCATATATCAAGTAAAAAGTAGTGCAATGAACTTCCATGTAGCCATTATAGAGCTCCAATCCACCTCCAACATTCTTGGAAAATCTTTTTTTGTCTATATTCCCACAGGAAGTATAACCCACTGGATTACTTTGAGGACGATCCAAACATCCCATCATTTTAGTTTTAAATACTTCAGTTTGCATCACTGAAATAGTATTTTACACATAATCATAATAGCATTATTATAACTTAAAGAAAGAGCAATGCCTTATTATCAAATAGTCACCCTTCCAGTTTACAATTGTCTCATAAAGGACTATATAGTTAGTTGGTTTAAATCTGGGTTCATAATAGATCCATATACTGTAATTATTGTTAAGTCCCTTAAAACTTTTTATTATTAGGTTGGTGCAAAAGTAATTGCAGCTTTTGGCCTTAAAATTAATGGCAAAAACCACATTACTTTTGCACCAACCTAATGATAGGTTTTATTATTTAGAACAGTTTTAGATTTGCAGATTAATTGAGCACACATTACAGAAAGTTCCCATATAAACCTTGCACACAGTTCCTCTAGTTACTGGCATCTTACATTAGTATGGTAAATTTATTAGAACCAATGAACCACGCCTGTAATCCCAGCACTTCGGGAAGCTGAGGCAGGCAGATCACTTGAGGTCAGGAGTTTGAGACCAGCCTGGCCAGTATGGTGAAACCCTGTCTCTACCAAAAATTAGCCAGGTGTGGTTGGGTGCGCCTGTAATCACAGCTACTCGGGAGGCTGAGGCAGGAGAATAGCTTGAACCCGGGAGGTGGAGACTGCAGTGAGCCAAGAAAGCAACACTACACTCCAGCCTGGGCCACAGAGCAAGACTCTTCACGATAGATAGATAGATAGATAGATAGATATTAGCTCAAGTTCGTATGTTATTCAGATTTCCTTGTTTTCACCTAATATCTTTTCTCTATTGTAGGATCTTACTCAGGTTACCACATTGTGTATACATCTTGTCATAGCTCTTTAGGCTCTTCTTGCCTGTGGCAATTTTTCAGACTTTCCTTCTTTTTAATTACTTGATGGTTTTGTTGAGTATTGAGTCAGATGTTTTGTAGGTTGTCCCTCAATTTAAATGTGTTTTATGTTTTTATCATGATTAGACTGAGGTTACGGGTTTGGGGGAAGGAGACTGTGAAGGCAAAGTGCCATTTTCGTTATGTCATATTAAGGATACGTATTATCACCCTGACTTATCACTGTTGATGTTGACCTTAATTACCCAGGAGAAGGCATTTTTGTCAGGTTTCTCTCTTGTAAAGTAATTCTTTTAATTTCCCTCTTTGCTATACCATACCTTTGAGAAAGAAGACATGATTTGAAGCTCACACTAAGTTGTGGGGACTCATGCAACTTCCTTTGGGGTGGGGTTTCTGTATAATTTCTTCGGGGTTCTTCTGCATGGGAGATTTATCTCTTCTCTCCCATTAACTTATTTATTCAGTTCTTATAGATTCAGATATTTATGTTATGTTTTAGATTATAATAAAGTGCTTCTCTATTTATTACTCAAATAGTTTCAGCTTTGGTCATTGGAAACTCTTTCAATGAGCTCCTGTGCCCCTTTGATATATCCCAATCACAAACCAGTGTAAGCTATTTTGGGGGTTTCGTTTTGGCTTTTGTTTTGGTTTTGGTAATTGAATACTTTCTTACTTTCTGGCACTACAAGATGATCTAGGCTCACCTTGACTATTTCTGCCTAGTTCTAGAATCAGCCATTTTCTCCAAGGAGCCCTGATTCTTTAATTGGAGAACGATATTAGAACTCAAGACATGGGAACTAGATGCATCCATTGCTACTGGAGTCTCATTTCTTTTAGGCTGTCTCATCTGACACACGAAATAAATATATGTGTGTGTACCAAGCTATGTATATAGGCACAGAAGTTGAGCATCCCTTATCTGAAATTCTTGAGACCGAAAGAGTTTTGAATTTTGGAATTTTGGGGGGATTTTGGAATATTTGCATATACAAAAATAGATATCTCTGGGATGTGACCTAATTCTAAACATGAAATTTATGTTTCATGTATACCTTATACACATAGCCTGAAGGTAATTTTGTGTAATTTTTTTGTTTGTTTGTTTTTGAGATGGAGTCTCGCTTTGTTGCAAGGCTGGAATGCAGTGGAGCGATCTCGGCTCACTGCAACCTCCACCTCCCGAGTTAAAGCGATTCTCCTGATTCAGCTTCTCTACTAGCTGGGACTGCAGGTGGGTGCCACCATGCCCAGCTAATTTTTTGTATTTTTAGTACAGACAGGGTTTCACCATGTTAGCCAGGATGGTGTCGATCTCCTGACCTTGTGATCCGCCCTCCTAAGCCTTCCAAAGTGCTGGGATTATAGGCATGAACCACTGTGCCCGGCCTTCATATAATATTTTTAAATATTTCTGTGTATGAAACAAAGTGTTAATTGTGTTTTGACTGTGACCTGTCACATGAGGTCAAGTGGGGAATTTTCTACTTGTGGCATCAGTGCTCAGAAAGTTTTGGTTTTCAGAGCAGGTTGGGTTTTAGATTTTCAGGTGATGGATGCTCAACTTGTACCTATAAATACTTCTAGATGTTATCATCTGTACCTATATTACATTAGACATAAGTTCATACTAATGTCTCCAACTCTAATCCATTATGACTTGAATCATTTTAGCCTTTTCCCCTTATTTACATAAAAATTCCCATTTCCTCAATAAGAAAATTGGCTCCCACTATCCAATATCCATTTATTTATTGTCCCATTCCAGTTTACATGTGTAACTATGTCACAGTTGCTAGTCTATACCTACCTGGACACAAATTTATCAACTACAGTACAACACTTATGCATGCTGTTATTTTTGCCTTTAATCATACTATCTCCATTTATTTCTAAAGTTACTAAAGTAGACACCACTATACTAAGTGAGATTGTCCTGTGTATTTTTAATTCAGTTAGATGGCCTTGTGACAGCCTGCATTCTTTCCTGGGATCCTCTGACTCCCTAAATATATATGTATATGTGCGTGTGCATGTGTGTGTGTGTGTGTGGTATATATATATATACACACATATATATTTGTGTAGAGGTGTTTATAGTATTCTCTGATGGTAGTTTGTATTTCTGTGGGATCACTGGTGATATCCCCTTTATATTGCATTTATTTGATTCTTCTCTCTTTTCTTCTTTATTAGTCTATCAATTTTGTTGATCTTTTCAAAAAACCAGTTCCTGGATTCATTGATTTTTTTGAAGGGTACTTTGTGTCTCTATCTCCTTCAGTTCCACTCTGTTATTTCTTGCCTTCTGCTAGCTTTTGAATGTGTTTGCTCTTGCCTCTCTAGTTCTTTTAATTGTGATGTTAGGGTGTCAATTTTGATCTTTCCTGCTTTCTCTTGTGGGCATTTAGTGCTATGAATTTGCCTCTACACACTGCTTTAAATGTGTCCCATGTAGTTGAGCAGTTTTGAGTGACTTTCTTAATCTTGAGCTCTAGTTTGATTGCACTGTGGTCTGAGAGACAGTTTGTTATAATTTCTGTTCTTTTACATTTGCTGAGGAGTGCTTTACTTCCAACTATGTGGTCAATTTTGGAAAAGTGTGATGTGGTGCTGAGAAGAATGTATATTCTGTTGATTTGGGGTGGAGAGTTCTGTAGATGTCTATTAGGTCCACTTGGTGCAGAGTTGAGTTCAATTCCTGGATATCCTTGTTAACTTTCTGTCTCCTGGATCTGTCTAATGTCAACAGTGGGGTGTTAAAGTCTCCCATTATTATTGTGTGGGAGTCTAAGTCTCTTTGTGGGTCTCTAAGGACTTGCTTTATGAATCTGCATGTTCCTGTATTGGGTGCATATATATTTAGGATAGTTAGCTCTTCTTGTTGAATTGATCCCTTTACCATTATGTAATGGCCTTCTTGATCTCTTTTGATCTTTGATGGTTTAAAGTCTGTTTTATCAGAGACTAGGATTGCAACCCCTGCTTTTTTGTTGTTTCCCATTTGCTTGGTAGATCTTCCTCCATCCCTTTATTTTGAGCCTATGTGTATCTCTGCACATGAGATGGGTCTCCTGAATACAGCACACTGATGGGTCTTGACTTTTTATCCAATCTGCCACTCTGTGTCTTTTAATTGGACCATTTAACCCATTTACATTTAAGATCAATATTGTTATGTGTGAATTTGATCTTGTCATTATGATGATAGCCGGTTATTTTGCTTGTTAGTTGATGCAGTTTCTTCCTAGCATTGATGATCTTTACAATTTGGCATGTTTTTGCAGTGGCTGGTACCAGTTGTTCCTTTCCATGTTTAGTGCTTCCTTCAGAAGCTCTTGTAAGGCAGGCCTGGTGGTGACAAAATCTCTCAGCATTTGTTTGTCTATAAAGGATTTAATTTATCCTTTGCTTATGAAGCTTAGTTTGGCTGGATATGAAATTCTGGGTTGGAAATTCTTTTCTTTAAGAATAATTGAATATTGGCCCTCACTCTCTTCTGGTTTGTAGAGTTTCTGCCAAGAGATCTGCTGTTTGTCTGATGGGCTTCCCTTTGTGGGTAAGCTGGCTTTTCTCTTTGGCTACCCTTAACATTTTTTCCTTCGTTTCAACTTTGGTGAATCTGAAAATTATGTGTCTTGGAGTTGCTCTTCTCAAAGAGTATCTTTGTGGCATTCTCCATATTTCCTGAATTTGAATGTTGGCCTGCCTCATTAGGTTAGGGAAGTTTTCCTGGATAATATCCTGAAGAGTGTTTTCCAACTTGGTTCCATTCTCCCCATCACTTTCAGGTACACCAATCAGACACAGAATTGGTCTTTTCACATAGTACCATATTTCTTGGAGACTTTGTTCATTTGTTTTTACTCTTTTTTCTCTAAACTTCTCTTCTCACTTCATTTCATTCATTTGATCTTCAATCACTGATACCCCTTCTTCCAGTTGGTTGAATCGGCTACTGAAGCTTGTGCATGCGTCACATAGTTCTCATGCCATGGTTTTCAGCTCCATCAGGTCATTTAAGGACTTCTCTACACTGTTTATTCTAGTTAGTGATTCATCTACTCTTTTTTCAAGGTTTTTAGCTTCTTTGCAATGGATTCGAACATCCTCCTTTAACTTGGAGAAGTTTGTTATTACCAATCGTCTAATAAGAGGAGCCTTCTCTCAGCTGTCAAAGTCATTCTCCATCCAGCTTTGTTCTATTGCTGGCAAGGAGCTGCCTTCCTTTGGAGGAGAAGAGGTGCTCTGATTTTTAGAATTTTCAGCTTTTCTGCTCTGGTTTCTCCCCATCTTTGTGGTTTTGTCTACCTTTGGTCTTTGATGATGGTGATGTACAGACGGGGTTTTGGTGTGGATGTCCTTTCTGTTTGTTAGTTTTCCTTCTAACAGTCAGGACCCTCAGCTGCAGGTCTGTTGGAGTTTGCTGGAGGTCTACTCCAGACCCTGTTTGCCTGGGTATCACCAGCAGAGGCTGAAGAACAGCAAATATTGCAGAACAGCAGATGTTTCTGCCTGATCCTTCCTCTGGAAACTTCGTCTCAGAGGGGCACTCAGCTGTATGAGGTGTCAGTCGGCCCCTACTAGGAGGTGTCTCCCAGTTAGGCTACTCAGGGGTCAGGAACCCACTTGCGGAGGCAGTCTGTCCATTCTCAGATCTCAAACTCTGTGCTTGGAGAAACACTGCTCTCTTCAAAACTGTCAGACAGGCACTATTAAGTCTGCAGAAGTTTCTGCTGCCTTTTGTTCAGCTATGCCCTGCCCCCAGAGGTGGAGTCTACAGGGGCAGGCAGGCTCCTTGACCTGCGTTGGCCTCCACCCAGTTCGAGCTTTCTGGCCACTTTGTTTAGCTACTCAAGCCTCAGCAATGGCAGACACCCCTCCCCCAGCCTTGTAGTTCGATCTCAGGCTACTGTACTAGCAGTGAGCGAGGCTCCATGGGCATGGGACCCTCCAAGCCAGGCATGGGATATAATCTCCTGCTGTGCCATTTGCTAAGGCCGTTGGAAAAGCACAGTATTAGGGTGGGAGTGTCCTGATTTTCCAGGTACTGTCTGTCAAGGCTTCCCTTTGCTAGGAAAGGGAATTCCCCGACCTCTTGTGCTTCCTGGGTGAGGCGATGCCCCACCTTGCTCCATGGGCTGCACCCACTATCTGACAAGCCCCAGTGAGATGAACCCAGTACCTCAGTTGGAAATGCAGAAATACCCATCTTCTGTGTCGCTAATGCTGGGAGGTGCAGGCTGGAGCTGTTCCTATTCGGCCATCTAGGAACCTCTATCTATAATCTTACTTTTTACATTTAAGTTTCTGATTAATTTGGAATTTGTCATGACAGAACAGATGCAATTTATCTTATTTGATATGGATTTCTAATACTACTTATTAAAATGTCTGTCTTGACTTCATAAATTTGAAAAGCCACCACTGTCATATTTTAAATATTCATATGCAGTTGGGTCTATTTCTGGAGTTTGTTTTCTGTTCTATTTTTGGTAGGTCCAGTCAAGCAAGCACACCATACCCTTTTAATTATAGAGAAAAAAATATAAGATGCTTTAATATCTGCTAAGGATGGTAGTTTATCACCTATGCTATTGTACCCCCTCCCCAAGGTTTTTCTTAACCATTTGTTGTTTATTTATTCTTTCAAATGAACTTTATAATCAAATTTTCATCTCCAGAAAAAAAACTATTGTGGTATGGTTATTAGCATTATTTAAAAATTTTAAATTAACTTAGAAGGGGTTGACATCACTTTGATGCTGTTTTTCTCTTCAGGAATATAAGTTGTTTTCTATTTATTTAATTCAACTTTTGCACCTTACAGGAGTATTTTATACTTTTTGTCACATAGGTTTGGGGCATTTCTTTTTATGCTTATGCCAAGTTTGGAAATTTTTTTGTATTTTTGTTTAGTTGACTATGTTTTGTTTTTTGCTACATAAGTAGGATTTATTTTTATTCCATTAAATTTTCTAACTGGTTTTGCTTACCCATATGAAGACAATTTATTGTTATATATTGACCAATTATTTGTTGTATTTTTGCATTGATACTTTTTTAGTTTTTCTGATATACGATTGTATAATCTGTGAATAAAAATAGTATTAGCTTTTCAAAAGTGTTGTCACTAAATGCTTTTGTTCTCTATTTTATTGGCTACTATTTACAAGTTAATGAGAAATAACAGTGAAGCTAACAGGCATCCTTGTACAGCTCATTGTACTAGAGAATCTCTGCTACTTTACCGTTAAGACATTTGCTCTTGAGCTACTGTATATGGAAAGTATGTTAAATAGGAGTCCATCAATTTCTATTTATTTGAGTTTTTAAACATGAATTGGCATTTTTGGCCTTTCTATACCTAAGAAGAGGCCAGTATTATTTTATTACTACCCCCTTTTGAATTGATATGTTTCAATTTATAGTTTTCTGATATTGAATATCCCTTAGATTCCTATAATAAATACCAGTTTGTCATGTTTATTTACCTTTTAGTTTTTTTTTTACTTTTAATTTTTGTGAATATCTAACACTTAAATATTTGTGGGTATATGTGACATTTTGATGCAAGCATATAATGCGTAATGAGCCAATCAAGATAATTTGGATAACTATCACCTCATGCATTTATCATTTCTTTATGTTGGAAATATTCCAATTTCACTCTTCTACTTATTTTGAAATATACAATAAATTATTAACTATAGTCTCCATACTGTATGTATAAGCATACTAAATGCTTAAGCTTATTCCTTCTATCTAGAGGTTTTGTGCCCACTAATCATTCTGCCTTTACCCTCCCTCCGCACTACACTTCCAAGCCTCTGATAACCATTATTCTACTCTCTATCTCCTGAGTTCTAATATTTCTGCTTCCACATATGAAGGAGAACACATAACTCTCTTTATCTACCTGGTTTATTTCACTAAACATAATGTCCTCCAGTTTCATTCATGTTGTTGGAAATAACAGAATTTCATTTTTGTGGCTGAATAATATTCCACTGTGTAGATATACCGTATTTTTTATCCATTCATCCACTGATAGATACTTAGGTTGATTCTATATCTTGGCTATTGCAAAAAGTGCTGCAATAAACATGGAAGTGGAGATATATCTTTGATGTACTGATTTTCTTTTTTGGGGATATATATCCAGCAGTAGGATTGCTGGATCATATGGTAGTTCTGTTTTCAGGTTTTTGAGAAACCTTCATATTGTTCTCCATAGTCACTGTACTACTTTACTTTCTCACCCACAGTGTACAGTGATTCCCCTCTCCCTGCATCCTTGCCAGTGTCAGTTATGGTCTGTCTTCTTGAGAAAAAGCCACTTTAATTGGGATGAGGTGACATCTCATTGTAATTTTGATATGTATTTCTCTGATGGCTGGTAATATCAAGTATTCTTTTTCATATCCATTTTGGCCATTTTTAGGTCTTATTTTGAAAAATGTCTAACCAGATATTTTCCCCATTTTTGCTACTGAGTTGTTTGAGCTGCTTATATATTTTGGATATTAATCCCTTGTCACATGAACAATTTAGAAGTATTTTCCTCCAATACCTAAAAATAAATTTAATCAAAGAAGTGAAAGATTTCTGCAAAGAATACTATAAAACATTGATAAAATAAATTTAAGAGGACACAATAAAATGAAAAGATATTCCATGTTCATATACTGGAAGATTCAATATTATTAAAAAGTCAATACTCTCCAAAGCAATCTATAGATTCAGTGCAATACTATCAAAATACCAACAACATTATTCACAGAAATGAGGGGAAAAGGCTTAAAATTTGTATAGAACCACAAAAGATCCAGAATAGCTAAAGCAATACTAAGCACAAAGAAATTGATATTCACACACAGAAGAATGAAACTAGATTGCTATCTCTTGTTACATGCAACAATAAACTCAAAATGGATTAAAGACAAACTTAGGACCTGAAACTCTAAAACTTCTAGAAGAAAACATTGGAGAAGCACTCTAGGACACTGGACTGGGCAAAGATTTCCTGAGTAAGACTTCAAAAGTCCAGGCAACCAAAACAAAAATAGACAAATGGAACCACATCAAGATAAAAACCTTCTGCATAGCAAGGGATGCACTCAGCAAAGTGATGAGACAACACACAGAATGCTTTGTTATTTTTAAATGTGGTGATAGATTTTGTTTGCTAATATTTCACTTAGTATTTTTTGAATTAATATGTGTAAATGAGATTGGTTTGTTGTAAAATTTTCTTATTTTTCTACCAAGTCTGGCAAGAATTTTATTAAATTTTAGAAAATCCACATTTATCCATGTGTTAGTCTACACAAGTTATCTGAAGAACATTTTTTGCCTCCTTCAGCTGGACCTGGAACATGTCTCAATGGAGAAGTGGAAAACCTTCTCCTCTGAGGTGGAGAAAGAAGCCAATGTGCAGACTTTGCTTCCAGGAGTCCTGGTTTTAGATGACTATAAGTACCATTTAAAACTCTAAAGAATATTGATATTTTGCATTTCAGGAAGTATAAATAAGAATACATTGTGATTCAGCATTTGATAAAGTCTTCCTTGGAAAAACAAGTTGTATAAGAGATGCAGCTTTATGAACTCACTAAAATAGTACCTCCTTGTGACCTAAAATCTTCGGCTCTTGATGAGATTAAATGCTCAGTATGCAATACACTTGAATCACATTATTACAATCTCCCATTTCAAAAATGCCTTCTCAGTGTTAAGATTGTCTTTCAACTCTCAGCATTGGTGAAAGTATAAAAATCATGCACTATAAAAACGTTTCTGCATTTTTACTGAAAGTCATACTTGAAAATATTGAGCAATGTCCCTGGCCTATAGAAAAAATGTATCCTAAAGTTAATGTAAGGTCAGAAAGAATGCATCTTTTAAAGACATTAAATATGATATGTGCTTCCTAGAAAATCCAGACTGAGAGATATGTGAGACATAAATTTTGAATAAAACAAAACTAACAAATCAGGGATTCATCCATAACTAAAGAAAATTATGGAACTCAAGGGACCTCTTTGACAAGCAGCACCTCACTGACTCCAACATAAAAACAACTTCTTTCCCTAATAGGGTTCCACAGTACAATGTTATAACTAGCGACTGCTATTAATGTTAACCCTAACCAAACTGAATTTAAGTTGCTGGGCACATCTTAGGCACTCAGCAAACTGTTATCTTTACTACCAATTATACCTCCATATTCCACTTGATGTTTCACTGGGCAGCATTTCTGCTCAGGCAGACAACATACATATAGCTCACAGCCACAGCCCTGAATGACCAAACTATTTCCACAGTCACAGACTTGGAAAGGTTCACATTTGTGGAGAACTATGGACCTGTATGAAGAATTTTAATCTGAAATTCATAAGTTGTCTATATTCTAGTGTTTTAATAGAAGGGATAGTATTTCTTGATTGTTCTACTATTTCTGCTGAGTTTAAGAAAAATAACCAGTAATTTTCTTCTCTACATCTACCATACTACACTTTTGCTCACTTGAAAGTGAACACCGCGGTACTACTAAAATAATTTCTTCTTTTCAAGTGCCAGGGTAAACTCTGGCTGATCTGAATTTTCAAGCGTTGCACATGTCAGCATTCCAGTGAAAAACAAGCACAGAAGGGAGTTATTTCCATTCACCCAAAAAATCCACAGGCTTGAGTTGACTTGTCTTGTATGCCTAAGGAAACCACAAGTGGTGTCATACTGCTGTGAACTAAAATATTTCCTGCTATTCTTAACAGGATTTAAATCTGTCCTCTGGCTGCCCTGCAGTTGTCTTTGTCTGTTAAACAAGACACCAAATGGCCCCTTTATGTCCCAGGTTCCCTGTTAGGACTGTGTATTTGCTTTTGGGATGGAAACAGCTTAATTTAAAGAGAAACATAATTATTATGCTTTCCTAACTTTAGTTGAGAATGCCATATTCGTTTCATAAAAAAAAAAAATCATTGAAAATAAGTGGAGTTTAGTAAGGAAGATTGTATTACAGGTGCCACAGAGAACATTCCCCCACAGGAAATGAACTAGTGTCTACAGTTGCCTTAAACGATTTACTGTTCTGAGGATATGGGAAAAAATAATACATCTCTGTGGTAATTATTTTGATTCCAATTACGGTTGAATCTAGTCTGTCACATTGCTCTGAAATTGTCATAGACTAAATATTTCACATGTTTTATGGACTACAAAATTAGACTATAAGAAGAGTCATCTACTAAGTGTTTCTGGACAAACTATGTTGTATATTCTCCTTTTCAGTCCCTAAAATTGTGCAGATAAAATTAGTCTAAAACGAAATATCAAGGACAACCTTAAGAGAATAATTGTGTTACAAATGAATAACTTAGAAAGTCAGGAAGCAGGGGAGGGGTCAATGTGTGATTAAAGGTCTTCTTTGCACCTGGTCCTCATAGCAGCCTTGGATGTTGAATGCTTGTATCCCCTTTTATATGAGAGGATACGCAGATGTAAAGAAATTAATTCATTTTCCCAAAGCTATCAACTATGAACGGCTTATTATATATTCAAATTTGATTATGAATGACCTATAGCATATGCAAATAGAAAGAATCTTCCATGCTCCACAGAAAGGAATTGAACAGCTACTTTTACTCTTGTTAAATTGGTTGTATAAGCATCAGGTTTATATTTAGAAGCTACTGTTACCATCATCTCTCCAACTCAATTCGAACTCCATGCCTCCAAAACAGGCCCTGGTCCTATAACAAAGGACAGAGGAGGACACTTAAATATGCTACAATAAAACGATAATTTTTGCAATAGGATACTATTATGAAATCCAATTGTAATCTCTCTCTAATTCATAAAAGATTCAGATAGTTGTAGTAGATGTGTCTTGCTTTAACAACCTAAAGCATATTCAGACCCCTCTACTTCCCACTGTCAGTCTGTGTGTACTGCTTTTTTTACTGGTGTATACATTCATCTTCCAAATTATAAGTTTCTTTGAGGGCAGCTATTGTAACATCAAATTCTATTTTCCTTCTGCTGCAAAAATCATCTCTTAACGTACTCTTTGACATATATACACACACACATGATACATTTAATTTAATATTCATTGTTCTAATTTTATTAAATAAGACTATAATAGGAGCCCTCTTGTAAGAAGCTAACAGGATTTAGTTATTTTAATTACTATCACTTCAAAAGTTCTAATATTCAGCTTTATATCTGTTTTGTTGGGTATAACATGTGTGCTGAAGTAAGAAAGTTTTTTTACCAGTTTTGATGTCCTCTCTGGTCTCTGGCCAATTTGTAACATCATGTTTATTTTTAAGATTTGACAGAGGGAAGTGGAGGGACGGAGCAAGATGGCCGAATAGGAACAGCTCCAGTCTCCAACTCCCAGCGCGAGCAACACAGAAGACCGGTGATTTCTGCATTTTCAACTGAGGTACTGGGGTCATCACATTAGGGAGTGCCGGACAATCGGTGCTGGTCAGTTGCTGCAGCCCGACCAGCGAGAGCTGAAGCAGGGCGAGGCATCGCCTCACCTGGGAAGCGCAAGGGGGAAGGGAATCCCTTTTCCTAGCCAGGGGAACTGAGACACACAACACCTGGAAAATCGGGTAACTCCCACCCCAATACTGTGCTTTAAGCAAACGGGCACACAAGGAGAATATATCCCATACCTGGCCGGAAGGGTCCCACGCCCACGGAGCCTCCCTCATTGCTAACACAGCAGTCTGTGATCTAACCACAAGGCAGCAGCGAGGCTGGGGGAGGGGCGCCCGCCATTGCTGAGGCTTAAGTAGGTAAACAAAGCCACTGGGAAGCTCGAACTGGGTGGAGCTCACAGCAGCTCAAGGAAACCTGCCTGTCTCTGTAGACTCCACCTCTGGGGACAGGGCACAGTTAACAACAACAACAACAAAAGCAGCAGAAACCTTTGCAGACGCAAACGACTCTGTCTGACAGCTTTGAAGAGAGCGGTGGATCTCCCAACACAGAGGTTGAGATCTGAGAAGGGACAGACTGCCTGCTCAAGTGGGTCCCTGACCCCCTGAGTAGCCTAACTGGGAGACATCCCCCACTAGGGGCAGTCTGACACCCCACACCTCACAGGGTGGAGTACACCCCTGAGAGGAAGCTTCCAAAGTGAAAATCAGACAGGTACACTCGCTGTTCAGCAATATTCTATCTTCTGCAACCTCTCCTGCTGATACCCAGGCAAACAGGGTCTGGAGTGGACATCAAGCAATCTCCAACAGACCTACAGCTGAGGGTCCTGAATGTTAGAAGGAAAACTATCAAACAGGAAGGACACCTAGACCAAAACCCCATCAGTACATCACCATCATCAAAGACCAGAGGCAGATAAAACCACAAAGATGGGAAAAAGCAGGGCAGAAAAGATGGAAATTCAAAAAAATAAGAGCGCATCTCCCCCTGCAAAGGAGCGCAGCCCATTGCCAGCAACAGATCAAAGCTGGTCAGAGAGTGACTTTGACGAGATGAGAGAAGAAGGCTTCAGTCCATCAAACCTCTCAGAGCTAAAGGAGGAATTACGTACTGAGGGCAAAGAAACTAAAAATCTTGATAAAAGAGTGGAAGAATTGACAGCTAGACCAATTAATGAAGAGAAGGTCATAAACGAAATGACAGAGATGAAAACCATGACACGAGAAATACATGACAAATGCACAAGCTTCAGTAACCGACTTGATCAACTGGAAGAAAGAGTATCAGCGATTGAGGATCAAATGAATGAAACAAAATGAGAAGAGAAACCAAAAGAAAAAAGAAGAAAAAGAAATGAACAAAGCCTGCAAGAAGTATGGGATTATGTAAAAAGACCAAATCTATGTCTGATTGGGGTACCTGAAAGTGAGGGGGAAAATGGAACCAAGTTGGAAAACACTCTTCAGGATATCATCCAGGAGAACTTCCCCAACCTAGTAGGGCAGGCCAACATTCAAATTCAGGAAATACAGAGAACGCCACAAAGATACTCCTTGAGAAGAGCAGCTCCAAGATACATAATTGCCAAATTCACCAAAGTTGAAATGAAGGAAAGAATCTTAAGGGCACCCAGAGAGAAAGGTCGGGTTACCCACAAAGGGAAGCCCATCAGACTAACAGCAGATCTCTCGGCAGAAACTCTACAAGCCAGAAGAGAGTGGGGGCCAATATTCAACATTCTTAAAGAAAAGAATTTTAAACCCAGAATTTCATATCCAGCCAAACTAAGTTTCATCAGTGAAGGAGAAATAAAATCCTTTACAGATAAGCAAATGCTTAGAGATTTGGTCACCACCAGGCTTGCCTTACAAGAGACCCTGAAGGAAGCCCTAAACATGGAAAGGAACCACCAGTACCAGCCATTGCAAAAACATGCAAAAATGTAAAGACCATCAAGGCTAGGAAGCAACTGCATCAACTAACGAGCAAAATAACCAGTTAATATCACAATGGCTGGATCAAGGTCACACATAACAATATTAACCTTAAATGTGAATGGACTAAATGGTCCAATTAAAAGACACAGACTGGCAAACTGGAAAGAGTCAAGACCCATCAGTCTGCTGTATTCAGGAGACCCATCTCACATGCAGAGACATACATAGGCTCAAAATAAAGGGATGGAGGAAGATCTACCAAGCAAATGGAGAACAAAAAAAGCAGGGGTTGCAATCCTAGTCTCTGATAAAACAGACTTTAAGCCATCAAAGATCAAAAGAGACAAAGAAGGCCATTACATAATGGTAAAGGGATCAATTCAACAGGAAGTGCTAACTATGCTAAGTATATATGCACCCAATACAGGAGCACCCAGATTCATAAAGCAAGTCCTTAGAGACTTACAAAGAGACTTAGACTCCCATACAATAATAATGGGAGACTTCAACACTCCACTGTCAACATTAGACAGATCAACGAGACAGAAAGTTAACAAGGATATCCAGGAATTGAACTCATCTCTGCACCAAGTGGACCTAATAGACATCTACAGAACTCTCCACCGCAAATCAACAGAATATACATTCTTCTCAGCACCACATCACACTTATTCCAAAATTGACCACATAATTGGAAGTAAAGCACTCCTCAGCAAATGTAAAAGAACAGAAATTATAACAAACTGTCTCTCAGACCAAAGTGCAATCAAATTAGAACTCAGGACTAAGAAACTCAATCAAAACCACTCAACTACATGGAAACTGAACAATCTGCTCCTGAATGACTACTGGGTACATAACGAAATGAAGGCAGAAATAAAGATGTTCTTTGAAACCAATGAGAACAAAGATACAACATACCAGAATCTCTGGGACACATTTAAAGCAGTGTGTAGAGGGAAATTTATAGCACTAAATGCCCACAAGAGAAAGCAGGAAAGATCTAAAATTGACACTCTAACATCACAATTAAAAGAACTAGAGAGGCAAGAGCAAACACATTCAAAAGCTAGCAAAAGGCAAGAAATAACTAAGATCAGAGCAGAACTGAAGGAGATAGAGACACAAAAAACCCTCCAAAAAATCAATGAATCCAGGAGTTGGTTTTTTGAAAAGATCAACAAAATTGACAGGCCACTAGCAAGACTAATAAAGAAGAAAAGAGGGAGGAATCAAACAGATGCAATAAAAAATGATAAAGGGGAACTACCATCAGAGAATATTATAAACAGCTCTACGCAAGTAAACTAGAAAATCTAGAAGAAATGGATAATTTCCTGGACACTTACAATCTCCCAAGACTAAACCAGGAAGAAGTTGAATCCCTGAATAGATCAACAGCAGGCTCTGAAATTGAGGCAACAATCAATAGCCTACCCACCAAAAAAAGTCCAGGACCAGATGGATTCACAGCTGAATTCTACCAGAGGTACAAGGAGGAGATGGTACCATTCCTTCTGAAACTATTCCAATCAATAGAAAAAGAGGGAATCCTCCCTAACTCATTTTATGAGGCCAACATCATCCTGATACCAAAGCCTGGCAGAGACACAACAAAAAAAGAGAATTTTAGACCAATATCCCTGATGAACATCGATGCAAAAACCCTCAATAAAATACTGGCAAACCGGATTCAGCAGCACATCAAAAAGCTTATTCACCATGATCAAGTGGGCTTCATCCCTGGGATGCAAGGCTGGTTCAACATTCGCAAATCAATAAACGTAATCCAGCATATAAACAGAACCAAAGACAAGAACCACATGATTATCTCAATAGATGCAGAAAAGGCTTTTGACAAAATTCAACAGCCCTTCATGCTAAAAACGCTCAATAAATTCGGTATTGATGGAACGTACCTCAAAATAATAAGAGCTATTTATGACAAATCCACAGTTAATATCATACTGAATGGGCAAAAACTGGAAAAATTTCCTTTGAAAACTGGCACAAGACAGGGATGTCCTCTGTCACCACTCCTATTCAACATAGTGTTGGAAGTTCTGGCTAGGGCAATCAGGCAAGAGAAAGAAATCAAGGGTATTCAGTCAGGAAAAGAAGAAGTCAAATTGTCCCTGTTTGCAGATGACATGATTGTATATTTAGAAAACCCCATTGTCTCAGCCCAAAATCTCCTTAAGCTGATAAGAAACTTCAGCAAAGTCTCAGGATACAAAATTAATGTGCAAAAATCACAAGCATTCTTATACACCAGTAACAGACAAACAGAGAGCCAAATCATGAATGAACTTCCATTCACAATTGCTTCAAAGAGAATAAAAACCTAGGAATCCAACTTACAAGGGATGTCAAGGACCTCTTCAAGGAGAACTACAAACCACTGCTCAGTGAAATCAAAGAGGACACAAACAAATGGAAGAACATACCATGCTCATGGATAGGAAGAATCAATATCGTGAAAATGGCCATACTGCCCAAGGTTATTTATAGATTCAATGCCATCCCCATCAAGCTACCAATGAGTTTCTTCACAGAACTGGAAAAAACTGCTTTAAAGTTCATATGGAACCAAAAAAGAGCCCGCATTGCCAAGACAATCCTAAGTCAAAAGAACAAAGCTGGAGGTGTCATGCTACCTGACTTCAAACTATACTACAAGGCTACAGTAACCAAAACAGCATGGTACTGGTACCAAAACAGAGATATAGACCAATGGAACAGAACAGAGTCCTCAGAAATAATACCACACATCTACAGCCATCTGATCTTTGACAAACCTGAGAGAAACAAGAAATGGGGAAAGGATTCCCTATTTATATAAATGGTGCTGGGAAAATTGGCTAGCCATAAGTAGAAAGCTGAAACTGGATCCTTTCCTTACTCCTTATACGAAAATTAATTCAAGATGGATTAGAGACTTAAATGTTAGACCTAATACCATAAAAACCCTAGAAGAAAACCTAGGTAATACCATTCAGGACATAGGCATGGGCAAGGACTTCATGTCTAAAACACCAAAAGCAACGGCAGCAAAAGCCAAAATTGACAAATAGGATCTAATTAAACTAAAGAGGTTCTGTACAGCAAAAGAAACTACCATCAGAGTGAACAGGCAACCTACAGAATGGGAGAAAATCTTTGCAATCTACTCATCCGACAAAGGGCTAATATCCAGAATCTACAAAGAACTCAAACAAATATACAAGAAAAAAACAAACAACCCCATCAAAAAGTGGGCAAAGGATATGAACAGACATTTCTCAAAAGAAGACATTCATACAGCCAACAGACACATGAAAAAATGCTCATCATCACTCGCCATCAGAGAAATGCAAATCAAAACCACAATGAGATACCATCTCACACCAGTTAGAATGGCAATCATTAAGAAGTCAGGAAACAACAGGTGTTGGAGAGGATGTGGAGAAATAGGAACACTTTTACACTGTTGGTGGGATTGTAAACTAGTTCAACCATTATGGAAAACAGTATGGCAATTCCTCAAGGATCTAGAACTAGATGTACCATATGACCCAGCCATCCCACTACTGGGTATATACCCAAAGGATTATAAATCATGCTGCTATAAAGACACATGCACACATATGTTTATTGTGGCACTATTCACAATAGCGAAGACTTGGAATCAACCCAAATGTCCATCTGTGACAGACTGGATTAAGAAAATGTGGCACATATACACCATGGAATACTATGCAGCCATCAAAAAGGATGAGTTTGCATCCTTTATAGGGACATGGATGCAGCTGGAAACTATCATTCTTAGCAAACTATCACAAGAACAGAAAACCAAACACCGTGTGTTCTCACTCATAGGTGGGAACTGAACAATGAGATCACTTGGACTCGGGAAGGGGAACATCACACACCAGGGCCTATCATGGCGAGGGGGGAGGGGGGAGGGGGAAGGGATTGCATTGGGAGTTATACCTGATGTAAATGGTGAATTGATGGGTGCTGACGAGTTGATGGGTGCAGCACACCAACATGGCACAAGTATACAAATGTAACAAACCTGCACGTTATGCACATGTACCCTAGAACTTAAAGTATAAAAAAAAAAAAAAAAAAAGTGAAGTGCCTAGCATAGTCTTGGCATATAGTAAGTGCTTAACAAATGGTAGCTATGATGACAGCCATGAAGTCTCCAATTACTATTATAAAACCATTTGTCAGCTAGGTGCAGTGGCTCACACCTGTAATCCCAGCACTTTGGAGGGCCAAGGTGGGAGGACTACTTGAGGCCAGGAGTTTAAAACCAGCCTGGCCAACATAGACAGACCTCCGTCTCTAAAAACAGAAAAAAGAAGAAAAACTTCTCCCTTTATTTTTGTCAGTTTGCTGCATATATTTGTGGCTCTGTTGTTTGATGTATATGTGCTTATAATCGTTATGGTTCCTGTAGGAATTAACCTTTTATCAACATATAATCACCTTTGTCTCATGTAACAATTTTTATTATAACTTAGTCTATTTTGTCTGATATTAGTATAGCCAACCCAGCTCACCTTTAACCTGTCTTTTGATCTAACAAGGATCTCTTGTAGACAACATAAAATTGGATCATGCAGGAAGTTTTTTGCTTGTTTTTATTTTTATCCATTCAGCCAGTGTCTACATTTTAGTTAGTAAATTTAACCCTTTTGTACTTATTGTAATTACTGATAAGAAGGGACTTACGTCTGCCATTTTGCTATTTTTTAAATTCTGTAGGTATGTGTACTGCTTCATAAATGCCAAGTATCAAGTTGGTTGATAGTGGTGTTCAAATCTTTTATATCTTTACTGACTTTTTTTCTCCACAAGTTCTGTCAATTAGTGATAGAGGTGTTAAATTCAGCTATGATTGTGGTTTTGCCTCTTTTTCTCTTTGGTTTCATCAATTTTTGTTTCACATATTTTGAAGCTTTGTTGTGAGGTACATGCAAGTTTTTTTTGTTTTGTTTTGTTTGTTTGTTTGTTTTTTTGAGACAGAGGCTTGCTCTGTCACCCAGGCTGGAGTGCAGTGGCATGATCTTGGCTCACTGCAACCTCTGCCTCCCAGGCTCAATGATCCTCCCACCTCAGCCTCCCAAGAAGCTGGGATTACAGGTGTGCATCACCATGTCCAGTTAATTTTTGTATTTTTAGTAGAGATGGGGTTTCACCATGTATGCCAGGCTGGTCTTGATCTCCTGAGCTCAAGTGATCCACCTCCCCCAGCCTTCTAAAGTGCTGAGATTACAAGCATGAGGCACTGTACTCGGCCTGTTATGTATTTTTAATCAATTGATTCATTATGATAAATGATCCTTTTTTCTAGAAAATATCCTTGTTTTAAAGTCTACTTTGTTAATATAGCAACATCAACTTTCTTATGCTTTTTGCATGGTACATCTTTTTCACCCTTTTTCAATCTGTGTTTTATATTTACAGTGATTCATAAAGACAGCACATAGTTGGACCATGCTATTTTATCCAACCTGACAATTGCTACCTTTTAATTGGAGATGATGGTCTTTACATTTAATGCAATTATTGATATGATTTTTAAGTCTGCCATCTTTATATTTATTTTCCATTTGCCTCTCTTCTTTGTTCCTCTGTTCTGCTTTCCTGACTTTTTCGTAATGTGATATTATTGCTTCCTTCACTGATCTTATAGCTATACCTCTCTGTATTTTTTTTTTTTTTTTTTTTTTTTTGAGACGGAGTCTCGCTCTGTCGCTCGGGCTGGAGTGCAGTGGCCGGATCTCAGCTCACTGCAAGCTCCGCCTCCCGGGTTCACGCCATTCTCCTGCCTCAGCCTCCCGAGTAGCTGGGACTACAGGCGCCCGCCACCTTGCCCGGCTAGTTTTTTGTATTTTTTAGTAGAAACGGGGTTTCACCGTGTTAGCCAGGATGGTCTCGATCTCCTGACCTCGTGATCCGCCCGTCTCGGCCTCCCAAAGTGCTGGGATTACAGGCTTGAGCCACCGCGCCCGGCCTCTAGGAACAATCTTACACATAGGCTCAGCTACCCCTGTTTTCAGAGATAGAAATGGCCTTCTTGTTATCCATTTCTATCTATCAAGTAGAATTTCTTTCTTTCTTTTTCTTTCTTTCTTCTTTCTTTCTTTCTTTCTTTCTTTCTTTCTTTCTTTCTTTCTTCTTTCTTTCTTTCTTTCTTTCTTTCTTTCTTCCTTCCTTCCTTCTTTTTTTTTTTTTTTTTTTTTGAGACGGAGTCTCGCTCTGTCGCCCAGGCTGGAGTGCAGTGGCGCTATCTGGGCTCACTGCAAGCCTCGTCTCCGGGTTCATGCCATTTTCCTGCCTCAGCTTCCCGAGTGGCTGGGACTACAGGTGCCTCCACCAGCCCGGCGAATTTTTTGTATTTTTTAGTAGAGACGGGGTTTGGCAGTGTTAGCCAGGATGGTCTCGATCTCCTGACCTCATGATCCGCCAGCCTCGGCCTCCCAGAGTGCTGGGATTACAGGCGTGAGCCACCATGCCCGGCCAGAACTTTTAGAATATATAATCAAAAGGCTTAACAGATTCAAAATTTGATTTTCAAAATAATTTCACCACAAGGAAAAAAATAAACATAGATGGAAGTTAATTATGCTTTCTAGTTCTGTAGAGTGGTACTAACCATAGGCAGAAATTGGAGAAGTTCAGAGGGGATATTTGGGGGGTGGGGGGAGAATTGTGATGCATTTAATTTTCAATTATTTTCTTTAGGATTATGAACAGATATTTAAGATAAAGTATCCTCCAGATTATGGGAAATGGGAATGCCTAGAGTTCTGTTATTTTGGTAACTATGTTGGCATTATTGCTACTCTTTACCTAATTCCGAGAACTAGGCATATGTCATTGCAGAAGTTTTAAAGAGTACACTCCTTAAATGGTTTCTGTACCACTACGGATAAAGTACAGAAATATACTTCTAAGATTGATCTAGATTCGTTTTAGTCCCAGGTTCCTGTTTTCTTGTTCTAAACAATAATGAATAAAATAATGCTCTACCTGTGGCATCTACATGACTTTCCCACTTTCCTTCTCTTATAACAACTGTTTTGACAAACTACAGTATTTCTAATGCCCTCTCCAAGCATCTGCAATATTTCACCCTTCCTTTAAATATTATATTTTACCAATTTATATTTTACACAAAATCCTCATATTTAAGAGCAACAGAGAATTTTTACAAACCTTGGAAACTGTAAATCATGGCAGATGGAACACAAGTTGTCCACTTTATATGTATATTTCATAACTCTTTATCAGCATAGGTTAAGCAATGCTAATTTAAAAATAAATATAAAAAATTAAATAATTCTAAAGAACAAAACAAATTCCTTTATTTGAAAAGAAAACAAAAACCCTAAACTCATGCTAATGTGAATAGAAATGCATTCAGGAAAAATCCTAAAATTATCTTTTCTCACTTGGTAAGAGGTATATTATACTATTTGCTTCTCAGAAGATACACATTTCTGCCTTGCAGATGAGAACACAGGATAGATAAATATATTATTGTTATTTGCTTCAAATCATATTAGTAAACAGCCAAAACAGGATTCAAAAAGCAGATTTAGAGTTTTTACTTTAAATTTCTAAATTTTAAGAATTTTTTAAGAATTTATTTTAGCCATGCTTTATACCTGATCAGAATCAAACAAAATTTAGGAAATGTGAAATTTAAATACATGTATATAAAATGGCACTGACAATTATGTATTTATGAAAAACACTATCTTTAAGATCTAGAAAATAACACTATGAACTCTGATTACATTATTAAAATATAAACACATAATTTTTAAATATGTTAATTTTAAATCAGAAAAAATAAAATGACCTGAACATTCTCTAATAATCATAAGTATAGAGTAAGATTATCCCTTCTCCACGAGCAGCTATTAAACATGTTTTCTTTCCTTTATTTAAAAGAAAAAACAAGTTAACTTTTGACAAAACAGTGTAAAATTATTAACTATTTCTACAGTGGTTTACTTACACCCTAGAAAGTGATGAAGTTTAAATGTAACCAACTAAGCCTCAATAGCTATAGCTATTTCAATAAAATAAATTTTGCAGATGTTTTCTTTTTGTGTGGTTCTCATACTATTGCAGTTTCCCCTAGCTAATTCCTAATGAAAAGCCACTAGAGGGTGACCAAGCCTCCTTTTCTTTTCTTCTCTTGCTCTGGTTACTAGTATTATTTAGGTTATATTAACATTGTATATATCCCTTAATGTAAATTATTTCATACGTATTCTTGAAGATTTTTCATTACTAGAATTGTTTGAACAAAAAATGAATTCAATACCAATTAGTCACAATAAGTTTAATTATTTCTAACTCTCTTATTTCACTTGGTCTTAAATAAAAGATATGATGAAGCATTTGCAATCCTCTTAAAGTTTAAATAAAGGTCAAATGAGAATTATGAAATTTTTACTCCACAAGAACTGTATTACTCAGAATTCTCCAGAGAAACAGAACCAAAGGATATGCATTTTGAAAGAAATTTATTATAAGAAATTGGTTCATGCTAACTCTTTTATTAATAGAGGCAATTATGGAAGTTGAGCAATTCTACAATCTACCTTCTGCAACCTGGAGATCTAGGAGAGCTGGCAGTATAATTCAGTCCAAGTCCAAAGTCCTGAGAACTAGGAATTCCAGTGCCAAGGCTGGTGCGTATAGATGTTCCAGGTCAAACAATCGGGCAGAAGGGAAAAGCGGTGAATTCCTTCTTCTGCTGCTTTTTTATTTTTTTTATTTTTTCATTCTTTTCAGGTACTTAGTGAAGTGGAGTATGCCCAGGCACACGGAAGAGTACCATCTACTTTACTGGTTCCACCTACTCAATACTAATCTTATTTGGAAACATCCTCACAGAGAAACCAAAAATAACGTTTAATCTGGGCACCCCTTGGCACAGCCAAATTGAAACATAAAATTAATCATTGCAAGAAGTAAATTTTTATTCCCTGTGGACTAAGCACAATTATATAAATTAACCACAATTTTGAAAATAAAATATGTAATTCTGAAAACAATGTCTTAGCATTTCTTAGCCTGTGAAAAATTATTTGATAACATAATAATTATAAGCAGCAGTTATATTTTGAGAAAATCAATCAATTTCTTGTCATACAATTAAATTTTTGTTTTATTCTATTTTTTCCTGAAGTATATCCTGAGAAGTCTTATTAAAATATATATTGATAATTACAAATAAAAATTACTATAGTATAATTTTATAGTATAATTATAATACAGACTTAAAAAGAAGTAGTTTTAATCCCAAGGGTCTGAAGTATATTAAGAAACTTGAGAAAATACAAATTATTGACTGACATTTCTAGAACAATGATCAACTATACAATAAATAAATATTTTATTTACAAAAATTGAATGAATATTTATTATTTAAATCAATGACAACAGAAAGAGAAGTAGTTTAAAAAATAAGTAATTATCTGTCAATTCTCCTGGTCTTTAGACCATGAAGCAGGCTATTATTAATAAGGAAGTCAATATTTCCTTCTTGTTTTTCAGACAGTGTGATCTGGAGTTGTACTACTGAGCTTTGTTTGAATCTGAGCTCTGTCATTTGCTAATTATGTGACCTTGAGAAAACTAGTTAACCTCTTTAAGCCACAGTTATCTCACCCCTAAAATTGGGAGAATAAATAGTTACTACCTTAGGGGATTGCTCAGTGGATTCGCTAAGATAATGTGTGTGATGCATTATGCAGCATGTCCGGCACAGAACTCCTACTCAATAAATGTAAATTGTATTAATGATGAGCTTTGCATCTTGATGAGTAGGTTGGGCAAAAGATATCACTTTCATATTACTTCTAGCATTGGTTTGCAGACAGATTGGTTACTGCTATAAACTATTCTTTCGTCTCTTAGCTTTCAAATTCTCCTTCACAGATTCCTCAAATTACCCATTTAAGGATTTTGGATCTTAATTTAGTTTAACAAATATTTATGAAATCATATATAATAATTGCAATGCTTATAAACCCTTGCTTAGGGCCTGGTACTATGGTAGATTCAATGAGGGATTGAAAACAAGTATAAAACGGTAGTCTATCATAAAAGGTGAGAGGAGAGTGAGCTGGAGTAGTTGAGGGAAGGGGAAGGGAGAGAAATGAAGGGAGGATGAGAGAGATTGAGAGAGGAGGGCAGGGGAGGGGAGGGGCGGGGAACTAAGTTTCCTCACTCAGGCAATGCAAAGAGGCCTTAAGATTATAACCATGTTCAACATATGATAGCACTACCTGTCATAGCACTTTATATTATATTTAGTCACCTGCTTAATGGCTGTGTTCACTAAGGGATCTGAGGTCTGTCAAGGTAAGATCCCTGACTATTACTTACCTCTGTATCTTTGGTCTCTAGCCTGGCTCCCACCACTTGGAAAGGATACAAAAATATTATTAAACTAATAAATGAAATCTATCTTATCTCCTGCAGGTGATATTTTTGATAAATTTTACCTTTAGCACAGTTCAAATTTGCAAAACATTTGGGAAGATAGTACAGAATGACTCCATATACCCTCCATTGTTTCCCCTATTACTAACATCTTCCATTAATGTGGTACATTTGTTACAATTAATGAACCAATATTAATACATTATTTTTAACTAAAGTCTATACTTTTTTTAAGATTTATTTAGTTTTTACCTGATGTCCTTTCTCTGTTCCAGAATTTCATCCAGTAAACCATATACTATTTAGTCACTCTGTCTTTTTTTTAATCTCTATTTCATGTGACACTTTCTCAGATTTTCCTTGTTTTTGACAACCATGAAACTTTTGAGAAATACAGGTCAGGTATTTTATAGACTGTCTCTCAACTGGAATTTCTTTGATGTTTTTGTTGATGAATTTTTTGATGATTGGTCCTGGGCTATGGCTTATGCCTTCGGGGAAAGAATACCACAGAGGTAAAGTGCCGTTTTCATTACATCACATTAAAGGTATCCACGACTGATCACTGTTGATGTTGACCTTAACACTAACCTTGGCTGAGGTAGTGTTTATCAAGTTTCTCCCCTGTAAAATTATTCTTTTTCTGTAACTCCTGGGCTCCAGTGATCCTCCTGCCTCAGCCTCCCAAAGTGCTGGGATTACAGGTGTGAGCCACTGCGCCTGGCCAAAGTACTCTTTTCATGAAGTGATATATGTTCAGATCCAGTTTATGTTGATCTGTCATTTCACTACTCAAGAAAAATCTTAGTTCTTTCACTTCTGTATTGTCTGGAGCACTCTAACATAAACCTCTTCATAGTTGTAGGATGATTAAAAAGAGAAATAATTGGACTAGTGACCAAGGTCTTCACCATCATTTTTTTTTTTTTAGACTACAGTTGCTTACCCTAGCTTTTGAAAAACTGGTAAATCCTACTCAGTTATCCACTTAAATTATCTATCAGGCATGATAATTGGTGGTGATAAAGAAAAGAGAGGAAGTCACAGGAGAACATGAGAAGTAAAGGAATAGAGATTAAAGGAAAGACCCTATAGCTGAAAGACTATCAGAAACACGTAGTTTTTCAGGGTATCAGAGCTGAACTGTGACACTCAAAAATATATGACTATGTACTAAAGCTTGGAAGCCTGCGAGTGTTACCTTATTTGGAAAAATAATCTATACAGATGTAATTATGTTAAGAGTCTTGAAATAAGAAGATCATCCTGGGTTGTCCACTTGGGCCCTAAATCCAATGTTAAACGTCCTTATAAGAGACAAACAGAGGGGAGACACACAGAGGAGAAAGCCATGGGAAGACAGATGCAGAGATTGGAGCAATGCAAGAAATGGAATCTCCCCAGTCCACTCCGAGGGAACATGATCCTGCAGAATTATACACTTTTGTCCTCCAGAACTGTGAGAAAATAAGTTTCTGTTGTTTTAAGCCACCATGTTTATGGTTATTTTTAATGGCCCCATAGGAAATTAGTACAAGAGCACTTCTTTATAAATCATCACAGTTATCAATAAAGAATACATAAATGATTATAGCTAAAAACTGGAAGATTTATGTATGAAATGTGTGTGCTGAGTAATGCAAAGTTTTGCAGTGGAATAGGATGGCCTAATTAAAGTATCAGTGACCTTTTAGTTTTTCAAACTAGATCTTCTTTGGTTTTATTTTTATGTTCATTGTCATGGACATTATTGGTGCTACAGAACAGGTGAAACTGACTTAAGTTTCTCAGTTTAAGGAATTGATTTATTTTCTTTTTTTTTCTTCCACAGTTTCAGCATATTTCTGACAAATACACTTTTCCTAGCCCCATTCTCCCACAAGTGCAGAGGTGGCAGTACGTGTGCTTTTGGATGAACCTCTGATGCTGTGCTTATCATTACTGTGTATTGAAAATACATACTGTTCAGTGCTCAACTATTTTATATCAAGAAAAAGTAGAAGTTGGAGTTTATAAGACTCTAATATTAGTGAATTATTATGGACGAGGCATTCTGTTAAGTATATTAATGTACTCTTTGATTTATTCTTCACAGCACCCTTATTGGGGCTATTCTGAGTCTTATAGATGGAGAAATTTAAACCAATGAGCTTGTTAAAAGTCATACCGCTGAAAGGAGACAGGATTACAATTCTAACGTGGATCTGTCATTGTCCAGAAATATATTATTTAATCAAAATATCCTTTATAAGTAGATAATCACCCTATCTTAACAGTTTGTCACACAGTCAATGTTCAATAGTACTTGAGATTAACTTTATATTGCCTAATGGGGCAATAAATCAGGCAATGAAGAGGTAGACCTTCAAGAACACGTCCTTCTTAGAAGAAAAACTACCCAAAACTATCCCTCCAAAATAGGCCGCAGAATACTACTGGGATCACAAAATGTGGATATTTTCAGATAAACTGTGTCCTAGAGTTAGCGTAAAACTCTTGTTTTATGAATGAGGAAAATGAAGGTAGAGATGTTTATTGATTTGCTCAGGGATTACACAGTTAGTGATAGAACTTGGACTAGAAGTACTGGCATTCAGAAGGACTAAGGTTATTAATATTGCACCTCTTGGCATATATACTTTAAAACAGTCAAATCCAAACTACTATGGAAGAAACCATATTTATAAAAAACATTTTACTAAAAATTTTTGTAATGGAATACTTGAATTACAGTGGAAAAGCATATGCACCAAGAGACTCCAGATGTGACCATTAAAGAGAAGAACTGTATCAAGTAGAAGTCATTTATACGGTTTTGGCTCATTATTAGTTATATTACAACCATTTAAAAATGCACACTTACTTCCAATATTTTGTAAAAGGGTCAACCATCTAGGTCTCTTATGCTGCCTGAAGATACAGTAAGTTCATCTTTGACCTAGTCTCTGCCTGCTTCTAGTTTTTTGTCTATTCTAATTAATAAAGCAAGTAAGCTAAATTAAGAAATCAGGCCAGTGCAGTGGCTCACGCCTGTAATCCCAGCACTTTGGGAGGCCGAGGTGAGCAGATCACGAGGTCAGGAGATTGAAACCATCCTGGCTAACACGAAGAAATCCCATCTCTACTAAAAATACAAAAAATTAGCCGGGCATGGTGGCGGGTGCCTGTAGTCCCAGCAACTCGGGAGGCTGAGGCAGGAGAATGGCATGAACCCAGGAGGCGGAGCTTGCAGTGAACCGAGATAGCGCCACGGCACTCCAGCCTGGGTGACAGAGCGAGACTCCGTCTCAAAAAAAAAAAAAAAGAAAAGAAAAGAAAAAAAAAGAAATCACAAACTGGTATTTTGTTTTGCCACCATAATTTTTAAAAATTTATATGCAATAAAACAATTTGTTTTTTGCTGTAGTGTTTTAATTTTTAGTACAGGCGTAGATTCATGTCACCACCATAATAATCAAGATACAGAACATTTCCATCATCACAAAATATTCCTTGTACCGTCCCTTTATAGTCATACTCTTTCTCCTCTGCCACCCTTATTCTCTGGCAGCCACTGATATGTTCTCTGTCTTTGTAGACTTGCGTTTTCTGTCATATAAATGAATTAATAGAGAATGAAACCTTTCGAGACTAGCTTCTTTCCCTCTGCATAACACCTTTGAGATTTGTTCATGTCGTTGAGGGTATCAATAGTTTGGGTTTTTTTGTTTGTTTGTTTGTTTGTTGTTTTTAGAGTGCTGACTGGTTTTTCACTGTATGGATGTGCCAGAGATGATCTTTTCAACTATTGCATGGGGTTAGAGTTGTTTCCAGTTTGGGGCAATTATGAATAAAACTACTACTATAAACATTCATGTACAGGGTTTTGTTTAAACATAAGTTTTCATTTATCTAGGATGAGTACTTAGGAGCAGCATTGCTAGGTCAAGCAGTTAAGCGTATATTCAACATTATAAGAGACCTCTAAACTATTTTTCTGAGTAGATGTCACATTTTGCATTCACAACAGCAAAATGTAAGACTTCAAATGACTCTGTATTTTTACCAATCCTCAGTACTGTCAATATGTTTTTATTTCAGCCGTTCTAAGAGGTGTCTAATGGTGTGAAGTGATATCTCAGTGTGGTTTTAGTTTGCTTTTGCCCTATGGGCTATTCAGAAACATATTCGATTTCCAACTATGCCTGGGTATGTATGTGTGTTGGGGGGATTTTCCATACATCTTTTTAAATGATTTCTATTTAATCCCACTATGTGTAAATAATGCATTGATTTTTTAAATTTATTTTAATTTGTTTTAGCATTATTTATTTTGTTGAATTTTCCATGTGCCCTTGAAAATTATTTGCATCTCTTCTACTGTTGAGTAGAGTGTCTATAAATGCCAATTAGTTCCAGTTGATGGATAGTGTTGTTTAATTTTTAAAACATTTTTGATTATTGCTTTGTCTATTTATTCTAATTTTAATTTAAATTTTAATTAAATTTAATTATGGATACATAATAGTTATATATTTGTTCTATTCATTACCCAGAGACGATAGTTTAAATCTCCAACTCTAATTTTTAATTTCTCCATTTATCCTTTCAGTTCTGTTGGTATTTCCATCATGCAGTTTTGGAGCTCTATTGTTTGGTACATAATCTAATTGATATCACTTCTTGGTAAATTGATGCTTTTAATCATTGTGTAAGGTCTTTCTTAATCTCTCTCAGTTTTCCTTGCTGTAAAGTCTACTTTATTTGCTGTTGATACAGCACTCAAAGTTTCTTAAGATTAGTGTTTTCATGATTTATATTTCTCTACCCTTTTGCTTTTAAACTACAAATCATCATATTTAAAGTGAATTTCTGGCTGGTTGCAGTGGCTCACGCCTGTAATCCCAGCACTTTGGGGGGCTGAGTCAAGTGGATCACTTGAAGTCAAGAGTTTGAGACCAACCTGACCAACATGGTGAAACCCCATGGCACACGCCTGTAATCCCAGCTACTGGGAAGGCTGGGGCAGGAGAATCGCTCGAACCCAAGAGGCAGAGGTTGCAGTGAGCTGAGACCCTGCCACTGCACTCCAGCCTGGGCAACAAGAGCAAAATTCTGTCTCAAAAAAAAAAAAAAAAAGTGAATTTCTTGTAAACAGCATATAGTTGCTTATTTTTGTTGTAATGATTTTATAGTATGCCTTTTAAGTGATCTATTGAAACTATTTACATTTAATGTAATTTTTGATAGATTTGGAGACATATCAAACATTTTACTATTTGTTTTATCTTGATATCTTTTGTGTTCTTGTTTCTCTGTTTCCTATTTCCTACTTTCTTTTGGATTGCTTGAATATTTTTAGTAGTCCATTTAAATTTATTTACTGAGTTTTAGCTTTAACTAGTTGTATAGTTATTTAGTTGTTTTGTTCTTTTTCTTCTATTTATATTGTGAATATTTTAGGCATTATAGGCCATGCAATCTCTGTTGTAAATACTCAGCTTTGCCATTGCAGTGCAAAAACAGCATTAATAAATTAATGTGGATGACAGTGTTCCAATAACATTTTATTTATTAAAACAGACAGCTGATCTACGGACTGTAGTTTGCCAAACTCTGCTCTAGAGACCAAAGGCCTAGCCACCATTCCCTACTTCTCCATGCAAATCACTTTTTTCCTCATCCAGCCCTATGAAATTGACCTTGCTTTCCATTGTTATAAGTGACGAGAGTCAGTTATGATTATATTATTATTTTATCAGAAATGCATGTACTTATCAGAATTAAAATATTTGTTTATTTAAATTGACAAGTAAAAATTGTACATATTTATAGTGTACAACATGATATTTTGAAATACGTATACATTGTAGAATGAGTAGATCAAGCTATTTAACATATACCTTACCTCCAAAACTATCATTTTTTTTGCAGTGAGAACATTTAAAATCTACTGTTTCAGCAATTTTCAAATATACAATATATTATTATGACCTGTAGTCAGTATGATATACAACAGCTCTCTTGGACTTATTCATCCTAATTTAAATGTTGTCCTTTGACCAATATCTCCCTATTTCCCCCTTGTCCTTCAGCCTTTGGTGACCACGATTTTACTACTTCACTGAGTTCAACATGTTTACACTCCAAATATGTAAAGTCATTAGGTATTTGTGTTTCTGTGCCTGGCTTATTTCACTTAACATAATGTCCTCTTGATTCATCCATGCTGTCATAAATGACAGAATTTCCTATTTTTTAAGGCTGAATCATATTCCATTGTGTATATATGCAACATTTTAAAAATTCATTCATCTGCTGTTGGACATTTGGGTTGTTTCCATTTCTTGGCTATTTTGAATATTGCTGCAATGAACATGGGGATGCAAATATCTCTTTGACATATCTATTTCATACCCTCTGGATCATATTGTAGTGGTAGTTCTATTTTTAATTTTTTGAAGAGTTGCCATACTATTTTTTTTTTTTTTTTTTTTTTTGAGAGGGAGTCTCGCTCTGCCGCCCAGGCTGAAGTGCAGTGGCCGGATCTCAGCTCACTGCAAGCTCCGGCTCCTGGGTTTACGCCATTCTCCTGCCTCAGCCTCCCGAGTAGCTGGGACTACAGGCGCCCGCCACCTCGCCCGGCTAGTTTTTTGTATTTTTTAGTAGAGACGGGGTTTCACCGTGTTAGCCAGGATGGTCTCGATCTCCTGACCTCGTGATCCACCCGTCTCGGCCTCCCAAAGTGCTGGGATTACAGGCTTGAGCCACCGCGCCCGGCCTGCCATACTATTTTTTACATGGCTGTACTAATTTACATTCCCACCAACATTATACAAAGACTCCCTTTTCTCTACATCTTTACTTGCTCTCTTTTGTCTTTTTAATAATTCTGTAGAATGGACTTAAAAAAAAAAAAAAAGTAGGATCTTGCTTTGTAGCCCAGGCTAGAGTGCAATGGTGCCATCATGGCTCACTGCAGCCTCAGCCTCCTAGGCTCAAGTGATCCTCCCACCTCAGCCAACTAGCTGGGACTACAGGTGTGTGCCACCATACCCAGTTTTTTCTTTTTATTTCTGTAGAGGCAGGGTCTCACTATGTTGCCCAAGCTAGTCTTGAACTCCTGTACTCAAGTGATCCTCTTGCCATGGCCTCCCAAAGTTCTGGGACTACAGGTATAAGCCACTGTGTCTGGCTGAGAATGGGCTTTTTAAATTTGAGATTTCTGTCACTGTTTTTGTTTTTGCTGTTTATTTTTATTATATCAATTCCCTTTAATTTACTGAATATCCAACTAACCACCTTTGTTGTAAAACACAGCCAACCAGATAATATTTCCAGGAGTGGTTGCTGACTTTATTACCTTCTGAAATTTCAGACAATGCTTATTAATATCAGTACAAAGTAACATTGAAGGCTGATGTTAAGCAAACAGCCAATTCAAATTTTTGCCTTGAGAAATTGAGAAATGGTAAAGAGGAGGAGGGATTGAGAAAATGTAAAGACAAGTCAGATAAAAGAAAATAAAAGTGAATTCAACATTTCTTAAAGAAAGTAACATGAAACCTTATTAGACTCAACCTTTTTTATTAGCTTTTCTAAAAATCAACTCAAGATGGATTAAAAATTGTAAAACCCAAAACTATAAAAACCCTAGAAGAAAACCTAGGCAATAGCATTTAGGACATAGGCACTGTCAAAGATGTGATGATGAAGACACCAAAAGCAATTGTAACCAAAGCAAAAATTGACAAATGGGATCTAATCTGACAAAGGTCTAATACCCAGCTCTATAAGAAAGTTAAACAAATTTACAAGAGAAAAACAATCTCATTAAAAAGTGGGCAACAGACATGAACAGACACTTCTCAAAAGAAAAGACAGTTCTCATATTTTTGGCCAAAAATCACATTAAAAAAGCCCAACGTCACTGATTATTAGAGAAATGCAAATCAAAACCACAAATGAGATACCATCTCACACTAATCAGAGTGGCTATTTGTGAGGGGTGTAGGACAACACATTCAAGCTTATGTGCAAGGCATTTGAGGTCGAGGCATGGAAAAATGCTGAGGTACTGTGGGCATGTTGTTCGTGCATGAGACTGTAACTCCTTGACTCTCAAAACAGGACAAGGAACAGGATGTGTGATAAGGAGTGCTGAACACAGCACCTAAGAAGGTGGTTTGAGTGCTTTTAGATGTAATAAACAAGGCCATTTGCGCCTCATGACCCAAGCACAAATAGTCACCTGGTGGATATTTCTTGTTTGCCTAAATTGTAGTTCAACAAACCTTCTCAATAAATACTTGGCAGAGGGATCTTTTTAGATCCATCTTTTTAGACGCTTTAGTTCAGGCTCAGGTGAACGGCCATCTATTTTCTCAATGCTCGCAGCACTCCCTTGGAGGAGCTGCTTCCCATCCCATTCAGCTGTAATTGTCTGAATAGAAGATTTACAGGGAAAGTAAACACAGGAACTGGAACAACAGGGAGGGGCTCCTCCCCCAAATTCATTCCCTTCAGTGGGGCATAAAGAAGAGACTTTTTCTAGTGATGATGAGGATGGACTGGAGCCTTTTCCTCCCCCAAAAGAAAAGCCATTGCCCTTTTTGCCTCCACTCTTAAGAAGACTTTCATCCATTGGCCCCTTCAGACAACAGCATCTCCCATCTCCCTTGAGGAGCTTGGAGGCCACCCAAGAGATGATTCTTAGATAAGACCTCCAGTCAGAGAATATCTATATGACCCGGTGGCCGCATCCCCTCGACAAACTTCCCTACTAGAGAGGTGCCTCCAGGAGGGACTTGGGGAGATCCTGAGGTGCTTTTTGGTGCATTTCCTGTCATTGTTCAAAATAACAGGAGACAGCATGAGAACTTGCCTGTTGCTGTCTTTAAGGATTCAAAAAAAAAAAAAGTATCCGCAAAAGTGGCATACATTCATCCTTTACTTGGGATGGTTGAGGCCCTGGGAAATGGTTATAAGATGATTCCACATGATTGGAAAACGCTGGTAAAAGGTTTGGTCTCAGCTGCCGAATATACTGTGTGGTGGAGTGAGTATAGTGATCTAGCCATGCAGCAATCTTTGCAAAATTTGGATAATAATATCCCAGTACAGCTTGATATGCTATTGGCAACAGGGCCTTTTGCTTTAGCTCAGGCTGAGGTGAACGGCTGTCTATTTCCTCAATGCTCGCAGCTGATGATACAGGCATGGAAGAGAATACCCATGGGACAATCCCATGGTTCCTCTGTGACAGGTAGACGGGGTCCCACAAAAACATACATTGAATTTATCAACCAATTGCTGGCTGCAATTGAAAGACAGGTACCCCATCCTGAAGCCATCAAACTTCTTATGTTGCAATTGACTTTTGAAAATGCAAATAAGGATTGTCAGGCAGCAACAACCCCAGTCCGAGCCACTGCCACTGAAATCGGTGTGTTTATTAAAGTGTGCCAGGATGTAGGCACTACAACTCATCTGGCTCAGACTTTTCCTGCAATGATGACCAGGGCCACATGTTATAATTGTGGTCGAACTAGGCATATGGTCAAAGAATGCCGACAAAAGGGAGTCCCAAAGAAATCAAAGGCCCCTAAAATACCCTCTAAAGAATGCCCGTGATGTGGTAAATGTAAGCACTGGGCTAACAAATCAAAATTTGATAAGGATGGAAACCCATTATCGGGAAACGAGAAAAGGGGTGAGACCTTCAGCAGCCAGAAAAGTCCATGGAGGAACACCAACCTCCAAACTTGGGAATGGCTTTCCCTTCCAAGTCAGGACCGGAAATAGCATCCATGACCTCTCTTCCACCACCTCTGGCAGTGCAGAGCTGGACCTCGCAGTCATAACGGACATGGTGCTTTAAGAGCAAGATGGGGTCCAGATGGTTTCAATTGGGATCTATGGCCCGTTACCCAGAGGGACATTTGGATTGATTATTGGAAGGTCTTCTAGTTCACTTAAAGGAATTCAAATTTTCCCTGGAATTATAGATTCAGATTATCTAGGAGAAATAAAACTTATGGCACAGGTGTCAGGGGTCCACGCCATCTCTAAAGGAACTCACCTTGCTTGGATTATTCTTATTCCTGCTCTTCAAGGTAATGCTCGACAGAGACCCGCAGGGCTTCAGGATTTGGCCATTCAGGCATGAAAGTTTTTTGGAGTAGTTTAGTGTCATCTTATAGTCCATACTTGGAAGTAACAATTAATGGAGTTATTTTTATGGGAATTATTGACACAGGGCCAATCAAACTATTATAGCTAAAAAACAGTGGCCTTCAAATTTGGTCTTCCTCTCCTGCCTTATGTTCTATCATGGGTGTTGGAAGGTATCAACAGCAGTTTAAAAGTAGGCATATCCATCCACTTTTGGGTAGGGAAGGCAAGGTTGCCCATCTTCAGCCTTTTATCTTAGAAATTCCGTTATCTCTGTGGGGACAAGATGCCCTAGCAAAGTGGGACTTAAACCTCTCTGTTCCACCACCCTTTTAGTAGGGGCCCCTGCTCCTTTGAAAATTATCAGAATCAAGTGGAAAACTACCAGTCCGGTATGGGTGGAGCAATGGCCCATTAAGAAGGCAAAACTGGAGCATATTCAATGTCTAGTACAAGAACAACCAGATGCTGGCCACATTGAGCCTACTACCAGTCCCTAGAACACTCCTATTTTTACTATTCCAAAAAGGTCAGGAAAATGGAGGTTATTGTATGACCTCCATGCTATTAATGCTGTAATGTTTCCTATGGGACCTTTGCAACCAGGATTGCCTTCTCCGGTTATGATCCCCAAAGACTGGCCTCCTATTGTCATTGATATAAAGGATTTTTTTTTTCACCATACCCTTGCATCCTGAGGATTGAGAAAAATTTGCTTTTACCATTCCCACTTATAATAATCAACAGCCAGTTCAATGCTATCAATGGACAGTTCTACCCCAAAGGATGATGAATAGCCCTACTATATGTTAGCTTTACGTACACAAAGCTTTACTTCTTATGCATCAATCCTTCCCCCAGGCAAAAATCTTCCACTATATGGATGATATTTTGATAGCTGCTCAGCAATAGTCATTACTGCATCAACTTTATGCAATGGTAGTACAGCATATGTCACAGTATAGTCTCGTTATTGCACAAGAAAAGATTCAGCTGATGACTCCATGGCTCTATTTAGGAAGTCTTATTTTGTCTACTACTCTGAGGCTGCAGCTTACAAAAATAATTCTCCCACAGCACTTAAGCCTTAATACATCACAGCAAGTCCTAGGACAGATTAATTGGATATACCCTTATTTAGACATTCCCACAACTTCTTTGACTAATCTTTTGACACCTTGAAAGGTGGCCCTGCTTTAAATTCGCTGTGAGACCTCTCTCTGCTAGCACAGGCAGAGCTTAACACTGTGGAGCAAGATTTGGTCCAACAGTGCATCTCACATTTAGATTCTGACAGACCTATAGATCTTTCTATCTTTAATACCCCTCATAGTCCTACAGGGATGCTTGGGCAAGTTGTAACAGATGTCTCTCCTTTGGAATGGCTTTAACTGTCTCATAACCCTTATAAACATATGCAAAAGACTACAGATTTAATAGCTTCTCTTCTCATAAAGGGACACCGAAGTTGCATCCAATTATCAGGATATGACCCTATTACTCTTTTCCTACCTTTAAGGAAGGAACAAGTTCATACTCTCTTAACTTGTGATCTTGATTGCCAAGTCGCAATGGCTGACTTTATTGGAAATATCAGTTTCCATTTACCAGCCTCTAAGCTCCTGAACTTTTTACAAACTGTGCCTGTTAAATTGTATTTATTGTTGTCTCTGAGCCCTGCTTCATGCTACTACTGTCTTCACAGATGCTTCAGGAAAAACGGAAAAGGCAGCCATAGTGTTGCAAGATGCCATGCAAACTGGCAGAAAAAAAATCCACAGCTGGGATTTCACAGCTACACAACAGGCAAAGTTAGGTTCCCTAATATTGGTCTTACAAACTTTTCCTCACCAAGACATAAATATAGTGATTCTGCTTATGCAGTGTACAGCGTTATTCATTTAGATCTCACACATCTGAAAGGCATTACTAATGAACCCCTACTAACCCTATTTCTCAAAGTGTAGATGCTCCTCTTTGCCCATCATCACCCTTTTTACATCACACATATTCACCTCATTCTGGGCTACCTAGTCCCTTATCAGAAGAGAACTCTTGAGCTGATGCTCTGGCACGACCACAGATGTGGTTTGCAGACTCTTCTGCATTTTTGTGAGCTCAAGCTGATCATTTCTTTTTTCGTCAGATTGTACACAGTCTTAAACAACAGTTTCTTTGACACTTGCTCAAGCTTGCATGATTATTAAAACTTGTCCTTATTGCCAACAGCATTCTCTCTCCTCTTTTTCATTGGGACTTGGTGCCAACCCATGAGGTCTGGTGCCTAATGCTATCTGGCAAACTGATGTTACTCAGCATCCACCCTTTGGACACTTCAAATTTCTCCACGTTACCATGGACACTTATATGAGCCTGACACATGCTACTCCCCAAACTGGAGAAAAAAACTAAAGATGCAATTGCTCATATTTTTGAACTATTATGACCTTAGGTCTTCCACAAACTATAAAAACTGATCATGGTCTTTGCTATCTTAGCACTCGATTTGGATATACATCGCAACTTTGGCATATACAACACAAAACTGGTATTCCTTATAACTCAACTGGTCAGACCATTGTTGAACAAGTTCATTGAACTTTTAAAGTATATCTTAATAAACAAAAAAGGGGGAATATGGGGCTCTCACCTCGAGAACAGATAGCAATGTTATTATTTACTCTCAATTTTTTGAATCTCGGACAAGATGCCTGGACAGCTATTGATCATAGGATGAAACCAGTTGACGTCACAAAAAGAAAGGTGTTAATTTGAGACATTTGTACAGGGAACTGGGAGAAACCTATGAAGCATTGCAATGGAGTCAAGGTGCGGTTTGTGTTTCAGAAACTACAGGAGTAGAGTGAATCCTCATAAAAGGAGTGAAACCATATTATCAGTTGGAGACCACCAAACAGTCCCCTCCTGATCATGAAGGAGCTGTCATAGGAGAATCGACCAAAAATGATCATGATGAGTTGGAAGGCACCTGACATTACTTGAGGACAGCCAAAGAAATTGGATCAGCAGGCAACTATCCAGCTTGCCGCCATGGGGGCCCCTGTAATGGCAGAGAACCAGTTTCTTATGTATCTGGCAGTAATGGGGTAAGCTTCTGAGAAAGTAAGACAGACATGGCTGTAATTCTTGTTCTTTGCCAGGTGGGCTCAGCTCAAGAACATGCTTATTGGAGTCATGTTCTGAATCCTCCTGTTTTTGATGTTATTACATGGTAGGATGCTGACCCGCCTTTGTCATCTAATGATACTTCTTGGGCGGGAGATCGATGGATGCCCCTGTCTTACCCCCTCACTGAAAATTTGGGATGGATCAAACTTAATGACTCCTTAACTTTATTGTCTAGCAACCCCCCTCTCTGTTTTTCCACAATGGCCCAAGATACATGCATTACTCTCATTCTTCAGGAGTATCTTCACTATCAGCCTAAAAGGGATGCTAAGCCCGCAAACTTGACTTTTATTTCTGCTGTTACTATTAATCTTACTGAGATTTCTAATGAAACAATCTTCCTATATGCTGTCCAAGAAGGGACTGGCAATATGTTTGAGTCTGTCCACCGGTCCCCATGCAGACAACCTGCACCACATCAAAGACCTCTGTTTGATAATGGTACCTTACTTGATTGGGGTCCCCTTGGGTATGTCATGTCTGCAAACCAGACTATTGGATCTGGGGATCCCTCCAATAGTTCCATTACCCTCCAATAGTTCCATTAGCTGCTCCCCACCCAGTTCAGCTGTAATTGTATGAATACTTATTTCTTGGTGTTCACTTCAGAGTAAACTGCAGCTATTATTAAAAAGTCAAAAAAACAATAAATGCTGGTGAGGTTGTGGAAGAAAAGGAAGACTTTTACACTGTTGATGGGAGTGTAAATTAGTTCAACCATTGTGGAAAGGTAGAGAGGCGATTCCTCAAAGACCTAAAGGGAGAAATACCATTCAACCCAGCAATCCCATTACTGGGTATACACCCAAAGGAATATAAATCATTCTATTATAAAGACACATGCACACATATGCTCACTGCAGCACTATTCACAATAGCAAAGACATGGAATCAACTCAAATGCCCATCAATGATAGACTGGATAAAGAAAATGTGGTACATATACACCATGGAATACTATGTGGCCATAAAAAGAATGAGATCATATCCTTTGCAGGGACATGGATGGAACTGGAGGTCAATATCCTTAGCAAACTAATGAAGAAACAGAAAACCAAGTACCACATGTTCTTACTTATAAGTGAGAAGTAACTAAATGCTGAGAACACATAGACACATACAGGGGAACAATGCACACTGGGCATGAGAGGAGGGAGAGGATCAGGAAAATAAAAAATGGATACTAGGCTTAATACCTGGGTGATGAAAAAACTCTATGCAACAAATCCCCTTAACACACATTTACCTATGTAACAAACCTGCACATCCTGGACATGTACCCTTGAACTTAAAATAAATGTTAAAACTTTTTTTTTCTAAATCCTATTAATTTCAATATGATGTTCATATCTAACCAATTTATAGGTTCCTAGTTTTCCAAAATTTACAACATGTATTAAACTTTACCACATTAGTCTGCATTCTGCATTTTAGTCTATTTTATCCTATGTTTACTCTCTGAGTTAGAAAACATGTAATATTAAATGTCATTCAATTTTATATACTACATTCCTACAAATCAGGACACAATGGCCTAGATGACTCTCAGCTGTGTAAGAGTGAACTATTGGACTAAGATGTGGAAAGTTCTGTGAATCACTTGAATATTGTAAATGATCTACATGAAAATATATGTAAAAAAACAAAGGAGACAAACTTTTTTCATTTTTATCCATATTTTAAAAAATTCAAAGATATGACTTAATTTAAAATATAACTTTCTAATGATAACAAATGCTATTGATTTCAGAGCTGGCTTTAGTTATATACTTTTAATTTCACTGTGTAATGAGTTTGTTAAAAAACTTGTTATTTAAAATCAAGATTTAATAGTTGCTTTGTATCAAATTATGAAGGTTTCTACTAGAGTCTTCAACTATGTCTTTAACATTTTCATCTTTAAGTATCATTATCTGAACTTACATCTTTGGTGTAGTATTCTTAAGATGCAGTTTTTATAAATCTACATACAGATGCTTATGGAAATAGTATTTAGGGAATATAAAAAAAGTCTGACTCCCACATTGAAATTACCATGAAGCATGGGGAAGAGACCCAGCATCAGAGGTTAAGTTGATATGTCAGCAGGACTGTGTCTTTGGAGTCAGATATGACAAGTTGAATATAAAATCTGTAAACTGCAAAAATATTGGACTTCCCACAGCAGAGTGTTTAATTTAAATAAAAGCTCTCAAAGAAGAGGTTGACTTCAGAAGGGTCAATTCTGTTCTAATATTGTATAAAAGCTATGATGCATGAAAGCTGCAATTTTCAGACAGACTTCACAGACTTAGCGAAGTGTTCAACATTGAGTTGGAGCACAAAAGTAATCTGTAATTTCTTTCTGGTGTTGTTTCTAAGGAACAACTATAAAGTAGTCGTTATGAAGAGACCTCACTGTGTATAAAGAAATAAGTGAAAATTCTAACAGAATTATAAGAATGTTCCTTAGTATTTTTGCATTTCTAATATCTATTTGTAAGGGATATATCATTTAAGCCTTATTTTTAATTTGAAAATAAATTTTAACTTACTTTAAATTTCTTGGCTATATTAAACCTAGTAAGTATATCTCTGGACATAAAGATAGTAAAAATAGTATTTGAAAATCCTAATATTCAGACTTCAGATGTGTATCCTACATGCTCCAAACTAGATCCAACTGCGTTTACTTCTTTATCATGTGGATATACAAAGTATAAACCATATATTGGTTCTTTTCAACCATGAATGCAAAAATATTTTGGATGCTAAATTCTGCAAGCCTTAGTTAGAAATTTACTGACAAATCTTGAAAGAATGAGAAATTATTGCCATAGTTGTTTTTGAACAGATCCTTTAGCTCACCATTACACTACATATTGCACTACATACATAAGGAAAATTCTATTGGATATCTAGGTATGCCAGAAAAAATTTAGGTTACATATATTTTAATTTTTGTATTTGTATCACAAAATTTAATATTTACCTGCTTATTTGCTAAGAAAGTCAAAGTACTTTCATAAAATAGTGAAAATGCTGTTTACAATGCCACAGAATAGTCACTTGTAACTTTAAATAACTCTTACATACTTTTATTTTGGAAACCTGTGTTTGTTCACTTAAAGTTGAATCCTATGTTATAAAAGGTCATTAACTTTGCCTACCAATCTTGTGATAATTAACTCAGTGTCATTATCCGTGGGAAAGAGAGTTTCTGAGTGTCAGTTGAGTTGGTCTCCCCTTTGTGAGACACCCATGGGAAGCCATGGGTGGCCTCTGAGGTGAAAAGTCTCCTTATTGCCTTCACATTTTTATGCCCCAAGAACATAACTGCTCAGTGGCATTCCACAGGTTGCTCAGGGAGATAACACTCCCTTGAAGCAGTCGAGTATAATCAAATATCTTGGCTCCTCCTGAAACCTACTCCCACCCTTTCAGTCCTGATAAGTTAAAGATCTTAAGTAGTTTAGACATACGCCTTTGCTCAAGAAAATTCACAGAAACGACCACTACTATACATCTTATCAAATGACTCAGGAGTTCTCCTTCACTGATTAATCCTTTTCCTACTCCTTCCTCCCCATCCCATCTGCCCTAAGAACAAAGAACTTGCAAACCAATAAATTGGGTGGAGCTCGAGAGCTCTGGGCCTTCAGCAGGCTCCAACGCTCTGGTGCCCTGGACCCACCTTTTAAATGCTTATTCTGTCTCTTTGTAACTCATTTGTATCTGCCAGACTCAGGGTACCCGCTGGGTGGTGTGGGGCTGGTTTCCCAACTTGTGGCGCCCAACATGGGGCTCCCCACAATCTCTAAAAATAATCCAGTGAAGAAATGCCAGAGCATGGAAAGTGGAGGATGACTGACAAAGGATGCCAGAGTACATTTTCACTTCAGGCTCTATGGGTAATTAGAGCACTCGGAGAAGTCCAGGTTAACCTCAGGAAAATATGGGTCAGGCTGAAAGTAAGTTTACTAATTACTTAAGCCTGGTGCAGCAGTTATAGCACTGTAGGGGGTTAATTGTGAGTATGCAAAATCTCACATCTTTGTTCAATCTCGTAGAAAAGTATTCTCCTTGGTTCCTGGAATATGGAACCATGAATGTAAAAGATTGGGACAAGGTCGTATCAGACTTAAAATGAGCACAAGAGGGCCATGATATTTCCTTCTCTGCTTGGTCTGTGTGGTCAGCAATTAAAACAGCACTGGGGCCCTTCCACACTGAGGAAGAAGAGGAGGAGTTTCAGGATGACATAGAAAAGTTTAATAATCAGGAGTCTGATGATCAGCAAAGTCAACCATCACAGTCTAGTTTTAAAAAGGGGGAGAAACAGGAAGGAATATATGCTAACCTCCAAAACCTTACAAAAGAAACAGTTCCACCTACTGCAGAAACAGTGCCACCTACTGCGCCTTTAGGGGAAGGTCCGGAATGGCTACCCCACTTCAGCCTTATGAATTTTTGAAACAGGAGCCTGAGACGTGGCTTGCCGTTCCCATTGTTGTATGCCCTGCCATTAACTATGGCAAAGGGAAGCTTCAGCTTTGCCCAACAGCCAGTTAAAGTGAGGGAATGATCCAGGCTTGTCTACCTGTTAATTATAGTAGAGAATGCTGCGAGCTGGTCCAAATACAAATTATGGTGCAGAGAGAATCCAGGCATCCATTCATCAGGAACAAGAAATGGTGGATGTGGAACTTGGCAGTTTCTGGTAATTATTTCTCCAGCTGAGGATCCCAGAGAACTTGCTCAAGCACACTGGGAGCCATTTCCTTTTAAAATATTAAAAGACTTGAAGCAAGCAATTGGACAATATGGGCCAAATTCTCCTTGTGTTCATTCCTTGTTACAATCTGTGGCTTATAACTGGTGTTTAATACCTATGGATTGGGAGTCATTAGCCTGATCCACCCTGTTCCCCTCTCAGTTTCTCCAATTTAAAACCTGGTGGATGGATGAAGCAACAAGTCAGGCATGCAGAAATGTTCAAACCCAACCTCCCATTAATATCACATCTGATCAATTGCTTGGAATTGGACAGGCATGGGGTACTCTAAATCAACAGATGGTAATGGGTGATGAGGCTGTTGATCAGCTCAGAACTATATGCCTAAGAGCCTAGGAAAAAATTCATGACCCTGGTACTACTTATCCTTCTTTTAATTCAGTTTGATGGGGTCCAAGGGAGCCTTATCCAGATTTTATTGCCCGTTTGCAAGATATGGCTCAAAAGGCTATTTTGGATTCTCATGCCAGGAAAGTGATCATTCAGCTGCTTGCATATGAAAATGCGAATACAGAATGTCAGGCAGCAGTTAGACCTATTAAGGGAGATGCAGATCAAAATTACACTTATTGGGCCTACATTTCATTCCCACCACTGCTTAGGTCTATTACATGGTTAGACCCCCAGGTGGAAGTTTGTGCTAATGACAGTGTCTGGATGCCTGGACCAACAGATAACCAAGGTCCTACTCATCCAGAGGAGGAAGGAATGTTAATGAATGTTTCCATTGGTTATCGCTTTCCTCCCATCTGCCTGGGGCTGGTAGCAGGATGTTTAAATTACGATAAACAAAGTTGGATAGTTTATGTCCCTGCACATAATGGATCAAAAGCCTCTATTCATGCAATCAGTGGAAGAACATTTCCATCTTTGGACACTATTAAATACCTTGACCACCGCTATGTTATGACACATTGCCAGATGAATAAATTTAAACTGAATAAGAAGCCCTGCTCTAGGCAGGCCACTAAATGGTCTGGAAATCTAGAGGTGCTAACCTGGGAAGATTGTATTGTAAACAGTGCTGCTGTACTGCAGAATAATTCCTATGGCATCATCATTGATCAGGCTTCTAGGGGATGCTTTGCAGTAAATTGTACTGGACAGTGCGAAGATTGTAAAGGGACTCCTTTCGCAAATGACTACAGAAATAATGCACCAAAATTTTACAGAAGAATTGAAACAAATTACCCTATTAAGTGGGAGAAGAACAGTATGGATCCTCCAAGCCCAAAAATGATTGATCCAATTATAAGTCCAGAACATCCAGAATTGTGGAAATTAATGATGGCTCAAACCCCAATTTGGATTTGGAAAGGAGAATATAAAACAGAGATCCATAGTAAAAAACTTCGATTTGTTATAGTCATGACCGCTAATCAGACGGTCCCATTGCGGAGTTGTGTTAAACCTCCTCTTATGTTGGCAGTGGGAAAAATCAATATCCTACTTGACTCTCAAACCATATTAGGCATCAGCTGTCATCTTTTTACCTGCATTAATTCTGCCTTTAATAAAGATAATAACATTTTACTGGTTAAGGCCCAAAAAGGAGTTTGGATACCTGTTTCCCTCAATAGACGTTGGGAGGCCTCTCCTTCCATACATATTATCACTGAGGTACTAAAAGGAATACTTAATAGATCAAAGAGATTCATATTTACTTTAATAGCTGTGATCATGGGACTTACAGCTGTCACAGCTACTGCTGCTGCTGCTGGTGTTGCTTTGCACTCTTCTATTCAAACTGCGAGCTTTGTGGATAGTTGGCAGAAAAGTTCTTCTAAGCTCTGGAATTCCCAAAGTCAAATAGATAAAAATTTGGCAAATCAAATTAATGATCTCCATCAAACAGTAATTTGAATGGGAGATCAGATTGTGAGCTTGGAGCATAGAATTTGAATGCAATGTGATTGGAATACTTTTGATTTTTGTATTACTCCTAGCTCTTATAATGCCATTGAACACCATTGGGAGATGATTAGACATCACCTACAAGGAAAAGAAGATAATTTAACATTAGATATTACTAAACTGAAAAAACAAGTTTTTGAGGCATCTCAGGCTCATCTCACCCTGTTGCCTGGAGCTGATATTCTTGCTGTAGCTGCTGATGGCCTTTCTAATACCAATCCTTTAAAGTGGATTAAAACCATAAGTGGATCAACAATTGCAAATTTTATTTTGGTTTGTGTCTGTTTATGCTGCTTTTAGTCTACAGATGTGGACAGTGCCTTGAGAGAGAAGCCAGAGACCATGAATGAGTCATGATAGCAATGGTTGTTATTAATCAAAAAAAATTAATAAAGACAAAAAAGGGGGATATGTGGGAAAGAGAGTTTCTGGGGTGCCAGTTGAGTTGGTCTCCCCTGTGTGAGACATCCATGGGAAGCCATGGGTGGCCTCTGAGGAGAAAAGTCTCCTTATTGCCTGCATGTCTTCATGCCCCAAGAGCATAACCACTCAGCGGCATTCCACAGATTGCTCAGGGAGATAACACTCTCTTGAAGCAGTGGGGGTATAATCAAACATCTTGGCTCCTCCTGAAACCTGCTCCTACCCATTTCAGTCCTGGTAAGTTAAAGATCTTAAGTAGTTTAGACACACGCCTTTGCTCAAGGAAATTCACAGAAACCACCACTGCTATACATCTTACCAAATGACACATGAGTTCTCCTTAACTGATCAATCCTTTTCCTCATCCCTTCCTTCCTCTCCCATCTGCCCCGAGAACAAAGAGATTGTAAACCAATAAACTGGGCGGAGCCTCAGAGCTCTGGGCCATGAGCAAGCCTCCAACACTCCGGTCCTCTGGACCCACCTTTTAAATGCTTATCCTGTCTCTTTCTAACTCCTCTGTCTCCGCCGGACTCGGGGTACATGCTGGGTGGTATGAGGCTGGTTTTCCCAACGATTATCTTTATTCTATAATTTCCCATATACAAGTGGTTAATTAATTAGTCAGAAAGCACCAAAACACTTAGTTCTTCATAATCTTGCTTGTGGAAATATCTGTTACAAAAAAGGACCTTAACAATTCATTTCTAAGAAAGCAACACAAATACGTTTTTCTTTGTCAAATACTGAAATCTATTTCATCTATTACTGAAAATACCATAAATAGTTGGCTTTATTTTTCATTTTGTAAGGTTTCTTATTCTTACACATTAACAAACATACATTTTTGTTTCAAACAAACTTCTTTGCCAATTTTGTTATTTCTCCTAGTATAATTGCCTTGCTTTTAATCATTCAAACTGGAAAATATGAAGTCATACTGCTTTTCTAATTTGTCTTCAATCCAATCCCAAGTCTCACCATAAAATGCTTTTTTATAAATAAATTTTAGGGGAAATTTTCCTGAAGAATCAGAACACTTCCTAATCTCTGATAAAGAGATCTTATAACTCATTAGTTCTTCTCAATCGAGACAATCTGAAATGCCAGAAAGCAAGTAATCGCAAGATAACAATTTGGATTTCTCACATAAGTGCTCAGTTCAAACTTGTGGAATTAATTTTCCATTCTTTAAAACATATTTTTATGATTTTCTGAAAGTAACATTACTATGCCTGCTTTTTTTTACCTTTGTTAAGCCTATGATCAGTCCTTTGCTCAAAATGCCTGTCATCATCCTATATAACCTTCAAGAACAAAATACAAATTCTATCTCCTACAGGAAACTATCCTAATTCTAAGCCATGTGGACTATTTTGCATATAACTCTTCTGCCTCTTTTGACCTGAATTTTCATTCTGGCATTATATGTGTTGGTTGCATGAACATGTATTTTTAAATCACTTTTATGTCTTATTACCTCATTTAGATTATAAACTACTGTAGGACTTCCATCTTCAGTGCCTGGTTTTACTCATTAATCCGTCCCTGGTAAAGCAGCCCATAATAACCTCTTTAATTAGTATATTTAGTACTCATTTTCTGTAGTCTTCATTTGGCCCTTAATTATATTCAATATACTATTTATTTATTACGTATTATTACCATATTCTTCATACATTCTTGCTCAATTAACTACATCTTAAGTTCCCTGGGAGGAAAAGATTTTATTCTTACAATTCCTGAACTGAACTTTGTAATAATTTGTATATAAAAAGGCACAAAAATACAGCTTGAAGGGCAAAGGGTCAGAAGGTAGAAGATTTGAGTTCCAGTCCTTAGTTTAGCCAACCAACCAGTCATTGTTGAATAGTCTTTTAATAAACCTTTCTGAGTCTTTCCAGGGTAAAGTTGTTGTAGGAGAAGATTGTTAAAATTTTTAAAGTATTTATTGTTTTTTGGAAACTAGGCAATGAGTTTGTCTCTATCTGCAGGGTCCAAATTTTTATTATACTAAGAGATAAAGTAGCTACTTCTGAAAATAGGATGGGAACAAAGGAGACATCCATCTAGAAACAGCCAGTAGGGTATTTGAATAAGGACACAGGTCATATTAAGGTTGCACATTCTTTCAGAGAATATTCTTGTTTGTACTTTGTGGTTTCCAGGAATTGGTTGCCTACCTACCTTGGTAAGCATCGCAAGCACAGGGTAAGCATTCAGAACTCTTCAGAGAGATGGAGTCAACAGGACAGGCATATATAGAAAGAAAGAATGAGAAATTTATTTTAAGGAATTGGTTGGCTCATATGACTGTGGAGGCTTGTCAAGTCCAAAATCTGCAGGGTAACACATCAGGCTAGAGAACCAGGGAAGCATTGCAGTTTGAGCCTAAAGGCAATCTGCTGATAGAACTTCTCTGTGCCCAGAGGTCAGTCTTTATTTTATTAAGGCCTTCAACTGATTGGATGAAGCCCATTTATATTATGGAGGGTAATCTGCTTTATTCAAAGTCTACCAATTTAAATGTCAATCTTATCCTAAAACACCTCCACAGAAACATCCTGAATAATGTTTGACCAAATCTCTGGTTACATGACCATGCCATGTCAACAGATAAAATTATCCATCATGCATTGATTCTGTCATTGAGGGAAACGAAATATAACTCAAACGGCTTGCTTTTACTTCAGTTTAAGGATAATTTATCAGCTATGATTTGAAACTCAAGAGAGCTTAAATCCAGGGTCTTCCCTTTTGTCATTCTCCACAGACTCAGTGTCAACTAGAAAAAGCAGTTATGCTATGACAAATGGGATCTCAAGTCAGAATATTTATTTTCATTATCCAACCCTGCCACTCACCAACTATAGCTTTGAAAAAGTCACTTGTTCTTAAGGTAAAACCAAGTAATCAATTATATTTATAATTAGCATATATTTATAGGGTGAATTGTCATATGGCTTTTTCTATTAAAAGGCAGCTGCAGAAACCACAGGATCTGATTGATCTGATTGTTTTAAGAGCCATAAGGTTTGTAAAACCATGAAGAAGTGCTAAGATAATCATTTAAGTGATAATAGGAGAGTTTTTCTTCTTCGTCTTTAGTATAAATCCTCTGACGTCATCGTTAACCTTACATAATATTTATTTGTAAATTTTAGTTTCTGCAACATAAAAATGGAAAGAATAACACCTACTTCACAAGTAGATTATCACATGAGTCTATATGGGAAATGGTGTGCATAATAACATATTAACCATAACCACTAGGAGCTAAATAAAACCTCTCTGCTTTCCTAAATTAACTGTTTTGAAGACCATACCCATTCGCTCATATTTATCCAGTCATTTAGCAAATATTTATTGAATATCATGACTGAAGTATTAAAAACTAAGCTTTTAAAAACAATAATGTTTTATGAAAATGCAGAGAATTACTCTCAAAGGTACTGAATAGATAGTTGATAATCTGTTTATTTACTATCGGCTCTTTGAAATCTCCAGGGGTAAAATGCAGTCTGTTTACATATCACTATCAGTATTTTACATTCTTGGTTTCAAGAATGTATATCAGGAGAGCAGTGAAAGTCAGGGCAAATTTTTTCATCTCAGATCAAAAGTATAGCTGGGCATGGGATTGAACAACATTTAATACTAGCAGTAGGCCGTTAAATTGGTGCGATTATCCATTTGTAAAGGAGTCTTAGGTCAGTTTCCTTAGAAGCTGAGGGGATTCTTGTGGAAGTTATTTATTGAAAAATAGCTCCCGGCCGGGCGCGGTGGCTCAAGCCTGTAATCCCAGCACTTTGGGAGGCCGAGACGGGCGGATCACGAGGTCAGGAGATCGAGACCATCCTGGCTAACACGGTGAAACCCCGTCTCTACTAAAAAAATACAAAAAATTAGCCGGGCGAGATGGCGGGCGCCTGTAGTCCCAGCTACTCGGGAGGCTGAGGCGAGAGAATGGCGTAAACCCGGGAGGCGGAGCTTGCAGTGAGCTGAGATCCGGCCACTGCACTCCAGCCTGGGCGACAGAGCGAGACTCCGTCTCAAAAAAAAAAAAAAAAAAAAAAAGAAAAATAGCTCCCTTTGAGTGAGGAAAGCAAGTTACGGCCTGAGGGCAGAAGAAAGGTAAGCAAGAATGTTGTCTTACGTGAAGACCAACTTCAGGCTAGCCTGAATCAATGGAGCCTGCCTGTTAGTCATTGGCTGTGAGTTTCCCCTCAGAGAGGAGGGTCTTAACCTCTCAGATATGGCAGTACCCTTTATGAGAAGGGCAATTCTATGGAGAAGAAGTAGTTATAGATCATTAGCCAACATTCTCAATAGTAGGGGTGAATATCCCTTCCAGAACAGGAGAGTTTGGAAAGGCAACAACAATCTTCACTTCTGAATGGCCATTAATATTCATAATAACAACAAAGGCACTGCAAAGGTTTAAGAGCTCTCTCACTTTTAAAGAAATTTCAAAGAAGTTTCAAAGAAAAACTGACTGATAACCACTATCGTCTTTTATAACATTCAAATTGTTTGAAAATTAGTGTTCCTGTAAATTATATTTAAATTCATTTTATAAAAATAAATTCATAGAAACAATTTGCATATAACTTAAGGAACGCTAATGTTTTTAGATAATATTTTGTACCTAGAATTTATTTTCTTATGAAAGCATAAACTTTATTATGCTTTGAAAACAGAGTCAGAGGAGATTCTTATTTCTGTTTTGTTGATTATCTATTAGCTGCTAAGAAACATAAATGTACATAGGCTTAAAAAGCTCTGCCTCTTAGAAACATCAAGCAGACAATTGTTAGATTCATGTGATAAAATTAGATAGACAATGTGCCAGGTGCATACTTTTGATACACAATCTAAGTAAGAAATCAATACATAAATTAATAAAATGGTATAACTTCAATACAAAAATGCAAGCAAGCAACTTTTCTAGAATGTCATGTTTGCAAACATGGCATTTGTATAAATAGCTAATAACGCATAACTTTAATTACATGTGTATCTACCATAAAAACTTGAGCTTTTTCTTAAAGTAAAATCGAGTAACCAATTATATTATAAATTAGCATATGTTTATAGGCTGAATTATCATATCACTCTTTCCATTAAAAGGCAGCTGCAGAAACCAAAGAATCTGGTTGTTTTATGAGTATGGTTCTTTAAGAAGAACCATAAGGATTTTAAAATCATGAATAAGTGTCAAAATATTTATTTAGGTGATTGATAACAGGATAATTTTTCTTTGTCTGTAGTATAAATACCCTGACATAATCATCATTATATAATATTTGTAATATTTTATAGCATTTTAAAGCAAGTTTTCAAGGCCCTATGAAGCTGCTATGATTAATAATGAAGCAAGGAGGAAAGGACTTTTGATAGTTTTCTTTTTGTTGTTGTTTATTTTCCTCCAAAAGGAAAGTTGCATCTGAAAACACTTGGCTGTCCTGGAGAAAACAGGCAAAATTGGACAAAGCTGAAGTGCATAACTTCTCAAAAGAGCTCTGGGTATTGATACCTTTGCAAATTTTTAGAGTTACCCAGCAACATAAAAGAAACTAGGGAAAACAGTTTTTGTTGTCTTCTTATCTCTAAATCTCTGTTTTATGAGGGTTAAGTTTGGCTATAAATGTAGAACAATCCCCCTTACCTTTTCTTTTCACTCAAAAAAATTGCTTAAGATAAAATTATTTCTATTTCTTGTATAAATTTAGAGATTGATGGTCCAGATGCAAGAGATCCATGCTTCTTCAGTCTTTTACCTCTTCTATGAATGGACTCTACTCCCAAAGTCACCTTATGGTCCAAGATGGCTATTCCAGCCTCAGGTGTCATGCCCAAATGCCAGACAACAGAGGAGAACAAAAAGAAGGAGAATGGCTCATCTTCTCTTTTTTTTAAAGACGCTTAAAAATTATGCACATGGAAGTTACGAATTCTTTGTCACCTGGACTACTTAGCTGCAAGAAAGGCTGGGAACTATAGTTTTTATTCCACAGCCATATGCTCAGCTTTATATCAGTAATACTATTCTGAGAACAACAGATCAGCTAGTGGCCTCTGCAGGTCCTCCCATCTCTATTCTGGGTTCACTACACATTCAGGCCTCCAATGGACTCATGCTGTGTCCCAGTCATGTAAATCAGAACCCTTCTCCCACATCAGTCTATCTGTATCCCTTTCTCCAGGCCTAATGCCAATCTTCTGCTGCAGTGTCAGACACACCACAAAGCTAATCATAAGGTAAATGTGCTTCAAATTAAGATACGAATGCCCAAATATGTAGAATCATCCAAGAGGGAATTTCATCTTTAAAACTAGAAATATATCTTTATCTTTTGTCTATCCATTCCCCACCCAAACTGGTTGTTTTTTTAGAGGGAGTACAATTAATAAAATAGCATTACTACAAATTATCTAGACACCAATCACATTTCCTTGTCAATACCAACCCTCTTTTTTCCACCATTATTAATCACATATACCTATCTTTGGTAGATTCAGCAATACAAAGAATAACAAAACTTGTCACTGGAATGTATCATAAATATTTCAAACGCAGAATTCATTGCTTGTCAGTAGTAGAAAAAAGCTAAAATTTTAGATATTTTTTCTGATATTAAACTATACTTTCATTCTTGGTATAGACCTTATTTAATAATAATTTGGTTGAATATGGCTTGCTAACATCTCTTTTATGACTTTTGTATATATAATGTTGGAAGAGACAATCCTATAATTTTTCATATATTGCTTGTAGTAAAAAATTATGCTAATGTTAAAAAATTAATTATAAGCCTTTCCTCTTTTTAAATTTTATTGAAAATCTGGACACAACAGAAATTATCTTTGTCTTAAAGTTTGGTAAAACTCACCTGTAAATCTTTCTCTACCTGGGGCATTAAAGTGAAGAGATGTCTTTACCATTTTGATTTATTAACAATTTTCATTCTACTCAAGTTTCTTCTCACAATTTTAAATTTTATCCAGAATGATATCCATTTCCTCTCAGTTTTTACATTTATAGAAACAAAGCTGCTCATAATATCCTTGTATTTGTAATTCTGTGATGTCTATATTTACTTTTTCTGTTTAGAGATAGTTTTGGAAAAATGGACTCATGTGATTCCTAACACATATAATATACAAAGGTGATTCCTGATGGGTTGAAAAGCTAATTAAGAAAGATTAAAAGGATAACATTAATACAAAAACATGTGAGCAAATATTCTCAATAATCTAGAAGTGAAGAAAACTTTAATAAAACAATGCACAATTCATAAAGAAATATATTGACATATTTTATAGAATTAATGTTATGGGCTTCTGTTCAGGGAAAGGTATCATAGACAAAATTATCAAGTATTTGGCAAACTGGAAAAAGATTTTTTAAATAATAGAAATTAGCAGGGGTCAACATCTAGCATACACAAGGAATTTACATATCCATAAGAAAAAGATGATAATTTCAATACATAAATGAATAAAAACAGGCAATTCATTGAAAGTCAAATCTGAATTTGCAAGTATATGAAGAAAAGGCCAACTCTTGATTCAACAATTAGAGCGAAGACAGCTATTACTGAGCCATAGAAATATGGGCCCTGTACATTGCTGATGGGAGTGTACACTGGTATAATTATTGTAGAGAGAAATCTAGGTGTACTTAGTGGAAGTGAATATGATCCAGTAATCTATTCCAGGGATGCATCCCAGAGAAACTTGAGCCCAGGTTCATAAGGGGACAAGCACAAAGATGTTCATTGTAGCAGCAGGTTAGAATCAGCTCAGTGCCCATCACTACAGAAATGAGTAAGTAAAATGTGGTGGTGTATGCATACAGTAAAATATTATTATCTGATATCCAGAAGCAACAAACTTGTATTTCATACAGTGGCATGGGTGACTCTCTGAATGAATGATAAAAAAAATTAAATTTAAAAATTAAATAAAATAATTAAAATTAAAATTTTAAAATGACAAACAGAATGAAAGCCATAGAATAATGCCATTTATGTAAATTAAAAACAGATGCATATATAAAACAGCACCGTATGTGTTTCAAAGAATCACACATATCCAAAGACATATGTACATAATAGAATTGTACCTATATTGAGGAGGCTGATAAATTGAGTGAAAATGGGGGATGAATGACAAATTAATAAAAGGAAAATAAAAGAGATACCTTGGCATGAATAGTTGAAGTATGTGCTGTGTGTTAGCAAGTATCATTAACTCAACACCCTCCCCCTAAGATTAAAAAGATATAAATTATATAGCCATAATGCTTGTGCTCTATAAAAAGGAACAAATGTTACACATGAACCAAAATATATACAAATATTCTCCTTGATTCTTTAGATTGTCCCAAAACATTCCAGGCTTGCATCATTTTCTTAAGGAGGATTATGCCATTGTCCCCGCATCCTCAGTGATCTCTATGATACTCTTCAAGACACAATTTAAGTTCTACTTCTATAGAATCTTTAAACTTGTTCCATTCATGTAAATGACTTGTGAAACCCATTGCTTTTACAAGCTGTACCACAACATCTAAAACATAATACTCTTAACCACTCTATTGCCCTGTATTATGCCTTACTCAGGGTTTCCTTTACTAGATGTTAACTTTCTAGAGATCAGAGAGATTTCTTTGAAGCTTTCTGTTGTGCCTAGAGCAGTGTTGTACTCAGGGTTGGAAGATCTCAATTTCTTATTGGTCAGAATGTTATTTTCAGTTAAAAAGATCACATGGCAGGTAAAAAAATATGTACAGACAAATACTTAAAAACCTAAGAGAAGAAGCTGAGCTTCATTCATTTTAATAACTGGCTAGTGATACAATAGACTTGAAGCACAGAAGGTATTCAACAAATATTTGTTGAAAGAATGCATCAGAAAAATGGACTAGTCTAGAGAGGACCTCAATAAACATTTTGGTTAATAGATTTTTAGTTAAGATTTGAAATTGTGATGCAAAGGGATAGATAGGCAAGATCATAGCTGAAAGTTGAAAAAAACTGATCTTTTTGCAGCTGCAAATTAGTTTTGAAAGTAGAGAAGCATAGAGCTAGAATTGCTATCACACTATGAATGAAATAGCCCTTCAATCAACGTAGTAGGTAAAGTTTGCTTTAAGTCCTCACTTTTTTAAAGCCCCTCTTTCTTTTCTTGATGTTTCCTGTCTAGGACACTTTTCCTTCAATAAATCTTCACCTGTGACAGTTTACCTATATGTTTTCTGATTATTCCAGGCCATGAGAAACTATCACTATTTTCTCGCTGAACACTTAGAAAATTTTATTTTTACTTCAAATAAAACTAGCAAGAGCCAACTCAGAGTATGCTTCCTCAATCTAGAACACTTTTAAGCGAGATATTTTCTTATGTTTTTTGATGAAAATTATCATTTTCTTATTATTACAAAATATATGGATTATTTTTATAAGCTAAACTGTGGTAGGTCATTCCTCTGCTGGTTATGGAAGGAAGAAACGTCCCACATAGTGGAGGTGATAAACTGAGTTTTCACTGAGACTCAGAATCTCCTTTAGTTGCGCTCTGCAAATGATCTGAATGAGAACCAATGGCTTTCTCTGAAAGGGGACTTGAACTTTGTGTGGGATTCAAGAGATTGGAGCTTTGAAACAAGAAGCTATATGCAGCTTGCTCAGCTTTTTAGAACGTACAGAACAGATGTGGATCTGCTCAGGGGAATGGTAGTTGAAGGCAATATAATGCAAAGTGGAAAGAATCAAGGATATGATGTAATAAAACACTGATATAATATCTATTTCAATTAAGTACTAGTTTTGTGATCTTGACCAAGTCAGAAACATCTCTGAAACTTTGTTTTCCTTTTTGTATGATAAGGAGGTTGGAAGATCTCAAATTGTTATTGATCTATGAATGTTATTTTCAGTTAACAAGATCACATGGCAGGTAAAAAAATATGTACAGATAAGTGCTTAAAAACATGAGAAGAAGCTGAGTTTCATTCATTTTAGTAACTGGCTAGTGATAAAATTGAAGCATAGAAGGTACTCAACAAACATTTGTTGAATGAATGCATCCTGAAAAATGGACTAGACTGCAGAAGTAATGTCATGATACAGTGCTAAGACAAAAGAGACTCTCAGGCTAGGTATGTAGGCGGCAGAGGAAAGAAATTACTGAAGGCAGATAGGAAGAAGTCCTCTTTACTCAGGGGTCAGAATCAGGGAAAAGCTGCAGAGCCAGGGTAGATGTAGCGTAAAAGTTCTGAAGAGACTAATACCTGTAGGGAAGACTAGCAATCATGTTTTAGAGAATTAAGATTCATTATAGAAATGCCTACTCAAATATATGTTAAACATCGTATCTGAACACTTGGGTTTACACTTGAGGCAGCTATAATAAAATGCAAGGCAAGAAAGGGGAGTGAGGAGCCCAATTAAATCACCATAGGCTTTAGAATTTAACAGTCAAGGGTGTAACCAAGCTCTACCATTCACTAGTGATACAAATATTGACAAAATATTAATTGCTCTGAGACATCTAGAAAATGAAAATTTTAATTCTGACAAATGAAGATTGTAGTATCTACTTTGTAGATTTCTTTTGAAGATTCGTCAACATATGACAAGGGCCTAAAACATGCCTCACATGATTTATTCTTTATTGCTATTTTTATTATTTTTATTGTTACTGTAGATTTTATGCCGAATAAGGTATCAGCCAACTCAATATTCATCTTGCCTTCAGTGAAAGAACTTGTAATTTGTAACAATGGCTTCTTTTTGTATTTTCTTCTGTGTGCTTTTTTTTCTCCTTAATGCTCTCTTAAAAGGTCTTCCCTCCCCACCAAAAACTCTACCTTTGCCTTAGTAGCACTGAGGAGGAAAAATGACCTATCTGCAGCACCCAGTCTAGAGTAGCTTATTGCCTGCAAGGCTACGGGTTGGCCAAGTAGTCCCAGGATCTCAGAGGAACAGAAGAAGCAGGGGAACCGGGGAAGGGCAGACGGAGTCATTGAGGCATGGTTGAAGTGGTCTTTACATGGCTCCACACAACAGATGGACTCTACCACATTCAAATGGACTTGGAGTACCTTCTCAGTAAGAGGTGATGCCCCCTCAACTGTTGGTTTTCTTTTTTAAACAACACCTTCATGTGAGTGGAGAGTAGGAGGAATCCTGCTTCCTGAAGGTAACTGATTTCATAGTAGGTAAAGTCAGATATGAAGTTAAACTCTTCAATTAAACAGATTAACAATAAAATTAATTCGAGGCTTGTTATGGACAACACATTAATACTGGTAACTTGCCAGGAGATACGCTATAGTCAACAAACAATACAGCTTGTTTACGATTGCTAAATCTAATTTTCAAAGAAATGTAGTTCTGGTAATTGTAAGCAAAACAATTAAAATTGTCTCAGTTTTTAAGTTACTTTCATCTTCAGGAGGTTTTTGAACTCTGTTAGAGACGGGTGGGCCTCATTCTGTCAGGTTGTAACTTAATTCCTCAACTCAAACTTCCCAGATCAAACATTATCAGGCCAGGCGACTGTTTTGGTTCAAGGATGATAAAGTATAGGGACAGGGTAGGCCAAGAGTAGAAGACAGTGGGAGGACTGGGTTTCACTTCTAATTTTTGGACCAAGCTTTTGTGGTGAGGAAATTGTTTTCAAGGGCTTAGAACAATCGCAGTTCCACAATCGCCGATAGAAAGTATGATTTCTCTAGAAAAAAAGTGTCTTAACCTATGAAGCTGTGTGTGAAGATCAAGTCTAGGGGATACGCTGAGGTCAAGTCATGCGACCAAAGAGCGGAAAACAGAGAGTGCTGCATGCAAGCGTGCTGGGCGTTTGTTTGGTTTGCTTGCCTGCTTGAAGTATCTGCTGGGAGGGATGGCGGCTAGAAGTCAGAGGCATTGACTTGATTTGAGGAACTGGTGAAGCGGAGTCCATGAGGTGCTGAGGTACTCTAAATAGGAGGATAAGGTATGAGGGAAAACAAGGCTGGAGTCAAAGGCGCCGTTGCGTCGGAGAATGCAACCTGAAGCGGCTCGCGGCTCCCTGGAGGGTAACCGGGGCAGACACAGCCGGGTGGCAGCCAGGCGGAGACCGCAGGAGCCTAGCCTCCGCCGCGGCCCCGCCCCCACGGATCCCCGCCCCCGCAGCTGCGGAACCAATGGGAGCCCGGAATGTTAGCGGGTGGGAGGTGCGGCTGGGTTGCTACAGCCAGAGCTGGGCGGCGGCGGGAGCTGCTGGAGGAGTCTCGCTGAGCTCGGGGCGGTGGCGCAATGGAGGGACTGGAAGGTGAGGCGATGAAGGGATGCGGGCAGGACGGCTAGAGCGGGCCCGGAACAGCTGGGGACCCTGGACACCAGTAGCAGGAAGGCGAGGGCAGGTTCGGAGCGGTGGACCTCACCGCGTCGCCGCCGCGTCTCCGAGGGCCGGGGCCGTAGGGAGCCGGACAGTCCCCGATGCGGTGGAGCGAACGCTCCCGGGCTGCCCCGCCTCAGACGGTCTTCAACTGGGCTTGCCAGCCCGGAGCCAGATCCTGCCTCTGGCAAGATGCCTGCACGTCTTTTCCTACTATTTTCTGATCTTGCTTGACTCCTGAGTGCCCTTTTAGTGATCCCAGTCTCTGGCCAGGTTTTGTTTTCCTTGCACTGGACTCTCTCCATTATTGTCCACGGCCTTAACATCACCAGGCCAGTTTGTGCTGGAGCCCCGGGGTGTGTCTCCAGCCTCGAGCTCCTGACGTTCCTTGGCTAGTTTCCCTAGGTAACCGCTTTTTTACATTTCGACAGCATCTTCTGTCGGAGGGATGTCAGAGCATCTCCTAAGGAAGTGTCACTGGCCAGCTTTAGAGCCGGTACAATCGATTACCAGGAGGATTTGATGGCTTATTCACGGCCGCTGAGTGAGGAAGAGCCTGTAATTGATTCCTTATCTTTGGGTTTATCTTTGTACTGTAACCATGACTCCAGATTTTGCTTTGTTCCCAGTTCTTTCACTTTTTCTCTATTCTGTTTACCCATTTTATCCTGTGTAATGAAAGCATTCACCTAAAAACAAAGGAAGGAAAAAACCACGGTAACTAGCATTGGCAACAACAATTTCAAGATTTTTAAATTTGTTTTGATGAAGAACAAACCTTCAGAATTGAAAGATCTTCTTGTCTTGATTTAGCTCCTTTTCTTCTGTCTCCTAGTTTACACAGATTCAGCTGGAATTAAGAATTAGCAGAAGCTTTGAGTCTTGTGTATTGTTGCATGCTAGGGAGTAAAATATTGTACATTGTGTGATGAAGTGAAAAGTGGTAACCGGTAACTTTTTCAGTCACCTAAGTTCACCAAAAAACAGATGTAATAACGTGAGTAGGAGTTTATTTCGTGCTTTTGCTCTGATAAATAAATCTGATAATTTTTCATTTGTGGACAGCTGCAGTGTGCTATGGCCAAATGAAGGTCTTGTTTTTTGCTTAGGTGTTTTTGGAAGATAATTCAAGTTTCCATGAAATAAGGAATTGTAATGATAGTACAGTATTTTTTTACTTTCAAGATACTTTTGTATCTTGGTGGGATTAAAGCACAATGGGTAGGAGTATGGGTTCTGGAATTCTCATGAGATTATCGTACACAATATGATAAGGTTTTTTACATATTATCTATAAAGTGTTTTTTAACAGTTTGCAGATTTTTATTATTTTATTCAACATTTGTTATTAAGACAAAGATCGTCATCTGATTTTTCACTTACGTATCCTAAGCACCTAAAACAATGCCTGACACAAAGTGGGTACTCAATAAATATTTGTTGTTAAATAAATGTCTATTACGGGCATCTTTTTAGGTTCTAGGATGCAGCAAAGAATAAAAATGATAAAGATTTACTCTCATCGAACCTACATTTTAGTGGACCTTACATTTTAACAGTGCTAAGATATTACTTTTGAAACCTTACTATGAATGTTTTTAAAATGTAATGGAAACCTATTATGATACTCAGTTGGATAGGTGTACAAATAGGTAGGATTCTGTATTTATAGGCATGTTTTATGGACCCAGCTTATGATGTTATAGGGCCTAGTTTATGATATTAATAGTGCTTGCTCTTTACTTTTACATTTTTTTTTAAGAAAATAAGATTCTGTCATTAACTATAATGTGTTTAATTGGATAAATCGGGTTGAAATATGTGAAGTTGCCTTAAATTATGTAGGGCAAAACAGTTGAATTCTGGTAATTTCAAGTGGTTCAATTTAATAAAAGTTCTGAGAACTTTCTGTTGAAGTTAGGATGGTGCCTTTCTCCCCTTCCTCCTTCTCCCCCTCCCTCCGCTAAGAGATTACACTTTGCAAATATCAAACTCTGAGTCTTAAGTTTACCGTTCATTAATTCATTCATCCATTCTTTCATTCTAGAAACATTGATACAGTGATAGATAAAGTAGTTTCTTACCTCTATTGGAAGTTAAAGTCTAGTACTTTGAAGGTGTCTAATAAATATTATATTGCGGTATCCAGTAAGAAATATTCAAAAGTTTGCTTAATGTGTCAGAGTAATTGAGTAAGTATTATACTCTGGCATTAGACATATGTTTCTAGTTGAAACCAGTTATCAGACATTGATCTTGGCTATAAAACCAGAAAATATATGGACTCTTGAAAATTTCTATTAAAGATAATCTTACTCTTTCTTATAAGTTTTACGTTATTTGCATGTAATCATATACCATTTGTTTTACTTTTGGTCTTCTGGGTCTTTACACTTCTTGAATAGTCAATAGATGAGGTATTAGGCTCAAGCCCTATACTTTGAAACCAAATGTAAGTTATCTATGTTTTTGTAGAATCAATATCTGAGCACTTCTACTTTCTGTGGGTAATTATAGCAAAGCCTTTTCATTCAATAAAATTTGTGCCCTACAAAATCTATCTAAGGATAATAGAAGTAGTTCTAGACTTGGGAGAGTTCTAATCTCTTACAAGCTTTTTTTTTTTTTTTGGTCAAATGAAGAGATGGTAAAATCTAAGCAGATTTTATCCTTGTATACAGTATTGTCATTCTCTTCATATCCCTAATAAATGGTTATAAAAATTATGGCAGAGGTCAGGCTGTCCTTTCCTCTTGCAGATTGTTGAAATTATTAGATCTTAGTACTGCCCTCTAAAACTTGATTAGAAGACTGACTGCTCTTCAGTGGTTTAAAGACAGTCATGTCTCATCAAAATTTCTGTTTTGTTTTATTTTTTCGTAGTATAAATGTATACTAGTTTACTGAATAATTTATCTTTATTCATTTATCTAGCATTTATTGCTTTTTGGTACTGAGTTGGATGCCAGATATTTTAATAGACAGTATATTGTAGAGGGCTGTGTTTGAGTCCTTGCTCTGTTTCTTTTTAGCTCTATGATTTGGTCAGTTTACTTAATCTGAACCCTTATTTTCCCTGCTATGAAAAAAATGGAGCTATTAAATATGTAACTACCTAAATTATATTAAGTATTAAATAATGTAATATATGTAAAACATTTAGCTAAGTGCCTAGTGCATAGGAGGACCTCTCAGTGTGTGTTTGTTAGATGGAGAAAATCACAAAAAGCATGTTAGCAGGTCCAGTATAGGTAAAATATAGCAGCTTGGGAGGAGGGAAGGAAATACTGAAGCCAAGAGAGAAAGGAATTTAAAGGTGAAAGGGATTCATCAGCAGTGGCTCAGACTATTGAAAGGCCCAGTAGGATGGGGATTCAAAAGAGGGCTTCAGATTTGACCATTAGTAAATTAATAGTAATCAGTTACCTTCCTTTTTAATGTCATTATTATCTCCTTATTAAACAAACTTTCCCTGATTATCCATACTTCTCCAAGACAGCATTGTGACCATCTTTTCTCCCCTTACTTCGTTCTACCTTCATTGTGGTTATCACCATGTAACATTTTATATATTAGTTTTTATTTGTTTTTTCCCTATTAGATGAGTGAAAGCTCTATAAGATCAGAGTCTTTGGTTTTTTGTTTTTTTTTTATCATCTTTATACCCCTACCTCCTAGAACAGTTTCTGCCTCATGCTAGGTGCTCAACAAATACTTATTGAGTCAAGGAATGGATGTATTTCTTTCTTTGTTTCTTTCTTTCATACTTCTTTTTTTTTTTTGAGATGGAGTTTTGCTCTTGTTGCCCGGGCTAGAGTGCAGTGGCATGATCTCGGCTCACCAAAACCTCTGCCTCCTGGGTTCAAGCGATTCTTCTGCCTCAGCCTCTGGAGTAGCTGGGATTACAGGCATGTGTCACCACGCCCAATTAATTTTGTATTTTTAGTAGAGACAGGGTTTCTCCATGTTGGTCAGGCTGGTTTCGAACTCCCGACCGCAGGCGATCCGCCTGCCTTGGCCTCCCAAAGGGCTGGGATTACAGGTGTGAGCCACCATGCCTGGAAGAATGGTTGTATTTCAATACAATGCTTGGTCTGATAATGTCTCCCTGCAATTTAGACAGCGAGTGAATGAGAGATAGGGAAGGACTAAGCAGAAAATGTAAGTTAGTGTTTCAAAAAATGTGCTCCTCAGGACGCTGGTGGAGGACTTTGGTCTTGGGAGTACAAAGGATTTCTGATAAAATAAATTTGGGGAAATAACAACATATTGTCTCTTTAAGACTAAGGGAATTCTGCTCTAAGAGAACCCATTTAGCTTAGTTTAATCTACCATTTTCCGAACATTTGGCCATGAAGCAAGGGATTTGAGGATAATTCCTAGTATAAATCATGGGTCATGTTCAGACTGGGTAGAAAGGGACACGCAGCCAGGAATGAGCTTATTAAGAAAAGCAACTCACTTTGAGACCGAGATAGTAACTTAGAGAAAGGTAGGAGGTAGAATTCTATGATTAAAGAGGAAACTTGAGTGTTTTAAAGTCCAGAGTTGGTTGTTTAGGCAGTAGTTTTGCCAAACTAGAGTGCAGGTGACTAAAATGCTGTGAAGGATGAAGGTTGTGTGTTGAGTTGGGTAGGCATTGACTAGGTTAAGACAAAAACTCTTGTAGGATGAGCTGAAAAGGGTAAATCTTGTGAGACACTGGAGAATATTGATTTGGAAGTAATTCGATTTTAGAAAGGATACTGGGAAGAAAGTGGTATAACATATTTTGTGCTTCAAAGGAAAGGTTTGTTGAGCATTAAAGGAATCAAATGAACGATGATAGAACATAAGACTTACCAGCAGTAAGGAGATAGACATGCCACAAGGGAGGCCAGAACTGTTCTTAATTTCCAAGGTTTCTTTGAAAATGTTCTCTCACAGTTCTTAAATGTATGCATTTTAAAATGTCACAACTATTTTAAATAAAATAATTATTTCTCATCACTTACGGTGTTAGATAAAGATACCATTTCAAGTCTTATCATCATACAGGTTTTGAAGTTGCAAAATATAAGCAACTCATAGTTGCAAAATATAAGCGACTCATAATGGAATCAACAGTGTGTGCCAAATGAATTTTGCATGGAGAGATTGACTTTTTAAGAGTTCTAGAATATTAAAGTACTTTTTTGACTTGGTTCTATCTATCACCTTGAGTGCTTATTTCAACAATATTTGCTTTCTGTTACAATATTCACCCCTCTGAATATCATCTTTCTCTTGTATTTTTGTAAGCTACAAAATTTGCTAGTTTTTGCCACTTAGGAAAGGTTAGTGGAGTTTGCCTGCATGTCTTGGAAAGTAGTATTTTTTATTTCTGTAGGTTTTGAAGCATTTTATATGTAATAGTTGATCCTCTGAAATTTTAAAGTAAATTGAGCAAATATTAGCCTCATTTAACAGATGTTAAACTGAGTCTGCCTATATGATTGGTCATACATTTCCTTCTAATTCATGTCTTAAAGGCTTTTCTAATAAGGAGTTCTTTGCTGTAAGTCCTTTCAGGTTCTCAGTTCTCTGTGTAAATAAGTGGAAATTATTTCCTCAACATGGTATATACTACCTGAAGCATTCATTCTACCATCTGCAATTGGTTTAATCATTCTTATATATAAACTTTATTTAAAAAATCAGTAAGAAAGAGGTCTTCTATGTAATTTTCTTGCTAACGTGGTCTTAAGGTAGATTTTGTTAAATTACAGTATGTTACAGATAAAAGGGGACCATATATCATTTAACTTAAATTCCTTATTTTATATAAGAAAATCTAAACCTTAGAAAGCTTAAATATCTTGCCTGGGGACTCATAGTTCTCAGTGACAGAGCTGGGGACTTGAAGTCAGATAATATAAGACAAATTCCAGTGCTTTTTCAACTATAGTTGCCATGTCTTTTAATGAATTTAATTAGAGCAAAATGTGGCTTTTAACTCTGAGGCCTAAGGTATTTATCATGATCTGGATGGAAGGTTCCATTAATATGTTTTTTAAAAATTATTTTAGTAATAAAATTTATATCCAGGCACATGATTATTTTAATTTTAATTGAGTGAAAGGTTTTACCCTAGACTCTTCAGATCAACTCAGTATGCCACTTAACTGATTACCAGCAGTATTTCTTCATGCCTTGAAGATTAATAAGATAAATTTTGTTTTTAAGGTTTAGTAATTTACCATAGAGATAACTTTTAAGGTAAAAGAACATGACAAATTGATTTGTTTAAAATAATTACAAGAAAACTACATATTTTCAACTAATCAGCTTGGTTATCCTTAGATTACGACTTTTCTGTGTTTATTCTGGTCTTTTTGCCCACTGATAACTCTTAAGCCCATTTTAATTGATAATTTTGCTTACTTCAAAATACAGTAAGAAGTATTTTTTACAGCAACTGACAACTTACCAATGAAACTAAAGAAAACATGACAATGTGAAGTTTCACAATTTAAATTATAGAAATTATTTTAAATTTTTTAAAAAATTTTACTTTAAGTTCTGGGATACATGTGCAGAATGTGCAGGTTTGTTACACAGGTAAACATGTGCCATGGTGGTTTGCTGCACCCATCAACCTGTCATCTAGGTTTTAAGCCCTGCATGCATTAGGTATTTGTCCTAATGATCTCCCTCCTCTTGCTCGCTACGTCCTGACAGGCCCTGGTGTGTGATGTTTGCCTCCCTGTGTACATGTGTTCTCATTGTTCACCTCCCACTTATGAATGAGAACATGTGGTGTTTGATTTTCTGTTCCTGTGTTAGTTTGCTGAGAATGATGGTTTCCAGCTTCATCCATGCCCCTGCAAAGGACATGAACTCATTCTTTTTTATGGCTGCATAGTATTCCATGGTGGATATGTGCCACATTTTCTTCATCCAGTCTATTATTGATGGGCATTTGGGTTGGGTCTAAGTCTTTGCTATTGTAAATAGTGCTGCAGTAAGCATACGTGTGTGTGTCTTTGTAGTAAGAATGATTTATAATCCTTTGGGTATATATCCAGTAATGGGATTGCTGGGTCAAATGGTATTTCTGGTTCTAGATCCTTGAGGAATCACCACATTGACTTCCACAATGGTTGAATTAATTTACACTCCCACCAACAGTGTAAAAGTGTTCCTATTTCTCCACATCTTCTCCAGCATCTGTTGTTTCCTGACTTTTTAATGATCGCCATTCTAACTGGCATAAAATGATACTCTGTTTTGGAGAATGAAAGCGTTGTCCAAATTGAAGAATTGTTACCTTGCTACCGGGTAGAAGTTCCCTGCGTAGGTCTTGACATCAACACACATGCACATGTTGTATTTTGTCAATTACAGTGCTATACTCTATGACCAGCTAATATTAGAAGACATTATAAATTTATATATATGTTATATATATCTTTATTTTGGGTGAAGTAATTGCATTCTTTTCCAAAAAAGATTTCTTTGGGGTATAATTGCTTTTAAATTATCCCCAAATAGCGTTATTTTAAAATGGAATTGTATGTGTTTATGCCTTATAGTGATGATAATTTTCTTTTTAAAAAAAATTTTTAAACATGTTTGATAGCTTGTGGAAATTAAGTTATCAAATTAAGCTATCAGTCAAGAACTGGATTTTATTATATGGTAATATTCTGGTTGCTGTTATGTTTTAATTTTTTTGTATAAAAAATAGATGATTTGGTTCTTAGATCTATTTAATAAGTAAATAATATAGATTATGTTGGCTTTATGAGAACAATAATTGTGTTATTCTGTCCTTGTGATAATATTACTTAATGCATGCTTAGTATGTAGTTTTTCTATGTGCTGAATTTATTTTTCTCAATAGTTAATTTTTATAAGATTTTGCTTTGTCATCTATTTAACAAGTAGATAAACAAATACACTTTTAAGTATAATATGTGGTGCTTTTTAATATTTTTATTGATGAATTTTAAAATCATTCCTTAGTATGTAAAAGAATACATGAAAACTATAAGCAAATTTAGTAGATTAGTTAGCATGTGATGTTACTTAGACCATCATTTTGAAGACATTCTTATCTAAATGAACCTAATGGTTTCCATTTAGTAACTCTGGATTGTTAGTGGACTTAAGTGATCCAGATAAATGAGATGCTCTCCCTAAATAACTTTGCTCCTGGTGTTGGAGAAGGACAAATCAGGCAAATCTTAGCTTTTCTTTTGTAGTGTTGACTGCTTAACTGCCACTACACAACATTGCCTCCATCTGAGATGACAAGTAGTCACTATCCACCAGTCAAATAGGACAGTGGAGTAACAGGAAAATGAGAAAACAAAACAATTCTTCTGTTACTGTATTTGAATGCAATCTTACTAGTATCTGTTTTGGTTTGCCTGTTTAGTTCTCTGTGAACTCACTACATTTCTTGGACCAGGTTATATGGAGTCATAATTGTACTTTTAAAAATTAGTTTGTTACTTCTAAAGGAAAATGTTTTTCTATTTGTCTTTCATATGATAAAAGAATTTCAGTATCTCTAAAATGTTCAGCAGAAACTAAGGGGAAAATGTTACATGTTTTAAGTATCATTTTTAGGAAATTACAGGTATGAAAACAAGTTTATGTTTGATATTTGGAAACAAAATAAAATGACAAAATGAATTATGTAGAGTCACAAAGAATGTAGTTTCTTTTTTTTTTTTCTTTTTAGTAATAACATTTGTTGTATTCAGGTACATGATAGTTATATTAATTTTGTTAATAATTGAGTGAAAGTTGTAGCTACCTCTTTATTTAATTTTGTTTGTAAGGTCAGAATATCTCCATTTACTAGTCCACTGACTCTTATATAAGTTGTATATGTAAAAAATAATAATTCACATAATGTATGTAATTGCATAACTAGGTGATAGCATTGCACGTTCTATTGTTTGGTGATAAACAGAATAAGATTCCTTTTATTCTATATACTTCAAATCATTGGAGGAAGTCGCTGAACTGATCACTAATGGTATTTCTTCATGCCTTGGAAATTAATAAGATAAATTTTGTTCTTAAAATGTAGTAATTTACCATAGAGATAGCCTATAAGTTAAGAGAATATGACAAATTGATTTGCTTAAAATAATTACAAGAAAACTAGATATTCCCAACAGTATTAGTTTGGATATCTTTAAATCATGACTCTTGCATATTTATCTTGACCTTTTTCACCACTGATAAGTAAGTATTATGCTCCTTTTAATAGATAATTTTGGTTAGTTCAAAATGCAGTAAAACATTTTTCACAAAAACTGATAATTTACCTATAAAACTAAAAGATTAAAATGTGAAGTTTCACAATTTTAAATTATAGAAATTATTTATTAAATTCCTTCCTGTTTTAGAGAATGGAGGTGTTGTCCAAGTTGGAGAATTGTTACCTTGCAAGATTTGTGGAAGAACATTCTTTCCAGTAGCATTAGTGAGTAGACTGATTTTGTACCTTTATGGTTTTACAGATCTGTGATTGTTCAATAATTCTGGTCAATTCTCATGGGAGGAACTTATGTGGAATAGTTTTTCAAGAGTTAATGGGTAATATTCTTTGTTCAAGGGTCTTGATTTCAGCTATGCCGTTCTTCCAGAATGCTTTCTTTCCTTCAGAATTTGGTCTTCAGAACTCTTCTATTAAAGTTTAAAGTTATTCCTAGTTTTATGAGACTCTTACCAAAAACAAACAAAATCACAACAAACGAAATCAGATACCTTAGAAATAGGTAATTATTTGCAGATACAAAATAATATAATGTCTGGAATTTGCTTTATAGGACTTCAGGAAAAAATCAGGGATAGGTGAAACAAAATTGTTCAAATATTGGTAACTGTTGAAGCTGGGTGGTAAGTAGTAAAAGGGAATTAATTATCCTTTTTTGTCACCTCTTATGTTTGAAATGTTTCAAAGAAAAAGATTTTTTCAATGTAAAAGTACACCTGAAATTTTTTATGTGTTCTTTAGATATGTTAGCTACTTAGTAAGTACAAATAAAAACGCTTTTAACTAATCTTAATAAAAATTACCTAATTAAATAGGGAATAATAAAAATTATGCCTATGTACCTTACATATTTTAATTTCAAACACAAATACACATTTATTAATACTTTGATGTAAGACAGGATTTTTCTGTGAATATGGATCTGCTGATTAAAGTTCTGCCCTCTTCCACTGTGCATCCTCTTACTTTTTCTGGTTTGTTTCTTTAAAGCAAAGTGAGGAATTAATGATCCAAAATGTCCTTCTGACTGTAAGAACCTTTTAAATAATGATGGCTTTTTTGTAATATTTTAAAAACATCTTGCCCACACATTCAATGATTTTTTTCTTATCAATTTATTATTTTTCAGAGTGTTCAGCTGAATTTCACAGCAAATAAAAAAAAAAAGCCTTTTTCTGCTCTCTTTTATGTGGTATTTAACTTAATAATGTTATAACAACTAAAACTTGAGTTACGTTGGGAAACAAGCACCACATACACTTGACATATATAACTTAATAAGGAACATATATACATGGGTCCACTAGAGAGTCATCTGCTAGCCTCATTTAAAAAAAAAAAATACTTAAGAGCTGTAATTACGTTGCTTGTTTGTTGAAATGAAAACTGAAAATAAGTATGTAAAGCAGTTGATTGCTAATTGTCTGCTGAAAGCCTACGAGGCTCCAAGACACCAAATAATCCAGTTTTGAGGTTTCGTTTTTCCCAGAGAAAGTTTGACAGTCCTACCTTCTTCGGTGTTTATGAAAATACAAAAGAAAAAAGTGTATTTAGTGTACCGATGTCATCAGTCATCGTGCTTAATATATTGGAGGGAGAATGTTTATCCAGTTGGTTTTCTGGAGGTCATTTAAGACAGCTTCCATTCTAATGTCCCTAAACTGAATAACTGAATAAATGAATGAATGGACAACTCTATAAAAACAAACAAACAAACAAAAAAACCTGTAGGAGTTTTAAACACTAGATAGCTCAAGAAAAATCGTAGGTGAAGAAAACTGCTAAGTTTGAGTTCCAGAAGGGAGGAAAAGAATTAGTATGAGGGAAGGACACAAATCAGACCACCTGTCCTATTAGGTTGTGTTAACTTTATATTAGCATACTACTATTATGTTAACTTTAGTAATCCAAACTACTACTCTTACGTTAACTTTTGTAATCCTAAAACTAATGTATTCTTTGTATTTTCTTTTTCTAGTATCTATGTTAAGGTATTTAATGGAGACTTTTTTTTTTTTCCCAGTGTAGTAATTTTGACTTTGTTACTTTTTCTTAGTGTTACAGGACAGAGAAATATGTTGCAGGAAAAGGGTCCCAATGGAGACCCTAAAAGAGAGTTTTTGGATTTTGCACACGAGTTTAGGGCGAGTTCGCAGTGCAAAGTGAAAGCAAGTTTATTAAGAAAGTAATGAAAGAACTGGTACTCCATAGACAGAGCAGCCCTGAGGGCTGCTGGTTGCCCATTTTTATGGTTATTTCTTGATGATATGCTAAACAAGGGGTGGATTATTCATGCCTCCTCTTTTTAAAACATATAGGGTTAGTTCCTGATGTTGCTATGGCATTTGTAAACTGTCATGGCACTGGTGGGAGTGTAGCAGTGAGGCTGACCAGAGGTCACTCTCGTCACCATTGTGCTTTTGGTGGGTTTTGTCCGGTTCCTTTACTGCAACCTGTTTTATTAGAAAGATCTTTATGACCTGTATTTTGTGCTGATCTCCTATCTTATCCTGTGACTTAGGATGCCATAACCATCTGGCAATGCAGCCCAGTAGGTTTCAGCCTCATTTTACCCAGCTCCTGTTTAAGATGGAATTGCTCTGGTTCACACACTTCTGACGTTAGTAATGTACAAACTAGGAGAAGAGTATTAAATAACTTAATGAAATGTTAGAATAGTGTTTATAATATATATATATATTTTTTTTTTTAGCGAGAAAGATAACTTAGAGCATGCATTATATAAACCTTTTACAACTTAACTTTTGGTTAAGGCAAGATATATCTTATTTATTTATTATTTTGTATTCAGATTTTTCATTTGGTCTTAGATTTTTAAGCTGGTCTCAATGTAAATAAAGTTCTGTAGTCTTACCTTCTGTAGAAAAGATAATAATAGGCTACATTTCTTTTTCTTAACAGAAAAAACATGGACCCATTTGCCAGAAAACTGCTACTAAAAAACGGAAGACTTTTGATTCAAGCAGACAGAGAGCTGAAGGAACTGATATTCCAACAGTAAAACCTCTCAAACCAAGGGTAACTATAGAACCTTTTGAACAGTATGAACCTTGGTGTTATGTATGTTGAAAAATATTATATTATCTGTTACATTAAGATTAAGAATAAACACGATTATCTGCTACATTAAGATTAAAGAATACAATTATATGTTCAATTTAGAAATTATCAGAAGCTTATAAAACAAATTTTATTTTAAACAATAAGCTTTTAAACTTCAAAGGAGATACCAAAGTGTGGTCTCAAACTCCATCAATTACAGTGAGATTTTTATAGCATTGGAGAGCCAATTGCTGTCCCACATTCTTTTCATTATTAAAAGCTTTCAATATAACTTAAGTTCTTATTTATTACATCTTCTACCATTATGATAATCTCTACATCCAGAAAGTTAAGCAATTATTTACAGACATTTTAGCATAATAGATACTGCTTATTTTGACATATTGACTGCCAGGATTTGTAATCTGTATAATGTTTCTAAGGAAAAGTTTTATCAGTTGTTCAGTGTCCAGATGTAGTTGTTGTCAGCTTATTTTCTTTCTTGAAACCAAAACAATGAACCTATTGTGATGATCTCTCCTTAATATCTGTCATGTATTATAGTAATCCCTTGGTATTTGTGGGAGATTGGTTCCAGGACCTGCCTCTGATATCAGTATCTGTGGATACTCAAACTCCTTTTGGCATAGTACTTATGCACATCCTCCCATATACTTTATGTCTAGATTACTTATAATTTAATGCAATGTAAATAGTTGTTGAATTGTGTCTTTAATGTTTGTTACTTTTTATTGTTACATGGTTGTTTACTTTTTTCCTGAATGTTTCTGATTCATGGTTGGTTGAATCCATGGATGCGCAAGCCACGAATGTGGAACCCATGAGTACTAAGGGCCAACTGCGTATTGCTAGGAGTAAATTACTTACGTACTTATTCAGCATAGTTGTGAAGCATCGTTGAGTGAAATGGTCTAAGCTAAGTACCTGACTGAATAGGTTTTTGAAACAAAATCCTACTGTTAATGGTAATAACTTCTTCCAGTGGTATAAGAACATTTTTCTGTAGGGAAATTAATCTTACTAATAAAAAATCATTTGATGATAGAAAAATTAGATGTTCATTTTTATTTTTACTGTGAACATTTAAAATAAGGATGGTAAGGTTTGAGTAAGCTATATAAATCAATATATGACGTTTTTCTTAGGTACCTGCTACCTATATTAGCCTTAACTTGCTTTGGTAGATAAAATTGCCAAATCTTTGGAGGCAATATAATATAATGCGTGCTAAAATTGGCTCAACAGTCATACTGTCTGAATTTAACCTTCACTTTGCTACATACCGTATTATTCTGAGCAAGTTATTAATTGTAATTATGCTTCTGTTCTCTGTAAAATGGTGATAGTAGTAGTATTTATCTTGTGTGGTTATTGTAGGGATTACATAAGATTATCCATGGTGATTTCGATGAATATTAGTCATCTTGTTTCTTTTATAAGGAATTGGGGTTGTAAATTTAAAAATTGAATTATAGGAAAAAGCAAAGTGAAAAACCATTGCTTTGAATTAAGTGTTCATTGCCTTGTTACCTAAAACTGTGGCCCACAGAGCAGTAATAGCGGCAGTATTTGGGAACTTGTTAGACATGCAGAATCTAAGCCTCCTCCCAAACATACTAAATTAGAATCATTTTAAGAATATCCTTGGGTGAGTCATATGCACATTAAAGTTTGAGAAGCAGTGTCTTAGAAGCTTTGTATGTTGTAAGTGTAGTTCTTAATATATTTACCTGTATCAAGAAAATCCTACAAAATCATAAGAAGAGTGGGGCAAAAAAAAAAAAAAAAAAAAAAAAAAAAAAAAAAAAAAAAAAGAAGAGTGGGGCAAAGCAAATATAAACTTCATTTTTGGAAAAACAAAAGGTAGGCATAATTCATAGATTACCAATATACGTAAGGACTGCCCCAAAGCAGTTGAAATCCAGGAGAAATTACCCATAAGAGGAGGTCTAGGCAATTGCTTGGTGGCCTGTGGCTGGATTCTGGAAAGATTTCCAGAATCTACCTTAAAGGTGAGGGGTTTCCTCATCTTAAAAGTGATTCCTTAAAGGTGAGAGATCTTATCAGATAGTATCTTTACTATTGTTTAGTACAGCCAAGGCAGAAACTGGGAGGAGCTGAAGGAATTTGGATAGCTACCAGCTGGAATGAGCAGGGCTGAAATTGTATAAAAGCCAGGAGGGAGAGAATGGTGGGAGTAGGAATAGATTGTTGAGGAGGCCTAGTATCAGAGGCCCTTAGAAAACATTAGTGAAAATACCTTTCCTGAAGATGAAGGGCCTGACCTAAAAGGCTGTGGCCTTTCTTTTTTGAAGTGGTTCTCATAGGATCTGAGGGAAGCAGGGTGTAATTACACAGAGACGCCTTATTTGCAGGAACTAGTCTGAATCTGTTGCAATAGAGAGGAGAGCTGCTGGTTTGTGTAGCTACCCTGGGCCTCTCCTCCCTAAAACTTCTTGCAAATAGCTGAACCAGGAAATCATGCTGAATAGTAGAAATGAATAATAGAAGTGATGAATAATAGAAAGTGTATTAGCTCAGCATCGATAAAAGATGCTATGAGAAAAAAGGTAGAAAAGAACAGCAAAATTTACCAGTAGATGAGTAATAATCAGAGCAGGTGAATGTTATGATCAGATATTTTGCTATAAAATAAAAAACTTTAAAAAGTCAGTAATCTCAAACATGTAAATTTGCTGACATTTAAGATTTTTGCATTCATATTAATCAGAGAAGTAGATATGTAATTCTTCTTTTTGTCGGAGTTTTGCTGCTCTCAGAACACTATCTGGAAAGTTGTTTTGTTGTTTTCTATTCTCTGAAAGAGTTTGTGTAATATTGATACTAGTCTTTTCTTATATGTCTACAAACATTAAAAATTAAGGGCAGCTGAGCCAGGAGGTTTCTTTGTGGGAAGGAAAATATTTTCTAAGATAAATATGACTATTTTGATTTTATATTTGTTCTGGTATCTGTTTTGTGTTTTCCAAGGACATTGCCCATTTTGTCATAATTGTCAAATTTATTGGCATGCAGTTTCTTTATAATATCTTCTTGTCTTTCTCATATTTGTGTATTATTTTTCATTCCTTAATAATTTGAGTTATCTTTTTTCCTTTTTGTTTCTTTATTTTCTTTTTTCTTTTTTTTTTGAGACAGGGATCTTACTATGTTGACCAGGCTGGTGTTGAACTCCTGGCCTCAGGTGATTTCTCCCACTTTCACCTCACAAAATGTTGGGATTACAGACATGAGCCGTCATACCCAGCCATCTTTTAAAGTACCATCTTTTGACTTTGTGGATTCCACATGTAAATCTTGATTTTAAAAATATAGACATAATAGGAATAGTTGGGTATCTCAATAATATTACAAAATAATCTGTAGCATGTGAGCCAGCATCATGTTTAGTGGAGGATACTAGAGGCAGTTCTCATTAAAATCAAGGAGAAGGTTAAACTGTAACCAATACAGTAAATGCCAGCCGATACAGTTAGATAAGAAGAAGAAATTAGACACATAGATGTATTAGTCCATTTTCCTACTGCTATTAAGAAATACTGGAGACTGGGTACTTTATAAAGAAAAAGAGGTTTAATGGACTCACAGTTCCATGTGGCTGGGGAGGCCTTACATCATGGTGGAAGGTGAAGAAGGAACAGTCACATCTTCCATGGTGGCAGACAAGATCACGTGTGCAAGGAAACTTCCCTTTTTAATAAAACCATCAGATCTTGCAAGAATTATTCACTATCACGAGCACAACACAGGAAAAACTACCCCCATGATTCAATTACTTCCTAACGGGTTCCTCCTACAACCTGTGGGGGATTATGAGAACTACACTTCAAGATGAAATTTGTATGGGGACGCCGCCAAATCATATAATTCTGTCTCTGACCACTCCCAAATTTCACGTCCTTACATTTCAAAACCAATCATGCCTTCCCAGCAGTCCCCCAAAGTCTTAACTCATTTCAGCATTAAGTCTAAAGTCCACAATTCAAAGTCTCATCTGAGACAAGGCAAGTTTCTTCTGCCTGTGAGTCTCTAAAATCAAAAACAAGTTAGTTACTTCCTAGATACAACAGGGATACAGGCATTGGGTAAATATACCCATTCTAAATCAGAGAAACTGGCCAAAACAAAGAGGCCACAGGCTCCATGCAAGTCTGAAATCCATTAGGGCGGTCATTAAACCTTAAAGCTCTGAAACTTGGACTCCGTGTCTCACATCCAGGTCATGCTGGTTCTAAAGGTGGGCTCCCATGGCCTTGGGCAGGGACTTCAATCTCATATTTCCCTTCTGTAGTGCCCTAGCAGAGGTTCTCCATGAGAGGCCCGCCCCTGGAGCAAACTTCTTCCTGGACATCCAGGTGTTTCCATATATTCTCTGAAATCTAGGCAGAGGTTCCCAAACCTCAACTCTTGATTTCTGTGCACCTGCAGGCTCAACACCATGTGAAAGCTGCCAAAGCTTGTGGCTTGCACCTCTGGAAGCCATGGCTCAACTTGTGCCTTTGCCCCTTTTAGCCATGCTTGAAGCAGCTGGGACGTAGGGCACCAAGTCCCTAGGCTGCACACAGTAGGGGGACCCTTGACCTGGCCTAGGAAACAATATTTCCCTTCTAGGCCTCTGAACCTGTGATGGGAGGGGCTGCCATGAAGGTCTCTGATGTGCCCTGGAGACATTTTCCCCTTTGTCTTGGTGATTAATATTCCATTCCTTATTACTTATACAAATTTCTGCAGCAGGCATGAATCTCTCCCCAGAAAATGGATTTCTTTTCTATTACATTGTTAGGCTGTAAATTTTCCAAACTTGTATGTTCTGCTTCCTCTTGAATGCTTTGCTCCCCAGAAATTTCTCCCACCAGAAACCCTAAATCATCTTTCCCAATTTTAAAGCCACAGATCTCTATGGCAAGAGCAAAATGCTGCCAGTCTCTTTGCTAAAGCATAACAGGAGTCACCTTTACTCCATTTCCCAACAAATTCTTCATCTCCATCTGAGATCACCTTAGCCTGGACTTTGTTGTCCATATCACTATTAGCATTTTGGTCAGATCCATTCAACAAGTTTCTAGGAAGTTCCAGACTTTCCCACATTTTTCTGTCTTCTTCTGATCCCTCCAAACTGTTTCAGCCTCTGCTTGTTACCTAGTTCCAAAGTTGCTTACACATTTTGGGTTATATTAATAGCAGTATCCCACTCCACCAGTACCAACTTACTGTATTCGTCCATTTTCTTACTGCTATGAAGAAATGCCTAAGTCTGGGCAATTTATAAAGAAAAAGAGATTTAACGGACTCACAGTTTCACATGTCTGGGGAGGTCTCACAATCATGGTGGAAGGTGAAGGAGGATCAAAGGCACATCTTACATGATGGCAGGCAAGAGCATGTGTGCAGGGGATCTGCCCTTTGTAAAACCATCAGATCTCATGAGACTTATTCACTGTCATGAGAACGGCACAGGGCAAACCTGCCCCCGTGATTCAATTACCTCCCACTGAGTACCCCCCATAACACGTGGGGATTATGGGAGCTACAATTCAAGATGAGATTTGAGTGGGGACACAGCCAAACTATATCAATAGATATTTGAAAAGACTAGGTAAAACCATCATTATTAGAAGATATACCTGGAAAACCCAAGAGAATTAAGTGAGAAATTACTACAAACAATAGGAGTAAAGGGAAGTAATGTGGTAGGTTACTATGCAAAAATTACTAAGCTTCATATACTCACCAAACAGGCTCTTGAGACATAACAATGAGGAAAGGACCCTCTGCAAAAGAACAACACAAAGTATGAAATACTTAGGATTAAACTTTGTAATAAAAATACAAGACTTCCACAAAGAAAAAAAAATACTACTGAAAGATAAAAATGAACTGTTTTTCAAATGGAAATATATCCCATATTCTTGTATCGGTAGGTTCAACCTAATAAAGATTTTAAGTTTCTCAACTTGTTTATAAATGTGATTCTTAATTTTTAAAAATTAGACAAGTTGATTCAAAAGTTTACATGGAAAAATTTATATACATGAATAACTAGGAAAATATTAAAAAAGCTTAATAAAATATTACCCTATCAGATATTAAAATATATTGTCTTAATATTGAAAATACTGGTGCTAAGACAGGATAATCAGAACCGTGGAACAGAAGTAGACCCAAATTCAGAAAGGAATTTAGTGTATTATACAGGTGTTATTTCAATTCTGTTGGTGGGGGGAAGCAGGGAGGGGAGAGCCACTAAAGGACAGGAAAAGTTCATAGCCATGTAAAAAAAAAAAAAGCAAAATTTGATTCAATTTGACACTCCACACACAGCAGGATAAATTCCACATGAATAAAATATTTAAGAAATTTTAATTGATACTGAAAGTTGTAGAAGTAAACATGGGAAAATTTTATTTTTTCTTGGTGTGAGGTTGCACCTGGCTAATGCAGATCCAGAGGCCATAAAAGATTAGTTAATTAAACTGTAATTAAAAAATAAGTATACATAGTAAAAAATGATCCATAGACAAGGTCAAAAGACAGATTGTTGGTGGGAGGGAGGGAATAATTTCCTATAAAAATTACTTCAAATTATTACATTAAAGGCCAATGACTCATTGAGTAAGTTGATGAGGAATAGAAACAGTCCACAGTAAAGGCAATACATTAAATGATTCTTAACAATTTAAAAAGGTGCCCAGTCTCAATCATTATAAGAGAAAATCTAATTAAATACAGAAAGTAAGGATTATTTTTCATGTTTCTAATTGGTTCAAAACACAAATGATAGATAATATACTCTATTAGAAGATCTATGGGAAAACAGGGAAATACACTGTCTTAGTCTCGTTTCTGCTGCTATAATAGAATGCCACAAACAGGGTAATTTGTAAAGAAAATAAATGTATCTCTCACAGTTCTGGAGGTTGGGAAGTCCAGGAGCATAGTGCTGGCATCTGGCAAGGGCCTTCTTACTGCATAATCCCATGATGTAAGGGCAGGTGTGCATGTGAAACAGAGAAAGTGGGGGCCAAACTCACTCTTTTATCAGGAACCCACTCCTTCAATAACTAATCTGCTACTGGGATAATGGCATTAATCCATCATGAGGGCGGAACCGTAATGACTTAATCATCTTTCAGATGTCCCCACCTTGTAATACTGTTATAATATTAATTACATTTTAACGTGAGTTTTGGAGGGAACATTCAACCACAGCAACAGTCTTAGTGGCAGGATAAATGGATGTAGCACCTACAGAAGGCATTTTAGCAGTGTCTTTTACAATGAGAACTGCATTAAGAAATTGAATATAAAATTGCAATGTAGTTGCATAAAGTTTCTCTTTAAAATTATAAATTTGAGAAGGATATTATTTAAGGACTCCTGATAAGAGAACATTTAAAATGATATGGCATTATCTGATATTTTGTTTCAATATACTAAAAAGATACTGTTTGTTTATGTATTTATTTATTTATAGCCAGAACCACCAAAGAAACCATCTAATTGGAGAAGAAAACATGAAGAATTCATTGCTACCATAAGAGCAGCTAAAGGCCTTGATCAGGCCCTCAAAGAGGGTGGCAAACTTCCTCCTCCTCCTCCACCTTCTTATGATCCTGGTATATGGAATATTGTTGACAGAAATGTTCATGTGGGAAGAAAATAATGATAGAGTTTTTGTAAATTTTAACTTGTTAAGCTTAACGTATAATCATGGAGTTTTATGAAGCATAATCTTTAAATGATTTGGTGTAAAACAGTGGTGGTAATCTAGTCATGTAGGCTTATAAAGACATTAATTTGGAACACAGAAGTGTATTATGTTTTTATTTTAATACTTTTATTTAAGCATAAGGCATTATAATATCGTTTAAAAATTATTATGATAACTATTAAATGTGAGTATTACAGCAAATATTTTAACCATGCTCACTGCGGATTGAAATGTAGTCATTCAGTAGGAGTCATGTAATTTTGTTGCCTGGTTCCTTGGTATCTTCTCATCTGGGATTGATAAAAAAAAAAAAAACGTAACTTTCCTAGAATGTGTAATTCATGTGGCTCAACTACATTTATGCCTTAAATTTGTATATTGTTAATTTTTTTTCATTGAGCACGTAAAAGTTGCTTGATTCATTGTTACTAAAAGCAAAGCAAGATTTTTGCAACCCTGTATGAGATACTGAGATACCAGAGCCCCCAGTGGCCTAATGGATAAGGCATTGGCCTCCTTAACGCTTGGGCTTTGAGATGCTGAGATACCGAAAGACTTAAAGTGACAAAGGTGACACTTTGACATTCGTTATTAGAGCAGCCTAAAGAGGTTGTTAATGTAACAGGGTAGCCACATTAATATTATGTTAGTACTCTAGATTGGGATTTATTTTCTAACAGAGAAAGTTCTTTAGCAAATCTAGATATGATCGTTTTTGACATTTTATTATAGAGGAGAGATATAGTATATTTACAGATATAATAAATATCGTAGATTTTATATGCCATTAGGTTTCTGTTGCAACAAATAAGCTATAGACAAATATATAAATGAATGAGCATGGCTGTGTTTCTGTAAAACTTCGTTTACAAAGACAGGCTACAGGCAGGCTGGATTTGGCCCATGGGCCATACTTCGTGAAACCCTGTTCTAGAGTATTAATAATTAACTTATATGAATGAATGTTTTTGGTATGCTTCAACTGATCCTGGGTCTCTTTTAATACTACCTTTATTTTCTTCATGAACTTGAGTTATCTCTCTGCTTTGAAGATATTTAGATATTGTGTCTTACTCTACGTAGCTACATTTCTCGTGTCTAATATAAGAGAGTGAGAGGGTACCAGTTCTTCGGGATCATTTGGGCTTTAGAAGTTTTTTTAATCTTTTGGGCCTGACAAAAACCGCTTATTTCTTTGTTATGAGAGGTTTAAGACCTACTCCAGTAGTAAGCAGGACGAATTCTTGAGCTGCAGATGAATATAAATTGTTAAGGGCAAACTCTCTATCAAAAAGTAAACCTGTTAAAATAAATTGTAAACCTGTTAAGATTCTTTTTTGACACTTCTAAATTTTTACATTTATTCCCAGTGTCTCATTTAGTTATTTTACAATGCTGTAAAATATGATTCTGGAATAATTTCAAAAGAAGTTTAATTTACAGTATGTTTTACACTTTGGGAAGATATTTTATCTTGGAAACATTTGCTGTTTCTTAAATTTGAATTATGTCAGTGAGATATATTTTAATCACTTCTTCCATCTGTTGAGACTTTTAAGAGAAAATAGCACTTTAAAGATAAGTAAACTATTTCTTGACAGTTTTCCATTAGATGAAATAAAAAATTTTAATAGATGAGCCTATATTTTAAAATATATTTTAATGTCACATATTATTACTTCCTAACTAGTCTGCTATATAAAATATATATCCATTATAAATGAAAACATAAAGGCGAAAAAGAAATAATGTTTTTCCTCTGCTTACTCTTTTGTACTAAGGATTTATCTTTTGTTTTTTTCCTTCACACATTTGATTCAAAGCTAGGAGAAAATTGGAATTCATGTGCCAGCAGACTTTTTCTTTAAGTCTTTACTGAGTTTAGACAAGTCAAACTGGGTAGTTATAAGGATATGGGAGTTTTTCTTATCAGACGTTATTACTTATATTTTTTGAATGACTCTGCATAGAAACTTAAGATTTTTTAATGTCCATTTCAAGTACTATGCTATTAATCTGTTTCTGTTTTTATCACTTATAGATTATATTCAGTGTCCATATTGTCAGAGGAGATTCAATGAAAATGCAGCTGATAGACATATAAATTTCTGTAAAGAACAGGCAGCACGTATTAGTAATAAAGGCAAATTTTCTACAGATACCAAAGGAAAACCAACTTCTCGGACACAGGTGATAAGTTCAGTTTTAATAATTGCTATAAATGAGAAAATAGCTCATTGACTTTCATAGATTATTGTTTATGCTTTTCATGACATTAGACTGTATTTTTCTCACCTGCTTTTATATATATATATATAGTTATATATATAGTTTTATATAACAGTTGTATACTTTTAGCTCTTTTATCTGTAAATCATTTCAAGCTAATTGTGTATAGTGTGAAGTAAGGGGCAACTGTTCCTTTTTTTCTGTGTGGATATTCTATTGTCTTAGCACGTTTTGTATATATACATACATAATATATAAAAAAACTATATATGTATACATGTTTTTTTTTTTTTTGAGACGGAGTCTCACTCTGTCACCGGGGCTGGAGTGCAGTGGCCGGATCTCAGCTCACTGCAAGCTCCGCCTCCTGGGTTCACGCCATTCTCCTGCCTCAGCCTCCCGAGTAGCTGGGACTACAGGCGCCCGCCACCTCGCCCGGATAGTTTTTTGTATATTTTAGTAGAGACGGGGTTTCACCGTGTTAGCCAGGATGGTCTCGATCTCCTGACCTCGTGATCCGCCCGTCTCGGCCTCCCAAAGTGCTGGGATTACAGGCTTGAGCCACCGCGCCCGGCCGTATACATGTTTTTAGATTGAATGAAAGAGCTTGTTATATATTCTTGGTCTTTTCTCAGATGTGTATTAAGAATATTTTCTCCCATCCTGTGACATGGCTTTTCATTTTCTTAAGGATGTCTTTTGAAGAGCAAAAATTTTAAAATGTGATTAAGTCCAATTTATTAATTCTTTACGATTTATGCTCCTTATGTTGTATCAAAGAAATCTTTGCCTGTACTAGGGTTGCAAAGATTTTTCTCCCATGTCTTCTATAAGTTTTATGTTTTTAGCTCTTACATCTATAAATCATTTTAGGCTAGTATTTGTGTATAGTGTGAAGTAAGGGGCAGGTTTTCCTTTTATTTTCTATGTGGATATTCTATTGTTTTAGCACAATTTGTTTAAAGGACTTTTCTTTCCCTGATGAATTACCGAGACACCTTGGTTGGAAATCAGTTGAATATAAATGTATGGGTGTATTTCAGGACATGCTGTTCAGTTCCATTGATTTATATCCCTGTCCTTTAGTCAATACCGCATTCTCACTATACTGAATAGTGAACCTTAATAAGTCTTAAAATCAAGTCGTCTAAATTTTCCTACTTGAATTCCTTTTAAAGTTTTCTTTGGCAAGCCAGGTGCAGTGGCTCACACCTGTAGTCCCAGCACTTTGGGAGGCCGAGGTGGGCAGATCACGATGTCAGGAGATCAGGACCATCCTGGCTAACATGGTGAAACCCCGTCTCTTATAAAAATACAAAAAATTAGCCGGGCATGGTGGCGGGCACCTGTAGTCCCAGCTGAGGGAGGCTGAGGCGGGAGAATGGTGTGAACCCAGGAGGATGAGCTTGCCGTGAGCCTAGATCGCACCACTGCACTCCAGCCTGGACGACAGAGCAAGACTCTGTCTCAAAAAAAAAAAAAAAAAAAAATTATCTTTGGCTATTCTTGATTTATGCTTATATATACATTTTATAATTGACTAGTCAACATCTACAAAAAATGACTTCTAGCATTTGACTGAGATTATATTAAATTCATAAATCAATTTGAGGAGAATTGACATTTTAACAGTATTGAATTGTTCAGTTCATGAACCTGCTATATTTTCTGATCATTTAGGTTTTTTTTTTTTTTTTTGAGATGGAGTCTTGCTCTGTCGCCCTGGCTGGAGTGCAGTGGCCGGATCTCAGCTCACTGCAAGCTCTGCCTCCCGGGTTTACGCCATTCTCCTGCCTCAGCCTCCGGAGTAGCTGGGACTATAGGCGCCCGCCACCTCGCCCAGCTAGTTTTTTTTTTTTGTATTTTTAGTAGAGACGGAGTTTCACCATGTTAGCCAGGATGGTCTCGATCTCCTGACCTCGTGATCCGCCTGTCTTGGCCTCCCAAAGTGCTGGGATTACAGGCTTGAGCCACCGCGTCCGGCCCATTTAGGTTTTATTTTAGCAGTGTTTTGTAGTTTATATTATATAGGTCATACACATATTTTGTTGGATTTTTCCAAATATATCATGTATATGGATGATCTTGTAAATGGAATTTTATTTTATTTCATTTTTAGTTGTTTAAAAAAACTGGATTTTTGTATATTAATCTTATACCCTGCTATTTTGCTAAATTCATTTACTAATAATAGTCTTCTTATAGATTTCTTAGGACTTTTCTATGTATACAGTCATATCACCTGTAAATAAGGACAGTTTTATTTTCTTCCCTCCAACCTTTTGGCTTTTATTTCTTTTTTGATATTTACTACATGGGCTAGACTAATGTTTAATAGAGGTAATGAGAGTGGACCTCCTTGCCTTGTTTTTCTGTTCTTAGGTGAAAAGCATTGTTTCTCACCATTGTGTATGATGTTCCATCAATTACTGAGGGAAATATGTTAAAATTATGACTTTTTTACATTTCTCTTTAGTTTTGCCTGCTTTTGATTCAAAATTTTGAATTTCTCTTATTGTTTGCATATGCACTTATAAATTGTTATGTCTTCCCCATTTATTGACCCTTTTATCATTATGAAGTGTTCCTTTTTGTCTGTGGCAATATTCTTTGTGTTGCAGTATGTTTCATGTGATAAGAATATAGCCATTTTAGCATAATTATGCTCACTTCTTTTCTCTCTGTTCCTTAACTTATGTATGTGTTTTTGCCTTGCTATAAATGGTTTTTGTATTTCTTTTTTTAAAATCAAATCTACTAACTTCATCTGGTTGGTCAAATTGCCTGTCATTTACATTTGATGCAATTATTGATTTGGTTATGTTTAGGTCTGTCATCTGTTTTCTCTTTTTGTAATTTTTTTAAAAAGTCATCATTTATTTTCCCTTTTGTATTCATAAGATTTCATTTTCTTTATTGGCTTTCTAGCTATAACTCTTTGCAGTTTTTAAAAGTGATTGCTCTAGGAATAAAAAATGCATCTTTGACTTACCCATATCTATGGATATTTTTATTTATCTCTGACCGGTTAGTGCTATTGTTTCATATATGTAACTCTAGACATTGTAAGCCTATCAGTACTCTTGATTTGTATTGTTATACTTACTGCCTTATTATATATATTTATTGAAATTATAAATTTGCAGATTATAGTTGTATATATTTATGGGGTAAAAAGTGATATTATGATTCATGAATGCAATGTGGAATGATGAAATCAAGCTAATTAACATACTGTCACCTCAAGTGCTTACCATTTTTTTGTGGTAAGAACATTTGAAAATGTTTTCTCTTTGCAATTTTGAAAGGTATGATACGTTATCATTTACGGTATTCACCATGCTATGCAGTATATCTCAAAATAAAGACCACAACAAAAACTTACGCCTTTGACCATCATCTTCTCCTTATTCTTTCCCCCCTTTCCCCCTCATTCTAGCCTCTGGTAACTACCATTCAGTTCTCTGCTGCTTAGAGTTCCATTGTTTTAGATTCTACATGTAAGTGAGGACATGTGGTATTCATATGCCTGTGCCTGGCTTAATTTCTCCAATTCCAATCCCTATAGTTCAGTCTTATTTATTATTATTATTATTTGATCCTTAACTACTAAATCTGCCACCTGTGTTCATTTGCAGTTAGTTTCTGTTGACATTTTTGCTAAATATGGATCATGTTTTCTGTTTCTTTGCTAGTAATGTTTGGTTGAAAACTAGACATCACATGGTAGGCTATTTATATATCAATTTCTGTTTTGTTTGTTTGCAAAGTGTTTTTACTTTCTTTCCTTTTTTAGGCGAGGAGCAGTAAGGAGTTCTAAGTGTAGGTGGTTAAATCCAGGGTGTACAGTGTAGGTTTTCCAGTGGTTTCCAGTCATCTGTTTTGTTGTAATTGCTATCTGTAGGATGGTTATATAGCCACTTCACTCCTCCAACATTGAGCTTGTAATTTGTTATTGTGTTTTTAATTTCTTGCAGTTGGCTGGCTATTTTTCTAATTTCTTGTTTTTTTATAGTTTGTAATTTTCTATTAATATATTCATAGTTTTCTCCTATTTCTTTAAATGTAGTACTCATAATTGTTGTAATGTGTGTCTGATAATTAATAGCAGTATCAGGTGACCTGTATGGATATGTTCCTTGTTTTTTTTTTTTCTCATTCAGGTTCCTTATATCCTTATTTCCCTGATTATTATTGACCTTTACCACTTGTTACAAGTAAAAAATTATTCATAATTATCGTTCATGCCTTCTTCCAGAGAAGATGTGTGCTTATTCCTTTTAGGTATCTATGAGTGTTATCAGTCTGGAAACATTTGAAATTAAATTATTGACTTAGTTTGCTTGACCAGCCTAATAATGCAAATTTATACAGCAAATCCATGTGATGTTCAGGTCGTTATTATAATCCCATATGCTTTGGCCTGGAAATTTCTTCTTTTCCTCTCATTTGACATTCAGTGCTTTTACAATGATTTCTTATTCTTTCCTGAGCATTTTTAGTTGTTAGTTGAAGGTTGGTCTAAATAGTAAATTCTACCATTTTGTCAGAAATGGATGTCCTGCAAGTTCTTTAGACTTTTTCCAATTTCATTAGTCATTAGTCTTTGTATAAATATTTTTGCGAGGAAATGTATGAGATTTGTGAGCAGCATAAAAACACAAAATAATAATTACCAAATAATAATGAATGAAAGAAATATGTTGAATATAATTGTATAAAATGATTTCATTCTCCTCATCATTAAAATTGATTTATATAAAATTATTGGTTGATAGAGTCATTCTGAAAGTCTTCATAATAGCACACAAAACTTGATTGATAGAGTCATTCTGAAAGTCTTTATGTACCAGTAGACTTTCAGCTTGATGTTGTAGAATAGACAGAATATAGCTCAGAAAGGAAGGAGTCAGATTATCTAGGTCAGGGAAACAGCAAGATACTGGGGGAGAGGTGAATAATGTTTTATACAAGTGGTATTCGGAAAGGAAACTAACCTGACTAGTTCTTGTTGAAAGTAATGGGAAATATTATAGGATATAGATAAGGTTGTTCTAGCTTCTGAATATCTCAGAAAATTCAACAATAAAATTTAGTAAAATAGTCGTAAGTCTTATATAGAGAGGGGAAAAGCAAAACGTTTTTTGGAGACATGTCCTGCCTAAGTATTTGTAAGCCATTAAGTTGTTAATAATTTCTATTATAAACATAAACATCTTTAGTCTCCATTATGTAATGCTACCAGAAACCTTTCTGCCTGTGTCCTGCCTAAAGACTTGACCACTCAATATGTAATAGGCCACATCAGCACACTTTGTTTATGCTAATCATTTTGCTCTTTTTTGATTATTTGCACAATTTGAGTGTTTCCTAATCTGATTTTATAAACTCTGTTTTTATAGACATACCTCTCATAGTTTGACAAATCTTTGTTAGATTTTTTTTTCCCTGTTGCTATAATTTTAAGTTTTTTTCTAATGTGTCTTTCTCTCTCCCTATTTATATAGTGGCCCAGAAGCCCTTTTAAACCAGAAGCACCTCTAAGATTTTTTTTTTTTTTTTTTCTTTTTTTTTTTTTTTTTTTTTTTTTTTATTTTTTTATTTTTTTATTTTTTTATTTTTTATTATACTTTAAGTTCTAGGGTACATGTGCATAACGTTTATATCATGTATAACTCCCCAATGCAATCCCTCCCTCCTCCCCCCTCCCCATGATAGGCCCCAGTGTGTGATGTTCCCCTTCCCGAGTCCAAGTGATCTCATTGTTCAGTTCCCACCTATGAGTGAGAACATGCGGTGTTGGTTTTCTCTTCTTGTGATAGTTTGCTAAGAATGATGGTTTCCAGCTGCATCCATGTCCCTACAAAGGACGCAAACTCATCCTTTTTGATGGCTGCATAGTATTCCATGGTGTATATGTGCCACATTTTCTTAATCCAGTCTGTCACAGATGGACATTTGGGTTGATTCCAAGTCTTTGCTATTGTGAATAGTGCCGCAATAAACATACGTGTGCATGTGTCTTTGTAGTAGAGTAATTTATAATCCTTTGGGTATATACCCAGTAGTGGGATGGCTGGGTCATATGGTACATCTAGTTCTAGATCCTTGAGGAATCGCCATACTGTTTTCCATAATGGTTGAACTAGTTTACAATCCCACCAACAGTGTAAAAGTGTTCCTATTTCTCCACATCCTCTCCAACATCTATTGTTTCCTGACTTCTTAATGATTGCCATTCTAACTGGTGTGAGATGGTATCTCATTGTGGTTTTGATTTGCATTTCTCTGATGACCAGTGATGACGAGCATTTTTTCATGTGTCTGTTGGCTGTATGGATGTCTTCTTTTGAGAAATGTCTGTTCATATCCTTTCCCCACTTTTTGATGGGGTTGTTTGTTTTTTTCTTGTATATTTGTTTGAGTTCTTTGTAGATTCTGGATATTAGCCCTTTGTCAGATGAGTAGGTTGCAAAAATTTTCTCCCATTCTGTAGGTTGCCTGTTCACTCTGATGGTAGTTTCTTTTGCTGTGCAAAAGCTCTTTAGTTTAATGAGATCCCATTTGTCAATTTTGGCTTTTGCTGCCGTTGCTTTTGGTGTTTTAGACATGAAGTCCTTGCCCATGCCTATGTCCTGAATGGTACTACCTAGATTTTCTTCTAGGGTTTTTATGGTATTAGGTCTAACATTTAAGTCTCTAATCCATCTTGAATTAATTTTCGTATAAGGGGTAAGAAAAGGATCCAGTTTCAGCTTTCTACTTGTGGCTAGCCAATTTTCCCAGCACCATTTATTAAATAGGGAATCCTTTCCCCATTTCTTGTTTTTGTCAGGTTTGTCAAAGATCAGATGGCTGTAGATGTGTGGTATTATTTCTGAGGACTCTGTTCTGTTCCACTGGTCTATTTCTCTGTTGTGGTACCAGTACCATGCTGTTTTGGTTACTGTAGCCTTGTAGTATAGTTTGAAGTCAGGTAGCGTGATGCCTCCAGCTTTGTCCTTTTGACCTAGGATTGTCTTGGCAATGCGGGCTCTTTTTTGGTTCCATATGAACTTTAAAGCAGTTTTTTCCAATTCTGTGAAGAAACTCATTGGTAGCTTGATGGGGATGGCATTGAATCTATAAATAACCTTGGGCAGTATGGCCATTTTCACGATATTGATTCTTCCTATCCATGAGCATGGTATGTTCTTCCATTTGTTTGTGTCCTCTTTGATTTCACTGAGCAGTGGTTTGTAGTTCTCCTTGAAGAGGTCCTTTACATCCCTTGTAAGCTGGATTCCTAGGTATTTTATTCTCTTTGAAGCAATTGTGAATGGAAGTTCATTCCTGACTTGGCTCTCTGCTTGTCTGTTACTGGTGTATAAGAATGCTTGTGATTTTTGCACATTAATTTTGTATCCTGAGACTTTGCTGAAGTTGCTTATCAGCTTAAGGAGATTTTGGGCTGAGACGATGGTTTTTCTAAATATACAATCATGTCATCTGCAAACAGGGACAATTTGACTTCTTCTTTTCCTAACTGGATACCCTTGATTTCTTTCTCTTGCCTGATTGCCCTAGCCAGAACTTCCAACACTATGTTGAATAGGAGTGGTGAGAGAGGGCATCCCTGTCTTGTGCCAGTTTTCAAAGGGAATTTTTCCAGTTTTTGCCCATTCAGTATGATATTAGCTGTGGGTTTGTCGTAAATAGCTCTTATTATTTTGAGGTACGTTCCATCAATACCGAATTTATTGAGCGTTTTTAGCATGAAGGGCTGTTGAATTTTGTCAAAAGCCTTTTCTGCATCTATTGAGATAATCATGTGGTTCTTGTCTTTGGTTCTGTTTATATGCTGGATTACGTTTATTGATTTGCGAATGTTGAACCAGCCTTGCATCCCAGGGATGAAGCCCACTTGATCATGGTGGATAAGCTTTTTGATGTGCTGCTGAATCCGGTTTGCCAGTATTTTATTGAGAATTTTTGCATCGATGTTCATCAGGGATATTGGTCTAAAATTCTCTTTTTTTGTTGTGTCTCTGCCAGGCTTTGGTATCAGGATGATGTTGGCCTCATAAAATGAGTTAGGGAGGATTCCCTCTTTTTCTATTGATTGGAATAGTTTCAGAAGGAATGGTACCAGCTCCTCCTTGTACCTCTGGTAGAATTCAGCTGTGAATCCATCTGGTCCTGGACTTTTTTTCGTGGGTAGGCTATTAATTGTTGCCTCAATTTCAGAGCCTGTTATTGGTCTATTCAGGGATTCAACTTCTTCCTGGTTCAGTCTTGGGAGAGTGTAAGTGTCCAGGAAATTATCCATTTCTTCTAGATTTTCTAGTCGATTTGCGTAGAGGCATTTATAGTATTCTCTGATGGTTGTTTGTATTTCTGTGGGGTCGGTGGTGATATCCCCTTTATCATTTTTTATTGCGTCTATTTGATTCCTCTCTCTTTTCTTCTTTATTAGTCTTGCTAGCGGTCTGTCAATTTTGTTGATCTTTTCAAAAAACCAACTCCTGGATTCATTGATTTTTTGGAGGGTTTTTTGTGACTCTATCTCCTTCAGTTCTGCTCTGATCTTAGTTATTTCTTGCCTTCTGCTAGCTTTTGAATGTGTTTGCTCTTGCCTCTCTAGTTCTTTTAATTGTGATGTTAAAGTGTCAATTTTAGATCTTTCCTGCTTTCTCTTGTGGGCATTTAGTGCTATAAATTTCCCTCTACACACTGCTTTAAATGTGTCCCAGAGATTCTGGTATGTTGTATCTTTGTTCTCATTGGTTTCAAAGAACATCTTTATTTCTGCTTTCATTTCGTTATGTACCCAGTAGTCATTCAGGAGCAGGTTATTCAGTTTCCATGTAGTTGAGCGGTTTTGATTGAGTTTCTTAGTCCTGAGTTCTAGTTTGATTGCACTGTGGTCTGAGAGACAGTTTGTTATAATTTCTGTTCTTGTACATTTGCTGAGGAGTGCTTTACTTCCAATTATGTGGTCAATTTTGGAATAAGTGCGATGTGGTGCTGAGAAGAATGTATATTCTGTTGATTTGGGGTGGAGAGTTCTATAGATGTCTATTAGGTCCGCTTGGTGCAGAGATGAGTTCAATTCCTGGATATCCTTGTTAACTTTCTGTCTCGTTGATCTGTCTAATGTTGACAGTGGAGTGTTGAAATCTCCCATTATTATTGTATGGGAGTCTAAGTCTCTTTGTAGGTCTCTAAGGACTTGCTTTATGAATCTGGGTGCTCCTGTATTGGGTGCATATATATTTAGGAGAGTTAGCTCTTCCTGTTGAATTGATCCCTTTACCATTATGTAATGGCCTTCTTTGTCTCTTTTGATCTTTGATGGTTTAAAGTCTGTTTTATCAGAGACTAGGATTGCAACCCCTGCTTTTTTTTGTTCTCCATTTGCTTGGTAGATCTTTCTCCATCCCTTATTTTGAGCCTATGTATGTCTCTGCATGTGAGATGGGTCTCCTGAATACAGCAGACTGATGGGTCTTGACTCTTTATCCAGTTTGCCAGTCTGTGTCTTTTAATTGGAGCATTTAGTCCATTTACATTTAAGGTTAATATTGTTATGTGTGAACTTGATCCTGTCATTATGATATTAACTGGTTATTTTGCTCATTAGTTGATGCAGTTTCTTCCTAGCCTCGATGGTCTTTACATTTTGGCATGTTTTGCAATGGCTGGTACCGGTTGTTCCTTTCCATGTTTAGGGCTTCCTTCAGGGTCTCTTGTAAGGCAGGCCTGGTGGTGACAAAATCTCTAAGCATTTGCTTATCTGTAAAGGATTTTATTTCTCCTTCACTGATGAAACTTAGTTTGGCTGGATATGAAATTCTGGGTTGAAAATTCTTTTCTTTAAGAACATTGAATATTGGCCCCCACTCTCTTCTGGCTTGTAGAGTTTCTGCCGAGAGATCTGCTGTTAGTCTGATGGGGTTCCCTTTGTGGGTAACCCGACCTTTCTCTCTGGCTGCCCTTAAGATTTTTTCCTTCATTTCAACTTTGGTGAATCTGGCAATTATGTGTCTTGGAGTTGCTCTTCTGGAGGAGTATCTTTGTGGCGTTCTCTGTATTTCCTGAATTTGAATGTTGGCCTGCCCTACTAGGTTGGGGAAGTTCTCCTGGATGATATCCTGAAGAGTGTTTTCCAACTTGGTTCCATTTTCCCCCTCACTTTCAGGCACCCCAATCAGACGTAGATTTGGTCTTTTTACATAATCCCATACTTCTTGCAGGCTTTGTTCATTTCTTTTTCTTCTTTTTTCTTTTGGTTTCTCTTCTCGCTTCATTTCATTCATTTGATCCTCAATCGCTGATACTCTTTCTTCCAGTTGATCGAGTCGGTTACCGAAGCTTGTGCATTTGTCACGTATTTCTCGTGTCATGGTTTTCATCTCTGTCATTTCGTTTATGATCTTCTCTGCATTAATTAGTCTAGCTGTCAATTCTTCCACTTTTTTTTCAAGATTTTTAGTTTCTTTGCGCTGGGTACGTAATTCCTCCTTTAGCTCTGAGAAGTTTGATGGACTGAAGCCTTCTTCTCTCATCTCGTCAAAGTCATTCTCTGACCAGCTTTGATCCGTTGCTGGCGATGGGCTGCGCTCCTTTGCAGGGGGAGATGCGCTCTTATTTTTTGAATTTCCAGCTTTTCTGCCCTGCTTTTTCCCCATCTTTGTGGTTTTATCTGTCTCTGGTCTTTGATGATGGTGACGTACTGATGGGGTTTTGGTATAGGTGTCCTTCCTGTTTGATAGTTTTCCGTCTGACAGTCAGAAGGACTGTCTGTTGGTCTGTTGGAGATTGCTTGAGGACCACTCCAGACCCTGTTTGCCTGGGTATCAGCAGCAGAGGTTGCCAAAGATAGAATATTGCTGAGCAGCGAGTGTACCTGTCTGATTCTTCCTTTGGAAGTTTCCTCTCAGGGATGACTCCACCCTGTGAGGTGTGGGGTGTCAGACTGCCCCAGTGGGGGATGTCTCCCAGCTAGGCTACTCAGGGGTCAGGGACCCACCTGAGCAGGCAGTCTGTCCGTTCTCGGATCTCAACCTCCGCGTTGGGAGATCCACGGCTCTCCCCAAAGCTGTCAGACAGAGTCGTTCGCCTCTGCACCGCCCCCGCTGCTTTCCCTATTGGACCTCAGCTGTGGGCTGTCCCCAGAGGTGGAGTCTACAGAGACAGGCAGGTTTCCTTGAGCTGCTGTGAGCTCCACCCAGTTCGAGCTTCCCAGCGGCTTTGTTTACCTACTTAAGCCTCAGCAATGGCGGGCGCCCCTCCCCCAGCCTCGCTGCTGCCTTGCGGATAGATCGCCGCAGACGGCTGTGTTAGCAGTGAGGGAGGCTCCGTGGGCGTGGGACCCTCCCGGCCAGGTGTGGGATATATTCTCCTGGTGTGCCTGTTTCCTTAAAGCGCAGTATTGGGGTGGGAGTTACGCGATTTTCCAGGTGTTATGTGTCTCAGTTCCCCTGGCTAGGAAAACGGATTTCCTTCCCCCTTGCGCTTCCAGGTGAGGCGATGCCTCGCCCTGCTTCAGCTCACGCTGGTCAGGCTGCAGCAGCTGACCAGCACCGATTGTCCGGCACTCCCTAGAGAGATGACCCCAGTACCTCAGTTGAAAATGCAGAAATCACCGGTCTTCTGTGTTACTCGCGCTGGGAGTTGGAGACTGGAGCTGTTCCTATTCGGCCATCTTGCTCCACCCCCCTCCGCACCTCTAAGATTTTAAAAAATCAGTATCATGATATGGTTCATCTCCCAAAGTCTCATAGACATTTGTTAATTTGAAAGACATTTACTGAAGGTTTCAGTTTTCTATTTTTCAGATGCTGGCATAATAGTGCAAAATGTACATGCTACTTTTTTTGTGTGATCCTTTATCAAGATTTAACTTTTTAAAAATTCACATGCAGAGTTAGAAGGATATAATGTTTGACTTCAGAATTGATTTTAGCTAGCGGTTTTTGGTAGTAGTGCATCTTAAATTTTATATTGATTATTGGTTATAAAATATGATTTGATTTTTGAAAATGATGTTTAAAACCAATTTTTCACATGAAATCTTGAACCGTATTGGGCTAAATTCCAAGCACATATGCAAGTAAGATTTTCACCTTACGGTTGAAGCATTGGGCTAGAACCAGCATGAGTGTAAATTCCTGCTCTGTTGTGAAGTTGGGGCATAACCCTGGGCAAGTTCATTTCTTGCTATTGAAGCAGGTGATCAGTAAAATACTTTATTATAGTCAGGTAACTGAGCAAAATTTGGCTCAAAAAGAGAAAGTAAAATAAAATTAATAAAGATATCTCTTTAGACAAGTAGAGAAATATAAAAATCCAAGATAAGCTGAAATATCTTGACTTATGTCAATCCATACTCCATTAATTTAAGGTGGTCTGGTGAGGATAGTGAAGCCAGAATTAGCTCTTTCTCTTCATATCGGGGAAATCCATAAGGCAGCTGTTGTAAAACTTGTTCAGGTAATAGGTCATCTTATGATTTTTATCAGTAGGAAATATGGCTGAATTATATATATGGAATATAAAACCACATCTAGGAACATGTAAAAATCTTAACCTTTAAAGCTGCACCACCAAGTGAGCATCACCAGCTGTTTCTAAGTTTTTCTACTAATGTTTATTTGGTGATTACAATCTTAACTTTGAGGAAGTATTTTCCATTAGACCTTTTTTCTTTTTCCTGTGAACTGGAAAAGTTGCTGTTAGTTTGTTTTAGCAGTGGAACATCTGAGAGGGAGTCTATTTTAGAAAACTTTCGAGGTGACATATTTTAATCCATACTTCCTCAATTTGTATAATTCAGTAGCTAATAAAAAGACTGTTCATTTAAGGGAATGTGAGCTATTTCCAATTTTTTTTTTTACTGTGGTATAATACATGTAGCAGGAACTTTACCATCTTAATCATTTTTGAGAGTACAATTCAGTGTGTACTTACAAGTGTATCTCAATACATTAATGATGTGCAACCATCATCACCATTCATCTCCATAACTCTTTTCATCTTATAAGACCGAAATCCTAAACCCAAAGAATGTTAAGTTTTGAACCACTAGTTTACAATCCATAATCAAAAAGTGATGTTGATTAAAAAATTTTTTTTCATTATTTTAGTATAAGCCACCCGCACTTAAAAAGTCAAATTCTCCTGGAACTGCATCATCAGGATCTTCACGATTACCGCAGCCAAGTGGCACTGGCAAAACTGTTGTAGGTAATGATAGCCGTAAAGCAACTTGATTTGTTTTTAAAACCATGTTGGCAGAGCAGGAAATAAAGATAGTGGTCTATTTTGGAGTATTAAGATAGATTTATAATTAAGAAGAGATGTAAAAGATAAGTAATTATTTCTGAAAATAAGATAACTTTGAGTAGTTTCTACTTTTAACTTTTTTTTTTTTTTTGAGACAGAGTGTTGCTCTGTCGCCCAGGCTGGAGTGCAGGGTGCAGTGTCGGCTCACTGCAACCTCCGCCTCCCAGGTTTGAGTGATTCTCCTGCCTTAGCCTCCTGAGTAACTAGGACTATAGGCGGGTGCCACCATGCCCACCTAATTTTTTGTATTTTTAATAGAGATGGGGTTTCACCAAGTTAGCCAGGATAGTCTCAATCTCCTGAACTTGTGATCCCCCAACCTCAGCTTCCCAAAGTGCTGAGATTACTGGCGTGAGCCACCACGGTGCCTGGCCATTTATTTTGTTGTTTTTTCAGCTTAAATGTTTGCCCCAGATGTTGTTATTGATGTACCATCTGTTTAGAATAGTCAGCCCAGTACTTTTTTGATTCTTTGATCCAGAATTTTCCTCTCATTTTACACTAGCTCTTCATAGCTTTCTGAACTTGGCAATTGTTCTTGGTAGACAAATACTTAATAGTTAGAAGAAGATATGGACCACTGATATGTACCTTTATTTATATATAAATTATAAGAAAAGAAATTTAGAAATTAGAAATGAAGGATGCTGTATGTTGTCCCCTGGAAATGCCATTTAAAAGTCTTCAATGAAAACTTGATTTATAGTTACAGAGATTATTACAAAATCATTGTTTTCTTTGTTAGATGCTCTGTTTTATGTAACTTTTTTTTATAGTATTGTTAAAAATAATGCTTTTTTATTATAAGGTGTGCCTTCAGGCAAAGTGTCTTCAAGTAGCAGCTCTTTGGGAAACAAACTTCAGACCTTATCTCCCTCTCATAAAGGGATAGCAGCCCCTCATGCAGGGTAAGTCTACATTGGATATAATTATTAGTGGTATATAATTAAATGATACTAAAGTTTTATTATGTTTTGATAATTGCTTTTTCATTAATCTGCATTTCCTAAGTTCATTTGTCTTTTAACATTTTTCTGGTCAGGAGCACACTCACTGCTGTTGAGTAGCTAAATTTGTATAATCATTTATACAAATTATAGAAAATAATCCGGTATCAAAAGCCTTAGAAATCATAACTTAAATTGAATAATTTTACTTCTGAGAATTTAGTATAAGGAAATAAATTGATATGTTGAAGATTTTTATACTAGCTATAATTTACTAAGCACTATGTATCAGGCACTGTACTAGACATTTTGCATATATTTTTGTTAAAACCACTTCATAATCAAGAGATAAGATCAGAGAAGCTCAGTTTGCTCAAAGCCACATAGCTGTTAAAGTTAGAAGCAATACATAAATTGGGATCTCTTTGACTGTAAACATTAGACTCTTTTCACGTTTTTATTATAATGTTAAAAATAAATCACCAAAATGTCTATCTTTGTTTGAATAGTAAATTATGAAAATCTATAAAGGGGTATTTTGCAAATATAGTATGTATATACATTTTAATAAGGTGATTCTGTTAAGAGAAAAGTGTTAGCTACTAAACTCCATGTATAGTATGATAGAAACAGTGGGGTGATTCTCTTAATTTAATACTTTTTTATATTTTTCTACAGTTATATTTACATGGCTTTTAATGAAGTATATAAACTTTCAATAGTAATGGGAAAAATTGTAACAGTGGAGATATTAATATAAGGCCATATATTTTTAGAAATTTACCTATTTTGTATTTTGATATATCAGAAAATTAAGGGATTGCTACTGGACCATTAGAATGAAGGTGTATGTCTATATCTTTACATATACTGGTACAGTTGATTAATGAAATACAGCACACATTATTTTCTTTTTTTAATTTTAACTTTTAATTTCAGGGATACAAGTGCAGGTTTGTTACATAGGTAAACTTGTGTCATAGGGGTTTGTTGTATGGATTATTTCATCATCCAGGTATTAAGCCTAGTACCCATCAGTTATTTTTCCTGATCCTCTCTCTCCTCTTACCCTCCATCCTCCAAAAGGCTCCAGTATGTGTTTTTCCCCTCTATGTGTCCATGTAGTCTCATAATTTAGCTTCCACTTATAAGTGAGAACATGCAGTATTTGGTTTTCTGTTCCTGTGTTAGTTTCCTAAGGAAAATGGCCTCCAGCTCCATTCATGTCCCTTCAAAGGACGTGATCTAATTCCTTTTTATGGCTGCATAGTATTCCATGGTATTTATGTACCACATTTTCTTTATCCAGTATATCATTGATGGACATTTAGGTTAATTCCCTGTCTTCAGTATTACGAATAGTGCTGCAATGAACATATGTGTGTGTCTATATAATAGAATTATATATGTTCCTTTGGGTATATACTCAGTAATGGGATTGCTGGGGCAAATGGTAGTTCTGTCTTTAGGTCTTTGAGGAATTGTCACACTGTCTTTCACAGTGGCTGAAGTAATTTACATTCCCATCAACAATGTATAAGCATTCTTTCTTCTCCACAACCTCACCAGCATCTGTTATTTTTTGTCTTTTTAACAGCAGCCATTCTGACTATTGTGAGATAATACCTCATTGTGGTTCTGATTTGCATTTCTCTAGTGATCGGTGATGTTGAGCTTTTTTCATATGACTGTTGACTGCATGTATGTCTTCTTTTGAAAAGTGTCTGTTCATGTCCGTTGTCCACTTTTTAATGGGATTGTTTGTTTTTTTCTTGTAAGTTTCTTTTTTTCTTGTAAGTTTGTTTAACTTTGTAAGCTTGTTTGTTAAATTATAGATGCTGGATATTAGACCTTTGTTGGATGCATAATTTGCAAAAATTTTCTCCCATTCTGTAGGTTTTCTGTTTACTCTGTTGATAGTTTCTTTTGCTGTGCAAAAACTCTTTAGTTTAATTAGAGCCCATTTGTCCATTTGTGTTTTGTTGCAATTGCTTTTGGCATCTTCATTATAAAATCTTTGCTGCTGCCTATGCCCTGAATGGTATTGACTAGGTGTCTTCCAGGATTTTTATAGTTTTCGGTTTTACATTAGTCTTTAATCCATCTTGTGTTAATTTTTGTATATGGTGGAAGGAAGGGATCCAGTTTCAATCTTCTGCATATTGCTAGCCAGTTATCCCAGCACCTTTTATTAAATAGGGAATTATTTTTCCATTGCTTATTTTCGTCAGATTTGTCAAATATCAGATAGTAGTAGGTGTGTGGTCCTACTTCTGGACTCACTATTCTGTTCCACTGGTCTGTGTTCCAGTACCATGCTGTTTTGGTTACTGTAGCCCTGTAGTATAGCTTGAAGTCAGGCAGCATGATGCCTCCAGCATTGTTCTTTTTGCTTAGAATTGCCTTGGTTAGTTTGACTCATTTTTTATTCTATATTAATGTTGAAATAGTTTTCTCTGGTTCTGTGAAGAATGTCACTGATAGTTTAATGGGAATAGCATTGAATCTAGAAATTGCTTTAGGCAGTATCGCCATTTTAATGATATTGATTCTCCCTATCCATGAGCATGGAATATTTTTTCATTTATTTGTGTCATCTTTAATTTCTTTGAGCACTGGCTTGTAGTCCTCCTTGTATAGATCTTTCACCTCCCCAGTTACCTGTATTCTTAGGTATTTTATTCTTTTTGTGGCAGTTGTGAATGGGAGATTGTTCCTGATTAGGCTTTCTGCTTAACTGTTGTTAGTGTATAGGAATGCTAGTGATTGTTGCACATTGATTTTGAATCCTGAGACTTTGCTAAAGTTGCTTATCAGGTTAAGAAGCTTTTGAGCTGATAGAATGGGGTTTTCTAGATATAGGATCATGTCATCTGCCATCAGGGATAGTTTGACTTCCTCTCTTCCTATTGGGAAGCCCCTTTATTTCTTTCTCTTGCCTGATTGCACTGGCTAGAATTTCCAATACTATGTTGAATAGGAGTGATGAGAGAGGGCATCTTTGTCTTGTGCAAGTTTTTGAGGGAGAATACTTCCAACTTTTGCCCATTCAGTATGGTGTTGGCTGTGGATTCATCATAAATGGCTCTTATTATTTTGAGGTATGTTCCTGCAATACCTAGTTTATTGAGAGTTTTTAACATGAAGGGATGTTGAATTTTATTGAAAACCTTTTCTTCATCTGTTAAGATAATCATATGGTTTTTGTCTTTAGTTCTGTGGTGATGAATAGCATTTATTAATTTGCATATGCAGAATCAACTTTGCATCCCAGGGGTGAAGCTTACTTGATCCTGGTGGATAAGCTTTTTGATGTGCTGCTGGATTTGATTGGCTAGTAGTTTGTTGAGGATTTTTGCATTGATGTTTATCGAGGTTATTGGCCTGAAGTTTCCTTTTTTTGTTGTATCTCTGCCAGGTTTTGGTATCAGGGCGATGCTGGCTTCATAGAATGAGCTAGAGTCGAGTCCCTCCTTAATTTTTTGGAATAATATCAGTAGGAATTGTACCAGTTCTTTGTACATCTAGTAGAATTCAGCTGTGAATCCATCTGGTCCTGGGCTTTTTTTTGGTTGGTAGGCTATTTATTACTGCCTCAGTTTCAGAACTCATTATTTGTCTGTTCAGGGATTCAGTTTCTTCCTGGTTCAGTCTTGGGAGGGTGTATGTGTCCAGAAATGTATCCATTTCTTCTAGATTTTCTAGTTTATGTGTATTGAGCTGTTCATAATATTCTCTGATGACTTGTATTTCTATGGGGTCAAGTGGTAATATCCCTCTTGTCATTTCTGATTGTGTTTATTTGAATACTCTCTATTTTCTTCTTTTTAGTGTAACTAGCAGCCTATATTTTATGAATTTTTTTAAAAAACAGCTCCTAGATTCGTTGATCTTTTGAATGGTTTTTCATGTATCTTCTTCAGTTTAGCTCTGATTTTGACTGTTTCTTGTCTTCTGCTAGCTTTGTGATTTGTTTGTTCTTGGTTTTCTAGTACTTTTAGTTGTGATCTTAGGTTGTTAACTTGAGATCTTTCTAACTTTTGATGTGGACATTTAGTCCTATAAATTTCCCTCTTCACAGTACCTTAGCTGTGTTCTAGAGATTCTGGTATGTTGTTTCTTTGTAGTCTATAGTTTCAAAGAACTTCCTGATTTCTGCCTTAATTTCATTATTTATCCAAAAATCATTCAGGAGATTATTCAGTTTCTATGTAGTTGTATGGTTTTGAGTTAATTTCTTAATCTTGATTTCTAATTTAATTGTTCTGTGATTTGAGATAATATTTGTTATGATTTCAGTTCTTTTGCTTTTACTGAGGATGTTTTACATCCAATTATTTGATCACTTTTATTTTATTTTATTTTTGAGATGGAGTTTCACTATGTCACCCAGGCTATAGTGCCATGGCATGGTCTTGGCTCACTGCAACCTCTGCCTCCTGGGTTCAAGCAATTCTTCTGCCTCAGCCTCTTGACTAGCTGGAATTACAGGGATGTGCCATCACACCTGGCTAATTTTTGTATTTTTAGTAGAGATGGGGTTTCCCCATGTTGGCCAGGCCAGTCTCGAAGCCCTAACCTCAGGTCATCTGCCTATATTGGCCTCCCAAAGTGTTGGGATTACTGGAGTGAGCCACTGCACCAGGCCCATGTGATCAATTTTAGAGTATGTACCAGATGGTGATGAGAACACTGTATTCTGTTGTTTTGGAGTATAGAGTTCTGTAAATATCTATCAGGTCCATTTGATCCAGTGCTGAGTTCACATCCTAAATATATATTTGTTAATTTTCTGTCTTGATAATCTGTCTAATATTGTCAGTGAGGTGTTAAAGTCTCTCACTATCATTGTGTAAGAGTCTTAAGTCTCATTGAAGGTCTCTAAGAACTTGGTTTATGAATCTGAGTACTCCTGTGTTGGGTGCGTTTGTATTTAGGATAGTTAACTTTGATTGTCAAATTGAACCCTTTACCATTATGTAATACCCTTCTTTTTGTTGGTGTAAAGTCTGTTTTGTCAGAAATTAGGATTACAACCCCTGCTTTTTTCTGTTTTCCATTTATTTGGTAAATTTTTCTCCATCCCTTTATTTTGATCCCATGTGTATCATTGCATGTGAGATGGGTCTCTTGAAGACAGCATACCAATGGGTCGTGGTTCTTTATCACACTTGCCACTCTGTGTCTTTTAATTGTGTCATTTAGCCCATTTACATTTAAGATTAGTATTGATGCGTGTGGGATTTGATCCTGTCATAATGATGCTAGCTGGTTATTTTGCAGACTTGTTTATGTAACTAAGTTTTATAGTATTACTGGTCTGTGTACTTCATTGTGTTTTTGTAGTGGCTTGTAATTGTCTTTTCTTTCCATATTTAGTACTTCCTTCAGGAGCTCTTGTAAGGCAGGTCTGGTGGTAACAAATTCCCACAGCATTTGCTGGTCTGAAAAAGATTTTATTTCTCCTTCTCTTATGAAGCTTAGTGTGGCCTGATATGAAATTTTGGGTTGGAATTTCTTTTCTTTAAGAATGTTAGCCAGGTGTGGTGGCTCATCCCTGTAATACCAGCACTTTGGGAGACGGAGGTGAGTGGATCACCTGAGATCAGGAGTTCAAGACCAGCCAGACCAATGTGGTGAAACCCTGTCTCTATTTAAAAAAAAGAAAAAAAAAAAAAACTTAGCCAGGTGTGGTTCTGCATGCCTGTAGTCCCAGCTATTTGGGAGTCTGAGGCAAGGGAATTGCTCAAACCCAGGGGGCAGAGGTTGTAGTGAGCTGAGATCATGCCATTGCACTCCAGCCTGGGCGACAGAGTGAGACGCCATCCCCCGCCCCCAAAAAAAGGAATGTTAAATATTGGTTCCCAATATCTTCCGGCTTGTAGGGTTTCCACTGAGAGGTCTGCTGTTATTCTGATGTGCTTTCCTGTGTAGGTGACCTGGCCTTTTCTCTCTAGCTGCCTTTAACACTTCTTTCATTTCAGTCTTGGAGAATCTGATGATTATGTGTCTTGTGGGTGATCATCTCATGAGTATCTTACTGGGGTTCTCTACATTTCCTGAGTTTGAATGTTGGCCTGTCTAGCTAGGTTAGGAAAGTTTTCATGGATGACATCCTGAAATATTTTTTCAAATTGATACCATTCTCCTCATCTCTTTCGGATATACCAGTCAGTCATAGATTTGGTCTCTTTATATAATGTCATACTTCTTGGAGCTTTTGTTCCTTCATTTTCATTCTTTTTTTCTCTATTCTTGTCAGCGTGTCTTATTTCAGAAAGCCAGTCTTCAAGCTCTGAGATTCCTTCTTTGCTTGGTCTCTTCTGCTATTAATACTTGTGATTCCATTATGAAATTCTTGTAGTGTGTTTTTCATCTCTATCAGGTTTGTTATGTTCTTCTCTATATTGGCTGTTTCATCTGTCTACCCCTGCAATGTTTTATCATGATTTTTAGCTTCCTTTCATTGGATTACAATGTATTGCTTTAGCTCAGTGAACTTCGTTCCTGTCCATATCCTGAATTCTGCTTGTTTCATTTCAGCTGTCTCAGCCTCAGCCTGATTCTGAACCCCTGTTGGAGAGGTGATGTGGTCACTTGGAGGAAAAGAGGACACTCTGGCTTTTTGAGTTTTCAGCATTCTTGTGCTGATTCTTTCTCATCTTTGTGAGCTTACCTAACTTGAGTCTTTGAGGTTGCTTACCTTCAGATGGGTTTGTTTTTTTGAACAAGTCTGACCACTTTTCCACAGGGCTGCTTGTATATACTAGGTGTCCACTCTAGTCACTAGTCACCCTGGATTTTTCAGTAGCTGGAGGTATCACCAGTGAAGGCTATAAATCAGCCAAGGTAGCGGCCTGCCCCTCCTCCTGGGAGCTTCGTTTTAGGGAGGCCTCAAACCTCTGTCAGCCGTAGAACACCTCTGGGTGTGGTTGGAGACCCCAGTTGGGAGCTCTACCTGGTGATGAGGAATGGGACTGGGAGCCTGCTTAAAAAAGCAGTCTGACCACATTTTCATGGGACCACTGTGATGTGCTGGGGTACCACTTCCACCCATGGGTCAGCATGGTCTCTCCAAACCCAAGACTGGAACTGCTGAGTTGCCCAAAGAGCAAAGATGGTGGCCTGCACACCCTATGGGAGTTCTATCCCAGGGACTCTGCAAATCTCTGTAGGCCAGAGAACACCAGCAGGGCTGGCTGGAGGTCCCAGTTGGGAGGTTCTTTCCAGTGAGGAGGGGCAGTATTGGGGACCTATTTAAAGAAGCAGTGTGGCCACAATTTGCTGGAGCAGCTGTGCTGTGCTGGGGTACCGCTTTCATCATGGTTGCCTTTAGCTCTCCAAAGCCTGCTGGTTGGAATAGCTAAGTCACCCAAACAGCAGTGATGGCAGCCTACCCCTCCCTCTGGGAGCTCTGTCCCAGGCAATTTTCAAATCTCTGTGGGCCGGAAAATACCAGCAGGGATGGCTGGAGGTCCTGGTTGTGAGGTCCTGCCCAGTGAGGAGGAACGGATTGGGAACTGGCTTAACCAGCAGTCTGACCACATTTTGGTAAAGCAGTTGTACTGTGCTGGGGGATCCTCTCTGCCCCTGGTTGGTTTGTACTCTGCAAAGCCTGCAGAACAGCTGAGTTACCCAAACAGGAAAGATGGCAGCCCGTCCCTTCCCCTGGGAGTTCCATTCCAGGTAGACTCAAAACTGCTACTAGTGGCTGGCTGGAATTCCAAGCCAGTGGGTCTTATCCTATGAGGTGTTATGAAAGTGAGACCTGCAGATCATCCTTACTTGGTCCCCTTGATTCAGCCTTTTTCTTAAGGATATGTACGGGGGTCTAACATCCTGCTTTGCTGGAGTTGCAGTTACTTTTGCTGGGAAGTTTGGAGTTCCTGGGTCTTCACATGTGCCTGAGCAGCTGCTTTGCCAAGATTCCCCGTATCTATATGTCAGACTGAAGGCCTTAATGGAGTGGCTTCACGGAACTGTGGTTTCCCAGGATCACACGTTCACTCACCACTTCCTGGGCCAGGGAGGTTCCCCTTGCTCTGTGTCACTCCAAGGTGGGCTGTCATCCTGCCTCTCTTTTCTTTGTTCTCCATGGGTCAAGTTGTTTCCTTGATTAGTCCCAATGCAAGTACATGGATGTTACAGATGAAGGTACTGTATTTACTCACCCCTTTTCATGTTATTTTCAAGTATAAGTTATATGTGGCTCACATTCATTTTGTTTTTTATGTGGGAAATATATACAAAGATATCTGTCAAATGACAGTAACTACCTTTTACTTCTCAACTCAGACTACATAGAAAATGGAAGACCTAAAGGAATATAATATAATTATTATTATATAAAAGGAATATATAAATCAACAATATCTTATGAGATAAGTGATTTTTCTTACTGTTGTGCTTCCAAAAAGAAGAGACAGGCTATCCATAAGAAAGAGACAGATTATCAGTAGATCAAGTAGTTGAAAAGTAAAACATTTTTATCTTTTAATGGTAAGAAACTGATCTGATTTATTTTCTTCTCCAATGAGTTGACTCATTGGATGGTTAAGTGAAGTATAGACATAACAGTTTGTGCTTTAATTTTGCAGTCATTTTACCATATCACAGAGAATTGGCCTCCATGTTAGGTAATAATGTTTGTTCATAGTGTTGTTTATAGTTTCACTTACAGTTGATCATAGATTAAAAGCTGACATTTTTCAGTATTTCTATAGTACTGGCAGTTTTGTCAATTGGCAATATTAAATTGTACTGACACAGTATTCCTAGATAGGGCGTGTAAAGCTGGCTGGTATAATGAAGAGAGGCGCTGACCTTGCAGTTAGAAGACTAGATTTCTACATCATACTCTGCCACTAAATAGCTTTGGGCATGTATCTCTTTGTCATGCTGTGACATGTTGTCTGACTGTGACAACATCTGTGACTCTGCTTAGACCTGGACAATTGATCCAAGAAAATCTGACCAACATACCTGGTTAGTAATGGAAAATACGCTTTTGCCAGCAAGCAGAGATTTTGAGTACAATAATTTTGTCAGTTGTGCATTGCTTATAATGCCATGAAGAGTACATAACTTTTTTTGGCTGTCCCACATCATATTTAACTTTCAATCATCTGTTCAAATTCTGATTGTCCATTCTGTATAAGATCCTTACAGATTAAAGGGAGATTTCCAGCTACTGGAAAGAGAGTGGTGGAGCTCATTTCTACCAATATATAACTATATTAACTGGAACATTATCATGTTACTATATTAAATTAGAACCATTCATAGCTGTCTATTTAGTCACAGAGTTCCTTTTTTTTTTAAAGAATTAGTGAAGTAATGATTTGTTTCTCTTGCTAGATTGTAAGCTCCATGATGGCAAAGACTATGTCTGCCTTGCTTCCATTTGTAACTAAAATCTAGCAGAATGCCTAGGCTAACAAAAAAATTTTGGTTAATAAGTGAAAAAAGATAAATTAATTCCCTCATCTGTTAATCTATAGGCACGTCATAAAATTATCATCTGGTACAAGTGAAAGAATTACTTGAAGTTTGTATGACAACTGTTATTTCGATTTATACAGATGATTCAGATTGGATAAAGTTTGAATTAAGACATTTGGTCAGGTGTAATGCTCAATAAATTGAGCATTCGCTGAGATTAGTAAATGCTGTTATTTCAGTGGATTGCAATTGTTTAAAGTCTGCTGTATGTAATCTTTATTGTGGTCCACTTTAATCAGGCATACCAGTGATCTGTAATAGAATCATGCCACAAAGAAATTTATTTTTGCACTCGGAAAAATTCTCATGTGTTTGGTTGTTTGCTTCTAGACTGTTTGTGGATTAGGCCAGGTGCAGTGGCTCACACCTGTAATCCCAACACTTTGGGAGAGTGAGGTGGGAGAGTTGCTTGAGCCCAGGAGTTTGAGACTTGCCTGGGCAACATAGCAAGACCTCATCTCCATTAAAAAAAAAATATATAAAACCTTTAATATAAAAAAAGCAATCAAATCAATTTCTAGGTCAATTTTAACAGATTTGTTTAAAAAACAACAAAACACACCCAAGTGGAAAGTTTTTCCCTTCTTCTAAAAGATGATTATCTTTTTTTTTTTTGAGATGGAGTTTTGCTGTTGTTTCCCAGGATGTAGTGCAATGAGTGATCTTGACTCACTGTAACCCTGCCTCCTGGGTTCAAGTGAGTCTCCTGCCTCAGCCTCCCCATTAACTGGAACAGGTGTGTGCCACCATGTCTGGCTAATCTTGTATTTTTAATACAGATGGGTTTTCACCATGTTAGACTGGTCTCAAACTCCCGACCTCAAGTGATCCACTCACCTCGGTTTTCCAAAATGCTGGGATTACAGGTGTGAGCCACTGCACCCAGCCAAAAGATGATTATCTTTAATTCCAGGAAATTTTAGAAGTATAATGAATCACAGATCTTTTAAATAAATATTTCCCCATTTGAATTGTTTCCTAGAGTTTACACAGTTGTACCTTATTACCAGTTTAAATGGATAGCTCAGTTAATAATTTTCGGTAGCGAAACTATCATATATCAAAGATTAGTTACTATGAAAAACACATTTACTTTGGAGAGCAACTGTAATACACATAAAATTAGAGCAACCAAAGGCATGTATGGAGCATTTTTTAATTTAAAAAATTGTATTTTGTTTCTCATACCTTATTAAAAACGTTAAGAAGTAAATGTCTTTAGTTTTTGAGTACATTTTTATATGAATAGGAAACATGCTGTTGTCATAATCCAGTCTTTTGATGTGTGTGAATTGAATTTGTGTGGAATGTTATGTAAATTTTTATGAGCTTGTTTTTTATTGTTGATCTAGAAATGCTTGTGATAACCTAGAATTCAGAGCTTGGCTTCTTATGTGGATAACAATGATTGAAGATTTTGGATAGGGAGCTAACTTTGCCATGGAATTGAGGTACTAATTATTTGTGTAGGATTGATGAATGTAGGATCAAAAGTAGAGGTATGACACATTTCACAACTGCCTTAGAGTAGGGGGGTGTTCAGTCTTTTGGCTTCCCTGAGCCACACTGAAAGAAGAATTGTCTTGGACCACATATAAAATACACGAGCACTAATGATAGCTGATGAACTGGAAAAAAAAAAATCTCATAATGTTTTAAGAAAGTTTATGAATTTGTATAAGCCCCCATTCAAAGCCATCTTGGGTGGCATGTGGCCTGCGAGCTGCAGGTTGGACAAGATTACCTTATAGCATCATAATTACAGTGGTGTACAAAGATACAAAATACCATCTGGTAAATTCTTTCCCAATATTATTTCAGAAATCATCTTTTTGTTATATCTCAATCTACAGTACTTGCTACACTCCTACAAGGTACTTAGTAAGCCACACTAACATTACTTATTTCCTAAGTGAATTCACTCTCCTGGTATCAACAGTAAACGACTTTTCCTGTGTTAAAGTTTATTTCAAATCATGGATAGGTTGATGTCGTCACCATACTCATTCAGCTGTGAGTATTTTGAAGGCCTGTAAAAGTATTATATGTGTAAAATCTTGATTGTTATTGAGATTTATAGATTTTGTTTTTGGTAGCCTAATGGCAACTTAGAATACGTTATTAAGTCATTTTAGCCTAAAAATAGCGTTCATTAACTTTCAGCCTAAGTAACATTTGAGTTGTGAATGTACATGTGTGTATATATATGCACACATATAAATCGAATTGAATGTTACAGGTACGGTTCAAATCATTATTGGAACGTGTCCTTCAATTAGGTTTTCAAAATGTGAAAATATTGGCAATCTTTTTATGTATGTAATATTTCCATTAGATAATTACCTTTCAATTAGATAATTACCTTTAGATTTTTATTATATTTTACACATCTTTCTTGAACTGAACTTTATTGTATCACTTGTAGGATTTGACCATTTCTTATCATATAAGAGGAATATGTTTTTAAAATATAATAAAAAATTTTCTAAATTTTACTTTCAGTAATTTTTTTCTGAGAAAGAAAAATTGTACTCATTATTTCCAGAATCATAGATGCCTTTTCTTAGATAACCACTGGAACAAAAATGTTTTGATAATTAAGGATTTAGAATAAAATCTGAATGTTTAATTAAAATTCCAGTAGATGGCTTTCTTAGTACTTTAACAAATTAAAAACAAATTTTAATTTAAAATATTTTAGAAATTTTACTTAATACATCTATTTAATGAAGGCTGCTTTTAAGAACTTTAAATCCTCACATAAACACCACCACCTGCAAAGTATTATCATCAACTTTTTCAACAAAATGCCTGCTATGTATAAGCTACTAAAAGGAGACAGAAATTAATAAAATGTGTCCCTCCTCTTAGATATCTGTAATCTAGGAAAATGAACACATTCTTTTCAGACACTAAACTCCATAAGAAAAAGCATCAGATCTATCTTATTTACCACCACATCCTCAGAATGTAGGACAGTGCCTGACACATAATAGATGCTCAGGGTTTATAGTCAGTGAGTAAGTGAAGAAATGAGTGAGCAAATATCTCTTAAAAAGAATGGACTTTTAGAGTTAACAAGCAGTGATGTGTTATTCAGTAGGCAGATACATTTCTTTCCTAATTTCGTAATTCAATTTTCCCTGCTTCCTACTATGACTAGATGTTGGTTGGTGATAGTTTATATGATTCAGTTATTTGGTTGGTTGATTTAAAACAGTGAAATATCCTACAAACCTGCAGTTTGTCCTGCTGTCCTCTAGGTGGAGATCCTTTATAATTTTGGTCAAAATGTGTGTGTGTGTGTATATACATATTTAGATGGAATGGCCCCTTACCATTATTACATGTGATTTTTAGAATTGCCATCCAAGGTTTTTTTTCCATGCCGAGTCCTGTTTTACTTTGGATGCATTTCAGAAATAAAGTCACTTTTTTTGTTAGAAGTTGGTGGAGTTAGAAAAGATGGGGTAAATGTTATTTATTCAATTCCTTATTTTTGGAATTTTAAAAAACACAGAAATAAATAATATGAAGAATAGAGAAAGTTTCTATGAATTCAGGGAGGAAGAAAAATTGTTTGTGAATAACAGCATTCAGTTCACTTATAGCCTCATGATTTTTTTTTTTGAAATAGTTGTCTTTCCTAAGTTTCTTCATTGATTCCATTGCCCTGCTGTGTATAATTTAACATTTGTTTGGATGTGTAGGGTAGCCTGTGTAGTCAGAATTTTCAGACCTAATAATGGACATTGTATGAACTCTCTCTGAGGATTCTTTTGGACATTAGTTCTTACCTTGACAGTCAGATAAAATTAAGGACTTGGGGAGTAGATTTCTGATAAACCAGAATAATGTCTTAAAAAAAAAAACTTTATATAAAGAAACAGTAGCAATCGCCTTATGGGTACACCTTTATATATTTTAATAGTAATATGGACAAGTTAGGCCCTCCACTTCGAACGGGAAGACTTTTGCAAAGGTTGTATGACAGTGATACAAAGTCAGACAGTGCCATCAAAAGACATGAGTTATTACCTATTTACAAGTAAGTATTTGTAATTCAGTTTGGTTAATATTTTTCAGATATTTCCTTAAAAGCTTTATGTAATGGAATAATGTAAGTTTTACTGTCCTATACTTAAAAAAAAGTTTAATAATTTCTAAGCCAAAATGTGTTGAATAATCTAGGATTTAAAACATTTTGATTTTTTAGTAAGCATTTCTGTTGTACTAAATAAAACTGTTTTTAGAATATACATTTATTCCATTAAATATTAATTTTTGGAGATTTTAAATTGCAGTCTCATTTAATTGTTTTTTATGAAGTCTTTTTAGTAGTAATTAGGATTTTTTTAATAATAGTAGTTTTAAAAAGTAGAGTTTGGGAAAAATAATGTCTCGTACAGTTTATAATATTGTTAGATTATATTTTAGATAGGCATATTGTGAACTATTATAAAAAGCCCGGGAAAAGAAAAGATTTTAGGAAACTTTCAATCCAAGGGTCCTTAGTCTTTTTGTTAGATGGTTGTAAATTCCACCTACAACCGGGAAAGTGTATGACACTGCCAAAGAGTCAAACTCGGGAAAGAGTATGACACAGCCAGTTTTGACTTGGCTGGCTGAAAAGAGTGTGTGGCAATGGCAGTTGCTTTGAAACTCTACAGCATGAGCTTTCAAGGTTTACTAATTTGGGTCTCAATTCTAGCCTGCATTTTAAATATGATTTTAGGACCTAAAAATTAATTTACCTATTAATGGTGGAAAATATTAAACAGAGTAACTTAGTTAACTTTTCAACCAACACCTACTACAGCAGTCTGCTCAGTATATATGTATGAAAAGTAATAATAAATTCAACTAGGTAAATAAAAATAGGAGAAGTCTTTAAGATACTAGCAGCAGCCATTTGCTGTTTTTAAGTAGTTAGTGATACATCTTAGCAGGTAGAGTTTGTGCCGTGAGCCGTTTTTCATTTTGCTGATTCTACTGTCAGAACCCTCTGGTGCAGATCTCACAGTAACAGTGACTAGCAGTAAGATGGATTAAGTAGAATTCCAAAATTAAACCTTCTTAATTATTAATGAGAGTTGTAACAGGTAGATTCTAGATACAGAGTTAAGAGTAATGCTTTGAAGATTCTGAACAGAAAGAAAAATTTGTGGACTGTGTAAGAATGGGGCAAGATGTTTTAAGTGATCAAGGCCATTCTAGATGTTACTAAAAATAAATGACAGGTATTTAATATTGGTAGCTATTAATGATGATAATCTCTTATATTTTCCTCTAAATATAAACATTTTGAACAACCTCAAGTTACCCATATGGTGACATTATGTGTATATATTCATGGATGTGTTTGTATTGTTTGTATATTTCATTCACTTAAGATGATTCTATAGCCCCCCCCAAAAAAAGAGTGTTCTTCCTATTAAAATTCCATTCTTTGACAATGATTCCCTAGAGATTGAATTTCTAGAAAGAGACTCTAGTAGTTCTACAACATCCCAAAAGAGGCTATACACAAGAGTAGAGTAAACCTCATGAATGAACTTGGAGTGTGCATTTGAAGAGGTGCAGGGCATTCCATTCATGCACCGAAGTGATTCTTTGCTTGTTGAAGTTTAGAAGTAATTTAAAGAAGTAACCATGCAAAGCAACCACTTTGAATAACAGCATTGTATCTTGAATATAAGTTCTGTAATATAGCCCACTGAAGTTCAAGTACTGCTGTAGCCACATAGTAGCCTCACAATTTATATAATCTCTTTGAACATGCTTCCACTTTAAAATAGGAATAATATCTTCTGAGATTTGGGGGACATTAAGTAAGGCATGTGTAGTACCTGGCTTCATATTTGTCTTGTAGTGGTTGTTTGAAAAATAGTGGATGTTATTACCTGCATGTACTTTGGAAGCAGCTATTTAAAGTTTTAGGGTACTCTCTCCTACTTTGTCATGCAAGTAGAGTAAGAAGAATTTCCACTGAAGAACCTCTAATCTGGAGGTATTTTTTTAAAGTATTCTACTGTTCATATAACACAACACTGCTCACCTGTGAAATTTAAAGATTTGGTTAAAGCTCTATAGAGAAGAAGGGAACTATGCTTTAATGAATGTCTAAATCCTAGCTTTGGAACATACTAGCAGTGTCACCTTGGGTAAGTTACTTAGGGGTTCTTTGCCTCATTTGTCTTATCTGTAAATGGAGTTATTAATGCTACCTATTTCATAGGATTATTAGGATAAATAAATTTCTATGGACAAAATAGTTAGAATTGTACTTGACATGGAGTAAGCACTATTATACAAATGTTAACTTGTAGTGGCAATAACAGTAGTAATAGTATTAGCATCAACTATCTAAATGTTTATATGAATTGTACTTTTTATCTCATAACCTTTCTATAAGTGATCATTTTATAAACAATGAGACTCAGACTTACTGTCACAACACTGTAAGTAGCATTGGCATTTGAATCTAAATTCATTTGAATTCCCAAGCCTCTACTTTTAGTGTTATATCATCATCATTTAGCTTTCTAAACCTTCTTTGATTCTTAAAGTTTCACAATGGACACTCATGGATGATCCAACCAGAAGTCCCTCTGATTTCGGATAGCCCAGGCTGTGCAGTTGGTAAAATTAAATCTTTAAAGGGCATATTATATTAACTCCTTTACTTTAGTTGCTGCTTTTTAGAACTTTCATAAATTGAGTATTATTATTTAATGTGACTAGCAAAAAATTCTTTTTTTAACTACATCGTGTATGCTTAGAATAATAATGAAACTTGTGTGTTTATTTAACAGTTATCCATAACCATTTATCAGAATATATGTTTTGAGGGAAATATAAATTTAAACTGTTTTTAAAAATGTGTCTTTCGGAATGATTACCTTATAAATTTCATGTAAAGCATATATACATATTTTAGTTGATTTTATTTACTATCAGAATAGTGTTAGTAAGTGCAAAATGCTTTGGTTTATCTTTAATATTAACTGCTATTTGCTTTCAGATTTAAAATAATTATTGGGACTTTAATCTTTTGAACTCTGAAGCTTCTAAGTATTCTTTCTAATCATATGAGTAGGTAATTTGAGAAATGCATGCTCACTGTTCAATACTTTTCCATTATTTTTCTCTTTTTCATAGAGCTAATGTCAAACCTCGAAATTCCACACCACCTAGTTTGGCAAGAAATCCTGCCCCAGGTGTGCTTACAAACAAAAGAAAAATGTATACTGAGAGCTACATAGCCAGGTATGTTTAGCTCTGCTATCCTAATTAAAATAAAAATGAGTATATGATAGTTTTCCAAGGACCATATACAAAAGTAAGTAACAAGCTATTTGTAGAAAACCTGATTTTTTTTCCTTTTAATATGGCTTTTAAGATGTACACCTCTGATGGATTTGGGCAAAGTAAACTGAAAACCTTCCGTAAAGGATTAACCATTCTACATGCCACTAAGAACATATGTGATTTATGGGAGGAGGTCAGAATATACACATTAATAAGAGTTTGGAAGAAGTTCCAAACTTCATGGATGACTTTGAGGGGCTTAAGACTTCAGTGGAGGAGGTAACTGCAGATGTGCTGGCAAAATAGCAAAAGAATTAGAATCAGAAGGGAAGCCTGCAGATGTCATTGAACTGCTGCAATCTCACAATAAAACTGGAATGGATGAGGAGTTGTGATGACTCACGCCTGTAATCCCAGCACTTTGAGAGACTGAGGCTGGTGGATCATCTGAGGTGAGACTAGCCTGGCCAACATGGTGAAACCCTATTTCTACTAAAAGTACAAAAATTAGCCGGGCATGGTGCAAGCCTGTAATCCCAGCTACTTGGGAGGCCAAAGCAGGAGAATTGCTTGAACCTGGGAGGCGGAGGTTGGAGTGAGCTGAGATGGGGCCACTGCACTACAGCCTCGGTGACAGAGCGTGACTCCATCTCAAAAAACAAACAAACAAAAAAAATAGTTTCTTGATATGGAATCTACTCCTGGCGAAGATGCTGTCAACATCGTTGAAATAACAAAGGATTTAGAATATTTCATAAACTTAGTTGATAAGGCAACAGCAAAGTTTGAGACAGTTGACTCCAATTTCAAAAGAAATTCTGTGGGTAAAATGTTATCAAATAGCATCACATGCTACAGAGAAATGATTCATGAAAGGAAGTCAATCGATGTGGCACACTTCATTGTTTTATTTTAAGAAATTACCACAGCCACCCCAACCTTCAGCAGGCACCATCCTTGATCAGTCAGCAGGAATCAACATTGAGGCAAGACCCTCTACTTGCAGAAAGTTTACAACTCCCTGAAAACTCAGATGATTGTTAGAATCTTTTAGCAGTAAAGTATTTTTAAATTGTGTACATGTATACATTGTTGTTTTAGACATACGGTTGCACACTTAAATAGACTACAGTATAATGTGAAATTGTATATGTACTGAGAAATCAAACAAATTCATGTAATTTGCTTTATTGCAATATTTGCATTTTAGCAATGGTCTGGAACCAAACCTGCAGTGTCTCTAAGGTATGCCTCTACGTACCTTCTTTATAACATAAAAACTTTAATATCATGCAGCTGTCTTGTACAGCTATCTGTTCTCCTCAAAAGTAATGTATAAATTTAGTGAAATTTTCAAATGAAATTCATGCATCTTGACAAGTTGTTTTCAAAATGTATACGAAGCACAAAAGCCTAATATTAGCCAGGACAAGTTAAAGAGAAAAATGTGTGAATGATGTATGAAGCCACAGTAATTAAGATGTGATACTGATTCAAGAATAGACAAACAGAACTCTATCAGAATGGGGTGGTAAGCAAGAGACCCCAGCCTCGTAAGTAACTGGAAATTTGCCACATTTCAGAACTAGCAGTACAGATTTGGGAAGTGGAAGTGCTGGGGCTATTGGACATCCGTCCTTATGTAGAGAAAAACTTTCTACCTTATGTCAGGTATAAAAAAATCAGTTACATTTGAACTAAATTAGGCCTAAATGCAGAAAGGAAGGCTATCCAGATTTTACAATAAAGCAGAAGAAAGTCTCATTTTCATCTGACTTAGGAAAGGATTTCTTGAATAATTTAGTGAATGCAAATTGTATGGCAAAAGATTGATATATTTGATCCTATTTAAAGGAAAACTAGTGCTGTAAATAGCTCCATGGATAGAATGAGATAGCATGATAGCTTGAGAGAGAATACTTACTATATACATAAATCAACAAATTATTTTCTAGGAATTGTGGGGAATTTCTACAAATAAAGTTTTAAAAAACTCATACAGTAGAAAATGGCTTTGGGTTTTGGTGGAAGTAGGGGATAGGGAATAGTCAATTCACAGTAGGACAAATCCGAATGGCAAAAATAACACAAACATGTGAAAAGATATTCAGCCTTACAAGCAATCAGGAAATGTACATTATATCAGTGGTAGGCTACCATCCATTTCACTCTCATCAGGTTAGCAAAATCAAAAAACTCTTGACAGTACGAATTGTGTTAGAAAATGTAAGACATCAAGAAACCTCATATACTACTATTGAGACTATAGATTTGCCAGCCACTATGTAAAGAAATTAGGCAATATCTAGTTAGGTGGAAGTTTTGATATTTATTAATGTTGGTATGTGTGTTGAGTTCCTTGAGTGTGTATACTCTAACACTGAAATGACCTTTTATTTTTTGAAATAGTTCTTACATGTATTGTTGACAATAAAGCTGACGTATTTCCCCTTGGTACTCTTTCTTGATTGGGGTTATGTCTTCTAATTCATTAGTGGGACTTCTTTGTGGTTTAAATAAATTATGCTTATGCTATAAATTTGCTCTCAGTATCTAAGGTTATATTTCTTGATGCAGGACATTTAGCCTTATTTTTGTCTCTTTTAGATCCCTAGTGCCTTTTATTAGAAAGTTCAGTGTTCATTTGTTTGTTTGTTTTTGTCACTCCTAAATTGCTTGTATGAAAGATGCACTCAAACTGGGGAGCACCTAGAATTCTTCAATAACTACCTCTGTGGATATAAAAAGAAATTTATTTTTTCCAGCAGTGTCATGCTTATAATTGTCCTAGCAATGAAGAGTTCCTTTTCTGGGGACTTTAAATTAAGTATCATGTTCTCAGAAGAACACATGCCAGGAGGGAATGTAAACATATTTCTGTAGGAATCAAATAGCTCTTCTTCCAATTAATTATTTCATCAATAGAATCTGGATTTCTTTAATGACTGACATTTGTGATAAAACCTTTATAATCTCAAGCTTTTTGCTCTAAAATGTTGTTACGGTGTATAGTTCATCTAGCATCTATTTTACCTTTATTACTGTTTTGTTAGTAGATAATAGAGACCTCCCTGTGAGGGCATGCATAAGAGTTTATTATTTATTGCATCACAATAATTTAATATCATTAAATAATAAAATTAAAGTAAATACTAGAGGTATCACCTCACAGTCCTTGTGACCAAGGAGAGAAACTTGAAACCTAAGGATCTCTTATCTTTCTTCAGGGTTGGGTTCTAGTTTTCTCTTTAGAGATGGGTTTGCAGAAAGGACATCATAAATGTTCTTTCTGCTCTCAGTGTAGTAAATTCCTAGCAGAAAGAACAGATGGAAAGTGATGTGGTTTGGATTTGTGTCCCTGCTCAAATCTCATGTCAAATTGTAACCCTCAGTGTTGGAGGAGGGGCCTGGTGGTAGGTGATTGGATCATGGGGTTGGACTTCCCCGTTGCTGTTCTTGTGGTAGTGAGTTCTCACCATATCTGATTGTTTAAAACTGTGTAGTACCTGCCCCTTCTCTTTTTTTCTTCTGTTCCCACCATGTAAGACATGCTTGCTTCCCTTTTACCTTCTGCTGCTGTGACTTTAATTTTCCTGAGACCTCCCCAACCAAGCTTTCTGTACAGCCTGCAGAACTGTGAGTCAGTTAAACCTCTTTTCTTTATAAATTACCCAGTCTCAGGTAGTTCTTTATAGCAATGTGAGAACGCACTAATACAGAAAGCATGGCTGCATTTAGTCATGATAAATTCTCATAACACAGATAAATATAATGTTAAAGAAAAAAATGTTAGAATTATAGTATTTACTAACAAGGACTTTTTAAAAAAAGTTTGAACTAGAGGAATATTAAAAATGAGATTAAACAGGATAATTGTTATATTTATGCCCTGTTTATCCAGGGTTATGCGTTGAAAACTACTGATATGATCTTTATCTTTTCATTTTTTCGTTACTTTTTTAGGCCAGATGGAGACTGTGCATCTTCCCTTAATGGTGGAAATATTAAAGGCATTGAAGGAAATTCACCTGGAAACTTACCAAAATTCTGCCACGAATGTGGGACTAAATACCCTGTAGAATGGGCCAAATTTTGCTGTGAATGTGGCATTCGAAGAATGATTCTATGAATAGAATCTCAAAAAAAAAAAAAAAAAAGCCAAGTTCAGAGTTTATGATTATTGCTGCTTGGACAGCTAGAGCACATCATTTAGTTAGTTTGTGCTAAAAATACTCAAAATACCATTTCCAGTAATTTTGGAGCATCATCTTTTGGCTATATAATGTGTGTGTGTTTATATGTGTATATATACTGTATATAATAAATATCTGATACCCCAGACTGTGTCATTCAAGGAAATATTCACTTATCTGTCAGAAAATAATTTCAGATGGAACAATTAATTTAGGTGTTACTTTTCCGTTGTTGTTAAAGCACATTAAGTACATTTCCACAAACTCTCATACTCTAGTGCTTAGCCCTTCAGGCTTTAGGATAATTATAACTTTCAGCAAAAAATTTGAATAAACATTTGTATTATTGGTGCCTATCTTCAGATAGTATCATAGTAGGATAGATGCTGGGAATTTTGTAATGGAAGAGAATGGTTTTAGTTACCATTAGGTATGTAAGGTCACTCCTGTAGAGCATGTCAACAAATTATTGTATAAATCCTAAAAACTAAGAGAAAAAAATCCTCTGTTATGTAATGTAAACATCCTACTCGTTTTGTAAAAATGTAATTATGCAATTTCCTTTTCAAAAACAGGACTAAAAATACAAATCTATCTTATTCTATTTATAACAGACTTTTTTTTACTTCTGTATGTATTCGTTGAACATATTTTTTTACTTCCAATTGTTTCTAGATTTCACTTTTTTCTTCCTTTTCCATAACCCATGAAGATAGTTTTAATTTGCTAGTTCATTTTTGCTGTATTTGAAAATGAATTATTTAATATAGAAGGCACTGAATTCCCTGCAAAATCTTACATGTTTAAAAACATGTAATTGTATCTGAATTTAGAATAAATTATGCTAATGCATCTTAAAACAAATAACCTCACCTAATCATAATAGTTGTGGTAACCTAATCATTAGTGCAGAGCATGCAGATAAAAAATATTTGAAATTTTTTTTTCTTGGAAGTAAATGTAGTTATGAGTAGGTTAAGAGAATATCTAATTTTCCTACTCATATTTTCATCTTTAGCGTTTAATGTTGAAACACCATTCACATCACAATAAGGACCCACTGAAAATGTATTGTTTTAATGCATAACTGACATCTAATTAAACATACACCCAAATTTAATTATTTTTTCTCTTTAATCTGATCACAACACAGCTCTTAATCATTGTCACTTTCAGTATAGCACAGTAGTTAGTAGTAGATTTCCTTGATGGCAGTAATTCTGTAGTAATTTCTATTCAATCAAACCTAAGAGAGCTTTGATCTTACTGTAAAGGTACAAGCAATTTTTTTATATAATTCCTAGCTTTTTATTTATGATTCTGATCAACTATAAGACACAATGTAAAGATTTCTGGCTTATAATTTCTCTAAAACTTATTAGCTTTGTTTAGTTTGGGCAGGAGTTATAAACTTAATAGGAATTGTCATTTTACTTACAGTTTCTTTCCTGATTATTTTTTTCCCTTCAGTTATCTTTATTCAGTCATATTGGTCAAAACAAACAAATAGTCCATCAACTAAAATAAGCTGTAATGAATTTAGAAGATGAATGCACATTTTAGATTTCCATTTAAATCGCTTGTGTTACAAATCGTCCGAAGAACTTAAAACTTGTTTTTTTTTAAGTATTTTTTTAAAACCATAATGTTTTTGTCTGTTCAAAGAAAGGTTAAATACTTGGCACACATTTGTTTCTCACTGAATTTTACAGTAGTAAATAAATGTTATAATGTACCATATGGAGATGAGTTAGTAAGAAATCATCTAGTTCCAGAGCCCAGAGATTATAAACAGTAGGTGAAATAGATTTATGACTTACGAAATATGTTGTGACAATATATTTAAATGCATTTTTACATTACTTGCATATTCTCACATTGATTTGTGCAATAGTTCAGTTTTAAAAACTTCCTGTGCATCATGTATTTTATTTGTATTTATTTTCACAAGTATTTGACACTATGGTAGAATAAAAGATGATTGTAAGATAAAAGTGTAAAAATTGCTTGTGTATTCTGAAATGTGTTAGGTTGAAAAAGTAAGATGATTGTGGTGACTATTATTTCTTGTCCACTATATGTTTTTTTTTTGTTTTTTCACCAATAATGTCTTCATATTTAAACCTATTCAATAAAGACATGAAGCATAAAAATGCTAGTTCGTATTCACTGATGTCTTTTAGTCATACATAGAAAGATAGGAACCCAACGAAATATAAATACAATATTTGAAGTCAAAAATACAGATTTTTACAAATAAAAAGTAGCTCTTCATTGGCTGTATTCTTATGCCATCAGCTTTTTAAAATGTATTACCATTTTATTGAAGTGTTTTCGGACATCAAAGTATTAGAAATGTTTTTGTTACAAGTATTTTAAGGCATTTTTTCATAGACAATATATTTAACAATCAAACATTTGTGATGTCAAGGTTAATAGGAAACATGGACGTTTCTAGTTAACAACGATACAGTTTAATGGCAAAAGTTATCTGTGATGAATATTTAGTATTTTAGACCATCATATTTAAAATTAAAAAGGAATTTAGTGAAAATTTCAGATTAGACATGTTTAATTTTTTCCTTAGGTTAGAGGTGAACACTTAACCATGAGTAGAAACTCTGGAGATGAAAAAATATTAGAAAACACAGATAACAAAGAATCATCAGAATGCTTGGGTATTTATTTTCATTGAATGTGTATGTATTTTACATGGTATTTTTTAATATTGAGATAGGTTGATTTTTTTCAAATGACTGTATTATTAAATAGAACTGTGGATAAATTAAAGCCACAATAATTTTTATTTTCATTTAGAAAAATTTCAGTTAAATGTTACTCTGCTCCGTTTTTTAAACACAGTTTTACTTAGCTTGTATGTGAATTGCTTTTTAGCCACTAGAGGGTGCATTTGGATAATTATTTCATAATATTACTGGCCTATTATTTTTAGAGGCCTCTCAGCAATATACATATGATTTTTTGACGACACGAAATTACAGAGATTTATAAGGGTAGTTTTCTTTGTTTTGTTGTGATTTTAATAATGTGTTTATATCTTAGAAATTTGGCCCAGCTCTATTGGGGCACCAGGATTGCAGTAATTGTTAGAGATATTTAATAATTACACTTAACGATATTTTGTTAGCAAAATTATGCGTCTCAAGCATGTCACTTATGGACATTACATGGGTTAGTAAATACTCCTTGAAATATTACTTTAATATTTCATCTTAGTTCTACCACAGTTTAGTAGGTTATAGTCTCATTTAAGATAAGGATCTTTTTTTCCCCAATCCTCTGGTCTAATTTAACATTACCTAACACATGAGAGTATGATCTATTTAAATAGGAAGCTAATAAGTGGTTAGACCAAGTACTGTAAGGTGCACAAAGCTAAAGCTTTGTACTTACCATTGAACAACGCTTTTATGTGCTCTTTCTGGTTATGCAATGATGGGGATCAAGAGAATAAGAAGTGATGAAGTGTCTACCCTCAAGTTGATACAATTCATTTGGAGAAACTGATACCCAAACAGACAATAACAACGTGGGACAAAAATAAGTGATTTATTTTAATGGAACTTTTGTTTATCATGAAGGTACCAACAAAGTGTGGCAGAAATATTAAAGAGGGAGCTTCCTAGAACCATAAATTATACAGCTGACCATGTCCCATTTTTCTTTTCTTCCTTGTGCCAATGCTTGGGAGGAAACCAGAGTATGAACAAGAACTATTTTACCTTTTAGTGGAGAAAGGACAGTTTGCAGTGGAAAGAACGTGTATGTGGTCCATTTGATCTGTAAAATGTGAACTGCTTCCGTAATCCTGAGGACTGAGGAAAAGAGATGTTGAGTAAAAGTTACTGATAACTCCAGCTGTTCAGTCTTACCTCACTTTTTCCTCTCTTTCTTTCTCTGCCCAAATACCTCTACTTCTGTGCCTACTTTGAATTTGCAACAGTGAGGCTGGGGATAGGAGACAGCCAGTAGTGCTGAGTACTATCAAGTACACTTAACAGTGAAATCCTGATTTTTACTCATCAAATAAGAAATCTTAAATTATCATAAAACTGAAAACCTGAGGCGTTAAGATGAATGCCCTTATGTACTGATGGTGGAAATATAAATTGATCATAATTTTTGAAAAGGTCAACTAAATTTACGTTAAAAGCCTTTAAAACATTTGTGCTTCATAACCTAGTAATTTTATTTCTAAGACACACTTAGGGAAATAATCTAAATATAGGAAAATATTTTTGCAAAACATGATAATATTGTATAGTGGTAAAATTGAAGAAATTGGCCATTATAGCAATTTTAAATAAATTTAATGGCATAACAAGTTTGTTTTATTGCTAAGATAAAAATTTTCAAATAATGTTTGTATATAAAATATTCCAATTACATAAAAAAGTGCATAGACAAAAGACTAGAAATATATTTCTCAATATATTGTGCTTATTTCTACCAAAGGATATTTGGTAAGTTATCTTTTATATTTTGTATATTGTCAATTTTTAAAATAAATGCACATTACCATTATAATTTTTAAAAAGCAAAAGGTTTCTGTTTTTCAGAGTTAATCATGTTCATCTGCCAATATTTAATCTGAAACTGCCACCTTTTACATTGTTTTCTAATGTTCACAAATGTCTTGTGATCTAGTTAAGCTAGTTTGTTTTTATAATAGCTGTATTGCTGAAAGTGGTCTATCAATTATAGGTATAATTTTAATGAAATTATTTTTCCTAAATGTCATTCAAGAGGACATTCTATATTTTAAACTTTTAATCTTTTATTTTTTGCTTTCAGTAAGAATTTTGCACATTTTAAAAATTGCAATTTTCAGGATGTGTAAGAAAAATATTTTTCTAATACTGAAATAAGCATGTCTTTGGTATAGAAATCACACCCTATGTGTGATCTTTAACTAAAAAAACTGATCAAGACCTATGATCTAATATGATAAACAAAACTATTCTTTGCCCATCCATCTGTCCCGTTTCATAGCCCCATTCTGGGACTTTAGAATATAGTTCTGTACATATCTCCATATCTACGAAGAATTAAGATGCCATATATGTTCAGAAGTTATATATGGTAGAGAATTAATTGGCTTATCCTTGACACATAATACAAAACACCAAAAGCAATATAAATACAGGACAAGCAAAATAGAGCATTGTCATTAAGGCCAATTAGTAGAAAAACCATCACATCGTTTAAGTTTGATGCATTGGAAACAAAGTAACTTTATAATTATTATGTAAACAGTTTGCAAAGCTCAAAAGGTAACAGCACAGAGCCATAAATTTGATAAGGTACTTTAATGATAGCAATCAGCCAGGCGCGGTGGCTCAAGCCTGTAATCCCAGCACTTTGGGAGGCCGAGACGGGCGGATCACGAGGTCAGGAGATCGAGACCATCCTGGCTAACACGGTGAAACCCCGTCTCTACTAAAAAATACAAAAAACTAGCCGGGCGAGGTGGCGGGCACCTGTAGTCCCAGCCACTTGGGAGGCTGAGGCAAGAGAATGGCTTAAACCAGGGAGGCGGAGCTTGCAGTGAGCTGAGATCTGGCCACTGCGCTCCAGCCTGGGCGACAGAGCGAGACTCTGTCTCAAAAAATAAATAAATAAATAAATAAATAAATAAATAAATAAATAAATAAATAAAGCAATCAAACATAAAAATACCAACTACAAAAAAAAAAAAAAAGAACTGTAAAAGTAGTAACCATAAAAATACGGAGTAATGTATGCATTCTTTCTAGTCTTTCATTTTCCAAAGGAAAGCCTTCTATAAAAATATAAAATTACACACACACACATATATATATATATATATGAAACCTGTCATCAAAGTTCAAATCTCTATAAAGAGAATGTTTTTCCTCAAGTTAGTAAAGTTTGGATTCATACATTTTCTAGAGAAGCAATTACAATCTTCATGCTATATATAGGAAGAAAATTAGCTTTTAATTATGTTTGTTCACTCTTTTATTCAATAAACATTTAGTGACTATTGTGTGACACTGTTTTAGGTGCTAGGGATGTAGAAATAAATTAGAAACAATCATTAGCTCTGGAGAACTAAACCTAATGGAACTGCATCTATCACTGGCAACCTTAAAATTACCTCCCTTTGTACTTAAGTTGAAGCTCAACTTCAAACTCTGACATGCTTGGCATCTTGTTGAAAACAAATAACGATCTACCTAGTTTGCCACTGGTAGCACTTTGACACTATTAACTATCTACTGATGAAATTAACTTTCATAAAGGATTATAAAAAAGTTTAAAGGGCAGAAAATACTAATGGATAAACAAGTACTGGTCAGCAATAAAAATAGCATCAGCTTTTTGCTTTTACAAAAGCCAAGAAAACCAAGAAAAAAATTATTCTGAGTATATACAGAACTGCTGGAAAGAGATCTTTCTATACATGTAGTACATGTGCAAATATCATATATGAGGAAGTATGAGTTATGACACAATCATTAATAACAAAGCACACCAAATCAGTCATCAGGTTTCAAAGAATCATAGCCTTCTTTCCAGAGGTCCCACCAGGTTTTAAGGAAACATGCATTTTCTGTACATTTGAAGACAAGCTCTTCCACTTGAGCTGATACTGCAGATGTGAACTCAAGAAATTGGTTAATGAAAATACTGCAACTCTGATCTGCATCTCCACTTTCTTTTTATTTATTTATTTATTTTATTATACTTTAAGTTCTAGGGTACATGTGCATAACGTTTATATCATGTATAACTCCCCAATGCAATCCCTCCCTCCTCCCCCCTCCCCCTGATAGGCCCCAGTGTGTGATGTTCCCCTTCCCGAGTCCAAGTGATCTCATTGTTCAGTTCCCACCTATGAGTGAGAACATGCGGTGTTTGGTTTTCTCTTCTTGTGATAGTTTGCTAAGAATGATGGTTTCCAGCTGCATCCATGTCCCTACAAAGGACGCAAACTCATCCTTTTTTATGGCTGCATAGTATTCCATGGTGTATATGTGCCACATTTTCTTAATCCAGTCTGTCACAGATGGACATTTGGGTTGATTCCAAGTCTTTGCTATTGTGAATAGTGCCGCAATAAACATACGTGTGCATGTGTCTTTGTAGTAGAGTAATTTATAATCCTTTGGGTATATACCCAGTAGTGGGATGGCTGGGTCATATGGTACATCTAGTTCTAGATCCTTGAGGAATCGCCATACTGTTTTCCATAATGGTTGAACTAGTTTACAATCCCACCAACAGTGTAAAAGTGTTCCTATTTCTCCACATCCTCTCCAGCATCTATTGTTTCCTGACTTCTTAATGATTGCCATTCTAACTGGTGTGAGATGGTATCTCATTGTGGTTTTGATTTGCATTTCTCTGATGGCGAGTGATGACGAGCATTTTTTCATGTGTCTGTTGGCTGTATGGATGTCTTCTTTTGAGAAATGTCTGCATTGCCAAGACAATCCTAGGTCAAAAGGACAAAGCTGGAGGCGTCACACTACCTGACTTCAAACTATACTACAAGGCTACAGTAACCAAAACAGCATGGTACTGGTACCACAACAGAGATATAGACCAATGGAACAGAACAGAGTCCTCAGAAATAATACCACACATCTACAGCCATCTGATCTTTGACAAACCTGACAAAAACAAGAAATGGGGAAAGGATTCCCTATTTAATAAATGGTGCTGGGAAAATTGGCTAGCCATAAGTAGAAAGCTGAAACTGGATCCTTTCCTTACCCCTTATACGAAAATTAATTCAAGATGGATTAGAGACTTAAATGTTAGACCTAATACCATAAAAACCCTAGAAGAAAATCTAGGTAATACCATTCAGGACATAGGCATGGGCAAAGACTTCATGTCTAAAACACCAAAAGCAATGGCAGCAAAAGCAAAAATTGACAAATGGGATCTAATTAAACTAAAGAGCTTCTGCACAGCAAAAGAAACTACCATCAGAGTGAACAGGCAACCTGCAGAATGGGAGAAAATTTTTGCAACCTACTCATCTGACAAAGGGCTAATATCCAGAATCTACAAAGAACTCAAACAAATTTACAAGAAAAAAACAAACAACCCCATCAAAAAGTGGGGAAAGGATATGCATCTCCACTTTCTCCAGCAGGTCTACCATTCGGCCGTTGCTCGTGCTCAGAACTGGCCAGCCCAAACTCACTGGACATGTGGGGAAGATGCTGAAAGGCGTCTGAAGGTGAGGGAGAAAAGGTAGGTTCTGGGGGCTGGTGAAGAAACTCACAACTCCTCAAGATCGGCCACAGGGAAGAGCTAGAAGAGCTCGGAATCCGACCAGCAAGAGAACATTTTAAAACAGGTTTTTTTTTTCTTTCTCTTTTTATCACCTATGATTTTCAGAGTCCAGGTAATACAAGTAAAGTTTTACTATATAAAGCATAGAATAAAAACAGTTGATCTAAATATTTAAGAGGTATTTTGCCATGCTATTGTTGAGCTGGAGTAAATATATATTTACATTTCTGTATATCTACATATGTATGAAATATTTAGATCTGTTTTCATATATTTGCCTACTTAAAGCTTAATTTAAAAAAAGTTTTATTATTTTTCTTCTAATTATTGTCAAGGGGAACATTTTAAGAACTAGAAAGTTTTAAAAATATATATATTTTACTTATCTTCTCAAATGTATAATTCTTATAGGGAAAACTCATATAAACTCTTCAAGAAATATCAGGAACTTTAAATTTTATTTTAAAAGTTAATTCCTTAACTGTGATTCACTTTGGAAACATATTATTCAATTAACTATTAATTTGAAAATTCAAAAATAGGTTTTTCCATATGTCTTACTATCAGTGAAATCAAAATGCATTTGAATAAGCAACTTGTATGCTAGAGCAGCTTTATACCCTCTCTGAGACAGTCTATTCTCATGCCCTTCCCTTTTAGTAAACACTGTCATGTTTCTCCCTCTCATATCACTAGAAAGACTGTTTCTCACTGATGTCATTACCAGAAAGCTATTTTCGAGGAGGAAGAGGTCTTACCACCTATTGGCTCAGGTACCATAATTTAAGTAGAAAACATTGAACAATATAAAACACTGCCCAACTCATATCTCCTAGTGAAAAATTATTTTTATTTGTGATGTATTTCAAATCTAAATTTTGTTTTTATCTGTAATGGGCATTTGTCATCATTATGGCTAACACCTTTTGAAAATCCTATGTTTGGCAAATTTTCCATGGTGAAAATCTCACTGCATCAAAATTGTAGCTAGAATTTATTGTTTTCTATACTTTCTTACACCGAGGGAGTATTCATGTGACTTGGGAACTACTAAACAGGCTTGGATTCTGAAACGAGTAATATGAAATGGACACTGCAGCCTCCATTTCCTAGTGAGGATGGTAGAGTTTAATGGAGAGACACTGAGCTTCTAAGGTAACTGTGGCAGAGCATCAAGAAGTGACACCCTTATTGCAACATGTGGCCTGTTCCCCATGGTAGCACTTTAACTGACTGCCCTCCCCTCCAAGTTTGGAGGCTGTTCAGCCAGAAAGAGTGCCAAGTTTGTGATTATAACTTGGGCATTGTTTCTGCCTGAACAGCCTCCAAACTTGACTATCTGGCTCTCCCAGAGATTCTGTGCATTTCCCAATAGCTTTTAGTTATTATTATTATTTTTTGCTTAAACTGACTAGACTGGGATCTGCTGTTTGCACTCAAAAACTCTTCAATAACCAAATTTGGTATAACTTGTACTTTCCTTTTACAGTGGCTGTAGTAATGGGGGATGTGTTAAAATCATATTTTACTGGAAAGAATATTAAATATACTGAAACAAGACAGCTTCCTTAACCCAATCATAGTGTTAGATAACCACAAACTGAATTTAAGAAGTGTGCTTTGAGTATAATTATATGCATCTTGCAGGATGAATTTGAGGATTATCAGTAACATGTATAAAATCTTTGCCACAATCTGTGACATTTAATAGGCCTCAGTAAATGTTATGAATTATTTATTACATAATGTTAGATATATGTGAGTGTTAGATGTTGATCAAATATTTATTTTATTTAATTCCCACTTGGCACTATTTTAGGTGCAGTGAACAATGCAGTCAAAAATCTCTGTTTTTTTGAATTCACATTCTAATATATGAAGATTGAAAATAAATATGTCAAGCAAGTAAATATGCTTCACATTAAATTCTGACAATGCCATGGAGAAAAAGCATGGGAAAGGGGGTTAGAAGGAAAATGTGAGAGAGGGTGGAAGAGGGTTACAATTTTAGATAGGGTGTTCAGGGATGATTTCATTGAAAAAGTGATATTTGAGCACAGACCTGAAAGAGGGGTGAGCCATTATTGTGTATCTTTTTTTGTTTTCTATACTTGTTTCTTGAATTATTTTCCTTTAACATTTAGTGCTTTCTGTTAGAGTGTTCAATATGATTGATATGTACAAATGTACAAGAGAGGAAAGAGTATTTCATGAAAAGGGTTAAATAAGAGCACAGGCTCTGTGGTGGGAGCCCAGTGCCTCTGGAATGGTGTGTGCGTGGAAAAGAGGAGAAAATTAGTCATGTAACCAGCCAGCCGGATTATGTATGCTTTAGAGGCCATTCATATGACTTTGGCTTACTCAGAGTAAGATGGGAATAGGAGAGTGACCTGATCTGGCTTAAACATATAACCTGAATATACATTTTAGCCCCTAAATTAGTGAGACATAAAAGCAAGAGAAAATAATTGTCTCCCATTCCTCCCTAAAGTGGTATTGATCAAATTAAGTATTCTTAGCACTCAGTTTTAAGAAAAGTATTACATGGTATATTGTAGAGTTGAAGCAAACTGAGACTTTCCTCCCTCACCTGAGTGTAAAACAAAATGATCAATTTCCGTAATAGTGCCCTCCTGTCCTCTAATCTCTCATCCTTAGTCCCAGTCATTAGAAATAAAGCCCTATTTGTTATTGACTCAACTACTTTGTCTTGCTTAGGATGCAAAGATTAGTCATTAATTCTGGTTTCTTATTATAGTATCTAATGTTCATAAATTTACTTGTCATTGTCATTTCCTCATTCATCAATGTAAAATAATCTCAATAGAACTTTCATATACAAGGGACAGAGATCCTTTCAGTTACCTTGAGAAAAAGAGCTTGACAGAAGGTGCATATGGATAAAAACTGGTCCTGAGAAAGGTCCTGAGACCATTAGGTCCTGAGAAAGCTCCAAGGACTAGTATATCTGTGGACCTCTATGCCTCTCGTAGTTCATCTGTCCATTCTCTGTTGTCTTCTTCACTGTGGTGTATCTTTTTTACTTTCCTTTTCTTTCAGCTTGCCAGTGCCCAACTTAATTAAACCTTGCAACTTCTTCTCCTTTTCATTGTGATTTGGAGCAAATTCATGTGAGATTGTGGTTGTAATTCCTGGCATAGAGCACGTCAATCACCACATCTTTTCAAGCTGCATGACATATATAATAGGTTATTAGCCAGCCTGTTAATTAGTTGCACTTAGGGGAGTTGCCTTATTCTCTCTTCCCTTTAGTTGGGACAGAGGAATGAGTTCACATGATTAAAGAACATGGCCACTTAGAATGCATGTGCAGAATATTAATAAAATTAAAAGAAAAGTAATAGTGCAGAATCCTTTTCAGGTCATGTTGACATTACAAGGAATGATGGACATATTTCAATAACAAGTATTTGTTTACATTTTAAGAGTCAAACTAGAAAATCTGAAATTTGCTTGAAGTGGAAATGTAGAAATGTATCATAACTCTCTATAACTATTAATTTAGTGCTGAATTTCTTAACAGCAGTAGAGTGACAAACCCCTGAGAAATATGTATCTAAACCTCCTGATGAGGGGGCAATGGGTTATTTTAAAAGGCAAATTCAATATATCTATTATTTTTATAATACAAACATCAGAAAGTAAGTTTACACAATCTTGGCTGGGGGGCTATGCAGAAGATAAATTAAGAATTTTAAAAGTGAGATTTCATAAAGTTCTGTGTTCACAGAGGCAAGATTTCTATTTTGCAGATGTCATTACTGTCTGTAGAAAATATCACTCCATAAACAGCTAGAACTAATAAGTGAGTTTAATAATCCTGTATCCATAGGATATAAGAACAATATACAAAAGTAAGTCATTATTATATATCAGCTATGAATTCTGAATTTGAATATTATAATACCATTTGTAGAAGCAGACATGTGCATACAAACCCAAATAAATAGTCATGCGTATATCTAATGAAATAGGTATAGAATGTGTATGATGAAAACTATAAAACACTAAGGAAAGAATTCAAAGAAAAACTAAATAGAGAAATACACCATGTTCCTTAATCCCAAGGAATAACAGAGTACAAATGCCATTTCTCCCCCAATTTAATCTATAGTCTCCGTGCAATCTCTGCTGATATTTCAACAAGCTTTTTTTTACTGATTTGATAGACTGATTATAAAATGTATATAGAAAGGCAAAGCAACTAGAATAGGCAAAACAACTTTGAAAAATAAAAGCTGGAGGACTCGAATGACCTAATTTCTAGAAATGTTATAAAGCCATAGTAATCAAAACTATGGTATTGGAGAAAGGATACATAGATCATCAGAACAGAGCAGAGCATCCATAAATATGCACACATAAATATAATCTACCAAAATTTACAATAGTGCAAAGACAATTCATTTGAGAAAGTAGTCTTTTCAACAAATGGTGATGAAACAATTGGATGTCCATATGCATAAAATGAAACTTGATACACATTTTATGTCTCGTACAAAAATAAGTCATGAACCTAAATGTAAAACATAAAACTACAACTTCTAGAGCAATGCTTTCAAGTGGGAGTAACTTTTGTCTCCCAGAGACAATGTATAGAGACGGTTTTGACTGTCAGTACTTGGGGGAAGAGATCACTGGCATCTAGTGGGTGCAGACCAGGGATACCATGGAATATCCCACAATGCACAGCACAGTCACTGTCACACACACAAAAATGCCACTTTCTAGTCTGGATAAATATACCATGGTTATGTAAGTAACCCTTTTTAGAGGAACAGAAACTTGGTAAAGGGTGTATGGGAATGCTTTGTACTCCCTTTGCAACTCTTCAGGGCAATAGACTATACTTCAAAGTCTAACATTTAATAATTTCCTAATTTATTTCTGTGAAGCCATCATGTACTGTAGCAGATGTATTCTGCTTTGATGTCTTGCAAAATCACTTTGATTCTTCAGTTAAATTTATTAAATGTGTAAATATTACCAGTCATGTATTATATGTTAAAAATTTGAGACCAATAAAATATTTTCAAATGTGTCCTCTTTGAAAAAGCTTTCCTGTTTCATCTAACCTAAAATACTACCTTTCTCCACCAATCTTTCTGATGTTCTCCCCATGGAACTTTTTTCTGACTGTTTTTCCTTTTCTAAGGTATATGCTCCATGAAGGCAGGAACGTTGTTGTACCTCCAGGGCCAGAACTGGCACACCAGAGATGGATGCTATTTGTTGAGTGAATGAATTATATGTTTTTTGTTGCGTCTTCCCAATAAGTGGTCTTTATTTAAACCTTGCAGCTTCAGTAAACCCCTATTTGGCTGTGAACAGATTAGTCTCAATCCTAGTATTTAATTTACCCCGAGGGAAAGTAACACCTCTCTGTTAAGCAGCAAGATGCATTAGTCTTTACATTAAGATTTTTCATGGCAAAAAAAAAAAAAAAAAAAAAATCCATTCTTTTTCTTCCCTTTCTTCAGCTCTGGGGATGCCAGGCAAGAAGGAGATGATGGGGTAGATAATGGTTACTTTGTAATTTTCTGGAAGATCATGCTGGTTCTACTACAAGACTTTTACCTCACTTGATTGGATGCTCTTCAAGCTGAACTCCTTCCATTTGTGATAGTATTTGGACCATTTCCAGAATATGTTATAAGGTTTTCTTTCCAATTAAATTTTTCGGTTAAAGTTCTCATTTGAATCAGATGATTTCAAATATAAGAAAATTTGTTATAAGCCTTGAAGATAGAAATTGGCAAACATATATCCCCCTTCCAGAGGTAACAGGCGGTAGGTTATTAAGAGTTACTTGTTGAGCTGAGCAGTGGAGGCACACATGAAGGAATGATCAGTTTTGCCTGGGACAGCTTCAGAAAGAATGAAACACTTAGATTGAAGAAAAAGAATAAATCAGTAATCAACAATAAACAACTAAATTTTAATGTTGCCACTTACCTTAACTTTCTTCGTGTAAAATATGAATATGAAATTAGCTCACTTTTAGAACAGTATCTTAAGTAACAATGACCTCTCCCCCATTTAGAAAATTGTTGCCTTATATAGAAAAATGCACTTCATTCTTACCACTTTTTATGTGAAGGATGCAAAGCAAACCCCAGATTATTCCCAAGACAAAATGATGATTTAGCACCTTTCTCAAATATTAACTTTATGGGTCTATGACTGCATGTATTTTTATATTTAGACATAAAAAACTTTTAGAATTTGTAATTATCATTACACCTACTTATTTCATTGTCTTGTCCTACAATATTTCCATAGATTCTATTATTTGGTCAGAATCAAAGCTAAAAGATGTTTCACAACAAATGAAATTTACAAATCAAGGAAAATTCTGCCATATAATCCAGAATGCACCCAGAATGCATGGTGATTTTGAGTACATAAAGTTGTTGGGCCATATTGTCCTAAATTAGTTATGTTTTGTGGTCCTATCATACCCATCTTTAAGTAAATTATATTTTATTGTAGAAATGTGTTTTCTAGATGATTTAAATGGGTATTAATAACAGAATGGCACAATGCAGTTCCTGTAGACTTGCTAACTACCGTATGTCTAGCTTTTCCCCTTAGGAGCTGAAGGGAAGACAAAGATCATAATTATTTTAGGGTAGATAAAGCATTTCAAATGAACAGATTATTTAAATTGTATTTAAGATAAAATACTAAGATGAATCTGGTCAAACAATAATGAATGATGCAGGCTTAAGTGCTATGAACAACTAAGGGAACATATATTAATACTATCTAGAATTATCATGGAAGTCATAGCAATTGAGGAAAAGGAATTGAGATGCCCCTTGGACCTTAAGCAAGACTGGCGTAGAATTCGCAACAACATTCTAAGCAGTAAGAACATGATGAATGAAGATTGCACGTACAGAACACCATAAAGATTATTTGACCTACAATACAAGATATGTGTTTCTAGAGAAATATTTATATGGCATGGTAGGGTTGACAAAACGTCCTTCTTACGTTGACTGTCAATGAAAGTATGGCCTAAAGCAAAGAAACTTTTCTAGTTCAGGTTTCCCATGGATCAATTTTAAGAAAATTATCTTAATCCTGAAAAGAGTATTTCCTTCAGCATATTACATGAAAACCTGTTTTAAAATACTTTTAACCAAAACCCTTTGTATAAAGCAGGATTCTCCTTGCTGTTATATTAGCTTTAATTCTATGAATTATATTAACCTTGTGTTAGATTAGGGTTTTTTAATGTAAAAATATGTTATATAATCAAGTAAGTTTTAGAAATGCTATATTACTATTAACTTTTTTTCACAGCTACATGAGTGAGTTTTCAGAGCCTTTAATATACTTACATGAATTGTGAACCTCCAAGAGAAAATTTAACTCTCATCAAAAATACGTATCTTCCCTCCTTACTTTTTTTCTTTTTGTAGCAATGACAAGGATTAGCATTTCTTGGGACAAACTTTAAAAAATTCTGACTTAAAACATCTACATATATATTTAAAAGAAAATATTTATTGAGATAAGTCTCTAATTTTGGAGTAGATACACTTATACTCTCCCAAATCATTATTAGCCAACCTATCTTGCTAGTGGATAAGAAACAAAGAAAGAAAATGCAACAATAAGTGTATGGGTAATTTTTCCAAACGTTTGGCACACAGTACAAGCTGAATACACTGTTTGAGTCCAATTTTCTCAAAAATTCAAATCTATAACAAGTGACAGAAACCAAGGAAGAAAATTTTAATAATGTTTTTAAACAAGCATTTAAAAAATATTGACCCTTATTTTGCCACAATATCAGGGAGAATTTTTTTTTTAACACTGTTAGGGAACATTATAGATAGCCTTGAAGGAAACATTTTCAAGGATAGTTTGAAGAGTTTACCTTTAGAAATGTAAATTTCCTCATTTCTCTAACTAATGGTTTACCAATCGCTCCAGTAATCAGGGTAGAGATATACCACATGGTTGACCATGTTTTATGATGGAGGGAGCATAGCCTACTTAGAAAAGTCCATCTGAAGAAAGAAAGCTTGGTGAAGAGTCATTTGCTTCTAAAAAGAGTTAGTCAACTCATCTTTCTGGAGTTAACAGTGATAACCAAACAGAAAAAATACTTGACTCAAAGTCCTGTTAACGGGGCAGTTCAGTAAATTGTACGGAAGTGTATACAATTCTATACAGCTTTTGCACCAGTGAAGGTGAAATGTCATATGGGTCAGGGAAAGTGAGAGAAGGCAGGAAGGTGTTACCAACACACACTGAGGATGTCACCAGAGCATCCTCTGTAGATCAAATAAAGCCCATCAGCACATAAGTAGATGGTGATGAAGCTGAGAAAGAGCGTGAAGGATATGAGTTCAGTGCAATGCAAACTGACAGCTATTTGTGGATTTTGGCCTGCTTAGAATAGTGTTTCCATTTCCCTTTATCAGTGAATGAAGACTGCAGACATTTCCAAACAGGTTTCTTTTAAAAGACTAAAATTTAACATAGAAGGTACTGTCTCATGTTGATTGTTGGTAATAGGCTATTAAAGGTCATACATTCAATGAAAGTAGAAAATCAAAGAGCAGTGTAGTATTAAAAATCTCATCTTAAAAATTCTGTTGAGATTTATTAACTGAATCTGGCAGTGTTAATACATAGCTCATTTATTTTATCAAAGTAGAAATGTTATCCAAAGTAAGCAATTTGTAATACTGTATGAAAATATTTTATATACAGATATAGTGTCAAAATTAAATACACATATTTCATTAATTAAAAGGTAAACATATATTATTATCTTAAAAATATACCTCCCAAATTGCAAACTTACTTAGATAAGTTATAATCTATATAAATGACAAAGTAACTCAGTACTAAGGTTTAACATCCTTAGACTAGGTGAATTTATTTTTATTTTATTTTATTTTTTTGAAATTATCCTTTTTCATGTCAAAACATTTGCTATACCATTTATTGAAGGTACTGTGTTACACATTCATGATTAGTTAAATCTCTTGAAATCTCTTTTAGGTATCTTGGACCTTGTTATGCTGTTGCTTACTTAGGTATATGACTCTCTTATTCTCATGGCCATTATCCATATATCATTGTTAACCCTAAAACATCTCCAGCACAGAAGATGACAATTTTCACTCTAAATACAGTATAATAGATTCATAGTGAACCATAAAATTATTTTGACAGCAAAGCAATGTCAATTTTGAATCTTTGAAACCATTATATACTTCACAGATTTAATGTCTGGAAATACCTAAACAGGTTTAAAAAGTATTATTGCAACTGATAACTTACATGGATTGTCTTACAAAAATCAGTACAGAATTATACTGATTGATATATGTTCACATATGTAAGAAATAGTTTGTTGACTGGAGCATTCAGTTTCCATTGCTTGTATCCATCTTCTAGTAATACAATATGCATTTCTCAATTGTTCTAATCCGTTTTGACCATGGTGCATTCAGTAACTTCTAGGAAGCATTCCACTCTGAAAAACTGCAGCAGATAGATTCTTGGAGGATGCAACTAAAGTTCGCGTTTCTATATTGCCACTCCATATTTTTCAGTGTTCTTTAGTGCCCATCAAAATTTTATTCCAACAAGTTTTTATCTTTTGTAGTAGTCTCTTTAGGAAACACGAGTCATTCAGTTTTTTCTGTTCCTTTAAAGATTTATTTTCTTCCTAGAGAATAGAGTTTTAAAAGTTTAAACTTCACATTTTTACAAAAATATATATTTTAAAATACTCAATTTTTCATCATATTACTTTATGCTGAAAAACTGGTGCAATGAAAAGGTAGAATTTTGTGTGACATTTTAAAGATGATGGTTTCTAACTACCCTTGTGATAAATGACACGTAGAAAATTCAAAGTTGGTGTGATTAAAGATTTAGGATTCTCCAAAGAGCTATATCAGCTGACCTGCAGTTTCACAGTTTAACAGTGGACATAATAATACTGTTTAGAATTTCATGAGAAAGGTAATTGTAGATTACTCAGTTGAGTTTCTGAGATGCTTTTTTTTTTTTTTTTTTTTTTTGAGACAGTGTCTCGCTCTGTCGCCCAGGCTGGAGTGCAGTGGCCGGATCTCAGCTCACTGCAAGCTCCGCCTCCCGGGTTTACGCCGTTCTCCTGCTTCAGCCTCCCGAATAGCTGGGACTACAGGCGCCCGCCACCTCGCCCGGCTAATTTTTTTTATTTTTTAGTAGAGACGGGGTTTCACCAGGTTAGCCAGGATGGTCTCGATCTCCTGACCCCGTGATCCACCCGTCTCGGCCTCCCAAAGTGCTGGGATTACAGGCTTGAGCCACCGCGCCCGGCCTCAGTTGAGTTTCTTTAATGTAGAAAAATGTATTTTTAGTGGGAAGAATAATCAACATTGAAAATACTCAGATTATTTTACCAAAGATAATTAATAAGGATACAGCTGATGGAGCTTGTACCCTAAGGTCTACTCCAACAATTAACTTCACCAGAGTATGTCAGATGCCCGCCTCATAAGCTAGGTTTTAGCACCTGACAAGAATCTTAAAAAGGGCTACCTGTACAACCTATAGGAAGAAAGAGATACTTGGCATGAACAGACATATAAAGGAGTAACTCCGTATAGACTCAGTTATATTTCTCTGAGTTCTCTGACCTGTGAGAATGGGAATACTGCAGGGTAGAGTAATTCTTCACTTAGACAACAACTAGTTAATCACAAATATAAAGCATACTAGTGACTTTTACCCCTTCCTACAACAGGAGGTGCTATCAGTCGTTTGTTTTACACTCTTTACAGTTGAGCCCAGACTTGAGGGTTAAAATCAACATAGTGTTTTCAACCATCACTACTAAGTAAATGAATGTGCAAACAATATAAAAACTATTATAACTAGTTATTACAACTAGCTATTCAGTAACTAGATAATTTAGATAGCAGGTTATTGGGTATTCTCTCAGTCATGTATTGTGCTCAGTGTTTTACATAATTTACTTCATTTTATTTGCTTAATCATCTTCTGAACTTGATGATTTGAACTCATTTCACAGATGCAAAAACTGATATGCAGGAAGATAAATAAGCTGCTACCGTATGTGTCAAGTAAATATAATGAGTGAATCTTGAGCTCCTCTGTCCTATATTTAATTTGGCCACAAATTCAGAGCTCTTTTTGTCATGTATTAGTAACACTAGCACATACTTTTTAAAGAATACATTTCAAAGATTAAACAACAGATCTCAAAGGGAAATATAAAGGCAAACTTTTCATATTATTTTCAATAAGGGGTCCTGGACAATTTTTTTAAGTACAAGTTGAAGTTGACTTGCCTAAGCAGATTTGAAATATATAGATGTGAAAATTTCATACTTTTCCTCGGACACTGAGAATAAGCATTCACTAAAAACCAAAAAACAGGGAATCTTGGTTTTACCACTGCATCCTGGGAAAACAGTTGTTTTCTTTTCTTGTCTTTTTTTGTTGTTGTTTTTGGTTTTTGTTTTGAGATGGAGTCCCACTCTATTGCCCAGGCTAGAGTGCAGTGGCACGATCTTGGCTCACTACAACCTCCGTCTCCTGGGTTCAAGTGTTTCTCCTGCCTCAGCCTCCTGAGTAGCTGGGACTACATGCGTGCACCATGCCCAGCTAACTTCTGTATTTTTAGTAGAGACGGGGTTTCACCATGTTGGCCAGGATGGTCTTGATCTTTCCACCTCGTGATCTGCCCACCTCAGACTCCCAAAGTGCTAGGATTACAGGCGTAAGCCATCGCACCCAACCTTTCTTTTCTAAACTTCCTTTTCAAATTATCTTAGTCGAAAACCTTCAGGGTGTTTATATTGTTTTTAGCTCCTGTATTAATTTCAGATGTTCCACTTTGCATGGAATCCCTAGAGTTTCCTAAATCTGAGTGTACAGGCTCACTTTGCTTTTCTGAAAAGAATAAGGAATTTCCATGTTGCCACATAGCTATTGGTCAAATAATGGAAATGTAAAAGAAGAAACCATCACTTTTATGAACCAGGTGTGCTCATTTTTCCATGCCTCAACATAATTAATATCTATATCATTTTAAAGTTTAGTCAGATCCAGTTAAGTATTCTGCCTTATTAAGTCATTCATAAATATTTTTCATATTATTATATAATTTATCTAATAAAATCTAGTAGTATATGTATAAATATATGTTTATATACTATTATATATTATACTGTACATCTACAATAATAAAAGAGGTATAAGTTCTTATTGTTTAATTTTTATTTCTTTACAAACTAACAGGGATGGCTTTTTTTCTTCATGTATTTGTCATCTAGTTTATTTTCTCCTATATAAATTATTTGTTTATTTCTTTTACCTACTAGCTACAATATTTTAATGTTGCTGCTTCTAAAAAAAATCATGCTTTGGCATTTGCCCTAACAGCTTCTCTTTTAAAATAGTGGGTTTAAAAATGCAATTTAAATGACTCAAATTTTTGAGGGGCTCCTCAATTCTCCTTTTATCAATGCTATGATAAATTATTTCAAAACCAGCTATAAGAAGGAAACAATTCAAGATGAAAAATTAGGAATTAAGTTGAGTGAAAAGTTGATGAACCATAAGGAAAATTATACAATTATTCTCACCAAACTCTTTGTTGGTTGGGGTTCACCCAGGGCAGCTGGTTTTCTTCCTTTAACCTTAAAAACAAAGTCACATTTATGATATTGAATATTTCTTCATTGCTCCTCCAATTGTTTGTAATTGCTAATTTTCATATTGCCTTCAGCTCATCTAATCTATTTGAGACTCTACTTTAAATTTCTTATTGTTAAGAAAGTAAAACATTAATATGATTTAGAAATGGAATGTCAGGGTAAAGGAAGAAGCAAGAGAGTTCAATCTTTTGAACACCCAGAATCCATAATTTTGTAGGTATGCCTAGCACTGTGAAAAATAGGCCGGGCGCGGTGGCTCAAGCCTGTAATCCCAGCACTTTGGGAGGCCGAGATGGGCGGATCACGAGGTCAGGAGATCGAGACCATCCTGGCTAACACGGTGAAACCCCGTCTCTACTAAAAAAATACAAAAAATTAGCCGGGCGAGATGGCGGGCGCCTGTAGTCCCAGCTACTCGGGAGGCTGAGGCGAGAGAATGGCGTAAACCCGGGAGGCGGAGCTTGCAGTGAGCTGAGATCCGGCCACTGCACTCCAGCCTGGGCGACAGAGCGAGACTCCGTCTCAAAAAAAAAAAAAAAAAAAAAAAAAAAAGAAAAAAAAAAGAAAAATTAACATAGTAGGGTATACTAGCAGAGATAAAACTTGAATTTTAATCAATATAAAAATAAAGTTAACAAGAAATTGTTAAATCCTGGCCATACATTTTATTAAGCTTCACTTATCAGAAACAAAGTGAAATAAAACAATAGTAAAAAGCATGTAGCATGCCTGGCTCATGAAGAAAATTCAGTGTAGCTGATTGTTTTAACATCTTGCCTTGTTATTTCAAGAAAAGGGTAATTTGTATCAAGTTAATCAATGTTGTAATATAATTTAATTTCAAAGATTTAAATTATTTGCATATTTTCTTTCTCTACAGTTAGTTAATTTTGGAACATGATGATCCATACAAAGCTCAACACATAAGAGAAAGAATCACAAATATATAACATATCTAAGACCTTTACCCCTTCCTAGACCAAGAGGTGATATCAGTTGTCTGTTTTACACTTTTTTCAGTTGAACCAAGAGTGGAGGCTTATAATCAACATAGTATTTTCAACAGTCATAACTAATTAATTGGATGTACAAGCAACATACAACTTATTTGCATTAGACAGCACTTTGAAATAACTATAAGCAGGAATGAAGAAATGGTAGACTAGAGTAAGAAGTCTTCATGAATCTTGAGCTGAACCTTGAAAGCATAGAACAAAATAGATCCAATTTATAGGGAAAAAAAAGTAGAAATGCTCTCTAGGGGACAAACGTAAGGACTCAGGTTTGGAAATAAGCTTGGCAAATCCAGCACACTAAGAGGAGACTGGCTTCCATCGAGTACATAAAGCAATGATAAATGAGGCTGTCCAAGTTATATAATAGACAATCTACATTTTTATCACATCAATAGGGTTCAAAGATAATCTTACCATTTTACCTTCCATGGGAAACTACTAGTGCTCAAACAAAACAAAATTATTTTTTAAGTCATAAAAATGTTATTTAAGAAAACATTTAAAACCGTAAAATAACCTTTTGATTTTGTGTGGCAGCTGGTAAAAATCCATAAAGAGGTAAATAATACAAATAAAATAAAACATTGTATTAAATATTGAAAACTTTTTAGTACTAAGCACTTTACATGTGTTATGCCATTTAATCCTTTCAAATCCCACAATATAGATATTATGTTTTTCTGCATTTCGTAGATAAGGAAACTGCTGTCCAGTCTCTAGATGATGTCTTCCATATTTGGTTTTGTTGTTTTAGTTCATAACCACTAGTAGAAATGTAGGAAAATATTAGCCCTATTTGTATCAAAATTATTTAAAGAAGGGGAAATTGTTGGACATATATATGTCTAGTTTAAGCATAAAAAGATATTTGTTAAATACATTTGATTTCCTGTTTTATTCACTAGGAGTTCTTATAAATGTGTACATATATGGATTAAAGCTATTAATGAGTTTTAGATATAGAAATTTACCATTCCCCACCCAATATATCACCCTAGTATCCTTGGAAGTTATTATGGCAATGAAGCATTTATTTATTTATTTTTTACTCCCCTTTCACAAACAATTCACTCTAGCCAAGATATAAACAGGTATTTCCAAACCGAGCCTTTCCTCTTCTAGGATTGAGTAAATATATTTCAACTTTAGATGATAATAAACACTTAGGATTCTATGATAATGGATATGATCACCAGAGAACAGTGGTATCTTGGCACAGGAGTACTTAATATTTTCATTCAAAGTAAATAGTCCTTAGCTTACCTTGCCAGTGCAGTTCAATAGTATTGTTGTGCCTTCTGAAACTTTTAATAAGTGGAGATCAAAATCACCAGTGCTATTCATTTTAAGAAATTGCCTCAACTTGCGAGCAGCACGGAATAAGAACATACCTTCCTATTATAAGAAAAAGTCAGAAGGGCCATGGTTCAAATAAAATATTAAGAAATGATAAGCTTTCTTAAGGAGCCTAGAGCTTGAGCTATATTGGTAGATAATGCCCCACCTCCACCCCAGCTGTCTGTTCCAGTTAATCATGTGACTGACAAGTAACAGAACTAAAACTGTTTGACTCCTAGGTGACAGCAAGAAGTTCTTGGAACTTGGTTTAATGATTATCTTGACTTTTAAAGTTTGTTTTCTCTATTATGCTTATATGATCTTATCGCTTATATGTGAATGTATTACAAGATTATTCAATTTTAAACATGATAGCTGAAGGAGAAGGCTTCTGGAAGCAACAATATATTACAAGAGGTATGTGTGGTTTTTTCTTATTATTTCTTGCATCTTTTGAGCTATGGATGTATAGCTGATAATAAGAAAATAAAGGACTGTAGTCACCTAAAACATAAGTTTTGCAGTTATTTAAATTAAGATATTTTTTAAAAAGAATTTATGGTTTTGAGATGCCATGAGGCTAACTTAGCTACTGTGAGTTTTTAAAAGACTATGAAATAGCACACCCGTTTCTGTAAGGAGAAATGACATAAACTTTTTAGGTTTTGTCAAGTGTAATATTATACCAACTAGATGTGATAATCATTTAGAGATAAGCAAATACTGACAGAAAAATTTTCAAAATGCTCCCGACTAAATTATACCAATGACTTATATTTGTATGTGTGCAAGCAATCACATTAACAAGTATTTTTCTGTATAAGAACTTTTAGAGGCCGGGCACGGTGGCTCATGCCTATAATCCCAGCGTTTTGGGAGGCCTACGCAGGCGAATCACTAGGTCAGGAGATCGAGAAACTCTGTCTCCACTAAAAATACAAAATTAGCTGGGTGTGGTAGTGCATGCCTGTGGACCCATTTACTCGAGAGACTGAGGCAGGAGAATCGCTTGAACCCAGGAGGCGGAGGTTACAGTGAGCCGAGATTGCGCCACTACACTCTAGTCTGGCGACAGAGTGAGACTCCGCCTCCAAAAAAAAGAGAAAGAAAGAAATTTAGAAATAAGAGATAGATGTGTCTTTGAATTCGACAATTCTAGTATTTCCAAGGTAAAAAAATAGAATGGTTAAACAGAAAAAAATTTATCTAATAAGCACAGGGCTATTTGTAAAACAAAAATATAAAATTGGACCATAGTATGATCTAATCAATGGGAATTATGTGGTCAGACTGCAAATATTAATGGTATTCATATAATTCTCTAACAGAGGCACAAAAAATATAAGCTTCTATAAAATCAAGCTTGAATGACAAACTCCAAATAATTATCATTACCTTATTATCATCACATAAATGTCTTTTAAAAAAGTTAAATTCATTATTCAGGCAATTGCTACCAATTTCTTTCATGCTGTCCTGTAATAAATAACATAAAATAATACGGTTAAAACTGAGTACTTTTCTAATATCTTATAATTATAAAAATAATAATCTTATAATATCTGGTATTTATATGTGCATTTTAAGGAAAATAACTTTTGCCTGGCTCAGCTGACTAAACATGAGGAATAGTTTCCTATTGTTGAAGGATAAATAAGTGTGTACACAAATTCTTCCATATTTAGAGCCCCTCCCAGATCCCATAATTGGATCCCAAAATTCACTAAGAGAATCTGGCTCATCTAGGGAAATAAAAGTATCTATTTTAGAAGTTATGCTATATAGACAAAGTATTATAAAATGTGAAGTCATTAAGTTGAGATGAATTTAAGAGGTTATTCAGTCAAATTTCCTCCCATCAACAAACAACCAGAAAGGAAACTTATATTAGAATTAAGGGATCCATACAAAGCTCAACACATAAGAGAAAGAATCACAAATATATGACATACCTAAGACCTTTACCCCTTCCTAGCCAAGAAGATTTCAGTTGTCTGTTTTACATCTTTTCAGTTGAGCCAAGACTGCAGGCTTATAATCAACATAGCATTTTCAACAGTCACAACTAATTAATTGGATGTGCAAGGAATATAAAACCTATCTGCATTAGACGGTACTTTGAAATTGACAGTGAGAATTAAGGTTGAAATTTATTCACAACGCTTTTAGCAATCCAATTTTCTGGGATGGTTAAGGTAGAATTTTCCTGAGACACGGTGTAATTGCATGTGTGTGTATTATAAACATAGGAGTGGGAAAGCAGACTGATATGTGCTCTATTTTTTTTTTTTCATTTATAAGGAATGTAGTAGAAGAAGGTAGAGATTACCTAAATCAATAATTTAGTTGATATTAGGAAAAACTTCGTAAGGTTTCAGATTTTTGTATGCACCGTGTTGGAATAACTCTGTCCAGCAAACTAGCAATTCCATACTATCAGAGCTTCTAGGACTAAAAACAATCTTAGCCTACAACAGGATAAGACATGGAGCAATGGCAGGATTTAGTCATGGGCTTTGAATCTTCATCTGCCTCTCAGAAAAGTATTCATTACTCTTATCTCCTATGAAAAGCATGATGATGTCTGGGTTTACCCTGATTTTAAAATGTATATACTATCAGTTTTATCTGGAAGAAGTGTCTGAATACATACATCTCAAGTGTAAAAGATACATTTTCAATAAATATCTTCACATTGCCATTGTACATATACCTGAAAATGTAGTGGATAATTAATATTTGCCTATTAAGTTATTTTCATGTTGACTTCCTCTTACCCAAAGGACAATAACTCATACATAATTTTTTCTTTGATAAAACATAGAGTTTTTAATTTTTACCATGTCATCCTTCAAAAAAGAAGGTGAAATATGTGCAGCTACTCTATATGATATCTTCCAATTCACCAAAAATATCATATGAGACAATATGTCACATAATGAATGCCAATTTCTTGAAACATTTTAGCAAATTGCATGACACACGAATATTTAAAAAGCCATATTGGTTAGGTGGCTGTTCTAGGTTATTAATAAAACTTATTTTTGGCAGATCCACAGAAAGATAATGTTATACCAGTTGATTTTTTTTTTTACCTAATGCTTGATACAGAATGTAAATGTGTTACTATAGCCTTAAAAGGTTGACTCCTATAGAGGTCACAGTTATTAATTCATCGACCTTAGTACATTTTATTAATGCATCCAATATAGATCTATTTGACTGCCAATTACTGTTGCTTTCTAAAATACTCTTCATTCATGCCCAGTCAGAAGAATGGCTCAGAGTAAGAATTATAGATACATGGTGTTGGAAAGAAACTTAGATGGCCATCTTTTGATTTAACAAAGAACAGAATTACTTGACCAAAGTCACAATAATTGTTTATTATTCACATGTTACATATGTCCAGATGCAAATAAGAAATGACAGCTGGGCACGGTGGCTCATGCTTGTAATCCCAGCACTTCGGGAGGCCAAGGCGGGTAGTTCGTGAGGTCAGTAGTCCCAGACCAGCCTGGCCAACATTGTGAAACCCCATCCCTACTAAAAATCCAAAAAAAAAAAAAATTAGCCAGGTGTGTTGGCACATGCCTGTAATCTCAGCTACTTGGGAGGCTGAGGTAGGAGAATCACTTGAACGCAGGAGGCAGAGCTTGCAGTGAGCCGAGATCACACCACTGCACTCCAGCCTGGGCAACAGAGCAAGACTTTGTCTCAGGAAAAAAAAAAAAAAAAGAAGAAGAAACAAATCATATATCACATATGTCAAGATGCACATAAGCAAATTTCTTCAAATATTTTATGAATGTGGAAAATCAAAAGAGAAAAGCCAGGATTATAAGACTGAACTGCAGTATTTTCTAGTACAAAACATGACATTGTCTAAGTTCTTTTTTTTAGGTGAAGTTATTTATTTATTTATTTATTTAGAGATGGAGTCTCGCTCTGTCACCCAGGCTGGAGTGCAGTGGCCGGATCTCAGCTCACTGCAAGCTCCGCCTCCCGGGTTCACGCCATTCTCCTGCCTCAGCCTCCCGAGTAGCTGGGACTACAGATGCCCGCCACCTCACCTGGCTAGTTTTTTGTATTTTTTAGTAAAGACGGGGTTTCACCATGTTAGCCAGGATGGTCTCGATCTCCTGACCTCGTGATCCGGCCGTCTCGGCCTCCCAGAGTGCTGGGATTACAGGCTTGAGCCACCGCGCCCGGCCTAAACCTAGTATCCATTAGTTGTTTTTTGATCCTCTCCCTCTTCCTACCGTCCATCCTGCAAAAAGCCCCGGTGTGTATTGTTCCCCTGTGTGTGTCCATGTGTTCTCATTATTTAGCTGCCACTTATAAGTGAGAACATGTGGTATTTGGTTTTCTGTTCCTGTATTAGTTTGCTAAGGATAACTGCCTCCAGCTCCATCCATGTCCCTGCAAAGGACATGATCTCATTGATCTCATTCTTTTATATGGCTGCATAGTGTTCCATGGTGTATATGTACCACATTTTCTTTATCCAGTCTGTTATTGATGGTCTTTTAGGTTGATTCCATGTCTTTGCCATTGTGAATAGTGCTGCAGTGAACATACATGTGCATGTGTCTTTAAAACAGAATGATTTATATTCCTTTGGGTATATGCCCAGTAATGGGACTGCTGAGTCGAATGGTATATCTGTCTTTAGGTCTTTGAGAAATTGCCATATCATCTTCCACAATGGCTGAACTGATTTACATTCCCACTAACAGTGTATAAGCATTCCCTTTTCTTCACAACCTTGCCAGCATGTTATTTTTTGACTTTTTAATTATAGCCATTCTGACTGGTGTGATATGGTATTCCATATTTCTTGGAGGTTGTGTTCATTCCTTCTCATTCCTTTTTCTCTACTCCTGTCTGCCCGCCATATTTCATAAAGTCAGTCTTCAAGCTCTGAAATTCTTTCCTCTGTTTGGTCTATTCTACTACTAATACTTGTGATTTTATTATGAAATTCTTGTAGTGTGTTTTTCAGCCCTATCAGGAGGATTAAGTTCTTCTCTATACTGGGTATTCTGAACCCTTACTGGAGAGGTAATGAGGTCAGTTGGAAGAAAGAGGGCACTCAGGCTTTTTGAGTTTTCAGCATTCTTGCCCTGATTCTTTCTCATTTCTGTGAGCTTATCTAATCTACCTTCAATGTTCGATGTTGCTTAACTTTGGATTTTTTTTTTCTTTTTTTTTTTCCTGGCACAATTCAGCCACTTTGCCATAGGGATGCTGTGGTTTGCTGGGGGTGTACTCCAGTCCCTAGTTGCCTTGGATTTTTCAGTAGCTGAAGGTATCACCAATGAAGGCTGCAGAACAGTAAAGATGGCAGCCTGCCACTTCTAGGAGCTCTGGCCCAGGGAGTTACGAACCTGTTGCCCGGTGGAACGCACCTGCAGGAGGTGGCTGGAGATCCTGGTTGGGAGGTCTTGCCCAGTCAGGAGAAAGAGTATCAGGACCCACTTATAGAAGAAGTCTGGCCATGCTTTTGTAGAGCAGCTGTGCAGTGCTGGGGTAACGCTTCACCGCCTTTTGGCTTGGGCTCTCCAAAGCCTGCAGGCTGGACAGGCTCAGTACTAAAATAGCAGAGATGGCAGCCCACCCCTCCCTCTGGAACTTCTGTCCCAGGCAGTTTTCAGATCTCTGTAGGCCAGAGAACACCCGCGGGGATGGCTGGAGGCCTTGCTTGGGAGGTCCTGCCCAATAAGGAGGGATGGCTCAGGGACCTGAGTCTGACCACATGTTGGTCAGAGCAGTTGTGCTGTGTTGGGGGATCCCTTCTGCCCCTGATAGGTTTGGACTCTTCAAAGCCTGCAGGCTGAAAAAGGTGACTCACCCAAACAGTGAAGATGGTGGTCTGCTCCCTCCCTGGGAACTCTGTCCCAGGTAGGCACAACACTGCTGCTGGTGGCTGGCTGGAATTCCAAGACAATGTGTCTTATCCTTTGAGGCACCATGGAAGTGGGGCCCACAGACCATCGCTCCTTGGCCCCTGGATTCAGCCTCGTTCCTAAGGGTGTGCACACAGATCTAATCTCCTGCTTTTCTGGAGTTGCAGTTACTTTTGCCAGGAAGCCTGGAGTTGGAATATCTACATTTCCTGTTCTCCAACATGTGCCTGAGCAACTGCTCTGCCAAGACTCCCATATCTCTGTGTGTTAGACTGAAAGCCCTGGTGGAGTGGGTTCAAGAGGGGATCTCCCAACTCGAGGTTGCAAAGATCCGTGGGAAGAGTGTAGTTTCCGGGTCCCATATTTATTCACCGCTTCTCTGGGCAGGTGAGGTTCACCTGGCTGGGTGTCGTGCCCAGGTGGGCTGTCGTCCTGACTTTCTCTTCTATGTTCTCCATGGGTCAAGTTGTCTCCTTGATTAGTCCCAATGCGAGAACTTGGATGTTTCAACTGAAGGTGCTGTATTTACTTGCCCTTTTTTTCCTCTTTGTGAGAGCCACTCACAAGAGCTACTTCTAGTTGGCCATCTTGGCCACTTCCCAACTCCTTTTCTTTCAAGTTCTTAAAACACATAATGTTATTTACATTTATAGAATTAGATCTTCTTTAATTTCAGCATAGTTTTCTCCTATCTTTGAATTTTTAAATTATATTTTAAGTCTATTCTTTAGAAACACTAATTACATAAAAAATGAATTTTCTATTGAACTTTTTCTTTTCGTGTGTGTATGTACACAAATACATATACACACACACAATTTCATTTTGTATGGTTTTACACATCCTGTCTTTCATATGCCTGTTTTAATGGAGTATTCCTTTCCGGTTTTTATTTTAGTCTCTATATTTCCCCTAAATCCAAAGAACATTCGTTTCTTTCTGGTTTCTTTCATGCTATATTGTTTTTAGCTCTTTTTACTTTGGTTTCTTAGAGACTTCACATTTTCCATTGCATTCATGGATAATTAAACTGTGGTCTTAATACTTCATTTTCCTTTTGCCTTTTTTTGTGTTAATTCATTTGTTCATTTATTTTGCTAGTATCAGTGCATAATGTTCCTTTTAAATTTTCTGATTATTTTTGGAGGGATGCTAAAGTAGAGTAGATTATTGTTCAGCCAATATTTAACATCTAATCTCACCAAATGAGAGGATGTATTCATTCCATATGGCTGACATAACAAATTACCAAAACCTTGGAGACTTAGAAGAATAAAAACTTAGTATCTCACATTTCTAGAGGTTCTGGTAGAGCATGCATTGTTTGCCTCTTTCATTTTCTGTTGTCTGCCAGCATTCCTTAGTGTTTCTTGGCTTGTCGCCTCATGGCACCAGTCTCTGCCTCCATCTTCACATCACCTTCTTTGTGTGGGTGTCAAGTCTCCTCCTGCTTTTCTCTTAGAAGGAACTTGTGATAGCATTTAGGGTCCACCAAGATAATCCAAACTAAACTTATCATACCAATATTCTTAATTCAATCACATCTGTAGACTTCTTTACCTTATACATTTCCAGAGATTAGAGTTTTTTTAATCTGGGTGGCCATTATTTAATCTGCTATACAGAAGTATGTTCCTCTGTCCATTAATGTTGCGTTTGTCCAAAAGACATGTGGTAAGAAATTGATGCTTTCTGTATAGTTTCTGTGAGACAAGAATTTGGAAGCTGCTTAACTGGGAGCTTCTGGTTCTGCATCTTCCATGAGGGGGTAGTCAAGATGTTGGTCGTGTCTGTAGTCACCTGGACTTCATCAGGACTAGAGGATCTATTCCCAAGATGACCCATTCATGTAGTTATTGGCAGAATGCCTCAATTTCTCACCACATGAGCTTCTCCACAGGCTTTCTTCAATATCCTTCCAAGATAGTTGCTGACTTTCCCCCAAGTATCAATGTAAGAGAAAACAAGGAGGAAGCCATGTCTTTTATTACATGGAAGTCACACACTGCCATTTCCACATTATTCAATTGCCTTGCAGTGAGTCACTAATTCCAATCCACACTCAAGAGGAGGGAATTTAAGCAGTACCTCTTGTAAGGTGGAGTATCAAATAATTTGTGGGCGTATGTTAAAATTCCCACACAGCTGCTCCTTTCATCTTATGACTTAGAATGAAACATGTGGAGGTAATCAAACTCAGCTAAACTGTATACCTGTGAACCTAAGGTAAATGCATATTACTGTATGCCTTTCTGTCTTTCTGTGTGTGTATGTGTTTGTAGCAAAAACTGACTGGTAGAGAACTATTGCTTTTTAGATCAACTAATTTTCCAAAAATAAAGGTGGAAAAGGGCAAAGGTAATGAAATGAAACAGCTGTTCATTCTTATCAAATTTCTGTATTCTCTGTCATAGGACAATTTTCTTCTTAATTTTTTCATATTTTTCTTTTTAGGAGAGAAAGTCAATATGGTTCACAGTTACTCTTCATGGTCACATGTGTTAGAGCTAGCAAACTAATGTCTAATTATTGCTCATAACTGATTGCTGCTTCCTTTATGTTCTTTTTTCCTTCTTTTTGTAGGGCTGGTTCTAAGGATTGGAAAGTTTTGGCATAGACTATGTTCAGTCTCATGTCTCTTGCTATAAATGAACTTGGTCCCTCCCTACAGAAATATATTTCATTGCTTTTTTTTTTTTTTTTTTTGGAAATGGGGTCTGTCGTCCAAGCTGGAGTGCAGTGGCACAGTCTCGGCTCGCCGCAACCTCTGCCTCCTGGGTTCAAGCAATTCTCCTGCCTCAGCTTCCTGAGTAACTGGATTCCAGGCATGCACCACCACAGCCCGTAATTTTTGTATTTTTAATAGAGACTGGGTTTCGCCATGTTGGCCAGGCTGGTCTCAAACTCCTGAATTCAAGTATAGTAGAAATAATTTTCATTTCTGATCATCACTATGATAACCTATCCATGGCCTTGTGCCATCTGAAGCCATGTTTAGGGGGACTTTGAAAATGCACTGCTTATTTTTTAGAAAATCTACTCTGTGTGAAATTTGAAAAAGGCACATATTGTTCCTGGAATTCTATTTCATTTGCTACAATTTTTACCATTTGTCAAGTAGCTTAGCAGATTATAGTATGACTTAATAGTTAATTCTTAGTTTAAATTAAAGTCATTTATTCTTTGATCAAATACTTTAGCACCTACCATGTGCCATTTAGTATTAGGAATACAACAGGGATCAAAATCATACATGGCTCCTTCCCTCAAGAAGTTTACTATTTGGTGGCAAAAACATTAATCCAATAGCAGCAATCACTTCTCAACTTGATAACTGCTATAAATACAAGATATATGCTGCCATGAAGCCTATACAAGAAGATTTTATTTAACAACCTCAATGAATACTTCCCAGAGGAGGATACTTCACAGGAGATCTCAATCATAAGTACCCTAGGGAAAAGGGGGATTCAATAGCAAACAATATAGGTGACTACTTTGAAGAGGGAGGGAATATGGCCTGTATGTGGCTAGAAACAAGAGAGCAAGGGAAAGTAGGAATATGGCTGAGAGAGGAAGAGACAGAACTGGTTCAACATAAAGCAAGGGCTGGAAGAGATCAAATTATGTGTGGCCTTAAGGATATTTTAAGAAGTTTTGTGTCAATCCTAAAAGCAATAATTAATGTATTTCTACTTACAAACGTGGGAATAGCTTTTCTGGTTTACTTTTTTCAATGATCATATTAACAGCCACATGCCAGATGGTTTGGAGAGAGGTTCAAGAAAGTATATGGGTGAATCTTTATGAGGCTATTACATAGTCAGTGCTTAAGATAATGGTTTATTGCACTTGATGGTAACAGAGAATCTTGAAATATGTGAATATATTTGAGAAATAGGAAGCAAATTTAATGTGATTTGAAAATAAAAACTAAGCAGGATGGACATATCAAGGATCATTCCTGACTTGTCTGGTGTGTACAACAAAAGACTCAGATGCTCCTTGACTTAAATGGGTTTACATTCCCATAAGCCCATTGGAAATTCAAAGATTATAAGTCTAACTATGGTAAGCTGGTTATCATTAGTATTATGTTGCCATTGAGACAGGAAATAGAAGAAGAGGTGGAGTGTATAAATTACGTGTTAGGTTTTAAACAGATGATGTTTGAGCTGACTTTCAAAGATTCAGGAACAGATAAAAGACAAATAGTGAAGCCAGAGAGTTAGACGGAAAGCCAAGAGAATAGATCATTTTGAGGAAGTAGTGGTCCACAGTAAATGCCAATTAAAAGGTCAGGTAACTTGAATCTTGTTCAAAATTTATCTACATAAAGAAAACAAGCTAAAGTAGAAAAAAAAGCTAATAATGGAATGGTAAAATAGATGATGGAAAATAAAATAGAATATTAAGCAGATATATTTGTTTTCAGGTAATGTTTATAAACAAGTGATGAATCTATAATAAAACATTAAGAGGAAAAGGTACTATGTAGAAGGCTATATTTAAATGTGAATGCATATGTAGACACTTGAACACACTTATCTAGCAGAAGCTTTTTAACTTTCATTTAACTGACTTTCTGCATGATCAATAGTTTCTATTCCTTCTGCCAAAACATATTGACTAATGCTCAGAGAACAATGAAGACTCCAGACTAGTAGTTTAGTTTCTTATGTGCTCGTGTATATTTTTTTCCAACATTTCAGCTGCTTTTTACTAAGTCAATTCCTTAACACTAAGTTATACTTAGCATTTAATTATAATACTTAATACTATATAAATCAATAAAACATTAGTATAAATATAGTTCTTTTGAGAACTTCTACTTTTCAGTTTGGCATGCAGGAAGCTTAGAAGTTGCCAATCAATACTTACAAGTAAAAAAGCTAAACTCATTAAAAAAAAACAACAACTCTCTTAGATCAGAGAAGTGAGGTCACAGGGCAAACTACTGCCCTGAAGTTGGAAAGACAGAGAGGACCCCCAAATTAGAGAAACAGAACCACAACTTACTGAAGCAGAGATCCATGAGCAGAAACCTGCATAGCAACCATTGTGGGGATAGAAATAATTAAACTGTAGTTGGCAAATTGCTGAAGGCTCAGTGTGAAACAACTTTGAGAATTAAAAACTCCAAAGGTACCCAGTCATAGTGGGGGGGCTACATACTTTTATGAGTTTGACCTTTAGGAGCTCTACTAGGTCCTCATGGTAAATATCAGATGAGAAAGTCCTCTTGTGCTTTTGGTAGGAGGAGGGGAAAAAGCTACTATAAAATCAGCCAGAGGTGGGAGGATCACTTGAGCCCAGAAGTTTGAGACCAGCCTGGAGAACATAGTGAGATCCTATCTTTACAAATAATTACAAAAAATCAGACAGGCATGGTGGCACATGCCGATCGTCCCAGCTACTCAGGTTGAGGTAGGAGCATCACTTGAACCCAGGAGGTCAAGGCTGCAGTGAGCCATGATTTATATCGCTGCATTCCAGTCTGGGTGACAGTAAGACCCTGTCTCACAAAAATAATAATAATTTCTAAAAAGCTGAATAGTTTGCGCTCCTTTAAAGGGCCTAACCTCAAGGGAGACTATTTTACCAGAGCCTAACCTTCTGAGGTTTTATCAGAGTCTGATCTGCCTGGGGGAAAAAAATACCCAACTCCAGGGTCCTCTAGTTTTTCACATGTTGGAAGGCTGCCCTGTATCCCCTAAGGAGGGGGAGAAAAAGAGCAGCACTGGTAAAGTTCACAGTCCAGGGCGCAGGCTCACCAAAAGACTAGGACCTAACCACAGGCTTATAGAACACATCCCCTTTTTCCACGCCATATCATGACATCACTAAAGGCCTATTTATCACAGTTTCTTTTACTCAGAACGTTATAATCAGCTATGAAAAAAAATTATAAGGCATACTAGAAGGCAAAAAACACAGTTTGAAGAGCCAGAGCAAGCATAAGGACCAGACTTATATATGGCCATGAGGTTGGAATTATCAGAACAGAAATCTTTTTAAAAGTCTATGATTGAGGCCAGGCGTGGCGGTTCATGCCTGTAATCCTAGCACTTTGGGAGGCTGAGGCAGGCAGATGACAAGGTCAGGAGATCAAGACCATCCTGTCTAACACAGTGAAACCCCTTCTCTACTAAAAATACAAAAAAATTAGCCGGGCATGGTGGCGGGCACCTGTAGTTCCAGCTACTCAGGAGGTTGAGGCAGGAGAATGGTGTGAACCCGAAAAGTGGAGGTTGCAGTGAGCCGAGATCGTGCCACTGCACTCCAGCCTGGGCAACAGAGCGAGACTTCATCTCAAAAAAAAAAAAAAAAAAAAAAAAGTCTATGATTAATATGCTCAGAGCTGTCAGAGCTGTAATGAAAAAATTAGACAACAGACAAGAACAGATAGAAAATGTAAGCAGACAGATTAAAATTCTAGGAAATATTTGTAAAATGATAAAGATCAAAAAACATCATTTTTAGCAAACTATCACAAGAACAGAAAACCAAACACCTCATGTTCTCACTCATAGGTGGGAACTGAACAATGAGATCACTTGGACTCGGGAAGGGGAACATCACACACCAGGGCCTATCTGGGGAGGGGGGAGGGGAGAGGGAGTGCATTGGGAGTTATACCTGATATAAATGACGAATTGATGGGTGCTGACGAGTTGATGGGTGCAGCACACCAACATGGCACAAGTATACATATGTAACAAACCTGCACGTTATGCACATGTACCCTAGAACATAAAGTATAATAATAATAATAATAATAAAACAGAAATAAAATATGCCTTTCATGGGCTCATTAGTAGACTTCACATAGCTGAGGAAAGAATCTCGGAGTCTAATGATAGGACAACAGAAACTTCCAAAACTGAGAAGCAAAGATAATAATAATAAAAAACTGATAAAAAGGAATAGAATAGCTGAGAACTGTGGGACAACTACAAAAGGAGTAGCATACATGTAATGGGAATATTAAAAAGGAGAAGAGAGAGAAAAAGAAAAATCAAGGGATGAAGAAAATATCTAGAAAAGAATGAAAGTGGAGAAAAGAAACAACTTACCTAAAGAAGAGCAAAGATAAGAATTACATCCAGCTTCACCACAGAAATCATGCAAGCAAAAAGAGAGTGGAATGAAATATTCAAAATGTTGAGAGTAAAAAAACACTGTTTAAATTCTGTACTCTGTGAATTTATCCTTCAAAAGCGAAGGAGGAATAAAGACTTTCTCAGACAAACAAAAATTGAGAAAATTTGTCACAAGTAAATCTGCCTTGCAAGAAATCTTAGCAGAAGCTATTCAGGAAGAAGGAAAATGACATAAGTCAGAAACATGGATCCAAATAAAGGAAGGAACAGCATCAGAGAATAAGTGAAGGTAAAATAAATACTTTCCCTTATTTTTACTTTTATTTTCTTTCATTTTTAGTTGATGCAATAATTGTACATATTTATGTATGACACAGTGATATTTCCATATGTGATATTTCCATATGTGATATACAATATGTAATGATCAAATCAGGGTAATTAGCATATCCATCCCCTCAAACATTCATCATTTCTTTGTGTTATGAACATTCAAAATCCTCTATTCTAGCCTTCTGAGAATATACAATAAATTATAATAAACCATGTTCACCCTATAGTGCTACAGAATGTCAGGGCTTATTCCTCCTATCTAGTTATAATTTTGTATCTGTTAACCAGCCTCTCCCTATTGTCCCCTACCTCTTACCCTTCTCTGCCTTTCATACCCACAATTCTATTCTCTACTTCCATGAACTCAATTATGTTTTAGCTCCCACATATGAATGACAGCATGTGGTATTTATCTTTCTGTGACTGACTAATTTGGCTTACTATAATGTCCTCCAGGCTCATCTATGTTGCTGTGAGTGACAGGATTTCATACATATTTATACCTGAAGCTTATTTCATTGAGTATATACACTAATTTTCTTCATCCATTTGTTTGTTGATGGACACTTAAATTAATTCCATGTCTTAGCCATTGTGAATACTGCTGCAATAAACATTAAGGTACAGGTATTCGTTTGATAGACTGATTTCTTTTCCTTTGGATAAATGCTTGGTAGTGAGATTGCAGGAGCACATACTAGTTCCATTTTTAATTTTTTGAGGAAACTTCATACTGTTTTCAATAATGGCAGTACTAATTCACATTCCCACCAACAGTTCCAATGGTTTCCTTTTCTTCACGTCCGCATCAACACTTATCTTTTGTCTTTTTGATAGTAGCCATTCTGACAGGTGTGAGGTGATAGCTCATTGTGGTATTGATTTGCATTTTTTCCGGTGATTAGTGATCTTGAGCATTTTTTCACATACTTATTGGCCATTTGTATGTTTTATTTTCATAAATGTCTATTCAGATCCTTTGCTCATTGTTTATTATTATTATTATTATACTTGAAGTTCCGGGATACAGAACGTGCGGGCTTGTTACATAGGTATACATGTGCCATGGTGTTTTGCTGTACCCCTCAACCCGTCATCTCTATTAGGTATCTCTCTTAATGCTATCTCTCCCATTGTCCCCCACTCCCCGACAGGCCGCGATGTGTGATGTTCCCCTCCCTGTGCTCGTATGTTCTCATTGTTCAACTCCCATTTAGGAGTGAGAACTTGCGGTCTTTGGTTTTCTGTTTCTGTGTTAGTTTGTTGAGAATGATGGTTTCCAGCTTCATCCATGTCCCTGCAAAGGACATGAACTCATTCTTTTTTATGGCTGCATAGTATTCCATGGTGTATATGTGCCACATTTTCTTTATCCAGTCTAACATTGATGGGCATTTGGGTTGGTTCTAAGTCTTTGCTATTGTGAAAAGTGCTGCAATAAACATATATGTGCATGTGTCTTTATAGTAGAATGATTTAAAATCCTCTGGGTATATACCCAATAATGGGATTGGTGGGTCAAATGGTATTTATAGTTCTAGATCCTTGAGGAATCACCACGCTGCCTTCCACAATGGTTGAATTAATTTACACTCCTACAAACAGTGCAAAACCTTCCTATTTCTCCACATCCTCTCCAGCATCTGTTGTTTCCTGACTTTTTAATGATCACCATTCTAACAGGTGTGAAGATGGTACTCTTTGTGGTTTTGATTTGCATTTCTCTAATCACCAGTGATGATGAACTTTTTTTCATATGTTTGTTGGCTGCACAAATGTCTTCTTTGGAAAAGTGTCTGTTCATATTCTTTGCCCACTTTTTGATGGGGTTATTTGTTTTTTTTCTTGTAAATTTGTTTAAGTTCCTTGTAGATTCTGGATATTAGGTCTTTGTCAGGTGGATAAATTGCAAACATTTTCTCCCATTCTGTAGGTAGCCTGTTCACTCTGATTATAGTTTCTTTTGCTGTGCAGAAGCTCTTTAGTTTAGATATATACCTTGTCAGTTTTGGCTTTTGTTGCCATTGCTTTTGGTGTTTTAGTCATGAAGTCTTTGCCCATGCCTATGTCCTGAATGGTATTGCATAAGTTTTCTTCTAGGGTTTTATGGTTTTAGGTCTTTACATGTAAGTCTTTAATCCATCTTGAGTTAATTCTTGTATAAGGTGTAAGGAAGGGGTCCAGTTTCAGTTTTCTGCATATGACTAGTCAGTTTTCCTAGCACCATTTATTAAATAGGGAAACTTTTCCCCATTTCTTGGTTTTGTCAGGTTTGTCAAAGATGGTTGTAGATGTGTGGTGTTATTTCTGAGGCCTTGGTTCTGTTCAATTGGTCTATATATCTGTTTTGGTACCATTACCATGCTGTTCAGTTACATTCCCTTTGAAAACCGGCACAAAACAAGGATGCCATCTCTCACCACTCCTATTCAACATAGTACTGGAAGTTCTGGCCAGGGCAATCAGGCAAGAGAAAGAAATACAGGGTATTCAAATAGGAAGAGAGGAAGTGAAATTATCTCTGTTTGCAGATGGCATGATTGTATATTTAGAAAACCTCATCGTCTCAGCCCCAAAATTCCTTAAGCTGATAAGCAACTTCAGCAAAGTCTCAGGATACAAAATCAATGTGCAAAAATCACAAGCATCCCTATAAACCAATAATAGACAGACAGCCAAATCATGAGAAAGCTCCAATTCACAATTGCTACAAAGAGAATAAAATAACTAGGAATACAACTTAGAAGGGATGTGAAGGACCTCTTCAAGGAGAACTACAAACCACTGCTCAAGGAAATAAGAGAGGACACAAGCAAATGGAAAAACATTCGATGCTCATGGATAGGAAGAATCAATGTGAAAATGGCCATACTGTCCAAAGTAATTTATAGATTCACTGCTATTCCCATCAAGCTACCATTTGACATTTCTTCACAGTGTTAGAAAAAGCTACTTTAAATTTCACACGGGACGAAAAAAGAGCCCGTATAGCCAAGACAATCCTAAGCAAAACGAACAAAGTGGAGGTGTCACACTACCTGACTTCAAACTATACTACAAGGCTTTGCTCACTTTTTAATCAGATTTTTGTTGTTGTTTTGTTTTGCTGTTGAGCTGTATGAATTCCTTATATATTCTGAAAATTAATCCCTTGTTGTATGAATAACTTGCACATATTTTGTCCCATTCTACAGGCTGTCTCTCCACTCTGTTAATTATTTCCATTGCTGTGTGGAAGTTTTTAGTTTAATACAGTCACATTTGTTTCTTTTTGTTTTTGTTACTTGTGCTTTGGAAATCTTGACCACAATATCCCTCCCTAAAAATGTTCTGAAGCATTTCTCCTATATTCCCTTCTAGTGGTTTTATATTTCTGGATTTTATGTTTAAGTCTTTTATCCATTTTGAGTTGACTCATATATATGGTGAGAGATAGGGGTCTAGTTTCATTCTTCTGCCTATGAACATCCAGATTTCCTAGCACTATTCATTAAAGAGACCATCATTTTCCCAGGTATGTTCTTACATATTTGCCAAAAATAAGTTGGCTATAAATACATTGATTTATTTCTAGCTTCTCTATTCTGTTCCCTTGGTCTATGTGTCTGTTTTTATACCAGTGCTATGTTGTTTTGGTTAGAGCTTTGTAGTATATTTTGAAATTGTATAGTGTGAGACCTCCAGCTTTGTTCTTTTTGCTCAGTATTACTTTTGCTATTCAAGTCTTTTGTATTTCCATACAAATTTTAGGACTTTTTTTCTCTTTCTGTGAAAAATGTCATTGATGTTATGATAGGGATTGCATTAAATTTGTAGATTGCTTTGTGTAGTATGGTCACTTTAACAATTTTTCCAATCCATAGGCGTAATATGTCTTTATAGTTGTTTGTATTCTCTTCAGTCTTTCATTAGTGTTCTGTAGTTATCATTGTAGGGGTCTTCACCTCCTTGGTTAAATTTATTTCTACGTTTTTATTTTTATTTTATTTTCCTCGTAAAAATTGTAAATCAGATTGCTTTCTTGATTTCTCTTTCAGCTAGTTCATTATGGTTTAAAGAAATGCTACTGATTCTCATATGTTAATTTTGTATCTGGCAACTTTACTGAATTCATTTATCAGTTCCAAGAGTTTTCTGGTGGAGTAGTTAGATTTTTCTATGTATAATCATGTCATCTGCAAAGAGGGACAATTGACTTCTTCTTTTCCAATTTGGATGCCCTATCTTTCTTCATCTTGTCTAATTTCTCTGGCTAGGGCTTCCAGTGAGATGTTGAATAGGTGTGGTAAAAGTGGGCATCCTTGTCTTATTCCAGTTCCTATAAGAAAGACTTTCAGTTTTTCCTCATTCTGTAAGATGATAGCTGTGTATTAATCAGATGTGGCCTTTATTGAGTTGAAATACTTTGTTTCTATGCCAATCTGTTAAGAGTTTTCATCATAAAGAGTTCTTGAATTCTATCAAATGCTTTTTTTCTGTGCCAATTGAGATAAGCATATGGTTTTTGTTCTTCGCTCTTCTGAAGCAATGTATCACATTTATTGATTTGTGTATGTTGAACCTTCTTTGCCTCCTTGGGATAAATCCTTCTCTATTATATTCTACTATTTTTTAGATGTGTTGTTAGATTCAGTTTGTTAGTATTTTGTTGGGAAATTTTGCATATTGGCTTGAAGTTTTCCTTTTTGTTGTCTCTTTGTCTGGTTTTGCTATCAGGGTAATGCTGCTTTGTAGAATGAATTAAGAAGAATTCTCTCCTTTTCATTTTTTTTTTTTAAGAATAGCTTGAGAAGAATTGGCATTTGTTCTGCTTTAAAATTTTGGTAGAACTCAGAAATAAAGCCATCTGGTCCTGGGCTTTTCTTTTTTGGGAGACTTTTTATTATTGATTCAATCTTGTTACTCATTATTGGTCTATTCCTGTTTCCTATTTATTCCTGGTTCTGTCTTGACAAGGGCAGATGTATTTAGGAATTGATTCATTTCCTCTAGGCTTTCCAATTTGTTAGTGTACAGTTGCTCAAAATAATCTCTGATAATCCTTTATATTTCTGTGGTATCAGTTGTAATGTGTGCTTTATTTATTTCTGATTTACTTACTTGGGTCCTCTCTCTTTTTATTAGTTAGTCTAGCTAGTGGTTTATTGATTTTGTTTATGTTTATCTTTTCAAGAAATAAAATTCTGTTTTGTTAATCATTTTATTAATTAGTTTAATTTAGCTTTTAGTTTCTATTTCCTTTATTTCTGCGCTTTATTTTTTCCTTCTTTGTATTAACTTTGGGCTTGGATCCCTCTTGCTTTTCTAGTTCCTTGTGGTGCACTGTTAGGATGTTTATCTGAAATCTTTCCACTTTTTTGACGTAGATGGCTATTGCTATAAAATTCCCTCTTAGTACTACTTTTACTCTATTCCATAGGTTTGGGTATGTTGTGTTTACGTTTTCATCTTTTTCAGAAATTTTTTCATTTTGATCTTAATTTTTTCATTAATCTAATGATCACTTTGAAGCCTGTTGCTTTATTTCAATATATTTGTATAGTTTCCAAAATTTCTCTTATTATTGATCTATAGTTTTATTCCATTGTACTTTGGGAAGGTACTCAATATAATTTTGATCTTTAAAAATTTTTTGAGACTTGTTTTGTGGACTAGCATATGGTTTATCCTGAAGAATGTTCCATGTGCTGGTGAAAATAATGTGTATTCTGTAGCTGTTGGATAAAATAGTACATAAATACCTGCTAGGTCCACTTGGTCTATAGCACAGATTAAGTCCAATATTTCTTTGTTGATTTTCTTTCTAGATGATCTACCCAATGCTGAAAGTGGGGTGTTGAAATTTCCATCATACTGTATTGGAGTCTCTCTCTTTAGCTCTAATAATATTTGCTTTATATATCTTAGTGCTCCAGTGTTGAGTCCATATATATTTACAATTATTATATCCTGTCAATGAATTGATCCCTTCATCATTACATACTGGCCCTCTTTATCTCTTGTTATGTTCTTTGACTTAAAGTCTACTTTGTCCGATGTAAGTATAGCTACTCCTGCAAGGTTTTGGCTTTCATATGCATGGGATATTTTTTTCTATCATTTCACTTTCAATCTATTTGTGTCTGATATGGTTTGGCTGTGTCCTCACCCAAATCTCATCTTGAATTGTAGCTCCCATAATTCCCATGTGTTGTGGGAGGGACCCAGTGGGAGGTAAGTGACTCATGATTGTGAATCTTTCCCATGCTGTTCTTGTGATAGTGAATAACTCTCACGAGATCTCATGGTTTTATAAATTAGAATTTCCTTATGCAAGCTCTATTGCCAGCTGTCAAGTAAGATATCCCTTTGTTCTTCTTTCATTTTCCACCATGATCGTGAGGTCTTCCCAGACATGTGGAACTGTAAGTCCATTAAACCTCTTTCCTTTATGAACTACCCAGTCTCAGGTATGTCTTTATTAGCAGCATGAGGACAGACTTAATACAGTGTCTTTACACATGATGTGAATTTCTTCTTGGCAGCATATAATTGAGTCTTTTGTGTTTTATTTTCTACCCATTCAGCCAGTCTATGTCTTAGAATTGTAGAATTTAAACCATTTACATTCAATGTTGTTAAAAATAGGTGAGAACTTACTACTGTCATTTTGATAGCTGTTCTCTGAATGTTCTGTATATCCTTTGTTCCTCTTTCCTCTTTTAATATTTATCTTTACAATTTGGTCATTTTCTGTAGTGACAAGCTTTGATTTCTTTCTTGTTTTCATTAATGTATCTGCTCTACCCATGAGTTTAATTCTTTCTTTTGCTTTCTAAATAGTAGACATCATCCTTTTATTTATAGATGTTGTACTCCCTGAAGCATTTCTCATATGATTGATCTAGTAGTGATGAATTTCCTTCAGTTTTTACTTGTCTGAAAAAGATGTTATTTCTCCATCCTTTTTAAAGGATAGCTTTCCTGGGAGTAGTATTCTTCACTGACATTTTTCTCTCAGCACTTTGAATATAGGATCTCATGCTCTCCTGGCCTACAAGAGTTTTACTGAGTAATAGGCTGCTAGTCTGATGGGATTTACCCCCCCATGTGACTTGATGTTTTTCTCTTGCTGTTTTTAAAATTCTCCCTCTGTCTTCAACTTTTGACAGTGTAACTTTAATGTGCCTTGGAGAACATTTATATTTTTATTCAATCTACTAGTAGATATTTTAGCTTTCTATATCTAGATGTCTGTATCTTTCACAAGAAGGAAGAAGTTTTCAGATATTATTTCAATAAATAGGTTGTCTATGGCATTTCCCTGTTCTTATTCTTATGGAACTTATAAAATTCAAATATTTGTTTGCTTTATGGTGTCCTATATGTCAGTAGGCTTTCTTCATTCTCTTTTATTCTTTTATTCCCCCTCACCTTTAAAAAAAAAATCTGGCTTTGTTATTTTAAAAAACCAAGTTCAAAAATTCTTCTGCTTGATTTAGTCTACTGTTGAACTCTTGATTGTATATATAATTTTTAATTTCATCCATTGAATGATTTATTTCCAGGATTTCTGTTGGGTTCCTTTTTTATATCTGTCTCTCTTTCGTGAAATTCTCATTGAAGACATGAATTTCCTTCCCAACGGCTTTTTTTTTTTTTTATTGTGTCTCTTGTATTTGTATCTGTGTCCTCTTGTATCTCACTGCATTTTCTTAAGAACATTATTTTGAATTCTTTTTCAGGCTTTTAAACATGTTTACATTTCTTTGGGATATTTTACTGAAGAATTATCGTATTCCTTCAGAGGTGTCATTTTTTTCTTGAATTTTCATATTTCTTATGTCCTTACCTTATCTGTGCATCTATTTTAATGGTTTCTCTTTTAATTTCATGGATTGGCTTCTTTCATAGAGAAAGACTTTTCCTGTTGCTGTATTTAGGGTATTGTTTGGGGAGGATGTTTTGACTTTAATTCTGGGCTGGCACAGTAGTATTGTCTCTGTATGTTCTATTTGGATGCAATCAATGTCAGCATTGTCTGAGAGTTCTTCATTGGCTTAGGCTCTGGTTGTTAGTGAAAATTATGGTGAGGTGGGCCTGTCCTCTTGCCACTAGATAGTGCACACAAGTACTGTCAGTGGTGAGTAGAACTGGCCAATATGTAGCCCCCTGGACAGCATTTGTTGGTGGCAGTTATGGCACATGGGGTGGGCTAATTCTCACACCCCCAGCCTATTTTTCTTATTCTTAATTGATATAAAAGTGAATATCTTCAAATAATAATAGCAACCATGTATTCAATTATGCTTATATGTTTATTTATAAGTGAAATGAATGATAGCAATGATAAAAGTTTAGGAGGGAGAAATTAGTAATATTTTGTTACCATAAATTACTTGTACCTCCTATGAAGTGGTATAATGTTATTTGGAAGTAGATTTAGGTTGATATTGAATGCAAATTGTTCATATAAAAATGATACAGAGACATCACTCTAGATCCAATAGACATTAAACAGATAATAAACAAATATTATGAGCAACTCTAAGTCCACAAATTTGATAACCTATATGAAATGCATCAATTACTCAAAAGACACAATCTGCCAAAACTCACACAAAAAGAAGTAGAAAATCTGAATAGGACTATATCTATTCAAGAAATTAAATAAAAAATGATGTTAAAAAACAAAAATTACTAATCTCAGATGAGTTTATTGGTGAATTCTATCAAATATTTAAGGACAATATTATATCAATGCTCCATAGTATCTTACAGAAGACAGAAGCAGGAGGAATACTCCCCAACTCATTCTATAAGGTCAGCATTACCCTAATATAAAAATTCAAGGACATTGCAAGAAAATAAAACTATAGACAAGTACTTCTCATGAACATAGATACAAAAATCCTCAACATAAAAGTGTATACTTTTATACATTATTGGATTAAGTTTGCCATTGGAGATAGCACTTATCATCTACACCACAATCAAGTGGATTTTATTTCAGGTATGGAAAGCTGTTTTAACATTGGAATATCATTTAATCCATCACATCAATAGGCCAATGAAGAAAAATCACATAATCATATCAATAGATGCAGAAAAAGCATCTGACAACATTCAACACTCATTCATGATAAAAAATTTTAACACACTAGGAATAGAGAGGGGCTTCCTCAACTTGATAAAGGACATCTACAAAAGTCCTATAGCTAATATCATACTTAATAATAAGAAATTTGAAGGCTTCCTAACAAAGCAAAGCTATCCCCCTTCACTTCTGCTTTCAACATCTTACTGCAACACTTAGCTACTGCAATAAGACAAAAAAAGGAAATAAAATGTATACAGATTGGTAAGAAGAAAATAATACAGTCTTTGCAGATGATATAGTTGTCTATGTAGAAAAATTTTTTAAATCTGTAAAACAATCTGATAACTAACAAGCAATTTTATAAAAGTTGCAGGATACAAGAGAAATAAGTCAATCACTTTTCTATGTACCATCAATGAACAAGTGAAACTTGAAATTAAAAACTCATTGCCACTTACATTAGCAGCCCTAAAAATAAAATACTTAAGTGTAAATCTAAAAAAAAATCCAAGGTACATATGAGGAAAACTACAAAACTCTGATAAATAATATCAAAAAAGAAAAAAATAAATGGAGAGATATTCCAGGTCATGGGTAGAAAGACTCAATATTGTCATAATGGCAGTTCTTTCCAAATGAATATACAGACTCAATGCAATTCCAATCAGAATCCCAGGAAGTTATTTTGTAGAAATTGACAAATTGGTTCTAAAGTTTATGTGAAGAGGAAAAAGACCCAGGAGAGTAAATTCAATATTGAAAGAAAAGAGCAAAGTTAGAGGACTGACACCACTCAATTTCAAAACCTACTATAAACATACAGTAATCAAGACACTATAGTATTAGTGAAAAAACAGACAAATAAATCAATGGACCAGAATATGAGCTCAGAAATAGACTCACTAAGTATAATCCATTGATCTTTGACAAAGGGGCAAAGGCTATTAATAAAATGGAGCAGTCTCTTTTCAACAAATGGTGTTAAGACAACTGGACATTCACATCCTCACCCCTAACATTAATCTAGACACACATCTTGAACCTTTCACAAAAATTAGCTCAAAATGGATCACAGACTTCAATGTAAAATGCAAGATTACAAAAATCCTGAATAATGACATAGGAGAAATTCTTGGTGAACTTGGGCATTGAGATAGCATTTTAAATAAAATACCAAAGGCATGATCCATGAAAGAGGTGATTGATAAGTTGAACTCCATTAAAATTCAGAACTGCTGCTTTGCAAAAAGCAGCATCAGGAGAATGAGAAGACAAGTGACAGACTAGAAAAACTATTTACAAAGGACATATCTGATAAAAGAATATTACCCAAATTTTATACAGAACTCTCAAAAATCTAAAATAAGAAAATTTACAACCCAATAAAAATGGGCAAAAACCCTGAATAAGTACCTCAGCAAAGAAGATACACAGATATCTAATAAGCATATGAAACGTTATTCAACAGCATATGCTATCAGAGAAATGCAAATTAAAGAACAATGAGATACTATGACACCCTATTAGAATGGCCAAAACCCAAAACATTGACTACACTAAGTGCTGACAAAGATGTAGAACAAAAAGAATTTTCATTCATTGCTAATGGGAAGGTGAAATGGTACAGCCACTTTGAAAGACAGTTTGGTGGTCTTCTACAAAAATAAACAATCTCTTATCATTTAATGCAGCAATCCTTGCTATTTACCCAAAGGATTTGAAAATTTGTGGCCACACAAAACCCCCATGTGAATAATTATAGCGACTTTGTTCGTAATGACCAAAACTTGGAAGGGTTGAATATGTCCTTTGGTAGGTGAATGAGTAAGTAAACTGTAGTGCTTCCAGACAATGGAATATTTTTTTCAGTTCTGAAATGAAATGAGCTATTAAACAATGAGAAAACATGCAAGGACCTTAAATGCATAATACTAAGTGAAAGAAGCCAATCTGAAAAAGACTATATACAGTTTGAGTGCAACTATGTAACATTCTGGAAAAGGTAAAACTAGAGACAATAAAAAGATTTGTGGTTTGTTATGATTTAAGAGGGTGCAAGTGGATGAATAGGAGAGGTACAAAGAATGAACAGTGAAGTTGTTAGCGCAGTGAAACTATTCTGTAATATAATTTGGATTGAAGACATTTGGCAAAACCCATAGAATGTACAACACCAAGAGTGAATCTTAATTGAAACTATGGACTTTGGGAGACAATGATGTGTACAGTCATTGATCATAATAAATGTACCACTGTGAGAATGACTGTTGATAGTGGGGAAATTTGTCTGTGGGGACAAGGAGTATATGGGACCTCTGTACTTTCAGCTCAGCATCCTATGCCTATGCGTGTTAGGTGTGCAGGCATAGAAAATACACACATATAGATGCATATATAGGGTTTTATGAGGGTATTTTCCTTTTTCATTTTGTTAAAAAATAGGATCATGGTGTATACATCACACTTCAATTTTTGTATCATTCTCACTTTATATCATGACCATCATTCTAGGTCAAACATACTAGAACAAATTTTTTATAACTGCATAATATTCCACATTAAGTGTATTCCACAAATTATTCAATACTTCTCTTATTGATTAATAGCCAAACATTTGCTCCTACCAACAATTCTATAACAGACATCTTTGTATGTATATCTGTATGTGTTTGTTATCTCATTTTATATTAATGCTTGCATTTCTGTAGACTTAGTTCCCAAAAGTGAGATTTGCTGAATAAAATGGTATATGTATTTTTAAAATAATTTGTGCTTCTACCAGCATATAAAGGAGGCCATTCTGTAACATTCTTACTTCGATCAGATGTCATCAGTCTTTACCATTTTTACCAGTCCTGAGAAGTGAAAAATTATGCCTCATTATAGCTTAGATTTGCATTTTTGCAACTACTTGAAGATTAACATCATTTCATGTTAATTAACAATTTGCATCTTCTTTTCTATGAATAGTGTGTTCTTATCCACTTTCTTATGTTTTTTGTCTTTTAATGATCAGTTGATAATTTTATATAAGCAATTAAAAAAACTTTCAGTATTTTACTTTAGATTTATCTCTTATATACTGCATACAGTGTGAATGAGTGAGTGTGTGTGTGTGTGAATAATCAGGTTAACTTTGGGGCTTAACATAGTTTATATTTATTGTCAGTCATTCTATTTCTTTTTGTTCCTTTTCCTTTATTTTATAATTTTACTGTAATTTTAATATTTAAGTGACTACATTGTATTTTCCTTTTCCTTTGTAATTTGAAAGACTCTAATTCTTTTAAGAGTGTTTTCCAATAATTATTAAAATTATATTCTCTACCAATCTAATTAGTATACATGTCCACTAATCATTCTAATATAAGGGAGGGATTTATCATCTTTTTAGCTTTCTCAGTCCTTCTATAACCACACACTTTTTATATCCTTAGATCTTAGGTGAAACATGTTATTTTTGTGTTTCAATATTTACGATAGTTATCTATTGTATCTATGTCTAATAGAAATCACCAAATGCTGCAGCATTTAATAGTGATTGTTTTATATCACTTTTTCTCTATTATTGATATTTATTAATATCTTGTTCAAATGGAGTAATCTTAAAGTCAGGTTTTTATGAATAAAGAAGCAGTACCCTTGCTGGCTTATGTGTGTCTTTATTATTCTTGGTACATTCAATAAAATTTGCCTGGGTCTAAGACTGTGAACCCACAGTCACAAAACTTAGTAGTTATCACAAAATTCAGTAGAGCTTGGTCAATTGGAGCTAAACATGGTTAAAAAAAAAAAATAGAGGTTAACCTAATTGTATCCTTTTGTTGACATGTTTTCCCTCTCTTGCAGGAAGGATGCTTCCTTGAAAAAATTCACCTTGATATATCCTAGTGTTTGTCTCTTACTGTTGAGTCATAATCAACAAGTTTAAGATTTTAATACAGAAATAGATCTCCTATTCTGAACTTTCACTTCTATTTTGCTGGGCTATTTTCTCTTCAGAAACACTTATTATTTATAGATTAGCTCTCTGCTCTGTGTATGGTATCAATCATCTTCTCTTAATTATATATACATATGCATACACAGACCAATATGCAAAGACACACACACACACACCACACACACACACACACAAAGTGAGATAGGTCGGAAGATAGTATGTAGACAGATACATAAATTATTTCCTTTTGCTTTATAGGAGATCTTTACATTTTTGTCTATCCAGTGATTATATCGTAAAATCACTCTTCTTTTTTTATACACACATTATAATTTAAGCCTTTAACTTCCTATCTGATGGAGATAAACTCCTCTGAAAGCACCATGTAATTTCTGAAAATTCCCATAGTGGAGTCTAATGTATGTTCTGCAATAAACTCTTCAGGTTCTTCTCCTTGGTCTCCACAACTTGCTGTCATAGAAATGATGAACTTCATGAAGCCACCGCTTTCCTAGGCAAAGCTACTTCTCTAGTGGGAATCACTAATGTTCCCACTCCAGTTGTGGAGAGGGGACAGATCTTATTGTGTCAGAAAGTGTTTTCCTAGCTGTTTCCTGGCTGTTGGAGCTCCAAAACCTCCCAGTGCAATAGACATTCTGGTTTTCATTCAATGTCTTTCCTGTTTCTCTCTCTCCATTATTTAGTAGTCATTTTTTAAATGAAAGTTAATACCACTTCCATCTCTGACCTGAGCTTTGATTGGTCTAAGACTTAGATACTAAGCTAATGAGGGTCATCCCAGCTCTCTGTCCAAAGCAACTTGCTCAATTAAACAAGGTCTAAGGCAGTTGAGACCTCGGTCTTCCACTGACATACAGATTTTTTCATAGATAATCCAATCAGAGTACATCTAAGACCTTAGTTAACTGTAAGCAAGGGAATTATCATTCTCCTGGATATGAAAGAAGAAAAACCCTGGTGGCTACCGGTAAGCCACAACATGAAGATTAATGCCACATGGAGAAATGCAGAGTCAAAAAATTGCAAAGAAATAAAGTTGAAATTCTAAGCCACAATTGAAAGCATTCAACTGAGGTCTTTTCAGTCCACAGGCCATTAAATAACTCTTTAATGTTTAAGTCCATTTATGTTCAGTTTTCTACTAATTATACATGAAAGCATACTGACACAAATACACATGCTAAGAAAGCACACCTTCTTGAGCCTGGAGGGTTCAAAAATGAATACCTTGTGTCTGGCTGGTCTAAAAACTGCCCCCCTTTCTGTTGCAGCCACTCCTACAAATGAAAGGCTTGCTCCTGCTGTACCTTCACATGGTTAGGGGAATACAGTCATAGCACTGGAACAGCTCTAGTCCTCTCTTAACTGAGATTTTTAAAGTAAGTCATTTCTAATTCCAAAGAGAGGAGGAAGTTCCTTCTTCTCCTTTGGGAAAATAATCAGTCATATTTCATATTCCAGGAACACTTCTTCCTAAAATAATGGACAGTGCAAGCAATATCTAACAACTATCACTACCATTACACTCCATGCTATTTTGGTTGCTGTAGGCTTGTAGTATATAGTTTGAAGTTGGATAGCATGGTGCCTCCAGCTTTGTTCTTTTTGCTTAGGATTGTCTTGGCAATACTGGCTCTTTTTTGGGTCCATATGAATTTTATGGTAGTTTCTTCTAATTCTGTGAAGAATATTAATAGTAATTTAATGGGAGTAGCATTGGATCTATAAATTACTTTGGGCAGTATGGCCATTTTCACAATGTTGATTCTTCCTATCCATGAGCACGAAATGTTTTTTCATTTGTTTGTGTCCTCTCTGGTATACTTGAGCAGTGGTTTGTAGTTCTCCTTGAAGAGATCTTCACTTCCCCTTGTTAGCTGTATTCCTAAGTATTTTACCCTCTTTGTAGCAATTTTGAATGGGAGTTCATTCATGATTTGGTTTTCTCCTTGTGTATTGTTGGTGTATAGGAACGCTTGTGATTTTTGCACATTGATTTTGTATTCTGAGACTTTGCTGAAGTTGCTTATCAGCTTAAGAAGCTTTTGGGCTGAGACAATGGGGTTTTCTAGATATAAAATCATGTCATTGGCAAGCAGTTTGACTTCCTCTCTTCCTATTTGAATACCCTTTATTTCTTTCTCTTGCCTGATTGCACTGACCAGAACTTCCAATACTATGTTGAATAGTAGTGGTGAGAGTGGCATCCTTGTCTTGTGCTAGTTTTCAAGGGGAATGCTTCCAGCTTTTGTCCATTCAGTATGATATTGGCTGTGGGTTTGTCATAAATGGTTCTTGTTATTTTGAGGTATGTTCCATCAGTATCTAGTTTATTGAGAGTTTTTAACATGGGGGGTGGGATGTTGAATTTTATCAAAGGTCTTTTCTACATTTATTGAGACAATCATGTGGTTTTTGCCTTTAGTTCAGTTTATGTGATGAATTACATTTAATGCATTTAATGATTTTTGTACATTGCACCAGCCTTACATCCCAGAGATGAAGTCAACTTGATCATGGTGGATAATCTTTTTGATGTGCTCCTGGATTTGGTTTGGCAGTATTTTACAGAGCATTTTTGTATTGACGTTCATCAGAGATAGTGACCTGAAGTTTTGTTTTTTTTGTAGTATCTCTGCCAGGTTTTGGTATAAGGATGATACTGGCTTCATAAAATGAGTTAAGGAGTCCCTCCTTTTCAATTGTTTGGAATAGTTTCAGAATAAATGATACCAGCTCCTCTTTGTACCTCTGGTAGAATTCGGCTCTAAATCTGTCTGGTCCCAGTGTTTTTTTTTTTTGGTTGGTAGGCTATTTATTACTGCCTCAATTTCAGAACTTGCTATTGGCTCATGGAAGGATTCAACCTCTTCCTGGTTCAGTCTTGGGAGGATATATGTGTCCAGGAATTTATCCATTTCTTCTAGATTTTCTGGTTTATTTGCATAGAGATGTTTATGGTATTGTCTGATGGTTGTTTGTATTTCTGTGGGGCCAGTGATGATATTTATCTTGTCATTTTATTGTGTATATTTGATTCTTCTCACTTTTCTTCTTTATTAGTCTAACTAGCAGTCTATTTTATTAATTTTTTCAAAAACCAGCTCGTGGATTCATTAATATTTTGAAGGGTTTTTTATGTCTATATCTGCTTCGATTCTTCTCTGATCTTGGTTATTTCTTGTCTTCTGCTAGCTTTGGGGTTTGCTTGCACTTGGTTCTCTAGTTCTTTTAGTTGTGATGTTAGGATGTCAATTAGAGATCTTTCTGGCTTTTTAATGTGGACATTTAGTTTTATAAATTTCCCTCTTAACACTGCTGTCACTGCATTCCAAAGATTCTGGTACATTGCCTCTTTATTTTCATTGATTTCAAAGAACTTCTTGATTTCTGCCTTAAGTTCATTATTTACCCAGGAGTCATTCAGGAGCAGGTTGTTCAATTTCCATGTAATTGTATGGTTTTGAGTGAGTTTCTTAAAATTGAGTTCTAATTTGATTGTGCTGTGGTCTAAGAGACTGTTTCTTGTGATTTCAGTTTTTGGCATTTGCTGAGGAGTGTTTTACTTCCAATTATGTGACTGATTTTATAGTAAGTGCCATGTGGTGCCAAGAAGAATGTACATTCTGTTATTTTGGGGTGGAGAGTTCTGTAGATATCTATCAGGTCCACTTGATCCAGAACTGAGTTCAAGTCCTGAATATCCTTGTTAATTTTCTGCCTCAATAATCTGTCTAATATTGACAGTGCAGTGTTAAATTCTCTCACCATTATTCTGTGGGAGTCCAAGTCTCTTTGTATGTCTCTAAGAATGTGTTTTATGGATCTGGGTGCTCCTGTATTGGGTGCATATATATGTAGGACAATTAGCTCTTCTTGTTGAATTGGACCCTTTACAATTATGTAATGCCTTTCTTTATCTTTTTTTTATCTTTATTGGTTTAAAATCTGTTTGGTCAGAAACTAGGATTGCAACCCCTGATTTTTTTCTGTTTTCCATTTGCTTGGTAGATTTTCCTATTTTGAGCCTATGTGTGTCTTTGTACATGAGATGGGTCTCTTAAATACAGTACACCAGTGGGCCTTGACTCTTTATCCAGCTTGCCACTGTGTGCTTTTTAATTGGGGCATTTAGCCCATTTACCTTTAAGGTTAATATTCCTGTGTGTGAAGTTGATCCTGTCATCATGATGCCAGCTGGTTATTTTACAGACTTGTGATGTAGTTGCTTCATACTATCATTGGTCTATGTACTTCAGTGTGTTTTTGTAGTGGCTGGTAATGATTTTTCCTTTCTGTATTTAGTGCTTCCTTCAGGAACTCTTGCATGGCAGGCCTAGTGGTGACAAATTTCCTCAGCATTTGCCTGTCTGGAAAGGATTTTATTTCTCCTTTGCTTATAAAGCTTAGTTTCACTGGATATGAAATTCTGGTTAGAAACATTTTTTTTTTAAGAGTGTTGAATATTGACCCCCAATCTCTTCTGGCTTGCAGGGTTTCTGCTGAGAGGCCTGCCGTTATTCTGATGGGCTTCCCTTTGTAGGTGACCTGGCCTTTCTCTCTGGCTGCCCTTAATATTTTTTTCCTTCATTTCAACCTTGGAGAATCTAACGATCATGTGTCTTGGAGTGGTTCTTCTCATGGCTTATCTTACTGGGGCTCTCTGTACTTCCTGATTTTGACTGTTGGCCTGTCTTGCTAGGTTGAGGAAGTTCTCCTGGATGACATCCTAAAATATGTTTTCCAACTTAGTTCAATTCTCACCATATCTTTCAGGTACCCCAATCAGGCATAGGTTCTGTGTGTACATAATCCCATAGTTCTCACAGGTTCTGTTCATTTCTTTCCATGCCCTTTTTTCTCTAATTTTGTGTTTTATTTCAGCAAGATAGTCCTCAAGTTATGAAATGCTTTCCTCCACTTGATCTTTTCAGCTATTGATACCTGTGGTTGCACTGGAAAGTTCTTGTGTTGTATTTTTCAGCTCCATCAGGTAATTTACGTATCTCACCAAACATTATTCTGGTTAACAGCTCCTATAATGTTTTATCATGGTTCTTAACTTCTTCACATTGAGTTAGAACATGCTCCTTTGGCTCAGTGAAGGTCATTATTACCCACCTTCTGAAGCCTACTTCTGCCAGTTTATCCATCTTAGCCTCAGCTCAGTTCTGTGCCCTTGTTGGAAAGGTGTTGCAATCATTTCAAGGAGAAGAGGTATTCTGGCTTTTTGAGTTTTCAGTGTTTTTTTTCATTGATTCTTTCTCATCTTGCTGAGGTTATCTACCTTTGATGGAGTTTTTGTGGGTACCTTTTTGTTGATCCTGTTGTTATTGCTTTCTGTTTTCTTTTCTTTCAACAATCAGGCCCCTCTTCCATAAGGCTGCTGTCGTTTGCTGGGGGTCCACTCCAGATCCTATTTGCCTGGGTCTCTCCCACCCCTGGGGGTGTCACTAGTGGAGGCTGCAGAACAGCAAAGATGGCTGACTGCTCCTTCCTCTGGGAGCTCCATCCCAGAGGGTTACTGACCTCATGTTAGTGGGAATGTTTTTATATAAGGTATCCGGTGACCCCTGTTGGGGTTGGTCTCACCCAGTCAGGAGAACAGGATCAAGGACCTACTTAATGAAGCACTCTGGCTGGAATCCCACTCGTCTGAACTGCCTGGATTCCTCAGAGCCAGCAAGGGAAAAGACTAAGTCTGTTGATCCATGGAGACAATAACCGCTCCTCCCACTAGAAGCTCCATCCCAGGTGTATCAGAGCTTTGTCCGTAAACCCCTGGCTGGAGATGATGAAATTCCCAGAGGGAGGCCACATGCAGTGAAGAGGGATGGGTTCAGGTGCAGCCTAAAGAGGCAGTCTGGTGATATCTGCCACAGCTGCTGTGTTGCACTGTGGAGAATTTCTCCTGAATCTGAACCAGCCAATATCTCTGGCACCAGCAGGGGAAAAGGCAGACTGGAGGCTACAGTGATGGTAGCTGACCCTCTTTTAAGTTCAGTCATCTTAGGCAGCAGGTAGACATAGTGATGGTGGCTGCCCTTCCCTCTAGGAACTCTGTAGTCTTAGGCAGCCCCCAGTCCAGTGGCCACTGAGAGAATATGCATTGCTCTGTGTTTGCAACCCAAGACCCTTTTGGCATGGGCTTATGATGGGAATCTCCTGATTTGCAGGTTGCACCCATCCATGGAAAAAGTGTGGTTTCCCGGGCAGGGTAGCACAATCACTCACTGCCTCCCTTGGCTGGTGTTGGGAGTCCCACGTACCCCTGCAGCCCCCAGGTGGGCCATTATTCCACTCTGATTTCTTTGCTTTCTGTCATTTGTGCCAACCACCTAGTCAGTCCAAATAAGAGAACCTGGATACCTTAGTTGCCAGTGCAGGATTCACTTGCTATTTTTGTTATTCTTGGTGGGCGCCTCCAACTGCAGCTGTTTCTAGTCAGCCATCATGGCCCAGCTCTCACTCATTAGTCTTAAGGTTAATATGCAGTAATGGTTATATACTATCCTACAAGCAGCAATCTAATTACCATTAACATTCTTCACAGAATTAGAAGAAACTACCATAAAATTCATATGGACCCAAAAAAGAGCCAGTATTGCCAAGACAATCCTAAGCAAAAAGAACAAAGCTGGAGGCACCATGCTACCCGACTTCAAACTATATACTATAAGACTACAGCAACCATTGGTCTACGTGTTCCATTGGTCTACGTGTCTGTTTTTGTACTAGTACCATGCTATTTTTGTTGCAACTGTAAATTTATAATCACAAGTGCTTATATGCTGTACTTTATAACTGTCTTACTATTTACTTGAACTTTAAATATCAATTTCAACTATAGAACCTATAATTAATGAGACAATTTGAGAGACGAAGTATGAGATGGATATATTCGAACATTCTGGTGAGCTGAAGTGGGGTGGTAACAGGCGGATCAAAAATAAAGATTTACTAAAGAAATATGGAAAGCAAAGTAGCCAAATATGATAAACCAAACTGTCAGAAGAGAGTGTTTTGTTTCGAGAGCATAACTTTAAACACCACCTGGTTAAGCAAAAATAAGCAAGCCATTAGGTAAACTGCAAGTAAATATATGAGTAGCACATAAACCAATAGTGAGAAGTCACTGATAGAACCAATATGGTGAAGACTGTAAGTCATATAATGATTTTACAATATCACTGTTATGAACTGAATATTTGTGTCTCCTCAAAATTCATGTGTTGAAACCCTAACCCCCAATGTGTTGGCATTAGAAAATGAGGCCTTTGGGAGGTAATTAAGTCATGAAGGTGAACCTCTAATGAATGGTAGTAGTGCCTTATAAAGAAACACCAGAGAGTTCTCTAGCCATTTGAAAATTTCACATTCTGCCACAAGAAGATATGAGAAGCTGGCAGTCCATAATCTGGAAGAGGTCCTTCACCAGAACCCAACCGTACTGCCAGCCCAATCTTGGGCTTCCAGCCTCCAGAACTGTGAGGAATAAATTTCTGTTGTTTATAAGCCACCAAAGTAGCAAAGTCCATGGTTCTTTGACATAGCAGCCAGAAGTGTCTAACACAGTCACTTACATATATCAACATCTTTACAACATAATTTTGAATTATACAATATACATGATATAACATACAATTTTATGCTACACTGTAATTTTATAACTTTAAAATAACATTTAAGTTTTTAAAATGTAAACTATGTTCATTCACTCAGTCAGTCAATAAATATTTATGAAGGGTCTTGTCTGTAACAGGTAACATTCTAGATGTTGGGGATACAAGGGTTATCAAGAGTCTCTGTCCTAAAAATACGATAATTTCAGACAGTAGCAAGAACCATGAGGAAAATTAAAAAATACAATATATTTTGAAGAGGCCACTCTAATTTTACAAGGAAGTGAGTTTTGTGCCATCAATTGACCTTTTACTAGTGTCTGCATTTTTCTCTTGGTTGCTTGGATTTTATATTCAGTAGCTCCCCTCCCCCACCACCTTCTCCTTGAAAAGGCTCATGAGTGCTGTATTGCCTAAATTCTGACATACATAAGTTTCTGCCTGTGCACTTTATATTTGAACAATAACTTGTCTACGTATCAAAATCTAAGTCACATTTTTATCTCTCAGGATTTTGTAGACATTATTCCATTATCTTTTGCATTTAGATGTGAAAAATCTGAAGCTACTCTAATTCTCCTCCAAATGACTTGCTTGCCATTTCCACCTTTAGAATTATTCTTCCTTGCTCTTGAAATTCAGTCACTTTTCCAAGATATAACTTAGTAACAATCATGTTGAATCAATTTTTATAGTACATGATATACTACTTAGCATGTACGGTTCATTCCATTTTTGCTTTAATTTGTGGAAAAATTTTCCTCCGTCATAGGTTGTTTCACTCTTCCATTTTGATGAATTGTCTTTGGTAGGAACAATTATTCATAAAATGGCTCACTATCATCTCTTCTTATCTCTTATTGTTTCAGCAACTGTTTGTAATTTGTATTTTTACTTTGCATTCATGGTTATTATAACAAATCTATTTCATATTTTTTGTTTATTCTTCTTGTTATTGCTAACATTTTTGTCAGGTCCAAAATGGAGGGAGTGCATAATTTTGTATTTCAATGTATTTCCTTGGTTGTATAATATCCTCTTTCATCTCATTGCATTCTTTTATCAACTACTCTTTGATATTCTTTTGTAAAATTCATGTGTACTTTAAAACTATGGTGTGAAGTACAAATGAAGGTTTTTATTCTATTTCTTGGTGTCTGCCCTCCTTCCAGAATGAACTCTCATATTCTAGGTTTCTTTTAGTTCTTTTTATTTTGCTGTGGAATTTCTGTGTGGTTATCACAGAAATTCATCTTAAATTTATTTTCATCTTAAATTTATTTTCATCTTAAATTTAAAGTGGAACACTCTGTGCTGATATTTATTTGACTCTATATCTCATGATCCTCTTCTCACTTATTATAGTCTCTTCTCTGTTGAATTTCTAAGTTAAGCCACAGTATTATCTGCTCTGTGTGCTCTTAGAAAGCCTGGGAACACAGCTTTTTGGGAAGGGGTATGTGGCAATGGTAGTGCACTGAGAAGTGGGAAAATCTGTGGTCAATTTTGTTGGTGGACAGGGACTGTCCACTTTCTTTTTATTAAAGACTATTTTACAGAGTGGTTTTAGGTTCACAAAAAAATGAGAAGAAGGTATAGAGATTCCTCATATACATGATGACACTGTGAAATACAGTTATGTGTCACTTAATGATGGGGGATATGTTCTGAGAAATGTGTCATTAAGTAATGGTGCCATTAGATGATTTCATCATTGCACAAACATCATAAAACCCAAACCTAAATGGTATAGCCTACTACATACCTAGGTTATAAGGTATAGCCTATTGCTCTCAGGCTACAAACCTGTATAGCATGCACTAAATACTATAGACAATAATAACACAATGGTAAGTATTTGTATGTCTAAACATATCTAAATATAGAAGAGGTACAGTAAAAATAGGGTATAAAATATTAAAAATAGTACACTTGTATAGGGGACCTTCCATGAATGGAGCTTGCAGAAGTGCAAGTTGCTCTGGATGAGTCAGTGAGTGAGTGATGAGTGAATGTGAAGGCCTAGCACACTACTGTGTAAACTACTGTGCTATACGTTTATATGGCTGGCAGTGCAATGGGTTTGTTTACATCAGTATCATCACAAACATGTGAGTAATCCATTCTAAGACATTACCACACCTATCATGTCACTAGGGAATATGAATGTTGCAACTCCATTATAATCTTTGGGGCCACCATGGTATATGCAGTCTCTCATTGACTGAAACATTATGTCATATGACTGTGCATGTTTGGTCTTTTTCCCAGATTCCTGACACACAACCCATAAAATCCTTGAAACCTCCAAAGGGATGTCTTTTTCAGGGTTGATGAGATGACTGGTGACTGGCAGCCCGTAGGTAGCCCCTAGCTCCAGCCCCAGTCCCAGCCCCTAGGATAACAAAGCGTAAATAGAGGGTTGGGACTTTCAGCCCCACCCCCATCCCCCAACTTCTGGGGAGGGGAGAGGGGATGAAGGTTATGTTGATCACCAATGGCCAATGATTTAATCAGTCATGCCTAACTCTCCAGAGAGCTTACAAATAGCTGAACATGTGGAGGTATTTGGAGGGTGGCACACCCGGAGAGGGCATGAAAGCTCCAGACCTGCTCTCCCATAACTTGCCCATGAATCTCTTCATCTATACCTTCGTAATATTCTTTATAATACATGCTAAATATTAGTATTTCCTCACGTTCTGAGAGCTGCTCTAGCAAATTAGTTAAACCCAAGGAGCAGGTTGTAGGATCCCCATTGTACAGCCAGTTGGTCAGAAGCACAGGTTAGACAACCTAGGGTTTATGATTGGCATCTGAAATGTGGGTGGAGGGGAAAGAGGAGTCATGAAGACAGCCTTAACCTGTGTTATATGATGCTGTCTCCAGGTAGATAGTGTCATAATTGAATTGACAACCAGCTTGTGTCCTTTGCAGAATTGATTCCTTACTTAGAATATGAGGGAAAAATCTCCCACATATTTGGTCACAGAAGTCTTCTGTGTTGATTGTTGTTGAAGGAGAGAATAATAAAACTGTTTTTTTTCTACAGATACTCTCTGTCCCCACACATGCATGGCTTTCCCTGTTATCAACACTGTGCTCTCTTTTTAACAATTTACCTTTTGTTAAAGTGCATCATGGTGTATGGTGAGCTGGCCTGCATGAATAATGTGTTCTCATTTGGTCTTCAAGTTTCCTCCCAATTGAGAAAGAGGTGTTTTGCTTTTCATAGAGACTACCATATTTAGGGGTCATTTTCCCAATTCACTTGCTTTTCTCCAGTAGACATTTCCACGACCTCTCTTCAAAGTGTAGTGTTAGTGAATTTTTTTTCAGGATGTTGTCCACTTTTGTCACCACTTATTTGAGTTTCCTAGGGCTTCTATAACAAATGTCCAAGAACAGCGTGGCTTAAAACAACAGAAATTTACTCTCTCACAGTTCTGGAAACCATTAGTCTGATATCAAAGTGTTGGGAGGGTTGTCCTCTTGGAGGCTCTGTGGCGAAATCATTTCATGACTTTCTCATAGATTTTGGTGGCTGCTGGCAATCCTTGGTGTTCCTTGGCCAAGCTAAGTTGATGCATAAAATTAACTATCAAAATACTATTACCTCATTATCTTTTTAATACCCATGGAATCAGTAGTGATGGCTCTCTTTTCACTTCTGATAGTAGTAATTTGTATCTTTTTCTTATTTTCATGGTCAGCCTGACTGGAGGCTTATTAATTTTATTGATCTTTTCAAAGAACCAGTTTTGCTTTCATTGATTTTCCTCTATTAATGTCTTGTTCTCAATTTCATCTCTAATTTCATCATTTATTTACTTCTGATTAATTTAGTTTTAATTTTCTCTCTCATTTCTATTTTCCTAAGGTGGAAAATTAGACTATTGATTTTATATCTTTTTCTTTTCTTTCTATGCATTTAATACCCTAAGCACTGTTCTCACTGTATCACACAAATATCTATTTTATTTTCACTTAATTCAAAATATTTTAAAATTTCTTTTGAGACATTTTGTTTGACCTATATGTTATCAAAGATTGTGTTTTTAATTTCCAAATATTTGGGAATTTTCCCTCTATTTTTCTTATTTTATTGATTCCTATTTCAATTACATTTTGGTTGAGAGAATGCTATGCATGACTTGTACTTATAAAAATTTGTTAAGGTGTGTTTTATGGCTCAGTACATGTTCAATCTTAGGGAATATTCCATGTGAGCTTGATAAAAATGTGCATTATGCTGTTGTTTGATGAAGCATTTTATAACTGTCAATTAGATCCAGTTGATTTATGGTGATTTCAAGCTTATCTGTAACCTTATTGATTTCCTCCCTGCAGAATCTGTCAGTTACTGACAGAAGGCTGTGAAGTTTCCAACTATCATAATAGATGGAATATTATCTATTCCATCTATTATATTATATATTGTAGTTTATCAGTTTTTGCTTCACAGAGTTTGATGCTGTTGTTAGGTATGTACAGAGCAAGGATTCTTATGTCTTCTTGGATAGTTAGCCCTTTATTATTATATAATGCACACTCTGTATATCCATGACAGTCTGCCTTGCTCTGAAGTTGACTTTGACTGAAATGAATATAGCTACTCCCATTTTGATTAGTGTTAACATCGTGTATCATTCCCCATCATAATACTTTCAATCTATGTGTATCTTTATATTTAAAGTAGGTTTCTTTTAGACAACATAGGTTTTTAAAATCTACTCAGGCAGTCTCCATATTTTAATTAGTCTATTTTTATTTAATTTTTATAACTAGAAAAAAGTGATTCATAAAACAAAATGCCTTGCCTCTTAAAAAGCAATGTCTCTTGTTAAATTGCAACTGATTAGTCATGCTACTGAGTCATATAAACGGGAAATTTATATTTTAGCACAATGTGATATTAAAAAACTAATTTTTATTGTAATCAATTTACATTTGCTTTTATTTGTTAACTACAATTATTTAAACATTGTCCATTTATTTACACATATTTTTGAAGTAATAATTGACAAGAATTTGATCCTTCTTTGGCTACTTCTGTTAGCAAATCAATAAAATGCAAGACTAAATCCTGATACGTGCTGGGGGAGAGATGCTTTATTAAAGAGTTTAAGAAGAAGAAAAACTTTGGGAGGCCGAGACGGGCAGATCACGAGGTCAGGAGATCGAGACCATCCTGGCTAACACGGTGAAACCTCGTCTCTACTAAAAAAATACAAAAAACGAGCCGGGCGAGGTGCCAGGCGCCTGTAGTCCCAGCTACTCGGGAGGCTGAGGCGGGAGAATGGAGTAAACCTGGGAGGCGGAGGTTGCAGTGAGCTGAGATCCGGCCACTGCACTCCAGCCCAGGCGACAGAGTGAGACTCCGTCTCAAAAAAAAAAAAAAAGAAGAAGAAGAAAAATGGTACCAGATTTGAAATGGGACAAATAACTCAAGCGTCATTAAAAAGTTCAGACACACAGGGGAGGCAGGAAGGTTAGTCAGGGCCCATTGATGGCTGCAGAAGTGGTCCCAGTGAGATCTGGCAACTACTTGAACTAAGACTAGTAGTAGAAGTCTATAGAATAAATGGAGAATACAGGTGTTAAGATGATATACTAAACTATAGAATTTGGTGATGGATGAGATGAAGGCTTTCAGAATCGAAAGACTGGGAAAATGCTAAGATTACCTAAGATAGAGAATACAGAAGCAGGAACAGGCTAAATGTGATGATAAATTAGTTCACTATTAGGCATGAGGTGCCATAGTACATCTGGGTAGAAATATCTACTTGGTATTTGAATTAAATGGTCCTAGAGTTCGTGGAGAAATGTAGACTTCAGGCTATATGAGAGCTGTCAGTGCAAAAACAAAAGTTGAATCTGTGAAAGCCTCTAGAATAGAGTCACAGTTAAAAACATTGGAAGTTGTGAAAGCCCATTATAACTGATTAATCATTAGATTTATAGGTTTATAATTTAAAATAAAAGGATAGCCCTGTATTTGCCTACAATTAGACTGAGTTATTTCTAGAAAGCATTTGGCCATTTCTGGCAGCCTTTATATTTTGAAGCAGCCTTTGCTCTGGTGACTAAGAGTTATGTAGTTCAACCACATGAGTTATATTTAGGTAAAATAATTTTTTATGGATAAAAATATTGTACAACATCCAAAACTAGTTCATATTGATATCGAAAAGTACCTGACATTTGATTCATAACAAATTTCCAAAGAAACATATGTTAAAAAAACAGGCTTCCTAGATTATTCAAAATTAGCTCTGGGTTCTCATTAATTTATGGTGTTAACAATCCGTAAACTATTTATTAAACATTTGAAAAACCACCACGTTTAAGATGCTGGGCTAATAGTCTGTGAGATACAAAGATAACTCAAACATAAAATCTGTCCTTACTATATAGATATAGACTAGTATGGGGAAATAAGACGCATACTTAGGTAAGTATACAAGGAGTGGAGAGTTAGAAATCATAGATAATTTTAAAATAAAATAAAGAAAAAATTCCATTTGCAATAGCATTAAAGAGACACAAGATACTTAGGAATAACTTTAACAAAAGAAAGGTGAAACCTATATTCTGAAAACTATAAAATACTGTCAAATTTTATACTACAAGGCTACAGTAACCAAAACAGCATGGTACTGGTACGAAAACAAAGATATAGACCAATGGAACAGAACAGAGTCCTCAGAAATAATACCACACATCTACAGCCATCTGATCTTTGACAAACCCGACAAAAACAAGAAATGGGGAAAGGATTCCCTATTTAATAAATGGTGCTGGGAAAATTGGCTAGCCATAAGTAGAAAGCTGAAACTGGATCTTTTCCTTACTCCTTATATGAAAATTAATTCAAGATGGATTAGAGACTTAAATGTTAGACCTAATACCGTAAAAACCCTAGAAGAAAACCTAGGTAATACCATTCAGGACATAGGCATGGGCAAGGACTTCATGTCTAAAACACCAAAAGCAATGGCAGCAAAAGCAAAAATTGACAAATGGGATCTAATTAAACTAAAGAGCTTCTGCACAGCAAAAGAAACTACCATCAGAGTGAACAGGCAACCCACAGAATGGCAGAAAATTTTTGCAATCTACTCATCAGACAAAGGGCTAATATCCAGAATCTACAAAGAACTCAAACAAATTTACAAGAAAAAAACAAACAACCCCATCAAAAAGTGGGCAAAGGATATGAACAGACATTCCTCAAAAGAAAACATTCATACAGCCAACAGACACATGAAAAAATGCTCATCATCACTGGCCATCAGAGAAATGCAAATCAAAACCACAATGAGATACTGTCTCACACCAGTTAGAATGGCAATCATTAAAAAGTCAGGAAACAACAGGTGTTGGAGAGGATGTGGAGAAATAGGAACACTTTTACACTGTTGGTGGGATTGTAAACTAGTTCAACCATTATGGAAAACAGTATGGCGATTCCTCAAGGATCTAGAACTAGAAGTACCATATGACCCAGCCATCCCATTACTGGGTATATACCCAAAGGATTATAAAGCATGCTGCTATAAAGACACATGCACACGTATGTTTATTGCGGCACTATTCATAATAGCAAAGACTTGCAATCAACCCAAATGTCCATCAGTGACAGACTGGATTAAGAAAATGTGGCACATATACACCATGGAATACTATGCAGCCATTAAAAAGGATGAGTTTGTGTCCTTTGTAGGGACATGGATGCAGCTGGAAACCATCATTCTCAGCAAACTATCGCAAGAACAGAAAACCAAACACCGCATATTCTCACTCATAGGTGGGAACTGAGCAAAGAGACTTGGGAAGGGGAACATCACACACCGGGGCCTATCATGGGGAGGGGGGAGGGGGGAGGGATTGCACTGGGAGTTATACCTGATGTAAATGACGAGTTGATGGGTGCTGATGAGTTGATGGGTGCTGATGAGTTGATGGGTGCAGCACACCAACATGGCACAAGTATACATATGTAACAAACCTGCACGTTATGCACATGTACCCTAGAACTTAAAGTATTATAATAATAAAATAAAATAAAATAAATAAATAAATAAAAGATACAAATAAATGGATAAAAGATTCCATGTTCATGGGCCACAAGCATTTTTAAGCATTATTAAGAAGATGATATTCCTAAATTAATTTATGCATGAAACAAAATCCCTATCAGAATCCCAGCTGACTTCTTTGTAGAAATTTGACAAGCTGATTCTAAAATTTTCACGTGGAATTCCAGGGGAACTGAAATAACCAAAACAATCTCAAGAGAAAAAAAAACAAAAAACAAAAAAAAAAACAAGTAGAAGGATTCATATTTCCTGATTTCAAAGCTTATCCAAAGAAAGAGTAACAAAGACAGTCTGGTACTGACCCAGGACAGATATATAGATAAACAAAATGGAATTGCAGAGTCCAGAAATATCTCTGGTGAAGTGATGTTTGATGAGGATGCCAACATTATTCAAGAGGAAAGACAAGTTATTTCTTCTCCAAGTGTCACCTATTTGTGGCTTTATAGGAAAACTATTTCTGTATAAATTTCACACCAGCCCCTGATCCCTCCCACCTTGGTGCCCAAATTGAACCCTCTGAAATTTTATTATATAGATGTCACTACATAAAAATAAAATTATCTATCAAAAGTAAGAAACTAAGGGAATTATGAATGGAAAGATGTTTTAAACAGATAGGACAATTATAGAGTTATACTTAGGCCAAGCACAGTAACTCATGCCTGTAATACCAGCACTTTGAGAGGCTGAAGCAGGCAGATCACTTGAGATCAGGAGTTTGGGAACAACCTGATCAACATGGCAAAAACCTATCTCTACTAAAACTACAAAAATTAGCTGGGTGTGGTGGCACGTGCCTGTAATCCTAGCTACTTGGTAGGCAGAAGCACAAGAATTGCTTGAACCTGGGAGGTGGAGATTGCAATGAGCTGAGAACACACAATTGCACTCCAGCCTGGGTGATGGAGTGAAACTCTGTCTCTAAATTAATAAATTAAGTTATACTTAATATATTATAATGTACTCTTACCAAATGATGAGAATATCATCAAAATCTAATGGGAGAATGAAAATGGATCTTGAGAGCTGTAAGGAAGAGAATACTCTTAAGCTCCCCACCACTTCTCTACAGTCTGTCATTGCTTCTGTCCATACCACTCACTTGACCATACTTACTAGTATATGGAGTCACATGGTTTAGTAATTGCTCAGAGATATGACATCACTAGAGAGATTTATATTGCATTTAAATTATAAAGCTATTTAATATACTAATCCCTAAAAAAAGGTAGTCAATCCATAAAATAAATATCAGTAATTTCATCAGTATAAAAGATTTTAAGGAAATAAAAACACAAGTGAAAGACAAAACTGATTTCAAAACTAAATACCAAGCTACAGTTATTGAAATTGTCTGGCCCTGGCATAGGGATTATATATCAATGGATTACCATTGAGAGGTCAGAAATAAACCCATACATTTGAGTTCAGTTTATTTTCAACAAGGGTATCAAGACATTCAATGAGGGAAAATATAATTTTCAATATCAGATGCAGGAACTATTGGATAACCACATGAAAAAGAATGAAGTTGGACCCCTACCTCACACCATATACATAAATTAACTCAATATGAATCAAAGACCAACATGTGAGACTGAAACTATAAAGCTCTTAGAATAAAACATACCTGTAAATCTTTGTTGTCTTGGATTAAGCAATAGTTTCTTTGACATGAAAACAAAAACATGAGCACAAAGAGTAAATGAATTGAACTTCATAAAAAGTAAAAATGTCCTTCAAAGGACACTATCAAGAAAATAAAACATAATACAAATGATGGGAGGAAAAATTATAATATCTGATAAAGTTCTAGGATACAGAGCATATAAAGAACTCTTACAAATATAAAACTGAAAAAACAAATAACCCAATTTAAAAGTGGGTGAAAATTTTGAATAAACAATTCTCCAAAAGAAGATATGCAAAATGGCTGATAATAACAGCCAATAATGAAAACATGCTTGACATCATTAGTCATCAAGGAAATGAAAATCATTATCACTATGAGATACTATTTCACACCCACAGAGATAGCTCGAATAAAAAAGTTAGATGACAACAAGTTTTGCTGAGAATGTAGAGAAATCAGAGCCTTAACAAACTGCTGGTAGAAATGCAAATGGTGCAGCCTCTTTAGAAACAGTTTGCAGTTCCTCAAAAAGTTTAACAGAGTGACCATATAATCCAACAATTTGACTACTAGGAACATTCTAAGAGAATTGCATAAAAACTTGCATAGTCAAAGAATGGGAAACCCAAATGTCCAAAAATTGATGAATGAATAAACAAAATGTGGCATATCCATACAACAGAATTTTATTGATCCGTGAAGAGAAATGAAATACCAACTCCTGTTATCATATGGATTAATCTTAAAAACATTATGCTAAGGCAAACAAGATCAATACAAAAAGTTGCATATCATCCATATGAATTATATACAAGACTTATATGAAATGTCCAGAATAGGTAAATTCCTAGAGACAGAAAGCAGAATGCAGAATAGTGGCTGCCAGAGGCTGGTGATGGGGAATAAAGAGTTACTGCTAACAGGTAGAATATTTCTTTTGGCAATGATGAAAATATTCTAGAATTAGATAGTGATAATGATTGCATAATTTATTGCAGGCATACCTCAGAGATACTGTGGGTTTGGTTCCACTGCAGCAAAGCAAGTATCACAATAAAGTGAGTCACACAATGTTGTTTGGTTTCCCAGCATATAAAAGTTATGTTTATATTATACTGTAGTCTATTATGTGTACAATAGCCTTATGTCTAAAATAACAATGTATATATCTTAATTTAAAAGGACTTTTTTGCTGAAAAATGCTAACAATCATCTGAGACTTCAGGATATTGTAAACTTTTTTGCTGGTAGAGGGTCTTGCTTCAACATTAGTGGATGCTGACTGATGAGAGTGGTGGTTGCTGAAGGTTGGGTGGCTGTAGTAATTTTTAAAATAAGGCAACAATGCAGTTTGCCACATAGATTAACTCTTTCTTTCACAAAAGATTCTTCTGTAGCATGTGATACTGTTAGAAAGCATTTTATCCACAGTAGAACTTCTTTTAAAATTAGAGGCAATCCTCTCAAATCCTTCCATTGCTTTAACTAATTTTGTGTAATATTCTAAATGTTTTCTTGTCATTTCAGCAATGTTCACAGCATCTTTACTCAAAGTAAAATTATTTCAAGAAACCACTTTCTTTGCTCATACTTGAGAAGCAGCCCCTCATCCATTCCAGTTTTATCCTGAGATTTCAGCATTTCAGTCACATCTTCAGGCTCCACTTCTAATTCTAATTCTCTTGCTATTTCCACCATATCTGCATTTGTTCTCTCTATTGAAGTCTTGAACCCCTCAAAGTCATCTATGAGAGTTGGAATCAACTTCTTCCAAACTCCTATTAATGTGGATATTTTGACCTCCTCCCATGAATCACAAATGCTTTTAAGGGCATCTATTACAGAACAATGAATCCTGTTTACAAGGTTTCAATTCTTTGCTCAGATCCATTAGATGAATCATTATCTCTGGCAGCCATAGCCTTACAAAATATATATCTTAAATAACAAGACTTGAAAGTTGAAATTACTCTTTGATTTACAGGCTGAAAAACAGATGTTATATTAGCAGTTATGAAAACATTAATATCCATCAATACTCTTGGGTGACCAATTTTGTACTGTCAACGAGCAGTAATATTTTGCTGAAACTTAAAGTCACCAGTTGCATTTCTCCCTAACAAGAGAGTCAGTTTGTCCTCTTAAGCTTTGAAGCCAGGCATTGACTTCTCTTCTTTAGCTATGAAAGTTCTAGATGTCACCTATTTCCAGTAGAAGGATGTTTCATCTACATTGAAGTCTGTTGTTTAGTGTAGCCACTTTTACCAATTATCTTAGCTAGACCTTCTGGATAACTTGCTGAAACTTCTACACAGGCCAAAATTGCTTCTTTACTACTTCCAGAGCACCATTTACATTTTTTTGTTTCTGAGTTTGGTTTACAACCAGTCTATTTGTTAGATGATAAGCAGACATCTAACAAACAGGTAGTCACTCTTCCTACTTTTAAAACTGTAACTTGCATTATACACCACCAACCTTTAACCCTCACCAAAATGTAAGCTTCTTAAAAGAAGGATCTGTACTTGGTCCATCATTGTATTCACACCCAAACCCAACATCACCCACATAAATGGGTTTTTCATAGTAACTTGTACATATCAGGCCCTAAATAAATGTTTGCGGAACGAATAAACTATCACAGAGATTGTACTTGGGAGGTAGGAGAGTTGGGTAGAGAGCATAGACAAAGATTCTGGCTCAGTCACTTGTAAACTGGGTAACCCTGGGCCTCAGATTCTTCTGTTTTGAAACAGAGGTAGTAAGAGTGCCTTTCTCAGGGGGTGTTGTAAGGATTAAATTAGTTAACACGTGGAAAGCACTAAGAACATAACAAGCACTTCATAACTATTACCATTGTGGTCTCCCCAAAACTTAAACACAGTAATGTCTGCAAAGCATCTAGTCCACACTGAGTGAATGAGTAACTAAATCTGCTCTACCAGTCATGTTGATATTAATAATTCGCTGAGACTTTCTCCTTACCTCAAATTTATCCTCTTCTATGTATAGAAAACATTCTTAAAGTTACTATGGAACTACTAAGTTGGACTGACTAGCTGTGTTCTTTTCCATGTCTTGTGAATTAACCTCCTTAAGAAGAGTAGCCATGTTTTGTTTTTTGAAAATAGTATTATTATTGGTGCTGACGTACTTGTTCTTGTTTTGTATGTTAATGAGATTAGCTCCTCTATATTCTCCCACCAAAAAAATGTGCCATGAGTCTATTTGATGAAACTCTCCTTTTATGGAATTTTAATGGCATATTCTTTTGAAGTTTTATACACATATAGTTGTCTATAAATGTTGAACTAGCACTAGTTTGTTCTCTGCCCAGATAATAAAATTAAATGAGAAATATTATCTTGACTCAAAAGATTAATTTAGTAGCATCATCTAATGCAATGTCCAAATTAGCAAGAAATCTAAATTAACATTTACTATGCCCTATTTTTTTTTCTTGTCAAAATCAGGCAAAATCAGGGACCTCTGGATTACAATGTACAGTGTAGTGCAGTATCTCTTTTTTGTTTCCATATTCCTACAAGAGGTATAACACTAAATTCCTCAAGGCATCATGCCACTTCAGTATGAGTATGTAGAAGAGACAGTGGAGTAAAAGGGGGGACAGATTAGACAATTTCTCCTATCTTATGAACATTTGAGGGAGTTTTCCTTTGCTATTCAGAGTTTCAATCCAATTGAAAAAAGACTAATTATATGTTAAAACAATACATCAATCACATTGTATTGATACAACTCTGAAACCTTGGAAAAAATTAACTCTTGCAGATGACATGGTTGTCTATGTAGAAAATTCCTGAAGAAGTCAAATTGTCCCTGTTTGCAGATGACATGATTGTATATTTAGAAAACCCCATTGTCTCAGCCCAAAATCTCCTTAAGCTGATAAGAAACTTCAGCAAAGTCTCAGGATACAAAATTAATGTGCAAAAATCACAAGCATTCTTATACACCAGTAACAGACAAACAGAGAGCCAAATCAGGAATGAACTTCCATTCACAATTGCTTCAAAGAGAATCAAATACCTAGGAATCCAACTTACAAGGGATGTAAAGGACTTCTTCAAGGAGAACTACAAACCACTGCTCAGTGAAATAAAAGAGGACACACACAAATGGAAGAACATACCATGCTCATGGATAGGAAGAATCAATATCGTGAAAATGGCCATACTGCCCAAGGTAATTTATAGATTCAATGCCATCCCCATCAAGCTACCAATGAGTTTCTTCACAGAATTGGAAAAAACGGCTTTAAAGTTCATATGGAACCAAAAAAGAGGCCACATTTCCAAGACAATCCTAAGCCAAAAGAACAAAGCTAGAGGCATCACGCTACCTGACTTCAAACTATACTACAAGGCTACAGTAACCAAAACAGCATGGTACTGGTTCCAAAACAGAGATATAGACCAATGGAACAGAACAGAGTCCTCAGAAATAATACTACACATCTACAGCCATCTGATCTTTGACAAACCCGACAAAAACAAGATATGGGGAAAGGATTCCCTATTTAATAAATGGTGCTGGGAAAATTGGCCAGCTATAAGTAGAAAGCTGAAACTGGATCCTTTTCTTACTCCTTATACGAAAATTAATTCAAGATGGATTAGAGACTTAAATGTTAGACCTAACACCATAAAAACCCTAGAAGAAAACCTAGGTAATACCATTCAGGACATAGGCATGGGCAAAGACTTCATGTCTAAAACACCAAAAGCAATGGTAACAAAAGCAAAAATTGACAAATGGGATCTAATTAAACTAAAGAGCTTCTGTACAGCAAAAGAAACTACCATCAGAGTGAACAGGCAACCTACAGAATGGGAGAAAATTTTTGCCATCTACTTATCAGACAAAGGGCTAATATCCAGAACCTACAAAGAACTCAAACAAATATACAAGAAAAAAACAAACAACCCCATCAAAAAGTGGGCAAAGGATATGAACAGACATTCCTCAAAAGAAGACATTCATACAGCCAACAGACACATGAAAAAATGCTCATCATCACTGGCCATCAGAGAAATGCAAATCAAAACCACAATGAGATACCATCTCACACCAGTTAGAATGGCAATCATTAAAAAGTCGGGAAACAACAGGTGCTGAAGAGGATGTGGAGAAATAGGAACACTTTTACACTGTTGGTGGGATTGTGAACTAGTTCAACCATTATGGAAAACAGTATGGCAATTTCTCAAGGATCTAGAGCTAGAAGTACCATATGACCCAGCCATCCCATTACTGGGTATATACCCAAAGGATTATAAAGCATGCTGCATAAAGACACATGCACATGTATGTTTATTGTGGCACTATTCACAATAGCAAAGACTTGGAATCAACCCAAATGTCCATCAGTGACAGAGTGGATTAAGAAAATGTGGCACACATACACCATGGAATACTATGCAGCCATAAAAAAGGATGAGTTTGTGTCCTTTGTAGGGACATGGATGCAGCTGGAAACCATCATTCTCAGCAAACTATCGCAAGAACAGAAAACCAAACACTGCATGTTCTCACTCATAGGTGGGAGCTGAGCAATGAGATCACTTGGACTCAGGAAGGGGAACATCACACACCAGGGCCTATCATGGGGAGGGGGGAGGGGGGAGGGGGGAGGGATTGCACTGGGAGTTATACCTGATGTAAATGACGAGTTGATGGGTGCTGATGAGTTGATGGGTGCAGCACACCAACATGGCACAAGTATACATATGTAACAAACCTGCACGTTATGCACATGTACCCTGGAACTTAAAGTATAATAAAAAATAAAACAAAAGAAAAAAAGAAAATTCCTAGTAATCAATAACAGACTTCTAGAACAAACAAGTGATTATAGTAAGGTTGCAGGACGTAGGTTAATATACGAAAATCAATTGCTTTCCTATGTACCAGGAATAAACACCTAAAATTTGAAATTAGAAACACACCATTTACAATAGCACTAAAATATGAAATACTTAGGTATAAATCTAATAAAATATTTTCAGGATTTGTATGATGAAAAGAACAAAGCTCTGATGAAAGTTTGCATTTTCAATCACATCTTCTTTTGCAGAGTTTTACACACATATAATTATTTACAAATGTTGCCAAATACTCATTTGTTCTCTGTCCAGATAATAAAATTAGATGATGAAAAAAATTTAAAAAGAGATAGTGCATGATAATGGCTAAGAAGACTCAATATTGTTAAGATTTCAGTAAAGATGTGAGTTTAGACACCTCAGTAAAGCAGATATACAAATGGCAATAAGTATCTGAAAAGATGGTCAACATTGTATGTCATTATGGAATGGAAAATTAAAACAACACTGAGATACTATGGCAAGCCTATTACAATGGTTAAAATCTGAAACACTGACAATACCAAACGCTGGCAAAGATGGACGTCATTAGGATCTCATTCATTGCTGGTAAGGATGCAAAATGGCACAGCCACTTTGGAAGAAAGTTTGGCAGTTTTGTACAAAGCTAAACACAGTCTTACCATATGATCCAGCAGTCATGTTTGTAGGTATTTACCTGAGTTGGAAACTTATGTCTACAAAAAACCCTGCATGTATATGTTTATAGAAGTTTTATTCATAATTTCCAAATATTGGAAGCAACTGAGACACATTTTTCAATCAGTGAAAAAATAAACAAGTTGTGGTATAGTCACTCAATAGACTGTTATCCAGCAATAAGAAAAAATGAAATATCAAGCCACAAAAATGTATGGGGGATGCTTTGATTCACATTGCTAAGTGAAAGAATCCAGTCTAAAGAGGCCACATACAGACCGCATGATTCTAACTACATGACATTCTAAAGAAGGCAAAACTACAGAGATATAAACAAATCAGTGGTTACTAGGCATTCAGGGGTAAAAAGGGAAGGATGAGTTGGTGGATAGATTTTTACCATATGATTTGTATGATATGTAATCACAGATACGTGATGTTATACATTTATCAAAACCCATAAAACTATAAAACATAAAGAATGAACCCTAATGTTAAATATGCACTTATGTAATGTATTAATGCTGGCTCATCAATTGTAATAAATGTACCATACTGATGTAAGATAAGGGAAAGAGTGCAGAGGGAGAGAGAGCCTATGGGAATTTTCTGTTTTCTGTTCAAATTTTCTAGAAACCTAAGCTGGCTCTAAGGTATAAAATATATTAATTAGAAAAGCTTTACCCATCAAAAACAGACAATTTAACTCACAACAAATTATTGATTACACATAGATATAAAATACACACATATAAATAACTATGCATCTACATATACACATCCAAATAAAACACATCTATTCACCATAAGTTTTAAATATTTACTCTGTTATTTTCCCTCTCTTAATGTAAGGCTTCTACAGGGACTAACATGGTAAAGGAGAGGTGAGGAAATTTAGGCAGTGATACTGAATTATGCTTTCAAGAAATTTACTAGTGAATAGGACCGAAATGAATAGTCGTGAGAATCTTAGAGTCTAGAAAAGAATTATTTTTAAGCTACATAATTATGTCAGCTATAAAAATATGCAGTTAGTAGCTCATTAAATTTTATTCTGTAGTTATTTCACTTTCTTGTCAAGAAAGATGAATACTTGATATAAAACTACATACCAAAAAAAAGTTCAAATTTTCCCAATGCATGAAAATGTGAGTAAAACAAAATAAGCACATACCAATAATTGATCGATGCTGACCATTAGAACACTCTCATATTGTTTGCCATCTTTACCTTCAATATCACAATCAGATGATGCTACTGGCAACAGAACAAGGATCAGGGGAGGAAGTCCAAAGATATACCTAAAAGAAACTAAATTCAACAGTAAATAAAAATGTGCTAAATGTTATATCATATTGCATTTGATTGTGGGGTTTCAATGGACTGGACCACTTATTTCTAATAATTTTAAAAATAATCTTGGTTTGGAGATACTACAGGAAGAACCCCAAAAGTTGAACTTATGTAACAACCAAAGTGGAACAGTGTTTTGGAGTGTAGCGTCCTTTCACTTTTTTATTTTGCAATTACTCTTTAGGAAAGTGTAAAACAAGGGTGATGAAATCAGAGACTGCTTCTGAAAAGCACTCAAGGGTGTTAATCAATTTGAATTTATGTTGAACATCCCCATAAGAAAAGGCTACATTTCAAAGAGTTACATATTGTTGAAATTTTATGATGTACTGCACGTAATTGTATATTTTTGTAAAACTTGATGGTAGTTTGTATGTCTATTTGATATTGCAGGCAACACTGTGGGAGGGATTGCACTGTAACTACTGTAACTGCACTCTTTCTTTTTAATAATGAACCCTGAAGGGTTTACATTCCCAAAAGTCTTACAAAGTTTATGTTTGTATTTTGGGACTCCTCTCTTATCCTTTCACTATCTTCTGTCTCTGAATCCCCAGAGACTCAGATTCCTTTCAAACACAGTGCTGTCCAGCTTCTTGTCATGTTAGAAAAACTCAATAAATAAATTCACATCCTCAGATAGAAACCAATTATTTCTACCTGTTTTTGATAACTCTTCCCAATTAGGAGCAATTGTCTCATCAAAAGGACTGAAATAAATGGTATTATTTCAGGCAGAAACATAGAAAGCCAGTGGTTCCCACAAACATTAAAATCTGATCATACAGGAACCTATTTCTTCATAAACCTGCCATACTGTTTTATTTATATCTTTTTGTAAACTCTGAGGCGTATTGATGATATATTTCCTGGGAATTTCCCAAATGAACTTTAATTGTACTCAAATGCAAGACATTTCACTTGTGTGCCTTCTCCGATTACGAGCACAAGCAACACTCCTTCAAACCCAAGGAACTAATATTGTGACAGCCTGAAGACTGTTAGGGATATCACAAAGTTTCCAGTATCACTGTCATCTATTATATCATGATCTGTCATATTAAACAATCAATAACACCTCCCAATAAATCAAATGACAAATGTTATTGCAAATAGAGAACATTGTCTGGGCAGCAGTTATGAAAACAAACAAAAATCTAACTTCTCATCTGCATATGTGACAAGAAAATAAGAGAAACAAAAATCCAATAATTTTATTTATACAAATCTATTCATAACTCTGCCACTAAGTGCCTATATGCATGATGAGCATGAATTAACTCAGGAGACAGATAATGATGATGATGCTAGTTACCTTTAATTGAGTACCTGCCATGTGTCGGGAACTTTATATATAAAATCCCTAATACATATATATGTATATATGGGTGCGTGTATGTGTGTGTGCGTGTGTGTGTGTGTGTGTGTGTCTATATATATATATATAATTTGTAAATTTCCAAAAAGATCTGCAAGTTAGTCTTTCTGTAACACATGCATAGTAGGTGCCAGGTATGGATGCTAACCTGAATTTGTTGCTTTACCAGGATTTGATTAACAATGGCCATAATCTATTGATAACATGTAATCACATTTGTCTTCTGAATGAAGTTTCGCCTCTCTCTTCTACTCCTGTTCCTTCATCCTAAAGCTCCTCAGTGATTGATTGCTAATTTAAAAAAATAGTTTGGCAATTAAAAATGTACACTCAGATTTAAGGGGGACCAGAGCAGATTTCTTAATAATACATATGTAATATACTGTACAGTGGTGAAGTCTGTGTATCTATCATTTGAATAGTGAACATTGTACCCAATGGGTAATTTTGTAATCCTTATCCTCCTCCTGCTCTCCCACCTTTCCGAGTCTCCAATGCCTATTATTCCACTCTGTATGTCCATTTGTACCACTGTTTAGCTCCCAGTTATAAGTAAGAACATGCAGTATTTGGCTTTCTGAGTCATTTCACTTAGATAATGGCCTCGAGTTTCATCCATTTTGATGCAAAAGACATGATTTAACTCTTATGGCTGAGTACTATTCCATGGTATACATGTACCACATTTTCTTTTTTTTCTCCTCTTTTTGAGACAGGGTCTCACTCTGCTGCCCAGGCTGGAGTGCAGTGGCATGATCATAGCTCACCAAAGTCTCAAATTCCTGGGTTCAAGAGATCCTCCTACCTCAGCATTTTGAGTAACTAGGACAACAAGTGTGCTCCACCATGCCCAGCTAATTTTTAAAAATTTGTTTTTAGAGGATGGCTCTTACTCTTTTGCCCAGGCTGGTCTTGAACTCCTGGGCTCAAGCAATCTTCCAGCCTTGGCCTTCTTGAGTGTCAGAATTACAAGCATAAGCCACCATGCCTGGCCATACCGCATTTTCTTTATCCAATCCTCTGTTGATGGACATTTGGATGATCAATTGCTAGTTATTCATCAGATTCTGACCTTATAATCAGATTTGTATAGATTGTATGGAATCATACTTTTATTTTCTCTGTCATCTTACAGGTGTCCAAAAGATATACTTCAGGAGGAGTAGATGACAGGGGAAAAATTATATAACATATAACTTGAAATGAGCTTAAAGGAGAATATAATAAAATGATTAAATGCTAGAGTGAAAGCGATACTTTTACCATTATCATAAATATTATTTCAAAGGTCCAGCTTTTGTTTTAATACATGAGGTTGTTTTACTTTCTATGAGTACTAGCTGTCTTCTTCACCACAATTTTCTGTAGTCAAGTGCTCCCCACATTTAAATCAACCTATTTATTGACTGGATAGCATTTTGTCCACTCTTTCCAATGATGGTTGTTGGAAAATTCAGTCTTTTTGTGTATTACATATACTTTCTCAATTTTGAAACATAATTTGTCTTGCCTGTTAAGAGTGTTTTCTGTTGCCATTGTTGTCATTGAATAATTAGTCCCAGACAGACTGTGGCAATGTTAAAAGCACAGAGGTTTTGGAATATAGACATTTGAGACTTTTGACTTGCCAAGACAATGGTTTGTGTGACTGTGTAAATGAACAGCATCTCTTAAAATCACTTACCTGATTTCTAAAATGAAAACTTTAGACTAAATGATCTTTTTCATCTCGCAGACACCTTATTCTAAGAATCTACCTGGCCATCTAAATGCAGAAACTCTTTAGATCTGAAATTGCCTCAGGGACAATGCTGCAAACATACCTAGGGCCTTGGACCCACATCTCATAGGTCCCCAGCTCTCCCATTAATGATGTAGCTTGGTAGTTTGGTCTGTAATTGAAGACCTTTCTCCTACATCACATAGAGAGTAACATATTAAGATTGGCTGGTTTGAGAGTGCTTTGGACATTGTTGTCACACCCACTCCCCACCATCCTGAACTTTTATTTAGGTTACCAAAAAGATAAACCATAAGAACAATGCAAGGCAAGAGTGGGCTTGTGGGATTGCCCTTACTTCCCCTGAAGAGGCTGAAATTGGAGAATTTGTTTTCAGTAGGGAATTTGGTTAAACCAGAATGAGGTCTGTCTAAAAATTCTTGTTGGTTTTTAATGTAAGCCAAATAATACATTCAATCCTCAGATGCTTAAGTTATGGGGGTAAAAGTGAACATAAATAATTTTCTACAATCCATCAACTCCAGTATTTATCAGTCTTTAAAACCAGTTTTTACTGAATGTCCATTGCCTAGACCTATTTTCACCGATAATTTGATTCCATAACCACTTCATGAGGAAGTAGGTAAGTACTACAAGTTATTCAAATTTATAGATGGAGAATCTGGGGCACAAAAACAGTTATGTAGGAAAACTCCAGGCAGGGCATGGTGGCTCACGCCTGTAATCCCAGCACTTTGGGAGGCCGAGGCGGGCGGATCACGAGGTCAGGAGATGGAAACCACCCTGGCTAACACGGTGAAACCCCATCGCTACTAAAAGCAAAAAATTAGCCGGGCGTGGTGGCGGGCACCTATAGTCCCAGCTACTGGGAAGGCTGAGGGCTGAGCAGGAGAATGGCGTGAACCCGGGAGGCGGAGCTTGCAGTGAGCGGAGATTGCGCCACTGCACTCCAGCCTGGGTGACAGAGCCAGGCCCAGTCTCAAAAAAAAAAAAAAAAAGAAGAAAAGAAAAAGAAAGAAAACTCCTTTTCTCTCTCTCTCCTTCCTTCCTTCCTTCCTTCCTTCCTTCCTTCCTTCCTTCCTTCCTTCCTTCCTTCCTTCCTTCCTTCTTTCTTTCTTTCTTTCTTCTTTCTTTCTTTCTTTTTTCTTTCTTTCTTTCTTTCTTTTGATGGAGTCTCATTCTGTCACCTAGGCTGGAGTGTAATGGTGCGATCTCGGCTCACTGCAACCTCAGCTTCCCAGGTTCCAGTGATTCTCCTGCCTCAGCCCCCTGAGTAGCTGGGATTATAGGCGCTAGCCACAACGCCTGGCTAATTTTTTTTTGTATTTTTAGTAGAGACAAGGTTTCACCATGTTGGCCAGCCTGGTCTCCAACTCCTGACCTAAGGTGATCTGCCCACCTCAGCCTCCCCAACTGTTGGGATCACAGGCTTGAGCCACCACGCCTGGCTGGAAAATTCCTGTATATAATAGATATGGAATTCAAATCCAAGTCTGTCACGTTGAAGAGTCTAGAACCTCAGCTTTTAGGCACTGAACTACATTGCTTTCTTAAAAAATAACCATATATGTGTAGTCAAGGGGATTGTACAAAAACCTATCTTCTTGTGCATGAACCTCACTAGGGTACTTCCTGGCCAAACTGTGATACTGCATCATATGCTCTTATTTCAGAAAAACACTAAATATTTGTTCTTATTACAGTAGGTTATGTGTCAGGGTTAAAAGCAGAAAAAAAGTCACATACATGAGTGTGAATATGACATGTAAGTTCGTTCTATGAAATGGCCTTTTCCATGTTTTTAAAAAATATTCAAACACTAATGGGATGCAGTTTGTAATTCTACTTTATACCTGTTCAGGGTTTCTAATGTTAGTTCTCTATTATTAGTTTTTGAGACAGGGCATCACTCTGTTGCCTAGGCTGGAGTATAGTTGTAAGGTCATGGCTCACGGCAGCCTTGACTTCCAGGTTCAAGCAATCCTCCTGCCTCAGCCTCCCGAGTAGAGTCTGTTTTTATTGCTATTCAACTTTTTCGTCCTCAAATATGATGAAATTACCCTAACCAGATAACCACATAGTAGATCCTCAACTACTTCAACTCTCAAAAGAAATGGCAAAAACAAAGGGTAAAGAGTAACCTTACGTGCACTCTTGATGGAACAAACTTTTAGTGAAATCTCTTGAAACAAACTGCAGGAAGCCATGCATTATAATCATTATTATTAGAAATTTAATATTTTGTCTGCTAATGAAAACTTATAACCCATAATTCATATAGCTGTACTTCAGAAACTAAAGACTCTTTCTGAAAAATGCACACGCTAGCTTCCTTTTCTCGGTTTACCTTTCTACTTTAGAGCAGAGGTGTTGCAAGGATTAGAACCAAAGGTGACCCAGAAAGAAGAAACTGCAGGAGAACTATGGGCATTGCAAGGAAAATAGGGTTGTGCTCAATTTTTAGTTTTACATTAAGCTCCCGGAGGACACTCCTTAGAAGTCTTCCATAATTATGTCGGCTATTCTTTCCGCTATCCCTATCTGTGTTTTGTTACTGAGCTGGTACTCCTTGGTTGTGTCAGTTCTTGATTCTTTACTCACGGGAGTGGAAAGAAGTCATGATCTGATGGAGTAGCCATCAAAAGAAAGAGCAGTCAGTTTCCTATTCCTGCACGCACCCCCCCCACCCCCAGCTGTCTTCTTGCTTGAGGAAGTAGTTACTGTAAAGCATTCCAATTTCCCTAAGCAGATCTTTTCCCCTCACATCCCTTTTCCCTCTTTTTTTATTCCAGTAACTGTTTTGGCTCTTTCATTGGTCATACATGACTGCCATCCGAATCCAACCCTCCTGAATTCTGTCCCTGTCCATTCTAAATCCTTATTCTGCACAAATAAGACATACTAGGTCTCAACACTGGCCTAGAAGTCAGAGTCATGCCTATTTCATTCTGCCTCCATCAAGAAACGCCCGTAGGAAAAAAAAAATAACAATAACAACAACAACAACAACAACAAAATAGAAGCTGGCCTTGTCTCAGCGCCAGCCCCAGGACTGGTTTCCCAGCAATAGGCGCAAGGTACAGCCCTTGTCGGAAACTCCCAGCCTCACTCAGGGGGAAAAATGGGGTTTTCCGGAGACCTGTTTCCCTAGGGTTTAAAAGCGCGTCGCGTGGGAGCTTCGCTTTCACTTCTCTAGGGAGTTCTGAGCTGCAAGAGCCCAGCTACTTGTCGAACCCGGGTCGTCTGCGTGAGTAACTTGGAGCGTCCAGGAGCACGGGAAGGGCGCCAGACAGAGAGCATTTGGCTGCCTCTGAGACCGGCTGTAGGCTGCCACCGCTGAGCGGCGCGGAGGCTACAGCGTTCCGTCTCCGGACAGAAAGCAGGCGTCGGGGACTGCTACTCGCAGCCTGCCAGGGGCAGCAGCAGCCCCAGGTTCAAGTGACTATGGGCCAGGATACTCAAGCGCAGCTGGCGGCCGCCCGTGGGAGAGCCAGTGCTCTCCGCAGGTCCAAAGTGCAAGGCCAGGTTATTCCCGGACTTGCCTAGGCGCAGGGGCCCCCAGCGCGTCCCGGATTGCCCCGGCGCGCCTGGCGCGCGAACTTGTGCGCAAGGGAGAAGAGTGCTTACCATGGAACATGGTCTGCGGGAGGTGGGCGTAGTCATGATGACCGCAACTGGAGCAGGAGCAAGCTCTCACCGCCCATAGTCACTCCCAGGACCCTGGTCTTCCGCGGAGTTGCCGAGTCTGCGTTGGGCAGGGTGATCTCTGAAGCTGGTTCCTCTTACCCACGCCGCGCCTGCTGTTTCATCCATCCCAGGGGGGGCGGCACACACCACGGCCTGGTTCTGCGCTTTGCCTTTTCCATAACTTCCGTAGGATCTGCCAGCAATGTACTTTCAGTTTCTACTTTGCGCTTGGTCTGCAGGTTCGATTTTTGGGATAATTAGCACGGAACCTTCATTATCCCCTCTCTCCTGGGCACCTGCTTCCCGCGCACCTGGACGAGGACCAGAGGAGGGCGCGAATTTCCGAATCACCTCAGGAGAAATCAACTGGCCTGAATCAAAGCAATTCTGGGTAAAAGACTTTCCAGATGACCTCTCAACGCCTTGGCAACGCTTGGCAACTGGGAGCTAAAACCGTGAGTTGTTAATATGTGCACGGAAGCCACAAGTGTGCAAGACGCAAGCTGGGTTATTGGAAGCGGACGACACCAAGGAGGCGTTGACGCGGATGTGGTGGACGTTGCCAAGTTGTCTCTTAAAAAGAGGAAGTGAAGAATGATTAAGAGGGTCACGCCCTCTACCACTCCAACCTCTCTAATCAGTCTCTTTCTGTTCTGTCTACTGTACATGCACCTGCTCAGGTGAGACCTCAAGGAAAAATAATCCTGTGGGTCCACCTAATCTGGTAAGTGTTACATTTGGAAAATCAAACCCCAAATTAAATAGAAGACGTGGAAACTGACAATAACATTTGACTATGACTTCCACGTGCACATTTATCTGAATTGGTTAATAAATCAAACTAACCATCTTGAATGTGTGCCACTGAAATGTTAACTTTTTCCTGGGCTTGAATTATGTAGCTTATTTGCTACATTAGTTTGGTTTCTGCTATTCTGCAGAAACCCTGCTTAAATAAAGGTGGATAATGTAAACCAGTAACAACAGCGATAATAATAACAACTATCATTTATCTAGCATTTGCTCTCTGTTAGTGTTGGGCTAAGTATTTTATGTATATCATCTCTGGTAAAACTTTGTGTGAGGCAGACCATTTTCTTATCTGCACTTTACAGATGTGGGGACTGAGACTTCCTTAAGTAACTTTCGAAAGTTCACTTAGCTAACTGAGCTTAGACACAGACTTGCTGCATTTGGGCTGTAGAAACTCCTGCTTGGAACTCCTGTGAATAAAGTAATAATGTGCACACTGATGCCGGGAGGGAGACGACAGGACGTGTGTGGCTTTGCCCCAGTGTGGGGACTTCAGGAACGGTTCCAGGAGTTTGTGACTTCTAAATTGACACTTGAAGAGGAATGAACTTGGGGCTGATAAGGAGTATGTCACATTCTATCATAGTGTGAACAAGGAAGAGGAAAAGAGGAGGGAAGGAGAAAGGAAAAAAAAAAAAAAAGAATGGCAATGAACTAGTGAAAACAGAGTTGCTCAAGCCTGAAACTCGGGTCTCTGATTTCCTTTTTTCGTCTCACTTCCCACATCAAATCCATAGACAAGTGCTGTCTGCTCCACCTCCAAAATTAACCCTAAGGTGACTATAGAGACTGTCTAAGGGATCTTCCGGCTTTCACTTTTGCCGGCAACCCTTCATTCTTCTCAGAGCAGCAGGATATCTGATTCCACTTTGTGCCCCGCCCTCTGGTCACTTCCCACTGGGTACCAGGCCCTCAGTGCCCTGGTGATCTGGGCCCTGCTGCCCTCTCTGACGTTTCCTGGCACCATGTCACTATCCTCCAGCCACACTGGCATTTCTCTTGTTGCCCAGCGTCCACTTAGTTGGTCTCTAGCCCATGGCTGGCACAGGGTGATAGAGTAAGAGAGAACAGGTGAATGGGAATGCATGAGTGAATATGTGTGAAAGAGAAAGTGCATGAAAGCAGAAGGAAATAGAATGAAAGAGGAAGAGAAGGGGGTAAGCAAATGGAAAAGAGAGACAGAATGGAGTGAGAAAAGCCACATATTTCCATTTGACTGGAACCTAGAATGGGAGGTGGGGAGGAGGACAGACATGACACTGGAGTGAGCTTTAAAAATGATTTATATAATGAAACACGCCTAGCTTGGGGATTTATTTATTTTAAATCCCTAACAGCAGCATTGAAGTATGTAACTATTCACAGCCTGCACCTTTTTTTTTTTTTTTAAACTTTCCAGAAACAAAGTAAAAGAGCATCCATCAATAATTTACACAAAAGGAAATCCGTCTTCCTTTTTATCACAATCACCATAAATCCAGGCAAAATAAGGGTTGTACATACCTGAACTTTTGGGAAGCCTGAAAGGAAGTTATTCAGAGCTGCAGGAATGGCAATGTAAATGTTACACTGGATTCTGCCCCCAACTATAAAGAATCTGTCTGAAGAGAATATTCATAAAGCTTTGGGAATTGTTATGGTTATATGAAATGGGCACATTCTAACAACATCAAGTAATGATTTATTTTTCTGTCTATGAGATAATTAGTGCCATTTAGAAAAAATCCAAAATGAAGTTTTAAATTAGCTTTTGATATTTTGATAAACTGAATATTATTTTTATAAGATAGATGAACAAGGACAAAATGTTTTATAAATTTTTTAAATGCTAATGTTTTATGATTAAATAAATGGAGTGGTTACTATTATATTTGTTCATAGACTCATTGAACAAGACAAAAAAGCCTTTAAGGAGACAAAATAGTAAATACATTTTATGAATTATGGTAAATAAATGTTAAAAGAGAAGACAACATTCTCAGAATGATCAATATAATGTAACAGAAGAAGTTCAAATAAAATTATATGATGTCAATTTAAAGAGAAAATTACTGAACATTAACCAATATCTTTTTAATGTTCTGCAGTCTTCAGTCAAAATAGTCAATAATTATAAACCGGAAAATATTTTTTGATTAATATCTGAATTATTTTTACCCAACTTAATATGACCACTTTTTATAGTCTGTGATCTGAATTCTATCTATCATTGTATCTATGGGTAGTATGAAGTTATTTTTATTTAACTTTCCAGTAATAATATTCAACATATTTAAAACATACACACAGCCACACAGCCAACATTATGGATATATGATCTGTGTAATTGCACAGGGCTTTGTACTTCATTTGATGCTCTGCTGTCACTGTATTGAAATACCTCATTTTTAGATAAAGGGACTCTTATTTTCATTTTGCACTGGGTTTCATAAATTCTATAACGGTCATGCACATTCATACATGTTAAGTTACACATTGTGGATAGCAGTGCATGTCTTTGAGGTGATTTCAGTTTGGTGGGAAAAACAGGTGTTAAATATCTAATTTCAAAGATGAAAAATATTATTAAAAGGGAAACATGATATATTATGTGAATCAGAAGTTTAAAGTAGTATAGGCCCGTTTTTATAGTTAAATGCAGATCCATGAAGACTAATTTACCTGCCCAACAAACAAGCAGCTATGAGAGGATGACCTGTAATTTGATAAAATTTAAATCTTACCAAATGACTAATGAACATCTATTTACATGATCATGGGTTTTTTTGCTGCATTCCTAAATAAACCATAAATTTGACATAATGCAACATTCAAATTGGTAATATTTAACCTAGAATTTTACAGTTGTAGTCATAATTGGGTTATGTTTATTTTTCATTTTATATTCAACTGATATTGGGCTAGTTTTGTCAGGTTACGCTAGTTTCATAAAGTAAATTGGGAATTCTATTGTTTTCTAAAACTGTCAACTGTTTAAATACGTGAAATATGTGTTTAAACATATTTGTTTCTGACAGACTTACTGGAGTTCAACAATAAAACTTACTTGATTCCATGGATGAAGCCCAGGGATAGGATGACACTATTAGTTTTGAGCATTACAAGTATGAAAACGAAAAAGGGTTTATTTTGAAGGCTGAATCAAAATGGCCATGTCAGACTGTCAGAACTTTGCTGGAGATGGGTATGTTAGCATATCAGTGATGGCCAGAGCCATGGAAATGAATTCAGATACTCAACCTGTGTGTTAGAAGACAGAAGGCAGAACTAATGCTAGCAGGAAACTTGGGGCATGAGCAACCCTAAAAAGTTGAGAAAGGGGTGGAGAAAGGGGTGCCCATCAACAAAACAGACAAATACATAGTAGGTAGCAAAGTGGAAAAGTCAGAAGTCAGTGTCCCAGAAGGCAACGGAAAATAGAATTTCAAGATAGAGTAAGTAGCCAGTATTTCCAAATGTCACAAAGAGGATGAATAAGATGGAGACTGAAAAGTGTGTCTGTTAAATTTGGCAGAGCAGAGATTATCCATGATCCTCATGGCAACAGTTTGAGAAGAGCAGTGTAGATGCAAACAATATTCTAGTTTGCAGGGGTTGAGGGAAGAAAGAAATAAAGTAACAGAGTACAACTTTTACAAAATGTTTGGTAATAATAAAACGGATAGGGTAATGATTTGAAAGGCATGGAGTTTTTTATTTTCAATTATAAGAAACACTTGAGCATATTTATATATTAATTGATAAAATTAGGTTCCGCAGAACGGGGAAAACATGGAACCTAGAAACCCAAGATACTCCGTTGATTTGTTTTTCTTATTTTCTCTCCATTTCTCCCTCCTCTTTAATTTCTGACCCAAAATCCTATAATTCTGAGCAATCAGAATCCACTCTCTATCTGGGACCTACATTTATGTTTCTTACTGAAATGTTGCCATTGGCACTCGTCTAATTCTGGATTGAGTATTGGCTTGTCTAAGAAAGAAGTCTAATATTTCCCAAATCGCCTTTCAGAGAGGGCAACTGTAGCTTTTACATAGATTGCATTATCCAATCCCTTTATATGCTAATGTTGCATTGTTGGCAATCAGGGCTTTCTTGTATATACAGTCTGGCATAGCTTAACAATATATTCTGAGAAATAAAAAAATTCACCTTTGCTTACTGTAACTTTTTTACTTTATAAACTTCTAATTTTTTTTCAACTTTTTGACTCTTGTCATAACATTTGACTTAAAACATGAACACATTGTACAGCTGTTCAAAATATTTTCTGTCTTTATATCCTTATTCTATATGCTTTTTCCTTACTTTTTAAACTTTTTTGTTAGAAACTAAGACACAAACACACATATTAGCTTAGGCCTACACGGTGTCAGGATCATCATCACTGTCTTCCATCTCTACATCTTGTCCCACTGGAAAATTCTTCAGGAACAATGACATGCATGAGCTGTCATTTCCTATGATGACAATGCCTTCTCCTGGAATATCTCCTGAGGGAGCTGCCCCAGGCTGTTTTACAGTTAACTCTTTTTTTAATAAGTGGAAGGAGTACACTCTAAAATAGTGATAAAAGTATAGTAAAAACATAAACCAATAACATAATTGTTTATTATCAAGTATTGGGTACTATACAGTACTGCATGTGCTATACTTTTATAGGACTGGCAGTGCAGTAGGTTTGTTTATGACAGCATCACCACAAACACATGAGTAATGGGTTGTGCTAAAGTTGTTACAATAGCTACAATGTCACTAGGTGATAGGCATTGTTCAGCTCCATTATAATCTTAGACCACTGTCCTATATGCAGTTCTTTTTTATACAATGCATGATTGTGCTAGATTTTGGAGGGACTATGCTTTTAACCATTGCCTTTATAGAACATTAATTAGAAAAGAATACACCTACAACAAATCTCTTCATGCAAACTGAAAAAAATATAAACATATTTTGTTTAAATCACTGGATAGATTCCCTTTATATGATCCAGTTACTATATGAAGATGTCAAACTGTTCTTATGAGCTCTTGGAGAGCAGTTACTATCTTATTCAACCTGGAATTCTCTGTAGTCAGCAGAATACCTTTCCATTTACAAATTCTACCCAAGTATGACTTGTGGAAAAGGGAGACATCAGACTGCACAAGTCTTGACTTGCTGTTATTACACAAAACCAGTATCTGAGAGAACTTGTGATAACATCCAAGAATGTTACAAAACCAGCTACTGATTGATATTGATATATCTAAAGTTCTGAGAAGCTTGTTAAAATTCTAATATTTAATATAGATTTAGACTTCTTTTCCTGATATGGAAGACTTCCTAATATGGAAGTCTGTCTTGTTGAAATCCTTTTATTGTTAGATTAGAAATTAATCCAAACTACCTTTCCTTCAGGCAAGCCAGGTTTGGTACAAGTCAGGTGTCTCATTGCCTTAGACTATGATTGGACTCTTAGTACATCCAATAACTCATATACGATGTAAAATCATTAGGTTTATTGCAACAGTAATGAAATCATAATCTAGAAAGATATTATATGTCCCTGAGTTTCTGGGGTATCAGTCATTGTTCTATGCCAATAATGTGTCAATTAACTGTCATCCTACAAGCCTGGAACTGCCATTAATGTTTTCTCCAAATAATTTAATATATTATCTGGCAGTGACATATATATTTCAATGAGAAGAGCACAAAAATTGAAATTTTTAAGAGACGAAAACACTAAGTCATGGAGTTTCATGTGCCGGTGATTTCTTCTTCAAACCACGAAGCAGTGTGTCATCTATTTCTTGAGTAACGTTTTATTAAATGTCGGCTGTATGCTTTCATTTCCTTGTTTCTTTTTCTAACAATTCTCCCCTATGCTTTACTAAAATGTTTTTCAATTATGTGTTTCTCATTTAATGTTTTCAATTTTTTTTGCATTGACTGATAAAATTGTCTGATTTCAAGTATATATAAATTGTGAAATGAATAATCTAGTTACCATATGCATTACCCCACATAGTTATCATTTTTATGATAAGAACACTTACCTTCACTCTCAGCATTTTTCAAGAATATAATATATTGTTATTAACTATATCACCATATTGTACAGTAGATCTCTTGAACTTATTTATTCTGTCTAACTGAAATTCTATATACTTTGACCAACATCTCCTCTACTTCCCCCACAACCACTCCAGCCCCTGGTAACCATAATTCTTCTCCTTATTTCTAGATCAGCTCTTTTTTAGATTCTACATAAGAATGAATAAGATCAGGCAGTATTTGTCCTTCTGTGCCTGGCTTATGTCATTTAACATAATGTCCTCCAGGATCATCAATTTTATTGCATACCACAGAACTGCATTCTTTTTATGGCTGGATAGTATTCCATTATGTGTATACACCATATTTTTTTATTCATTCATCCACTGATGGACATTTAGATTGATTATACATATTGGCCATTGTAAATAATGATGCTATAAACACAGGAGTGCAGATATCTATTTGAAATACTGATTTCATTTCCTTTGGTTGTATACCAAGTAGCAGGATCACTGGGTCATATGGTAGTTCTATTTTTATTTTGTTGAGAAACTTACACACCATTTTCCATAATGGCTGTATTAATTTACATTCCTACCAACAGTGTTCAAGTGTTGCCTTTAATTCACATCCACTCTAAAGTTATTATCGTATGACTTTTTCATAATGAACATTCTAACAGGAGTTTGGTAATGCCTCATTGTGGTTTTAGTTTGAATTGCCCCAATGATTAGTGATGTTGAACTTTTTTTCATATATCTGTTGATTATTTGTATGTCTTCTTTGACAAATGTCTATTCAGATCCTTTGCCCATTTTTAAATCAAGTTATTTGTTTACTTGCTATTGCATTGTTTGCATTCCTTATATATTTTGGATATTAACCTCTTAACAAGTCTATCATTTACAAATATTTTCTTCCATTTTGTAGGTGTCTCCTCTCTCTGTTGATTGTTTTGTTGTCTGTGCAGAAGGTTTTTAGTTTGATGTAGTCCTAGTTTTTGATTTTTGCTTTTGTAGCCTGTGTTTTTGGAGTCATATCCAAAAAGTCATTGACCCGGTCCATGTCATGGAGTTTTTCTCCTATGTTTTCTTTTAATAGTTTCACCGTTTTAGGTCTTACATTTAAATCTTTAATCCATTTTGAGTTAATTTTGGTATATGATCTGAGATAAGAATCTAATTTCATTCTTCTGCATTTGGATATCTAGTTTTCCTGAAATCATTTATTGAAGAGATTGTCTTTTCCCTATTGCATGTTCTTGGCTCCTTTGTCAAAAATTAGTTGGTTATAAATGTGTGGATTTTTGCCTGGGGTTTCTATTTTGTTCCATTGGCATATGTTCTATTTTTATGCCAATACCATGATGGGTTTTAGTTAATATAGCTTTGTAGTATATTTTGAAGTCAGAGAGTGTGATGCCTCTTGCTTTACTCTCTTTGCTCAAGATGGCCTTTGCTCTTTGGGGTCCTTTGCGGTTTCACACAAATTTTAGGATTTCTTTTTGTATTTCTGTAAAGAGTGTCATTAGTGACTTGACAGAGATTGTGTTGTATCTGTTGATTGTTTTTAGTGGTGTTGATATTTTAACAATGTTAATTCTTTCAACCCATAAACATTCAATATGTTCCCATTTATTTGTGTCTTCCTCAATTTATTTCATCAGTGTTTTATAGTTTTCAGTGTAGATATCTTACACCTCCTGGATTAAATTTAATCCTGAGTATTTAATTTCTTTTGTAGCTATTGTAAATGGGATTGTTTTCTTGATTTTTTTAGACTGTTTACTGTTAGTGTATAAAAAATGATTTTTGTATGTTGATTTCGTATCCTGCAACTTTACTGAGTTTCTTTATTAATTCCAATATATTATATGTGTATAGTTTCTATATATAAGACCATGTCATTTGCAAAGGGAAAATTTGACTCCTTTCTTTCCAGTTTGGAACTTTCATTTCTTTCTTTTGCCTAATTGTTCTGGCTAGGACCTCCAGTCCTATATTAAATGGATGTGACAAGAATAAGCATCCTTGTCATGTTCTAGATTTAGAGAAAAACCTTTCAAGTTTTCCCCATTGAGTATAATGCTAGCTGTGGTTTTGCCATATGTGGCCTTCACTGTATTGAGGTACGTTTATTTTATACCTATTTTTTAATGTATGTTGCATTTTGTCACTTTTTCTGCCTCTATTGAAATGATCATATGATTCTTGCCTTTAATTCTATTAATGTGATGTACCACAATTATTGATTTATGAATGTTGAATCATCCTTGCATCCCTGGGATGAATCCTATGAGATCTTGGCAAATGACTTTTTAAAATGTACTATTGAATTTGGGTTGCTAGCATTTTGTTGAGGATTTTTTGCATCTATGTTCATCAGGGACATTTGCCTGTAGTTTTCTTTTTTTGTAGTGTCTTCGTCTGGTTTTGGTATCAGGATAATGCTGGCCTCATGAAATGAATTTGTAAGTATTCCATCCTCCTCTTTTTTTGGAACAGTTTGAAAATAATTGGTATTAGTTCTTCTTTGCATGTTTAATAGAATTCAGCAATAATGCCACCCAGTCCTGGGTTTTTATTTGGTGGGAGGCTCTTCTTTATTTCCGATTCAATCTCCTTACCTGTTTTTGATCTGTTAAGATTTTCTACTTCTTGATAATTGATAATCTTGGAAGGAGGTATGCATCACGGAATTCATTCATTTTTTCTAGGTTATCCAATTTGTTAATGTGTAATTGTTCGTAATAACCTTGTATGATCCTTCGTATTCTTGTTTTATTGGTTGTAATGTCTCTTCTTTTTTATTTTGGATTGTATTTGAGTCTTCTTTTCTTTCTTACTCTCTTAAAGTTTTGCCTATTCAAAAAAATTCTGTTTATTTTTTCTAGTCTATATTTAATTTACTTTTGTTCTAGTCTTTGTTGTTTTCTTCCTTCTCCTAACTTTGGTCTTAGTTTGTTCTTCTTTTCTAGTTCCTAGAGAGACAGTGTTAGGGTATGTATTTGAGATCTTTCTTCTTTTGATGAAGGTTTTATTGCTATAAACTTCTCTCTTAAAACTGTTTTTGCTTTATTCCATAGGTTTTGGTATGTTGTGTTTTCACTTACATTTGTATCAAGATATTTTTAATATCTCTTTTAATTTTTTCATTGACCCGTTGGTTGTCCAGGAGCATGCTGCTTAATTTCCATGTATTTGTGAATTTTCCAAAGCTCCTTTTGTTACTGATTTCTAGTTTTATGCCATTGTAGTGAGAAAATAAACTTGATACAATTTTAGTATTTTAAAATGTGTTAAAACTTGTTTTCTGGCCTAACACATCATCTATCCTGAATAATATTCTATGTGTAGTTGAGAAGAATGTGTATTTTGCAGCTGTTGGTTAGAATGTTATGTATACGTTTGATAGGTCCGTTTGATCTACAGTATAATAGGTTAAGTCTTATTATTCCTAATTAATTTTCTATGTGAATGATCTCTATTGCTGAAAGTGGGATGTCCCTATTATTATTGTATTGCGGTCTATATCTACCTTAAGATCTGCTAATACTTGCTTTATATATTTAGGTGCTCTGATAATTGGGTGCATATATATTTACAGTTGTTATGTCTTCTTACTGAAAATGCCATTATATAATGCATTTTTGTCTCTTTTTACTAAGGAGGTCATTTATATAATGACCTCTGTAAAGAAGAGTCATTAATATAATGACTTTCTTTGTCTCTTTTTACAGTATTTTACTTAAGGCTTATTTTATTTGATAGAAGTATAGCTACTCCTGCTCTCTTTTGGCTTCCATTTCCATGGAATATCTTTTTAGGTGAAGTGATCTTCTTGTAGACACAAAGTAGTTGAGTCTTTTTTTATGCATTCAGTCACTCCATATCTTTTTATTGGATAATTTAATCAACATAATTATTAATAGGTAAAGATATTGCCATTTTCTAGTTGTTTTGTAGATCTTTTGTTCTTTCTTCCTTTCTTGCTGTCTTCTTTTGCGGCTAAGTGATTTTCTCTAGCAACATGTTTTGACTCCTTGCTTGAGCATGTGCGTGTGTGTGTGTTTGTGTGTGTGTGTGTCTGTTTCTACTTACAGGATTTTGCTTTGTGATTGCCATGAAGGTTACAAAAAACTTCTTGTATTTGTAACAGGTTATTTTAAACTCATTAAAATAAAAAAAAGAACAAGAAAACCAAAAGACCTCTATGATTTTACTCCATTTCTCCCTCCACATTTTAAATTTTTGTTTGCAATTTACATCTTTTCGTATTGCACATCCCTTAACAAATTCTTTTAGCTATTATTTTTAATAGTGTTATCTTTTTATCTTCATCCTAAAGATACAAATAATTTCCACACCATTTTTACAATATTAGAGTATTCTCAATTTGTGTACTTTTTCCCATGAGTTTTATACTTTCAGATGTTTTTGTGTTACATATCAGCATTCTTTTCTTTCTGACCGAAAAACTCTCTTTAGCATTTCTTATAAGACCATTCTGGTCTTATAACACCTTCAGCTTTTGTTCTTCTGGGAAGGTCTTTATAACGCCTATATTTCTGGACAACTTTGATAGGTGCAGTATTTTTGGTTGGCAAGTGTGTAGCAGGCTTCTTCTTTCTTTCTTTATTTTTTCCCTTTGTATAAATCATCCTACTCTCTACTGGCTTTTGTAAAGTTTTAATTGAGAAGTCTGCTGTTATCTCTATTGAAACTTCCTATATATTATTTGTTTATTTTCTTTTGCTGCTTCCAAAATCCTCTCTTTGTCACTGATTTTTCATAGTTTTGACATTTGTGTTGGGGTAGTCTTATTCACATTGAATCTGATTGGAGACCTTTGATCTTTAGTGTCTAGATATTTACAACTATGTTAAGGTTTGGAAAATTTCCTGCTACTATTTCTTTAAGTAAGGTTTCTGCTTCTTTAGTTTTCTCTTTTCCTTCTTGAAGTCTAATGTCTTGAACGTTTAATGTCCTTTCGAGACTGTTCCATAAATGCTGTAAGCTTTATTTGTTTATTTGTTTATTTATTCTCTGACGGTATATTTTCTTTTTTTTGTTTTTTTTTTGTTTTTTTTTTTTTTTTGAGACGGAGTCTCGCTCTGCCGCCCAGGCTGGAGTGCAGTGGCCGGATCTCAGCTCACTGCAAGCTCCGCCTCCTGGGTTTACGCCATTCTCCTGCCTCAGCCTCCCGAGTAGCTGGGACTACAGGCTCCCGCCACGTCGCCCGGCTAGTTTTTTGTATTTTTTAGTAGAGACGGGGTTTCACCGTATTAGCCAGGATGGTCTCGATCTCCTGACCCCGTGATCCGCCCGTCTCGGCCTCCCAAGGTATATTTTCAAATAACCTAATTTTGAGTTCAAAGATTCTTTTCTCTACCTGAATAATTCTGCTGTTCATGCTCTCAAGTGCACTTGTTATTTCTTTCATTGTATTTTCAGCTCCAGAATTTCTATTTGGTTTTTTTATTACTTCAATTTTTCTACCAAGTTTTTCATTTTGGTCACATGGTTTTCCTCATTTCATTGAATTGTGTTTCTGAATTTTCCTAAAGTACTCCAAGCTTCCTTAAAATAGTTATTTTGAATTCTTTGTCAGGTAGTTAATACATGTCCATTTATTTAGCATCTATTACTGGCACCTTATTTTGTCTGTTTAGTGATGTATTTCATTGATTGTTTGTGATCTTTGTGGTTGTGTTTTGAAGTCTGTGTATTTAAAGTAGGTACTCATCTTATTCTTTATAGACTGGTTTTTTTGGTTGGTTTGTTTGTTTTTCTTGCAAAGCCCTATGATAAGCATAGCACTGATGTATGCCAGAAGTTGGGGAAATTGCGACTAGCTTGCTATTTCCAGAAGTTTGGAGTCCACTGTGGTTGGTGCAGCACTGGCATGGACTAGAAACCAGGGGCAGATGAGGCCAGTGCAGTGCTGGAGTAGACCAGAATTCCAATGCAGCTATGGCTGACATGTCACTGCCAGAAAACTGGAACCTGCTATGACAGGCACAATGCTGGAATGAGCTGGAAGCCCAGGGCCATTGAGGCCTGCCTGCTACAGAGGGCTGTGTGGAGCCTGGATCTCCTGACATCAGCCCAGTGGTGTGGGATAGAGATTGAATATGCCACTTAAGAGTGAAGCCTTAGCCTGTGTGGTCCCACTGGTTATGAGGGAAGGCAGGCCTATAAGTTAATTTCAGGGGTACAAGTCTGGAATATGGGACCCTGGGGCTCTCCCAAGTGCTGGATTTACTGTGGTGGGCCCAGTGCTGGGGTTCAAGGTAGAGTCCTGTGCTCACTTCCCTCTGTTTCTTCCAAGTGTACAGTATCTTCCTACATGCTGTGCTGCCTGGGTTTGGGGGAGGGGTGATGCAAACAATCCAAAACTCTTCTTCTTACCCTCTTTCATGCATCTTTTCTTATTGTTGTCCCACAATCAGGAACTATGATCTCTCACCTTGCTTCCTTGGCTCTTATGAAAGTATGTTCGTATGTGAAGAGTTATTTAAATTGATGTTTCTGCGGAGGGATTATCACTGGAGAGTTCTACTCTGCCATTTTGTTCTCTATCTGAATACATTATGAATAATTATAAAGCCATCCTTTAAATGGAAAATCAGCAGAAGAATGCGATTGTGGAGGCTAAGAAGTTCCACAATAGGCCATCTGTTAGCAAGCTGCAGAACTAGGAAAACCAGTACTATGGCTTAGTCCAAGTCTGAAAGCCTCACAACCAGGGAAACTAATGGTGTATACCAATCAGTACAAGGCCAAAAACTTGAGAACCTTGGGGCCACTGGTCCTGGACTCTCAGTCTTGGAGTCCAAAGTCTGATGAACCTGGAGTTCTCATTTCCAAGGGCAAGAAAATAAGTCTGTCCCAGTTACAGAAGAGAGAAAGAGATAATTTGTCTTCTCTCTATCTTTTGTAACCACATAGTTTTTTTTTGTTTTTTTTTTTTTTCTGATCTTCCTTGGTAATACATTGCTTTAATCAGCATAATGTAAAATTTTATATTTTCTGTTATTTTCATCATTTCAAAATGATATTCTGAATTATTTTCATTCTCTGAGACCTTTAAGTTTTTATCTAAATTAGGAAAAGGAGATCGTTTTGATTCTATCTCTAAACTAATAGAAACTTTTATAACTTTCCTATTCTAAAATATATTTCATGAAATTAGGGCTTTTTTTTTGGCAGAGTTTCACTCTTTTTGGCCAGGCTGGAGTATGGTGGCACGATCTAGGTTCACTGCAGCCTCCCCCTCCTGGGTTCAAGCAATTCTCCTGCCTCAGCCTCCTGAGTAGCTGGGATTATAGGCATCTGCCACCACACTGGGTTTTTTTTTTTTTTTTTTTGGTATTTTTGGTAGAGATGAGGTTTCACCATGTTGGCCAGGCTGGTCTCAAACTCCTGGCCTCAGGTAATCTACCTGCCTCGGCCTCCCAAAGAGTTGAGATTACAGGCATGAGCCACTGCACTTGGCCAAAATTAGAGCTATTTACCAAACAAATATATCTGTCTATATTAAGCTATTTGAGTTTTATTTTTAAGCTTTTCAGTACATATAGTTTTCCCTTTATTTGAGTGGTCTTATAACCTACAATGAGGTCTAACGGGAAAGCAAAACAAGAACAAAAATATTGTGTGTTCAGGTGTATCGATCATTTAAGAATAAGCCAATGGTTGAGACTAGAGGTTTTTGCAGTCATTCTCCAATAATTACCAGATTTAAATCAGTGATTTAAAAATAAAATCCAAAACTAACCAAACCCCCAAAACATAAAACAATAGAATGGAAGACTTTCAACAGCCACATGGATCAGTATTAAAAGGCAAAAAAAAAAAAAAAAAAAAAAAAGAAAAGAAAAGAAAAGAAAAATCCAAGGAAAACCCCAAGGGTTAAATCTAGAAAAGATCAGGAGATACCAAGCAGGGCAATTTCCTGTTTGTTGTTGTTTTAATCTTGACTACCATGACTGTCTTCTTTATGACTTTAAATTTTTTAATGAGTCTTTATAGGCCCTTAATACCCTCAATAAATATTTGTTTTCTTGGCCTGAATTTGAATTAATATAACTTCTTCTTTTCTTCATCCTGTAACATCTTTATTGAATATTAAACTGCAAAAGAAAATAATTGAACTCTATCACAAAACTGTTCTTGCAAGTACACTTCTTTGGAAGTTCTCTTTCAGTACTTTCCCACGGTTTTGGTGCAGCTATTTCAATATACTATATCAGGAAATGGAATTAACTGGAATTTTGATTATCATGATAATAAGTAGTGGTTCAAACATTGTGTGTTTCCCAAACATTATTGCCAAGACAATGAGTTTCTTTCTCTGAAAAAGCACCAACAAAATTTTTGCATAGCTATTTGTTCTAGCAGTGTGCATCTTTCGTTACTAGAAATAAAGACCAGGCTGGGTGCAGTGGATCATGCCTGTAATCCCAGCACTTTGGGAGGCTGAGGTGGGTGGATCACAAGGTTGGGAGTTCGAGACCATTCTGGCCAACATGGTGAAACTCCATCTCTACTAAAAATACAAAACATTAGCCGGTGTGGTGGCACGCACCCGTAATCCCAGCTACTCAGGAGGCTGAGGCAGGAGAATTGTTTGAACCTATGAGGTGAAGGTTGCAATGAGTCGAGATTGTACCACTGCACTCTAGCCTGGGCAACAAAGCAAGACTCCTTCTTGAAAAAAAAAAGAAAGAAAGAAAGAAGAAGAAAGAAAAAGAAATAAAGGCCAAATGGCAAAGACACATAATGGTAATCAGTTTTACTCTTTACTGCCCTGTAAGATTTCCTGAACAGGTTTTATCTGTTTACTACTGTAAATATACTATATACACTGTCTGAAGAATCAAAGGAAATCTCATAAGGATTGGTCTGTTGTCCTGCACTTCATTGATGAGACTCATTCTTCTTTCTGGAAATAGTAAAGATTAGCTTGTAAATGTGCTCAAGTCTCTCCAATCCTAAATAACTTTTCTTTTAATTCAACATACAGTTATCAAGTAATCTTATGTGCCATACAGTGTTCTAGGTCCTCAAGATATATCAGTGTCCAATATCCAAAAATAATTTCTTTGAAACTGAGTTCACCTATTAGTGAAACAGCTACACAATATATAGTAAAGAATATCAATTGTATAAAATGCTAGATAGTTATTAAGTTCTACGGGGAAAAAAAAGTAGAATCAGGGTAGAGAATTTGTGTGTGAGGTGTGGAGGAAGTGTTATGATTTTAAATAGGCCTTAGTGGGAAAGTAACTTTTGAGTAAGATGTGAAAAACATGAGTGAGTGAGCCATGTGGATACAAATAAGAAGTGGTTTCTGGAGAGAGCCAAGGCAGCACTAGAGTCCTAAGGCAAGTGCCTGCCTTGAAACTTCAAGCTGTCCGCTCTCAGTTACTCTCCTTTCTCTTTCTGTTCTTACATACTGGGCTCATTCTGCATAGTTTTACACTTACTGTTTCTGCTCCTATTATTCTCCACTCCACTGCACTTTGACTTCTGTCTGCTGTGTCTGAAATCACCAATGAACTAGTTGGCCAGTTTTTGATGTTACTACTTAAATAGCCATTTAAAAATTATGAAACAGAAACATGCAAAATGTAAATGTTTAATAAATGGAATTAAAATTTTAAAGCAAAACTTCATATAATTTGTGACAATCATGCTGTTAATACCCTACTACATAATTGCTCTCTGCACACATAAATGTTTATGTACAGTATGGTACCACATAACAGTATTTCAGTGAATGACAAACCACATATATGACAGTCTATCCCATGAGATTATAACACTGTATTTTTACTGTACCTTTTTTATGTTTAGATACACAAATACTTACCATTGTGTTACAAGTTCTTACAGTATTTAGTGTAATAACATGTTAAACAAGTTTGTAGCCTAGGAACAACAGGATATGCTTTATATCCTCGGTGTGTAGTAGGCTCTACAGTCTAGGTTTGTGTAAGGACACTCTGTGATTGCACAATTACAAAATTGTCTAATGAAGCATTTCTTAGAACAAATAGCTGTCATTTAGTGATGTATGACTGTATGTATGTATTTTCAACCCTAATGAGATAATACTGTACATATTGTTCTGCAACATGGTTTGTTTTCTGTCAATGACCTCCAATTTATATTTCAAAAAGTTCTTTATCTAATATTCAAATGGTTAAATTTCCAAAATTGCTCCCAAAATGTTAGTTGCATTGGAGATCTGTTTCTGGGCCATTTCTGTGCTTATAGCTAGAAAAGTTATGAGCTTGTATTCATGTTTCCAATTGTATTTTAAGAAATAGTTTAGCTTTTTTATTTTATTTAAGTAAATAACTTTACTCTTTTCACTTTAATTGAAAATATTGACTTAATTACTTATTAATAATAGATTCTTATAAATAAAGTTCTTATGAAATATCAATACTGATATTACACCAAACGATATAATTATAAGGGAAGTTTAAATGGTCTTCATAGTTATTTCTGTTCTTTGAATGCATCTGATATGGTTTGGCTGTGTCTCCACCAAAATCTTATCTTGAATTTTAATTCCCATAATCCCCACATGTTGTGGGATGGACCAGGTGGAGATAATTGCATCATGGGGGCAGTTTCCCTCATTCTGTTCTTGTGATAGTGAGTTCTCACAAGATTTGATAGGTTTATAAGGGGCTTCCACCTTTGCTGGGCACTGATCCTTCTCCTTCCTGCTGCCATGTGAAGAAGGATTTGTTTGGTTCCCCTTCCGCCATGATTGTAGCTGTCCTGAGGCCTCTTCAGCCATGCTGAACTCTGAGTCAATTAAACCTCTTTGCTTTATAAATTACCCTGTCTTGTGTATGTCTTTACTAGCAGTATGAGAATGAACTAATACAATAAATTGGTAGTGGCAGAGTGGGGTGCTGCTGTAAAGATACCCAAAAATATGGAATTGACTTTTAAACTGGGTAGCAGGCAGAGGTTGGAGCAATTTGGAGGGCTCATAAGAAGACAGAAAGATGTGGGAAAGTTTGGAACTTCCTAAAGACTTGTTGAATGACTTTGACCAAAATGCTAATAGTGATATCGACAATGAAGTCCAGGTGAGGTGGTCTCAGATGAAGATGAGGAACTTGTTGGGAAATGGAGCAAAGCTGACTCTTGTTATGCTTTAGCAAAGAGACTGGGGGCATTTTGCCCCTGCCCTAGAGATCTGTGGAACTTTGAACTTGAGAGAGACGATTTAGGGTATCTAGCAGAAGAAATTTCTGAGCGGCAAAACATTCAAGAGGAAGCAGAGCATAAAACTTTGGAAAATTTGCCTGACAAGGCAACAGAAAAGAAAAACCCATTTTCTGGGGGAGAAATTAAAGACAGCTGCAGAAATCTGCATAAGTAACAGAAGCCAAGAATGTTAATCACCAAGACAATGGGGAAAATGTCTCAGGGCATATCAGAAACCTTCTCAGCAGCCCCTTCTATCACAGGCTTTGGAGCCTAGGGGGAAAAAATGCTTCCATGGGCTTAGGGGCCCCTTGCTGTGTGAAGCCTAGGGACTTGGCGCCCTGCATCCCAGCTGCATCAGCCATGGCTAAAAGGAGCCAAGGTTAGCTCAGGCCATTGCTTCAGAGGATGCAAGCCCCAAGCCTTGGCAGCTTCCATGTGATGTTGAGCCTGCAGGTACACAGAAGTAAAGAACTGAGGTTTGGGAACCTCCACCTAGATTTCAGAGGATGTATGGAAATACCTGGATGTCCAGGCGGACATTCACTGCAGGGGCAAAGCCCTCAAGGATAGTCCTGCCTTGCATGTCTTTATTAACTCTGTGGACATATGTACATAGGTCCATTCTAATATATGTATTTTTAACCCTAATGACATCATACTATAAATATTGTTCTGCAACATGGTTTGCTTTCAATGATTTCCACATTTATATTTTAATAAATTCTTTAATATCCAAATGTTTAAATTTAGAAAACTGTCCCCTAAATGTTAATTCATTGGAGCTCTGGGGTTTTTTAGTTGATTATTGTATTAGCAACTACAACCTGGGCACTAGAAATGTTAAACATTTCTGGGTCATTTCTGTGGGTATAGCTAGAAAACTTATGAGTTTGCATTCATGTTTCCAATTGTATTTTAATTAATAGTTTAGCTTTTTCACTGAGTTTAAACTAATAACTTTATCTTTTTATTGAAAATATTAATTACTTAATAATAAATATTTATAAATAAAGTTGCTATAAAATATCAATACTGATATTATACCAAACAGTATAACTTATAAGGGAAATTTAAATTGTCTTAATAGTTATTTGTGTTTCATGAATGCATCCTTTTAAGGACATATGTGACATCAAAATCCTGTATTCTAAAGTGACTTATAATCCAGCATTCTATTAATGGTTATTTTGCCAGTTTAATATATGATTACATTTATTTGCTTACATTCGTTTTCTTTGGTATTTTTGAAAACTTTAGTTGTATAGAAAGTGATGTCACAGAAGTTTTATATGTTCAAGTTCTACCAGTTTTATACCTTCCACTCTTTTTTATCTTCTTCCAATAGGTAAATATTTTCCATAGCAGAAAATATATATCTTTTTGCTGTTATTTTATACTACCTGAATTATATATGAATGGCCCATAACTTTTAAAACAATGCCCTATGTCTAACTACTTGGTTTGGAAGTGGTCTTGCAAAAGCATTTTGGGTACATTTTAACACTTGATATCTCTGATGCATTTGGCACTTGTTCTCTCTTTCTTGGATATTTTCCCTCCTATGTTGAGTCTGAGATCACTCTCCTGATTCCAGTTTTACAGACTTAATCTTGCCTTCTCATTCTTTGGATTTTCTTCCTCTGCCTGTTGACCATATTATTTCTACTCCCCAGAGTTCTGCCCTTGGCATTGTCATGTGTCACTTTATCCACACCAATGGTTTTAACCACAGCATCACACTTATTGTGTACATGTTGTATTCTCTCTTTTTTTTTTTTTTTTTTTGAGATGGAGTCTCGCTCTGTCGCCCAGGCTGGAGTGCAGTGGCCGGTTCTCAGCTCACTGCAAGCTCTGCCTCCCGGGTTCATGCCATTCTCCTGCCTCAGCCTCCTAGTAGCTGGGACTACAGGCGCCCGCCACCTCGCCCGGCTAGTTTTTTGTTTTTTTTTTTTTTTAGTAGAGACGGCGTTTCACCGTGTTAGCCAGGATGGTCTCGATCTCCTGACCTCGTGATCCGCCCGTCTCGGCCTCCCAAAGTGCTGGGATTACAGGCTTGAGCCACCGCGCCCGGCCACATGTTGTATTCTCAATCTAGTCATACATGATTTCATGTTCCAACCCTATAATCCAACAGAGTACTCTACCTGAGTTTCTTAAATATATCTTAGACTCAACATGCACAAAAATGTGCTCATGTTTTCTACCTCATTTTCCCCACCATATGTCCTCCCTGTATGAACTTTGACTATATATTTATCACCTGGACTATAGACCTGGGAATAATAAAATTAATCACTAAACCGTATTGATACCAACTACTTCCTAGTAACTCCCATTTCATCCATTCCTGCTGCCTTTGATTGGGTTATTTCTCTATTTCTTCTTGACTACAAAACCTCCTTAACAGATGTTTTTGAGAAAACCGTTTAAAGTTTTTCAGTGGCTTCCTGTTTCCTGAGGTACTGTACACGTACACTCTGCTTGGAATACAAAGTTCTTCATAATTTATTCTGCCATCCTCTAATCACTTATGTGTCCTACCAGATAGAGCCTCAATTATTTCATACTATCAAGCTTCCCAACCTCTGCACATGCTGTACTTTTAGCCTTTCCCACTCCATGCGTGAGGTTAACTTAGGTTTTATTTCTTCAGGGATGTTCTGTGTAACATTACTCATATGGATTAGGTCTTTATTCTCTCAAGTGCATATTGGATATAGTGCAGTTGTTTTGACAATTGTATCCCCACAATGTGGGATCTTTGAAAGCACAGACTTCCCTTTTGTTTGTGGTATCTTTTGAGTCTAGCACAGTACCTGTCTTGCCTTAAGTATTTAAGGTAAGTTTGTTGCATGAATGAGTGGCTACTTCTACTGTTACATGTCAAATTGTTATACTTACACAGTTTCCAGAGGGCAGATACATATCTTATTTGTGGTTCTATTCTCAATTTAGTATAGTCTCTGGATATCATGGTTACTCAGTAATGGTATAATCAATATCACATTTAAATGTATTATTTCATTCTGTTATCATCAACTGGCAACTGGGATATAGATTAGAGTAACTCACTACCAAGAAATTCTAGATGTAGACTGACTCCCCCTTTTAGATATATTCAATTTAGTCATACTGTAAACAACAAATCCACTATTATGATTCCATCATGCATATCTGATCTCAACAGTGGTATCTACATATATGGCTATGTTCAAAAGGCAGCTCTAAGTATAAGAAATAGTTCCTATCTTGTGGTATTTAATACTCAGAAATATCATACAATCTAAGTAGGGAAACACTATCAACGTAAAATAAGACTTTATTTTTAAAAATGGTCTCCAGATGGATTTAATGTTAGCTAAATATGTGTGTGCTTGTGTTTGTGTGTGTGTGTGTTTTGTTCCAGAGTGAGAAATAGATATAATAACATAGGACTGTGAGGAGGAACAAAATTTAGCTAAATACAAACTAGCTTCTTATGTTAAACATTTATTTAAACATTTCCCTTTAAATTGTATGATTAAATTGAAAAATATTTTAATTATTAGATCAACTTTAGATTTTATTTTCTTCCTGTTTCTTCTCAAAAACAGGCAAACAAATCATTTGAAATTGAGGATACTGGCCCTAGAAAGTATTCCAGAATCACTTGTTTTTCTTTGCCATGTTCAGTTTGTGGGAATTGTTTGTTATAACAATATTTATGATGACTAATGGTGGTTTCTAGGCAGCATTATAAATAGAATTTTGTGTCTTAGCAGATGGAAGGTTATGTTGCATGAATTGAGTCCACAAAATATGTTCTATAAACTAGTGAAGGTGTTGGTTTTGAAGTTTATTTATATTTTAGAATTGTGAATATAAAATATTCTAAATGTAATACAATAATAGTATTGTATTACATTTGCTGGCCTTGTCAAATGAGTTTGAAAGTTTTCCTTCCACTTCAATTTTCTGGAATAGTTTGAGAAGAATTGGTATTAGTTCTTTAAATATTTGGTAGAATATTTAAAGGGGACTTCATAACCCCACTTTCAACAATGGATAGATCATCTAGACTGAAAATCAACAAAGAAGCATTGGACTTAAACTGCACCATAGACCAAATGGACCGAACTGACATTTATAGAACATGTCATCCAACAACTGCAAAATACACAATCTTCTCAGTAGTACATGAAGCATTCTTCACAGCAGATCATATGTTAGGCCATAAAATAAATTTTAATAAACTTAAGAAGATAGAGATCCTGTCAAGAATCTTTTCTGACCACAATGGTATAAGATTAGTAATTAATGACAACAGGAAACTCATAAATTTTATAAATACATGGAAATTAAACAACATGCTTTTGAATAACCACAGAGTAAATGAAGAAATTAAAAGAGATATTTTAAAAAGTGTTGAGACAAATGACAATGAAAACACAGCATACCAAAAGCTATGGGATACAGCAAAGCAGTTCTAAGAGGAAATTTTATAGCAATAAATGCCTACAGCAAAAATAAGAATGGTTCCAAAAACAAAGTAACATTACACCTCAAGAAACTAGAAAAAGTAAACCCGAAATTGGTCAAAGGACAAAAATAATAAAGATAAGTGCAATAATAAATGAAGTAGAGACTAAACACATACAAAAGATCAACAAAACAAAGAGTTGGCTTTCATAACTCAGGGCTAACGATAAGATCAATAAACCCTTAGTTAGACTATTTAAAAAAAAAAGCATACTTAAATAAACAAAATGATAAATGAAAGAAAAAGACATTGCAACTGAAACAACAGAAATACAAAGGATTGTAAGAGACTGTTATGAACAATTATATTCCAACAAATTTAATAACCCGGGAGAAATAGATAAATCCCTGGACACATATAACTTAACAAAGTGAAATTATGAAGTAGAATAGACTTGTAATAAGTAAGAAAATTAATTCAGCAATTAAAAGTCTCCATCAGAGATAAACCCAGAACCTAATGGTATTACTGCTGAATTCTACCAAATATTTAAGGAACTAATATCAATTCTTCTCAAATTATTCCAGAAAATTGAAGCGGAGGGAAAACTTCCAAACTCATTTGACAAGGCCAGCATTATTCTGATACCAAAACCAAAGACACAACAAGAAATACTGTAGGTCAATATACCTGACAAATGTAGAAGCAAATGTCCTAAACAAAATACTAGCAAACCAAGTTCAACAGTACATTAAAAATGTCATCCACCATAATCAAGTGGAATGTATCCCAGGATGCAGGAATGATTGAATGGAAGTAATCAATGTATGTGATACACCACATTAATAGAAAAAAAGGACAAAATCACATGATCATTCTAACAGATACAGAAGAAGCATTCAAAAAAATTCAACACCCCTTCATAAAACTCTCAACGAATTTTGTAGACATAATAATGGCCATATGTGACAGACCTACAGCTAACATTGTACTCAGTGGAGAAAAGGTTAAAGCTTTTCTTCTAAGATCAGGATAAAAACAATAATTCCCACTTTTACTGCTTCTATTCAACATGTACTAGAATTCCCCGTCAGAGCAATTTGGCAAGATAAAGAAATAAAAGTCACCTAAATTGGAAAAGATGAAGTCCAATTGTCTTTGTTTGCATATAACATAACATATATATAGAAAACCCAGATAGATAGATAGATAGATAGATAGATAGATAGATAGATAGATAGAGTCTGTTAGAACTAACACAGAAATTCAGTAAAGTTGCAGGGTAAAAAATCAACATATAAAAATCAGTAGGTTTTTAATACATTAGTACTGAACTATCTGAAAAAGAAATGAAGAAAAAGCAACCCCATTTACAATAGCTACAAAAATAAAATAAAATGAAATGAAATAAAATAAAATGCCTAAGATTTTTGTTTGTTTGTTTTTTGAGACAGGGTTTCACTCTGTTGCCCAGGCTGGACTACGGTGGTATAATTTCAGTTCACTGAAGCCTCAATGTCCCTGGTTCAAATGGTCCTCCTACCTCAGACTCCTGAATACCTGGGACTACAGGCAGCCACCACCATGCCCATTTTTTTTTTAAAGTTATTATTATTTTTAGTAAAAATGAGGTCTCATTATTTTGTTCAAACTGGTCTCAAACTCCTGATCTTAAGCAATCCTCCTGTCTCAACTTCCCAAAGCGCTGAGATTACAGGTGTGAGCCACTGTGCCCAGCCCCCTAGGAATATATTTCACTAAAGAGGTGAAAGATTTCTACAATGCAAACTTTTAAAAAATGAAATAAATTGAGGAAGACACAAATAAATGAAAAGATATCCTGTGTTTATCGATTAGAAGAGTTAATATTTTTAAAGTGCCCATACTATCCAAAGCCACCCACAGATTCAGTGTAACCCCTATCAAAATGCTGGTAACATTTTTCACAGAAGTAGGAAAAAAATCCTAAAATTCATGTGAAACCACAAAAGATCCGAAATATCCAAGCAGTCCTGAGCAAAAAGAATGAAGCAAATCACACTGACTTCAAAATATATTATGAAGATATAGTAACCAAAACAGCATGTTACTGACACACAAAAAAACAGACATATAGACCAATGGAACAGAATAAAGAGCCCAGAAATAAATTCGTACACCTACAACAAATTCATTTTCAACAAATTGCCAAGAACATACAATAGGGTAAGGACATCCTCCTCAATAAATAGTGTTGAGGAAATTGGATCCCTTACCATATCTAAAAATCAACTGAAAATGAATTAAAGACTTAAATGTAAGACCAATAACTATAAAACTACTAAAGAAAATATAGGGAAAATGCTTCTCAACATTGCACTGGGCAAATATTTTTTGACTAAGCCCTCAAAAGCACAAGTAACAAAAGCAAAACATAGACAAATGGGATTACCTTAAACTAAAAATCTGTTGTGCAACAAAGGTAATAGAGTGAAGAGACAACCTATACATTGGGAGAAAATATTTGCAAACTATACATCTGACAAGGGTTAATATCCAGAATATATGAGAAACTCAAACAACTCAACAGCAAAACAAAACAAAAACCTGATATAAAAAATGGGGAGAAAGACCCTAACAGAAATTTCTCAAATGAAGAGATAAAGATGGCCAAAAGGTATCTGGAAAATAATCAACATCACTGATCATCAGGAAAATGAAAATCTATAACCACAATGAGATATCACCTCACTCTGATTAGAATAGCTATTATCAAAAAGGTGACAACGAGTGTTGGTAACGATGTGGAGAAAAGGAAACCCTTTTACCGTTTTGGTGGGAGAGTAAATTTCTACAGTCATAATGGAAAGCCATATGGAGTTTCCTTAAAATATTAAATATAGAAAAATTATACAATCCAGCCATCTCACTACTGTGTATATATCCAAAAGAAATGAAATCAGTATGTCAAAGGAATATCTGCACTTCCATGTGCATTGCAACACTATTCACAATAGCCAAGATACAAAATCAAACTATGTGTCCAACAATGAGTAAATGAAAAGATAATAAAATATATACACACAATGGAATACCATTCAGCCATAAAAAATGAAGTCATGTTATTTGAGACAACATAGATGAGCCTGGATGACATTATAAGTGAAATAAGCCAGACACAGAACGACAAATACCACATGTTCTTACTCATCTGCAGAATCTTAAAAGGTTGGCCTCATAGAGGTATTGAATAGAACAGTGATTACCAGAGATTAACAAGGGTACAGGAGAGGGGGCATACAGAGAGTTTGTCCAGTGGGTATAAAGTTAAAATTAGAAAGGAAGAAAAAGTTCTGGGATCAATGGCATAGTAGTATGAAGGACTATAGTCAACAATATGGTATTATATATCTCAAAATAGCCAGAAGGGAAGATTTTGAACATCCCTAAAGAATTGACAACTGTTTGAAGTGATGTATATGTTAATGACCCTGACTTGATTATTATGCAATGTATACATGTATCAAAACATCACCTTGTGCTCCACAAACATGTACGATTGTTATGTGTTATTGAAAGATAAATATTCTACCAGAATTGGATGAATGATTATTTGATAAGTTTCACATTACACATTGATGAATAAATATTTGCCTTGATTTGTAAGTAATCTGGTGATACTTCCCCACATTGTCCAATATATGTTAAAAATTTTCAAAATATACAATGTCATTCATATTTTATTATATTTCTGTATGCTGATAGTGTAGAAATGATCACAAGAAGAAATCGTGCTCTAAAATGAACAAACGAACAACATGTGTTGGGATAGACACACATTAAACAATAATATAAGTATCTGCATAATATGTATCTCAAATTATCATTATAAGCTATTATGAGTATTTTAACACACTGGAAAATTTACTTGCTAACAGTTTCTTCCATTCACACTGCTTACCTTGTGAATTTATACTTTTGTACTCATGCTACCATCCCTCAAAATGTTTCTTGGAAACCTCTCTTAGAGTAGGTTTTAGAGCCTCCAGCATGTTATTTTTAAAATTCTTGCACATGGATCATGAGTTGGATTTTTGAAAACAGTTGGAAAAAATTCAGAAACAAAAGGAAATAATGGAATTCTGAAAAAAATTATGAATTAATTTTGGTAGAATTATAAATTCAAGTGCCTGCATGTGCTGGATAGGTAATGTAAAGTGAGTTCAGACAGTCTGCTGGATACTGTAGTAGCTGGAGAGCTCAGGCTACGTGTAAAGGATGCTGGAGTGCAGGATCAGCATAGCCTGGTTTTCCAGTCTTGCAGACTAGGCTGAAAATTTGCATACTGTCTGGACCATCTCAATGTTTTAAATGTTGCCTCAGTTCTTTCAACACTTGATTTGCAATCTCTGCTTTACAATAGTACATTTTCATAGTGCTTATATTCTATGCAGATTTTACTTAAACTTTTCATAAATATAAATGTCTTCACACTATTTTTTTCTCATGAATTTATCAATAACATATGACAAAGAGTGAGAGGCAGAATGGAAAGATATAATATGGTCTTCCCCCATATAAAATAGCATTTTCCTTCTACTTTATCCTCACATATTTTTGTCATCACATTATCAGCATTTGACAGATTGTGTATTTACTTATTCGTCTTTTTCACTACTATAACCTAAGCTTTATGAAGATTGTTGTTGTTGTTGTTGACTGATTTATCCTTAGTTTTTAGAATATTTATTGGCAAATAATAGACTCTTAATAAATACACATTGAATGAATGAATGACTATTACACAGATAGGCAACTATATAGAAGAAGTGACCAGGGAATTACAGATATTTAACTTTGACAAGAAAATATACAATCAGGAATACATTCGATTGTATGTTGGAGCTGGCTCATACTGGCCTGCAAGAGGTGATGGTGTGCATCTCTTCTCAGCTCTGCATACAGTGGCGTCCCATTGGTTGGTTGAAGTAAGGCATGGTGAGATTAATTGCACCTCAGAAATCAGCAAATGATACAAATATTGTCTCATTTACCAGCATACTATTGGATACAAGAGTTATGATATATTGACTTAGTCAAAAGAAGCACTTTCTAACATTTAGAGCTATCTAACAACAGAATGGCCTATCTCACAGTGAGTATTTGGTTCTGCATTAAAGTTTCACTTATTGAAACTATACATCAGTGGTCCCCAATCTTTCTGGCACCAGGGCCTGGTTTCGTGGAAGATGATTTTTCTACAGATGAGGGAAGCTGATGCGTTTGGGATAAAACTGTTCCACCTCAGATCATCAGGCATTTGTTACATTCTCATACGGAACGTGCAACTAGATTCCTCACATACACATTCACAATAGCGTACTGCTCCTGTGAGAATCTAATGCTGATCTGACAGGAGGCGGAGTTCAGGTGGTTGTACTCTCCTGCCAGCTGCTCGGCTCCTGCTGTGCGGCCTGGTTCCCAAGATATCAGGAACCTATATCCTTCCGCGGTCTGGGGGTTGGGGACCCTCGGTATACATCGTAAAACTTATTCGAGCTTGTAGAATCGCTGGGACCATAAGATATTTTGCTTCTTTGAATATAGTGTCATTTTTCCTATGGCTGCTTTTAAGATTTTTCTAATCCTCATTGGTTTTTCTAATGTTTTAATAAGGTATGTCCAATTTTGGAATTATTTTTATTTATAATTTTTAATAATACTTTATTCATTTACTTTAGATTCTTGGAGCTTCTTGAATTTGTGGTTTGGTATCTTTTATCAGTTCTAGAAAATCTCAGTTATTATTTCTTTAAATATTTTCTCTGCCATATTCACTTTGTTCTATTTCTGAGATGTTATACTTTCTCATTGTACTCTCAAAGTCCCTACCCCTTCCTTTATATTTTCCATCCCTTTGTCTACCATTTAGTTTCTCCTAATCTTGCTTCTAGTTTATTAATTCTTTCTTCAACTGTGTCTAATCAAATTATAAATCCCATAGAATTTTTTTGCAAAGTTATTACATTTTTCTGTTATTTATTTTCTATTTGGTTGTTTTCCAAATTTGCTATGTCAACTTTTATAGTTTATAGCACCATACTGAAGTATTTATACTTGATATTTTATTTTTTTGTGAATAATATAAGCATGTATGTTTTTATAGCCTTATACTTCATTTATGATAAACCTAGTATATCAAGAGTAGTATATATCAAGCATTTGTGGATATGTTTCTATTTGCTGTTGTATCAGCTTGGTTTCATTCCTGGATTCTTATTTCCTGTATGCCTGTTTAAGTGTGTTGGACATTGTTTTTCAGCATAATTTGTAAGAATAATTGGAAATCTATGATGACAAGCATATTCCTTCAAAGAAGACTTTTTTTACTTTTTGCAAGTAACTGGAAATAATAGTCTGGGACCATTTTAATCTCAGTTCAAGCTTTAAGATTTTCTGGATTATTCAGATGACAAACAACCAGGCTAATAGTCTATGGAAACATTCATTTATTTTCAGTTACTATTTATGATGGAAGTACAACATTTTTATGTCTCAGTTTAATGAAATAAATGATCAATTGGAGTCTCCATTTTAAGTGGAACCCAGGCTTTGACTCTTGCTCTATAGCCCCATGACACTGCAGAAAGCTTAGCTTAACTTCAGAGCCTTTTCTCTGCAATGTTAGAATTTACTTATTTTGGGGTTCTCGTCTTCCCACTGGCTCTGTGCTGTTAATTCTTCACCTTCTTGTTAACACATAGCTGCTTTTAAGATTTTAATTTTATTTCACATAACTTGTTGTTTTCCTCATTTAAAAGTTTTTCTGAATTCTGAGTTCTCCATCACTCTAAATTGAACAGTGATTAATATTTTGAGAAACTGTATGTCTTAAAATACTCTTATCCTTATTTCACTTTTATACTTAATGAATAGTTTGATTGGTTATAAAGTACTGTGCTAAAATAATTTTTCTTCGATTTTTTGAAGGCATTCTCCATAGTTTTCTAGATTCCAGTATTGGTATTGAGAGTTCTAACTCTAGTCTTAGTTCCAATACTTCGGCTTTATTTCTTCTTTGTGTAAGCTTTCAGGATTATACCTTTGTCCTTAATATTTTGTAAACGTTCATGATAATGGGCCATTCTATGGATTTCATTTATTGTGCTTTAATCTCTCTCAGTGTGGAGATTTATGTCCTACAATTGTGGCAAGCTTTCTTTGTTAAATTTTTACTCTCCATTTTCTTCCTCTCCTCCCCTGAATCCTCCATTAATCAGATAATGAGGCTTCCTAGGATGATTTTCTAATTTTTTATACTTTCTCTTCTATTACCCACACTTCTTTTTTTGTTTTAATGTGTGAGAGGTTTCCCTGATTTTATTTTCTAATTCTTCTACTGGATTTAAATTTCTGATGTATATTTTAATTTGCAAGAGTTCTTCTTCTCTGTTCCTATTTTTGTATATCAATCTGCTTTGTTTTTTGGTTTTTTTGTTTGTTTGTTTGTTTTTTTGAAACAAAGTCACATTCTGTTGCCCAGGCTGGAATGCAGTGGCACAATCATGGCTCACTACAGCCTTGACCTCCTGGGATCAGTTGATCCTCCCACCTCAGTCACCTGTGTAGCTGAGACTACAGGTATGTACCACCATACTCCCCAATTTTTTTTTTTTTTTGTATTTTTTTTGTGGAGATGGGGTTTCGCATGTTGGCCAGTTGGCCAGGCTTGTCTGGAACTCCTGTTCTCAAGCCATCTGACCACCTTGGCCTCCAAAGAGCTAGGATTATGGGTATGAGCCACCATGCCCAGCCAATCTGCTTTTGTTTTATGGCTGTGGTATTTTCCTTTGTTGAGAGAGAGAGAGAGAGAGAGAGAGAGAGAGAGAGATTTAAATGCCAATTTTGTGTTTGTATTATCTCCGTATATTTGTCTTTTTTTCCTCTTCCTTTACTTTTTCTGTTTCTGTGGTTAAAAGCAGAGAAGATTCTTCCTGTCTCTTAGAAGGGGGTAGTTGGGATAAGCCTAGCTATCAATGGTGGGAGAGAGGAGTCTAAAGGCCTACTCTTCAGCATGTAGACTTTCCTTAACCCCCTTGATTTCTTCTCTCCACAATTGTCCTTCTTGCACTCTTCTTGCTATTCCAAAGTTGAGTCTCTCAGGTTCTATTTTCCCCTAAATTTCAGACTCCTGTGAGGCAGTTGGGAAGATGAATGGAAACAGTCATAGCTTATTTTTGTATGGCAGAGTTGTGAGAATGGAATCAAAACTAAGCTGCATAGACACTTGTGTTCAGAATCTCGATTTTTAGCCACAATCCTCATCCCACCTTCCATACAACCTGAAAAATGGCTTTTTGCTAAGAGAAACCCATTGTCTTCAATTAGATCACCTCTGAAGGCACTTTTTAAAAGTCACTTCTTTTACTAAGTTACCACTCATATCTTTCAAAAATTTGTTGACATCTGTTCTCCCCCCTTCTATTCTCATTGTCTCAGTGGAATTTTACAATTTTTATTTCTTTAAATTTGGGGTGGTTTCTAGACATAGCAGAAATAAAGATATATTTCAATTTTCTATCAAGGGATATAAAGGACCTCTTTAAGGAGAACTACAAACCACTGCTCAAGGAAATAAAAGAGGACACAAATAAATGGAAAAACATTCCATGCTCAGGGATAGGAAGAATCAATATCATGAAAATTGCCATACTGCCCAAACTAGTTTATAGATTCAATGCTATCCTGATCAAGCTACCAGGCTTGAACACAGAACAGACCAGTCTTGATCACAAGACTTTCTTCACAGAATTAGAAAAAAAGCTACTTTAAATTTCATATAGAACCAAAAAAGAACCCATATAGCCAAGACAATCCTAACCAAAAAGAACAAGGCTGGAGACATCACACTACCTGACTTCAAACTATACTACAAGGCTATACTAACCAAAACAGCATGGTACCAGTACCAAAACAGATATATATACCAATGGAACAGGACAGAGACCTCAGAAATAACCCCAGACATTACAACCATCTGATCTTTGACAAACCCGACAATAACAAGCAATGGGGAAAGGATTCCTTCTTTAATAATTAATATTGGGAAAACTGGCTAGCCATAAGCAGAAAACCAAAAGTGGATGCCTACATTATACCTTATACAAAAATTAACTCAAGATGGATTAAAGACTTAAATCTAAGACCGAAAACCATAAAATCCCCAGAAGAAAATCTAGGCAATGCCATTCAGGACACAGGCATGGGCAAAGACTCCATGACTAAAACACCAAAAGTATTGGCAACAAAAGCCAAAATTGACAAATGGGACCTAATTAAACTAAGGAGCTTCTGCACAGCAAAAAAAAAAAAAAAAAAAAAAAAAAATTATCATCAGCGTGAACAGGCATCCTACAGAATGGGGGGAAATTTTGCAATCTATACATCTGATAAAGGGCTAATATCCAGAATCTACAAGGAACTTAAACAAATGTACAAGAAAAAAGCAAACAACTCTATCAAAAAGTGGGTGACGGGTATGAACAGACACTTCTCAAAAGAAGACATTTATGTGGCCAACAAACATGAAATAAAAGCTCATCATCACTGGTCATTAGAGAAATGTAAATCAAACCCACAAAGAGATACCATCTTACACCTGTTAGAATGGTGATCATTAAAGTCAGGAAACAACAGATGCTGGAGAGGATGTGGAGAAATAGGAATGCTTTTACACTGTGGGTGGGAGTGTAAATTAGTTCAACCATTGTGGAAGACAGTGTGATAATTCCTCAAGGATCTAGAACCATGGATATCATTTTACCCAGCAATACCATTACTGGGTATATACCCAAAGGAGTATAAATCATTCTGCTTTAAAGATGGATGCACATGTATGTTTATTACAGCACTATTCACAATAGCAATGACTTGGAACCAACCCAAATGTCCATCAATGATAGACTGGATAAAGAAAATGTGGCACATATACACTATTGAATACTATGCAGCCATAAAAAAGGATAAGTTTATGTCCTTTGAAAGGACATGGATGAAGCTGGAAACCATCATTCTCAGCAAACTAAGACAGGAACAGAAAACCAAACACCACCTGTTCTCATTCATAAGTGGGAGTTGAACAATGAGAACACATGGACACAGAGAGGGAAACATCACACACCAGGGCCTGTCAGGGGGTGGAGGGATAGAGGAGGGATAGTGTTAAGAGAAATGTGTAATGTATATGATGGGTTGATGGGTGCAGCAAACCACCATGGCACCAGAGGTATTGTTATATACCTAGTAACAAACCTGCATATTCTGCACATGCATCCCAGAACTTAAAGTGTGTGTGTATATATATGTAAATCCTACTGATCATTAAAAAAAATCAGATGACATTGGCTCTTTAAATGTTTTCTCCTAGCTCCCATCCATTGTCATGTTTTCTGTGGCCACATTTAGGCTTGTTCTCAGATCTGTATTTCCAGTCTAAATCCCATTTCTATTCTATTATTAGTAGTAGTACAAAAATAGTAATAAAAACAAACATTTAAGTAAAATCTAATAAATACCAACTATTCTTCTAAGAACTTGACATGTGCAAACTCATTTAAGCCTCAACCCTGTGAAATAGTGTATCAGTTATGTATTGCCACAATAATGCTATACAGCAAACTACCCCAAAACATAAAACTCTAAAAACATAATTACAACAATAGATCTTTTTATTCTTTCTCACAAGCCACTGTTTCTGCTGATCTTGGCCAAGTTCAAAAGACATTGATTTGGTCCATTCAACTGTGTACAGTCAGCTGCCTTGTTGAATGGGTACTGGGAGTATAGGATGGCCTCAGTTAGGACTGCTTGGCTGTTCTCTAGATGGTCTCTCATTTTCAAAATGCTAGCCTGGACTTATTTCCATTGCCATAGAAAGGTTCTAACAGAGAGAGAGAGAGCGGAAGCAGGCAATGCTTCTTAAAGCCTAGGCTTGGACTGCACACTGTTACTTCCCACATATACTATTGGACAGATCAAGTGAAAACACCTAGGTCAAGAGGTGGGGAATAGACTTTGCTTCTAGATGGAAAAAATACACAAAGTGCCAAGTGTATGCATCCAGGAAGGGGTAAAGAACAGGACTAGTTTTGTCACTTATTAGGATATTGTTATTAATCCTTATTTTAGAAGAAACTAATATATAGCGGGGTTAAGCAACTTGCTCAAGGTCATGGACTAATGAGACAATGGCACTAGTATTTAAATACTGGCAGTCAGGTTTCATTCTGTGCTGTTAACTTCTACATGGTGCTGTCTCTCAGTTGAAGGAATGATAGAGGAGGAAAGGCAAAAGGCAACAAATGGGCTTTGAAGTAACTCTACGGAGATAATTGAAAGACCGCATAAAAGAAGGAAAAAATAACTTACTTCAGGAATTCATCACTAAGAATCCTACTCCCTTCATGAAATCAGAAAAGGTTTGCATGAACCCTGTGGGCCTTTGAAAGAGAGAAGGCATACTGTTGATGGTCACCAGCTTACTGAAGGCTGCAGCTTGCAGGAATCCACCTCATCAGAGTAACTGGAAAGAGGCCACAGTATCCAAAAACAAAACAACAAAAGTCATGTGCTGGGATAAGTTCTTGATGGTATGAATAGCCAGGAAAAAATATTTTGAATCTTCTTGACCCAGCTGTGATATTAACTTTGAATTTTGTCATATAGTTGATTAAGTTGCTTTATAAGACTAAATTTTTATAAGATGTGTACATAGGAATATGACTTCCCTCTCCTAAGTTAACATAACAGATATTACCAAATGTGTCGTGAAGTTGACATTCTTAAATTGTAATTTATGGTTTTATTGCTCCCTGCAATAGCATCTTCTTTCATTTCCTAGTCCCCAGTTTTTCCGTTTTGTTTGCAGTAGCCAGATAAATCTATCGAAATGCACATGTGATTGCAGCATTCTTCGGTAATCACCATTATCTTCATACTGACAAAGGTCACTCTTTAAGGACCTTTATCAAGTGTCCTCTCTTTAGTTCCCCAACCTATGTCTTACCATTGTTTATCCCCCAGCTAAATACCTTGGAGAATTCCAAGTGCGTCATCCACTGTATTGTTCTGTTCTCACGTTGCTAACAAAGGCATACCCAAGACTGGGGAATTTATCAAGGAAAGAGGTTTAATGGACTCACAGTTCCACATGGCTGGGAAGGCTTCACAATCATGGCAGAAGACAAAGGAAGAGCTAAGGGAGGTCTTACATGGCGGCAGGCAAGACAGCCTGTACTGGGGGAACTCCTGTTTATAAAACCATCAGATCTTGTGAGACGTGTTCAACATCATGAGAATAGTATGGGGGAAACCGCCCCCATGATGCCATTATCTCCACTTGTCTCTGGCCTTGACACATGGGCATTATTATAATTCTGGGTGAGATTTGGGTGGGGACACAGGGCCAAACAGTATCATCCACCTTCATGTCTCTTTCTCTTTACTCACCTGCTTTCTTGACAAGAAATATCTTCATCAGCCCTTCCTTCCTTCCTTCCCTCCCTCCCTCCTTTCTTTCTTGCTTGCTTGCTTTTCCTTCCTTTTTCTTCTTTATTTCCTTTGCCTATTTGAGAGACTGGCAAGGAGAGTAATGCTGGAATTGAAAACACATATAACTAATACCAGCCGAAATAATTGTGAGCAGAAGTGATATGCCTTCTGAGCCAAGGCAGAGGAAAGATTATATGTAATTCTCAGACTTCTTCTCATCCTCATTGGCTAAGAAGGGCACAGGTCCCAGATGGAATAGCTATAAGTTCCTCCATCTGGATCCCTAAGTAACTTTGGGAAACAGAGCCCTTCTCCAAACTGTGATCAACTTGTACTACAAAGGAGAACTCAGTTTTCTTCTGCTAAAATACTGAGATTTGGAAATTAATGTGTGCTGTGTTATAACCTAGGTTACTAGAAATATATTATTGCAAATTATTTTTGATATTCATTTTTGTCATTATCAGTGAATTTGAAGTTGCAGATAATTATTGAACATTTATATGTTATTTATATATTTATTATACTTAGTTCTTTGGTAAAATGCTATTTATGTCATTTGCCTATTTTTCTAGTAGACTCTTTATGTTGATTTATAAAACATGTTTATATATTAGGCTACAGTAACCCTTTCATGTCATTGGTACTGAAATACCATTTCCAATTTATTAACTGCCTTTTATTATCATTTTATGATGTATTTTATGTCCAAAGGTTTAAAAATTATCTACTGAGTAATCTATAATTATTTAAAACTTTTTTTCTTATTTTACGAGAAAGGCCTTCTAAAATCTGATAGATTGGTTTTTCTCTGAATTTACTATTTTCTAGTTTTAAAAGATGAAATTCTATATTCCATTATGATTTATGTTGTTGCATGCTATCTGGTAGGAATATAGCTTTGTAATTAGTACATTCATCTTAAAACTGACTTGACTCTTTCTCCTAAATTAAAAAGACAACTCTGATGATCTGCTTTTGAGTTATTCCTTAAGCTACCTTCTCTTGATGTTAAATATCCATTCAGAGGATTCAGAACACCTTGGCCGCTTCGCCTCCCCCTGGAGATCTGTCCACTCCAGAGATGCTGAGCTCACCAAAGGTGTACAGGCGGGAAGCAGAGACCTCTGTGGAAGTCAAAAGAGGAAATGCCTGACTCAGCAATGCAAACAGGTTGTGAGTAGAACAGGAAACAGTTCTCTTCCTCAGTACCTCTTTAGTTAGCAATTTATTTATTCACTGAGTCATTCAGACTTTCCTGTGGTAGTAAAATAAATTGAAAATTGAGAAGCATTTTGCCAGGCAAATGAGAAACACCCTTGAATTGTTTTGCAGTTGTATAAGTGAAACAATAAGTAATTTACAGTCATTGAGACTTCCACTATGCTTAGAGAAAAACACACCACAGGTAGTAAAAACTTACCTCACCATATTTTTCATTACATGACATGTGTTCTAAAATTTGTATTAGGATATAATACTTGATTATCTCACTAAGTACACGTAGATGTTCCTCCTTTAACACAAAGGTCTGATGAGAACCACAAGATCAATAAAAGCCTGTAAAACCGAGGTTCTACAAATTTCACTCAGAAATGTGTAATTAGAAGTATGTCTGAGTTATGGTGGTGGAGTATGGGTTTGTGTGTGCACGCTTTCACGAGAAAGGGAGCGAGAGAGAGAGAAAAAAAGGAGGTAGAGTGAAAGGAAGAGAGAGATACAAATAGAAATGATATAGAGAGACTGAGAGACAGAAACAGAGGGAACACAGAGGGGGAATCAGAGACAGAATGAGAGAAAAAGCTAGAGACAGACAGAGATAGGCAGCAAGAGAAAGAGTCAGAGACACACACAAAGAAAAAGAGAGGGGAGAGAGAGAGAAGAGAGAGAGAGGGACGTTGAGAGAGCTAGTGACACACATCTACACACAGGTGACCCAAGGAGATGCAGCCTGGTCAGAGGCAGGTTTACTTACCAAGTCAATAGCCTTCTGCTTTAAAAGCGGGTCTTCCTCATTGATGAAATGGACCATCCCACCATCTTACTTTAGCCTGACTCACCTTACAAAGAATTTTTCATGGCGCTGGGCTGTGATAGTTCTGGGAAAGAAGGAAGATGGATGTTCTTAGTACCAACAATACAGAGAGCTTATAATAGCAACCACATTACCAGGTTTTTTTTTTTGCATTTGTAGAAAACAAATGCAAAAACAGGTTCTATGATGCTAGCTCAAAGCACTAATCTTTATTTTGATTTCCCAGGAAGTTGCAAATGAAACTCTACATGGAATTGGTCTGTTGGTTTAATATTAGAGAGAAGTAAAAATGATGGGCATTAACTCTATCAGTCATTGTTTTGTGAATTTCCTTGTGTTTTAACACCTAGAGGAAGGTGACAAAGAACACTTACATGCAAAAATGGTATTTTATGCATTAAATACAAGTTTTCCAAATATTGACAGGGTTATATTTCTAAATTTCTTAATGTACAAACCATTTTTTAAAGGTTTTATTGTTCCAATTTTATCTTTTTGAAGATTATTAATTATGTACTATGTTTCAGGTATAGCCCTAAGCAGTGGGGATAAATCAGTGAACAAATCAGCAAATATTTGTGCCTTTATGGAGCTTCTATTCTGGTATGGGGAGATAGACAATGAAATTTAATAAATGATTAAGTTGCATGGTATTTAAGAAGGTTATAAGTACTATGAAGAAAAATAAAGCAACTTAAGGTGGCTAGGGAATAACTAGAGGGTTAATGGCTGCAGTGAGGATTCTGGAGTTAACTGAAGGTAGAGTCATAAGGATTTGTTAACAGATTGTTTGTAGGATATAAAACAAGTGCAAAGACCCTGAGATAAAAAACATCCTCATTTATTTCAAGAACACCAGGAAATCCATTGTGACTGAAGAATAAAGATCAAAGGGAAGAGAATTAGCAGAGGAGATCAGAGGGGTAATGGTGGGACCAGAAATACAGGACTTTGTAGGCAATTGTAAGAATTTGAGGGGGGAGGTATTTATTGCACTGGTTTAAGCAGAAGAGTGACATGATATTACACTTTAAACTGATCACTCTGGTTGTGTTGCTGAGAACAGGCTGGAGTGGGTAAATGGTGAAAAGCAGGAAAACCATTTTGGAAAATGGTGTGCTAATCCAGTTAATAGAAGTTAGTGCTTATTCCAAGATAGTAACAGTGAGGATATTAGGAAGAGGCCAGACCCTATGATTATTTGAAGGTAGAGTAAGCAGAATTTGTTATCAGATTGGATGTAGGGTGTGAAGAACAGAGAGGAGTCAAGGATAAGTCCACGGTTTTATATGTGAGCACTGGAGTGATGGTAATTTTATTAACAGAGATGAGAAAGGGGAGCAGCATTTGGGAGAGAAGAAAATGTTTGTTTGGATATGTTCATCCAACGTGTAGGTGTCATTTTAGACCTTCAGGTATATGGATGTGGCATTCACGGGAGAATTGTGAGCTGCAGATAGAAATTTGAAGGTTGTCTATGACTGGGTGATGTTGAAAATTGCGAGTCAGGATAAAATGACCAATGCAGTGAAGGTAGTTAGAAGAGTGGCTAAAGGACTGGGCTGTGGGGCACTTGGGCATTAAAATGTCTAGGAGAAGAGGAAGGGCTTACACAGGAAACTGAATAGGAGTAACCAGTAGGGGAGGAAGAAAATAAGGAGTCTGTCTTGAAAGCCAAGTAATGAGCCTTTTTAAATGTTTCTAGGTAGTCAAATAAGGTGAAAACTAAGAATTTGCCAGTGGTTTAGCAATATCTAGGTCACTGAAGACTTTGATCTAGCCACGGTTCAGTAGAGTGACAAGAGTAGGAGAAAGGGAGGACCTGAAGGTACAAGGAACAGATAAATGATTGTGTTTCATTTAAAAAATTAGTTTCAGCTGGGCAAGGTGACGCACGCCTGTGATCCTAGAACTTTGGGAGGCCGAGGAGGGTGGATCACCAGAGGTCAGGAGTTTGAGATGAGCTTGGCCAACGTGGTAAAACCCCGTCTCTACTAAAAATACAAAATTAGCTGATCCTGCTGGTGCACACCTGTAATTCCAGCTACTCAGGAGCCTGAGGCAAGATAATCACTTGAACTTGGGAGAGAGAAGTTGCAGTGAGCCGAGAAAGTTTCATATGGTAGAAGTAACAGTACACTTGTATGCTGATGGAAATGGCAAAATATAGAAGTGGGGAAATTGATGTTGCAAGAGAAAGAAGAGAGATTTGGGGAGCTGGTTCCTTGAATAGGTTAACCATAACCTAAGGCAACACAGTGAATGATTGAGGAGTTGCCCTTGGGTAAGAATGCAGACAGTTTATCTATAACAAAGGAAAACAGAGTGAAGGTAGTTATTAGGTGCAAATATAATGATGAGAGCTTGTTAGAGTGTCTTCTGATTGCTTCAGTTTATTTTTCTTCTTCTTTTTTTTTCTGAGCAAAGTAGAAAGCAGAGCCATTGGGTGAGAGTGACAGTAGGAGAGATGTTGAGCATGAGGAGGGAGAAAGACATTTATGAAAATAATCATCCAGAGAATGGATTAGATAATCAGCACGTACAAATAATGTAGAGGTGGGGCTGCAGGAGGGGTGTCCTTCTGACCATTGTTGCTCAGGGTAGTTCAGTACTTCTAGGCTGGTCAAAAATTAGTAGAGTTCTACTCTTAGTCTCTCTCCTCTTCTGCCTCTGCTTCCCAAGGAATCCAGCCAGAACCTCTGTCTCTTTCTCTACCTAAACTGAACTGCTTGCACTCCTGTGATTTATATATCATCCTTGTCTCCAGTTGTTCATACTTTGTAACTTACTGTTATTAGTTATTATATTAAGAATTAATGTTGTCCGTGGAGGTTATGATTGGCTAAGCTTGGATATATAACTAGATTTAAAACAAGGAACTGTTGTCTCTGAATCAAGTTTGTGGATTGGAATTATGGAGACTTGATTATAAGTTAATGTAAACTTTTTAAAATAAACAATAGATAGCATCTGGCCATAAAAACCTTTTATTCTGGATATTTAATGAATGGGCAAGAAGGATATATACTTTTGTGAATGTGTAGGAAATGTACCTATTCTGTTCTTATGTGAACAGGAAAGAAAGTGAGGGCTAGAGGAGCCCCCGGAAAGAGGAGCATTTTCCCATTTTTACTTTTATTAACTTAGCAGAAAATAAACGCCTTATGGCTGTGGCGGAATAGTCAGTGCCAGATGAGCAAAGCTAAATGCTAGACTCTGCAGTGCCAAGCTCCACGGAATCCCTAAATACTCACTGACAGATCTTGATTCCAAGTTCAACATATTAGTGTGAGTTGAATGAGTGTTTCATTAATACTCTAAAATCTAAGTCAGATTGAAGAAAGATCACGAATAGCTAAGAATTACTCTTGTAAATATAACAAGGAGTAGAATGGGTAAGAGAAGTCAGGAAAAAATAAAGAAACTGTGGACTCAAAGTCAGAAGTCCTGAGTTTTAATCCTGGTTTTGCCATTGCCTAGAAACCTTAAAGAAATCCTGTAACCAGTAAAGCCCTGAACTTCTTACTTGAAAATGCGGGCTTGAGTTAGATGTCTTCTAAAGACTCTTTCAGCATGATAAATTATCTGAAGTTAATCTTTATTAAATTGTTTGATCTATTAAAATATGATAAAATATCTTGATGTTTATCTTAATGTATTTAGTTTTTTAATTTTTAAGGAAAATAGGTATTTAGTTTTTGATAATATGTTTTGTTTTTGTTAATAAAATTAACACATTTTTAAAAAAATATAGAAATCTAGACAATAAAAAAGTGAAGGAAGAAAGTACATCCAGTCCTATCTCTCCCTAGTAACATTTCATGTCTGAAAGGCTACCATATAACAGTTGCTATTGTGAATGAAATATCTTTGTTTTGTTTTAAATAGTTGTTTATTTATTATAGAAAAGCTCCATTTAAAAATATTAATTTCTTAACTGTCTTTGCTGAACACTCTATCTTAAGTTACTTTTAGTCAATATTCTTGTTTTCTTTATGTAGCAAACTATTTTGTCTACAAATAAAATTTAACAAATTTTGAGTCTTTATTAAAATTTTGTTAAAATTTAACAGAATTTGAGTCCTTTTGATTGTTTATGCATAATATTCTTAGAAAATATTTTTAGTGATTCCTTTGGCTAGCTTTCCTAGAAGAATATTAATAGTAATGGTGAGAGAGACAATTTCTGGCTGTTAAGTTTTTTTTTCTTTAAAAAATATGCTAAAGGTCTTTATTAAGAAGTTTTTTAAAAAGTTGAATAGGCGTTTGATGACTTTTTAGAACATATGGTGACTACAGATTCTTTTCCTCAGTCTATTTATGAGAGAAATTATATTAACAAACCTTCTAGCATTAAACCATTTTTATATTCTGCAATGAACATCAGTTGGTCATTAATAGAATTTCAGTACAGCAATGGATTACAAATATTAACATCTTATTACTAAATTTTACTGTTAAATTTATGTTGAAATGGGTCTGGGGTTTTATTATTTGTAGGTTTTTTTGGTTGAGTTTTGCTTCGGGGTTACATGGATTTTGTATAAAATTATGTGAAGCCTTCCTTCTTCCTCTGAGCTCACAGAAGTAAATTCCTTGAAATCTGAAAGAATTCTTCTATAACACTTGTTGTTCTATAATAGCTTTGTTGGCTTTCTTTTATTATTGATTTATTTTGGTTCACTTATATTTTTCTAAGAAAAATGTCTTTCAAACAGATTTTTAAACTTATATGCACGGGGTTGAACACTTTACACAGAGTTAATAGCTTTCCTGAGAACTTGAAAAATGGGAAATTATATGATAATTGTATGACAGTTTGTATTATTGTATAACTTTGTATTATTGTATGCCTTGACACTACAGTTCCTCCTTAAAATTTTCTCCTTTTTCCTGAAATAAATCTATTTGCAAAGAATATGCTTAATCTGTTTCCCATGCTGCACTTTCTGCTGTATTTTTAAAACATTTTCTTTTTTTTTTTTTTTTGCTTGTACTCATCTTTGAACAAAGACTGTACAAGACAACTTTTGTTCCAAAAATAGCATGGATAGATCATTCATGGTTTCTCCTGTTTATCTGGCTGCCATTTTAATTCATCCTTCAAATTTAAATATAAATTCAGTTCCGCTGCACCTGGGCAGGTAGGAAAAGATTTATGGCCATGAAGAGCTTTATTTCTGCATTTTTTCTCTATATATTTGCTGGGAAAGAATGCACTAAATTTCAGTTCTAGGGTGTTGTGTAAGTTCCAGTGTGTGTGGGTTGGTGGAGGGAGCTAGGAGAAGAGGGGAGTGGGTTGTGTGTAGCCTGGGTTGAAGGTACTAAGAAGTATGCCTTTGATTTTGGATTATTCAGGTATGTTAACTAGATTAGAAGTCAGGTTGGATAAAAGCCTTCGGGCCTATCGGCTTTCAGTGTGCTGAGGCTATGTTTTTTCTCCTGTTTCTTGCATATTAACATTTACATCTGTGAAAATTGTTCAACCTTGCTTCAAAAGTCTCTAGATTCTGAGGATCCCTTTCCCATTGCCATCCCTTTCCCATTGTCTCTAGATTCTGAGAATCCCTTTCTCCCATTGGAGAAAATATGTTACTTTTAAGAAGAGCGGCATCAGTGAAGAAACAAACAATAACAATGTACTGAGGAGTGGTTGTCCATTTTCCTGAGTCTGATTAGCTTGGGACAACAACAGTCTATGGCAGAAACCCATTTTCCCCAAAGCTGCCTGTGCTTCCAGCCTGTTCTGCAATTACTTACTGTTAGTGAGAGGTGTCAGAATTTGCTCTAATTACTTCCCTGAAAACTGCACATTTTCAGGAAGGGAAGTTTCATATCAATCTGGTGTTTTTCTTCATGCTGATTCAAATTTACTGTATCTAGCAGAGATTCCTGCCAGAAAGTTGTGATACAAAGTAAGTGTCCCTTATCTGAAATGCTTGGAACCTCAGCGTTTCAGAGTTCAGGTTTTCTTTTGGATTTTGAAATATTTGAATATACATAATGAGATATCTTGGGGATGGGACCTGAATCTAAACACAAAATTCACTGATATTTCGTACACACCCCATGACCGTGGACTGAAGGTAATTTTATACATTATTCTTAGTAATTTTGTACATGAAACAAATTTGTGTACATTAAATCAGCAAGCAAGGGTGTCACTATCTCCGCCATTCATATGGACAATCTGTGGTTGTTTGGTGTAACTGTCATGATGTGCTCAGAAAAGATATATTGCAGCAGAAGCAGGCTGGGGGATCTTTTTTCTCTTGAGGATGCTTGGTAAACTGTATGCTGTGCGTCTGTGCTTTGACTGTGACCCATCACATGAGTTCAGGTGTGAAATTTTCCACTCGTGGTGTCATGTCAGTGCTCAAAATTTTCAGATTTTGGAGCATTACGGATTTGGAATTTTTGGATTAGGGATGCTCAACTTGTGTATCGTTGGCAGTATTTACTGGTTTTAGAATTGATGAACATTTTCTTTCTCATTTGTATTTATTTTAGGTTATCTCTCAGTTTCTTGGAGGAATCTTTTATAAGAAATTCTCATAAGAAGAAACTTTTTTTTTATTTTATGTAAAAACAAGTGAGTAAAACATCTATAGGACGCTTGATTATTTGAACCCTGAGACAGTTAACATTTCATGTAGCAGTTCTCAAAGTATGTTCTACAGAAGTCAGTTCCAAATCATGTTAACAACATTTATAGGAGCAAAATTTCCACGGTCAAAAAAATGTTAATAACGGAAGTGAAACAAAATTCAACGTAATTCTTTACTGAAGGACTTTTTTTTCAGATATGGAGCTTGGTTGTTATTTTTTTTTTTATTTTTTAACCTTTATTTTAGGTTTGGAGTTACATATGAAGATTGGTTACATAGGTAAACAGGTGTCACGGGAGTTTGTTTTACACATTATTTCATCACCCAGCTGTTAATCCAGGACCCAGTAGTCATCTTTTCTGCTCTCTCCCTCCTCCCACCCTCCACCCTCAAGTAGACCCCAGTGTCTGTTGTTTCTTACTGAAGGACTTTTCAACACCATGAGTATGCAAAAGAACATTGTGACAGACACAATATGCAGTATTTCCTATAACTTATTTAATTTAGTGCCTTTATTTTTTCTATAAATTATGAGAAAGGAAAAATAAGTTAGTATAACAAACACCAAAAACTACTCGTATAACAGCATCATTTCCTAATTATAGGTGAAGCAGTTAAGAAGAAATAAAAAGTCATCTAAATGTTAGCCTTGCAAATGTAATTATAAAAGCAATCACTGCCTCCCTTCTCCTGTATCCATGCAGCAAATATTTGGCCCATGCTTAATTCATGATCCCATAAATGTGTGAAAGGAAATTTTAATACGAGGGAAATCGTGTGTTCACCTGCTACTTTATAAGGATATTGTGAGAATTGAATGAAGAATGCATGTAAAATGCTATAAAAATCCCATTGCTTTACAACGAAACCTATAGACCAACACTTTTAAAACATGCTGTTGTAATATATGGATGTATTGTGAATCATTGTGAGATATGTTGCAAGTTACTAATATTTCTAAGTTTGTGATATGATATGATTTTATAAAATACAAAATGTAACATGTTCTAGGTTATGCTTATTATGATGTCATTGTCACTGATTTCTGACATCATCTCTCAAGTGGGAGGAAAAGGGAAAAAGGTTTAACTACTCTGTTGGAAATTGACCTGGGACTGGAATGTCTTTGTTGTTGCTATTTAGCATGTGCTGTGATTTGAACGTGTCCCCCAAAGTTCATTTCTTAGAAACAATCCCGATGCAATGGTGTTGAGAGGTAGGACCTTTAAGATGAAACTAGGCCATAAGGGATCTGCCTTCATGTGTGGTTTAATACCGTTATTTCAGGAGTATATTCCTGATCAAAGGATGTCGTTGGCCTCCTTTCCTCTCTCTCACCCGAGTGCTCTTTTGCTCTCCTGCCGTAGGATGATGCAGCAAGAGGGCTCTCACCAGGTGCCAGCCTCTTCATCTTGGACTTCTCAACCTCCAGAACTTTAAGAAAATATATTTCTGTTTATTACAAATTTTTCAGTCTCAGATATGCTGTTATAGAAGCACAGAATGAACTAAGACACCATATGAGCTGTAGCCCATAAAGGTTGTGAATTAAAGCAGCAGAACTCTCCACCTTGAAGCAGCAGACATTCATAGTTTTGATAAATCAAGAGCAGCCCCCTAATTGCCCAATGTGGTGACTGGTAATATTGCTGAGACATGGCTTTGAGTCACATGTGTTGTGAGGCTGCATAGTAGGGTGTATCACTTGGCTCTTGGTGGAGAATATGATTTAGGAGAAAATCTGACGCTTATATCAGCAGTCCCGATGAAGGCACTCATTTGGCTACTATATTTTTCTGTGAATAGAATGTGAAAATTTTTAGAAGACAATTTCTGTTTGCATAAGTTCGTGTTAACAAAAACCATCAGGCCACATTTTCCACAAAAGGTTTTTTTGCTTGTTTGTTTTTTGTTTTTAGGAGCTAAAGAATTTTGTATATGGGAAAAGTTATAAGGTGGCTGAAATGAATGGCCTGTGAGGATGAAATCAGACAATACTGAAAAACAGATGTGAACACATGTATGCACACATCTACTGCGGAGATGCCAATCAGTTTTTAAAGGCATAAAGACACACTGACTTTTCTACTTAATTGCATTTTAGCAAACTTTGTGATTAAGGGCAGACTTGTTCTACACTTTGACTAACCTAAGTGCATCTAGCCAGAAAAAGAAGGGCATTGTGCATATATATTAGCAGCCCATTACATTAAACTGTGACATGGCACAACCCCTTTGTACAGATTTCATTAGGGCATAGTCTCTTGCAGACATCAGAAATACAAAGCCAAGTAGAACTTTGTATGCTAATTCCCCATTGTATGCTAATTCTCCATTGCCCCTTATTTATTTTGATTGGCAGATATTCTCTGATACAGTAAAAATGTCACAATGATGACAGAATCTTATTGTTTCACACTTTCTCTTTGGAAAACTTGTTGCAACAAAGCACCTTTTACCTACATCTACCAAATGCTACTGCTTTGATAGTCAGTTTGACTGGCTATTTGGGAGTGAGTTCTGCCAATGGCTGCTTCAGGATTTAGTGCATTTTGTTTGAAAATCAATGTTCAGTCATGATATTCAGAAGCTCAGGAAGACCCACAGATTCTATTTAACACACAATGTATCTGATAGGACTGTATTAATGGATATGCAAAGCTACTTGCTGTTAATATGTAATGTACATTGGCTTTACAGTTTGTAGAATGTTTTTCTCATACTAACTCTCAGTGTTGTTGTGGTAGAAATAATTTGGAGTTACATGGTTGGATGCAGGTATCCCAACTGACTCTTTGGCATGAGGCTGGCTAAGGTCATGTTGGAATCTGGGGATTCTGCCAGAGTCTGATTGAGAACACTGACCTCACTGTCAAAACTGCCCCATTGGAGGGTGTTCAGTTGTGACCGGAGTAACTGAAATACTGAATCCCTCTCATTCCTAACTCTGGAGGTATGCACACCAAGTGATACCATCCTACAAGTGGAGGCACAAAAAGTGTGATTCACAGCATGGTTCGAAAGGTGGTGCCAGGCTGTCAGTCTTTCCTAGAGAGCTAAGCCTTGATAGCAGGACCATCATCCTATGGTACCAACGCAAAAAGAAAGGGACTGACCTACATACGGTCTCTGGACTCAGGCACATGACTCAGAGTTCAGAAAATTCTTCAAATCTTAGCAGGAAACAAAGTGTTAGGCAAAGGGACAGGGCAGACTATGGAGTGGAAGTCAGCATTTCAGGAGAAAATCAGATCCTGTGCTTAGAGGATCAATCACCAGGGCTTGGCGATGGCAAAGTACTTCCTGGCATCATTGTGTGAGTACTCGGTCCTAGGTAGTAATGGTAGAGGCCTGTAGGCAATGACAAGACCTGATCCAGTTAAAGGACAGAGGCTGCACATTAGGATTCCCCCAGGAGATTTTAGGGTTAAGAAATGTATCACTGAAATACTTCATTCTGCTTACTACTCTGCAGAAGAATAGACGGAAGAATTAGGTAAAACAATAAGTTGTTGAGACACATTTGTTGTAATAATGAAAGTGTTATTATGTAGTACCTTCCTTGTTTTGATGCCCTGTTTGTTTGTCGTTTGTTATACTTTGGAATATATGTTATACTTTGTACTGTTTGTGAGTCCCAGTATGTTTTCTCAATTTCCGTTTTACTTTCTGGAGTTTAATTTTAACTTTTGCACTATTTAAAATATCTGATTTGTTTCCAATGAAATTTGCCTTATCTGCTTGTTTTGCCAGATTGTTTCCAACCGTGTTATCTACTATTGTGGCAATAAACACGAGTCAAGAGTTGAATAAAAAGAATTCTTTTTATCATCATCATCATCCTCAATCACTATCATCACCATACCACAATGGGTATCATATCTTAAAAATAAGAAGACTTTCATATTCTACAGGAAGTAATTTCAATGTAGATCATAGCTTTTTATTTTATTTAAACATTTTTAGCGTTACTAATATGAAAATTATATTTTATTCAACCACCAGAGGGAGCTCCCAAATATATGGATTCTAAAAGGGAAGGCGTAAGTAGGCAGCTTTGTATGTTTTATGGTTGAAAATCAAAGATTTAATCAGCTGTGTGTCATGGTTTTGTGGGATCACACGTTGGGTCTTTGTATATCAAATCATACTATATCATACTATAGACGCTACATCATTTTAATTAATAGCTATGAAATAATAATCTTGTTTTTATGTTTTTTTTTAAAGTTTGAGTAATTGTGTTATTTTAACTTTATATTTTAATATTGGACAATATTGATTGACAGCATGCTTTGCAAATATAATTATACTTCACAACCTCCTCTCTTAGGTCTCAATTTTTCTTAAGTTGTGTTTTTATATTGTCCAATTTATAAAACTTATATTCTTTTTCGTAACCATAAATTCAATGCTGACACATCTCCTTTTCGTATTTATTTGTTTTGATGTATTGCTTGACTTGCTAAATGTTATTGTCAAATAGTTTATTTGAGAAGGGTCTTTGGGTTCTAGAATCCTTGATATCTTTCATGTTTGAGAATGACTGCCTGTTGCTTTACACATGTATGACATATAGAGTGGGTATAATATTGTGAGGTCATATTTTCTTCTTCTCATCTATGATTTAATATTCCCCCTAGGAAAATCAAGTCTTCCAATTTTTTTTTCACTAATATTATGTGGGTGTGGAAGGGGAAGGAAGGAAATTATCCAACTGTTTCCTGCAGGCAGAGCAAGTCCCTACAGAGCAGATTGCCCTCAGTGATGATGAGTTTTGGATCTCCCAGAACATCCTACCTCTTAAATGTCTAGCATCTTGTAAGTATCCTTCCCATTCATGTTTCTTCATAGCTTACTGAGTTCTGTCTCTCCTCTTTTACATAGCTTTATTGAGATATAATTGATAAGTAAAAAACTGCACGTTTGATGTGTGAAGTTTGATGTGTTTGGAGGTATGTGTACATTGGCAATACTATCACCACAATCAAGATAATAAACATATCCATTATCTCCAAAAGTTTCCCTGTGTCCCCTCAACCCCCTCCTTTTTTGTGTGGTAAAAGCACTTAACAGGATGATCTGGGGAGGAGCAGTCCCTGGGATCACTGTGTTTATCTGTTGTCTCTGTACCCCACTTTAAAGCACCTGAAAGTTTTCTCACACAGTAATGTAATCAACCCCATTTTGTGGCTGTGGAAATTGTCAGGCACAAAGGTTAAGCAAATTACCCAAGGCCATGGAGCAGATGAGTGAGAGACCTGGGAGTGGATCCAGGACTCATAACTGCTCAGTTGATATATTGCCTTCCATTGCTTGACAAGGCTGCGAGCTGTCCTGCTTCTTCCCAACACACTTGACTCAAGTCAGCTATTTAAATTTCCATTTCTAAGCTGAAGTCAGCAGTATTTCCATAACTAGGATGTTGTCACAACAGAAAAAATGAATTATAAGCAATGAATAGAGGTGAAATATATTCATTCAGAGTCAGTGTTAATACATTCCATCTTTCTTCACTTCCTTTAACCTCTTATTTTCTCCAGGCTGCTTACAAACATATTCAATGTGTTAACAAAAAAATGTAGTAAAGACCTTGCCAGAATATCAGCATTGGGAATAAAGAAAAATACTTTCTATTTGGTGTTAGCATAACTGTGCATTTTAACTAGATGTATAGCTCTCTGTGGATAATTGACATGCTATTTGTAAATAAAGTAAAATATTAAATATATGAAGTCACCATTTTGACTTACGTTTTTCTACAGAGCACAACCACTCTCTAACAAATTTGTATCTGACAGATTGATAAATTATGGTCTCTGCCAGGTCAAATGAGCTCACTTCCCTTCAAACCTTAAAAGCCTAAGCAATAATGTGGTCTCCCAGACACAAAGAGGAAACAGCAAGCCTCTCTACTCCATCGTGATTGTTTCCTGGGCAAGCGTGTTTCCCAGCTGCAATCACAGATGCCCCAAAACGATGCCAGTGTCAGGCCCTGCCATGCTGTAGCTCCCTTCAGGGGGCATCTCAACTGCTGTTTTCCCCTCCCCTAGTCCTGCACTGAACCTGCCACACCTTCTAAGAAAACCAGAGGGTTGGCTCAGGGCTGAACTGCAGGGGCCCTCACACACACTGTAACCTGCAGGAACATAGGCATTTGACTGCTGCCTCCTCAGCTTACCACAGGGGGCAGACACTAACTGAAAAGAGGTCCAAGAAATAAATTCCTAAGGAACAGCAGGGAGATACAAAAATGCAAAATATAAATGAATCAAATAAAATTTAAAACATGTATTCTGGTGCCGCCTTTAATAGTACATATCATGAGATGGGGTTTATTTCACTTATTTACAAATAAATAACTTCATTATTGCTGAAGATGTATGAATATAAGATTTAAAACTAGGGTGATTTAAAATTTTTCTGCAGAAAACAACTTATGGGTAGTGTTCTCTTTTTTACATTTTGTATTTCAAATTCAATAATTCTATGAATATGTTCCATTCAAATGTCCCAGCTTTGTTATGATCCCCCAAATGAATAATGCATTTCTTAGCAAGTATCTTTTCCAAAGGAGAAAGCACTATGAACATTCATTTTAACTTCCTTTATCAGTCAATGATTTTTTTCCTTCACTATACAGGTCTTTTAAGACCTGACAAAGGTTCATAAAACATTGATAGTCTTTATCAGTGGAGCTACCTGCAAAATTCAACATTCTCAGATCTGTGGGAAAGATTATGAAGAAATATTATGACTGGTTATCAATCTGCACAGACTTGCCTATGTTATCCTAACATTGTTTTTAGCATGGTGAAGACAAGGATACACCATGAAGCCTACCTGCTGGGATCTGAAATTCTGCTTCACCACTTCCTGTCTTGAGCACATTACTCAATTTTTCTGTACCTCAGTTTTCTCTTGTCTAAAATGGAGATAATAATACTACTTCTGTTGTCATGAAGACCAAATGAGTTACTATTTATAAATTATGCCCACTAATTAAAAAATAGAACAGTGCCCGAAATTTTTATTTTTAAATAAAATAAAACATATATTTTTTTACAGCATCACTATGCTCCAGGTCAATATTTCCATATTAGTGATTGGGTCTCTTTTCCTTACCTATCCAGAATGCTTGTGTTAGAGTTCCATTTGACAGTGAAAGGCATTAGGAAGCTATCTGGGTCGATTTTCTCATCTAGAAAATGGTAATGATGATCTTGTCTTGGAGGTCTAATGTGAAATGGAGTGAGTTTGTATAAATGAAGTCTTTAACAAAGGATCTTACGGGTACAAGACACTCAATAAATGCTCACTGATAAATAGAAGTAACTATGTGCAAAGTCATCATATAAGCTCAAGATTCAAGAAGATAAAATGACTAACATGGAAACAAAACAAATGTTTATTGAAAGGGTCAGATTGTTTTATCCCTTATTATCAGATTCAAATATTTTCAATTCATACTTTCTAAAGGGACTATTCAGAGAGAATTTCTGAAAAATTTCATCCCTCCAGGGTTTTATAGACATTTCTTGACTTAAATACAATAAAAATAACAATAAATTTCTACTTACTGGGAAAGTATTGTCGAAATATTGTTAAGGTTTACTTAGGGGTAAACAAAAGAGATTGAGCTACTTTTTTGTTTCTTGCTTATTTGTGTTACTCAGTGGTGAAGAATAGCACTTATCATTTCCTTTGTGAGAATCATTAAGGAAAATGAAAAACATTTGTCTAAGCACAAGTCAATCGCTGAAAGCAGGTAAAAGCATTTGGTGTGGAGTAGGCACCATCTCAATTTTAGCAAACTGGATTTTAGTATCAGATAACTGGATTTGAGTATCAGATGACTGGAAATGAGCCTGAAAAACCACCCCTCATACATTATGGCATATTGAGTTAATGCCTTTGCAAATACTTATTGCTGCTGCATAAAATTTTAGATACCCATAGGCAAATCCAGATAATTGAAAATTGCCTTAGTTCTGGTAAAAAATAAATAAATAAATAAAAAATAAGTGTGATATTAGAACTGAGGGTGTGGTGGATGGCGGAACAGGCTGGACTTAAGAATGTAAGTTCTTAGGAACATATTAAGTCCACTGAGTTATGACAAAGTATCTGGGAAATCCCCTGCAGTGGGCACTTGGTGGGAAATCCCCTGCAGTGGGCACTTGGTAGGAAATGAGCAGACTCTGATGAAAGCTTCAGCCAATAAGCAAGAAGTGCATGGAGAACGGTAAGCTGAGAAATACCGGCCAGGAAGGGCTAATCTCAGAGCAGTCCCTCTAACAGCAAATAGAAACCATACTATCATAGAATTTTGAGTTTATGGAAAGTACCCTAACACCCAGGAAGACTGTAAGGACAAGACAGAACAAAGACCTGCTACTAAAGATATAGCCTTACTAGAGCATGATTCAGTTACTAAAATTGAGTTACAAGACAATAGTGTAAAATTGAATGTTAAGACATAACACAAGAACAGGATTTAAAATGTATCTGCCTAAGGAAAAGATAGGTTTTAAAATCTAGGTTAAAGCCGGACCCGCAGGTGATAGCCTTACTGTGCAGCATAATTAACACTACCGTCACCAATATCTTATCACAAATAAATGTGTGAGTTTCATAGAATGGCTTCCTTTAATGTCCTTCAGAAAGGCAGGTGGCATAGAAAACCAAAGTGTAGTTTAGCAAAAGTCAAAATAGACCCATTCAGAAGGTATTCCATGGATCTGTGTGATCTGCTTTTATGCTAAGGAGTTTTTGCTTTGTGCTACTAGTGCAAGACTAGAGCCTGGGCCATGCATCTCCTTTTATGAAGAGCAAAAGTTGGATTCATAAGTATACATGAATATGGAAGACTGGGGATGGGGAATAAAATAGTTTTCATTACCTAAACCAGGAAGTGAAAGATGGAGGCAAAGTAGACTTGTAGTTTTCAGGGGGCAGACAACTTGGATTGCTTTTCTCTTTGTTGAACGTATTATTCTGGGTGTCACCAGTAGAATTAGAGGGCTGATGAAATTCCTTCTAGCATAGACAGTTTTCAAATTAAGCACAGAGTTGACAGCATAAAGGATGACATAGGTTGGCCCGCCACAGTGGCACCACACCTTCTCTCTGGTGTGCGCAGCTATGCGTATAGTAAAAGCCTCATCCTGCGAAGGCTTGTTTGTTTTGTAAGAGAAGACAACAGAAGAAATGGAAGAGAGGCAAAGGCTGGTATGCAGGGTTCTGATACCCTCACTGTTTCCCTCAAGACAATTGGATCTCTGATCTGATAGTTTTAAAATCACATTAAAATACAAAATTATTTAAACGCTGACATCAGAATTGTCCTTTCATTACTAAATGTACCATGGAAAAAAATAGAATAGTTTTTCGAGAGAAAATGTTAGCACTGAAAAACCCTATACCCAGCCAAATTATTGGTCTTGTGCTTTGGCAACAGAAAGTTCTTTTATCACATGATGATTCTCAGAAAATACACTGTCCACATTCACTTTTGAAAAAAATATTTCATGAAACACGAGATTAAAATAGATATCACAAAAATGAGGAAGCTATAGTATACAGCTGGTAAGCATTGAAACTATTTGAACATTGTTGTATTTAATCAACAGCTATAAAAATTCATGTAAATATAAAAACAATTATAAACAAAAAGATACATTGTATACATTAATATTGAATTGAACCTAATACTCCAGAATATTGTTTATTAAAACTAACAAGTGGGTTTGGGTTGGTGGCTTGGGTAGAGGAAGTAAAGCATGCTTCATTTCTCATCTATCATAGGAGGAAGTCAATAGATAACACTTCTGTACTGATGTAGAAATTTTTAAACATATATATTACAGTATACATTTTAAATATAAAATTTTTAAGTAATCAGTAGAAACATAAAACACGGTAGCTTCTAAACTGCTATAGAAATTAAGCAAACAGAATATCCATATAGGGAAAAACTAGTCAAAGGAGACAGAAAGAAACCACAAAATAAACCGTGTATGAAATACAGTGATATTCATGTGATTAAATATTTCAGATACAATGATAAATTTAAAGATTAAACTCACTATTAAATTACAAAAGTTAAAATGTGGCAACTCCAATATATCTAAATATGCACTATACACAAGAATTACCCCAAAACAAAAATAACCAAAAAGTAAACAATAAAAGGATAGACAAAGGTATATTCAGCGAACAAGAACTAAATAAAGGCGTGAGACTATTGATATTCATTAAACATAATTCCAAAACAAAACCAGCAAAGGGAAGAAAGATAAAAGTTATTATCCACACTGAAGATATAATAGAATCAAACTCCAAGGAGCAAATAACACGGTTTTGACATATACAGAACAGAAATTGCTAGAGAAGAAGGAAAAAAAGTAAAACAATGCAATCATTTCAGGACATGTTATCACCACTTTGAATTTTTGACAGGTGATTAGACATAAGTAAGCATACATAATATAATAGATTTAATTATTAGAATGACAATCGACATTTCTTTCTTTAAAAAGGTTTCATCCTTTTCATTTTTCTTTTCTTTTCTTTTTTTTTTTTTTGAGACGGAGTCTTGCTCTGCCACCCAGGCTGGAGTGCAGTGGCCGGATCTCAGCTCACTGCAAGCTCCGCCTCCCGGGTTCACGCCATTCTCCTGCCTCAGCCTCCGAGTAGCTGGGACTACAGGCGCCCGCCTCGTCGCCCGGCTAGTTTTTTTTTTTTTTGTATTTTTAAGTAGAGACAGGGTTTCACCGTATTAGCCAGGATGGTCTCGATCTCCTGACCTCGTGATCCGCCCGTCTCGGCCTCCCAAAGTGCTGGGATTACAGGCTTGAGCCACCGCGCCCGGCCCTTTTCATTTTTCTTAAAATGTTTATCAAATTGATGATACAGTAGTAAGGAAACGGAAAAAGTTCCCTTGTGCCCTTGTCAGGGTGTGCGACAGGGGAACTAGCTCACTTCTTCAGTGCCCCACTGCTCAAACCTCTAGGGGAGTGTACAGACGGGCAGGCTGTGGGGCTCCGACCTCATGGCAGTGTGCAAGGGTGAATGTTTATAGCTCCTCAAGCCCCACTGGGCGTGTGTTACAGGGTGCTCTTTTAGTTTTGCTGTCTATAGGCGTGTGTTAACCAGCTCAATTAGACCCTTTACCTCGTCGCAAGGACAGAGGGCTTTCTATATGCTGGGTTCTTGCCTTGGTGTACTGGAAGAATCGGATCACACCAGGGCTAGGAGAATAAGCCTAAGATTTTATTTTATTTTTTTCAGGGTTTATACTTTTTTTTTTTTTTTTTTTTTTTTTTTTTTTTTTTATTATACTTTAAGTTCTAGGGTACATGTGCATGAGTTTATATCATGTATAAATCCCCAATGCAATCCCTCCCTCCTCCCCCCTCCCCATGATAGGCCCCAGTGTGTGATGTTCCCCTTCCCGAGTCCAAGTGATCTCATTGTTCAGTTCCCACCTATGAGTGAGAACATGCGGTGTTTGGTTTTCTCTTCTTGTGATAGTTTGCTAAGAATGATGGTTTCCAGCTGCCTCCATGTCCCTACAAAGGACGCAAACTCATCCTTTTTGATGGCTGCATAGTATTCCATGGTGTATATGTGCCACATTTTCTTAATCCAGTCTGTCACAGATGGACATTTGGGTTGATTCCAAGTCTTTGCTATTGTGAATAGTGCCGCAATAAACAAACGTGTGCATGTGTCTTTGTAGTAGAGTAATTATAATCCTTTGGTATATACCCAGTAGTGGGATGGCTGGGTCATATGGTACATCTAGTTCTAGATCCTTGAGGAATCGCCATACTGTTTTCCATAATGGTTGAACTAGTTTACAATCCCACCAACAGTGTAAAGTGTCCTATTTCTCCACATCCTCTCCAACACCTATTGTTTACTGACTTCTTAATGATTGCCATTCTAACTGGTGTGAGATGGTATCTCATTGTGGTTTTGATTTGCATTTCTCTGATGGCCAGTGATGATGAGCATTTTTTCATGTGTCTGTACAGTACCAAAACAGCATGGTACTGGTACCACAACAGAGATATAGACCAATGGAACAGAACAGAGTCCTCAGAAATAATACCACACATCTACAGCCTTTGATCTTTGACAAACCTGAGAGAAACAAGAAATGGGGAAAGGATTCCCTATTTAATAAATGGTGCTGGGAAAATTGGCTAGCCATAAGTAGAAAGCTGAAACTGGATCCTTCCTTACCCCTTATACGAAAATTAATTCAAGATGGATTAGAGACTTAAATGTTAGACCTAATACATAAAAACCCTAGAAGAAAGAAAATTAGTAGTACCATTCAGGACATAGGCATGGGCAAGGACTTCATGTCTAAAACACCAAAAGCAACGGCAGCAAAAGCAAAAATTGACACATGGGATCTAATTAAACTAAAGAGCTTTTGCACAGCCAAAGAAACTACCATCAGAGTGAACAGGCAACCTACAGAATGGGAAAAAATTTTTGCAACCTACTCATCTGACAAAGGGCTAATATCCAGAATCTACAAAGAACTCAAACAAATATACAAGAAAAAAACAAACAACCCCATCAAAAAGTGGGGAAAGGATATGAACAGACATTTCTCAAAAGAAGACATCCATACAGCCAACAGACACAAGCCTAAGATTTTAGTGAGCGTAAGTCACTCTCAGCAGATGGGGGAGCCATTGGGAGATAGTTTTCCCCTGGAGGCCTCTCTGAGAGCTGGACTCTCCTTTGACTACACTATCCAAACTCCGCATAGTTCCCCTTGTTGATAGCCTGCCCGCCTGCCGGTGTCTGTAGTGTGCTCTTCTGCTGGTGTGCGCCCCTCCAACGTCCAGCCGCCTGTGTCTTCTGCCGATGGATCTTCCTCCCGACGTCCAGCCGCTTGTGTGTCTGCCCACTAGGATCTCGGTTTATATTTCTAGGCCCAGGATGGGGTGTGGGGGGCCAGGTTGGTCTTGGAAAATTCAACGTTGGGTTTGAAGGCAGGAGTGCCTGTCCTCACCTAGGTCCTAGCTAGAGACCACACCCTCCGCTAACCAGCACTTCCCTTCTCCCCTTCTGTCATTTAAACGCACCACCCTCTTCCCTTCCCAGCACTCCTGTATCAGTAGGCCATACAAGAAATTCCAATAAATTCCCCAATTTGGGAAATGTGCAGGTCATAGTTTAGAATAACGCTTGAATAAAACTCAAAATCAAACAATAATACTCACAACTTCTTAGAAATTAAAAGTTATCCTCTAAGGAACTCTTGAATCAAAGATGAACTTAAAATTAAAATTTCAGGGTTGCTTTTTCTGGCAATAATGCAGAATACATGTCTGGAAAAGCCTCACTACAATGCACATTTCTATGTGGATAAAGTAAAACCATTATTTTTTCAGTGTATTCACTATAATGTAAGGGGATCTTTGTGAGTTAAAAAAAACCAAAAAACAACAACAACAAAAAACAGAATTAGCAAACTGATTTGGAAATAGAACTGAAATCTATAACTACCCAGCAGAATAGTTTCAGAAAAACAGGAAGCTTTCCCAGGAGACCAGGCCTTGGACCTAGGCAAAAAGAGAGAGGTTGAAAATGAAGCTCTTGAAGAAAGTTGAAAATTAAAAGGGCTAAAATATTAATAAAAGAGTAGATGGAAAAAAGCTAAGCAAAACAAACAAAAACAACAAAAGAAAAACCTTTTAGGAAGAAAGGTAGAATACAAAAATACTTATTTGTTTTAGTTACTACTTTCAGTGGGCGAACAATAAAAAGGTTCTGGGAGTGTGTAACCACATTGGTTTGGTGTTCCAATTTTAACTATTTCTGTGGATTAGGGAAACTCAAGCTGAGGCATGAACTTAAGTTCCTCCAAAAGCAAACAGAATTATAGCATGCACAGTAAAAGACAAACAGAAAGAAAGAACAAAATAAGCATCATGAAATAAGATGCTAAATTACATTAGAAGGAAAATGTAAATCTTCTGAAAAGAGTTGTAGCCTTTTCTAGGCCTGGTGGAAATTCCACAGAAAAGTTATACTGGATATAAATTCACAATCAAAATTAAAACACATACACGAAATTAGCCCACTGAATGAGAACAATTGCAATGGAAAATATGAAAAATAAGGATATGCAATAAAAACATTTTATAAAGAAACCAAAAACAACTTGTAATGAAAAATATAATTGAATATATATCTAATAGGACATTTAGGAAAAAAAAATTGAGACAAGGGGAGAGAGGATCTTTTTAAATAGATAAAGCCTAAGATTTTTCCTAATCAATCAAAGGCATTAATCTTTGTATTAAAGAAGCATAAATGACTCCTTTTTTAACTTTTAAGTTCAGAGGTACAAGTACAGGTTTGTTATATAGGTAAACTTGTGTTATGGGGGTTTGTTGTACAGATTATTTCATGACCCCAAAATTTAGCCTCATACCCATTAGTTTACCTGATCTTCTCCCTTCTCCTACCCTCATCTCTCTGAAAAGCCTCAGTGTGTGTTGCTGTCTGCTATGTGTACATGTGTTCTCATCATTTAGTTCCCACTTATAAGTGAGAACATGCAGTATTTGATTTTCTGTTCCTGTGTTAATTTGCTAAGGATAATGGCCCTAATTCCATCCATAGACGGAACCTAAATAAGTCTTAAACAGATATAACAAAGATGAAATCTATACAGAAATTCATCATTGTTTTCTAACAGATCACCAAAGGTAGAGAGATGTCTAAAAAGCCACAGAAAAAAATGAGACTACACATGTATAAAATTAACAGCAAATTTCTTAACAATAGATGGCAGAAGACAGTAGAGGAATCTTTCTAAGTGTTGAGAGAAAATAATCTGGCACTTTTATATTTTTTCAAGAATGATGGTGAAAAACATTAGAGCAAATAAAAACTCAATTTATCTCTAATAGACACTCACTGAAGTACCTTGAAAAGGATGTACTTCAAAATGAAAGAATATTATCCTAGGAAGACTATGAGATGCAATATCAAATGGAGAAAAAAGAACCTCACATGCTAAAGAATATAAAATATAACAAGTATAAATAAACGTATAGAACATATGTTGAACATATAAAACAATAATGTCTAATTTTGTGTTAAATAAGTCAGATATAAAATGCTGCACAACAATATCATGAAAGATAAGTTGGAGTTGATCGGGGTTAAAGTGTTGTAAGGTCTCTTTTGTTGTTTGAAAGAGCAGAAAGAGAAAATGCTAATTTCATTTTCATATTAAAATTTTCAGGAAAACCATTAGAAAAATAGAAATAGGGTGCATAAATTATGAAAGAAGAGAGAAAAGAAAAGAAGAGAAATTAACCTTAGACAAACGTATATGGAAATAAAATATGCTATAAAAGCAGGACAAACAGCAAACACAAAATAAAATGGTAGAAAGATTCCAAATATATCAATAATCACAATAAACATAAATGGATGATTCTCACCACTGAAAAAAGATTTACAGATTATGTTAAAAATTATCAACTATATGCAAGTTAAACCCAATAACTTAAGGTTCCAAAAAAGATGACAAAAGGTAAAAGTACGCAGAAGAAATTAACCAAAAGAACTTAATATTGACATATTAATATCAACAAATTACATTTAAGTCAAAAAATAGAAATAAAGAGAACTACTACTTAAGTATCAAATGCTGAGTAAATCACATTACCATATCTTTTGGCCAGTTCCCTGTGTACAACTGGCATTTAACGTGCCTTGCTTATTTTCTCTTGTTGTTTGTCCTTCTTTTATAAATTGTTGAAATTCATTTTTCTATTCTAGATATTAACCATTTATAGTTAAATGCATCTCCCAGTATGTGTTTGTCTTTTCAGACATTTGTATTGTATTTGGGGATTGGTTCAGTTTTCTTTTCAACTAAGCTTGAATGCAGTGCTCAGATCCTTACTGAAAGGAAATAGTATCCAAATAAGTCATGATATGCAGGACATATTATTGTCAAACTTTTCATATGCAGTTGATGGTGGTGAAGTGCTCAGTGAAGCAAATGTGTGGTGCACTTGAAGCCTGCTGTGTTTAAATCTTGCGACTGCAATAATTACTAAAAACATTGTAGCATGAGATGGTTGCTCCTCAGTGCAAGGAAGCACTTTTAGAAATAAAATATCTCACATCCTTAAACTTTCAGGTGATAGGACTCTCAGACAGGTCCCATTAGTAGAAACAGATAATGCCTATGGAAAATTTAAATTTATCTCTTGTTTCTTTACGTGCTATGATAATGTCTCTGAAAAAAAAAAAAAAAGAAACTAAAATTAATTGTATGGATTGCCGAGGGTGAGTTTGCACCTTCATTAAAGTGACTCGTGAAGTTAGGGCATTGATCGAGAAGGAGTGGGACCCTGAGACTTGGAATAGAGATATTTCGGAAGACTTGGATGATATTGAGCATTGAATTGGATCATTCTGAATTTTCTTTGCTGGTGGAAGCAGTCCTTCCTGTGTTTAGTATCTTATGATTAGTGTCAATTTTCAGCATGCCCCAGGAGGATATGTACAAAGTGACTTGGAAGGAAGTAGATTGTACTCCAAAATGCATATAAATGGATGAAGCCAAATATATTGACGCAGGTACATCTAACAGAGTCTGAATTTCATGTGCTAGTTTGGTAGGTGAAAGAAGCTCTAACATTTTACCTGAGTGTGATGTTGAGACACAAGAACTTCCCTCATGTAATATACAGGAATTAATCCAAAGGTTTAGAAAAATAGGCAAACTGAAATGGCTTTATCACATGCAACTAGTTCTTCCCACAGTTTGTTTTTTCCTAAAGGGGTCCAAAGGGTGCCCCCTTCATTAAGTTATTGAGAAACTTCATTAGTTACACTGCAAGCTCCGCCTCCCGGGTTTACGCCATTCTCCTGCCTCAGCCTCCTGAGTAGCTGGGACTACAGGTGCCCGCCACCTCGCCCGGCTAGTTTTTTGTATTTTTTAGTAGAGACGGGGTTTCACCGGGTTAGCCAGGATGGTCTCAATCTCCTGACCTTGTGATCCGCCCATCTCGGCCTCCCAAAGTGCTGGGATTACAAGCTTTAGCCACCGCTCCCGGCCGTCCATCTTCTTGAAATATGGGGATGCCCTCTATAGGTCAGGTATAATGTTTGGAGATGCCATCATTCAGTTGAGCTTTCCATAAAGAAAATGCAACGTTTAACTGCCAGAGGCTAGGTGGGCACATTAAGTATAATGTGCTCTGGGGTTGAAGTTTTTACCCACAGAGATCTCTATCGGGTCAATCACATGTGCCTAAAATAAAGTAAATGTTCAACCCAGTAAAACAGTATTTGATATACATAATAAGAAAACTTTCAGGTTAAAGGTCAAATCCATGATTTGAGTCACCACAATGAAGAACCACATCCTTTCCCCTCATTCTAGACTTAAGTCAGTTTACAGAACTCAAGCCTCTTGACTGAAGGAGAGTTTTGCTCTACTGCCATAGGAATCTACCATTTCTCTTCCTCTGACTTTGTCAAAAGTGACATGAGGACAATTATTAGGGTGATTTTGCATTGGAGAAGATGGCATAGCCATGCTTTTGGGGACTGACATAAGTTTTGGGGTACTCACAATACCAATGTGCAATTATAATAGATAAGAAATGAAGGTGTGGACCAAGTATGAATCACCCAGCATCCAGTAAGTGCATGGACTCACTCTGTGTGGGTCTCTATACCCTAAATGTATAATTAAAATGGACCTACCTGGCACTGACATTGGCGGTATCCTCAGACTGGTTCTCTAAGCCAGGGAGCGAGGGTTATTAGTACAGAAAGGATAAGTGAAAGCTGCCAGAACTTCCCCTCCCTGCCAGCTCGCACAGGCAGAATATTGAACCCCAAAGTAACATTGTACTCTTTTGGAAATTGCAGAAATAATTGTAGCCCATGAAAGACCTCAAAGATGCAGGGCAGTGATGCTGTTCACATCCTCTTTGATATCTTCCTGTTGGTCTACACAAAATGTGATGGTTCTTTGAAAAGGACTGCATTATTTTAAACCACATCAGGAGATAATCACAATTGTGCTCCTTTTCCAAATGCAGACTTTTTTTCTACGCTTTTACGTAGAAATTCTGATCAGCCATGATTTTGAAGAATCTGTTTTGGATGGAGTGGACTTAATATATTATGGGAGTGGATCTAAGAAGTTCAAGGCTTGGACTGAAGTGGACAATTTGGGTATTCTGCAAAGACCCCCTTAATATGTTTTATTTACTATTTTTATGTGCCAAGCCTTTAGTGTGCTTTTGCCTCTAAAAGTTAGCATTTGTAACACTTGTTTTTATGTAACAGCCTTCAGGTTACTGATGCCTACTTTGCTTGAATGGACATCCAGAATTGGTTGGGAATGTGTACTTTGTGGGTACATCCATTTATCATTGATTGACACATCTTGAGGTAGGACAGTTCTAGCTTCCTTGCCATGACTCTCAGCTGACACTCCACAGTTCCCTGCAGGATCAAGAGGAAGTTGTCTTTTGCAGGTCTGAGATTCTACCCTTGCTTGTCTTTGATCCCTTCCCTTCCTTCCTTTTCCCCACTCCTTTACTGGTTTTACCTGGGAACAATTTCTTAACAAATTACTTGCACATGAATCCTTGCTCAGCATCTGCTTTTGGGGGAAAGAGCCTAAGACATAAGCAATGGCCTGTTAGAAAATGTGATGGAAATTTATTTTATTCATAATAAATTGCAGCAAAAATGTAAAATACTTATGAATAATAATAGAAAGTAATCTACAAAATATTAATGTGCAACATTAAAAGAAAGATTGAAAATGGACAAGCTATCTACTTATGTAGAATGATTAACTATCACATAACTATTTTCTCCTAAATGTATATTTATATTTTTTCAATTTTTAATTTTTATGTGCACATAATAGGTTTATATATTTATGGGGTACATGAGATGTTTTGGTACAGGTGATAATTGTATCATGGAACATTCAATGTCCATCCACTAAATCATTTATTCTTTGTCCTATAAACAATTCAATTATACTTTTTTAGTTATTTTAAAATATACAATTAAATTATTATTGACTATAGCCCCACTGTTGTGTTATCAATTAGTAGGTCTTACTCACTCTCAATTTTTTTGTACCCCTTAACCATCTCCACCTCTTCCCACCCATCTCTCCACTACATTTCCCAGTCTCTGGTAACCATTCTTTTACTCATATATCTCCATGAGTACAATTGTTTTGATTTTTAGATCCCACAAATAAGTGAGAACATATGATGTTTATCTTTCTGTGCCTGGCTTTTTTTTTTTTTTTTTTGAGACGGAGTCTCGCTCTGTCGCAGCCCAGGCTGGAGTGCAGTGGCTGGACCTCAGCTCACTGCAAGCTCCGCCTCCCGGGTTTACGCCATTCTCCTGCCTCAGCCTCCTGAGTAGCTGGGACTACAGGCTCCCGCCACCTCGCCCGGCTAGTTTTTTGTATTTTTTTTTAGTAGAGACGGGGTTTCACCGTGTTAGCCAGGATGGTCTCGATCTCTTGACCTCGTGATCCGCCCGTCTCGGCCTCCCAAAGTGCTGGGATCACAGGCTTGAGTCACCGCGCCCGGCCTGTGCCTGGCTTTTTTTACTTAATATAATCACCTCCAGTTCCATTCATGTTGTTGCAAAAAAACAAAACAAAACAAAAAAAAAACTGATCTCATTATTTTTTATGGATGAATAGTACTCCACTGTGTATATGTACCACATTTTCTTTATCCATTCATCTGTTGATGGACCCTTAGGTTGCTTCCAAATATTAGCAACTACGAATACTGCTGTCACAAACATGGGAGTGCAGATATCACCTTGATATACTGACTTCCTTTCTTTTGGGTATATATCCAGCAGTGGGATTGCTGTTGGAAGCTCTATTTTTAGTTTTTTGAGGCACCTCCAAATTGTTATCCACAGTGGTTGTACTAATTTATCTTTCCACCAACAATATACAAGGGTTCCTTTTTTCCCACTTCCTTGCCAGCATTTGTAATTGCCTGTCTTTTGGATGAAAGCCATTTTAACTGGGGTGAGATGATATCTCATGCAGTTTTGATTTTCATTTATTTGATGATCAATGATATTGAGAAGCTTTTCATATGCCTGTTTGTCATTTATATGTCTTATTTCAAGAAATGTTTATTCAAATCTTTTGCCCATTTTGTGATTGGATTATTAGTTTTTTTTTTTTTCCCTATAGAGTTGTTTGAGCTCCTTTATATATTGTGGTTATTAATCCCCTGTCAGATGGGTAGTTTGCAAGCAATTGTTTTCCCATTCTGTAGGTTGTCTTTTCAGTTTCTTGGCTGTTCCCTTTGCTGTGCAGAAGCTTTTTAATTTGTTGTGATGCTATTTGTCCATTTTTTTGCTTTGGCTACCTTTGCTCGTGGGGTATTACTCTAGAAATTTTTGCCCAGACCATGTCCCGGACAATTTCCCCAATGTTTTCTTATATTAGCTTCATAGTTTGAGGTCTCAGATTTAAGTCTTTAATCCATTTTGATTTGACTTTTGTATAAAAAAATGATAATGAGAGATAGAGGTCTAGTTTCATTCTTCTGCACATGGATATTCAGTTTTCTCATCACTATTTATTGAAGAGGCTATTTTTTCCCCAGTGTATGTTCTTGGCACTTTTGTTGAAAATGAGTTCACTGTAGTTGCCCAGATTTACTGCTGGGTTCTCTATTCTGTTCTATTGGTCTATGTGTCTGTTTTTATGCCATACTCTGCTGTTTTGATTACTATATCTCTGTAGTATAATTTGAAATAAGGTAATATGATTCCTCCACTTTTGCTCTTTTTGCTTAAGATAGCTTTGCTTATTCTGAGTCTTTTGTGATTTCATGTAAATTTTAGAATTTTTTTCTATAACTGTGAAGAATGCCATTATTATTTTGATGTGGTTTGTCTTGAATCTGTAGATTGCTTTTGGTAATGTGGACATTTTAATAATACTGATTCTTTCAATCCATTAACATGGAATATCTTTTCATTTTTTAGTGTCCTCTTCAATTATTTTCATTAGTGTTTAATAGTTTTCATTGTAGAGATCTTTCACTTCTTGTTCAAGTTAATTTCTAGGTATTTAACTTCATTTGTTGCTACAGTAAATTGAATTACTTTTTAAATTTCTTTTTCATATTGTTCACTGTTGGTATATAGAAATGCTACTGATTTTTGTGTGTTGCTTTTGTATTCTGCAACTTTTACCGAATTCGTGAGTTCTAACAGTTGTTTGGTGGAGTGTTTAGTGTTTTGCAGTCTTTTCTTTCTTCTTTTCTTCCTTACTGTCTTCTGTTTAGTGAAGGTGATATTTCTCTGGTGGTATGCTTTAATTTCTTGCTTTTAATTTTTTTGTGTATCCATTGTATGTTTTTTAATTTGCGGTTACCATGAGGCTTGCAGATACTATTTTATAACCCATTATTTTAAACTGATGATGGGTGAACACTGATTGCATTTACCAACTAAAAAATGAAAAAGCAAAATTAATAAAAACTCTACACTTACCCTTTTTAATTTTTTGTTGTTTCTCCTTAAATGTCTTATTGTACTGTCAATGTCTTGAAAAGTTGTAGTTATTACTGTGTTTTGTTCATCCTTTAGTCTTTTTACCTAAGACAAGTGTAGTTTACACATTACTATTACAGTATTATGGCGTTCTGTGGTTTTCTATGTGCTCACTGTTACCAGTAAGTTTTGTACCTTCAGATGATTTCTTCTTGCTCATTAGCATATTTTTCTTTCTGTTTGAAGAATTCCCTTTAGCATTTCTTATAGGACATATCTGGTATTGATGAAATCCCTCAGCTTTTGTTTGTTTGGGAAGCTCTTTATTTCTGGTTCATGCTTGAAGAATATTTTGAATGGATGTACTATTCTAGGGTAAAGAGTTTTTGTCTTTAGCACTTTAAATGTGTCCTTTCACTCTCTCCTAACCTGTAAGGTTTCCACTAAAAAGTCTGTTGTCAAACATATTGGCGCTCCCTTGGATGTTATTTGTTTCTTTTCTTGCTGCTTTTAGGATCTTTTCTTTATCCTTGACCTTTGGGGGTCTGATTATTAAATGCCTTGGTGTAGTCTTCTTTTGGTTAAATCTGCTTCATATTCTATAATCTTCTTGTACTTAGATATTGGTATCTCTCTCTAGGTTTGGGATATTCTCTGTTATTATCCCTTTGAATCAACATTCTACCCCTGTCTTTCTCTATCTCCATTTTAAGGACAATAACTTTTAGATTTGCCTTGCTGAGGCCATTTTATAGATCTGGTAGGTGTGCTTCACACTACTTTTTATTCTATTTTCTTTTGTCTCCTCTGACTGTGTATTTTCAAGTAGTCTGTGTTCAAGTTTCCTAACCCTTCTGTTTGATTAATTCTATTTTTAAGAGACTCTGAAGCATTATTCAGTATGTCAATTGCATTTTTCAACTCTAGAATTTCTACTTGATTCTTTTTAATTATTTCAATTTCTTTGTTACATTTATCTGATAGAATTTTGAATTACTTCTCTGTGTTATCTTGAATTTTTTGAGTTTCCTCAAAAGAGCTATTCTGAATTATCTGTCTGAAAAATCATATATCTGTTTCTCCAAGATTAGTCCCTGGTGCCATATTTAGTTCATTTGTTGGGGTAATGTTTTCCTGGATGTTGTTGATGCTTGTAGATGTTTGTCAGTGTCTGTGCATTGCAGAGTTAGATATTTATTGTAGTCTTCACAGCCTGGGCTTCTTTTGTGCCTGTCTTTCTTGGGAAGGTTTTACAGGTAACTAAAGGGACTTGGGCTCCAAAGCCAATAACACTGTGTAATCCTGTGGTTTTTGCATAGTTGTAGAGATACCATTTTGGTAGTCTTGGATAATATATAGAAGAATCCTCTGGAATACTAGGCAGTGTTTTTTTTTGTCTTTTTTTTTTTTTTTTTTTTGAGATGGAGTCTCACTCTGTCGCCCAGGCTGGAGTGCAGTGGCACAATCTCGGCTCACTGAAAGCTCCACCTCCCAGGTTCATGCCATTCTCCTGCCTCAGCCTCCTGAGTAGCTGGGACTACAGGCACCCACCACCACGCCCGGCTAATTTTATTTTATTTTTTATTTTTAATAAAGATGAGGTTTCACTGTGTTAGCCAGGATGGTCTCAATCTCCTGACCTTGTGATCCACCCACGTTGGCCTCCCAAAGTGCTGGGATTACAGGTGTGAGCCACAGCACCTGGCCAACTTTTCTTTTCTTTTTTTTTTTTTTTAAGTTCTAGGATACACGTGCAGAATGTGCACGTTTGTTACATTGATATACATGTGCCATGATGGTTTGCTGCACCTATTGACTGGTCCTCTAAGTTCCCTCTCTTCACCTTCCCATCCTCCCAAAGGCCCTGTTGGGTGTTGTTCTCCCTGTGTCCATGTGTTCTCATTGTTCAGTTCCCACTATATTCAAACCAAAACATGTGGTGTTTGGTTTTCTGTTTCTGTGTTAGTTTGCTGAGGATGATAACTTCCAGCTTTATCTATGTCCCTGCAAAGGACATGATTTCATTCTTTTTGTGGCTGTATAGTATTACATGGTGTATATGTGCCACATTTTCTTGATTCAGTCTATCATTGAGGGGAATTTGGGTTTGTTCCATGACTTTACTATTGTAAATAGTGCTGCAATAAACATATGCGTCCATGTGACTTTATAGTAGAATGATTTATATTCTTTTGGGTATATACCCAGTCATGGGTTTGCTGGGTCAAAGGGTATTTCTGGTTTTAGATCCTTGAGGAATCACCATACTGTCTTTCACAATGGTTGAACTAATTTACATTCCCACCAGCAATGTAAAAGTGTTCCTATTTCTCCACAGCTTCATCAGCATCTATTGTTTCTTGACTTTTAAATAATTGTCATTCTGACTGGAATGAGGTGGTATCTCATTGTGGTTTTGATTTGCATTTCTCTAATGTTCAGTGATGTTGAGCTTTTTTTTTGTATGTTTGTTTGCTGCAAAAAATGTCTTCTCTTCAGAAGTGTCCATTTATTTCCTTTGCACACTTTTTGATAAGGTTGTTTGTTTTTTCTTGTAAGTTTGTTGAAGTTCCTTGTAAATTCAAAATATTAGACCTTTGTCAGATGGGTCAATTGCAAAAATTTCTCCCATTCTGTAGGTTGCCTGTTAACTCTGATGATAGTATCTTTTACTGTGCAGAAGCTCTTTAGTTTATTTATATCCCATTTGTCAAGTTTTGCTTTAGTGGCAATTGCTTTTGGCATTTTCGTCACGAAGTCTTTGCCCATGCTTATGTCCTGTATGGTATTGCCTACGTTTTCTTCTAGGGATTTTATGGTTTGGGGCTTACATTTAAGTCTTTAATCCATCTTGAGTTAATTTTTGTATAAAGTGTAAGGAAGGGGTCCAGTTTATGTTTTCTGCCTATGGCTAGCCAGTTTTCTCAGGACCATTTATTGAATAGAAGATTCTTTCCCCATTGCTTGTTTTTGCCAGGTTTGTTGAAAATCAGATGGTTGTAGATGTGTGGTGCTATTTCTGAGGTAGCTGTTCTGTTCCATTGGTCTATTTGTATGTGTTTGCACCAGTACCATACTGTTTTGGTTACTGTAGCCTTGTAGTATAGTTTGAAGACAGGTGGTGTGATGCCTCCAGCTTTGTTCTTTTTGCTTAGGTTTGTCTTGGCTATATAGGGTCTTCTTTGATTCCATATGAAATTTAAAGTCATTTTTTATAATTCTGTGAACTATGTCAATGGCAGTTTGATGAGAATAGCATTGAATCTACAAATTACTTTGTGCAGTATGGCCATTTTCATGATATTGATTCTTCCTATCCATGAGTGTGGAATGTTTTTCCATTTGTTTGTGTCCTCTCCGATTTACTTGAGCAGTGGTCTGTAGTTCTTGAAGAAGTTCTTCACATCCCTTGTAAGTGTGTTCCTAGGTACTTTATCCTCTTTGTAGCAAATATGAATGGGAGTTCATTAATGATTTGGCTCTCTGCTTGTCTATTGTTGATGTAAAAGAATGCTTGTGATTTTTGCACATTGATTTTGTATTCTGAGAACTTGCTGAAGTTGCTTATCAGCTTAAGGAGTTTTGGGGCTTAGATGATGGATTTTCTAAATATAGAATTATGTTATCTACAAACAGAGACAATTTGACTTCCTGTCTTCCTATTTGAATATCTTTATTTCTTTCTCTTGCCTGATTACCCTGGCCAGAACTTCCAATACTGTGGTGAATAGGAGTGGTGAAAGAGGGCATCCTTGTCTTGTACCAGTTTTCAGATGGAATGTTTCCAGCTTTTGCCCATTCAACACGATATTGACTGTGGGTTTGTCATAAATAGATTTTATTATTTCAAGATAGGTTCCATCAATACCTAGTTTCTTGAGAGTTTTTAACATGAAGGGATGTTGAATTTTATCAAAGGCCTTTTCTGCATCTATTCAGATAATCATGTGATTTTTGTCTTTGGTTCTGTTTATGTGTTGAATTGTATTATTGATTTGCATATGTTGAATCAGCCTTGTATCCCAAGGATGAAGCCAACTTGATCATGGTGGATGAGTTTTTTGATGTGCTGCTGGATTCGATTTGCCAGTATTATATTGCAGATTTTCTCACAGATATACATCAGGGATATTGGCCTGAAGCTTTTGCTGTTGTTGTTGTTGGGTCTCTGCCAGGTTTCGATACCAGGATAATGCTGGCTTTATAAAATGAGTTAGGGAGGAGTCTGTCGTTTTGAATTGTTTGGAATAGTTTTAGAAAAATGCTACCAGCTCCTCTTTGTATCTCTGGTAGAATTTGGCTGTGAATCTCTCTGGTCCTCAGCTTTTTTTTTGGTTGGTAGGCTATTAATTACTACCTCAATTTCAGAACTTGTTATTGATCTATTCAGGGATTCAACTTCTTCCTGGCTTAGTCTTGACAGGGTGTATATGTTCAGGAATTTATCAGTTTCTTCTAGATTTTCTAGTTTATTTGCATAGAAGTATTTATGGTATTCTCTGATGATAGTTTGTGTTTCTGTGGGGTCAGTGGTGATATCCCCTTTATCATTGTTTATTGTGTCTATTCTTCTCTTTTTCTTCTTTATTTGTCTAGGTAGTGGTTTATCTTCTTTTAAAATTAAAAAAAAAAACCCAACTCCTGGATTCATTGACTTTTTGGAGAATTTTTTGTGTCTCTTTCTCCTTCAGTTCTGCTCTGGTTTTAGTTATTTCTTGTCTTCTGCTAGCTTTGGGATTAGTTTGCTCTTGCCTCTCTAACTCTTTTAATTGTGATGTTAGGGTGTTGATTTGAGATTTTTTTAGCTTTCTGAGGTGGGCGTTTAGTGCATTACATTTCCCTCTTAACACTGCTTTTGCTGTGTCCCAGATAGTCTGGGATGCTGTCTCCTTCTTCTCATTGATTTCAAATAACTTCTTGATTTCTGCCTTAATTTCATTATTTAACCAGGAGTCATTCAGGAGCAGGTTGTTCAATTTCCATGTAATTGTGTTGTTTTGAGTGAGTTTCTTAATCCTGAGTTCTAGTTTGATTGCACCGTGCTCTCACTGACTGTTTGTTATGATTTCAGTTCTTTTTCATTTACTGAGGAGTATTTTACTTCCAATTATGTAGTCAATTGTAGAATAAGTGCCATCTTGCACTAAGAAGAATGTATACTCTGTTGATTTGGGGCAGAGATTTCTGTACATGTCTCTTAGGTCCATTTGAGGCAGAGCTGAGTTCAAGTCCTAAATATCCTGTTAATTTTCTGTCTCGTTGATCTGTCTAATATTGACAGTGGGGTGTTAAATTTTCCCATTATCATTGTGTGGGAGTTTAAGTCTCTTTGTAGGTCTCTAAGACCTTGTTTTATGAATCTGGACACTCCTGAATTGTGTACATATATATTTAGGATAGTTAGCTCTTCTTGTTGAATTTTTCCCTTTCCCATTATGTTATGCCCTTCTTTGTCTTTTTTGATCTTTGTTGGTTTGAAGTCTGTTTTGTCACAGACTAGGATTGCAATGCCTGCTTTTTTTTTTTTTTTTTTTTTTGCTTTCCATTTGCTTGGTACATTTTCCTCCATCCCTTTATTTTGAGCCTATGTGTGTCTTTACATGTGAGATGGGTCTCCTGAATACAGTACACCAATGGGTCTTGATGCTTTATCCAATTTACCAGTGTGTATCTTTTAGCCTGTTTACATTTATGTGTGAATTTGATCCTGTCATCATAATGCTGTCTGGTTATTTTCCACATTAGTTGACAAAGTTTCTTCATAACGTCATTGGTCTTTATATTTTGATGTGTTTTTGAAGTGATTTGTAGCAGTTTTTCCTTTCCATATTTAGTGCTTCCATTACTAAATTGCAAGAAGCTCTTGCAAGGCAGCTCTGGTGGTGATGAAGTCCCTCAGCATCTGCTTGTCTGGAAAGGATTTTATTTGGCTTTCATTTATGAAACTTAGTTTGGCTAGATATAAAATTCTGGGTTGATAATTTTTTTCTTTAAGAATGTTGAATATTTGCCCCCAATCTCTTCTGACTTATAGGGTTTCTGCTGAGAGGTCTGCTATTAGTCTGATGGGCTTTGCTTTGTAGGTGACCTGACCTTTCCAGGCAGAGACTGTTGCTCTTTTCTCTTCCTTTCTCCCAACTAAATGGAGTCTCTCACCGGTGCTGAACCACCCAGAGTTGGGAGTGTGATGCTGTAAGCACCCATGTGTCCACCAACATTTGGACTGCACTGGGTGGAACCTGAATTAAGCATAGCTCTAGGTCTTGCTCAAGGCCCCACCCTTTAATATGGTAAGATCCCCCAGGCCCCAGGCAAGTCCATGGATGTTGTCTGGGGTCCAGAGATTAGAGTAAAAAACCTTAGTAGTTTACCTTATATTCCATTCTACTCCATCTAAACTGGCACTCACACCACAATACAGAGTTCTTTCTGCTCTTTCTTGTCCTTTCCATGAGAAGAGGAGCCTCTTCCTGTGGCCACCACCCCCACTGATCCACAGGGGTTTTGTCAGGTCACTGCTGATGTTCATTTAAAACCCCTGGTCTCTCCTGTCATTTTGTGGTGAATACTGCCATGCCTGGGACTCACCCTTCAGGGTAGATCCCTCCCTTCTGTCCAGGATATGTCCAAAAATGCTGTGCAAGAGCCTTACCATGGACTTGGGGACCCTAAAAGCCTTCTTGTTGCTTTACCTCATTGTGGCTGAGCTGGTACCTAAGATGCAAGTAAATGTCTCCTTTCTTTTTCCACTCCTTTTCTCAAAGAAGAAAGAGTCTTGTAGTTACTACAGCAGGGAATGCACTCTTGAAGTCGCACATCTCAGAGCTCAAGGGCCACAGCATACTCCCTGGGTATCACTGCTGGTTATTCAGGGCCCAAGAGCTCTTTAGACAGCAAGTGATGAATCCTGCCAGGATTTGGTCCTCCTCTTCAAAGCAAGGAATTCATTTTCGGCCAAGGGTGTGTCTAGATATATTGTCCAGGAGGAAGGGCCTGGAATGGGGACATTATGACTCTTCCTGGTGACCTATCCTACTGTGGCTAAATTGGTACCAAGATGCAAGACAAAGTCCTCTTTACCCTTTGCTCTCTTCTCCTTAAGAAGAAGGAAGGCATCACTTTTGTTGCTGTGAATTGCAGTGACTCAGATTGGGGGAGGGATGGTGCAGGCACTCTCTTAGCCACGCCAGCCGATATCTCTGAGGTCACGTGCTACCCTATTTATCTGACTCCAAGCACAGCTTAGCACTGAGAGTTGCCTCCAAGTTGCAGTTTTTGTGCCCTAGACTGCCTTTCAAGTTTACATAGGACCCCAGAGCCCTTCGGCCCACAGTGGTGAGGCTTGCTGAGAAACTTGGGACCTTTATTCTCTGCTGTGACAGGGTAGCACTAAGTTCAATGTAAAGACCCCAGTCATTGCACTCGTGCTCCCCAAAGTGCAAAGAATCTCTCACTGTGCTGCCCAGCCACTGCTGGGAATGGGGGACAGGTGGTGTTGGTGATTCAAGACTGTTTCTGTGGCTCTCCTCAACGTCTCTTTTGGCTATATGAAGTTAAAACCAGGTACTGTAATCACTCACCTGATTTTTTGTTCTTGTGAAGGTGCTTTTCTGTGTGCAGATAGTTGTTAAAATCTGATGTTCCAGTGGGGAGGATCAATGGTACAGGTTTCCATTTCACCATCTTGCTCCACCCCTCTCAAATTTATACAAAAACTTAAAAGTCGTTTCAAAATGATTCTAAAACAATGTGGAAGAAATAACATGCAATAATTATTATTCACCATACTGAGATTATCATACCAAGAATTTTATTGAAATTATTATATTAACTATACTTATAAAAAATTGTAAGTTTTACGTGGCGGGTGCCTGTAGTCCCAGCTACTCGGGAGGCTGAGGCAGGAGAATGGCGTAAACCGGGGAGGCGGAGCTTGCAGTGAGCCGAGATCCGGCCACTGCACTCCAGCCTGGGCAACAGAGTGAGACTCGGTCTCAAAAAAAAAAAAAAAAAAAAAATTGTAAGTTTTAAAAAGCTATACTTATGGTTAAAGATATTATTTACAAAGCAAAAAGTAAAATAAGTTCAGAGAAAATTTCTCATAAAAAAACATTAAGAGAAGGATGTCCTGTAATTAATTATAATAATAATGGCAAACATTTATATAGCACGTTACATGTATACAATGATAGTATACACACATATTGATATGTGAATGATTATATGTATGTAAATGTACTACTCACAACTTCTCTGAAAATTACGTACAGAGTTAGGAATAAATTAATGTATAGATAAGTTACTCGTTCAAGGTCCTACACGTCAAAATTGGTAGAGTTGGGATTTAAAAACAGGTATTTTGGACTCAGTCTTTGTTTTTAGCCACTTTGCAATGGATACATATATGCTAATAGCATATATTATCAAAAACAATAAAAAATTAGAGCTCACCACTAACGGGTAAATTTGTCATATGGAAGATGCATATCTTTAACAAAAGAGATATTTCAAAATTGTTTTGAGTAATGTCACTTATAGAAAATATTGTATATTTGTTCAAAGTGATTACCCCGAGGAATGGCACTCACATGAATGTAGGAACAGAATTCAATTAGATGTATAATTCCTGAGTTTATTAAAACCATCTATCTCAAAATCATGTGTTGTGACAGTTATCTTTGTATCTTCAATTGCCATTACTGCAGAGTCAGTCCTCAATATGTACTTTAAAGATTGAAATGAGAGTTATTCTTTGCTCTTCTTTATCTTCCTCTTTATCTTCTAACATGTGTAGCAATATTGAACAGAGATTTATTAATTTTTTAAAACTTAGGGCCAATATAAGGTTACAGATGTCTTACTGAAAAATTTCTTCTCTAGTTTCACACAGATACAGAAATACAGCCACCATAAAATATTTGTATTCCTGGTATTATATTATATGATTAATCGTCACTATGGGTATTTGAGTTTCCTACAGAATTGCCATGGACATTTAACCTGCACCTAACAATCAGTCTGACAAGTGATGAAATGAAATGGGTGTTGATATGAAGACCAGGTTAGACTCAGTTGTAAAATTTTAGTACCTTTTTTGATAATGTTTTCAATTACATTTTCTCAAAAGGCAACACTGAAGAAAAATATGTTCTTATATAAAACATATATCATGATTCTATTTCTAAAATATTTCTTTTAAAAATATTTTGATACCAAAGATTATTTATATTTTAATCACTAGAATTTCACTTAATATCCCTTTTATCCTAAATATTAAAACAAGTAAATCTTTATTAACCAAATAATGAAGACAATAGCAATTTTAGTTATGCTAAATAAAAATTGTACTTATTATCACATATGTTGTCCCTTATGTGTGTGCTGTTATAGTCATATAAGTTTACTGTGATCAAATGTTTTTCAGTATCTATACTTTTTCCATATAACTTATGAAAAATAAATCAAGTTAATAATTCCATTTTTTCAGAGGTTGATTCTGTTATAATATGTGAGTAGGAAGACCAGGGACTAACATCGCTTATGTGTTCTCTTAATCTGATCATCTTAATCTTAAAGCTAGATTCACGGAAAAGTGAGAAGAAATAGAGTTAAATACAACAAAAATAAATGTTTTTCATTTGGTGTGGAGGGAGAATTATCAATGAGTGTGATGATTATGTATCTCTACTGATGAAAGACGATCGAGTGGTGAGGAGTGAACATTCTGGCAGGAAGCAGAAAGCAGACACATAACTCACAAACCAGACAATGAGAGAGAAGCCCCTGAATAAAAATAAGCTTGGACATTATGAGTAGACGGCAGAGTGTGGTGGCAGAGGCTGCCGGCACTGTAGGATGGGCAATGGCATCAGGGCTCTGAGCACATTTCATCTGCAGATACTAAAAAGCCCCGTAAAACATGAATGAATGTTTTGCTGTAGAAAAGTGATGGAATTATTTCCAGGAAGAATAATGGAGAGACACTTTAAAATAGGAAAACGTAGCTTAACTTTCTCCTCATGCATACTTAATAAAATGTGGACTTAGCTTGGCATTCAGTATGAATAAACTTAGAGATCTCATCTAATCTAATCTGTGTGCATACGGACAGCATTAGGCATATAAGGTAACTGAGGCCCAGAGAAGCTAAGTGGCATTCCAAGGTCCTGAAGTTTAGTGGTGGCAAAGTTTAGACTAATGACAACACTTTTGAGATGTCAGATTATGTGCACCTGTTTATATTTGAATACTAATTTCCATCTCCACCCTTTGATACAAATTAGAAATGTCTCAATTAGGAGATATATTTATAATCTTTACTGTACTTTCATGTTCTTTAATTCAACTCCAAACATGTATTGCATGACTAATATGTGCAGCCAGTATGTTAGAAAATATAGAGTTAAAAGAAACACTGCCCCTGCATTGAAAAGAGTTCATAAATTAGTAAGAGAATCTAATATAGAAGTACAGTCCTCGGTTGCTTAACAACAGGGATATGTTCTGAGAAACATCGTTAGGCAATCTCATTGTCGAGTGAACATACAGTGTACTTACACAAACCTAGATGGTATAACCCACTACACACCTAGGTTATATGGTCCAGCCTATTGCCTCTAGGTTACAAATCGGTACAGCATGTTATTGTACTGAATACTCTAGGCAATTGTAACACAATGATAGGTGTGTGTGTATCTAAACATATCTAAACATAGAAAAGGTACAGTAAAAATACAGTATTAAAATCTGTCCTATATGAGGCCTATTGTTGACTGAAATGTCATCATGGGGCACATAGCTATACATCCAGTCTATCAATAGTGTGTCTCCAGACCTGCCTGATAATGTGACTTACTTATGATAAATCAAAAATAGTGACTCATGTGTCTCTGTCTTGGAGATTCAGATTCTTAGATCTGAGGTAGAGGCTTTTAACATTATTTAATACAAATTCCAGTTGATTCTTATGATCAAACAGTTTGGGGAACTCTTGCCATAGTTCCCAGATTTGTCTGTACATTGGATACTGAAAGAACTTTAAAAATTATAAATGCCTGTGTCCCACCCACCCCCAATCCTGGATATTATGATCCTACATTTGATTCTAAGATACAAACAAGTTTGGAGACTACTACTTTACTATGCTGTGGGGATCTGGTACTCAAGGAAGGAGTCATAAAGTAAATACTATCCAATATGTTCTTAAGCTAATATATATTGAAAACCTACAATGTTGGAAACATTTTTCACATGCTATGTCTTTTCTTCAAAATAAATCTATCAGGTTAACACGATTATTATCTGTATTTTATAGATTAGAAAGTTTGTTTAGAAATCTCATTCAAGCTCATAGAGTTTGAAAGTGACTAAGCAGGTACATAAAACTAAATTTGTCTGAAGTCAGAACTTGAGCCTGCGTCATTGTGCCAGACTGACTTTCAGATGCAGCTTGAAGGATGGAGAGGCTTGCCACTGACAGAAATGATGATGGAAGACATTCCAAGAGAGACATCAATGTCAGCAAGGGAAGAATTGTACTAAGCCAAGTTGGAAAACTTGGCTCCAGATAACGGAGGCTTTGACTTCATTGACTGCTTGTCTAATTATCAGATGATTAATTGATTGACTCATTTATTAATTCAGTACATTACTGTTTTATAATGACAAATATTATACATTTAAAATTTTTGAAAAATAATCACTATTGGATTGAATATCATAAGTTAAATACTTACCTGGACTTTAGAGGTTAAATGTGTTTCAATATTTCATTTCTTGTTTCTATGTAATGTAGTGTTATAAAGAATACATTAAGGCCCATGCCACAAATGCAGGAAGGGTGCTGAAAAGTGCTGAATAATCACTTTGGCTGGGACTTTAAATGACCAGAGATAATTGGTTTGAAAAATACAGGGATAATGTTTGTTCTTCCTAGCCAGTGGGACTTTAGAGGTGTTTAGACTAGACAAATTGTATTAGCATTTATTCCAAAATAAAATGCTTCTGATAGGTAATGACTTTCTATCCAGAACCCTCATTTTTCAGAACAATTTGAGTTCTGGTTATCAAAGAGAAAACGCAGTTGGATATCAGTTATCTAAAAATAGCTAATCTCTCTTTTCACAGAAAGTGGTTATCATAAGACCTGCAGACAAAAGCAGCCACTATAAAATAGTGAACATTTTGAGAGGGAGCGGAAGTGTATCTTAAAAGCTCTGAATCTTGACTGTTTTAATGAGAAGAGTTTCTTGGACACAGAATCATTTTCTCTGTTGATTATTAAGTTGCTTTCATTTATATTAGTCATGTGCATAGGGGACCTGTATTTTATCAATATCAACAAACAAGCCCTAAAATGATACAACAAAGTGACTCTATAAGATTACTTTGCAATTATATGTTTCTGTATAAAGGAATGAAATGCCCGTGGCATGATAATTTTAATGTTTAGTATCATATTCTTTAAAATCTATAAATTTATATGTGCATTCAATTGTTGTTTATTCATCTAACATATGTCTTTAAGTATCTGCAATATTCCAGGCAGTGCGCTATGTGATGGGGACACAGAGCAAGCAAAAGAGAACATTTCCTATTCTCATCGATCTTACAATCTAGAGGGAAAAACTATCAAATGATCATACAAGCATATAACTAATACATGTTAAATTTCATTTGTTAAATTACATAATACAGACAATAGTATACTCATTAAATTATTTCCAATTTAGTAGGATAAATATATTGCAATTGAACAGTTTTTTATTAACACAAAAATGACAAATAGATTTACGGTTCAGATTACAGAGTCCAAATTAAAATTTGTATCTATGTGGGAAACTTCATTTGTAATGTAGAATTAAAATCTACTAGAAAAATGTTGGTTTATTTACTGAAAGTTCTTGATATATTTTGTTAAAATTTTATAAAAATAACAGAAAACCACTTATGTATATATCATATATTAATATATGTATATATGCGATATATACATATATTAATATATGTATATATGCGATATATACATATATTAATATATGTATATATGCGATATATACATATATTAATATATGTATATGCGATATATACATATATGTATATGTATACATATACATGCATACACATGCATGTATACATATGTGTTTATGTATACATATACTCATATATGTATACATATATGTACATATATACATTCATATACTCATATATGTATACATGCATTTATTCATATATATTTGATGTACACGTGTATGTATACATACATACATTAATATATGTACATGTGATATACACATGTACGCATATATCACATACATTAATATATGTATATGTGATATACATATGTATGCATGCATCACATACATTAATATATGTATCTGTGTGATATATACATATATATCACACATATCAATATATGTGTATATCACATATTAATATATGCATATACAATACACACATATGTATATATCACACATATTAATATATGCATATATTATGCATATTAATATATGATTTATACATATATGTAAATACATATATGTATAGCATGCATACATGTATATCATATATGTATATGCATATATTAATGTATTACACATGTATGCATATGTGTATGCATATATTTATATACACATATATGTATATGTATATAAATATATTTATATATACATCTATATACATAGATGTATATAAGCATACATGGCTTTCTGCTATTTCTATAAAATTTTATAAAAGTTTAACATATATCATATATGTATACATATATGATATATGTATACGTATCATATAAAAATGGCATAAGCAAAGGTTTGGAGACATGAAAGATCATGTCCAGAGAATAGTGGATAGGCTGAAGCAGGAGGAGAGTAGGAGGTTAAGGTTGTAAGGTATAGAAATAAAAGGGGACAAAACTTAAAAGGCATGGAATACCAAGGAATAGGCTGAAGTAGGAGGAGAGTAGGAGGTTAGAGTTGTAAGGTATAGGAATAAAAGTTAGGGGACAAAACTTAAAAGGCATGTAATACCAAGGAATCTGCAGTTTGTTAGGCATAGCGATCCGTGCAACGTTTTGAGTACAGAATGCCAGGATTATGTCTTCCTTTTAAGAAAGACGATCTGGTGGATGTATAGAAGTCAGATTGAAATTGACTGTAAAAGTGTTCCTATTTCTCCACATCCTCTCCAATACCTGTTGTTTCCTGATTTTTTAATGATTGCCGTTCTAACTGGTGTGAGATGGTATCTCATTGTGGTTTTGATTTGCATTTCTCTGATGGCGAGTGATGATGAGCATTTTTTCATGTGTCTGTTGGCTGTATGAATGTCTTCTTTTGAGAAATGTCTGTTCATATCCTTTGCCCACTTTTTGATGGGGTTGTTTGTTTTTTTCTTGTATATTTGTTTGAGTTCTTTGTAGATTCTGGATATTAGCCCTTTGTCAGATGAGTAGATTGCAAAAATTTTCTCCCATTCTGTAGGTTGCCTGTTCACTCTGATGGTAGTTTCTTTTGCTGTGCAGAAGCTCTTTAGTTTAATTAGATCTCATTTGTCAATTTTGGCTTTTGCTGCCATTGCTTTTGGTGTTTTTACACTGTTGGTGGGATTGTAAACTAGTTCAACCATTACGGAAAACAGTATGGCAATTCCTCAAGGATCTAGAACTAGATGTACCATATGACCCAGCCATCCCACTACTGGGTATATACCCAAAGGATTATAAATTATTCTACTACAAAGACACATGCACACGTATGTTCATTGCGGCACTATTCACAATAGCAAAGACTTGGAATCAAACCAAATGTCCATCTGTGACAGACTGGATTAAGAAAATGTGGCACATATACACCATGGAATACTATGCAGCCATCAAAAAGGATGAGTTTGCGTCCTTTGTAGGGACATGGATGCAGCTGGAAACCATCATTCTTAGCAAACTATCACAAGAAGAGAAAACCAAACACCGCATGTTCTCACTCATAGGTGGGAACTGAACAATGAGATCACTTGGACTCGGGAAGTGGAACATCACACACTGGGGCCTATCATGGGGAGGGGGGAGGGGGGAGGGATTGCACTGGGAAGTTATACATGATATAAATGATGAATTGATGGGTGCTGACGAGTTGATGGGTGCAGCACACCAACATGGCACAAGTATACATATGTAACAAACCTGCACGTTATGCACATGTACCCTAGAACTTAAAATATAATGAAAAGAAAGAAAGAAAGAAAGAAAGAAAGAAAGAAGAAAGAAAGAAAGAAAGAAAGAAAAAAGAAAAAAAAGAAACTGTAGAGATGGATGAGAAGATAGACAAGGTGCAAGAACTAGTTAGGCAGCCATTATACTAATGCAGATGAGAAATAAAGAAGGTTGCCTCATTATGGAGAGGTGCTGAGAACAAAAAGGACTAAAAATGTTCAAAAGTAAAGTAGAAAGATTTCATAAATTGATTTGAATTGGGGACGATCAAGAAAGGGTAATATAATAAAATGACTCTGAGCCTCCTAATGTAAATAATGGAGGGCAAGTTTGTCATAATTTCAGAAATGGTCTGGAATTTGAGCATGGAGCTCTAATGTAAAAAGGTCATTGGCTAAATGTCTATTAGTAAGGATACACGGAGTATAAGTTAATCTACACATTTTATGTGATGTGTAAACTACAAATCAATCTGTGTTTTAGCACCACATATAAAATATTAGTAAATTTAAGGAAAGGTATAAGTCAAATTACCTATTTATGTCAGGTCACATGCAGCATTGTGTTTTTAGCACTTTGTCTGACACAGATTAAACAGCTATGTAGAGAAGCTATGAGTAGGAGGAGAGTTACAACAAAGAAACTGCTTTGTCAAGTCCTGTCAGTATCTCTATTAGATATTTGCTTCAATTATTTAATATAAAAGAATAATGAGAAGAACACGTAAGGAGAGATATTTTTTAAAATTGTAGCTGTAGATCATTTGTTAAATGACATCAGTGAACTTAGTCAATGCTGAACTAATTTATTATTTACAAAGAACTAGAAATCGTTTGACCATTCAAAAGATGTATGCTAGATTTGTAGTTTTTTAAAGATCAATTTTTAAAAAATCCAGCTTGTCTCTTCAACCTAATAAATACAGTGAATGTAGTTATAATAAAAAAACCTCCTCAGGAAAAATCATGTTAGTATGTTATGTGAAATCTGGGTAAAGTCAACTTAGTAACTAATGAAATTGCATTTTATTTATGTGAGTGTTTGCAAATACACAGCAGAAAGCCAAGTTTCACAGTGGATTTCAAGGAAGTTGCCACAAAGCAATCTCCCACAAAAATCTCTAAGCCAAGTTCTACGATGCCAAGTGCAACAGACTCAATAATTGCATATTTATCCAACATGGAGATAGGATGGCTTCTGATCTAGTGTTACACCAGTAAAAACATGTCATAGGTCAGCAAGAGCTGTTAAATTAGATCAAGCACATGCTGCATGTGTGTGCATATGTTTATATGCACACTAGCTTTATGAAGCCGAAATCCACACTATGGTATCATAGTTATCATAAATAGCCCCAAACTAGGCTTAATGAAGGGTAATATTTCTATCTTGGCTATGTTATAGTATACTTAAATATAAGGTAATATAACAAGATATTTTCAAGTTTTTGAATATTAAAAAGATTCTTATTAATCACTGGAATGGCTATTAAATTCTCACTAGGCAAAATGACAAGGTTTTAAGAAACAAGGGAAAAAGCAATCATTACTGAGCTGAAAAACATAATTAAGCTTTAAAGTAAGTGATTCTATTAACTTAGGTTGTTTTACCACTGTGAATTGAAGATGTCTTGTTTATTTTCACCGCTTTAATGTATAACTGTGAAAGTAGTAATGCTTAAAATGCTTCTATTATAAATTTTCCCATTAATGAATTAATATTATCTTATTAGACCACTAGATGCAATTTTGTTGATTTTTCATAGAACTTAGAAGATATTCTAAGATTGCTTCACATTCTTCAGAGAACTCTCAAATACAATGTGTTAGTTCTTCCTCAAAAATCTCATAACCAAACTGGACGTAGTTGAAGCATCAGGGAAGCCATGAGGCAAAGACACTGGGACTCTGAACATTTTTGTGGCTTTCCTGAAATAACACAGCAGTTTAAGTGACTTGACTCTTCAAATTGTTTCTTTTTGGGGGGATGAATTTTTGTAACCTGCAGAGACACTATCTCTTATAATGACCATACCAGTTTGCTAAGATTACTGTAACAAAGTACCACAAACTGGGTGGCTTAAACAATAGAATTTTTTCTCTGAGTTCTGGAGGCTAGAAGTCAGAAATCAAGGTGTTGGCAAAGTGGGTTCCTTCTAAGAGCTGTGAAGGAAAGATCTGTTCTGGGCCTCTCTCCTTGGTTTGTAGATGGTTGCCTTCAGGTTCACATGGCATTCTCCCTGTATCTTCACATCTTCCCTCTGTGCATATCCATGTCCAAATTTTCACTGTTTGTAAGGACTACAGTCATATTGGAGTAAGGCCTAAACTAACAACCTCATTTTAACTTGATTGCCTCTATAAAAATCCTGATTTTCAATTAAGGTCACATTCTAAGGTACGGAAGGTTAGAACTTCAACATATGAATTTTGGTGGAGCACAGTTCAGCCCATAGCAATGACCTTTGGCTGCACACCCAACAATGTTCTCTGAATTGCTAGCAACCTCAGTGCTGGGATGGATGGTGGGGTACCTCCAGTCCCACCTTTCTTTCAGTTGACCTGCTCCTTTATGGAGTCACTTTTGTGCCCTGTGAACCCGCTCCCCTTGTCCATAGTTCACTGTTCCACAGCAGTCAGCCGAGTTAGTCATATTCTCCTTGAAATTTGGAACTGGGATACCAAGAGCCATTGATCTGTACAGGCTGAATTATTGAAATGTAGGCAAAAAATTCAGGAGCTCTGGGGTAGCTCTCCAGTCCATGGCCTTTGCCCTACTCACTCCATGGCTGTTGGTATTCTTCTTGAGATTCTATGAGAAACTCTATTATACTTTCAACAAATTCTTCACCCCACCCCCCAGCTCCCTCTCTCTTTTCCTCCCTTACTCTCTGTCTTCTCTTTTTTTCCTTCCTTCCTTCCTTCCTCCCTCCTTCCCTCCCTCCCTTCCTTCCTCCCTCCCTCTCTCCCTTCCTGCCTTCCTTTTTCTTTCTTATTATTTTTTAGTGTATTCATCTTGAACTTGTTTAAAATTTATTTATGTTTCTTACAACAACAAAAATCTTGATGAAGAAAGGGGTGGCTTACTAGATTTGTCATCATTTAAATTTTTAAAATATACACTTTTCTCTGAATCCCAATATACAGAAAAAATAAGCAGAGTCTACTATGATGAAAGGAGGAGCTGGTTGCCCTCCCAGGTGCTCCTTCCAGTTTTTCCTTACTCCTCACCATCTCCACCCCCACAGGCATCCTGTTGCTGAGGGATCTCTCTGGAACCCTGGGTCTTTGGCTTGAAAACCATGATGGTGTCTCACCCAGCTCCCAATACTTGGGCCTTTAAAAATCTTCCTCTATTTGTCGTCAAAAATCCATTGACTTTTTAGAAAGTAACTGAGTTTGGGAAAATTATTTTCTATCTATGAATAACCAGTGTCAAAAATATGGCTCCCTAAGAAGCTGGAGCCAATGAGTTTCCAAATAGGTGAAAACACACCTTGAGATTTCTAACTAGAAATCCAAGAGTAAAACTTTCCCAAATTACTTAAAAAACAAGGATTTTCCTATTTCTGACTGTGCTAGTTGTTTGTTCAAATTTTGGGGGGTTGTTATTTTCAGTACTGTAGAGTTTGATAAATGAAGGAAAGTAGATTCCAATTACAAGTAATTGATCATCAGTATAAGAGAACATTTTTTTCCTAAAAAATCATGTGAAAGAAATTGTTATTAATTGAGCAAAATATGCTGATAGTATCTTTCCCTTATTTTTGTGAAGAGAAATTTAGTGTAGCCTGTCTGCAACTCTTAAGAAATGCAGGAAATATAAGGAAGAATAAAATGATCTCATTAATGGGTCCTTGTTTTAATTATAAAATTTTAAACACTAGTATTAAATAAGGATCTTACATTCTTCATCCTGAATAAGGAGTGCATGAGGGGTCGCATGCAGAGGTAGAATTAGGGTCTCCATGTGGTAAAGGTAAGGGTATATCAGGTGGGACATAATCAGCATTTCAAAAAATCTAATTTTCTTCAGGCACTCCTGACTTGCTCCATGGTTCACATTTTCAATAGAAATGTGCCATGATATCTCATATTTAATTGATTATTCTTGCTTTTGAATTAAAAAAAAATCACCAGGCAAGAACTGAACTGCCTTTGACCGTTTAAGGAAACTACTGGGTCTTACTTTCCTTGTCTATGAAATAAAGCCTCTAAGTTATAATATTTTATATTTCTACTGATTTTGGAAAGCACATGCTGTAAGTAAATTTCTGATCAATGACGCTGCATTGCATGAGTCCAGGTGCCACTTTTTATGTAGAGCACATGGCAACCCAGATTTGATGTCAGTATTTTAATCAATTATGTCTTATTCTCATTGCAATTAATTGGCATGATGGCCAGATTTTACTAAGCATACCGAGTTCAATTTACATACACATAAATCACTAACAAATTCCTTTGGCATTTCAGTATGAGAGATACTAAGCTCTCTCAATAATCTTTAAAATACAATTTCCATTTTGAAAAATAAATTAGCCAGAAACCAAAAATTTTTTAAAAGCATCTACAGTGAGGAAGAGAATGTTATAACATTAATTCATTTCCTAGACTAATAAATATTTTCTTTTTTTTGTTTGGTCAATTCTTTTTCATCTGAAGATAAAGAGCAAAAGTAGAACTTAGAGAAACATTATTCCTTCAGACTTTCCCATAAGTGGTGCCTTCTCCTCAGATTTTCTGTAAAAAAAGGTTTTTTACAGACAGAATCTGGCTATGTTGTCTCTGTTTGAGTGCAGTGGTCAATCACAGCTCATTGCAACCTCAAGCAATCCTCCCACCTCAGCCTCCTCAGTAGTTAGGACTACAGGCATGTGCCACCATGCCCAACTAAGCTCACTTAATTTACTTTTTGTGGAGACAGGGTCTTACTATGTTGCCCAGGCTTGTCTTGAACTCCTAGCCTCAAGCAATCCTCCCACCTCAGTCTTCCAAAGTGCTGAGATTACAGGACTCAGCCACTGTGCCCAGGAATGGATCTTGTTTCTAAATGTCATCCTTCATTGACCAATCTACAGCAGCTACAAGTTACTTTCAACCCTATTACTTTGGTTTAATTTTATTCATAGAATGTATCACTATCCTATGTTTTTGATTATTAATTTATTTATTGTATGTGTCTCTACTAAAATAGACTTCGTGATTGTGGGAACATTGCCTTATTCATGTCAATTGTATTCTCAGTGTTTAGTATAGTATCTAACACACAGCAGAGATGCAGTTGATATTTGTTGAAGAAATGAATAATAGTCCCCTGCCTATCTCAGAAGAGAAGTCGAAGAGTGTACTGATTAAGAATGAATTTATCAGAGAATGACAACCCAGTTTTAGATCCAAGAAGGATTAGCTACATAATTTGAAGAACCTAATACAAAATTAAAATGCAGGACACATTATTCAATATGTATTAATGTTGAGACAGCAATAGTACAGCATTCGTTAGTGTGGACCCATTTAAAGGAAGGGTTCTTTTCAAAGCAACTGCATTGGGTACACAGTCACGAAGCTGGCTGTAAATGATCTTGGGCAAGACGCTGGGGGTGCCACCAAGGATTTTCATTTGTGCACCTGGACAAAAGGGTTTGTTATTAATAATGAATTCTGAGGAATGCTGGTAAAGGAAAGGTTTTTAATTTTTAAAATTTTAAGGCGTTTTGGGGGGCTGTTTTTCAGAAAATCAAGTGATCAGTTTTAGAAATGTTAACTTTTAAAATGTGGAATTTCAAAAGAATTCAAAAGACTTCAAAAGATTACAAAAATTTGGAGTTTCTCTGTATGATGCAGAAGAAACTACTCCCCTTAATGTAGTGCTATCATCCCAATGTGTCTTTTTTGCTTCTCCATGTAACTGTGCATCCAAAACAGAGCATGTATTACGTATTTTCAACCTTATTAATGGATATTACACTGGATAGGTAGTATTGCATTTTTAAGTCTCTCACTATTATATTGCATAAAATGCATCTGAGTTTTGTACGTATTTTTATTTATTTCAACTACAGTATACTATGCCATTGAATAAATGTTATTATTACACTCTTTATAACAGATATTTAAGCAGTTTATTTAAGCAGTTTGCTCTTTATATCACAAAGTGCTACAGGTGTTATTGTATATGTGTTTCTGTGCACCTATGATAGAGTTTCATTAAGAATTATATCTGGATGATAAACTACTGAATTGAAGGATATGGACATTTTCAGCCAGACATGGTATAACTGTTTTTATATGTGCTACATAAACTCATTCTCCTATTAGACTCCAAAGTTGATCATTATTCATACCGTCATCCACGTGATTTTAATTTTGTCAGACTTCTTTTTCTATTACCAGTCAGATGAGTTGGAAAAAATGCTCACTTTATTTTACTCTGCATTTCTCTTATTTCTACTGAGTTGGGCATTGTTTTATATTATTTTCATGAATATTCTATTGTCATTGTCTGTAAATTCCCTGTTTATATCATCTGCTGATCTTTCTATTGGATTGTCCATAGTTTTTTATTAATTTATAAGTACTTTGTTTCTGGATGCTAATTCTTGATAGTTAGATGTATCATGAATAATATCCTGAGTCTATTGCTTTCTTTATTTGTTTTGGATGTCTTTGTCATGAAGATCCAGAAGCAAGTAAAAACCTCGAAAGGCTTGAACATGTATAATATATAATTTTTGTCTACAGCAAGAATTCTAGAGTAGCTATCTTATGGATTTAGTCAACTCTGTGGTTTCCATAATCATCCAGGATCTGGGTTCTTTCCACCTTTCAGCTCAGTCAGCCTCAGTGTTTCTCTTTTGTCCTTCGGCTTGTTCCCTTCTTTCCAATTGGGTGGCTGCCACATGGGCATCAAATACCGACATGGAAAGAACTAGTTGAAAAGCTGCTAGTGTAACATTTTAAAAGCAACAAATCTTTCTGAGGAACACCAATACCTTTCTCAGTCTCACTGGCTACTCAAAAACCAATCGTGTGTGAAAAGAAAGGTAAAAGTCAATGATTAACTTAGTCTTCTATAGGATTTTCTGCTGAGCTGAGAATGGTGTCCTCTGCTTTCAGAGATAAGAAGCTGAATACCACAAGAATTCTGTTAGCAAGGAAGATGGAAAAGATGTCTGCTTTGTAGACAAGGCCATTGGATACTAGGATTTTGTTTATCGTTGGTGCCTACTGTAAATAAATCCCTGGTCAATTATATTTTCTAAGCATGTATTGCTGATTTATACTGATACTGATGATTATATGTTGATCTTTTTACAAAGAAGCCTCCTGAATTTCCTTTTCAACCAAATACCATAATATATTTGTATAGAACATTTATGAATACTGTATATCTGAAGGCAATTTTGTATTTTTCTTTTTATTATTTATTGTCTTTGTTTTATTATATTGTCTAGGACTTTTGATATGATGTAAAGTAATAGCAGTTATAGCATGTTTGTCTTGTTTCTGATTTTAATGGGAACTTTTATTTCGTGAATGGATTCACATACTGGAACTAATTTCAATCTGTGGACATTTCTAAGAGATGTATATCAGACTCATGTATATAAAATTTATAATGGTCATGCACAGAAGAAATTGGCTATCTGGTAAAGCCTTAGGATTTCTACTGGAAGAAGTTTCCAAGCAATTGCTTGTCAACTTCTTGGTAAGAATATTGTAAGAATAGTTCAAGATTACCTCAAAAACAGAACCATCCCATCCCTGGCTTGTACTCACAGGATTAGATATTCCTTTTACTCACAATAATGGGAAGCATCAATACATCTGTTGACAGGTTTATTTATTTATTTTCTTCATTAAGCAAACATTTTAAGAAGTCACTAACTCTGGGATAAACTTTGGGAACTCATTACATATTCTTTGTGGAGATATAAATATGTACACATATTAATAGTTACAGAATTGCACCATAACTGCTACAAAGAGCTATATACAAAGTTTTCAGGGAAAAAATATTGAAAAATACACCCACAAGTAAGGAAACAGAGAATCCGAATCAGTTCACAGAGAATATAACCAGCCTATTATAGCTAATGTGCAGTGAAGAATAGCAGCAGAGTCAAAGGTTGCAAACTGATATTGATGTGAAAAATGACACTTTTGTTCTTCATCAAACCCTCAGGGTCTCTTATTCCATCCAGGTCCCGAGGAAAACGAAGGCTTTCATGTGTCCCAGTAAGTCCAACAACCATTGCTCTGCCTCTTCTTGTTTTTGGTTACCTGTAGTTGCTTTGCTACAATCAGGATTTCAAGTTGGTTGATGCTTCTAAGACAATATCTGAGAGTGTAGCAGACAGAAAAGGAAAGAGGATAGGGGGCTGGGTAAGAAGAAGTGATGTCGTATTGTTGTTTTCTTTCTTCCTTCTGCATCCCAGAACCAGGGAGTTTATCATGAATGCTTTTATAATCCCTGAAACTAATGCTTCAGTAGTAGAATATTAGCTTAGTAAGTAATTAATGAAGAAGCCCTCATGTTCTTGTATTGCTTATAGCATTGAAATCCAGGTAAAAATTTACTATTCTGGCAACCCACAATTACTATTGATACATGCTATCCACATTGTGCCCCATTTACAAAAGGAAAGAAAAGATGCAGACTAAGTCTTGCACTTACAGTTGAAACTCAGCAAGGGTTGATTTCTGAAGGTTTTACATACTGTGAATCCAAGTCCATCTGGACCAAAAGATAAAGCTTTTCATAGATCATGTAAACGAAACACATAGATTACATTCCAGAATTGACATTAAAAGGCTTTTAACAAGTTGGACATGTTCAGTATCATCCAAAGGTTTTCACTACCCTGTGACTCCTTAGAGAATTAAATTACCATCAGAGAACTTCAATAAGCCAGTGTTCAATTAGTACGTTTGTTTGTTTTTCCTCAGTCTTGTCGAAAGGAAGATTAATGTGCATTTTTTCTGCACTCAGTACAGCTTTTCTTAAAAGGAATATGGTGTCTAAATCAAAATTCCATTTAGATGCAGGGAAACTGTGATTTTTTAAAATAGTGTGTGATGATCATTTCACCTTTCCTCCAATCTCCTTCACTCTTAATTTTTTTCCCTTGTAAGCAAACATTTAATCCTGCTTAACCCTCCTTCTGCACCATTCTCCAGTCCTGTGATGCTGAATACTATAATCTTTGAGTTTTACTGTATAGGTGAAAGAAGAAATGATTTCTGCAAAGGTGGAAGTTAAGAGAAAAAAACTGTAGGGTCGTTTTACAAATGGAATCACTAAAAAGTCATGCATCTTGCTGGGTAATAGCACAGAACCTTTAAATCGCAGAAATTAGAGACAGGAGACCTGTCAGGTCACCTTGTCCACCTCCTATAGCAGCTTTATGTATTTTGTGTGAAATGACATGCAGTGAAGCATTTACCGGAGCCCTGGGGAGACTCTAGTCCTTGGTAATACATCTCCCTGTTGAGAAAATGTCATAGAGAACAGTCCAGCTTTTCTTTTGCCTAATTTCACATTGTTCTGCTTTGCTATATCTTTTAAAAATGCAGCCACACATTCTTTTGCTCCCCCATCTTTAAAACCTACAACCTTGTAATATTACATTATTGTCTGTCTTTGTAATTATTTGAGCCAAGCTATGCAATTTGCATCTTAAAATACTATGTTAATCAGTCACCTTTGCACCACGTAGTGATTTTCTAAAGGGTTGTTCATTACACTCCCATCTACCCTGGTCAGAAGCTGTGTTTCTTGTAATTTCATTTTTTTCATGTGTGTTTGCAGAATCAAGGAGTTTGCTCAATTCTTACAGAGAATGAAAGTGGTTCTCAAGCTAGTGACTGGACATCACAATTCCATTAAGATTCAGATAACTCCTACACCCATTACTTATTTTCCTACACAAGTTTCTAGGACACCATCAAGTTCAGTATCTCACAAATCTAACTACTTCCTGGTGTGTCAGGTTGCCCAAGTGAAACCACCTTTGCAAAACTGTGACGGAAAGAGAAATCTGACATGGCTGACTCCATCTTGCTTCTAGGCTCACAGGCTGGCTGTCTTCACTCATTCCTGGGGATAGGCCAAGCTAACTTTGGGAGAAATTTAGTTTATAGTTCAAATGATAATAGCCCCTCCCCAAAACTAAACTGTCCTTGTAAAGCTAATGAAAGACCCCCAAGATAGGAGGATGAGAAGGGCCTGAATTCTACTATGATGTAGGTTTAGCTAAATAATTACCAGACATTATTCAGGAGGTCACAAGATTTGCAAATTCCTCAATTACTCCTGTAAATAACGTCACCGTTGTAGTATAGTAACTAGCCAGACCTGGTGGCCAGAGCCTGTAGTCACAGCTACTCAGGAAGCTGAGGTGGGAGGATTGCTTGCTTGAGCCTGGGAGGTCAAGGCTACAGTGAGCTATGGTTGTGCCACTGCACTGCAGCCTGGGCAACATAGTGAGACACTATCTCAAAATAAATAAATACATACAATCTAAGACAGGGCTTTTGAGATGTCTTTTCAGGCTTTTGCATTTCTGACTACCTAATGATCCCACCCAGATCTGTCACTCAACCAGTCCTGTGGCCCCAACTCAGAAGCAGATCCAGCACAAGAGGACTGTATTCTACATCCCTATTATTGCATCCCCAATCAATCAGCAGCACTCATGCCTTAGCCCTCTGCTTACCGAAGTATCTTAGAAAAACCCCTAAACTATGCGCCTATGGTGAGATTGATTTGAGTAATAACTCCATCTCCCATGTGGAGTGGCTGGCCTCGTGTCAATTAAACTCTTTCTTTACTGCAATGCTATGGTTTCCATGAACTGATTTTGTTTTTGCAGTAGGCAGGAAGAATTCACTGGGAGGTTACACAATTGTATGTCTGAAGAAACCCTGTTTAATACCTCTTGGGCAAAGCATGAGCAAAGCTATATGACTGACTCTTTCTGGATAAGTAATTTTGTTTACGCGTATTTCAAAATGCCATGTATTACACTATCTTCTGGAAGATAAAACTTCACATTTTGCAGATCCAAAAACCCTCTACTTCTCCTAGGCAGGGAAAGGAGACAGAATCTCCACTCAGGTTTTTAGGGTGAACCAAAGTCAACTAAACTTAAAGATCTGATTTTGATTCCAAGATACTGTGTGTTGGAAGGTGGAGATGCTCTTGTAATTATTCCTTCCCCACCCACCACCAGCACCCACAATTCCATTGTGCTGAGCCAGTGGTTGCACTGCTCAGTGTTTAACCTCCTGCTGAGGCATGGACATGCAGTCTTTCTCACAATGCCCCGGGGAAGGGCTGCAACATTTTGATAAGACTTTAATAAAGACTTTTGGACAACCACAGGGACATACACACAGAGAATCAGGCATGCGGATTACAACTTGAATTATTGGAATGGTAGATCACATTCCATGTTAGTTTTTGGCCTGTCTCCATGATATGGTTTGGCTGTGTTCCCACCCAAATGTCATCTTGAATTGTAGCTCCCATAATTCCCATGTGTTGTGGGAGGGACCTGGTGGGAGATAATTGAATCATGGGGGCAATTTCTCTCATACTATTCTCATGGTGGTGAATAAGTCTCACAAAATCTCATGATTTTATAAAGGGCTTCCTCTTTCACTTGACTCTCAATCCCTCTTGCCTGCTGCTGTGTAAGACACGACTTTTGCGCCTTCTTCAATGATTGTGAGGTCTCCCCAGCCACATGGAACGCTGAGTCCATTAAATCTCTCTCTTTTTTTTTTTTTTAAATAATATATTACCCAGTCTCAGGTATGTCTTTATCAGCAGCTTGAGAACAGACTAATATACTCAGAGATTTTTTTCTTTCACCCAGGGCCCAAAGTATAGATATTATGATGCCTCAAATTTAAGACTCTTCTGAACCTGCCTAGTAAGAATAATGCTGAGAGAGGAGTTACTTGTCCTACCCTCTGGAGACTTTACTGAAGCTAGGAGCTGGAACATGCCCATGTATACCAGATGGACAAGGATAGTACGCTTTTATGCATTTTTTTTCTCAGAAGGGATCAGAATATTATTGGGCCAAAAAACAACCTAAAACTCCCCCACGAAACCTGACAAACTTGTCTCAACTTGCATTACTCTATAATGAAAAAATGGGGAATAGGAGGTTGCAGGAGCAGTGGGAGGGAGAGAATGGCTGGTGGGCAGAGAGATAGAGAAGGAAAGAGAATTATGTGTTGAGTACTTACCCTGCAGGCATGTACTTTATGTACATTATCTCATTTACTCATTACCTAAATGATTTCCAGGTAGGTAAATGGAAAACAGTTCTGTCTGACTCCCTGGCTTATACCCTTCCATCTACACCATTTTTCAAAGATATGAGGTTTAATGAGACAATAATGTTGGTAAAGTGTTCTAATTTCCTTTGAGAAAAAAAGCCATAAAATTTTATTGTTATTGTTACTCTTATTATTGAAGCTCAATGAATGCTTTAGTGGTGTCATTGATGTAACTAATATTACGTTCATTTGTTTCACTTAGGGAACTAATGTCTAAAAATAAGAACAAGTAAATTTAGTGGGCTATAGATTCAGCTGGTTATCAAGTGCGACTTTGCAGATAGAGACCTTGAGGACTAACTCAACCCAACAACCAAGGTGGAAGGTGGTCTTGGGGGCAAAAGTGAAAAGTGTAACCAGTAGGTGCTCTTTTTAATGCTTGGCTTTCCCAAGGGGTAAGAAAGGGGTGGATTAAAGGTGAAAGACTTGAAACATTGTATTATCTGTCTATAATTGTTAAGGAATGTAGCAATAATTCCTCCACTTGTTTGTGGAAATAACAATGGGATCAGTTTAGATAATTGCTTCTACAGAAGGGCAGGCATTTTCCCCTTTCTATGAAAGAGTTTATTGTGTTAATTATATAAAACAAAATTATATCAAGGACAGGAAGGTACTGCAAAATGACATGGAGTCATGCATATGTTTAAGCACAAACAGGAATCTTGGCATGATTAATTTTATTTTGCCATCTTAAAAAGTCTTTACAGTGGGAAATAATTCAATTTCCTCCTGAAAGCTACATTATTGCTTAAATAACCATGAACATGAACTGTAATTTAAGAATGAAAGAATGAGAATTCTACCTGCATTTTTACATGACAATTATGTGTTTAATTATCATTTGCCTAAGCTTGGACTTTATTGTGTTATTTTTTTCTGGCATGTGCTACATTTAAAGAAATGTAGAATTCTGCACTTTACTCAGACCTGAGCCCCAATTAAAGCAGAAAGGAATGTCCATGTGATCTGCTTTCTTGTTTTCAGAGAAGAAAACTGAGACCTAAAGAAAACAAGGGCCTCAGTTGAGAACTTGCAGTTGGTTAACAGTGCTTGAAATTTAATCTAGGTCCTATTCCACTACTACATTTGTCCATTTCATTTATAATGAATTTGTGTAGACAAGTCTTTCTGTTAATTTACTTTCCCTTGAATTTGTCTCATCTCTTTCCCAAAAGGGCAATGCAGAATGAAGACAAGGACTCCTTTGGTATCTATTGCTAAGAATAGGGAAGGTGGAAAGCATCTGGTTGCCTCTGCAACTCTTCTCTGTGTCCTTGTGTGTGGCACCACTGTGTGACAGCAAAACTAAGCCAATGCCTTTCATCGAGGCAACTGGGGATAAAAATCTCATTGATTGATGCAAAATAAACAAGCACAACAAGCACAAATTATTCCTTCGTTGTAATCCATGAAGTATTTCCCTACCACATCTCCTCTTTTCCTTGCCTAATCTTGCTTTTCTACGGAAGATGTTCAGCACTGAGAGTTGGGGAAAACAGGAGGGAAAATATAGGAAATGGTTAGGAGAAAGGAAAGATTGACCCTGGGAAGCGATTTTTAAGCCTGTCTGGAAATGGTTGGCATCTCAGGCTAGATATAAATTCATTCTCTTGAGTTCATAGCACTAGCTTTTCATTTTCTGGAAGTCACACTTCTTCAGGGGAATAAAAAATGTCTCCAAGTTTGGTAATCTCACTTTTTCCATGGAAAAAAATTCTCATTATCACCTCCTCTCCACACTCCTAACCAACTTCCCAGGAATCTTGTTCTCTTTAATCAACCTACTTCCTGTAATTGAAAAAAAAAATGAAGGAAATCTTTTTATTTGGCCAGCTTATAATTTAGTTTATATAGAAAAACATTTTATTTTTTAAGCTAAAACTGTAATACAGTATCAAATAGAGAGTAGGTGCTAAACTATCTGATGAGTGAGTGGATTGTTTGGATGATGAGTTTGGTAATCATTTTTTTATTACCTACACTGGTCAACCTTTTTAGGAGGGGGAGACAGATAGTTACTGTGATAAGAGTTTGCTGTAGTTCAATGGAAGAGACATACAGGTAAACGATAAAAACAGTGTAACATGATAAATGTCATTAAGAGATAGGAACAAAGCACTGTGGAATCTTTGAGAAGAGCAGGAGAAATTCTCTTGGGGTGCCAGGAAAAGCTTGTAGCAATGTTAGCATTTGAGTTGGACCTTAAAAGATGATTAAGACTGTCCTAGGAATATAAAAATGGACAAAAGTGGAAAAAAAGAATCTTTCAAGCTTATGCAAAGACTTGGAGGCTACAGAAACCTAACATGTTTGATGAACACTTAGAAATATTAGAAATTTGGTGTGGCAGAAGCCTTGAGGGAAGTGGCAGGAGATGGTGTATGCTGGAACCAGAGTCTGGAAAGTCTTGCATGTCAACCTGGGGAGGTTGGATTTTATTTTCTGGGCAGTAGGCAACCAAGAGAGGCTTTAAACCTGGGAAGTTACATGCTTGCTTTTTTCTTTTTAAGAAAGAAACCTAGGGATGATATCTATAAGGGTCTTGTCTCAGAAACCAGTTAGGGAGTAATTGTAATAGTTCAAGTGAGATGTCTTATTCAGTTTAGCCTACTCTCACAATGTACCATAAACTGAGTCATTTATAAATAACATAAATTTATTTTTCATTTATTTCCAGGGCATCAGCATGGACATATTCTGTTGAGGGCTGTCATCCTCTTTAATGACTACTGACTTTTGTTGTGTCCTCACATGGCAGAAAGAGTACAAGAGAGCTCTCTGGCCTCTTCCTGTAAGGGCATAATAATCTCATTTGTGAGGGACCTGCCCTGGTGACCTAATTACTTCCTAAATGCACCACCTCCAAATATTATCACAGTGGGATTAGGGGCTCAATATATGAATTTGGGGGCACACGAACATTCAGTTCATTGCAGGTAAAATGAAGATTTTCAGAGGCAGTGGAGACAAGGAGTAGAGGTCCCTAATGCAGACTCAACAGATTTCGGTGACTGAGTGAGAGGGGAGTTAACAGTAGAACTGAGGTTCTTGTAGTGGGAAGTCATTAAATTAACTTGAGAACATAAAATACAGACAAGGTTTTCACTTATTCAACACACTTTTCATTAAATATCCTTCATGTGTCAATACCTACTTAGGAACCTTACGAAAGAGAAATATTTCCTACCGTTACAGAACACACCGTTTGGTGGGGCTATACAGATTTGAAAGTTAATTATGTTGTGGTAACTACAATGATGGCTAAAAATGGCCAACATTTATAGTGATTATTATGTGCTTGACACTATTCTAAATATTTTACATGAACTACTTTTAATCTTGAAAACACTCTTAAAAAGGAGAAGCTATTATGATTCTTACTACACATGTGAGAAACTGAAGCACAAGGAGGTTAGGTAATTTGTCCAAAGTCATGCAACTGGCAATGCAAGAGCCAATATTTAAGCCCGAGCAATATGACTCCAGAGTCCACACCAGTGAACACAAAACAGAATTCCTCTGTGATAGAAGTATGTGTAGAATAGTGTGTGTGTTATGAATTTTGTTGTCAATATTAAGTTGGAGCTGTACAATCTCAAAGTTTACTGTTCCAGTAAACAATTAGAAATTTTGGCTTATAGGTTGGAAAACAGTTGAAAGCTAAAGGCATAGTTGAAATCTGCATATAATAAAAGCTATGGGAGTATATTTGCAAGGGTGAGCATTTTTTCCACAATTAGAAAGTCATAGTTCTGGGATCCCCAACATATAAGGGATGTACAAAGAACATGAAAGCGCAGGAATGACCAGATGATTGCTAGGTGATGTCGACAGTGGAATATATAGATTTATAGAATATCAGAATTAGAGTTTCTAGAAAGAGGGAGATACAATGAACAGTGCCAAGTGCTGTAGGACTGAATGTAGATGAATATAGATGGTTGAATTTAGCAATTGGAAGGTTATTGTTGGTTTTAATGAGAACAATTTTTGTTGTCTGATAGTAAATGTAGCCACATTTAAGAGGCTGAGAATGAAAGGTCATGCAAAGAGGGAATGACATTTTTTGTTTGAAGAAAGTAGTTTCCAGAACAAAGGTAGTAATGTCTGTCGATGCCAGATTATCAAACAGAATTTGGAAATAGTGTGGAGGAGGAAGGAAACAGAGAGATCATTTGCAACGACCATTCTTACAAAACAGCTGAGGGAAAAATTTAGCCCACAAAAGAAGGTGGTCAATCACAGTGCTTATTACTGAACTTCAATTTCATTATGTAGCAATTCAAGAATGTATCCATAATATACCTTTATTCAATCACTCATTCATTTGTTTGTTTAATAACCTTTAAGCACTTGGGAAGCACTGTTCATGTAGACTGTATGCATGCACAAGTATTGGCATGTATTCAGGGGAATGGAGGAGGAAAGGGGTGGTAGGGAAGACAGTTGACCTGAAAGCTTGCCTGGCATGATGACCAACATTATAAAGCCAGGGAGAGCCCAGCAGTCCTGTTGGTTAAACTGTGTGAAGTGCAATGGGCCTAGAGTATTTGGGGGTTGGTAGGTCATATTGTTATTACTGACAAAAGACAAGAAAGCCACAATCAAGAGCTGAGAATAAGAATGTAGTTTTGTATTACATTTTATTTCTTACAATTTAAAAACTGTATGTTTACATTAAAAAGTAAAAAATAACAGCTAGCAATACTAATATCACTTTCTGTTTGTCTCTTTGAAAATATGCTGAATCATCATATTGATGAATGCAGAATGCATATTCCATACAGAGATTATTTTGTTAGCAAATTTTCTTTTTTTCAAGCTAATATGTTAATGTTTTATATTTTTTATTCTTTTTGTAATTGATAACAGCTGTCTATCATGCATGAAGATGGCATTGACTGAATATTGTTTCCCATGCAAAGCTATTGATAGAGATGGTTCAAGGAATAGCAGAATTCTCTTTGGATCTTGACTCAGCTCATGTAATATAATTACTTCTAAAACAAATTTACTCTCATGCACCAGAGAAACAGACTAAATTATAATAAAAATAGATCTATGAACCCACCATAATAATCATTTCTCAGGGATGACAGTTGAAAAGGTTATTTTTAATGTCATAAGAAAAAGTGGAATGAATGGGAGTAGGAAAAGGCTAGGCAAGAAGAAGAAGGGAGAAGTGATGAACAGAACATACTGGCAAGAGGAGCTGCAGAATGAGAACCTGTGTTATAACTGGCTTCAGGAGTGCATATTTGAATAAACACAGACTACATATTTCGTTTCTGGTTTTCCTATTATGGCAGATGGTATATAAAGTGTTGATTTGGTGCAGATTAAAACTTGAGACACCAAACATCATTGTTTCATTTTCCTGTGATGCCCCTTGCCCCATAAAGAAAGAAAACATAACTGTTCGTTCATTTGCTGTAGGACAATCAGTACACACACACACACACACAGAGAATTAATACAGACTTTTTAGCTTCTGATGTAAAATGTGTATGTATGTGTGTGGTTGAGAAATGGGAAGCTTCCCTGAGAAATATGGGGGGGAAGGGAAACTGACCTGTTGTTTAATGGAGGTCATTTTACAAGCTGACTTCAACGGCCTCTGTTCTTACTTGGATATGGGAAAGAAGGTGTTTCAAGGTACACCACCCATGCTTCGCGAGAAGTTATCACAGAATTTGGGACATATGTCCCTGTGATTTGGGGAGCACATGACAGATGGTAACTCTAGACAGGTTGGTTTGTTGGTAACTGAGTAAGGAGGCCACACTGGGAGCCAGTCACAGCTGCACCAATGATGGATGACAGAGGGAGATGTCTTGAGATGATCCCACTCAGAGTGAGGGGAATGCTTCAAAAGGAGCCTGGAAACAGATTTTCAGATGCAGAACTGAAAGGTTGTGGGCTGTTATAAGCTGTCAGCCAGCCTGAAGGGGGCATTTCCACCTCCAGGAAACTGTAATGAGAGATCCCAACTGATGACAGACATTCCTGAGAAATCCACAAAAGCACCTTATGAGAGAAAGAGCCAGAAGACCAAATTAAAATCCTTCCAGTCTCTTAGCACCTTTGCTGTGCCCTACCCTCTCCCTGCCACCCCAATTTACTCATTCTGAAGGCGCCAGAAACTAAAGCAGGTAAGGAAGAAACAACAAGCCAGTACCTTCCACCTGAGACAGGTCCAGGCTGAGGAGTGCAGATGTTTTTAATTGGCAGCAAGTTGAGTTTTAATGTTGGACTTTGCTGGTCATGTTAATAATTCTTTATTATGCAGTAGCTAGTGTTAACGGGAATGGTAAGTAAAAACTCAATTGCTTTCCGTTAGTATCCTACCAAGTCAATTTCGTTCTATAAGACAGTAAGTCAGTATTCTATGATATCACTGAGTACCTTATCTTACTGATGTCTAAAAGATAAAGAGTGATACAATGGAAAGGTCTTTCAAATTATTTAAAAGCAAAAGAGACAGAGATGGGAGTTTGAGTGTCAGATCTCTTTATTGGCAATGATGCCTCTCTAAGCCTTAATTTTCTCATATGCAAAGCGGAATCATAATTGCCTATTTCACTGAGCTTCTTTAATTCCTAGTTTTTAGATTATATTTGTTATTTAATGTACGAAAATGTGTGAGAAAAATATGTATTTCTCTCTGTGATGCCATTTTCAGTTGTAAGTCTTCAGTTCTCAGGTCTTATACATTAATCTCACTTGTAGTCCCTCTCTGTGCCCTCTCTATCTGTGAATCTATTTTATTTGTGTTTAGTGAAATTGAACCATATTTCTTCATTGTGCCCTCCTTCTGCATGAGCCATCTTTGATTTATTTGAGTTCCTAAGTTTAAAAAACTATAACAACTTAGTCATTTAACAGACATTCTCAAAATGATGACAAATGGTATGTGTATATATAGTAATATGTGTGTGTGTGTGTATATATATATATATATATATAATTTTATTAATTTCCAAACTACTGGTGTCATATCCATCTATCTCCAGACATCTCTTCCCTCCCCTCAACCTCCGCTCTTTCTCTCTCTTTCTTCCTGCCCCTCTCTCTCTCTTTGTCCTTCTGGACCCTTGACCCCTTCAATATTTAATATCACCTCCAAAATGATAATTAAAAGGTGATTTGGAAAAATTTGCTTTCCTCAGTCTCTTCACCTACTTATTTTCACCAAATTCTCTTTTTTCTCCTCCTTTGAAATGATTCTGTAATCTGTCTACCCTCTCACCTCACGGTGCTACTTCTTTATATTTTACCTAAATTATTACCTAAAATCATAATATACATGCTCATCTCCAGGTTTACACACTCCAATCTGTATGGCTGACTGTTAAATTTCTAGAGTGCATACTTGATTCTCTCATTTCCTGACTTAAAATCTTCATATTTTTCTGCATTATATTTAGGAAGATTTCCAACTTCTGTCCTAGCATAGCACTTGAAGCTGTTTATAATCTGCCTTGCCTGTGCCATCTCTGGTGCTCTCTACTCCTGTCAGACTGTTTTGCGGCTGTTTTCCACGCATGCCCTGAAGCTTCATACCTCTCAGTTTGTGCTCATACTGTTCCTTCTGCCCAGGTTACTCCTTCCATTCTTATCTAGTTGTCAAATCTTGTTCCTCACATTCTGCTCAAATGTCAAATATTAAATACTCTTTCTATGCAGCTTTTCACAGAGTTCTAAGCAAAATTGTTATTAATCACCCACACTGCGCTTCCCTCCACTCTCCCACTCCTCATTTTTTTTTTAGTTAGTAGTCCTTGTGATCCCCCAGAGATAATCAGGGCCTAAGAGCTGAAAATAAGTTCTTTCATACTTCTAAACTCTTATAGGCAAGGCAAAAGCCAAATGTTAATTACTGAAGTGGGTAGTAATGTGTTTTTAGAGTTCAGTACATATCAGACAAATGTATGCACGAGGCTTTTACATGCATGAAGAAAACTTAATTGCAACATTATGCTGTAATTTTCCTGAAGAAAGAGACTAGCTTTATTCATTGTAGGTTCTTTGATGTCTAGAACTGTGCTTGGCCCGGCAGATGCTCAAGATCTCTTTGTTGACCTGCAAAATAAATTAATGAATGAAGAAACAACTCTGTAAGAAATGGACTAGAATGATATCCATAGCACAAATAAGGAGCACAAAGCAAATGAAGTCAAGTGATTTGGTTGTTACACCTAAAATATGTGGTAGTTGAAAGCATATGTGCTAACACACTATAGTCAATGCTTTTAAAACATTAATACAACACTGCTCTATCCAGTTGGACTGGGAAATGGCAATTGTTTCGAAGCGAACTTTGGAAAGGTGGCAGCACAGAAATTAATCCCTACACAAAGTCAAACAAAAAGCAAACAATAAAAGACACTACCACAACCACCAGGACCACCACTTTAATCTGATATGAGATTTAAATGCTACAAGGAGTTTTAAATGAATGTAATTATTACCAGTAGAAATTGAAAATTAGAAGCGTAAGTAGGATTTCAGAACCTAGTCCCCGACACCCCATCCTCCACTTCAATCCACACATATACCAAGGGATGGTGCTTTAATATCCAGAGCATGCTGACCACGGTCTATTGCCAGTTAAGGCTGGGCTTTATCATGGAAGCAGTTGTTGTTCTTTCTATTGCAATCAAAAATATTGAGTTGTATTTTAGACACATAGAATAAATAAATAAATAAAAAAAAAGATATATTTAACTATGTCTTCAAATATTTCACTCTGTTATATCCCTCATATACTAGGATTTCCAAAATGACTGGTAGAAATCCTGCTTTAAAAATCTTATCTTAAAAAAGTAGAGCCTATCTCTCATTATTAGAGGTATTTAAAGTTTACAAAGTTATGTGCTATGGGAAAGAGATTTGTTTTAAATTTATTAGAAGATGAGAAGTCTAGTTAATTTTCAGTAAAGTGCTCTCAGTGAAAAGCTAAAGTAATAAGAGATAATAAACTGTTTAGATACTGAAACTTCCAAAAATTTTTGAGAGACGCCAATTTTGCCATTCTCCTTTTAACTCACTTGTGCCTTCAATGCCATAGAGAAATGTTTAAGAACCCAGCTCCAGACCCAAGCTGCCTTAGTTCAAGTTATGGGTCATACACACAATAACTGCAGTATCTTGGGCAAGTTACTTAATCTCTTTCTGCCTCAGTTTACACATTTGTGTGGAGGTAATAGTAGAACGTCCCAATGTCATTATAAGGATTCAATAAGTTAGAATCCAAAACAGTGAGAATATTGCCTGTCATGTGAAACCAGCTAATACATTAGTTGTTATTATTTGTGAAGAAGGAAAATTGAGCCAAAAAAATGTAGTTCTGATGACGATCTAGATCCCAATGTCTTCTTTTACCCATTCAGATTTGATTAAGTGTTAATAAGTGAAGTGTGAGCCTATTAGCAAGACACTGTGGAGGGCAGTGGGCATGGAAGAATGAATAAGGAATGGGCTTTGGCCTCAAATGACAAACCATACAGACTCAACAACCTGTAATAACATGCACACTCAAAGCGGATGTGTTTTAAATTGTTTGTAAAAGCCCCCGTGAAATTCTATCAGCTGACATGAAAATAGCATTCCATTAATTTTGATAGAATTCATCTCTTTCCTCCCCGCTTCACAACAGGCATTGTAATGGAGAGAGCAGACACTTATCCCTCCTATCTACATTCTTCCTTATTTCACATCTGTAGAAAGAGGGGGCACTTAGGCAGATCTCTGAATAATGACTCTGAAAGTACATATGAAATAGTCCTAAAATAAAATCAAAGCTTTTGTTAATTCAGAACAAAAGGTAGTTGTTTCTGTAAACTTCCAGCAAAGCAGGTTGGTAAGCAGATAATCTCTTCTACCCAATGCCATCAATATGGCCATTTAAACTTGGAAAGATTTATGGGTATGGTGTCTTCCCATTTGAGAATGCTATAATTTACTTTTTTGCATTTGTAAGACTAGCCCAACCTGGTGAAAACACCACTATGATTATCTCAATAGTGCTGAGTCAGATTAGGCTTTTTGGTAAGGGCTCTTGGAGTCTGTCAAAGGAGTGACTTTCTCTTACATGACAGCACAGAGGTAGAATTTGGTGCTTTGAGTCCTAGTTATAGGATTTTTAAAAATTATTTATTTTTATTTTTTAGAGATGTGGTTATGCTAGGTTGGCCAAGCTGGCCTCGAACTCCTGGCCTCAAGCAATCCTCACACCTTGGCCTCCCAAAGTGCTAAGATTAAAAGCGTGAGTCACCGTGCCCAGCCCCAAGGCACAGAGTTTTAATAATGTTGTGTGTTCTTCTGTAATGGGACAGCACTTGAGAAGTTTTCATGTGAGCATGAATGAGAAACTTGGAACTGTAATATTGGTAAGTGACATATATTTTTACAGATCATACCATGTTTTTCACGTTGTACTTAAGATATTGTATATTAGACCTGCTTTTGCCTAAATGTTATCTCCCCCTCTCTACATCAGTGGAATTATTATTATTTTAGCACTCTACGACATTGTAATTTATATAATATCATAATTGTTGTGCATTTCTGTAAGTTTTAAACTTGACTTCTTTGCAGAATAGGGACAAAGGGGACACTAAAGCAAAATACACTAAGGGCATCCTAAATTCTCCTTCACCCTCAAAATAGTATAATCATCCATCAGTTCTCCATAAAAATTCATTCAGCAGAACAGGGAGAAGTCTGGCATTTCATATTTAGCTACTGCTGAGAATATGCTAAAAGCTTTTTCTCAGACACACTGTCATTTCTAAAAATGTCAGGCTTGCAGACATGACATGCTCCAGAAACTCACTTTAATTTGAATAATAACTAAGAGCCTGTCACATGCTAAGTCATTGGAACTATTTCCTACTCAGTTCTGCAGTAAAGAAAACAACAAGCTCTTCGCAAGCCTATTCTGTTTTCCTTCCCACCTCCCACCAAGAAAGCATTGTTTTTTCTATCACACAAAAAAAGTTGTGAGTATTTTAGGTCTCCTATGAGACATTATTGTGTGTTGTCTTATTCCAATTGTTATAGGCTTCTTCTGCCTTATTCCTTAATAGCAGCTTCTTATTAAATACATAATTTTGTGTCTCTCTTCTGAGAAAGTATGAAATTACTGTATTAATATTTGTTTTATGAAGGAAAACAAGATATCAAGGAGAGACTGTGCTAGCATTTCATGTGGGTAATGTGCAGAATCTTATGTGTGTTCATCAACTGCCATGAAGGTTTGATATTTCTTTCTTATGGATTCTGGGAAACACTGTCTTGAAGATAAGATAGCCCATCTTTTAGGAAATGAGAACTCAATAAGGAACAACATTGATTCGAGTTCATGTATCTGGGAATTATAAGGCTTTATGTCCTTCATTAAACATGGTCAGCGAGGGCCCAGATACTCCTGAGTTACAGGCAATTATATATGAGTGGTTTCATTTACCACAAAACAGTAGGTGGCTTGTAGTTTAGGAATGCTTCCTTGATATTCGATGTCAAATCCTCATTTAAATTCCTTCGGTGTCTTCAGTGACTACCTAGGCAGCTTCTTCTACTCCCTTGACTGTAAGCGGAGCCTGGTTCTTGGGAAAAAAGTGAACTACCACAGACAGGGTAGATGTTAGTGGCATGGCAGATGGTATTCATAGACTCAACAGTCATTTTCAGAAGGCACTTGGAAGGATACTGGTGTGGCCAATGAGATATTATAACCCCGTAGTTTGAATCTAGGGTGAGCAATGCAAAGGACTGGGGAGAGGGGAGATGCTATTTCAGGGACAGTGAGTGACAGCAACAGACCCCCTGAGGTAGCGGGGAGATATGCCCCCTATTCCCCATTTTATAATATTTGGAAGGAAGTCACTATACCTAGTTCATGTTTTAGGAGTGAGGAATTATATTACACCTCATTAAGGTGGAGTATCTACATAAATTATTTGGAATATGTCTGCACAGGAGATGTCTCTATTCTCCCTTATTTTTTCTTTTTGTTTGCTTATGGAATCAAGGAAATTTATTTTACACTTTGGGTTATAATCTAATATCACTTTATTTTGTTCAAATGATTGTAACTGTGGTCATTGGGAGTTCTGCACTTGTCTCATCGTGTATATCTTCTGTCCCAACCCTAAAATCAGTCATTCCTCTAATGATCTCTGGATCCTTATATTGGAGAATGAGAAACTAAAATCTGGGTGCTAATGTGTGTTCACTGTTATTGGATTTTTTTCCTAGGGTTTCAAGATGACAGAGTAAAGAAAAATATATTTATACTAACCCATATATATACACACATCTATAAATATTTCTATATTTAACTGCTATAGTCTGAACATTCATGCTTCCTAAAAATTCATGTTTTAATCTAATCATCAATGTGCTGATACTAGAAAGCGGAGACTTTTGTGAGGTGATTAGATCACAATGGAAGAGGCCTTATACATGGGATTAGTGTCATTATTAAAAAGGTCCCAGAGGCCTGCCTTGTCCCTTCTACCAGGTGAGAATGCATCAAGAAGACATCTTCTATGAACCAGGAAGTGGGCCTCACCAGACACAAAATCCACTGTGGCCTTGATCTTGGACTTCCTATCCTCCAGAACTGTGAGAAATAAATTGCTGTTGTTTATAAGCTACTTGGTTTATGACAATTTGTTATACCAGCCTGAACTCACTGACTGTAACTACCTGTGTCTGTATTAATCTAAATGAGTTTTCCCACTGATATCCCCAACTCTAATCCACTACCACATGGAGCATTCTAGCCTGTTCTCCTTGAAAGTGTGTGTATGTGTGTGTGTGTGTGTGTGTGTATAAAACATGAATTCATGTATATATAAAACATGAATATGCATATATTCATGTTTTAGGATATATGTATGTATATAGTGTTTTCAGATTTTTAAATCTCTACCCTCATGGAAAATAACTTTATCAGCTAAAACACAGTGCTTATGTACATTTCCTTTTGACTTTTTAGTCACAATCTCCACTCATTTTCAGTTACTTAGTGACTCAAGACACTTTTCTTCACTCTATTCAGTGAGGATATGTCATAAATGGGTAATACAGTTTTATTCTTTTGTCACATTTTTCATTCTACCTTGGAAAACCCCAATATCCTAATGATGGTTTTTCATATGTTAAGTTTTATCCTTTGTGCTGTAATCTTCTGTGTGCTTTGATAAATGTAGAGTTCCATGAATCCACCATTAAAGTATCAAAATAAAACACAAAATAGTTTCACAACTCTAAACAATGTTATAAGTTCTTCTATTCAACACTTCCTCCCCAAACTCCTAAGAAAAAATTGCCTCTATAACTTTTCCTTTCTAGGATGTCATAAAAATGGAATCATATATTGTGTAGCCCTTTCAGACTGGCCTTTTAATGTCTTATTTATGTAAGATGTATCTAGGCTTTTACATGACTTGATAGTTAATTCCCTTTTTTCCCCTGAATTGTATTCCATTATATGAATACAACCAGTCTATTTATCCACTTACCTATTAAAGGATTACTTCCAGTTTTTGGTAACTATGAATAAAGCTGCTATAAACACTTATATTCAGTATTCTTTGTGGACATAAATCTTCAAATCAGTTGGGTAAATGCCTATGAGTGTGATTTCAGAGTCATATAATAAGACTATTTTGCTTTGGAAAAAAAAAAAAACTGCCAAATTATCTTACAAAGTGACTGCAGAATGCTACTTTCCCACAAGCAATGACAGTCTTTTCCTTTTTTCCATATCATTGCCAGAAATTGTTATGTCAGTTATTTAGGATTTTAGCTATTCTAATAAATATACATTAATAGGGTTTCAATTTGCAATTCTCTAATGGCATGATGTTGAGCATCTTTTCATATGCTTTTTTTGATACCTGTATACATTTTTTGATGAGGTGCCTATTTCAAATTTTTTTACCACTTTTTAATCAGTTTATTTGTTTTCTTATGTAATTGTAAGAGTTTTCCCCTCTATTTTAGATACTCACACTTTATAAAATATGTACTTTGCAAGTATTTTCTGAGTCCTCACTGTATTTTTTATTTTCTTAACAATGCCATTCCCAGTGCAAATATTTTTTAATGTAATGAAGTTCAACCTACCAATTATTTTCATGGATTGTGATATTGGTGATATAACTAAAAACTCATCATCCAATCCAAGATTGTGTATTTTCTTCTGTGTTTTCTTTCAAAAGATATATAGTTTTTGTATTTTTCTTTGGGTTAATAATTCATTTTGAGTGAATTTTAGTGTAATGTGTATTGTCTACATTTAGGTCATTTTTTTCCGCTTTGGCATATGGATTTCCAATTGCTGCAGGACCATTTATTGAAAATATTACCTACTCTTACCTGGGTGTTCATTGTCAAAATCCAGTTTATTGTGTTTGGGTGGGCCTATCTCTAGGTTACCTATTCTCTTACACTGATGTTTGTGTCTATTCTCTCACCAATTACTGTCACTTTAAAATAAGTCTTGAAATCAGTTAGTCTGAGTTTTCCTCTGGCTTTTTTTTCTCCTTCTATATTGCGTATGGCATTCTAGGTCTCTTGACTTTTCATATACATTTTGCAATCAGTTTGATGATATCTAAAAATTACCGTGCTGGGACTTTGTAATTAAATTAAGTGTATACTTCAAGTTGGGAAAAAAATGACATCTTAACAATATAGAATCTTCCAATCCATGAACATAGAAAATCTCTCCGTCATTTAGTCTACTCATTTCATCAATGTCTTGTAGTTTTCTATATACAGGAACTATACATATATGTTTGATTTGTATCTAAGTATTTCTTGGTGCTACTGTACATTTTTTAAAATTTCAAATTCCAATTGTTCATTGCTAGTATGTAAGAAAACAATTACCTTTTGCATATTGGTTGTGTATCCTCTAACCTTGTTATGCTTGACTATTAGCTCCAAGAGTGTGTGTATGTGTGTGTGTACGTATAAATCCATCTGTGAATATAGACAGTTTTATTACTTCCTTTCCAGTACATATACATTTTATTTACTTATGTTTTATTGCATTAACTAGAACTTGACAGTACAATGTCAGATAGAACTAGTGAGAGATTATGTCCTTGCCCTGTTCCTGATCTTGGGAGAAAATGTATTATCTCTCACCATTAAGAATGATATTAGCTGCAATTTTTAATAAAAATAATTTATCAAGTTGAGGAGGTTCCCCTTCTGTTCCGACTTTGCTGACAGATTTTATCATGAATGGGTGTTGGAGTTTGTTTTTCTGTCAGTTGATATAATGTTGTGATTTAATTATTTAAGGCTTCTGATTTGGTGGATGACATTGATTAGTTTTCAGATGTCTTTTTTTACTTGGAATAAATGCTACTTTGGGATGATACATATTTTTTAATATATTAATATGTAGTTTTGATTTAAAATATTTTGTCACATATTTTTGCATTATATTCATGAAAGATATTGGTCTGTAGTTTTCTTTTCTTGTAATGTCTCTATCTGTTTTGGGTATCAGATAAAAAATTTGAGCTAGAAAGTGTCTTTCTTTACTTTGGGATTCTCTAAGTCTTCCTTAAAGAGCTCTTGCAGCTCTTTCAGGTAGAATTGTATTGAGCCTGGCTTTAAAATGTGGTAAAATGTGGAGGTAAAATGTGGGGGATGGTAGTAGTTTCATAGTTTTAGGTCTTAGATTTAAGTCTTTAATCCATTTTCATTTGATTTTTATATATGGTGAGAGATAGGGGTCTAGTTTCATTCTTCTGCATGTGGATTTCTGATTTTCCCAGGACCATTTATTAAAAAGACTGTGCTTTCTGCAATGGATGTTTTTGGCCCCTTTGTCAAAGATGAGTTCACTGTACATGTATGGATTTGTTTCTGGGTTCTCTGTTCTGTTTCATTGGTCTATGTGTCTGTTTTTATGCTAGTGTCACGCTGTATTGATTACCATAGCTCTGCAGTATAATTTGAAGTCAGGTAATCTGGTTCCTCCAATTTTGTCCTTTTTGCTCAGTATAGTTTTTTTTCTATTTTGTGTGGCTTAATTTCTATCTCACAAACTGTGGTTTCTCCAACATTTTAATGGGCTTTGAAGCATAATTATTCTCAATCTGTGAGGAATCTGTCATGTCATTGTCATGAGGGCTTTACAGCTCTTGTTTTTAATGATATAATTGTGCACTAAGAACTTTTCTTTCCCAAAAGAGTTACAAGAGAACAGAAAGTAGAATGAATCCATCTCTAGATCATCACCTTGTTCTGGCGGTGATCCAGGGGGCACCACATTTATTTTCATTTAGAGATAACCAAACACAATGAGGACATACACACTGTTGTCCTTTTTTTGGGGGACCTGACTCAGATGCTTCCTTTTTTTCCTGTTTGTAAGCTGTGGTATTCAGGAGAACTTGATATTGACCCAACACTCACAGTTATGGTTCATTGCCAAGAGTGGGCTGACTAGAGTACATATTTTCCACATGTTTTCGACTGAATCTGACAATCCTGGTGCATGTGATTCTTCCTGCTCTGAAAACAAAATTCCTTCATCATGACTGTCTTTTCTTTCTCCCCGTGTGTCCATTGCCTTTCTACTATTTTCACTGGTCTTATTATCTTTCCCCTGCTGTTAAGTCATGTTTTGACTTTAGAGGTTTCTCCATTTGGGAGAGAGACATCGCTGTGTGATGGATGCAAACACTCCAAGGCCACCTTAGATCATTTTCTTTTTTCTTTTTTAGAGAGGAAGTCTTCAAAAACATAAATGTTGCTGTTGAATTTGTTCCTTAAGATCGCTAAATTAGAGAAGATCTACTTTGCCATTTGTAAACCTGTGTTCTTCATATCATTTCAAATGAATTGTAAAGCTCCCGCTTGTATTGGCCGTGTGTGTTTATTATAAGCTTCAGCTTGTATTGGCTCTGTGTGTGTGTATTATTTTGATGTAGAGGTCATGTGTCTCGCAGAAAAATACCATGGCCATATCTGAAATGAGTTTAACTGTGTGTAATTGTAATGGTTTCAGCCTGATGTATGTGGAAACAGAGAAAGAAGCAACTACGTGATTTAGTCTCAGTTCAGTACCCTTAGCTCTCCCATGTGACTTCACGTCTTTTAAGTCTTGTTCCATTTGATAGTTGGGAGCATGAAATTCTGCTCAGTAGAACTTTAACATAAAGCTTTGACCTCTGTTACAAGGTATTTATGTTGTATGTGAATGTGGGATCTCAAAGTAAGTTTTAAAGAGTAGGAGAAAGAAGAACTAGGAAGGCATGTGGGCCTGAGGTGGGTAGTGGTGGCATTACTAGGAGGAAAAGATGAGATGATAAAAGGAAATCTGGGGACTATAAATGCATTACCGTTTATTTTGTAGCATTGCATGGATCTTCACCTCTCCTGAAATCATGTTTGTCATCTGGCAAAATTTCTCTCTTCACACTTCCAGTTTAAAAAATAAAAGAAAATGATCCAGCCATCCCACTATTGGGTATATACCCAAAGGATTATGAATCATGCTGCTATAAAGACACATGTATACGTATGCTTATTGTGGCACTATTCACAATAGCAAAGACTTGGAACCAACCCAAACGTCCATCAATGACAGACTGGATTAAGAAAATGTGGCACATATACACCGTGGAATACTATGCAGCCATAAAAAGGATGAGTTCGTGTCCTTTGTAGGGACATGGATGCAGCTGGAAACCACCATTCTCAGCAAACTATCACAAGAACAGAAAACCAAACACCACATGTTCTCACTCATAGGTGGGAATTGAACAATGAGATCACTTGGACACAGGAAGCGGAACATCACACACTGGGGCCTGTTGTGGGGTAGGGGAAGTGGGGGAGGGATAGCATTAGGAGATATACCTAACGTGAATGACGAGTTAATGGGTGCAGCACACCAACATGGCACATGTATACATATGTAACAAACCTGCACGTTGTGCACATGTACCCTAGAACATATAGTATAATAAAAATAAATAAATAAATAAATAAAAATAAAAATCCTTAAAAAATAAATAAAAGAAAAGTAAAAAATAAAGTTGCTATAAGGCATCTCTAAAATCCATTTCTAAAAGTGAGGTTATTTATTTTAAAGAAAGAAGAAGAGAGTTACATGTATAAGTGGATAGGAAATCTTAAATATATTCAGAACTGTACTGATAATTAAACTTGAGTGTAGCCTTCAGTGTGTGACTTGTAACCATCATTACCTTTGGTACATCTGGAGCTACTTCAGTGATTTGGTATAACTATTCACTATTTTCTTTCTGCTCCCCTTTGGGTAAAAAGAGAATTCTTCCCCGCTCAGACCTTAGCTTCCTTTACAAACGAGACTACACATGAAAGAGGATTTTGCTAAAAGAAAGAGCTGTTGTCACTGCTACAATTGCATAAATAGGAAAAACATATTAGTTTGTGCAGATAATTCACATCAAAGTGCACTTTAAGCTCAGGAATTATTAAAATCAATGCTATTGCTCTTTTAATTTTCCAAATAAATCCTGACACCTATTGTACTACATTAATTATCTTTATTCAAGTTTAATATTTCCTGTCAAAAGATTTTAGTTCAGAATTTAAAAAACAACTTACACCAAACCTTATAATAAACTAAATTTGGTGATTTGAAAACATTGAAATGTTGCTGTGATGGACAGATTGCTTTATAGGAAGAGAAAATTTGGCCAATTCAAGAGAGAGGTTCTGTGAGCATTTGTTTGGAAGTCAAGCATCTGTTTAGTTGGTTTATGTTTCTTCTTTTTAGATCTACCAAAAAGTGACCCTTCTTTATAAATGAAAGTTCCAAGGTAACTCTTAAAAGATCCACATTTCTGCCCATTTGTCCTACAGACAGAATTATTTTAAAAAGCAGAATATCTTATAACATAATTACTAAAAATCCATATACTGATATTTTAAAAATTTTATTGGTTTTAAGACAGGATTCAAAATGGACTTCCAAAAGCAATTTTCAGTTCCAATTATTCTGAAAAGTAGGGATGCCAATATTACCCCCTTTGCTGCCATCTGTTGTTTCATCAAAGAAATTACTCACTTGTAATATTTTTTCCTTTAGCATAAATTACTCATCGAAATTGTTATTTCCAGTATTAAAATCAGATTATCTTCAGAATATATATATATATTGTACAGGGAATCTTTTTGTCTCTAACAGTTGGAGAGACAGGTTTTCAAGTAGTCACACATAATATCCAGAGATTTAGATTCTCCCTTTGGTACATGCAATAGACATTTGAAAAAGTTGAAAAGACGAAAACAAAGAAAGCCAATGATTCCTAAACAAGCACGTGATACCTGAAAGGGCTTTGTAAACTAAGCTTTCTAATGTAAAAGCACTTAGCTTAATAGCAACACTCTTAGCCCTGGAAGAAAAATTTAAAATAAAAACTCCCCATACCCACTCTCCTATACCCTCCAATTGTTGTATATCAGGTATTAAAACTGGTAAAATCTGGAAGTATAGAGATGAATATAACATGGTCCTTTTAACATTATTTATTTGTTTGTTTGTTTTTTGAAACAGGGTCTTGCTGTGTTGTCCAGGGTGGTCTCAAACTCCTGGACTCAAGTGATCCTCCTGTCATGGCCTCCCAAAGTGTTGGGATTACAGACTTGAGCCACCACAACTTGGCCAGGTCCCTGTTTTTGAGCAATTCAGAAGTTAAAAGAAAAGACAAATTATGTTGAAAGAAGAAAGTCCCTTGTTCCTGTTGAAACTGGATGCATTGGTGATGAATTAGGAAATCAAGATAGGAGACTGATAGTAATTCTGCTATAATAAAAACATCAGCAAAAAGGACAATATTGGCGAAAGAAATGGAAGAGTCTATAAATGAGACAATTAAAAGGCTGGGATTTGGTGACTAAAAGAGTTGAGAGAAAAGAGATTATTCCAAGTTCAAAGTGAGGGAGATTGGAAAGGGTTGTTGGTTAGCAGGAAAAAAATTGTTCTTTAGTTGTATTTCATTTATCAGAAGACCTGTACAACTACTGCAGCTATCTAAAATATAACCCATTCCCTCATCCCCCAAAATAGATAAACCACAATAATAAACAAATAAGAATTTTATGGCAAACAGTTGAGTAGTTCCAAAACAAACATATCTTAAAAATTAAGCTCTTATATTCTATCCATGTTAGATTATTTATGTCTCTTGCCAAGACATTATTTATTCTTATTTTAGAAACAATTTTAACTTTAATCCACAGTAGATTAGGATGCATAAGAAGGTCAGGAAACAATTTCTGGAGGCAAACAGGCAGGTAGCTGTAAGACAAATGGTTGACAATCTAACTTTCTAAGTATTTTAAGCTTCATTTCTTTGTTTGTTTTTTATTTTGATTTTTTAAATTTCACCTGACCCTATTTCATTCACCTTGGCCTTAGACTAATGTTTCAAGCCAAGAAAGCTCAGTTTCTGAATGTCCTGACAAGAGGTGGCCCATGATTTCCTGGGAAGGGTGCTGGGTCCACTCTGCTTCTGGTGCCGGATACTGGTACACTGAGTGACTGCCAAATACACATTAACTGCAGCAGCAATGAAAATAATGTAAATGCTTGTGTGGCACTAAGCAGGTGACAAACACCGTTCTAAGGGCGTTATGTACTTATTTAATCTTCCCCATCACCCTGTGAGGTGAATGCTCTCAGTACACTGGCTTTACAGTAAGGGATGGGACATGGAGACCACACAGATAAGAGGTGGATCTAAGATGCAAATCCAGCAGGTCTGGGACCAGAGTCTGTGCTCTAGCCCACATACACTACAGTTGCTCAGTGATGACCACCAGGGAAGAGTCTTTCCAAAGTAAATTGGGTTAGTAATTTCTAAGCAATTCAGTTTACAAGCTATAGACAAATATTTAAAGCTGAAGTCATTAGGTCAAGGCTGGTATTTTGTTTCAAACCAGTTTCATTTTGTGGTGGAAATGGTCTATACCATGCATTACTTTCTCACAGCTGATATTACAGGTAAATATAGTAATTCAGTGAACTAACCCATTTCTTAGTAAATGGATTATATATTCATAAAGTGTTACTATATGTTATTCTCATCAAGTTATTCTCTCATTATTATCAGAGTTAATAAGGCAGTTTATCAAGTACCCTCTGCCCCACAATTTCTAACTAACCTATGTTACATGGCTCAAGATGGATTTGTCAAATACATTTTTATTACTATTTTTAAGCTTTTATTTTAGGTTCAGAGGTACAAGTGCAGGTTTGATACATAGACAAACTTTTGTCATGAGAGTTTGTTGTACAGGTTATTTCATCACCCATGTATTAAGCCTAGTACTCATACCTTTTAAATATTAAGTTACTCTTAATGAAAGATGATTTGGAAAATGCTATCTAGCCTTCTTTTGTAATTTTATTTCTGAAGATTGTAAACATTTTCTCTTTCTCTTTGCATGTCTGGAATGTTAACATGCAATGTCAAGGTGTATGTGTGTGTGTGAGTGTGTGTGTGTGTGTGTTTGTGCCCATTAATACCGCCCCGGGCACATTGTCTCTTTTGATCTGAACACTCAACAAATTATAGTAGCTTCCTCCTCTTTCTTTATTTTAACTTTTGTCTAATGATTCATTTCCTATCTGTACTCTGGCAGCCCTTTTGAGGACACCTATTATATTATCTGTTCACCTGCCTAATGTTCTTTTACTCATAAATTCCAGCTTTGTAAAACTTCACTTTTTGTTGTGACTTTTTTCTCTTAATCTTTGAAAATCCTAAATTGCTTATTAATATACATCATTCTCTCTTTCCTTTCATTTTAAAAATTTAACTTCTTAAATAGTAGAAACCATATTTGTTAACTCTAGAAAGTCTTTTTGGAACTGTAATTGTCTCTTTGAAGACCCTCATCTTTTGCTTAAAGATTTTGTTCATCTCTTCTATTAGTTTTATTTATTATCATCATTATTATTGAGACTCTATTATTGAGACATTTTTATTATTATTATTGACTCTGTCACCCAGGCTGGTATGATCTCAGCTCACTGCAACCTCTGCCTTTCAGGCTCAGGTGATCCTTCCACCTCAGCCTCCTGAGTAGCTGAGAATACTGATGCAGGCCACCACACCCAGTCAATTTTTGTATTTTCAATAGAGATGGGGTTTCACCATTTTGCCCAGGATAATCTGTAACTCCTGGGCTCAAGTGATCTTCCCACCTCAGACTCCCAAAATACTGGGTATTCGTTCTATTTCAATGGAAGCTATCTGTTTTTGCTTTTACAACTTGATTCTCTTTCCTTATATGAATTAATACCTTAAACAAATTATATTTTGCTGTCCTTGTTGTTGATGATGATGATTTATAGACATTATTCCTTTTAGTGTTGTGAGTAAGGCTTTTGACTTTTTTCCATGTAGGGAAAATGTGGTTGTTTCTTCCAGGAACAGAAATGATTGCTCTCTGCTGACACTAGGATTGGACTGCCTGAGCCTCTTGGGGTTTGCTTGCTGCAGTCTTTTCCCTCCCAATAGTTGGAGCAGGAACTCTTCCACTCATCAGCATATAATCTGCCCCCACCATCCCAGTTTAGTGCTGTCTGTGGATTTTGGGTTACTTAAAGACAGTAGGCAGCAAGTGGTCAAGAACGTCCTGTTTTGGGACCCCGAAGAATTCTGCCATCATGTCACGGTGGAATTCTAGAGAAAGAAAAGATGCCAATTGCAGAAAATGTTTTGATACACAGATTCTGTCTTGAATAAAGATAACTTGCAAAGTTCAGCAAGAATTCTTAACTATAACATTTGTTGATAACTTCAAGTTATATAGAGTTCACAAATGTATAAAATGCATAAAATTATCATTTAACTGTGCTTCAAACAATTCAGCTCTTCAACTTGAAGTAAAATTTTTGTTTCCCGATGTGCAGAATAAACCTGGAAAGTTCTTTAAAAAGAGGATTTGGCATTGAGCTCTAAAGTAATTTTGAAGGAATATTTATAATTTCAGCTATTGCTAGGCATGGTTCAGGAGATCTAGACTAAATGCAACACATCTATCCACCACTGATAGTCCCAGAACAAGTCATTTAACCTCAACATAACTTAATATTTCTCCTCTAAAATATATAAACAGGGTATTGGATTGTTAACTAAGTTCACTCAGGAGCTACTAACTTACTCTTGCAATGCAAAACAGTCTTAAAAAGGTTTTTTGCCTCCACTAAATCAAAAATCACAAGATTTCATGGACCTTTGGCCTTTTGTTTTTTGAATAGTGAAAGTCTGGGATGCTAAAGTGGTGAATACCGAGAGTCGACGCTATAATGCTGGTCCATTTTAAATATTCAGTCTCTGTGTGTGCATGTATATGTACATACATGCATATAAAGGCACATGTGAGATATGTGATACTAATTTTTAGTCTGTGTGTGTGCATGTATGTGCATGTACATGCATATAAAGGCACATGAGAGATATGTGATACTAAGCATGGGACCTTAATAAAAATTACTATCAGGTCAATATTGAGCCAATAAAACATCACAGAAATCCCATAGAAGAGAAACTCAAATTTAGGAAAATTCAATCCAAGCTTGCTCTTTTAGAATACTTTATGGAAGATGCTAGAGAGGAACAGAAGCCAGAGTAAGGTTTAAATAAATTATAGATTGATAGATCTAATGCTAGAATTTTTTATAAGAAATTTCTTTTGCTTTAAAGTTCTTTACTAGCAGTTTCTATCTGCTTTTGAGCGATTTATTGGAACTACTTTAATTTCCCCCAGCTGTCACAGCTGAGTGAACTTACAGGCCTTTGAGAGGCTAACCACATCCCATTACAGTTATTGCTTTTGTATCCAATTAGAGCACCTAGGTCTAGCATGGATATTGGCATAGATTAAAGTAGGTGACAATCATGCACTTAAAAACAAGAGGGATGTGTGTATGTTTGTGTGTGTGTGTGTGTGTGTGTGTGTGTGTGTTTGGAAATGGGTGGGGTAAAAACTTGCACCTTTATTGAAAATCTTCATAGAGATTTATAAAACAATATACTTTTTTTGTTACTCACCTTTATAAGTGAATATATTGATTTTTCATAATTTAATCTGTGGTGAATAAATATTGCTATAAAGCCTCCTGATCTTAATAGTTCTAGACACAATAGGTATTTTCTTCTCAGTAGGGTCATTGGGAAATATGCCTTTGTCAGGTCTTTTCTTCCAATTATATGCTATGGCACATACAGAAAAGATAAAACTTGGCCTCTGACCTCTGCAGTTTAACTATGGGTTGGTTTTCTCTTTTCTGCATTGCTGACTTTTGAAATGGAATGATTTCCTTTGTGACAATCAGTATTTTTAAAAAATCAATTTCATTAATGCCTTTTCATTATTATATTCACCAACAAAAGACAGTTTATTGCAACTAATCATTTAGAATCGAAGAGATTTTTGTATTTTCTCTATCCTGCTTACACACACCTTCACACATACAATTTTATTCCCAAGACGTTACATCTTTGTTTCCTAAGAACTTTATTTTATTCTGAAATAAACTCAGTAACTGGATCAGGATATTTCTCAGCAGGGCTATTGTTTTTGTTTCTAAATATTGCCAGTTCACTTCCAAATTTTCTATAGGTTGTTGCCACATCTATGCCGAAAACAAAGAGAGATTTGATATTTAATAGAATACTTCTGTGTGTGTGTGTGTGTGTGTGTGTGTGTGTGTGTTTTCCCATATCACCAACTCATTTTTTTTACCTTGGGATTCTTTTACTCCATGTATACCACCAATTAATCAGCAATCGTGTGCTAAGAGTCTTCTTTCAGCCCTCCTAATAACATACAAAATATGGTAAATATTTCTTTGAATGCAAAAGTGTTGTGTTGCATGTTGATTCTAGACAGTATTGATTTATACTGAAGTCAGTCTTTTGCTTTATTTATTTATCTTTTCCTTTGACTCAGTCAGCACAGCCTCATGACAATCAGTTGAACAGTGAAATTTATCTTTATCTGTTAATTAATTTGTTTACACAGGACTAAAATACTATTTTGAGTACATGTTTTGTCACAGTTAAGTGATGTAAGTTTTAGCAGAAATTTAATTTGGGGCAGTAACATTGAATAAAGAATTCACCATCGTGATAAAGACAAAATATTTTAAAAAGAAATATTCAGATCTATATGGTTTGCTATAATAATCAAGACACAAGACAATAGCATTTTTTTGAAACTCACAAAAAATGTAATTATCATTTTGCAGTAGAGGCAGTACATAGTATTTCAATAGAAGACCTGGCGTTGCAGTTCAAGCCTGTATCCCACTCCCTGCTCTGTCATAAAGTTGTGTGACTTTAATATTTTTTTAAAAAAGAACTGTTTTACTTTTCATTTGTAAGATAAATTTAAAGAAAATCTACTTTATCAAGTCCCTCTAATTATTTTACATATTGACTCAAGTACATCCTTTATGACTAATAATTTGAAATAAAAATGATTTTTTTTTAAATCTGGGGAGGAGTTAAAGGAACTAATTATGCAATATATATTAAAGTGAATGTGATCCAGTGAGCCACTGAATTTGGGGTGATGTTTCTATTCCACTCTGAGCTACCTAGACAACAGGCTATTAGGGGCCAGTAAGGAGTAGAGAGAGGGCACTCCTTCTCTTAGCTGGAGAGGCTGTACCTGAACAGATCTTTTTATAGAATCAGAGAAAACTCTGTTCTCATGGACTCCAAGGTCTTCCATTACTGGACACATAGATTTCCAAGCCAACTCTTGCAGCACTGAATTCCAGACTAATTGGAGTTCAATTCTCTTTTCATTCAGAAGGATGAATAACACATATAGTAGAAAGAATAACAAAGAGAGGATAGGATTCTTCCACTCGGGGACTCATTATGTGTCCACCAGTGCGTGGGTCCAACTCGTTCTCTGTGGGCTGATAGAAGAAATGAGAGGCCTTGATCTTTTGTTGGAAGAGATGGAATCATGAACTATGATTAGAGAATAAAATGAGTAATTAATACTAAAATAGTCCGTTCACCTTATTTCTTAATGTTTACTATACGATAGACATAATGGTGGTAAGGAAAATACGAAAGAGTCCTTGTTTTCGCTAAGGGAAATTGAGGAGGGTGATACAGAGAAGTGAAAAAGCAACTAGAATGCTAAGAGCCCCAGGATAACTACCAACTGCTATAGTTGTTTTAAAGTCTTTCACAAACTTGCCCTAATCCAGGTTAAAAACAATCATATACCCCAGTGTTGAAAGCCAGCTACTCTAATCTTCTTCCTTCCTTAACATTTACTGAGTCATTTGCATGTGCTGGGCAGTGTGATCAATAACCAAATTTTGCCCCTTTATAAGCGAAGTGCTATTACAAGTGTACAGAGGAGAAAATCAAGGCTTGGGGTGGTTGCAATCACACAGTTGGAGGCCTCTGAGCCAGGATTTGAAACCAAGTAGTCTGGCTCCTAAGCTCTTAGTCACTGAATGAAATTGCATGGTGTGTTTATTATTTCCTATTTCCTGGGATTATATTATTTCCCCAGCAATGGTTTCTTATTACTTTGAGACATAACTGAATTAAGTACCTAGTTGGCATTGCAACTGCAATTTTGAGAGTCCAGTTCTGATATTGGTCCTCAGTTTATCTGCTCTGTCACTTTAGGAGGTAAGGGATTTGTTCAAAGTGACCACCAAGGCTTTCTCGTTTTCGATTTATATTCTGAGTTGGAATTTCACAGCCTTTACTTCCTCTTTTTCTTGTGTAAGCTCTGTAGGACATTTAGTAAAAGGTAATGTGTATACAATATTAATAATCACTATTGTTTTTCAACCCCTTATTATCCATGAAGTTTGTGGTTGCTTATTATGTTCCCGGTTACAGGCTGTTGCAGAACCAGTCACTGCCAGCGTCACTTCAGTTCTTGTGTTCAGCTCCAGTCACCCACACCAGTGACCCCTTCTCTGAAGGTGAGGGCCTTTTTGGAGTCATTGATATTATTTCTTACCAAGGGACCTGATCCAGCCCACTTCAATTCAACAGAAATATTTGTATAAGGGGAAAGATCAAGGTTGGTGTTCTTTTCCTCCCCAAAGAAATCCTAGTCCCTGTGTAAATTGCTCACTTCTTCCCACAGGGACAACTCCTTATATCAAACGGTATTGCCATCTTTTCAGGCCACAGAAGATGCTTTTTCAACCTGCTGTGGAGTAATGACTTTCATAATGGCTTACAATATTTTGAACAAAGAAAATTACTGAAGTGATTAAATAAAAGTTACAAAAATTAGTCCTAAGGTGATGTGCAACTCTCTCTTCACACACAGAAGATATTGATACAATGTCCTAAATGTTCCTTCTTCAGGCATCTATCTTACACACAAATATGATCATATCCTATCTATTTTGCATCCTGCTTTACTTCACTTAATATTCAATTATAACATTTTTCAATGACTTTGTAAAATATAATAATAAATTTAAATGGCTGAATAATATATAAAATCCTTTCAAATTATATTTAACAATTTCACATCTAACTGATATCATTGAATTGTTGGTATAGTAATTTTACTATTGATATTTAACTTGATCACGTTGTGGCCTCTTAAAATAAACACACTGATATATGGAGATTTGGAGGACTTTTTTAAGTACTAAAAAGGAAAATTTATATAACAGAGGAGAAGCTACACACTCATGGTACACTTATAGCCCATTTTCTAATAAAGTAGGAGTTTTTTTATGTGACATTTTGATGGACTTATTGACATAGGTAAGCTACAGTCACAAGTTATTCAATCAAATACTAATTTAGGTGTTACTGTGATGGTAATTTACAGAGTTAAGTAAAGTCAATACTCAGTTGACTTTATGAGACATTATCCTGGATAATTTAGCAGAGCCTCATTTCACCAGTTGGAAAGCCTTAAAAGCAAAACTGAAGCTTCTCTGAGGCAGAAGAAATTCAACTTGTGGCCAGAAGCTGCAGCCCATAACCAAGAGTTCCACCCTGCCTTATGGATTTTACACTAGCCTTATCAGTCCTCACAATCATATAAACCAATTTCTTGAAAAAAAAAATCTTACAATATATCTCCTACTGGTCTGTTTCTCTGGATAAATGATGATGGATACAGACATTGCTTCCCTGACATTGTTCTAGAGCAACATAATCATATGGATGGGTTTTCTGAATTGTTTCTGGGGTTTGAGAATTTGGTTCCCTCATGTGATTTTTATACACACACACACACACACACACACACACATATACATATATATACTTTTTGTTTTTTTGAGACAAAGTCTTGCTCTATCACCCAGGCTGGGGAGCAGTGGTGTGATCTCTGCTCACTGAAAGCTCCACCTCCCAGGTTCACGCCATTCTCCTGCCTCAGCCTTCCCAGTAGCTGGGACTACAGGCGCCACCACCACGCCTGGCTAATTTTTTGTATTTTTAGTAGAGACAGGGTTTCACCGTGTTAGCTAGGCTAGTCTTGATCTCCTGACCTCGTGATCCATCTGCCTCAGCCTCCCAAAGTGCTGGGATTACAGGCATGAGCCATGGCACTTGGCCCTCATGTGATTATATTTAAAAGCACTAATGACTATTTCCAGTGATAAAGAGAGCACTAGAAATCCATGGCATAATATGACAAAAGAGATACGGAAAATATAATCATTGAATACTTGTGATCAAAAACCTGTAGAAGTTGAAGTTATAGGTCACCATTTATTTGCTACCTTAGAATATTTTTATCAAACTTAAAGAGTATAGTGGAGCTGGTCAGTTGCTCCTAGCTGTTCCAGAAATAAAAGAAGAAGTGTGGGACTTCAAATTCCAGCTAAAGTTCCACCTAAATAATGTAATAGTCTCTTTTTTATGCCCTAAAATTCATCCTTATCTTTTCTACCTACAGGTCTGAGATTTCTGAACATTAAACCCCGAATCTCCCTGTGAGTGACTGAATTACAAAACAAATTGAATTTCTAACCTCCCAAGGTGTTTTCTGTAAAAATGATCGGTAAGGAATGGTATCCTGAGAATTGGAATGAGAGCATATTGACAGACCCCAATGAAGCTGGGAACATTGAACCCTTGAATTTGGGCAATTTTCTTGCTAGTAGAAGCAGCCATCTACTCCTGTCTAAGGAGGTTATCTGTTCTTCCTAAAGAATCCGTAATTGCCCTGCAAGGTACCGCTGATTTTTCTTAGGACCTATCTCTACCACCCTTCTCTGCATCTAGACCTGCAAATAGACTTAAGTGTCAGCAGAGCCCAAACTGTAAGGTACAGTGAAAGAACTGTAAGAACAACAGAATGATTTTTCCAATTGATACACACAAAAATCTGGGGAAATAGGTGTGGGAATGGGTCTTAAGAGTGTGGCATTATGGTGGAAGGAATATAAAGTTGGATTAGTCTGATGTATTACTATGGCTCACCAAGATTAGTCGTCTAGGAAGGGCTCTAACAGTGTGTTTTGTCCATAGGTTGAAACATGAAACTAAAGGTGGCCTACAATAAACGAAGTTGAAATGTCAGAATTGCCTTGGTATACTATGGAGGAATGCATCTAAAGTCTTAGGGAGGTCGAAATGTTTGAATAGATTTATCATGTAAGAACTGCTTATCCAGTTAGAGAGTCCAGAAGACTTGCCTTTTACCACAATTGTGAGACATAAATTTATAAGGAGAGTCCTAGCGTCCTTGAGACCTCTGTCTTTATTCTTTTCTGTAAGTCAGAAATTACAGTGGAAACTGCCACTATTTAACTGGGATCATCAAAAACCAGGTAGTCACCACAATAAACTGCAGAGTCAAAGCAGTAACCAGAATATTGTAACTCACAAAGACGTATGGCATTAGCTAGTTGATAATTATGTCACTAGAAAAGAAATAGATGGACAGTCTAATGAATGATGTGTATAGGTGGAAAAGTTCCAGGTCTAGTAAGCAGAAGTCTAATTCAAATCACCAAAACAGAGAGACATAACACTTCAGTCAATTTCCAGGCTTAGACAATTTACCATCCCAGAACCCCTTAAATGAAAGGGAGGCTAAGTCCTTTTGAGATCCAATGCACGGCCAAAAAATGTGTTTATACTATTAATCTTTCTTCTGGTCTTTCCTAAAGATATCTAGTTATTTTACCAGTGAGCTTGTGCTTTGGGAAACAGAAATAATTAGACTTTTGGAAGATTACTGAACACTGACTAAAATGACACTAATTTCTGGACACCCAAAATGTCGCTGTGGAGGCATAAGAGAGGCTTATGAAGGTCAGGTGATTAATTGATCAATGGAATTTTAGTTCATAGCTGTCTCACAGTGGGTTCAGCATGTGCCTGAACAAGTCCTGTGATTATTTCTCCAGTTCCAGAAGCATTATTGGAATAGACACATTCAGAATGTGACAGAATCTCTACATTGGTTTCCTGACTTGTGAAATAAGGGATACTATAGAAATTAATATATAATAATCATATTAAGAGAATTAATTGGAAGTCATTATAACTGCCTCTACCTAGGAAAATAGTAAGCTAAAAGTAATGCTGCAATCCTGGAGGACATAAAACATGTGAGCATAGTGACATCCCACCTCAACCGCATTCAATTTATCTATTTGGCCTGTGCACAAAACAGATGGATCTTGGAGAATGACAGTGGATTATTGTCAGCTTAATCAGGTGGTCATTCCAATTAGAACTGCTCTTCCAGAGGTAATTTCATTGCTTGGGCAAATTAACACATCCTCAGGTATTTGGTATACAGCTATTCACCTGAAAAAATAATCTTTTTGCTATATATGTTAGTAAACATCATTAGAAGCCGTTTTCTCTCAGTTGGAAAAGCCAGCAATATACCTTTACTGTTCTACTTACAGGATGTGTCCATTATTCAGACTTATATCATCGTTTAGTCCACTGGGGCCTTGATTGATTTTCCTTTCTGCAGAAAATCAGTCCGTTCCATTGCATTGATGACATTATGCTGATTGGACCTGGTAACCAGAAAGTAGCAACTGTTTTGGACACTTGTGTTTCAGAGGGTGGGAAATATATCTCACAAAAATTGAGAGGCCTTCCATATCAACTAAGTTCCCAGGGTCTAATGGTGACAGGAAGGTCAAAGTATTCCTTCCCAGGTGAAAAATAAGATTTTGTATCTGGTTGGTCCTCCTATAGCCAAAAAAGAAGCACAATGCATAGGGGGCCTCTTTAGATTTTCAAGGCAGCACATTGTTCTTTTTGTGTGTACTGCTCCAGCCCATTTACTGAAAGACCTGAAAAGCTTCTAGTTTTGAGTAGAAACAAGATCAAGAAAGGGTTCTGCATCAGGTTTAGCCTGCTGTGCAAGCTGCTCTGACATTTGGGCCATGTGTCACCAACAAGCCATGATCCGGAAGATCTGATGACATTTAAAATGTCAATGTCAGAGAGAGATGCTTTTTGGAGTCTTTGGCAGCCTCTTATAAGTGAATCATAACACAGACTCAGGATTTTAGGGTAAAATTCTGCTATTTTCTGCAGATATGTAAAGTAAGTCCTCACTTGACCTAATCTATAGGTTCTCAAAAACTGCAACTTCAAGCAATATGCATATTTCTCGTCACAGAAACATCACCCAACTTTTAAATAAAGATGAAAACACCTCTAATATTAAAAATTTAAATAAATGTGGGCTACACACATATTTAAGAAAGATTAATGAAAACAAGTAAGATAATTGTTTACCCAATTATTCCAGTTCAGGGTCACAAGTGGCTGGAGCCTATCTCAGCAGCTCAGGGTGCAACCCGGGCAGGACCCCATCCATCACAGGGCACACTCATACACACCCACATTCACTCTAATGGGGATGCTTTAAACACTCCAGTTCACCTAACATGCACAACTTTGGGATGTGGGAGAAGACAGGAGTCCCTGAAGAAAACCCACACAGACATGGGGAGAATGTGCAAACTCCACACAGTCAGTGGACTGAAGGGAAACGATTTTTTTTTTTCTTATCAACATTATAACAAAATGACATTATTTGAGGAGAGGTGTATTCTATTTTTAAGAAACAGTTTTTGGCTTGGTCATAGGTCTTAATAGGGACCGAAAATATTATAATGGACTACCAAGTTATAATGTGATCTGAGCTGTCCATCATGAACTGGGTGCTGTCTAATCTACTAAGCCTGGAAGTTAGGCATGCACAGCAGCACTATGCCAGTCAATGGAAGTGGTATATGTGAGGCTTGAGGAGGCTTTCAGGGCAATAGTAAGTTACATAAGGAAGTGACTCAAATGTCCACAGCCCTACTCCTGCTATATCATCAGCCCACACCAGTGACCTCATTGGGAGTTTTTATCAGTTAACTGAGAAAGTGAAAACTCACACCTGGTTTACAGATAGTTCTGCACAACATGCAGCACTAGCCAAAAGCAGAAAACTCCATCACTCTAGCTCTTTTCTGGGACATTTTTGAAGGACAGTGGTGAGGAAAAGTTCTCTCAGTGGACACAACTTAGAGCAGTTCACCTCACTGTTCACTTTCCTTTGAAGGAGAAATGGTCAGATATGTGACTCTGTATTATTCAATGGGGTGAGGCTGATGGTTAGGAACTTGGAAGAAATATAGTTGGAAAGATTGGTGACAAAGAAGTCTTGGAAATAGGTGTGTATACAGATCTCACAGAATGAATAAAGCTGGTGAACATGTTGGCATCTCTTATGAATCTTCAGCATAGGATTACATCAACAGAGAATGATTTTAATAATCAAGCGGATATGAAAAAATGTGTGGATACCAGTCATCTCTTTCTTCAGACACTCCAGCCACTAACTGATGAGCTCTGAATGAATTGGCTGTGATGTCAGGAATGGAGATGATTCATGGACTCAGAAACACAGAATTGTACTCACTGGGGCTTTCCTGACCTAAGTCTATACTCTGCCAGCAGCAAAGACAAACACTGAGTCCTCATAATAGAACCACGCCCCAAGATAACAGCCAACTACCTGAAGATTGCTTGATTACAGAGAGCTGCTCCCATCATAGAAGATACGTTGTTCTTACTAGAATAGACGCTTCTTCTGAACATGGACCCTCTTTCCTTGTACACAATATTTTTGCCAAAATGAGCACCTGTCGACTTAGAGAATATCTTATTCACCATCACAATATTATACACAGCTCTGGTCAAGGAACTTACTTTGTAGTGATTAAATGTGGCAATGATCTCATGCTCATGGAATCCACTAGCCTATCTTCCAAATTGTCTTGAAGCAGCTGACTTTATAGAATGTTGGATGGTCTTTTGAAGACTCAGTTACACTTTCAGCTAAATGGAAATGTCTAGCAGGAGTCAGGAGAAGGGCAGTTTCCTCCAGGATGTGTTAATGCTCTATATCACCATCCATTACATGGTGCTGTTTTCCTTATGGGCAGGGTTTATTTGTCCAGGAATTAAGGAGTGGAAGTCAGAGTAACTCTATGCACTATTACCCTTAATGATCTATCAGATATATTTTTGGATTATATCTCTTCAGCTGTAGCCTATGATGGTCTAGAGGTCTTTGTTCCAAAAGAAAAAATACTTCCACCAGGAGACAGAACAATCATTACAGCAAAATGGATGTTGAGGCTACTACCTGCCCACTTTAGGTTCCTTGTCCTTCTTAATTAATATACAAAGAGGAAGTTAATCTATTGTCTGGGATAATAGATCCTGATTATTAAGGGGACACTGGGTCACTACTACACATGGCTGGAAAGATTTTTTAAATGTAAGAGATTATTTGTGATGTCTCCCACATCCTATAACTAAAATCTGTATTAGTCCATTCTCATGTTGCTAATAAACACATATCCAAGTCTGAGTAATTTATAAAGGACAGAAGTTTAATTGACTCACAGTTCGGCAAGACTAGGGAGGCCTCAGGAAACTTGCCATCATGGCAGAAGCGGAAGCAAACACATCCTTCTTTACATTGTGGCAGCAAGAAGAACTGCAGAGCGAAGTTGGAGAAAAGCCCCTTATAAAACCATCAGATCTCATGAGAACTCACTCACTATTATGAGAACAGCATGGAAGTAACCGCCCCCATGATCTACTTACCTCCCACCAGGTCCCTCCTGTAACACATGAGGATTATGGGAACTACAATTCAAGATGAGATTTGGCTGGCAACGTAGCCAAACCATATCATTCCACCCCAGCCCCTCCCAAAACTCAGGTCCTCAAAATTCAAAACATAATCATTTCCTTCCAACAGTCCCCCAAGATATTAACTCACTCTAGCATTAACTCAAAAGTCCAAGTCCAAAGTCACATCTGAGACAAGACAAGTCCCTTGTCTTACTAGGGGCCTGTAAAATCAAAAGCAAGTTAGCTATATAATGGGGACAGACACTGGGTAAATACACCCATTCCAAATGGGAGAAACTAACCAAAACAAAGGGGGTTCAGGACCTATGCAAGTCTGAAATTCAACAGGGCAGTCATTAAATAGCAAAGTTCCAAAATGATCTCCTTTGACTCCCTGACTCACATCCAGGTTAGACTGATGCAAGAGACGGGCTCCCACAACCTTGGGCAGCTCTGCCCCTGTGGCTTTGCAGGGTACAGCTCCACTCTTGAGTTTTTTCATGGCTGGCATTGAGTGTCTGTGGCTTTTCCAGGTGCACAGTGCAAGCTGTCGGTGGATCTATCATTCTGGGTTCTAGAGAATGGTGACCCTCTTCTCATAGCCACACTAGGCAGTGCCCAAGTGAGGACTCTGTGTAGGGGCTCTCACCTCACATTTCCCTTCTGCACTGACCTGGCAGAGGTTCTCCATGAGGACTCCACCCCTGCACCAAACTTCTCCCTGGACATCCAGACATTTCCATACATCCTCTGAAATCTAAGCGAAAGTTCCCAAACCTCAATTCTTGTCTTATGTGCCTCTGCAGGGCCAATACCAACACCAAGACCCAAACCAAGAGTTGGGTCTTGCACCCTCTGAAGCAATGACCTGAGCTGTAACTTGGCCTCTTTTAGTTACCACTGGAGCAGCTGGGACACAGGGCTCCGGAAACTTACAATTATGGCAGAAGAGGAAGCAAACACATCTTTTTTCACATGGCAGCAGCAAGGAGAAGTGCACAGCAAAGTGGGGGAAAATTCCCTTATAAAACCATCAGATTGGGGCCAGATGCGGTGGCTCACGCCTGTAATCCCAGCACTTTGGTAGGCCGAGGAGGGTGGATCATGAGGTAAGGAGATCGAGACCATCCTGGCTAATATGGTGAAACCCCGTCTCTACTAAAAATAGAAAAAATTAGCCAGGTGTGGTGGCAGGTGCCTGTAGTCCCAGCTTCTCAGGAGACTGAGGCAGGAAAATGGCATGCACCTGGGAGGCGGAGCTTGCAGGGAGCCGAGATTGTGCCACTGCACTCCAGTCTGGGCAACAGAGTGAGACTCTGCCTCAAAAACAAACAAACAAACAACCAATCCTCAGATTTTGTGAGAACTCACTCACTATCACAAGAATAATATAGAGGTAACCACCTCCATGATTCAATTACCTCCCACCAGGTACCTTCATTGAAATGTGAGGATCATGGAAACTACAGCACAAGAAGAGATTTGGGTAGGAACACAGCCAAACCATATCAAATCAATGGATACTCACAACCCAATCCAGGCAGAACTGCTAGTGGCCCAACGCTTCAGGCATGAAAGTTTGGTTCAATTCACCAGGCAAAGAACCATGACTAGTTGCGCTGCTTGCTGAGGGCAAAGGGAATATCAAAAGAGTAGAGGAAGAAAGTAGTTATAAATACCAGTTACAAGAGCATGACCGGTTACAGAAACAAGGATTGTAAGAGTTATACATATTCCTTCCTTATTTTATTTTGAACATGTTTGCATATCCATATTAACCATTTTTTAAAAATTTCTTCCCTGTCTTATTCCCTTAAATGGTACTTAACTTTATTTTGCAGTAAGTTACAGGATATCAAAGGAGAAGAGTGAACATCATCCAAGGATTTGGAGTCCTCTTTTGTAAAAAAAAAAAAAAAAAAAAAAAGCAGGCTGAGCACAGTGGCTCACACCAGCATTTTGTGGCTCATGGCTCATTCCAGCACTTTGGGAGGCCCACGCGGGTGGATCACCTGATGTCAGGAGTTTGAGACCAGCCTGGCCAACATGGTAAAACCCCGTCTCTACTAAAAATAAAAAAAATTACCTGGGTGTAGTGGCAGGCACCTGTAATATCAGCTACTCAGGAGGCTAAGGCATGAGAATCACTTGAACCTGGGAAGTGGAGGTTACAGTGAGCCAAGATTGCACCGTTGCACTCTAGCCTGGGTGACAAGAGTGACATTTCGTGTCAAAAAATAAAATGAAATAAAAAAATAAACAAACAAAACCAAAACAAAACAGTTGCACTATTTTGGGTGGATGCATGACTTTGTTACTCACTTTATTTAGAGTTTGACTTTAGGAATGTGTATAGGTGCCAGATTGACAGGTGGGCTATGATGGTGCTTTTACTGTGTCAACCTGGCCAGGGCTCATCCTCTAGTTATTCAAATACTAATCTAGATGTTGCTATGAAGCTATTTTGTTGATGTAATTAAATCCTAAAATCAGTCAACTTTTAGCAAAGGGGGTTTTTCTAGATAATCTGGCAGGTACTGATTTAATTAGTTGAAAGGCTTTAAAAGCAGAGCTGAGGTATTCCTGAGAATAAACTTATGCTTGTGGACAACCGCTTCCACTTCTGCCCAGTAGTCCCATTCTTCCCTTACTGATGACTCACCCTATGGATTTTGGAACTTTCTAGCCATCCCTCATAAGCTAATTTCTTGTCACAAATTTCTCAATATATATCTCCTAATGGTTTTGCCTTTCTGGTGAACTAGACTGTATTAATCCATTTTCACACTGCTGATAAAGATATACCCAAGACTGGGAAATTTACAAAAGAAAGAGGTTTAATAGACTTAGAGTTCCATGCATCACAACCATGGTGGAAGGTGAAAGGCTCTTCTTACATGGCAACAGCAAGAGAGATAACATGTGCAGGGAAACTCTCATTTTAAAACCTCGGATCTCATGAGACTCATTCACTATCATGAACACAGTGCAAGAAAGACCTGCCCCCATAATTCAATCACCTCCCACTGAGTTCCTCCCATGACACGTGAAAATTGTGGGGGTTAAAATTTAAGGTGAAATTTGGGTGGGGACACAGCCAAACCCTATTATAGACTAGTGTAGACAGATACCACCTGTCTGAGACTACGGAACTTGAAATGGTGATGAGAAAAACTCAAAAAAGGAGAAAATATTTATTAACAACATATTCCTCTTTAAATGTTTGGTAGAATTCACCATTGAAGCCATCTGGTCTTGAGCTTTTTTTGTTGGGAGATGTTTGATTACAGAAAAAATATCCTTATTCATTATTGATCTGCTCAGATTCTCTATTTATTCACGGTTCAGTCTTAGTAGCTTGCATATTTCTAGAAATGTATGCATTTACTCTAGGTTATCCAATTCATTTGTATTTGATTGCTCATAATAGTCTGTTATGATCATTTGTATTTCTATAGTGTCATTTGCATTCTCTTTTATTTATAATTTTTATTGAGTCTTCTTTTTTTCTTAGCCCAGCTAAGGATTTGTCAACTTTGTTTGTCTTCTCAAAAAACCAACCCTTCAGTCTTATCGATCTTTTCTATTGTTTTTCTGGAAATGCAAACCCAAACCACAATGAAATATCACCTCACACCTGTTAGAATGGCTATTACTAGTAAAAAAGAAACAACAACAAAAAATAACCAGTGTTGGAGAGAATGTGAAGAGAGGGAATGCTTGTATATTGTTGATGGGAATGGAAATTGGAGCAGCAATTATGGAAAATAGTATGGAGTTTCCTCAGTAAATTTAAAATAGAACTACTATACAATCCAGCAGCCCCTCTTCTGGGCATATATCCAAATAAATGGAAATTAGGACCTTGAAAAGATATCTGCAAACCCCTGCCCATTGCAACATTATTCACAATAGCCAAGATACAGCAACAACCTAAATGTTCATAGATAGATTAACGGATAAAGAAACTGTGGTATATACATACAATGAAATATTACCCTGCCTTTAAAAAAAGAAAATCCTGTCATTTGAAACAACATGGATGGACTTGGAGGGTATTCTGTTAAATGAAGTCATCTAGACACAAAATAAACAGATGCTCTACAATTTCACTTATGTGTGGAATCTAAAACAAACTCATAGAAGGATAGAATAGAATGGGAATTACCAGGGTCTAGGAAAATGGGAGAATTGGGGAGGTGATAGTTAAAGGGTACAAAGTTCCAGCTATGTAAAATAAGTAATTTCTGGAAATCTGCTATATGGTATAGCACCTATAGCTAGCAAAACTCCATTTTATACTTAAAATTCGTTGAGAGGGAAAGATCTACCTTATGTTAATTGTTCATATCAAGAAACAGTGACAACAACAACAAAACCCCCAATAATGATAATAAAGGAGCTGGGAGGAAACTTTGGGAGGTGACAGATGGTATGGCCTTGGTAGTGGTGATGATTTCACGGGTTTATACTTATCTCCAAAGTCACTGAGAGATTATATATAAAATAGGTACAGTTTTTAAATGTGTCAATCATACCTGAATAAAGTGGTTAAAGACAAAAACAGTATATTCTTCATGAGCAGTTCCACTTAGTGTATTTTTTTTTTTTTCTAATATGAGAGTAATTCTCCAGAAACTTCAGCTGTGGGAAAATAAGAAAATCTCTGCCAAAGATTTGGCCGACTGCCTTACAAATTACTGAATATATTGGTTATTAAATTTGTATCCTACAAAACCACTTCTAAGATAACTTGGCCTGCCTAGCATAGAGTTAAGCTTAGAATAATTTTCTAGCTAGCAATTTTCAGGAAGGATTTGATTTTATTTGGTCAATTATGGAGAACAACCAGCTGTATTAGGATTTCATTAAAGTCCTCTGAATTTCATGAGATTTCCATAGTTAGAAATGAATTTTTAAAGTCTTTCTGAGGTTTTTAAAAAATGATACTTTATTCTGGTTGTTTATCTGTTGTTGACCTTAAAGTGACCATAATATACTTTTTAATATTTTCTTCAAAATAATAATGATAAACACAATACAGTATTTTTAACTACAGGCACTTAGCTGTAGAGTAGATCTCTAGAATTCATACATGTAGCATAATTGAATCTTTGTAACCCTTGAAAAACTCCTCACCTCTCTCTTAATTTGCCTCTGACAACCACTGTCATATTCTCTGCTTCTATGAGTTTGACCGTTATAGATACCTTATGTACGTGTAATCAGAAACCATTTATCCTTCTGTGAAGGGCTTCTTTCTCTTAGCATGATGTCCTTCAGGTTTATCCATGTTGTCTCAAATGGCAGGGTTTCCTTCTTTTTAAGGATGAGTAATTCCATTGTATACTACATTTTCTTTATGCATTTATATGTCAATGGAAACAGATTGTTTCCATATCTTGGCTGTTGTGACTAATTTTACAGTGAACACGGGAGTGAAGATGTCTTTTTGAGATCCTGATTTCAATCCCTTTGAATACATACCCAGAGGTGGTATTGCTGGATTATAGGTTAAGAAGGTAGATTTCCGTGTTAAGTGTTCTTCCCAGGAAAACAAAACAAAACAAAAACAAAGGGACACAAAAAAACTTGGAGAAGTTGCATACGTCTATTACCCTGAGTGGTGATGGTTGTATGGGTGTTTGCCTACGTACAAATTCATCAAATTATACACGTTGAATATGTGCAGTTCTTTGTATATCAATTATATCTCAATAAAGATGTTAAAATATATATAATACAATGACAAAACAATGATGAAGCCATGCAAGGCATTCTGAGACTCTCATCACAAGGATTACCTCATTTAATATTTACATAGTCCTCTGAAGTAGTTGCTATCATTATTCCAGTCTACAGGTAAAGAAATGCAAGCACAGAGAAGGAAAATATTTGGCCATGGGTCACATAGCTAACGGACTTAGTTCTGTATAACTGTAGAACTCATACTGTTAGCAACTGTGGTTGTCTGTAATTAATTTAAAGATAGAATCAATTAATTCTGGTATTTTCATTTCATAGTGGTTAATGTCCTAATGATTAATTTTTTTATTATTATTCTTTAAGTTCTAGGGTACATGTGCACAACGTGCAGGTTTGTTACATATGTATACTTGTGCCATGTTGGTGTGCTGCACCCATCAGCTCGTCAGCACCCATCAACTCGTCATTTACATCAGGAATAACACCCAAGGCAATCCCTCCCCCCTCCCCCCTCCCCGTGATAGGCCCCAGTGTGTGATGTTCCCCTTCCCAAGTCTAAGTGATTTCATTGTTCAGTTCCTACCTATGAGTGAGAACATGCAGTGTTTGGTTTTCTGTTCTTGCGATATTTTGCTGAGAATGATGGTTTCCAGCTCCATCCATGTACGTACAAAGGACACAAACTCATCTTTTTTTATGGCTGCATAGTATTCCATGGTGTATTTGTGCCACATTTTCTTAATCCAGTCTGTCACTGATGGATATTTGGGTTGATTCCAAGTCTTTGCTATTGTGAATAGTGCCGCAATAAACATACATGTGCATGTGTCTTTATAGCAGCATGATTTATAATCCTTTGGGTATATACCCAGTAATGGGATGGCTGGGTCATATGGTACTTCTAGTTCTAGATCCTGGAGGAATCGCCATACTGTTTGCCATAATGGTTGAACTAGTTTACAATCCCACCAACAGTGTAAAAGTGTCGTATTTCTCCACATCCTCTTCAGCACCTGTTGTTTCCTGAGTTTTTAATGATTGCCATTCTAACTGGTGTGAGATGATATCTCATTGTGGTTTTGATTTGCATTTCTCTGATGGCCAGTGATGATGAGCATTTTTTCATGTGTCTGTTGGCTGTATGAATGTCTTCTTTTGAGAAATGTCTTTTCATATACTTTGCCCACTTTTTGATGGGGTTGTTTGTTTTTTCTTGTAAATTTGTTTGAGTTCTTTGTAGATTCTGGATATTAGCCCTTTGTCAGATTAGTAGATTGCAAAAATTTTCTCCCATTCTGTAGGTTGCCTGTTCACTCTAATGGTAGTTTCTTTTGCTGTGCAGAAGCTACTTAGTTTAATTAGATCCCATTTATCAATTTTTGCTTTTGTTGCCATTGCTTTTGGTGTTTTAGACATGAAATCCTTGCCCATGCCTATGTCCTGAATGGTATTACCTAGATTTTCTTCTAGGGTTTTTATGGTATTAGGTCTAACATTCAAGTCTCTAATTCATCTTGAATTAATTTTCCTATAAGGAGTAAGGAAAGGATCCAGTTTCAGCTTTCTACTTATGACTAGCCAATTTTCCCGGCACCATTTATTAAATAGGGAATCCTTTCCCCATTTCTTGTTTTCTCAGGTTTGTCAAAGATCAGATGGCTGTAGATGTGTGGGTATATTCTGAGGACTCTGTTCTGTTCCATTGGTCTATATCTCTGTTTTGGTACCAGTAACATGCTGTTTTGTTACTGTAGCTTGTAGTACAGTTTGAAATCAGGTAGCGTGATGCCTCCAGCTTTGTTCTTTTGGCTTCAGATTGTCTTGGCAATGAGGGATCTTTTTTTCTTCCATATGAACTTTAAAGCGGTTTTTTCCAATTCTGTGAAGAAACTCATTGGTAGCTTGATGGGGATGGCATTGAATCTATAAATAACCTTGGGCAGTACGGCCATTTTCATGATATTGATTCTTCCTATCCTGAGCATGGTATGTTCTTCCATTTGTTTGTGTCCTCTTTTATTTCACTGAGCAGTGGTTTGTAGTTCTCCTTGAAGAGGTCCTTGACATCCCTTGTAAGTTGGATTCTAGGTATTTTATTCTCTTTGAAGCAATTGTGAATGGAAGTTCATCATGATTTGGCTCTCTGTGTGTCCGTTACTGGTGTATAAGAATGCTTGTGATTTTTGTACATTAATTTGTATCCTGAGACTTTGCTGAAGTTTCTTATCAGCTTCAGGAGATTTTGGGCTGAGACAATGGGGTTTTCTAAATATACAATCATGTCATCCGGGAACAGGGACAATTTGACTTCTTCTTTTCCTAACTGAATACTCTTTATTTCTTTCTCTTGCCTGATTGTCCTAGCCAGAACTTCCAACACTATGTTGAATAGGAGTGGCGAGAGAGGGCATCCCTGTCTTGTGCCAGTTTTCAAAGGGAATTTTTCCAGTTTTTGCCCATTCAGTATGATATTGGCTGTGGGTTTGTCATAAATAACTCTTATTATTTTGAGGTACGTTCCATCAATACCGAATTTCTTGAGCGTTTTTAGCATGAAGGGCTGTTGATTTTGTCAAAGGCCTTTCTGCATCTATTGAGATAATCATGTGGTTTTGTCTTTGGTTCTGTTTATATGCTGGATTACGTTTATTGATTTGCGTATATTGAACCAGCGTTGCATCCCAGGGATGAAGCCCACTTGATCATGGTGAATAAGCTTTTTGATGTGTTGCCGGATCCAGTTTGCTAGTATTTTACTGAGGATTTTTGTGTCGATGTTCACCAGGGATATTGGTCTAAAATTCTCTTTTTTTGTTGTGTCTCTGCCAGGCGTTGGTATCAGGATGATGTTGGCCTCATAAAATGAGTTAGGGAGGATTCCCTTTTTCTATTGATGGAATAGTTTCAGAAGGAATGGTACCAGCTCCTCCTTGTACTTCTGGTAGAATTCAGCTGTGAATCCATCTGGTCCTGGACTTTTTTGGTTGGTAGGCTATTAATATTGCCTCAATTTCAGAGCTGCTATTGGTCTATTCAGGGATTCAAGTTCTCCTGGTTAGTCTTGGAAGAGTGTAAGTGTCAGGAAATTATCTATTTCTTCTAGATTTTCTAGTTGATTTGTGTAGAGGTGTTATTGTATTCTCTGATGGTAGCTTGTATTTCTGTGGGGTCAGTGGTGATATCCCCTTCATTTTTATTGCATCTATTTGATTCTTCTCTCTTTTCTTCTTTATTAGTCTTGCTAGTGGTCTATCAATTTTGTGGATCTTTTCAAAAAACCAACTCCTGGATTCATTGATTTTTTGAAGGGTTTTTTGTGTCTCTATCTCCTTCAGTTCTGCTCTGATCTTGCCTTCTGCTAGCTTTTGAATGTATTTGCTCTTGCCTCTCTAGTTCTTTTAATTGTGATGTTAGAGTGTCAATTTTAGATCTTTCCAGCTTTCTCTTGTGGGCATTTAGTGCTATAAATTTTCCTCTACACTGCTTTAAATGTGTCCCAGAGATTCTGGTATGCTGTATCTTTGTTCTCATTGGTTGCAAAGAACATCTTTATTTCTGCCTTCATTTCATTAGGTACCCAGTTGTCATTCAGGAGCAGGTTGTTCAGTTTCCATGTAGTTGAGCGGTTTGATTGAGTTTCTTAGTCCTGAGTTCTAGTTTGATCACACTGTGGTCTGAGAGACAGTTTGTTATAATTTCTGTTCTTGTACATTTGCTGAGGAGTGCTTTCCTTCCAATTATGTGGTCAATTTTGGAATACATGTGATGTGGTGTTCAGAAGAATGTATATTCTGTTGATTTGTGGTGGAGAGTTCTGTAGATGTCTATTAGGTCTGCTTGCTGCAGAGATGAGTTCAATTCCTGGATATCCTTGTTAACTTTCTGTCTCGTTGATCTGTCCAATGTTGACAGTGGGGTATTGAAGTCTCCCATTATGATTGTATGGGAGTCTAAGTCTCTTTGTAAGTCTCTAAGGACTTGCTTTATGAATTGGGTGCTCCTGTATTGGGTGCATAGATATTTAGGATAGTTAGCTCTCCTGTTGAATTGATCCATTTACCATTATGTAATGGCCTTCTTTGTCTCTTTTGATCTTTGATGGTTTAAAGTCTGTTTTATCAGAGACTAGGATTGCAACCCCTGCTTTTTTTGTTCTCCATTTGCTTGGTAGATCTTCCTCCATCCCTTTATTTTGAGCCTATGTATGTCTCTGCATGTGAGATGGGTCTCCTGATACAGCAAACTGAGGGTCTTGACTCTTTACCCAGTTTGCCAGTCTGTGTCTTTTAATGGGAGCATTAGTCCATTTACATTTAAAGTTAATATTGTTATGTGTGAACTTGATCCTGCCATTATGATATTAACTGGTTATTTTGCTCGTTAGTTGATGCAGTTCCTCCTAGCCTCGATGGTCTTTACATTTTGGCTGTTTTTGCAATGGCTGGTACTGGTTGTTCCTTTCCATGTTGAGGGCTTCCTCAGGGGCTCTTGTAAGGCAGGCATGGTGGTGACAAAATCCCTAAGCATTTGCTTGTCTGTAGAGGATTTATTTCTCCTTCACTTATGAAACTTAGTTTGGTGGATATGAATTCTGGGCTTAAAATTCTTTTCTTAAGAATGGTGAATATTGGCCCCCACTCTCTTCTGGCTTGTAGAGTTTCTGCGAGAGATCTGCTGTTAGTGATGGGCTTCCCTTTTGGGCAACCCGACCTTTCTCTCTGGCTGCCCTTAAGATTTTTTCCTTCATTTCAACTTGGTGAATCTGGCAATTATGTGTCTTGGAGTTGCTCTTCTGGAGGAGTATCTTTGTGGTGTTCTCTGTATTTCCTGAATTTGAATGTTGGCCTGCCCTACTAGGTTGGGGAAGTTCTCCTGGATGAATACTGAAGAGTGTTTTCCAACTTGGTTCCATTTTCTCCCTCACTTTCAGGCACCCAATCAGATGTAGATTTGGTCTTTTTACATAATCCCATACTTCTTGCAGGCTTGTTCATTTCTTTTCTTCTTTTTTCTTTTGGTTTCTCTTCTCACTTCATTTCATTCATTTGATCCTCAATCGCTGATACTCTTCTTCCAGTTGATCGAGTCGGTTACTGAAGCTTGTGGATTGTCACGTATTTCTCGTGTCATGGTTTTTATCTCTGTCATTTCGTTTATGACCTTCTCTGCATCAATTATTCTAGCTGTCAAATTCTTCACTTTTTTTTTCAAGATTTTTAGTTTCTTTCCGCGGGTACATAATTCCTCCTTTAGCTCTGAGAAGTTTGATGGACTGAAGCCTTCTTCTCTCATTTCGTCAAAGTCATTCTCTGACCAGCTTCGATCCGTTTGGGCAATGAGCTGTGCTCCTTTGGAGGGGGAGATGCGCTCTTATTTTTTGAATTTCCAGCTTTTCTGCCTGCTTTTTCCCCATCTTTGTGGTTTTATCTGCCTCTGGTTTTGATGATGGTGAAGTCCTGATGGGTTTTGGTATAGGTGTCCTTCCTGTTTGATAGTTTTCCTTCTAACAGTCAGGACCCTCAGCTGTAGGTCTGTTGGGATTGCTGAGGTCCACTCCAGACCCTGTTTGCCTGGTATCAGCAGCAGAGGTTGCAGAAGATAGAATATTGCTGAACAGTGAGTGTACCTGTCTGATTCTTACTTTGGAAGCTTCCTCTCAGGGGTGTACTCCACCCTGTGAGGTGTGGGGTGTTGGTCTGCCCCTAGTGGGGGATGTCTCCCAGTTAGGCTACTCAGGGGTCAGAGACCCACTTGATCAGGCAGTCTGTCCCTTCTCAGATCTCAATCTCCGTGTTGGGAGATCCACTGCTCTCTTCAAAGCTGTCAGACAGAGTTGTTTGCATCTGCAGAGGTTTCTGCTGCTTTTTTTTGTTGTTGTTGTTTAGCTGTGCCCTGTCCCCAGAGGTGGAGTCTACAGAGACAGGCAGGTTTCTTGAGCTGCTGTGAGCTCCACCCAGTTCGAGCTTCCCAGAGGCTTTGTTTACCTACTTAAGCCTCAGCAATGGTGGGCGCCCCTCCCCCAGCCTCGCTGCTGCCTTGCAATTAGATCGCAGACTGCTGTGCTAGCAATGAGGGAGGCTCCGTGTCCGTGGGACTCTCCTGGCCAGGTGTGGGATACAATCTCCTTGTGTGCCCGTTTGCTCAAAGCGCAGTATTGGGGTGGGAATCACCCAATTTTCCAGGTGTTGTGAGTCTCAGTTCCCCTGGCTAGGAAAAGGGACTCCCTTCCCCCTTGTGCTTCCCAGGTGAGGCGATGCCTCGCCCTGATTCAGCTCTCGTTGGTCGGGCTGCAGCAGCTGACCAGCACCGATTGTCCGGCACTCCCTAGTGAGATGACCCCAGTACCTCAGTTGAAAATACAGAAATCACCGGTGTTCTGTGTCGCTCGTGCTGGGAGTTGGAGACTGGAGCTGTTCCTATTTGGCCATCTTGCTCCGCCCCCGTCATGAATGATCTTTTTAATGTGTTGCTGACTTCAGCTTGCTAATGTTTTGTTGAGGATTTTTACAATTATGTTCATCCGAGATATTGACCTATAGTTTTCCTTTTTCTTGTGTATCTGCCTGGTTTCAGTATCAGGATAATACTGTTCTCTTAGAATTAGTTTGGAAGAATTCTTTTTCCATTGATTTTTTTGGAATGGCTGGCATGGAAATGGTATTAGATATTTAAATGTTTGGTAGAATTCAGCAGTGAAGCCATCAGGTCCTGGGTTTTTCTTTGATGGAAGACTTTTTATTCCTACTTCTGTCTTACTTGTTATTAGTTTATTCAGGTTTTGAATTTCATTCTTGGTAGGTTGTATGGGATTTGTAAATTATTAATTTATTCTAGGTTTTCCAATTTATTGGCGTATAATTGCTCATAACAGTCTCTAATGATCCTTTGAATATTTGTGGTAACAGCTGTAATGTCTCTATTTTCATCTCTGATTTTATATTTAGGTCTTCTCTCCTAAGATAACTTTGCCATGATAAGATGATGGAACTTTATCTGAAAGCCACTAGTACAAATAATGACTCCATCTCATAATTTATGCCTTATACAAATGTTAACTCCATATTTATTTCTTTGAATTATAATTTATAAAGATATAATATTATACATAAATAAACAACACCTACTTTTGTACATTATATTTTTTGAAAGTAAATGATTTAAATGTATTATTTCATTTAATTCCACATTATTGGTTTTACACAGAGGTGGTTATCTCTTCCCTGTCACAGATTGGCTTCCTAGGAAGCTGACTCTGAAACAGAGATTAGCATACAGGATGTTTATCAGGGAGTATTATAGGTATAAACACATGGAAAAACAGGATGAAAAAATGGACAATGAGAGAGTTGGGCAGTCCTGAATACAGCAGACTGTATTAACGATACAGAAAGTTAACAAGGATATCCAGGAATTGAACTCATCTCTGCACCAAGCGGACCTAATAGACACCTACAGAACTCTCCACCCCAAATCAACAGAATATACATTCTTCTCAGCACCACATCGCACTTATTCCAAAATTGACCATATAATTGGAAGTAAAGCTCTCCTCAGCAAATGTGAAAGAACAGAAATTATAACAAACTGTCTCTCAGACCACAGTGCAATCAAACTAGAACTCAGGACTAAGAAACTCAATGAGAACAAAGATACAACATACCAGAATCTCTGGGACACATTTAAAGCAGTGTGTAGAGGGAAATTTATAGCACTAAATGCCCACAAGAGAAAGCTGGAAAGATCTAAAATTGACACTCTAACATCACAATTAAAAGAACTAGAGAGGCAAGAGCAAACACATTCAAACGCTAGCAGAAGGCAAGAAATAACTAAGATCAGAGCAGAACTGAAGGAGATAGAGACACAAAAAACCCCAAAAAATCAATGAATCCAGGAGTTGGTTTTTTGAAAAGATCAACAAAATTGACAGACCGCTAGCAAGACTAATAAAGAAGAAAAAGAGAGAAGAATCAAATAGATGCAATAAAAAATGATAACGGGGATATCACCACTGACCCCACAGAAATACAAACTATCATCAGAGAGAATACTATAAACACCTCTACGCAAATCAACTAGAAAATCTAGAAGAAATGGATAATTTCCTGGAAACTACACTCTTCCAAGACTAAACCAGGAAGAACTTGAATCCTGAATAGACCAATAGCAGGCTCTGAAATTGAGGCAATAATTAATAGCCTACCAACCAAAAAAAAGTCCAGGACCAGATGGATTCACAGCTGAATTCTACCAGAGGTACAAGGAGGAGATGGTACCATCCTTCTGAAACTATTCCAATCAATAGAAAAAGAGGGAATCCTCCTAACTCATTTTATGAGGCCAACATCATCCTGATACCAAAGCCTGGCAGAGACACAACAAAAAAGGAATTTTAGACCAATATCCCTGATGACATCGATGCAAAAACCCTCAATAAATACTGGCAAAATGGATCCAGCAGTACATCAAAAAGCGTATCCACCATAATCAAGTGGGCTTCATCCCTGGGATGCAACGCTGGTTCAACATTCGCAAATCAATAAATGTAATCCAGCATATAAACAGAACCAAAGACAAAAACCACATGATTATCTCAATAGATGCAGAAAAGCCTTTGACCAAATTCAACAGCCCTTGTGCTAAAAACTCTCAAGAAATTCGATATTGATGGAACGTACCTCAAAATAATAAGAGTTATTTATGACAAACCCACAGCCAATATCATACTGAATGGGCAAAAACTGGAAAAATTCCCTTTGAAAACTGGCACAAGACAGGGATGCCCTCTCTCACCACTCCTATTCAACATAGTGTTGGAAGTTCTGGCTAGGGCAATCAGGCAAGAGAAAGAAATCAAGGGTATTCAGTTAGGAAAAGAAGAAGTCAAATTGTCCCTGTTCCCGGATGACATGATTGTATATTTAGAAAACCCCATTGTCTCAGCCCAAAATCTCCTGAAGCTGATAAGAAACTTCAGCAAAGTCTCAGGATACAAAATTAATGTACAAAAATCACAAGCATTCTTATACACCAGTAACGGACACACAGAGAGCCAAATCATGAATGAACTTCCATTCACAATTGCTTCAAAGAGAATAAAATACCTAGGAATCCAACTTACAAGGGATGTCAAGGACCTCTTCAAGGAGAACTACAAACCACTGCTCAGTGAAATAAAAGAGGACACAAACAAATGGAAGAACATACCATGCTCATGGATAGGAAGAATCAATATCATGAAAATGGCCGTACTGCCCAAGGTTATTTATAGATTCAATGCCATCCCATCAAGCTACCAATGAGTTTCTTCACAGAATTGGAAAAAAACTGCTTTAAAGTTCATATGGAACCTAAAAGAGCCCGCATTTCCAAGACAATCCTATGTCAAAAGAACAAAGCTGGAGGCATCACGCTACCTGACTTCAAACTATACTACAAGGCTACAGTAACCAAAACAGCATGTTACTGGTACCAAAACAGAGATATAGACCAATGGAACAGAACAGAGTCCTCAGAAATAATACCACACATCTACAGCCATCTGATCTTGACAACCTGAGAAAAACAAGAAATGGGGAAAGGATTCCCTATTTAATAATGGTGCTGGGAAAAATTGGCTAGCTGAAACTGGATTCTTCCCTTACTCCTTTACGAAAATTAATTCAAGATGGATTAGAGACTTAAATGTTAGACCTATACCATAAAAACCCTAGAAGAAAAACCTAGGTAGTACCATTCAGGACATAGGCATGGGCAAGGACTTCATGTCTAAACACCAAAAGCAAAGGCAACAAAAGCCAAAATTGACAAATGGGATCTCATTAAACTAAAGAGCTTCTGCACAGCAAAAGAAACTACCATTAGAGTGAACAGGCAACCTACAGAATGGGGAGAAAATTTTTGCAATCTACTCATCTGACAAAGGCTGATATCCAGAACCTACAAAGAACTCAAACAAATTTACAAGAAAAAAAACAAACAACCCCATCAAAAAGTGGGCAAAGGATATGAACAGACATTTCTCAAAAGAAGACATTCATACAGCCAACAGACACATGAAAAAATGCTCATCATCACTGGCCATCAGAGAAATGAAATCAAAAACCACAATGAGATACCGTCTCACACCAGTTAGAATGGCAATCATTAAAAACTCAGGAAACAACAGGTGCTGTAGAGGCTGTGGAGAAATAGGAACACTTTTACACTGTTGGTGGGATTGGATTGTAAACTAGTTCAACCATTATGGAAAAGAGTATGGCCATTCCTCAAGGATCTAGAACTAGATGTACCATATGACCCAGCCATCCCACTACTGGGTATATACCCAAAGGATTATAAATCATGCTGCTATAAAGACACTGCACATGTATGTTTATTGCGGCACTATTCACATAGCAAAGACTTGGAATCAACCCAAATGTCCATCTGTGACAGATGGATTAAGGAAATGTGGCACATATACACCATGGAATACTATGCAGCCATAAAAAAGGATGAGTGTGCATCCTTTGTAGGGACATGGATGCAGCTGGAAACTATCATTCTTAGCAAACTATCAGAAGAACAGAAAACCAAACACCGCATGTTCTCACTCATAGGTGGGAACTGAACAATGAGATCACTTGGACTCGTGAAGGGGAACATCACAAACTGGGTCCTATCATGGGGATGGGGGAGGGGGAAGGGATTGCATTGGGAGTTATACCTGATATAAATGACGAGTTGATGGGTGCTGACGAGTTGATGTGTGCAGCACACCAACATGGCACAAGTATACATATGTAACAAACCTGCACGTTATGCACATGTACCCTAGAACTTAAAGTATAATAATTAAAAAAGTAAAATAAAATAAATATATAAATAAAAAAGATCATCATGATAAAGTGGCATTTATCAAAATGACACAAGGATGGTTCAACATATAGAAATCAAAAACGTGACACATCGCATCAACAGAATGAAAGACCACAACCATATGATCATTTCAACCAATGTCAATTAAGCATTTGATAATAAAATTCAACATCACTTTATAATAAAAACTCTCAAAAATGGGTATAAAAGGAACATACCTCAACACGATAAAAAACATATTCAGTAAACCCACAGCTAGTATCATACTAAACAGGAAAAAACTGAAAATCTTTTCTCTAATATCTTGAACATGACAATACTGTCCACTTTCATCACTGTTATTCAGCATACAGCTGAAAGTTTCAGCTGAAGCAGTTGAACAAGAGAAAGAAGTAAAGAGCTTTGGAAAGGAAAAGGACAAATTATCCTTATTTTCAGATGATATGATCTTATCTTTAGAAAAACTGAAAGAATCCAACAAAAGGTGACTAGAAGTGATAAAGTCTCTAAAGTTGCAGAATATAAATCAACATTAAAAAAACTAGCATTTCCATATGCCAGCAGTGAAACCAAGAAATTTATCCTATTTACAATAGTTACAAATAAAATAAAATGCCTAGAAATAAACTTGACTAAAGAAGTGAAAGATCACTACAAAGAAAGATATAAAACATTAATTAAAGAAATTGCCTAGTTTCTCTTCCAGGGTTTTTATGGTTTTAGGTCTTACATTTAAGTCTTTAATCTATCTTGAGTTAATTTTTGTATAAGGTGTAAGGAAGGGGTACAGTATCAGTTTTCTGCATATGGCTAGCTATTTTTCCTAAAACCATTTATTAAATAGGGAATTCTGAGGCCTCTGTTCTGTTCCATTGGTCTATATATCTGTTTTTGTACCAGTACCATGCTGTTTTGGTTACTGTAGCTTTAGTTTGAAGTCAGGTAGTGTGATACCTCCAGCTTTGTTATTTTTGCTTAGGATTGTCTTAGCCATATGGGCTCTTTTTTGGTTCCATATGAAATTTAAAGTAGTTTTTTTCTAATTCTGTGAAGAAAGTCATTGGCAGCTTGATGGGAACAGCATTGAATCTATAAATTACTTTGTGCTGTATGGCCATTTTCATGATATTGATTTTTCCTATCTCTAAGCATGGAATTTTTTTCATTTGTTTGTGTCCTCTCTTATGTCCTTAAGCAGTGATTTGTAATTCTCCTTGAAGAAGTCCTTCACATCCCTTGTAAGTTGTATTCCTAGGTATTTTATTCTCTTTGTAGCCATTGTGAATGGGATTTCACTCATGATTTGGCTCTCTGTTTGCCTATTGTTGGTGTATAGGAATGCTTTCAATTTTTGCATATTGATTTTTGTATCCTGAGACTTTGCTGAAGTTGCTTATCAGCTTAAGGAGATTTGGAGCTGAGACGATGGGGTTTTCTAAATATACAATCATGTCAACTGCAAACAGAGACAATTTGACTTCTTCTTTTCCTAACTGAATACCCTTGGTTTCTTTCTCTTGCCTGATTGCCCTAGACAGAACTTAGGCAATACCATTCAGGACATAGGCATGGGCAAAGACTGACTAAAACACCAAAAGCAATGGCAATAAAAGCCAAAATTGACGAATGGTATGTAATTAAGCTAAAGAGTTTCTGCACAGCAAAAGGAACTATCATCAGAGTGAACAGGCAACCTACAGAATGGTAGAACATTTTTGCAAGCTATACATATGACAAAGGGCTAATCGCCAGAATGTACAAGGAAATTAAACAAATTTACAAGAAAAAAATAAACAACCTCATCAAAATGTGGGTAAAAGATATGAACAGACATTTCTCAAAAGAAGACATTTATGCAGCCAACAAACGTATGAAAAAAAGCTCATAATTGCTGGTCATTAGAGAAATGCAAATCAAACCCACAATGAGATACATCTCATGCCAGTTAGAATGGTGATCATAAAAAGTCAGGAAACAACAGATGCTGGAGAGGATGTGGAGAAATAGGACACTTTTACACCATTGGTGGGATTGTAAATTAGTTCAACCATTGTGGAAGGCAGTGTGGCAATTCCTCAAGGTTCTAGAACCAGAAATACCATTTGACCCAGCAATCCCATTACTGGGTATATATCCAAAGGATTATAAATCTGTAAAGACACTATACTGTATATATATACTATATATACTACTATAAAGACACATGCACACGTATGTTTATTGCAGCACTATTCACAATAGCAAAGACTTAGAACCAACCCAAATGCCGATAAATGTTAAACTGGATAAAGAAAATGTGGCACATATGTACCATATAATACAATGGAGCCATAAAAAGGATGAGTTCATGTTCTTTGCAAGGACATGAATGATCTTGAAACCATCATTTTCAGCAAACTAACACAGGAACAGAAAAACAAACACCGCATATTCTCACTCATAAGTGGGAGTTGAACAATGAGAACAGATGGACCCAGGGAGAGGAACATCATTCACTGTGGCCTGTCAAGAGGGTAGGGGGCTAGGGGAGGGATATCATTAGGAGAAATGCCTAATGTAGATGATGGGTTGATGGGTGCAGTCAACCACCATGGCACGTGTATACCTATGTGACATACCTGCACGTGCTGCACATGTATCCCAAAACTTAAAGTATAATAATAATTTTAAAAGCAATTGAAGAGGACACAAAAACTAGAATGATATTCCATATTCATGAATTGAAAGAACCAGCATTATTAAAAATATCCATAACACCCAAAACAATCTACAGGTTCAATGAAATTCCTATCAGAATACCAATTATATTTTTGACAGATATAAAAAGGAATTCTAAAATTTGTTTAGAACCACAGAATGCTCAGAATAGCCAAATCTATTCCAAGCAAAATGAACAAAGCTGGAGGTATCACATTGCCTGACTTCAAATTATATTACAAAACTATAGTAACAAAAACAGCTTGTCACTGGCATAAAAAACAGACACATAGACCAATGGAACAGAATACAGAACCCAGAAATATATTCACATACTTACAAGCAACTAATTTTCAACAGATGTACTAATAACATTTATTGGGAAATGTCAGTCTCTTCAATCAGGGAAAACTGGATATTCATACACAGAAGAATAAAACTAGACCCCATCTCTCAACATATATAAAAATCAAATCAAAATGGTTTAAAGACGTAAATCTTAAATCTAAGACCTGAAACTATAAAACTACTAGAAGAAAACATTGAGGAAACATTCCAGGACACTGGTCTGGGCAAAGATTTCTTCAGTTAAGACCTCAAAAGTACAGACAACCCAAGGAAAAATGAACAAATGGGGTCACAACAAGTTAAAAAGCATCTCCATAGCAAATAAAGCAATCAACAAAGTGAAGAGACAATCCACAGAGTGGGAGAAAAAATATTTGCAAAATATCCATCTGACAAGGGATTAATAACCAGAATATTCAAGTAGCTCAAACAACTCAACTGGAAAAATAAATAAATAATCCAATTTAAAAATGAGAAAAAAAATTGTATGGTCATTTCTAAAAGAAGACACGCAGATGGACAACAAGTATATGAAAAAATACTCAACATCATTAATCATCAGAGACATGAAAATCAAAACTACAATAAGATATCATCTCATCCCAGTTAAAATGGCTTTGTATTAAAAAGAAAGGCAATAATGGATAGTGGCAAGGATGTGGGAAAAAGGGGAGCCCTCATATACTGTTGGTGAAAATGTAAATTAGTATAGCCACTATGAAGAACAATGGCAGTTCCTCAAGAAAAAAAAAAAGAAAAGTAGCACTATTATATGATCCAGCAATACCACTGCTTGGTATACATCTAATAGAAAGAACATTACCATGTGAAAAGACATCTGCTCTCCCATGTTTATTGCAGCATTATTCACAATAGCTAAGACATAGAATCAACTTAGTTATCCATGAATGGATGAATGGATAAAGAAAATGTGATATATACACAAGGGAATATTATTCAATCATAAAAGAATGAAATTCTGTCATTTGCAGCAACAGGGATGAAACTGGAAGACATTATGTTAAGTGAAATAAGCCACACTCAGAAAGACAAAAATCACATGTTCTCACTCATCTGTGGGAGGCAAGAAAGAGAAAAATTGATCTCGTGAAGGTAGAGAGTAGAATGGTGATTACCAGAGGTTGAGAAGTGTAGTGGGGTGGGGGCGATAAAGAGGGAGGGTTAGTGGGTACAAAACTATACTTAGATAGAATAAATAACATCTAGTGTTCAGTAGCAAAATAAGGAGACTATAGTTAACAATACTTTATTGTGTATTTCAAAATAACTTAAAAAGTAGAATTGGAATATTCCTAATACACAGAAATGGTAAGAGGTAATAGAAAACCCAATTACCCTGATTTGTTCATTACTCTCATTGTATGCTTTTATCAAAACATCACATGTACACTATAAATAGGTACAGCTATTATGTATCCATAATACTTACAAATTTAAAAACATTTAAAAATTCACAAAACTAAAATAAACATACTTATTGGGAAAACATCTTCAATAACTCATTCAAAAATTCATATTGAGAGTCTATTACATGCCAGGCATTATGCTAATCTACTGTTCTCATAAAAAATATAATTTTCCAGTATGAGAAACAGATAGGGAAACCATAATCCTGCTGTATGCCTGACTTACATGCGTGTTCTCAGTATCCCATATGGTATAGGAATTTTTCTTGAGTTTTCATATTTTAAAGAAATATTTTTACAAATGTTTTCTTTCAACTGGAATGGTTTTAGTAGAATTTCACTTTTTACTTTCAGCACCATCTTAATTAGTAATGTGTGAGATGCATGCAATGAACAGAGTTTTCAAATTAACATGTGGTTGAATCTCAGAAATAATCAGCAGTAAATTGCTTCCCTTTCTCCCACCCTTTTCTGATGCATTGAAAAGAACAGTGTTCATCATACTCTCTAATAAACCAACTTAATATGGCATACCGATGCAGTGAAATATTATTTAACAATATAAACAAATAAAGTACTGTTACGTACTGTGAAATGTATGAACCTTGAAAATGTTATGCACAATAAAATAAGCCAGTCACAAAGGTCACATATTATGTAATTAGATTTATATGCAATGTCCATAATAGGAAACTATAAGTAGAAATAGATCAGGGATTTCCTAGAGCTGGGCTGGGAGAAGGGATGGAGAGTAACTTATAATGAATATGGGTTTTTTGGAATGATAACAACATTATGAAATTACAATAATGATGTGATGGTTGCATAACTCTAAGTATGCTACAAACCATTGAATTATATACTTTAAATGGGCTACTTTTATGATATAGAAATTCTATCTCAATAATGCTGTTATAAAAACTAATTGTTTGATATGAGCGACTTGGAGATGACCAACTTCTTGTGGATCCTGGTGGTGGTGGTGGGAGAAATATTGGAAGCTATTGCTTCTTGGTCATTTGGTGAACCAACTAATTGTATCATGGTTGTGTATGAGATATGTGAGAAATAGAGGCTGAATAGTCTTACCATGGAATATATAGAAAGTAGTTCATTATTTACTATATTTAATTCAACAACTATCCTTTCCAAAACGATGTTTCTTTCTTTGAAAAATGCATATTTAATGAAAATTTAAAGATAATACTTCAATTTCTCAAGAAAGTTGATGATAAATGTATAAATTACACAAAGTATTTGTTGACATTTTACTGTAACAATTGAGTCTGTAGTAATATCATTGACCCCGGGGAAAATAGGTGATGTATATCATCCCCCAAATCACTAGCACCTACAGTTATTTAGTTATGCACAAGCTGATAATTTAACATGTGCAACTTCAGATGGTGTATTTACATATATATATATATATATTTTTTTTTTTTTTTGAGATGAAGTCTTGCTCTGTAACCCAGGCTGGAGTGCAGTGGGGTGACCTTGGCTCACTGCAACCTCCACCTCCTAGGTTCAAGTGATTCTTCCACCCCAGCTTCCCAAGTAGCTGGGATTACAGGCACCCGCCACCATGCCTGGCTAATTTTTGTAGTTTTAGTAGAGACTAGGTTTCGCCATGTTGGCCAGGCTGGTCTTCAACTCCTGATCTCAAGCGATCCTCCCACCTTGGCCTCCCAAAGTGCTGGGGTTACAGGCATGAGCCACAGTGCCTGGCCTACATCTTTCTTCTTAAGGCTTGACTTTTCATTTAGATTAAATGATTGCTCTTCTAAAGTAATTTACTCTTTGTTGGTTTTAAGAAATCTTTTGCATGTATAAAGTATAAAACAACAACTCTTTGTATGTTACTTTCATTAGCAGATGAACTAGCAGTTAAATGATGCTTCAAATAGAAAATAAGTTAATTACACTAATAGATTGAGTTTTCCTGAAAGTCACTAACATGAAACAACACCTTTCGAAGTTCATTTTGTTGAGTACCTTGCATTATTGTGAATTATATTGTAAAGTAGTTTAAAGTTCAACATTGAAGAAAAAATTATTATTTTCGCTGTTATAGTATGAATAACACAGTTTGATGAAACCAAGCATGCAGAATGGAAACAATAATCTTACTAAGTCAAAAAAGTTTTTTGAACTTTTCTGAGTAGAAAAGTTCTTGGAATTCATTGTGCACATAATTGCTCATAATTACTTATTACTAATATTACTAATTATTCTATTATATACATTACATATATAATATTACTAATTATTCATAATTACTAATTGACATAGAGATGCTACTTGTCAGGGTAACTAAACTAGAGTATTCTTGTGATGAAGCTGGTTTTCAGTACAAACATGTTCTAAATTGTGCTGGTGGCTATGTAGTTTTTCTCTGTGCTGGCCATCAACAATTAGATTTAGATGTGTTTGAGCACTTGAAGTAGTACTATGAAACCCAGTTTAAATAAAAGTCTTTAACAATTGTGATGTCAAAAAGCTTTAGCTTGTAAAGCTTTATCAATTTCCAATTCTTAAAAACAAAGGTTGCAAAGACGAGGACATTGAAACTGATCCTTGTAGAAACGGAACCAGTTAAATAATAAAGGCACAAACTATGTAAAATATTTAATTTTAAAATTATATTGTTGGACTCCAGAATATTTAAACTTGTGAGATGTAGTCTGATAAATTTCCTATTTTTAATTGGATAAACTTGCAATATATACCAAAAAAGATAAAATTTACAAAAAAATTTGCATGATCTCAAGAGCCATAAATTGAGACATCTGTGATGACTTTTGCTTGACAAAAAAATCTACCAAAGAAAAGTACTCTGAATGGAAGCAAAAACAAGGGTCCTCTTAAGATATTTGAACTAAATTGGACCCTTATCTTGCACTATAGACAAAAATCAACTAAAAATGGATAAAATACCTAAATGTAAGACCTAAAACCATAGAACTCATAGAACACCAGAGAAAAACTCCTCAACATTGGTCTTGGCAATGATTTTTTTGGGATGCCATTCCAAAAGCTCAGGCTACAAAAGAAAAAATAAATCAATGAGACTACATCACACTAAAAAGCTTCTACACAGCAAAGAAAACATAAAAAAAAAAAAAAGAAAATGCAGGCTACAGACTGGAAGAAAATTTTTGCAAATCATACATCTGATAATGGCTAATATCCAAAATTTATTTTAAAAACTCACATAATTCAATAGCAGAAAAAACCCAATTAAAACATGGACAAAGGATATGAGCTGACCTTCAGAGAAAACATAAAAATGGACAATAGGTATATAAAAAGGAGCTTAACATCACTAATCATAATGGAAGTGCAAATTAAAACCACTATGAGACATCACCTTACACCAGTAAGCAAGGCTATTATCAAATGGAAAAGATCTAAATGTTGGCAAGAGTGTGAAGAAAAGGTAACTGCAGTGTACTATTGGTGGGAATATAGACTGATCTAGCCATTATGGGAAGAAATATGAAGGTTCTTAGAGATATTTAAAATATAACTGCCATATGACTCAGAAATCCTTCTTCCGAGTATATACCAAAAGGCAATATCACCACCTTGTAAAGACTGGCATTCCCTTGTTCATTGCAGCATCATTCGCAGTAGTCAAGATATGGAAAGAACCTACATGCCCATTGATGGAGGTATAGATAAAGAAAATGTGGTATATATACACAATGAAATATTATATAGCCTTAAAAAGGAGATCCTACCATTTGTCAAAACATGGATTAACCAGGAGGACACTATGCTAAGTGAAATAAGCAACACAGAAAAAAAATTGCATGATCTCAATTATATGTGAAATATAAAATAATAAAAGAGCTTAAATACACAGAGATAAAGAGGGAAACGGTGGTTACCATTGGTGGGAGAGGGAGAGAGGAAATGAGGAGATGTAAGTCAAAAGATGCAAAATAGCAGATAGGTAGGACAAAAAAATCTAAAGATCTAATGTACAACAAACATGAAGACTAAATACAACTGAATTGTGTTAAGGATTTTTGTTAATTAAGTAGATTTTTTCTGTTCTTGTCACAGCAAAAAACAAGCTATGTGAGATGACAGATATATTAATCTGCTCCACTCTAGAACCATTATATTTCCTACAATGTATCTATATGTACTCCACCATATTATGTTGTAAACCTCAAATACATACAATAAAATATATTAAAAACTAGGACTAAAATATGTATACACGTTAATATTGAAAGAAAAAGCTGTGATACATACTAACTATACATAGGTATGGAGTATATTGTGTTGTTTCAATACATGGAGAGATTGTGGAATGATCAAATCAGAGTCATTAGAATTTCATCCTCTCAAATATTTACCAGTTTTTTTGTGGTGAGGATATTCAAATTCTTTTCCTCTAGCTTTTTTTGAAATATGCAGTATACTTCCATTAACTGAGAATATGCTGTATTTAGCAAAAAATATTTTACGATTACTAGGTACTTCAGTACATGTAGAGAGGGTATTTTCTCAGTTAAAAGTAATGCATTCTACAGATACCAGTCAATTAAAGGTTTCAACAATTTCAAATTTATTAGCATAAAGTACAACTTCAAAAACAATTGCAGGCAATTTTATGAAAAAATGGAAAATAATAGAACTGTATTTCAAAAATACATTATCCACAAGTAAAATGACCAATATTACTTGTACAACTAAGATGGTGTTTAAATTATATGAGTATATAATACAAATAATCATACTACTTATTATTTTTAATGTGCTGATAATCAAAACAAATACTATTTTGCTTTTATGAACAGAAATAGATATTGCTTTTTTAAAGAAACATTTTACTTCAAAAATATTTTATAACACTTCCATAGGCCCAAACCCCACTTGTTAGTAAATACTTATTTTAAACATGTATAAGATTATAGTTATTGTAATGCTCTTTTTAATCTCAAAATTATCTTGTTTGGCCAATAAAGTATATGAATCCTTTTATTACAGAAAAATAAGCAGACAATCATACTACAGCATGATTTTAGAGTGGGGAAAATAAAGGATTCTTTTGCAAAACAATAAAAAGTTGTCTAATCTACTCCCTGGTGGAGAGGGGTTCATGGAATGTTTATTAGAGGAAGTTGATGACATTTATACCTGAAAGATAGGATAAGTTATCCAACTGAGGAAACGGAGAAGACTATTTCAGGGAGGTTGAACAGCAAAAAATCTGACTCAGAGGCAAAGTCAGGCCCTGCCCATGAAATAAGCAGAATCTCCAGAGTTGCATAACATAATTTGGAATTAAACCAAAGATAAGGGGGAAATCAATTCAGCGCTTAAATAGAGTAGTGTCCTGAGGAGGATTTTCTGAAGGGCATTTAGAAGATTGCTTCTAAAACACACATAAGTTTCTTAAGTCTTTTATTCTGACCTGATGGATTTTCTAGTCCAGCCAGTTGTACCACTGACCTTGTGCGCTCTTTTTCTGGTATGGCTTTCCTGGGCTCAGAAATCCCAAAGTGCTACCCTCTAAAATTATGGATAAAAGGCTCTATTAATATTTATGTCTCCTTGTGGCAGGCCACAGATAGAAATTAATTACTGCATCTGCACAGATGTGGCCTGATTATGCAAGGCTGAACTAAGCTAAACAACCAGCATAATAAGCCCAAGATTGGCAAGGTAGCAGGAGAATTTTGAGATATATTCAAGCTGAATGCTTTTATAGGTTCTAAGTTGTTAGTTCTTGGAGCACAGCATTGCTCCCTAACAAAGCCTAACAAGTGTGTACACAACAAGTACTCACTAAACATTTGTTAGATGAAAAAACCAAGAATCTTAAATATGTTTTAGGCCTATCACTATAAAAAAATTTTAAAACACTTTTTTTGTTATTGTTCTTATTGTAATTGTTCTATTTTGTTTTGACGGGTGATGAAAATAAGGCTTCCCTTAGTTGAGATTCTTAGGAAAATGGCTCCATAAATATGTATGTAGGATGCTATTACTCACTCATTATTGACAGTTGCATCAAGTGTGATATAAAACACAATTTTCAGTGACAATGGAATAATTACAATCTTGTAGCCTTGGAATAGGCCCTGATCACTACTCTTGCTGATTCTCAGTCATTATATTTTGTGTCACCTGGTTCCCAGTGGACTGTCAACACTCTTTACATCCTGGAATCTGAAATCAATTTTGTTAACAAAGCCACATCATTACATGTATCAACTGGGGGATTTTAGATACATTCATGTGGGTCTGATTACTCTTAAGTAAACCATATAAACAGTAGATTGTTATAACTAACAAGGGATGGTGTTGTGTCTAGTCAGATAATTTAGGGAGGTATGCTGTACAAAGTAGAAAAATGTTTCAAAGACTAGAATTGTTAAATTTCTGATGTCTTAAGCCACCCAGTGTGTAGTACTCTGTTATAGTAACCCAAGAAAACCAATGCACTGTATAATGGAACATTAGCCATAAAAAATGAATTAAGTGCTGATACATGCTACAACATAGACAGACCTTAAGAAAACATAACGTTAAGTACAAGAAACCAGACACAGAAGACTATTTATTATGTGGTTCCACTTACATGAGACGTCTAAAACAGAAAAATCTATAGAGATAAGCAGATTAGCACATGTCAAGGGCTGGGGTGAAATGTAGAGTGACTACTAATGAGTACACAATTTTTTTGAGGTGATGAAAATGTTCTAAAATTGTTGTGATAGTTGCATAATTCTGTGATTACACCAAAAATCATTGAATTGTATAATTTAAAAAGTATGTGAATTATATCTCAATAAAGTATTTTAAAAACAATTATTTAACATAGTTGTGGTTATATTAGCGAACAACAAGCTATCATTGAAAATCAGCTTCATGAAATTTGCTAAGTAGATTTTGAGATACTAGGTTATTCACCCATACATTTTCTTACATCAAAGGAAATCCCTGCACCTGGAATAAGACCACCCAACTACCAGCATGAAAAGAGTATTCAAAGACTCACTTGGAGCAATAATTATCTAGTAGGAGTCAGGTGGGACTCCCAGAAATTTGTATGTGCTCCTTGGAGATCATCAAACCCTCTCTGTTGCAATATTCACAACCCTATCCCCATCATCTATCATCTGATTTGGGACCATCTGTTCTTTTTTTTTTTTTTTTTTTTTTTTGAGAGCGGAGTCTCGCTGTGTCGCCCAGGCTGGAGTGCAGTGGCCGGATCTCAGCTCACTGCAAGCTCCGCCTCCTGGGTTCCCGCCATTCTCCCGCCTCAGCCTCCGAGTAGCTGGGACTACAGGCGCCCGCCACCTCGCCCGGCTAGTTTTTTTTTTTTTTTTTTTGTATTTTTTTTTTTTTTAGTAGAGACAGGGTTTCACCGTGTTAGCCAGGAGGGTCTCGATCTCCTGACCTCGTGATCCACCCGCCTTGGCCTCCCAAAGTGCTGGGATTACAGGCTTGAGCCACCGCGCCCGGCCTGGACCATCTGTTCTTAAACACTTCTGTGAAACTTTCTTTCATCATGTAACATTAATTGAAGTGAAGTTTTTCCTTGAGGACACTCTTTCCCATGTAGACCTTTGAAGCAGTGGATTTTTTTTACTTCCACATACCACAACACAGAAACAAACATTTACTTTTCATTTATTTATTTTCTTGTAAGACCTACTCTAAGTTGTAGAAATTTTTACCAGTGAGATTTATTTGCCTTGCTTATGGAGACTCACTTTGACTAACATTAGATACTTAATTTTTTATGTGGATTAGTACAGAATTATGCCATTCTCTCAAAGCAGTGTATTAAAACCAAAATATGTTTTATGTGACCCTAAGTTCTCTTTTCCCCAAGGTGACATAATAACAACAATATTTCTTAGAAAATTCTTCATGCAAAAGGGCGACAGCTGATCTTTTATCATGTCTCAAGGACATATCATCATAAATGGATGGCATTCTAGTAAATGGTAATTAAATGGTGGGACAGATTGTTCCGGTACTGAGAAGGAAGGTCTGGGCTACTTAATTAGACTTAACAGTCATTTAGACAAAAGATAAAAAGATGATGGAATTTCACTGGAGTGAGGTTACCTGCTTTCCTTCAGCCTACACTCTCAGTTCTGCTAACGACCTGTTTGTTTCTCAAGCCTAGTCTACCCTGGCCATATTGACCCCAAAGAGAAGCTAGATAACTTATGCCAACTTGAGGCAAAAACTGGGAGATTAGAGAAATAATCAGCAATTGGTACTTTCTTTTCTTTTTCCTTCTTTCTTTATCTTCCTCCCCTCAAATAGTCCAGAAGTTAATACAGCTCATTTTTTTCCTTTGCTCTGTGTGAATGGATTAGTAACGATTGCTTTGAAATAACCTAAAACAATGTCCTACAGATACATTAGCTGCTATTTCCTGTGCAGAATTCTTCATTAGCTCTGCTCAAACCTTATACCTTGATGACCTCTGCCCCCTTCTACATTTTCTCTCGTAATTATTGCACCAAAATTCCATTTTGTTATCAAATCTAGGAACTTAGGGGGGGTCATGAAGCATGCTGTCTCCCTTGCCCATCCTCTCTTACATAGCCCATCAACTCCACCCATTAGAACAATTACCTTTTTACTGCCTACATTTGTCCCCAACCACTTCTCTTGTCTATTACCACGGTCTCAGCTTCATGCAGGATCTAATTATTTTTTTCCAGAACTATTGTAATATTCTTCTAATTGGTCTCTCTGCTTAGTCTTGCTTTTAACTAATCCATTGAATGGCTGTCAAAGCGATCTTAAGTAACCTTTATTAATCATTATGTTACTCCCTTTGTAAACTCCTTCAATGAATTTCATATTTTTTAAAAAAATCTAAGTCTCCTGAAATAACACACAAATCTGAACTTATATGAATAACTATTTTTCATAGTTTGCCAAAAGAAAATGAAAAAGTCAAGTAAACCAGTTTAATTAAAAATAATCACCTTTCTCACTTTTTAAAAAGTTCAGACCTTATCTCATCATTTGGTCTCATAGATTTTATTTTTCCCTTTTTAAAAATTTCTCTCTCTCCATCTCAGTCTACAGTGGGATCTTGATGCATAAGAGCTTTTATATTTCCACACATTTAAATATTATTATTTCTACTCCATGGAATGCTCTTTCCTTTCATGACACTGAGGTGAAATTCAAATCATTCTTCAAGTCCCAGATGCATTGTCAGCTCTATCATAAAGTCTTCCCCAACCATTTTAATCAGAGTTTATCACTGTCTTCTTGATCTACAAGAATAATGGATTATATTTTATTACAGTACTTTAAAGTTTTATAATTACATATTTCATGGCTATTGCTACTGTAGAAAAGCAAGGTTGGTCTCTTTGTTGTTATGTTCTCAAAACCTCACATAGAGCCTGTCCTATATGTGATCTGTAAATGTTTGTCAAATGAGTGAATGATTGAATGGATCCATAAATTAATGAGTGAGGTCAGGTAGAATGACAATAAAGATTAAGGGGCTCAAGCAGCTAATACTAGGGATTCAGGCTTAGTATTTGAAGACCAAGGACCATATCTTTGTTTCTGCAAAAAAATAAGAGCAAAGTGGGATAACAAATCCAGAGTACTGAGATACTAGGCAGAGAGTCAAGTGAGTGACTCAGGGATAATGGGACAGTGGGATATATGGTACAGAAAATAAAGTAAAAATTTAATTACTTGAAACAGAGAGCTAGTTAAGGACAAACTATGGCCAAGATGGACTACAACAAAGGAACTGAGTGGATCTTTGCAGTTACACCAAGACCAGCCTGAATAGCACTATTTAGAAAAGTGACTTCAGCTTTATTAATTACTAGTGTGTGACTAGAGAATAGGTCAATGAAATCAATATGCAATTTTTTTAAACAAAAAAATTGTTCTCTACTTGTTAGCAGTCAGTGGGAAGTGTGTTTGTGAAAATAAATAATTTCTATTGAGAAAGCAAGAAACTTTGCATGTTATTTATCTTTTAGCTGATTACAGTGCATGCATTTTGGTTGATGTGGGTGCATAGAATACACACCTATTTGGATGTATGAATATCCATGTATGTATGTACACACATACACCATTTTATCCAATAAAGGATGTGATTTCAAGTGTTTTAGTCATGTTGCATTGATTTGAGTTGCCTTAAAGATCTGAATTTTAACATTTGAAAATTGAACTGTAAGCTCTACATCCTATGTAATTTTATCACTGAGATCACAATGTTTAAGTTAAATAAAGAAAAAACAAATAAATTTCTTTTTTGATTGAATCCATTACTTTATACAAGAGGAAAAAAGACCATTTTTCTTCAGTTTTATTCAAGCAATTCAGTTAAGTACTGAATTAATACAATTAAGTACTGAATTATAATCTGATAACTTTAATTTTCAAATTATTTTTTATAAAATAACTCAGAAAGTTTTAGTATACAGAATGACTGCCTTTAACACCCCATTTTCTTGATTTAATGCTGTGATTACTTTCCCATTTTTACTTTATTTTTTACATGTGGCATCTGATATAGGTGAGATATACATATATATGTTATGTGAGCATAATTATAAAATTAATACCTATAAAACCCACCACACAGCATTAGAACAATACTATCAAAGACATTTTTTTCTAAATATAGTTTTTAAACTTAAGGAGAACAAAACTCTTCAAATATGTATATGCATAATATTATTGTATCTCTCCATACACTCCAAAGAAGATGTTCTTCATAAAATATGAACAGTGAAATACGAACAGAAGTGTAGTAAGTACCAGTTAGTGATACCTCAAGTTTCCTTCCTCCTGCCATGATGATTACGGAAACGTTTGTTGGTTGAGATGAATCCTCTGTGAGTCGTGGACCACAAGTGACTACTATGAGCAGATACCCTTTGTTGACCCACTTTATACAGGTATTGAGAATGATAAATAAAATTTTGTTTAAGTCATTAAATTTGAGATTTTTTTCTTACTGTAACTTAACCTAGCCTGTCTTGATGAACTCATAACAAGTGGATATAATTGAGATTTTTCATCAGCATTATATTGAAAACACTCCAATCCATGTTGCTAAATGTTCTCCAAATGTATGGTTTTGATAGTTGTTCTATCGATGTGGCATTATTTTAAAAATCCAATAATTGCAAAATACTTAGATGTTTTTACTCTTTAATATTTTATGTTACTTTGCAACATATCTTCTTGAACTGAAATGTATGCATCTCCATTTCTTTATGAAAAAGAAACAGAAATTGAGTACTTCAAAGGTAGGAACCCTGTTAAGACTTTCGATGCAATTTGCTAATTATTTTTAAAAATGGAGAAATTCGTAATTTTGCTGGCTGTATTTGAGCACGCCCATTTCAACTCATACTGACACTGATAATTGTAAAAATAAACTGTAACAATTTGAGAAATGTAAATATCTTCTTTTTATAAGGTGTAAGTGTGAATTACTAGTGTTGGCAAATAAGTTTTCCATATACTTGCTGGTTTAAATTTGTATTTTAATAAATTTGATAATTCACACACAATACATTTCTTGTGACTTTATAAGGCTTTTATATATTAAATATCTTAAACACTTTCTGCTCTTAACTTGAAAAATATACTTTCACTCCAATACTTGCTTTTAATTTGAATTATAGTATTATTTTCAATGAACAGAAATTTAAATTTTGTATGTTGTGACTTCTTTTGTTTTGATACTTACAAATCTTTCCTCATCTTGATATTCAAAATTTTCTTCCGTATTTTTTCATTGTCTTGACGTTTCATTTCCATATTCAACCCTTTGATACATCAAAAATGTATTTAGTTTTAAAGAATAAAACAAATGTATTTTCTCCCAAATAGTTTTTAACTTTACAAAAGCTAAGATACGTGCATATCTGTGTGTATTCGATATTATAATGTTATATACTATGTATTCATAATACATATGTTATATATTCCCTGGTTATATATGAATATTTGTGTGTGCATATAGTTACCCCTTGAACAACATGGATTTGAACTGCCTAGGTTTATTTACACATAGATTTTTTTTCAATAAATGTATTAAAATTTTTAAAATATTGGCAATAATTTGAAACAACTCATAGATGAATCACATAGCCCAGAAATAAAAATAAAAAAATAAAAAAGTAGGGAATGTCATGAATGTATAAGATGTATTAAATATTAGTCTATTTTATAATTTTCTGCTGTAAAATACATACAAATCTATTGTAAAAAGTTAAATGTTATTAAACACAAACACAGACATTACATGTTGCCATCTGCAGTCAAGTGGATGCGAAGATGCAGTGTTAAATCATAACTGTATAAAATTGACTGTAGTACATGCTATACCACCATAATAATTTCATAGCCACCTCCTATTGCTATTGCAGTGAGCTCGTGTTGTGAGTGTCCACTTTAAATGCAGTGTGCCTCTAATCATCTCCACGTGAGCAGCTCATCTCTCCAGTAAATTGTGTATCATAGTAAAAAATAATCTCTTGTAGTTCTTGTGTATTTTTCATCATGTTTGTTACAATACTTTGAACCTTGAATAACACCGTGAGACCCATAGGAAGTACCACTAGTGATGCTGGAAGTGCTCCCAAGAACCAGAGAAAAGTCATGACATTACGAGAAAAAGCTGAATTGTCTGATATGTGACGTAGATTGAGGTCTGCGGCTGTGGTTGCCTACCATTTCAGATGGAAGATGCATCTTGTAAATAGACAAGGTAAACTTATGGTATCAATAAACATAGTACAGTACTGTAAATCCATTTGCTCTTTTTTATAATTTTCCTAATGATGTTTTCTTTTCTCTAGCCTAGTTTACTGTAAGGATATGGTTTATAATACATATATCATACAGATACATGATGATTGACTGTTTATGTTATTGAGTAAGGCTTCCAGTTGACAGTTGGCTATTAGTAGTTAGGTTTTGGGAAAATCAAAAGTTATATGCAAATTTGACTGCATGAGGGCTTGGCACTCGGACCACTGTGTTGTTCAAGAGTCAACTATACATATATGCATACATATACACATACATATACCTTATTTAGTGCATAATATTGTTTCAAAATTATTTAGTATGTAAAACTGTTTAAATTTTTCTGATTGATTCCTGTTTATCCTTTAAGCATGCTTCAAACTATCTCATGCTTTATTGCAATGCATAGTGCTTACACAACATATTAAATAGTAGTACTGTCAGACATCATCTTTCAGTTTCTAATTTTAAGAGAAATTTATTCACTTTTTAAACTAGTATTTCTGAAGGCCAGGCAACGTTTTGAGGCCCCATGTCTTAGAATTTGGTAGATGTACCAGGCAATGTTTTTAGACCTGGGAGTACATTGGTGAAAAAGAGAGACAAGCTTTCTCTTTTGTGGAGCTTAGTTTCTAGTTGTGGGGAGACAGTCACATAGCAGACAAAGAAAAAGACAAGATAATTGTAGATAGTGATATGTGATGTGAAGAAATAAAGTTGGAACAGTGAAGTGCAGGGTGATTGAGGAGTGGTACTGTGGTTTCATGGTAAGGAAGGGCCTCCTTAAAGAGGTAACTCTTTAGGTGTAGGGATGAGACATAAAACAGACAAAGATGTTGGCCAGTAAACATAAGGAGGAATAGGAAAGAATGAATAGTAAATTCAGAAGTGCTGAGGTTCATAGTGTGAGAAGAGAAAGAGAATGATTACTGTGCCTGTAATTGAGCGAATAAGGAAAGGAGGCAAGGGAGAAAAGTGGGGAGAGGGTGAAAAGTTTGGCTGGAGTAGGCTTATGTAAGCTTGGCAGACCAAGAAAAAGATTCTGGATTTTGTTTGGAGTGCTAGTCAAGTTATTTGACGTGGTTTACATTTTTAGAAAGAATTATTCTGGTTATTGTGTAAGGAATGGATTTAGGAGGGTAAAAGGGAAGCAGAAGGCCACCTAGGAGTCTGTTGGAATGTGTAGGTGAGAGATGGTGATACTTCAGACAAGCAAGGTAGCACCAAGTAAGGAAAAAGTGGATCCATTTTGCATATATTTTGAAGGCAAAGTTGTCATGACTTGCTGATTGTTTTGCAATTGTGACAAAGAAATAAAAGAATGTAGGATTATTGCCATGGGTTGATTCCTGGGTAGATAAAGGAATAATGTAGTAAAATGAGGGAGACTTAGAGAAGAATACATCTGGTACAGCAGTAAAGAGTTTCAGTTCTTGTGAAGCTAGAACATCTATTTGATATTCCAATGTAGTGTACAGTAGACACTTGTGTATAGAAATCTGGACTTCAGGGGAGAATTTAGGACTGGAAATAGAAATACTTTTACTGTTTCTTATGGAGCACCATTAAGAATGAGGCTAGTTAACGGCTAAGTTAGTTATCTTTTATGGGGAGATACTAATAAATAAAATACAAACATTTACAACCATTAGGTTATTGGCCATGTACTTTTGTATTTGTTTTTGTTTTAGTACACTGTCAAACAGAACTATTTCTAGATTTCAGGATAGAGTTTTCTTGAGCAAATAATTACATTGGTTTAATGACACGTACGAAATGTATGGCATGTATAAGCACAAAGTCATGTGTCAAATAACCAATATCAGAGAATTAGTGAAGTCAATAAAAATAGGTAAAATGTCTAAATTTCTAGTTCTTAAATAAAATATAGCATTAATTGAATTAGTAAAATATGTTTTGATCTTCACTGACAGTAATATTTTGACACAAAATTTGGGGACAAGATTCTTTAGTACTTAAAAATAGTGTTTCTAACTGGTTATTGCTTTTCAACATTTTGTAAAAAAAATGACGCATTATTGTCCTCTCTCATATTAAATAATTTTGGTAAAAAATATTTGTAATGATTCCAAATTTGTCCCATAACTATTAAAAAATCCAGTAATTAAGCTGTTAAAATGTTTTTCTGCTTTTATTTTTAAATGTGGAATATTTCAAACACATAAACTTACAGACAGCATATGATAGATCCTTAGGTACCTACTACTTGAGTTGAAAATTTTTAAAAATCTGGTCTTATATGTCTCAGATCTTTTTCACTCTTTGAAATAATAATTTATATGTATAATTTGTTTATATTTATGTATGATGTGTAATGGGTGCAGTTTATATGAACATGGGTGTCTAATTCTCCCAATATAATGTGTGTGTGCCACGTGCCAACTTCTGCATATGTATAAATCTGTTTCTACTCTTTGCTTCTTCCAATTCATCAATTTGTCTATTCCTATAACAGTATCATACTCTTTATTGTTATAGCTTTATATTAATTCTAATACAAGTGTTCATTAGTCCTTTAACTTCTTCAAAATAATATTGTCTGTTCATGGCCTTAATACTTGTATATGAATTTTATCATCAACTTATTAGGCTCCATGACAAACTGTGTTATATTTTTATTTAAATTGAGTTTTTAAAAGAATAACTTTGAGAAAATTACTGTTCTGTGTAAAACATTTCACATTCACTAATATATCCCTCCATTTATTCTTTTGTTGTTGTTTGTTTGTTTTTGTTTTGTTTTGTTTTTGAAATGAAGTCTCATGCTTTTGCCCAGGCTGGAGTGTAATGGTGTGATCTTGGCTCACTGCAAGCTCTGCCTTCTGGGTTCAAGCAATTCTCCTGCCTCAGCCTTCCAAGTAGCTGGGATTACAGGTACCTGCCACCACACCTGGCTAATTTTTGTATTTTTAGTAGAGACAGGGTTTGATTATGTTGGCCAGGCTGCTCTTGAACTCCTGACCTCTGGTGATCCACCCACCTCACCCTCCGAAAGTGCTGAGATTACAGGCATGAGCCACCACGCCCGGCCTTTGTTTTTGTTTTTAAGGATATTTTACATTTTCTGTTGGATTTTCTTAGGCATATTCTGTTGTTATTGTGATAGTCACCTTATTATTTTATTATATTTATCACATTTTAACTGTTTTAGGCAGGTATGTAAAATTCTGTTGACGTGTATACTGGCATTGAATCCAGCAATATTACTGAAGTCTCTTAGTTTAATAGTTCATCTCTAAAGTCACTTGGATTTTCTATGCTGCAAGCATAGGACCTCCGAATAATAAAAAAATTTTCTTCCAGGCCTTATTTGACATATTTTATATTCTTACTTTAGTTAATTGGCCACAACTCATATGGGGCAATTTCAAAAATTGCAACAGTTGGAATGAGATTATTAAAATGACAGGGGGTAAGGTAGTAAGAGAGGATAAAAGAGTTGAGGACAAAGTTTTGCAGGATATTTTATATTTAGGGAGTTCAAAAGTGAGCCAGAGATGAAGGCCAAAAATGATCAGAGCAAAAAATAAATCTGGATATTACAATATCACAGAACTGGAAGGACACCTTTCAAGAAGAAAGCTGCTACAAGCAGTATAACAAGTTGCAAAGAGGCAATCATTTCTGAGCAAAGTCTGCAGGATTTTTCTTGCTGAATTCCTCGATGATCATTGAAAATCCAAGTTAGAAGAATAGTGATAGCAAAAGTCAGCTTCTAATACACAACTTACTAAAAAAAAAAAAAAAGTGATGAGTTCAAGTTGAGAATAAAACTATTCTTTCAAATTGTTTTGGGGTAAATAAGGAAATACAATGAGACAGTCACTTAAGGGGTTAAATATTTGAAGATAAATTTTCTATATTTAAAAACTAGAGATCAGAATTTACTATGTGCAGAAAGGAAGTAGCTATTGTGGATGGAATGATTGAAGAGCAAGATAAATTTCCGTAAGAAGATGATGATATAAAAACATAAGGTAGGTGTTAAGCCTGACAATGAGAAGAAGAAACTTCTCTCCAGAGTACCAATGTGAAAGAAGAAATAGAGAATGATGGTAAAGAGATTTAAGAGGAATGCAGAAAACACCTTTGAAAGGTTCAAGGAAGATTGCTGAGGTTAATGTGAGTAACTGAAAGTGTTGTATCAAGATCGTCCCTCCAATCTGCTTCTCATATTCCCATGTTCGAGAGAGGCTACAATACAGGACAAGGCACTAAAGCTCAGTTCCACTAGTATCTCTCTAGGACCTTGTGGGCACAAGATGGCACTGCTCAGTTCAGCAGCAAAGGCCCAGCAGGTTTAGAACAAGACAGACAAAACCAAATGGCAAAATATATTAAAGTGGTAAAGAACACATACTGGAAAGTGTATTTTCCATTTAAAAAATTCAAGTTCACAATCTTAAAATATCTAACTAAAGAAAAAAACAGAACAATGACAACAACAAAATGGCACTACTACCCACAAAATGTTTGGCCTGGATGTAATCTGTGGGCCACCAATTTTCAGCCACACTTGAGGAAGGAATGATGACTGTGGGTCACCCTTGGAGAAAGCAGCAGCATTCACAGCTTTGGCTTCATGTACCTGTAGCTTTGTGTAGAATTCTCTCCTCCTATCATCTTTGCTTTTCAACAACCAAAGGATTGGACAAACAGGAGCCAGCATGATAGACTGAATCAAGAGTTGTTTTAGTATTCACAGGGCCAGGATATGTTTGGGGGAGGGTGAGGCTTTACAGAAGGTTGCAATGCGTTAAAACAAGGGTTCTTCCAGGGAGATATCCAAAGGCCAAAGAGAAACCAGTATCAGGTCATCTACATAAAGGAGTTAGGCAGAACATAAAAATGCGTAGGCAGCAATGGTTGGAAATCAAGGAACAGAGATTAGAGAAACGAGAGTACAGAGCTCAGGAAGGAAGGTATTTTTGAGAAATTTGGCCATTGCTGGAACCTAGTAAGGCATGTTAGAAGACATCTATCCACTTTTTGTATCTTTAAAGTGGAGTTTTTAGAGGAAGATAACACTTTCTCCAACATGTCAGATCAAGGTCAATCCAATCTTTCTTACAACATGCCCTCGGGGCTTGACAGCAGGTACCTCTGCTTAAAGTTGAAGCAGAAAAGGACAATGCTGGACACCAGGTGGCACTATGGTGTACCTCCTGTAGGATTTCCAGGTGTAGTAAATAAATTTGAAAAGGCTGTAGACCACATGAAGCCATTAGGAACAAATGGAGAGCAAAGGTATTACGTTTCCTGCTTAGCTCTAGCTGCGCCCTAGGGAAGCAAAGTTACATTTCAACAGGGATTAGAAAATTCAAGTTGAGTAGGAGGCCTTGAAAGATGGGTTTATGACAGGGGAGGAAATTGTAAAATACACAAAATTTAATTGCAGAAAGTTGTTGAACTAATCTTGCCTAAGGGGCAAATGGAGTATTAGAAACAGGCCTTGCTTTGAAAATCTAGCTTGTTGGCTAATTCACAACTTGAAAGGTGAGGCATTTTGTTTTGGTTTGGTTTTTAGACTATATTAAGGCCAGGAAGATAATTACACCCATTTTATGAATCACTGCTAAAATAATGTTAAATGAAACAATGTACATAAAGTGGTTGAAACATTGTAGGTATTCAATAATTAATGCGTATTGATAATGTTATTGCTGAAATGCCATTATTGCCATTTAAAAAATATGATGCTGATGGTTAAATTTTAAAAAAAAAGCCTAGGACTATACCATTAGTGCTGCACTGGTTAATTTGTCATACAGTTACTATTTGTTCTGGTTTGTTCTTATTTTGAAACTAATTCATACTGAAATTTGGACTGAATTCTTGGCATCATAAATTACACAATGTGTCCCAGGCTCTAAAGAGGCCTTAACAGGGTACAGAGCTCATCATATCTAGTTCTTACAATATAGGAAAATAAGTATTATGGTAAGACATCGGGCCAGAGATAGTAATGCTCACCAAACACTGCATCTGCTACCCTTCATTTCTCAGCAAACTTAATGAGTTAAGAACATATCAACAATTCTGGCAAATGTTTTATGGTCATAGTTGATTTCTGGGTCAAAGCATAGAAGTGCAGTTTACAAAACTCCAATCAACCATTGCATTTAACACCATGAAAGTTATTGGTAAACTCAACGAAAATAGTTTTAGGAATAGAAAGGAATTGGAAAACTCAGACATACAGACAATTCTTTGAAGGAGTTTTTTTTTTTTATTTTGAATGAGAGCAGAGAAATGAACAGTAGCAATTTTGGAAAGAGAGATCAAAAGATTATTATTTTTTAACTCCAAGAGAAGTATCATATTATACTCTGATGGAAATTATTCAGTAGAGAAGGTCAAATAAAGAAAACTAGAAGATAAAAGGAAATAATTTCCAGATCTATGTTCTTGAGCAGGCAGAAGAGATGGGTTCTGGTGTCCAGCAGAGGGATTAGCCTACAGAGCACTGACAGTCCAACTATAGGAGAAAGGAAAAAAGAGTATATGGGTACAGATTCTAGTTAGAGGAGATGCTCTTCATTTCATGGGCATTCACACCAATGTACTTTTTAGTAATGAGCTTTAGTAGTATTTTTAAAATGTACTTTGATTTACACAAAACAACAAAAGATGAACTTTAGATATAAAACGAGCTACCTATTAAGAGTAAGGAATTTTAAATGTGATAAAATTTTAGAGCTAAATATTATTACCTTCCCTTGAAAAAGGAAAAATTCATTGGGATTATTAATAATAAGTGATTCCATAAGTACCCATATTCTCTGGAAAAGTATTTCCAGCTCACTGTTTGCTGTATAGATCAGGGTTTGGCAAACTACAACCTTACAACCTTCGGATCAAATTGGACTGCCATGTGTTTATGGAAATAAGGATATATTGGAACACAGCCATGTTCTTTCATTTACTACTGTCTCTAGCTATTTTCATGCTACAAAGGCAAAGCTGGGTGTGACAGAGACCTATTTTCTGCAAAGCCCAAAATATTAAGTTTCTAGCTGTTTACAAAAAAAGTTTGCAGACCCCTGATTAAAAGCTATTGGCTCAGTTGAGGCTGACCTCTGAAATTTAGATTAAAATAATACACTTCCATAAATATCAAAATAACTGCCAAGAGTTAAAGAAAGTATATGTCAATCACAAGAAGAGAGTTTTGTTATCAGTGATATCTTGAGAAAGTGTCACTGCAGCAAATACTACTCATTCAAAGCCCTGTGTCTCAGTCTGTTCCTGCTGCTGTAACAAAATACCTTAAACTGGGTAATTTGTATTAACAAGCATTTATTTCTTACCATTCTAGAGGCTACGAAGTCCAAGAAAAGGAAACCAGAAGATGTGAAGTCTAGTGAAAGCTTTCTTATTCAAACATGGCACCTCTTGCTGTGTCCTGACAAGGCAGAAGGGACAAACACTGTGTCTACATGTGGTAAAAGAGCTGAAGGAACAAACTTGCTCCTTCAAGTGCTTTTATTAAGACACCTTCTATCCATGAGGATGGAGCCCTCATGGCCTAATCACCTAATTAAGAGGCCCCATCTCTTAATATTGTTGTACTGGGAATTAAATTTCGACATGTGTATTAGTCTGTTCTCACACTGTTAATAAGGACATACCCAAGACTGGGTGATGTATAAAGGAAAAAGGTTTAATGGACTCACAGTTCCACATGGCTGATGAGTTCTCACAATCATGGCAGAACAAAATAAGAGCAAAGGGAGGTCTTACATGGTGGCAGGCAAGAGAGCTTATACAGGGGAAGTCACATTTATAAAACCATCAGATCTCATGAGACTTATTCACTAACATGAAAACAGTATGGAGGAAAATACTCCCATGATGCCGTTATCTCCACCTGGCCCAACCCTTAACGTGGGGATTTTTACAGCTCAAGGTGAGGTTTGGGTGGAGACACAGCCAAACCATATCAACATGAATTTTGAAGAAACACGTTCAAACCATTGTACCCCATTCAGAAAGGAAAGGCTTTCTAGCTGACTTGACCAGACCAGTCCCAGTGAGATAAATACATCACTCTGAGATAGATTCAAACACTGTTGAATTTTGATATGTCTAATGTCCCTTCTTGTTCCTTCTTGATCTTTTAACTTTCTCTGAGCTTCATAAGTCCCTCTGCTTAAGGTAAGAATCAATGCGCTGAAGTTTGATTATTTGGCACATTATCCTTTCCTTAATTTTATTTTTGAAAATTTCAACAGAATTAATCTTTTTAGAGAAGTTTTAAATTCATAGCAGAAAGCACAGAGAGTTCCCACAGACCTTCTGCACTCACAGATGCACAACCTCCTCCATTATCAACATCCTACACCAGAGTGGTCATTTTGTTACAATAGATAAAACTACCATGACACATCATCATCACCCAAAGCCTAAAGCTTACACTATGGTTTACTTTTGGTTGTACATTCTATGGGTTTTCCCAAATATATATGGACATGTAACTATCTTTCTAGTATCATTCAGAATAGTTCGCTGCCCTAAAAATCCTCTGTGCTCTACCTGTTCATCCCTCTCTCACCCATCTCCTGGCAACCACTAATTATTTTTACTGCCATCATAGTTTTATCCTTCCCAGAATGTCATATCTTTGGTATAAAACAGCATGTAGACTTTTCAATTTGGCTTCCTTTGCTTGGCAATATCCATTTAAAATTCTTCAATGTATTTTCATTGCTTGATAGCTTATTTTATTTTACAGCTGAATAATATTCCATTATCTGGATGTACCACACTTTATTTTTCCATTAACCTACTAAAGGATACCTTGGTTGTTTCCAAGCTTGGGCAATTATGAAAAAAGCTGCTGTAAATGTTCATGTGCAGATTTTGAGTTGGATACAAGTTTTCAATTCCTTTGGATAAATAAAGTGGAGTGCAATTTCTGTGTCATGTAAGGGTATGTTTCGTTATTTAAGAAGTGGTCAAACTCTCTTCCAAAATGACTATACCATTTTTCATTTCCACCAATAATGAATGAAAGTTCCTATTGCTCCCCAGTCTTGTCAGCACTTGGTGGTAACTGTTTTGGACTTCTGCCATACTAACGTGTGTAGTGATATCCCATTGTTTCAATCTGTAATTCCCTAATGACATACAATGTTGAACATCTTTTTTACGTGCTTATTTACCATTGTCATATGTTATTTGTCAAGGTGTCTGTTCTGGTTTTTTGTTTTAAATCATGCTGTTTATTTTCTTTTTTCTTTTTTAAATTTAATTTAATTTGGTCTGGGCTTGGTGGCTAACACCTGTAATCCCAGCACTTTGGGAGGCCAAGGTGGGTGGATCACGAGGTCAGGAGATCAAGACCATCCTGGCCAACACATTGAAACCCCATCTCTACTAAAAATACAAAAAATTAGCAGGGTGTGGTGGTGGGCGCCTGTAGACCCAGCTACTCAGGAGGCTGAGGCAGGAGAATGGCATGAACCCAGGAGGCGGAGCATGCAGTGAGCCAAGATCACACCACTGCACTGCAACCTGGGTGACAGAGTGAGACTCTGACTCAAAAAAAGAAAAAAAAATTAATTTAATTTAATTTTTGTAGAAACTGAGTCTCACTATACTGCCCAGGCTGATCTCGAACTCCTGGCATTGAGAAATCCTTCTGTCTCAGCCTCCCAAAGTACTGGGATTACAGAATTGAGCCACCATACCTTGCCTCATTTTTTAATGTGTTAATTAATAGTTTATTAATGGCTAATTGTAGAATCATTTGAAAATACAGAAAATATTATAAATAATAAAATTAATATTGCCCATGATTCTATCACAGAGATAACCATTGTAATACTTTTGTGTTTTCCTTCCAGTTTTTGTCTTTCAAAGCTGCCTTCATATCTATTGCTGTGTTTTGAGAGTTCCTTGTATATTTTAGAAAATATCTTTTTTGTTTTGTTTTGTTTTGTTTGAGATGGAGTCTTCCTCTGCCACTCAGGCTGAAATGCAGTGGTGCAATCTTGGCTTACTGCAACATCTGCCACCTGGATTCAAGTGCTTCTCCTGTCTTAGCCTCCTGAGTAGCTGGGATTACAGGTGTCCACCACTGCACCCAGCTAATTTTTGTATTCTTAGTAGAGACAGGGTTTCGCCATGTTGGCCATGGTTGGCCAGGCTTGTCTCGAACTCCTGACCTCACGTGATCTGCCAACCTCAGTCTCCTGAAGTGCTGGGATTACAGGCGTGAGCCACTGCAGCCGGCCAAAAATATTATTTTATCAGATGTATCTTTTGCAAATATTTTCCCAGTCCTCTGGCTTGTCTTCTCATTCTCTTGATGTTGTCTTTCACAGATAAGTTTTTAATTTTATTGAAGTCCAGCTTATTAGTTATTTATTTCATGGCTTCTGACTCTGGTGTTATGTATAAAAGGTCAGTCTCATATTCAAGTTTATCTAGATTTTCTCTATGTTGTCAAAGCAGTTTTATAGCTTTGATTTTTACATTTGGGTCTATGATTCATTTTGAGTTAATTTTTGTAAAGAGTGCAAGGTCTATGTCAAGGATTTCTTTTTTCATGTGAACATACAGTTGTCCCAGCATGATTTATTGTAAAGACTATCTTTTCTCCATTATATTGCCTTTTCATCTTTGTCAAGGATGATTTTATTGTATTTGTGTGAGTCTATTTCTGAGCTCTCTATTCTACTCTATTGACTTTTTTTTTTTTTTTTGTCAATACCACACTGTTTGGAGTATGACACTTCCATTGTAAGTCTTAAAATTGATAGTGTCAGCATTCCAACATTGTTTTTCTCCTTCCATATTAAGTTGGTTATTCTTGGTCTTTTGCCTCCCAATATAAACTTTAAAATTAGTTTGTCAATATCTACAAAATAACTTGCCCAGATTTTGATTGGGGTTGCACTGAATCTATGGATCAGTTTGAGAAGAACCTACATTTTGACAATATTGAGTCTTCCTATCCATGAACATGGAATATTCTCCTCATTTATTTAGTTTTTCTCTTATTTTTTAATCAAGATTTTGCAGTTTTCCATATACAGATCTTATACATATTTTGTTAAGATGTATACCTAAGTATTTCATTTTGGGGGATGGTAATATACATGGTAATGTGTTTTTAATTTAAAGTTTCGCTTGTTGATTTCTGGTAAATAGGGAAGAGATTGACTTTTTTATATTAACCTTATATCTTGCAAACCTGTCACAATTGCTTATCAGTTCCAGTTTTGGTTTGTTTGTTTTTTGCCTTTCAGATTTTCTACACAGATAATCCTGTCATCAGCAAATAAAAACAATTTTAGTTCTCCCTTCTTAACCTATATAATTTTCATATTTGTTTCTTGTCTTATTGCATTAGACAGGACTTCCAATATGATGTTAAAAGGGGTAGTGGGAGGGGACATCCTTGCTTTGTTCCTTACCTGAGTGGGAAAGCTTCTAATTTCTCATTTTTAAGTATGACGTTAGCTGTAGGTTTTTAGTTTTTAGTAGATGTTCTCTATCAAGCTGAGGACGATTTCATCTAGTCCTAGTTTCTGCAAGATTTTATTGTGAATAGGTGTTGGATTTTGTCAAATACTTTTTCTATGTCTACTTATATGATAATATGATATTCCTTCTTTAGCCTGTTTTGTAATCAATTATATCAATTTATTTTCAAATGTTGAATCAGTCTTGCACATCTGAGATAAATCCAACTAGGTCGAGGTATATAATTCTTTTTATACATTGTTAGATTCAATTTGCTAATATTTGGTTAAGAATTTTTATATCTATATTCATTACAGATACTGATGTGTTACTTTTATTTCTTATAATGTTTTTGTTTTTGTATTAGGGTAATGCTGGTCTCACATGGTGAGTTAGGAAGTGTTCTCTCTGCTTCCATCTTCTGAAATACATTGTGGAGAACTGGTATAATTTATTCATTAAATGTTTGGTAGGATTCATCAATGTACCTATCTGGGCCTGGTGTTTTCTGTCTTGGAAGGTTATTAACTATTGATTCAATTACTTTAATATACATAAGCCTGTTCAGATTGTCTGTTTCTTCTTATATGAATTTGACACGTTGTGTGTGTGTGTGTGTGTGTGTTTTAATACTTTAAGATCTAGGGTACATGTACACAACGTGCAGGTTTGTTATGTATGTATACATGAGCCATGTTGGTGTGCTGCACCCATTAACTCGTCATGTACATTAGGTATACATTGGCCCATTTCATTTAGGCTATCAAATTTGTGGGTACAGAGTTGTTCATGGTATTTCTTTATTATTCTTTTAATGTCCATGGCCTCTGTAGTAATGTTCCCTTTTTCATTTATTATATTAGTAATTTGTGTTTTCTCTCATTTTTGTTGCTAGTTACAGACTTACCCATCTTATTTATCTTTTCAAAGAGTAAACTTTTGATTTTCTTGATTTTCTTTATTGACTTCCTGTCTCAATCTCAATTGACTTCCTGTCTAATCTATTTCATTAATTTCTGCTCTAATTTTTATCAGTTATTTTCTTCTTACTTCTTACTTTTTTATTTTCTTCTACTTTCAATGTAGTTTGCTCTTCTTTTTCTAGTTTCCTAAAGTGGAAACATGGTTTTTAGATCTCTCTTCTTTTCTAATATATGCAATAAACACCATAAATTTCCCTGCAAGCACTTCTTTTGCTGCATCCACACATTTAGATAAGTCTTATTTTTATTTTCACTGAATGCAAAATACTTAAAATTTCTATTGAGCTTTCATTTTAACTCATGTGTTATTTAGAAATGCATTCTTTATTCTCCAAGTGTTGGGGGATTTTTTTCGGCTATCTTTCTGTCATTGATTTTTACTTTAAATCCATTGTAATCTGAGATAAGACATATAATTTTATTATCTTGAATTTATTAAGATGTGTCTTATAGCTCAGGATGTGGTCTATCTCGGTGAATGTTCCATGGGAACTTGAGATGAGTGTATATTCTGTTGTTGGATGAAGTAGTCATATATGTTAATTATGTCTATTTGATTGATGGTGCTGTTGAGTTCAACTTTTTGTTTTTACTGTTCTTCTGCCTGTACATTTCTAACAGAAGTTTTTCAAATTAGAAAAGTATAACTAGCTAATGTTTATGTCATTCAGCTAATGTATATTAAGCACTAATGTGCTAGTGACTAGGGATAAATTTATGAGCAAAGATAGAGCAAGTGTCTCTTTCTCTTGGTAAGCTGGCAAATTTTGTAAGAGATATGTGTGGTCAAATGTGCACACAGTGTTACATGTACAGGTAGAATTCCTATCTCCTTACATGCAGGCCAAGGTTCTTTGGATTATAAGCTCTTGTGAACATTTACCAATTTCCTAAAAATCATGTACATAATACTAGTTTTGAGACACACGTGATATTGGCCAGACAACATTTTTTTTCAATGAATCATTTTGAGAAAATAAATCTCTCTAGAAAGAAATATATATTTTCTTAAGCATCTTTTTTTCCTTCTCATACCTACTCTGATTATGTTATTTTAGCCTAGAAGTTTCTGAAATGTCAATTCTGTAGATTTTTTATGCAGCACAAGACATACTGTAACATGTAAGCTCTCTCTTTCTCCTAAAGTTATCAAGAGTAATGTGACTTGATAAAGTGAGACAAAAATAATCTGCTCTTTCTCCATCTTATATTTGCCCAATTAATAGGATGAAAAAGTTATTCTACTCCCCACTTGACCATGAGGCTGTTAAACCGGAAAAAAAAATCAGCCTGTACTATACACACATTTTAAGAGGGGCAAACTAGAGCCTGCCTGGAAAAGTCAGTATCCATTTTCAAATGCATGTGAGCACCTCTTTTTTCAACTTCTTCTTTGGCATCTCAAGGTCAGGCTACAGAGAAATGTCTTCTGCCTGATTGTCACTGTTAGCCTTCAAATCTTTGGAAAAGATGTATTTTTGGCCCTAAAATCAATCTTGGTTATGCTTTGGTTGAGACCCAAACATCTGATCTTACAGGGCAAGGGGCACCCAAGGAACTGGAGATGAGTAGATATTGTTTATTATAAGAGATCAGCTTAGTGTATCCCCTCTCCTGCCATGAAAAGAAGTTCACACTGAAGTAAAAAGAATTTGTGTGTCTAAGGGAAAGAGCTGGAAGAAGGTAAACTCCAATGAATCATTAGCTATGGAAAGTAATTTCTCAGTCCCAGAAACATCATATTTATTTTAGAAAATCTAAACAGAAGTGAGGGATTAGGCAATAAAAAGTTGAAAAGAATTAGTTTTAGAGATGTTTTCCATTTGCCACCCATGCCAACAGTGTGAATTTTAGTGTCACATTTTTGTTTCTTTTATTTAGTGTCATTTTTTAATTTCTTTTGGCAAACTAAAATTATTTTAAATTTTGCCATTTATTCCTGTCAATTACATAATTAACTATTCAGTAAACCAAAGATCTAAACGTAAATTAGGCATACAGAAGAATATTCTGTTCCCCATACAGAACTGTGGAAAGATAAGCTGAAGAAAGTCACAATCACCTTTTCTGTAGAGTTCAATTTCTCTCACAGGCCATCATAATTTTTTTTTCAAATCTGTTTTAAATTAACTTATATTTTCTGACAATACTATCTTTTGAAGATAGCAAGATCCTTGATTTTTAGTATACATTGTATGAAGTGAATATTTGCTTTTATTGGTCCAAAACTTTGTCACTCAGATTTCAAAGCTTAATCTCATTTAATTATGTAAAGATTTGGTAAAGGGGTCTGTGTTAACATTACCCACATCATACAGGGTGTTATATATTTAGGCAGTTTCCCGCTTTTGGTCTCTGACTTTCAAGGCTTTCAGGGATATAGGTAAATAAGAGTATTCTTAGTAATATTGAATAATATGTAAATTAGTTCATGTTCTTTAAAGGGGGTCAGATTAGCATTATCTATCAAAATTTAATGTGTGGACATCATCCATTTACTCAGTAATTGCAATTCTAAGAATTTATCTTACATAAATGGTCATATGTATTTGCCAAGAGTTATTCAATCCTACATACACACATGATATATATATATATATATATATATATAATGTGGGTGTATATCATATATATGAGCTGATGTGCAAAGATCTCAAAAAATAATTTTAGGTAAACAAGATAGTTATATAGGAAACTATACATATATAAGAATGTCTAAAACAAATGAAATATATGTTTATACTTATAGTTTGTGATATATTTAGGTATTGAGACTGGGAGTTAGATAGTTTGTATTATAAAGATTTTCTTATTTAATTTTTTTATTTATATCATTTGCTTTGGTTCCATGTGTCTTGCACTCTGGATGGAATGAAGGGTTTCTCTCCAAGTTTGTGTTGACTACGCCTGCTGTAGAGCTTCTCTATCTGGGAGTCTTAATCATGTGTTTCTGATGTTTTGACATCTAGGGACTTGCTGACCCTGGAGAGCCTGCCCCTTTCAGGGCTACCCAGCTCCTGGAGATGTTAAACAGCTCACCTGCTGGAGCCCACCACTCTTCCCACCTCTTTTATCAGGTTCTTATATTGTGGGCCACTATTTCCCTGCCCCAACCACTCCAGGAACTGGAGACAGCTTCTACACCCCAGAATCTGCTGCAATTATTCAAACTGGTCAATCCTAGACCTGCTAAAACTGCCTCAACTGTTTCTCCTCACAGAAACCACTGGATTCTCCTGCTGGAAATTCGTGTGGAAGGCTGCCACCTCTACACTTGGTGGTTGACCTGGGTTTTCCATTGATCCCAGCAGTCAAGAAGGAGAGATAGATGTCCAGGAGGGTGAAGTGTGAGGACAAGCTGAAACCCGTAGACCCACCCACCATAAATCTTTCACTGCATCTAATCACTAAGACCTTCAGAAAGAGACGGCAATAATTTATTTCTGACTTTTAAACCTTATGTGAATTTCTTGCCAAATCTAACTCAGAATCACAAAATAAAGAAAAGTCTTCAAAACATATTCCTAGCTTAGTTAACACAGTGAACCCAAACCATCACAGACGCCTTCCAGTTTTACAAGACATGGCCTGGAATTAACACATACATTTCCATTTATAGCCCATTGGACAGAACCAGCCATATAACCTCTCATAACTGCAAGGGGCTAGGACATGTGAGAAAGCTCATGGACATTAATTCAGCAACCATTAAATGTCCCTGCCATGCCTACTATGTCAGCAGGAAACATGTATAGATCTCAGTGTACAACAGTTTGTTTAAGTTGTCAACTTGATCTCTAACAAAAATATTTTGTTTTAGTGCGTGTGTTTGTCTTATTAAAATTTTGTAATTAGTATTAGAACTATTGCCACTATAGCCAAGATTTAAACTGCAACTCTGAAACTTCTGGGTTTTGCTCATGTTTTTTATTTTTATTACTTTTTTTTCAGGGAAAGCGACTCTGTAGAGAAATCTTCATCTCCTTATTCCCTCATGCTTTTCTTAAGCATTATTAGATCTAAGTATTATGAAAGGAGCTTCAAGCATTGAGCTTTCCTAATTGCAGCATTCAGCAGCCCTTGAAGTATGGACTCCACTGTATTTCATTTTGTGTGTGGAGAGCAGGAACGAGAGAGAGGAAAGTGGAAGATTAAAGAAAACCTTGCAAATTAGAAAACTAATAGAGTGCCTCTATATGTATTCTTGGAACAAATTTGATGTTACCTGGAGTGGAAATATGAGCATTTAGGGAAAAGTATATTTTTACAGCATCTTATAAATGAAAAAGTTGGTCATTTTATACTGATGAGTCATTCCAGACGTTATAAGACTTTTCTTTTAAGGTTATTATGCAATGACAATAACAGGAAGCCAACACAAAGCAATTGCAATTACTCCCAGATGAAAGGAAGAAAGAATTAATTAAAGCTCTTTTCTTCTTAAACAAAGAAAAGAAATAGAGACTTGCCTATTCAGACAAATAAAATTTTCACGAATTTCTGTTGAGCTAGCCCAAATTTGTGTAACAAGAACAAATTAGTGCATGGTTTGATTCCATTTGAGATTAAAATTAAACACCACTACAGCATAAAACTTATGGCTCTTCTGATAATTACTCTTTCAGTATATATAAAAATAAAAAATATAGCAACATCAAGATGAAGTTATTGCTGAAACTTTCTCCACTCTGATATAGCACAGCATTAAGCAGTTGACCATCAAGGTATTTTATTTTCTAAAAAATCTGAACTGGAAGTCACAAACTCTAGAACCTGGTCTTGACTCTGACTAGGTGTGTGATCTTGGACAAGCCCTTAACTTCTTTGAACTTTGCTTTTCTCACCTGCAAAATTATCTACTTTGATGTGATATTGCTATAGCAGCATGTCCAATGAATATATAAGGCAAGCCACATATGTAGTTTAAAATTTTATAGTAATCACCCTTTAAAAAGTCAAAAGAAGCAGGTAGCATTAATTTAAAATATGTTATATTGAATGACTATATCCAAAATGGTATCATTTGTACATGTAATCAAAATTTCATGTACAAAATTTGTACAAAATACAAAATTTCACATCATTTTACTTTGTAATCTTGTACATATTACACTTATAGCACATTTAATTTTGAAGGTTAAATTTTATTGGAAATACTTGATCTGTATTTAGATTGAATAAAATTTACAGTCAAAAAAGAAGATTTATATACCTAAGGCATTTCTAATATACTTAAAATTTTTCTAATAAGATATTAGTTTTAAAATTTACATTAAATAAAATTAAAAATCCTGAACAATTAAAACAACAATTAAAAATCCTGAACAATTAAAAATCCTGAACAATCCCTGAACAATTCTATGTCAAAAATTACATAACATTAAGAAATGAAGAAATTGCTACATGTAGAACCTAGCAAGACTGAATCATAAAGAAACAGAAAATCTGAACAGCCCAACAAAAAATACGGAGGTTGAATCAGTAATTATGTCTTCCATCAAAGAAAAGCCCAGGACCTGATGGCCTAATTGCCAATTTCTACTGAACATTTAGAGTAGAACTAATACCAATTTTTCTAAAGTCCTTCAAAAAATTAAGAGCAGGGAGTACTTCCAAAATCCATTTACAAGGCCAGCATTACCCTGATAACAAGGCCAGACAAGGACACTACAAGAAAAGAAAATCACAGGGAAATATCCCTAATGAACATAGATACAAAAATCCTCAAGAAAGTACTTAGCATGCGGAATTCAGCAACATTTTAAAAGAATTATTCACCATAATTAAGTAGGATTTGTCCCATAGATGCAAGGATAATTCAACATATGCAAATCTATAAATGTGGTACACTACATTAACAGAATGAAGACAAAAACCATGTGATCAATTCAACAGATGCAGACAAAGCGTTTGACAAACTCTCAACAAATTCAGAGGCCGGGCGCGGTGGCTCAAGCCTGTAATCCCAGCACTTTGGGAGGCCGAGACGGGTGGATCACGAGGTCAGGAGATCGAGACCATCCTGGCTAACACGGTGAAACCCCGTCTCTACTAAAAAAATACAAAAAATTAGCCGGGCGAGATGGCGGGCGCCTGTAGTCCCAGCTACTCGGGAGGCTGAGGCAGGAGAATGGCGTAAACCCGGGAGGCGGAGCTTGCAGTGAGCCGAGATCGCGCCACTGCACTCCAGCCTGGGTGACAGAGCGAGACTCCGTCACAAAAAAAAAAAAAAAAAAAAAAAAATTAAGAGTGGAAGGAATATAAAATAATGGTCATACATGACAAGTCAAAAGCTAACATTATACTCAACAGTGAAAAGATGAAAGCTTTTCCTGTGAGATGAGGACAAGACAAAGATGCCCACTCTCATTTCTTCTGCTTGACATAGTACTGGAAGCCCTAGCTAGAGCAATTAGGCAAGAGAAAGAAATAAAAGGCATTTATATTGGCAAGAAAGAAGTTAAATTATCCCTGTTTGCAGACAACATGACCTTATATATGGAAAACCGTAACAACTCCTCCAAAAACCTGTTAGGACACATAAACAAATTCAGTAAGTTGCAGGATATGAAATCAACATACCAATTCAGTAGCATTTCTATAACCTAACGATGAACTATTTGTAAAAAGAAATCCAGAAAACAATCCCGAACCTTATACACAAATGCTGCCAAAATAATAAATAAATAAAAACTTAAGAATAAGTTTAACCAAGGAGCTGAAAGACCTGTATGCTGAAAAGTATAAGGCATTGACTAAATAAATTAGAGGACACAAATAAATGGAAAGATACACCACATCCACGGATTGAAATAATTAATATTCTTAAAATGTCCATCCAACCTAAAGCGATGCCTATCAAAATTCCAGTGACATTATTTCACATAAATGGAAAAAATCAATCTTAAACTTTCCATGAAAACAAAAAACAACCCAAATGACCAAAATAATCTTGAATGAAAAGAACAAAGCTGGAAGGCTTTCACTACCTGACTTCAAAATACACTATTATACAAAGCTGTTGCCAAAATATCAAGGTACTGTCATAAAAACAGATGCATAGATCAATGAAATAAATTAGAGATCACAGAAATAAATCCTTACATTTACAGTTAATTATTTTTAAGTTTCCAGGAATACACAATGGGAAAAAAGAGCCTCTTCAATTAGTGATGTTGGGACAGTTGGATAGCTACATGAGCAGGAATGAAATTTAACTGTAATCTCACACCATATACAAAATTAACTCAAAATGAATTCAAGGCATAAATATAAGACTTAAAACTTAAAACTACTAAAAGAAAACGTATGGGAAAAACTCCATGACATTGTTCTGGGTGATGATATTTTGGATATAAAGCTGAGAGCACAGACAACAAAAGCAAAACTAGAAAAATGGAATTATATCAAATTAAAAAGATTGTGCACAGCCCAACAAAACAATCAACAGTGCAAAGAGGCAATGTACAGAATGGGAGAAAATATTTGCAAAACATATAATATGTCTGATAAGGGGTTAATATTCAACATATGTAAGGAACTTGAATAACTCAATAGTGGACAAACAAATGGGCAAAGGATCTGAAGAGACAGTCTCCAAAGAAGACTTACAAGTGACCAACAGTTAAATAGAAAAATGCTCAAGCTCACTAATCATAACAGAAATACGAAGTAAAACCGCAGAGATATATCATCTCACCACCATTAGAATGGCTGTCATCAAAAAGACAAAATATATCAAATGTTGGAGGGAATGTGTAGAAAAGGGAACTCTCACACGTTGTTGATGGGAATTTAAATTAGTCATTATGAAAAACAGTATGGAGGTTTCTCAAAAACTCAAAAATAGAACTACCATATAATCCAGCAATTCTACAATTGATTATATATCCAAAGGAAATAAAATCAATAAATGTGGTACATTTATTGTCAAAGAAAGATATGCACTCTTATGTTCACTGCAGTATTATTCACATAGTCAAAATATGAAATCAACCTACATGTTCATAAGTGAATAAATGGATAAAGAAAATGTGATACATAGATTCAAGAAAATACTATTCACCCTTAAAAAAGGGAGAAATCATGCCATTTGCAACAACATGGATGAACCGGGAAAACATAATGTGAAGTGAAATAAACCAAGCACAAAAAGACAAATACTGCACAGTCTCATTTATAAACAGAACATTTGCAAGTTGAACTCATGGAAGATAGTGGAAGCGTGGTTACCAGGACTGACGAGGGGAGCTATCACCCCTTTGATGAACATCTCCAATGAGAAATAAATAATGGCCAGGTGTGGTGGCTTACGCCTATAATACCAGCACTTTGGGAGGCTGAGGCGGGTGGATCACCTGAAGTTAGGAGTTCGAGACCAGCCTGGCCAACATGGTGAAACCACGTCTCTACTAAAAGTACAAACAAATTAGCCAGACATGGTGGTGGGCACCTATAATCTCAGCTACTCGGGAGGCTGAGGCAGGAGAAAGAAGAATCACTTGAACCCGGGAGGCGGAGGTTGCAGTGAGCCAAGATTGCACCACTGCACTCCAGCATGGGTGACAAAGCAAAACTCCATTTCTAAATAAATAAATAAATAAAGGAATAGAAAATTCGAATAGCCCAACAAAGAATAAGGAGATCGAATCATTAATTATGCCTTCCATGAAAGAAAAACCCAGGACCTGATGGCCTAACTGCTGATTTCTACTGAACATTTAAAGAAGAACTAATACCAATCCTTCTAAACATCTTAAAAAATTAAGAGTAGAGAGTACTTCCAAACTCCTTTTACAAGGCCAGCATTACCCTGATACAAAACAAAGCCAGAGATGTCCATCAAAGGATTTAAAATTTCCGTTAGACAAACAGAGTAAGGTCAAGAGGTCTATTGGAGAATATGGTGACTTGAATATTAATATCTGAGTAGATTTTAAGTCTTCTCTTCCCCAAAATGATAAATATGTGAGATAGTGCATATGTTAATAAGTTCTATTTAGCCTTTTCTACAACGTACACACCTTTTAAAACAACATGTTGTACACGGCAAATATATACAATTTTCATTTCTCAATTTAAAAAATTCTACTTTCTATGATACATTGGCCACATTTTAAGCGCTGAATATCTTCATGGAGCTGCTACTCTTTTGCAGAATGTAGTTCTAAAATTTCTGCTACATCTGCTTCTCCATCTATGAAGTTCCTACAGAGCAGATGCTTCTCTACAATGAAAAAGATTGGCTGGATTACCTCCATATTTCAGGGGTTACTAATTACCAAGGGAGACATAGTTCCTTGTGCTACCTTCCCTCTCCACCCTAGGTACTGTATTTCGTGGATAAAGTTCATACATTTTTCTGCTTTTCCAATTTCCAGATGAAAACATTTTCAGTTTGGTGGGTTTAGTAAAAATTATTAGATAAGAAAAAAAAAAAAAAAACCCTCAACTCTGTCTTTGACAGATTTTTAAAGAAATAATGACTGTCCAATATGAGATTTACTAAATAAGATGTGTACAAAGATATTCATGGCAACATTGCATGAAATAGCAAAAGAAGCACAAATGAATCAGATGAAAGATACATAACATGAAGTATCTACATATATTGGGGTATAATACATCTGTCAAAAGCAAAGAATTCAATGTACATTAATAAATATGGATCAAATGGTGTGTTCAAAAATAATAAAATTGTGTGAAGTAAGTGGCAGAATAAGAATCAGGATTTAAAATGCGTATGTCAAACAATACTGTAGGCTGTTTAAGGACACATGCACACACATAATCGTACGGGTGATACATTGGAAAGCTACCCTTTTGAAGTAGGAGAATGAATGCTCACAGGAACAGGGCTGTATTGCACTGGAGGTTGGGGAAACAGATAAAGATGTAATGTGTACAAAACAAGAAAGAGGATTACATTAATATCTCTCAAATTCTGCGTGCTTGATGTCACCATATACAATTTAAAATGCACAATAAAAGTTCTGAAATAGGAATGTTATATATTCAGTTTCTGATCTCAAAGCATTTATAGTCTAGATAGGAAGAGAGACAAATGTGTTAGTTCGTTTCCACACTGCTATAACGAACTGCTTGAGACTGGATAATTTAAAAAGGGAAGAGTTTTAATTGATTCACAGTTCCATGTGGCTGGGGAGGCCTCAGGAAACTTAGGATCATGGTGGAAGGCAAAGGGGAGGCAGACACCTTTTTCACAAGGAGGCAGAAAGGAAGATGACCAAAGGAGGAACTTGCCAAACACTTATAAAACCGTCAGATCTCATGAGAACTCACTCACTATCACAAGAAGAGCATGGGGAAAACTGCCCCATGATTCAATTACCTCCACCTGGTCTCTCCCTTGACAGGTGGGGAGTATAGGAATTATGGGGATTACAATTCAAGATGAAATTTGGGTGGAGACACAGTCAAACCATATCAACACATATACAGGAAATCACAATTCTGTGTAATAAATCAAAACTGTGGCATAATTTACAAATGTCCTTTATGGTTAAAACAAGAGTGTATCTGGGCCGGGTGCTGTGGCTCACGCCTGTAATCCCAGCACTTTGGGAGGCTGAGGCGGGCGGATCACAAGGTCAGGATATGGAGACCATCCTGGCTAACCCCGTCTCTACTGAAAATACAAAAAATTAGCCAGGTGTGGTGGCGGGCGCCTGTAGTCTCAGCTACTCAGGAGGCTGAGGCAGGAGAATGGCTTGAACCCGGGAGGCGGGGCTTGCAGAGAGCTGAGATCTCGCCGCTGCACTCCAGCCTGGGCCACAGAGCAAGACTCCGTCAAACAAACAAACAAAAAACAAACAAACAACAACAACAAAAAGGGTGTATCTAATGGAGAGAGCTTATTTTAGCTTATTTTTCTTTAAGCGAAGCTCTCAAAGAAACAAAATAAATACATTATCACATACCTATTTCTGATATTTAAAAAAATCTGTTTAGCTAGCGTGATGCCCATTTTTCTGTTCTACATGTTTCTATTAAAAACAAGAAAAAGTGATGGGGAGAAGGATAACGTTCTGTGAAGACCTAGTCAGTGCAAGTGAAACTGCAGGTAAATTGGTTTATGGTTGATTATATTTTATCTTTTTAGTGACTTTCTGAGATAAACATTATTATCCCTATTTTATACATAACAAAGAAGCTAGGGGAAGTTGAGAAACTTGTTGCTAGAGTGACCTATTTAAGATTATATAGCACCATGCTATTATTCTGTTTAAATTCTCTAGTATTCCTTCAGAAGAAAAAAAAAAAATCAAATTCTTTAGATAAAAAAGGAAGGCTCTCCAAACACACAATCCAACTTCTACCTCCATTCTCTTTTTTTTTCTAGAATGGTTATTTCTCTTCCTGACTGATAATTGAGTTTTTGTTCTTCAAGGCGTATTTAATTAATACCTCTTGGATGCCTTCTCTGTCCCGGTTTAGGAGGATGGGTTTTATATAATTTTCTTCTGTGCTTCCTGATGCTCTGCACATCTCATACTGTGTTATAATTATTTTTATTTACTGGTCTGTCTCTTCCATTTTCTATGTTTCTATGTTTTTCATTGTTATCCTCAGGAATAAGCACAGTGCCTGGGTAAGAGCTAAGTAAATATTTCTTGATTGGTGAAATTCACTTAATGAATGTAATCTAATTATAAACTGAGTTTTTCCTGTCTATATTTGTCCAGATTCTTTCTCTTGGATCCATCCCTCTCATCATCTCTACTCCAACCCACATTTGGCTTCAGGGAGAGGAGATAATAACCTCTTACCTTATAACTCTTACTCTCTTTTTCCCTTCTTGCTCAGTCTATATACTATCTATATTCCTTTGACCCATCAATATACTATCACACTATAATCTCATATATACCTGCAGCCATTCTCTGTTTTCAAGTAAGAGCTTTCCCACTTTGCACCCAATGCCACCTCCAGAGATGATGGTCTCTAAATCTATTATCCAAGACTAGCATCTACACAGAATATCTTTGCCTCTTTATCTGAGCAAGATCTCATCTTGATATGCTACAAATTAGGATAGTGGTGGTGATTAGCAGGGCAGGAGTAGAAAGGAGGCATTAAGATGATGGTTGTGGATTGAAGTGTTAGTTCTGTTGTCTGTCAAGCATTCATAAAGGAAGAGCGGCATTCAGTTATTTTTATAATATGAGATACTTACTGTATCATTCTCTTCAGGTTTAGGTTCAGTCATCAATTCTTGTACAGCAGGAAAAGTCCCACAATTATGCTATAATATTGTGCATACCTGCAGCCATTCTCTGTTCTCAAGTAAGAGTTTTCCCACGTTGCGCCCAATGCCACTCCCAGGGATTATGGTCCCTAAATCTGTTCTCCAAGACCAGTGTCTACACAGGAATATCCTTGCCTCCTTTATCTGGGCAAGATCTCATCTTGATATACTACAAACTATAAACCACATGAAAATGTAACACTGCCTGCCCGTGCACCCTAATAAAATAGTAGAAGATGAGTGAAGAACAGAAACGAAACTAGTTATACATTAGAACAAGCTAGTAAACACAAATGGAGGCTGTGGTTTCCATTTCTCTCAGTAATTATTTCTAACCCTAAGTAAGCTAGCTTATTTATAACTTTCTTCAGGGTAGTACTCGACTCATTTTTTCTTTGCCTTAGCACCTTCCTCACACCTTGGTTGAGTGAGGTTCTTTGTCTTATGAGGTAGCCTAATTTTTCATTCCTGAGGAATCCGTGCCCTTACTGGTCTTTCATGGATATTGCAATGATATCTGGTCAAACTCTTCTACTAATTATGGCTGTGGAAGAGATATGCCGGGCATACCTCTTGATATGCTACAAATTAGGATAGTGGTGGTGATTGGCAGGGCAAGAGTAGAAAGGAGGGATTAATATGATGGTTGTGGACTGAAGTGTTAGTTCTGTTGTCTGTCGAGAATTCATAATGGAAGAGCAGCATTTGGTTATTTTTATAATATGAAATACTTACTGTTTCATTCTCTTCAGGTTTTCCTCTTATATTTTCCTGCTCAATCCTTGGAAATCAGGTTTGGTTATCCCAGCCATTATAATTTATGCCAGTTCTCCTAATGATACACTGTACAAGGCCAGCTGGTATCTCAAGTTTCTATTTAGTGAAATAAAAAAAAAAAAAATCAAGTATCCTTTTGGAATTATTTCTCTCCTGAATTCTTAAATCTCTATAACAAAGAAAACATAATAAAGACCATATATGAAAAATCTACAATAACTAATATATTCTATGGTGAGAGACTGAAAACTTTCCCTTTAAAATCAGGAAAAAGGGCAAGGATGCCCATCATGCCACTTCTATTCAATGTACTACTGGAACTTATATTCAGAGAATTGGGCAAGGAAAATAAGTAAATGAATCCAAATTGGGGAGGAAAAACTGAATTTATTGCAAATGGCATAGTGTTATATGTAGAAATCTCTAAAGATCTCTCCCTATCTCTCTCTCTCACAAACACATATACACTGTTAGAACTAATTAACAAATTTAGCAAAGTTGTAGGATACAAAATCAACACACGAAATCACTGACATTTCTATATGTTAACAGTGAACAATCCACAAATAGATTAAGAAAACAATTTAATGTATTATAGCATCAAAAAGAATAAAATAATTAAAAATACAATTAACCAAGAAGGCAAAAGATTTGTACACTGAAAACTACGAGATTACCGAAAAAAAAAAATTAAAGAAAACCTCTTGTAGAAACTTATCATGAAGACTGGAAGAACTAATATTGTTAACATGGCAACAACACCAAAAGTGACTTACAGATTCAATGCAATTATAACAAAATACTAATGCTGTAGGAATTTTTTGTTTTTGCAGAAATAGAAAGATCCATTTTAATATTTATATGGAATCTGAAGGCACTCTAAATAGCCAAAACCAAAACCATCTAGATAAAGAGGAACAAAGTTGAAAGTCTCACACCCCATGGTTTCATAGCTTATGACAAATCTGTAGTAATCAAAACAGTGGGGTTTTGGCATAAAGACAGACCCGTAGAACAGTGTAATTGAATAGAGTGCCTGGAAATAAACCCTTACATATATGATCAAATAATTTTCAGCAAGAATACTAAGACCATTCAAGGGGGAAAGGGCAGTTTTTTCAAACAACATTGTTAGGAAAGGTGCATATCCACATGCAAAATAACAAGGTTAAACCCTTACTTTATGCCATATTGAAAATTAACTCAAAATAGATCAAAGACTTAATATAAGAGCTAAAATTCATAAAACTCTTAGAAGAAAACGTAGGAGAAAATCTTAATGACATTGGACTGGGCAATGATTTCTTAGATATGACACCACAACCACAGGCAACAAAAGAAAAGCTAGATAAATTTGACTATATCAAAATTTAAAACTTTTGTGCACTATCAAAAGAGTGAAAAGGAAACTCACAGAATGAGAGATGTTATTTGCAATTCATATATGTGATAAAGAATTAATATTCAGAATATATAAAGAACATCCATATCTCAACAACAACAACAACAACAAAAAAAACTATGTGGTTCAAAAATGGTCAAAGGACTTGAGTACACATTTCTTCAAAGAAGACATACAAATGGACAATTTGTATATAAAAAGATGCTCAATATCACAAATTATTAAGGAAATGTAAATCAAAACCACAATGTGTTCCACCTTACACCCAGTAGAATAGCATTATCAAAAAACAAACAAAGAAAACAACTGTAGGCAAGGATATGGAGAAATTGGAACCCTTGTGCACTGTTGGTGGCAATGTAAAATGATGCAGCCATTATAGAAAACAGCATAGTAGTTCTCACAAAATTAAAAATAGAATTACCACATGATTTAGCAATTCCATGTGTAGGTAAAAAATCAAAAGAATTGAAAGCAGGCACTCAAAGAAATATCTGAACACACAAGTTCATAACAGCAATATTCACAATAGCCAAATGGTGACGGCAACCCAAGTGTCCATGGATTGATGAATGAATAACAAAATACGGCATATAAATACAGTGATGTATTATTCAGCTTTCTAAAAAGAATGGATTTTTTTTTTTTTTTTTGAAACAGTATCTTGCTCTGTCACCCAGACTGGAGTACAGTGGCACAGTCCTGGCTCACTGCAACCTCCACCTCCTGGGTTCAAGCAATTCGCCTGCTTCAGCCTCTCGAATAGCTGGGAGTATAGGTGTGCACCACCACTCCCAGCTAATGTTTTGTATTTTTGATAGAGACCAGGTTTCGCCATGTTGATAAGGCTGATCTCGAGCTCCTGGCCTCAAATGATCCACCCATCTCACTCTCCCAAAGAGCTGGGATTACAGGCGTGAACCACTGCGCCAGGACAAAAGGAAGGAAATTCCGACACATGCTACAACATGGATGAATCTTAAAGATATTGTGATGAGTAAAATATGCCAGTCATAAAAAGACAAAGACCGTATAATTCTTCTTACATGGGGTATCTAGAGTAGTCAAATTCATAGAAACAGGCCCGGCGCAGTGGCTCACACCTATAATCCCAGCAGTTTGGGAGGCCGAGGCCGGCAGATCACTTGAGGTCAGGAGTTCAAGACCAGTCTGGCCAACATGGTGAAAGTCCATCTCTACTAAAAACACAAAAATTAGCAGGGTGTGGTGGCATGTGCCTGTAATCTCAGCTACTCAGGAGGCTGAGACAGGAAAATCGCTTGAGTCTGGAAGGTGGAGGTTGCAGTGAGCCAAGATTGAGCTACTGCATTCCAACCCGGGCGACAGAGCAATATGTCATCTCAAAAAAAAAAAAAAAAATCATAAAACCAAAAAGTAAAATGGTGCCTTCTAGGGGATCAGGGTATGGGGAAATGAGGAGTTAGTAGTTAACGGGCTTGGGCTTGGAATTTCAGTTTGGGAGGATAAAAAAGTTCTGGAGATGGATGGTGGTGATGGCTCAACAATATGAATGTACTAAATGTCAGTGAACTGTACACTTAAAAATGATTAAATGCTGAATTTTATATGATGTATATTTTACCACCATAAAAAACATCAACAAGAATTTTGCCCCGACTAATGTCCTTGACATTAGTCTTGATTATTTCAAGACATTAGTCTTGAAAATGTCCTTGACATTTTCTTTCAGTAATTTTATAGTTTCAGGTCTCATATTTAAATTTTTACACCATTTTGAGCTATTTTTTGCACATAGTGAAAGATGGGGATCTAGTTTCATTTTCTGAATATAGATATCCAGTGTTTATACTATCATTTATTAAAGAGACTGTCCTCTCCTCAATGTATGTTCCTGGTACCTTTGTTGAAATGGGTTGTCTGTAATTGTGTGGATTTATTTCTGGATTCTCTATTCTGTTCCATTGGCCCATGTGTTTGTATTTATGGCAACACCATGCTGTTTTGGTTATTATAGCTTAGTAGAATTTTTGAGTAAGACTTCAAAAGCACAGACACCAAAGGCAAAAAAAAAAAAAATAGGCAAATTGGATTACATCAAGCTAAAGAGCTTCTGTGCCATAAAGAAAACAATCAAGAAATTGAAGAGATAACTTACAGAATGTGAGAAAATATTGGCAAACTATCCATCTGACAAAAGATTAATCACCAGAATATATAAGTAACTGAAACAACTCAATAGCAAACAAACCAAATAATCCAGTTAAACAAATGGGCAAAAGACCTGAGTAGACTCTCTTAGAAGAAGACATACAAGTGTCAAACAGGTTTATGAAGAAATGCTCAACATAATTAATCATCAGGGTAATGCAAATCAAAGCTATAATGAGATATTATCTCACCCAAGTTACAATGGCTATTGCCAAAATGACAAAAAAAAAAAAAAAGGGGGTGGTGATGATACCAAGAAAGGGGAATGTCCATGTACTGTTGGCGGGAATGTAAATTAGTACAGCCATTACGGAAAACATTGTGGATGTTTCTCAAAAATCTAAGATTAGAACTACCATATAACCCAGCAATTCCACTGCTCATTTATATATCCAAAAGAAAGGAAACCAGAATATCAAAGAGTGTTAATCTCATGTTTTTTACAGCACTGTTCATAATAACTAAGATATAGAATCAATCTATGTGTACATTAACAGGCGACTGGATAAGGAAAATGTTGTGTATATTCAAAATAAAATATCATTTAGCCATAAAAAATAAAATTCTGTCATTTGGGACAACATGGATGGAATTGGAGGTCTTTATGTTAAGTAAAATAAACTAGGCACAGAAAGACAAATATTGCATGTTCTTGCTTATGTGTGAGAGCTAAAAAGGTATATCTCATTGAGATAAAGAGTGGTGTGGTGATGACCAAAGACTGAGAAGGAAAGGAGAGAGAGGGGATGAAGAGATGCTGTTTGAGGGGTATAAAAATACAGTTAGGTGGAAAGAATAAGTTGTGTACTACTGAATAATAGTACAGTAGATGTACTGGTCCATTCTCACTCTGCTGTAAAGAAATATCTGAGACTGGGTAATTTATATATATTAAAAAAGAGTTTTAATTGGCTCATGGTTCTGTAGGCTCCACAGGAAGCATAGTGGCTTCTGCTTCTGCGGAGGCCTCAGGAAACTTTCAGTCATGATGCAAGGCAAAGGCAGAGTGAGCACTTCACATGGCCAGAGAAGGAAGCAAGAGAGAGGGTAGGTGCTACACACTTTCAACAACCAAATCTCAGGAGAACTCACTAATTGTTGCAAGGACAGCACCAAAGGGGAAATCCACTCCCATGATCCAATCAACTCCCACCAGATCCCCCCTCCAACTCTGGGGATTGCAATTTGACATGAGATATGACCAGAGACATGGATCTAAACCATATCAGTAGGGAAATTCTAGTTGATAACAGTGTATTGCATATTTCAAAATAACTAGAAGAGAAGCTTTGTAATGTTCCCATCACAAAGATGAGATCAGTATTTGGGGTGATGAATATCCTAAGTACCTTAATTTGATTATTACATGTTGTATACGGGTATCAAAATATGTCAAGTATTCCAAATATATGTACAATTAATATATACAATTAAAATTAATAATTAACTTAAAAATATAAAAAGGAAGACACTATAACAGTAGAACTCAGACTCATAGAAATGGGATAGGAAACCATTAAGTGTCATTAAGTGTACTTATGAATATAAATTTTTTAACATTTTGGTATGGGATACTGAACGTGACACTGAGCTACTTAACAAATTTTCAAGTAAAAAATATGATGTTGTACAGAGATCTCTAGAATGTATTTATCTTGCATAAGTTAAACTTTATCACCAGTGAACATCAACTTTCCATTTCCCTGTCGCTCCAGCCCCTGGCAGCTGCTACTTTACTTTTTGTTTCTCTGAGTTTGACTATTTTAAATACTTCATATATGTGGAATCATGCATCACTCATCCTTCTGTAACTGATTTATTTCACTTATGATAATGCCCTACAGGTTCATTTAAGTTGTCACATATGCAAGACATCCTTATTTTTTAAGGATGAATAATATTCCACTTTGTGTTGTACACACACACACGCACACACATTTTCTTATTCATTAATCCAGTGAAAATTTAGGTTGCTTGCACATTTTGGCTATTATGAATAATGCTGCAATGAACATTAATGTACAGATATCCCTTTGAGATCCTGCTTTCAATTCTTTTGGATATATTCCCAGAAGTAAGGTTGCTGGATCATAAGATAGTCATATTTTAAAATTTTTGCAGACCTTCTGTGCTGTTTTCCATAGTGGCTTACCATTATACATACACCAATAATGTATTAGAGTTCTAATGTCTCCACATACTGTCCAATTCCCCTTTTTTAAATAACAACCATCCTAACAGATGTGAAGTGATGTCTCGTTGTGGTTTTTATTTGCATTTTAAAGCCCACTGCTAGCATCATAGTCAATGGTGAAAAACTGAGAGCTTTTCCTCTGAGATCCAGAAACAAGGCAAGGATGCCTACTTTCTTTGCTTCTATTCTACATAATAGTCAAAGTCCTAGCCAGAGCAGTTATGGAAAAAAAAAAAAAAAACATGAATAAAGGGCATTCAAATAAGAAAGGAAGAAGTAAAATTGTCTCTGTTTGCAGATGATATAATCTATACACAGAAAACCCCACAAAAATCCTATTAGAGCTAAATAACTAACTCAATAAAATTTCAGGATATAAAATCAACATGAAAAAATCAGTTGCATTTCTGTACACTGAAAATGAACTTAGTGTATTGATGAAAAAATTAAAGAATTCACCATTAAATGAAAAGGCAGACTGTGTTCATGAAGTAGAAGAACAAATATTGTTAATATTGTTAAGATGGCAATAGTACTCAAAGTGATCTACAGATTCAATACAGTTTCTATCAAAATACAAACAATGATTTTCACAGAAATCGAATTGAAACACAATAGAAAGCCCGTATCTGGCTTCTGATATCTGATACCCTTATCTGCTATCTGATAAGGGTTTAATATCCAAGACATATAAGAAACTCCTATAACTAAGTAGCAAAAACAAAGCAAAACCAAACAACCCAATTTAAAAATGAGCAAAATACTTTAACAGACATTTCTCCAAAGAGGACATAAAAATGGTGAACAGGTATATGAAAAGATGTTATATTCTGACTAAGAGAATATGTTATATCCTACAAAAAGCACCCCAGTTCTGAAGAATGTTGACTTTCAATATGCTGCAGCTGGGTCTTTAATAGCTTATTTCTCTGTTATCTGAACCCAGTGTTTTAGGAAAATGAAGTGTAAAATAAGGTCAGGAAATACCACTGACATTGCTTTACTTGTTTTAATATGAAACTTGTGGATGACAAGATGCATAATTTTAAATTTAGACGTGGTCATGGTCATGCTGTACAAATCATGAATAGAGAATGCAAATCAAAATCAGATTTGTTGAAGATTTATGCTGGATAAAACAAATTGTTGCCCACTTCTCTTGAGAGATGCATAATTTAATCTGTTTTACACCAGCAACTGACATGCCCTCTGCAAGCATGTGACAGCTTGGAAACCTGGAATTGTTAGCTGTTGTTACCCTATTTGAGGTTCAGCAGAAGCAGCATCTGGAAAAATTTAGGAAAAGTTTCATTTTCACTTCTACATAGTTTATCTCTAAATTTGGTAAAATATACATTGAAAATCCCTGAAAAAATAGAAACAGTAGGAGTCATCAGTCTTTTTTTTATTATTATACTTTAAGTTCTGGGATGCATATGCAGAATATGCAGTTTCATTACATAGGTATAGATGTGCCATGGTGGTTTGCTGCACCCATCAACCTGTCATCTACATTAGGTATTTCTCCTAATGCTATCCCTCCCCTTACCCCTCACTCCCTGACAGGCCCCAGTTTGTGATGTTCCTCTCCATGTGCCCGTATGTTCTCATTGTTCAGCTCCCACTTATGAGTGAGAACATGCAATGTTTGGTTTTCTGTTCCTGTGTTAGTTTGCTGAGAATGACAGTTTCCACCTTCATCCATGCCCCTGCAAAGGACATGAAGTCATTATTTTTTATGACTGCATAGTATTCCACCGAGTGTATGTGCCACATTTTCATTATCCACTGTAACAATGATGGGCATTTGGGTTGATTCCAAGTCTTTGCTATTGTGAACAGTGCCGCAATAAACATACATGTGCATGTGTCTTTATAGTAGAACGATTTGTAATCTTTTGGGTATATACCTACTAATGGGATTGCTGGGTCAAATGGTATTTCTGGTTCTAGATCCTTGAGGAATTGCCACACTGTCTTCCACAATGGCTGAACTAATTCACACTCCCACTAACAGTGTAAAAACATACCTATTTCTCCACATCCTCTCCAGCATCTGTTGTTTCCTGACTTTTTAATGATTGCCATTCTAACTGGCGTGAGATGGTATGTCATTGTGGTTTGAGTCATCAGTCTTTTAAGCACAGTTTTGTTACTAAAAGCTTTTGTGAAATTATTCATTCTTTCTAAGTTTCTTCATCTGTAAATTGAAATTTTTTGATGTCCATCCTATTTATTTTGAAAAGCCCATGATATACTACTGACTCACCCACATATACTAAGAACCCAAAACGTATTCATTGAATAATGGTAATGAGCCAGTCAGACTGATCTACATTTTGTTATGAGAATAGGAATAAACCTATTGTAAGTGTTTTGTTAACTCTTTAGAAGAAAGCCACACTTGGTGTAAAACATTTAATTTAACTAATAAATGTTGGTGATGACTCTGTTTTGATTTAGGGGCTTGAATACATGTAAAAAAGCAAGTTTTGTTTATGTTAGGCTATGTAGTTGATTTTTTTAGTCACATGTAAAAAATGCCTTCTTTTAATGTGTGTGTAATGATTGAACAGACTTCATTGGAAAGAATGAAAATTCACTTTTCCCTTTTGTCCAAATGGGCTCTGAGATAGTAACACATGTCTTATCATCGAAGGCTCTCTTTGACTGATCCTTTCCTTTAAAATACTTCCCACTGCTCCCTCTTCTTAGGGGTTTTCTGATCTTTCCAGCTCCACATTTTATTCGAGATTCTGTATTTAGTGCTCTCTTTCTCAACTACTCATATCTGTGGGCAAATCTTAGACACTCTCACATCCATATAGCGCTTTCAGGAAAGGCAGACTGGCTTAGAGTCTTATTTTTCCTCCATGTGCAGCATAAGGAAAGTAGAAAAGCTCCCCATGCACTTTGTTTAAAGGAACTTTCTTCTAGGGATTTCTATAGAATAAAAACATTCCTCCTGTCCATGTTCTATTCTATAATATCAACAGCAGAGAATGTGGCACAATGAAGAACTTTTTCTCTCCTTGTCTATAAAACTCCAAGTAATAGTGAGTGATAGACTTGGCATCACATCTAGCAAAATTTACAGTCATAACACCTAATTTTAAGTTTATTGACTTTACTAATTATTAGTTCCAACATCATGGAAAACTATCTTAACCTCTTTTAGCCTCCATTTTGTCACCTTTTCGTGGGGAACCAACTTTTTACAATAATTAGAAAAAATGTATTCAAAGTTGCTAGCAAAGTGCTTTGACTTGCATAGGCATCTAACAGATCTTTTCTCATTATTATTCCACAGAATACTATTCCATGGAAAACACCCTAATTTGGGTATGTATTTTACTATTATTTTTTCAAAGAATCATAATAAATGGGCCACTTTGAGGCCTGGTGTTTATCGTAACTGCTGCATTGTTGGGCAAATAAATCATTTTTTGCACCTTTCTAGGTTCCCACTTTGCATCATAGTCACTGCTATTTTCTACAGTTACTAGGAAAATTTCCAATGAATGACAATAATTCATTATTGGCTCTTCCTTACAGATACTATGAACTCCATGTCTGGAAGCTGAATTTCATTAAATCATTTTTCATGCATGCATCACTCAAAAAAAAAAAAAAATGTGCCTGGGCCACACCCTGGGCAATTCTGATTCAGTGGTTCCAGGGTTGAGTTTGGGAGTATACAATTTGAAAATACTCCAGAAGTGATTGTGATTTGTGCCTCTGATTAATAAAAGCTTAATTAAATCAATGCAGGTGGAGAACATGGGCTGTTACCAAGCTCAATAGCTTTTTCTGTGTCATTCTTTATTCTTGGACACTTGTGCATAGTTTCATAGAGATGAGAATAGAATTTTTATTGAGGTCATATTTCCATGGGAACAAGAAATCCCATGCTCTTTCATATTTGCAGTTATCTGTAAAAAGGTATGCTATTGTTCCCTACAAACTGCTGCAATGCAGTGAACACCATTGAAGTTAATTTCCTGCTTCACATTGCCTATAATAGAATGCAACTTGCACATTTGTAACTGTAGAGAATGGTCTATTTCTGCAAGATTTTCCATCTCCATGGATTATCTTCATAAACAAAGATTTTAAAGCTGATGTCCACCACTCTGGATTTCAAAAATAAAGAATTAAAACCGACAGTGAGTAATGACTTTGCCTAAGGTCACACAGCTGGCTGCTTTTTTGTTTTGTTTTGTTTTGTTTTTGGTACACTCTATGTAATTAGCTACTATTTGTCTTGCAGGGTAGAGAAATGAATACATTTTACAGAAAGTAACAAACAGAGATATTAATTGTCAAAGAACAATAGAACTGTCAGTAAACTTCAAAGACTTTATGATACTTTTCTGATTTCTTTGTTTTTCTACAAATCCTATAATTAAAGCAAAATGTACTGGCAACTTGTAAAGGCTAAGGCACAATATAATCCTGTTCTAATTTCCTCTAGCTTCAAGAAGAACAACATCTTATCAATAACTATTCAATCACAACAAAATAAGAAGAGAAACTTGAATGTATTACTATTTTCTTTCCAACCAATACACAAAACCTATAAAACACACATAAAGTAATACATAGAATATTTGGTTTTAGAATCCAATTTATTTTAATATAGTCTTTCATAGACATTCACAGAAAATACTGGTTGGAGAGTGAATTGTGAACAAAACAGATACAGATGTGAATGTCTTCTTTTCCTTTCTTTTTATGTTCTTACTTAATGTCCAGTACATTCAATAATGTTTATAGACCATATGTAGGTAGAAAGGAAAACCCTGTAACAGACAGCTGTGGAACCACCACCATCTTAAGAAATAGAATATTACCCTTATCTTTGACCACTTTCTTTACCCTACACTTATTCTATTTGCTCTCCTCCTTCTGAAACAAAAAATATACCAAATTTGGGGGATTATCATTTCCTTGATTTTCTTCATAATTTTATTATGTCTGCATCTTTTAAATTTTGTATAATAGGGATCTTAGTATTCTATATGTTCTTCTATTGCACACTTTTTTTCGCTCAAAATATCTTTCTTATTGTCTAGCATATTTTTGCATAAAGTCCTGCTTCATTCATTTTCACTGCTAACACACTACTCTCCATGAATTCACCATTTTTTTTCTATTAGACATTTTCATTTGCCTTCCCAGTTTCTTGCTGTTACAAGTGATATTTCTCTATTCATTCTTGTTCACATCTCCTAGTGTCTAGGATATGAGCAAAATATCTTGAGGGTACATTTACCTAAGAGTGAAATTATCAGATTTTAAGACATGTGAACTTCCCCTCTGCTAGATATTATGCATTGGCTTTTCAAAGAGATTATAGCAATTGGCATACCCACCAAAACTGTATGAGAGTTTCTACTGCACCACAATAGATAGGAGTGACAATTGATCACATTGCAGTTTGAATTTGCATTTCTGTGATTCCTAATGATGTTAAACATATTGTCAAATGTTCATTGGTCTTTCCTGATTCTACCTTTGGCAAGTGCCTATTCAATTCTTTCGCTCCTTTTTCCACTGAGATACTTGTCTTTTTAAAAACTAATTTGTTAAAGTTCTTAGTACATACTGTGTTATAATCTCTTGTCAGTTGCAAACATTCTTATTGCTTAATTTTTAATTTTAGGAGTGTCTCAAATAAAAATTTTAAATTTTAGTATAGCTGTATTTATCAATCTTGGTGCCTCTTGGGTCTTACCATGAACTTATTATCTTATATTTTCTTCCAACATTGTTTAGCTGTCTTTCACATATGCATGGAATCCATATTAAACTGATTTTTCTATAGGCTCCATTTGATTTTCTTCTACATGGATAACCAATTTTTTCCTAGCAATATTTATTAAAATGCTAATTATCCCTTCATTGAATTTTCATATCAGTTTTGTCATAAATTAAATATATATGTGTCAATTTTCTCTGGGCTCTATAAGTTGTTTAACTGCACTATTTGTCTAACCCACAGCTTATAGCACACTGCCTTTAAAATAAATATTGGTACTTGGGCATATTCTCCTACATTTTCTTCTTTCTTCAAAATAATTGTCCACTCTTGGACTTTTGCTGTTCCATAAAAAGCTTAGAGTTAGTTTGTGCAATTATGTAAACAATGCATTGTATTAGATAAATTTGGAAGTACTGATATATTTATAATTTTGTGTCTTCCAATATATATAGTGTTTCTTGATATTTCTTTGTTTTATTTAATTTAATATTTTCCAATTAATTTTTATAATTTTCACCATACAGAGATTGTACATCTTTTGTGAAATTTTTTTCTTCCTATTTTGTGTGTGGGTTGTTGTTACTGTCTTTTTATAAATTACTCATTTTATTTGTTGCTGGGATGGAGAAAGTAATAGCTTTTGTAGGTTAACTTATAGTCAGGAACCATATTAATACTAATAATTTATTTATACATTCTCTTGGAATTTCTTTGAATATAGACACATCAAGTAAAAATAATAACAGTTTTGTTTCTTTGCTTCTAATCCCTTGGCCTTTCCTTTTTCTTCCCTTGCATGGTATCACCAGTAGGCTGATGAAAAGGGTGATGACTGGTGAAGATTCGTGTAATGTTCCTGAAATCAACAGGAATCCTTTACTTTTCCCATAAACTTACATGCTGTAGGATTTTGGAGTTGTTCTTAACACACCAAGAAAGCATATTTTTTTCCTAGTTTGGTTAACCTTTAATTTTTTTTATCATGAATGAATATTGAATGTTAATGTTTTCCTTTATCTATTGAGATGATCACATATTTTTTCTTACTTATTAATATATTGAATTCACATTTTAATTAAACAGAAACAAAATTTGAAATATTTGAGTTAACCGAAATGTTTAATAATGTATTATTTTTGGCCAGCTTTACTGAGACATAAGTTACATTCCATACAATTTATCACATAAAGGGTGCAAGTCAATGGTGTTTAGTATAGTCACAGTATATTCATAGAGTTTTGCAACTGTCACCACAATCAGTTTTAGGATTTTAGAATTGATTAGTTTCATCACTCTAAAATGAAAGCCTGTACTCTTTTGGTGTCCAATATTTTTTGTTAGTATTTTCAATTATTTTGGATTTCTGTTTTATCTTATTTTCTCTTTAACAAAAACAATGATTATTACTATTTTACACAGTGCCTGTGTGATCTGATTAATCCAAATATTTTTTGCATTATTCAATCATCACTCCTTACATTTCAGACATCTCAATTATCCATGTAGGAACGCTTTCCTTCTGCTTTAATTTTAATTAATGGTAAATGATTGGTAGCAAACTCAATTTTTGTTTTTGTATGTCTAAAACATTTGTCTTTTCTTCTCATTTTTAATGATATTTTGATATATAATTTTGCCAACGTCTTCTGTCCTTTATTGTTGCTATTAGAAGTCTGCTTTCAGCCTAGTTTTTGTTCATTTTGATTTTACGATCTCTTTGTCTTTGATGTTGTGCAGTTTTTGTTACTTATTTGTCTGTGTGTGACATTATGTTGTATTAGTCATACCTGAAATTCATAGGCCTTCCTGAATCTCAAGATCATTATTTTTTGTGAATTCACTTAAAGGCAAGGCTTTATTTCCTCAAATATTTCCTCCTATCATTATTTTATTTCTTTCTCTTCAATCTTTGCTTAAGCCTATGCTAGCCATTCTTAATCTATTTTCAAGTGTCTTAATATTTCTTTTATTTTTTATCTTCTGTGATATATCCCAAAGATTTCTTTAGCTCTAATTTCAGTTTTTAAATGATGTTTAAAGGCGTGAGTCTAAAGACTGTTGTTGAGTTTTGTATTTTAATTGTTCTAGTTTCAACAGACTTTTTTCTTTAGTTTTTCTCTGTATCTTCTTGGTCACTTTTTGTAGCCTCTTTCTCTTTACTCATATATGAATTTTAAAAAATCTTTAAGCTTATAAAATATTCTCAATTTATATTTTGTGTCTGATAAACTGAATATATGAAGTTTTTGACTTCTGATTTTGTTGTCAATGTTTCCTCAACATGATGAGTTTTTATTCATTATATTTTTGGTTCCTGGTGTATTTTGTAAGTGGGTGTCTTTCCATTTGTTTTTTGTGTTTGTCTCTACCTACCCATCCTCTACCACTTTGGAACATTATCTCTGAGTATTCATAGAGGATCACATTACGTGTCTGCTGCTCATGGTTATTCAAGCTGTGCTTTGCATAAATCCAAGAGATGCTTTCTACATTTTGCATATAGCATTCTTGTATAGTTACAATAAAATAGATTTTTCACTCAACCATGTCCTCACACGGAGGAAGGAGAAACGTTTGCTAATGTGTACTAAATCACATTAGGATTAGCTATGGAATCAGGAGGTTTGTGTTTGTTTCTGCAATATGCCTGTAAGCAATAGCAAGCAAACCAAATTACTTTAAACCCAATTCCCTGCTATGTGTGTGTGTGTGTGTGTGGTGTGTGTGTGTGTATGTAAACTCAGGTAGGATAAATCTAGACTGCAAATCTCTGAAAGTTCCTTCTGTAGTTTCAACATCTCGAAAAAAAATTTTTTTCCATCTTCACTCATCACCAGGTATGCAAGTTTCTTTCACTGAGGATTAAGGTTAGTGGGGGATCCCCTTTAGTGAGATCTCTAGTTAGACTTCCCATCTTGGGCTGGCCCTGGGTTTTGCTCTCTGTCTGATTGTCTCAATCATCTGTGTCTTAGTTCATTCAGGCTGCGATAATAAAATCCCATAAACTGGGTAGTTTATAAACAATAGAAATTTATTTCTCACAGTTCTGTAGGCTGTGAAGTCCAAAATCAAGGTGCCAGCAGATTTGGTGTCTGGTCAGGACTTGCTTTCTGGTTCATAAATGGCACCTTCTAGCTGTGTCCTCACATGGCAGAAGGGTAGGGCAGTTCTTTGGAGCCTCTTCTTAAGGGCACTAATCCAGTTTATGAATGCGCTACCTTATTACCTACTCACCTCTCAAAAGTCCCATCACAAACATTCAGAGGATAGTACTGTGTGAAAAAGTGAATAACAATTCACAGGGGTTCACCATATGTCATTAGTGCTAAAAACTACTTTTATGTTCACCATGTCTCCATAATTTCTTACTTTCTAGTCAACCCATGTGTGCATTTAAAGCTTTAAAAATTGTATCCATCATTTCTAGTTATTTTCAATGGAAAAGAAAGTCTCTGGAAAATTGAAAGCAATTATTTGTTTATAGAAAGGCAAATACCTGATATTTTCAGGAAAATAAATGGAAAAAGTAACTAACAAAAATATTTTGTTACTAGAACTTACGCTTTAACTGATGATTTTTAAAATATCACAATGTTAATTATTTTTAAAAAGACAATTCATTGACATAAAATTGATTAAAAGCCATTATAAGAAGTTATGCTGACACTGAGCAGGCACTAAACACCCATTGACTGGCTTTACTAATGAAGATTGCTTTACATCCCAAGTGGCTATTATATATTGAAGCAAAATGTAATGTCATAAAATGAGTATACAACAAAAGATTAAACACGTCCCTTGAATACAGTAGGCATTTTAAAAATATGTCTAAATGGCCTGATTGACTTTAAATGGGAGAAATAGAATTTTCAGATTTAGATAGGTCTTAGAGAAAGTCTAACCCTACCCTTTCATTGCACAAGAGAGTAAACTGAGGACCAGGGAAGTTACATAAATTGCCCAAAGACATACACCAGCTTAAAGACGGAGCAGAAGCTTAAACCCAGATCTTCCAATGCTCAACTTGTTAATTGGAAACATTACTCTAAGTCTGGTCATTATAAGCTACAAAATTCTGGGTGGCTTAAATATTTACTAAGAAACTTTGCTGACAGTACCATCTCTGGATCTTGGGGATCTGCTTGAGTTCCAGTAACCCTGTAGAGGAGAAAGCATCAATGTTTAATTTTAAAAGTTTGTCTTAAGATCTCAAATCCAATAGCAGGTAGCAGCCATATTCTTAACTGAATATAACTTTAATTCTATTTTTAAATATGACTATATTTTCCCAAAATTCACAAGGGAAGCTATGAATCAGAACAAACCATCAATGGGATGAGTCTTCTAGGGAGTAAACATGCAAAGATTTTGGAACCAGATTATTTATTCATCACAAGTCTATTAACTCAAAGGCAGAACTGGGCACACTATGATGATTAATTTCATAGTAATTTATTAGAGGGAGCTTCAGACTCTCATGCCACCACGGATCTGATGCCAGGAAAGCACTCTGGAGACTGAAGAGTCATCAAAGCAGTTCAAAGCTTCCAGAAGAAGTCAGAATATCTGAATGCAGTCATGAACATGGAACAGATTGTGAAACTACTTCCATTTTGTCTTTATTTTTTCAGTAATAATGACTTTAATACTTTCTAAGGGGTATTGACACAGGCCAAGAGGCATCTGGTATAGGCAATATATGCAAGTCAAGCAAGGCCCTAAACTTCCTTTTCTGATATTGGGAATGTGTTGGTTTATTTTACATTTTTCTGGCTCCAGGAGAATGGCTGTCAAGTATAGGGCTGCTTTCACTGCAATAGTATTATTGAAAGTTCATAAAAGTGTTTATAGTTTAAGAACCTAACCATGCTATGTCACATATAGAATCTAGAATATTTTAATGATTACGTGCAATTAGCCAACCACTCTACTGTGTGCTTTTATATATTTTATCACATTTAATTCTGAAACCTTATAAGCGCCATCTCAATTTAAAAATAAAGGAAACATAGAAATGCTAAATAATTTGCTTGAGATCACAGAGCCAATAAATGGCAGAAACAAACATTTGACTTTGGGTCTCTTTCCTCCAAATTGTGTCTCTCACCCTATGTCAATTCACCTGTAAAAACCAGAATCCAGCAAGACCAAATGTTGGTTTCTGTGATATTTTTATCTTATCTTTCAGAAATTTTGGAAACAAATTCTGATCACAGTTACAGATGACAGATCAGTTATCTGACAATGCTGATGCCAAATACCAACTGTTCTGACTAAACAGAGAGAAGGAAATCAATTATTTGTGGAATGAGCAAACATTTATTTATACTATTCTCTCATATGCCTCATAATTCTATCTCCCTACTCTTTTCTAACAGAAGGACTATACAGTTCAAATTTCATACCAATGTGGAATTTTCTCCAACAGTCTTTTATCTTCTAAAACTGGACAATTCTGTGAGTGAAAGAGAATACCTAAATCATGACATAGGCATAAGCAGTGATTATGCTGGGAAACCAGGTTGTGTGACCTAAGCAATAAGAAATTTTGCCTTTCTCTGATCTATGTTAGACTTTCTAATCTATAACACACTAACATCTTGGTCTACTTTTATGCTTCCATTCCTTTCCACTGCAAATAGAAGCACCATAAGGGTCAATATTGGATTTTATAATTCTTAGTATTTATTTCACAATTCTTTATATGCATAGCTCCTGACACTTGTAAGAGATTAAATAGATATCTACAGATGAGAATTTGCTATATACTGTGTGCAAATTTAATTCTTGAAGTAGAATTTTGGCAAAATAATCAAGTTTAAAGTGTGTCAGTTGGTAAGGAAATAATCCATGACGTGACAATGAATAACCTAGTGAAAAACACACATTCCTTCATGTTTGAAGGACATTTTCCCTGGATATACTATTCTAAGGTAAAAGTTGTTTTCCTTCAGTACTTTAAATATGTCATAGCACTCTCTCTTAACCTGTAACGTTTCCACTGAAAAGTTTGATCAGTTCTGCTATTAATAGTCTCTGATGCATTCCTCAGTATGTCACTTGTATTTTTCAACTCCAGATTTTCTGCTTGATGCTTTTTAATTAATTCAATCCTTCTGTTAAATGTATTTGACAGAATTCTGAATTCCTTCTCTATATTATCTTGAATTGCTTTGAATTTCCTCAACACAACTATTTTGAATTATCCATAGGAAAGGTCACATATCTGTTTCTCCAGGATTGGCCTCTGCTGCTTTATTTGGTTCATTTAGTGAGATCATGTTTTTTCTGGATTGTCTTGATACTAATAGACATTCGTCAATGTCCGAGAATTAAATAGTTAGTTATTTCTTGTAGTCTATGCAGTGTGGGCTTGTTTGTACCTGCACTCCTTGGGACAGCTTTCCAGATACTTGAAGCAACTTGAGTGTTCTGATCTAAGCTGTATTTGCATTTGAGGACACCAGAAGCCCAGTAACACTGTGGTTCTTGCAGACTTACAGAGGTACCACCTTGGATAAGATTGCAAGAATTCCCTGGATTACCAGGCAGAAACTCTTGTTCTCTTCCCTTACTTCCTTTAATAAAATGGAGTCTCTCTCTCTCTCTCTCTCTCTCTCTCTCTGTGCTGAGCTCCCTGGAACTAAGGGTGGGGTAACAGAAATATCCCTGTGGCCATCAGCATTGGGACCACACTAGGTCAGAGTGAAGCCACTATAGCACTGGGTCTCACCCAAGGCCCACTGTAACCACTATCTGGTTACTACTTGTGTTTGCTTAAGGCCATACGGATTTACAATCAGCAAGTGGCCAAGCCAGTCAGGTCTTTGTCCTTCCCTTCAGGGTGTTGAGTTCCCCCAGGCTCCACATGGGTCCAGAGTTTCCATCAGGGAGCCAGGGACTAAAGTCAAAAATCTGAGAACTCTACCTGTTTCGGTATTCTAACGTGGCACTAAAACAATGAAACAAAGTCCTTCCCACTCTTCCCTCCTCTTTCTACAGGCAGATCAGTCTCTCTCCATGGCCACCACCAGCACACATCCATAAGGAGTACTGCCAGGCTACTGCTGATGTTCTTTTAAGACCAAAGGGCTCTTCAGTTAGCTTATGGTGTATTTTGCCTGGCCTGGGACTCACCCTTTGGACAGTGAACTCCCTCTGGCCGGCAGGAGGTCCAGAAATGCCGTCCAAGAACCAAGGCTTGGAATCAGGGATCCTAGGACTCTGTTTGATACTCTACCCCACTCTGGCCAAGCTGGTACCTGATTTTTCATTTTGATGGAAGTGTTTTTTAGTGTATATAGTTTTTAAATTTGGTGTTCCTGTTGAGGGAAATAATTAGTAGAGGCTTCTATTCAGACATCTTCTTTGACCCCTCTCCCAGTATTTCTTCATGATTTAGGTAAAAAGTCTTTGCCAGGGTGGAGTGCAAGAATGAAATGGAGATGAAAATATGCTTTGTCTCCTCGAGAAAGATAATCTGTACTACACTCAACTTCTTCTGGTGTTTTTAAAGTTGTAAATAAGACATTCTGAGGGAAGTATGGTTAGATAGATACATAGATAGAAATATACAGATATTAGGATTTGCTTTTATTAGCTTAAAGAAACAAATCAGTTTGTCAGCACTGAGAACTGACTCCAAAGTAAAAAATTCCAAAGTTTTTGTGTTCCAACTGAAACTTAGGACTTTGTCTAATAAAATTATTTAAAGTTATTTATAAAGCTACAAATTGCTCACATGTGCTTATTCTTCAGATAAGATTTTTCCCTAAAAAACAATTATCTGTATTACTTGTTTAAATCGTTTTGTTCTTTTAGACAAAAATTGAGTAATACATGCTCAACTGAGCCAGAATAATGTAACAATAGCTTTAACTTAGTTGTATTATTTTCTATACTTCTCTTAATTGTTGAATTTGTAAGCCTGATTAAACTGTATCTTCAATGATTAAGAAATGAATAACCCTTTTTTAAAGAATAAATTTAGTAATCCCAGCACTTTGGGAGGCCAAGGTGTAGAGATCACATGAAGCCAGGAGTTCAAGACCAGTCTGGCCAACAGAGTGAAAATCCTTCTCTACTAAAAAAAATACAAAAGTTAGCCAGGTATGGTGGTAAACACCTGTAATCCCTTTATCCAGAAGGTGGAGGCACAAGAATAGCTTGAATCCAGGAGGTGGAGTTTGCATTGAGCTCAGATTGTGCCACAGTATTCCAGACTAGGAGACAGAGTGAGATCTTGTCTCAATAAATAAATAAATAAATAAATAAACAAATAAATAAATAAATGTACAAAACCAAAGACCTTAAATGCAGCAAATATGACATTTAACATTCTTATCATTCTGCAGATTTTCTTTGAGTGTCCTTTTAGACCAATTATTCTCAGTCTTGATCGCCAGTTATAGTCACACTTGGAGTTTTATAAACAAATAAACAAAGAAACAAAACAGCGATGCCTGGATTCTATCCTTACAAATCATGATGTATTTGTCTGGTGAGTGCATAGTCATCAGGATTTTTAAAAGGTCCTCAGATGGTTTTAATATTCAGACAAAATGAGAATACTTTTTAGAGAAGTTTCCAGAGATACATGTCTTTGCTTATGAGATGACACATTTGGAAGCCAATTGAGTTGCTTAATGCTTGCTTTCATGTATTTAGTCATGTCCAAGGTGAGGTAACTATGAGTATGAGAAGTATTTAATGCTTCTTATATTTCTTTATTTAAGATAATATCTGAAGAAAACAGATATTTTACTAGATAGGGAGAATATGAGCATATAAAATTACTCGTGGATGAAGACAGAAATGAAGAGTTTTTCACATTTTAGAAAGGGTCATTAGTAACTCCTTTAGAGAATGTAGAACCAATAGTCAATAAGCAGATCTCATTGTGATGCATCAGTGTTAGACATTTCCAATTATGTTAAATGTGCACACTGAAAGCCTCTGAGGCAAAAAGAGAATGATAAAATCCTCCTTATTTAATTATAAAATTTACAAAGAAATGTGAAAGGCCAAAAATGGACCAAATTTGGAAGACTCACACTCACTTAAAGTCTTACTATTAGGTTATTATGATAGTCAAGAATAGTATTGGCATAAAGTAGAAAAATAGATGAATTGAATAGAATTGAGAGTTTAGAAATATACATATGGTTAGTTGTTTTTTGACCAAAATTAGCAGAGGAATTCAATAGAGAAAGGATTATCTTTTCAACAAATAGTGCTGGAAAATTGGCTATCTGTATGCCAAAAATAATAATTTGATTGATACCTCTCAATTTGTATAAAAATTACTTCATATAACAAATCATAGACCTAAATATAAACTTTAAAAACATAAAACTTCTAAAAGAAAACCTTTATGACATCAGGTTAGACAGAACTTTTTTAAGAAATGACACCAAAATATGATCCATAAAAGATAATAGTATAAATACATGTCATCAAAATTAAGAACTTCTGCTTTTCAAAAGACACTGTTAAGAGAATGAAAAGACAAGACATAGATAAGAAGAATATATGTGTAAATCACATATGTAGAACTCATATGCAGAATGTTTATTAAACTCTCAAAATTCAATAATTAAACTCAATAATAAAAAACAATAAAAATAGGCAAGAGATTAAAAGACAATGCTCCAGAGAAGATATGCAAATATCAAATAAATATATGAAAACATGCTTAACATCATAAGTCATTAGAAAAAAGAACAAAACCACAATAGATACCACTGTATACCTATTAAAAGATCTAAAATTTAACAGACTGAATATAACAACTACTGTCTAGGAGGTATAGCAACCAGAACTCTCATAAATTGCTAATGGGAATGTAAAATGACCAGCTATTTTGGAAAATACTTTAACAGAGCAATAATGTTATATATACACTTACTGTAAGAGCCATCAATCACACTCCTATATGATTTCCCAAGTGAAATGAAAACCTATGCCCATACAAAAACTTCTGCACAAATATTTATAGTGACTTTATTCATAGTTGCTTCAAACTGAAAACCACCCAAATATCCTGCATCTGGGAAATGAATAAACAAATCTAGTACATCCATATGAAGGAATATGACTCAGCAATGTGTGAACAACTGACACACGCAACAACAAGGATGGTTCTTAAATGCATTATACCAAGCAACAAAGTCCAGAATCAAAGGCTACCTGCTGTGATTATATTATATTTACAAGATATTCTTAAAAAGGCAAAAGTATAAGGAGGTAAACAGATCAGCGGTTGCAAGGCCCTGGGGCTTAGTTAAAGGGAGCTTGACTACAAAGGGTCATGAGAAATTTTGAGGGAGGAAAACACTGTTCTATATTGTGATTGTGGTGGGGGTTACATGACAATTCGATATCAAAACTTGCAGAATTATATACTACTAAAAATAATATATTTTACTCTATGTAAATTATACCTTAATTTTTTTAAGTGGAAAAAGTTCAAATAAGAAGTCCACATATGATGGCTAGTTGCTTCCCTAATTAATGTGACTCTAAATATATCTAAAATTTGTCCTCTGTTGACTCAGCCCCAGCTGGATTCCAACTCAGCACTCAGCAATGCCCTGGATAAGAGTTCTGCCCAGTGCTAACTCATTTGTACTTCAGCAACAAATCCTCCCATTCTGGGCTTTACTGGAGACACTAAGGATAAACTGGGGATGTGTAATATTTAGCCTGGGTAAGTCCAAGAGCCAAATCAAGAACAAACAGTGCTCCCTCACTGTATAACACAGTGATTATACCTAGGGAATAACCCCCACCACAGGTCAGTGCCATGAGACACCAGAATCATTGCAGAGGAAACTGCAATGCAGTTTCATTGCAGAGGAAAGCACATTTCCAGAACCCTAATGAAAGAATGCGGGTACCTGATTCTCATGAGTCCTTTCATTCATCACATATTTACTGAACACATTCTCAGCACAAGGTACAGACTGGACCTTAGGCACATTGATTCAAAAGTTGGGTGAAGTTCTGTTCTTCATGAAAGGAGAGAAACTAGGGTATTCACTTGTGAAGACAAATCCACATGCAGAGAGCTCAAATTATTACTTTGAAATTATTACTTTGAAAGCTCCAGGTCCACACAGCCATCATTTGCAGAGATTCATTCCTTCCCAGTAGAACAAAATATTGTAAGTACTTTTAAGTAAATATACACTTAGGAAGTAAGTATGTAGTATGATCTGAAATATCAGTGACTTGGATCTGTGGGGATGAGAAGTGATCTAAGAAGCAAGTAGAGTAGCTGATTAGATAGGAAAATACATATTCATTTCTTTTTATAAGACTATTTAACTGCCTTGCATATTAGAAAATATATATTAATTAATACAATTTAGCCAACAGTTAACATTACACTGCCTACTTTCCTATAAATTATGTATGGAAAAATTCACACACTCACAAACATAAGATTGTGTGATTAAAATATCCTGTGATACGCTGTTTCATGCCAAGTTAATTTAATGCATTAGCTTGGATCCTTTTTAATGTCCTTTTGAAATTACACTCTATATAAACATAAATCATTTGGTTAAGTCAATTAGCATAGAATATAAAGCAAACAAGAGTACTAAACTACTGTTTATGGGCACACTTTTCTGTGTTTATGACTGTAATTCTCAAAGCACAAGCTTGTAGAGCCATCACTTCAGGAATTTGGAAACGTCTGGCGTCTGCTATAAAGAATGCAGTATCTATGTTTACAGCAAAGGTGTGACCTGAATTCTAACACATGCAAAGCAACCCAGACAATCTAGTCTCATTCAACACACACCCCATGGCTGCCGGTGGGAACACTGTTGCTATTCTCATCCCATATTCCTCCTGCAAATGTGCAGGCTAATGTTGATGCCTTGGAGGCATAAGGTGATATATTAAGAGATACAAATTTCCTAAATATGTGGCTAACAAGTGGGTTTAGAATTCTGGGTTCATGGAAGGTTAAGTAGACAAGGTGGGGAAAGGAGGAAGGGAATTATCATGTGTCAGGCATATTCTAAGAAGATGCTTTGATGTGTCATTTACATTAATTACCAAAATAAACCACAGAAATAGCTAATAAACGACAGAAATAGCTAATAATATCCTCACACCATATGTGAGCAATCTGATGTAGCTGCAGTCCCTATGGTGTTATTTAAAGGATGTCTGTGAGGACCAGGAAGCCTTCATCCTCAATGCCCCTCTAAACCTAGTCTTTCCGTCTAAAAGCCTAAAACTCCAGATTGACTGTAGAGTTATACTGTTCATTGGGTTAAGGCAGTGTTTTGCAGTGTTTTCCACTCAAGACATTTGCATTAACATGACCTGGAGTGCTTGCAAAAGATGCGTATTCCTGTGCCCCACTTGTGTTTTTATATTGCTAGGATTTGGGATTTAAGAATGAGAAATCATAATATAAATTATAATCTTGTATAATCATAAATTATTTTCTTATTTTTATAACATTATTTATGTTTTAAAATAATAATGTGACCATAATAATAAACAATAAATCATTTTTATGATACAGTTATACTAGAAATTTCAGTGGTTTTCTGTAAAAAAGAATAGCAAAAGCATGGCTTATTATTATTAACCAACATATTGTGGCAAGATCATATATTTCAATTGCATTGCAAAATTGTTCTGTACTTAATATAGACCTTGAAAACAGAAAACATTAAAATATAGAAACATTAATGAGAAGTAAATATCATATAAAATAATTAAAAGTTACACAAATTCTAAATATTCAAAAATTATTATCCTCAAAACAAAATGTTTAAACATACAAAGCATTAATTTCCACATCTAATAGTCTTGATATTTGCTTCTTGACAGATATTCTAGATACAGAAGATTTTCTTTCATTTTGATCCAATTGACGAGAGAGCCTCCAAAAGCATCTTCAAGTTGGCCTTTAGGGTACTTCATACATTTTCCCATTTACCAAGGAAATTATTTGGCCTGCTTGTTTTAATTTTGCTTGTTTTTGCTGCTTTTGGTAGAAGTTCATGTTATTATAATCAATTCATATTCACCCATAGTGAATATTCAGATACTAAACGATGCCAGGGAACATTACTGAGTAGTATTGGAATAACAAAATATCTGGCATCATAGTAATATTAACAGCTATAAAGTGAATTACATGTAGGTAATTATTAGTTTTACTTTCAAAATTTATTTTTTCAGACACCTAGAATTTGTATAAAAGATATCATGCATAAACACTTATAAATATTTATTTTAATTTCAAGAATGACTCATTCTGAGTAGCAGACAGGGCCATAAAAACATGCTTAAAATATGGAAACAGCTATAAGCAAGACTGGCTAATGGCATCTTGAATGCTGAGCTCGTTCATTTCTCCTGTCTTTGATCTAAGAATAGCAGACCTTCAATTTCAGCTCTGTGTGTAAGAATTTCCTACTCTTCTGAGGGCTCTGTTCTGTTCCATTGGTCTATATCTCTGTTTTGGTACCAGTACCATGCTGTTTTGGTTACTGTAGCCTTGTCGTATAGTTTGAAGTCAGGTAGCGTGATGCCTCCAGCTTTGTTCTTTTGACTTAGGATTGTTTGGCAATGCGGGCTGTTTTTTGGTTCCATATGAACTTCAAAGCAGTTTTTCCCAATTCTGTGAAGAAACGCATTGGTAACTTGATGGGGATGGCATTGAATCTATAAATTACCTTGGACAGTATGACCATTTTCACGATATTGATTCTTCCTATCCATGAGCATGGTATGTTCTTCCATTTGTTTGTGTCCTCTTTTATTTCACTGAGCAGTGGTTTGTAGTTCTCCTTGAAGAGGTCCTTTATATCCCTTGTAAGTTGGATTCCTAGGTATTTTATTCTCTTTGAAGCAATTGTGAATGGAAGTTCATTCATGATTTGGCTCTCTGTTTGTCTGTTACTGGTGTATAAGAATGCTTGTGATTTTCTACAGCCATCTGATCTTTGATAAACCTGACAAAAACAAGAAATGGGAAAAGGATTCCCTATTTAATAAATGGTACTGGGAAAATTGGCTAGCCATAAGTAGAAAGTTGAAACTGGATCCTTTCCTTACACCTTATACGAAAATTAATTCAAGATGGATTAGAGACTTAAATGTTAGACCTAATACCATAAAAACCCTAGAAGAAAACCTAGGTAATACCATTCAGGACATAGGCATGGGCAAGGACTTCATGTCTAAAACACCAAAAGCCATGGCAACAGAAGCCAAAATTGACAAATGGGATCTCATTAAACTAAAGAGCTTCTGCACAGCAAAAGAAACTACCATCAGAGTGAACAGGCAACCCACAGAATGGGAGAAAAATTTTGCAATCTACTCATCAGACAAAGGGCTAATATCCAGAACCTACAAAGAACTCAAACAAATTTACAAGAAAAAAACAAACAACCCCATCAAAAAGTGGGCAAAGGATATGAACAGACATTTCTCAAAAGAAGACATTCATACAGCCAACAGACACATGAAAAAATGCTCCTCATCACTGGCCATCAGAGAAATGCAAATCAAAACCACAATGAGATATCATCTCACACCAGTTAGAATGGCAATCATTGAAAAGTTAGGAAACAACAGGTGCTGTAGAGGCTGTGGAGAAATAGGAACACTTTTACACTGTTGGTGGGATTGTAAACTAGTTCAACCATTATGGAAAACAGTATGGCGATTCCTCAAGGATCTAGAACTAGAAGTACCATATGACCCAGCCATCTCATTACTGGGTATATACCCAAAGGATTATAAATCATGCTGCTATAAAGACACATGCACACGTATGTTTATTGTGGCACTATTCACAATAGCAAGGACTTGGAATCAACCCAAATGTCCATCAGTGACAGACTGGATTAAGAAAATGTGGCACATATACACTATGGAATACTATGCAGCCATAAAAAAGGACGAGTTCGTATCCTTTGTAGGGACATGGATGCAGCTGGAAACCATCATTCTCAGCAAACTATCGCAAGAACAGAAAACCAAACACTGCATGTTCTCACTCATAGGTGGGAACGGAGCAATGAGATCACTTGGACTTGGGAAGGGGAATATCACACACCGGGGCCTATCATGGGGAGGGGGCAGTGGGGAGGGATTGCATTGGGAGTTATACCTGATGTAAATGACGAGTTGATGGGTGCTGACGAGTTGATGGGTGCAGCACACCAACATGGCACAAGTATACATATGTAACAAACCTGCACGTTATGCACATGTACCCTAGAACTTAAAGTATAATAATAATAATAAAATAATAATAATAAAAAAAGAATTTCCTACTCTTGCTTGACTAGAGTCCAGTTTCTTTGAACTAAGATAGACTCTGTGTCCGTTGGTAAGCTTTCATTCTTGCAAGAGAATTACAATACCCTTTCCTATGTTTCTGATTTGTTAATGATTTTTTAAGTATTGCAAAAAATATATGCATTTTCTAAGAACTGTCAGGAAAAAATCCCTACTCAAGACACTGTGCCCTACCATCAGAGATTTTAGTAGACTGGGTATGAGGCAATGCCCGAGAGTCTGTATTTTGAACAAGCATCCAAGGTGATTCACATGGTCACCAAAGTTTAATATCCACTTGATTGCCTTTTGAGTGTTCTACATTAAAATATAAGTATCTCTAGATGGGGTATTATAATAAATTATTATCAACACTATCACCTTATAGAAAGCATATTACATGTTAGTTCTAGTTTAGGGCAGAATGCTGGAGGGTTTTGAAGGAACTGGATCCCTGAAGGTGGTCCTGAAGGAGAAAGGGTTAATTAAGAGACCAGGTCTAGATGAACCTTTCTGTGTGGCATTCTGTTAAACTATGGAGAGAACTGAGTACAATCAATAAGAAGAAAGACCAGAGAGAGTGTTAATGTGAGAGAGAAGAAAACGTCGATGGTTAGATCAATTTAAGCTACCTCACTATGTTGCATAGGTATTTTCTGCTGGTGTGAGAGGTATGAAGAGGAAGGAAGTTGAGGGTCAGAGATTGCGATTGCCTTCTGGCATGTTGGGGCAGGGGGAAGCTGCCCATCATAGCAGAGTTTTAGCAGTGTGGAAAACCAGATGTCTATACTGCACATGAGAACACCATGATATGATCATCAGCTTGGACCTTAGGATTTGGAGTTTAGGATTTCTATTGAAGAGGTGGCTACCTAAAGCGAAACAAGGTAAGTTTTTGTTTTTGTTTTAAAAAGGTATTAGAGAATTAGAAAAAAGCTGTGGGTAGATTTGCCAAAGTACAGTTGCCAGAGCAACATAGTGGTCTGGATGCAAAATCTCCTTTTAGATTATCGCCTTTTAATGCTGCAAACGTGTTTCCAACAATACTCTTTCTAACAGCACCATGAAATGACTTATTCTGAACAGAGGCTGAAAATAACAAAATGGAGTCTTTGGTCTGAAGGAGCTGGCAATTTAGCCTCAATATTCAAAGTGTAGCTCAAGCACCAGCAGCAGCAGCATCACCTTGCAGCTTGTTACACCGGCAGAATCTTGGGGCCCAGCTCAGACCTACGGAATCAGAATCTTTATCTTAACAAGCAGGTGATCATAATGTGCACTAGTTTGAGAAACACTGAACTAGGGCTGGGGTTCTCAAATTTTAGCATGCATCAAAATCAACTGGAATGACTATTAAAGCACAGTTTGCTGGGTCCCATTCTCAGAGATTCTGATCCAGTAAATCTGGGGTAGGACCCAGGAATCTGCATTTGTAATAGGCTCTCCAGTAGGTTATAGTAACATTGCTGACCCAGGGGCCATATTTGGAGAACCGGTAGACTAAGTGATGCAAACTCTGTTATAGCCCTTTAGTTCCACATTTCTTCTTTTTTAATTTTAATAAGAAGACTTCTCTGTTTCCGTCGTCTGGCTGTCATATTTTATTACACTCTCTACTATATAACATGTCAGCTATAACTGCCTCTTGACAATGTTTCTTTCTGTCAGTTCATAGCTGATATTTAATTATAATATAAGGTTAAACCCCAGGATGGGTGCCCTATACAGAATGGATGTCCTACCATCAGACTACTTATAAGTAGATTTTCATCTGTCCTACATAATACTTTAATCACAGAAGTCTGTGCCTATTTTATATGACTCTTTCAGCTATAGCTGATTAGATCAGGGCAGAGGTTACGAGGCTCAAGGAAACCAGGCTATGTATCAAGCTGGACAGAAGCTAATAGAAATATGCTCTTTAAAAAAAAAAAAAAAAACCTGTCTAAATAATGAAAATGCAATGGCTAGTTGGACTTACTAAATTATTTCACTTGGAAATTTAAACTGGCTATATAAGAAGTGAGTTTTTAGGTAGCCAAAGCACAGGTTAAAAGACATACATTGAGAATGTAGTTAGTTGAGCAAAATCTGCTATGGTAGGAACATATTCATAAAGTGATAGAATCCTTCTGAATAGAACTGGTGCTTTGGTGAACAAAACATCCTGGTGGTTATTAATACTTTCAGTCAAATATCTACTCTAGAAGTAGGTATATTGTACTGCTTGGTTCCCTCTTGGTAGGATGGTGTGTACATCTGTGTGTGTGTGTGTGTGTGTGTGTGTGTGTGTGTGTGTATCAGTCCAAATCCTGGGAGAAAAAGGTGAGGGGCGCACACAAACAAAGTAACAGAAGTATACTTTAGTGAAGAGATTATTGCTAGGTTGTGGCAGGATTTAAAGAACCCAATAAATGACAATGCAGAATCCTAGAGCCAGCAACAGGAAAGAGCTGCTATCCCTTGGCTTCAAGAGAAAAGGGAAGGGAGTGGTAATATGGTTTGTAGAACCTAGAGAGGGTAGCTGTACAGAGAAGGCTGACTAATTGCAAGAGGAGCACAGCCAATCCACTGTGACCCTGAATGGAGGAAACTTGGACAATAAAAATTCAATCTGCTTTCCTTGTGCCTTCCAATCTCCTGCTGATGCCTCTATTGGTTGAGCCCAACTGGAAGTCTTAAGATAAGGAAGCAGTCTCTCAGGACACAGAATAGCATGGGGAAGTGTGCAGTGTGTGTCTGAAGAGGTAAATGAAGATATTTATATAAGTGTGGCAGAGAGGCTAGTTCTTCCCAGTGACTAGGCAAAAGCAACCTGTGTCATTTACTGGCAGAGAATTTGTTTATTGATCAGAGACCCCTTAATGTTCAGAAATGTTTTGAATTTTAGCTCTTTTTTTCAACCCGAGTTTTAGAATAAGGATGACCAAACAGAGTTTTCAGTTGAGTCTTGGTGAGCATATACTACAAATGAGAAAAAAAAAAACAAAAAAAAACCTCATAAGATCTTAAGACCCTACATTAAAAAATTATCAAATTATCACAACAAAACCTAACCCATACTGTTGATATAGATGCTGTTACCTATAATTGGCATATTATCATAAGCAAACAGTAAAATATCTGTCATTAGCTTGGGGAATAGATAGCAAAATGTCAGAGAACTGGTATTTGAAGCTAGAAGGGTGACAATTCATATTATTTGGTGATGAAATGCATAATAAAACTGTGATCTACGTGTTTTCATTCACTTGAAGCACAGATAGTGTACCAAATGAACTTGTAAGTCTAGGGAAAGAGATTGGTACAGAATGGTTATCCAGATGGCCTTGAACAGACCCAGTTTGCTTTCTCTTTCTTGCTTATAGTACTCAGGAATAATTACAGAATGTGCTGGGAATGGAACATTCTCAGACAGGGAAGTACTGGCCAGAACAGCTAGGTTCTGTTCCAGTCACCAGCCTAGAAACAAGATGTTTTTCAATGCTTTAGCCCAGCAGCTCCTCTTACCCCAGAGTATAAAACCCAAGGCAGGCTGCTTTCTGAAGTCTCTCAGCTATAGTACAAGTGTGCAACTTTTAGACAAGACTCCACCCTCCCTGGGAAGCTCTTCTAAGCTGTAGGAAGACTGGTTTGCAATAAATCATAGGCTTCTGTTGTCCACTGCTACCTATCTGTAAATAATAAATCAGCTCCACATGACTTGTGGCCATGAGTATATTCTCACTCACTGGATTCACACAAGTTAGTAGTCAGTGCATAGTGAGCCTGCTTCAAAGTTGGAAAACAAAAAATTATAAAAATGTGTGAGCTACTATTGATAGTTGACAAGGAGAGCGAAAGAGAGATAGAGGGGCTCAGAAAAGAATTAGCTAACTTGCAAGCTGGAATGAAAGAGAATAGTTTGTAATTTCAGCTATAGAGCCTTGTAAGAGGCAGATGATTACCATCTTCAACTGGTGAAAGGTAAAAACCAAGAAAACTTTTGACAAATAAATGTCAATTAGAATAAATCCTCCTGACAAGCTTCAAGCACATGGCTACCACATTCATTGTGAAATCTCAGAGTGGATTAAACTATCTTCCAGTACAGACTCAAATAAGGCTAGGATATCCAGGAAATCTATTGATTTGAACAAAATGGCTAAAGAAAAAGAGACTAAACATATGACTTGCCAGATAAAATCTGAAAGGGTCAAGTATTTGCAATTAAGGCAGGAAGAAAAGAAGTAGGATGGAATATAAGATAACAAAGAAAATAATAATTCTAAACAAATATAACTAGAAAATAACTGTGGGTGTGGTCATTTGCATATGAAGCTGACTTAAATAGGTGAGAAGTTTACAAAGTTTTAAGGAAAGTTGTACTGCCAAAATAACCATAAGCTTTAAACTTGGGTTAAAAATCTTGTGATTTGGGGAAGTGCTATTGTACTTACTCTGTCCTTGTTCCAGGGCTGAATATTGGATAGAGGACTTTTTAGTTCATTGGTCTTCAAATCAAAAGGCATTAGGTATACACTTGATGTAAAGACAACTGTGCATAACATTCTAGAAAAAATGAAAAAACTAATCAACAACATCTGAGATACTGGGTTTACGCTTGATGCCAAGACCAGATGGCATCTTATATCTGATTCCCTAGAAGAGAGGGTAAGCACATCATTTCTGCAGGAGAAAGAAGGTACTTAATGAACAGCATGTTGAACTGTAGTATTCATTAGTAATATTTAGCAAAATATTTCTGGCTCTCTTTCTTCTGGGCACTCAGTAACTCCTCAGGATTGGAATGTCTGACTGTATTTAAATGGGAGCCATATGACTACTTCTGACCAATGAGTGAAGAGGAAAAAAAAAAAAGATGCATGAAAGTTCCTCCCTGGAATATTTAATTGCTGATACAAGATCCTCCAAAGCTCTTCAGTTCTGGCGCTGGGTCCAGCAATATTCCAGAGTGTGGTTCTTCAGCCTAGCTCCAGTGTATGAACAACCCAGCACAAAGAACTACCTTGATTCACAGTAGACACATCATATGAGGCAGAAAGTATCCTATGGTATTTTAGTTCTGTGAAATTTGGGAGATTGTCTTTTATTTTAGTATGATTTAGCTCTTCCTGACTGATATAAACATAGATACTGTTTCTTGTTGAGAAGTCAGCTTGGAGTGGAATATTCTTTGTGAAAAAAAAATTGCTTTTCATCACCATATATTTAAGGGTGAGCAAGAAATTTACAGACCATGACTTGTTACAGGTTATGTAAACCTCTTTTCAGAGTATGACTCTATAGAGTTGTAAACTGAAATTTGCTGTTTCCATTCCCTAGGTGAATGTGGCATGGAGGGAGGCATATAATGTTTTTAAAATTGACCCACATAGATGCTTATAGCTGACAGTGGATCTTATGTTTCACTTTGATATTTTGGATAAATATGTCACTGTATAAAATGCAGTTGATTTGGCTCTGGAGCTCTTCTTGTAAAAATGCTTACCATGTAAAGGTACAGTACAATGAATGTAGACACTTTTATATGGGCATCAACAGCAAATGAATATGACTTGGAATGTTTGCCTATTTCTTTTGTAGTAGTAGCTCTCTCCAAGAGATCTTCCTTTACATAGAGCCAAAATAATAGGATGTCTCAAGGTTAAAGCATTCATCTTCCTCAGCTAGAGTACAAATGACGTATATTTCTATATCCTATACAAGCACCCTCAAAGCTTTGCTATTGCTTCATCTCTATTCATGAGAATTTTGAGAGGCAAATTATGGAAAGAAGGTATCTCTCTTTATATTGTCTTCTTGAAGGCTTTAAGTCTCCTTAGAATGCAGGACAGAATAAATAGCATTTCAAACACTGTATCTGTGTGCAGTTGAGGGGAAGAAAAAGGGTTTCATTTCGCTGTAAATTATCGTAGAAGGAAATGAAGCCTGCTAAAATAATATTTGCAATGAAACTATGACAAAAAAGAAAAATAATACTATTTTTCTAGGCTTTATCATTGTAATTTTTTTGTGACTGCTATTATACTGAGATCCCTGAAGAAATGGCATAATTGGCCGATATATTTTAGGTGTAGGTGGAATAATTTTGTAGAAATTATTTGGGTACTGTTGCAAAATAATTTAGTTGCTAACTTTCTTTTATTTTCTCATTTTTAGCGTGTCTCAGCTCCTGACAAACTCTTTAAACCCTGTACAACCAGAAAAAAATGAATATAATATGACAGGGAGTTTAATAATAAAATTTGTAAGAAGCAGGCATTGATTTATCCAAGTATTTATCCTATTAATTTTGGGGGGTAACAATAAAGGGTAATACAAATTTTAATATCCTTTGATCAACATTCACATGTTTGGAATTATAAATACTGTTAGATGTTGCAAGTAATTACTTAGAAATATTAAATATTTTAAATTATTAGTATACTAGGTTTATAATAAAAAACATAAAACAAAAGTATTGTTGGTCTAACAACCATGTCTTTCACCAGTAGGCACTTAAAATTTTATAGTTTTAGTAGGTAAAATAATACTAACTTAAAGTGAAATAGATCTAAAAAATAAAATATATCTATATTGACTAAACTGAAGGAATATCATAATATACTATTTTTCCCCTTTACCTTTAGCTGACACATAGTGATTGAACATATTTATGGGATACATAGTAATATTTCAATACATATATGCAATACATAATGATCAAATCACGGTAATTTGCATGTTCAGCACCTCAAACATTTATTATTTGTGTTGAGAACATTCAAAATCTTCTCTTCCAGTTTTTAAGAATATATAATAAATTATAGTTAATTATATTCACCCTACAGTGCTACAGAACAACAGAATTCATTCCTCTTATCTATCTGTAACTTTGTGTTTGTTAACAAACCTCTCTCCATTCTCTCTTACCCTCTACACTTCCCAGTTTCTAATATCCATAATTGTACTCCTACTACTATGCTCAGTTTTATTTTCGCTTTTATATGAGTGAGAACATGTGGTGTTTTTCTTTCTGTGCCTGATTTATTTTGCTTAACATAATGTCCTCCAGGCTCATCCATGTTGCTGCAAATTACAGGATTTTATTATCTTTTATGAATGCAGAGTATTTTGCTGTGCGTATATACCACATTTTATTTTTTCATTTGTCTGTTGATTGACATCTATGTTGATTCCATATCTATCCCAGCTATTGTGAAGAGAGCTGCAATAAACATGGAGGTCAGCTATCCTTTTGATATACTGGTTGTATAATATATATAAACCTTTAAAAGCAAAATTCAGGTTATTAGATTTGGCATAACCCAATATTTGCAAAAGTAACAAATACATAGGCATACATATAACTACTAGAGGTATATATGATATGTGAGATGTTTTTATGTACAGGAATAAAGGGACTGCATCAAGGTAGTGGATATCCAGGTATATGTATATAGATTAACTATATACATTAACTTTTAAAATAATTATCTTTATAGTTTTGCTTGTTGCCACAAGCATGTTTATCCTTTGCAATTAAGAATAAACAAGTAATAAAGAAAATATATGCAATTACAAAACAGAGAACATAAGTGGAAAGATCAAGTATGCCCTACTGTGTTTGTGTTTGAAGCGTGCCTGCTTTCTTTCCAGTTTTTCTCAATAGGCATAATTAAAGTTAGTATCTATAATATTAATTGAAATACAATCTTATAAATTACAGGTTTTACCTCATTCTTACTAATCAAAATGAACTTACTAAATACATTCCCATACATAATAAATTTTTTCACATTATAAATCGTTATATATCTAAAATGAGTTTTAAAATGCTCTTATACAGAAAAGAGATTATCCTTATCTTCTTAAGCTTTGATAACTTTTTAAATTTGATGTGGCCTCTGTAGACCGTGATTGATTTTCCTTTTTGCCCTTTAAAAGAGAAGTCTGTATTATAAATACTTTGAAAAGTGGTTCAGCTGTCTAAATAATAATGGAGAATTTTCCCCAGCAATTTTGCTTTTTTGAATTTAATCATGCTCTAAGACACACTTAATTTGTGGATTATAGCTTTGAACAATACAATCACCAGCACATTTATAGACTGCTGTGGAAATGATTTAAAAGTCAAGGAAAGAGAAGGTCAGCAGAAATGCTGCACTCAATATCAGTGAAGAATATATGATCAACAGTCAAGACTGTTTAAAAACCTGTTCATGTATTTTTGAATCATTTATTTAAGAAATGTTTGCTGCATGCCTACTATGTTTCACATACTGACTGTGCTAGAACTTAGTCTCACACGGATGAGCCAATGCAGATTTGTCCTGGCCTCATGGAGCTTTTAAGAATAAATGGCTGGGCCAAGATGGCTGATTAGAAGCAGCTGCAGTCTGCAGCACTCACAGAACGGAACAAAAGTGGTGAGTGAATACAGCACCTTTAACTGAAATATTCAGGTACTCACATTGGAACTGATTAGTGAAACAAGTTGATCCTCTGAGAATGAAGAAAAGCAGGGTGGGGTGATGGCCCACCCAGGAACGACATGAAGCTAAGAGAACCCCCCACTTCCAATCATGGGAAGCAGTAAGTGATTGTACAACCCCGGGAAACCACACTTCTCACATGGATCTTTGCAACCCATGGATCAGGAGATCCCCTTGTGCGCCCACGTCACCACAGCCTTGCGTCTGACACACAGAGCTGTCTGGAGTCTTGGCAGAGCAGCTGCTCAGGAACACACAGAGACCCATGATCTTTACATACTCTGGCCCCTGGTACCCCCAACAAATGTATCTACAACTCAGGGAAGGCTGGTGGTCTCCACATACCCCTGGGAAAGGGGTTGAGTCCAGGGAGTCAAGCAGCATTGTTCTGTGGGCCCCATTTCCATAGCATTTCACAAGATAAAACCCAGTGGTTTGGAATTCCAGCCAGCCACAAGCAACAGGGTGGAGCCTGCCTGAGACAGAACAGAGGTCCCGGGGGGAGGGGCAGGCACCATCTCTGCTGTTTGGTTGAATCGGTTGAATTGGTCAAGTTCTTGCCTGTGGGTTTTGGAGAACCCAAAGAGTCCAGATAAGGAAGACTCCCCCAAGTACGGCACAGCAGCTTTGCCAGATCATGGCTAGCATGCTTCTTCAAGCAGGACCCAGATCTACTTCTCATCACCAGGGTGGGTCCTCCCAGCCTGCACCACCAGCCATTCCCACTTGTATTCTACAGCCAGCAGTGCTCTAATTCCTCCCTGGAATGGAGTGCCTGTAGAGTGGAGCAAGCTGCTGCCACGTTGACCATTCAAGCTTCTAAGCTGGTCCAACCTGTGGTCCTTGGAGAGCCCAAAGCAATCAGGGGCTGAAGGGATCACCAACAGAGCACAGCTGCTCTACCCAAAAGCAACCAGACTACTTCTTTAACAGGTTTTGAATTCCATTCCTCTTGACTAGGTGAGCCCTGCCAACTGGAGTCTCCAGCCACCTCCTACAGGCACGTTCAGGCTGGCAATAGGTTAAACTATCATCATTGATATTCTTCACAGAATTAGAAAAAACTATTTTAAAATACATATGGAACCAAAAAGGAGCTCGAATAGCCAAGACAATTGTAGGCAAAAAGAACATAGATGGAGGCATCACTCTACCCAACTTCAAACTATACAAGGCTACAGTAACCCAAACAGCATGGTACTGGTACAAGAACAGACACATAGACCAATGGAAAAGGATAGGGAATCCAGAAATAAAACCACACACCTATGACTATCTGATCTTCAACAAACCTGACAAAAACAAGGAATGGAGAAACGATTATTTAATAAATAGTGCTGGGAGAACTGGCTAGCCATATGCATAAAATTGAAACCGGACCCATTCTTTACACTATATCCAAAATCAACTCAAGATGGATTTAAAAATTAAAGGTAAAACCCAAAACTATAAAAACGCTGTAAAAAAACTTGGCAATACCACTCAGGACATAGGCACAGGCAAAGATTCCATGATGAAGATGCCAAAAGTAATTGCAATAAAATCAAAAATTGACAAATGGTATCCAACTAAACTAAAGAGCTTTTGTACAGCAAAAGAAACTATCACCAGAGTGGACAGGCAATCTACAGAATGGGAGAAAATTTCTGTAATCTATCCATCTGACAGAAGTCTAACATCCAGTATCTACAAGGAACTTAAACAAATCTACTAGAAAAGTACAAACAACCCAATTAAAACCTGGGCAAAGAACATGAACAGATACTTCTCAAAAGAAGACATACATGTGGCCAACAAATATATGAAAACAAGCTCAACATCACCGATCATTAGAGAAATGCAAACCTAAACCACAATGAGATACCATCTCACACCAGTCAGAATGGCCATTATCAAAGTGTCAAAAAATAACAAATGCTGGCGAGGTTTCAGAGAAAAAGAAACACTTAATATACTGTCGCTGGGAGTGCAAATTAGTTCAATCATTGTAGAAAACAGTGTGGTAATTCTTCAAAGACCTCAAAACAGAACTACCATTCAACCCAGCAATACCATTACTGAGTGTATGTATATCCAACGGAATACAAATCATTCTATTATAAGGACACGTGCATATGTATGTTCATTGTAGCACTATTCACAATAGCAAAGAAATGGAATCAACCTAAATGCCCATCAACAATAGACTAGATGAAGAAAATGTGGTATATATGCACCATGGAATACTATGCGACCATAAAACGGAATGAGATCATGTCATTTGTAGGACATGGTTAGAGCTAGAAGCCATTATCTTCAGCAGACTAACACAGGAACAGAAAACCAAATACTACATGTTCTCACTTACAAGTGGGAGCTGAATTATGAGAATACATGGTTACATGGTGTGGAATGACACACTGGGGCCTGTCAGAGGGTAGAGGGTAGAAGGAGACAGACCATCAGGAAGAGCAGGTGATGGATGCTGGGCTAAATACCGAGGTGATGGGATGATCTGTGCAGCAAACAACGATGACACATGTTTACCTTTGTAACAAACCTGCATATCCTGCACATGTACCCCTGAATTTAAAATAAAAATTGGAAAAAAAATTAATGAAATATCACAGAAGTTTTTTCATTTGGCCAATATTTTACTGATATCCCTGAATGTCTGATACTCTCCATTACTCTATAAAATTTACTGCGGCAGGAACTATAGCTAAGCAGTGGGTAGGAGTAGGTGACTCGCTAGTATGATCACTTCCTTTTATTGCCTCCCATTGAATTATGTACTTATCGGTTGAGTTTGCTTTTAAATCCATTTATTCCAGTTGTACTTGCTATTATAATTATGTAATTTAATTAACTATGGTTTGAACAAACACAATGTGATTGCAAATAGAAAAGTATTCCTTTGAATCTAAGTATAATGTTTTAGAAAGAATTGATAAAAGTGAATTACTGGGAATAGCCACAAAGACCTAGTATTAAAGATCAGAAAACAAATCTATCTTTGAGCATAAATGATTTTTGAGTCAATATGTAGGGGGCATGTGGGGCAATTAGAGGAAGGAAATATTTGGGGCAGAAGTGAATGGAGAATCTTTCCCAAAAAGAAATAATAACATGTGAAACACCTCTATGCAGAAAAAGTTCTGTGACATTTTTGTGAGAAGGCTAGAGAAATAAAAGAAAGTGAGGGGAAAAGGAGTAAAAAATAATGTATTAGAGTAGGAAAGATCCAGATCACGCATTAACTTGAAGGCCACATTAAGGACTTTGGTTTTTGACCTAAGGACAGCGGGAAGCCTTTGAAAGGCACAAGATGACATGATTGGACCTGCCCATTAGAAAGACTGACTATGGAATGCTAGAATGCAGAATAACTGTGGGAAGAAAAAGTGGGGGTGGAGCAACTATTAGGAGTTTGAAGAATCCAGGTAAAAGCTGAAAGACTAGATTGCTTGTGATTAGGTGCAAAAGAGGCAGACATATTCAAGAGACTTGGGAGAAGGAGTATTTAATTGCCTTATACCATATACAGACACATTCACCTCCCCACCCCTCCATGTATTAATAGAGTTATAAAAATTTTAAGATCAATATTTATTTATTTATTTTTTTTTTTTTTATTATACTTTAAGTTCTAGGGTACATGTGCATGACGTTTATATTTAAGATCAATATTTAATGTTTTCACTATTATATGTAAATGTTGACCTTCACAACTGAGCAATGTAGCATACTATATTTATTTTATTATGCAACTTTTGTTCTCTTTGGTGTCAATAATTTTTTATATGCTTGTTTCAATAACTACAACTAATTTATTGTTGTGATCTCATCCAAAGCTGCATAAGCTTCCCCAGTCAGCTCAAAATATATCAGGTAACTTAGTGTCAACATCTTCTTTTGAAGATCTCTTACTGATCTCCTCCAATATATAGTAATTGCTTAGTAGTCCTGTAACACAGCTGTTGTCATATTCTCCTTTTACTCTCATTTTAGAAACTCATTTTACTTTCCTCCTATGTTGTGACATCTGTGTTTTCTTTTTTGTTGTTGCTAATGTTCGTATTTTGAAGAACTCTAATGTCCAGTAGCCCCTGAGAAATTATGTATCGAGAAGAGTACCTGAGCAAATTTGCATATCTGAAGATGTCTTTATTCTAACCTCACAATTCATTGATATTTTGGCTGGATATAAAATTATAAGTTAGAAATAGTTTATGTATTAGGCATAAAATTATAGGTTTAAAATGTTGAAGGCATTTATTCTTGTTTTTTCAGCTTCTAATATTGCAAGCAAAACATCTGATTTCTGGTACTTTGATGTACCTTCATGCATTTTTTTCCTGCAAACACTTTTATGATGATTCATTTTATGTACCAACTCAACCAGGTTAAGGAAAGCCCAGATAGCTGTTTACACATTATTTTTGCATGTGTCTGTGAGGGTGTTTCCAGAAGAAATTAGTATTTGTTTCAGTATACGGAGTAAAGAAAGTCCACCCTCATAATGCAGGTGGGCATCAATCAATCCATGTAAGGCCTCAATAGCACAGAAAGGTGGACAAAGGAAGAAATATTTCTATCTTCTTCAGCTGGGAAATCCATTTTCTCTTGCCGTAGACAGGCGACTCCTGGGTCTTAGGCCTGTGGACTCTGCGAACACCAGTGGCTTTCCTGGTTCCCTACCTTGTAGACAGTAGACTGTGGGACTTCTCAGCCTCCATAATCAAGTGAGCCATTCTCCTGATAAATCCCCTCTTCTGTGTGTACATGTATCCTATTGTTTCTGTTTTTCTGAAGAACCCTAATACACTTTTATTTCTTTTTGTCTTAAAATTTCAAAATAATATGCATGGTATAGATATTTTTATTTCTTTTCTAGGTATTTCACAGACCCTTCTCAATCTGGAAATGTTTGTTTATAAGTTTTAGAAAATTTATTTTCTGTCCTTCGTACTTTCTTCCTTTGGATTTCTCTAGTCTCACCTTTTGGGACTCCTATTGTTCAGAAAAGTTAGTCCCCCTAATTTGATTCACTTATTTTCTCATAGTTTTCATTTCATGTTTCTTTTCTCTTTTTGCTCTGTTTTCTGGGAGATATACACTATATTATCTTCCATATGGTTTGTTAATGTTTTAAATATCCCTGTTTTATTTTTAATATGCAGAAACCCTACCTTGTTGCCTAAATAACTTTCTTAAATGTCAAGTCAACACATTTTCTATGTTCTAGGAAGTCATGTTATTGTCTTTTGTCTCTCTATGAATATTGACTTTAGATTTATTTATTTATTGCCTTCTCCTGCCTCCAGCATAGCATTATCTCTGCTCCCACCATTTTTTCTGCTTTTCCTCCCAAATTAGAAATGTTTAAAATGTATGATGATTTTTTTTTGTCCTGTACATAATTCAGATGAAAGCATTTATGAGCTGGAAACTATCTGTTTTATGAGATTAGGACTGTGGACCAACGGGCTTTACTCTAGGGCTATAGCAAGACAGACTGGCCTTTTCTTTGGGTAGTTATGAATCTTTTCTTTGAGAACTGTCAGTTCTCTCAAATAGAATTCTTCATGATTCTTCTCTGGGTCAGGGATTGAGGGGGTGTGGTTTAAATCTGTGTACGACCATTCTTGCTACAACTCAAGAAAGGCGTAGGAGACAGACTTTTTAATAAGCAGACTTTTCATTTATTCTTCCTTCTATGAGCAGGATAAGCCTGCTTTTCTGTGAATGAATTGCCTGAATGTAGAACTCTTTGTTTTAACCTCTCCTAAAATCAAATAATCCCTGCTGTCTTCTTATGGTGGAAGAGTGGTAGTTGTCCACAGGGTCACATTATGACTGTTGTGGACACTAAGCACTTTTGCCTTCATGGACTCCTTCCTCCATAACATAAAATAAAACATAAAGTAAAATTGATATTTTATGACTGTGTTTGTATAAAGACAAATATAACCCAGGTTGTATGATGCTCACTTTTTAGTTCTGACTGTAAAGTAAATTAAAACATTTTTTGTGTGCCCCTAAAATTATCGTGGACCCTAGGCACTGTGCCTAATGTATAAATTGGCCCAGGTCATCTATCTTCCTGTAGTGGGAAAGAAAATCGGGGCATCTAGCTGTTATGTTTTTACTAACACTTTCAACTAAATCTATTTTCAGCCCCACTGCCCATACCTCTCCAAGTCTCTGGTGCCTCCATTTCTTCTAAATTTCCAGGAATGCTGTGGTTTGTTTCTTATTTGCTTCATCCCTGAAGACTATTTATGTTTCTCTGTTCTGGCAAGTCTGTTATCAGCTCTTGTTTCTCAGAATTCCAGTGTCTAAAATTTGATAACATCTGCCCTCTGCTGTCACATCCTCGTTTGCTCTGTTTGTCCTTATTTTATTCATTTACATTTATTCTAGTGGGTTTTATGTGGGAGTGGAGATAAATACCTTTGCAAATGTTCCTGTTTTCCCTCAAAGTCAGTTGCAGGGAGAAAACAATGTGATCTGATTGGTGGCCCTGAAGGTGGCATCTTGAAGGTGGGTAAAGTATTCACTCTACAGAAAAGTCAACTGCTTGATACACAGACTGTTAACTCATCTTCTTACTTTTTAACTCCACATCTTAGTCTCACTTTTCACCAGGTCCAGAGTCTCTCTAGGATTCTTCTGTGTAAATCATCTCAATCTACAGCTGTGGACACTGCAGCTTTCTCTGCACACCTTACCAGTTATCACTCCCCCATCTACTTTCTCACCTCTAGATATCTGTTAAAATCTCTTTTTTATTGATAGCTTTCTCCTCTTTATTTTCTTTGTTATTGTAAATGTGTGCCTTATGAAAAATTTGTGCTATGATTTCAATGGTTTCTTGGAAGGAAAAAGAGATAAAATCTTATATTCAGCTAACAATTTTGTAATAGAAGCCCTTGAATAAAAAAAATTAAAGTAAGATGATTACAGGTAAAGGAAAATGAGTACAATGAATCAATTCTCAATTATTTCCAGAAAGGCAGAATACTGAATTTTTGTCTACTTATGATTGGTACATAGGGATAAGTTAACTTGCCCCAGGATTTAAAAATAAGCTTAATCTCCAAGGACTAGTTAAATTAGAAAGAGAGCCGGGCGCGGTGGCTCAAGCCTGTAATCCCAGCACTTTGGGAGGCCAAGACGGGCGGATCACGAGGTCAGGAGATCGAGACCATCCAGGCTAACACGGTGAAACCCCGTCTCTACTAAAAATACAAAAAAAAAAAAAAAAAAAAAAAAACTAGCCGGGCGAGGTGGCGGCGCCTGTAGTCCCAGCTACTCGGGAGGCTGAGGCAGGAGAATGGCGTGAACCGGGAGGCGGAGCTTGCAGTGAGCTGAGATCTGGCCACTGCACTCCAGCCTGGGTAACAGAGCGAGGCTCCGTCTCAAATAAATAAATAAATAAATAAATAAGAAAGAGAATGAAGACTATATGGAATTAAACTAGAAATAATAATGAAAAGATAGTTCAGAAAATCCCAAATATTTGAAAATTAAGCAAATACTCATAAATAACCCTTGGGTAAAAGAAAAGTTCTCAAGAGAAATTTTCAAAAATTTAACTAATGAAAATCCAACTTACAAAATTTATGGTATGTCGCAAAAGCAGTGCCTCAAGGGAAGTATATAGCATTAGATATATATTTTAGAAAATAATAAAGATCTGAAAACTGTAATCCAAACATTCACTTAATACTAAAGAACGGGGAGAAAATTAAGTCTAAAGCAGGAAAAAAGAAAGAAAATGGTAAAACATAGAGTATAAATCAATGCAACTGAAAACAGAAAAATGACAGAGGATATCAATAGAACAAAAAAACATTCTTTGAGATCCATAAATTGGTTAACTTCTACACAGACTAAAGAAGTGGAGAGAAATTATCAGTGTCAGAAATGAAAATTACCAGTGTCAGAAATGAAAGTGTTACAACCACTGATTTCGTGGACATTACAAGTTTAACAAAAGAATACTACAAATAAATCTATCCCCACAAATTAGATTACTTGGACAGAATGGATCAATCTATTGAAAGGCAGAAACTACCAAAAAAATCACAAAAAGAGAAATAGATAAACTAATTAGCTTCATATCTATAAAAGAAATCGAATCAATAATTAATGATATTCTCAAAGAGAAAGTATCAGGTCTAGAGGGTTTCATTGGTGTATCCTAGCAAACATTTAAGGAATAAATAATACTATTTATCAATTTATTTCAGAAATAGAAGCAGAGGAAGCACTTCCCAACTACATGAGATCAGTACTATTCTATTAACAAAACAAGATAAAGGCATTACAAGAAAATTACAAACCAGTATCTCTCATGAAAGTGAAAGCAAATATCCTCAGCAAAATCAAGTACAGCAATGTATACAAATAATTATACAACACAACCAAGGGAGATTCATTTAAGGAGTGCAAAATTGGTTCAGCATTTGAAAATCAGTTAATGTAACCCACCATATCATGAGGCCCCAAAAGTAAAACCATATGACCTTATCAATTGACATAGAAAAAGTAACTTAAAAATCCAACATCCATTTGTAATAAAAACATTCAGGAAACTCTGAATGGAGGGGAATGTCCCCACTTTAATGTAAAATATGTATATAGGAAGCCTATAGCTAACATGATACTTCATAGTAAGAGATAAGACAAGTCTCCCTTGCAGTCGTGAACAAGGCCAAAATATTATTTGGGCCAGGCATGGTGGCTCACACCTATAACCGTAACACTTTGGGAGCCTGAGGCAGGATAATTGGATGAACCCAGGAGTTTAAGACCAGCCTGGGTAAAATGGCAAAATCCCATCTCTACAGAAAAAAGTTAGCCAGACATAGTGGCAGGTGTCTATAGTCTCAGCTATTCAGGAGGCTGAGGTGGGAAGATCACTTGAGACCAGGAGGTCAAGGTTGCAGTAGTGAGCCATGATTGTGCCACTGCACTCCAGCCTGGGCAACAGAACGAGACCCTATCTCAAAAAATATACATATATACTTTGTCACCACCTTTATTCAACAACATACTGGTAGTTGTAGCTAATGCAATAAGACAAGACAGAGAAATGAAAGATATGCTAATTGAAATGGAAGAAATAAAACTCTTTCTAGATAAATGTACATCTAGAAAACCTCAAGGAATCTACCAAATGTAAAATCAAAACAAAGCAAAACAAAACCCTCCTAGATCTCACAAGGGAGAATGGCAAGTTAAGAGGATATAAGGTTCGTATGTAGAAGTCAGTTGTTTTTCTCTATACCAACAATGAAAAAATTTGAAAATTAAAAAAAAAAATAACCTTTAAGCAGTAATATCACCAAAATGAAGCTTTAAATATTTTGACTGTTAATTTCCAACAAAATGAACATAAATAGTTGAAGGTATATATTAAGATATATTAGGAAAGTTATTTCAAGGAACAGACTTATACAATTGTTGGGCTGAGTAGGCAAGTCAAAAAAATTCGTAAGACAAACCATCAGGAAGGGCAAACTTAAACTTTCAGACATAACCTGAGGCTCCTATCCTTAGGCAGAATTACTACATCTTTATAGAAGCCTAAATTCTATTCTTAAGTCTTTTCAATTTCTTGACTCAGGTCCACCCAGATTATCTAATAAAAACTCCCTTTACTTAAGGTCAACTGATTATTAACTTTAATGCCTATAAAATACTTTCATAACATCTAGATTAATCTTTAATTGAATACTAGGGACTGAATCCTGGCCAAGTTGATATATCAAAAACATCATCATAGTCCACCTGTCAATTTGGCACCTATACACATCCTCTTAACTCATACTGAATTTCTAAATAAAGACAGTAACAAATGTTTACTTCTGGCTAATATGATTCATGTATCCAAAACACATTAATCCTGTCCCCAGAAGAGAATGTAAAGTCACCCTCCTCATTTATCCTGTAAATTAGTTGGCTATAAAGTTAACTATTATGAATGCATATTATGTTAAAATTTAAAGGTAAAGGTAAAAGAAGGAAGAAAATGAAAATAGTTGTTAACCCATATACAGGTATTTTAATAATTAAAAAAGAAAGAAATGCTAATACCTATTGTAGTTCTTTTTTTCTGCACCTGGTCACATGACCATATATGGTATTTATAGCTAGTGTCTTTCACTACCCATCTCATTTTCTTTTTACTCTCAGCAAACAATTCAATTAGTTACTGGTCTTTGCCTCATAGGGTGATTTAAACCTTCATTCTTGGAGAATATGAACCACGAGTAGTCCTGTATGAATTGCATTATTATAGTTTTCTATTGACTTTAATCATGGACATGGTACTACTATGAGATGCTTTAAGATACCTCCTGTACAACAGATAGGTTCTTGGTTACATCTATTGTATATAGCAACAAAATTTGCCCTTGGATATCAAGATCACCTACCCAGACAGTAGAGCAATCCCGTCTTTGCCTGTTGATTCAGAGGCATGAGGAGCACAATGTTGGCAGGTGGCCATCTCAACTTTCAGTGCAGTGGAATTGTGTCTCCTCATGGAAACATACCTCCATTGAGAGCTCAGACTTCTAAACAAGCACATCTTAAGGTTGCAGGGATGTGAAGCAAATATTTTGCTAGTGGATCATCATTGGTAATCATTCACGGAGTCACTTCCACTAACACCCCTTGATTCCTGGACTTGTGAATCCCAGCCATGGAAGAAATAGTCCCATGTATTGGACGCTGATTTGGAACATACGCAGCATCCTGGAGGACATTGCCTCAGCCCCTCAAGGTATTGACACCTGGCTAGCATTTAACCTATGTCTTCTAAAGGCCATCCAAATGCTGGCAAGGTATAGAGCACCAGGAGCTCTCATTTAACTTCAGAGGAAAGACAAACATGGTACAATCTTTTTGGTAGACAGTTTGACAGTTTTTTATACAACTAAGCATCATTTAAACACATAATCCAGCAATTGTGCATGTAAAAGTCAACTGAAGAAGTTCCCAATGTCTAAAGCTGGAACTATTTGAGCAACAAAATAAAGTGGCATTGGATTATAACCCACAACACAAAATAAATATCCACAAGTACATCTATGTAAATAAGTGAGGGAGAAGAGACAAGTCTTCCTTACAGAAGAATTTCAAATAATTTATGTAGGTATTCTACTCTTAAGTGTGGGCTATGCGTAGTGACTTCCTTTCAAAGAATATAGCATAGAAAGCAGTATAAAAAAAAGAATAACATTTCAGGAGAGAAATCTGACAAAGATTACCTTAGCTAGATGATCAAGTTTAATACTACTACTAATAATAATGTTGATAGTATGTACCATTGACATAATATTATGAAAATGGCATTTTACTTCTGTGGTCTTCCTCTTCCAAATCCATAATACTATTTGAATCCTGAGAAAATCATCAGAGAATCCAAATTGAAGGACATTTTACAAAATACCTGATCAGTAATTCTTAAAACTCTCAAGGTTTTCCAAAATAAGAGAAGTCAGAGAAATGATCATAGGTAACAATAGCCTAAGGAAATATAACAACCACAAGTGATTTCATATCCTGGGTAAAATCCTGGGACAGAAAAATGGCATTAGATAAAAACTAAAAAAAAAATGAATAAAGCATGGACCTTTGTAAATGATAATATATCAATATTGGTTGAGTATTGTGACAAGTGTACTTTACAAATTAAAGATTAGTTAATACAGAGGAAACTGAGTATGGGGAATATTTGAATTCTCTGTATTATATTCACAATCCTTTTACATTTAAATCTATTCTAAAATAAAAATATTATTTAAAAAGTAAAAGAAAAGTTAACATGGTTGATGATTGTTTGGGTATTCATAACATTATTCTCCACTACTGTGTAAAGATGAACAATTCATAGTTAAATTATGGGTATAAAAGAATATGAAAAAATGTAGAAAACTATCTCTCAAAGAAGTTCAAACAGGAGAGCAGAGAAAGCACTATTAAACATCTTATCTTGTAAATTTTAGACAGTATTGACAAAATATTAGAAGATGAATGATAGAGTTGTATGTTTAGTTACATTATATACGTATAGTTGTATATGATTTTATATCTATCATGTCTATTTTAAATGCTACCTAAAATAGGACAAACTAGACAAACATTACATGTTGCTACCACATTTAGTTTTTTGCCACTTTCAAAATTGTTTAAGTTAGTTCATTCATTGATTCAGGTGGCTTTTTTTTGGACGGAGTCTCACTCTGTCGCCCAGGCTGGAGCGCAGTGGCGCGATCTTGGCTCACTGCGAGCTGCGCCTCCCGGGTTCACGCCGTTCTCCTGCCTCAGCCTCCCAAGTAACTGGGACTACAGGGGCCCGCCACCGCGCCAGGTTAATTTTTTGTATTTTTAGTAGAGACGGGGTTTCACTGTATTAGCCAGGATGGCTTCAATCTCCTGACCTCATGATCCGCCCGCCTCGCCTAGGCCTGCCAAAGTGCTGGGATTACAGGCGTGAGCCACTGCGGCCGGCTCAGGGGGCTTTTTCTTAACAGTCTCTTATATACCACTTTCAAAATGCTTCAAGTTAGTGTATTCTTTGATTCAGGGGGCTTTTTATTAACAGTCTCTCATATGCCAGAAATAAGGGATTATTTGTTACTTGATAAGTGAATGATCAAATTCAAGGGCTGAGACGAGCCCTGAAAGTAATAGTTCACCCTCTTTCAGGTGTGAGTGTGTGTGTGTGTGTGTGTGTGTGCACGCATGCATGTGTATTGACAGCAGGATGAAAATCCAGCAAAGTGTAAATCTAGAATGTGTCTTTCCATTCTGCTACTACGTTGCCCGAACCTCTCCCAGTATATTCCCATAAATCTGAGTTCAGAGACCGTGTTTGTTTTAGGGATTGTGTTTAGGGATTCTAAGATACATTGTCTCCGCCTTTGGTAGCATTTTTTGGCAACAGTTGTGTCTCTTTCACGTCTCTAGCTCCTGATGGACAAGCCCACTCTGATTCCAACTGACACTGTGTGGTACCACTCTGATCTCAGGAAACACCACATCCTGTAGCCCAGAAATGACAGTGGCTTCCTGCAATGGCTTATTTCTAGCTTACCTTAGTGATTCTGTAGGTTCTTATATCACCTATGGATTTAGTTTTCTGTATTAAAATCTCTATTTTAAATACTTCCAATGGTTTCTGTTTTCCTTGTTAGAATCTGACAAATACAGAAATTGACCAAAAATACTACTGAATTTTTGCATGTTCAATGACTTTGTCCTGCTGCCTAAGGTTGCTTTACTCTCACATTATAAATCATTAACTTGACGATCGGTGACAACAAGGGAGGAACAGTAAGATTATCAGTGCTCCAAAATGGGAAATACATTCAACTTAAAGATTTTACATAAGGGAAACTGCCTGGGAGGAGGGGAGCATGACTTCTTAGTTTAGTGATTCCAGAAGTCATTGCTGAAACTTTTGAATCATCAAACAAATTTGTTGCCAGTATGATAAGAATTAAGACAATTGACAATATGTTGATATATGTTGTGTAGGCTTCTTGCTCATTGTAAAATATGGATAAGGTATTTATTGTATTCAACTGGTTGTTCTGGAATTTTAGTTGACATTATTATATTTCACTATTTGAATGATCAAAAAATAGTTTAGCAAGTAAATTAGGAAAATTGCAAGTCAAGATTACACTAAATCTCCTACCTCTACTGTTAAAGACTACTTTCCCATTAACTTAAATTTTTCATCATAAGTCCATGCTTTGAAAAAAGCTGTATGATTTATTTATTTATTTATTTATTTTTGAGATAGAATCTCGCTCTGTTGCCATGACTGGAGTGCAGTGGTATGATCTTTGCTCACTGCAGCCTCCGTCTCCTGGGTTCAAGTGATTCTCCTGCCTCAGCTCGAAGTAGCTGGGACAATAGGTGCCCACCACCATACTCAGCTAATTTTTGTATTTTTAGTAAAGATGGGGTCTCACCATGTTGGCCAGGGTGGTCCGAAACTCCTGACCTCAAATGATCCACCCACCTCAGCCTCCCAAACTGCTGGGATTACAGGCATTAGCCATTGTGCCCAGTCCCTAAAGCTGTATGATTTCTGACATGTACCTTGTCTTTTCTAATCTTTGATTTCTCTCTATATAAAATATTATTATTATAATTTACATTACTGGTTAAAAATAAAAATTAAATAAGAAGCTGTAAAGCTTTCCTTTCTTTATTAAAAAATATTTCTTCAATTTGGGGCAGTTGGAATGATCTCAGGTAAATTTTAAACATTAGTTAGTCAGCGTTTTCTGAGGAGATAGCTATTGTTTTAAGACTTCATAAGATGCCATGTAAATGACTAGTGGAAGAGGAGAACAAGCAAGTGTGAAAGATTAGAATATAGTGTGTAAGACTAGAGCTGTACTAAAGGGGAACATGCTGAATGTGTTGGAAGGAGGAAGAAGGAATGATTAAAAATAGTTCTAGAGATCTTATGTACAACGTTGTGCCTAGAGTTAACAATGCAGTATTGTACACCTAAAATTTTAAGAGACTAGATTTCATGTGAAATGGTCTTATCATCACACTCACACACACAAAGGGATAAAAAAGGCAAAGGCAATTTTGGGAGGTGATGGATATGTATTATTTTGATTGAGGTAATGATATCACAAGTGGATGCATATATCACAGTATGCTAAATAGTATACCTTAAACATGAACAGTAGGTTTTTTTGTACATCAAGTACACCTTGATAAAGCTGTTTTTTATTTTTTTATTTTATTTATTTATTTTTTATTTTTTATTTTTTTTTGAGGCGGAGTCTCGCTTTGTCACCCGGACTGGAGTGCAGTGGCTGGATCTCAGCTCACTGCAAGCTCCGCCTCCTGGGTTTACGCCATTCTCCTGCCTCAGCCTCCCAAGTAGCTGGGACTACAGGCGCCCGCCACCTCGCCCGGCTAGTTTTTGTATTTTTAGTAGAGACGGGGTTTCACCGTGTTAGCCAGGATGGTCTCGATCTCCTGACCTCGTGATCCGCCCGTCTCGGCCTCCCAAAGTGCTGGGATTACAGGCTTGAGCCACCGCGCCCGGCCAAAGCTGTTTTTTAAAAGAAGAAAAACATATGTGGTCAAGGCATCTCAGCTTCAGTGCTATTACAAGAACTTCATCATGACAAATGAGAAGAAGAAACAGCCAAGACGTGTTTCTTTTGTCTCTTTCTCATTCACTGCTTGGTTTGTAATAATGATATCAGCAACATGGCTCTAGATAATAAAGGCATGTAGAGACACTAAAAGCTATCATGATGGTAGCCTACCCAAGTCTCTTTTTTTATCACTCTTACTTCTTTTTTCTTTTGACAATTTTTTGGTATTTTTGAAAATTTTGTGGGCACATAGTAGGTGCATATATTTATGGATACATGAGATGTTTTGATATAGGCATGCAATGGGAAATAAGCATATCATAGAGAATATAGTATCCATCCTCTCAAACATTTACCTTTTGAGTTATAAACAATCCAATTACATTCTATAAGCTATTTACAAGTATACAATTACATTATTATTGACTACAGTCATCCTAATGTGCTATCAAATAGTATGTGTATTCATTCCATTATTTGTGGTCATTAGCCATCCCCACCCACCCCCATATCTTTTAATCATGTTTTCAATACTAAAAAAGTGGAAAATAGATTTAATTTAACATAATGAAAAAGCAGTTTCAGCTTAAAATAATTTCTATTTTCAAGCTATATTTGCTTATTAGACACATAGAAAGAAGAAAAACAATTCATTCATAGCACCATAACTAAACAGCCGTTATTAACAACTTGGTGTTTCACCTACAAATATCTAATCTTTTAAAGATGTAATCCAGATGTTCTTTACTTTATAATAAAAGATGAGGTTACAATATTTATCTTTTTCCTTAAACTTTCCATTGAAATACAACATATAAAAAGAAATAAAAATAAGCATACAAATCAACAAGTTTTCATACATTGAAAACAACCATGTCAAAAAACAGAATATTAATAAAACCCCCAAAGCCCCTTTCAGTTCTAGTACCTACTCCTCATCCCTTCTCCAAAAGAAATGGGTTGTAACTTCCAGCAGCCTAGATATTTTCAGTTTTGTTTCATGTTTTGTTTGTTGTTTCCTTTTAGTTATTCTGGTGGGTTTGTATTGGTATCACAATGTGGTTTAAATTTGCACTATTTTGATGACTAACAGAGGAAAACATACCACTTTTTATGATTTATATTGGTCATTTGGATATCCTTTTTTGTGAAGGTGCTATTCAAACCTTTTTCCCATTTTTTTCCTTGAGCTATCTTTCATTATTGATTTATGTATTTTATAAATATACATTTATATATTTGTGTGCTTTATTTGTTTTGGAAATTAGTTATTTGCTAGATTATTATATAATCCTATTTTGCAGTTTGCTTTGTCACCCTGAATGCTATCTTTTTATTAACATACATTTTTATTTTAATATAGTTTAATTTATTCATATTTTAAATAGTGGGTTTTTTGTGTTCCATCTTTTTCTACTTCAAGGTCATAAAGATATTCTGTTTACTTTTACTCTAAACACTCTAGGTATCTGCTCTATACCTTTATCTGTGGAACCATCTGAAACTGATTTTTGTGTATGGTGTAATATTTTGCCCTGTATGATCTAAGACTCAGCTCAGCAAGTTCCATATGAAAATCTGGCTGTATATTTGAGAGCTGTCAAGTCTGCAACTTGTCACTTCAGCTCTACATGCTGTTCAAATTTTTCTAACTTTCCCCACTGCCTAGGCCAAGGCCAAGCTTCAGATTCTACCCAGACATAGCAAGAATCTTCAGCTCACTTAGGACTATTCCTTGCCCTTTTTGGAATTTTAGTTCATTTGGACTTTACTCCTTCTATATCTTTCTACATCTCTCTCTCTACACACACACACACACACACCACACACACACACACACACACACATATATATATTTGCATTTGTTTATATTGTATTTGTAACTTCTCTGGTATTTTATGACCTAGTACATAGAAGTGAAAATTTCTCAGAAGTGAAAATTTATACTTAGTTTTTGTTTCAAAATTGTTCCAATCACATTAGCAGAATCACAGTTCCATAGATTATACCCCAAATATATCACTTCATGAATGCCTCACATGCACCGCTAGCTTTGAAACCCCTGGATAAACTTACTGATTTATAATTTCTGGTTCAATTATATAAGAATGTCAAGAATATTTGAAAATGAGGTAAGATTAATTTCTAAAAAGGATCTCTCTTTCCTGAAAGGCTTGGATTAGAAGACATTCTGTGGCCTGGTCAGTAAAGTCTCAGGGGTCAGTTGTCCTTGAAATGTGAGCTATGAACACTGAGATAGAGAGGGTTTTTGTCTTGGTTTGGTTTTGCCCAAAAGTTGACCTAAGAAAAGGTCTTGTATGTATATAGTTTAGGTGAGAGGTGATTCTGGAAATCCCAAATAAGGGTGGAGAGATTTTAGGTCGGAAAGTGTGAAAAGACAATAAAGGATGCATTAATTTATAGGTTACTGCTCTGGCCATCAAAGTTCAATCCTACTGGAGACTAATTTTAAAATGATGTAGAGCATGACTGGTTCTTCATGTGTCCTGATATTTTAATTCCTCTGTATTTTCAGATTGCGCTTTAGTGCAGTTGAACAAGATTTCATAGTGCTGGAAGGAGCCTTTGGAAAAAAAAGAGAAACCTTGGTGCTTAAGATAGGACCCTGTCAGCATACCACACATTGTTCTTATTGGTGCTGCAGATCAGCTTTAAGGTGGGTCAAGATATGAGCTGGGGCATCAATAGCATCTGCACCCAGCCCCTGTACCACTCAGAGTCACTCATGCTCTACAGTGAGTCCATTCTGATGTTAATTAATCAAAACGGTTCCCAGCCATACAAAAAAAAAAAAAAAACAGACAAACTTAAAATGAAAAGATTAATGGAGTTTACTATGGTCTAAACAGTCTAAAGTTCGTCCCAAGGGTATAATTAATCATAATTATCATCTGCCTTCTCAACTACTCATTCTAAATCTTCCAGACTCTGCCAGCACTTCATTTGTATAAGTTGCTTTCATCATTAGTGTACCCAGACTCTGGTTACCTTGCTCTTTTCAGGTCACAGATGACATAATGGTGCCTTTCCTATTATCAAGGGACATGGGAATGCCAAGAGATATTCAGTATTTTGAGAGTTCCAGATATAGTTCTCTTTATACTCTCATTATTTTTCAGCAATGCTAACTGTTCATGAAAATCAGAACCAATTACTCCCGCCAGTAAAGAAAAGCTATTTTCTTTTACCATTTGTCTACTAGCATGAGGGAACTCAAAATGACTTGGTGGTAATCACAGCTTTAGATTTAGCAGAACACTTGCTGTGTCCATGATAGGAGCACTCATCACCACTGCCACCTCCCACCCACCTCCAGTGTTTCAGCACCTCTATTTTTATACATAGGTTAAAGTCTCAGGGACAGAAATCACAAATTTCCCAAGGGAGTCTCTGAGAGTAATGGTAAGAAAAGGAACCTGTGCATTTTACCTATTAGATAGACAGTACTCTATAAAGACCACGTGTTTAACAAACATACTTGGGGGACAGTGTTCTAAACCTGCAGGATGTTGTCCTCAAACTGAAGCCACAGCTGAATCTCTAATAGTCTATTCCAATTCTCTGTTATGCTGGTTCTATAAAGGTTATGAGTTACATGGAAGAATCAGTGGATCCACTGGTCATGGCCCATTGTTGTACCTCCTGAGCTATAAAATGGCATCCTTGATATAATGCACTCATATTATTTGATCATCTCATGTTGGTCACTCAAGAGCATAAGCCTCCTTTAAACTCTGAAATACTTGTACTAGCAAAGGAAATACCATTATCTAAGACACGTCACTCTTTGTAAGTGTAGATATTCCTCCATAAAGAGGTACTAGTAGCTACATTAGCCTTTGTGAGAGGGAGTCCATGATGTTGATCCCATGCATAGTTCTCATTCCAGGATAAGGTGTGTCTGACAACAGAAGCTAGCTGACATCCACTGAGTGAGACATACTCTCCACCCGGTTGTTCATTGTGTCTTTATCAGTGGATGATGACTGGTAGGCAATGAGATGAGACAAAGATCTGCACAATTTTTGCCAAGTTTTGTGTCTGCATTTGCACACATTTCCCAGATACTCATGTCTCTGATCTTCTGATCTTTTTCTTTTCACCCCTTATTAATGACAAGCATTGGGGTGAGCAAACATTTTATGTAAATGACCAAATAGCAAATATATTAAGCTTTGCAAGCCACCTAGTCGGGTTTGCAACTACTCATCTCTGCCACAATAACCCTCAAACAGCCATAGATAACACATAAATAAATGAGTGTGGCTGTGTTCCAATAAAACTTGATTCACAAAAATAGGCAGCAGGTTAGATTTGGCCAGTAGGCTAAATGGTAACCCCCAAATCACATCATTTTGCTAACCCTAGAAACACACTATTTACCTCTGCTCATGTGTCTGTGTATATTCTTACCTCAGTGTCCCTTCTCCCTCCACATAAAGGAGATAACCAAGTATACTATACCCAAGATTGTACTGCCCCATCAGCTGGCTGTAGAAAAGAGGCCGTAGTTGAAAAGCTGAGGGAGAATTATTGAATGCAAGAGTAGGTGACTAAGGGGGTTAGGCTACATGTTTGTGTGATTTATTTGAGCCATTGGACTGTCTTGTTCCTTATCAATGTGCTAGTATCAAGATACGATGAGTTGCTATTTTGCTTATTTGACATTATGCCTTGGTAGATTTGACAATATCTAGCTATTAATAGGAAGCTCTGGTTATACAATCACTGGATGTCCCATGGTCTATTAGTTGAATTTTTGGTCTAGTTATGCTATTGGACATGGTTTTCAAATGGTAATTATTATTTTTTCTTTTTTAACAGAAGGCATGTTCTTGATCCAGAAACCTAGGATAATCACTGTGACTCTTGTGTTGAGATTTCTCATACATGCCAGCAATTGTTCTTATCTAGCATGAATACCTTCAGTAGTATTGTATTTGACGGTCACATGACCCAAGAAGCAGAGCAATTTGTACTGTATGTTCAGTATGCCAGAGTCCTTCTTGCTCTGAACCCCATTTGAACTAGGTATTATTTCAAGTAACCTGATAAACAGGTCTAAGAAACATTCCTAAGGTAGTTTGTACTACCTTTTAAATCCAAGAAAGCCTACTAGATGCTATTCCTCCTTGTTAATGGTAAATGATACAACATGCAAAGCAAAATATATTTTTTCTTAGAAAGCTACCTTGGTGTGCCCCTGACTAATGAACTCCTAAACACTTTATTGGTATGGTGAACTTCTTAACCTTTGTAGTGTTTATATTCATTCCCAGTATGTATGTGTTTCACCAATGTATCCAGAGTATTGCTACTTCTTGATCACCAGATATGATTAACATCATGTCGTGAATAAAGGAGCCAACATGATGTTCCATGGAATATCAAGAAAATTAAGTTCCCTTCAGTTTGTATTATAATGCAGATTTCATGGTAATATAGACTTGAGGCAAATATATTGTACTATTGTCCTTTCCAGGCATATGTGTGAACTGTTTTGCATGGGAATTGAAAAATTCCCTTAGTGACGGGAATTGAAAACATTCAAATATCAGATTAATAGTCACAAACCCAGTTCAAGAGATGGTGCTGAATTTTGGTAATAAAGATTACATATATACAACACAATAACTTCAAGAATGACTACTACGCAGTGCATCATGATCTACCATGATTTCTTTCAGCATTGTTTGTTTACCATTTGTTTCCCTTATGTAAGGATGTCATGAATGTTTTCTGGAATTTTAATATAGTTACTTTACTGAAATATTTTATAAACTAATAGGATTTTCAGTTAATTCCTTTCAATTTTTAAGTATTCAATCTTATCTTTTGCAGATAATAATATCTTGTCTCTTCCTTTCATATATACATGTATGCTGTTTTGTCTCAATGTATTTGCAGAATGACTAAAACAACATTAATGACTAATGACAACAGTAGGTGCCCTTATGTATTTATCCTCTACAAAGGAAATAGTTTCACCAGTAATCATAACACTGTACTTCAGCCTGGAAAACAGAGTGAGACCCTGTCTCAAAAAATAAATAAATAAAAATAAATAAATTATCAATATATTTATTAATTTGCTGGGCCAAAACAGTTTGTAGCAATTGAAAATACACAAATAAGTGAGATGAAAATCTTAAGTATGAATTTCCAAATAAAAGATAAACTCTTGCCTGAAGATTCATAGTTAGAGACCTTAGGAAAAAGTAATACTTTTTTTTTTTTTTTTTTTTTTTTTTTTTGAGACGGAGTCTCGCTCTGTTGCTCAGGCTGGAGTGCGGTGGCGCTATCTCAGTTCACTGCAAGCTCCACCTGCTGGGTTCATGCCATTCTCCTGTCTCAGCCTCCCAAGTAGCTGGGACTACAGGCGCCCGCCACCTCGCCCAGCTAGTTTTTTGTATTTTTGTAGTAGAGACGGGGTTTCACCACGTTAGCCAGGATGGTCTCGATCTTCTGACCTCGTGATCCGCCCACCTCGGCCTCCCAAAGTGCTGGGATTACAGGCTTGAGCCTCTGCGCCCGGCCAGGAAAAAGTAATTATTTTGAGAAATCCAACTTTCCGTGTTTTGAACTACTAATACAAAAAAAATAAATACTCCAGTAAGGAAACTTCAGATAAGCAATTTTTAAAACAAAACATAAGGAATAACTTAAATTAATGCAAAAGATTTGATTTATTATTATAATATTTATGGTCTTGATATCAAATATATACCTACATGGTGGATTGGAAGTGTCTGCTCTCATAAAATCAATGTATGATATCAGAAAGATTTTTAGAATGCAATGTTTTGATTATATATCTATTTTTAGTGTATATTATCTATTTTAGTGTGTATTATCAAAGAAAAATACAGAAATGTTTGTAGGGGATAGTATGATCATGCATTTCGACTTGAAATATGAAAAATATAAAAGTGAATGGTGAAATATTTAACGACAACACAAATGAAATTTAATATATTTAACATGATTTTAAACGAGTTCAATATAATACATTAAGGGTATTATTAATGCAATTATGAAAATTACATGTTTATATGTTAGGCAAAGGATGCGTCAAATTGCATGAATTACTTTCAGCTTTCGCTCTTCCCTGACTGCTTTGGCAATATCATAGAGGCCATGGAGTCTGTTTGTTTCTCAGAGATATTCTGGTAACAAGGGAGCAGAAAAAAAAATGAAAAGTGATGTTGGCTTTCCAGTAGGAGGTCTTCTCCATTTTGTTTTTGTTTTTGTTTTTATTTTCTCCAGAGGAGAACTGAGAAAAAAAACAGAAGAAAAATTTTAAATCTCTCCACTTGTTGATGGGCAAAATATCTTCTTTTGTCTAAGAGTTCATGTGTTTTGGGCCCCTTTCATTTGGAAATGTCACAGGATATTGCAATTCCATTTGATTTGTTGAGTGGTTAGGATATCAACCATCTGTTGGTGGCTTGGATAGCAACTACTAACATACTCTGGATACTGCGCATACTCGCCCAGGGGGAAATTTGTGGTCTGGGGCATGCTCACCAACGGCAGCCAAAATGCATCAGTCTGATGAATGACTGAAGCAGGTCTTCAGAACCTCCCCAAACCTCTACCTGAAACAAAAAGGGTGGGCTACACTGATCTAAATATGGACTTATTAGTCCCTGTATATCTTATGTGCTAATCCAGCAAATGGAAATGAATAGGAATATACAGATTTTGTCCTGCCTGGTGCCAGGGAAGACTGGGCTACAGGGAAGAACCCATAGTGCTCAATAGACTCTCATTCTTCTGCTATGATATCCACAATCACTTTTGTGGAAAATAGCCATGGAAATATAAAAGTCACAAGAAACAATCCAATCTGAATTATTCTCCCTTCCACTTAAGCTTTTGTCCACTGAGGAGAAAAATATTTCTTAGTTTTGCAGAAATTCCCTCTGCAAGAAGACAAATGCAAGGAGGCATGAGATGGAACTCTTTGTTCATAGCATCCAACAGAGCCAAGGGTTACCAGAGTAGAAATAACTCAACTCTCAATTTCCGGACACTGGATTCTGATACCTCTTAGTCATTTATGAATCACTTTTTATGCAGTGATGAGATGACAGTAATTAAAAGCTGTATCTGGGAGACAGAACTGGGTTTCATTATAATCCTACCACTTACCAGTTGTGTCTTCTCTAATCTCAGTTTTCTCAGTAAAATTGAAGATTATAACTGCTACTGTGAAGATAAAATGAGATTGTATATAAACTGGTAAAGTATATTTTCAATGTGTTTTTATTAATGTCTATTAAATGTTAGGCTTGGGGCTCAGTGCCTGGGATATACCAGTGAACAACACAGTCTCAAACCGTGCTTATATTGTGCTTAAAATCTAACACAATCATTGGCATAAATTAGGTCCATAGTAGTCAAGACTTCTTTAGTTACAAGTAACAGACATCCACTCTTAGCTAATTTATGCCAAAATTGGGAAAATTATTAGATCATTGTGAAGAGACAAGCAAGATTCTCCAGTTTATGGCCTTGGAAGCTCACGTTACCTGATCATAAACAGAGAAGCTGCACTCAAACTTAATCTTCCAGGAGTCTTGGGTAGATGGGATTTATTTTCTACAACTCAAATCCAACTTCATACGAAGTTGCCAGATGGCCTCTCAGATCCCACAAAGCTGGCATCTAGGTTCTGAGTGCTAGGTACCTGAGCCTTTAATATTTATTCTCCATACAGGACTATTCTCATGCTTGCAGGGGATTAGTGACTCTCTCCTGGAGCAGAGATCTTCAGTGCCCAACATACCCATAGCCTCTGTACACATTTCCATGGGATGGCAAGAGAGCAAGGAGTCCCACACCTCCTCTTTCAAAGCAGTGGCTTTGATGGTTTCTCAGTTAAACATCTCCCATTTCACATGCAGTTGTGGCATTATGTGTCCCCCAATATATTACACTCACATAACCCACCCACAGAAAGGGCAGCAGTAGAGTCAGCCTCATAAATATCTAGATGTAGGGACACTTTATTGTTTTCTCATTTTATATTGTTTTCTCATCATTACTCCCTTCTGCCTCTTAGCTTTATCTTCTAAGGCCCTGGCTGTCCACTTGAGCCTGAACTATGATTATAAGTGCCACCAAGTTTATATCCCTAGAACCTTATACCAAAAAGTGAGTAGAGAAAGTTCTATCCCATTAGTTCTGATTATAATGAAAAATTGTGAGTGGGTACTTTTACAAAACGTGGGTTATGTGCCAATACCTGGATCAGTTACTGTGTTCAGGGAGCAATCATTGGAGGCACCCAATTTTGGATGCCCTGACTTATATTTCTTTAGCTATTCATTCAACAAATACTAAGTGCCTACCATGAACAAAGCACTGTGAGAAGACCTGGGGATACAAATGCAAAGATTTGTAGTGGCTGCTATGCTCAAGTAACCCACAGACTATTTGGGAAAGAAATAGTGCTATGTATTGAAAATTAGTAATGTGCCAGGCAATCTTATCATGCATGTCACTAACCTTCAAAAGATTCTGTGGAATAGCTTCGTTATCACGTTTCAATAGAAAAACAAATGGAAGCTTTGAGTGAGACCATCATTAGCAGCTACCATATTGAGAAGCTGTTATGTGCTAGGCAGGTTCCTAGCTCTAGGGATCGGATGTACACATATTAAATAACTTACTTCAGTTGTTGTATTTAGTTCTTTTTTTTATATGCATACATTCCTGACACAATGGTTTTGTACCTTTTGGAATTGACATAATTAATCATTCTATATGACATAAAATGCTGTTGCTATGGAGACATTAGCAAAAATGGCAGAGCCATGCTTTGAACCCTGATTAGTTCAGTTCCACTACACCGCGGGTCACTCTGTTACAATCTTCCCTCTGAAAAGACTCTAGTAGAAGGTATTTATACTTCGCACATGATTGCTAACTTTCTGTTCAATGTATCTCTTTTAAGTATACCTTTAGGTCAATGGAAAAAATTATGAAAACAACCCTATTTTACCTGGGACAGGCTATTTTTAGTTAAGAAGATCAGCTCAAATCAGCCATTCTTATTTCAATACATTGTCTCTTTCATTTTAACTAATTCAAAGTCAGTTTGAAGATCAGATAGAAATTCAGTTTTCTCAGATTTCACCTCCAAATCATGACAACTGCCCTCCTCCAATGCTCCACATAGAGGGTCTTGTGGCCTTGCTCCTGAATGCTTAGTCATGCAGCCACAGTGAGAGGTATAAGGAAAGCAGCGGGGAGGTTTCAATCCTCTTTTATTAGGTAAAAAGGAGCATCAGAATGAAAGACTTAATTAAAAGATTACAAAGAGAATTTTAAAAGCAGGGCTGTACCATAGGACACAGCACTGGGATAAGGATGAAGAAGTGGTACAGCTATCGCCCTGACAAAGAAAAAGAAAAAAAAAAAAAAAAAACACATATAGCCTCAGGTTCAACTACAAAAACCTTCTCAGAGAATGTAATTGTAAGTGATGAAAACATGTTGTATGTATTTGTCCAATTGCCTGGTAATGACTTCAAGGGCTCGGGCTGTCTAAATCACTTTTTGGAACAAAGGGTGGACAGAAATAAATGAATCAAATATGGTATAAGGATTAAGCAAGAGTTCCTAGACAGGTTTAGTGACAACATTTAGGTGCTATTTCTTCTTGTCCCCTCTTTAATTTAAAAAAGCACAGAATTGCACATGTTAATATGTCATGCTGTGTGCTCATAAATTGGCATTGAGTCTTTCCATACCTTCTGAAAACAAAAATCTTAGAACTCTGCTGTTTCTATGGCAACCACATTTTAAGAAGGTGAAGTTTCCAGTTTGATAGAGCCAAAAGGCTCTATTAACATCAGGTTTCAATGATTCTGAAACCGTGGTGTCAGGAGGAGTCAATACAACACACGAGATTCAGATTGACCCCATTTGGCATTTATTTTTCTGCTCGAATAAAGTCTAAAAGCCAATAAAATAAATTATTTAAATGGTAATTATTTTACTATAATCCAATATCATGTGACATTAATACTGACAATATGTAGATTGAAATTCTAATGGCAAACATGAAGAAATGTTAGAAGATCATTCTCAGCAAACTAACACAGGAACAGAAAACCAAACACAGCATGTTCTCACTCATAAGTAGGAGTTGAACAATGAGAACACATGAACACAGGGAGGGGAACATCACACACAGGGTCCTGTTATGGGGTCAGGGGCAAGGAGAGGGAGAGCATCAGGACAAATACCTAATGCATGTGGAGCTTAAAACCTAGACATCGGGGTGATGGGTGCAGCAAACCACCACGGCACATGTATACCTATGTAACAAACCTGCAGGTTCTGCACATGTATTCCAGAACTTAAAGTATAACTTAAAAAATTAAAAAGTAGGAGCCAGGCACGGTGACTCGCACCTGTAATCCCAGCATTTTGGGAGGCCCAGGTGGGCAGATCACCTGAAGTCAGGAGTTCAAGGCCAGCCTGGCCAACATGGTGAAATCCCAGCTCTACAAAAATACAAAAATTAGCTGAACATGATGGTGGGTGCCTGTAATCCCAGCTACTCACAAGGCTGAGACAGGAAAATCGCTTGAACCCAGGAAGCAGATGTTGCAGTGGGCGAAGGTAGCACCACTGCACTCCATCCTGGGCAACAGAGAGAGACTCTGTCTCAAAAATAAATAAATAAATAAATAAATAAATAAATACAAACAAAATAAATAATAAAATAAAATAAAATACATTTTAAAAGAACTGGAACTAAAAATCTTTACCTAATACATTTCATTGCACGAGATCTGATAGTGCTTATTCAGCTTCATACAAAGAATAATACAGTATTATTAATATCACCTTCTTCTCTGTACTCCAAGATCCACAAAGAGTCTGAAATAAAATTTGAATTTGGAAAGAAAAATAAACAGAAATATTCTGTAAAAGAGATATTCTCAGGAATATTCTGTAAAATATTCTGAATATTCTATAAAATATTCAGAAATATTCTGTAAAAGAGAATGTCTCAGGAATAAAGAGACATTCCAATTGAGCATGGTTTATTAATTTGCTAGGGCTGTTGTAACAAGTACTACAAACTTGGTGGCTTAACAACAGAAGTGTATTAAAATTACCTCACAGTTCTGGAGGCTAAAAGTCAAGATGTTGGCAGGGCTGGCTCCTTCTTGAGAACTGTAAAAGGTAATTGCGTCCACACTTCTCTAGTAACCTCTGCCGATTTTCTGACAATCTTTGGTGTTCTATGGTTTGTAGACATATCACTCCAGTGTCTGCCTTATATTCATTCACAAGTGTGTGTGTGTGTGTGTGTGTGCGTGCGCACACGCGCCCAAATTTCACCATTGTATAAGAACAGCCGTCCTATTGGAGCAGGGCTCACTCTGCTCCAGTGTGACCTCATCTTAACTAATTACAACTCTATGTCCAAATGAGGTCACATTCTGAGGGACTCCAGGGTAGGACTTCAACATATAAATTCAATACATAGTGCACAGATTCTATTTCATCCCTGAGCTAAGTGTACCACATTCATTATCTCCTTTAATCCTCACAGTAATACTGTGACTAGAAGATTAAGTGACATAAACATTCTCCAATTTTACTGTGCTTAGGTATCAGTGGGTTATCTTGTTAAAATGCAGATCCAATTCAACAGGTTGGGGTTGGAGTCTGGCATTCTGTATTTCTAACAGGTCCCCGGTTAAATTCATGACTCTGGTTGCAGAACCCTATGAGAAGCAAGGACTGACACAGTTGTGAATGAAGGCCCTAATTCTGAAGCCCAAGACATTTCTACTATAGCATTCTACCACTCAAAAGAAGGAGACAGGAGAAGAAAATAAACAGAAAGAATAAAAGAGGAGAATAAGAGAGATGAAAAAGGTTAGGTGACATAGAAATTTTTTATTTAGCATGATTTAAAAAACACAATGGAATCAATCATCCAAAAAAGAATGAGAAACAGTGATATCACTTTCCAAATGTAAAGTAACTACATGGAACCCAAGAATGTGGCTAGATACTTTACCATGACACTAAGACTTTATTTCTTATATAATCTATAGCAGAGATCAGCAAATGTTTTACTTAAAGGGGCATATAGCAAATATTGTAGATTTTGTTGGCCAAAAACCACAGTCAAGGCAATTATGTGGGTACTGATATAACTATTTAAAATGTGATCATCTAAACCATTCTTAGCTCACAGACTGTCCAAAAAATAAAACAAAAAAGAATAGAGCAAAACAAAACAGAAAAAACACAGTTGGCTTATTGACCACTAATTTATAATGTAATAATTTATATCTGCAAACTTAATGAGCTACTTTGATCTATGATGATGGTTAACATTGTGCTAAGACAATACACAATGGATCCAAGATTGAACTGTAGATTGGAGTTGGAACCCAGACCTCCAAGTAGAAAATAGAGGGTATCACTTGGAGGTATGACACAAGATGTGCTTCATTGGAAGTGAGACCCAGGACAACCTGCTGTTGGAAGACTTAGAGGCACCAGACCATGTAACCAGCTCAGTCAAAGTAGCAAGTTGTGTGAAGCTGAACACTTGTAAATCACTTAGCACAGTGACTTGCACACAGTAAATAGTAAATAAATGTCAATTAATACATTTTTATTACTGTTATTTTGTATCAGGAAAACTTACAGCCTAGACACTGAGTGGAAATAGGTATAACTTGAAGAAATTATAGCTTTTTCATAGATCCTGGAAAAGGAAAAAAAAAAAAAAAACAGAAATAGTCAGAATGAAGGGCTTTCTTAATGACCCAACTGCTCAACCAAACTGGGTCTGATAGAGTTATCTATCCAGCGGTTAGAGTGCTTAACTGCTAAGTGAACTGTGAATAATTGAAGGTTGTATTTCAAAGGCACTCCAAAGCCTCAGAAAGTAGCATCCATGTCCCCAGTTGATAACTCTGTGAAAGGGAACGTAAAACCCTGGAATAATCACGATTTCAGTAACAATTTCTCTTTGGAATTTTTTGCCGCGCAAAGTTATCCACAGTGAATCAGCCTTGCAAACATAAGCATGTGGCTGCATCCAGTAGCAGGCATCTGTTCTCCCATGCTTCCTGGTGCCAGCATTTGCACAATGCACTGCTCACACCCTCCACTGCAACTACTCTTTCTGGTGACTTTGTGTAGAACTCCTCTGGGAGAAGGAGGGAGAGAGGCAGCATCGGTTCCAAGATTCTGTACACAGAGGACTAGCAATACATCTTTTGTGATGATAATGTTCATCCATGACATCCGTAACTCATGGAATGGCAATGTTTCCCAAAGTGGGTCTATAGAATACGCTGTTTATTTTTCTATTATGTATTTCAGAAGCTTATTTGGCCACAACTTTTTTCCATCAAGAGTTATTACAATCCTGCAAAACATACATAAGAAAATATTGCAAACCGAAAAAACAAAACAAAACAAAACAAAAAACAAAACACAGTTCACTAATTTCTCCAGTTGCCAGAGTTTCTATATATTTGTTTAGACAACAAGGGAACATGGCTTCACAAAATTGACTGGTTCCAGGATTTCAGAAAGACAATTTAAAATCTAAGGGAGAGAAAACAGGTATTTTTCCTCTAAGAATGGGAATGAGAAAAGGATGTCCTCTCTCAACATTCCTATTCAACATCACTTTGGAAGTTTTGACTGATCCAATAAAAAATGGAAAGGAAGTAAAATGTACATAGATCGGGAAGCAAGACATAAAATGTCTTTGCTTGTAGATGGCATGCTTTTCTACATAGAAAACCCAGTAAAACCACCACCAACAATAACAGCAATAAACTCTTCTAATTAGTAAGTGGTTATAGTAAAGTTGCAGGCAGGAGATAATTAAAAAGTCCACTGCTTACTTATATACCAGCAGTGAACAATGGTAGTTTGGAATTAAAAACACAAGTCTATATATATTAGCAGCAAAATAAATGAAATAGTGCAGAGCAGTGGTACGTGCCTATAGTCCCAGCTACTTAGGAGACTGAGGTGAGAGGATCACTTGAGCCCAAAAGTTTGGTCCAGTCTGGTGAACACACCGAGCCTGTAACTAACAAGAAAAAGAAGAAGAAAAAACCTTACGTATAAATACAGCCAACCATACAAATCTAACGTTATATGTATAAGATCTACATGAAAAAAACTACAAAACTCTGATTTAACAAATGAAAAATCTCCACAAATGGGGGGATATTCCAAGTGCATAAATCAAGTCAATATTGTCAAAATGTCAGTTCTTGCAAATTCGATGAATAGATTCAATGCAATTTCAGTCAAAACCCATCAAGTTGCTTTGTGGACTATCAACAAAATGACCCTAGAGCTTATATGATGAGAGAGAGAGAGAGAGAGAGAGAGAGAGAGAAACAGACTAGACAAAGTAATACTGAAGGAGAAGAACGAAATCAGAGGACTGATACTGTCTGACTTCAAGACTTACTGTAAGGCTGTAGTAATAAAGTTAGTGTGGTTTCATATAAATATAGGCATGGTTCCATAGATATAGATTTACTGAACAATTACTGAAGTCTACTCCAGGCTTTTATGTTTCCTTTCATAAACACAGCTATCAAGTGTGGACATGGATACTATTTTCTGAGTATTGAGAGCGCCTTTGAAATATTACCTTCGACTTTTTCTCAGTTCACTTAGTAGTTTCCCACAGGAAAACATTTTCCAACCTATATAGTAAAGAGAGTCCAGAAATAGACACATTTATAGTCAAATTATCCTTGATAAAGAAGTAAAGGCAATTACATGAAGAGAAAGAATAGTCTATTCAACAAATGGTAGTGGGACAACTGGATGTCAACGTGCAAACAGACCTCACACCTTTCAGAAAATGTGACTCAAAATAGATTATACACCCAAATATAAAATACAAAACCATAAGACTCCTAGAAGATAATATAGGAGAAAATCTAGGTGAACTTGAGTTTAGGGATTACTTTCAGATTCAAAATTATACATTAAAGATTCATGAAAGAAAAACCGATAAGTTGAATTTCATTAAAATTAAAAGCTTCTGCCTTGCAAAAGACATTGTTAAGAGAATGGAAAGATAAGACTGGGAGAAAATATTTGTAAACCACATCTGAATAAAGGACTGGTATTTCAAATATATAAAGAACTCTTAAAACCCAACAATAAGAAAATAATTCATTAAAAAAACTGACAAAAGATATGAGGAGACACTTCACCAAAGAATATATACAGATGGCCAAAAAAAAGCATGTAAAAAGATGCTCAGCGTCAAATATCACTAGGGAACTGCAAATAAAAACAACAAGATACTACTGTACATGATTAGAATGATCAAAATCCAAAACACCGTCAGCACCAAACGATGGCAAGGACGTGGAGCAGCAGAACTCTTATTTGTTGCTGGGGAGAATGCAAAATGGCACAATCACTTTGGAAGACAGTTTAGGAATTTTCTTACAAAACCAAACCCACTTTTACCACACAATCCAGCAATTGAGTTTCTTCATATTTAACCAAAGGAATTGAAAACTTATGTCCACAGAAAATCCAAAATGTGAGACCAACCAGAATATCTTTGAGTAGTTGAATGGGTAAACAGACTGGTACATCTATACATTTAAAATATTTTGGCCAGATACGTTGGCTTACACCTGTAATCCAAGCACTTTGGGAGGCTGAGGCGGGTGGATCACCTGAGGTCAGGAGTTCGAGACCAGCCTGGCCAATATGGTGAAACCCCGGCTCTACTAAAAATACAAAACTTAGCCAGGCATAGGGGCGGGTGCCTCTAGTCCCAGCTACTCAGGAGGCTGAGGCAGGAGAATCACTTGAACCAGGGAGGTGGAGGTTGCAATGAGCTGAGATCGTGCCACTGCACTCCAGCCTGGGTGACTGAGTGAGAATCCATCTTGAAAAAAAAAAGAAAAAAGAAAAAAATAAAGAAAGAAATCAATTTAAGGAGAAATGAGCTGTTAAGCCATTAAAAAATTAAAGAAACTTAAATATGCATTACAAACGGAAAGAAGCAATCTCAAAGGCTACATACTATGATTCCATCTATATGATATTCTGAAAAAGGGGGACATTAAAAAGATTAGTGGTTGTCAGGGATTCAGGGGAGGGAGAGAAGGAAAAACAGGTAGAATACAGAGGTGTTTTAGGGTTGTAAAACTATTTTGTATGACACTGGAATGATGACACATGTCATTACACATTTGTCAAAACCCATACAATGTATAACACCAAGAGTGAACCCTAATGTCTACCATGAACTTTAGTTAATAATAATGAATCAATATTGGCTCATGATTCTAACAAATTATACCACATCTATGCAAGATGTTTATAGTAGGCAAAACTAGGCGATATGGAACAAATAAGTGGTTATATGGAAATTCTGTACTTTTTGCTCAATTTTTCAGTAAATCTAAACTGCTTAAAAAGTTAAGTCTACTATTTATTTTTTAAAAAATCTAACAGCAAAACCATAGTAACCGGTAGAGCATACTGGGTCCCTCTAAATTCTTTTTGCATATAAAGAAACTTTTCTTTATCCTATAGTATTGAATAATTATCTCTAATATTTTAAAAAGAAAACTTGGAAACAAACACAAATTTTAAATACAATTGTCTCATTCTTCAAAAAAAGAGCTTAGTATTCATAATATCAATATATGCCTAACACTAAAGTGGATACACTCTAGTGAAATCAACCAAAAGATAATAATACTCATGATAAAATAATTTCCAGAAGACAAATGATATGAATGAAATAATAATTCTAAATAAAAAAATGGGTACTTCTTCATTTTTGCTTTGTGGGGAAAACGTCAATGCTGTAGCAATCACACTTTTGAAATGCCATTCTAAACCTAGCTTTGGTACGTAATTGCCTGCTGTTTTTTATCTTTGCACAAATATCAGTATCAAATACATCAAATACATTCTTATGGATAGTTGGTTTAATATGAGTAAAAAATTTCCATCTTTAAAACATTGCGTTTTCTATCAAATGGTTATAATGATGCCAAACATTCTTAAGGGAGATATTACACTGATTTACAAATCCATATTACACTGCCTGGTAGAAAAATATAGCAAAACATAAGTGAAAGACAAAGCTGAAGAGATTTTCCACCCCGTGGCTCCATCAGGTCTCACTCTTTTCAGTATGTTTGGAATATTTCCCAGTGTTAGCCACCTTGTTTTAGGAAGCTTGAGAAGAATGTAATAATTTGAGGAGCTGGAAATGGTATTAATAGCAGTTCCATGAACTTCCTCTTATCTCATATTTACCTGGTTAAGAGGTTTGCATCTTTCTTATTGATATCAATATTAACGTAGGTACAGAGAGAGACCGCATCAAATTTCATCAACTATTGATGTAAATTTTAGCAACATCTAGGTGATCGTCAACACAGATAACTGTAGGGAACTTAAGAAGCAATTCAATAGATGGAGAAGACACTCAATGGGAGCAGAACGAAAGGAAGAATAAAGCACTAATTTACAATTGCTAAGTACCTGCTCTATTCTGAATACGTGTGAGCTGCAAAAATATTAGTATACTTCTCCAAATATTTTCTCTTAACTTTATGCCATTTTAGGTGGAGCTCAGAGTGATGATTCTGTAAATGTCATTCAAATTCTCAGCAGTTCCTTACAGGTAGGTGGAGTCTGTCCAGGTGCTGTCTCTTCCTGCGCCCAGGGATGGAGATGAGAAAGAAGACAACCTCGGCCGTAGGGCAGCTGGGCTAGGGGTTGTAGTGCCACTCAAGTCCATCGCATTTCCACGCTGTACTCCATCTCTTATTTGATTTCTTTCATTAATTGGTTGAGAATTGAGCAATCAAACCACATATTTACCTTTTCCCTTCATCACTCCTCACAGTGCCTAGCACAGTGTTTTATAAACACTGACTAGTTAAGTCGCACCAAATGGGAGAAAAACGCCTTTAGATTTTAGAAGAAACATCCACTGTAAAACGTGCATTTCAAATGAAATTGTTAGCTATATTTCACATTTCTCACTTCCTTTGTGTATGGCACACATTTTAGGTAGAGAAAGGTTTGCACACATACCAATTAAATAATTACCATAACTGTCTGAGGATTCTGGGAACAAGATGCATAATTGACTTTTCATGATATTATGAATATTTTCACATCAACTACTTTGACAAAGTATAACAGTGAGTTATTTTAGAGATTCTCAATCAGGCACTTCTAGCATAGCAGGGTAGCTTCTACCAGAGCCTCCCAACTGACTGCCTCGGGCCCCAGCAACCTTACCTGTGGAGTATGGAGGCTGCCTGTCTGTGACAGGGTCTGATAATGTTTCCCAAGAAGCTAACACCAATTAGGAACTGCTGCAGGGCCCCTAACCCTTGCTGTTGCATTGTAATGGGCTGTGCCCAGCTAGGTTAGGAGGGGCTTCACAGTGTGACCAGCTGCCTCCATAGGCAGATGAAGGGAATGCCACTGCCAGAGGGGACAGATGACCTGTGGATCTGTATGAAGAGCAGCCAGGTGTGGCCATTCAGGGGAGGAGGGCAGGATGGAAAGGCTGGGACAGGAGAGGACCCTGACAGGCACTGAACTCCCCATCTCTCTGTTTGTCACTTATGTGCCCTTTTAGAGGTGTTCTTCTTATCTTTACAGTGACAGCTCTAAACTCACATGTACTTTGTGTAACTTAGGGCTTCATCTTTGTTTTGAAATAATATGAAAAGTTCAACTTGATTGAAAATTTCTTCATATGCTTGGAGGAAATATAATTACATTTAGCATTTTTTTAAAAAGAAAAATTATTTTACGTAGAATTTTACCACAAAAATGTCTTAAAACTTTGTATTACCTACTTGGGCAACCAATGTTGGCATTGCTGATGACAAGCCAGCATTTAAAAAATCATCATTAAAAGTTGTTCACCAGGTACTGTTGTTTGTGAATGAAAGTTTAAGTTTCATATTAAAATGTATAAAATTAATTTTTGAAATCATACTCATTAAGTAATGTCTTCTTTTAATCTGTGATTTTATCTCATAATTATAAAACATAAAGAAATCTTAATAAATGTTTTACCATATCTTATAATTTTCCATATTACTTCACTGTTCTTTACAAACGCTGTTAATTTTATCTGTGCCAGGCTGTGAAAAGGGTTGGAGGCACTTCTTTAAAAACTCAAAATGTAAACATTTTACATTGAGCCACAGGACCTGAGCTAGAAAAAGTTACCTTCAAAAAGGAAATACTGGGCTGGGCACAGTGGCTCACACCTGTAATCCCAGTGCTTTGGGAGGCTGTGGTGGGAGGATTACTTGAGGCCAGAAGTTTGAGGCTTCATTGAGCCTTGATTGTGCCACTATACCTCAGCCTAAGCGACAGAGCAAGGCTTTATTAAAAAAAAAAAAAAAAGAAAGTCAGCTCTTTACACTTTGCCGTAGCTGAGACTAGACAAAGCTTCTAGAGGAATCATATCCAAATTCTGAGCAATTATGATTGTATGATTCTTACCTCATGCCTTCTTTCCCCTGTATACTTCACAGTTCAGAGTAGTGCGGCCTCTGGACTTCCAAAGCCTCGGTTTCGATATTGCAATTTTATTTTCTCTACCTCGATCCTCTAAACACTTGACATTATAATATTTTATATCTGTATCTCTATCTCTTCAACCAAGTAATAACAAAACAAACATAGCATTTAATCTTTCTTTTCTAAATCACTGGCTAATAGATAAAACAGTAGATTAAATATCCATGCACCAGCTTGCATGTACCAAAATATTACTTAATTTAAATCTCCAGCACTGAATTAAACTTAGATTGGCAGCTTTTACTTCACTAATAATATGAATTTTGAAGTTAATAATTTGAAGCATCTCATTCACTTCTGGTTTAAATGTGATCGATTGAGGATTTAACTATGGGCTACATGAGATAGCCTCCCCTCCCCTTCCCCGCTCCTCTGGCCTCTTCTTCTTTCTTTCTTCTCCAGGTGATCAAAGGGTGTGGGCACTGGGTCTGCATGCTATCACCTGGTGTTTGCATCGATCTCTTCTGCTCTTGGATGTTGTGCTGTGGCCTCCACTGACCTGTAGCTTGTCTCAACTGGACTTTGAACATCATGCTCTAGCATCTGCTGCTGGCAGCCATGACCTCTGTGGCAGGCATTGTGGTTGGTCAACAGTATTTGGCTCTCTTTGACATCTGAGTTCCTGCACAACCCTGTTTCCTTACTGTCAGAGCACTGTTTACTGTGAAGTTAATGAAGCTTAAGCTTCCGGGCCTGTATTAGTTCATTGCTGCATAACAAATAACCACAAACATAATGACTTAAAACAGAGATTTATTATCTACCAGTTTCTGTGAGTCAGGAATCCAGCATGTTTTAGCTGGGTTCTCTCACAGGCCAAAACCCAAGTGACAACTGTCGTCTTCTCATGTGGAGTTTGCACTAGGGAAAGATCTGCCTCCAAGTTCCCTCAAGTTGTTGACAGAATTTACTTCTTTCCTTGTAGTTCTATGACTGAGTGGCTTTTTAACTGTCTGACGAGGACCACTATTAAGCACTGGAGGCAACTCTCAGATCCTTGCCAAAGAGTCCTCTCTCTAGACGGCCCTCTCACACTTTGAATCTGCCTTCTAGAAAGACCTACTTCCTTTAAAACATTAGAGCTGGTGCATTTCTACTTCTGCTGCATGCTCTTAGCCAAAGCAGGTCACAAGGCCAGCAAAAATCAGGGGATGAGAGAGGAGATTCTACTTCTTACCGGGAGAAACTGCAAAATCAATGCAAAGAGCATGAACATAGGTAAGAATGAAGAACTGGGACTATTTTTAAATTACTCTAATCACAGCATCTTTTAGGTCCTAGCCTTTTGGAATATTTCAGCTGCTTTTCTGTTTTTAGTTTTTTGTTTGTTATTTTCTTTTGCAGCAAAGCCTGGCTCTTGAAAATGAAAGATTTGCTTTCGTGTTTCTACGATCAGCTTTTAAAAGTGCATTCAGAATGTTAACTCACTGTTCTGCATGGGGCTGCATTTGTTCTCCTCTGAGCTTCGTCTGTATAAAAATTTATTGATGTACTAGGAATGGTAGGGGAGGGTCCTTGGTAACAAGAAAGATTTTGCAGAAAGCCTCCTTTGTTTTTTTTTTTTTTTTTTTTTTGAGGCGGAGTCTCGCTCTGTCGCCCGGACTGGAGTGCAGTGGCCGGATCTCAGCTCACTGCAAGCTCCGCCTCCTGGGTTTACGCCATTCTCCTGGGTTTACGCCATTCTCCTGCCTCAGCCTCCCTAGTAGCTGGGACTACAGGCGTCCGCCACCTCGCCCGGCTAGTTTTTTTGTATTTTTAGTAGAGACGGGGTTTCACCGTGTTAGCCAGGATGGTCTCGATCTCCTGACCTCGTGATCCGCCCGTCTCGGCCTCCCAAAGTGCTGGGATTACAGGCTTGAGCCACGGCGCCCGGCTAAAGCCTCTTTTTAATGTTTCAAAATATGATTCTGTTATATAGGTGGACAATATAGAAACATTAGAAAACATAAATAAAGGAGAAGAAGGAGGTTAAAAATCACTATGCAGATGACTCTTAAGAAAGTTATTACTATTAATATAAATAAGTCCTTTTGTGTGTGTGTATATGTGAATATAGAGACAGTCTTCATTAGAGGATGAATGATATAACAATAAATAACTTGATTTTTAATTTTTATATCATGAATATCTTTGCATATTACATATTCTTTTACTGCACTATTTTGTGAACTGTAAATTAGTCACATAGTAATGTATTTAACCTATCTCCAGTTTTAGGATGTTTATTTAAAACATTTCTCATACTTTAAGGACATCCTTGTAGTTAAAACTATGCAAATGCCCCACTAAACTTTTAAAATAAATTACTAAATGTGAAAAATGTTTATAAAACATATATAAAAACTGAAAAATTGTTTATAAAAATGAAAAATTTCTCTTCAAAGGTTTACACAAATTTGAATACCTAACAGAAGTTTGAGTTTGGCTTGTCTAAATACACCCTGGTGGGTTATTGTGATTAAATGATTTTTAAAAAGGAAAAGCCTTATAGATCAAATAGTTCAAAAAATATATACATTTCCTTTGATTTCTGCATATTTTTATATCTATAGATTGAATATTGTCTCATCATCTACTTTTGTGGATAATTTTATGTCTCCTGTGAATTGTCTGTTCATATATTTTGCCCGTTTTTATCGAAGTGTATATTATTTTACTTATTAATTTTAAGGCAATTAATGGATTAGAAATAATACTTATTTACATTTTATATGTATGTATATATATAACATTTTTCCAAAATTTTTATTTGGTTTTAATTTTTTTCTTGGATTTAAATTAGAGTTTAAGTAAATTAAAATATTTATGGTTGTCTTTAAATTAGACACGCAACCACTAAAAAATGCAGGGATTTATGTGATCAGATCATTTAGTTTTGCCTCTATGAGACTATTTTGTCTCTTTAGCAGAATGAAAAGATAATGTGTAATTTATTAAAAGACTATGATCATTGATAGAGACCTCATGTATCAATAGTTAGCTTGCTCTTAGTGTACCCTCAGTATTTGTCTTCATTGAATGCATTTGTGACAAATAGAAGGAAGGGAGTGAGAGCAGGGTAGCTAGGCTTAATTGTGCTTTTTGAAAGGACTCATTTATTCTCATTTTAAATAGCTGCTGACGTCTATGCATTTACATTTGCATTGGTCATAATTTTGAAATAGACGCTAGGTACCCTGAGGTGAGTAAAGAGGAAAACAGAAACAGATACTTGTTTTTGATGATTAAAAGGTGTAAATAAAAAAGACAGCTAAAAATAAGTAATAATTAATTCTAAATTAATTTTATTAAGTGTTCAATTATTAAATTTGCATATATGTCAAGACAAAGATCTAGGCTGATTCTAACACAAAAAAAGTAGCAAATGTATGTTCATGTCTCTTTTATATTCTTATAAATATTTTTATCATAGGCATTATGATTAAAAAGTCATATATTCCTCATTTGTATTGGCAGAAGGCCTTTATTAAACATGAATTAATAATTAGGCTATGAAAATGGAAGTACAAACAAAATGAAGAATAAGGAATAGAGTTGCTCCTTTTGTTGCATGCAGTAATACAAAATTTAATCTGTATCCATGTAAAAGCAACTAGTAGTTTTAATGAAATGAATGATTATAACTACATATCATGGTGTGACTAGGTTGGCTGCAATAATCTATGAAGGTTCATTGGCTCTAGATGCTCCATCATAACATATGTTAAAGTAGCAATACATATTTGCATTTTGAAGCTATCTGAAAAGCTTATGTAATATTACAAAGCTAATAGAGAGTAAAATAATGCCTGCTAATCAGATAGTAAAAATCTGAAACTGACTATAGTTAAACGTACTATGACTGGTTATCTGATCAAGGTAATGAATACTTTGATTTATTACATTACTCTTTCTGCTAAACATTTCTTGTGATCAATTGTGCTCCAGGGTAAAGACCCATCTGTCGAAAGGTGGAATTTAATTTGGGAGAAAGAAACTCTCCTAAGAAACGAAAAGGAAAAAATCTATCTGCTGGAAAATGACTGATTAACATTAGATAAAATCTGCTTCACCTTCTAAATACTTCTTGTTACAATGATTTATGGTTGAACTTGGATGTTAATACAGTATCTTCCCTTTGTCTTGTTGGATAATTACAGCAACCAATTTTCTTAACTTAAGAAGGGTTTCAGAGTCAAATAGCCAGATCCTAAAACTTAGAGCCTTTCCTAGAAACTATTTAAGAAAGCCCCATAATGTGAGAGAATGGACCCACTAGTTTAGGACAAACGATAATGTGCAGAAAACTTATATTGTACCTCAATGAAATGCGAATTAAATGCTTTTTGAAGGCTAATTTGGTGAAAATCATTACTTAAAACAAGGCACTACTATGCTGACAGACAGATCATTTTACTGTACCTGTAAGTGGCTTGGAAATCAATGTTACAGTAATGAAGAAATTTAAAAATTGCAATTTAATCTGATCTTCATGTAATGAGAAACTTTTAAGTATAGTAAATGGAAAAAAGGCGATGATACAGGTTAAACCATGATGTCTTCATGGAGATTATTTATGTAAGGACAAGAAGGGAGAAAATGTTTATTTTTTCAGGCAGGCTACAGATTGCTCAGAAAAGACCATGTGAACACGATTATATCCAGATCTCTATTCGCTTAGTCAAATATCCTGAAAATTATTGGACAGAATGGGGTTCCTCAGAGCAGTATGAAAAACAGCCCATCTCAGTCAGTTTCTTTTGACTGCAGAGTTTAGAACAGGCGGTTGCACAGCACACAGTGTCAATGGAAGTGAGGTCTTGCCAGATCTGAAAAATCTCAAGTTGTTTTTTTATTTCTTTTTTTGTGGCCACATCACAATCCTTTTATAACTCACTGTTTAGGAAGAATGTAAATAATGTATGCCTTGGTTGAAAATATTGCAGAAATCCAATATAGTGTGTATTCTTGAGCCAAATGCCATTGCCTAGAGTACGTCCTAATTCTGTGGAAATAAGGAAGATCCAGGGCCCAGAGACCCCCCTTAATGTCTAAAAGTCCTGGAAGCTGACTTTTCTTCAGTAAACCACAATAATCTGACTTAATACCTCTTTCTTTGGGTGGTCCTTAGGCTAAATCTGTTGAGGACCATGATCATAAACGAAGACTTCCTGCCTCCCTGCGGTCTGCTGGCTGACCCTGAATGGGTGGTCACACATGCAGGCACCAAACATCACACACAGCTATCTGTTTGGTAATCCAGTAAGCAACTGGCTCATGTTAGTGTGCATAACTTCTCTCTCACACGTTTTCTGTAATTGGTTCCTCTCAAGCATCATGAAGTATTTACGTTAGCCTTTTATAGTTCCAGCTTTTTTCACTTGATTGTAACCATTTTTATTGTTCTTATTATTTTTCAGAATGCATACAACATAACTCTTCTAATTGTCTCCTTTATCACCATACCCAGAATGAGTTGCTTTCTCTCAAGAAAATGTCCTGGGCTCATTTTGCTGTTTTACTTCACAAATTTAGAATGAGTTTTTCTCCAAGGAACAGATCTAGACAACAAAATCTGGATGACCTGGAGTGAACATTTGTGGTTTCACATAATCACTGGGGTAAAGCAAGATAACACAGAAGATCCTAGCTATTTTATTGAAAGAAGAGAAAAATATTTATCATAGGTCATGAATTCATGTTTTGGTTTTCAACATACCTCTATTTTTTTAAAAAAATTTAAATTTTGAAATAGAGTCTTGCTCTGTCACCCAGGCAGGAATGCAATGGCACAATCTCGGCTCACTGGAACCTCCACCTCCCAGGTTCAAGTGGTTTTCCTGCCTCAGCCTCCCAAGTAGCTGGAATTACAGGCACCTGCCACCATGCCCAACTGATCTTTGTGTTTTTAGTAAAGATACCATTTCACCATGTTGGCCAGGCTGGTCTCGAACTCCTGATCTCAGGTGATCTACCCTCCTTGGCCTCCCAAAGTGCTGGGATTATAGGCGTTAGCCAGAGCACCCAGTCACTTACCTCTGTCTTTAGTAAAGTTTTAAACATGGCTTTAATCGGAATGTATATGAATACATTTCCCCGTCTTCAACAATGTGGGAGATAATAGGTTATATATTCTTATATCAAACAATGTCATACATTTAAATATTTTACCTCAATTTAGAAGTCTCTTCTTCTTCTAACTCTTGCATCAAGCACCTTGGATTAGTATAAAGATTCAGATGACTCCCCTTGATGGCATGACTGAGGCATGGAGCAGTCATTTACTTTATTGTTCAAGTTGAGACAGTCTGAAAGTGAAAGATGACGGTTAATCATCTCTCTGGGATAACAAATATAAACTAAGGCTATCTCTGGCAAACATGGACATGGGGCCACCCTTCTCAAGCGCTATGTCTGTAAAAAAAAAAAAAAAAAAAAAAAAAAAAAAAAAAGTAAATTTCCTCCAGGTGAAATGTGATACATATAGGAATGGAACACCCTGTCTTTCAGATAGGGACCCATGCAATTACAGGCAAGGGTACAGACAAAAAAAAAGGCTCAAGAGCATTTGCTAAAATTCTTCAACTTTTTATTTTCATGAGGACTAGAATAATTGATTTTTAACATAAGGAGCTTTAATATTAAACTTTAATTTTTTAAAGGCTTTAGATAAATACAGATAAATGTTATCGTCCCAATAGTTTGTAGTCCAAATTTCCAAAGATCAATTTCAAGTGTCAAAATGTATAACTAAATTAATATCAGTAATTATTGTTAAAGTATGCTTAAAATTACATTTTAAAAACCAGCACTAACAATTTGCGTAAAGTATCTTCCATAAATCCATATAATGTTCAAAATGATGACTCACAAGAAAAACTGATGAATAGCAAACACACAATTAAATTATAGCATAGCTCATTTATAATGTTATATTTATATTACATTAGCTTTTTCCCCAATACCAATAGTATACTACAGTAGTCTGCTTACAAAGACAAGTACAGGAATTTCTTATAGTTTTGCCATCAGAACTTTAGGGCAAACTTTAAATCTTTATGTGAATTATAAATATACCATATTCCATAATCTGAAATTTATATTCTATAAATCCACCATAATCAACAAAGATAAGAGAATTAGTCTGAATTCTTGACTTAGCGACTTGGTGGCTTTGCTTTAGTCAACAGTGTGGGATATAGTTTTCCTAAAGTTCCAGTAGAGACTGGACTTCTGGCATGGATGGAGTCCTTGGGACTTTTGTCATACGTTATATCAGCATTCCAAGTATCAGGATAGGAATACTCATTTTAGACACTTGGGGCATCTCAAACCAATCCTCATTTTGGTTTTCAACTCCCTTAATTGGCATGGTTAAGGGAATACAAGGAACTATGCCTTGATCTAGCTCATCTTCAACTCAGTGCTCCGTTCGTTGGACCTGGCTGGCTAAAGATGGGGATCAATGAGCACATTCTGCAATTGAAACTTCACCACAAAACTTCCCTCAACCTAATGAGTCATCCCATAGACTATCTGTTCTCCAGTATAGTATCCTAAGATCTATATCCTCCTTAATCTTCTTAAACATCCTTTCAATAGTTAACCATGATGGTGGTGGTTGGGAGAATCTCCTTGCCAATTTCACTTCTACTACCTCCAGGTGAAATGTGATATATACAGGAGTGGAACACCTTGTCCAACCACAGCGTTGTAGGTCAGTTACTTCTTAGTAGCAAAGACTCACATGCCCATGTGCATGCATGCATACAAACACACACACACACATACACAAAGCTATGGAAAAAAAGTTTGTTTGCATTTAATAATGCTAATCTCCAATACATCTCATTAGAAGTGAATGATCCATATATCATAGGAGCAAATATTGTATATATCAATTTACCTACACTTCTCACCTACAGTTCAAGAGCAGGTAAAAGATGCTACTGAGATGTTGCTATCTGCACAGAGAAGAGATCTACTAGACCTGAGATGCTTTAGTTTCATTATGTCTCAGCTCTTTTACCTTCAAACCTTTGTATTCACTCAGGAAGAATCTACAAAATGAATGCGTGCCCTTAGAAGAAACATTCACCTTGTTCTGGAGCCTAGCAGTCTTGACAAAATTCTATCCCATTGTAGGAGAGAAAGCATAATCCTTTGCTCTCCAGGTGTCACTCAGTAGGACTCTGCCTCCAGCCTTCAGTGTCCTATAAAGCCAATTTCTCAATAAAATCAATTTGCTTAAAGGACTTTCAGATGAAGGAGTGATATGATCCTTCCCAGAAATTATTTTTAAAATGTTTTCAGGGTAAGACCTAGTAGTGCTGTGTGACTTCAACCATATGAACTTCTCTTGGAAACCGAGTTTTAGTGAAAGTAGAGTGCCTAATAAATTATTATTCTTTCTTCCTGACATACCTTTATTCACTGAAGAACAGAGGACACTAAAAGAGACTTAATTATTTGGATTTAGTTCTAAATTTTAAGAAAAAAAACCTGAAGGATGATGTGGATGTGATAGAAAACTTGGGGAAAAAATAACAAGGTATGTTAGTTTCTAAATAGCCAAGAATGAAAATAATAGGCACATTCAGGCACGTCTTATACTTTAGTTCTTGGCATACAATTTAAAGTTTAATAGAAAAAAGAGTTACAAGCTATGTCAAATGGGTCAAAAGACATCTTATTCCAAAGGAATAGTAAACTTGAAAATAAAATTACAAAGAAAATGTGAGAGGAGATAACTATATAAGCCAATATGCCTATACAGGGAGTTGGTTTATGACCTTTTATTTTATTTTTATTTTTTTATTTTTTTTTTTTATTTTTTTATTTTTATTTTTTGAGACGGAGTCTCGCTCTGCCACCCAGGCTGGAGTGCAGTGGCCGGATCTCAGCTCACTGCAAGCTCCGCCTCCCGGGTTTACGCCATTCTCCTGCCTCAGCCTCCCGAGTAGCTGGGACTACAGGCGCCCGCCTCGTCGCCCGGCTAGTTTTTTTTTTTTTGTATTTTTAAGTAGAGATGGGGTTTCACCGTGTTAGCCAGGATGGTCTCGATCTCCTGACCTCGTGATCCGCCCGTCTCGGCCTCCCAAAGTGCTGGGATTACAGGCTTGAGCCACCGCGCCCGGCCTTGACCTTTTATTTTAAAGGACTGTGAAGTAGTGGTGATACAACCAAGGATAAAACAAAATAAAAGTATATTGCAAAATACAATATACCCTAAAGAACAGGCCAAGAAGGCTAAAGCTCATGCTTAATGAAACCAATAAAGAAAATGAAAAATGCTATTTTAGCTATGTTGCAGCAAGAAAACCTACAAGTAATAGACAAAACACTGGACATGTTGCAAATGGGAGAAAAAAGTAATATTTTTAAATTACCTTATACATTCAATATTCAGCTAGGAAACCGTATGTAATCTTGACAGAAAAAACAAACAAACAAAAGTAAAAGTATGTTATTATTAGTTTCATCTTACAAAGAGGGAACTGAGGTTCACAGAAGTTAGTAAATATGCCAAGATTATATGAATAGAAAACAAGTTGTTGGAATCAGATATTCCTGACTTCAGAAATAACAGAGAAAACTGAACATTCAACACCTATTTAATTTTGACTACCAGTGAGAATAATCTTCAAGCTGATATGAATAACAAGTTTTAACTAAAATTAAATTAAAAATTTAAATATATGAGAAGATAATGAAATAATCTTTTAAACAATTGATGGCTCAAATAGAGTGATACTGCAGGCTACTGAAAGAACGTACTGTTCTGTAAATATAACTATTATAAAATATATCATATTTGATTCCATTTTGGAGAAGATTATATTCTACAATGGATCATGAGTTCATTGTACAGTCAGTGACAAACCCACTGCTGGTACATTCATGTGGTTCTCAAGTTGTGTATCTTTCTTAATGGAGTCATTGCTTTGAAGTCAAGAACTGAAGATTTGCTAGATGTTCTAAAATGTGGATATGTACTGAATTTCAAAAATAGGCAAGAAGAAAACTAGTATGATAATTACCATTTTTGGAGCCAGTTTTAGTGTAATGCTTGGCACTTGATCTATATTGCTTCACTTAAGCCTTGTAATTACCTGGGTGGAAGATTTTAAAGTTAAAAATGATTTTAAAGTTGTCAGACCCTAAATAGGGAGGACCCACAGGAGCGTCTGGGTTTCAAACCCATGGCTGTAGTTGAAAGCATGGGCTGGAGTATTTATTTACCATATGACATTGAAACAAGTTTCTTAATTGCTCTAAGTTTCACTTTTATCTTTTGTAAAATAGGGATAGTGACAAAACCCAAGTCACAGAAATGTCGCAAATATCTATGTTATTCAATATGAACATCACTTAGCAAGTGCTCAATAATATAAACAGTATCAACAATTATAATAATGAGAAAATTTGCCTTTTTAGATAGAGTTCTATCATGTACTACCAAGCCATTATTCATGTGGTACTCTTCCATTAGGCTGCTTGTTTTTCCTTATATACAGAGTTCTTCACAGGGAGTGCCAGAGAGAAGTGGAATCCCTCCATCTAAGCCTTCATCATATTGGGGCCTAGCAATGGGCCAAGTAGCTATTAAAGTACCATGTGCTAATGCTCTTACTGTTTAGCAGATACATATGCACCTGATGGTTTTAGAAAATGTAGATGATTGTAGCTGACATTAGAAAGAGAAACAATTTATGTGGGGTTATGACGTACTTCAGCAGAACCTAAAGCAGGAATCTGATATTAAGTGGAGAGAAATTTCTCCCCTGGAGTCAAAGAGGCTTTCTTGTCAGTCTTACTCTCCAGACATACTGTCACTTCACATGGGCAACTTTCCACACTGAGGACAAAGTTTTGCCAAGTAAAGATCCTAAGTACAGGCTATTCCTCAAGTACAACGGCATGTCAAAAGGTAAAGTACACTGTCTCAGATCTCAAGTGTGTGAGATTTGGAGAATTCTAAATGATAGAAGGAAAATCTAATAAATGTCTGTCTTTCACCTCCCTTTATCCTGTTATTGCAGGAGCTAAGGAACTCCCAGCTAGAGTAAGTTTGTCTTCTTACAAAGAGAGAACAGATGTTTTGCTACTGTTGGGGTAGTGTAAAATAACCAAATGCAGGCAATTTAAAAATGCACTTAAATAGTGTGTCTCTGGGGGTCTTGGAATGCATAGGCTTGGAGAACATCACCAGCAAAATAAATCAACAAAAGCCTCAGGTTACTGTCAGATTTTTAGAGGTGCACTTGACACCCAAACTAGATTATTTAAAAATTATAAAGTACAGATCATGTACAGCAAAAGGCAAAAATCTTAAGCTCAATGATTTTCTATGCATATACACACTTGTGTCAATACCACCCAGATTAAGATACAGAATGTTAGTTACTATGGCCCCAGAAAGTTTCCTTCTGTTGTTTCTCACTCAATACCAATGTCTCCAAAGAGGCAATCACTATTCTGATTTCTATCACTATAAATTAGTTTCATATGTTCTTGTTCTTCATGTACATGAGATCATACAGTATGTAGTATTTTGTCTGTTTTTTTCAGGCTCAGCACAATATTTTTGACTTTCATTTCTGTTTATGTATGCATTGGTAGCTAATTATTATCTTTTTCCTCTGTATTATTTCATTGCATGGATATATTATGATTTTTTAAACTGATTCTCCAGTTTACAGATCAACAACTCTGATCAAAAATATCAGAGTTGTTTTCAGTTTGGGACTATTATGAATGAAGCTGCTATTGAAAATATTGCATAAGTCTTTCTATTGTCATATGAACTCATTTCTTTCGGTTGTGTACTCAGCAGTGGAATTGTTAGGGCACAAGTTGAATCTATATGTAATATTATTGGAAACTGAGCAGAGGAGTGACATAATCTGACATTTTAAAACTTTGAGCAGAGGAGTGATACAATCTGACATTTTAAAATCTCTCTGCCTGTTGAATTGGAAATAGAATATAAGGAGTGAGAGTGGAAACAGAGAAGCTAATTAGAAGGCAACTGCAATATTCCAGGAGATGATGATGATATAATTCTTGGGAATGATCAAATTCTGGATATATTTTCAAAGTGGAGAAAATAAGACTTTCAAATTAATTCAATGTGAGTTATGACAGAGAAGAGAATTTATGAATGACCCCAAGGATATGGTTTAATCAATTGGAAGGATGTAGTTGCTGTCAACTGAGGTCAAAAGATGATAGAAACAGCAAGGTTCTTCTTTGGGAGGGAAAGGGGGAATGGACGAATTGGATGGTGTAGGAATTTGGCCAATTTCAATTTTAGATATGTATTAGACATTAAATTGTGATGTTGAATAGGCAATTAGAGATATAAATTCAGATTTCAGGAAAGGGGCTAGAGCTAGAACTATAGATTTGTAATGTATTAGCAAAAAGATGGTAAATGATGTCAAAAGATGAAATGAAATCTTTAAGGGAGTAGTATAGGTGGAGAAGAAACCATAACCAAGGTCTGAGCACTCCCAAAATTAAGAAGTTGAGCAGAAAAGAAGGAAGCATCACAGGAATCTATGAAGGAATGACCAGTAAGCTAAAAAGAAAACCAAGACAAATTAAAATGTTTTAGGAAGATGAAGCGATAAACTGTCAATAGCTCTGAGTAATTAAAGTAAGGTGAGCATAGAGATTTACCACTGAGTTAAGTCACATTGGTGGGTCCCTTGTGATTTTTACTAAGACAATAGTAACACGGGAGTAGTAGGAATGTAGGATACTGATTTTCTTTGGGAAAAACTACAGCTATAGAGAATGTTTAAAAGTTTTGTAATCTTTTGAACTTTGATTTTCAGTCACATTAACTTTCAAGTGCTGAAGGAGCTATCTCCCTTCCAGTGAGGCTGCTGCTGTTCAGAGTTCCACCTGGACATTCAGGAGAAATTCTCCTGCTGTGACTGAGCAATAAAAACATGGCAGTAAATGAACTACCAATTCATGTTTATTTGGCTTTTATTTTGTAAGAGGAAGAGGAATCTCATTTCTGGAGTGTAATTTCATTCTGGAAACTTCATTATGAGAAGAAAGAATTTCAGTGAACATCCATCAATAAGTAGGGAGATTTTAAAAATCAATTGCTAGTTGATTCACACCTGATAGTATCAGATACCATAACATTTTCATTTTACAAATGTTGAAATTGAGGCATAGAGTTACTGATTTATTTGCCTTAAGTTACATCAACCAGAAAATTTTGGCCAAAGGTAGACCTCAGTCAGCTGGTTCCAGGGTTCATGCTCTAAAGCACTGTACTCTGGTTTTCAGAAGGCCAAATTTGATTATTTGACTAGGACACAAAAATACAAAAAAATAAGAAATTCCAGAATGAGATTCCTGGCAAACTAAGATGTGTATTTTCAAAGGAAATATTAGATAACTGATTTTACTCTCCCCAAATAAGCTTACATAAAGAGGATATAAAAGGATCAAAGGGTTGTGTTAGAGAGGTTGTATAAAGTAGGCTTCTTTTGAGAGAATCTAGTGTCTAATTCTAACCCCCGAAGATATATGTTAGGGAGTGCTACCTCTAAACCCCAAACTTAGGGAGTGGGACTTTGGTAGAAACCACTTTAAAGGTTGATATATATCTCTATTTCCAAGGGACCTAGTGCCTGATGCACACAGAGAACAAATCTAACTGCAGGGGTAAGCTTAAGAGGGCCGTCTTGGAAGTGATCTTTCAATCCTCTCCCAGCCAGTCAAAGGTGAGGAACCCCCACAGCACTGTAAACTCAGGTTGTCTTAAAAGTGATACATCTGAAGACACTGTCCAGGCCAAGCAGGAAAAAGCCAGAGCTTAGATGTTCTGGAGAGTACCCAGGTATAAAGCTGAGATAGGTTCTAATGCTGTCCAGAAAGCCAGACCACACAACTCATAAGTGTGAGGGATTTAGTGCCCCACAGGGCAAACATTGCTCAGCAAAAGAGAGGAGTGAGGAATGAGCCAGTAAATAAATTCCCTTCCTTTCTTGCTCTCAGCTCCTTGTTCCAAGTATCCGTGGTTTAAGGACATCTGTTAGAAAGGTGTCCATCATACAAAATCTTTGTTAGATTATCATGCAAAGCTTGGACCAGGTTAGCAAGACAACCACCATCGTTACTTGCATTCCTTCATTCCCTGAATCATTTCCCTTGTTTTCCTCACTCTTGCTGTCCTTAGATTGACTCTACCAATACAGCCTTAGCTAGAACTTTTGCCTCAACCTACTTTCTGTGGAAGGCAGGTTACACCAGCATTGCTTTGAGCCTTTCCAAGGATGGCATTGTTTGTGAGCAGTAGGTACAACAGGTATGGAATATTCAGAAGCTCATTTACCTGCAGCTTTAAAGCTACATCTTCCAGGTTGATCTATCAGTAGTAAAGCTGATGTTTTGATCTCCTTTTGTCCATCTTCTGTGTTTCTCCATTAACTGGTCTCAAACTCAGTAGGAAAAGTCATATAATTGACATCTCAAACCCCAACAGCATAGGCTGTTTCTCTCACTGCTCTTAACTTTTAAATACTACCTAAAACTCTTAATCTATGTAAAATCTACTTTATATTATACCCAACATTTCATGGAATATTTTATACTATACATGTATAATGTCTTTTATACATATACATCTATAATATAGACTTACATGAATTCATGATTATGTCTGAAACAGTATATGAATATAATAGGTGTGTGACTACTGCACTAATTCAATGTTTTCTCATTCCTGCAAAATGAAATTATTTTAATAAAATGACCTTTAATATGTTGGCAGCCATTTAAGAATCAAAATTTTTAAAAGTAAAATGGAGAAAACAGACAATAAACCACTTTAAAAAAAAAACCTCTGGAGCTGAAATCTTTAACTAGAAAATTGTAAGCAAATATTTGAAACTAAATTCTCTGAGGCATGATGTTTAATTAAAAAGGTAGAGCTTGTTAAAATAACTACAATTCAACATGGTTCCAGTCACTAAATTTTATCTTTGCAATTACAGTTTGTTTTCATTAGATGACAGAGGAGGGTCCAGATTCAAAGGATACAGAAAAGCAACAGAGCTTACAAACTGTGGTCCTATCACTGCTCTTTGTAATTAGATGTTCCTAGAAAAGGGAGTTTTGAGGAATGCACTGTGTGCTATTAAAGGTAACATAATTTTGTAGGATAGATCAAAGTAATCACATTTTCCATATGTGTGTTGCTGTTGCTATTGTTTTGTCATATACAGATGAATAATATTTCTCTACTTTCTCCTCCTCCAGAGTGATTTTACAAACACCCGACAGTGCAATAGATTAATAGAGGTGTCAAATTTATAGCAGGGTAGTTCTTGTTTTTAGGATTCAGTCTAATAATTATCTTAATAAGAAGAACTGCTGCTCTTATTTTTGTTTTGGATTTTTGAGACAGAGTTGCACTATTATTGCCCAGGCTAGAGTGCAATGGCACAATCTTGGCTCACTGCAACCTCCGCCTCCTGGGTTCAAGCAATTCTCCTGCCTCAGCCTCCCGAGTAGCTGGGATTACAGGCGCCAGCCATCATTCCTGGCTGATTTTTTTTTTTTTTTTTCAGTAGAGACAAGGTTTCACCATGTTGACTAGGCTGGTCTTGAACTGCTGACCTCAGGTCATCCACCTGCCTCAGCCTCCCAAACTGCTAGGAGTACAGGCGTGAGCCACTGAGTCCAGTGACAACTGCTGCTTTTAGAGCTATAACTATGCCAACCATTGACCTAAGCATGTGTGCATACACAAACACACATGCACACAAACACACATAATCCTCAGAACAAATATATGAGGCAGATACTATTGTTATCTACATTTTACAGACTAGGAAACTGAAGCACAAGTGAGCTAAGAGACTTCTCCAAGATTATAAAGTTGGCAAATGTAGGAGCTCAGATTCATATGGGTTGCTTTGCCTGTAGTGTCCTCGCTACTCATTTTCAGCTTAGAATCATTCTTTAATAATTTTTAAAATATCCTTAGAAACATGTCTCTGAATATTCTCAAGGCAAAAATGCCATTACATTCGCCATTAAATTTAAAATATTCTAAACTTTAAATAACTAAAAAACATTTAAGCCTTTCATATGGCATCTTCAGATTCCTCCCTTATGACATAACCCACTCCTAAAACCACCAACATGTATGTATCCTTTAACGCAGCAAATGTACTTGTAGGAATAGATCCTGAGGGGAAAAAAAATGATCTGTATCTTTCCATGATGCTAGTCAAAGCATTGTTTATAACAGAATAACCATTCCTGCCAGCAATCCCATTACTGAGTATATACCCAAAGGAATATAAATCATTCTATGGTACTTTGTAATGGCAGCCTGAACTAAGATAATAAAATTATAGTATTTTTTCTTTCGTTGTATACGAAAGTGTCATGATGTGTGTGCATGTACAACACACACGAATACAGAACAGAAAGTCCTAAAAGTAAATCCACTAAAATGTTTCGAATTGTTTATCCTCTGATGGATGCCTATAGGTTATTTTAATTTTCTTCCCAGAATGATTCAATATTTCCTAAACTTTTCATAACGTAAATATATTATCCTTGAAGTCAGAAAAACAGGGACTAAAAAGTGAAACTATTTATATTCATACTTATATAAACATATATATGCAGTTTCTAATGAAATATTAACTTGGCAATAGTATAAGCAAGTCTTTATGTCCCCAAAGTAATACATCACAGTAAATGATTCTGAAAGTACGTGTCAGAAAACCTATTAGTATTTCCTGCTCTGCTATTTGTTCATGTCTTCTCATTTAACCATAACTGAGGGAACTCTCAAACAGCCAGCTCATATTCCTATTACATAGGAATGTTTTACCTATGGTACAATAAATTGTCGCAAAACTATATCTGACAACAAACAATACAAAACGTCAAAAGGAGCTCATTTGTATGCTATTACTGTCATATCTGTGGCAGAAAGTTGATTTACTTGTACTCTTCACCTAATAGTGGATGATAATCTGTTTTTAATTTTTTTTCTAAACCCAACTATTATCTCTCTCCCATTCTATTAGTCACCCGCTTCAAATGTTTCAACTGTATCCCTAAATATATTTACTCTTTGAAAATATGTGGTATATTTTGCATGGTTGTGGGGTTTTTTTTAGTTTATAAAAAGGTATGCTGTATATCATGTTTTGTTCCTTTTCATTAATATTTCTGAGACATATCCATATTTTGTGATTGACTCATCGTATCCCATTGTGCCTGACTCTGCCACATTTTGCTTATCCACTTCCTTATTGATCAATTCCTAGGTTGCTTTCTAATTTCTATCCCCTAGGGAAACACCTGGAAGAGCAGAACCTAGTTAAAGTCCTGAGCCAGAGTTTCTGTGGGATGTTAACTCAGGAGTGGGATTGCAGTCTCATACACACCCGGTTATATCACAAATACTGCCAGACTTCATTCTAGAATGACTGTGCCAGTTTACATTGTAAACAAGAGTTACTAATTTAATTTTTAAAGTTGCAACTATTTTCTCATTTATGCGAGGCAGAAAAATGTATTTTTTCAAAACAAATTTGTTTGAAAATCGCTTTAATGTGTCTTCTGGGCTTAGCTAATAGCTAATAGACACACATAACTAGTCTGCAAAGGAAAGCTGGAGACAGAGAAGAGCTAAATTGGTCTGCCTGCTAGTGGTAAAGGCCTTTCCGTTTAGCAAGGGAAACCTTTGTGGATGTTGATGTTTTTAGAAAAAAAATCCATATTTTTAATATGGACGAAGACTATGCTATTTCAGAGAACTATTATTTGCTCTTGGCATGTGTTTGAATTGCTAACCTAGGAGAAAAGAAATAGAGGCAAGAATGAGGAAGTCTATGTTTTTCTTCTTTTATCACAGATCTAAAGCTGGCTAGACTTGAAATGCCAAAGCCCAGTAGAAAAATTCTGCTGAACCTCTAACTTGATTAGTGTGATTCCACATCGAATTGCACTGACTATGGAAATAAGCCTCTATGATTCTTGTATAACTATTGTGCCCAAGTGGTGGTGTTCTGTTGGAGATAGAAGCAGATCACTGGAAGCTTCTGTTTGGAACACAACAGTGAAGGGAGGTGTGGCCTTTTTGAAGAGACCATTTTGAAACAACCAAGTTGCAGGTAACAGAAATCCAATTGCGCTTAAATCACAGGTGTATACTGGCACACGTATGAGAAAAGTCAAGGGATGGACTATGCACAGCTGAATTAAGAACTCGGACACTGTTTCTATTTATCCATATTTTCCCATCTCAATGTTGGGCTACATGTGAGAAATGTAGCAAACAGCAGTGACAGCTTTAGTTTTTACATTATCTTACATTCCAGGTCCAATAGGAAAGAATGAGTTTTTCTCTTTGAAAAATTTTAGCAAGAGTCCTCATTGCATCTCATTGGATCTAGTTAGACCACATGTTCGTTCTTGAACCAACGATGTAACTAGGAGCCAATCAGAGTCTCTGCAAGTTTCTGAAGGAAAGAGTCAAATTCGTCAGTAATACCTGGGCTGAGAATAGGGAAGGAGTAATAATCTGAAATCTAAATCCAATCTGAGTATTGTGTGCACAAATGCCAAGGAAGCAACACAATAAGGGCTTTACACAACTTTATTTTCTCAGTAAAAGCTTGCTAGTTCTTGGGCTGGGCGCGGTGGCTGATGCCTGTAATCCCAGAACTTTGGGAGGCCGAGGCGGGTGGATCACCTGATGAGGTCAGGAGCTCCAGACCAGGCTGGCCAACATGGAGAAACCCTGTCTCTACTAAAATACAAAAATTAGGCGATCGTGGCCGGAAGGGGCTGGGGGGCCTGTAATCCCAGCTACTCAGGAGGCTGAGGTGGGAGAATCTCTTGAACCCAGGAGGTGGAAGTTGCAGTGAGCCGAGATCAGGCCACTGCACCCCAGCCTGGGGGACAGAGGGAGGCCTCGTCTCAGAAAAATAAGCTTGCCAGTTCTCGTGCTCCTTCATCATACGTGAAGAAACAAAACAGATATTCCAGGGAGCACCATACAGGTACTTAAAGACAAAGGTATCTATCTTATAAGTTGGATACATAGAAATATTATTATCTTGTACTAAACTTTTCATAAGGTAGTACATGTAACCTTGTGGAACATGAATATTCAGTAGCTTCTGTGGTACAAATTTTCATAAGGTAATTTATGAAAGAAATCTTTCTTGTACAAATTTTCAGAAGGTAATTTATGAAAAGCTACAAGAAGGTAGCTTGTTGTACAAATAATATCAGAAATATTATTTTCAGACTGTATGTCCATGAAAGATTTTTCTGCCTTAGAATGTTCATGCCTTAACACTCTGGCCTTTCTTCCTTTTCATCTTCAACATTATTTTACAGCTAGAGGATCCTGTATACACAAAAATTAACTGAGTTACTAAATAAAATTACGATTCTTTTCCATATGTTTTCCTAATGAAAGTACCATATTGTATATCTAGGTCATGAAAAGGTTAATAAATGTCCTAATTATCCTAATATTCCCATGTAAATTAGAAGTAACTGAAAGGAAATACCACTCATTCATCACACAAATCTGTAGCTAGGAAGTAATAGCTAGTCATTAGGAGCATCTCACATGTGTGATAAAATTATACTTTCTGCTTAGAGTAATGGAAAGATTTGCCTAAGGCCAAAAGAGAAACATACAGTCTCCTTCTGTTCCACCAAACAGTTTGCACATAAAAATATATTGCTTATTTGGTACTATTATAATCTAAACTGGGAAGGAAATCAAATGTGATATATTTTTCATTCCAAGTAGGAAGCATTTTTAGACAATATAGCCCAGAACATGTAAATTAAGGACTCTGGTTAACAAGCAGTTGTTTGGGTGACTATTTTTCTAATAAGTTTCTTAGGGGATCATCTAAATGAAATCAGAGTTTGCACAATGCTTTTTGAAAAATGTTTTACTGCTACAGAATAGTAGATATCAGACTCTGTACTGTGTCTTCTTGAAGACTGATATAATTAATCTCTATTCATAAATGTCTCTGCATAACATGGTTCCTTACTACACTAAAGAGTTAGCATATAAGATCATTCCTGATGTTCAGTCTGGGAGCAAGGTTTTAAGGAAAGAAATAAAATGAATCACTGATTGAATCCTTATTAGGTGTCCAGCATGCTGGTAGGGACCTTGCAGGTAGTATATCACAGTAGGTATAATGAATCCCTGTTTTGCAAGTGAGGAAACTAAACTTCAGACAGTGAACACCAAAGTAGAGTACACTCATTTCATTGTGCATAAATTGATTAAATATGTGGCTTAATCAGTCAATGTCACTCTGTGGTGGGTGATAGGGGAAAGAGGCTGAAAATTAAATTGCATTTAGCACATAATAATGTGTCAGACATGATACAAGATGATTTACATGTAAGACCTCTTTAAATATCCAACTGTGCAGGGTTTTAAATAAGATAATGGAGGTAATATATTAGCAAAATAACTGGCACATAAGAAGCTTTCAATATGTGTTTATTATTTTACTATTTTTATTTACATCTTCCAGGTAGGGAAACAGGTTTACAAAAGTTTCATAAATTGTCTGGGGTTACAGAAAGCCATTAAGTAGAAGAATTTGTGTATATGACTCCACAGACCACATTATTCCAACTGCACTATATCGAAATTTTAAGTATAAAAGATTTGGTACAGTAGACTGAAAAATGGCTGTTATTCTAGCATGTGCTTATAGCTAGGATATATTGAAAATTTACTTTATACCAGGAACTACCATGTACTTCACAAACACTGTCATATTTAAGCCTCACTAATATTGAGTTTGCAAATGAAGAAAGCAAGGCAGAGAAAAGGGGAGGGACTTGTCCAAGGTCACAAAATAAGGAGGTATGATTGGGAAGACTCTTTCATTACAGAGACCATGCCTTTAATCCTACACTACATTGTGCTAAAAACATCAACTTCCAGCTCAGGATTTATGTCTGAAGTGTAATAATAGACTCTTATCTTTACACTTTCCACTATACCTTAACATTTAGTGGTCCATAAAATAAAATATGAGCTTAATATATGGATCATCTGACTAAAATCATCAGACAACGAAGAGATGCTTCGGATACCTCAGTCATAAACCCAGTAACAATTCATTATCATTCACTTATAACATTGAAGAACACCTTATCAATTAAAACATGATCCTTTTAATTTGATTATTTTAGTAAGTATCATGCTGTCTGGAATGATATGGCTACATAGTCCTTTAACATTTTTATTTATGATTCACTTCACAAAGACTTAAAATGGGCATAGATCTTGTGGTATCTACTTCAGGAGAGCATTTTACATAATTGTAAAGATAAAAACAGAAGGAAAGTGCCATCATTAAGTTACAGATAAACAGAGAGAAAATAATAGAGTACATGATTCCATATCTCTTACACATTGGCTCATGTAACCTTGTGGAACACGAATATTCAGTAGCTTCTGTGGTTTTTAATGAACATAGAAGTTAGTATGGTGTTATACAGATAGTACTGTATTAACAAGTAGAAAGTTTGAGTCTAGTCCTAGCTTTTGTTCTTATAGATGAAGCTGTGTGATCTTCACTTCTTGGAATATTAACTTTTTCATTTGAAAATTAAAGGCCATGATGTCTGTCTTCCTCATAGGTTTAGTTTGAAAATCAATTGGATTAAGTATGTTAAAGTATATGGATATAAGGAACTATTTTCAGAATCAGAGGAAAAGAATAAAGTGAAAGTTCAGAATAGTTGAAGCAAGACATGGAAAACTGGAAAAAAAAAATAGGTTTAGACATAACTTGAAGCTCTGTTTATCTGTGGAGAATAAATACGTGCATGACCCCAAGAAATAGTCTCTTTCATATTTCTGAGACCCACCACAGGAATAAAATTCTCTGACCCAAGCAAATAGTTGTCTAAAGTTGTAGAAACTAAAACTTGTGAAAGAGTATTTAACTATCAATAACCCAAACCGAAGTACCCTAGAAGACCTTTATAAAAATTCCAGTTATGGAGATAAAACCCTCTGATACTCAATAGACAATTTTAATCATCTCCCTCCACTAAAGAAGGCAAAAAAAATGTGACTGTTCTCTATAATTAGTGGTCAAATGCTTAAGAAGAAACATGAGACATGTATAACCCCAAAGTAAACCCTGAAAATATTTACTATTACTCTAGTGATCTAACATATATCCACAAATCTCTTGATGCTTCTCCCTCCAGTAGGTAAAGCTTAACTTCCCTATTCTTGAGGAAGATCTGGACTTTGTGACTCACTTCTGATGAACCAAACATGGGGAGAGAAAGATAAAAACTTTATAGCAGAGAAGCCTGACAAAAAACTACCTTAGCCAAATGATAAGGATTGGTCATATGTATTGATATCCTCTAGCCCTTGATATAATGGAATGAGAAGGGCATATTGCTTATCTGGAATTCCTTCCCCAAGTTTAGAGTCTCAGTTTAATCACGAAAAAGCATCGTACAAACCCAAGTTAATGGGCATTTTTAAAAACATCTGACCAATAATCTTTAAAAGTATCAAGACATAAATTAGAATGAAAGATTGAAGAACTGCCACAGAGTGGTAGAAATAAGGGCATATAACAATGTGAAATCCTTCATTAGAAAAGAAAAAATAATAATGGAAAAGTTGAAGAATTCTGAATGAAGTTTTCATTTAGTTAACAGCATTATACCAGTGTTAATTATTAGTTTTGATCATCATACCATGTTTATGTAAGATATTAACGTTAGGGGAAGCTGGATGAGTGGTAGATGAAGGCTATCTGTGCTATATGTGCAACTCTTCTGTAAGTCAAAAATCATTTTAAAACACAAAGTAAAAAATATGAAATAGCAAAATTAGACATAGTGGATGTTGATATTGCAGCACACTGCTTATAATCTGCAAAAATGTGGATTTCCCAATTCTCGGCTTCTAAATAGAATAAACTAAGTGTCAGCCAGCTGCTTCCCGTAAAATTCTGATTTCCAAGACAAAGAGTAGTAAAATAAGATTTGTTAAGCCTACTCAATTTTTCACTTCAAACTCAACAATTATTTTAAATCATAACTCTTCCTAAAGTAAAAACTGAGGTTGCAAAAAAGAGGCAAGGAACAATGTGCTCATAAAGTTCTTATCATAAAGGAGGAATATTAGTAACAGGAAAGAATTCCTCTAACCACAGCCATAATTTTCAACTCTATTGCAAAAAAAATTTTCTATTTAAGACACTAAAAAGATGAAACTGGGGTAAGAAATGAATAGTGTTACTAATAAACTACACATAAGGGACTGAGTACCATATGAAGAATAAATAACGTTGGAACTCTAAAACCATATCAAACCAAAAATTCTACTTCAAAGGGAATCAAAAGTTCAGGATACAATTTGAAGGATATTGCAAGCATTTGAAAAGGCAACGATATCTGAGTTGATATTAAAATGCTTTTTGACCAAGTTGCTTATATTTTAAAATGTCATTTCTTTTAGAAAAATTGATGGTTTACAAAGAAAAGGAAAGAAAATTCCAGTTGCACTGTAACAATGTGAGACTATTATGATGTATCCCTCCCAGTGATTGAAACTAAAATTACTGGGGAAAAAATACAAAAAACACAACTATTGGAGAATTCTATAAAATACACAAAAGCAGGCAGAATATGAAAGCAGTCAGAAGTTAAAGGAGTAAGTGCATGATGAAGTAGCTCCTAGACATTTTTTCTCTCATGGATTTGCCCCAAGGGTAGGTTTCAGCAGTTGAGTGGCTAAAAGGCCAATAGAACACACATGATTCTATGCAAAGGCCCAGGAAAAGATGACACAGAATATGTTGGGGTATCCCTCGAAAGGAGAAAGCTGGAGAGAGGATCCCCTAATTTTCTGTATGAATCTGCAAAAATCTCAGCCTAATTGTATGATATATATGCATGGGATAGACCCAATGAGCATAGAAAAGTCTAAAGGAATGCAAAATGAGATTTTGATAACTACCTACAGAAGCTTATATAGAGCTTATGCTCTGTTCATATATTTTCCATTTGATTTCCTGCTAAATCAAAAACATCTCCATTACAGTATAATAGGACTCAGGGTCTACACAACATATGAATTCCAAAATTGCTTGGCATACAAAGAATCAGAAAACTGTGACCAATAACCAAAAGAAAAGACAATCAACAAATCAACATCACACATCAGAGGTAACCCAGATGTTTAAACTGTCAAAAGGAGACTATAAAGCAGCTACTAAAACTTTCTTCATAAGGTAAAAGGAAATATATGGCAAATAAATGAAAATATAATTATTCTTAGCACAGAGAGAGAAACAATGAAAATAACCAACAAGAAATTTTAAGCCTTAAAAAAATGCAATATTTTAAATAAGAAGCTCACTGAATAAGCTCAATTGCAGAAGACAGATAACAGAGGAAGTGAAGATAAAAAAGATCAACAAAAACTATTCAATTAAAAATATAGAGAAGAAACAATAAAACATAATGAGCAGAGTCTCAGGTATCTGTGAGAAAATATAAGATAAGAATCGAACACGCATGTCTTTGGAGTTTCAGAAAGAGAAAAATACTTGAAAATATGATAAAGGTTTTTCAAATTCAGTGAAACACATCCACTTATAGATTTGAGAAATCAAGTGAGCCACAAAAAAGGTAAACACAAAGACAACCACACCTAGACATACATAAATCAAATTGCTGATAAAATAAACCTTTTGAAAGCTGCTACAGAAAAATGGAACATAACGTATTAGGGAACAATCATTTTAGTGAGTGTTGATTTTTCATCAAAATCCATGGAGGCCAGAAATATAGATATTCTCTGATGAAGGGAAACTGAAAGAAATCATCATTAACAAATATGCTCTAAAATAAATGCGAAGGGAGGTTCATAAGCTCAAAATAACTACTTCTAGAGGGAAACTTGAAGTTTCAGGAATAAAGCAAGTTCAACAGAAATATTGAACAGCTAAGTAAAAATAAAAGACAATTCTTTTTCCTCTTAAGTTGCTTAATACAGTTTTAAAATGTAGGTTTTATTATTATATAAAATGTGATGAGATGAAAATATCAGATGACCGCTATTGAAAAAATAGTTTGGTCACAGTTCTCAAGAGAAGAGGGCACCTCAGCTACAAAGAGACATATGGGGAAGTACCAGAGTTAGTCAGGATGTAGGAGAGACTGGAAAACATGGGCAGGAGCCTATGTTTTGGTTTTCATGGGAAGGAAGGAGCAAGGCACAGTAAGCAGGCCAAGCAGGTTTAGGATTGGTTGATTTGAATAACTTCAGTGAGCTCTGAAGTATAGGGATGTCCCTAGTTGTCTGGTACCTGGTCCTGGGATGATTCGGGTAGGGAAAGAGTGGCCAGAGTATGAAAACCCTGTGAAAGGCCAATAAAGGAAGTGATGGGGGCATGGGCTTCTCTTGGGTTGGTTTGCATATGAAAAGTGCACTCACAGGCAAGTTGTTTACTACCTTACTACTGAAACTACAAACATTGTTGATGGAAACTAAAGAAGGATCAAATACATGGAGAGAAATACTATGTTCATAGACTGAAAAACTGAATGTCATTAAGATCATAATTCTCCTCAAACTGATCTACCTGTTAAATGCAATTCCAATATTGTACCAATTTGATAAGCTGATTCTACAACACGTGAACATGCAAAGGAACTAGAATAATAAAAGCAATTTAAGAAAAAAAAGTTTGGATTTATTATGAAGACATCGTAATCAATAGAGTTTAGTATTAGTGAAAAGATAGGCATATAAATCAATGAAGTGAAATAGATAGTCTAGAAGTATACCCACACATGTAATTTCAGCTGATTTTTAACAGTGCTCAGGCAATTCAACGGAAAAAGGAGCATCTTTTCCACATATGGTGTTATGCTGATAGAGTATCTGTAAGGGGAAAAAAATAAGTCTAAGTCCTTACTTCACACCATATATAGACATAAAGTGAAAGCAAACCACAGATCTAAAAAATGAAACTATAAAACTAGAGGAAAACAGAAATAAGTCTTTGCAATTTGGTAATAGGCAAATGTTTCTTAACTAGAAAACAAACAAAAAATACACAATATGAAAAAAAAACCCTGATTAATTGAATGTTACCAAATTAAGATAATTTTACTTAGGAAAACACCACAAACAGGAAGAAAATGTCTTCAAAGCACGTATCAGACAAAAGGCTTGTCTCCAAAAATATAAGACTCTTTCAACTCAGTGATAAAAAGATAACCCAATAAAAAATGGAGAAAATATTTGAAGAGATATTTTACAAAAGTATGTATGCAAATGCATAAGCATATGAAAAGATGCTCAAAATCATAAATCACAAAGGATATGTAAATCTAAAATCACAATGAGTTGCCTCTGGATAAGAAGACCATAAAAAATAGTAATAATAAAATATGACAGTACCAAGCGTTGGTGAGAATGCAAAACAACTATCACTCTCATAGATTACAGAAAGAATGCCAAATGGTACAGCCACTCTAGATAATAGTTTTGGGATTATTATGAAGTTAAACATGTATTTGTCATATGACCCAGTCATCCACTCCTGCATATTAGAAATGCAAGTTTATGTATCATCATAGACTTGCACATGTATGTTCATTGTGGCTTCATCGGTAATTGTTCAAAACTGAAAACAAACCAAATATGCATTAACAGGTGAATAGAGAAACAAATTGTGGCATATTCATACAATGGAATACCACTCAGCAAGAAAAGGGAAAAAACTGTAGATACACACAACAACATGGATAAATCTCAAAATCATTATAATGAATGTAAAGAAGCCTGTCAAAAAAGGATGTATAATATATGATGCTGTTTCTATAAAATTCGCAAAACTAATCTACAGTTACCAATCTACTAGTGATTGCCTGAGGATGGGGATGGAGAAGAGAATGGTTGATAAAGGGAGACCGGGAAACTTTGTGGATTGATAAAAATGTTTACTATTCTGATTATGGTGATTGTTTCAAAGCCTTATGCATATGTCAAAACCGATCAAATTGGGTATTTTAAATATGAATACAGTATAATATTTCAAGTATATCTCAATAAAGTTATAAAACCACATAAAGGATGAAAGGGAAAATTATTTATGTCTCTTTGAAAGTGTCACGCAGTAATATTTATTGTGTTGCCTTCCAGAAATCTGACATCTCAGTATAGCATAACAACTTGTAACTTTAAACAACTGCAGGAGGATGAGAACACTTTCCTTTGGTAAGCAGAGGTAGTTAAAAGGATAGAAAACACTTGTGTGCCTTGCTTTGCCTATCGGTATTCCATACAATTCCACGCCTAGAAATGTACTATTTCCTTCCTTGATACTTACAAACATGGACGTGCTGAGCTATATTAACACACTGCCCTGTATGACTAACACTGTCATAGTAACAACTGCCACCAAAATTAGTTAGACTTGTGCTTCACAATTACCAATATTTTTTTCACATAACAATTCTTGAAATTACCAATATAAATCCATTTTCTTTAACAACAGTAAATGATTCAGGACTGTCATCTCTGTGTCAACAGATTTTCTCCAGTTTGATTTTCCTGTTTTTCTATGACTCTTTTAACACAATACTGCTTCTTTTTTCCTCCCTGCACTGAAGTTATATTAATTGGTGCTGAAAGCCAGTAAGTTATTACACGAACTGTCTAGTGTCAACTCAGCTCCTTGTTTTGAAGCTCTACTTAATTTTGGGATGGTGGAAACATTTATCTTAAGCCACTAATAAAAACTGTACAGAAACTGAACGGATCATTTGTCTATAAGAGTATCATTTTTGAGGAGACAAGTTTAGTTAATTAGTTAATTACTTGGTATGAAAGATAAAAGTCACTTCTGCTTTTATGGTATTTACTCTGGTAATAAACAGAAAGTTTCTGTACTTAATGTTTATTCACTTTCTGGCAGCTTTCCTAAGTACCAAAACATAGTTGCATTTAAAGTGCCAAAGACTTACTGGCAGTAAAAGTCCAATACTTCCAGTAACGATCTTATAAAACTTGGTATTTGGAGTAGTTACATATCACTGGAGATGACTCTCATGGCTTTAGAGCTAGAGTAGCTACAGATATTACTCCATCCAGCCACTAGATTTCTCGGGTGTGTTAACTGCAGCCCAGGTAGCTAGCAACTTATCTCAATCGACAAACTGAGTCATTTATTCTTCTCTTCATTTAATTGTATAACTTCTTACTCCATCACTTGATCTAATAATTTATTAAAGAAATAAATTCTGTAATACTACCAAAGAGCAAAGTAAGTAACTAATTTTAAGATATGATATTTGTACTTTGACTACCCCAAGAAATAGAGGTATGTAATGACAGATTGAAAAATAATCGTACTCTCTCTATAACTATCCTCCAATCCAATATTATAAGTAAATTACTGTTTCCACTTTCTCTAATCTTACCCAAATATACTCAGGATTTTAGTATCTTCAAGCTCCTGAATAAATAAAGGTCAACTTACTCATACATTATACATTCCCCATTTTCTTGTTCAAGAAAACTCTAAGTACAAGACAAGAACATTTCCTGCTTGAACGTGGTAGATTCTAATTTTAAGTTTTATTAGGTTGGTGCAAAAGTAATCACGGGTTTTGCAATCATCTTTAGTGTTTTTTGCCATGATTACTTTTGCACCAACTTAATACAAAGCTTGTAGTCACTTCTGTGTGGAGAGTAAATTGTAGATGTGGCATGAGTAGATATAAAGATGTAAGATAGGTGTCTACTGCCTTCATGTGTTGTGAAGTGGAATAGGCTGATAGCAAAGAGGTAAACATATCTGGATGGTATTCTGAATGTCAAGTTGACAGTCTGCTCATGCATAGTAACGAAATGAGAGAAATTATGATGGCTTCTAGGTTTGCATCTTAGATGGCTGAATGGATGATGGCATAATTGAATTAAATGTATAATATGGGGAAAGGTATAAATAGGTGGATATGGAGGATACCATTATAATTAATTTAATTATGGAAATAAATTCAAGGTACAAACTGAATGAAAAGAAGTCAAGTAGGTAGAAAAGTTCAGTGTTGAAAGTAAAAGTGTGAGAGTAATCAGCATGTAAATGGTATTTACACACACATAGAACAAGATCACCTAGGGAGAGAATATAGGTAGAACTGTTAACATTCCAAAATTTAGAGTTTGGGTGTAAGAGGAATCAGCAGTGAGACTGAGGAGGGGCAGCTGGCAAAGTTGAAGGCAACTTTTGGATTTTGAGGGGGATTTTTTTTTTGAGACTCTATCTGTCAGAGCAGTTTTAGGTTCACAGCAAAATTGAGTGGAAAGTAGAGTGTTCTCGTATACTCCCTGACTCCACATGTGCACAGCTTCTCCTATTATCAACATCGCCCATCAGAGTGGGCATTTGTTATAACTGACGAACTTACATTGACATGTCATTATCACTCAACGTCCATAGTTTATATTAGGGTTCACTGTAGTTGTTGTTCATTCTGTGGGTTTCAATAAAAGTATGATGACATATATGCACCATTATAGAATCATACAGAATAGTTTCATTGCCCTAATAGTGTGGACTAATCTTTTGTTTATAACATTTTCTCTCTTATCAGCACCAGTATTACTCTTCCTTATGTTTGTAATAATTATGGCATGGTTTTCAGTTACTTGTGGGTGTAACCAAGAACCAGTGCCCTGAATCTAGTTTGCAATTACTGTCGGTTTGTCATAGATGGCTCTTATTATTTTGAGCTTTTGCTCATTCAATATGAATGGAACACTTATACACTGTTGTTGGGCGTGCAAATTAGTTCAAACATTGTAGAAAACAGTGTGGTGATTCCTCAAAGTCCTAAAAACAGAACTACCATTCAACCCAGAATCCCATTACTAGGTACATATTCACAGGAATGTAAATTGTTCTATCATAAATTGTTCTATCATAAAGACCCTGTATATGTTTATTGCAGCACTAATCACAATAGCAAAGATGTGAAATCAACGTAGATGCCCACCAATGATAGACTTGAGGAAGAAAATGTGGTACATATATACCATGGAATACGATACAGCCATAAAAAAGAATGCAATCATGTCCTCTGCAGAAACATGTATGGGGCTGGAGGCCATTATCCTTAGCAAACTAACTCAGAAACAGAAAAGCAAATACCACATGTTCTCACTTACAAGTGGGAGTTACCTCATGAGAACACATGGACACACAGAGGTGAACAACAGATAAGGGGCCTATCGAATGGTGGATGGTGGGAGGAGAGAGGGGATCAGGAAAAATAACTTATGAGTTCTATGCTTAATACCTGGGTGATGAAATACTTTGTACACCCAACCCCTGTGACATGCAATTCACCTATACAGCAAACCTGCACATGTGCCTCTGAACTTAAAGTTAAAAAGAAAAGCGAGCAAAAGGAACTCTTGCTTTATCTCAGGTTTGCCCAGAAATTTGCTAATGGTAAATATTCATTTCCAGAAAAATAAAGGAAAGATTTGGGAGGTACAGAATGAGTCATTAAGTGGTTTGGGATTATGATTTTCAGTGATGATCAATCAGTGTGGAGCCATGACTTTGAACTCAGTGGATGAGGTAAGCACCATGCTATTTGTTCTTAGCTCACAATGGTTTAACAGTTCACTTTTGTAGTCCTTAGGATTTTGCTGGAAGTCATAGACCCGCTTTGTTATTCTTCACTCCTGCAGTTTAGAGTGAAAAGCCAACCAAAATTTAAAATTTGCCACTATGTATCAGCAATGTGAGAGAAAAGATTAAATAAAATCCTCCAAGTTTATTTTCCTGTCAATAAGTCTCTTGGTCAGATTCAGCAGTCTAATTAGTTTCCTCTCGAATTATTTTCTCATTCCTCTCCTTCTCCTTCTTGTATTTTTGGCCTCTTCTACCCCTGCCTCCTCTTCTTCCTTTAACATTAGCCTAATTAATAAGCAATTTGAAAATTTGAGATTAGTGTTTTTCTTTAAAAATCTGATAAAATTTCCATCTTTGAAACTTTCTCCAAAATCATATACCTAAGGTTGGGTATATTATACTCAAATATTTATATTGAAGAATCAAAGTAAAATTGTATTATATTAATAATTAAACTTAGTGTTAACGTTTTTCAGTGGAAAAGTTGTTTAGTGCTTTTTGATGGCTTTTGGCTACTTCTAGCCAACTTGATTTTTAAAAAAATGTGAGTTATATGCAGAGAACAATCACAAAAGTTATAAAAATGCATATAAATGAGTTATAAAAATAAGTTATCTTTATAGACTAATGACCTAAAACATTCTTAGCATTAGAGGCAAAAAGCAAAAGACTTAAAATGAAAATACAGCTTTAAACCAAAGTATTCTGATAGACAATTACAGAAGTTCTTAAATGTCATTATTTATATTCAGTTTCTTGACCTTAATTACAGCCGCCTCATGGGGTGGCAGCAGAGTATTGAGACCACACTTTTTACAACAGAAAAACAATACTGGGATTGACTTTTGGAGGGGGACAAAAAATACTTTATTGCTCATCTAAAAGACAACTAATTGATTTTTTTTTAATATTTCCAAATTGTTGGCCAGAGAACTATTCACATTATTCTCCATGGTGTAAAGAAATGTTCTGTTCCCAATGCCAAAGAAATTTGAATAAAACTGCTTTTTTTTCTTTTTCTTTTGTCCTATGAATAATTATACCCATTTGCTCTTGCCTATTCTATTTTCCCCTACTTTATAAGACTGAGTGCTTTATATGTTTGACGTAGAAATTGTGACAGAATTTTAAGGACATGAAAGTTAATACTGGATTTTATATTTCTCTTTGACCTTCCTAATTTATCAATGTAAATATGGTCCACTGCTAAAACAAGTGGAGTCTTGTTGTTACAAATCTTATCAAAGATAATTGCATTTAAAATAAATTCAATTCAAGATATCTTTTTACCAGAATATTCTCTACAGGTACGTCAGGAATTGAGATACATGAGATCCTAAGTGTCAAAGCACTTGCATTCTAGTTAGGGATAAAGATAGTTAAAGATTAAACAAACACAAAATGTTATTTCTGATTGTGACACTTACCAGGAAAGAAACAAATAAGGTTACGGGAGTAACCAATACATGTTACCAGATGGGGAAATCAAGAAAGGCACTTTGGGGAGTAATAGCTTAGTGTTATTAAAGGAAAGTGGAATGCATTATGAAAATATCTTGGAGAAGCATGGTCTAGGCAAGGGAAGAACAAATGCCAAGTTAAGAGCCAGTAATGAGCTTGGCATGTTTGACAAACAACAAGGTGACTAAATTGTCAAACCACTGTGACCAAGAAAGATAATGGTAAAAAATGAGATCAGAGAGTTAGGTAAGGACCTGATTACATAGAGCATTGAGGACAATATTAGAGAATTTAGAGTTTGTTCAATTTGTGGTATGAAACCATTGCACCAGTGCTTGTGTTTTGATCAGGGGAAGAGCATGATTTGCTTTATGTTTTAAATAGATCATTCTAACTTCTGTGTGGAAAATAGACTATGGGCAGAGTGGGAAATAAGGAAACCAAACAGTAAATTCATTGCAGTATCCTAGACAAAATATCATGGGTTGGATTAGGAGGGTAACAGGCAGGGATGGTGAGAAGCAGCTCCAAGATAAAATGTGGAAATTAGTGCTGGTATGATTTTCTTATTAATTGCAAGTGGGATATGCAATAGAATGAGAAGAATCAAGTGTGATTCTGGGTGTTTGGCTTGGTAAAATAAATGAAAAGAAGATTGTGTTAAAATAAATAAGAAAATATTTCTCTCAAAAGTAAAACCTTGTCGTTGAAGTAAGTTTGGTCAACATTAGCTAATAATCAAGTTGTTTGGGATATGTATGTAGTCAGTGCACATTTTTGAGCACCTAAAGTGACAGCTCAAGTACTATGTGAGGCACTTGACAGACAGAGATAAAGAATAACTTATTTCCATTCATACATAATTCATAAGTTATTTTAAGAGTATCATATATTTCAGAAGACTGAGATCCCTAGCTCTGGTTTACATTTTAAAAAAAGCAGAAACAAAATCAATGTAACTTCAGTCTTCTAACTAACTTAAATTGTTTTAGCTGACCACATATTTTCTGGACTTCTCTCCCAAGAGCAACAGCACAGAATGTTATTTGGCTTTGAATAGAAATCCAGCCTAAACATATTTATGAACTTTTCTTTTTTATGGTTTATTGACATAAATTATGGATTTGTGTACTCCAATGCCTAATTCCCAACCTGGTATGAAGAAATGGGAAATAATGAAAACAGAAAGTTGTCTATACTGTGTTCTATCTCTATCACTCAGCATTAGATGGGAGGGAGATACTCTATGTAGAATGGAGAAGCAGCTTATACCAGAGAACAACAGTAATCGGACAAGATGTATGTCCAATAGCAAAACAAAACTGTGTCACTGAAAAAAATATTCCACCAAGTGGATTTCGGTCTGTCTTCACTAAAAGAAAAGGGCCAGATTTCTAGAAATGCAAATTCAACCCTGATGTTGCAAACAAGTGACCCTTTGGTTAAATACAGCCTAAAGACATGTTCTCTTTACCTACCAAATGTTTTTTCTTTTTAATGATTTTTTTAATTGGTTGCCAACACTTGAGAATTTTAAAATTTTACATTTTTCTTTTGAAAATCAAAAAAATCTGGCAACATGGGAAATTAGATCTATATTCTTGTAAAGCAGCTGGCTGGAGCTGAATACATGCCATGACTATAAACTTAGCAGTTTGCCACATTCCCGGATACTCACTGTTTAAATGTCCCAAATGCCTTCATGTTGTCCTTAGAATAAAATTCAGACTAACGCAAGGTTCTGTCTGGTTTTTAGAGCTGGGAATATTCTATCAATAAATATAATTTACGTGACTTTAGTATTCATTTTTAGTAAATGGTACTTTGTGAACCTAACCTAGAATGGTTACTGTGTAATTTACTGTTGCTATAAAAAATTAGAGACCTTTATATAATGCCTATGTATTGTAAGTTTTTGTTTGGTATATTTTAAACAAATTTAGAGATCTGCTTTTATTGGTACTGTAAGGGAAATTTTCATCTTATTTTAAATTATATAATCTAGGGTATATCAATACTGTTATTAGAAATAATTTTTGAGTTATCTAACAAGCTGTTTATTTTTAATAAAAAGAAATTCTTCATATGGGAGACTGTAAATTCTTGGAATCGAAATTATCTAACTCCTCAAAGACAGTTATAATCTATTCTTTAATACTGCTGTTGATTTTAACATAGTTTCAAATTAGAGCATAGTATTTCAAGTATTGGCTGAAATTTCAACCATGTGACTTCCACTAAAGACAATTAATGAAATAGATACTTCCCAAAATAATTCCTTGGAAATTTTCTAGGCTTGTATGGGTGCCAGAAAGTGCAAGAAGTTGAGGATCTGGTAATATCTTGCTTTTCTTCATCTTTTTGTCAAAGTAGGAGCTCTAGCAAAGGAGGCATTTTTTTTCCAAGGGTGAGAGGTCATCATTCAGTGGAAGTAATGAAAGTGTATAATAATTACAGCCTCGTGATTAGTTGCCTTTCCATCTGTCTGCCTCTTCCACATATCTATACAAAGCTAAAGAAACAAAGTTCTCTTGAGTAGTTAAAGTGCAGAAAAAAAATTAAGATCCCAAATGGCAGAGCCCCACTCATTTATTACATTTCAGTTAATGCCCTCTATGTATAAAGACTTGGGATTATGCATTTAGAGTTTATACATTTCTCTTAGTGTGTTTACAAGGAATTATTTTGGGAAATATCTATTCATTTATTGTCTTTTCTGGAAGTCACATGGTTGAAATTTCAGCCGATACCTGAAATGCTATGCCCTAATTTGAAACTATTTTAAAATCAACAATAGTATTAAAGAACAGATTATAATTATACTTGGGGAATTAGATAATTTCCACTTCAATAATTTACTGTCTCCCATACAAAAAAAAATTGTTTTTATTAAAAATAAATATTTAATAGCTTCTTAGATAAATGTTCACATTTTGTTTGCTACCCCACCACAGTAGCAATAATAGTCATTACAGATTTTTATACTGCTCTTCTGATATATAATCACTGAATGATAACTTTTATTCATCTTTAAAGTGAGAACAAATAACTCCCAGTTATCATATAGGATTATTGTGATAGTCAAATGAAAAGATGCAGGCAAAAGCATTTTTTAAACTACCCAGTTAGGAAAACATTATTACTCTGTCTTTATCAAGCATTGATTTTCAAAAATGCTTTAGAATAATAATCAAGCAGCCAATATAAACATTGTTTACCCAATGATTATTTAATTTATTTTATTTTCAAAAAAAATCTAGTTGAATTATTCTTTAAAAAGCAATCATCTGGAAGGCAGGAGAAAAATGTCCTTTGAACACTATGTTCCAAAGCACAGCACTTCTAATGATAATGCTTTTCCCATAATAAATGTCCTTGGCTGCTGTGTATTTACAACCAATGGCAGAATGCCTGAAATTCTTCTCCATATGATATACAGTTGATGCAAATATCTTTCTCTTACTTATTCCTGATTTTTATGCATTCCAATGAGATACAGTTATATAATTTTCCATATCAAGGGTGAATTAAAGACAAACTCTTACACAACTTTCCTTTGTAATCTGGAATGTGTGTGTGCATATATATACACACATATTTTTTTGATATATATTTGAGACATATATCCTGTAATAATATATACAGACACATAATTTTTCTAGGCCTTTACAGTATTTATCTAGACTCTGTGTGGTATTTCATATCTATGTCATAAATTATATATATATAGATATATAAGGGTGTATGTATAGATATAATATGGTACATATAAAAATTATTTTGTGACTTCTGATGATATATGCAAAAGATCTAGAGAAATTATCAAGCAGGGTTCATGTAAGGCCAAGTCTTTTACAGGTGATATATCAATTGCACCAGAAATTCCAGTTGAAGTTGCATTTTTCATCAAAACTCCCAACATAAATGGAACCTCATGCAGTGGTAATGCAAAGATGTGGATACAAAATACGTAGAATCCTTTAACAGTTCTGTCATTAACATGCTCTGTGGATGACAGTAAATCACTTTAAACCTTTGGTCCTTTCCATATTTCCCATGATAAGTGTATTAGTCTGTTTTCATACTGCTATAAAGAGCTTTCTGAGACTGGGTAATTTACACAGGAAAGAGGTTTAATTGACTTACAGTTCAGCATGACTGGGGAGGCCTCAGGAAACTTACCATCATGGTGGAAGACGAAGGGGAAGCAAGGCATCTTCTTCACAACTTCTTCACAAAGCAACAGGAAGAAGTACTCAGTGAAGGAGAAAGAGCCCCTGATAAAACTATCAGACCTCATGGGAATGCACTCTCTATCATGAAAATAGCATGGTGGATACCACCCCCATGATTCAATCACCTCCACCTGGTCTCTCCCTTGACACAGGGGCATTATGGGGATTATGACGATTACAATTCAAGATGAGATTTTTGGTGGAGATACAGCCAAACCATATGAATGAGAATGGAAGGTTTGGACCTGAAGATGATCTCTAAACTTTTACATTTTATAATATTGATCAGATGATCTTGAAGTTCCTCTAGTTCTTAGTTGAAGTATTTATAATCTTTTTAAGTCTCAAGATATTCAGCAACAGTTTACCTGTTGTAAAATTTGTCTTTCAATTAGTTTGTAGCTTTAGGACATCTTGAAGTCTACAGAATTTTTCTGTAATCCGTGGGTGGACTATAAGGTGTCTGTAAATTCCCTGACATTACATTTCAAATATTGTACAGATGTGCTTTATTTTCTTCTTGAGGGGAGGTTTTAGAGATTTTGTCAGATTTTCACTAGTGTGTGTAGGCAAAGAGATTTAAGTTATATGTCTCTAAACTGCCCCAGTGTAGGAGTTTAATAGTAGTGGCACTGTCTATAAATGATATCATGACCATGTACGTATTCTGGTTGGTGCAAAAGTAATTGCAGTTTTGGGCCACGAGTTTTAAATCGTTATAACTAGGCTCAAACACATCTTTATTAATAAAAATAGGAATCATTACAATCCACACATATTTGCTGACAAGATATAAGTTTGTTTACTCCTGTAGCATAAAAATATATGCTTTGTGATTTGATGAACTCTTGGAAAGCATTTTCTACATCCTGCTGGTTGTGGAAGCATTTTCCCTGCAAAAAGTTGTCAAAGTGTTTGAAGAAGTGGTAGTCAGTTGATGAGAGGTCAGGTGAATATGATTGATGAGGCAAAACTTCGTAGCCCAATTCACTCAACTTTTGAAGTGTTGGTTGTGCGATGTGTAGTCAGGCATTGTTGTGGAGAATAATTGGGCCCTTTCTGTTGACCAATGCTTGCTGTAGGCATTGCAGTTTTTGGTGCATCTCATTGATTTGCTAAGCATACTTCTCAGATGTAATGGTTTCACCAGGATTCAGAAAGCTGTAGTGGATCAGGCCAGCAGCAGACCACCAAACAGTGACCATGACCTTTCTTTTGGTGCAAGTTTGACTTTGGGAAGTGCTTTGGAGCGTCTTCTCAGTACAGCCACTGAGTTGGCCAACACCAGTTGTCATATAAAATCCACTTGTTGTTGCACGTCACAATCCAATCAAGAAATGGTTAGTAGTTGTTGCATAAATAAGAGAAGATGACACTTCAGAACCACAAATTTTTTTTCTCAGCTCATAAGGCACCAGCTTATCGAGCTTTCATACCTTTCCAACTAGCTTCAAATGCCAAACAACTGTAGAATGGTCAAAGTTGAGTTCTTCAGCAACTTCTTGTGTAGTTGTAAGGGGATCAGATTCAATGACTGCTCTCAATTGGTCATTGTCAACTTCCAAATATGCTCATCTTCAAGGCTCTCGTCTTCTTTGCAAAACTTCTTAAACCACCACTGCACTGTGTGTTAGCAGTTCCTGGGTCAAATATTTTGTTGATGTTACAAGTTGTCTCTGTTGCTTTACAACCCATTTTGAACTTGAATAAGAAAATCACTCAAATTTGCTTTTTGTCTAACATAATTTCCATATTCTAAAATAAATATAAAATAAACATCAAGTAATAAGTCATTAGCAAAAAAAATCAAGTGGGAAATTCTCATTAAAATGATGTATAACATAAGCACATTTATTTAAGAATGTATTCCAATATCACACGGCAAAGTCCAACAATGCAAAAGCCACAATTACTTTTGTACCAACCTAATATATACATGTTTTTAAATAAAGCCTATTTGGCTCTGTCTTTGGTTTCAGACCATAAGACTTTGTTAAAATGAGCTCATATCAGATTAAGGCTCTTTTTTACCATAATTGTGCAAAGCAACACATTTATTATGTCAACCAGTAGTTATTGAGCATCTTATATGTGCTAAACATTCTTCTAGACTATAAGGATTCAGTTTGAAGAACAGAAAGATCAGTTAGACAGCTGGAAAATAGTGAATGAGGGCAGTACTGGTATACCATGAGGTCAGAGACCAAGATAATAATGTAAATATGTGGGAGATGGTGAGAAAGTTGAATTTTATTCAATTGGCAGCCAAAAGCCACCAGAGGATTTTTGAAAAGGAGTTTATTAGATCTGATTTATATTTTTAGATCACTGTGTCTACTATGAAGAATATGTTTGGTATGAATAAATGTGTCAATAGATAAAAATTTTAGGAGCAAACATAATAGTTCAGAAGTCATATTGCAGCTTGGTTTAGGTGACTAGAAGAGGAGATAGAAGAATAATATATGTATGCATCAGAGCTATTTTTGAAGTAGAATAAACAGAAATTGTTGTTTGCTTAGAGATTTGAGCTTAACTGTAATAACAACACTTTTATTAGCAACAATTTTGCTTGATTTATCTGTGAAGATCACAGATTTTATCTTTAAAATTAGACATTTTTTCAGCAAATTCTGCACAAGGTAGCATAAACTAAAATTAGGTTTATCTTTCCCCAATAATTACATAAAAGAATTTTTTATGATTTTATTAATCTTGGGAGTCTCTAAAATTATTTCACCCAAAAAATGCCCTATTTTATCATAATATTAGGATGTTACTTGCCTTCTTCACTATATTGACATTTCCATTAAGGGTACAAAACAATGCTGGGTAAAAGTGCTGATGCCTTCACTCCAGTCAAGGTAGTGATGTTCAAATCATCATATTCTTCATCTTTAAACACTCATCAGAAAAGTATATATATATAAACACTATACATATAAATAAGCACATATGCATATACACATGCACACACACACACATATATAAGGCTCTTTTTTATCACAATTGTGAAAAGCAACACATTTATTATGTCAAGCAGCAGTTACTGAGCATCTTATATGTGCTAAACATTCTTCTAGACTGTAAGGAGTCAGCTTGAAGAACAGAAAGATCAGTAAGACAGCTGGAAATAGTGACTTGAGGGCAGTACTGGTATACCATGAGGTCAGAGACCAAGGCAATAATGTAAATATGTGGGGGATGGCAAGAAAATTGAATTTTATTCAATTGGCAGCCAAAAGCCACTGGAGGATTTTTGGAAAGGAGATTATTAGGTCGGTTTTGTTTTTTTTAGATCACTCTGTCTACTATATGTGCATGTGTATGTGTATGTGTGTATATGCATATGTGCCTGTTTCACTTAAGAATACCTTAAAAAAAAAAACAAAAAAAAAAACAAAAAAAATAAAAATAAAAATAAAAATAAAAATAAAAATAAAAATAAAAATAAAAATTCCTTCTGTAAGACATGCTACTGAAAAATATTTCCCTGTATTATATTCCACAGAGCACAAAAACAAAAAAAATCATCTGTTCTATTAAATGTGCTGTTGGAAAGTGACTGTATTTCATATTTTTAGTATCATTGTATAACTCAGGGACATTACAGCAGTTAACATTTTTGAAAAGGTTTTGCTCCTGCAATAAAGTGTATAACTTTAAATATACATGTAATTCTATGTATTTAAAAATAAAATTGAATAATAAAAAAAAAGAATACCTTTGATGACAAAGCAAATTAATCATTTTATTAAATTTCTACCCTTCTGTGCATGTATTTTTTTCACATTCTCTATGACAAAGTAGAGAGTATAAAAAAAAACTTGTGTTGCATATTCAAATTTTCTGGTTATCTTGATAAAATAATAATGTAATTGTTTGAATTAACAACTGGCTACATTAACTGTGAAACACGACTTTTACTTAAAGAGTGAATAACAGACAAACTATGGATATATAGACTTGGGTTTGGGGCAGCAATAAGTAAAGTAAGATTTTTACTTCAAGGAAAACCATAGACATTCTTTGCTGTCAATAATAAAATTAAAGCTTTCAAGCTAAAATAGAAATTTGGAAAACTTATGTCTACCACCATTAGCTTCACAGTTTCCTGAAGACTTTTTGTTGAGATCATTGGTGAAATTAACAAATGTGATTTAAAACAAATATGTGTGACAAAATGTATCAACATTTGGAAGATCAACATTACTAAATGGATAAAAGTTTTCAAAATTATTAATAGATGATATTGCAAAATAATTCATGGATAAAAGATCTTTTCAAAATTCAATATCTAGCAATAGGTTTTAATGTAACAGAGTACAAAAGTTTACTGATATGAACTCAAATTCTACATAGTAATAAACTATTAAGAAACTACTAATTGAGTTTTGATACAGTAAGCAAGAACAACCATATTTTTCTCTACAGTCCATAAAAATATTATTCAACACAAACATATCAAAAAAGATTGAATGCACAGGCAGATATGAAAAGCTAGATTATCCTACCTATTTTATATCTGCTAAACTATATATTGAAGAAATTTGAAAAATGAAAACAATGACTCTGTTCTCATTAAGTTGTTTTGCTTTGGAAAATATGGTGATTTTTCATAATATTAGGTGACAATTTAAGGTAACATGTAGTGAGTCTATAATTTTTATTTTAAATTACTAATCAATTTATTTTTAAAAAATTCAATTTTGATTTCTAGTATGGTACAAATATCTAACTATAACCCACATAAATAAAGATTTTGAGAGTAGTAAATAATTTTTAAGAGTGCAATGGAGTGGGGAGACCTAAAAGTTTGAGGCCTGCTACATTAATAAGTATGTACTAAATACCTTCTATTCACTGGGCTTCACATGAAGGAATATGAAGTTAGATACAATATGACATATAGCTCCAAAGACCTTCTAGTCCAGTAGGGTGAAGAGATGTAACCATAGCAATTCAGTAAAAAGTGCTTAAATGACCTTCCCAATCCAGTTTAACCCAACAAATCATGTATTGAACATATACTATGTATCGGATATCTTTATATAAAGTACTAAAGCAATCACTGCTATTTTATGCTTTCCATTTGCTTCGTAGATCTTCCTCTATCCCTTTATTTTGAGCAGGGGTTGCAATCCTAGTCTCTGATAAAACAGGCTTTAAACCAACGAAGATCAAAAGAGACAAAGAAGGTCATTACATAGTGGTAAAGGGATTAATTCAACAAGAAGAGCTAACTATCCTAATATATATGCAACCAATACAGGAGCACCCAGATTCATAAAGCAAGTCCTGAGATACGCAAAAAGAGTCTTAGACTCCCACACAATACTAATGGGAGACTTTAACACCCCATTGCCAACAGTAGACAAATCAATGAGTCAGAAGGTTAACAGGAATATCCAGGACTTGAGCTCAGCTCTACATCAAGCAGACCTAATAGACATCTACAGAACTCTCCACCCCATATCAACAGAATATACATTCTTCTCAGCACCACATCACACTCATTCCAAAATTGACCACATAGTTGGAAGTAAACCAATGCTCAGCAAATGTAAAAGAAAAGAAATCACAACAAACTGTCCCTCAGACCACAGTGCAATCAAATTACAACTCAGGATTAAGAAACTCACTCAAAGCCACTCAACTACATGGAAACTGAACAACCTGCTCCTGAATGAATACTGAGTAAATAATGAAATGAAGGCAGAAATAAAGATGTTTTTGAAACCAATAAGAACAAAGACATAATGTACCAGAATATGTGGGAGGTATTTAAAGCAGTGTGTAGAGAGAAATTTTTAACACTAAATGCCCACAAGAGAAAGCAGGAAAGATCTAAAATCGACACCCTAGTATCACAATTAAAAGAACTAGAGAAGCAAGAGCAAACACATTCAAAAGCTAGAAGGCAAGAAATAACTCAGATTAGAGCAGAACCGAAGGAGACAGAGATACACAAAACCCTTCAAAAAATCAATGAATCCAGGAGTTGGTTTTTTGAAAAGATCGAAAAAATTGGTAAACCGCTAGCAAGATTAATAAAGAAGAAAAGAGAGAAGAATCAAATAGACACAATATAAAATGATAAAGGGGACATCACCACCGATCCCACAGAAATACAAACTACCATCAGAGAATACTATAAACACCTCTATGCTAATAAACTAGAAAATCTACAAGAAATGGATAAATTCCTGGACACATACACTCTCCCAAGACTAAACCAGGAAGAAGTCGAATCTCTGAATAGACCAATAACAGGTTCTGAAATTGAGGCAATAATTAATAGTCTACCAACCAAAAAAAAATTCCAGGACCAGATGGATTCACAGCTGAATTCTACCAGAGGTACAAAGAGGAGCTGGCACTAATCCTTCTGAAATGACTCCAATTAATAGAAAAAGAGGGAATCCTCTCTAACTCATTTTATGAGGCCAGCATCATCGTGATACCAAAGTCTGGCAGAGACACAACAAAAAAGAGAATTTTAGACCAATATCCCTGATGAACATCGACTCGAAAATCCTCAATAAAATACTGGCAAACCGAGTCCAGCAGCACATCAAAAAGCTTATCCACCATGATCAAGTGGGCTTCATCCCTGGGATGCAAGGCTGGTTCAACATATGCAAATCAATAAACGTAATCCATCACATAAACAGAACCAAAGACAAAAACTATCTGATTATCTCAATACATGCAGAAAAGGCCTTTGACAAAATTCACTAGTCCTTCATGCTAAAATCTCTCAATAAATTAGGTATTGACGGAATGTCTCTCAAAATAATAAGAGCTATTTATGACAAACTCATAGTCAGTATCATAATGAATGGGCAAAAACTGGGAGCATTCTCTTTGAAAACTGGCACAAGACAGGGATGCCCTCTCTCACCACTCCTTTTCAACATAGTGTTGGAAGTTCTGGCCAGGGCAATCAGGCAGGAGAAAGAAATAAAGGATATTCAATTAGGAAAAGAGGAAGTCAAATTGTCCCTGTTTGTAGATAACATGATTGTATATTTAGAAAACCCCATCATCTCAGCACAAAATCTGCTTAAGCTGATAAGCTACTTCAGCAAAGTCTCAGGATACAAAATCAATGTGCAAAAATCATAAGCATTCCTATATGCCATTAACAGGCAGGGAGTCAAATCACATGTGAACTCCCATTCACAATTGCTACAAAGGGTATAAAATACCTAGAAATCCAACTTACAAAGGATGTAAGGACCTCTTCAAGGAGAACTACAAACCACTGCTCGATGAAATAAAAGAGGACACAAAGAAATGGAAGAACATTCCACACTCATGGATAGGAAGAATCGATATTGTGAAAATGGCCATATTGCCCAAGGTAATTTATAGACTCAATGCCACCTCTGTCAAGCTACCAATGAATTTCTTCACAGAATTGGAAAAAACTGCTTTCAAGTTCATATGGAACCAAAAGAGAGCCCACATTGCCAAGACAATCCTAAGCCAAAATAACAAACCTGGAGGCATCATGCTACCTGACTTCAAACTATACTACAAGGCTACAGTAACCAAAACAGCATGGTGGTGGTACCAAAACAGAGATATAGACCAATGGAAGCGAACAGAGTCCTCAGAAATAATACCACACATCTACAGCCATCTGATCTTTGACAAACCCGACAAAAACAAGAAATGGGGAAAGGATTCCCTATTTAATAAATGGTGTTGGGAAAACTGGCTAGCCATATGGAGAAAGCTGAAACTGAATCTCTTCCTTATGCCTTATACAAAAATTAATTCAAGATGGATTAAAGGCTTAAATGTTAGACCTAAAACCATAGAAACCCTAGAAGAAAACTTAGGCAATACCATTCAGAACATAGGCATGGGCAAGGACTTCATGACTAAAACATCAAAAGCCAAAATTGACAAATGAGATCTAATTTAACTAAAGAGGTTCTGCACAGCAAAAGAAACTACCATCAGTGTGAACAGGCAACCTACAGAATGGGAGAAAATTTTTGCAATCTATCCATCTGACAAAGGGCTAATATCCAGAATCTACAAAGAACTTAAACAAATTTACAGAAAAAAAATGAAACAACCCCATCAAAAAGTGGGCAAAAGGTATGAACAGACACTTTTCAAAAGAAGACTTAGGCAACCAACAGACACATGAAAAAATGCTCATCATCACTGGCCATCAGAGAAATGCAAATCTAAATCACAATGAGATACCATCTCACACCAGTTAGAATGGCAATCATTAAAAAGTCAGGAAACAGCAGGAGCTGGAGAGGATGTGGAGAAATAGGAACTTTTTTACACTGTTGGTAGGAGTATAAACTAGTTTAACCATTGCGGAAGACAGTGTGGCCATCCCTCAAGAATCTAGAACTAGAAATATCATTTGACCCAGCCATCTCATTACTGGGTATATACCCAAAGGATTATAAATTATGCTACTATAAGAACACAGGCACACATATGTTTATTATGGCACTATTCACAATAGCAAAGACTTGGAACCAACCCAAATGTCCATCAATGATAGACTGGATTAAGAAAATGTGGCACATATACACCATGGAATACCATGCAGCCATGAAAAAGGATGAGTTCATGTCTTTTGTAGCAACATGGATGCAGCTGGAAACCATCATTCTGAGCAAATTATTTCAAGGACAGAAAACTAAACACCGCACATTCTCACTCATAGGTGGGAATTGAACAATGAGAAAACTTGGACACAGGGTGGGAACATCACATAGTGGGGCCTGTCGTGGGGTGAGGGAATAGAGGAGGGATAGCATTAGGAGAAATACCTAATGTAAATGACGCTTTAATGGGTGAAGCAAACCAACACAACACAGGTATACATATGTAACAAACCTGCATATTGTGCACATGTACCCTAGAACTTAAATTATAATAAATAAAAAATAAAATAAAATAAAAGTACTAAAACAATACTAATTCTAGTAATCTTTTTAGCATTTTTCACCTGTGATGCTTACATTTTTGCCACAAATGATTTTACAACTATAATAACTAAAAATTCAAAAAGTTAAATAAGATACAATAATTTGATTTTATAGCAATGTAGCTTCTGATGCATATTTCATGTTTTACCCTATTTATGATATTTTAAACAATATTTAAACATCCTCAGTAAAGTCTCATTCATAGGGAAAATTAAACTTTGAACGAGGGTGGAGAAATAAATGATTTTTGTTCAGTATTTCTCAAAAGATAACATTTTTACTGCTATTTTAACACTAGAGTATAAAATAAAACCAGAAATATGAATCTGTTTTTTTTGTTAGTTTGCCATTATAAAAATTATGAACTTCATTGGAACTTCCAAACTACAGCTAGTCTCTTCAGTTGTGTAATGAATATTGGCACAGGGAAGCCGTTCATTTTCCACAGTGATTTTGTGTTTATATAAATTGGGCCAACTTTGTATCATGGGCAAGTTTCTCAGCCTCTCAAATCTTTGGCAATCCCATCTGCAAAATAGTAGATAATAATCATATCCCCCAGTAGGATTATTAAGAGACTACTGTGAGATAATATGGGTAATACATTTAGCACAGTGCCTAGTACATAAAAGGCATCCAACACATGTTAGCAACTCTGTGTGTGTATCAGTATATATAACATACACACATGCTTTTATATATATATATAAAACAGTATATAATAATAAATGTCTCAATGTCTCTTAATACATATAAAAATGTCTCATATATATATAAAAATTTATATATATATATAAAACAGTATATAATAATAAATGTCTCTTAATGATATAAATATCTGCAAAGACAATAATTTGGTAACTAGAAATTTTTTAAAATATTTTTCTCCTAAAATCCCATTAATCAGGTCTGAAACATCTGTTCCTTCCAATTGTTCACTTTAAATCAATTGCCTATTTTGATTCTACCTTCTTTAAAAGGTACAAAAACAAAGCAAATCCACAATCTCAGCAGTAGAAGAATTTACAGTCTAAAATAGGACTGATACTTTTAGTCATTGTAATGCTATGGCAGAAATAATAACATGGAACTTTAACTGGGATGCTTTGCAAGCACACGAACACAGATATCTAATAGCATGGAGCAAGGGAACAAAGAAGAAATGTGTACTCCAGGAAATAATGTGTAATCCTGTCCTTGAAAGATGAGGAGTTGCCCTGTGAAGAAAGGGAGTAATGAGAGAAATAGCATTTCAGGCCTAGGGAAAAGAATGTCAAAAACTCAGAAGTGTAAGTGAGCCAGGTAGGCAGCAAGGACCTTCCATCAGCACACTGTTACTAGAATAGCAATGTGACATTAACTGAAATTTTGAAGAAATACTTGTGTCTGGGCTCAATCTCATAGGTGATGCTTTGGTGGGGGCTGTGTGCGTGTGTGTGTATATTTGTGTTTAAATTCCACAGTGCATATTGCTACACAAACCTTGTGGAGGATTTGGTTGGGGTAAGTTTGGGACAGCTGCAGTGATTTTGGGGAGACAAAAAATGACAGATCACAGTGTATTTCCTCAGTCATGTAACAAACTAAAACTTTATCCTGTAGGTAACAAGGCATCAATGACAGCTTTAAGCAGGAGGTTAATATTGTCAGATTTTCATTTCAAATATATCACTTTCACATCAGAAAGGAAAATGAATTTGAGCTAGATTTGAGATAGAGGACACAGATGTTAGATATAGTAAGTTCGTCTTCAAAGGTTTAATTTCTGACTTCCTTGTTCTTTGTTCTCGAGATCAACTTCCTTGTCCCTTCTCCTAAGCTACCTGCTCTGTAAACAACTTTTCCCACCAGTCCCAATCTGTAACTCACATCTCTTCCTTATTTGGAAAGAGTCCTCTTTACTTCTGGCTACCCATTCTGTAAACTGCCCCTCCTGCTGAAACTACCCTTCCTGCCTTTGCCATGCCCTGACTGGCCCAAACATGCCCTGTACCATAAAGGACAGCCTCTCCCTTCCCACCTAATTAGCCAGATTCAATTTTAAACAGTAGCCAATTGGTTCAGTTTAGATTTTGCCATCCGACTTCAGCCCATGGGGACAGGGTACAGAAGTAGGGACTAGCCCCATTAGGGATAGACCCCCTTCCCTCCTTTGTTTGGTGTGCTCTTGCAGTCATGACTGATACAGGCAGCACCCTTCTGCAGAAGTAAATTTGCCTTGCTGAGAAGTCTTTTGTTTGAGTGCTCATTTTCTTTGTGACTCCAAGCTGTTGTTTCTAACAATTTGGGGGCCTGTCCCGGATCCCATTCTCCTCTGGGAAAGAGTCTCCAATCACCTCTCATGAGGAGACACATCCTGCTGCCTTGTTGTGGTGGCCTCAGGGGTAAGGAATCTGGACCCACGCGGTGCAATGAATAAACCCAGACTCTCAGCAATGCGGGAAGAGGAGGCCTACAAATGCTGCAGTGATCAGGTAACTCTGTGCACAGACCAATGTAAGAAAATTCACGGGGGCAAGGAAGCACTTCCTTGGTGGTTAGGACATCCTGCAGGTTGAAAGTGTATGAATGAGATGCACAATTGAGGGCAAGGCAAAAGTAGGGGAGTGCAAGAAATCTCCACTTGTGGGGGTTGAGCCTCCGGGGAAAATGGTGCAAGAAATCTCTAGTAGGAGAGGTTGAGGCCCACAGACTCAGAAAACTCTGGGAAAAACCTAAAACTTCCAGGATGGGAAATACCCCAAGCAAGGCAGAAAAAATAAAAAAAGACAGACAATAAAATTCCCTCCAATAGCCCACCAAGGAATTATGAGAGACCTAAGGGAAATGATAATTAAAGAAATTAGAGAATCGATGCCCCACACCCAGAATATTACCAAAACCTTATTAATACAGCAGGGAAAGGATGAAGGACCTATAGAGTCCTTAGAGAGACTTAAGGAGCAAATGAGAAAGTATGCTAGCCTAAAATTAGAAAACCCGCTAGAACAAGGGATGTTAAAATTCCACTTTGTCACCAATAGTTGGCCAGATTTTACAAGGAAATTACAGAAAATAGAGAATTGGGAAGACCATCCCATAGAGGAACTTTTAAGAAAGGCCCAAAATGTTTATGTATGGAGGGATGAGGAAAGGCAGAAGCAAAAGGCAAAAATTATGCTGTCCACCCTACAACAGGGTGCTTTTCAACAGGGAGCCCAGGGAAACAGAACCTGTAACCCTTCCAAGTACCTGGCTGTCAGACCCTGCACAAGAGGCAAAGAAATCAAGCCAGACGGTCAGGAAATAAAAAGAGGAAAACGACAAAACAAATGTTTCAAATGTGGAAAAATAGGGCACTTTAAAGAGAATGCCTTAAGTGGGAAATAGAAAAGGAAGCCATCCCCCTTATGGTTTTTGAGGAAGAATAGAGGGGTCAGAGGCTCTGTCTTTTCTATCTCTAGTCCCACTAAAAAGCCCTTGATAAATTTAGAGGTAAGACCCAACTCTGAGCTTATTACTTTTTTTAATCAACTTGGGGCAGCTCACTTCTCTGTTTGTTATTCCCCATCAGATGTAATTTGTTCACAAGAAGAACTTTATATGTCAGGAGTAAAAAGAGATGGATTTAAAGCAAAGATCTTAAAAGAAACAAAAGTTATACATATAAACAAATCAGCTAATATTAAGTTTCTATTAATTCCAGAGGCAGGAACAAACCTATTAGGGAGAGACTTAATGGTAGAATTAGGTTTAGGCCTCTATATCAACCAGGGAAAATTTCTCACCTCCTTAAACTTACTCACTACTATAGATGAAAAGTATATCCATCCTAGTATCTGGTCAAGAGAAGGTAATTAAGGAAAGCTACAGGTTCCTCCAGGGGAAATTTACTTTTTACTACAGGGGAAGTAGTAAAAAGAAAATAATACCCCATTCCTTTAAAAGCTAGAATAGGGTTTAAACCTATAATTAAAAGCCTCGTCCATGATGGACTCCTTGAACCCTGTTGATCCTCTTGTAACACTCCCATATTGCCTGTAAGGAAACTGGACAGGTTATACTGGTTAGTACAAGACCTACAGGCTATTAATCAAATAGTTCAAGCCACCAACCTTGTTGTTCCCAATCTCAAAAACTACATATTTAGTCTACCTATCACCCTTTCTTCATTCAAGACTCAAAGCCTCCTAGTGCAGACTCCACCCCTTGAATTCCCAGTTCATCAACACCAGCCTGGAGATTATGTCCTTGTCAGAAGTTGGAGAGAGGGAAAACTCAAGCCTACCTGGGAAGGACCTTACCTGGTGCTTCTCACAACTGAGACAGAAGTCCAAACTGCTGAAAAAGAGTGGAGTCATCATACCAGAATCAAGAAGGCTCACCCTCTCCAAAACCATGGACCATTGTCCCAGGGCCAACTCCCCCCCAGAGTAACATTAAAAAGAAAAGCCTAATTTGTCTGCCTTTTTTTTCTCTTCCTCCCTTAGCTGCCCCCCATTGTATTCTCCATTACCATCGCTTCCTCTCGCAACTCTATTTGTCTAGGAGCAGATGTCACTGGAAAAAAAACCATAGGCTTCTTTGAAATGCTCTTTGTTTCTCCCCCTCAAACTACTCCTTCCCCAAGCCCACCAAATTAAACTATTTCCATTTCTCATTTCTTACCCAATGACAAAACCAAAGTAGTCGTAGTAGAAGCCAAGGACTTAAAGCAAACCCTAGCCATACAAACTGGGCATCAAGATGTAAATGCCTGGCTGGAATGGATTAAATATTCTGTTCACAACCTAAATAAGAGCAAATGTTATGCTTGTGCAATGGGCAGGCCAGAAGCCCAAATTGTTCCCTTTCCACTTGGATGGTCCTCCGACCAACAGGGTATGAGCTATATGGTAGCTCTCTTCCAAGACCCCACAGTCTGGGACAATAAGGCATGCAGAACTCTCTTGCTGCTATTCCCGAAAGTTAAAGGCCTTGAGGTCAGCCCCCGAGAGCCATCTGACCCAGGTTAATGTCAATTTTACTTTGTGTTCCTCACAACAAGGGGGAAATCTGGCATTCCTTGGAAGCCTAACATTATGCAGTGAGTCCAAGCCTTTTCAGGAGCTAACCAATCAGTCTGCCCTTGTTTATCCCCGAGCAGATGTATAGTGGTATTGTGATGAGCCACTATTGGGTACTATGCCAAGTAACTGAAGCAGCACTTGTGTTCAAATCCTACTGGCCATCCCTTTCACCCTGGCATTTCATCAACCAAACAAAAAGAACAATCATAAAAGAAGTGCACCCTCATGAGTCCTTTGACCCTCACATTTATATGGATGCCACTGGAGTTGCACGAAGGGTGCCAAATGAATTTAAAACCTGAAATCAAATAGCCACAGAATTTGAATTTATATTGTTCTCATGGGTAACTGTAAAAAAAAAATGTAGACTGGATAAATTACATTTACTATAATCAATAGCAGATTATTAATTATACTAGAGATGCCATGAAACGGATAGCTGAACAATTAGGCCCTACCAGTCAAATGGCCTGGGAAAATAGAATAGCTCTGGAAATATTACCTGAGAATGGCAGGGTCTGTGTTATGATTGGAGTTCAATGCTGTACTTTTATCCCTAACAACACCACCCCCAGTGGAACAATCACAAAGGCCTTACAGGGCCTTACCACCCTAGCAAATGAATTGGCCGAAAATTGTAGAGTAAATGACCCTTTCTTTGTTCTCATAGAAAAAATGGTTTGGAAGATGGAAAGGACTTAGGTCCTCAATCCCTACTTCTCTTGCCATTGTAGTAGGCGTTCTTATTCTTGTAGGATGTTGTATCACACCCTGTGCCTGAAGTTAGTACAAAGGCTTATTGAAACAGTTCTCACTAAAACCTTTTTTCCGTTGCCCCCTGCCTTATTCAGATAAGCTCCTACTTATAGAAAACCAAGCAGAACAACAGAGTCAGGACAGGTTAAAAAGGTTTGAAGAGGAAGAATTATTAAAATCAAAAGGAGAGGGAATTGTTAAATACAGCAAGTTCCTCTTCAAAGGTTTAATTTCTGACTTCCTTGTTCTTTGTTCTACAGATCAACATCCTTGTCCCTTCTTCTAAGCTACCTGCTCTGTAAACAACTTCTCCTGCCAGTCCCAATGTGTAACTCACATCTCCTCCTCATTTGGAAAGAGTCCTCTTTACTCTTGGTTACCTATTCTGCAAACTGTGCCTCCCGCTGAAACTACCCTTCCTGCCTTTGCCATGCTTTGACAGGCCCAAACATGCCTTGTACCATAACAGCCTCTCTCTTCCTGCCTAATTAGCCAGACTCAATTTTAAACAGTAGCCAATCAGGTCAGTTTAGATTGTGCCATCCGACTCCAGCCAATGGGGACAGGACAGAGAAGCAGTGACTAACCATGTTAAGGATAAAAACCCCTTCCCTCCTTAGTTCGGTGTGCTCTTGCAGTTGTGACTGATGCAGGCAGCACCCTTCTGCAGAAGTAAATTTGCCTTGCTAAGAAGTATTTTGTTTGCGTGCTCATTTTCTTTGCGACTCCAAACTCCTGTTCCTAACACAGAGAACAAGTGATTTTAGCAGATTAGCCAAAAATGATTAGGAGCTAACCTAGAGCAATGAAGGTGGAGATGGAGAAAGGCAAAACTGGCAGAAACTGATGACTGAGTCCATATGATGAAGTGTTTAAAAGCAAAAGAAATTGTAAACTTTAATTTGGATATTTAATTGTTCTGGGAAGTGAATTAATACAGCACTTTATTGTGTTGGGTTCCTGGGTTGTGTTTAGGAAGTCTTAGGTAAGGAAATGGACAATGTCTGAAACTGCTTTGCAAGAGATAATATATATTGATCAAATAAATTTTTGAAATATTAGCCTGCTATCAAAATTATGGCACCACCGAGAGAGCTTTAACAATGTGGTCTATGTACCTCACTTTATGAAGAACTCGTTTAGAGGAATGGATATATGACATATTCATTAGGCTCAAAAAATTGATATTTTCAGAGACATGTTGGCAATCACTTCATTGCAATCAATTCCTGGCTGGAGAGGAGATAGCCTCATTTCTTTGTTAAAGAAGAATTAATGTGCTTTGCAAGAGCTAAAACTGACCTTCCGTTGTGTAAATTAAGGAGCCCAATTTGTAAGGGTTATATTACTGACACCTACTGTGGAGTGGAAAGGTGTTGGAAATAGGGACACATATATATGTGTGTGTGTGTATGTGTGTGTGTATATTTAAATATATTTGAATTCTAAGATGTACTTCATTCCTCTTTCTGCCTGGCCAAATTTTGCTCATCTTCAAGACTGAGATAAGGTGCCATCTTTGACAGGAAGTCTTCCTTAATTAGACATTGCCTCCAGCTTAGATTAGGCACTTCTGTTTCACGCTCCTGTAGTACAACATGGATGTCACAGCAAATTACAATGGTCTGTTTACTTATATATCTTCATCTCTAGACTGTTGATGGCAAGGAATGTCTAAGTCAATAGCATATAGCAAATGCCTAGCACATGGATGACATTCCATCTATATCCTGCCCTTGGCAATCCTAATTTCCTTTACTCTGTTATTTGCCCAATAGCACTTATCATCTTTTAATATAAGGCATAGTTTTCTTATATTTTAGTGCTTAATTTTTTATTATCTATTTACTATAGCAAAATGTAAGCTTCTCAGAGATAGGAATTCTTGTCTTTTAAGTTTCACAGAACTCAGTGCTTGGTACATAATAGTTTCTCAGTAAAAAATTCATCATTTGAAAGAATGAACTCATTACAAGTTTGTTTATATACAAGGAAATATCATGGTAAAAGGAACTGTCGTACCACTTCATTAAACATTTACTAAATAAGTATGAAACTTCAAATTCCTGTATTATACAAATTAGAATAACAATTTTTTTTATTATACTTTGAGTTCTAGGGTACATGTGCACAATGTGCAGGTTTGTTACATATGTATACTTGTGCCATGTTGGTGTGCTGCACCCATCAACTCAACAGCACCCATCAACTTGTCATTTACATGAGGTATAACTCCCAGTGCAATCCCTCCCCCGTCCCGCCTCCCCATAATAGGCCCCGGTGTGTGATGTTCCCCTTCTCAAGTCCAAGCGATCTCATTGTTCAGTTCCCACCTATGAGTGAGAACATGCGGTGTTTGGTTTTCTGTTCTTGCAATAGTTTGCTGAGAATGATGGTTTCCAGCTGCATCCATGTCCCTACAAAGAATACAAACTCATCCTTTTTTATGGCTGCACAGTATTCCATGGTGTATATGTGCCACATTTTCTTAATCCAGTCTGTCAATGATGGACATTCGGGTTGATTCCAAGTCTTTGCTTTTGTGAATAGTGCCGCAATGAACTTACGTGTGCATGCGTCTATATAGCAGCATGATTTATAATCCTTTGGGTATATACCCAGTAATGGGATGGCTGGGTCATATGGTACTTCTAGTTCTAGATCCTTGAGGAATCGCCATACTGTTTTCCATAATGGTTGAACTAGTTTACAATCCCACCAACAGTGTAAAAGTGTTCCTATTTCTCCACATCCTCTCCAGCACCTGTTGCTTCCTGACTTTTTAATGATTGCCATTCTAACTGGTGTGAGATGGTATCTCATTGTGGTTTTGATTTGCATTTCTCTGATGGTCAGTGATGACGAGCATTTTTACATGTGTCTGTTGGCTGTATGAATGTCTTCTTTTGAGGAATGTCTGTTCATATCCTTTGCCCACTTTTTGATGGGGTTGTTTGTTTTTTTCTTGTAAATTTGTTTGAGTTCTTTGTAAGTTCTGGATATTAGCCCTTTGTCAGATGAGTAGATTGCAAAAATTTTCTCCCATTCTGTAGGTTGCCTGTTCACTCTGATGGTAGTTTCTTTTGCTGCACAGAAACTCTTTAGTTTAATGAGATCCTATTTGTCAATTTTGGCTTTTGTTGCCATTGCTTTTGGTGTTTTAGACATGAAGTCCTTGCCCATGCCTATGCCCTGAATGGTATTACCTAGGTTTTCTTCTAGGGTTTTTATGGTATTAGGTCTAACATTTAAGTCTCTAATCCATCTTGAATTAATTTTCATATAAGGAGTAAGGAAAGGATCCAGTTTCAGCATTCTACTTATGGCTAGCCGATTTTCCCAGCACCATTTATTAAATAGGGAATCCTTTCCCCATTTCTTGTTTCTCTCAGGTTTGTCAAAGATCAGATGGCTGTAGATGTGTGGTATTATTTCTGAGGACTCTGTTCTGTTCCATTGGTCTATATCTCTGTTTTGGTACCAGTACCAAGCTGTTTTGGTTACTGTAGCCTTGTAGTATAGTTTGAAGTCAGGTAGCGTGATGCCTCCAGCTTTGTTCTTTTGACTTAGGATTGTCTTGGCAATGCGGGCTCTTTTTTGGTTCCATATGAACTTGAAAGCAGTTTTTTCCAATTCTGTGAAGAAACTCATTGGTAGCTTGATGGGGATGGCATTGAATCTATAAATTACTTTGGGCAGTATGGCCATTTTCACAATATTGATTCTTCCTATCCATGAGCATGGAATGTTCTTCCATTTGTTTGTGTCCTCTTTGATTTCACTGAGCAGTGGTTTGTAGTTCTCCTTGAAGAGGTCCTTGACATCCCTTGTAAGTTGGATTCTTAGGTATTTTTTTCTCTTTGAGGCAATTGTGAATGGAAGTTCATTCGTGATTTGGCTCTCTGTCTGTTACTGGTGTATAAGAATGCTTGTGATTTTTGCACATTAATTTTGTATCCTGAGACTTTGCTGAAGTTGCTTATCAGCTTAAGGAGATTTTGTGCTGAGATGATGGGGTTTTCTAAATATACAATCATGTCATCTCCAAACAGGGACAATTTGACTTCTTCTTTTCCTAACTGAATACACTTGATTTCTTTCTCTTGCCTGATTGCCCTAGCCAGAACTTCCAACACTATGTTGAATAGGAGTGGTGAGAGAGGGCATCCCTGTCTTGTGCCAGTTTTCAAAGAGAATGCTTCCAGTTTTTGCCCATTCAGTATGATACTGGCTGTGGGTTTGTCATAAATAGCTCTTATTATTTTGAGATACATTCCGTCAATACCTAGTTTATCGAGAGTTGTTAGCATGAAGGGCTGTTGAATTTTGTCAAAGGCATTTTCTGCATGTATTGAGATAATCAGGTAGTTTTTGTCTTTGGTTCTGTTTATGTGATGGATTACGTTTATTGATTTGCATACATTGAACCAACCTTGAATCTCAGGGATGAAGCCCACTTGTTCATGGTGGATAAGCTTTTTGATGTGCTGCTGGATTCGGTTTGCCAGTATTTTATTGAGGATTTTCGAGTCGATGTTCATCAGGGATATTGGTCTAAAATTCTCTTTTTTGTTGTGTCTCTGCCAGGCTTTGGTATCAGGATGATGTTGGCCTCATAAAATGAGTTAGGGAGGATTCTCTCTTTTTCTATTGATTGGAATAGTTTCAGAAGGAATGATACCAGCTCCTCTCTGTACCTCTGGTAGAATTCAGCTGCGAATCCATCTGGTCCTGGACGTTTTTTGTTTGGTAGGCTATTGATTATCGCCTCAATTTCAGAGCCTGCTATTGGTCTATTCAGGGATTCAACTTCTTCCTGGTTTAGTCTTGGGAGAGTGTAAGTGTCCACAAAATTATCCATTTCTTCTAGATTTTCTAGTTTATTTGCAGAGAGGCGTTTATAGTATTCTCTGATGGTAGTTTGTATTTCTGTGGATTTGTTGGTGATATCCCCTTTATCATTTTTTATTGCATCTATTTGGTTCTCTCTTTTCTTCATTATTAGTCTTGCTAGCGGTCTATCAATTTTGTTGATCTTTTCAAAAAACCAACTCCTGGATTCATTGATTTTTTGGAGGGTTTTTTGTGTATCTCCTTCAGTTCTACTCTGATCTTAGTTATTTCTTGCCTTCTGCTAGCTTTTGAATGTGTTTGCTCTTGCTTTTCAAGTTCTTTTAATTGTGATGTTAGAGTGTCAATTTTAGATCTTTCCTGCTTTCTCTTGTGGGCATCTAGTGCTATAAATTTCCTTCTACACACTGCTTTAAATGTGTCCCAGAGATTCTGATATGTTGTATCTTTGTTCTCATTGGTTTCAAATAACATCTTTATTTCTGCCTTCATTTCCTTATGTACCCAGTAGTCATTCAGGAGCAGGTTGTTCAGTTTCCATGTAGTTGAGCGGTTTTGATTGAGTTTCTTAGTCCTGAGTTCTAGTTTGATTGCACTGTGGTCTGAGAGACAGTTTGATATAATTTCTGTTCTTGTACATTTGCTGAGGAGTGCTTTACTTCCAATTATGTGGTCAATTTTGGAATAAGTGTGGTGTGGTGCTGAGAAGAATGTATATTCTGTTGATTTGGGGTGAAGAGTTCTGTAGATGTCTATTAGGTCCACTTGGTGCAGAGTTGAGTTCAATTCCTGGATATCCTTGTCAACTTTCTGTCTCGTTGATCTGTCCAATGTTGACAGTGGGGTGTTGAAGTCTGCCATTATTATTGCATGGGAGTCTAAGTCTCTTTGTAAGTCTCTAAGGACTTGCTTTATGAATCTGAGTGCTCCTGTATTGGGTGCATATATATATTTAGGATAGTCAGCTCTTCCTGTTGAATTGATCCCTTTACCATTATGTAATGGCCTTCTTTGTCTCTTTTGATCTTTGATGGTTTAAAGTCTATTTTATCAGAGACTAGGATTGCAATCCCTGCTTTTTTTTCATTCTCCATTTGCTTGGTAGATCTTCCTCCATCCCTTTATTTTGAGCCTATGTGTGTCTCTGCATGTGAGATGGGTCTCCTGAATACAGCAAACTGATGGGTCTTAACTCTTTATCCAATTTGCCAGTCTGTCTTTAATTGGACCATTTAGTCCATTTACATTTAAGGTTAATATTGTTATGTGTGAACTTGATCCTGTCATTATGATATTAGCTGGTTATTTTACTCATTAGTTGATGCAGTTTCTTCCTAGCATCAATGGTCTTTACATTTTGGCATAGTTTTGCAATGGCTTGTACCAGTTGTTCCTTTTCATGTTTAGTGCTTCCTTCAGGGTCTCTTGTAGGGCAGGCCTGGTGGTGACAAAATCTCTAAGCATTTGCTTGTCTGTAAAGGATTTTATTTCTCCTTCACTTCAGAAACTTAGTTTGGCTGGATATGAAATTCTGGGTTTAAAATTCTTTAAGAATGTTGAATATTGGTCCCCACTCTCTTCTGGCTTGTAGAGTTTCTGCTGAGAGATCTGCTGTTAGTCTGATGGGCTTCCTTTGTGGGTAACCCAACCTTTCTCTCTGGCTGCCCTTAACAGTTTTTCCTTCATTTCAACTTTGGTGAATCTGGCAATTATGTGTCTTGGAGTTGCTCTTCTCGAGGAGTATCTTTGTGGCGTTCTCTGTATTTCCTGAACTTGAATGTTGGCCTGCCTTACTAGGTTGGGGAAGTTCTCCTGGATGATATCCTGAAGAGTGTTTTCCAATGTGGTTCCATTTTCCCTCTCACTTTCAGGCACCCCAATCAGATGTATATTTGGTCTTTTCACATAATCCCATACTTCTTGAAGGCTTTGTTCATTTCTTTTTCTCTTTTTTCTTTAGACTTCTCTTCTCGCTTCATTTCATTCATTTGATCCTCAATCGCTGATACTCTTTCTTCCAGTTGATCGAGTTGGTTACTGAAGCTTGTGCATTTGTCACGTATTTCTTATGTCACGGTTTTTATCTCTGTCAGTTCGTTTATGGCCTTCTCTGCATTGATTATTCTAGTTATCCATTATTCCATTCTTTTTTCAAGATTTTTAGTTTCTTTGCGCTGGGTACGTAATTCCTTCTTTAGCTCTGAGAAGTTTGATGGACTGAAGCCTTCTTCTCTCAACTCGTCAAAGTTATTCTCCATCCAGCTTTGATCCACTGCTGGCAATGAGCTGCATTCCTTTGGAGGGGGAGATGCGCTCTTATTTTTTGAATTTCCAGCTTTTCTGCCCCGCTTTTTCACCATCTTTGTTGTTTTATCTGCCTTTAGTCTTTGATGATGGTGACATACTGATGGGGTTTTGGTGTGGGTGTCCTTCCTGTTTGTTAGTTTTCCTTCTAACAGTCAGGACCCTCAGCTGTAGGTCTGTTGGATATTGCTTGAGGTTCACTCCAGGCCCTGTTTTCCTGGGTATTAGCAGCTGAGGCTGCAGAAGATGAAATATTGCTGAACAGCGAGTGTACCTGTCTGATTCTTGCTTTGGAAGCTTCCTGTCAGGGGTGTACCCCACCGTGTGAGGTGTGGATGTTGGTCTGCCCCTAGTGGGGGATGTCTCCCAGTTAGGCTACTCAGGGGTCAGGCACCCACTTGAGCTGGCAGTCTGTCCATTCTCAGATGTCAACCTCTGTGTTGGGAGATCCACTGCTCTCTTCAAAGCTGTCAGACAGGGTCATTTGCATCTGCAGAGGTTTCTGCTGCTTTTTGTTTAGCTGTGCCCTGTCCCCAGAGGTGGAGTCTATACAGACAGGCGGGCCTCCTTAAGCTGCTGTGGGCTCCACCCAGTTCCAGCTTCCCAGTGGCTTTGTTTACCTACTTTAGCCTCAGCAATGATGGCAACTCCTCCCCCAGCCTGGCTGGGCCTCCTTGAGCTGCTGTGGACTCCACCCAGTTCCAGCTTCCCAGTGGCTTTGTTTACCTACTTAAGCCTCAGCAATGACAGCAACCCCTCTCCCAGCCTGGCTGCTGCCTTGCAGTTAGATCACAGACTGCTGTGCTAGCAATGAGGGAGGCTCTGTGGGCGTGGGACCCTCCCGGCCAGGTGTGGGATATAATCTCCTGGTGTCCCATTTGCTAAGACCCTTGGTAAAGTGCAGTATTGGGGTGGGAGTTACCCGATTTTCCAGGTGTTGTGTGTCTCAGTTCCCCTGGCTCGGAAAAGGGCTTCCCTTCCCCCTTGAGCTACCCAGGTGAGTCAATGCCTTGTCCTGCTTCAGCTCTGGCTGATCGGGCTGCAGCAACTGACCAGCAATGATTGTCCGGCACTCCCTAGCGAGATGAACCCGGTACCTCAGTTGAAAATGCAGAAATCACCCATCTTCTGTGTCGCAGGCACTGGGAGCTGGAGACTGGAGCTGTTCCTATTTGGCCATCTTGCTCCACCCAGCGACCATTTTAGAATAACAATTTTGACCCAAAATGTTTCATAAAGATGTCTGAGCTAAATAAAAAAAAAATTCTACAAGAATATTGACCTTAATTAAAATCACAATCTTACCATGTACAAACCTCCTTTCTCCTCTTTATGGAAGAAAATATTAATACATCCTTACTCAAATGAGAGCGACTAGATGAGTGCAAAAAAAGGCTTTTCAAATATTTGAATGGATGCCCTAGTTGGTTATTTGCTAATGTCCTCTTAAATATTTCTACTAAACCTCAAATTTAGGACTTCATAACTTCCAATCTATAATTTTCCATCTATAGTGCCTCTGAACTCTAATTTTTGCTCTTAAGTTCCCTCTATTTTCATGAAATAGACTTCTGTGAGACATTTTTGCCACCTCAAAAAACAACCACTACTTAGTCAGATGAAAATACATCCTTTAAGTGAGGTGTCAGACTTTACTGGAAGTATAGACACTCTCTTATTCTCAAATACTCTTTTACTTGTGACTTTCTGAATTCCAACTTGGCTAATCACTCCTCTTTGGAGATGTCCAGTGTTCCTCACTTACCTTTGCAAAACTCTATTTCTCCGAATATCCCATAAATATCAGTGTGTCTTGAATTTTGTTCTAGTCCCTCTTCTTTCACTCTATGTACTTTTGGAGAGTAGTCTCGGAAATTTCCAAGACCTCAACTATTCCTTATATTGATGATTCTCACATATTTATGTCAATGGTCTGTCTAAATTCCTGTTGTACATGTTCTCTTATATTGAGCACAAGAACCATAAACTTAAGGTGCAAAATATCAATCTCATTGATCAACGCCCACTTTTGAGTGAAAACATGCAGTGCTTGGTTTTCTGTTGCTGTGTTACTTTGCCTGTCTGAGGGGTAGGGGACAAGAGGAGGGATAGCATTAGGAGAAATACCTAATGTAGATGATGGGTTGATGGGTGCAGCAAACTACCATGGCACATGTATACCTGTGTAAAAAACCTGCACATTCTGCACGTGTATCCCAGAATGGAAAGTATAATAACATAAAATAAAAATCAAGCTCATCTTTCCCTGACTTGCTTTTGTTCATAAGTTTTGTATGTCAATGAAAGGCATCAAATGTCCAGACAGCTAAGCCACATTTGACATATTCCTCTTCATTCCTACATTCAACCAACTGCTAAAGCTTATTAGTTCCATCTCCCAAGTAAAAAAGAACCTATTTGTTAACATTTCTTCATTTTCACCATCCAGGATACTATTAACTCATCCTTGGAGCATTGTTTATAATTGCTTTATCTTATTATTCTCACTCTTGTATTGCTTTTCTCAAATTTGTATTTTTTCATTGAAGCCCTGTTGATAATTCTAAAAGGCAAATCTTTCTTCCTTTCAACACTCAGTTGTCCTCCTGCTGCTTTGCAATGAAGTCTGAAATCTTTAAAAAGGTTTTTAGGATTTCTAATTTTGCACTGGCTGACTTCTTCAATTTCAATTCTACTACTCTCTACTTCACCTTTTATAATCCAGTCATACTGAACTTTTAAAAAGTATCTAAAACATCTTACTCAACCTTCAGGCCTTCATACCATTGGGTAAATTGGTATATCTCATCTGGGATGATATGAAGATGTGTAATTCTAACAACATGTAGGAAAAGACATATCAGACGTCTAGTCCAGCCTATTTGATAAGACAATCTCAACATGAAGTTAAACACTCATTCTACTGAAATAAATCATAATTTCCATCTTGTCTCATGTAACTACTCACTATTTATATCTCAAATTGGATGGTACTTTATTTTGCAATCTACTTCCAGTAGATTAGCTACTCCCATGGCATATTTCTGTAGCAGTTTGTACTTCTGTGTCATCATTATATACCTTTAAAATTGCAGGCTTTCCTGAAAGACTGAAGCTCAATGAGGATAAGAATCATGGCTGTCTTTATTATCATATCCCCAGTACTTATTGTGCCAGCACATAGCAGAAGCTCAAGGCATTGTTGTCGCTGTTGAAAGATTAAGTGATAAATTAAGGGGAAATTTTTTTCTGTCTTCTTTGGAGCATAAAGGGTTTCTGATGACATAAATTAAGAACGGCCACTAATTGTATTTCTCAAATCACCCCCACCAGCTTTATATTATAATAAAGGAAATTCCTCCAAATGTGGCAATAGCTTGTCTCAGAATTAATTTTTTGTAATGTCTTCTTCTCTGATTCATGGCTAGTTTTAAAGAAATCTAGAAAGGATTCTCACAGAGACAGATTGCCAGATGTTATTTTAGTCTGAAAGTTGTCTCTCCATTGATGAGTAAGGTTATGTTTGAGCAATGAACACATTCTCACACTTTAAGTTGAAATGTGCTATCACTTTGGGGCAAAGATGTAGGAATATCTCTACCTAATTGTTCATGAAGAAGTTCTAGAAAAGAAGTCTACCAAATGCACAGGGAAATTTATCTGTTTATTGTGAGGATAGGCTTAGTATCCTTGAAAGGCAGGGTCACTGAATCGGAAAATAATTATGACAAGAATGAGAACCAAATAAAATGGTGTGAATGAAGGATTGTAGCCAGTAATATTTTATTCTCAATAGCCCAATTGTACTAATATTGTTATTATCCATCAGTAGATAAAGCTATTCTTGGATAAGATTTAAAAAATATTCAATTCTATCTATTTAATGTTCATTAAGAGAATAACTGAATAGATACTTCGGTAGATCATTGGGAAAGATTTACTTTATAAAAAGAAATACAGTTTAAGCCTAAAAAATATTAAAAATCCATGCGTTCAATAATTGTTTATCTTCACACAAAAAATTTTCTGATATGTTTAAGCATGTAAGCAAAATTCTCTTCATCTTAGTCTAGGACTCAAGAATTTTTCTCATTAAAAAAATTAAGATAGCAGATGATCAAACTTTATAGCAAAGTTCTTGTTCTTAATGACCCCAGAAATATAAATCATGTCTGGGTTTCCAGGGTTTTTGAATGTAGAAAGCAGGTATGAAGACAAATATAATACCTTCTGTCTTAATGATTTTTCAAGTCAAAGCTTTCTTGCATTTTTTTAATGATAAAATAACAACTTTGGAAAGATCTAAAAAAGGGATGATTTGATACCTTAGTAAGAGATGTCCTAGAAATAGGAAGAAGATATCAATGAGTAATTTCAAATATATTTCTTTCTACAAAGCCTTCTAGATTGCTTCAGAATTACCTAATTATTTTTTAAGTTAAAAGAATCACATTGATGTAAGCTAGCATATGGGACAAGAGTATTTTATTGAGTTTGTATTTTGTACCAAGCACTGTACAAGCCTTGGAAATGCAAAAGTGAATTGAACTGATATAGTCCCTCCCTCTTCTCATGGAGCTAATGTTATGGTAGAGAAGAAAGACATAAATAAAATAATCGTAAAAAATAAATATTATCTAAGTGTTAAAACACTGAATATTATGAATGCCTATACTGGAGTTCTGACAGTCCATTTAGGATCTGGAGAGGGACGAGGCATTTCCCAGCAGGACTCCAGACACAGTAAAGTCCTGGAACAATGATAAGGACCATTCTTTATCCAAGAAAGTGAAAGAAGGCTAATGTGGCTGGAGTACAGAGAGACATGGGGCAAAGGATTCAAGATGATGGGGTAGAGGTTGGCAGAAGCCAAATCATGCAGAGCTTTATTGCTATGCATTACTATCAGGTCTTCATCCTAATAATAATGAAAAGCCTTGAAGAGTTTAACTTTATTTTCACTTTTACTTTTTACTGAGCACCTCCTGATGTGCAGAAAGAGCTTAATATTAAATCAGCACAAGTAAGTATATTATCAGCAGACATGGTGGAGGGTATAAAATTATTTCTAAAAGTGCTAAGGAGTAAATCTCTTTTCAGATTTCTCTACTGTTTGATTATATTGCTTATTTCTCCAGTATTTTAATCCAGCTAGCCCCCTCCCCAAAAATATTTGCAAAGTAGGTGGAAAAATATTCTTCATGGAAACATTCATTGAACAAATCTATTAACAAATACAGATTTAGCATTTTCCAATGCCTGCATCCATAAAAAAGCCCAGGCACTCAAAATGAAAGAGTGAGCAAAACAGAAAGAACTCCTGTTTTCCTGGGGCTTACAATCTCCAAGAAAAAAGAGAGGGAGTCAAATTCTTATGATCTTATGAACTCTTAATAACAAGCATATCTGGCCAAAGCTAACTAAGAAGCTGAACAACCTTACCCGGGGAGAGTAATCAGTATGGATAAAGCATCTAGATCTACTTAATAGCATTCATTTTCAAAAACAGATTAATCTGACCACATTGCCCTCTGATTCAGGCATTTTCAACCATTTAGTTGGAGGTTATCATTTATTGGGTCATTTTGTATTACACATTAATAAATACTACATCAGTTTCATCTTAAACTTGACATAGATACTGTTATATCCTACTCCAACCTAAGTATCACTGTCCATCCTTGGTGGGAGTAGCAGAGCTAAGCAGTTGCTCCAACTGACAGTGATCCAACCCCCAGATATGTGAATGAGCCCAGATAAGAATAGCAAAGCTTCCTACTTGACCACCAACAGACCAAACATATGTAGTCAATGCTCAATGTTGTGTGTCACTGAGGCTTTGTGGTTGTCCTTTAATATGGCATTATTGTGAAAGCCAATAACTAAAACAATTTAAAGTCAATTTGTATATATGGAGGGCTATATCCTAGAAATCATCAACAACATCTTTTCTGGCTTCTGGTATTCATACAGATGGCATCGTTACAGGTGGATTTCCGAGAATCACAGCTTATATTTCCTGACACAAACTCTCCGAGTTCCAGACTTAGATATCAAACCACATGAGCAAAATCTACATTAGGATGTCTAATTGGACAGTTCTAACTTAACATGTTCAAGTGAGAACCCTCGTATCCCTCCTCAGAACGTCTCTTTCCTCAGACTTCTACATTTCAGTAAGTAGGATCATCATCAATCTACTTACTCAGGACAATACAATACTCTAGTCATCACTTTTGACTCCTTTCATTCACAATTTGTGTTCAAAACATTAGTAAGACCTGCTGACTCTATCTTTCAAGAGCATTGGATTCTAAATCCGATAGTGGCCTAACAAGTCTCCCAGGAGCTACTGTTGCCTTGATAGAGTTAATTGTCTTCACCGCAAATAGATCAATCTTACTTATGGTGGAAATTACGTACCATTATTTTCCTACTCAAAGTCCTTCACACCCAAAATCAAATTCTACATTCTTGCTGTGGCCTGTAAGACACTACATGATTCCTTCCCCCAACCCCCATTCATCTTCCTAACTCAACTTCCATATCACTTACTTAACTCCCCTCCTTGGTATATTAGGTGCTAGGATGCTGGAACTCTTGCATGTCAAACTTGCTACCACTTCGGGATATTTACATTTGTGCTTGCAGTTTTTCTTCTCCCTGGAAAGAATGTCATTCAGATATTTTCATGACTCACTCCAATTAAGTTTCTGCTCAAATATCTCTACTACAATAACATGTCCACAGGTGACCTTAAGTAAAATCACATTACCACATATATATCCCATTGCTTTGTATATTTGTGTATGTGGTGTGTAATCCCAGCATTTTGGAAGGCCAAGGTGGGAGGGTTACTTGAGCCTAAGAGTTTGAGACCAGTCTGGGCAACATAGTGAGACACTGTCTCTAACAAACAAAAAAAAACCTGGGCATAATGGTGCCTACCTGTTTTCCCATATTCTCAGCTGCTACAGGGGAGGCTGAGGCAGGAGAATTGCTTGAGTCCCAGGAGTTTGAGGCTTCAGTGAGCTATGATCATGTCACTGTACTGCAACCTGGACACCTGAGACCCTGTTTCAAAAAAAGAAAGAAGAAAGAAAGAAAGAAAGAAAGAAAGAAAGAGAGAGAGAGAGAGAGAAAGAAAGAAAGAAAGAAAAGCAAGCAAGCAAACAAGTAAGCATTATGAAGTAGTAGGAGATTTTGTCTCATTTACCATTGTAGCAACTTCCAGGCCTAGAATAGTGCCCCTTTCATTATAGTTATTTAATAAATAATAGCTGAATGAATTAGTAAGTGAATTAATGTATGAGAAATCTAGAAATCGTCAGCCACAGTGACTCACGTGTGTAATCCCAGCACTTTGGGAGGCCTATGTGGTCAGATCATTTGAGGTCAGAGTTCAAAACCAGCCTAGCCAGCAGGGTCAAACCTTATCTCTACTAAAAATACAAAAATTAGCCGGCCATGGTTGTGGGCACCTGTAATCCCAACTACTTAGGAGGCTGAGGCAGGAGAATCGCTTGAGCCAGGGAGGCAGAGGTAGCTGTGAGCAGAGATCGCGCCATTGCACCACTCCAAGTCTGGGCGACAGAGCAAGAAGCCATCTCAAAAACAAAACAAAACAAAAAGAAATCTAGAAATTGTCCCAGTCCCTGCTACTCTCCTATCCATAACAAATGCTTATGTTCATGAAAAATCTGCCTTTGGTTAATTGTGATTTTCCACCATAACAATTTGAATCAATCCAAAGTATTTTAAAAATGAAAATAAAATAAGCAGTTAGCTCTAATGGCATACAGGTTAACTGCATCTTCACGTTAGAGTCTTTGGAGATTAAAAGGTACCATTGCAGGTTATGAACCCATACACAATAATAGTTACAGATTCAAAGCTGTGATTCCTCAATGTTTGAAGGTTTCTATAGGAACAACACGATTGTGTGTTCTGTTTATAAGTTTAAAATATGTGGTGGCAAGAAAGTGCTGCTGTAACAACCATGTGAGGATAATTCAAAAGATGAAAGCCTATAAAAATTAATGATCAGAGAAGAATGTGGCCTAGTAAATCAACAACCGCATTATTAAAAACAGAGGAAATGTAATTGGCCATATATGGTCACACTATAACAAGGTGGGAGTCATTGCATTCTTTAAGCCAGTTACCCACTTACACCTGCACTGTGACAGCTCATGGAGAGAGCAACAGACACGCCAACAACTTCGTGGAAATGAAGTCATTCTCGTATTAATACCATCAATGACATCCAATTAGTTATTAAGAAAATGGCTTAGAAGTGCGAACAGGTACCTAAAATAAAATCATCCTAATGAATTACAACCATCACATTTGCTTATAAGTAGAGCAGGTTTTGGAAATAATAGACTCCAGGTTGCAGGGGTTAAGAGGTCATGTAACAATTCAAATAAAATGAAATCATTGTGCATTTGAACTTCACATAATTGTCTCAGCTTCTCAGGATTTAAAAACAGAAAGAAAACAAAACTTAGTCTTTACAGGTCACTGTATTGTTTGAAAAAGGAAACAACAATACATACGTACAAAACATACTTAAAAATACATATGTTCTCTGTAAGTTACACAATTTTGAAGACTTCTAGTAAGGCTCAAAAAAGATTTAAAGAACCACAAAAATACTGTTATACATCTTCTGTTCTACCAAAATGTTTGCTGGATGACAAAAGATGTACAGCCTTTTCTGAGACATACCACTATTTCAGAAACAAGGAACAGTTAATAATAAAAAAATGAAAAGTTCTTTCACAAAGTTTTCTTAGGAATTGATTCTCCACAAGTTGATTTTTCTGTCTCCTTTGAAGGAGTAGGATAATGTTAATTGCTTGGCTAGGTCAAATAAAACACGGCTGATATTTACAGAATACTTGCTATGCATAAGCTTCACTCTTCTTTTTGAATGTTTTTGTTGTTGTTATTCTAGGTAACATAGTGGACAATGGCAATTACAAACTCCTGAGTTTCACAGATTGTAGTTACTCGGGGAGATTAACTTGAGCCTGTCTTATGTCCAGTTCCAAATTCTCAAAGAAGGAACTTGATGAACCGTGCAGGTTGAGTGCCAAATTCTGAAATTTCCCTTTGGTCTACAGAATAGAGAAAGAAGGCCAGGCGTGGTGGCTCACACCTGTAATCACAACACTTTGGGAGGCTGAGGCAGGCAGATCACTTGAGGTCGGAAGTTAGAGACCAGCATGGCCCACGTGGTAAAACACTGTCTCTACTAAAAATACAAAAAATAGCCAGGAGTGATGGCACATGCCTATAGTTCCAGCTACTCAGGAGGCTGAGGCACGAGAATCACTTGAAGCCAGGAGACAGAGGTTGCAGTGAGCCAAGATTTTGCCATTGCACTCCAGCCTGGGTGACAGAGTGAGACTACATCTCAGGAAAAAAAAAAGAGAGAGAGAGAAAGTTTAAGAAATTTTATACAGATTCTGACAGTTTTTATAATCTCTACTGCCTTCTCTAATAGCCTCATACTTCCAAGTACGCTTCTATGCCTGTACTCAGCCAGTGATACCATTAAATACATTTTAAATCAAAACAGCCCTCTTCTCTAAACCCTCCATAGGCATCTGATCTTGTTCTCAATAAAAGTCAAATTTCTACAATTTCCTGCAATATCCTATGGAATCTCCCATCTTCAGTAACTCATTCCTGGTACCTTTCTAATCTTCTGACTTCAACTTTTCTACTACTCCTTTTTCTCACTTGGTCTGCTCTAGCCACACTTGCTTCCTTGCTATTTCTCAATTTCCCAAATGCACTCTCACTTTAGGTTGTTTGCACTTTATCTGGAATGCTGTTCTCAAAAGCAGCCTTGTATCTGCATTCCACAGTTCCTTCAATATTAGACCTAATATTGTCACCTTCTCAAGAAGATTTCACTAATCAATCTACTAAAAAACCAATGCCTCTGTGACAGGCCGACCTTTCAAGTGGTTTCCATGATTCCCACCTTCTGGTGTTCACGACCTCATATAACTCCTTCCCCTGAGTGTGGTAGAGACCTGTGACTTGTTTCTAACCCATAGTAGATGGAAAAGATGATTGGATATCACCCTCATATTTACATCTTGCTAGCAGACTCAATTTTAGAATCTCTCTTTCCATTATTGACAGTGAAGAAGCAAGCTGTCATAAATGCTAAAGCACACAATAAAGTTAATTCTGCCAACAACCTACATGAGCTTGGGAGAAGCTTCTTCCCCACTTGAGCCTCAAGATGAGAATGCAGCCTTTGTGGACACCTGGATTGCAGCTTTGTGAGACCCTGAAGCAAAAAACTCAAGCCATGCCTGGACTCCTGACCCACCGAAACTGTGAGATAGTGAGTGAGCATTGTTTTAAGCCATGAAATTTGTGGTAGAATGTTACACAGCATAGAAAATGAATACTGCCTCTCTGGTATTCTAGAATTTCTGTATTCCCATGTAGTAGATTTCTCTATCTACTTAACATCTTCTTATATACTTACATTTATTTGTTCATTTGCTAAGTCTTCCTCACATGCATATACAAACACTAGAATGCAAGTTCCATGAGAGTGAAATATTTATCTACATGGTTAGAAAAGTACCTGCTACATAATAAGTACTCAAAAAACACTTTAAAATGATGACATTGATTATGCTTTACAAGCTTAATGAATGATAGTTTGGAATTCACAATCCATTTGGACACCTGCAAACACATACTCCACACATAATATCTAGTTGAACTCTGCCAAATTACATTTATTTTTCTTTTGTACTAAATGCATGGTTTGAATGAGCTCTTCCCTTTCGATAAATAGTTTTGACATCATGTACAGCAAGTTCTCACCTAACATGATGAATCAGTACTTAAAATCTGCAACTTTAAACAAAGTGACATATACCAGGTTATCAAATAATGTCATTTTGTTCAACATCTTTTCATTAGCATGTTGATTATAAAAAAAAGATTTCATTAGACATTTTTGCTTAAAGTCACAATTTCCAAGAGCCTATTGCCAACATTTAGAATTTACTTTAGAAGCAGTTTTAATCTCTGCTTAAAATAAAACCTATATAAACCACAGCAGGACTATCAGGATGTCACTAATGATAAGAATTGTTACATACAGACTAGTTTATGGCACAATCTATGGAATATTTTTCTTTAGAAAGTGTTAAAATCAGGGCTAAGTAGATATTCATCTCTCTAGGACAATATAATGATAGCTCTGCTGGAAGCTGTGTCTATTAAGATGTTGCAAGTTCATTCCATCTGTATGATTTTGTAATTGGTGATTGAGTAAAAGAAACATGGTGATATTCTCTACTGAAATGACAGAAAGGAGAACACTTCTGCTTTTGCCCTGAATAATTAATAAATTGTTATTCTTTTCATTATTTAAGAACTATTACTAGCCTAGATAGGTCACCATGTTTTCACTATTGCCCATTGAGGGAAAACATAAATGTTACAGTAAAGTGATTTATAAATATGAATGGTTATATATCAATGTGTCCCTATTTTCTCCCCAAATTTGCCACATTTATCCTTACATACTGTGCTGCACTATCAGATGAAGTTTTATTATTATTGTTCTTGTTTTCAACAAATAAAAGGCCATTCAAAAGGCAGTTGAAGGGACTTCATAACAACAATAAAATATAATGTTTTCTTGTATTTCCCCCAGGTTGTTGATAAACATTTATCTTTTTTATTGATTCAATAAATCATTTGTTGAATATAATCCATGGAGCTGTCAATGTGCTAGTAGCTGGCCACAGACAAATGGACTCAATCACTGTCCCAGAAATCCTTATGGTAAGTTGAGAAGCAGAATAACAGCAGGGTACCTCAGGCTATGCTGGATAAAATTGTTCTGCTTTCCACTGTGAGGACTGCAATAGACCCAAATGAACTTAAATGAGACAGACCATAGCTTCAGTTCTTCAAACGAGATTTCTGAGAGGCCCTGTATTTCTACAATAGTTTGATGAGAGTGGATGTCAGTATTAAGATGTGAGGGATAAACTGTCTTCTTACTCCAGATCCACAATGTAGTTGAAGACAGCTTTCCAATAATAGTGTTGAATTTGTCAGAATACATTGTGATGCTACAAAGGTGATGGGTAATTTTATGTGTCTACTTTACTAGATAATGGAATACCCAGATATTTGGCTAAACATTATTTCTGGGTATGTCTGAAATGGTGTTTCTGGAAGGGATTAGCATTTGAATTGGTAGATACAGTAAAGCAAATTGCTCTCCCCAAAGTGAGTGGACATTATTCGGTATATCCAGGGCCTAAATAGAACAAAGAGAAGGAAGGGAGAATTTGCTTTATCTGACTACCAGAGCTGAAATATTGGTCTTCTGCCCTTGGACTCCTTGTTTTCAGGCCTTTGAACTCAGACTAGAACTCTCCACCAGCTTTATTCTTTCTCTGCAGTAGACCTGTCTGAAATACCCAGGAGTCTATAATTAAATTGGGCTATCTCTTTAAAGCAAATAGTGTATCATCAAGAAAGATATTCTTGAATTACTTCAAGGTCTCCAAAGAAGTTAATCATAAACCATTGAATTACAGTGATGAATTTCATAGGATAAAAAGCAATATCTTAGAAGCGATTTCAGAAATAGAAATATCTTCCACTAGTTTCCTCTCCAAATTTCAACAAGCTTCTATGTACTTTAAGTATTAAGAGGTGTTTACACCACAGTAGCTGCAAAACTCAATTTACTTCCAAATGCTCAGTGAAGTTCCTACCTGAAGTTCGTTTAACAGCATTTATTTTTAAAATATTGAATACCTACAAGATGTCAAAAACTATGCAAAACTTTCTGGAGACAAGGATGAGCAAAACAGACTTGTCTCTGAAATAAAGAAACTCAGAAGTGATACAAATATTTGTATAGAAAGCAGTAAATATTATCATAGAGATAAGTTCAGGGTGTTACAGGTGCATAAAGAAGAATCCTTTAGATTAAACATATATTCTAGCTGCCTGGTACAATATCAGCATATACCTTTCTTTCCCAAAATAATTATTAATAACTCCTCTTGCACTCTCAGTAGGTCCCAGTTTATAGAATAAATTACTTGATCACACTATCTAAAAAATAGCTCCAGGTTGGTGGGGTGGTGAGGAAGGTTGAAGCAAAGAAGGCTATCCTGTAGTTCCACATTTGAGAACTACAAATATTTTAGCACGGTGGAGTTTTGGGATGTGATGTGAGTCACAGACTCCTCTGAAACAAGAAACAAAGGGTCATGCAGAAGTTAAATCATGAAGGCCCTTGCTAAGAAGTTTGGACTTAAAATAAAATTGTGAATGTTGGCTGGGCGTGGTGGCTCACACCTGCAATCCCAGCAGTTTGGGAGACTGAGGCAAGCAGATCACTTGAGGCCAGGAGTTCAAAACCAATCTGGACAACATGACAAAACTCTGTCTTTACTAAAAATACAAAAATTAGCTGGGTATGGTGGCGCACGCCTGTAATCCCAGCTACTCTGGAGGTTGAGGCAGGAGAATCCCTTGAACCCAGGACATGGAGGTTGCAGTAAGCCAAAATCGCACGACTGCACTCCAGCCTGGGTGACAGAGTAAGACTCTGCTTCAGAAAAAAAAAAAGGAAAAAAAAATTTGAATGTAATATTAATAAAAACGTTTGAAAGCAAAATCTTCAAAGAACAGATATACATTATAGAAAAAGCACTATGGCAATCATGTGAAGCATAAATCATGGATTAAAGACAGGGACAACTATTCAATGACAGTTGCAATAGTTCAATCAAGAAACAAGTCTTTAATCTGTGGAAGCAGTGATGAAAATAGATAGTGAGGTATGGGAATAAAAAAAATAGAAAATACAGTCTTCAGGACTTGGGAGTGGATTCAATATAATGAAGTAATTAGGAAAGGTGAAGACTGTCTCCCAGGTTCCTCGGAGAGCCATTGGGTAAACATTTACTGTGATAGAAAACACAAGAAGGGGAGTTGTATTTATTGCTTTTTGGAAGAAGGACAGTGATGAGAGAATATAATGATGGGGTGAGTATGAGATATGCTTTTAAGTGGCTTTATAGAACAGGCTTATGGGAGGGCTGTGAGCTACATTATACTTTCCCTGAAGGAAATACAATATGTATCCGTCTTGTGCAGCAATGTGTCCTTAATGCCTAACTGAGGGCTTGACAAATAGTGTTTAACAAATTGTTATCAACTGAGTTAATGACTAACTTGAGTTTGTTTTTGTTTTTGTTTTGAGATGGAGTCTCACTCTGTTGCTCAGGCTGGAGTGCAGTGGCGCGATATTGGCTCACTGCAATTTCCGCCTCCCGGTTTCAAGCGATTCTCCTGCCTCAGCCTCCTGAGTACCTGGGATTATAGGCGCGTACCACCATGTGCAGCTAATTTTTTGTATTTTAGTAGAGATGGGGTTTCACCATGTTAGCCAGGTTGGTCTCGAACTCCTGACCTCAAGTGATATGCCCACCTTGGCCTCCCAGTAGACTTGGTTTTAAATCCCAATGCAGTCACTTGATAGATGAAAAATTCAGAGCAAGTTATTCCTATAGGCCTTATTTTTTTCACTGAAAATCAGGATACAATAAAATCCAAGTTGCTCAATTATTTGTGTATGTGTGAAAAGCAAGCTATGTATTATACAGAGATGTGCCTTATCAGCTATGAAGTAATTTAGAAGTATCAGAAACCACTATTATTTCCATATTAATCACAATTCTCCACAGAGACAGAACCAACAGGGTAGGAAGATAGAGGGATAGACAGATATAGATATCTGAGAAAGGATGTGTTAGGGGAACAGGCTCACATGATTATGGAGGCTGAGAAGTCTCATGATAGGCTGTCTGCACATTGGACAAGCAAAGAATTTGTAGCATGGCTCAGTCTAAGACCAAAAGCCTCAGAACTAGGGTGAAACTCAGTCCTGGTCAAAGGCCTGAGAACACAGCAATTGCTGGTGCAAGTCCAGAAGTCCAAAGCCCAGAGAAACTGGAGTTCTGATGCCTAAAAGTAGGGAAAAAGTGCGCCGCAGCTCCAGGAGAGAGAGATCTAGAGACAGCAAATCTGCTTTGCCTTTACCTTCTTGTTCTCTGGGACCTTGACCAATTGGGTGGTGCTGGACCACACCCAATGAGGGTCGATCTTTTTTACTCAGTTGCTGATTCAAATGCCCATCTCTTACAAAAACATTCTGACAGGCATCTACAGAAACAGTGCTTTACCAGCTATCGAAGTATCCCTTAATCCAGTCAAGTTGATACCTCAAATTTGCCATTAGAATCATATTGTGGGCGTTAAAAAATCAAAGCATATAAATCATCCATTGCTAAACCCAATTATGACATGTCTACGCCACATCACATAAACTCCCAGGACACTTCTCAGCCTCAGTCTTTACCTCCCAATACTGCCAGACTGGTAGAGAAAATCCATTCCCAACAAGATACACATGTTCTGAAATTCACAAAAGCTCAGTGCAAACTACAAGATGACAAACTGCAGTCTTTTCAGATATACATGTACATACTGGAGTATAACGGTGTGCACCCTATACTTCCATGTTGTTTGACCCAACATGAAATCATACTATTCCATTTTGAGCTCTCTCCCTAACTCGAGAGTTAAAATTGAGTGTCTTACAAATTACAGCTCCTTATCTTACACCTCAAGATTTATGTGTTTCTCTTGTCTCCTCCGCCCTTTAAGTCTGTATCTTGCAGTATATCCAGGAGTGGATACAGAAGAGTACTCAGTGTGGGCCATCTTGGGTTCTTTGCTTTAAGTTATGTCAGCACTTGGTGTGTTAGGAAAGTTATGGCCTTGAAAATTAAACATAGGTGCTCACTGCCTATATTCACACTGTTTAAACCATGTGAATCTTCCAGTCTCAGGCTAGGCTGGCTTTCCACTTAAACACTCTGCCTTGCCCAGATGAACAAAAAGAGAAATATGTTTGAAAGGTGGGGATGATGTTGGCGCCTTACAAAAGAGATGTTAGAGAGGGGCATAATATTGGCTATCATCTGCTCTCAGGGCACAGTCTGTATAAACCCATGATGTACCTCCCTAAGAAAGTTTTACAGCAAACTTTGAGTCTCATTTTAAAAGTAACATCAAAAGCTAGATTGAAGGTAAATTCATGGGTCCAACTCAACAATTTAATTTTTAAAAAGTGACTGTAGTGGGTTGAAAACTCTTTTTTTGTTTGTTTGTTTTGTTTTGTGAGACAGAATCTTCCTCTGTCACCCATGCTAGAGTGCAGTGGTGTGATCTCGGCTCGCTCCAACCTCCGCCTCCTGGGTTCAAGCTATTCTCCTGTCTTCAAGCCATTCTCCTGTCTCGGTCTCCCGAGTAGCTGGGACCATAGGTGCACGCCACCAAGCCCAGCTACTTTTTGTATTTTTAGTAGAGACGGGGTTTTGCCATGTTGGTCAGGCTGGTCTTGAACTCCTGACCTCAGGTGATCCACTCATCTCATTCTCCCAAAGTGCTGGGATTATAGGCATGAGCCACCACACCCAGTCGGAAACTTTGAATTAATAAAAAACATAATTTCTTCATAGTATTCACTACAGGAAAAGCCAGAAAACTTCCACCATTTGAGGTGGTTGTTATAAAATATCCTATGGCTCACACCTGTAATCTCAGCACTTTGGGAGGCTGAAGCAGGCAGATCACCTGAGGTCAGGAGTTCGAGACCAGCATGACCAACATGGAGAAACCCCGTCTCCTACTAAAAATACAAGAAAGCTACCCAGGCATGGTGGCACATGCTGTAATCCTAGCTACTTGGGAGGCTGAGGCAGGAGAATCACTTGAACCTGGGAGGCAGAGGCTGTGGTGTTCCCAGAGTGCACCATTGCACCCGAGCCTGGGCAACAAGAGTGAAACCTTCGTCTCAAAAAAAAAAAAAGTGGTAAATGAAGGAAAAGAAAGCATTTACCCTTGTTGATGTATGTAGTAACCAAACAGCCCCAGTGAATCAGGAAAGCTCTTCTTTACAAAAAGAAAAGCCAGTATAATAACGCAGAAGCAACGGCAGAGCTAAAAGATCATAACTCTGCACCTTTATCAAAATTAGACACACACAAGAATTATATATTGGTGTTAAAAAAAAATTGAAGGATATAGTTGAGAATGAACCAGACATGTGTTTACCTCCACTCCAGCCACCCCATGGATTTCTAGACTCAAGGGGAAAATTGTGACTGGGTATTGAATGAGTCATTTTGTCATCATGCCATCCTGGCGTCAATCTTAGTATCACTAATGGTGGGCCTAGCAAATAGTAAAGTGTCTCCTGATATAACACAATATGCAGTATACAGTGTCCTCAGGAAGTATTCCATCCAATTTGCCTAATATTAGGCCTGTCTACATTTTCTAGTTAACAGGAAATACAGGAAAAGAAGGATAAGCCCAGCCTGAGAAGGAAGAAGCAAGGAAACCTGTGCTGTTCAGTACAATAGCCTCAGGCCACAGATGGCGGCTATTTTAATTCAAATTTAACTTAAATTTGAATCTGAATTGATTAAAATTAACTTGCTCAATCACACCAGGCAGGTTTCAAGTACTCAGTAGCCACATGTGAAAAGTGGCTACCTTTGATGGTTAATTTTAGTGTCAGCTGGATTAGGGTATACCCAGAAGCCTGGTGAAGAATTATTTTCGGATGTGTCTGTGAGGGTGTTTCCAGAGAAGGCTGCTGTGTGAATCTAGCCGGACTAAATGGGGAAGATCCATCTTCAATGTAGAGGGGCACCTTCCAATTGGCCAGGGGCCCAGAGAGAACAAAAATAGGAAAAGCAAATTTGTCTATCTATCTCCTAGACTTGGAATACACTTGTCCTCTTCTGTTCTTGGGGATCAAAACTCCAGGCGCCCTGGCCTTTGAACTCCAGGACTTAACATTAGTGCTCCCCAAGGTTTTCAGGCCTTTGGTCTCAAACTAAGAGTTACAGTATCAACTTCCCTGGTTTTGAGGCCTTTGGACTTGGACGGGCATCCCAGGGTACCCAGCTTGAAGATAGCTTGTCATGGGACATCTCAGCCTCCTTAATCCCATAAGCCAATTCCACCAATAAATCCACACTCATGTATCTATATATGTATCCTGCAAGTTCTGTTTTTCTGGAGAACTCTGAATAATATGTTGCCCTATATTTTAGCGTACATATGAAATGTTTCTATCATCACCGAAAATTCTGTTGAACGACCCTGAAAAAGACAAATTTAGAAGTTAGAGCCTTCTGCAGGATATCTAAGTAGATCTAGTCAACAAATCAGTGTCTTAGGAAAACATTATTCTAAATTATAAAACCTCAAATGCCATAACAAACAGATTCTATCAAGTTTGCTTTAAAAAAAAAAAAGTATTTTTGGGCCGGGCGCTGTAATCCCAGCACTTTGGGAGGCCGAGACGGGCGGATCACGAGGTCAGGAGATCGAGACCATCCTGGCTAACATGGTGAAACCCCGTCTCTACTAAAATAGAAAAAAAAAAAAAAAAAAAAACTAGCTGGGCGACGTGGCGGGTGCCTGCAGTCCCAGCTACTCGGGAGGCTGAGGCAGGAGAATGGCGTAAACCCGGGAGGCGGAGCTTGCAGTGAGCTGAGATCCGGCCACTGCACTCCAGCCTGGGCCGCAGACTCCGCCTCAAAAAAAAAAAAAGGATTTTGGGAACATCTAGAGAAATTTATTTAAGGAATGGATATAGATAAGATAAAAATTTATTAATATGGAAAGGCAAATAAAATGTTAATAGTAATCTCAGGTCAGTGAGAATATGCTGTTTTTCTTTTCTTTTTGTTGTTTTTATATATTTTCCAAATTCCTACAATGTACATTTGATTCATTCTATTGTACAAACTTTAAAAAAAAAAAATCATTCTAGATAACGGGTTGATAGGTGCAGCAACCCACCATGGCACATGTATACCTATGTAACAGACCTGCACACTGCACATGTATCCCAGAACTAAAAGTAAAATTTTAAAAAATAAAATATTTCATTTGAAAAAAATAAATAGAATAATGCACACACATTGCTTTAGACATAATGCCATTGCGCACTCGATAGACTACAGTATAATATAAGCATAACTTTTATATGTACTGGGAAACCAAAAACTAATGTGATTCACTGTATTGTAATATTTGCTTTATTTCAGTGGTAGAACCAGACTTGCAATATCATCAACATATGCCTATGTATGATAAAGATTGTATATAAAAGTAGTGTGTAAAACAGGCACTATTCAATGAATTGGATTGGTACAACTGAGTTGCCATGTAATATAGAATAAAGGTAGAAACATACAAAAATAAATCATTCTGGTTGCAATTTTTTGAACAGTTTTAGGTTCGCACAAAAATTAAGTGGAAGGTATAAAGATTTTCCATGTTATCGATGGACTCTACACATGTATAGCCACCCCCACTATCAACATCTGAGCCAGGAGTACATCTACTACAAATGATGAACCTACATGGACACATTATTAGCACTAGAGGTCCACAGTTTACATTAGCTTTCACCCTTGGTATTGTACATTCTATAGGTTTGGACAAATGTGTAATGACATGTATCCACCATTGTAATATCATACAATATAGTTACACTGCCCTAAAAATCCTCTGTGCTCCACCTAATCATCCTTCTCTTCCCTAAAACCCTAGAAACTACTGATCTTTTTACTGTCCCCATAGTTTTGCTTTTTCCAAAACTATGGAATCATACAGTATGGAACCTTTCAGGTTGGCTTCTTTCACGTAGCAATATACATTTACTGTTCCACTATGTCTTTTCATGCCTTGATAGCTCATTTCTTTTTATCACTGAACAATATTCCAATGTCTTGTGGTATCACAGTTTATTTATTCAATAACTTACTGAATGTCATTTTGGTTGCTTTCAGGTTTTGGCAATTATGAATAAAACTGCTATACACATCTGTATGCAGCTTTTTGTGCAGACATAGGTTTCCAACTCCTTTGAGTAAATACCAAGGAGTGCAATTGTAAGATCATACAGTAAGGGTATGTTTAGTTTTGCAAAAAACGTTCAAATTTCCTTTCAAAGTGATTGTATCATTATGCAGCATTCCTGTGCAGCAGTGAATGAGAGTTCCTTTTGCTCAACGTCCTTGCCAGCATTTGGTGTTGTCAGTGTTTTGGATTTTTGCCATCATAATAGATGTATGGTGGTGTCTCACTGTTGTTTTAATTTGCATTTCCCTCTTGACATATGATGTGAAGCACCTTTTCATATGCTTACTTGCTATCTGTGTATCTTCTTTGGTGAAGGGTTTTTAATTTTTTTGAAGTTGCTTTGCTCACCTGCCAAGGAGAAATTTCAGTGGCTACTTTTGACCTAGGTGAACCCTGGTTACATTACTTGTAGTAAAGAAGAGGAACTCTTTGGAGAGCTCTGCGTTGTCAGGGTCAAAATCCATGGCAGGGCAGGGATGCAAAAGTTTAGAACATAGTGATAAAGTGAAAAAGAAGCAGGCTTAAAGCATATGTTAGAAAACAAAACCTAAGGGGCAGTGATAAAGCAATCAAACGGGGTGACTATAGTCAATAATAATTTAATTGTACATTTAAAAAATTCTAAAAGATATAATTAGATTATTGGTAACACAAGTGATAAATGCTTGAGGTGATGAATACCCCATTTACCCTGATATGATTATTACACAGTGTATCCCTGCGTCAAAATATCTTATATACCCCGTAAATACATATACCTACTATGTACCCACAAAACTTAAACATTGAAAAGACTGGCAGCACATAGTCAAAGCCAAACAAGCATAAGTGACAGTTATTAGGAGTAGCCAATGGTTAGTTCTACAGAAATATTCAGAATAGATATGTTTCCTTTCTGTTATTCCTCTTGCTAGAATATCAATTACCATACAGATACATGTCCAGTTCAGTGTTCCAACCTTGGACAGCATCCTTGTCTCTCTGTTTTGACCTTGAACTCTGAATTTTTCTAAATTGCTTTTCAATTAAATTACTTTTTTACTCACACTACATGGGTGGGTTCGATTGGCAGGTGATAGTCCAATGACCGCAACCAGGGAGGATATAATAAGAGGATTTTATTACTTGCAGCAAACAAGGAGAACAACAAGGATACTTTCCCAAAGGAGAGCGTCCCCTAACAAGGGTGAAAACATGACTTTTATTGGACTGGAGTGCTGCATCATTGCATGTAGAGGTGGAGAAAAGGTGGCACAGGTGTGGTCGCCAGCCATGCTTCTACATACCTTGCGTGTATAGTAAGTAGCAAATAAGTTCCTCCCTGGGTGGAGATTTTTAGTATGAGAGTTTGCTAAAGTTCATCTCCAACTAAGGCATCTCTGGATCCATTTATTTTTTTTCCTGAGGCTAAACTGCTTCCTGGAGCTTTTTACAACAATAAGAACTCAAGGTAGAACAGTTGCAAGTGAGTACTTTTTCACAGTGCTTACCTAAAAACCCGGGAACCCTGGAATACACGTTCTCTAGTGAGAAATTTGTTCTTGAGTGAGTGTTTGCTCCCATCCTCATTCTGTCTTTTTAAGGACACCAGAGGATTTGTCTAAACATCTACCTATTTTTGTTGCTGCTAGAGATCCTGTTTTCTCAGTTGTTCTATCTGCCACAGATATACATATTAGTTATCAGTTATTGTCAAGGTCATTTTAGGAAACTCAGACTCATCAGCCCTTCCCTAAGATATTACCCAATGAGTTCTATCACCAGCATCTAACAGCAGTGTGGCACATACCCTTAGCTGCCTACTCAAAATCCCTTATTCCCTCTTTCCTATAAAAACTTTGATTTTTGGAGTCACAATATACTCATTTAAAAGAGGGTTATGTTCATTTAAAAGACTCCACCTTCCCAGACTCCCTTGCCTTCTGCAATGTCTACCTGATCCAGTTTGGTATGAAGCAAGGTAAGCAACAGTGACTGGGCTGGACTTCCAGAAAGCTTTTTAAAAGGCCTGTCCTTTCAGTTTCTCTCCCTTTACCTTTCTGTGGGCCTGGATAGCTTGCCATCTTTGTAAGCAGGAAGATGAAAGCCAGAGACTAAGGATGGTGGACTGGAAAGACAGTAGGTGCCTGGGGCAGGGAGGGTGTTCTGCTACTTCTGCAACTGTGGCTGCCTCCTTTTGGACTCCTTATTATGTTGTTCTTAAATGCCACTTTTCTTGACGTGCAAACCAAGGCAATTTTGAATGATACACAGAGAAAGCAAAAAAGCATCTCAGAAGCTGTTTTCAAATCTGATTATTACTATTCAGTAAACATGGGCTTTGGCTGGAACTATGGTAGTTGAGAGCTCATTTATGTTCAGTGTGATTGTAAAGATTGTCTGATATAGGAAGCAGAAATTCATATTTCTAACATTTATGCTGTTTAGCTAGAATCTCACAGAAATATAAAACCTGGTGAGCCAGTATTCAAATAGGAAGATAAAATGTGTTCCTCTCCTAAGTCAAAATCAAGATTGTAGCACAATTGTAAGGAATAAGAAGACTAATGTGACATTTTGTTTTTTCCTAATTACCAAATCAGAGTAAAATCACAAATCTGATAAAATGAAATTCAATTCTTAATCTGAAAAATCCATCTGAGTCTCTAAAGTCTAAAACTGCATTAATATTATCTTAATTAAGCTTTCTAATGCTCACTTAGCTACTGATAATGAAACAAAGAGTAGCATCCATCTTCCTGTATAAATAAAATTTGAAATGCACATTAAAGAAGACTGTCTTCTATTTTTACTGAATTATTTCAGAATCCTAGATACTGGAAAGGCTTTCAACCCCCCTGAAAATATTGCCTCTGTGCTCTATACCATATATAAATACAAATCAATATAAAGTAGATGGTATAGGCACTCTTTATGTCTTTAAAGAAAATGACTTCAAAAAGTTTATAGGTGTATTTCTGTGTATTCCTATTTACACAAAAATGGAAATGTGTTTACCTTTTTAATTGAATTTACAACTGAATTGAATTTTTAATTGTTGCTAAGTGGCAGCTGACTTATAAATCACTGTACCATATTAAAGAGTCTTATCAACATCTCTGCATCACCAATGCATTACGCATGCTGACCTTTTGTACCAAATCTTTTATAGATGTGACCTGACTACCTTATAGATTCCCCTTTCTACATTTGCTGTTATGGCTGTCGAATTTGAATGATTATGTACACTCTCTTTTACCATTCAGCTCTGCATAAAGTTTGACACTTTTACATTACAATGATGAGCTTCCAAGCAATAAAGACATGGAGGTGGCAGAAGGATACTAAAATAGTCTCTTTCCTCTAGAAAAATTTTAGTGTATGCAGGGATACAATAAAATTAGAAATAAAATTTCCTACAGCTATGTTTCCCGCACCACACACAAATCTCCAAATTATTAATGATTCCAGGGCAGACTTCATGTTTCTGCTTTAAAGTTTCAGATGCAATGGCATGAAGCACCTTCAAACCTTAGTGAAGGAATCCTGCCAAGGTCCCACATCTACCTGAGTTGGCCAGAAAATAACATTTTTAAAACTAACTTACAGCAATAAAAACTGAGATATATCTAGGGAGTTGAAGAGCTGTTTTCGAGTGGGTAGGCTATGGGTGATATGGAAGACATGCTGCTGCAACCTTGGACAGGGAGGGGACAGCAAGTGTAGCTAGGAGAGAATAAATAAGACAAAAGCTGATCTAACTCTGCTCTTGCCTCTCCCCTGTGGCTGCCATGGGACATCATTGTCTGCCTCTTACCGAGAAAATCTGCAGCAAAGGTCCCATGGTGCACACTCTAATCAACTTTCTGCATTCACTCCTTCCCCTTCTGAATCCTATGCTCTGGTGAATTTCTGTTCTGGAGTGCAGCTTTTAAATGGAGGAGGCGAAACTTCTGCCTATTAAGCAAAAATAAAAAATTGACCTGGGCAGATATTTTGTGTAGTGATATGAAATAGGCATTTTTCTTATATTATTTATTTTTACAATATAGAAAAAGGTACAACCCTTCCCCAAGTAAAAATGTTTTGAGGTATTAGCTTATATATATTTTTAACAATAACAATTATGATAAAGTTTAGATATATGTCCCCTCCAAGTCTCACGTTGAAATTTAATCCCCAATATTGGAGATGGGGTCTAATGGGAGTTTTGGGGGTCAGGTAGCAGATTTTACATGAACAGATTGGTGCTATCCTTGCAGTAATAAGTGAGTTCTTCCTCTATTAGTTCCCACAACAACTGATTGTTAAAAAGAGCCTAGAATATCCCTCCCCTCTCTCTCTTGCTCCCTCTCTTGCCATGTCACATGCCATCTCCCCTTAGCTTTCTGCCATTAGTGGAAGCTTCCTGACGTCCTCACCCAAAGTTGATGCTGGCACCATGCTTCTTGTATAGTCTGCAGACCGTTATCCAAATAAACATCTTTTCTTTATAAATTACCCAGCCTCAGGTATTGCTTTACAGTAACCCTAACAGACTAGGATAAAAAATTGGCATGGAGGAGTGGAACATTGCTATAAAGATAGCTGAATGGGAAAACGGCTTTGGAACTTGGTAATGGGCAGAAGTTGGAAGAGTTTGGAGGGCTCAGAAGAAGACAAGAAGATGAGGGAAAGTTTAGAACTTATTAGAGACTGGTTAAGTGATTGTGACCAAAATGCTGATGTAAATATTTTATCAGTCCATTTTCACACTGCTGATAAAGACATAGCCTAGACTGAGCAATTTACAAAAGAAAGAGGTTTATTGGATTTACAGTTCCACCTAGCTGGGGAGGCCTCACAATCATGGCAGAAGGCAAGGAGGGGTAACTCACATCTTACATGGATGGCAGCAGGCAAAGAGAGAGGGAACTTGTGTGGGAAACTCCCATTTTTAAAACCATCAGCTCTTGTGAGACTTATTCACTATCATGAGAACAGCATGGAAAACACTTGCCCTCATGATTCAATTACCTCCCACCGGCTCCCTCCCACAACATGGGAATTCAAGGTGAGATTTGGGTGGGGACATAGCCAAATCATATCAAATATATAGATCAAAGGCCAGACTGTTGAGGTTTTACATGGAAATGAGGAACCTATTGGGTACTGGAGCAAAGGTCACTTTTGTTATGCCATAGCAAAGAACTTGGCTGCATTGTGCCCATGCCCTAGGACTTTTAGAAGGCTGAACTTAAGAGTGATGATATATGGTACCTAACAGAAGAAATTTCTAGGCAACAAACTATTCAAGGAGTGATGTGGCTGCTTCTAACAGCTTAAGACTAAATATGGGAGAAAAGGAATGACCAAAAGTTTGAACTTATGTTTAAAAGGGAAGCAGAGTATAAAAATTTGGAAAATCTACAGGCTGTCCATGTAGTAGGGAAGGAAAGGTCATTTTAAAGGTGCAGCTTAGAAAGTCTTTGCTACAGAGATTAGCATGGATAAAAGGGTGCCAGACACTAACAGTCAAGACAATAGGGAAAAGGCCCTGAAGTCATTTCAGAAATCTTCAAGGCCACCCCTCCCATCACAGGCCAAGAGGCTTAGGAGAACAGAATGGTTTGGGGGACCATCCCTGCTGCCCTACACTGCCTTGGGATGCTGCTCCCTACATCCCAACCACTCCAGCTCCAGCTGTGGCTCAAAGAGTCCCCAGTGTTGCTTGTACAGCTTCTCTAAAGGGTGCAAGCTATAAGCCTTGGTAACTCCCACATGGTTTTAAGTCTGCAGGTATGCAGAATGCAAGAGTAATGGAGCATTGGCAACTTCTGCCTACTTTTCAGAGGATATATTGGAAAGCCAAGGTGCTCAGGCAGAAGCACCTTTGTAGTGATCAGGGTCACTACAAAGAGACTCTACTAGGGCAATGTCAAAAGGAAATGTGGTTGGAGCCCCTGTGGAGAGGCCCTACTGGAGCACTGTCTAGTGGAGCTGTGGGAATAGGGCCATCATCCTCTAGATGCCAGAATGGCAGGGGCACCAGCCGCTTGCAATCTCAAGCTGGAAAAACTACAGGCATTGGTCTCCAACCTGTGACAGCAGCCACATGGGCTGTGCCCAGCAAAGTCATGGGGGTGAGACCACCTGAGGCCTTGGGGACCCACCATCAGCACCAGTGTTATCAGGATAAAGAACATGGAGTCAAGAGGAATTGTTTAGGAGCTTTAAGATCTAATGTCTCCCCTGCTGAGTTTTGGACTTAAGAAAGGCCCGTTGCTCCTTTCTTTTGGCTGATTTTACTTTTTCGGAAAGAGAATATTACTCAATGCCTGTACCACCATTGTATCTTAGAAGGAAATAACTCATTTTAATTTTTTTTTAATTTTACAGGCTCTCTGTTGTAGGGAACTTGCCTTGAGTCTCAAATGAGGGTTTGGCCTTTGGACTTTTGAATTGTTACTGGGACAAGTTAGGACTTTTGGGGACTATTGGGAAGGGATGATTAAATTTTGCAGTGTGAGAAGGGCATGCGTTTTGTGGGACCAGGGGTGGAATGATAGAGTTTGTTCCCTTCAAACCTCATGTTGAAATTTGATTGCCAATATTGGAGGCAGAGTTTAATGAGAATTGTTTGGGTTATGGGAGCAGATCCTTCATGAATGGATTAGTGCTTTCCTAGATGTAATAAGTGACTTATTGCTCTATTACTCCTCACTAGAGCTGATTTTTAAAAAGAGGCTAGCACCTGTTTCTTGTCTGTCTTGCTGCATCTCTTGCCATGTGACACACCAGCTCTTCCTCGACCTTTCACTGTGAATGGAAGCTTCCTGAAGTCCTCGCCAGAAGCCGATGCTGGTACCATGCTTCTTGTATAGTCTGCAGAACTGTCAGTCAAATAAACCTCTTTTCATTATAAATTATCCAGGCAAATATAATCTGTCTTAGTTCATTTGAACTGCTGTAAAGGAATTATATTATCTATAAAAATATACAAATTTATTATCTATAAATTATGCAAACAAAAGTATTAAATGTAATGTAAATAATTCAATTCAGTTCAAGTCCATTTGAGTTGCTATAAAGGAATTATATTATCTATAAATATATACAAATTATATTATTTGTAAATTATGCAGACCAAATTATTAAACATAATATAAATAATTCAAAATTTTGATTAGAATGATTAGGGAGTCAAAGTCACTAGAATATAATTTGTTGTGAAATAGTTACACATCTTGTCTGATGGAAATAGTTTAAATATTTACTTTCTCCGGTATTTTGCTTTTGATAGAAATGGTCATTGAATTTAACAGACTTTTTTTTGGCATTGTGGAAGTGGTTTTTAATGAATTATCATTTGGGGAAACTATATGCTCCACTCTCATAATATGGTTTTTTAAATGCAGTTTTGACCCACTTTTGAGTCTATGGCTAAAGCCAATTAATTTTATTTCTTTAGCAGCCAGGTAAGTCCCTACCTGCCAACCACCTCTATAATTGTGCTCACATCCTCCTAAGCACTCACATTATTTATCCCAGGGCCAGGTAGCAGACTACCTAGGACAGCCCCTATGGGCCAGATCTCACTGAAATTATCCAAATAAGCCAATTCTAAGTCAGCTTGCCTTTCCTTTTCATGGAAACCACACTAAATTCCACAGTTCCCTTTTCTCCCTCTGCCTCATAACTGACAGGTGCTTCTCTGAATGGCCCTGCATGGTGTGCCGTATTCCTCCCTCTGCACTGTGAGTATAACAAAACTGTAAAACTCTTTCCAGTTTCTCTCTCTTGATCTGCTGCTGGCTTCACCAGACCTCACCCAAGGTAGAAGTTAAAACAATTGTTAACTTATATAAAAATAAGTCAGCAAAAATAAATAAAAGTAAAATTAGCAAAAATAAATACCCCCTTAGAGCTACAGGAGTATTTGAAAATGTGTGCAGCAGTTCTTTTCCTGAAAGTAAAATGTCGTATTTCAAAGGAATCAGGCTTGACATTAGAAAAAAATTTAAGGTTTCACTTACTCATGTGTCATTGCCTTATCAATCCACCACTCCTTACTGAGTTATCATCAGTATGAATTAGAATTACAGTTGTACATAGCAACTATAATTGAAAGAATTGTAATAAACATCTAGGATGCTAAAAGGCCAAAACATTTATTTAGCATTTTAAATTCTGAATGTGAGATTTCTGTATCAAATGTATAAAAATAATATATTTTAAAATTTAGTTTTGGATCATAGGTGGACTGATCATGACATTTCAGTCAAAAATGGTATTTTCCTCCCTCTTAAAATTTTCTAAAAGGAAAAAGTTGAAAGCAATGACAAGACACTGCAATTCCATTAGCATCAAAATATGTTTTTCTTTTTCATTGCTTCATTTTATTCTTCACATACTTTTCTAATCCCTTTGATACTTTTGAAAATATTATATAACTTTTCTTTGTACAATATTTCACTTGAAACATTAATATTATTAAAAGCATCATGCTAAATCAATACTTCCAACTATATGTTTTTGATTTAGCTGCTATAATGCCTATCTTTATTAAAATAATCAGTAATTTCTAAATGATTCTATAGTGCTTCAGAATTTTTTGACATTAGGATTGACTTCAGTTTTTCATTATGAATTTGACAAGGTTTTGAAGCTAAAAAAATGTTTTATAGCTATTGAATATTACATAAAAACTAAGGAATGGATTTTTTGCTACATCATTTTCCACAATTTAAACAATGAGCAAAAATAGTAATATAAAAAACCTAAGAAGTTTTTGAACTTTTTCTTTGGAAATTGATATTACCATGAATATTTGCATTGCCCTCTCCTTGACCCGTTAAATAATACATATTTAAATTCAGATTTTAAGTAATTTAAAATGTCTGTATTTCTTCTTAAGTGATATCTGTGTGAGATATCTATATCATAGATTGAAATATATATGAGATATTGCACATATAATGAAAATTAATTTATTAATATTTAATTATTATTTTATTATTAACATTTAATTAATCATTACATTTTAATTATTAAATAATTAAATTTATTAACTTAGTTATTAATTTTCATTACAATTCTGAATTATCTAATGACTTATGGAAACATGCATTGTTTATTGTCCATTAAATGGAGATTTTCTAATTACATTTTTGTCATTTGTTAGGTTAACATTCTTTTGACATTTGTTGACTTCTGCTTAATGGCTAAGGATAAAATTAATGATCAATTTTAGTAAAATATGTGTGCTATACAAAAAGATGTTCATCATAAATTTGTATATAATTTACTAAATGTTATTTATATTATTCAAATCTTCCATATCTTTACTAATGCTATCATCTATGTATCCCATCAGTTACTGAAAGAACTACATTAAATTTTTTACTATGATTATGAATTAAACTATTTTTTCCTTTTATTTCTGTGATATTTTTCATCATGATCTTTGAGTTGATATAATTAGTGTATAGAAATTAAGAACTTTTATTTCTTTCTGATGGTTGTTCCTCATAGTATAATAAATATTCTTCTTTATCTGCAGCAATCCTTCTTTACTTCAACTCTACTTTGACAAGTATTAGAATAGTTACATCAACTATCTTTTGGTTAGTACTTAGAAGGTATATATTTTTTCATACTTTAAATTTCAAACTTTTTGCTATCTTCATGGTCAAAATAAACAGCATATGATTATTTTTCCAGTTTAATAATGTTTTAATTTTTGTATTTTAATTATACAGGGTCTCCTTAGTCTAGAAATACATATGTATTTACATAATATTATCAATGACACCTTAAATCTATTTTTAAAAACTATGTTTCTAGATGTTGTAGTCAGCCTATGGTATTTAACTTATATTTAATGAAATTATTATAACATATGGATTTAAATATACTGTACTGTTTTTCTATTGTCTCACTTTTATTGCGTTCACTTTTTTCTTTATTCTCATCTTTTTTTGAGTTAAGTATTCCTATTCTTACCTTATTTCAATATATTATTTTGAATCTACTTTTTATTAGTTTGATAGTTATACATTTTCTAATGCAGTCTTCTTTTAATGATTAACATAGAGATTACAACGTGCATTTTTAAATTATTAAAGTCTAATTGAAATTCATACTTTGAAAATTCCCCAGATAATTCAAAAGTCTTATAACCATTTACTCCCTTAATATACCTTGGATGTCCTCTCCAAATCTCACCTTGAGATGTAATCCCTAGCATTGGAGGTAGAGCCTGGTGGGAGATGTCTGGGTTATGATAGCAGATTCCCTTATGGCTTGGTGCTGTCCTCATGATACTGAGTTCTCATGAGACCTGGTTTTTAAAAGCCTGTGGTACCTCTCCCCACCCTCTCTCTTGCTCCTGCTCTCACCATGTGGTATACCTACTTCCCCTTTTCCTCTGTCATGAGTAAAAGCTCCCTGAGGACTACCAGAAGCCATGCAGATGGCACCACCATTCTCGTACAGTCTGGAGAACTGTGTGCCAAGTAAACCTCTTTTCTTTGTAAACTACCCAGTCTCAGGTATTTCTTTTTAGCAATGCAAGAACAGCCTAACAGCCTGATGTATGAGATATTATTATCATGTATTCACCTATATTTTCTACCATTCCATTACGAAAATTTTCAAAATACAGGAAAATTGAAATATTACACAGAGAACACTCATATAGCCACCATTTTGATTCTATCAATTTTTTTTGCTTTATTACAAATATACTCATATATTCATCCATCTATCAATTCTTTCATCCGCCTACTTTTTGTGTATTTAAAAGTAATTCAGATATCAGTTTACCTTATTCCTAAGTACTTCAGCATAAATATAAATGACTAGAGTTAATTTTTGCGTATAGTTTCTTTTTTTACATGCACGAAAATGCATAAATCTTAAGTGTATCATTCAATGAGTTTTGATCATTGCATTTATTGCACAACTCAAACCTTTTTAAAGACATAAACCATTACCATCACCAGAAATTTTCCCCATGGTTCTTCCCAACAGTAAACTTCCAATCTCACTCCCTACAGTCATACACTCTTCCAATTAATTTAAAATATTCAGAGGATAATCTTTCCAGGTCGCTTCATTTTTTCTCAGCTTCATGCTTCCATCTGCTAATTGCAGATGTTTTCTTTAAAACATCCTTTATTATTTAATTTAGGTTAATTCTGCCAGTTCGTGCCTTTCCTAGTTTTTTGATTTTTTTTTTTTTTTTTTGGTCTGGAAATGGTCTTATTTTCTCTTTGTTTGGTGAATATTTTTGTTGAATGCAGCAATCTAGTTTGACTATTATTTTCTTTTAAAACTTTGAAAATAGCATTGGATTGTTTTTGACTTCATAGTTTCTATTGAATAGTCATCTGTTGGTTCATATTGCTTTTCAGAGGGGATTGTGACATTCTCTTTGGTTGCTTTTAAAATATATACTTGGTTACCTTTGGTTTAAATATTGAGTTGCCAAATAAAATACAGGAGAATACAAAATTAAATTACAGTTTCAGATAGACAATGATTTTTTGGTGTAAGTATATACCAGATATTGCATGGGAGATATTTATACCCCGAAATTACTTGTTACTTATTTGAAATTTGAATTTAATTGATCATTCAGTATTTTTTACTTGCTTAGTCTAGCACACCTATGCCCAGAAGTATACACTAATGATTTTAGGTGTGCTTTCCTCTATGTTTATCTTTCTAGATTTTCTTAAACTTTAGTTTGATGTCTTTCAGCAGTTTTGAAAAAAGTCTCAGACATTGTTTCTCTAAATATCGTTTTATTATGATTCCCTCTCTCCCTTACTTTGGACTTCCGGTTGTATATATGCTATATCTTTTTACATATTTTACAGGTCTTAAGATCTTTTCTGTTTACAAAAATTAGCCACGTGCACTACAGATGCACACCTGTAGTCCCAGCTACTCAGGAGAGCTGAGGTGGGAGGGTCACTTGAACCCAGGAGGTCAAGGCTGCACTGGGCTGTAACCATACTACTGCACTCTAGCCAGAACAACAGAGCAAGACCTTGTCTCAAAAATAAATAAGTGAAAAAAAAGATTTCCATCAGTGACGAATTCCTTCTTTCTCTGTGCCTACCTCCTATTAAATTCACCCACTGAGTGGCTAATTTCAGTGACTTTGTTTTTTTTAATTATAGAATTGATGTTTGTTTATTTTGTTTATAAAATCTGGTTTTTGCTAAAATTCTCCATCTTGTCATTAATTCCTTGAACACATTAATCATTATTATTGCTTTTAGACTCTATAATAGATTATTTCATTTACTGTATCTCTTGTGGTTTGCTCTTACTATCTGTTTTGGACATCAGATTTGGGTCATGTTGAATCTTCTCATATTACTGTTTTTAAACTAAAGCCTAAATATTTTGTATACAATTGAAGGCCTAGAACTTAATTAAACACATATGAATGAAAAATACATTTGATAATATTTTACTTGAGCTAAGCCATTATGTTAAACTCCACTTTTATAGGAAATCATGAACAGCCAAAAATATACATTGTATTCACAGTTAATAGAAGGAATCAATAATTAAATATAATCTACAAATTCATATGTACTAGGTCATGCTAATAACACCACCTTAGTGTTTGCAAAATACTTTTACATTTATATCTTGTTTAATCTTCAAAGAATTCTGAAGATATTTATAGATAGATAGATAGATAGATAGATATGTAAATTTCCATTTTAAAGATACAAAAACTGAGTCACAGAGAGATTAAATAAATCCCTCAACATCATATACTTACCTAATCAGTAGCATAACCAGTACTACAATTAAGTTTTCAAATTAAAACTCCTGTTCTTTTTTTCCATTATACTGTATTTGCCCTGGCCTTCCTTATTTTAGAATACAGTAGAATGAAGAAAGACGCTAAAGTCATCCTCCTTTCTTGTTTGTAATCTCTGCGTTGCTTTTGGTTTGAAATTCTCCTTCAAGATGAGAAGCATGCAAATATCACACTGGCCAAATTGAAAGAAGTATTCAGCTCTTCCTCCATCATATTTTTCGGGTCACTCCAGATTGTTATAATTATAAAATGAATGTATCTGAACTTCTAATCTTCACTGTAGCAAAGGTGTTGATGGTTCATTATACATAAGGAACATTCCAATGATATGGGTTTAGAATCCAAGGCCACATTATGTACTTAGGCTCTATTCCATCCCCTGAACATACCTCCTTGGTGCTTTGCTGGGTTATTTCTATGTATACACTTTCACCATTGCCTTTCAGCAAATCTTCTCAACCTGTAACATTCTCTCTTCTATAAATATTGTAAGAATGGCAGCTGCTTTCTTATTCTATTTTTTTCTACTTTCTTTTTTCCCCAATGGATATCCATTTTAGCTTCCAACAGCAATAGCGTTTGGTTTTCCTTTAGATAATCATTTTTTATCAACCACAGTGCATGTGGTTACATTGGGGTTGATCCCTCTTTCTGATTCCAGGAGTAACATAAGAACCAGATAAGAGCAATTAGAGCTCAGAGCTTTACACACACACACACACACACACACACACACACACACCCCATAGTGATGATACAGGACTAAGCATGTTTCACAATTAAGGCAACAAACATAGAGCCTGGGACTTCTTTGGAATTATAAGCCAGAAAAATCTTCCCTTCTACTAGGTGTATTAAAATGGTAAGGTGTACACCTAAAGTAGTCTCTAGATAAAGAAAGTCTATCTGAGAATAAAGGCAGTAGAAAGAAAAGCATAACCCAAGTTTGAATGAAATTGTTCAGAATTCTAAGATTCAGCCTTGTCTGAAGTTGCTGCTCCATCCCTGGGATTTCCATGAGGCTTTTCCCTCCATTAATCTTTAAGCCGATTTGACATGGTTTCCTTAAATGCCATTCTACCTTGTATTCCCTCTCTCATCTTCCTCATGGAACACCATATTTAAATTGCACACTTTAATATCTCTTTCTCCAAATAGACTATGAACTCCTGTTAGGCAGACACAATATCCATCTATAATCTCTAAGTGCTTAGTAAAGCTTCTGCTTCATAAAACATGCTCACGAAGTGTGGGGAAAAGAATGGGGGCAGGAGATGAGGAAAGGGACAGAAGGATCTCCATCGAGTTCAATTTTTAGAGAAAAAGTCATTTCTCCCCTGTTAGTCTCCTCTCCCAGCAGAGATCGACGAAGGAAATCAAGAATTGCACTTTGTATTTTCCAACTGCCCACACTGCGCTCACACAAAAGCTGATAATATGCCATAAATTTTATTGACAGGAGTGATATTATATATTCCATCTAATTGTCAGAACATACGCTGGATGATGCATCCTCAATATTTTTGATTCAGAAATCGTGGACATTGTACTTATTCATTGGCAAAAAAATTACACTCACCAAGTAATAAATCTTGTCTGTCAGTAGAGCCCACAGGCCAATGCATTTCAGGATGTGATGAAATCCCTGTTGTATTGACCCCAAAGTGCAGGATTCCTGACAGGAGTGACAGGCAAGCTGAAATCACTTGAGCTCGTAGAAGCCAGAGGAATGATTAAAAGCTTGGTACCAAAGCTGAAGTAAAATGTAGCTAATGGAGAAAAAAATGCTTGCTTTCAAATACAGTTATTGAGAGAGGCTAAATTAAAATGTCAGATGCAATAGCAGAGATAACCTTCTCCTTGGTTAAAATAAAATAACGCATAGATACCACCCTAGTTATCCGCTAAGATATTCTGCTTTTTATTTATCTTTATATTGATTTGCTAGAACAGACCTTGAAGGCAGGCCAATCCTACTTTAAATGTATCTTCAATTCTATGAGAAGGAAGAGCTGTTCTTATATTATCAGCTTTATTATTGTGTAAGTAAACATTGTAAACATGATCATGGTGAATATTAAAGCTCACAATTGGAAAAAACATGAGTTACACAGGTTGGAGAAAGTGAATTTGGGCAATTAGCATATCGGTTTTTCATTTGCTTCCTGATACATTATTAATTAGAAATATTATAAGAAACTAAAACTATCATATAGTTAGTGGTTAGATGATTGGACCTTAGAGCTAAACTGTGTGTTTGAAGCCCAGTTCCATTACTATGGTATCCTGGGCAGGCCGTGAAACTACTCCGAGCCTCAGTTTTCCCAGTTTTAAGATAAGAGAGAAGATCACAGCACTTACTTCATAGGGTTATGTATGGTAAGGGTGAAACACGCTAATATACATGTCAAGTTCTTGGACTATTGCCAGGCACAGAACAGGTACTGAATAAATGTGAGTTCTTCCTGTGTTCTCTGATTATATCTATATCTGTTCATCAGTATACATAGTTATTTCCCTCTCATTATAAATGTTTATCATGTGCATTATATACATATGATAAACATATACATATATGCAAACCCTATATTATAAAAATCCTATAGTATTTTGGAAAGACAGGTTAAAACTCTTGTATTACTCTCCTCAGAGGAACAGGACCCAGAGACAAAATACAAACCTTGTAGGGATGGAAAAGTCTAACTTGTTCAGTCTATTGAAGCATTCCCCCATTATTCACCTTTTAAAGAAGCCTGAACATTCATGAATGTACTGACCTTCCTGTGGTTTTATTATGCATTTCTGACAGTCACTGGTTGATTAAAGAGTACAGTCTCTGGAACCAGTGACGAGGTCCAAAAATCACCTTGGTGATTAGGCTTCAACAAATAAATTTTGAGAGACACAAACATCCAGATGACAGCACCTACCTGCACTTCAGTTTTCACATCTATAAAATGGAGACATTTGAGAATTCCTACCTTATAGCATTGTTGTGAGAATTCAGTGAGTTAACTTATAAACATAGACATTGCTCAGTGCATAACAAGAACAAATTAAGTCATAATTTTAAATACATGCTTATTAACATCACAATATGCAGTTCTCTCTTTCTCTCTAATTTGAACATTAGATGACTGATAATACCACATGTCAGCAAATCTGTGATACTAACAATCTCTCATCATATACAGCCTCCCATATCTTTAAAAATAAGGTGACATTTAAGCAATTTCCAATTTTCATTGTATACTAAGAAAAAATCATACGTTTCCAACCAGTCCAAAGTAGCCCTTAATTCCATTTACACAGCTAATGGCTTTTAAATAAGTCATTAAATGCCATTTGCTGGTATTGTCCTCCATCAGCAGTGAAGCCATACCTATGTGCTTCAGTGACAAATTGAAATCCTCTTATCAGAATCGTACAATTTACAGATAGCAGAGGTAAACAAGAAGTTACCAGTGGCAAAAATAGAATCTGTGCTAACATTAATGGAGCCCAAATAGTCAATTCTGTAGACTTTTTTCACTTTCTCCCTTCCAGCCCTCTCCCCAATATGCTAATGTGAGGTTTTTCCTAGTCAAACAGAAGTACAAATGATTAACATTTTGCTCTAGCTTTCAGTTGCCATGGATATTTTTTTTCTTTGTGATACAGCAAAGCATGGGAAATATATTGATTTGTCTCACTCATGAAATAGGAAGAATTTTGCTGAAGCTGTGGATAACCTCACTTTTATGAGAAAAAGAATTGAGTCAGCTCCACTATTCGGGTCAGAAAAAATTAACCATCAGGAATCATATAGGAGCTTAGGATGTGTGACTGCTTTAAATGTGGATTTGAAGAGGCAGGCATTAAAATCTAAATCAATAATTAACTTAGTTCTTTAAGCTCTGTTTTATGATTAGTTTATCTTAAAAGGCATCATTAGAATCAGGAATATGTGGATGGTTGAACATGAGAATTAAGCCAAGTAGTTATTAAATTCATAATAAAACTAGCAGGATACAATGAAAGAACTTTCAAATATGCTATTTTATACATTTGGAACACTGACAGAAAGTTTTATTGTTAGCTTGTCAGAAAAGCATGTTCATTCCTAAAAAGAAACATGATTTCCTGGTATTCAAGCACTCACATGTATTTAAAATGACAGATTTTCCTAAATAAATGGAAGAAGTCTCTGTTAAGGAGCAATTCATAAAGACAATGAAATTATTTCCAACCACCTTGTAATTATTTTGTTCAGTTCTGCTTCCAATACCCTATTCTCCACCTTCTTTTGTTATAACATTATGAAGAAACAGGTGAAAATGGTGCTGGGATAAGCTACATTCAAATGACCAGGAATACACTTAAAGTAATTTTCCACACCAGTAGAAAATTACTACCGGTAATTTTGCCAGAGCACATTTCATTAAGACTCAAATTTTATTTTAGGCATGGCAAATATTTTAACTAGAATGGAAATTTCTAGAAGCCAGAGTGCCTGCACGACTCAGGGAAATGAGGGAAAGCCAGCACTACTGGGGATGGCTTCCTTTTCTTGCTCTCATTTGATTTGGTTGCAATCTGTGGCAGGCCCTGAGAGTAAGACAATACTGCCCTTAACAAAAAAGTCGATTGAGGAGAAGCGATGATAGTAGAGAATTGAGCCGTGGCCAACAGCTTGCAGAGCTGCTAGTTATAGTTTCAGTAGGTTCAAATCCAAACTTGGTGATCTGAATCTAGTTGCTGATGTGTTTGGAAGGTCTGCTATTTCATGGACTCAATGCTCAGTTGACTAAAACTTACAATCAGATGTTCCCTTCTTCAGAGCCAACAAATACCAAAAGTACCACTGATTTGTCCATAGAGTGGAATAAGGAACCATGACAAACCTCAAATACAATCTTTTTGTATAATACCTTCCTTTTTTAAAATACTTGCCTGCAATTCCTCTTCATTTTTAGCATATTTTGATGACAGGAAAAAAAAACATTGTAATGGCCATGAAAGTACTGTGCTTTACCATTCTGCCCAAATACACCTGCTCTCCTCTACATAGAAAATCGTAAGAGTAAGGAAGAAAGACTTTCCACCCCACTCTCCACAAACACCACTATTGATGTCCCCGTAACTGACAACTATTGTTACAGATAGAAGCAAATAAGGCAGCCCAGGATTAATAAACAGGAAAAGATTTTTAATCCCCATATTTTCATGTCTTTCTTCTGCTCTCCTATTCTTCAATCTCCAAAGCAACTCTTGTTCCATAATGCACAACAGGAAGGAAAGTTTATGGTCTTTGCTTTCCATATGCATCGGTTCCCTCTAACACCCAAAGCCTGTTTATCTCATATGCAATTAAGCCACACTCTCTATCCATGCCAGTCTCCTAGGGTCGCTAGTAGTATGCTTTGGAGATTCCAGATTATTTAATAATATTTGATTAAGAACTTGAAAAAATGTTTCTTTCTTCCTTTACTTTTTGTCTCTACGTCAAGGTTATCAAAAATATAACTCCTAAACTTTCAACAGACTTTACATAGTTTCTCTTTTCTCCTCATTCCTAACTGGACCATCCTTAGCACCCCAAGCCTCTGATACTCTTGCCTTGATCTTGTCTTGGTACTCTTGATCTTCCTGTCTCAATGTTTTCCTGCATCCACTCTACCTGTTTGTGTACTAATGCCAAGAGAAAGCTTCTAGACTACCACATTCAGTATTTCACTTTTCTATTAAAACAAAAATTTATTTTCTTCTCCATCAATTGTAATCCTTTAACTTGGTTCGATAGTCCACCAAAATCTGTCCCTATCTCTGACACCAGACTCTCTCTCTCTTTCACACACACACACACACACACACACACACACACACACGTTTATTACCCAGTATTCCATTGTTCCCTTACTCTGTATATTTCTTAGTAGATTTTTTCTTCACCTTGAACACACAGTAGTTACTTCTATATTTATATGGCCACATCTTTTTTTCATTTTGTTTTCTCTATCCCTTTCTCTAAGCTTTCTGCTTAACCACTCTTCTGGTTCTTCTAGCTAGTCTTCAAGAGTCAATTCCTCTGTGAATATTATTTAACTTCCTCAGTTCACCTTGTTCTCTCTCTTCTCTGCAGTGAGTGTCAGTAGCATATAGGCTAGCATATAATTGTTTTCCAATTGTTTTGTGTGGATCTACTGTGCATTTTTATTTTAATTGAGAAAGCCTAGATTCACTCATTTATTCATTCAGCATTTGATACCAAGCACTTGTCAGGCATTGTGCAAGGAATGAAAACAGTAGTTCCTAAAAGAGCATAGTTGAGGTAACATATGCAAGGCATGCCATCCTCCACTGTTGCATCTGTAACAGGTACTGCTAATTGATCTTAGCACCCTTTCCCACTAAGCCTGAAGATGGCTTCAGAATCTTTCAACCAATTACTATCAATCAATTTGACAAAGAAGCAAGTTAAAATCTATTTGATATGCCTGATCAATAATTTAAATAGAAGTGTATATGTGATTGTATGTGTGTATGTATAAAATCAATCTCAATTCAGTTGTTCAAAAAGTGGGATCAGACATTACTTTTTAGTTTTATATCCAGTAAAATATTTGGAGAGTTTCAATAAAGATGTGAGAATAGTTTATCAAAATGAAAAACAAATTTTATATTAATACTCAGGTCTCACAATCAGTGTCTATAGCAAAATATGATTTATTCACACTGAGAGTATAATAAGGACCAATAGTCCCACATTGATTTATTTCTGCAACCACACTCAGAGATACAGAGCAACATAATTAGCAGCAGTATCTTCAGACACAAAGAAAATCAATTCGTATGCATGCACACATGTTCACTAGGAATCTTTTAGAATTTTTTTTTACAATGTCCTATTCAATAGACTGTATCTACTATAGAGAAACATAAGTGTACCCTTTCATAGTATATATTGACTAATACTGAAAATGCTACAGAACTTGAAACAGAACCATAACAAACATAAAATTGTATTACAGTACAATTAATGAGTAGAAAAGGTTGCTAGTTCAATTCTCAAACAGCAACCTTTTGAATGCGGTTTGTGTGTATATGTGAGTTTGTATCACAGTTGAAACTAAGAAAAAGCATGAAGGAAAAAGGAGAGCAAGTTGGCAACAGGCACTGGCTGTATATTTGGAGGAAAGAATAATTGGCAACAATATTTCAGAGGCATTGTAATACACAAATTCCAGAAGGTTATAATTTAGCATAGTTAAAACAATCAGCCGGGAGCGGTGGCTCAAGTCTGTAATCCCAGCACTTTGGGAGGCCGAGGTGGGTGGATCACGAGGTCAGGAGATCGAGACCTTCCTGACTAACACGGTGAAACCCTGTCTCTACTAAAAGTACAAAAAATTAGCCGGGCATGGTGGTGGGCACCTGTAGTCCCAGCTACTCGGGAGGTTGAGGCAGGAGAATGGCTTGAACCTGGAAGCGGAGCTTGCAGTGAGCCGAGATCACGCCACTGCGCTCCAGCTTGGGCAACAGAGCAAGACTCCATCTCAAATAAATAAATAAATAAATATATAAATACATAAAAATAATAAAAATAGAACAATCAGTAGGTGGTTTTAAGAACTGCTGCATAATAGGTATGTCTTTCCACACAAATATCTTGAATTCCTTAAATGACAGATGTTTCCTCTATAAAAAGATTGATAAAGGCAAGGCATATGCTTGGCTAGATTTAGTTCTACAAACTGTTCTTTAGACTTTAACAGAAAAATAATTTTCATTACTCATAACCTTTCTGATTGTTCTCAATCTTCTCATAGGCCTTGGGAGACTGTGAACCTTCTACTATTAGTCAGAGTGTCATCAACCATCCAGAGTGGATGCCACAAGTGCCAAATTAAAACAGCCTTCTTTATACTTTATTTCAATTTGATGGGAGTATCATGGCTTCGAGACTTTTTACATAATTCTCAATTTTTATGGCTTGCACAGACATAGATGCATAATTCTGAGTAGCCGCTCTCAGTCACTGTTGTTATCTGAATATTTGATTAACACTAATGGATGCAGAGCTTTATCCCAACTTCTAATGGATACATGTACATTCACACAGATCCAAGGAAATGCATTGTACCCAGTAGGTAGTTAACATAAATCTGTGGAAAGTGAAGGTATATAGCCACTTACTTTTTATTGCTTTGCTTTAAAATCAAGACATAAAAATATATCACCAAAATTCATCTTTAAAATAAACATTATAATGCTACTTATTTGTAGTAATTTGGTTTTGTTCTAGAACTATACAGACAGCAAATATAGCTATGTCTTTTTTGCTTACAATAACTTTTTTTTTTTTTTTTTGAGACGGAGTCTTGCTCTGTCGCCCAGGCTGGAGTGCGGTGGCCGGATCTCAGCTCACTGCAAGCTCCACCTCCCGGGTTCATGCCATTCTCCTGTCTCAGCCTCCCAAGTAGCTGGGACTACAGGCACTGCCACCTCACCCGGCTAATTGTTTGTATTTTTAGTAGAGATGAGGTTTCACCGTGTTAGCCAGGATGGTCTCGATCTCCTGACCTCGTGATCCACCCATCTCGGCCTCCCAAAGTGCTGGGATTACAGGCTTGAGCCACCGCGCCCGGCCTGCTTACAATAACTATTAATCACAAGTATATAAATGAGTAAATTAAATATTTTACTCATTTTTCTCTTTATTTTGGTATTTTAGCACTGCAAAGAAGTGAGGTGGAAATGGAGAAGAGCCTTAAAAGTTACAGCCACAGACAATTTTAATATCTCTTTTTTTTTTCCCTTGGTACAGTAAAAACTGACCCACTTTGAAGCTTCTGGAACATCAAAATGCTATTGCAATGTTCTCACCAAGAGGCTTCATAAAACTAAGTGATTGCAGCACTTCATAATTGAAGTACTTCATGTGAATCTATTGCTGTTGCAGTTCCAGCTCTCAGCTTTGTTGTTATTTTTTTCCAAGCACCCTCTAGGATAAAAGAAAGAAGAGCCTATAAGCAAAGGGGGATAGGGGCTTACAAATTGTCGGAAAAAGTGAAAGGAAGCAATAGGTTTTTTTTCAGTCCTCTTTAACTTTTCAATATTTGGAGACTAAATAAGTGAGCAGAAATTTTTACTTCAAATGACAAAATACTTAGGAACTTAGATTAAGATAGTAAGACTGATGGAAACTTTCTGAGCTCACTTGTTAAATCCCAGATAATGAAAGCTTAAATGAAAAAATAGCCTAACTCTGAATTTTATATAAGGGACAATACTTTTGAAATAAAATGTCCTTCAATTATCAACTATTATTATAGAAAAGTATAAAACTTAAAAGTCCAGATTACTATTTGGTTCTGTTATTTATTAACTTTATAACTTGGGGCCAATCACTCCATTCGCTGACACTTTTTCTTACCCTAAAGTAAGGAAGATCATACCTTCTGAACTGAATTCATAAGATCAAGTAAAGACAAAAGGAGATAATGTGTGTGAAAACACTTTGAAAACATGAAAAGTTATTGAAGTATAAGGCTCAGTTAATATTATTATATTGGTCATCACAAGCTGAACCAAGTGGCAAATATTTGACAATGACATTAACCACAATGTCATAATCTGTCATTTTAAAGATGACACAAAAATAGAGACAAGAAAGGAAAAGAAAGCATGCATACAAACTGCAACAATATCCAATCAGTAATATTTTGAAGTCGGCCTTTTGACATATTCAAAGTAACACCAATACCTATCTCACAGTAGTCCAAAGAAGGTGAATAGTTCATATTTTCCAACAGTATATAAATATCATGACTGAGATTCTCTTCTATTTGAAAAAATAATTCAGCATGGAAAATGTCCATAGAGCTTTCATTTGCAAACAGTTTTACATTTTCATGCAAATCACTTTTACACACATACATCCTACTGGCTTGACCTCACACACATTTCAAAAGAAGCAAGTAAAGTCAAGAAAATCAACCATGAGATAAACAACATCTATATCAAATAGTGTGGTCCTAGTGCACTGGCCTCTGAACACAGAACAGAAAGAGAGATGAAAACAATGATTAGGGTGCAAAGTGGAGAGAAGAGAACACTCTTATTTATCTCAAAGGATATTTCTTCATATCTTTGTGGTTGGTTGTGCCGGTGGGAAGTTTTTAAAAGATTGTAGAGCCCTGCTCTCGTACCCAGGTTTATTGCGTCTTTGGATTGGCTAAAATTTATCAGAAATCTTGTTGAACTGGAGCCTATAAACGCAAGCTTGGACCCACATAGAATCATTAGCTTCTTGCTTTGTAGACTTTTGCATTTTTACATATGCTATTTCCCTTCCGTCCCAAGGAAGTCCATTATCATCATGACATTGGGTTTTTTCCTCAAATCTAAGGTGTTTATTGATATGATAATAGCTTATGTCATCTTTTGAAGGTTAATTTATATTTTCAAAATATAGCCTGAAGAAGTCAGTGAAAAAAAATCTTTAAAGGTGAATCTTCAGATAATATAATCTCCAAATGAGAACATATATTTGGGTAGGGATCTTATTTTTACAAACTATAAAACTAATCAAATACAGATAAAAGTAACGTAGATGATTACATGTAGATGATCTAGTTGCAACAATATGGTAAAATTAATGTCAAATATTGATGTCCAGAGACTGTTAAATACTGTTGAAGTATCTCTGGATCACAAGTATCTATATGAATATGATGAGTAGTCAAACCTAAAATATGCAGAGCTGAACAAAAATGAAGTTATACAATGATAATTAACTTGCAGCAAACTCAAGTATGCATGCATCCACATTTCTTTATTTTTAATAAAAAAATTAAATCTGCCTTCAAGCCAGAAGAGTCAGTATCAGGCATTAATACTCTACAGCCCTTCTCATCCATATCGCCTTATTCAGAATAGAAGAATGCATCTTTTCTCACTACTCTGATGATAACTATTGAGATCTTGCTGTCCCTGCCTACAGAACTCTTGAAGTTCGGTGGCTCTCAGTGCCTGTGCAATATTTGAGACTTTGTTCTGAGGCTATGGTTCCTGTTCATGGCCGGTACATAGGTGCTCTAGAAAACCATCCTTTTTGGAGTCTTGATACCACTCTTTCAAGTTTCCACAAAATAGGATGCCGACGAATACTCCTTGTAGAATCTTCCAAACTCCATCCTCCTACTAGTCTGTCAAAGTCTCTCTCTTCCCTTTTGCTGTTCTCAGAGGTACTCCCTCCCTCTTTATTTTTTCTCCTCCCATCTCAGGAACCAAACATGAACTACTCGTTAGTGTCTATGAGCTTTGCTCTTGGCAAAAGTTCCTAAAACAAAAAAGTATAAAAGATCTGGCAATGTGCTTGGTCATGACCATGAAGAAATATTACAGGAAGTACAACCACAAATTAAAACCTCAATACCTTAATCTTCACCAACATATTAAGTGCTGCTTCCCCCTCCCACCCCGCCCCACAGAGCTGAAGTTTCATCAGCTCTGGATGGTTTACTTTTTTCTCTTTATAACTAAAAACTGCACCTCTAGCCTTTGTTAGTGATTTGAAATAAATGCTATTTTTCTTAACTAGAATAGCACCCTTAGGGCTATGCAAGAGAGGGCCCTGCTAAATATCGCCTGTTTTAGAGGACCCCAAATATTACAAACATACAAAATTAAATTCTTACTGAATACCTAGTTATTTTACTAGGACCTGGTGCTCAGGACTGGTACAACTATGACCCAGGGCCCTAAAAGTGCTGCTGCCTTGACTAACACTGTTCAGGCCCAGAGAAATGCTTCTCTGTATCTTCCCTTATGTTCTAGAACAAAATTTGCCTCTATCTGAATGCTGTGAGGATTGTGGATTGTCTTGCTACCCACGTTGGGAATAAACAGAGCAAAATTTTGAATTAAAAACAGCAAAAATTTGAATTAGAAGGCTTTCAACTAGAGAAAAAACCTTGCCAAATTCTTCCTCTTACAGGGCATGAATGTAATAGGATATTTCATAATGAAAAATCATTTCCCAGTATGCTGGGCATCCATTTTTTTTCCTTTTCTTTGTATTCCAAGTCACAATTCCATAGATAACCTACGAATTAACTGAATCTTTACAGCAGTTATTCAAGGTAGCCTAGAAACATTTTCAATGTTAATGCATACTACTCTTAAGGGTGTGTGTGTGTGTGTGTATGTGTGTATGTACATAGATATATATATGTATGTACATATATAGATGTGTATGTCAGTATAGACAACATGCAGGAAGCTTGACACCAATTTTTCACATTGGCAATGATAGTACATACTGAAAACTAGAATTGTAAGAAGTCCCATCATAATACAAAATTCAATAAGAATAAAATTTTCAAAAATATTAATTTAGGTTATTTAAATAACATTAAAATTGATATTTATTAATTATAAGTTGTATTTTACTTTTGAATTTCCTCAATTTGAATATTTGAGACTAAATTAATTTTTAACAGGCATGAAAATTATTATACTATGTTTTTTGTATATTAAAGTTTATACACTGAACAAAATTAGATCTTATTTTTTATCCTTCACATTATCACTGTGAAAAAAATAAAAGTATGTAAGAGTATCTATTATAAAACCATAATCAGGCAAGAAAAAATAATATTATAAAATAAATACATAGTAATTTATAAATTATAAGTGTCTGTTTACTACTCATTTAAACATTGAACTTCTGTTAACAGAATACCTAGTTATGCACAATAAAAATTGAATTCAATCAGAATTTATATTTTGCTCCTTTTTATCCTATGAAACCACAGCTTTACATATTTTTCATTTTTTTATTATGAAGGTATATTGTTCAATGAGTAGACAGAACATGTTTTATTTAACAGCTGAATAGTTTTACACATAGCTTTTAAATACGTATTTAGACATCTTGTATATGAGCCTCTCTTTGGACTCTGGCCCTGACCCCTCATTATTGAAAGCAGGCCTGTAAACTGAAATAGTAAGATGATGCAAACAGATCCATTTTCCCTGATCCTGACCTTTAGAAATAGCCAACAGGCCTAGACATGATTGATTTCCTGGTCCCTAAAGGTGAACTGTTGACATTACAGGTAAATTTCCAGGACTCCTGTTCCTCTCCTGCTTCTTTTAAATTCCTCTTCTATTCTGTTGTTAAATCCTGGTTCTCACCTCCGGCTTGTGAATTAGCTGTTTGTGCATTCTCCATTGTGTTTTGTATTTAGGTTTTGATCGCGGATTAAGGTTGAGTCACCATACAATTGCCAGTTTCCCTGAAGGCTTGAGTAGTGAGGCTCAGTCTGGGCCCACTTAGGAGCCTGTCCTTGTCTTTGGAGACTCAGCTGGAACCTGGCAGAATTAGCCCAGATTGCATTGTAGGTGGGAAGTCAGACAATTAATACCAATTCATTATTACCATGGAAACAAGATAAAGAAATCATTTTAATATAGGAAGGAAGAAGTTTTTCTTTGTATATCAAAAACCCACATATGCAAAATACTACCAAAAATTCTCCATATGTCATCTACACTTACAAATGTGTCAAGTCCTCTCTGTGGAATTTCATTTCTTTACTTAAATTAAAGGATGTTTCTATCTCTGAAATAGACATGCTAAATATTATCTGTCACACGTATTTCTGTACCTTGTCTTATTAAATTTTAGTGTTTGATTGCTCAGTGAAATAACATTGAATAAATCAATGCTAATAAGTATCAGCATCTAAAATTCCATGTCTTGCCTATATACCTGTCACCTCAGCATTACTTTTCTGTCCTTTAGAGCAATAACAGGTAATTCAATTACCAAAATACATGTAAGAAAAACAAGATAGGAAGTAAATACCACACTTTCTGTGACCACTTGTTATTTTAGCTATTAAGAATTCAATCCCCTCACTATTAGCCATCTAAATACCTTTTGTGTGCAGTCTTGGTCAGAGATTGCATCTTTTCTGTTCTGACAGAAGCTGCAGGCTACAAACTCACTAAGCCTTTTCCCATTATTTAACCACAAGTGACCCAAGCTCATCTAATGCACTGCTATTGGATAGAACTTTGGTCTTGAGCTAGAGATGCAGAAGCATGAGGAATAATTGGAGGCAAAACCTAATATCCAACAGTTGTGCACCAGCATGGCCCTACTAGGTTTTTAGTTACAGACCATTCAGAGTCTTCAGTGCTTGTATTATACAGAGAGACATGTATTTTGAAAATTACCTACTCCTAGTTAGAGGGAATTCACTAGAGGAACAGTGATAAGTGATGGCAAACTACTCCAGGTGCTTAGTGTATTTTTCCTGCTTCCGTGGATTTGTCTATTCCCTAAACCTTGTCGTCTGGGTTTCCATTTATCCTGTGGACACTCAATGCTATTTTGTCTAAAAGGAACAGGACTGGTCTCCTTTGCTTGTGAGAATATCTCTGTTCTACAATACAAAGTTCTGAAAAATAATATTTTTAGAGAAGCTTATAATGAAGAATTTAAGTTGATTAATATTCACAAATAATAAGAATAACCACAAAATTTAGCAATTGTAACAACCGTCCCAAGAAATTATCCTAATAAGTAACAATGAAACGCCTTCATTTGGTGATTTTCAGAGTGCTTTCCCATCTATTACCTTACTTGACAATAGCAACAAGCAAGAGAGACCAGAAGGACAGAATATGTTATCCCAATTTTATACATTGATATGGTTTGGCTCTGTATCTCCAGCTAAATCTCACCTTGAATTGCAATAACCCCCATGTGTCCAGGGCTGGACAAGTTGGAGATAATTGGATCATGGGGGCGGTTTCCTTCATGCTGTTCTCATGATAGTGAGTTCCCACGATATCTGATGGTTTCATAAGGGTCCTCTTTGCTCGGCATTCATTTTCTCTACTGCCACCCTGTGAAGAGGTGTCTTCTGCCATGATTGCAAGTTTCCTGAGCTCTCCCCAGCCATGCTGAATTGTGCGTCAATGAAATCTCTTTATAAATTACCCAGTCTCACGTATTTTTTCATAACAGCATGAGAATGGACTAAAACATACACATACAAGATTAGATTGAGAACCAGACGTTAATAAGCTTACTTTGCCACAGCAATAGTTAGGTATAGGCCTGAGCCCAGAATCCAGCCTCCAGACTGTTGGCCCAGAATTCTTGTAAAGAAAATACAGTAAGTTCAATTTTTCACATGCATCCTATAAAGGCACAAGCCATATTATCAGTTTTACTGCAGTTACATGTGGAAGGAAGGTAAGCAGGCATCCTAGATCCTAGAATAATTTTGTAATTGCTTCACCTGCTTAATATCTGGTTCACATGGATGGATAAGCACTCCAGCAGCTACCCTGTAGGAGTGTTCTTATTACCCAGTCAGAGTCACTGGATCATTTGTTAGAGAATTTAAAATATTTATTATATCTCTTTAGAGTATACGCAGAAACTTGTATTCAAATGAAACTTTAGACAGATGCCCAGCATGTAAACAGAGAAGCCCTGATGCTCTGGCTGAAACAAGGAGAGTAAGACAAGAGCCCTCTGATCCCCACACTCGTGGCCCCTATCACTCAGGACCAGGACTCCTTCAGAAAACGATTGATCTAGCCCTGTTCTTATTTTACAAGTGGAAGTATGCAGGCCTGGGTAAATGATGTTGTCTTTGGAGTCAAGCCCTATATAAGAATTTCATAAAAGACCTGCAGCCCTGATTCACAGAAAAGTGTCTTTTTTTCCAAATTCAGGGGAACATTGGATCTTCAAAGTTATTTTTTATTATTATTTCAATAGGTTTTAGGGGAACAGGTGGTGTTTGAGTACATTAATAAGTTATTTAGTGGTGATTTCTGAGATTTTGGTGCACCCTTCACCTGATCAGTGTATATTGTACCCAATAGGTAGTATTTTATCTCTCACCTTCCTCCCATCCTTTCTTCTGAGCCCCCAAAGTCCATCGTATCATTCTTATGCCTTTGCATCTTCATAACTTAGCTCCCACTTATGAGTGAGACTATACATTGTTTGGTTTTTCATTCCTGAGTTACTTTATTCCTGAGTTATTCTAATTGTCTCTAATTTTATCCAAGTTGCTGCAAATGCCATTATCTTGTTCCTTTTTATGGCTGAGTAATATTCCATTATATATCTATACATATATATATAATATTATCTATATCTATATAGATATATCACGTTTTCTTTATCCACTGGTGATTGATGGGGGGATCTCCAAAGTTCTATGTCAAAGGAAGGCCCTGTTCAGTGTCTTGAAAGAGAAGCATCAGCAGCCACAGTAGTTACAGTAGGTTGTATATTCTTCCACCAGTGTGTTTCTTGAGGGCAGAGCCTGTGCTCTCAAACGTGTTTCTCCTCATGGTTAGAAGGACTACATAACTTACCATCTAAACAAGAACATTTTGAGAGTGAAAAGAAAGTTGTTTATAATTACACCTGAAAAGCAGTTCAGGCCAAACAGAATGTGTAACCATCCTGCCAATGGTACCTTCATGTTCTACATAAAAAAGCTATATAGAGGCATTCAGTATTCAGTGGGTTTCATTTTACCCTTAATTATTCAGATTGTAAAAAATAAATTCTGTACCACTCAGAGATCTAACATGGCCCTATCATGGAAGAGATTCAGATTTTCCTTCAAGCACCTTTTTTTCAATATGTGTACCTCCTTGTCCCATCTGCTTAAGTAGGCACACACCTGTGCACACATGAAAAGAGGCTAAAAAGTGAGAGGATTTAATTTTGAAATACAAATAGTGAATTTAAAAAAATGAAATGAGTATCTGTTGAACTCAGTTTTATTAGAGAAGTTTCAATGATGACATTCTGGCTACTCCCTCCCACAACAAAATTTCCACTCTGGCCACATTCACAGAACGTTCTGGAGGAAGCCAAAGGCCAGCATTGGGCTCTTTTTATGGAATACAGTGACAGGATACTTTTATGGGTGTACTAATCCATTTTCATACTGCTATGAAGACATACCTGAGACCAGGTAATTTATAAAGGAAAAGATGTTTAATGGACTCACATTTCAGAATGGCTGAGAAGGCATCACAATCATGACAGAAGGTGAAGGAGGAGAAAAAGTATGTCTTACATGGCAGCAGGCAAGAGAGCATATGCATGGAAACTTCTCTTTATAAAACCATCAAATCTTGTGAGATTTATTCACTATCATGAGAACAACATAGGAAAAACCTGCCCCCGATTCAATTACCTCCAACCAGGACCCTTCCATGACACATGGGGATTATGGAAGCTACAATTCAAGATGAGATTTCGGTGGGAGAAATTGGCCAAAACAAAGGGGCTACAGGTTCCATGAAAATCCAAAATCCAGTGGGGCAGTCAAATGTTAAGGCTCCAGAATGATCTCCTTTGACTCCATGTCTCACATCCAGGTCATGCTGATGCAAGAGGTGGGTCCCCATGACCTTGGGCATCTCCACTCCTGTGGCTTTGTGGCGTACAGCTCCCCTCCTGGCTGTTATCATGGGCTGGCACTAAGTGTCTGGGGCTTTTGCAGGCACAAAGTGAAAGCTGTCAGTGGATCTATCATTCTGGAGTTTGGATAATGGTGGCTGTCTTCTCACAGCTCCACTATGCAGTGGCCCAGTGGGGACACTGTGTGAGGGTTCTCACCCCACATTTCCCTTCAGCACTACCCTAGCAGAGGTTCTCCATGAGAGTTCCACCCCAGCAGCACGCCTCTGCCTGGACATCCAGGTGTTTCCATACATCCTCTGAAATCTAGGCAGAGGTTTCCAAAGGTCAATTCTTTACTTCTGTGCACCTGCAGGCCTTACATCATGTGAAAGCCACTAGGAGCTTGGGACTTGAACCATCTGAAGCAACAACCTGAGTGGTATATTAGACCCCTTTAAGCCACAGCTGAGACATAGAGCACCAAATCCTGAGACTGCACAAAGCAGCAAGGCCCTGGACCTGGCCCATTAAATCATTTTTTCCTCCTAGGTCTCCATGCCTGTGATGGGAGTGGCTTCTGTGAAGACCTCTGACATGCCCTAGAGATATTTTCCCCATTTTCTTGGCAGTTAACATTTAGATCCTTGTTACTTATGCAAATTTCTGTAGCCAGCTTAAATTTCTTTTCAGAGAATGGGTTTTTCTTTTCCATCACACTGTCAGCCTGGAAATTTACTGAACCTTTATGCTCTGCTTTCCTTTTAAACGTAAGTTCCAATTCGTAACCATGTCTCTGTGAATGAATAAAATTGAATGCTTTCAAGAGCACTCAGGTCACTTCTTGAATGCTTTGATGTTTAGAAATTTCTTTCACTAGATACTCTAAATCATCTCTCTCAAGTTCAAAATTCCACAGATCTCTAGGCCAGGGGCCAAACACTGCCAGTTGTTTTTTTTTTTTTTTTTTTTTTGCTGCAGTATAGCAAGAATCACCTTTGCTCCAGTTTCAAATTAGCCCCTCCTCTCCAACTGAGACCCAGCCTGGACTTTATTATTATCAGCATATTACTATCAGCATTTTGGTCAAAACCATTCAACAAGTCTTTAGGAAGTTCCAAACTTTCCCATATCATCTTGTCTTCTTCAGAGCCTTCCAAACTGTTCCAACCTCTACCTGTTACCCAGTTCTGAGGTTGCTTTCACATTTTTGGGTATCTTAAGAGCAGTACCCCTACTCTACCAGTACCAAAGTACTGTATTAGTCCATTTTCATACTGCTATGAAGAAATACCCAAGACTGGGTAATTAATAAATAAAATGAGGTTTAATGGACTCATAGTTACACATGGCTGGGGAGGCCTCACAATCCATGAGTGAAGGTGAAGGAGGAGGAAAGGCATGTTTTACATGTCAGTAGGCAAGAGAGTGTGTGCGGGGGAACTGCCCTTTATAAAACCGTCAGATCTTGTGAGACTTATTTACTATCACGATAATAGCATGGAAAAAACTTGGCCCCTTGATTCAGTTACCTCCCACCAGATTCCTCCCATGACAAGTAGGAATTATGGGAGCTAAAATTCAAGGTGAGATATGGAGGCAGACACAACCAAATCATGTCAATGGGGTACCACTGCCCTCCTTATTACCTGTCTGTTTTCCTTAGATACAAAGTAAATGACTTTCTGACTTCCTTACTCTGGGTCTTGTTTTGAAATAATCACTTTCTTTCACCACTTAAGTGATTTGTGTTCCCACATTTACATTGAAAGCCAATCACTGCAACCCTGCGTAACGTTACAATTTTAATTTCAGAAAAATAAGTGTGATTGTTTTCCTAATCAATGTGTGCTTTCATGATTCCTATATTCCTTGTATTGACAATTTGTTGATGATACTACAGATGTAGGATAGCATTGTATAGAAAATACAGTTAACTTTTCACATCCTTTACTATTTCTTGATCATATTTTGGATTAGGTGGATTTTGGACTTTCATGGGGCCTGTGGCCCCTTTGTTTTGGCCAATTTCTCCCATTTGGAATGAATGTATTTATGCAATGCTTGCATCTCCATTGTATCTGGGAAGTAATTAGCTTGCTTTTGATTTTTACAGGCTCATAGGCAGAAGGGACTTGCTTTGTCTTAGATGAGACTTTGGACTTGGGCTTTTGAGTTAATACTCATATGAGTTAAGACTTTGGGGGATTGTTGGGAAGTCATGATTGTGTTTTGAGGATATGTGAGGACATGAGATTTGGGAGAGGCCAGGGGTAGAATGATATGCTTTGGCTGTGTCCCCACCCAAATCTCATCTTGAATTGCAGCTCCCATAATCCTTATGTGTCATGAAATGGACGCAGTTGGAGGTAATGAAATTTTGGGAGTGGTTACCCTCATGCTTTTCTTGTTATAGTGAGTGAGTTCTCATAACACCCATCTGATAGTTTCATAAGGGGCCTTTTCTTTCGCTCAGCACTTCTCCTTCCTGCCACCATGTGAAGAAGGACTTGTTTGTTATCCCTTCTGCCATGACTATAATTTTCCTGAGGCCTCCCCAGCCATGCTGAACTGTGAAGCAGTTAAACCTCTCTTTTTTAGCTAATTACCCAGTCTCTGGTATGTCTTTATTAGCAGCGTGAGAATGGACTAATACATAAGTATATATGTGTATGTGTATATAGATATATAGATATAGATATAGATATAGATATGGATTAGAGCTACACACGGGAGTTATTATATAGGAAGCAGCCATTCTAATAATGTAAAATTGCTTTTTCATGTCTCTTCCGGAACTTCTAGATTCTCTCTGGATAAATGGCTTCATAGAAAATGTGAATGAAAAAATGTGACTTCAATGATCTGGAAGTGAACAGTGCTCAAGAAATATCGCCATACCATGACCCCATCAGTTTACACACTTTGACATTTATCAGTGGATACATGAAAGGGTGTTAAACACCCTCCCCATTCTACTTTTCCTCTACTCCATCCCATACTTTACAAATCTTTATTTCTTTGCGCACGCTTACAATAAAAGTCACCCCACAGAGAAATGATTCTGATTGCAGGCCAAGTGTAGCATTTTGAATATGTCTAGCTTGGCACATGAGTGGAGCTCTTTGTCCACAGAATGGCAGCAAATACATATGCTGCAATTTCTGGGCAGTATTTGTTCTTCAATCTCACTTCTTTCCTAGCTGTGCCAACTTCTGGGTATGTCCAAACTGAAACCATAAGATTGTTCTAAAAACTAATTAGATAAAAAACTTAAGGGGAATGAAAAACTGGAAAGAAAACAAAAAAAAAAATTAAATATGCACTCCCATTCTTCCCCCTATTCCCCTACTCTCTTCCTCCACTTACCACTTTTCATTTGTGTTAGAATCTTTATCTTTAAGACTGCAGAGAAAAAGTTATATTCATTTCATCTTCAAAAAAGAAGCTATAGGTCCAATTAGTCATAGATTCTTCCTAAAATAGACTAAACTAGATTACTAAAAGCAAGCAAAGCATTAAAAACACTTTACAGACACACTCATGCAGCTGGTCCTAAAGGTGCAGCTGACATTGTCTATTGGCTTCTTCCACCAAATATTGTATTATAGATTGCCCTTTCCTTAGGTCAAATGTTCCTATTCTAAGATGTTTGCTTAATGGCTCAGGCTTTTATCTTAAAAAAATAAAAAATTTAAAAAAACTTTTAGGTTTAGGGGTACATGTACAAGTTTTTTATACAGGTAAATTGCATGCCATGGAGGTTTGGTGTACAGATTATTTTGTCAGCCAGGTAATAATCATAGTATTTGATAGACAGTTTTTGATCCTCACCCTACTCCCATCCTCTACCCTCAAGTAGGCCCATGTGTCTGTTGTTTCCTTCTTTGTGTCCATACGTACTCAATGATTAGCTTCCACTTATAAGTGAGAACATGTGGTATTTGGTTTTCTAGTCTCATTTTACTTTACTTAGGATAATGGCCTTGAACTCCATCCATGTTGCTGCAAAGGATGTGATCTTATTGATTTTTTATGACTACATAATATTCCATGGTGTACATGTAACACACTTTCTTCATGCTGTCTACTGTTGATGGGAATTTACATTGATTCCACATCCTTGCTATTGTGAATAGTGCTGCCATGAATATATGCATACATGTGTCTTTATGGTAGAACAATTCATATTCCTTTGGATATATATCCAATAATGGGATTGCTTGGTCAAATGGTAATTCTGTTTTGCATTCTTTAAGAAATCACCAAACTGCTTTCCACAATGGCTAAAATGATTTACATTCCCACTGGTAGTGTATAAATATTCTTTTTTTCTCCACAATCTCATTGGCATCTATTTTTTGACCCTTTAATAGGAGGCATTCGGACTGGTATGGGATGGTATCTCATCGTGGTTTTGATTTGCATTTCTCTAATGATTAGTGACATTGAACATCTTTTCATATGCTTTTTAGGTGCATGTATGTCTTCTTTTGAAAAGTGTCTGTTCATGGTCTTTGCCCGCATTTTTTATGTGGTTGCTTGTGTTTTGTTAATTTACTTAAGTTTTTTATAGATTCTGGATATTAGATAACTTCGTCAGATACAGTTTGCAAACATTTTCTCTGATTCTATAGGTTATCTGTTTAATCTATTGATAGTTTATTTTGCTGTATAGAAGGTCTTTGGTTTAATTAGGCCCCGTTTGTCAATTTTTGCTTTTGTTGCAATTGCTTTTAGCATCTTTATCATGAAATATTTGCCAGGTCTTATGTCCATAATGCTATTTCCTAGGTTATCTTCCAGGATTTTTATAGTTTTAGGTTTTATATTTAAGTCTTTAATCCATCTTGAGTTGATGTTTGTATATGGTGTAAGGAAGAGGTCCAGTTTCAATTTCAATCTGCTTATGGCTAGGCTTGTATCTTCAATATGGGTAAACCTTTCTTTTTTCTGCCCATGTTGGGTTGCAATTGCTGCAAATGCCCATTAGCAATTATTACCCAGCATCACAATGCTAAAATCATCCCAGGGAATTTCCCATGTCTCAAACATACACAATCTTACCCCTGTGGTAGAGTAACAACCCCAATTCATTTTGGTAATCAATATTGATTATTCCAGGCAGTGAATTATCTTCTTTTTGGCTTTCTTATTCACTGTCCTCAGGGCCTGTAGTAATAGTCACAGAACCCAATTCAGTGGGAATTACTACATTCCCTGATGAAAATATTTCTTGTCTGGAACCACAGCCTTCATCCTAGTCATGCCTAATATCATGAGCATAGGAAGCAAAAATTGTCTGAATAAGTTCTAGATGTGATGGTGAAAGAGGCCACTCCTACTTACTCTTTTTGGTTCAAAGTTCTAGGGGAGCACAATGTTATGGTAACTGTTGTGCCACACAGCCAATGTTGTTTCAATGCATGTATGGTATACTAGAGGATATGCTCCTCAGTTCCACAGAAGATTGTGCTAGTGCTGGTGCTGTATGTGAGCTTTTAATTGAGCCAACCTAAATTCTATTAGACTGGCTACTTCTAAGCAATAAAGTACTAGGTAAGCCAGTGAATTTTATGATCATGATCTTGTTGCCATACTTTTTTGATATAAAGTTGGTCCCTTGTTCAGACAATATTTCCTAGAATAATGTGATGATAAGTAAGGTATTGTGAAATCTATCACTGGCAAAGACAGCAAACCTGAGTCCGAAATACATTTTATGCTGTGAAAGCCAAATTGCAGCCTCTTCTATGGGAGTCAGATAGGTAGCTGGCTTGTCATTTCTAGAAGTGGCATCATATCAGTCAATGGTTTGTGTTGGTCTCTGCTGCGGGCATATTGGGCACTCAGGAGAGGCAGTATCCAGATTAACTTAATTGAAAAAGAACGATTATACCTACACTCATACGCAGTCTGCATTTCTATTTTAATGGCCACTCTGGTCTAGTTATGGACTGCCTGGGGAAACACTGAAGTGGTTAGAGACACAGGATAGCTAATATCCACAGGATAGGTCATCTGGTCCAATTATGTTAGATGTTCTCCTCCATAATGAATGCTCTCTCCTTCAGAATAATGGGAGAGGTGGTAGTTCATGTATTTTGTACTTCTCCCATATATCTCTACACACCTTTTACAAGACCCTACTATCACATGCCTTTCAGTTCAGTGACTCACCAGGGAAGCAATCAGTACTGCCCAGGACCCAGTATTTATTCATACTTCAGGCCCCATGTTTCTTCATACAAAGTGGTTGATTGACTATATTGTCTACAGTTCTAACTACTGAAAAGATTTCACTTCCTGAATTAAGCTGTAATGAAACAACTAGAGTTTATTCCTCATCTAAACATATAACACGAACTCATTTGTAAAAGAAGTCTGAGTCCTTTTCTCCTTCACATTTTGATAAAGGCAATCCCCTGTGAGCTCAAAAGTATGAGCTGAGATGATAACATCATGCAAAAGAAAGAGGTAACCTAGGAGTCTAGATTATCTGTTCCTTCAATTTATCCATGCCTTCTGGACCTGCTTCAGTTTAATGCCTAATGTAATGTTTATGTTATACAACAAATTGCTGATATTCCTACCAAACTTATCTGATAATACCTACTTTATGATGAGAAGCTCAGTTTATATAATCATCTGGGGTTCTGTGGTCAGGCACTTAATCTCTACCAGGGTCTACAATAAACTGGGAAATGTATTTTCCAATGGACATTAGTTCCCTGATGAGAACATGGCTTTACTACATAATCTTAGGTATCTGCCATGGAGCTTGCCAGAAACTCCAAACATCATCATTATCTACCACAAATACCACTAATATGCTAGATTTCAGGGTCCAAGTAGCATGGGTAATTATACTGGTGCTCAAACATAATGCGGAGTTTTTCCTTACTCAAGGGCCTCAAAACTGTCAGCTTTCCTTGCTGCCAATAAATTGACCCTATCCATATATGAAAGCGCAATATATGTTACTTTCAAATCCTGGAAGCTTCTTGCTACGTTCATAGTGATGCCGGTAATAATAGCAGTTGTAGGTACAAAAACTTGTCCTCAACCTCAGAAAAGATGTTCTGATAAGCTCCAAAACACTGGACTTTTAAAGATACTAGCAAAGTAGCAGGAACCTGAATATTCGTTGAGTCTGTCTTAAACTCTTTGATATGTATTTGTCTTACTTGACCATGCAGGTGCTTGCCACTTTCTCCTCAATGGGTCTAAGGATTTTTATATGTTAAATATAATGTTGGAGCAATTGAAGTCATTGTGAAATATATTAAGACAGCAGAAGAGTTAACATAGCTCTGGAGCAAGGGTATGAGTGTATATGGTTGTTTCTGCCTTATAAATATAAATACCCTCTGACTGATGATGCTTATCCAGCAATATAATGATAAATGCTTAACCACTCTATCTCAAAAAGAAAAACAGAAGGAAGACAAAGACAGAGAGAGACACGAGAGAGAGAGATAAGGAGAGAGGGAGAAAAAGGAAATGGAGGAAGGGAGGGAGGAAGAAAAGAAGTCTGGATTTTAGTGTTTTCCAAATTTACTGGTGTGTTCCAGCTTTCAACGTGATATAGCTAAGCGAGATATTGATATTATATCATCAGTGTATGCACAACAGAAGGGCCAAAACATCATTTGTCACATAGCCTCTATAAGACACCAATCTCTCTATAAGACTAAATGTGGTTTGGGTCTTAGCGAATCAGAATTAACTTAGTATCATGTCTAACTATTTTCAGAAAGCCTAGATGTTCATCTTTTCCTAGAGAAAAGTTATTCAGCAAATGGCAGTATCCTTTGAAGAAAGATCAGTGGAATATTACTGAACCTTTTGAGTTTTCTTTAACATAACCTGGCTTCTCTTTTAATCACAGGCTGCAGGTCTGTGAACTGACTTTGACTCAGAAACTATGTGAACAATCAGTTTTCCAGTAGTGATACCAGTATCACCCACCACTACTGCCTTCTCTTCTCCTCCTCCTCATATTTCCTTTTCTTCTTCTTCAACAGCCTTATTGAGATACAATTAACGTACCATGAACATTCCCCTTTAGGGTGTACAGTTCAATGGTTTTAAGTATATTCACAGACTTGTGCAACTATCACAATCACAGAAACCCCATCCCCATTAGCAGTTATGTCCCTATTCCTGTCCCTCTCCAGGCAACCATTAAACTATTCTCTGTCTTTATCAATATGACTATTCTGGACACTTCATATAAGTGGAGTTATACAGTATATGGTCTTTCATAACTGGTTTCTTTCATGGTAGCATAATATTTTCAAGGTTTATCCATGTTGAAGCAAGTTGATCAGTATTTGGTTATTTTTAATACCAAATAACATTCCATTGTATGAATATAACACATTTTGTTTATTCATTTGTCAGTAAATGAATATTTGAGTTCTTTTCAATTTCTGATTTTTATAAATAATATTACATCATCAATTACATCATACCAAATCAATGACAGTACCTGTTCTGATTAGTGACTACTTCTCTCTCTGAAGTGGTCCTCACCAATAGCCATCTTTCAAAACGTAATTTGGTTGTCTTGAACAGCTTTTTAAAAATCATATCCTCCAAATTTTGTATTGGCCATATTCGCCAAATTTGGCAGAAATTCATTCAAGTCATTTTCACAGAATTAAAAACATAGCAGTTAGAGTGTAAATCACTTCAATCATTGTAAAAAGCAGTGTGGCAATTCCTCAAAGAGCTAAAAACATAACTACCATCTGACTCAACAATTGCATTACCGACTATATACTCAAAGGAATACAGATTATTCCACCATAAAGACACATGCACATGTCTGTTTATTGCAGCACTATTCACAACAGCAAAGACCCAAATCAACCCAATGGCCATCAATGGTAGACTGGATAAAGAAAATGTGATACATATGCAGCCATAATACAACCATTAAACAAAGAATGAGAGCATGTTTTTTGCAGGAACATGGTTGGAGCTGGAGGTCATCATCTGCAGCAAACTAATGCAGGAATAGAAAAGCAAGTACTGTGTGTTCTCACTTATAAGTGGGAGCTAAGTGATGAGAACACATGGACACAAGAGGGAAACAACAGACACTGGGGCCTGCTTGAGGGTAGAGGATGGGAGGAGGGAGAAGAACAAAAAAAGTAACTATTGGGTAGTAGTCTTAGTACCTGGGTGACAAAATAATCTGTACAACAAAACCCCATGACACGAATTTACCCATGTAACAAATCCCTGATGTACCCCTGAGCCTGAAATAAATTTTTTTAAATAGCAGTTAGAAATCTAACTTTATCAAATAATACAGAAAAATAGATCATAGCATAGCATATGTTTTGTACCTGCACTTGTATTTAACACTATATTGTGAATATATTTATTCTTAAGTAACTATAGACCTACTTCATTCTTTATAAGAGCTCTGTAATATTATATATATAGTATATATATTAAAGATATATTATATCTTTTTTCACCTGTGGCAAACTTTCTGTAAGATAAATTCCTAGAGAAGAAATTACTAGCCAGAAATAGTATAAATATATTAATAGATCACAACAATTACTATCTGAAACAATTGAAAAACTTGGCACTCCTACCAATACCACATGGAAATGACTGCTTCTCCACTGCTTTACCAGTATTGAATAATATCAGTAGTTCCTATTGTGAGCTGAAGGGGTAGCAGCAGCCATGGCAAACTCTCTCTGGTGCTGGCAGAAATGCAAAAGGGAAAGTAGAAACCCTGGAGGTCTCTTAAGTCCTACTCTCAGACTGTCGTTTCAACTACATTTCATGGACTAAAGTCAGTCATGTGGGTGAATCCAAATTTAAAGGGCTCTAGAGTATACTATGATAGGTGTACGATAGTTAAAGAAACTGTGAATTTAGCCATATTCAAATCCAATCTAATCCCATTTTTATTTTGTTTCTGTGTTTGTTTTTTTCAGGATGAGAAGGCCTAGTAAAGTGAAGCAATTTATCCTGTTCCTTTCCTTGTTAAACTGGCATAGGAGGGAAGCAGGTTTGTAAAATGACCTATTACTTAATCTTCATTGATCTTCTATGAACAGCCTCTCTAAATGGTGCTTTTACCCCTTCCAAATGAAATGACAGGTTTTACAGATTCCACATGGTGAGTAGACCTAACTACTCAGGACAGTTTCCATTATTAAGCTTTATTCTGCAATATAGGAATGTAATATAAATATAATTGTTTTTCCATTGATTTTTAAATGGTAGCAAATTGCTCAACAAAATACCTTTGCTGAGAAAAGTAACATTTTTCAAGGTATACATGGGCTTTCCTCAAATAGGACTTCCCTTGCTTTCTGCAATAATGAGGCTTACATGAATTTTAAGCCTTGCAGAATATACATTTTTCTAAAAGAAATGAAAACATTGGCAGTTGGAGAAGAGATCCGTTGTAGAACAATAAATGTAGTTTTCATGAAACCCTCCATTGCATCTTACTCAGACACAAGAAATAAAAAACACAAGTACTTCTCTCACTTCACAAATATGGCAGTCCATATCTGCCATTTGAAATATTGAAAGAAACACCATTTTCTGATATTGTTAGTCTGTCATATCATAGGCAGTCTTGGTTGCAAGAAACAGAAGCCAACCATGACTGATTTAAGCACAAAAATACATTAAAGAATATTGAATAGTTTACAGAATCTTAATGCTGGAGTGTTGAGAACAGTCAAAGGGAAAAGCAAAAAGAAAAGTCAGAGAACCAAGTTTAAGGATATGAGAAAAATCTCCCCAAACACCATTGCATCTTGAAAGAGATCCTAAAGCTTGTATTGCTGATTCAGCCACCGCTGGACAAAGAATGGATGTTGCCACAGGAACTGCTGCCACTATTGGCTCTCAAAACTTGATGTAACCTCTGTTACCTGTCTCCAGAATGCATCCCACAGGTCTTGCTTCTTTACATTCCCACCTTCTCAGTCAAAGACTGAGAAAACCTATTTGTGGGTGCACAAATAAGCAGAACTCAAGGAGAGATTGAGGAGTAAGTAACTGGCATTGTATGCTTGTATATTAGGATGGCTTTCTGTCATACAGTGAAAGATGATCAATCAAATGTAGAAAGAGAATTCAGAGGCTGGAAAGCCAGAAAAACTAGCAATGTATTATTTGTTCAGAACATTGGGAATATTTCTTTATGAGGGCAGAAGTTAAAATCTTTCCTTACAACTTTTTCTATTTCAAATAGTTATTTAAATGGAGAGACTACAGTAATATTAACCTTTTCCACCCCTTTTGGTCAGTGTTTATGCTTCCTTTTGTTTTGAGGACCACATAGTTTTTAATCTGATATGATTTTTTTGGTTCATTTTACCTCTCCAGAATTATAACCACTTTTAAAATTAGACTTACTTCTGCACCTTAGTTCATATTTTCCATTTATCATACTTATTTGACTTCTACTTTCCCTTTTTTTTCCACTGGAGATTTTTCCTCTATGGGTTTGTATTTTATACAAGCTGTGTTAGTCCATTCTTCCATTACTATAAAGAAATACCTGAGACTGGGCCATTTATAAAGAAAAGAGACTTAATTGGCTCATGGTTGTGCAGGCTGTACAAGCATAGCTCCAGCATCTGCTTCTGCTGAGGTCCTCAGGAACTTCCAGTCATGGAGGAAGGGAAAAGAGCAAGCATGTCACACACAGACAGCAGGAGCAAGAGAGAGCAGGAAGAAATCCCAGACTTTTAAACAACCAGCTCTCATGAGAACTAACAGAGCAAGAACTCACTTATTACCTTGGGGAAGACACCAATCCATCCATGAGAGTTCCATTCCCATGATCCAATACTTCCCACTATGCCCCACCTATAACACTGGAGGTGACATTTCAACATAAGATTTAGAAGCAACAATCATACAAACCGTATCACATGCTCTTCCATTTTGGGTTACTTATTAAATCCTGTGCATATATTTCCATTCACTTACCAATATATTAAACGTATCAATATTCACATCATTAAGGACTAAGACAAAGATCACAGCACATCGTCACCTCCATTTATTCTCTTGGTGCTACTTTCACTTCCCACTGCCAAATAACTCTTGTGCTTTCCAAAATAATGCCCCTAGCCACACGTGAACCTTTAAATTATTTTAATTAAATAAAACTTAAAATTTAGTTTCTCAGTCTCACCAACCACATTTCAAGTGATTAATGGTTCCATGTTACTAATGACTTCCACATTGAATGATACAAATAAATATTTTTATAACAGAGAGGTCAATTGTGCAACACTGGCTTAGACTTTTATTGTAGATCATATGGACACACATTTTACATATTTGATTCTTAGTTATTTAAGCATTAACAAAATGTACTGATGCATTGTTCTATTCTATTTTCCTTATAGCTTTTCTGTATTTATTCGTTCTCTTGCTATGCTTCTTCAAAGACTATTTTCCAAGAAGAAATTTGTATGTTCAATTTTTATGAATTCTTTATTCCTGATAACATCTTCAGTTTATACTTATTGTGTCAATACTAGTTTAACCTCATATAAAATTCAAGGTTTAACATTCATTTCCCTCATCACTTTGACCATAATTTTCCTTTATCTTCTGAAATCCTTGATTCTTTTGAGACATCTCGTGACAATTTCAGAAGTTAAATTGAAATACTGGCTCCAATTCTTAATTGTCCTCTCTATCCATATCTTTTGCATGTAACTTTGCTGATACTCACACAAAAATCATAGTGCACTCAGAGCTCCTTGAATTTGGATTCATCGACATGACTGACTCTAGTCAATGGAACATGGCTGAAATGAAAGAGCACTGGACTGAGACTAAGACTTAAGAGATCCCCAGGGGGCTGGGCGTGGTGGCTCATGGCTGTAATCCCAGCACTTTTGGGAGGTGGGAGGATCTTGAAGTCAAGAGATCGAGATCATCCTGGCCAACCTGGTGAAACCCCATCTCTACTAAAAATACCAAAGTTAGCTGGGCATGGTGGTGGGCGCCTGTAATACCAGCTACTCAGAAGGCTGAGGCAGGATAATCGCTGGAACCCGGGAGGCAGAGGTTGCAGTGAGCCGAGATCGCGCCACTGCACTCCAGGCTGGTGACAGCGAGACTCTTTCTCAAAAAATAAAAATTAAAAAAAAAGAGACTCTCCAGAGTTTCCACTTTCCCTTTTGCATTTCTACCATCACTTGAGAAAGAACTTACCATGATGACAGCTGCCCCTTCAGCCTAGACCACAAGAAGCAAGGAGTGGGTTGTTACAAAGTTGTTTGATAGAAATTCTCATTGATTTACAAAAGTAATCATGGTTATGATTGGCTACACATTGTTGAACAATGGGGTATGAGTTATGGCATCCAGGGTATGGCATTTTATGGCTACTTGGCATCAGTTAGTCTAGAGTTCACACAGCAAGTGATGTCAAGAGGTAATTATTTAGCTCAAGGGAGAAGGAAGTGACTTGCTATCACATTTTTAATGTCTCTCTGGTCCTGATAACAAAAGGGCTCACATTCCTCAGATTACAATTTTTTTTTTTTTCTCAGAACACATGGTAGCCACTCAGTGGTGAATGTAGGTGTGAGTACATTCTCTGAAGAATGATTATAGATCCTAACACCAACTTCAGCCTTTCCCACAGTACTTCTCACAAGTGAGCAGACAGCCTCCTGCTACAAACCTCCCTCCAGACGTAAGCACCTTTTTCTGGGCCTTGTGCTTGTTTTTCTCTACCTCTTACCATCATGAATTTATGGATGAGTACAACTGTGGACCCTAATAACTCTGAGAGGGAAGGGTTAATATTCATCTGCGTACTCCCAGTAGGCCATGCATGCTTGGAGCATAGTAAATATTCAATCAATGTTTATTGAACAAATAGAAACAACAGAACTGTGACCCAGACCAGAGAAGTGAGGATTAAAATCAGTTCCACATGTACATATGAGGAATGGCTGCCACCTCCATGACTCCAAAATCTTTTATTGTTGTCCACTTATTGAAAATTGAGGTCAACATAACCTTCAGACTACATATGTTTTCTACCATTCTGTTCTATGAGAAGTGGAAACCAAGTTATATGCAAAGCAAAGTGAAAACACTGTGAGGTCATGTCCCTATTGTCAGTTCCTAGGAAAAGAGATAATGTCATATTTTATTGTCTCTAAACCAGAACAACAATGTAAAATAATTCCCTATTTTCATAACAGTAATATTCAGATCTTAAGGCTGCGGTGGCATAGATTTTTGTTGGAAGATGCATTTTGGAGAGAATTTGACAACACATAGAATTGCTATAATCTATGTCTTCTAATGCCATCTTGGCACTATCTTAATTCTCTTTTCAGATGTTCTACTAGAATGGGTGAGAGTGAGGATGTCTTCCTTCTGTGGACAGTTTTTTTTTTCCTTATAAATTTAGCAAATACTGTGCCAGTGTGTAGTTTGCCGTCATCTCCACAGAGATAGGACACTAACAGGAATATTTTGCGTGACACAAATTCAAGGACACTCACTATGCAAGGAGAAGTCATGCATCACAAGAAAAGGAAATGTTAGATTTTGCATAACGTTGTTCACTTACCTTAAAACATGTGTTCGGTTTAAACTCCTTCTGTGAACACTGTAGCCTTAAGAGAGTAAATGACAAAGAGACAAGAGGATAGACACATGCCAGGCAGTAAAATCTTACTCAAAATATCAGGGACAGTGCATTTTGCAAAAGCTGCAGCCGCTTGGGCATTCTCACGGCATGTGGAATGGATAAAATGTGTGTGAAATCCTGAGCAGTCTCTATTGAATGATAGAGCATTTTGCTTGTCTTTTCAGTAAAATTTAACAACTTAGTGTGACTTTGAAAGTGTTTCCTTTATAACTTCTATAGTGTCATTTTTTACTTTATGCCATATAATCTCCTTATAGGTAAATCTGTAATTTAAAATTAGAAATCTCTTTTCAACATACTGACAATTAAGCCCTAATAGACAGGCAGTTCTATCAAGTCCTGCCTGACATCAAATTTGGCTCTCTAGGAGGTCCTGGGAGATTTTGCCCAAAGACATTTTCTCCAGATGTGTCTCTGCAATTTAGGATTGAGTTTACACATGCTCATGTTCATATTTTAGGCAAGCAAAATCTCTTTTATTGATCTTACTTCAAAAAATGAGAGCTTAATTGGAGGAAAGAGATTGTTCTATCTGGATATTTTTGATAAGGTAGACCCTTAGGGAAGATCATTAGGCCCTAACTGGGAAAAGAAATTGGTCCTACTGCTGTCCCCTCAAGCTATTTCTTCTGCTTATCTTAACAAGAAAGGCCTAGTGGGGCTCTGTGTTCAGGCATAAAGCAGGCCTGGATTTTATGGAATTACATGGAAACGGAGTGACCAATGAGACGCTGTTGCTGGGGAGAGATTGTAATATATGCTAATGAAATCTGAGTTAATATTTAGTTTTTTAAAGAAAGAGCAAGAAAAGAATCTCTCTCTCTCTCTCTTTTTCTCTTTCCTAATCTCTATCATGGACTTTCGATATTGGATACTCTATGCTTATATCAAAATTACTTTTGCCTTTTGTTTACCCAGCCCTTGTTTATCCTGTCCTCACTGTCATACATTTCAGACATATTTTTTCTTTTTTGCTACTCTATCAGTTTCTCTTTCTACCAACAAAATCACCATCTCTCATTCTATCATTGATACTTTGCTGGTGATTTTGTTAATGTTAAATCTTAAGATAATAAATTTCACACCAAATATCAAGTGTCCCAGGTGATAGGGAAGGGTGTGGGGGCCTACATCAGGACAGAGGCCTGGGAGAAAATCTGGACAGGCTCCCAGGAGCTAAAATGCCTAATACCATGTCTGCCCACAGGGTCACTCACTTTTGCAGGATTTCAGCAATGGCAGTCAACAGAAATTCTTAAAACAGGCCAAGTTGTGCAACATTCTCAAAATCATACAATGCCTATTGCTCAATAATTATTTGCTGAGGATAAATGAGTGAGAAAGTAGTATTTTCTTCTTTGGGAAAAATAACATAGTATGGGCCAGTAAATTTTACTGCAGTCCAATAATGAGTAAAATGAATCATAAATTTATGAGCCTCAATGATTAAGGAAAATACTCCCAATCAATCTCCAACATGTGCTTATAAACCCCATATCACATTAAGATAGTGTCTCCTATTTTTTATCCCATATTTCTATGAGTGATGTTAAATCTTTAATAAAATTAAATATTAAATGATAGATTTTTCATTGAATTTTATCATGCTTAAAATTCTCTCCCTTTGGAAAAAAGTGAATGTCATTTCCTCTGATTTCTTGTCTATGCTTTGAATTATTTTAAATGGTTGCTATATATTTGTAGAAACAGATACAGATAATACAGATCAAATAATCCCCAAAATATAAATTCTCAATTTTATTACTATTTACTTTAACTCCATTTCTAAGCCAAGAGACTGGAGCAAAACAAGTAAAGTTTATTGCTGAGGGTAAAACACAATTAGTTCTGTCTGTTATTCCATGGCCTTGGTAGATACCTTTGTCTTTCCAAACAATGCCTCTGGTCCCTGAACACAGTCAGTAAGATCTTGTGATATGCCTACCCTTCTCAAGCCAGGAGGGCTTGAGATGGGCTCATGTTCAATTCCATTAAAATTATTTTCTTATTTATCACACATCCTCGCTCATGTGGAATCAGAGTGTACAATTCTGTCTCTCATCTGCCTAAGGTGGGCAGATCAAACACTGAGGTGTGAACTGACTTCCTTTAACTTCAGAGTAAGTATTCACAATGTAGGATCATCAAGTCTGCAAAAATAGCAATAATAATAATAATAATAATAAAGTAGTTTTGGGCTATCATCTGTCCTAAGAGTGATTTCACATTTTATTTGCCAGACGTTTGGCTCTGCATTTGGCTCTGAGCTGCCCTGGAAGTGTGTCTGATGTTTATGAAATGCCCCAATATGTTTGCAATTTGCATTTGCCAACTCTATTTTGAAATCAATATAAGAGTAGAGAAAAAAGTAAAGGCAACTATAATATTGCCAAATATGACTCTTTTCCATGATCTTTTTTTTCTTGAAAATGATTGTTTTGATATGAAATGATGACATGAATTTGCAGGAAAATAAGAACCATCTTTGCTATGGCTTATTTCCTAGGGTATGTGTAACATATGATTTCTGTCATTGTCAATGCTTAGCCAGTGTTTGCTATTCTCAAAAATCTCAGAGCCTTACATTCCATTTTTGTAAATGTGTCCAGTATTTCTGGCTGTGGCAGAGTGATAAATGAATTATCAATGAAATTTTGCCATCATTTCTTAAGCCCCACCTCACCCCCATACCTGGCTCCATACCAAAGATTCAAGCCATTTCTCTCACTTCTATTCATTCTCTGACTTATGTTGTTCTCTGGCTGGTTTTCTATACATCCCATCGACTGGCCTGAATTATACTGTTCCTAACCTGGAAATTCTTTCTTTAGTTCTTGCCCTTATCCAATCCATTTTTTTTCATTCATCTTTTGTCTCACCATCTAGTTTGCAAATCACTTGAGAGTAATGATCATCTTGTACCTTTTTTGCATTCTTCATGATATCCTGCACAGCACTAGGCACAATGCACGCACTCACACTCACATAGTCACATATTGGTTGGAAGCCATGTGTGCGTGTGTATGTGTGTTTATATATGTACTTATACATATATACCCATTATATTATATATATAATGTTATGGGTATATATGTGTACATTATGTGTGTATATATAATGTATGTTATATATACCCATTTTGTGTCATACATGTATAAAATTTCATATCTAAAATCTTATAAAAATATAAATATAATTATAAATATATGTATGTATGTATAAACAATATACAATTTACCCTTGAACAACATAGATTTAAATTATGTGGGCCCACTTACATGTGAATTTTCTTCTGCCTCTGCCACCTATAAGACAGTAAGACCAACTCCTTATCTTTCTCCTCTTCCTTAGCCAGCCTATTCAATGAAAAGATAAAGACGATGAAGACCTTTATGATGATCCACTTCCACCTAATGAATAATAAGTATATTTTCTCTTCCATGTGATGTTCTTAGTAACATTTTCTTTACTCTAGCTTACTTTATTATAAAAATATAATATATAATAATATAACATACAAACTATGTGTTAATTGACTATGTTATTGCTATACTTCCCGGTCATCAATAGGCTCTTGGTAGTTAAGTTCTAGAGGAGTCAAAAGTTATATGTGGATTTTTGACTACTGGGGGAGTCAGTGCTCTTAACTCCCTACTTGTTCAAGGGTTAACTGTAAATAATATATATTATTAATATGCACCCGACATCATGTTGCACTCTACTAGATAGTCTGTTTGGGCTGCTATAACAAAATACCACAGACTGGGTGGCTTATAAACAACAGAAATTTATTTCTCACAGTTCTGAAGGCTTGAGAAGTCAAAGATAAAGGAACCAGCACATTCAGTATCTGGTGAGAACCTTCTTCTTTATAGACAGCCATTGTCTGACTATGTCTTCACATGGTAGAAGGGATGAGGGATCTCTCTGGAGTCTCTGTGATAAGGGCACTAACGCCATTTATGAGGGCTTTATCCCCATCATCTAATCATCTCCCAACACCCCTGCATCTTAATACCATCATCTTGTGGGGTGAGGATTTCAACATATGAATTTGGGGGGAACACAACCATTCAGTCCATTGCATTGGTACTATAATGGCATGAGAAACCAGAACATCTTCCCTTCCTTTTTTATGGGCATTTATACTCTAAGATAATGATGACAATTACAAAATTAATATCTTTGTCATTATTTCATGTATTACATGCATATTATATGAACCAAGCTCTACATATATTATCTTATTTGATCTTTATGAGAGTCTTGCAAAATAAATATTGTTACTGCCATTTTAGAAGTGAAGACAATAAGTCTCAGAGAAGTTAAACAACTTTCTCAGGGTTACAGAGCAGGTAAATAACAAAGAGAAACAGGAATTCTGTAACAAGAATCAGTGGAATATGTTCTTTCTCCTATTGGTCTTGTTTTGCTTGGTTTTAGGAAATAAGGTGAGGAATGCCACTCACTATTCTCTGCATTATGAGTGCCTTCATTCTCCTGTTTTCAGGTACTCACAGCCACCACAGGCTGCTGAAGGGCCTCCTCTACAATGCTCAGAAAAGTGCTCTTCCCATCCTTTGGGAAAACTATTATCCTTCTTCTGAGTCTAATCTCATTTTAACTTGTTTCTCTAGTTATTCTCAGTAACTTCCTAGGTGACAGCCTTGCTAGGTGACAGGTAGGCTGATCTTCACACTTTACTAATGGATAATTAGGGCTTAATATCTCTCATTCTTTCTAGAAAAGTGTATATATTGCAAGTGGGTTCCAAGAATTATAATTTTTGTACCGAACTAATGAAATTCTAATAATGAGAATATCAAAGTTAAAGGAAGGTTTGGAAGCCTCAGGCCTTTCAACAGAGCCCTTCAAATCACATCATAAAAGCAATAGCCTGTGCAAAAGATTGAAGGACATTTGACTCCCATTTTCATTGTTTTTGCCTAATATTCTCCTTGAAGTAAACTACAACTGGCTAAAATTGTGGTGGATACTACTGGCCCTACTTGCAGCCTTCTTTGTATTATTTTGCTCATTGTAGAAACCCAAAATTTTAAGACATTCATTCCAAGTGCCTTATGTCAGAATTAATGGACTTGATCTCAGAAACATAACCTCCATAAAAACGGGGATTTTGTCTCATGCTCACTGCTATGGAACCCAGGTTGAGAGTAATTCCTGACAGAGTAGTCTCTCAGGAAACATTTATAAAGTTAGTTAATGAAATTAGCATATATAACAGCAATTATTCATAAGGATAATCATGGAAACTAACATTTATTGTGCTAAATATATGACATGTATTTTTATAAGCCCTCTGCATACATAAATTTAATACTTAGAATACTATTCTTATACTCATTACACAGATGAGGAAACCAAGCCACCAAGATGTGAAATAGTTTACCTAGTCAAGTAACTTGTCAGTTTTGGATTTGATAATAATATAAAAAGATCAATTGTGATTAAAATAACAAACAAAAATAAACACTACCAGTCTCAGAGCCTGATGATTCCCATATTATATTAATGCCTGTGATTTGACCTGTGATTTGAATTTGCTGAGCAATCGCAGCTGATTTTCTTTGTACCTCCAATTATAGTTTGCATGGTGCTATCTAGGTCAAATCAAATATTGTTTGCCACAAATATAATTTTATTAGCTCTCTGTTGTACATTAGGTGCTCAATCCTCCTCATGTTTATTTGATAAATATGGATGCTTTTGTCTTTGGGAAGTATGTACTCTGACAGAGTGACCCTGCCTTGACTTATTGGGCCAGGTCAGGAATTGAAGGGCCCCAGACGGCTGCAGGATCTTGCAGCATGCAGCTCTGTTGCTAGGAGACTGTACTGATCTTCTCTGGCCCCTTTGCAGATGACCCCATCTACTTTTCAGTAATTGATTGCCATCATTTACAGCAGTAGGTAGTTAGAAGCTTTGCCTTGTCTTCAATATTTATAAAGTTAAAAAAATACTAACAATGTAAGCATAAAATGCTATACAGAATTTTGTTTTTATCCTATAGCATCCCGTGATTAGAAATGCTTGCTCATTTAGTGTGTCTAATTTTGGATATGGTTAAATGGATATATAATTTCCTACCTTCATATAATCACAGTATGATTATTAAAACAAATTTGCTTATATTAATCAAAGTCAGTTTGTTCCTTACTAATAGAAAACAATTTCTTTGTATCTGCCTTGCCCACCTCTTTGTCCTGGGCACAAAATTCCAGCTAGAATAGCCTTTCTCAAGATGATTCTATTTCAAATATTAAATCATCTTACTCATGGAAAATAACAGAAGACATTATCACACCACAGTGCTTTAATGCCTGGCCCCTAAAGGTCAATTTGGACAGGGCAGTCAATGACTTGACAGCTAGTCCATTGAGAATGCTGAGTTTCCTCTCTCACCCTGCTGATCCAGGGTAACACAGCACTAAATTACAATGCTGTGTTAGTAACTCAGGTGGAAGCCTTTACACAAGTCAGGTTTTGTGTTAAATCTCCCAATGATTAAGCATCTGATATAAATATATTATAGTTCTGTCTTATATTTTAGGGTAAATTAAAAGAACCAAAATGAGATAGACTTGAAAAAGGAGAGCATTTCATTAGACTTGTGGAAGACTCCATGTAAATGGATACCGTGGCAGTATTTACCTTTCCCACCTTCTCAGGGAGAGAGCCTTTGAGATCCCAACATCCCATAAACTTTGACTTCTTTGAGGTTTCTAGAAGAAATGGACATGTGATGGGAGCTTTTGTAAAAATAATGGTAATAGACACTGGATGCTTTCTGTGTGCCAGGCATTAATCTCAATTTAGATAGATAGATAGATAGATAGATAGATAGATAGAGAAATGATAGCTATCTAGAGAGAAAGACAGCCACTACTTTACTTATCCATTGTATCCCTATTAAGTAGATATTATTATTTTAAATCAGATGAGGAAATTGAAGCATAGATGTTTCAAGTGATTTGCCAAGGTCGATGCAACTTGAAAGGGATGAGTGAAGCCAGGATTCAACCCCAGGCAGTTTGAGGGCAGACCCAGAACTCCTAACCGCTATCAAGCTTCACCCTGCTGAAATGGTGACTCATATCTGTCTAGATCTGACCCTAGAGCTCAAAATCTTTTTAGCAAAGCTCCTAGGTAATCATCAAAGTACTCCAGAGATGCTCATCACTCAACTCAATATCAGCTTCTTGATCCATTGCTGACAGCAGCCTCCATCAAATATTTTGCTAATCCCAAAACACAGGTCTGAGGACTGAATCAGGGCAGCAACACTTTGTGCATCAGACCTCTTGAAGGTGAGGTGGGAACCAGTTTCCAAATCACTACCATATATCAGGATTTTCGTCCCCATAATATTCATTCACCGTGTGTGAATAATGACTATACTGACTTACCTTCCCACATATTCTTTCATATTAAGAAATTAATTATAGTAGGTACAGCCTTCACACCTTCCTAAATTCCCCTTAATCCATTCCCTTAAAAATGTAGAGATGAATAACATCTGTAAGGCATGAAGAGAAATGTTGAGGATTATAATATATATCATCCCATTTGGGGGGATTGGGTAACAAAGAACGTACTCTTAAGGATATAGTTTACTTTCAAATTTTGTCAATGTAATTTTATTCTAAAAAAAGCTAATTCAATCATTTTTACTATTTTTCAAGCTTCTAAAACAGTACTCTTTGAAACTTGTGTCATAATAAATAATTTAAAATATTTTAGAATGTATTTTCTTTTGATCCCTTTTTATTCTGAAGTATAATGTCTTAGATAATTTTGAGTTTGCTCTCTAAATAAATTAAACTACATAAAATGTGTAGGTAAAATGGAATAAAAGGAAAAGTGTAAATGTCTCAAAAAATATATTACTAAATTATAACAACAGTAGCTAACATGTATTGAAGGCATACTCTCTGCTAGGCACTATTGTAAGTACTTTCCCTGTGTAATTTCATTTCATGTTCACAACCACGACCACCCTCTGAGATATGTGCTATTACTATCTCCTTTTAGCTGATAAAGAGACAGAGGCACAGGGAGATTAAGCAACTTGTCAAAGGATACACAACAATTAATTGGCAAAGATAGGTTTTGATTCTGGGCAATAAGGCTGCAGAGACCATATTCTTAAGCACAATGTTGATATTCATTTTAACTATTAGAAAACTTTCATTAAGTTAACCTATCACAGAAAAATTTTTGTTGTCATATGTTTTTGTGAGCCAGCAATTAATGGCTTATTAACGTAGTGCCTTAATTAGAATTTTTATGTTGGCTCCATTTTTATTAAAAAATGAAATTTTATTTATATTTCCAACTGAGAGAATGAATTTCCTTAGCAAAATTTGAGTTAAATCTGTATAGCACCTATTGTGATAAATGTTCTTTTTACCTCACACAGTTTCTCTAGGGTCACTATAATACAACCAGATAGGAATGTGTGTGTGTGTGTGTGTGTGTGAGTGTGTGTGTTATAAAGTTATATGTAGTATAACTCCATATATGGAAAGGGAGAAAGGGAGAAAGATACAGAAAGAGAGAGAGAGTGAATGTGTGTGTTTGTGTATGTGTGTGTATGTTATATATGTGGTCATGTACCTGAGGAAAGACTGAAGTTTGTGCCCCTTCCAAGGCCCAGAAGCTGAATCTTAACTAACACATATTATGCTAATTACATTCCCTTATTCCCTTTGTCAGTGATTAGTTTTCAAGTGGCATTTAGCACATGTACAGCCAATGAGACATGTTGGAGAAGTCAGATGATTGTGCTGCTGAGAAAGTTCTCCTTGTTCCATGCAATCAACCAATTCTGGAACCATAAACCATGCTATCTCTAAATAGGGTGCTATGTGAGATAAATTTTTCTTATTTCTTTAAGCCAGTTTGATCAGGTTTCCCATTGTTTAAACAATGTATCCCTTCACAGAATAAGTCCAAAAGAGATGATATAGACTCTTCCTGATATAATTTTGCATTTTGGTGACGTTGCTTGAAATTAACATCGAAGAAATTGTCAAAAATGTAAGTTGTTAAACAGTCATTGCATTTACAGAGTTTTATGAATGGGCCCAAACAAACTGCGTTATCTATTCAAAGAAGTAGGTTTTATCCCAGGAGGCAGAAAGTTATATCAGAAAGAGCACTGGAAAGAAAGTAAGGATATCTAATGTCCAGTCTTAAATATAGCATTTGATGGCCATATAATTTGAGAAAGTCATTTAATGTCCTTGTATCTTAGATTCTTCGTGAATAAAATGAAAAAAAAAATGGGATCATGAAATCCCTAAACTCCATCCCAGTTTGAATAACTTATAACCTTTTATATCTCTATGGTATAGGTGTGTGCTCAGTAAACATTTATGTGGAAGCAACTGAATTGAGACAAGTACTTTTTAAATAAACTTTTTATTTTAGAATTATTTTTAATTTATAGAAAAATTAGAAATATACTATAGACACTTCATTTGCCTACTTTTCCTTTCTATTAATATCTTAAATTAGTATAATACATTTGTCACAGTTAGTGAGCCAACACTGATACAGGGTTATTAACTAAAGTCTGTGCTTTATTCAGATTTGCTTGGTTTTAACCTAATGTCCTTTATCTGTTCTAGGATCCCATCCAGGATAGCATATTATATTTAATTATCATATCTTTTTAGGTTCCTCTTAGTTGTGACAGTTTTTCACACTTTTCTGTTTGATGACCTTGACAGTTTTGAGATGTACTGGCCAAGAATTCTGTAGACTATCTCTCAATTGAGATTTGTCAAAGTTGTTCTTATTATTAGACTGGGGTTATGAGTTTTGGGAAGGAAGACCACAGAGATAAAGAGCCCATCTCATCACACCATCCCAAGGGTACATACCATCAACATGACTTACGACCGTTGATGTGGACCCTGATCACCTGGCTGAGGTAATGAGACTTGAAGCTCTTTTTATTAAGGAATTAGTTTATGCTTTCTGTATATCACATAATATGCTAGATGTTGAATAAAGATGATCCCTGCCTTCACTGAGTACTGCTAATAATTTGAGAAAGTCATTTAATGCCCTTGTATCTTAGATTCTTCGTACTGCTAAATAACGGGCAAATAATTTTACATTTAAGTGTGTGTATATCTATGTTCATATCTATATCTAAAATAAGACTACCTAATTTAAATTGGTGGGTCCAAAAAAGCCTTTCTAGGAAATGTCATTCAAGTGGAAACACAAGTCAGAGTAGAAGGCCAAAGGGATTTGCAAAAAGTGTTTAAGATAGAATTGCATATCAAGGCATCCTGCTGAGTTGATTGGGAAAGAGCTAGAGAAGCAGGGAAAAACCTGAAGTGATGAAATGAAGCTGGAGAGTGACCAGGAGAGCCTTAATATTTCCTTGAACTTGATTAAACTTTAGACAGATTTCTTCCTGACTATAGGCCCCTGATCTTCTTTTCTTAGAATACTTACCTTAGAAAACTTATAATTAAAAATTTTTGGGAGACCCTTTGAAATGCAAATCTTCTACCACTCAGAAAAGTCCTTCTCAAGGATCTCAGAGCCATCCGTTTGAAATGCAATCATTGAAGGAGATAGTGCACCATTTCCCAGTCTCTGTGAGAAGCTGGGAGCCTAAAGCAAATAGAGACCATTACCAAGCAGGGATGGCCTAATCACATTAACCAACCTCCTCCCTAATGTCCTTCAGTACTTTTCCACTAGATTATTCCAGTGCTTAAAACTCTACCGCCTTTTATTTCAGCTGAGTTGAGTTCAATCTCCCTCCCCTATTGCAATAGCCTTGAATAAAGTCTCCTTGCCTATTTAACTGTTCTGGTGGACATTTTCTTCCATGAGAATTAGGCAGCGGTCAAACCATTCACTATTTCAAAGGACATGTTAAAACATTGGATCTCAACGTTAATGATAGGAAGTCATTAAAGTATTTGGAGCAAGTGAGTGACACGTGATTATCCCATTAAGAAAAATCCTCATTATTTTACTTTGAACATTATAATGTTCAAAGTAAATGTTCAAATGTAGTAGGCATAATAGCTAGTTTTAAACAAAGCAGACCTAGAAGAGGTGGAAAAAATGTTTTCAAAACTATCTGAAGGCATCTGAGAGTTAGAAATCCCATGAAAACTTAAGGGTCCAAGTCTCTAAGAGAAAAGGGAAGGCAATGCTGGCCATCACTTTTTATCCTCTAAACCATTTGAGTAATCTATATTGGTGACTGAGTGGCTGAGAAGTTGAGTAGAATTTTCAAAAGTCTCATGTGGTATGATTGCCACAAATACTTCCGTCCTTCTCTATACACACACAAGTTGGTTATTGTCCCTCCTTTTGAATCCACTCTATACCTGTAAGTGCTTTGAGCAATGGAATGCAGAAGTAATATTCCATATATGAAAGAATGGTCACAGCTGCATTATTCATAGTAGTCCAAAACTGATACAGCTCAAATGTTTATCAGCATTAAAATAGAACAAATAAATAAATTGTAATATATTCATAAAATAAAATATTAGAAAGCATGAAAATAAACTATTACATGTAACGATATGTATTAATCATATTGTTAAGCAATATGAATAACAATATGAATCATATTGTATTCTTGAATTAAGATAAGCAAATCTAATCTGTTAAGAGTCAGTAGATAGCAGAGGTGGGAATGTCCTGCCTGGAAGGTGTCTGGGGAGTACTTCTGTAATCCTAGTAATGTTATATTTCTTTATCTGGGTGCTATTTATATGAGTGTGTTAACTTTGTAACAATTTACTGAGCTATTTTCTATATATTGTAATCTAATTATGTTTATTCCAAAAATGCTTTCAGATTGAACCAAAAGATGACTCTTTCTTAGCTATGGCTAATGGTTTTTACCAATATGTTAGGGATCAGGAAGAGAAACTGGAAGCTTATGAAAGAAACAAGTTCTAACTGTATGCTTCAGTATATACGCAATAAAAATTGGGTTTATCTTAAAACAATCTCTTGTGTGATCTAATTTGTGCCAATGTCAAAAATTGTGCTTCTGTTCTTTTTCCTGGTTTATTGGTCATTTTCTTTAACCTTTCTGAGTCCATATTACCAAAAGGTTTATGTATATGTATGTGTATATACATATATACACATATATACATATGTATACATACATATGTATACGTATACGTATTATAGTATACATATTATATTGTATTATATTATACAGAGGCCAAGGCGGATGGATCACAAGGTCAGGGATTCGAGACCAACCTGGCCAATATGGTGAAACCCCGTCTCTACTAAAAATACAAAAATTAGCCAGCCGTAGTGGGGCTTGCCTGTAGTCCCAGCTACTCAGGAGGCTTAGGCAGAAGAATTGCTTGAACCCAGGAAGCGAAATATATGTATATATTATACGTATACATATATATACATATACACATATGTATGTATACATATGTGTATATGTATACACATGTGTACATATGTATATATATACACACACACATATATACACACTTCATGGTCAAACCTCAGCTCCCTCTCCTTATCACTTACTGATCTCACTCTATTTCAGTAAATGGATTGTCTTCACGGCCAAAATAGTTCAGGTGGAAATGTTCAATTGTGTTATCCTTCAGCACATTTGTTTTCTAATTTACATTTTTCCCGCTGGGTTTATGTTTTAAATGTCATGCTCTAAAATGACGACTTTCAACCTGAGGCATGAAGCTTCTTCTTTTTCTCAGAAGAAACAACTTTTTCTGCCTATCAAACATAAATATCAGAGAGAAATGGAATTGTTTGTGAAGCTATTTCAACTGGTTCAGGGAGTTTCGTTCTCACCTATTCACTTAGAGCCATTAAACCTGACAGCTTTCAGCCTTCAAATGATTCCTGTGGCACTAAAAGTCTGTATGTATTTCATGCCATCCAGCTAAGTTATAATGGTTATGCTTGGCTATTTCCTCTCCAGGGAGATCCTGTGCAGCCCCCTCTCAATGATAATTGGGTGTTTTTCTGTTATCTATTCTTTCACTGAGCTGCTGAACACATTTCTATACCATTTGTTGCTATTTCAAAAAAAATTACAGTGGCATTCAGATTTTGACTTTTGGTTTTATCATGCAGTAGATTATTACTATGCTGTGCTAAAGCATAAAAATACACAGCCAAAAGTCCACAACCACTGAACACCATTGATTTATTTAGAGATTATTTTTAGGAAGAACTATACAAAGCATTAATATAACAGTTTGGAATCAACTTTTCAATCACATAGAAACACAACCCTGTAGGAAGATAAAATAGCACATGAATTATGTCTGTGAAGAAACACAGAAATCGAACCCGGGAGGCGGAACTTGCAGTGAGTCGAGATCACACCACTGCACTCCAACCTGGGGGACAGAGCAAGACTCCATCTCAAAAAAAAAAAAAAAAAAAAAGGAAAAGAAATACAGAATTCTCAAACTAAATAACCTTAAAAATCCAACTTAAATCTGCCATTTTTTAGCTGAGTCAACTGAAGACTAGAATGCTAAATGGCTGCCTAAGTCCTTCCAGCTAGTAAGGACAGGTAAGACCAGCACTAAAAACCAGGCATGCTGTATACACACAACATGCACATTTATAAACAAGCATTAAAACACAACTATAAAACAAGTTGTAAAACTTGGTTAATTCTCATTATCTAACTCACTTGACATCAGTTCGATCAATTTTTTTTGTAGACTAATTTGGCTGGTTTATTAGGCAACCTCAATTTTTCTCAACAGGTGATGTTAACCACCCTGCCCTCAGCTTAGAATGAAAAACCAGAATTACCCTCTCAGTAGCAGATTTCTGGAAGCAAATGATCTTTATAAATATTTTTATTTCAACTTATTTTAAAAGGTTTGGAAATAACAGAGGCCAAATTATTCTAAATGGAAACAAGATGGAAATTGGCCGACCTGTAAAAACTATAATATAAGAAAGAAAGAAAGAAGAAAGAAAGAAAGAAAGAAAGAAAGAAAGAAAGAAAGAAAGAAAGAAAGAAAGAAAGAGACAAAATAGGAAAGAAAGTAAAGAAGAAAAAAATAAAAGAAAAAACAAAAGGATTGTCAATGGATAGTTGTGAAATGAAAGAACAGATAGAGAGGGGGAGAAAAATAAAATCCAAATTGGCCTACTGAGAAGATGTAAGGCAAATTCGTATATGAAATAGTTACACTGAGAATGTCAATGTCTTATTATAGATGTCTCTTTGAGGTCAACCCTGAAGCACATGTACAATGTGATATACAATCTACTGTTATTAGATATAACAACTCTAGAATTACAGGTAAACTTTACTACCATGGGAAATGAATGCAAAAATTAAGTTTTGTATATGTAAACATGCCACCCCAAGGAAAATTTTCTTCTCTTATTCAGCAAAGTCTCTCTCTCTCTCTCTCTCTCTCTCTCTCTCTCTCTCTCACACACACACACACACACACACACACGCCAGTAAAATCTAGTTTTATTGTAAATGTTACTTTTGTTTGATATTCTGACTACTCTGTGGGTCAACATGTCAACAAAACTATCTCCTTTTGAATGTTGAAATAATACTGAATAATGTGGGGGAAAGTAAAATAAATGGTCACATGAATAGTAAACATGTTTGTAATTGAGACTGATATGTTAGCAGGGAATCACATATGAATTGAGATGATTAGGAATGATGGTGAATACTTTCCAAACTTAATAATCCAAATACAAGTGTATTAACATTTAAGAGGCAATAAACCCTAGTATAAAGTTGAACAGGAGAAGAAAAGGATAATAGCATTCTTCAAGAATGAGTTGACTGACCAGATCTTTAATGAAAAATTTTAGATGTTGCAGATTTCTGACTTGCAAAAATAAATCATTAGAAAAGTAAAATATTCATTTAATGAATTATTTGTGTATATATTTCAAGCAACATTTTTGTGTGCTATTTTAATTTAATAAATGAACTGAGGCTATAAACCCACTATTTGGGCATTATGCATGTAAATGCAACAACTCTTTCCTTTCCCACTTATAATCCAGGGAAACAAAATTGAATTAATCATATTCCATGGTTCATAATTCACTATGATTATTTATCTGTGGAAAGGTCTGTTGTTTTCATTCATTTATTCACTTACTTTTTTTTTTTTTGAGACGGAGTCTCGCTCTGTCACCCAGGCTGGAGTGCAGTGGCCGGATCGCAGCTCACTGCAAGCTCCGCCTCCCGGGTTCACGCCATTCTCCTGCCTCAGCCTCCCAAGTAGCTGGGACTACAGGCGCCCGCCAACGCGCCCGGCTAGTTTTTTGTATTTTTTAGTAGAGACGAGGTTTCACCATGTTAGCCAGGATGGTCTCGATCTCCTGACCTCGTGATCCGCCCGCCTCGGCCTCCCAAAGTGCTGGGATTACAGGCTTGAGCCACCGCACCCGGCCTATTCACTTACTTTTAATACAATAAGAAATACCCCCAAATCTATCAATCGGCCAGAACTAAAATATTTGTGATAACTATTCACATACTTCTCTCTCATTTCCTCCTCTGCCTCTACTGAATGGCAACCTAAGACAATTGCTTAGCATTTCTTGTTGTTCATAAATGTTCATAATTTTGTCACATAAAGTACGACTTAACTAGATTTTCACCTGAACTGTGACTATCACTCCTGAAGAAAAGGATACATCTCTCTTCAAGTAGGAACAGCAATAATAATGAATACACAGCCACTTTGAAATCAGTCAAACTCATTCACTTCTTGTGGTTACAAGTTGATGGAAAATTTTGTGTTAATTAGCTAATTGAATCTGAATAATTTAATTTAATATATAGTAATCAAACTTTGCTAGGCATGACAGAGAGTTCAAAGACGGATAAACTGTATTAGGCATTAGAGAGCGTTCAAAGATGGATAAATGTGGTGCCTTTCATCAGGACTATGATTATAATCTGTGATTTATTTATTCATGCCATAAGCAGGTAGCTAAAGCTATTGGATATGCAAATAAGTTGAACAGACATTACACATCACAATCTTGCAGGATTCTATGATCTATGTTTGTAATCTGTTGTCTTCTGTGGCACACATGGGTTTTTCTTAAACTTGTTTCCCTTTTCTTAAGAACATATAACTAGAATATATTTCTACATGCCTCTGCAGTTACCTGTGGCCATGTGCCTAGATTCTGGTCGATGGATTGTGAGAGGAAATGAGGCATGTCACTTCTGAGACTGGAAACCTCAGGAAAATTCTCTTAATCTTTACCTTTGTCTGCCAGTCAAGGACACTGAAATCCTAGAGGATGGTGGAATCCCAGATTGGAAGAAGTCTTCATCCCTGAATCGCTTTACAGAGGTCTGCTACTGAACAGACACATTAAAGAGTTATTGACCAATAAATAAACTTCTGCAGCATTAAAACTCTTGGAATTATTTAGGGCTTATCTATTACCATGGCTAGCTAGCATTTACCATGTCTAAATTGCTCCTGCTCCTAAAAAATCCAAATCCAAAATTTGCCCTTTTCTTGGCATAATAAAAATTGTAATTATATAAGCAGTGTGAACTTGCTGAGGTTGAAATCCTGGTTTTGTCATTTTCTTAATTTATTTATCTGACAGATATTTTATGCATAAACTCCTCTTGGTGCTTGTGAAACAGCAGAAAAGCAAATGGACAGACTCACTATTCTCATGAATTTTACTTTCTAGGGTGTAAAGACACATAATAAACAAGTAAGCATGTTAAAATAAAACATACTGATGACAAGCATTAGAATCATAGAGGTTAGAGGCTGAATGATAATTTGAGAAGATACTTAAATAAAATAAATAAAACCCTTAGGACAATGAATTAAATATTTCAGAGAAATACAAAACAGCAGAATATTATTAAGACTAGAAAATGTAGAGAAAGAAATAAAGGGTATCCAGTCAGGAAAAGTAGAAGTCAAATTGTCCCTGTTTGCAGATGACATGATTGTATATTTAGAAAACCCCATTGTCTCAGCTCAAAATCTCCTTAAGCTGATAAGCAACTTCAGCAAAGTCTCAGGATACAAAATTAATATGCAAAAATCACAAGCATTCTTATACACCAGTAACAGACAAGCAGAGAGCCAAATCAGGAATGAACTTCCATTCACAATTGCTTCAAAGAGAATAAAATACCTAGGAATCCAACTTACAAGGGATGTCAAGGACCTCTTCAAGGAGAACTACAAACCACTGCTCAGTGAAATCAAAGAGGACACAAACAAATGGAAAAACATACCATGCTCATGGATAGGAAGAATCAATATCGTGAAAATGGCCATACTGCCCAAGGTTATTTATAGATTCAATGCCATCCCCATCAAGCTACCAATGACTTTCTTCACAGAATTGGAAAAAAACTGCTTTAAAGTTCATATGGAACCACAAAAGAGCCCGCATTGCCAAGACAATCCTAAGTCAAAAGGACAAAGCTGGAGGCATCACGCTACCTGACTTCAAACTATACTACAAGGCTACAGTAACCAAAACAGCATGGTACTGGTACCAAAACAGAGATATAGACCAATGGAACAGAACAGAGTCCTCAGAAATAATACCACACATCTACAGCCATCTGATCTTTGACAAACCTGAGAGAAACAAGAAATGGGGAAAGGATTCCCTATTTAATAAATGGTGCTGGGAAAATTGGCTAGCCATAAGTAGAAAGCTGAAACTGGATCCTTTCCTTACTCCTTATACGAAGATTAATTCAAGATGAATTAGAGACTTAAATGTTAGACCTAACACCATAAAAACCCTAGAAGAAAATCTAGGTAGTACCGTTCAGGACATAGGCATGGGCAAGGACTTCATGTCTAAAGCACCAAAAGCAACGGCAGCAAAAGCCAAAATTGACAAATGGGATCTAATTAAACTAAAGAGCTTCTGCACAGCAAAAGAAACTACCATCAGAGTAAACAGGCAACCTACAGAATGGGAGAAAACTTATATGAGGAATATGAGAAATAAAAAGGAGACATTACAACTGATATCATTGAAATACATTGAAAGGATCTTCTGAAACTGCCAAAAACAACGATAAGTTCACGAACTAGAAATGTAGAGGAAATGAATAAATTCCTGAAAATACACAACTTCCCATGATTAAACCCAGAAGAAATAGGAATCCTGAAAAGACTAGTAAGTAATAGTGAGATTGAATCAGTAATAAGAAAATCTGCCACCACTACCAACAACAAAAGGCCATGATCATATGAAATCTCAGCTGACTTCTACCAAACATAGAAAGAACTGGTACCAATCCTCCTGAAACTTTTCCAAAAAGTCGAGGAGGAGGGAATCCTCCCTAACTCATTCTATGAAGCTTTGATATCATCCTGATACCAAAACCAGACAAGAAAACAACAAAAATAGAAAAATACAGATGAATATCCCTTATGAACATAGATGTAAAAATTCTCAAATGAATACTCACAAACTGAATCAAGAGTACATAAAAAAAAGCTATTTCACCATGATAAAGTTGATTTTATTCAAGGTATGCAAGGGTGGTTCAATATACACAAGTCAGTTATTGACTTGTTTGAAGTACAAAACTGCACTTGTACCCCTTAACTTTATACAAATAAAATATAAATAATAAATTTAAATATCCAGATGAATGCAAATATTTGAAGAATGTGTTTCTATTAGCATATTAATTTTTGGCTTTCACCATTCTTCATAAATGATTCATTACATAAATAGAATTAAAGACAAAAATAATATGATTATCTCCATAGACGCAAAGAGGCATTTGCTAATATTCAGCATCCATTCACAATCAAAGCCGTCAACAAACTAGGCATAGAAGGGAACACACTTCAAAATAATAAAGGCTATACATGGCAAACCCACAGCCAACATCATACCAAATGAAGAAAAGCTGACGGCAATTCCTCTAAGAATTGAAACAAGATAAGTATGCCCAATTTCACCACTTCTATTCAACGTAGTGCTAGAAGTCCTAGTCAGAGCAATTAAACAAAAAAAAAGAACGAAAAAAATAAAAGGCATCCAAATTTGAAATGAGAAATTCAAGTTATCTCTGGTTGAACAGATGATTTTATACCTGGAAAACCCAAAAGACCTCCAAAACACACTTAGACTTGATACATGAATTCAGCAATGTTTCAGGATCCCAAATCAACATACAAAAAGCAGTAGCATTTCTATTCATAAATAACAATCAAGCTGAGAACCAGGTAAGAAGCCAATCCCATTTACCATAGCTACAAAAAATTAAAGTAACTAGAGATATATTTGACCAGGGGGTAAAAGATCTCTACAAGAATAAATTACAAAAAAAAAATGAGGAAATCATGAATGGCACAAACAAATGGGAAAACATCCCATACTCATGGGTTGAAAGAATTAATATCATTAAAATGGCCATATTTCTCAATGAAATTTAGAGATTCATTGCAATTCCTATCAAAATAACAATGTCATTTTTTGCAGAATTGGAAAAAACAATCTTAAAATTTACATGAAGCTTAAAAAGAGCCTGAATACAAAAAGAAATCCTAAGCAAAAAGACCAAAGCTGAAGGTATCATATTACCTGACCTCAAATTATACTACAAGGCTATAGTAAAAAATCCAGCATGGTACTGATATAAAAAGAGACACAAAAATAAATGGAACAGAACAGGGAACCCAGAAAAAAATGCTACATATCTGCAGTCAACTGATCTTTGACATAGTCAACAAAAATATACACTGGGAAAAGGATATTCTTTTCAATAAATGATGCTGGGAAAAATGGATTGCCATATGCAGAAGAATGAAGCCGGACCCCTATGTCTCACCCTGTACAAAAATCAGCACAAAGTGTATGAAAGACTTAACTGTAAAACCTGAAACTATAAAAGTCATTGGAGAAAACCTAGGAAAAACTCTTTTTGCCATTAGTCTAGGTGAGGAATTCATGACTAAGGCCTCAAAAGCACAAACAACAAAAACAAAAATAGACAACTGGAACTTAATTAAACTAAAAAGCTTCTGCATAGCAAAAGATATAATCAGCAGAGTTAACAGAAGACCTACAGAATAAGAAAAAAGCCTGGAAAACTATCCATTCAACAGCGAGCTGATATCCAGATTTTACAAGGAACTCAAATAACAACAACAAAATCCAATAACCTCATTAAAAAGTGGACAAATGACATGAATAGACATATTTAAAAAAAAAAAAGATACACAAAAGGCCAAAAAAACCATATGAAAAAGTGATCGATATCACTAATTATCAGAGAAATGCAAATTAAAACTGCAATGTAATATCACCTTATATAAGTCAGACGAGCTATTATTAAAAAGATTTTAAAAAACAGATGTTTGCAAGGATGAAGAAAAAAAGGAACACTCATACACTGTTGGTGGAAACGTAAATTAGTAAAACTTCCAAGGAAAACAGTATAGATATTTCTCAAAGAACTAAAAATAGAACTCCATTCAACACAAGAATCCCACTACTGAGTATCTACCCAAAGCAAAAGAAATCATTATATAAAAATAATTTGCACTTATATGTTCATTGCAGCACTATTCACAGTAGCAAAGATGTGGAATCAGTCTAAGTGTTTAACAGCAGATGAATGGATAAAGAAAATATGGTATATATACACAATGGAATACTATTCAGCCATATAAAAGAATAAAACTATGTCTTTTGCAATAATGTAGATGGAACTGGAGGCCGTTATCTTAAGTGAAACAACTCAGACACTGAAAGTCAAATGCTACAAGTTCTCATATGTAAATGAAAACTAAATAATGTACAAACATGGACTTAGACTGTGAAATAGTAGACACTGGAGACTTCAAAGGGTGGGCGGATGGTGGGGAATAAAGATGAGAAATTACTTAATAAGTACAATGTACATTACTCAGATGGTGGTTACCCTAAAAGCCGACTTCACTACATAATGCATCCATGTAACAAAACTGCACGTGTACCGCTTAACTTTATACAAATAAAATATAAATAATAAATTTAAATATCCAGATGAGGCCACATAGAGACTGAATGTAAATATTTGAAGAATGCATTTCTATTAGCATATTAATTTTTGGCTTTCACCATTCTTCATAAATGAGTGCTGTTGACTAAAAAGAAAAGCAGACCATATATTCATATGTATCTCCATATTTTTATATCTCTCTATCTATTGCAACTCCCCACAAATAGTACTATATGTAACTTCAGGGAAAATATGAAAATGTGTCTTTCTATTTCTTGAATATATTCACTAAAATTTATCTGCTTTCTGACAGCCAGTACATTTTTCCTTACAACTCATACATAATTGAAAACAACAAACAGCTTACTGTCATTAAGAACTTTTCATGTGATGGTGAAAGATCTCCTTGCACATGTTCATACTGGTCATAAACAGCACACTGAAGTCAAAAATAAATGACATGAGCAAAAAATTTTATTAGATTTTTAAATTAGAATGAGTAAAATTCCACCATGTTATGGTTGCTAATAAATTCAATTCAATTAAACAAACATTCATTGTGTGTCTATTCTGTGCCTGGCACTGTGCTAGGGAAAAAATGTGAAGATAAGCCAAAAAAGTCACAGACTCTGGAGTTTACTGCTTAGCAGAAGAGAACTTTAATAATCACAATACTGTGTCTATAATTACATGTTGAGATAAAATACGTTGAAGGTGACAACATGTATATTTATAAACGCATATAATAATAACTGGCAGTCGGAGAAGTCACGGATGACTTCCTGAGAAAGTGACATTGGAACCTGGAAGAGGAGTTTACAAAGCGGATGGGAGCTGGGAGATGGGTACTGTGTGTCCCACAGAATGAGGAATGTTCTATGTTAGATGGAGAATTAAGAAGAATGATAAGAAATAAGGCTGTAGAAACTTCATCCTGCTTTCGAGGATTTGGCAAACTTTTAAAATTTTTATACAGTTTACTTTTATAATCTAGAAAATATAATACGTTTTATCATCCCGAAGATTATTTTCTCTCAAATATTGTAGAATTCTAGGATCCCAGCTCCCAATTGTTAAGTTAGGGGTGCTGTCCATGGTGCTAGTAAATAGGTGTAAGAAAAGTGAGATGGTCTAAACTGAGGTTCCGATACCTGACCTTACTTTGGAATCACCAAAAAGCCACTTCCAGGATTGGCTGTATTATCAGCCAGTAGGCTAATGAGCCCGTGAGTAAGGGATTAAAGTCCTTAAGTATATTTTGTAGGTATCAGACACTAGGTGAATCTGACATGTAATCTGTAAAAGAGCTTTCCAGGCCCAACATCCAGAATAATGTTTTCAACCTTGGTACATATGAAATACATGTAAAACTTTGAAAACTATACACAACCAGATTCTTCTCCAGGATAATTAAATCAGAATTTCCAGAGGAGAAATCCAGTAATGGGTATTAACTCACAGTTCCCCAGGTAATTCTAATAGGAAGTTATTGCCCACATGAAGGGATTTGAATTGGGAGATGGAAATATTGCCAATTTCATGTGCAAAATGATTTACTAAACAGGTTATATCTAAAGAGTTTATCATGTCACCCCCCCCCACACACACACATCATATTTTTCCAGACATTTAAATAAACTGAATACAAGCATATAAATGCAATTATTTAGAGCTACCTATTATAATATCTTTTATTTAAATGTTAATATAAAACAAGCAAAATGATTCAGTGAAGACTGATTAATTTGAATACTAATAACTTCGTAACAGTATTTTCAGTCAGTATAAGTTCGAACACATATTTTGATTGAGTACGCATTATGTTACAATTTCCTTGTGAAAGTAAATCAAGTGCTAAGTGGCAATTTAAAGGCTTATTTTTACAGGTCAGCAGAAATACAGATATTTTGTGTTTGATGTTATAATTCACTACATTTCTCTCCCATACCTCCGACTTAGGAATCATTCAAGAAGTAAAAATAATATTCAGCAGATGAAAATAAGATAAATATATAAATGTATTGTTTTCATAAAGGAATGTAGAGAACACAATTTAAATGGAAAGCTACAGTCCAGCTTCTGATACTTCCCTGGAAGTACAACAATAAGAGATGATCTATCCATAAGAAAGCTATTTCTCTTTCCTTGGAGAAGAATGAGTAAGAAACAGATAGAAGCTAGAACTCTTTCTTGTATTCTCTTTTTTCCTAAGGAATGAAGTATAAATTTCACCCCCAGAATTAGAACAAGGAGTATGAAATATAAGCTTTCTCAACTACAAAGGTGTACTTTCATTTTTTAAAATATTTAATCCAGAAAGAACTACAAATCAAACTTTAGTGTAGGGTAACTTGTTAGCTCAGGAATTATTTCTTTGGATGAATATGTTCATCATCAATTTATCATATGTAAATGTAAAAATGCATTTTCAAATATCAGGAGAATGTAAAAATGGGCCTTGTATAATTTAGTTAATATTAATCTTTAAAAATGATTTTGCTTTAATTTTAAGCCTTTTTTTTTTTTTTTGCTTTTATTCAAAGTAGGTCCTGTAAAGGCTTACTCTTACTTATCACTGCAGCAATTCCAGTGACTATATTCCTGGCAAATAAGAAACACTGTATAATCTAAGGTAGAGGTTTGCCTTGCAATGGCTGTGATCTTGGTTTCAGTGTACTATTTTCTCATAACGTTCCAATCAACTGGTTGATCTGATACATTTAATCAACCAATTAGTAAAAATGACTATATAAATTGACAGATTATTAGAATGAGTTTATTCATCAGAACAATGTAATTCAAACTAAATGTTTAGAAGACACATGGCTATCCACCCAAACTGCAATTTTTACATCCTCAATAGTGCTGTACTGGGTCTTTCTACAACAGGCCCCTTGCACCACTTTCCCCACCACTGCATTGTTTATTACAGGGAATCAATAATTACTGAACTATATAAATAATAAGCTATTGTATCGGTGACCATAACAGCTCATATTTACTGAATCTGATTTCTGCACTTCTATATGCCCAGGAGTGTTCCTTAGATCTACTCACAATTCTCTCAACTGTGAAGAAAAATCCAGGGTGAGAAACAAAATCATATGAAATAAAATGGAAAAGGATGTTTCTCTCCGAGACACTAAGCATCAATTCTGTAATAAATGTTAACAAGAAAAAACAATATGAAAAAAAATTACAGTGACCCAAAAGACGGATTATAAGCTTATGGAGTCGATGTCAGAAATCAACTTGACATAATTTAACTACAGATACTGAATACCTGCTAAATGCCAAATTCTGCTGGGTATTGATAATATAAAGGTCTCAAGTAAGGACAAGTTACCAGTTGTAGATGTAGTATGCAATGGTGGTGGTAGTGGTGATAGTAGTGTAGGAAGTAGTAATAATAATAATAATTGTAATGAGTTTGATGATTTTACAAAAATTGATTGGATATTATTAGACTCTAAGAACAAAGCTGTCAGATAGGGTGGCTCTTATTAATCCTCATGTTTCACATAAGCAAAATAACTCTCATAATTGTGGGTATATAGCAAAAATATACCAATTCCATGAAGAATCAAAACTAGGGAAGAGAAAAGGTGAGTAAAACTAACTTAAAATGCAAAATGAAGGTCCATGGACAGCCAGCAGGCAAAAAAAAAAAAAAAAAAAAATTCATAGCAGAAAATCTCAGTATAGGGCAAAGACAATGAGAACAATAAAAAGGAACTGATGCAAAATTAAGCTCTTCAGTCTTCTGCCTCATTGCACATCAAATTGAACCTTTAACCTGGGGATGGGCAAGTCCAGTTTCAGGAAGCACTGGGTCAGTGGGTTACTACTCTATTCACATCAGCCCAGAAATCTCAATTATCAGCCCAGTCCAAACAACTAGGCTCCGAGATACACTGGAACAAAGAAAATCAGGGTGACTGCATTTTCCTCAGAGCAAGGAGATATGTAAATGGCTTAAATGTAAACCTCACGTTTTATTAATCATGGTTCAAGTGACAAAATTTTAAGAGATACATCAAATAAGGCAGATAAGTCATGTTAACAGCCTTGGGTACTACTGCTTTTGTTATATCTCCAGCTTTTCTTCATAGCATCATTTAACCTCCATGTTCCCTTATTTACACTAGAAAAATAAAAGCCTGATTTGTTTCTTTACTAGGACTTATAGGAGACATAATAAAAATGATTAAAAAGGACATTTAAAAAATAATGTATTTTAAAATGCTTATGTCATATATACAACCAACAGGCACAAAGATTAAGACCTCAAAGGAACAAGCTCAGAATTTAAGACACTAAATGAGGGAGGCGAAAATCAGAAGACAAACTAGATGACCAAGACAGAGCAGGGCTACCACCTTTGGTGAACGTAGCCAGCAAGAATCCACATGCCCTGAACGAGATTAGAACATTTCTGTTGAGCATAGAAACCTTTCCAGAAGTTACTCATTCCACTACTGCACGATTCTAAATCATTTTACAGATGGGAAAAGTTGTGTCTTCCTGCCTGCAATTCAGAAGCAGCAGGAATTAAATATAGTCCATGGAAAATCTATAAAATTGTAGTTATAACCCATGTTGAAATTATACCAAATGAAGAGATGTAATGACAAGTGTGACAAGAAAAAATGGTGTTATTTATGAAAATGGGAAAAAGGGAGGAATTTTTGGTCCTCTGAAGGGGAGGGCAAGCTGACTCATCAGACAGCATTTTTTCATTGTTTGTGGCAGTACAGCACACATGAGATAAATTTGCTTATCCAGGATATGTCAGCATAAAGGTAATCTCTATTAAGAACATCCCACTTTTGGAGCACAGGCTGGGAGTTCAAGGGAACTAGATTCAAACCTTATTTTCTTTGATTATGCCTCCAATTTGGCCTGGCCCTCATGGTCCACTCCACCCATGCTGGAGAATCAGCTTATAACATCTCCCCCCAAGCCAGCCAGTCTTGACCAGACATGTGACACAAGGGTAGGTCAGGACGGCAAATTTCAGGGTCACTTGCTATGTAACTGTTTTTCAGGTTAGCCAAAGGGAATCCCAAACAGAGACTGGACCTTCACTTACATAGTGCAAATATAAAGCCCATTGCTTTCCTCTCTCTATTGTGTTTATGCTCTTTCTCTCTCTCTTTTTTTTTTTTTTTGGCAAAGCTTTTGGTCTAGTCTGCCAATTTTGACTATTGAGTTGTCAAAGTGGAAAATAAATAAATGTAAAGTTTTTTCAAGACATTCAAAGCTTTTAAAACTATTATCATCTCGCTGTAGTTTTATTTTTGAAAGTTAGTATCTTTCTTATGGCATTCCTTCTAGAGAACAAATTATAACCATTAGTCTCAATCTCTAGGCACACTAGAGTAAGGTGCTCGGGAAGACAAAAGAAATAAGTACATTAATAACTATCAAAGAACACAAAATTTCAGTTAGACAGGAGGAATAAATTTAAGAGATCCATTTTACAACATGGTGACTACAGTTAATGACAATATATTGTATATTTGAAGATAGATGAGAGTAGATTTTTATGTGTTCTCATCATGGAAAAAGATAAAAATAGAAGACAAGGCATTTATTAATTAGCTCAAATTAGCTATTGTACAAAAGCCCAGCACAGAAAAACAAATATTGCATAATTGTATATGTGGAATCTAAAAATGTCAAATTTACAGTAGTTGAGAGTAGAATGGTGATTGCCAGTGGCTAAGGGAGGAGGGAGAATGGGGAGAGAAAAGATACTGATCAGTGAGTACAAATTTTTAGCTAGGTAAGAGGACAACACTTTACTGATTTATCACAGAGAAAGTAACTGTAATAAATAGTAATGCATTCTATATTTCAAAATTTCTAAAAGAGTAGATTTTAAGTGTTTTCATTGCAAAAATGATAAGAATTTGAAGTGATGAATTTATTAATTGGCTTGATTTAATTATTTCACATGAAAACACAACAAAACATCACATTATATTTCATAAATATACATAATTATTATTTGTCCATTAAAAATAAATTTTTGAAGCACCATGCTGTACATCATATTAAATTTTTATTGGCTAATTAAAAATAATAAAATCGTAATTTTTAAAAATACCCCCCATTACATGTGTAAGCACTTATCACAGTGCCTGGAATATGTTAACCATTCAATAAATCACATCTATTGCTATTTTTAAACTAATCTTTTTATCAATATTTATTATTAATTCCAATTTAGTTCTCATTAAACAGTCGGTATAAGTATCTTGAAATTGTGATATGAGTAGTTATCTTTTCTTGCAAATTAATACATAAGCTATCATTCTTTGTTCATTTTAGTTAGATTGAAACACCTTGTAGAGCTTCATCTGCCTCCTATGTGCTGACACAATCACAGTGTGTGAACTCTGAGACTGGAGACAGGAAGCACAGATGCCAGAACAGCCCCTTGGGATGAGTGAATTCCAAGTCAAACTCCCCCAGCCAGCACCCACTCTTATGACAACTGGCCTAAGGACTAATCAAAGGCTGCCCTCTGCCTTGGTCTGATATGCCCTGCTGAATGGCAAAAGAAGTTGTACAGATTATTCAAAGATGTTTTGGGAGCCAAGATGAATCTGGAATTACCTCAGAGATGCCTCTCCAAGTGACCGAAACTGCTGATTGTTGCAGAGAGACAATGATTATTGAAAAAGAGAGCTGTGTTCATGAAATATTTATTCCACAAGGGCATCCTGCCTCCAGATATCATGTTTTTGATGCTTTATGAAAATAGAAATATTGATGATGGAAAGAAATTATCTAATGAGGAAACCTTCGTTGTGTTGGTGTGAATCTGAGCTCGAACTTGAGATGCTGCTGCACTGCAGGAAAGAGGCAAGTGTGACAAGGTAGACAAGACATCCAGGGCTGTGACAGTAACGAGCTGTGCAGCAAACACAGACCTCCTGCCCTTCATGTGTCAAAATAGGTCAATGGGACACAAAGTGGTTTTCCCAGTAGCCTGAATCAGCATTCAAGCCTGGTCTTCCAAGAGGAAACTGTGTTATTATCATGAGCACTTCCTATGGCAATCTGTTAGTCTCCATTTGGATTAATTATGGTTGTAGGAAAGGCTTCACCCCACTAGCGAACTATATCAAAAATTCCCACAAGGCTACCTGCATTATTATTGCTTGTCTCATTTGTTCACTCATTCTTTAGCTTGCCTTGAGACGTACCCAATGGGTTATTCTGAAGCAGACATTTCCAGAAAGCCCACTATAGCTTTTAAAGTAGCTGAATGAAAAGCTCTACTCAGGGCCAATCTCTGTATCCCCCTCTGAGTATACAGATGCTTGTATCACATTCTGACACTGCATTACAATTCTCTTCCTGTGCTTTTCTCCCTTTAGGTCATATGTCTGAATGGAAATGAATTATGGATAGAAAAGAAATCAAAGATGATGTGAAATGCATTTTAAATCTTTGTCTTTATGAAAACAACTTTACTGTAAAGCATAGCTGCAGAGGGCAAGGAGGAAAGCGGCCGGCCTGCCCAAACCACTTTCCCAAATTAATTTTTATCCTTCTTTTGACAAATAAATCCTGCAGTAAAATAAAACTTAACTTGCCAATTAATGGAAAGTTATCAAGAATGAGGAAGTCACACTTATAAAATAAGATATACCTGAAAACCTCCTCCCTGTGGAAGTTTGAAGTACTGAAGGCAGACTCTTACCCAAAACAGTACATACTATAGAAAGAGACTAAGCTTTGTATAAAATGCCTCTTTGAAGAGGGGGTGCCTTAATTCCCCCCTCTGAAATTCTTTTGAGCTGAAGTTTTCAAATTTTAGCTTGCATTAAAAGGACTTGGAGGACTCCTCAAAATGCAGCTGACTGAACTACACCTTTAGAGTTTCTGATTTAGTAAACTTGGATAGGAACAATGAGCTGGCAATTTTAACAATTGCTGGGGGATGCTGATGCAGCCAGTCTAGGTATCACACAGAGAGAACCACAGAGATAGAAGGATATGCCTGGTCCCTAACTCACTTCTCTGAACAACCCCTTGGAACTAGTGAATTCCAGGTCAGACTCTCCTAGGCTACACCCACTGTTATAACAATTGGTCTAAGGACCAGCCAAGGACTGCCCTCTGCCTTGGTCTCATATGTCCTCCTGAATAGCAGACAAAGTTGGGTCTCCAGAGTGAGTTAGCAGGAGGAGTACTAATTGATCTTATTTGGAAAAACACTGGAACAGGTTCAGCTCAGCTGTCTCTTCTTTTTATTTGAACTTAGCAGGAGACGTTCTTTCTTTCTGAGAAAGGGTCAGGAAGTCCAATACTGAAACAATTACAGAACAATCAAAACATGGTTTCCAAAATTTAAAAATCTGAATTTACTGCAAATACACAGTTAACATACATCAAATATTTATTTGAGACAATAATGAAGAAAATAGGAGTTGGTAAAGCTGGTTCAAAGGAATATAAGAGAGATTAAAGTATTTACAGTTAATGAAAGAGAAAATCCTGAAATAAGATTGCTATGTGAGATGAAAAAGTGATTAATGTCCTGTAGTGCAATCAAACTGTAACAATTGGGATTATATTTTCTACTGGGGAGAAAACTATTACCTGTCTTTTAGACAAAAATCATGTAGAACATATAAATCCATAAGTTAATATTTTACTTCAGAGTCTAGGCCTTGATCCATGGTAAATGGTAAATCAAACAAAACTACATTCCTCTGGAGCAAGCGTTGACAAACTGCAACCAGAGGATCAAATTCGATCCACAATCTGTTTTTTTTTTTTTTTTTAACAAAACAAAATAAAATTTACTGAAACAGCCACACTCATCCCTTATATAAGTTTATAGCTGCTTTTCATTGACAATGATGAGAATTCAATAATCCCAACATGGTCTTGTGACAGTGCTCTAGTATGACATTTAAAATTCATGTGGTCATTCTTTCATTTTATTTCCCAAATTTAGATAGAGTTTCAAAACAAGTAAGAACTTAAAGCAAGCATAATCCCAGTAGGAGTTTAGAAAAGGTCATTATGCTGGATTTGTACTGTATCATCTTAGCTAAGCTAAAATTAAATATTCTAGAAGCCCCTTTCCTGGGACCAAGATGGTCCTCAGCTTAACTAAACTTTAGATAGGCTTCCCCCTGATTCTTGTCCTGGTCTTTTTTTTTTTTTTTTTTCCTTTGAGTTTCTATGTTAGAAAACTTGTGATTGTTAATTCTTTCTCTGCCCCTTTGATATGTAAATCTTTTATAAAGCTTCTTGCCAGTTTTACAATGGAAAACTGTCCTTCTCAAACACCTGGAAGCCATACTTTTGAAATGTAGTCATCAAGAAAGATAGCATCCTCACTACCCAGTCTCTGTGGAAGAGTAGGAGCTTAACTTCAGTGGGCACCTTGGTCTGAGTTGTAAAACTACCTCCTGTCATGAAGATAAGAGAAAGCTTACTTTTCCTTTGGGTAAAGCCAATTAGTAAACACAGGTGGCCTATGATTCCCCACCCTAGCTCACCTCATCCCCAGCTCTTAAAATCTCTCCCACTATTTGTTTCAGTGTAGTTGACCTCAGATTGAGTCCTGATTTCTGTCTCCTATTGCAATAGCTATGAATAAAATATTTCTTGCCTGTTTTATATAGTCTGATACACTTTTTGCTTGGACACATGTATGTTTCCTTATTACTATGGGCCACAAGAGACATTTTGCTTGATATTTGGAAGGCAGAAGTGAGACAACAGCCATAGTCTTCTTACAGTTGGTCAGGGCTGGGCATTAAATGCTGTTGAAGCTTTTTCTTCAACTCCTGTTGAATCTCCTTCTTCATTGTTAATAAAGTTTTGGTTAATGTTACAACCAAACCAGCAGGAGCTGAGATTGCAACACCTCAAACTCCTGCCAGCTCTCCATTCATTCTCCCAATCTTGGGTATGTGCTTCTCTGGCTAATTACTACTATCATTGAAGTCAGAGGCTTGGTTGGGGGTGGTGAGAGACAGATGTATATCCCAGCTCATCCTTATTGATTCTGTTTATCCTTGCCACCTCATTTCATATCTGTCTTTTGTTTTTTTTGTTTTTTATCCCCTGCTCTGCTCTCTTAGGCCCAGAACCAGACATGGAAACAACAGCTGTACAAAAACTGTTTAACCAGATCCCACTGTTGCAAAGTTTAATGGCAACTGAATCAAAGCAGGAGTCAAAATGGTCTAGTTAGCTAGTTGATTGCACAATCCTAAAACTGAAATAGATGAGCAGCATACTAAAGTCTTACATGTTTGTATACACAGAGTAACTCTTAGTGTACAGAAGCCTGACTTAAATTATTACAATTGAGGAATCACGCCCTTCAACAAATTTCCAGATGTGAACTGGTTGCAGATATAGAGTTCCTTAATGAAGGGAAGGTCAGGTGCCCTTGGGGAAGAACCCTATTACACAGATGAAAATTTATAATACAAATCTTCTGCCTTCCCACAAAGGGATGTGAAGCTTTTTGCCAGAGTAACTGTGCATCATATAAGAGGAAATAATCATACTTTTGAGGGATTGCTAGACATTGGCTCTAAACGTAAATGAATTCCTAGGGACCAACATGTCACCGAGGTACATTAGTAAGAGTAAGGTTGATAGAGGTCTGAGATTACTAGAGTTTTGGCTTGGGTCTATCTCATGGTGGACCAGTGAACCTCCAAACTCACCCTGTGGGTAATTTCCCAGATTTCAGAATGCATGATTGGAATAGATATACACAGAGACTGGCAGAATTTCTGCTTTGGTGTTCTGATCTGTAGAGTAAAGCTAACATGTTGGGGAAAGCCAAGTAGAAGTCACTTAACAGTACCAAACAGTACTGTTTAGAACGTACATCTAAATGGTAAACCTAAACAAATATTGCATTCTGGAGGGATTGGAAAGATTAGTACCACCATGAAAAACTTAAAAGATGCAAGAGAGGTGATTCCTACCACACATTGTATTTAACTTGTCTATTTGGCCTGTGTGGAAGACAGATGGATCTTGGATAATGACAGTGGATTTCCGTAAACTTAACCAGATGGTGAGTCCAATTGCATTTGCTCTTTCAGAGGTGGTTTTGTCACTAGAGCAAAACAACATATTCCCTGGCATATGGTATGGGCCTATTGACCTGGAAAATGTTCTCTGTTCCTTACCTGTTAGCAAAGTCCATCAGAAGTAGTTTACTTCCACCTGCTTAAGCCAACAATATATCATCACTATCCTACTTCAGGGCTGCATGAATTCACCAACCTTATGCTATAATTTAGTCTTTAGGGACCTTGATTGGCTCTACATTCAGTAGATTAATGTAACAATCCATTTTATTTCAAATATATAGCTGATTGGGCAGAACATCTACTCTAAGCATTGTTTGTAAACATCTTAGGCAATGGATAAGAATTAAATTCCACAAAAGTTCAGGGAAACACCCACCTCATTAAATATTTAGGTTCAATTTGTCTAAGGTATGTCAAGATATTCCTTCCAAAATGGTAAATTGCTGCATCTGACCTTTTCCACTACTAAAGAAAGAACACTAATTGGATTCCTTTGAAAGCTGGATGCAAAATATCCCTCATTTGGACATGTTACTCTGACCCATTTACCTAGGAACTAAAAAATTTTTCAGTGTTGGTGGAGGTCCAGAACATTAGAAGGCCACACAACATGTACAGAATGCTGAGCAAATTGTTCATCATTTAGGCTGTGGGACCCATGAGATATGGCCATACTTGAAGCATCTTTGTCAAATAGGAAGACTATAGAATCTTCAGCAGTCCTCAAAAGTGATACATATTCACAAAGACTTAGGATTTTGAAGCAAAGCTATTCTTTCCTTTGCAGGTAATTATTGTCCTTCTGTAAAATGCTCTGACTTGCTACAGGCCTTAATAGGAACCTACCAACTAACCATTGGCCACAAAGTTACCTTGTGACATGAACTATACATCTGGTTGTTGTCTGGCCCACAAATCAATAATCTTGAGAGAGCAAATTAAGTACCATTTCATCATCAAATGAAAATGGTAGATACGGCATTGAGTTTGGTTTCTGAAGATCCAAGTAAGTTGTAGAAGCAAGTGGCCCAAATGCCCATGGCCCATTTTTGTTCTATATTGCCTCCTCCTTATGAGTCATAGCCTTCTTCTCAACCATGGAGAGTTGATTGAGAAAGAAAAAAAACTGTGCCTGTTTAAACATAGTTCTGCATAATATACTGCCTCTACCCAAAGGAGGGTAGCTACAACACAACAGCCACATTCTAGTACATCTCTGAGGTACAGAGGAAGGAAAACCCACCTAGTGGTCAGAATTTTCAGCAATATATACCTGATTGTGTATTTTGCCTGAGAGGAGAGTTGAGCAGAAATATGGATCTACACTTATTCAAGGGCAACCTCTAATGATTTGGTGGGATAATTAGGGGCTTGGGGAAAAAAACACAGTTAGTGACAAAGAAGTCTAGAGAAGAAACATATGGATGAATCTCTCCAAATAGGCACATGGTGTGACAATACATGTATCAAATGCAAATGTTCACCAAAAAGCATTTACACCAGAAGATCTTAATAGTTAGACAAGATGAACCATCAGTAGACATTAGTCAGTCTCATTCCTCAGCCAATGAGCTCATGAACAAAATGACCATTATGGCAGAAACAAAGGTTTTCCATCTGCCAGAGTCACTGCTACAGTGGTTACAGCCAGTGCTGTGAATCTACTCTGCCAGCAGAGACTTCAATATGACACCATTTCCCAGGAAATCAGTGAGTCACCAACTGGAAAGTTGATGACAATCAATCACTTTTATCATGAAAGGATAGGGTTTTGTTTTCACTGGAATAGACACATCCTGAATACTGATTTCCCATCCCTGCCTGCAGTGCCTCCAGCAAAACCTCCATCTGTGCATCCAAGAAATTCCTGTTGCACATCTTGGGATTTGCCACAGCATTGCTCTGAACAAGAAACTCATAGCAAATGAAGTGTGACAATTGACTCAGGTCTATGGAATTTACTTGTCTTCCACATTCCCCATCACCCTGAAGCAGCTGGCCTGGTGGAATGGTGGAATAGCCTTTTGAAGTCTCAGTCACAGCACCAGCTAGGTGACAACACTGATGGGTTTGAGTCATGTCCTCAGGAACCAGCAAATTAGCAAGCACTAATAGTAATTAGCTGTCTCTTCCACTGGCAGAATTTATAAGTCTTGGAATTAAGGATGGAAATGGAAGTGGCATCTTTTACTATTACTGCAAGTAACCTAGGGAAAACTTTCCTTCCCAACCATTAAACTCTGGGTTTTGTTGTTCTAAAAATCTTAGTTTCCAAGAAAATAGAGCTTCCACTAGGTGACACAGTAAATGTTTTATTACACTTAAATTGGAGACTTCTACCTGAACACTGTGGATTCATGTCATAAATCAACAAGTTAAAAAAGGTGATGTCACTATAATTGGAAGGTTGATTAATTCTGACTATTCAGGAAAAATTAGGTTGCTGCTACACAATAAAGAGTAAGTCTGTAATTCAGAATATATTGGTGTATATACACACATATATATAAGCCACTTTTAAATCTTCCTCTTCTATTTTTGTTATCTAACAGAATAAAGAAGTATTAAGAGTAATTAATCTTACATATAGGTTTTTAAGTTACAGACTACCAAAGGGGAAATATAATTCTGCTACAAGATGAAAAAGAAAATGTGTATCTTTCAATATGGAAGAGTCATTCAGTATTAGAAGAGATAGCTATATCGTGTTAGGCAGAAGCATTATTTTGCTTGTGTCTTTGTTTGACAGTTAAATTAAGAATGGTTAAAAGCAGTATATATAAATGCCATGTTGCAAGGGGTAGAATGTAGATAATTTTTGCTGTACCAATTTACCTAAGCATTCAAGGGTTTTCTTATCTTCGTGGTTCCTGGTTAACGTGGGCTGCATAGATACAATGTATGAGGTTTCAGAAGCAGAATTGAAGCAGCAGCCATGTCCAGTTTATGCTCAGAAGGTCGACGTTAGCACTAGGCCCTGTTGCCACTCACATTTATCATCCATGATCTGGCTCTCCTGGGTGGTATGGAAAAGTAGAAGCCGGGCTCATAGCTTTTCTAGCTCCAACTGGACCCCTTTATCCCTTTATGCTTCTCTAAATATTGGCCAGTGCATGCTTAACTCTGTGATGAAGAACACCATCTTTTCTTCAGGTCTCCCATCATTAAAGGCTTGTTGATGGTAAGAGACCTGTGGGGGTACTGTTGTTCTGTGGATTCTATTGTTCTGTGGGTTCTGTTGCCCATGTCCTCTGCTGTCTGTCTTTCCTTCCTCACTGTCTGATCTGCTAACTTCATTCCCAGAACAAGATGAAGAACCAACAGATGTATATAAAGTGTTTAACCAGTTGTCACAGTCATGTATGATCAAATTCCTATTTTTAAAATCCTATATTCTGTATCATTCCCAGTAACTATGTTTTTCTAATCAAACTCTATCTAATACAGGATCAATAGATGTGAATTAGAATCACTGGAGGAATACCAATATAGGATATTGGTTTTAAGTTGAAATGTGAAAGAAAATATTAAAAGAGTTAAATGTGCATCCCCAAATGAGAGGAAATACTGTTTTTTTGAATACATAAAATACATGGAATACAAAGAATAGTGAGTCATATACCTATGAAGAAAATAAAATATGTGAGAGAGGTAAAAATATTTTGACATAGGTAAGGGGATCAAAATGTAGCAAACTATGAAATTCATATCAAGAAATTTTTACTTCTTATGGTGAGTGGTCAGTAAGATGGGTTAATGCATAACATTGTTCCAGGGGCTGAAGTGGCTAAACCCTGAGAAGCCAGCCTTTGAAAGTCCTATTAGAAAGCCCAAGACAGAGGGATGTAACAATATTTTCTTAGGAGTAAAGCCAAGGATGGTCTGCTAAGACATGATGGGAAGAAATGTGAGTCCAGAAGTAGAGCAATCATTCTTCACGATTAGAACTATTTTAATAATCATCATCATTACTGAGCCAGGTACAGTGCCAAGTACTTTCTATACATTGACTCATGAAACCTTATAGAGTGGGCATTATTATCTCTTGTTATGCAGACAAAGAAACCGACCACTTGAGTTTAAATAACTTGTCCAAAGTCACATACTTAGAATTAGAAAACCCTATATTCAAGCAAAGTTCTCTCTGATTCCAAGTGTTTTTCCCAGAAGCACTAGGTCATACAGCCAGACAGCAGTTAAATCAATGCAGGAACAGTAAACCACAAATCAAGGACCATTTACATTTCCTACGCCTAATCACTGAGGTGGTTTTTTGTTTTTTTTTTCTGATGTGTATGAAGTTATAGGTGGAAGTAACAGTGGACAAGCTGAAAAAATTCCAAAGATAGATAGGTAGGAGCCAGACTGGAATAATAGAATCAAAAATCCTGGAGCACACACTACAATTCTGCATGCATGTATGTACACACAACTGTAACAGGGGTTTGTTAAAAGCCAAACAAAACACATTTTTTTTCGTATTTATATAAATTATATGCCAAAAGCATGAATCCCAATTTTCCATCTTTAATAAAATGGAGATGAAAATGCTTTTTCATATATATCAAGACAAAAGAACAGAACATTTTGAAAGAGAAGGAAAATGTATGTTTTGAGTGGCAAGCCAATGGAAAAGGTGGCCTGGACCTTCCGCCACTCTTCAGAAACATTGGATGGTAATTGGGAGCCTAGATCCTGGAGCCAGACTGCATACGTTTGAGTCCTGGCTCTGCCACATTCTGTTTGTAGCAAACTGCTCAACCTCTCAGCAGAACTATGTTCCCATCTGGAAAATGGGGCTGACAATTGTTATGAGGATTATTTATGTTTGTATTTGCAAAGTGCTTAAAAGAATACTTAGCACATAGTAAATCACCACAGTAGATAAATATTTGATAATTATGTTAAATACCTTTTGACACTTTTGAGAATTTACTATAGGCCAGGGTCAAGTCAACTGTCATCTTTGTTAGACTGCTTTCAATGATTCAATCAACAAATATTTTTTGAATAACTTTCAAGTTTAAAGTAGTTTTCTCAGTCTGAGAATAGAGTGGTGAAAAGAACTGACATTAAGCATGACATAACAGAGATTGCATTGGTCTAATCCTCTATGGCCCTATCCATTATTTTAGAGCATTATATTAGAGTGTTATTCTAATCTATTAGGACATTCATTATATTTTTATGTAAATTTTATTTACGTAAAATAAACTTCCTTATAAGGTTTTTAAGGGTCTGAAATATATGTTTCTTTGTACTTATGTGCATAGAAAGAATGGACACTCAAGAAGTACTGATGAAGGAAGGAAGGAAGGGAGGAAGGAAGGAAGGAAGGAAGGAAGGAAGGAAGGGAGGAAAGGAAGAAAGGAGGGAGGGAGGAAAGGAGGAAAGGAGGGAGGAGGGGTAAGTTTCATAGGTAACAGCACTAGCTTGAGCTCAAATCTGAGCTACTACTTAGTAGCTTTGACGTTAGACAGGTTACTTAACCTCTCCAACCCAAGTGCCATCAGCTGTTAATGAGGACAGTGCAAATAGTGGCTAGTTGTATAAGGTTTCCTGTGAGACTTAAAGAGCTAATGATTGAAAAGCACATAGAATAATATATGGCACATAATGATCACATTATTTAATATACTACTATTATAAACTAATTAACAAAATAAACTTTAGATAAAATATTCCTTAAAGATGATAGTATGATTCGACATGCATAGATGCAGTTAAAATTTCTTAATATGTATGTGAGTATGTAATGGTATTCCTATGATTTGAAATGACAAGAGCAAATAAAAATGAGACCAAAAGATTCAGTCTCTCTAACTTACTACAAATCATTTTAATGCCATGTGAACAAAACAATTGTAGTTCTGGATCTCTGCCATATTGTTATATAGACCGATTGCAGCAAAGTCAATGAATCAAATGCAATTTAGTCTGGCTCAACTAGGTTGAGCTGGAGGCTGTTTCTGCACATGAAGCAGAAAAATCATTATAGACTGTAATTTCTGCTCAGATCAGTCAGTCTCAGTCATTCTACTTGGCAGGCAATTGGTCTGTCTCGAATTATTCTGTGTGAATGATTCTGTAATGGTGGAGAAAGCACAACCTTTAACCTGTAATGAAATAGACTTCGTACATTCCTCTTAACTCAATAAAAGATGATCATCAGGCATGTAAGTTGGAATATCTTCTACATGCCTACCTGCGCCTCTAGGAAAGCTGCATGAATGCTGCTGCATGAAGGCCAAGAGACCCTTTTTGTCCTGGAAATTATATTGAGGTTTCATTACAAACACTATGGAGTATCAGGAGAATCATTATAAATCACATTCTCTCCTCTATCTCCTGTAGGGTCCCCAAAGATAGATATGTGATATATATTATGTATAGTATATAATATACAGTGATCATATATAATATGTAAATATAGTGTGTGTGTACAAATATACAAACACATCAATGTGTGTGTGTTAAAGAAAAAATATTCCATGACACATGTTAAAGCAGAGTAAGGAAGACTTTTTTATGGACCATTAAGATAAGTTCAGGGACCACTGCAACAGGTCTTGCAATGGGAGAGAGAGATGGGGCTCAACTCTGAATATAGCACAACAAATGGAAATGTATAGCTAAGGAGCAGGGTGGATGGAAAATTACTAAAAGAAAACATTAGGAGTAAGAGAAATTCTGGCTAAATCAACCTAAAGGGATTCTTGCTGAAGACAGGCAAGCTGATCAGGCATCACCTGGAGGATGGTGGAGAATGAGAGACTTAATCTGATATTGTGTGTGATAAGATATGGAGGGTTGGCAGTTTTTGCTAAACTGACTTAACTTAGCAGGGTTCTTTGCTAAAACTGGATTTTACAAGAAGTGCATAGATGGGCCCAGGAGAAGGTTCAGAAGCTCAACTAAACTTTGGCCAAGCAAAGAATATTTGTCAGTGTGTAAAAATATTGTAAAAGGTAGTCCATAAATTTTTTGTTGAACTAAATAGATCAGTGCTTCCTAACCTTTTACACAAAATTTTCCAAGAAAAAATAAGCTAATATTTGTACCACACACTGGGGTAAACTAAAAGTATGGTCTACTTGCACTCACTGATAACTAATGTGGTCTCAGAATATCCAACTGTGAAAGACTTCCCTGAGAGCTGAGGGGATATGTGGGTTACCCAGGTCAGAAGCTAGGAAAACTACTGAGCTGCTGTTAAGATAGTCTCTAGGCATGCAGTCAGACTGGATTTAGATAATCATTCATCTAATAGTACAGCAAGTAGCTGTGTCCATAATTTGTGAGTTAATAGACATTGAAACACCACTTCCAAGTCGTTCTCACAAAACTTGATTCTATACCTTTGTTTTGGCCTGGATTACTGACTTATAATAAAGCCAGATACACTACTTTCTATGAGTTTTATTTCTACTAATCAATAATTATTCCCTACCATTTCCTGTGGCTTTTTTCACCCAACTCAGGTCTGTTTTATAGCTAAAAGAGATCCCTCTAGAATGGGGAGATGTGGAAAGTGGACCATGCTCAGTGGTTGTCTGCTTTTCCGGAGCTTACTTTCCTGCCTCTACCAGTCTTTTGTCTAGACCACAGAAAACACTGTGGATGTGGCCATCTAGCATGTGAAAAAAGGTAAGAAGAGCTGAGAGTTTTGTGCCTATGTGGCAATTCTACTGTTTGTATCCTGGATTATAGGGAAGCATTTTATTCTCAAAAATGACACAGGCCAAGGAAATGATTGGATACAGGTTTTGTCAAAACTCACTACAGGAAGCTGAAATGTTCATCAGTGTGATCAATGACAACTAAAGAACTAGAACTAAAGCAAAAGTACCACCTCTTAGAATGAATTAAGGTGAAAAGGCTACAATAGATTGCAATATGGCCACAAATGCTTCCCATCCCAGGATGCACATTCTTTTGTTTTGTGACTTTAAGCTCCTCTCCACTCATTAAACATGGGATTGGCAATGAGACTTTCTTTGGTTCATGGAGTAATGGCAAATGTGACAGAAGTAGAAATTTGAAAAACTTTTCTTTTTTTTTTTTTGGTGATATGTTCTCTTTTTTTTTTTTAATTATACTTTAATTAAAGTATAATTAAATAATTAAGTTCTAGGGTACATGTGCATAACGTGCAGGTTTGTTACATATGTATACTTGTGCCATATTGGTGTGCTGCAGCCATCAACTCGTCAGCACCCATCAACTCATCATTTACATCAAGTATAACTCCAATGCAATCCCTCCCCCCTCCCCCTCCCCCTCCCTGTGATAGCCCCCGGTGTATGATGTTCCCCTTTCCGAGTCCAAGTGATCTCATTGTTCAGTCCCACCTATGAGTGAGAACACGCGGTGTTTGGTTTTCTGTTCTTGCCATAGTTTGCTGAGAATGATGGTTTCCAGCTGCATCCATGTCCCTACAAAGGACACAAACTCATCCTTTTTAATGGCTGCATAGTATTCCATAGTGTATATGTGCCACATTTTCTTAATCCAGTCTGTCACTGATGGACATTTGGGTTGATTCCAAGTCTTTGCTATTGTGAATAGTGCCGCAATAAACATACATGTGCATGAGTCTTTATAACAGCATGATTTATAATCGTTTGGATATATACCCAGCAATGGGATGGCTGGGTCATATGGTACATCTAGTTCTAGCTCCTTGAGGAATCGCCATACTGTTTTCCATAATGGTTGAACTAGTTTACAGTCCCACCAACAGTGTAAAAGTGTTCCTATTTCTCCACATCCTCTCCAGCACCTGTTGTTTCCTGACTTTTTAATGATTGCCATTCTAACTGGTGTGAGATGGTATCTCATTGTGGTTTTGATTTGCATTTCTCTGATGGCCAGTGATGATGAGCATTTTTTCACGTGTCTGTTGGCTGTATGAATGTCTTCTTTTGAGAAATGTCTGTTCACATCCTTTGCCCACTTTTTGATGGGGTTGTTTGTTTTTTTCTTGTAAATTTGTTTGAGTTCTTTGTAGGTTCTGGATATTAGCCCTTTGTCTGATGAGTAGATTGCAAAAATTTTCTCCCATTCTGTGGGTTGCCTGTTCACTCTGATGGTAGTTTCTTTTGCTGTGCAGAAGTTCTTTAGTTTAATTAGATCCCATTTGTCAATTTTGGCTTTTGTTGCCATTGCTTTTGATGTTTTAGGCATGAAGTCCTTGCCCAAGCCTATGTCCTGAAGGGTATTGCCTAGGTTTTCTTCTAGGGTTTTTATGGTATTAGGTCTAACATTTAAGTCTCTAATCAATCTTGAATTAATTTTTGTATAAGGAGTAAGGAAAGGATCCAGTTTCAGCTTTCTACTTATGGCTAGCCAATTTTCCCAGCACCATTTATTAAATAGGGAATCCTTTCCCCATTTCTTGTTTTTCTCAGGTTTATCAAAGATCAGATGGCTGTAGATGTGTGGTATTATTTCTGAGGACTTTGTTCTGTTCCATTGTTCTATATCTCTGTTTTGGTACCAGTACCATGCTGTTTTGGTTACTGTAGCCTTGTAGTATAGTTTGAAGTCAGGTATCGTGATGCCTCCATCTTTGTTCTTTTGACTTAGGATTGTCTTGGTAATACGGGCTCTTTTTTGGTTCCATATGAACTTGAAAGCAGTTTTTTTCAATTCTGTGAAGAAACTTATTGGTAGCTTGATGGGGGTGGCATTGAATCTATAAATTACCTTGAGCAGTATGGCAATTTTCACGATATTGATTCTTCCTATCCATGAGCATGGTATGTTCTTCCATTTGTTTGTATCCTCTTTTATTTCACTGAGCAGTGATTTGTAGTTCTCCTTGAAGAGGTCTTTGACATCCCTTGTAAGTTGGATTCCTAGGTATTTTATTCTCTTTGAAGCAATTGTGAATGGAAGTTCATTCCTGATTTGGCTCTCTGCTTGTCTGCTACTGGTGTATAAGAATGCTTGTGATTTTTGCACATTAATTTTGTATCCTGAGACTTTGCTGAAGTTGCTTATCAGCTTAAGGAGATTTTGAGCTGAGACAATGGGGTTTTCTAAATATACAATCATGTCATCTGCAAACATGGATAATTTGACTTCTTCTTTTCCTAACTGAATACCTTTGGTTTCTTTCCCTTGCCTGATTGCCCTAGCCAGAACTTCCAACACTATGTTGAATAGGAGTGGTGAAAGAGGGCATCCCTGTCTTGTGCCAGTTTTCAAAGGGAATTTTTCCAGTTTTTGCCCATTCAGTATGATATTGGCTGTGGGTTTGTCATAAATAGCTCTTATTATTTTGAGGTACGTTCCATCAGTACCGAATTTATGGAGCGTTTTTAGCATGAAGGGTTGTTGAAATTTGTCAATGGCCTTTTCTGTATCTATTGAGATAATCATGTGATTTTCGTCTTTGGTTCTGTTTATACGCTGGATTACATTTATTGATTTGCAAATGTTGAACCAGCCTTGCATCCCAGGGATGAAGCCCACTTGATCATGGTGGATAAGCTTTTTGATGTACTGCTGGATCCGGTTTGCCAGTATTTTATTGAGGATTTTTGCATAGATGTTCATCAGGGATATTGGTCTAAAATTCTCTTTTTTTGTTGTGTCTCTGGCAGGCTTTGGTATCAGGATGATGTTGGCCTCATAAAATGAGTTTGGGAGGATTCCCTCTTTTTCTATTGATTGGAAGAGTTTCAGAAGGAATGGTTCCAGCTCCTCCTTGTACCTCTGGTAGAATTCAGCTGTGAATCCATCTGGTCCTGGATGTTTTTAGGTTGGTAGGCTATTAATTATTGCCTCAATTTCAGAGCCTGCTATTAGTCTATTCAGGGATTCAGCTTCTTCCTGATTTAGTTTTGGGAGAGTGTAAGTGTCCAGGATATTATCCATTCCTTCTAGATTTTCTAGTTTATTTGTGTAGAGGTGTTTATAGTATTCTCTGATGATAGTTTGTATTTCTGTGGGGTCCGTGGTGGTATCTCCTTTATCATTTTTTATTGCATCTATTTGATTCTTCTCTCTTTTCTTCTTTATTAGTCTTGCTAGCGGTCTATCAATTTTGTTGATCTTTTCAAAAAACCAACTCCTGGATTCATTAATTTTTTGGAGGGATTTTTGTGTCTCTATCTCCTTCAGTTCTGCTCTGATCTTAGTTATTTCTTGCCTTCTGCTAGCTTTTGAATGTGTTTGCTCTTGCTTCTCTAGTTCTTTTAATTGTGATGTTACAGTGTCAATTTTAGATCATTCCAGCTTTCTCTTGTGGGCATTTAGTGCTATCAATTTCCCTCTACACACTGCTTTAAATGTGTCCCAGAGATTCTGGTATGTTGTATCTTTGTTCTCATTGGTTTCAAAGAACATCTTTATTTCTGCCTTCATTTCCTTATGTACCCAGTAGTCATTCAGGAGCAGGTTATTCAATTTCCATGTAGTTGAGCAGTTTTGATTGAGTTTCTTAGTCCTGAGTTCTAGTTTGATCACACTGTGGTCTGAGAGACAGTTTGTTATAATTTCTGTTCTTTTACATTTGCTGAGGAGTGCTTTACTTCCAATTATGTGGTCAATTTTGGAATAAGTGCAATGTGGTGCTGAGAAGAATGTATATTCTGTTGATTTGGGGTGGAGAGTTCTATAGATGTCTATTAGGTCCGCTTGGTGCAGAGATGAGTTCAATTCCTGGATATCCTTGTTAACTTTCTGTCTCGTTGATCTGTCTAATGTTGACAGTGGAGTGTTGAAGTCTCCCATTATTATTGTATGGAAGTCTAAGTCTCTTTGTAAGTCTCTAAGGACTTGCTTCATGAATCTGGGTGCTCCTGTATTGGGTGCATATATATTTAGGAGAGTTAGCTTTTCCTGTTGAATTGATCCCTTTACCATTATGTAATGGCCTTCTTTGTCTCTTTTGATCTTTGATGGTTTAAAGTCTGTTTTATCAGAGACTAGGATTGCAATCCCTGCTTTTTTTTGTTCTCCATTTGCTTGGTAGATCTTCCTCCATCCCTTTATTTTGAGCCTATGTATGTCTCTGCATGTGAGATGGGTCTCCTGAATACAGCAGACTGATGGGTCTTGACTCTTGATCCAGTTTGCCAGTCTGTGTCTTTTAATTGGAGCATTTAGTCCATTAACATTTAAGGTTAATATTGTTATGTGTGAACTTGATCCTGCCATTATGATATTAACTGGTTATTTTGCTCGTTAATTGATGCAGTTTCTTCCTAGCCCGAATGGTCTTTACATTTTGGCATGTTTTTGCAATGGCTGGTACCGGTTGTTCCTTTCCATGTTTAATGCTTCCTTCAGGGTCTCTTGTAGGGCAGGCCTGGTGGTGACCAAATCTCTAAGCATTTGCTTATCTGTAAAGGATTTTATTTCTCCTTCACTTATGAAACTTAGTTTGGCTGGATATGAAATTCTGGGTTTAAAATTCTTTTCTTTAAGAATGTTGAATATTGGCCCCCACTCTCTTCTGGCTTGTAGAGTTTCTGCCGAGAGATCTGCTGTTAGTCTGATGGGCTTCCCTTTGTGGGTAACCTGACCTTTCTCTCTGGCTGCCCTTAAGATATTTCCTTCATTTCAACTTTGGTGAATCTGGCAATTATGTGTCTTGGAGTTGCTCTTCTGGAGGAGTATCTTTGTGGCATTCTCTGTATTTCCTGAATTTGAATGTTGGCCTGCCCTACTAGGTTGGGGAAGTTCTCCTGGATGATATCCTGAAGAGTGTTTTCCAACTTGGTTCCATTTTCTCCCTCACTTTCAGGCACCCCAATCAGATGTAGATTTGGTCTTTTTACATAACCCCATACTTCTTGCAGGCTTTGTTCATTTCTTTTTCTTCTTTTTTCTTTAGACTTCTCTTCTTGCTTCATTTCATTCATTTTATCCTCAGTCGCTGATACTCTTTCTTCCAGTTGATCGAGTGGGTTACTGAAGCTTGTGCATTTTTCACGTATTTCTCGTGTCATGGTTTTCATCTCTGTCAGTTCGTTTATGGCCTTCTCTGCATTAATTATTCTTGTTATCAATTCTTCCACTCTTTTTTCAAGATTTTTAGTTTCTTTGCGCTGGGTATGTAATTCCTCCTTTAGCTCTGAGAATTTTGATGGAGTGAAGCCTTCTTATCTGCTTTATTACTTTGGATTCTCAGGAGTAGGTTCGATGCCTATAATTCTAGAAATAAGGGGATTAAGCACCTCTATTATTTACTCTATCAAAGTAACTCTTTTGTCAGACATATTTCTAGATTTGAGGGGGGATGCCAGAGGATATGATGGAAATTGAGATATATCATATAAGGAATGCTAGTGTAAGGGGAAGAAAATTTTTTCATAGGAGGTATATAAGTTGATCATAGCGGAATCGAGGGTAGGTTGCTCGAATTCATAGGAATAGGGAGGTTAAGAGAAGTGTTTTAGTAATAAAGCATGTTGTGATAATAAATGTGTGTCAAAGTCATTCTCCATCCAGCTTTGATCCATTGCTGGCAATGAGCTGCGTTCCTTTGGAGGGGGAGATGCGCTCTTATGCTTTGAATTTCCAGCTTTTCTGCCCTGCTTTTTCCCCATCTTTGTGGTTTTATCTGCCTCTGGTCATTGATGATGGTGACGTACTGATGGGGTTTTGGTGTGAGTGTTCTTCCTATTTGTTAGTTTTCCTTCTAACAGTCAGGACCCTCAGCTGTAGGTCTGTTGGAGATTGCTTGAGGTCCACTCCAGGCCCTGTTTGCCTGGGTGTCAGCAGCAGAGGCTGCAGAAGATAGAATACTGCTGAACAGTGAGTGTACCTGTCTGATTCTTGCTTTGGAAGCTTCCTTTCAGGGGTGTACTCCACCCTGTGAGGTGTGGGGTGTCGATCTGCCCCTAGTGGAGGATGTCTCCCAGTTAGGCTACTCAGGGGTCGGGGACCCACTTGAGCAGGCAGTCTGTCCGTTCTCAGATCTCAACTTCCGTGTTGGGAGATCCACTGCTCTCTTCAAAGCTGTCAGACAGAGTCGTTTGCATCTGCAGAGGTTTCTGCTGCTTTATTGTTGTTGTTGTTGTTGTTGTTGTTCTTGTTGTTTAGCTGTGCCCTGTCCCCAGAGGTGGAGTCTACAGAGACAGGCAGGCCTCCTTGAGCTGCTGTGAGCTCCACCCAGTTCGAGCTTCCCAGGGCTTTGTTTACCTACTTAAGCCTCAGCAATGGTGGGCGCCCCTCCCCCAGCCTGGCTGCTGCCTTGCAGTTAGATCGCAGACTGCTGTGCTAGCAATGAGGAAGGCTCCATGGGCGTGGGACCCTCCCAGCCAGGTGTGGGATATAATCTCCTGGTGTGCCCGTTTGCTTAAAGTGCAGTATTGGGGTGCGAGTTACCCGATTTTCCAGGTGTTGTGTGTCTCAGTTCCCCTGGCTAGGAAAAGCGATTCCCTTCCCCCTTACGCTTCCCAGGTGAGGCGATGCCTCGCCCTGCTTCAGCTCTCACTAGTCGGGCTGCAACAGCTGACCAGCACCAAGTGTCTGGCACTCCCTAGTAAGATAAACCCAGTACCTCAGTTGAAAATGCAGAAATCACCTGTCTTCTGTGTTGCTCGTGCTGGGATCTGGAGACTGGAGCTGTTCCTATTCGGCCATTTTGCTCCGCCCCCCGAAAAACTTTTATACATTGGGGCGGCCCTGTCGTGCTGCCTTTTGGAATCCAGCAGTCACCTTGATTAGCTTACTAAATGATGACAGACACAGACCTGGCCCTAGCCAACTGCCAGATAATCCGTTAGGCCATTGACAATCAGCTGGCCATACCTACATCAGTGAGTCTAGTTGAAAGCAGCAGAATAACCACCCAGCTGAGCCCAGGACCAGTTGCTAACTCATAGATTTATCTAATAACCTATACTTAGCTAATAATCTGATGTTGTTTTAAGTCATTACACTTTGAGATAACCTATTATCCTGCAATATATAACTGATATAGCATTTGTTACTTACAAATGAAAGAGAGATTGTGTGGAGGAGAACTGAGGTATCCATTTCAATGGTAAGCCAGCCCTCAGTCATGAGAGTCAATTGGCAGATATGTGAGTGAGGCCAACAAATGCCAGCTGAATGCAGATGCATAAATGAGCCCAGAGGAGACCAGAAAATTACCATTCAGTACATCCAAGCCTAATTGCCAATCTTCAGAGCTGTAAGTTAATAGACAGTTGTTTTAAATCTCTAAGCTTAAGGAAGACATGTTACATGACAGCCATTAACTGATACAAAAAGAAGGGAGATCTGGGGGCAACACTCGTGCCAGGTCTTGTCTTGATTCCACATATTTTTGACAACAAAGAGATTTTGGTATATGGCAAGTTGACTTAATTCTAAGCCCTTTTATGTGGCAGATCTCAGTACTGACTGACACAGAAGCAGGATGAAGGCTACAGGTGAAGCCCCAGATTTGAGGAGCTGGGGAATGCTAAGACAAGAGAATAAAGTCTCTGGAAAATGGTGCATACATTTAAAACACCCTGTGAGAGGATTTCCTTCTTTTTGCAGCTTAATAATATCCCATCGTGTATGTATACCACATTTTCTTTATTCATTTATCTGTTGACAGACACTTAGGTTGTCAACTAGCTTGATTGTGGTAATTATTTAACAGTGTCTACATATACCAAAACATGACATTATATACCCTAAATATATACAATTTAAATTTATCAATTATATCTCAATAATCCTGGGAAAGAAAAGTAGTCTGTTTCATCAAGGCAAATGAGAGAATTGGATCAGAAAGAGTTAATTTTTAACTTAAATATTCAGTATGACTAGGAATCTGTGAGTTACAAAATAGCATGTTGCTTGGGCAGTCTTTAAAATCAAGGATGTTGCCAATATTTAAAATGGACTTTAGACAGTTAAATACTTCTGTTGAGCTTTTGCTAGAGTAGTGGTAGATAATGACTTTGAACTTTGGGATCCAGATAGAAGATAACAGGGCATGTTCTGGGTTATTTGATGTGATGGCTTGGTGGTCATGCTGCCACCCATCAATGCCCACTTGCTGGCATCCGGCCCATGGTCTGAGCCTGGCTAAACTGTTCTCCATTCCCTGATAGCAGGTGCTAGACTGGACTCTAACCCTGGAATCTGCAAATGACTCAACATGGCCTTCCGGCCAATCAGCACAGGCACCTTCACATCCATTATGTCTATCACAATAATGAAAGAAATTTGTGGGTTTTATAATCCTTGTCTATCATTTTGGAATATTATGTTAGCAAAATCTAGTGGAAAGAGTGTGGACTCTGGAGCTTGGGTTCAAATTCTGGGCCCACCACTTAAAACATGACTTGCCTTGAGAAATCACCTAAACATTCTTAGCTTGTTTCTTCTATAAGTGGGGAAAATAACACCTGTTTTATCAGCCTAGTAGTATTATTGTTAGGATAAAATATTATAAACACATACATATATATATCTCTGTGTGTCTATATATGCACGCATATGTATATAGCTATTGTAGGATTTTAATAAATATTAACATTGATTATTACTGTTATTTGATAGCACTAAGACTCTGGCATATAATCAGGACTAAAATGGTAGGACACATTCAATCCTCTATGCCTTCAACTTTGTATTCTAGTGTTCATATTTAGGGTGAAAATAGATCTGTATGAGGGAAAGTGAAAAGAGAATGAATGAGGATTACCCTTGTTAATGCCTGATACAAAGAGATTTCAGATATAAACAGAAAGTCTGTGAGGGGAGTAGTGGTAATTATACTCTGAAATGGAGAACAGATTTCATTTCTCTCTAAATTTCTGTCATTTTCATTTGGATGATTCATTGTATAAACAACCCTAAGTCCCTAACTATCTCACGAAAGAAAGACTGTAGATGTTTCAATGCAGTAACCCTGCCTAGCTGCTGTAGCAACTATCCACAAAGCAGCAGGATTGCATTCTGTCGCTGCCAGTTGATGCCAATGAATAAAACATCTCTGAAAGGAAGAAAGAAATCATTTCTACTGGTAAGAATAAGTAAAAACAGAGATAATTACTTTTTTGCCAAAAAATCAATATTTTGTTCAAGGATCCCTGCCTTCTCTACTTAAATGTGTTTTGGTGAGTACTTTTAACTTTAAAAATATTTTGAAATGTATTTCATCCTTTTTATACTTCTGATATTATTCTTTTTGCAATGTCTAGAATGTGCATCTTTTGTATTTATTCGTTTAACACTTTATTTGTTGGCTGGGTGATGTGTATCAGATATGAGGTTATGAAACCGAGATGCCAAGTTGAGTGACCTGTACATTACCTAACCTCATGAGCCTGCCCTTCTGCTGTTATTCAAGGTTTTCCTGCTCCACTCCCACCTGCCTTGGCATCCACACTCCATTCCCAGGGATTGCCCTGTTCCCTGATCCCCTATAAAAGTTCATTTCCATGCAGCACTCACTGTACTGATAGGCATTATGAAATATTTTATATAAATTATTTCATTGAAATTTCTTAGCAATTTGATCAGGTTTATTTTATAGAGATTCTCATTTACAGATGAAAATACTGAACTATAAGTGGTAGAGCCAGTATTTGAATCTAGATTAATGCCAAGTAACATATATTACTTGGCAATATCATCAGTGTTTACCATAAAAAAATCCACCTACTAAACATGAATTTTAAGGCCCCTAAAGGCAAGAATTATAATTTTCATTTATATGACTTGATTCATTTTGCATAGATTATCTCAGTCAATTAAGTAGACATTTTAAGTCCACTGCAGAGATGAGAAAACTGAAGACCAAGTCATTTGAGAGACATGTCCAAGATCACTTAGCTAATGAATGATAAAACTAGCATTCAAATGATATCCTAGATCTAAAAGATTCTTTATAGGCTATGAAGAACTTGTTACAAATCCAAACATGGATTGTCCCTTGAGATAAACAAGGGATTTCCTCAATAGCAAGAACTTCATGACAAGAGTCACTTTAAGGGTGTATGAGTAGATAAGGAAGAAATACAAGGAACCCCAATCTCTGGTTAGCATATCATTACAGCAACATTTATTAGTGAATTGCAGAATTAATTTTCCTTTCCCTCTTCTTTAAAAATGAGGTTAGAAATCGAAAAAAACAAAAACATAAAGCATATTTTATAAAAACATGATTGAGACAACTGAATTATAGTACAGAGAATATGAACTTAGATTTATCCCACAAAGTAAGCATGATAACTAATTCCAGATAAATCAAAGAGCAAAATTCAACATTTAAAAAATAGACAACCTTTTTAAATCAGGAAACAACAGATATTGAAAAGTATGTGGAGAAATAGGAACACTTTTACACTGTTCATGGGAGTGTAAATTAGTTCAACCATTGTGGAAGACAGTGTGGCAATTCTTCAAGGATCTAGAACTAGAAATACCATTTGACCCAGAGATTCCATTACTGGATATATACCCAAAGGATTATAAATCATGCTACTATAAAGACACACTCACACGTATGTTTATTGTGGCACTATTCACAATAGCAAAGACTTGGAACCAACCCAAATGTCCATCAATGATAGACTGGATTAAGAAAATGTGGCACATATACACCATGGAATACTATGCAGCCATAAAAAAGGATGAGTTCATGTCCTTTGAAGGACATGGATGAAGCTGGAAACTATCATTCTCAGCAAACTATCCCAAGGACAGAAAACCAAACACTGCATGTTCTTACTCACAGATAGGAGTTGAACAGTGAGAACACATGGACACAGGGCGGGGAACATCACACAGCAGGGCCTGTCAGCGAGTGGGGGGCTGGGGGAGGGATAGCGTTAAGAGAAATACTTAATGTAAATGATGAGTTGATGGGTGCAGCAAACCAGCATGGCACATGTGTAGACCTATGTTACAAACCTGCACGTTGTGCACATGTACCCTAGAACTTAAAGTATAATAAAAATAAATAAATAAATAAATAAATAAACAAATAGAGAGTACTCTACTATTGAACAATGGAGAGTAAAATTCATCCCATAACCTCCTAATTTTTTTATCATACAACTTTATGATTTGATTTATCAGTTAAACATCATGTAAATTGAATGGTGCTCATTTACATTTTCAAAATTTTTTATTAAAGGAATAGTTACCTTGGAGTTCCCTTGAATAGTGAGTGTCTCTATACTATTAAAGTATGGTTCTGTTAAATGAAATTTAAATCTACCTTCAGATTTTGCATAATGAGTCTTACCTGTTTATTTAGGGTAAGCGAAAAGTAGCTGCAGCAAAAGCATTTAAACAGCAAAAGCTTATTTCTCATGCATACAAAGTCTTGCATCAGTCAAATATCTTTCCTGAGCTGCTTTTCTCTAGGTGGTGACTCCAGCTGCCTACTTTTCAAGCAGCACCATTTCAATAAATGGCCTCCACAGTCACTGCCAAAGAGGATGAGAGACTAAGGAGGTGGCATGCTTGCTCTTAAAAGCTTCAGCCAGAAATGAGATGCATCAAATTCACTTATGTTTCACTGGCTAGAACTAGTCATATGGCCCTGAAGGGTTCTGGGAAGTAGATTCTTCCTGTGTTCTCAGGAAAGAGAGAATACTCACATATAAAAAGCATTTGTAGACTTTACCCCAGTTCCCTTGCAAATAACTAAATAACATTTCTTTTATTAAATATCAATTTTTCCCCTGATTTTTCTACCTTATAATAATTCAACATTAAAGCATTTGCTTTCACTTTTCCACATGAAATAAAGGATATTTGACAAGCTTCAGACTTTTATTTTATCTGCAAATTATATGTTTTAAACATAATGGCAAGGCTTCAACACAGTTTGATACACGTCAGTAATAGCTCTTAATGACTCAGAAAGAATATAATCATCTACCATGATAAAAACTAATTTGCCATAAAGAGTACAGAAATATCAAACAGTGTGTTCTGTGGAAACAACTCCAAATAAATTACCTCATTTGTTATATCATGTATAATATACACTTTAACACTTCCATGGCTTTGTATGGACACTTAGCTTTGCAGAGAAATTTTAAACGATATCAATAAGGTTTCCCCTCACTGTGAAAAGAAGTAACGTGTCTAATAATGCAACTCCCAAATCTTTGTGGGTTTTATTTTATTTTGCACCAGTTATTTATTGAGTTATGATATTCTGGATGTAACAAAAGTACAATGAAGATTTCCACTACATTCTACTTTGGATAAACAACAAACACACACACATACACACACCCTTTTCACATACCATTTTTTAAAATTTCCACATAATCTAATTATTCCACATAAAACTATGAATTTTATGGATTTGAACACAGAGCAGACCTCACTGACTATAGCTTTAGACACTCAGCTCCTGCCTAAACACAGCACAAACTATCTATCTTTCCAGAATTTTCAAGTCTCTCATTCACCTTGTTTGATTCTTTCTTTCCTTCCTTCTTTCTTTCTCTCTTTGTCTCTTTCTCTTTCTTTCTTTCTTCTTTCTTTCTTTTTCTTTTCCTTTCTTTTTTCTTTCTTTCTTTTCTTACTATTATTATTTGTGTTTGTGAGTTTACAGTGCTTGTATCCGTTGCTGTTGTTTTAGTGAAGTTTCAAAGGGTAGTAGAGAGAAATGCAAAATAACTTTTTAAAAGTCTAATTTGTGGCTGGACGCAGTGGCTCACACCTGTAATCTCAGCACTTTGGGAGGCCGAGGCGGGCAGATCATGAAGTCAGGGGTTCAAGAACAGCCTGGCCAACATAGTGAAGCCCTGTCTCTACTAAAAATACAAAAATTAGCCTGGCATGGTGGCACATGCCTGTAGTCCCAGCTACCCGAGAGGCTGAGGCAGGAGAACCCGGGAGGTGAAGGTTGCAGTGAGCCGAGATCGCATCACTGCACTCCAGCTTGTGAAACAGAGTGAGACTTCATCTAAAAAAGAAAAAAAGAAAAAAAAAGTCTACTTTATGCAGGAGGAAATCTTCTTTCACAAATTCTTCATTCTTTATTTTTTGGTAATATAAAAACAAAAAAAGTCTGCTACCTAGCATGGCCAGAGCATTGAATTCTGAATGTCTGAGTATGTGCAGTACTGCATATACTATAATATTTTATAACTTTTGCTTAAATTGCATTTAAAATAAACATCACATGTAGTCCATTGAAGTTGTGATTTAGAATTTCCATCCCAATTTTACGGAACCTTATGGTTCTCACTGAGTTATATTAGTTATTCTAATAAGAATATGTGGACTTATTGCTAAGACAAAATATTTTAATTGCACACAGTCTAATCCTATGATGGACAGCTTCTTTAACTACAGGATTTGCAACTATTTTAAGGAAATTTGTTTCTGCAAACATATATGCCTCATCATCTTTTTATTTCCAAAAATTGTTTTAGGCAAAAATGTAGAAGTAAAGGTAGCTACAGTCAGTGAGGTCTGCTATGTGTCCAAATCCATTTAGATGTTTTATCTTATTAGATTCTGACATGACTTACCAAAGAAACGTTTTAGAGATAAAGAAACAGAAGTCTGAAGGAGTTTTAGACACTTCCTAAACCAACTTACAGTACATGTGTTATTTCACCATTACTTTTGTTCTATTTTTGTGGCAATAGGCTATGCAGTAGAATTTAAAAAGCTGACCATTATTAAAGTGGTGAAATGATAGACACCAAAGGACACAGTTTTCTAGATTCCTTGCTATAATATTGTCTTGTTTTCTTCATCAAAAACAAACTTCAAAAGGAATTTTAGGATGCGTTTTTTTCTTAGCCCTAATACCTAGCTTGGCATACAATCTAAAGTTAGATGATGTGTTCTTATTTCCTAACTAGGTGCATTGGTTAAGAACTACAAATAAAATAGCAAATACCAAATAATTTCAAACTGTAACTGCTAGTATTCACTGTTATTATTTATTTTTATCTATAGCCTATACATCATATGGTGATAAATTATTTCCCAACTATGAAAGCCAAAGGGTAGATTAGCACCAATCTGAGATTTGCTGGAGACTTGAAGAGATTCCATTTACATTTGTAATCCAATGAGTTGCTTATTACAAATAATAACAATTAAACACAAGCAGACAAAAGCACTGAAAAACCAAAACTAATTCCTTAAATATAGGAAATGTGGATGAAGTCAGAGATAGACGTTAAGGCTAGAAGAAATAACAGTAATAAAATAATAATAAATAACAAATAATAAAAGTATGTGACAAATATTCAATAAAAATTGGTAAGAGGTGATTATTATCATTAACAAGAAAAAAATTTTATACCCATGTAGAGCTGGCTACATAAATAAGCATCTAAAAGATTGAAAGTTTTAATCTGGGTGCTTTCTATTCCTGTGATTACTTGTTTTTTTCTCTGTTAATTAATAAGTAGGAAGTTGGGTAAAGTCACGTGACCAATGTTTGATTAAAACTGCAGCTATATTTTAGCACTAATAGTTGTAGAGTAGCTTAAAAATAATAAAATCTGTTTTCACTCAAGTGGTTCTTTTTATTTTCCAATTTGTTTACATAGTAAGACTCTAAGGTTAGAAAAGATTGATGCCTTAATGCAACCTTTTACTTTAGCAATTTTCTGCCAGGTTAATCTCATCAAAATCCCAGAGATTTTTTTTTTTCCCCCATCGCTAGCTCCCTGAAGCTCAGACTCGGACAGAACAGAAGAGATTAAGTCCATTCTCTTGGCTTTTATGCTTGGGCAAAGAAATGTGGATTATTCGTTTCTAGAGTAGTTATTTATTTATTTATCTATTTTTAAGACAACCGAAACCCTGTAAGTTATCTCTTCAAAAACACAGAGTAAAATAACCAACAGGTAATGACTTTTTTCAGTTGTTGCTTCAAACATGATAAAAAACAGACAGACTAAAATCTCAGTGACTTGCAAATACAAGCATGCATTGCCCACTCACGGATCTACGGGTTGACAGTGGGTTGGCTAAGGGGCCAACTGGTTTTGGCTGGGTTTGACTCCAGACTGGTAGGTTAGGTCTTCTCATAGCAGAGCACAGGAACACAAGCACTCACGTGGACATTTGCAGTGGATCTTAAAGTACCCTCTCAAATGACAAACTACCACCTCTGCCCACATGATATTGGTCAAAACAAGTCACTCACTCAAAGCTCCCAAATGAATAGGGTAGAGAAGTATACTCTGCCCATAGGAAAGCTATAGCTAGGGCAGGAGATAAGGAAGAATTGTAAACAAATAATATCATCTTAAACAAGTAGTAATAAGTTACATTTATCCTTTTTCTTTATGCCTGTAGAATTAACTGACAGATCAGATCTCACAAGACAAATTGTTCATAAGAACCAGCTAGGTCACTTTTAAAATATAAAATTGGCCACAGTATTCTGGATACCTGTGGAATTAAAATTTGAGGTGTAGAAACTGAATATATTTTTAGAATGCTCCCATATGATTTTAATATGGGGTTGTAATCTTCTGGTCTATATCATAAATTTCAACACATGCTATTCACCACATTATGAGACAATATTTTTAAAAATATTCTTTCTACTTGTTTTAGATGTCAACTTATTGAGCTTTCTCTTTATTCACATATATGCAGCCAAGAAAAATAAAATCTGAACTAAATCTCCGAAAACCTCCCTATAGACCATAAAAAATTACAAAGACAAAGCCATATTAGTAAATAATAGGTGGAAAATGCTGGAGGTTTTGGGGGGAGAATGTTTGAGGAGAATGTATTAAAGTTATTTCCTCACCTTTCATAATAGAAAGCTAATTTCTTACCTTTCAGGCCTTTGAAGTAGAACACCTTCAAAAATTCTGAGTGCTTCCACAAACAAGTCAAAATTAAAAGTCAAATGAAAAGTACAACAAATGAGAATGACATTGGAACTTTCAAAGGAAATACTGGAAGCTAAAAGATCATCTAGATAATTTCTTAAAAAATTTTTTTATACTTTAAGTTCTGGGATACATGTGCAGAATGTGCAGGTTTGTTACATAGGTATACACATGCCATGGTGGTTTGCTGCACCCATCAACCTGTTATCTATATTAAGTATTTCTCCTAATGTTATCCCTCCCCTAAACCCCCACCCCTTGACAGGCCACAGTGTGTGATGTTCCCCTTCTATGTCCATGTGTTCTCATTGTTCAACTCCCACTTATGAGTGAGAACATGTATTGTTTGGTTTTCTGTTCCCATGTTAGTTTGCTGAAAATGATGGTTTCCAGTTTCATCCATGTCCCTGCAAAGGACGTGAACCCATCCTTTTTCATGGCTACATAGTATTCCATGGTGTATATGCACCACATTTTCTTTATCCAGTTTATCATTGGTGGGCATTTGGGTTGGTTCCAAATCTTTGCTATTGTGAATAGTGCTGCAATAAACATACGTGTGCATGTGTCTTTATAGTAGCATGATTTATACTCCTTTGTGTATATACCCAATAATGGAGTTGCTAGGTCAAATGGTATTTCTGGTTCTACATCCTTGAGGAATTACCACACTGTCTCCCACATTTGTTGAACTAATTTACACTCCCACCAACAGTGTAAAAGCATTCCTATTCCTCCGCATCCTCTCCAGCATCTGTTGTTTCTTGACTTTTTAATGATTGCCATTCTAACTGGTATGAGACGGTCTCTCATTGTGGTTTCGATTTGCATTTATCTAATGGCAAGTGATGATGAGCTTTTTTTCATATGTTTGTTGTCCGCATAAACGTCTTCTTTTCAGAAGTGTCTGTTCATATCCTTCACCCACATTTTGATGGGGTTGTTTGTCTCAGCCCAAAATCTCCTTAAGTTATAAGCAACTTCAGCAAATCCTCAGGATATAAAATCAATGTGCAAAAATCACAAGCATTCCTACACACCAGTAACAGACAAACAGAGAGCCAAATCATGAGTGAAATCCTATTCACAATTGCTACAAGGAGAATTAAATACCTAAAAATACAACTTACAAGGGATGTGAAGGACCTCTTTAAGGACAACTACAAACCACTGCTCAAGCAAATAAGAGAGGACACAAATGGAAAAACATTCCATGCTCATGGATAGGAAAAATCAATATCATGAAAATGGCCATACAGCCCAAAGTAATTTACAGACTTAATGCTATCCCCATCAAGCTGCCACTGACTTTCTTCACAGAATTAGAAAAAACTACTTTAAATTTCATATGGAAGCAAAAAAGAGCCTGCATAGCCAAGACAGTCCTAAGCAAAAAGAACAAAGCTGGAAGCATCACACTACCTGACTTCAAAGTATGCAACAAGGCTACAGTAACCAAAACAGAATGGTACTGGTACCCAAACAGATATATAAACCAATGAAACAGAAGAGAGGTCTCAGAAATAACACCACACATCTACAACCATCTGATCTTTAACAAGCCTGACAAAACAAGCAATTGGGAAAGGATTCCCTATTTAATATATGGTGTTGGGAAAGCTGGCTAGCCATATGCAGAAAACTGAAATTAGACCCCTTCCTTATGCCTTGTACAAAAATTAACTAGAGATGCATTAAAGATTTAAATGTAAGACCTGAAACCGTAAAAGTCCTAGAAGAAAACCTAGACAATACCATTCAGGACATAGGCATGTGCAAAGACTTCATGTCTAAAACACCAAAAGCAATGGCAACAAAAGCCAAAGTAGACAAATGGGATCTAATTAAACTAAAGAGCTGCTGCACAGCAAAAGAAACTTTCATCAGAGTGAACAGGCAACCTACAGAATGGGAGAAAGTTTTTGCAATCCATCCATCTGCCAAAGGGTTAATATCCATAATCTACAGGGAACTTAAACAAATTTACAAGATAATTTCTAAAATTTAAGAACAACAGTAATTAAAGCAAACCTTTATTATTTTTAAATGTGGGATTAAATATCAGAAGGAATAATTACTTGAAAATGAATCTTGTAGAGAAACAGTATTCAAGGGTGAAAAGGAGTGGGAAAATGGAGTGCCCCTTAGAGTCACATGCCTTGTCATAGTTTATTCAATATTCAGACATTATTTTGCTGAAACGTAATTTAAACAATGCAAATAGAGTATTTAAATAAACTTAATTCAATTACACTTTGAAATATGTACCTGAACCAATGGGTATTTTGCTCAGTAATACTGATACCATTATGATACATGAAGTATCATAAGATATATACAGATTAACACTTAATTTTTTCATAATTTGGGCCTGAATGTGCACCCAAGATACCGTGTTTGGATGCTAAAATGGCCTCATCTCATCTCTGCCTATCTGTCTCACTCTCTCTCTCTCTCTCTCCCCTTACATTTTAATTATAATGGAAAAAAAGTTTTGTTCATTTTATATCATCCAGAAATAAGTGAGCAAGTGGGCATTGTAGAAAATATCTAAGAAGTGTTATGCTAGTTGTTATACCTCAATTATTATTTCACCTGTATTGGGTTTGCTAACCTGCTTTAGGGAATTTTACTAAAATCTAATTGAACAAGCATCTGTTTAATGGTCTTCACGCTTTACAAAGCAATGACTAGCCCCATTTGTTTCCGTGATAGTGGCCACAATTTAATTATTCAGGCAGCATAAGGTTTTAAAGGACTCAACAGTTGCTGAGTTTTGCTTGCAAATGCTATTTGTTTAAAAGTTTTGGGAAAATTGTCTCTTAAAAAGACAAAAATGACTACAAAACATCTAACCAATAGTTACTAACTTTAAATTGGTTTTAACTCTAATGCCTCTGCAGTCTAAAATAGAAGGATCACCAAACTTGGAGTCAGTCGACCCAATACTGCCCCTAAAAACTGTGCAAATTTAGTGAAGAACTTAAACTCTAAAGGCCTTAATTTTCTCTTGTAGATAATATTTATCAAACCACTTCTTCAATAGATATTTATTTAGCAATTACTGCTTTTAGGCATTTTGTAAGCATAGAGGACCTCATATTGAAGACTACAGGAGTGGCCAGTGCTGCAAAGATAAAAATAATATTAACCAACAGCATTACTGTAGAAATAAAAATAAGATTGTAAAATAAAAAATTTTTAAAATCATAGTGAATTATAGAAAACTAGAGTTTTACTACTCTTGCTTAGATGACAAATGAAGTTTAAAATGTCAAAAGGCAGTAAGAATTTACTCAATAATATAAATAGATGCTCTCAAACTGATCTTTGCCATCAGTATTTAAACATATGCAAGACTCTCCCATCCATAGATCCCAAATCTTCCTTTAGCCACAGCTCTGTCTCTACCTTCTTTTTCAGAACAAACTTCTTAAGAGTTATTTATTCCTACGATGTACATTTTCTCAGCTTCTACTTTGTCAGGTTTTCTAATATGGTTTTCATCTTCATTACGCCACCAACTTTACCTTAAGGTTATGAGTGATCTCCATATCAGTGAATCTAATAGATATTTTCAATTCTTTTTATATTCTCAGTAGCAATAACCAGTGAAGACACTTTCCTTGAAGTATTGTCTTCATATAATCCTGTCACATAGTACTCTTCTAAACTCTGTCTTTCCACCTGGCAGCTTCAAATCTTTTCTGCTGACTCCTTATCCATTACTCAAACACTAAATTTGGTAGGTTGAGTCTCAGGCCTGAACATTGTTCTCTTTTAACTCTGTTTTCCTTGGATAACCTAATTCAGTCCCGCCATTATACAAAGGCAACTCACAACACTACATCTCCAGTCCAAAACTATCATCTGGGTTCCACGCCTATATCTCCAACCACCTACCTGGCAAATTTTCTCAAATATCTTAAAAGTATTTCAAACTATTAAGACACTATAAACTCAACCCTATTCCTGAAACCATGTCCTCTTCCAGTGTTCCTATTGCTATGAAGGATATTACTAGATGGCCACATATGCAAGATGGAGAACTAAGAATCACTATGATCACCTTTTTCTAATTATCTCTTGTGGATGTTCTTTTCTAAATACCACTTGAATTCATTAATTTCCTTTTATGCCTACTTCCACTACTTTATTCAAGCTACTGTCATCTCTTGCTTGGAGTATAATAACCCCCTAAACTGGTCTACATACACCTGATCTTGCCCATCAATGATTCACTCTCATCCTGAATGAGATGAGACTTTCGAATACTTTAAATTTTTTGTATTGGTCTAAGGATAAAATCCAAAGACCTTGACCTGCCTATAAGGCCATAGCCCTATCCATTCTTTCAGCCTCATCTTGAGACACTCTTCCCTTTGCTGAATATTCTCCGGACACATTGGTTTATTTTCGCTAACTGAAGTACTCATATACCCTCTTTCCATAGGACCTTTGCACATCCTATCCTATGTGGAGAATATTCTTTCTTTCTCTCCTCGCTGAATTTATCAAGCTAAATTGGCATTATAAGTTTTAGATATGGCTAAAGAGAGAATTAACAAATTCAGTCTACATTTTTACAGAGTTTCTTTCACTCCTCACTGAATTTATCAAGCTAAATTGATATTATAAGTTTTAGATATGGCTAAAGAGAGAATTAACAAATTCAATCTACATTTTTACAGAGTTTAAAAGGTTGAGAATATGATAACTTCTCCTCTACTTTTGGTGTTAGCTCTTTGAGACCAGAAACATTCCCTTCATCTATACAGCAAATATTTATTGAACATTTATCTTTTGCTCATTTATCTGAAAATAAATTTTTCTAAAGAGCTTTTCGTCTATGTATTAACAGAAGTTGAAATCTGGAGGCATAATTTCCATTTAGTAACCTCATTAAGAAACAAGTGTGTGAAAATATTTTTATTATTATATTATATCGTTTACCTTACAATCTTAGGTTATATATTTTCTTGTTGTATTGAGAGATCTCTTAATTTGCTTTTTCAGTTTTTTATATTTAAGGAAAGATTTAATTGATTACACAAATTAATTAACAAATTTCCCCAATATTTTACTTTATAGCATTATCCCAAAACTAAGCTATATTCTTCTACCAAAATATAATTTTTATAAGAGCAGAGAGATTTTGTCTGTTTTGTTCAAGTACCTAGACAAGTGCTTGATTCATAGTAAGCTCAATAAATATTTGTTGAAAAAATTAAGTAATCGTTAAAAAAAAATTTGGTTTCAGAATATGGCAGGAATTGAAGTCACTGATACTTTTATTACAAACCTCATTACATTAGTGTGAATGCTACAAAAAAATTATTACATGTTTCTTTTCCTGAAAAATGTAATCCACATGTCAACAAGGATTATTTGGTGAAAAGAAACGGTCTTGAGCTGACTTTTATAGAAATATTTATTTATTCTACGGACCACAAATATACATAGACTCCAAAGATTATACAACAAACCCCCATGACACAAGCTTACCTATGTAACAAACCTGTACTTGTACCCTTGAACTTAAAATAAAAGTTTTAAAAAGTAGTAAAATATGAATTGATGGGTGCTGACGAGTTGATGGGTGCAGCACACCAACATGGCACAAGTATACATATGTAACAAACCTGCACGTTATGCATATGTACCCTAGAACTTGAAGTATAATAAAAATTAAAAAAAATAAAAAAAAGTAATAAAAGAAGAACTTTCTAAAAATAATAATGTTCAAACACAAACAGCTTGGTGGCCAGGAACAAAAGAGAAACAAATTAAAAGTGGAGCAGGAAAGGACACACAGATGCTATGAGTCAACTTTTATGTCTCCTGTCTCACTGCATTCCATCGTTCTTGGCTTCCCAGATGTCACGGTAGAAGGTGGTCTTCACAATTCATGAGATTACATTCAAGGCTCCAGCCAGGCTAAAACAGGAAGAGCATAATAAAAATCCAGAAATCTTGTCGTGAGGCTCATTGTCCCAGCTGGAGTAGATGTCCATCCTTAAACAGCTGTGGCCAGAGAGACCAGGAGCATGAAACTTCATCATCATTAGAGTTTATGAACATGTGGTCAGATGTCTTCGTCACAAAGATCTACTAGGAAAAGTTGGATAGGTAGGAACACACGAAAGTGAAAGATCTTCTAGTTGTCAGATCAGAAATTTTCTATTAAAAAATAGAAAAATTGGCCAATGAAATTACTACTAATTCAGTCTCCAGTTGGGACCTATCTCCCTGGGTAGTCTTGGAGCACATACTTCTCGTAAAAGGCAGATGATTCAGCTATTGCTGAGGGCATTTTATAGTACTAATATTAGTCATTGTTATTCTATAATAACAGCTCTCTGTGTCTCTTCATCTGCCTGTGTGTTTGTGTGTATATGTACATATACATATATGATTATATAATACAAACATATTCACACAACACATTCAGAGTGGCAGATAAATTCACAATTACATAGATCCATAAGGCTATAGAAATAACTCTAAAACAATGAGATCTTCAAATATATATCTTTAAACACAAAATAATTAAATTGTACTTGAACTTAACAAAGAAACAGAAGAAATTATCAGTCTCATCTGATAAATAAATATTTTATTACAAAATATATATTTTATTTTATTTTATTTTTATATTATATTTATTTTTTATTTTATTTTTTAATTTTTATTTTATATTTATTTTATTTATTTTCATATACAAAATATTTATGGTTCTACAATATCCCTCTAAGTTTCAGGGGAAAAAAGATTATTTGATTTTTTTTTAAAGAACCAACTCAATTTCATTGATATTTTGTATGGATTTTTGCATTCCAATTTTATTATGTTTTTCTCTACTTTTAGTTATTTCTTTTTTCTCTCAGTTTTGGGGTTGGTTTGTTCTTTTTTTAAAATTTTCTAGTTCCCTTAGGTGCAAAGTCAGATTGTTAATTTGAGCTCTAACTTCTTAATGAAGGGAATTAGGGCTACAGACTCTCCTGTTAACACTGCTTTTGCTTCTGCCTTAAAGTTTGCCCAGGAGTTATTCAGGAGTAAATTCTTTAATTTCCATGTATTTGTGTAGTTTTGATAGATATTCTTGATATTCATTTCTCTTTTTATTGCACTGTGGTCTAAGAGTGTGTTTTATATTATTTCATTTTTTAGTTTATTGACATTCACTTTATGACTGAATATGTGGTTGATCTTAGAATATGTTCCATGTGCTGATGAGAAGAATGTATTTTCTGTGGTAGTTGGGTGAAGTGTTCTGTAGATGTCTATTAGGTCCAATTGTTCAAGTGTTGAGTTTAAGTCTAAGGTTTCCTCATTAGTTTCCTGCCTCAGTGATCTGTCTAATGCTATCAATGGGGTGTTGAAGTCTCCCATTATTATTGTGTGGTTGTCTAAGTCTTTTTGTAGGCTAAGAAGAACTTGTTTTATAAATCTGGGTGCTCCAATATTTGGATGCATATATATATTTAGGATAGTTAAGGCTTCTTCTTGTATCTTTATAATTATGTAATACTCTTTATTGTCCTTACTTTTTATTAAAAATTCTATTTTAAAGTCTGTTTTATCTGCTATAAAGATAGTGACTCCTGCTCATTTTTATTTTCCACATGGTAATCTTTCCGCATCATTTTACTTTGAGCCTCTGGGTGACATTACATGTGTCTCTTGAAGCCAGCAGATGGTTGAGTCTTTTCTTTTTATCTAGCTGGCCACTCTGTGACTTTTAATTGGGTCATTTAGCCTATTTACATTCAAGATTAGTATTGATATGTTTGATTCTGATGTTGTAATTGTGTTATTACCCAGTTGTTATATAGACTTGATTGCACAATTGCTTTATAGTACCTGTGGACTGTGTGCTTAAGTGTGCTTTTGTGGTAGCAGGTGTCATTCTTTCAATTCCATTTTTAGAACCCCCACAAAGACCTCTGATAAGTCTGGTCTACTTGAAACCTATTCCCTCAGCATTTGCTTGTCTGAAGAGAATTTTATTTCTCTGTTATATATGAAGGTTAGTTTGGTGGGATACGAAATTCCTGGTTGGATTTTTTTTTCCTAAAGGATGCTCAAAATAGGCCCTCAGTCTATTCTGGCTTATAAAGTTTCTGCTGAGAGTTCTGCTGCAAGCCTGGTGAGGTTCCCTCTGTATGTGACTTGACACTTCTCTCCAGCTGCCTTTAAAATTTTTTCTTTTGCGTGAACTGGTAAATCTAATACAGAGAACCTGGGAATGCAACTAACCGAGGAGATGAAAGAGCTCTACAAGGAAAACTGTAAAACATAACTGAAGGAAATCAGAGATGACACAAATAAATGGAAAAAATCCTATGCTCATAGATTAGAAGAATGAATATTGTTAAAATGGCCACACTGCCCAAAGTAATTTACAGATTCAATGCTATTTCTATCAAACTATAATACCAATGTCATTCTTCACCAAATTAGAAAGTGTGATTTGGGGATGATCATCTTGTATAGTATCTAGCTGGAGTTATCTGTATTAGAGAGTTCTCTGTATTTCTTGGATTTTCATGTCAACCTCTTTAGGAAGATTAGAAAAATTTTCATTGACTATATCCTCAAATATATTTTCCAGCTTGTTTATTCTCTCTCATTCTCTCTCAGGAATGCCAGTGAGTTATAGATTTGGTTTCTTTACATGATCCCATATTTCCCAGAGATTTTGTTTCTTTTTCTTGAAAGATCCTCAGAGAATACTATGAAAACTCTGTGTGCACAAATTAGAAAACTTAGAGGAAATGGATATATTCCTGGAAATACCTAATCTCTAAGATCAAATCAGGAAGGGATTGAAACCCTGAATAGACCAATACCAAGCTCTGAAATTGAATCAGCAATTTAAAAACTTACCAACCAAAAAAGCCCTGGACTGAACAGATTCACAGCTGAATTCTACCAAACATAAAAAGAACTGGTACCAATCCTACAGAAATTGCTCCAAAAAATCAAAGAGGAGGGATTTCTCCCTAACTCATTCTATGAAGCCACCATTAGCCTAATACCAAAATCTGGCAAAGACATGATGAAGAAAGAAAACCTCAGGCCAATATCCCTGATAAAATTAACTGTAAAAATCCTCAACAAAATTGTAGCAAACTGAATCCAGCTGCATATCAAAAAATTAATTAACCAAGTAGGTTTTATTCCTAGGATACCAGGTTGGTTCAACATATGCAAATCAATAAATATAATTCACTACATAAATAGAATTGAAAGCAAAAATTATATAATTATCTCAATAGATATGGATAAAGCTTTTGATAAAATTCAATATTACTTCATGATTACAACCCTCAACAGCCCAGGCCTCAAAGGTACATACCTCAAAATAACAAGAGCCACCTATAACAAACCCATAGCCAACATCATATTGAACAGGCAAAAGCTAGACCCATTCCCTTTGATAACTGTAACAAGGAGTGGATGCCCACTCTTGCAACTCCTGTTGAACACAGTACTGGGAGTCCTAGACAAAATAATCAGGCAACAGAAAGAAATAAAAGTCATCCAAATAGGAAAAGAAGTCAAACTATCTCTCTTCATTGACAAAATGATTCTATACTTAGAAACCTCTAGAGACTCTGCCAAAGGCTCCTTACGCTACAGAACAATTCTAGCAAGGTTTCAGGATACAAAATCAATGTACAAAAATGAGTAGCATTTCTATATACCAATAATGTCTAGGCTGGCAGTCAAATCAAGAACACAATCCCACTTACAATAGCCACAAAGAAAATGAAATACCTAGGAATGCAACTAACCGAGGAGATGAAAGAGCTCTGCAAGGAAAACTGTAAAACATAACTGAAGGAAATCAGAGATGACACAAATAAATGGAAAAAATCCTATGCTCATAGATTAGAAGAATGAATATTGTTAAAATGGCCACACTGCCCAAAGTAATTTACAGATTCAATGCTATTTCTATCAAACTATAATACCAATGTCATTCTTCACCAAATTAGAAAAAAAAAATTTTAAGTTCATATGGAACAAAAAAGATCCCAAGTAGCCAAAGCAATCCTAAGCAAAAAGAACAAAGCTGGAGGCATCACACTACCTGACTTCAAACTATACTATAAGACTACAGTAACCAAAACAACATGGTAGTGGTCCAAAAACAGACACATAGACCAATGGAACAGAATGAAAACCAGAAATAAATCTGTAACCCTAAAACTACCTGACCTTCAACAAGGCTGAGAAAGACAAGCAACAAGGAAAGGAGTCCCTATTTAAGAAATAGTGCTACGATAACTGGCTAACCATATGCGGAAGAATGAAGCTAGACCCTTACTTTCACTATATATAAAAATTAACTCAAGATGGTTAAAGATTTATATGTAAGACCTCAAACTGTAAAAAAATCCTAGAAGAAAAAATAGAAAATACTCTTCTTGACATCAGCCTTAACAAAATAATTATGGTCATGTCCCCAAAAGCAATAGCAACAAAAACAAAAATTGGCAAGTGGGACCTAATTAAACTAAAGAGCTTCTGCACATCAAAAGAAACTATCAATAGAGTAAACAGACAGCCTCCAGGATGGGAGGAAATATTTGCAAACTATGTATCTGGCAAAGGCTTAGTATCCAAAATCTATAAGGAACTTAAATCAACAAGCTTAAAATAAATAGTCCCAGTAAAAAGTGGGCAAAAGAAGACACACACATGACCAATAAATATGTGATAAAAGGCTCACCATCCCTAACGATCAGAGAAATGCAAATCAAAATTGTAGTGAGACACCACCAGTCAGAATGGCTACTCTTAAAAGACAAAAAACAACAGATTTCTCTGACGAGGCTGTGGAGAAAATGAAATGCTTATACACTGCTGGTGTGAATGTAAATTAGTTCAGCCACTGTGGAAAGCAGATTGAAAATTTTTCAAAGAACTTTCAACAGAGTCACCATTCGACCCAGCAATCCTATTACTGGGTATATCTCCAAAGGAATATATATCATTATACCAAAAAGGCACATGAAAAAAGAACATGAATTCCTGTGTTCATTGCCACACTATTCACAGTAGCAAAGACATAGAATCAACCTAGGTGCCCCTCAGTGGGGGACTGAATTTTTAAAATGTGTTACATAGTTACCATGGAGTGCTACACAGCCATGAAAAGAATGAAATAATGTCCTTTGCAGCAATACACTAGTAGATAGAGCTGGAGGGCATAATTCTAAGCAAATTAAGACAGGAACAAAACACCAATACAGTATGTACTCACTTGTAAGAGAGAGCTATACATTGAGCACACATGAGCTTAAACATGGAAACAAAAGACACTGCAGACTACTCAAGAAGGGAGGGAGGGAGAGGGGAATGGGTTGAAGACCCATCTATTTATTCAGTACTATGCTCACTATCTGGGTCCAATATACCCATGTAACAATTCTACATATGTACCTCCTCTACCTAAATTAAAAGCTGAATTTTTTTAAAAACGAAAATAATATATGAAGTACTGAGATTAGAACAATTATAGCGTTTAAACAAATACATTTCCAGTTCAAATAGTTTTGTCTTGGTTCAACATATGCAAATCAATACATATGATTCACTCCATAAATGGAATTAAAGTCAAAAACCATATGATCATCTCAATAGATGCAGACAAAGCTTTCAATAAAATGCCAGCAACCCTTAATGATAAAAATCCTCAACAGCCTAGGCATTGAAGAAACATACCTCAAATAAGAAGAGCTGTCTGTGACAAACCCATAGCCAACATCAAACTGAACAGGCAGAAGTTAGAACCATTCCCATTGAGAACTCTAGCAAGGAGAGGTCGCCCACTCTGACCATTCCTATTCAACACAGTACGGGAAGTCCTAGCCAAAGCAATTAGACAAGAGAATGAAATAAAAGAAAAAAGGGAAAAAAAGTTTTCTCTGATGAGAAAACTGATTGGCATTCTTGTAAGATTTCTTTCCATTTCATGTCCCTCTACTTTTGAGTCTTTGGTATTAATATTTGCATTGTTTTTATTTTGTCCAGATAAGTGGCATTTATATTCTGATCTGAAATCATGATTTATTTTTTATTTATTCTTGGCTTTATATTTTAGTGGATTAAATACCTTAAGCCATTTCGCCATAGCTGCTCCACTGTTGAATTCTTTCTTTGTTATAGTTCATGTTTGGCTGAATTTCAGTGCTTTTGTTTGTTTGTTTCCTTTTTTCCACAGTGACTTTTAAGTAGCATAATTCTTTTCATCTTTGAGAAAGCATTTCTGTGGCTTTTATTCTTGAACTATTACTTTGATGAATGAGATAAACTTATATTACAGTTTTTGTCCCTCAGTACTTTGTAGATATTGCTCCATTGAAGGATGCTGTGGAAAACAAATGGAATCACCTGAATATTCTTTCCTTATGAGAAATATTTGTTTTTTTCCTCGATGACTGAAGAATTCTTTCTTTCTACTTTGAGTTCAATCACTTAAAACCTACGGTATGCTTTAGTTTGCACAGTTCTACATCAATTTGTTTTTGTGTATCAAGAGTTCTTTCAAATGACTGATCTAGTCTTTTCTTCATTTCAGAGAAATTTTAATCAGTTGACTTTGAATTCCCCTTTCCAATTTCATTTGTTGAATTCCCTATTTCAAGGACTTGTATTACCTTTTATGTTAGATTGCCTTTTTTCTCCTTTGCTAGGATATTGTATGTTAAACCAATAGTTAATTTACTCTCTTTAGCTTTCCTTCTACACTCATTATAATTCCTATGTATGTTTTAAAATTGATAGATATCATCAGATTACATACTAAAAATACTAGAGCAATTCATATCACTGGTCCTCAAGTTGGGCTTTGAGTCAGATTTAATGAGAGTTCCAGCCCTCTCTTCACCTGCCTAAAATAATTTACTTTCTGGGAGGGAGAGGAAAACTTACATTAAATTAACTAAATAAAAGTTCTCGAGTACTTTGATTCACTGCTCAAAATGGGAATCATTGGCTTTTACCACTCTAACTCTTGAAGGAATCTTGTACCCTCAGAGCCAGGGAACTCCGCTAAGCCTCCTTTATATGATACATAAATATGCATGTGTATATTCAGTGCCAGCCATGATGGCACTCACCAATACAGTCAGGTCAATTAAATAAAATCTAATGAAAATGAAACAGTGTCACAGCCTGAACACTCTCATCTCTGAATATCTGAAAGGAATAACAAGGGATACTCCTAATATATGAAAAGGGTTCAGAATCTGATGGCTGAAAACACCAGAAAACACATCATCCTGCTCATAATAGATCCTGGGCCATAAATTCCAATCATCATGATTATCTATTGATACCAGAGATTAAAGCAATAAAGATGTCAGGGTCATTATCTTTTCCTGCTTTATTAAAATAATTATCTGAATTTCCAAATAAAGTGGAAAGCTAGGGGATAAATCATACCAGTTTTTTATTCAAAAGGTAAAAGCATTGCAGAGCAAACTTTTCCAGTGCTTTGAACTATTGTGTTTAGATCTCACATCTGAAAAAGGTAAGGGACTAGGCAGGGAGGACATCATGGGACAGCTGCTCTGCTTGGCCAGGATTTCTTATTGCCCAAAGTGACAAAGAGTCTTAGGGTCAGGCTGTTTCATGCTTGTGTCTGACCATCCAGGGCACTTGTTCCCTCTTTCTTTGAACGTGCTTAGCTATATGATTCACATTATCTCATTGAGGCTGCAAACACAATCTGTTTCCAGTGTTCCTTAACAGGTCATCTTTTGAAGCTGCCATTATCCATGTCCCGGAAAACGCACCATTGTCCTCTGCTTTAGCCCTGATAAAAAGGTTTAGAAGATGGCCAGTGCCCAGATTCTCTAAGTTAATGTGTTGTGGCTTCTCTGAAGTTTAATTTGTTTTTAAAAGAAGATTTTTATATCTTACATATTACCATTAACCTAGAGATGGGTGGACATGCGTGAAATAAATGGAATCAGAATCACAGAAATTCTGATTTTTACCTATTACCAAAGTCGTCTTATTCAACTCTCTGATAGTTTTCCTCATTTTTAAAAATTTGTTCTACTCAATGTCTTGGCTCCTTTCATTTTGGTATCACTCGAGCAACTGCTACATGCTGAGCACAGAACCAAGGGCCACGGGAGATGTGCAGGGTTGTGTAGTGCTGAGATTCCAACAGACAATTCTGCCACTTACTAGCTGTGGAATGCTGTACCAGCTCTGCCACTTACTAGCTGTGGAATGCTGCACAAGTCTTTTAACTTCCACAAATCTCAGGTTTCTCACCTGTGAAAGGGGGACAACAAAAAAAGAAACAGTCAAGATGAAGATGATGATGACTATGATAATGAGGAGACCCTGCAGTGCATTTGTACAGTCAGAAAATGACATCCTCTCTTCAGCACCGTCCATATTCATCTCATATGTCTGAAATATTTTGATTTTATTGATGTAAGCCACTGTACAGTCATCAGATCAAAATTTGTCACAGTAAATACATATGTTTATGATGTCTCTGATAAGAATAGTTTCTTTAGATGGGGTGGCCTTGTAGAATGGAGAACCTGCACACCTAAATTCAACAACTCTGAAAGATAAATTAGATGATGTGGGTCGAGTGCCCACACAATATGCCCAATATGGGTCATATACTGGGCATTCAAAAAATGTTAACTATTGTATCATCATTTTTAAAATTGTAGTTTTTTTCTGTATCAAGAATATCAGTGAGTCTCTAAGTGAATTTTTTTTATATTTTAATGTTTTTGTCTTTTAAAATATATGAACTTATAAATCCATTACTTGCTGCAATCTGGTATCAAAACCAATTGGAAAACATTGGAGTGAAAGAGAGAATATGGTTAGTTAGACACAGCAGATGCAGCTCATGTCATCCTAATTCTGGCCAAAGGATCTTTTTGGGGTAGTACTACTATGCTTTGGAAGAAACCTCAACTACCAGATGCCAAGGCAGGGTATGAAAATCCCAGACTTAGAAGCAGACAGACCTAGGTTTTTATTACAACAACCCTATAAAATAGGTATCACCTTCATAATCATTATTTTTGTTATTATTCATTTCATTTTGCAGATAAGAAAAATGAGGTTGAGTAACTTGATCACAATCATACAACCAAAAAGTAACAGATCCAGGATTCAAAAATTCAAGTCTTTTTTTCTATCACAGCAGCAGATAATGAAAAGGAAAAGACATATCTGAGAGATTTGGAGAAGCTACAAATATTTTGACTTGTCGAGTGGTGACAGAGAAGAAACAGACATGATCTTCAAGTTTTAGCTTAGGATGATCATAGGGATAAAATAAAAATTAGGAAACTGTGGTGTTAACAAAGGTAAGGAGGAAAGAGTTTCAAGGAGGCAGCAGTCAGTGGGAAAAATAATATAGACATTGGAAAGAGATGTGACCATATACAAGAAAAAATAATTAGCCAGTATGAAGAGCTGAACTGATATGACAAGTCACAAACTAGAAATGGCATAAACTAACATGATTCTGTGATCTTCTCAAACAGTATTTAGTAGTTAAGTGGGGGATTTTAAAAGATTCACAGAGCAAGAAAGAGCAAGTTGTTGAGATTCTGGATAAATTATTAAGTGCTGGACCATGCCTATGGTATGGCATTAAATGACTCTAAAACAGAAATGATGCATTTGATGAGGTGGCAGAGAGGGGGATGGGGACCATTAAGGCCTGAAAAATCCCCACGAGTTTGGTAAGCATAAGAAGTTGGGTGAGATCAGTGAGTAGAACATAAGAATTCGGATATGGAGAAATGCTAGATGATACTAAAAGTTCAGGTACAACTTTGCTTGTCAGTAAATTATGTGACGTAAAAGTGAAGTTTTATAGAGTTAAAGAAATTGTTAGGTTACCATTACAGATACTGAAATTTCTCAAAATGGAGACTTGTGCTCAGGAGGACCATGAGTTAGAGGCCAATGTCCACAGAGTCCACAATGTCTACAGACAAATGATAGCGCCAAGAGGGAGGCTAGCGAAGCTGGAAGGAGTGAGCATCTTGGGAGGAAGATGTTTTGTAAGAGGATGCAGGGATAAGGGTTTGAAGCAGCAACAGTACCTTAGAAAATGTGCACAGAGCCTCCAAACTTTGGATCATGTCACATGGGAAAAAGAGTGGCCTTATTTAGGCATAAGGAATGACATCAATTATTTGGGAAGATAAATATGTTCTACTTCATCAGAGAAGGGAGGAAGAATTCTAGAAGAAGTAAAGAATTTAGGAGAGTTTATCAGAGATGAAACATAATGTTCAGAGAAGGCAGAATAGACCACTGTTGGGAAGGACTGGGAAAAAGAGGACAGAGTAGCATGTATGGAAGGAGGATGGGTACAGGTCTAAGGTGGCTTGTTTCTCAGACACTGACTGAGAACTGTGAAGATGAGAAGCCAGGTGAAGTTTTGTTGTCTTAGATTTCCCACTTGTGGTAAAAGGCGTTGACGGGCTGAAGCTACTAGACAACACTTGAGTTCCTGCAGCATTTCCCCACTGTCTGTTGACACACTATATGTAGACTCCTAGAAATGGCTAATGGGACAAAATAGTTGAAACCAGAACAAAAGTTCATGTGTTTCCAGCCATGCTACGTGATGCCCAGCTACTTCCACCTGGTATTGTGGAAACAGCTTGAAAATTGGAGTCAGGTAAACCAGGACATGAATATCAGATCCATCAATTTTAGAGAAATTTCAGTGCTACCAAATTTTGTGAACTTTCTTTTTCTCTCTCACAGGGTTGCCCTGAGGAGTAAGTAAGTTAACCTACATGAAAGGCAGAGTGGTCCATAAAGTTCAGCTTTTGAAACTCACTTAATTCCTTTCCTCTTATAAGATGGACAAAAGGCCAAGTTTGCTGTTTTCATGGTATTTTGTGGGAGAATGTTTAGATTTTGTTGGATAAAGACCGCTATCTCTTTCTTAATTATTCTTACTGGAGGAAAGCTTTGTACTCAGAAAGCTGTCAACAAATGCTCATTAAATGATGCAATAGACTGCTCCAGATCACCCTTCTTCTTCCATTCCCTGAACACCCTTGATGGTGCTTGACTCTGGTGTTGGTTTTCCTTCAAGGGACCAGTGGCTAGAGACTGTCATCACCACCACTAGCATTTACTGCAGAAGTCAACTTTACCATCCATGTCCTACTAGAAAAAAGCCATTCAAAGCTCACAGAAGCCAATTAGAGTGAAAGCTCATCCTATTTCAGGGAACATTATGAACATATCTTTAATTCAGTGTTTGAGAAGCTTTGGATGCAATTCCTAGAGCTTGTAGAATGGCAGCCCAATAGTGTATTCACTTTTTTGAACAAATTCCCTGTGCCTGTTCCACTGCAGAAAGGCTTGACTGCAATATTTTCTCATACCAAACAAGGGAAACTCACATTTAATTTATATTGAGAAACTCCATATTAGGGATTGAACTGTGTCACCCCAGAATTTATATGTGAAAGTACTTTTAAAATAAAAATTGTATATATTAAAGGTGTAAAACATGAGTTTCTGATTACATATATAAATAAAAGATTACTACTCTCAAGTTAATTAACATGTACATATACATCTCCTCACACAGTTACCATTGTGTGTGTATCTGTGTGTCTGTGTGGGTGTGGTGAGAGCACTTGACATCTACTCTCTCAGCAAATTTACAATATACAACATATTATTTTTAACTGTAATCACCATATCATTCCTTATATCTGTAGACTTATTCATCCTATTAATTGCAACCTTCACCTACCTTTCTCCATTTTCCCTACCTCCTCGCCCTCCCCTAGTAAACACTGTTCTGTTCCCTGCTTCTATATACTCATCTTTTTTAGATTCCACATATAAGTGAGATCATGCAGTATTTGTCTTTTTATGTCTAGCTTATTTCATTTAGCATAATGCCCTCCAGGTTTAACCATGTTGTTGTAAATGGCAGAATCATTTTTCTTTTTTAAACCTAAATAATACCCAAAGGAAGTGAAATTCGCTCCTTAAAAAGATACCTATTTTCATATGTTCAATGCAGCATTATTTACAATAGCTAAGATATGGAAACAAACGAAGTGTTTGTCAATGGACGAATGGTAAAAGAATGTATAAATATGCACACACGTAATGGCATATGTTAAAGTCTCAATCCGTAATACTTCAGAATGTGAACTTTTTTGAACATAGGGTTACTGTAGAGTAGTTACTTAAGATAAAGTCATACTGAAGGAGGAGGGCTCCTAATCCAATATTACTGGTGTCTTTATAAAACAGGGAAATTAGAACACAGGTACACATACAAAGAGAACTCCATGTGAACATGAAGGCAGAGATTGGGCTGATGTTTCTACTTGCTAAAGAACAACAAAGACTACCAGAAAATCACCAGTAGCTAGGAGAGGGGCATAGAACAGGTTTTTCCTCATAGCCTTTAGAAGAAACCAATCCTGCTAACATCTTTATCTCAAATTGCTATCCTCAAGAACTGTGAGACCATAAATTGCTATCATTTAAGCCACTCAGTGTGTGATACTATTGTTTCAACAACTCTAGCAAACCAATACACTCTCCACTCCCACCCACCCCCACCAGACACTGAAATTGCTGGCAATAAAATGGGATAATACCAAATCAGGAAGCTTCAGGAAATCAAAGGCCATGGTATGATTGTTTGCCACTCTGCTCCTTAGCACCTAGAACTATGCATGGTACATAACGCATAGTCAAGAATTATTTTTAGTGAATGTTTAAATTTATTAAACACTTACAATGTGCCAGCTACCATAAACATACTACTTTTAACTTTCTCAGCAATCATGGAAGTTAGGCACTGTTAACCCCACTGTTATAACTATACAAACCATGATTCAGGGAAAATAATGTATAAGATAGAATGGTCATAGGCTTTGGAGTCAGGCAAGTTCAGATTGAGATCTGTCCCTGCCATTCAGTTGTGGTGTGACTTTGAACAATTGACTTAACATGTATGAGCTTCATTTCCTTTATCTGTAAAATAGGGATGATAAAAATATATCTCCAAGGGTTATCATGAAGATTATTAAATAAGATACTGTATAAGAAGTCACAAATAACTGTCATGGATCAGGCCCTCAATATACAACATTTAGTCTTAACTCAAGGCCAAAAGCTCTGGTCTATTTGTTCAAAGCCTGAATTATTGCTTCTAGAGCAAGCAGCAAGGCTGGACATATCTAATCTATTTCTTGTCAAAGGGCCAACAGCTAGGAATTAAAAGCCCATTTGTATTGATAAGGACTTATCCCTGCATTTCTCCTTTTTCTTAGTCCTACCCTCCTCATTCTGATCTCAGTTATAAAAGACTGAGGAGGCTAATCTGAAGACCTCCTGCAAAGAGGCACTGGGTTGCAAAGCTGACTTTTGTAATTTTCTTCCAGTTTGTTTTTAGGCCAAACAGTATTATAAAGGAAAACTAAGTGTTTTTTTTTTTTTTTTTTTTTCTTAAAGTTTGGGGGAATCAAACTTTTCCCGGTTTGGGGGAATGCTTCTGAGGGGTATGTCCTATGGTATGGAGACATGATTACCCATCTACAAAGAGAGAAGAGAGGAGAAAAGATAAGAAAGTGTTCCCTCTACTTTTCTATTACCCTGAGTGGGGCATCCCCCATCATCCACTGGGTTCTGGGATGAACTGGTCTTACCATCTACCCTTGGTCCCATCTCGTCATAATTACCCACTTGAGAACAGAGTTCATCCTTGGGGTTCTGGAATGAACCAGTCTTACTGTGTACCCCTAACCTTTCATCTCTGTTCTGATGGTGTGTTTCATCTCTGTTCTGATGGTCTGTTAGCCTGGGACCATCCTTCATCTCTGTCTTATGGGTCTCTTGCACCTGCAGCCTTAGGCTCACCTATGTTCTTGTTTCCACGACATTATAGTGACTGTCACTCAGAGCATTCTAGCAACAAAATAATTATCTCTTTTCTTAGCTTCCTGTTTCCCCTGCTCTTTATGGGAAGCCTGTTTTTCAACTAACTGCCGCAAGGGGGCTGGACTTCCCTCCCTTCAATATGACCTTAAAGGTCTTGATGCATGTTGAGAACAGAAAGAAAGGCTACAGGAAGAAGTGGGAGGAGGTGAGAGGAATACTCATGGAAAGTCTTCATATGCTCGCAAAAACAGCAGCCCTAGGATTTGAGAGGGTACCTATTTGCCCTCTTGACATAAATTATTAACCTCTGGAGCATTTGGGGTAAGAATTCACAAATGGCAAAGAAATAATTTAACCTCATCCAAAAGGGGTGCTAACTCAAAAAAAAAAAAAAAAAAAAAGTAAGTAGGTGGGATCCTTAGAAGGCCAGAGTGAGGTCCTATGCAGCTGGACAAACTGCTTCAAAAGCCACCAGAAAACTCGGCCCTAGGGCGTAACAGGAATGAAAAGCATATGACAAGTCATAAGGATCTGGCAGAGTCAGAGTTTTAATTAATGTCTGTCCCAGTAATGTGCCAGGAGACGGGGAGGGTTGGAGGTCATCCAAGCTGGTAGGGTAAGAACAAGTATAAATCTTGGGGGATATCTGCAATGGAGCCCGAGTGTTTGCTGTCACACAATGCAATTAAGAGCTGCAGGCTCACGAATAACAGGGAGTGTGTGTTTTTAAGGCAGAAAAGGAAGCCACGTAGCATGTGATGTGAAACCAAAGAAAAGGCCGACTTGCCCTCTGAGTCAGACAGTCTGGCAGGTGTGCAAGGATATTTCAGAACACACACACAGAAAACAGAATATGCAGTGCAGTTTCTTGGGCAAGAGTCGATTTTAGTTCAAAAATGCAGAGAAAACCCCAGACATTGCATGGTTTTAGGGTTTTAGGCTTTAGCCCTACCACCCTGCAAGCCTCCTGTCTAAGAGGGCCATTAATGCCACAGTTCGACTCGGTGCAGACCCCACAGTCCTTCCAGCCCTCACGAGCCACCTATCAAGGTGAGCTGAAGATCCGCCGGAAGGAGCAGAGTCACTTATCCCCAAGAGGAATTGTTCTGGGGGTTGGATAGTGAACAGGAGAGTAAAAGGGGAGAAGAAAGCCATGTACAGGGGTTGAACACCTCCAGCCAAAGAAGGCAAGGCATAGAGGTGTCTTACTACTGGGGAATGTATCCGAGTCACATGCAGCACCAAATTATATTACCCATGGAACATTTCCGAGTCACAGGGCACCAAAATATGTTAGCAGCAGTGAATCTGTACAGGTCTGAAGCAAACTCAATTCTTGCTTGCTCAGAAGAAAGAATTCAGCTGAGGGGCATAAGGCAGAGTGAGAGACTGAGGCAAGTTTTAGAGCAGTGAAAACTTATTTAAAAGCTTTAGAACAGGAACGAATGGATGTAAAGTACACTTACAAGAGGGCCACGGGGGCAATTCGAGAGATCAAGTGTGAGGTCTAACCTTTTGACTTGGGGTTTTATACGTTGGCATACTTCCGTCTTGTATTACCTCTCCCGGCTTGCTCAGCTCCTGCGATCTTATTGGGAAGCTGATGATCACCAGTTTCAGGTGTGTTCTATCTATTAAGAGACTGCCTTTCCCTAGCACCAGCTGTGACCAATTATTACTTTTGAAAGACAGTTTACAACAGCCTGACCATCACCTGATGGTCTACCAACACTCCTGGTGTGTGTGGTGTGATCACCAGTTTCAGGTGTGTTCTATCTATTAAGAGACTGCCTTTCCCTGGCACCAGCTGTGACCAATTATTACTTTTGAAAGACAGTTTACAACAGCCTGACCATCATCTGATGGTCTGCCAACACTCCTGGTGTGTGTGGGGTGATCACCAGTTTCAGGTGTGTTCTATCTATTAAGAGCCTGCCTTTCCCTGGCACCAGCTGTGACCAATTATTACTTTTGAAAGACAGTTTACAACAGCCTGACCATCACCTGATGGTCTACCAACACTCCTGGTGTGTGTGGTGTGTGTTGGGGGGAGCCATCTCCTGCCCTGCTGGTGCCTGACTAGCTACCTCCTGTAATATAATGAATGAATCACTGGTGTCCATAGAGGTTTGTGTCTTTGAAAAGGAAATTAACAAAAAACACAGAGCCTCCAACCTTCTCAAGTTTGTCCCAGGCCTTTCTGGAAAGGAAGGATGATATCTTCAGGGATCTGGGTGTCTTGCCACCATAAGATACATATAAACTTGTCAATTTAGCCTACTTGTTTTTATGTCAAGAAGCAAACTGTTGAAATACTTTGGTGACCAATCATCACGTAGTATCCTTCTCCCCTGTTGCCAAGAGTTCTCTCATAAAAGACGAATAAGACAAATATTTCTTGGATGCAAATGGATACAGACCAAGAGAGACATGAGTCACACTCAAGCTCATCAGGACAGGAGAATACAGCCTGTTTTATTGATCAGGCATAACATTTAAATCCAAAACATATATTGAAGTAATATCTCTTAAAAATTTGAGCAAATGCACATTTAGGGAAGGTTCATTGAACAGATGAAGTATTTAATCAAGTCTCTTCCTTTTCTCTCTAACATATGTTCATATCTAAGGAGGGTATGTCAAATTAGCACAGGCAACAGTCCTGCCAAAACTGAAACAAAAGAAAATAAAACAAGATCATTCCAAACTTATAAAATGCTTTGTTTCTTTGCATTTCCATAAATGAAAGTCTCTTTTTAAATTGCTGTGTTTCACTTGGTGCTCAAAACAGAGCTCCCCCCAAAATTTAGAAAATGGATTCTCTTATGGAGTTGAGACCTGCTGCTAATCAGTGCTTTCTCACAGAATGTGAGAAACATGCATATCATTTTCTTCTCTTTCCTGCCATTTGCTCTCCCAACTTTTGCATTTTGATTGGTCCCGCTGTTACTGTTTTCATTATCCTGATTTTAAGAATTTCACAGGTGGAAGATGTATGAGTGTGCAATACCAGTATACCTTGTTTCAGGATAGATACTGAGTTTTAATAAACTCCACAAAAAAAATGCTTTTATTAAATTTTTCAAAACAATTTATGTGAAAATTACTACAACCTGATGACACTGGGAAGAAATGCTGCAATAGCACTACAGTTAATGGTCTTTCTGGGTCGAGCCTCCCAAAATGAAAATACAGATAATTGATAACATGTTTGGGTGTGGAAAAAAATCAGCACTAAGAGAACATCTGCAGAATGTTATATGCTAGGGGATACTATTAATAGACTATTGCAGATTCCCTCCTGGGAAATAAAAAATGAAGTTAAATCTAGTAACTCTATGGAGGTTTCATTTTAGAAATGGTTTTCTCTATTCCTCTGCCTGTGTGTATGTGTGTGACTGTGTGTGTGCATTTGTGTGTCTCTGGTGTTTATTCTTGTAAATAGCAAGTCAGTCTTTTGAGTGTAGCATAAAAAGCAGCTACAGCAAAGAACAATGTGTTTATTCAATGAAAACTGGTATGTTTCAAGCTTTACAACTTTTGAGAATTAGCTCATATTTAAATTAATCTCCCAAATTTTGTTCTTTCTGACACTCCAAATACTCATGCAAGAAAGCCAAGTCTTTCCCCCAGAATCTCTTCTTCAAATAGTTCCTAGTTCTCTAGAAGGCTCACAAATGCCTGAGGATCTGTTTTAATCATCCTTTCTGCCCACCAGGGACATGTGAATTACCTTCCACATCTCCCTTGATGCCAATATTGAGAACCATTGGCCACCACCTTAGCCATGCATAACATTTGCTACTGCTTTGGACACCGGTAATGGTGAAACTTAGCACCACAGAAATATATTAACAGCAAGAATGGAATTGGAGTAGAAAAGCAAGAAGAAAAAGTCTAAAATAAGGTTTCTTCATCTCTGAAGGGTTTGTGGTAGGCAGGAGCATGTATCCCAAAGAGGTCTATATCCTAACCCTGGAACCCATGAATAAGTTACCTTATAAGGAAATGCAACTTTGCAGTGTGGTTAAAGTCAACGACCTTGAAATGGGGAGATTATTCAGGACCCATCTAATCATACAAACCCTTGGATGTGGACAGCCTTCTGCAGCTGAAGTCAGAGTCAAAGGAAGTGTAAGAGACATGCAATGTCGCTGGCTTTGAAGACTGAAGGGGCCATGAACCAAAGTATGAAAGTACCGCAAGAAGCTAGAAAAGGTAAAAAAAAAAACAAAAACAGATTCTCCTTAAGATTCTTCCCTAGAACCTCCAGAAGGGAACGCAGCTCTGCTGACATCTTGAGTGTAGCCCAGTGAGACCTGTGTTTGCCTTCTGACCTACAGGACTATAAGACAATAAAGTTGTATTGTTTTAGGCCCCTATCTTTGTGATAATTTGTTATGGTAGCAACAGGAAAACAATACAGGGTTGTGACAGTTTAGCAACTCGGCTCTTTTCTTCTGTCATGATCACAGACATGTGTCTCCCCCAACTACTACCTACTGCTGGCACCAGGGCCCACACATCAGAGGTCACCCTATCACGGCCTGGCTCAGAGTGGGGAAGGCATTTCTTCCCTTCACAGTCTGCTCAGACAGAGGAGCCACCAGCCAGCATGTGGCAGCTTTCTAGTCATTTACTCCATTCCCTGGAGTACAGTCTCACCAACCTGGTGACTGACTGCCGGAAGTAGCAAATTCCTGATTTCAAAATCAGCACTGCCTTTTAACCACCTTTAATGTAAAAGCCAGTCTTCAATTCAAATTCTCTCATGCTCTTCTCAGAAGCTATCCTACTCTCTCTGTACTTTTTGTACCTTTGGAAACATCTGGGTGACAAGGTGACAATTGGTGACAGCTTTGACCAATAGAATTTTGTGGGAGTTATACTGTTCCAGTCGTAGGCACAGCCCTTCACTGTTCTGTCTTGTTATATAACAATAGATAACCAGGACAGGGTCATTCCCCAGGCATCTACCTTGGTTACTTCTAATCTAATATTTCAGCACCGTGTTGATATAGGCATACCAATTGCAGGGGTTCTCCAAGAGGCAAGGAGTATGTCCAGAATCCACCCAGGGAGTGACACAGCTGCAGCAGGGCACTCAGAGCCACCCTGACACATATGTTGTTTCCTCACTCCAGGTTTTCTACCTAAGAGTAATCGGATACCTGTGTGTGAATTCCTTTCTCTCTTTTTCATACACACACACACACACACACACACACACGTGTTAGCACATCTGCTTCCACTGATCAAGTACACTAGATAATTCCTCTGCTTCCCAATTCACATAGCCTTAAGCAAGACATTGATATGAATGTGTATATGAATGGTTATTTATTCACGACAACCTATATCTAACTTTGATTTGATACATCAGATACAATAACACCAAGGACCAAGTGGTAAAGTATGAGTGGCAAAGAAGAATTACAACTTCAAAAAGTTCTCTGTAAAAGAATACTGGCATAGTATACGTAGTTCTGTCTTTGCCATATCTCCTTACTCTTCATTACAGCCATATGAAATAATTACCATTGTCTCCAATGTTCAGGAAGGCAACTGATGTCCACAGAAATGTAGTAACTCGCCCAAAGTCTAACATTACTAATATTCAACAAGATTTTCAATCCAGGTTCACATAACATGTTTCTATTACCTTTTCTATCCTTTTACTTATCTTAACCTAGTTCCACTCAAGGGGGCTATAGCCATCCATTTAGATGACCATCTTGGTTAGGATCATGGCTTTTTCACCAAAAAACAAACTTTAAACTTATATCAAAGCAAGTGGAATTGCTCTTCATTAGTACGTAGAACTCTGGCATTACAGATCCTTATCAGAGACTACAACCCTAAACTCTCTGCAGTTCAAACCTTGTAAGAAGCCAGACAAGAAAAAATGCTATTTATGGAATAATTTTTAGCTGAGCAGTTCACTGGGTAACAGATAAATCCAAATTTAAGCAGCATTGTTTTCATTAAACGTTAGAGGACAATTTAAGAACAAGCTTTTATAATCTGGGGTCAGAATGCTAACAGAAGGCAGCAATGGATTTACTCCACTCAGAAGGCAGCAATGGATTTACTCCACTGGTTGTGCAAGTATCTACTAGAAATGTCAACGCTTTCGTGTCAACAAATCAAAGAAGCAGAAGCTCCTGAGGGTGGAAGTTATCAAAAGCTTAACTGTATAGGGCTGGGCACGGTGGCTCAAGCCTGTAATCCCAGCACTTTGGGAGGCCGAGACGGGCGGATCACGAGGTCAGGAGATCGAGACCTTCCTGGCTAACACGGTGACACCCCGTCTCTACTAAAAACTACAAAAAACTAGCCGGACGAGGTGGCGGGCGCCTGTAGTCCCAGCTACCCGGGAGGCTGAGGCAGGAGAATGGCGTGAACCTGGGAGGCGGAGCTTGCAGTGAGCTGAGATCCGGCCACAGTACTCCAGCCCGGGTGACAGAGCGAGACTCCGTCTCAAAAAAAAAAAAAAAAAAAAAAAAAAGCTTAACTGTATAACAGCATGACTTTAAATAAGCTCTAAACAATGTGCATTTGAATATATCCTTAGAAACCTATCAAGATCAATTAGCTTCACAGAGAGCCCCCATAAAACTAAGTAATATAACTGGTTGGACAGAATCATTTAGTTCATCCATCTGGTAACCAAAGCAATTCTGCCAAAAATCATTTTAGTTTTGGCACACATCATACTGAAATATCCTTCCTAATTATTAGCCATCAACAAATTGAACTCCTTCTGGAGAATATTAGAGGAATATGGATATAAGATATTTAGTCTGTTTATCAATCTATTTATCCAGCTGTTTATCTATAGTTTTTACTTAAATGAGAAAATAAGTGAGAAATTGAGAGTCAGATTTTCAGCTTAGATTATATATACATATATATATATATGAAGTATATATATATATATATATGAAGTAAAAGTTCTCAAATATTGTAGGTCATCTATGTCTCACATAAAAGCATTCTAAAGCTTTATTCTTCTCAAGGAAAATGTTGTTTCCTGAAGCCTTAACATCAACTTTTATACTTAAGATTTTTATACTTAATTGATTTTGTTCACATTAAGAGCTGAATTTCCCTGTTTTGTTCACTTCTGTATGGCCAGTGCCTAAAATGGGTCTAATACATAGTGAACACTCTATATATTGAATTAGCAAATGAATAAATAGATACGTTAGCTAGAAAAGCAATAAATAATATTTAAAATCACAGTTTTGAATATTTTTTTAGTATTTTATTTTCACTTTTTAAATTTGTGTAGGTACGTAGTAAGTGTATATATTTATGGAGTACAAGAGGTGTTTGATACAGGTATGCAAGGTGAAATAATCACCTCATGGAGCATGGGGTATCCATCCCCTCAAGCATTTATTCTTCGTATTACAAGCAATCCAATTACATTCTTTTAGTTATTTTAAAATGTATAATTAATTTACTATTTATTACAATTTTAATACTGATATGGTGTGGCTGTGTCCCCCCCAAATCTCATCTTGAATTGTAGTTCCCATAATCCCCATGAGTCATGGGAGGGATCCAGTGGGAGGTAATTGAATCATGAGGGCAGTTTTCCCCATGCTATTCTCCTGATAGTAAGTTCTCATCAGATCTGATGGTTTTACAAGATGCTTCCCTCTTCATTGAGCTCTCATTCTTCTCCTTGCAGCCACCATCTGAAGAAGGACGTGTTTGTTTCCCCTTTGTCTATGATTGTTAAGTTTCCTGGGGGCCTCTCCATCCATGCTGAACTATGAGTCAAACCTCTTTCCTTTATAAATTACCCAGTCTTGAGTATGTATTTATTAGCAGCCTGAGAACAGACTAATATAGTAAATTGGTATGGTTAGAGATGGGTGTTGCTATAAGATTACTCAAAAATGTGGAACAGTTTGGAGGGCTCAGAAGAAGACAAGAAAACGTAGGACAGTTTGGGACTTCCTAGAGACCTGGAGGTCTCAGAAGACAGGAAGATGTGGGAAAGTTTGGAACTTCCTAGAGACTTATTGAATGGCTTTGACCAAAATACTGATAGTGATATGGACAATGAAGTCCAGCTGAGGTGGTCTCAGATGAAGATGAGGAACTTGTTGGGAAATGGAGCAAAGGTGACTCCTGTTATGCTTTAGCAAAGGGACTGGTGGCATTTTGCCACTGCCCTAGAGATTTGTGGAACTTTGAACTTGACAGAGATTATTTAAGGTATCTGGCAGAAAAAAAATTGTAAACAGTAAAGCATTCAAGATGAAGCAGAGCATAAAAGTTTGGAAAATATGCAGCCTGATGATATGATATAAAAGAAAAACCCATATCCTGGGGAGAAATTTATGCCTGCTGCAGAAATTTGCATAAGTATTGAGGAGCTGAATGTTATCACCAAGACAATGGGGGAAAATGTCTCCAGGGCATGTCAGAAAGCTTCATGGCACTGCCTCCCAACACAGGCCCAGAAAACTAGGAGGAGAAAATGGTTTAGTGGGCCAGGCCCAGGGCCCCCTTGCTGTGTGTAGCTTAGGGACTTGGTGCCCTGCATCCCAGTCACTCCAGCTTTGACTAAAAGGGGCCAAGATACAGCTAGGGCCATGGTTTCACAAGGTGCAAATACCAAGCCTCGGCAGCTTCCACATGGTATTGAGCCTGCAGGTGCACAGAAGTCAAGAACTGAGGTTTGGGAACCTCTGCCTAGATTACACAGAATGTATGAAAATGCCTGGATGTCCACTGAAGAAGTTTGCTGCAGGGGCAGAGCCCTCATGGAGAACCTCTGCTAGGGCAGTGCAGAAGGGAAACGTTGGGTTGGAGCCCACACACACAGTCCCCACTGGGGCACTGCCTAGTGGAGCTGCGAGAAGAGGGCTGTGGTCCTCCAGACCACAGAATGGTAGATCCACCAACAGCTTGCACCATGCACCTGGGAAAGCCACAGACACTCAATGGCAGCCCATGAAAGCAGTCAAGAGTGGGCTGTTACTCTGCAAAGCCACAAGGTCAGAGCTGCCTAAGGCTGTGGGAGCCCACCCTTTGTATCCTCATGACCTGGATGTTAGACATGGAGTCAAAGGAGATTATTTAGGAACTTTAAGATTTAATGACTGCCTTGCTGTATTTCAGATTTGCATGGGGCCTTTTGTTTTGGACAATTTATCCCATTTGGAACAGGTATATTTATACAATGCTTGTACCTGCCTTGTATCTAGAAAGTAACTAACTTGCTTTTGATATTACAGGCTTATAGGCAGAAGGGGCTTGCTTTGTCTCAGATGAGACTTTGGACTTGGACTTTTGGGTTAATGTTGGAATGAGCTAAGACTTTGGGCAACCGTTGGAAAGGCATGATTGTGTTTTGAAATGTGAGGACATGAGATTTGGAAGGGGCCAGGGGTGGAATGATATGGCTTGGCTGTGTCTCCACCCCAATTTCATCTTGAATTATAGTTCCCATAATCCCCATATGTGGTGGGAGGGACCCGGTGACAGGTAATTGAATCATGGGGGCAGGTTCCCCCATGCTATTCTCATGACAGTGTGTCACAGTTCTCACAAGATCTGACGATTTTATAAGGGGCTTACCCCTTTGCTGAGCTCTCACTCCTCTCCTTGCTGCCAACATATGAAGAAGAATGTGTTTGCTTCCCCTTCCACCATGATTGTACATTTCCTGAGGCCTCCCCATCGATGCTAATTGTGAGTCAATTAAACCTCTTTCCAGGTTTCCCTTTAAATTACCTAGTCTCAGGTATATCATTATTAGCAGCATGGGAATGGACTAATAGAAATAATATGTGATGTGGATCCCTTCTGTGGATAGTTAAATAAAACAAAAAAAAGGATATAACATTATATTACTTATTACTATCTTATTATTATCTCTTCCAATACTCTTAAAAGTTTAAGTAATGAAATGCCATTATCAGCTATATCAGTGTTTCTGTAATTGCAGGCATCATAACATTGTGGTATCTATAACAAATCTTTATACCTAATAACAAACCTAAATATTCCCTTTCAGACCTTCAAACAATAATTTTATCTTGTAATAAATTATCTTTCTTGTTTACTCAGATTTAAAATCATGGTCAACTAGACACTTATCTTGGAATCTCTTTTATTATCCTTATAATAGTTTAATAAATTTCTAGATGGTTTTAAAATATCTAGATAAATTTAAGCAATTTTAATGATTTGAATTCATTTTGCAAAACAGTTCCCAGCCTGTGACATAAAAGAAATATTTAACATTTTTTTTAAAGAGATGCTATTAACTCAGCTGAAATATTCTCAACACACTTCATTATGTGCAAAAGCTCCAAAAGTGTCCAGAATAAAAATGACTTGCTAATATTCAGCAATATATTATCTCATATTTACATATTTCTTTAATATATTTACCTATAACTATCAAATAATTGTTCTGGCTATGCTTAGAATTTTAAATTTTACTTGTCTTTCAGATAACACAAAATAATTTCCAAGGCAATTTTTTGAGTATTTGTCTTATCTGATTATATGCATTTGATGAATATTAATCACATTTTGAAAGAGCAAAAATAGATTCTTGTTTATTCTAGGTATTACTGGCTTCTAGATAATTATTGAAAAGAATGATATTTTCTCAAATTATCAGAAGATATTCAGTGTTTCCCTTCCCATTAAGATGCTAAATATGCTATCATCAGCAACTTTACCATAAGTATCACTGCTTTTACAGATGTTTCACTCAACTTTTGCTTTAAAAAGGGATGGCTGCTTCTGGTTGGGAAAGCCCAACCTGGTTCTTTAATGAGGCAATATGATTGGTGGTCTTGGTTTTCTGAAATGACAACAAACATCCAAGAAATGAATTATGCTAGAATTCCAGGCAATGCAAATGGTACTTTGACAGTCTGTACCAATATGATGAAAAGGATAGAAAATGTAGAACTTTCTCCAAGTGTGCATGAGAACCATGCATAAGGTGTTTTTGTTTTTCCCATCACTGTAGACTTTTATGATCCAGTTCTGCCTATAATAGAGACATTGTTTTATGTAGCAGCAACTCACAACCTGGTTTTTAAGAGATACATATCTGTACCAAACTAGATTCACTAGGAAACAAAATTAAAGAGATTTTTATGAAAAAAATCTTATATGAAAAAATGTAATTCTAATAAGTAAATATAGCATTACCCTTTTAAAAACCATCTCTGGAAAATAACACATTCCTCTGCCAAAAAAGGTGCATCTGTAGCATTCCTGTGATACTGGCTGATAGCAAGATGATTATAGAACTTTTGGGGGGATTTTCAAAAAGCAAATCCCAATAGCTTAAAATCGGCCGTGAAGCAGGTTCACTGTGCACTGGTTACCAAGGCGTCTAAGTCTCATGACACTAAACACCCACATGCAAAACAAGTTACATAAGTGAGTTTATTACTTACAGATAGATAGGAAGAGACAACAGAAGCCTAAAGTTCATTGTAAGGCAGTCTCCCAAGGCTCAGAAAAGCTGCCTTGGGCGACCATGTCTGCACATGCCTCACTTGCACTACAGTGGAGGGACCCTAGAAAGCAGCCTGCCCTGGGTTTTATACCCTGAGAAACACAGGACACTCTGGGCTAAAGCAATGAAGACATTTTGTTTCTAGAGGGTACTGGAACACAGCCCAGACTGTTCTGGCCAGCTTCTCCTTACCTCAGAATGTTGCATTCCCAGCACATTCTATAGTGATTGTTGAGAACTACAAGCAAGAAAGAAGAGAGAACTGGGTAGGACCAAAGCTGCCCAGAGAACTGTACTGCAGTCAGTGGCATGTGAATTTTCATTGTCTGCGTTAGTGATTCCAATGGGATTTAATTCTTTTATAAGAAAATAAAGTTTTCCACCCCAAACTCCTCTGCAAATGGTTATAGTAATTTAATAATCTTCATTACCGCCCATAATAACTGCCATTGCAGAATGCTAGTATACTAGCAACAAACCAAAGGAAGACTGTAACACGAGATCATAATTTTCAGCATAAATCAGACAAACAGAGATTGGAAAGGAATGCAAAGAGTAATTTTGGAAGATGTTCAAGATCCAATCATAATCAGTAATGGTCTGATTTACTGCATCTCCTGTATGCTTGCTCTCTCATTTAAGTGGCCTATACTTCCTTTTTAAAGCCAACACTGGAAAGGTTCCAAATATAGATGACATTTAACAGGAAGGAAGACATAAACAAAACACAAATGGGTACCTGATATCCTTAATGCTCAAGCACATGGGTCAGGGTTCATTAGGTTATTTAATCCAGTCGTGCAAATTATGTTATGCAGCGTCTGAAATAAATCAGACTGAGTGCAAAGAAATTGAACAATGGCTCTTAAAAAAATCTTGCCTCGGTATCTTTTTCTATTTTTTTGATATGCAAGGAACACTTTCTATGCTTATGTTGAAGGTGGATTAAATACCAACATTAATCCTCTTCCTAAATCATTTATATAACACAAAAATAATATGGAAAACTATTATGTCGTAGCTAATGGGTTTATAGAAAAATGCAGATGAGATACATGTGATGGAATTCTATACTGTCAGAAAATACCCAAAAGTAAGAAATATCTATAATAATAATATAAGAAGACAATGAACAGATTATACAGTTAGAACTAAATTAGATACGCAGGTTAAGAACAAGAATAATCTCACCATATTAAGTTCCTTGCACTAAAATTTTAGAGTCATTAACAGAATATACAGGTAAAAGTTCTAGATTAGGCTTTAGAAGTAGATCAACATAGCTTTCAAATATTTTTGAAGTACAACTACTGGAAAGATAGATTAGATTTGGTTTACATTTCTCAAAACGACAGAATTTAAGACATATTACAACTGTGCAAATCTATGTTCAATAAAAGAACATTTTAACCATTAGAACTCCATTCAAGTAGAAATTCTACCTCATAAATTTAGATACCTATTACATAAAGATTCTTGCTGTGGCTAAATGATCAAAGACATTCCTAAGAGTGGCTTTTGCTGGGTGGAAATTTTGCCTGGGTGAACTCTGTGATCACTTCCAATTTTTAGGTCATTAATGTCTAGACTTACTTCAAACCTTAAGATCAATTGAAGCCCATGAGACACAATTCAAAGTTCCATCTTCTGTGAAAATTCAACTTTTGTATATATCTCTTAGTATCACTAATCACTTTAAAATTGAATTCAGATGTATTATAAAACAAAGTCTTTTTTTTTTTTTTTGAGACGGAGTTTCGCTCTGCCACCCAGGCTGGAGTGCAGTGGCCGGATCTCAGCTCACTGCAAGCTCCGCCTCCCGGGTTCACGCCATTCTCCTACCTCAGCCTCCCGAGTAGCTGGGACTACAGGTGCCCGCCACGTCGCCCGGCTAGTTTTTTTGTATTTTTAGTAGAGACAGGGTTTCACCATGTTAGCCAGGATGGTCTCGATCTCCTGACCTCGTGATCCGCCCGTCTCGGCCTCCCAAAGTGCTGGGATTACAGGCTTGAGCCACCGCGCCCGGCCCAAAGTCTTATAATTACTTATAATTTTATGCCTCAGATAAATCTGAAAACACTCTAAGGACAGAGGTTACTACTTAGTTCATAGCAGGCACTCAGTAGAACTTATTAAAAGCTTTGAGGGATGAGAGAAGAATCGTCTTTTTTTTTTTTTTCTTTTTTTTTTTTTTTACTTCTCAATCTCCTACACCATAACCAAATTTTTTCTTTCCGTATTAAAAACAAAACAAACATAAACAAAAAAAAAGAAATTTCACTCATATAAGGCACAATATTTATTCATGATAGTAGATAGAAAAGAGCCTTTAAAATTATTACAGCTATCATTTACCTACTGTCACAATATGATGTGGGGAATATAACAATGAAAAAATTCCTGTGTCAAAGACATACCTGCAATTTCTTTCTCAAAGACATACTTGAAAACAAGAGAAACAAGCTAAAATCTTCTAAGGAGTGATATACTTAGAAAATAAATGTACCTGAGATTCATGAATTTAAGTTGCTCATTAAGTGGATTTTTGTGTAATTTTAACTATGAGTCTATGCATTTAAAAGTTAATATATTGTTAATTTCAGGCACATATTACAGATTTGCAGGGTAAAAGAAAAAAGTAGCTCATAAATGTCTTCAGCCAGGAAACTACCTTTAATTAACTTCCAAATATAATTTTAATACTAATGGTTGTTCAGAAATAATTGTCTTTAGATGCTTGACAAGTGTAGGATGCATGACTCTAGCTTGTTTAAACTGTTTATTTAAGATATCAAGTGATAAAGGCTCTATCTGCTTAGCTTGTGAATTGTTATGTGCACTACTAGAAAGCAATAACCTTAGGATAATCTAGGAACTTCCTGATCCAGGAGCTCAGAATGTGGTGTTTGATTATAATCACAATGATAGTAAAGTGTTTGTGTCCCTTGAAAATAATAACTCAACTGTCCCTAACTCCAATACACACTCCACTGATAAGATTATATACTTAGTATTTTCAGTTTTTATTAGATTTGACTCATTTTTAGAGATCATAAAGAAGGCTTCGAACCAAATCACTGACTTCAGGGTATATAGCCCATAGATAAAAACAGCTGAAAGTTATTGTGATTACTCACTTTTGATGCTGCAATGAGTCTCTTGAACTCTTGGAGTACATAGCTCTTAGTGAACTTTCTTTTTGGTTCTACATAGCACCTAAAGTGATCCAACTGAAACATTCCTCATATGGTATTACTACCTAACCTACTATATAGCAGATGGTTCCCGTTGTAATTACAATCAAATTCAAACTCCTGGCCGAGACCAAACCCCATGTCATCTGCCTTGCTTTCCACCTCCTCTCACACATATGCTCCTCCTTTTGCTCACTGCCCCCATCTTTCTATCCAAGAACATGGAAGTTAATCCCAGCTCAGGGATTTTGAACTCACTGTTCCCTTTGCTTGGAATTGGAATACTTCTGCCCAGGATTTCTGTATTATAATCCAAGTACCAGCTTAGATGCTGTCTCCTCAAAGAGGTCATCTCTGATAACACACATTCATCCATTTGTCTTTGTTTTATTGTCTTCATAACATTTGTCACTATCAGAAATTATCTTAAGTATTGATTTACTTGAGCAGCTGTTTATTATCAACCTCTGTTTCCTCAAGTTTTGTGAGGACAAGTATCTTTATCTATTTTGTTTATCAGTGTATTCCCAATGCCTTAAGTGCCTGACAAAGAGTTGGCACAAAATCAGTGTGTGTTTAATAAGTGAATGCAAAGGAATGAATATCTAAAGGAAGGCAAAATGTTCAGTCACTTAGACCCTAGCACATAATTGTCACCAAGTGAAATAATCATCTACATATATCCTCTAGGGAAAAAAAAGCGTTACTTTAAAATGAAATAAGAAAATTAAGAGAGAGAAATTCTGGTCAAATGGGTAATATAGAAGAATATTTTTGAATTGTTACCTTCTTTGTAAAAAATTTTCCTCAGCTTTATTGAAATATTATTGACTTAAAAGTTATGTATGTTTAAGGCATATTGTGTGATGTTTTGATATATACATACGTTGTGAAATTATTACCACAATCTAGAAAACTGACATATTCATCACCTCACATAGTTACCCTTTCTTGTATGTGGTGAGAACGTTTAAAATCTACTCTGCTAGGATCACAGAAGCCCAGAAGTTCAAGGCTGCAGCAAGCCAAGATCATGCCACTGCACTCCAGCCTGTATGACAGAGTGAGACTGTCTTAAAAATAAACAAATAAAATAAACTACACTGTCTTAGAAAATTTAAAATATATCATACAGTATTATTAACCATAGTCACCATGCTGTACATTAGGTCTCCAGACCTGATTCATCCTGCATAACTGAAACTTTGTATTCTTTGTCCAACATCTCCCCACTTCTCCCATTCAACCAGCCCCTGGCAAAGATCATTCTACTGTCTGCTTCTGTGAGTTTAACTTTTTTAGATTCCATATATAAGCGAGGACAAGCAATATTGAGTCTTTCTGGCCTGGCTCGCTTTACTTAGCATAATATTCTCCAAGTTCATTCATGTTGTCACAGATGACAGGATTTCCTTCTTTTTTAAGGTTGAATAATATTCCATTATATGCTATTTTATACATCCATTCATCCATCTGTGGACACCTAGGTTGACTTCATATCTTGGCTATTTTGAATAGCGCTACAATTAGCACAGAAGTACAGATATCTCTTTGAGATACTGATTTCATTTCCTTTGGCTATAAACCCAGAAGTGAGATTGCTGCTTTATATGCTAGGTCTATTTTTAATTTTTTTGAGGAAACTCCATGCTGTTTTCTATAATGACTATACTAATTTACATTCCCACCAACGGTGACAAGAGTTTCCTTTTTTCTACACCATCACCAACACTTACCTTTTGTCTTTTTCTTCGTAGCCATTCTGACAGGTGTGAGGTACTATCACATTGTGGTTTTGATTTGCATTTTCTTGGTGACTAGCAACCTTGGGTATTTTTTATATACTTGTTGGCCATTTGTATGTTTTCTTTTGAGATATCTATTTTGGTCATTTGTCCATTTTTTAAATTTGGTTATTTGTTTTCTTGCTATTGAGTTGTTTGAGCTCCTTATATATTTTGGACACTGACCCTTTATCAGATGTGTAGAGTTTGCAAATATATTTTTCCATTCCATAATTGTCTTTTCACTCTATTGAGTCTTTTTGTTGCTGCTCAGAATCTTTTTAGTTTGATGCAATCTCATTTTTCTGTTTTTGCTTTATTGAATCTGCTTTTGCTTTATTGACTCTGCTTTTGGGGTCATATTCAAAATACCATTGCCAAAGTAAAAGTCCAGAAGCTGTTTACCTATGTTTCTTTGATACTTTTACATTTTTAGGACTTACATTTAAGTCTTTAATCTATTTTGAGTTAATTTTTTTACAAGGTATGAGATAAGAGTCCAGTTTTCTTCTGGGCATGTGGATATCCAGCTTTTCCAGCACCTCTTTATGTGTTCTTGGCACTTTTGTGGAAGATCAATTAACCTTAGATGCATGAGTTTATTGCTGAGCTCTGTATTCCATTCCAATAGTACCCTGTTGTTTTGATTATTATAGCTTTGCACTATATTTTGAAATCAAGTACCATGAGGGCTCCAGCTTTGTTCTTTTTGCTCAAGATGACTTTGGGTATGCAGTCTTTTATGGTTCCATAAAAATCTTAGGATCGTTTTCTATTTTTGTGAAAAATGTCATTGAAATTGTGATGAGTGCCTTGACTCTGTAGTTTTGGGTAGCATGGATATTTTAACAATATTAATTATTTCAATCCACAAACATGGGATAGGTTTTCATATATTTTTGTCTTCTGCAATTTCTTTTACCAATGTTTTATAGTTTTTAGTGTATAAGTCATTCAGGAATTTTTTTTTTTTTTTGCTACTGCAAGTGAGATTTTATTTATTTCTTTTTCCAGATAGTTTGTCATTAGTGCATATGAACTCCACTAGTTTTTGTGTGTTAATATAGTATTCTTCGACTTTACAAAATTCAGCCCCACATGGGCCAGCCTGCCACTGGGGCAGGCCTGGAGACTGAATCTACAGTAGCTAGCCTGATGCCAGCATTCCCTGGGGCAGCCTCGGGCTGGGGGATTCATGGTGAAGACCAGTGCTCACTTCTCTTTCTTTCTCCAAGTAGATGGTACATCTCTCCTTCCTGTGCTGCCTGGGGTTGAGGAGGAGTGGCATAGGTAATGTAAAACTATACTTTCTCTCCTCTTCAATGCATCTTCTTATCTCTGTGCTCTACCCAGATACTGTTACCTCTCATTTGGATCCCTTAGGAATTGTGAAGGTGTTTTCATGCTTGGATGACTATTGTGCTCAAGTCCATGTTTCTGTCAAGGGATGAGTACTAGAAACTCCTATTCTATTAATATCATCTTACATACATCACTCTATTGTTACCTTCTTGAAAGTTTTTGTGGTCATTGATTTGAGATGCTAAACTCAATACACTACCGTTAAGACACATTTCCTAAATTCCAAGGCTAGGTTAGCTTAAATGTATTAATAGCTTTATACAAGGACGGTCAAATACTCACAGAAGGGTTGTTTTTCTCTCCATCCTTGGATCTCTGGGAGGAGGCAGTACAACATGGTGGTTAGGTATATGGACACTGGAGTCAGAGGTCATTGTTTTTTCTCTGCTAACTAGAACAGTGACCTATGTGAGTTGCTTTACCTCCCCAATTCTTCTTCATTTGACATCATATAGTACTTGCCTCATGACTGTTGTGGCTTAAGTGAAGTAACTTAATGAAGTGCTTAAGACATTTTTGGTACATTATAAGCACACTAAAGGCATTAGCATCTATTACTAAAATATAGAAAATAATATATTTTATATTAAAGTAATATATAGAGTTCCTGAAATAAAATTTGAATAGAGTTTAGATTTTACATGAGAATTTTATTTTAACACAAGAAAAAACAGGCTGATTCCATCACTTTACTCTCCTTAAAAAGCAGTTCATTGGCCGGGCGCGGTGGCTCAAGCCTGTAATCCCAGCACTTTGGGAAGCCGAGACGGGCGAATCACGAGGTCAGGAGATCGAGACCATCCTGGCTAACACGGTGAAACCCCGTCTCTACTAAAAAAATACAAAAATCTAGCCGGGCGAGGTGGCGGGCGCCTGTAGTCCCAGCTACTCAGGAGGCTGAGGCAGGAGAATGGCGTAAACCCGGGAGGCGGAGCTTGCAGTGAGCTGAGATCCGGCCACTGCACTCCAGTCCGGGCTACAGAGCGAGACTCCGTCTCAAAAAAAAAAAAAAAAAAAAAAAAGCAGTTCATTGCACATGCTGAAACACTGTCATTAGGTTTACATTTCTCAACCAAGGATGATCAGGCTGTGGTCCCTATCCTGCATTAGGGCCAAGCAAAGGTTGTGGAATGACAAATGGTAGACACCAGCTCCAGCAGAATTGCTTTGTCTATCTACCCGTGAGCTCAATAAACCAAAAAGAGCTTTAAAAAATTATGCTTTCAAAACCAATTCACAAGTGTTTGGTTAATGATCACCAGCAGAGATGATGCACAACAAAATGCCCCCAGGGAGCACTGGTAATTTTCCAGTGGATGCTCAGGAGCTGACAGGTGGAAAGCACTACAGAAAGTTATGTGCAAAAGCACTAGATCACAGCCAGATAGAATCTGGGATTGTAGGGGAAAATATCCACACTTAAATATATGCCCCCAAACCTGGTGAGAAAATAAGTATAAGAAGTCATGAGTATCTTCCTCTGATACTCATCTCCCAAAGTCTGAAGTGCCCAGAACCAGCTTTACAAATGTTAAAATATTAGTTTTAAAAAGATGTAATTAGGATATAGGAACTAAAAAACAGACCCCAACTTTGCGTACTTATACTTTTAAAAACTAAAAAATGCAACAGAATATTAACAAAGAAGTTCTGGATGTGATAGTACAGCAGGCTTATTTCTTACTTGTAATGCTTTGTTTATTCCAAATTATCTGTAGTGTACATATATAATTTTTATAATAATCAAAACTATAAACATTATTTTAAAATCTTATATCCAGCTTATAAGTCAGGCAGGCAATGTTTATTCCATAAATGTTTATTTGTTTATTTCATTTTTATTGCTTTGCTTTTAAAAAATATTTCCAACTTTTATTTTAGAATCAAGGAGTATATGTACAGGTTTGTTGTATACATTGGTATATCGCATGATGCTAAAGTTTGGGATACAAAAGATCCCATCACCAATGTAGTGAGCATAGTGCAATAATTTTTCAACACTTATTCCCTTCTCTCCCTCCCTGCCAGTAGTCCCAAATGTCTATTGCTGCCCTCTTTACATAATAAATATTCAATATTTAGTTCCCATTTATAAGTGAGAACATGTGGTATTTTGTTTTCTGTTTCTGCATTAATTCACTTACAATAATAGCCTCCAGCAGCATCCATGTTACTGCAAAGGACATGGTTTCATTCTTTTTAAGGCTATATAGTATTCCATGGTATATATGTACCACATTTTCTCTATCCAGTCCACCACTGATGGGCACCTCAGTTGATTCCATGTCCATGCTTTGTAAGTAGCACTGCAATGAGCATAGGAGTGCATGTGTCTTGGGTATGCGCCCAGTACTGGACTGCTGGGTTAAATGGTAGTTCTGTCTTAAGTTCTTCGAGAAATCTCCAAACTGCTTTCCAAAGTGGCTGAATTAATTTGCATTTCCACAAACAGCTTATAAGTGTTCTTTTCTCTGAAGCCTTGCCAACATCTATTTTTTGACTTTTTGATAATAGCCATTCTCACTGGTGTGACATGGTATCTCATTGTGGTTTTGATTTGCATTTCTCTGATGACTAGTGATGTTAAGCTTTTTTTCCATATGTTTATTGATCTTCTTTTGTATGTCTTCTTTTGAGAAGAGTCTGTTCATTTCTTTAGTCTTTTTAATGGGGTTGTTTTTGGTTTGTTGAGTTGTTTGAGTTTCTAGTAGTTTCTATAGGTTATATGTTTACTCTGTTGATATTTTCTTTTGCTGTATAGAAACTTTAGTTTAATTAGGTCCCACTTGTCAATTTTTGTTTTTAGACACGGGTATTTGTTGCCAGATACTACTTTCTCATCATTGTTACCTGTGATAATCTTACTTTAACCATAAAGTTTGTTTTGGTTAAACTTATATTTCAACTTAACTGGGCCATGGGGTGCCGGATATTTGGGTAAACATCATTATGGGTGTGGTGTGTCTGTGAAGGTGTTTCTGAATGAGATAAACATTTGAATCTATACACTGAGTTGAGCAAATTGCCCTCCCTACAGTGGGCAGGCATCATTTAATCCACTGAGGATCTAAATGTTTAAAAATAAGGTTCAGTAGTGGAGATTTGCTCTTTCCCTGTTCCTGGCTGTCTTTGAGGGGGTATATCAGTCTTCTCCTGCCTTCAGACTAAGACTTGGACTGGAACTGATATAATTAGGTCTCCTGAGTCTCCAGCTTATCAACTACAGATCTTGGGACTTCTCAGCCTCCATGACTGAGAATAAGCCAATTCATATATTCATATATATATATACACACATATATATATGCACACACACACACACACATATGTATATAAAGAGAGAGAGGAGATTTCATGTATATGAAATTTTAATACACACAAACACATGAAATCTTCTATTGCAGCATTCCCCAATATTTCAACATTTTTGGCACCAGGGATTGGTTTTGTGGAAGACAATTTTTACATGAACAATTTGGCTGGTGGGGGTGTGGGTTGGGTGCCAGGATGAGGGGATGGTTTCAGGATGAAACCTCAGACCATCAGGCACCAGTTAGATTCTCATAAGGAGTGTGCAACCTAGAGTTGACAATAGGGTCAGCGCTCCTATGAGAAGGTAATTCAGCTGCTGATCTAACAGGAGGTAGAGCTCAGAAAGTAATGCCTGCTAGCCTGCCGCCCACCTCTTGCTGTGCAGCCCAGTTCCTAACAGGCCATGGACTGTACTGGTCTGCAGCCTCGGAGTTGGGGACCCCTGTCCTATTGGTTCTGTTTCTCTAGAGAACCCAGGATAATAGAAACTCCAAAGTAGTAAGGGTGAAGATTAGTTTATCTAATCTTTGTTCTATCCTTAGTCATTCATTCATTTATCATGTGCTTGGTTTGGCCTGCCTAAGGACTCTTCTGGGCTAGAGAACACAAAGATAAAGCTGAAAACATCAGTCCTCAAGGAGTTCTCAATCTGGGAATAAGACTATATGCACAATAAGGTAAACAATTATAATACAGGGAAGCAAATACAGAGGTACATACAGATAATGGAATCCTATTAAAGTAGGAAATAATGAGAGTCAAAGAAGGCTCCGAGGGGAAATGAGTAAAGGAGTCTTGAAGGTTTCTAGAAGTTCTTCAGGTGAACCAAATTAGGAAAAGTCATCACAGGGAAATTGGAAACCTGTCTTAGGCAGACAAATGTGAAACAATAATTTTCTTTGTTTCTAGTAAACATGCTCTTGTTTCTGTTTGAGCTAAAAGGAAGAAACCTAGGAAATCGTTGAAGAAAAAATTACTAAAAACAAAAATTCATGTACCAGTTAATAGGACAAACAATAAGCTACTGAGAAATGAATGACAGCTGTTAAATTAGGAGCCATGTAAACATGAGTAGAAAATAGTTGTGCAGATTCTCCTTGACTCATGATGGGGTCACATTCTGATAAACCCATCATAAGTTGAAAATATAAATTGAAAATGCATTTGAAGCTGACAGCACAGCAGACAACCCCCAACTTATTACCATTCAACACATGCTTTTATAACTTTGCAATGGTGCAAAGGTAATATTCTTTTGGTAGAAAGTCTAACCTTATAATAAGACATAAGAAGCTCCTCGACTTACTATGGGGTCACTTTCCTGATAAGTCCACTGTAAAGTCAAAAACATGGTTTAAACCATCATAAGCCGAGGATTGTATGTACAGGAAAAAGAGAATAAGAAATGGTAATTAGAGAATCTCAAGCAAATGGGGACGACACTAGTAAAAGAAAAATAGTTAAAACGATCTATGCAAATTATTAAAAGGTAAAATGGAAAAGAGGGATAGAAGCAAATAGAAAGGGGGAAAAGAAAGGTTTTCCAAATGGGCAACTAGAAAGAGGTAAAGATTGGCCTTGGCAGGACTAGCTAGAACAGAAAGAATGTATTTTTTTTTTTTTTTTTTGAGATGGAGTCTCGCTCTCGCCCGGGCAGAAGTTCAGTGGCCGGATCTCAGCTCACTGCAAGCTCTGCCTCCCGGGTTTACGCCATTCTCCTGCCTCAGCCTCCCGAGTAGCTGGGACTACAGGCGCCCGCCACTTCGCCCGGCTAGTTTTTTGTATTTTTTAGTAGAGACGGGGTTTCACCGTGTTAGCCAGGATGGTCTCGATCTCCTGACCTCGTGATCCGCCCGTCTCGGCCTCCCAGAGTGCTGGGATTACAGGCTTGAGCCACCGAGCCCGGCCTGTATTTTTTTAATATAACGTATTTTCTTTACTTGTTCATGAAGTGAATAAAACTGTAAAAAAAGGGGGGGGCATTAGTACAATCGAAGCAACAAAAGAGACAGAGAAAAGGTAAGAGATGCAAGAGGAGTTGAGCTGACTGCCCATTCAACGTTAGTCACAGTTTGGTGACTCCAGAGGACTGGCAGCTTAACTCTCCGCATTCTCTTATGTCTGGCAAGTGGAAACTGTAGTAGTTATAAAAATGGCAGATAAGAGAACTACAGAAATAATTTTCAGATTTTTTGAAAGATGTCCAATATGATAAACACAAACCAAATTTTCTAAAACAAAAGCAGAAGAAGTTATGCTGTGAATGTGAGATAATATGATGTAGAGTTTTAAGCACAAAGACAATGATTACAAATCCTGGTTTCTTATTTCCTAGGTGTATGACATGTATAACCTCTCTGTTATCAGTTTTTTCTTTTTAAAATGGCTATAAAAATACTGTTTACAGTGCAAAAGCTCTTTAGTTTAATGAGATCCCATTTGTCAATTTTGGCTTTTGCTGCCGTTGCTTTTGGTGTTTTAGACAGGAAGTCCTTGCCCATGCCTATGTCCTGAATGGTACTACCTAGATTTTCTTCTAGGGTTTTTATGGTATTAGGTCTAACATTTAAGTCTCTAATCCATCTTGAATTAATTTTCGTATAAGGGGTAAGGAAAGGATCCAGTTTCAGCTTTCTACTTATGGCTAGCCAATTTTCCCAGCACCATTTATTAAATAGGGAATCCTTTCCCCATTTCTTGTTTTTGTCAGGTTTGTCAAAGATCAGATGGCTGTAGATGTGTGGTATTATTTCTGAGGACTCTGTTCTGTTCCACTGGTCTATTTCTCTGTTGTGGTACCAGTACCATGCTGTTTTGGTTACTGTAGCCTTGTAGTATAGTTTGAAGTCAGGTAGCGTGATGCCTCCAGCTTTGTCCTTTTGACCTAGGATTGTCTTGGCAATGTAAACTAGTTCAACCATTATGGAAAACAGTATGGCAATTCCTCAAGGATCTAGAACTAGATGTACCATATGACCCAGCCATCCCACTACTGGGTATATACCCAAAGGATTGTAAATTACTCTACTACAAAGACACATGCACACGTATGTTTATTGCGGCACTATTCACAATAGCAAAGACTTGGAATCAACCCAAATGTCCATCTGTGACAGACTGGATTAAGAAAATGTGGCACATATACACCATGGAATACTATGCAGCCATAAAAAAGGATGAGTTTGCGTCCTTTGTAGGGACATGGATGCAGCTGGAAACCATCATTCTTAGCAAACTATCACAAGAACAGAAAACCAAACACCGCATGTTCTCACTCATAGGTGGGAACTGAACAATGAGATCACTTGGACTCGGGAAGGGGAACATCACACACTGGGGCCTATCATGGGGAGGGGGGAGGAGGGAGGGATTGCATTGGGGAGTTATACATGATATAAACGTTATGCACATGTACCCTAGAACTTAAAGTATAATAAAAAATAAAAAATAAAAAAATAAAAAAAATAAAAAAAAAATAAAAAAAAAAAAGCAAACATTCAATAGCCAATATTATGTAGACCTAAACAATAATTGCATGTCCTTTGCTGAGAGTGGGGAGGAGAAGTTGCTTTCACTTTTTCTAGGCTGTCCACAAGTAATTAAATACACGAAGATCAAGAATAACAACAACAACAACAACAAAAAAAAATACTGTTTACATACTTTTGTCAGGTGACAATAATAAAAGAGCCTACTTCATAGTGTTGTCAATACATAAAAAGGATTTCCAACTGTGACTAACACATAGTGAAATGATTCAAAGGTTATTGTATTATAGTTGTTCTTGACCAGGAATTAACTTCATGGCTCCAAAGAGTTAGATGAACCCCTGCTCTTTTGAATTCCCTTTGTGATCTTAAACAAATTATTCAGCCACTCCAAACTTCAGTATCCCATTTGGCATATTGTGAGAGTTAAATTAAATGTGCATGTAGAATTATGAATATAAAATCTGCCTTCTCCCATATATCCCTTTAAACTTGGAGCAAAAGGATGTCATCAAAGATGGTATAATTCTTACACAGTAGCACCATGCATATCCAGTGTTGTTTCTCTTGTATTGAAAGTTGAGCTTACGCTTTGTACAATTATGTCTAAATCTATTATTCTAAAAGGATCAAGGACAGGCCATTTGGACAGGAAAAACTTCCATTTCTTAATGCAAATACAGACTGAATTATTTCCAAGTAAACATGACACTGCTTTGGTGAATAATGAAGACCTGGTAAGAAAATCAGTCATGGCTATTTTTATAGGGGGGTATTTCAGTGAGAAGTCTGAACTAGAACTGAATACTCAGAAATTTTGGAGTCCACTGCATTGCACAGAGCTTGTTATGATCAAGCAGAGGAGACCCCCTTGAGGTGCCCATCTTAAGGTACCACTTAAGTTTGCAGGATACTGAAATACATCAGGAAGATAAGTTTTCTCTTTCTGTGGGGAGGAATAGAGTTTCCCAAAGCAGAAGGGAGGAGCACCAGATTGAGGCATTTTGAGAGAGGGATGCATGTTTGGAAAAAAGGAACTTGGAGAGGAAGAGAGTGAAGATGAAAGAAGCAGCCACGTGGGAGCTCCTTCTTGGCATGACTTCTTGACCATGATCCTATCAGTGAACCTTCCAGGACTTGTAAGGCTTGTGGTGATAGTTCATGAATCGATATTGAAGGAAAAGTTTAAATGAACACTTTTCAGCACAGTTTTATGGGACTTATCTAAGAAAGGTGCATTTACTTCAATGGAATAATCACATGTCTAAATACCTGTCATGTAGAGATATACATATGTAGAAGCACGTGTGAGGATTTTCACTGCAGTATGGTTATAATGAAACGATATTAAAAGAAAAGTTTAAATGAACACTTTTCAGCACAGTTTTATGGGACTTATCTAAGAAAGGTGCATGCACGTCAATGGAATAATCACATGTCTAAATACCCGTCATGTAGAGATATACATATGTAGAAGCACGTGTGAGGATTTTCACTGCAGTCTGGTTATAATTGTGAAACAAGGAAATGATTTATTCTTCTCTTAAGATGAGAACAGTTATGAAAGCTAAGAATATTGACAATATGAAATAATATTTAGAAAATTTTACTGTATCAACATAAACTCTCTTTTGCAACAGCAAAAATGTAACCACTAAAATCATGTCTTGATGAATGCTTAATGATATAAAATATGTAAGTAAATACATAGGTATGCATATATATGCAAAAGGCAAGCATTTTTACAAGATTACATAAAACAGTATACTCTCAGCTATGTAAAAATAACATAGAAAAAATGTAATATACGTCAACAATATTGCTTATGTTGCTTCTGAGTGAGAAGATACTGATTGATTTTTCTGTTCATTTTTCCTGCTCCTAGAAATACAAACCTCCTGGGTAATGAGAAAGACAGAGAAGCATTTTTCATAGAGAGTTGCCAGGATTGCTTAGCATCGAGATCAACCATGAAAGGCACCGGGAGAATGAACATCCACATTTTTCTTGTCCGTGATTCTTCTACATAATACTACTGAAGCAAAGACAATCATTAATTGTAGAGACAAGAAGAGAAGCAATACATGTTGCTAGTATCCAAAAGCTCCTTAACAGTTGTCAAATAATACTAATGAGCTAGTGCGTGGTTTATATCACAAACTTCTCCCAAATTCTTCCCCCAAACATTCCTTCACATTGGAGCTAATTAGACTATTGCAGCTACAACTTTCATTACTGCTTGTATTTTGTAAAAATTCGTGCATATATCATGGGAGTAGGGAGACATCCATTGCCAGCAAAATGCGAGTAGGGCATTTCCAGTTTTAGCTACAATTGAAAATTATTCTTAGGGACCAAAATGCCATTGAATAATTCTGCCTTTTCTCCTCCTTGTTCTCTTGTTTCTCTCTCTCTCTCTCTCTCTCTCTCTCTCTCTCTCTCTCTCTCTCCCCTCTCTTATATCTATCATCTAATTTCTTTCTTTCTTTCTTTCTTTCTCTTTCTTTTTCTTTCTTTCTTTCTTTCTTCTTTCTCTTTCTTTTTCTTTCTCTCTCTCTTTACTAAGTCTGGAAACCCTTAGAGTTTCTCTTGAGTATACCAACCTAATTATTTTTATTTCTATTCATTACCTTTCATGCATTTCCCACTTCCAATAATCCTTTTTTATTAAATCTCCCAATCCAAGTCCACCCTCACTCAAAAGTCTCTGACCTTCCCAGAGCAGGGAGTACAACATGGAGTCCACATAAACATCTCTATACTTCTAAGTTTTATGCCAAGAGCGTGCTTACTTTAATAAGCAAAAAACAAGTAGCAATGAAGAAAATAATCATAAAGCAAAAATCCAAAAAAAATTAGAATAACAGAAGATTTTCCTCAGAATTAAAAATAAACCTATTTTTATGCAGACATAAAAATGAAAAAGTCTTTTATGCACAGGTGTGTGAACTGGGAATATAGCTGGATAATCAAATGGAAATAAAAGACAGTTTTTCTTATTTTAAGTTGTTTCACTAACAAGCCTACCGAATGCATTTGGAAGCAATCTTTCATTGATTACTTTCTATTATTAATTATGGATAAGCAGAGATTTTTTCAAAAGCCCCCGAACCTGCTTAGCTTGTGCAAAGATGCCACAAATCAGAGCCCATGGGTTACAGGAATTATTGATCCTCCTATAAAATGATCATGCAATCTCCTTCCTGAATCCAGTAAAATACTGATTAATACACTGGAAAGACATCACTATAGTATTAATCTAAGTGCTGAATTGAACAGTGTGCAATCTTTAGTTTTCTCCTTATGTTAATAGTATTCCAAACAACAACTTTGTATTATGTATTTTTCTATTTTATGTTTTTCTTGCAATTATAACATGTTTCAGAAAGTTTTTCTAGCATCTCATCATCCATGAAAATTATCTCAGGAGGAGGAAGAATTTTCCTTGTGACAATTTCAGAGACATTCTTATTTCTAGATAGAATTTGCGATAAACTCTAACAATTTTCTGACTGAACTTCAGCTGGTACCCCTACTTTTTCTTTGCTTTTTTTTTTTTTTTTTTTCTGAGACAATGAGTCTTGCTCTGTTGCCCAGACTGGAGTGCAATGGCACGATCTCAGCTCACTACAACCTCTGCCTCCCGGGTTCAAATGATTCTCCTACCTCAACCTCCAGAGTAGCTGGGATTACAGGCTTGCGCCACCATGCCCTGCTAAGTTTTGTATTCTTGGTAGAGACCGGGTTTTATCATTTTGGCCAGGCTGGTCTCCCTCAGACTCTTGACCTCAAGTGATCCACCCACCTCGGCCTCCCAAAGTGCTGGGATTACAGGCATGAGCCACCGCACCCGGCCCCTAGTTTCTTTTTCTAGTCATTTTAGCAAACACCTACTTAAGAGTCTGCTACATTGTTTCTAAAACAATATTCATTTTATATTTGGTTCTTTATATTGTGTCTTCAAATGAAGCTTAATTCTGTGAAGACTTTCCAACTATGTGGCTGTTTTCTCTGTTTCCTTGATGTTCTGTATATTCTAGTCCCTATAACAGATTTTGCATTTATACCACTACACGAAATAGTTCTTCCCAGACGCAGACGTTTATATAGATGTTGTGCCTATTGGGGGATAAATTCACTGCAATGAGGCAAATACCAGGTCACACTCTATTTAACATTACAAAAATGCTTAGGGGCATGTTAAATGAAGTTCTATGGAACAGCAATTGTATATTGCCTTTTAGGGTAGTGTTTAAAAGCTAATTACATATTCATCCATGCTTAGTTATTGAACCATAGAACACCTAAGGAAGCAATTTGTAGTTATCCAGTGTGAAATAGTTGTCCTATTAACACTAATTCAAAGTCTAGAAAAACAGCCTTTCTTAAAACCAAAGATAAAACAGAAACCAATACTTTCTTCAGTGGCTAATGGAGCCCAGTGCAGTTAAGCTAACAAATGCAGCATATTCTCTACTAACTGTTCTGTTTTCCTGCTCACCTGAAACTTACATTAATACATCAAATTACAGAGGTTATTGTTAGCAATTTACATACCACCTGTTTTTATTTCCATTAACATTTTTCTTTAAATGTCTTTTTATATGTTCAGTCTCATATTGAAACATAAATGTCTCATACTTTCAGAATCTTGAAATTAACACAGTTAAGAATTTTAATTTTCTACCACACATTATTTTCTCTTTTAGGAGAGTTACCTACACTCAAAAGCATTCTTAATGCAGCACTGTCATTTAGAATACAAAGACCCTCAATATTTTCCTTGTTTGTCTTTGTTTGAAGCACTTTTGTTTAATGTATTGTGATCTAAATGCAAAGTTCGTTCCCCAATCATTACTCCCTTCTATGTAAACTCTGATTAAACAAAGCTGGATCATTTTAAATTAATGGTTATACAGTATTCAGTGCAAGACCCAGGCTTTGAATGCTTAACCAATCTGTCTCAAACATTTTTATTTTTTCCTAAGATTAGAAGAGTGTACCATAACTGTCTTTGATGCAATAGTTATGAATCTAATGAAAAGCAAAAATGTAAACCTAATGAGCTTAGGAGCAAATAATTTGGGCTAAGGTCCTAACTTTGCCATTTGTCAGTGCTACCAACAATGCTCCATGATCTTCAGGAATAGGCTGAAATTTTCTCAATCTCAGAGACTCATTTTTAATGTATTTTTACAAAATTACCTATGTCACATTGGAATTTTTTAAGTCCTATATTATCATTTGAGAAGAACAATACCACTGACTCAATCATCAAGTTTCTTTGAGCCACCGAGTTGCCTTCAGTGGACCCAGAAGCCTACAGCACTTTAAAATCGGTACCCACAATTATATTAAACCTGAGAAAAGACTTTTGCAGAGACCCAAAGCCCCTCATGACTGCAGAAGCACTCATAGATTATCAGTTCTCTTGAGAAGGGAAGAGAGCTAGCTAGTCAGTGGGAGAAACTGTTGAGAGAACAGAATGTTCCTGTTCATATCCTTTTCACTTTAGTCACTGGCATCTAATTCCTGATCCATCTCATCCTGAGTATCAAACAAGCAAGAAACTGAGCAAAGTCAACAAAATTAAGAAGAGTAGCAAACATATTCACACTGTAACAGGGATGTACAAAAAGAATATATCACCTTCATTCTTTATGACTGTTCTTATTTTCCTCAAAAGTCACAAATGTTGGATAGTAGGGGGAACATGCTACATTTACTTTGCCCAATCTGGAAATACCAGCCTGGTCCAATAATTTAAATAGTGCTTTTAGGTAGAATATGTAATCTCACAGATTTCACATCTCCTCTCCTGCTGGAGGTTTGTGGCTTTTGTGACCTCAAAGAGAAAGAGTAAAGTAAATCTTGAATCCACGTACTATCCTTTAATTCCTTTGGTTTCCATGGTGACATTCTTTGCTCTCCAGGTTGCTGCTCAGCCTGCTGGAATAAATCTGGCAGCTTGTATAACTCTAGGTCCATGTTTTCTTGTCTTGGTTTGGATCTGAGAGTCTAATCCTAACGAGTTTTGCACATGTGCATTCCAGACCCCAGACTTGACTTTAACCCCTGTGCTCCTGACACCTAGCAATTCTGAGCAAATCAACCTTTTCACATACCTATAACCCATTCTCAATCCACCAGTGTACTGAGGTACACAGCTCTGTGCAAATGAAATACAGAAGATCTTCTCCACATATGGAAAGTCTTTCAAGTCTGTCTTCCTAATGCAAAATCCTGTTTTGAATGTTTTTAATTTCGTTGTAACAATTTGTTCTCACTCTCATGCCCAACTCATCCCTGTGGACAAATAGATGCCATCAATTGGCTAAGGAAAATGTCAAACACAGGAAACTCATATTGTTGTTTTACTTAAACGTATGAAACAATTGAGGGACCTAAGATAAAGGCAACATATTTCACCTCCCTTTTCTAGTTTACTCACTAGTTCACTTAAGAAAGTGAAGGGGTGAGGTGAAGGGACTGAACAGTCCCCTGATTCTAAATGAAAGAAGACAAAAGGCAACAATATGGAGGAGCTGACAAGAAATTGGACCAACCTGGCAAAGAAAGTAAGTCACTGAGAGCTCCATAATTTTATGTGAGAAAATCTATTCAAGCTTCTCCATCTTCCCAAAATTGCTTTTTCAAATAATTTGTGAAAATCACTAATCTCCGAATCAGTACAAAGCAACTGCAGATCAAAGAGAATTCTGCTGGCTTGATTTTCTAGAAGGCTGGATAGTGACCTTGCAAAGAGTCACCTTTATTGACCTCAAATGTATTTCCTTGTTTCTTTTTCCACCTTCCCTGACCCTTGCATTTCTCCACATGCTGTACCATTATTGGTATAGAGATTAAAACATGAGAAAAAAATTATAAACATCATTTTCTTTATCTTCTGAGTGTTATATGTGCTATGCTTTCCTTTCCTAGCGAAATCGTGGTTGTGGAATTATACAGCACTGCTGAATTCTCCTGTGTTATATTTTATTGTCTTGATATTTCCTCTATCAGGAGGTCAAATAAGTATGTTTTTTCAATACTTTTTTAAGATACTGTCAATATATGTTTTAAGTGAAAAAACTATATTATGATATCATTTCACTTTCTAGATGTATGTTTAAGCTGCTTTGTTTATTTGTTTGTTTTCCTTATACTGATCATTATCTTAGGGGAATAAGATAATAAGTGTCCTAAACTGTGTCCCAGCCTGTCCTAAGCTCCTTGCATATAAGCATTCTTGAGGAAATACTGCAACGTTTTCAGTGCCATGGCTATTCCAATAGAGTGAATCAATGAGTATGAAGCTTTCTAAACTGGGTATATTAGTTTGCTAGGACTGCTATAACAAAGTGCACATACTAGGTGGCTTATACAACAGAAATGTATTGTCTCACATTTCTGGGAACTAGAAGTCCAAGATCAAGGTGTATCCAGGTTTATTCCTTCTGAAGGCTGTAAGAGAAAATCTTCCCCATGCCTTCATCCCAGTTTCTGGTAGTTTGCTGGCAATGTTTGTCATTCTTTGGCTTCATTCTTTGCCTATCCCTGCCTTCATCTTCGCATGGTGTTATCCATGTGTGTGTATTTGTGTCCAAATTTCTCCCCTGTTTTTTCTCTCCTGTTATGAGGGCACCAGTCAAATTGGATTAGGATCCATCCTAATGACCTCATCTTAAACAGTTATATCTGCAATCACTGTATTTCCAAATAAAGTCACATTCTAAGGTTTGAGAGTTAGGATTTTAACATACAAATTTGGGGAAAAACACAATTCAATCCATAGCTTTGACTATCCCAAAGGACACACATTTGGATGATTTCAACAGTCACCTCAAAAAATTACTTTTAGAAAGAGTGCTTTGCAGCTGATTTTCTTGCATCAAAGCATTTCTGGTCTCACAATACTTAATACTTTAACTGATTCATGAAAGTGAACGTTAAGTTTCATCTTCAAAATAATATCAAATTCCTCCCTCAAGTTACGCCTAGCAAAGAGGCTGAGTGACAATAACTACACAACCACCATCTTTTCTTAGTCTGAATCATTTAGCTGCTGTGGTGTGAATGCTTGTGTTCATCCAAAATTCTCATGTTGAAATCTTGACCACTAAGGTGATGGAATGGAGGTGGGGCCATTAGTGGGTGATTAGGCCGTGAGTATGAAGCTCTCGTGAATGAAATCAGTGACCTTATAAAAGAGTCTCCAGAGAGCCTATGACCCTTTTCACCATGTGAGGACACTATGAGAAGATGACTGTCTATGAACCGGGTAGTGGGGACCCACCAGACACAAAATCTGCCAGCACCTTGATCTTAGATGTTCCAGTCTGCGGAACTCTCAGAAATAAATTACTGTTACTTATAAGCCACTCAGTTTAAGGTATTTTGCAATAGCTGCCCAAACGGGCAAAGACATAGGCCAAATGCCTTGAATGAGTTGCATAGTTATGGATACCACAGTTATGGCTGTGTTGCTAAATTTTACTATTTACCATTTATTATAAAGGATGACAAGAAATAAACTTTCTTGAGGTCCTAATCTCATTTCCAAAAGTTATTGAGTTTTTTCAACAAGTATAAAAAAGGCATTATTATTATTTTCTTAGAAACACCTAAACCGCCTGTCCGGAGCCATGAGGCCCGGAATTAGCCGACCTCTGTTGCTTGATCTCCGAAAAGCGGAGACAAGACAGCACATTTCCGGGTTCTTTATTACAAACCCTTCCCGCGCGCGCCTAAAGCTTTTCCCCGCGCGCCCAAACTGTTCCCGTGGGCCCCTAGACTTTTCCCGCGCGGGCCAACCTTTCCCGCGCCCGCGCCCGCGCAAACATTTTTCCCGCCCAGGAAGATATGCAGCCTACCGCGCAAGTGCGATCCCGCGCCCGGGAAAATTACAAACCCACGGCGCAAGCGCAATTGTAATTTGAGAAGACCCGGCCCCCCGTCACCGCCCTGGCCCAACCTCTTCCTCTGCCAGCCTATATAAGGCATGACCCTGCATTCAATAAACGAGACTTGATCAGGCTATTTGTCTTGTCTCCATTTCTCGTGTTTTCTTGCCTCCTCCATTCCCACTCCCCGTTCCAGGGTCTGTTCGACTGTCCTGCAGGTCGGGAAAACCGCCTACGATAAGTTCAGTTGCAAAGCATCTATCTAAACTCAACTGGTCAAGTGTATATTGACAGCATACAGGATTGTGTAACATCTCTTTTACGATGCAATTAGGGCCTTCACTCATGGATAAGTTCAACTTTAGAATTTTTAAGGGTAAGAACCACATATTACTTACTATTGTTATCAAAGCCTGACACATGCTTAGCCCCTAATAAAAATTAGTTGAAAAGGTAATACATTAATAAAAGGCAAATAAATTTATGTAAAAATGAATTATGTGGCTGTTCTTGATTTTAATACCAACCTGCTAATTGAACTATATTTATTGAACTTTTTATTTAATACCCACACTACTTCAGAGGAATATATACCACCACATCTAGTTGAAGAAAGTAAATTTTAGAGGAAAGAACATGTTTATGAAGAAAATAAACAGAGACATGTCAAGTTGGTAGCCAACTGTTGCTGTACCTTGCATGTGTCCTGAGAAATCATCTCGGTGCCCAGGTTTGACTTCATTTAGTATAGAGTTTGGACTGTATGCCTATGGACTTGGTGCTGATGGTTGTGAGCAAGGTTTTGCATTCTGATTCATTTCTTTTGTATCTGAAATCCTCAAGGATAGTGACATGACCTTCTCTTCTTTCTGCTGTCTCCATGGTTACAAGAACTCTGCATCTCATGACTGAGACAAGCAGCTGACTGGATCTTATATCCAAGGTGTTTTCTGGTGGGCAAATCTTGACCAATTTGTATGAACCCAGAATTGCCTATTTTGTCTAACAGATTTTAGCAAATATTTTGTTTGATTTCTTGATGGATTTCTGAGCTCGGTCAATAATTCTGCAATTACGAAATTTAGAGGCTTTGTTCTCTTTAAGAAGGATAAATCTTTGTAATGAAAATTTGAAGTTGCAGTAGATGTCATAAGCAATTGTTGGCATGTTCTAACTTAAGAAATCGTTTCCTGTTCCCCCAGTATTTTGATTGCTGGAAAATAGTTTCAGTTTAGATACTTGGGCTAAAAGCTCTCTGAGGAGACTGTAAGTACATATTTGAAAAATGGGATGCTGTAAAGGTAAGATTTCAGTTGAATGGAGAGGAAGAGGACATTGCTTTAACGTGAAGTACTGGGTGGCTCATCGCAGTAGGATTAGGCATTTCTGAGGGCAGCTGTAAAGAGACAGGGTAGTGCCTGGAGAGACAGTGGTGCCCAAAGATGGGAAAGGTGTAAAGAAGAGACTGTTCAGTTATTTGAGGAAAATGGTAGTTAAAACATGTGCCCATTTCAAACTTTTCCTCAAACATAACTTGGGAACAGTTTCCCATGTGCTAGCAAATGACAAAATGAAGGAACAGTCACTTTAACATCTAAAACAGATCCCCAGAGGGTTTTTACAACTCCTTTGCATTACCAATGCAGAGAGCAATTGTTTCACAAAGTGTATCATCGTTACACTTGACCAAATTTATATCATGTTCACATTCTTCTTAAAACAAACAGAAAATACAAATATCTGTCTGAAACAGATCTGTGAAACTGTAATAACAGAAACAAGAAATGAGTTTATTGTTCCCATTAGGACTGCTGTTCTATCTCTGCTTGACATATGCTATTTTTTGCCCTCAGTGTTCATGGATAAGGAGGAAGGCAAAATGAGTCCACCCTCCAATATAAGGATGGCAGCAATCTATAATGGATCTTGAACATTTCCAAATACAAGGCTTCAGTGAGGGCCGAGGAAAATGTGAATAAAAACAATACTAAATAAAAATTGAATTTTTCCTTTATCTTCAGTGCTAACTCACCTTGGATCTTTAGCAACTGAGGTTAGGCTATTTCAATCATACTGCCTCCCAGCCTTACTTTGATATCTAGCCCTAAGATACGTTTTCTTTGCAGTACTTTCGTGTGGTGGTTGGTTGTTCTTTTACTTTTGAGAGTCAGGAGGTATGATCCAGATCCCCCCCAATCTCAAACACTATTCCTGATCATCACTCCCTGATGCTCTAAATAAATCATTTTTGAAGGACATATCTGGAAATACCATCCCCTCCCCTTCTTGTTTCTCTCATCCACAGAACTGTCACTTATACTCTTCATTCAGGTGAACTGCAACCCCTTACTTACACACTTCGTATCTATTCCAAGTTCTCCCATCATTATGGAGAATCCAGCACTCAGGTGGACAATCATACAACTCCTTAGCCTCTCAGTTCTTCAACGACTTCATATCCAATGACTCTACTCCTTTTTAGTTGCACACTCCCATGGCCTTGCCCTTGTCATTTTTCTTACCTGTAACCACTCTAATTTCAAAATACCTTGTTTCTGATCATAAAACATTCAATGTCAGCTTTAAAATATATATATTTCCTTTATAACTTATAGCATTCTACTTTCTGTCAATCTAGAAGTTATACATATAGAATACTGCTTGAATAAATAAATGAATGGAAACATTTGTAAAATAAAGAGGAACATGCCAATAGCCTGTTACAATAACATCTCTTCCTCTATTGAATAGAAACCTCTAGATGCTGTGGTGAGTCTGGTCTTAGTTGTTGTGTGCACTGCTGGGTCCAGATGAAAGCTCAGCTTCCTGCCTCTCAGTGTCATTACAAAAGACCTTAACACTCAGGAGTGTGTAGGAGTGGAGGACAAAAGGCACAGGAAGAATCAAGACATTCATTAACACTATAGTAGCATTTGTATTTGAAACATAAAAAACAATCCTTAAAATATACCTCTTTGTAGCTGAGGGGACCGAAAATTATATGTGGCATGAGATGCCTCCCTTTTATTTTCCCTTACTTCTTTTCTCTCCATAGAATTATAGACACACAAATTCTTTCCCTTAGCTGGCTAACTGAGGGATAACTTTAGCAAACATAGGTTATCTGAGTCAGTAGAAATAGACTCTTGTAAGTGTCCTTTGGACACTTTTGGGGTCTTTTAGACCCCCTTACCGGGTTACATATTAGTGACTAATTTTTGGCTCTGTTTTAGTTGTACTCTAAGAGGTTCATAAACTTGATTAGCTGGACTTATGGTCATTTGCACAATATGTTAAACTGGATTTCTTTCCTTCATTTCAGAAAAAAAAACCAATATTCATTTAACTAAATCTCTTGAGATTATTGAATAATTCAAAATCAGACAAGGGAAGTCTTCTAATGGGAAGTCTTTTCTAACTTCTCTTTCTCTATCATTCTACAAAACGTTCTTCATAACCCCATTATAGTCTTTAAACAACATTGCAGTGGCACTATAATAATGTCACTATTATTTTAAGAAGCTATAAGTTAGTGTTTCCAGGTGAGTAAACATGTTTTAACTCTAGAATACAATGGCTCAATAATAATGTGATGATCCTCAATAATTGTATATAAACATCTGTATGAATGAATGACTAGGGCTATACCAATATGAGCTACAGTTAATTAACTTAGTGAATGTTTATGAACCATTCACTATATGCCAGCTATTATTCTAGGTGCATATCAGTGAAAAAAGCAGGTAAAATTTCCTGTCACATGAAGCTTATAATTTCTTATAATTCTAGAGGAAAAAGAAAGTATGTCATCCATGGAGGAAAGTCAGTTAGATGTCCCTACAAAAGGAGCCTATTGCAAGTATCTGCCAAATAAGCTGCCATATCCTTTGGTTGTTCCCAGCCAGACTGAACTGAGAGTAGGTACTAGAGATCAGTCATTTCAGCCTACAGTGGGACTCCCTTAATTATTAATCTTCAGTTTGGGCTCCCCACAGGGCACCTGGCCAAGGATTTCTCAAAGCTATGTTGCAGTCTGAGGCTCTTTTTACCCAACTCTTCTTCCCACCTTCTTACTCTATTCAGATGTCGACCTTGTAGTATGGTCTGAAGGCTGTCCATATCCACTTTACTCACTTTACTCACTCTCTCTTTATTCTAGAGGTGTTTCCCCCTCTAAAGTCTCTTGTACTTCTAATTCCATGTTAGGGTCTTCTTGTTGAAGGCACCATACTAATATAGAATGTAGCAAATTTTGTTTCGCTTTAATATTTTAAACATGAAATCGACTTCTAGACTTATATGACTGCCCATCATATGCTTACTACTGCTCCACCCCACTCTAAGGTTTCAAGAAATCCACAAAGTGAGAGAAAAAGTCATTCCAATTATAATGCAAATAACAACTTTGCAGACATATGTCAGAAAGTAACACCATTAGAATTCCAAACAATGGGGTGCTAAAGCTGGCTAGGGGCAATTCTGTGCATCTCCTCCAAAACCCTGTATTCAATGATATTATGTTGTTAGCTGGAAATCAGCCACGGTGGTGGAAGAATTCCCACTGTATAAACTAGCAAAAGCTACAAATCAGGTTTAATTATGTTTTGGGGCGTGTGTGTGTGTGTGTCAGAGCATGTGTGTGTGTGTGTTTGTGTTACCAGACAGTTAGTTTACCACTCTGTCACTGCTTGCAGACATTATTCAGAAATGCCTGACCAGTAGTTCAAGAATAAGAATGCATGCTTTTTCAAAGAGAAACAAAAATAGACAAGCAAAACTGTGCAGAATCTTTTTGAAAATAAACTCAAGCACATTGTAGGTTAATAGTTTAATATTCTCTCCATTGGGTCCCACTTTAAACACTCATGTGTCTTGCAGTCCCGTGTTCCCTAGCCTTCTCCGATATTCTAGACTCTATAGCACCCTTCCAGGGTAGCCCTCTATGGAGGCAGCACATTATTATTTTGGTCCTTTGATCTTGTGTTAGTACAGAAGCTCCATTGTGCTATTCTGAAACTATATTGTCCAAAGAAAGTAATGTTCTGATTCTTTGTAATTAAACACATTATATTGCCTCCTAATTTGCACATTGAATTACAAAATTTAGAAATACATAAACATCACTGAGGCCACATATGCAAAATAAATCATTTCTGATGTCTGTGGGATTAATGAATATTAATTATCTGACATTCATTATTCTTTAAAATTTATTTTCTATGATGCTCATGTCTTGTGCTTTGATTTTTCATATTATTCCCAGGCTGTACTTGATATCCTCTTCCTGTACAGTTTTTATCTACCATGAAATGTATTCTGGTCAATCAAGGCGGAAGTGTTTTGATTTTTGTTTTTCTTTTGGTTTGGTCTTTTTGTTTTGTATTTTAAAACAAAATATCTCATCATGGGTCTTTACAGAACCATATGAGGAAAATATTGATTCTCTGATCTTCTGTGGTCCTAGTAAAATCATTAAATAAATGAAAATAATAAAAAGCAAGGTAGGGCATGGTGACTCATGCCTGAAATCCCAGAACTTTGGAAGGCCAAGGCCAGCTGATGACTTGAGGACAGGAGTTCGAGACAAGCATGGCCAACATGGTGAAAACCTATCTCTACTAAAAACACAAAAATTAGCCAGACATAGTGGCACATCCCTGTAATCCCAGCTACTCGGGAGTCGAAGGCACGAAAATCACTTGAACCCAGGAGGCAGAGGTTTCAGTGAGCTGAGATTACGCCGCTGCACTCCAGCCTGGGCGACACTGACATCTCAAAAAAAGAAAAAAAGGCAATATACCTATCTGATGATTTTTATGAATGCATTTATATGAATGCATTTTTGGCAAGATATCTACCAACTTTCTCAGAAGAACAAAGAATGCATTTCTTATTTTTAGTGGTATAGGAAAACAGTAACAATATTGAGAACACATGTTTCACATGTCCTTTGACATAATCTAGTGTTTCTGACTATGCTCATTAAGAGGAAGCCAAACAAAACACTAAATAAAGGAAGACCAAACATGTTGTGTCATGACTCCTGTCCTCTCCCTTATTCACACACACAAGGCTAGCCTCATTCACTGTAGTCGTCCTTCCTTCTCACTGAGTATGGAAAAGCCTGCAATCCTCTTCACGACTGGAGTTTGTTATAAGTTAAAAATGTCTTTTCACTGAGATTTTAAAAAATATACTGTATAATATGTGTTTAACATTCTTATATGTTTGAAATTCTTCTTAAAGATACACTAGGGGTCAAAAATATTTAAATTTCTCCATGTTCCTAGAGACACTAATATTTCTGTGTTTTATAGCTATTGCATAACTTTGCCCTTCCCTGCTGGTGTTCCCCTGGTTCTATCTCATATATATATTATATAAGGCCTTTATTAAATATATGTATATGTGTATACAGGCCTTTGTTAAATAGATTTGAATTTTCATTAGAGATGTTTCATGGACTCACGCTATTTATGAAAAACTAAAAAATGCCTGAAACATTAATATCAAATGACTAAAAAGGAAGTTGCTCATTTATCTGGTATCCTCAGCTAAAGTGCTATAAAAATATCTGGTTGATGAGGAATTCTGACAAATAATAGCTTTGGCTTCACATGTGAGAAAAGTTTCCAGTCATTTGATTCCAAAATTTACAGTCATAAGAGAACAAACTCACAAATGAATTTTACCAACACTTAATATTCTGACACACCCTGTATATGCAATAATCCTCTGTCCATCATATAGCCTGCTTCATATTGTAAGAAAAGAGAAATTGCAAATATTTGCTCCTAAGCTCTTGTGATAGGCAGAATGATGATCCCACAAAAATGTCTTTGTCCTAATCCTCAAAACCTGTGAATATATTACCTTACAAAGCAAAAAAGACTTCCTTATAGATGTGATTAAGAGTCTTGATATAGGGAGAGTATTCTAGCTTATCAGAATGGGTACAGTGTGATCATTAAAGTTTTTATAAGTGGAAGAGGGAGGCAGCAGTGTCAGAGATAGATCTGAAATTGCCACCCTGCTGACTGAAGATGGACGAAGGGGCCATGAACCAAGGAAGGCAGGTGGCCTCCAGAAACTGGAAAAAAGATACATTTTCCCTAAAAGCTTTCAGCAGAAACATGGCCAACTCCTCAATTATAGCTCAGTGAAGATTTCTGACCTCCACACTGTAAGATAAGGAGTGTGTGTGTGTGTGTGTGTGCTTCAGTGCTGTGTTACAGTGTTGTGACACTTAGTTTGTGGCAACAGCAGTAAGAAGGCAATATATCATCTCATAAATTCCAGAGAAAGCAAAAATAGAAGGCATTAACTCTGTATAACCCTTTACCTAAAACATAAAAATGAATCCCTTAAAAACAGCTTAGATGATATACAATAAAAACATTACAATTTTTAAATTATTTTGAAATTTTCCTATTTCCTCTCAAGATGTTTTTGTTATAGTACTAAGAAATACTCTCTTTGTTAATTACATGTGAAAAGTGTATTTCCTTCTGACTTTCAGAAAACATTTCTGTGAAAGATGGAAATTAAGGTTCTTCAGACGAAACCAAGTTATTCCGGTAGTAAGATGATAATAAAATAAGCAAGGAGTTTAACTTTTCAAGGTCAGAAGATATTCTTAATAATTTTAGTGTTACTTTAAAATGTAACATTGTTACTTTAGAAAATACTGCTCTAGTTGCATTTTTATAGCTTGGGAGTCTTCTGTAGCTGGAAAGTGAGTGTTAATTTCTACACACAACAAAATTGCCATTAGCAAATATTCTCAAACAAGAACGTCCTTGTAACCCATTTAAAAGTGCAAATTAAATGTGCTTTGTAGTAATAATTTGTGAAGTACATTAAAATGCATTGTACGCTGAAGGCTAAAATGTTACAGATTTGTCTATACGAGCTAAACCTACTGGTTCATACTAATGACATGTAGCTTAGTGTTAAGGGGCAATGTGTTTCAGAGCTGGGATTTCCTGTAAATTGCCTCGAGTATGATTTAAGAGGTATCATGCAAAATTTTCACAGCCAAATGCATCCCCAGACCAACATAGTACAGCCCTGGAGATGCACCACAGAAAGGCATTATGTAAAGATGGCATATTGCCAATATTTAAAAGAAAAATGATTGTATAGTAACACGTTTGCTTATTTATTCATTCACAAAAGCTTTATTTATATACTCACTCAATAAAGCTTTTGTGAATGAGTAAATAAGCAAATGTATTACTTCATATTTTTAAAAAGTACCTTCCCATTTTTAAAAAGTGCAGGTACTAGAATTCACAAGTTTGGGTTAAAATACAGGTTTAACTTCTTATGAACATTATAGTGGCAGACAACATACACACCCTCTCTGACCTCTGGTTTCTCCATTTGTGAAACAGGGATAAAATCCACCTTTAAGAAGTACTATGTCTAATGACTAGAGCAAAAATACACGGATTCTGTCTGGGTCAATATCCTGGCTTAGCCATTCAGTGTATATGGCCATTGGCAAGTATTTCAATGAGCTTGGGGAGTTTGCCTTCATTTTCTCATCTACAATATTAACACCTACCTGGTAGAGTTGTTGGTAAGACTCATATAAAATTTCAGTCCATTGTATATGCTTAATATGTGTTATCCACTATAATATCATTGTGGTGAGGGTGTAAATAAGATCAGGTGTGGAAAACACTGAGCACTTAAGTGTCATTCAAATATCATTTGTTTGAATGCTTTATACATTATATAAACATGTTATACATGCTTTAGGTATGTATAATGTGTAGTATACTGTAGAACATATTTCCTCAATTTTAGAACACACCTTTTCGTATTATTACATTTCGAATTACTAGAATTATGCTTAACATAGTGTTTGTTTCCTTAAAAGCTCATGAACATTTATAATGTATGAATGAGGAAATAAAACACATATAAGCATATCTGGAATACACAAGAAACTAAAACAACTCAACAGCAAAAAACAATCTAAAATATGAGCAAAGGATCTGAATGGATATTTCTCAAAAGAAGACATACAAATGGCTGATGAATATATGAAAAGATGCTCAACATCACCAATTATCAGGAAAATGCAAATCAAAATGCCAATGAGAAACCATCTCACCAAGTTAAGAATCTTATCATCAAAAAGACAACAAAAATAGCAAATGGTGGTGTGAATGCAAAGAAAAGAGAAAGCTTGTACATTGTTGGATGGAATGTAAATTAGTACAGTCATTATGAATAACAGTATATAGATTTCTCAAAAAAAAACTAAAATAGAACTACAATATGACTCAACAATCTCACTTCTGGGTATTTGTCCAAAGAAAAGAAAATCAATATATCAAAGGGATACCTGTACCATCTTGTTTATTGCAGCACTATTCACAATAGCAAAGACATAGAATCAACTCAGGAGTCCATCAACAGATGAATAAATAAAGAAAATGTGGTATATATACATAATGAAATACTATTATTTACAGCAACATGGATGGGCCTGGAGGACGATATGTTAGGTGAAATAAATCAGGCACAGAAAACTAAATACTCCACATTCTCACTCAAATGTGGGAGCTAAAAACCAAAAAAGTTAATCTCATACAAGTAGAAGGTAAATAAAGGTCCCTCAAGGTGTGAAGGAGTGGGCAGGATAAGAAGAGATTCATTAATGAATATGAAGTTACAGTAATATAAGAGGAGTAAGTTTTAGTGTTCTCTAGCATGGTAGGGTGAATATGGTTAACAATATAGCTTACATTTTCAAAAAGCTAGAATGCCCACAACATAAAGAAATGATCAAAATTAGAGGTGATGAATATGCTTACTACCCTGGTTTAATCCTTACGCACTGTACATGTGAATTGAAATATCATTCTGTACCTCATAAATATGTGCAATTGCCACATACCACTAAAAATTAAAGGAAAAAACACATATAGGTATAATACATGTGTACGTATATATTGGTCAGGAAATCTCCTTATTCACCTTTGTTTCCTTAAGGCCAGCACAATGTAGGACCTAGTGTTTACTCAATAAGTGTCTGTTAATGCAATGAAAAATTAACTTATCAACATCTCCAAATTTGACCTGGGTGCCACTTTTGCACATATGTCAGCCTAGCTAAAAACACTTTTAGTTAGGGGTTTGCTCCTAAGCAGACTGTCCTACGTAGACTGCACTGCTTTTTCCCTTGAAATAAATGCAAATCTCATCACATTTTATATCATTTCTACTCTAAAACCCAGGTAGCTGCTGGTCTGTCACTCTGCGGGCCCCCACAATTTACCTTTCAGTCTCCATTCAGCTGGCCGCCACCTGCTCTGCTTGGGTTTCCTTGCATTTATATCCAGCTCCTCCTTCTTTTCACCCCTCCTTCCCAGCAGAGCACAGGTGTTGGAAAGCTGGGCAATGTGAAAAAGCAAGGGGCATAAGTTTGTGAGCCACAGTGGATAGGGTGTCTGTGGGGCCTTCCTGTGCATTTTTCTCTGTTTGTGGTTAAAAAAACAACCTATCGATTTGAGGAAAAGCCAATTAACAGGTCTAGAGCCAAACATTGTATTGCATCCACACTGTATTTGAAATGGTTCACCCCAATCACTTCCTCTAAAATGAATCAAGTAGTTATTGTTTGTTCACGGCTACATCTGCCATTCTGAATAGCATGTCCCTCATGAGCTGGAACTGCTCTTTGCCCATCTGTGTATCTTCAAGGTCTGATTCACAGTGTGCAATGAATGCTGTTGAATTGAATTATTAAACTGGACTAAGTCTCAAATTATTCATGCATCTTCTGATTTATTAGCTCATCATTTATTGAGAATTATGAGCTAGTTTATGGAGGAAAAAATATGAATAGGATTTCTTTTCTGTTACAGAGAGGCTCATAATTAGTGTGGGAGATGGATAGATAAACTAATAATTACAATAGCAATAAGAAAACACTCTAACACATTTATGCATGAAATGTTATGAAAGCATATAAGATGCAATGATTAATTAACTCTTCTTGGGGAGTCGAGGAGTGAAAATACAGCTAGATTTTGAAGGATGACTCTATAATCAAGAGGCAGAGAATTCGAGCCAAGGGAAAGGAATAAGTATAATGGCATGGAAGCACAAGTAATAATACTAAAACATGAATAATTAACATTTATATTACACTATGTGTCAGGCTACATTCTGGGCCACACAGTCATTTAATATGCATAAAACCTTATGAGATAGGTCCTATTATTATTCCCAATTTACATAAATGGAGACTGAGGCACATAGGCGAATGATAAAGAAAAGATGCAAATCCAGGTAGTCATGCTCCATCACTGCTATGCAACACAAATTGTCATGGAATCACACAAAATGAAATACTATTCAACACTAAAATGACTAAATATCTGTCACATACAACAACATGGATGAATCCCCAAAACAGTATAAGTGAAAGAAATAAGGTATGCAAGTTTAAATTATAAGCTATTTCCAGGAAGTATCAACAGTTCTTTGTGGCTGAAATGAATATGAGCTTTGTAGTAAACAGTGTGAAAGATGAAGCTACAGTGATGGGCTGGGATAAATTTGTCAATATCTTCAAATTCAGAGCGAAAATTAGGACTGCACCAATGGGGTAGTTTCTCAGAGCATTTGCTTATAAGGAGCTGTGAAAGATCATTGAATGCTAGTAAATAATTAGAAAGCTAAAGATGTTGAAAAAAGTACATTTACCAGGATTCTCCAGAACAAGTTCTGAATGTGTTAGCAAAGAAAACTGATTAGCTACTTGGAACAGAGAATGATACAGAGGAGAATGCTTAGGCAACTACAGATGGCTCTAAACTGCCTCTTTTTATGGAGATAAAATTAGCATAAAATAAAGCGCATAAATCTGAAGTGTTCACTTGGATAAATTTTGCTAATTGTATATACCTGTGGAATCATCCCTGATAACAAACAAGATATAAAATATCTCCATCTCCTAGGAAGTTTCATGTGCCCTTCTAGCTAATTCTCTCTCCTATACAATATCTATTCATTTGCCCTATGTTAGTTCTGCCTGTATTGGGGTCTCATATAAAAAGATGACTGCAATGTGGAGATTTTGGTGTCTTGTTTCTTTCACTTTCATTAATAAGTTGATAGAACAAGGTATGCCCGTTTGGGGCCACAGCTGAATTCTGCATGATAAATAGAAGGAGACTGAACGCTTCCTTCTCCCCCTTTCTCACAGAATGCTCAGACTCATATCTAAATGACTGAATGAAAGTCTATAGCTTTAACAGAATGCCAAATTATTAACACGGTAGAGGCACAAAAAATTCCTGTCTGGCTTAATATACCCTAGTTATTAATGTGGGTTTTGTTTTAAAGATTCCAAGAAGTGACATAAATATATTTGTGTCTAATGGTAATACACTTTACACAATGTACTAGGAGCTGGGAAATAATTTAAAGTCTGGTGAAACAGGCCAGGTGAGAAATAGTGAATTAGAATAGTTAGAAAAAAACTGTATTGAAGAGACGCATAAACACTGCTCCTCAGTGTATGTGTGTGTGCATGCACATGGATGTTGTAGCAGAAAATAATTTTGTAGTTGTAGACTCTTTGTTTCTCTTTCACTACATTTACTGCATCCACACAACAGATTCTACAGATCCATTTGAAAGAAAATATTCAGAGCAGCTGGTAAGCTGAGGTGTCCTCAACCTGCAAGCCCTGTGCCTCACGCACACCAGTGCCTATCTGATGTAATCCATACTCTCTCAATATATCCTGGCTTTCTCGTTTGTTTCTTTTCAGAATGTTTCTGAACTCTTGGCCTTTCAAACATAGTAGCTTAGCTACAGTGCTCAAGTATCACTTCTGGAAACAACAGAACACAAAAATATCCAACTTAAATAACATATGAGAATTGTGAATATCAAACTCTGACCCAGGCCTAAATAGTACCTGTTTTGCTGTGTTTCTCAGACATTTTCACACAAAAAAAAACCAAAACAACAACAACAACAAAACAAAAACAAAAACAAACAAGCAAGGACTGGTTGGAGATCAACGTTTTTATATCAAATTCAAAGAAAGATCAACAATTTATTATTTTTAGCTCAGAAGGTCCTGGAAGAGCTTACCTTTATCCTCTCTTTGTTATGACAGGCTTTGTCATTTTGCTAGCTGGCACATCAAACCATGAGCTCTACTGTTGGCTGAAATAAAAAGGAAACTCATGGATTAGATCACTTCAATACAATACACAGTCTCACTGTTTATTCAGTGGTATTGGCCCACTATTCTAGAAGATTTGAAAAGACTAAACGAAGAATTGCTTTTAGGGAGAACCATTGTAACTAGTCTATTCCTAGAAACCTTACTATCCAGGTTTATCCCATAATTAAATTACTTCACTCTGGGTGGTTGGCCTATTGTTCATATTGTGTCTGCTCTTTTCCTTAAGTGATGTGTTGAGTATCTTTTCAAAATTAAAAATAAACCCTGAATCAGTCTCTCATTTTATAAAAACTAGGGATGTTAAACATGTGGTACTTCAGCAGAACTGCAATCCCTGATTAATTAACTATGGAGAGTACTCATAAAGGCTACATGAGTTGACAGCTTTCATAAACAGAGGTTGTATGACATTTTGTGCATCACTGGCTAATCAGAATCATTGGCCTCTGGGATGTCTGGAGCAAGAGCTGTGGCTGGGTCTGCAGGGAAGGTGACTTCATTTGGAAGGCAACATGCTTCAAAGTCATTAGGGGAAATGCATGCCAGCTCTGGCCCTGTAACGCTTTCATTGATTTTGCAAATCATTTATCTAGCAGCCATGAACACTAACTATACTGTATCAGAATCAGAAAGAAAGGAAGGCTTTATATATGTTACAGAGATTTGCTTAGTCCCGGATGGCTACTTCAGCATGCTTTGAGAGGTGCAGCCACACACAGTGAAAAGCAATACATGAGCATTCTAGTTGGACAGAAAAGGCTCCCTCTGCCTTTTAATATAAAACTTGATGCAGGATTCTCCACATTGACATATCTTTCATTAAATTAAAATGCCAGACTTCAAATAAAAATTTCTGGTGTGATGTTAGGATGCTTCCAGCCCTCTCTGTGCAGGGAAAAGACTACTAACTGATCGTAAAATCACAGTTATTTATCCAATTAGAGGGGAAGGGAATAGAAGCTTCTGTTAGGAAAAGAAATAAAGGCTAATATAGAATATTTCTTCTTGCAACTAGGTCAATTTAGATAAATATGAGTAGCCATGTATTTAATGGCAAAATCAGAATTCTAATCCCTCCTCTGTGCTAAATAAATACGTGCAAGAAGATCCAACACCCAATTAGCTCAGTGAAAGGTGAATAAGGTCAAATTCTACAAAACAAACTACACTAAAATGTTGAGAGTTAATTCACCATAATGGTAATATGTCAACTAACTTCTGACAATGAAATAATTTGTTTTATAGTTTTATATTTCTTTTCAAACTGTCTTCACACAAAAAAATGATGAATAGTGGCTTACATAAAAGATATTTTACTTTTTAGACATCTAAGCATAAAGATATATTGTATACTCCCACAAGAATGGCCATGATCAAAAAATAAAAATAATAGATATTGACGTGGATGCGGTGGAAAGGGAACACTTCTACTCTGCTGGTGAGAATGTAAACTAGTACAACCACTATGGAAAACAGCGTGGAAATTCCTTAAAGAACTAAAAGTAGAAATACCATTTGATGCAGCAATCCCACTTCTGGGTATCTATCCAGAGGAAAAGAAGTCATTATATGGAAAAATACATGAGCATGCATGTTTATAGCAGCACAATTCACAATTGCAAAAATTTGGAATCAACCCAAATGCCCAGCAATCAATGAGTGGATAAAGAAATTGTGATATACCTATATCTATCTATCTATCTATCTATCTATCTATCTATCACAGTTATCACACATATATATGTGTATATATATGTGTTGTATATACACATATATATGTGTATATATGTGTATATACATGTACACACACAATGGAATACTACTCAGACATAAAAAGGAATAAATTAATGGCATTCACAGAAACCTGGATGATACTAGAGACTATTATTGTAAGTGAAGTAACTCAGGAATGGAAAACCAAACATCATGTGTTCTCACTCATAAGTGGAAACTAAGCTATGAGGATGCAAAGGCATAAGAATGACACAATGGACTTTGGGGACCCAGGCGGAAAGGGTAGGAAGCGGGTGAGGGATAAAAGACTACAAACTGGGTTCAGTGTATACTGATCGGGTGATGGGTGCACCAAAATCTCACAAATCACCACTTACTCATGTAACCAAATATCACCTGTTCCCCAAAAGCCTATGGGAATACAAAAATTAAATTAAATTAAGGCATCTAAGCATAAAAAGCAGTATTTGTTTTATAGCAAGATTTGTTACAAAGTTGTCTTCATAAAAACAATTCGTTTTTATTCAATAATATTGTTAATGATAATATTCATTATATGAAACAAAAAAATTAAGGGTAGAATGTCTTCCAATTTTCGAAAATCTTTTTGGTAGTGCTTTTCCATGAGTCAGGGGATTACCCACTCTTCTGTAAGTTACACTCTTTGTGCCCCAAATCCTCCTATCTGAAGTTCCCTAGGGTCTGCCAAAATGCTTTCAAACACTAAGTGGGTAGATCCTGATGGTTAATTGTCAAAAATACAACCTATTTAATATTAAAAACTGCAAGCAGTGGTTTTAACGGTTTTATTTGCACAGTTAGAATTAAATCACATATACACATGCTATTCTGCTTTTATAGAAGTAATAAAGATAATATTATAAAGAGTTCATAAACAAGACTTTTGTTATTGTGTAATTTTCAGTGAAGAGCTAGCCATTACTGTACTGCTGTTTTTGGACCCTTCCATTTCATTCCTATCAGGAAGATGAATGTCTTTGACCATAAGAAGCATCCTGCATGGTAGAAAAAGCATTAGCTCTAGAATCAGACAAATGCAATTTTAAATTTTGCCCACTTCTTAGAAAGAGTATCTTGACCTTGGACAAGTTACTTTAACCTTTCACAATCTCAGATTGCTCACATTTTAAGTGGATGTGATACCTACCTTGACAGGCTATTGTGACAGTAAATTAAGATGACATTTTTAGAAATCTAGCACAATTCCTGATATGTATAATTGAGATTAAATTATTTATTTATTGCTATTATCATTTTCATCATCATCAACTTAAAGCTCCAGGGCAGTTTCCACATAGGAGCATTACTGAGGATATTTTTAGTAATTTATGATTCATATCTACCGTGTTCCTAAAACATTTTTTTAGCAACTTGACCTGCAGTGTTTATTCTTCCCTATATTTCTACCTGTTTTATGTTGTATTTTATGTAATTTATATAGCATTTTAATATGTTGTGTGATATACTAAAGTTATTTTTGTTCAACCTTCATGATGAATTATTGATATAGAGTGAATATCCTATTTAATGTTAATGTTTTGGCCTTGGAAAATATATTTGGTATTATTATTGACACCTTCACTCTCTGTCTGTATTTTCTTGAATATATCATAACCCAGATCTTTATTTTCAATGGCATTGCAACATACATTTTAATTAACAGGATATAATCAAGTTTTATTCTTTAATTCATGAGTGTTGTCTCATAATGAGTCTTATTTTATACTTAGTTTAATAACTTTTCATGATATTTTGACTCCCAGGAAGTAAATAAGAAGACTGCTATTGGGACCACCACACAGGTCAGAAGGATCTCAGGTAAGGCCACACAGTACTGCAGCTTGAGGAAGTACTATTTAATACATTGCCCTTGTCATGGCTTCTGTCTCCAGCAGCTGAGACCGGTACAAAGAAGGCAACAGTATGAAGCAGATATGAAGGGTGAGGTAGACATGGATGGAGAAAAAGAACAAGACCAAAGGATGTGTGAGTAGAGGAGCAGGGTTACATTGTATTTTAGGACTAAGCCAAAATACACAATGAATCAGAGTCCTCTTTTATGACGCTTCTCACATGTAATTTGAAAAACAAGTAGATTGAAAGAGCTCATTTTGGTTTGAATATTACTGTCTTCCTGTATTTCTTGTTTAAGAAACATTTTTTTCCATTCTATTTTATTTTGGGGGGCCGTTAAATTAAATTTATTTTGTCTATAACTTCTGTGATAATTTAGATGGTATACATTCAGATTTTAATTTTATTAGTGACTATCTTATATGTTCAAATGATCAAAATCATATGTATTTAATTTTCAAAATAAAACAAGGATTTTTTTTTGTTTCCAGTTAGTTAAAAAAACACTCTCATGGATTCCTTTGTATTTCTATATTCATCTATTTGCCATTTCTCACTCTTCTGCAGTTTTCCCACTCTTCTGTAATGTAATTCAAAGAATGTAAGCCTGTAGTTTTGAAAATTCTTTTCAACATACAGATTCTTCTTCTTTTAATTTTATAAATTCAATTTTGAAACCAAATTCCCTAAGTATGGTAGTAATTCTATTTGCTTTTTTGTCTTAAATATTTATAATAAGTCCCTTTTACCTATGATTCTTATTCTTAGATTCTTTTTTATCCCTATTCTTAGATACTAAACTTTTTTTAATGTTTATTGAGCATTTATTCTGTTGAAATGGAGCATTGAGCCAAATGATTTCACATACATTTTATCAGTTAGTTTTTACAAAATGTCTAATATAATAGATACTTTCCCCAATTTATAGATGAACTTTGATTTAATAATTGAAAGTCATAGTTTTGGAAGCATAAATTCATAGCAAATCTACTTTTATTTCTACAAACATCTAAAACAATTCTGCTATACATTTTACACATGAAAATTAATTTGGTTACGCAAAGACAGTGTGAGTGCTACATTTTATTTTATTATTTTCTGGAAGCTAATCTTGTAAAAAGAAGTCTAATGTCTATAGAAGTTGAACTCATTTTTAATTTACTTGAATGATTATATTTTTAAACACTACCTGAGTATAGCTAGATAATAGAGTTTTTCATAAATTTCTGTAACTATGTTATTTTTAGTTCAGAAACAATTTCTGCTATTTTTTGTATTATGTATTCTGCTCATAAGTTCTGTTTCTCTTGAAAACATTTATTACCTTTGCCTCATTGTCTCTATATTTATTCTGATCTGTTTATACTTTTTGTCTGTGCTCTAGAGATATATCTTCAGTTAATCTTTTGCATCATAAATTGGAATTTAAAGCTTCTGATTTATAGCACCTGAATATGCTACTCATTCACAAACAAACTTTGCTCATATTTCCCTGTTCTTATGACCTGCTACAATTCATATGGTTGGTATTTTGTTTTTAATCTAAAATATCCTTGTATTGCTTGCAGTAAATGTATTCCAGGGAGGCATAATCCCTTTGAAACTAGGACAACGGTTTATGTCCATTATGTTGTGATCCATACGAGTTCATTTGCCATCTACCATTTCCCTCTAGTTCCATTCTTTATTTCTCTATTTAAAAGAAAATTTCTATTGAATTCAGCTGTTGTCATATGGGAACCATTACACACTATGAAAATTATCCTGGACTTTATACAAATCCTTCAACTGAACAACTCAGTCTAGCACATTGTAGGATCAGAGATGAAGTATTAAGGAGATATTCTGAAATTGCAAACTGAAGCCATGTCTCATTACCAATTCCTATTGAATGGTCTAGATCAGGGATCAGCAAACTACAGCCAAATCTGGCCCACCATCTGTTTTTGTGAATAAAGTGGTATTGGAACACAGCCATGCTTATTCTTGTATGTATTGTCTATGACAGCTTTCAAGCTGTAATACAGAAATGACTAGTTGCAACAGAAACCATAAGGCTCGCAAAGCCTAAAATATTTATTATCTAGCCCTTTACAGCAAAAGTTTGTTGACACGTAAACTAAATTCTCTAGCCCAAATATAAACAGGAGTGCTAAGGAAATCTGACCCCCTTCACCAATAATGTCTCCATAAACAATGTGATCCCTTTTCTGGTAAGTAACCAGAATAGCCTGGAACATCAAAAATATCCATTTATACCTTATCACCAAGATATCCTTGTTAGGGTTGCCAGGCAACACATAGATGTCAAATTCAATTTGACTTTCATCATAAGTATGTCTTATGAAATATATGTTTATCTGAAATCCAGATTAACTAAGTATCCTGTATTTTTCTTTGCTAAATCCAGCAACCCCATCCCTGATGTACACCCCATGGATATGTGTAGATCAAATCAAACACCATTGTAGTAACACCATTGTCCCATTGTAGTAAGGAAATCAAGACAGCCTATAGATAGAGAAACTACTTATAGGCTAGCATTTTTGGACTCCAAGTGAGAGAACACCCAACTCAAAATGAACTAAGCAATTATGGAATGTATTGTTTTACAACATGGAGTCTAATAGAGCATAGAGTCAGGGAGATACTCTACATCAGGGCTCCAGCTTTATGTTTCTGTCATTCTTGTTAGGACTGCCCTTGTCTTTGTGCTGGAGTGATCCTCAACACGTAGCAAGGTAGCTGCAGAAATTCCTAACATTATAACCAGAGCTGTAACTTCTAGAGTCAGCAATGAAGCCATATCATATTTTGTGTCTTTCGAGGAAGGAGACAACCATTCTCCAGAAGCACAATAGCAAAATTCCATTGAATTTTCTTTGCCTAGAATTGATAAAAGAAATTAGAGTACCATGATTGTTTTGTGTTAATCATTTGAGGGTAGAAGGATATTGAGAAGCACCCATGATTACCATTAGTTCACCTCTTTAGCTAACCGATATCTACAAATATTTTTAGGAGTTGTAACATCTACACAAACGCATTCATATCTTTCCTGAAGAAAGACCAAAATCTCCATTGTATCCAGATCCAAGTGTGAAGTTCCTGACTTCCTATGTAGTCCTCTCCATCAGGTTCAGATATTGCTCCTGGCAACCTAAGGTTAAAAGATGAGGCATCTACCCTTAAAATCACTGGTACATAAAGGGCAGAAGGAACATGATAATAATATTAATAAAATTCCAGTTGCAATAAAGGAAGAATGAGAAATTAAACTTGAGAGTCATTAGCCCACACTATGTATATTCTGTTGGAGAGACAAGAGAAGATTTAATTTCCCAGGAAAATAATATCGCTTTTTGTTTGTTTGTTTGTTTGTTTTGTGTGTGTGTGTGTGTGTGTGTGTGTTGTTTGTTTGTTTTTTTAGACAGAGTATCGCCCTATGGCTAGACTGGAGTGCAGTGGCATGATCTCAGTTCACTGCAACCTCCACTTCCCAGTTTCATACGATCCTCCTGCTTCAGCCTCCCGAGTAGCTGGGACTATAGATGTGCACCACCACACCCAGCTAATTTTTTTGTATTTTTAGTAGAGACAAGATTTCACCATGTTGGCCAAGGTGGTCTCGATCTCTTGACCTCGTGATCTGCCCGCCTTGGCTTCCCAAAACACTGGGATTACAGGCATGACCAACCACGCCCAGCCAATAATATGTTTTTTAATCAGCCAACCTGGCAACATTATTCTGTTCTATGCATGTAAATCCTTGTACATTTTTCCCTATGATCATACCTGAGACAAGTGGTGTGAAGACAGACCTTGTAGAGAAAAGCTTCAACAGACCATTTTAAGTTGCTGAAATTTTTATGGCAAGAATACTTCCACAGGAAAATGCAATTCTCATAAAAATTTATTAGGTTTCAGGCATTTTTGCTTCAAGTCCACAATTAAAGATCTTAATTTACATGTGATCTTTGAATATGTAAATGTCTGTTTCTGGCTATACACTTCCGTGTCCTTCCCTTCTCTGTTGGCCCCAGATAAGTAGCCTCCGCCCTGAAGGAATGTGAAATTATTGTCTTTGGTAGAGAGGCACCAGGAATAATCTAATCTTTTTCTTAGGATTGGCCTCTTTTCCACAAAAGAATGACTAATAGGAGGGACTTGAATGAATTCCACTATGGTAACCTGCAAAATTACTGTCTCTCTGTTGACATTTAAATCAACTTTAGCTAGGAATAGAGAATTTGGCTATTCTACCCATCAATGGACTTGGTTATAGCTCAAAGATATAACTTTTCTTAAAGTCACGTAGGTCATGCTTCTCTCCTATGTGCATTTGATTTGACCATATTCAGCTAAATTTTTTCTTTTAGGAATTTGCCAGTAGCATTGGGCAACATCACATCATTTCAATATTTCAAACTTTCCCTGTGGCTTTCCTAACACTAGAATCTGTGTAGAAAATGATCTAAGTCCCAATGTACAATAAGCAACAGTTTAAAAGAATGTTGGCAGATGCTTCACTGATGGTCACCCACTTCCTAGCCTAGAATAGGTGGGTCTTTTAGAGTAGGGAATTCTCCCTTCTCCCCTCTACTCTCTCCACTCAGCAAGTACACCTTTCAGGGTATGTTCCCTTGAGCACTCTCCTTCATTTTCCCACATTCTGTATCACTTAGGAAGGCTTCCACATAAGTAACAAAATGCTATTTCAAATTGGCTTAAATAAGAAAATACATGTATCTCACATAATTAGAATTCCAGAGGTAGGGGAATGCCAAGTTTGGATGTAAGAATACCAGTTGCTCTTCTCCATCATGTTTTGGGCTGTGCTATTCTTTAAGGGTGGCAGCTTCATGCTCTGGCTGATTTCAATAGTGTCAGGCATTACTTTAAGACTGTAGAATGTCCTCCAAAATCAAAAAGTAGTTTATCATTCCTGTTTCTTTACTAAAGACAAGCAAGATGCCCAGAAACATTCTAGCAATCTTTCCTTCTTGTTTCAGTGGTCAGGATTTGTCACGCATGTATGCATGAGCCAGTCTCTGGAAAGAAAATGGGAAGGTATTGCTGCTCAGAGTAATCACTTGGGGTGATTATTATAAACCCCAGTCATGTATCAATGCACTAAAATGTGATGCAGTGACAGATGAAACAGTGGGGTTGGTGATGTCTTTCCTACATCTTATTAGTTGCAGAAAAACATGCTATTGTTTTAGATGACTTTCTGGTCCTTTTAAGCAGAATTTAGAAAGAGAGACAGAAATTAGTATGCATTGATATTGCTATCTTACACATGTCACCTCATTTTTTAAAAAATCTGTAATAATAAATCCAAATTCTGAAGCACATTTTTGGTGGCAAGATAGCTAAATGAAACTTTTTTTTTTTTTAATTCAAAAAATCTGTCTTCTGGGATTTAGGAAAAAGAAGGCAATATAAACCTTCAGAAGTTAGTTTCCATTTGTAAAGAAAGAACAAAGATGAAGCCTTAAGGGACCTTCCAATCTATAAAAGTAATTATTTTTCCCTGGTAAGCAATAGTCTCTACTCTGAGGTATGTGAGATGTTTTTCTCAAATTGTATTTGGCATGTAGCTTGATTTCCACAACGCCTCACATACTGCATGGCAGTCCAAGGCATTGAAACCTTGTCTACTTGATATAGCAGGGGCAACCCCTCCAGGTTGCAAGGCAGTAGGCCAAATATCTGTCTGAGTTATGAAGACATCTAAAGTGTGGAGGGTTGTAAGTGCCCACCTCCAAAGCTGGTAATAAACACCCTTTGATAAAAAGTGCCCATTTCACTCTCGACACATTTAAAGCCCCTTTTTATAAAAAGACAAAAACTAAATGGGCTTGTGAAAATGCATGCAGTGGGAGGTCCCGATGTGTTTTATGAACAGACTATTGAAGATGTTACCTGAAGATGTAGTCCTCAGGCTCCAGCTTTTTCTCTAAACAGGACCTCTCTCCCTTATGTAAATCATATGTTAATCAAGTGAATTACCCCCACCAGTTTATAATGCACATGATACGCATTTCTTGAGTATGTAACATGTGACATGTGCCATTCTGGGCACCAGGAATACAGAGATAAGAAAAAAAGAGCCTGATCGGCTCTCAAAGAACTCACAAACTAGTAAGAAAAACACCAGCCATGCTGACAAACAATTGCATTAGAAAAGGGCAGGTGCTATGATAGAGCTTTGCAGAGACAAACAAGGGACAGAGAAGACAGTGGTCAGGGAAGGCTCCACTCAGGTAATAGTTCTACCTTATCTGAGCCTTGAAGGATGATAAAGAGGTGTTCAACCTTTTTTGCTTCCCAGCATGTTGATTTTACCTCTATCTTAGAACCTGTATTCTGTATGAATGCACTCCTGGTATGTGTCTGCCTGAACGAGAGTGCAAGCATCTCAAAAGCTGAGAACACAGCTTACTCATCAGTTTTATGCCCTGGGCTTCTTACAAAACTAGATGTCTGGAAGGGGTCAATGCATGTCTGTTGTGTCAATGTATGTCAGTCTTGGACCTCAACTCTGTTTCTGGTCAATTCAAATTCAACATACTTAATGTAAAAGTAATCTCCTCACATTAAACTCTCTCTCTCATTTGCCAATTTCTGTCAATAATTTAGTTACTTTCCACATCATGCTGAATCAAAAATATCTGAATTATATTTGATTCCTTCACCTACTTTATGTCTACATCTAATTACCTAAGACATCTTATTGATTTTCCTTTCATGGTATCTATCTTGTGCTTTTGCCATTGTAGAATGCTACTTGACATCACTTCTGATGTTATGCTTATTTACATAGGTTTCTAATTTCTCCCATTCTTACGTACTTTTCCTTGAATTTCATCCAGAAACTCACTGCTGTGTTTAAGGACTTCCACTTCTGACTCTATTTGCCATCTACCCAAACAAAATGAAAAGATATTCCTATGAAATACCTTTTTTACAAATCAGATATGTTTTCCTCATAGCAAAAGATAAAGGGAGAGGACTAGAAAAAAAATTGTCATCATTTGATATATTATCTATTGCTGCATAACATTTTACAGCACACTTAACAACTTAAAACAACATACATTAATTATACCACAGTTCCTATGGATCAGGAGCTTGAGTGGGTTCTCTACTTCAGGATCTCCCAGACTGCAACTAAGGTTGCAGCTGGGCTAGAGTCTTCTTATCTGAGGCTCGGGGTTCTCGCCAAGATTATGTGCTTGTGTTTGTTGGAAGAATTCCATTCTTTGAAATTGGAAGAATGAAGCCCTCAACTCCTAGAGGCTGCCCACAGTTCCCGGCCATGTGTCCTTCTCCATAGGCAGTTCACAACAGAGAGGCTTGCTGCTCTCAGGGCAGCAAGAGAAAAGACAAAGCCTGCTTGGAGTTACATAGGTATATACATCATATTATAATCACGGGAATAACATCCCATCACCTTTACCACATAATATAATGTAGTCACGACATTTACAGGTCACAGTTCTCACCCACACTCAAGGGGAGAGCATCACATAGAACCAGGGTAATCAACAGTCTCAGTTCATTTTTGATATTTGATTGGAGGCATGCCTCACCTCTCCTCTTTCCCTTCTGCTTGCATCTGGGTCAGCTGAAAAGCCTGGATCCTTCTTCCTTTGAGGCCAGTGGAGGTTTACTCCACACAAACCCTGCTGTGTGTGGGAACCTTAACCCCAATCACACTCTCTGACAACCATAACAACTCCCATTCAAGACTCCTTTCCCTGTTCATTTAGGCCATGTTTGGACCAGGTTGGGAAGCTAGCCTTATACAACAAATAAGACTTTTCATGCTGTGTGTGTGTGTGTGTGTGTGTCTGTGTGTGTGTGCGTGCACACGTGTGTGTGTGTGTATGTGTGTTTGTGTGTGATCATGTCTTGATATCTGAACCAAATTTGTGGGGAGGGAGTAAATCCATCCTTTTTCCACAGAGCACTTAAAATAGACTTGAAAATCAAGAGGTGGGCATCATGGGCAGACCCCTACCAGGTTTAAGGTTGCCACAAGTGAAAATAACATGTACTCCATCTGCTAAAAGCCATGTTCAGGCCTTGTGTTATGGGAGGTACAGGAACCAAGTTACCACAAGAATCTGCCTTGCTGCTATGAAAATATGTTGGATAACTATGAATACAAGAAAAGCACTTTTCTAGGATTTCATATTTTTAGACATCGGTAGGCAAAAATCACAAACTTAGCTATATATGCAATTGAAGAAGAATAATTCAAAATGAAAAGGTAATGAGAAAGTTTTAAATATTTAATTAGCATGAAATATGTATACAAATGTGTCACAGGTAAAAATAGAAAGTAGGCTAAACGTAGCAAGAAAAATATGATTACATTTGCATTGCTACTATAAAAAAAATGCAGTGTTATTGTGTCCCCAGCTGTACCTGGTCATAAGAAAAATACAAATGAGATTTTTTTTCATCCCCATCTCCATACAAGGAGTCCAAGTCCAAGTCCTCTAATTTTTATTCTGTGAAACACCAGTATCTAGAACCAGGAACTTTGGATGTCCATTGGCAGTGGGTCACTGGAAAGGAGGTAAAATATATATTGGAGAAGAACCAGCAATGAGCCCCTTCATCGTTAATCCCAGTGCTTGTAAGAGGAAAATTCAGCCCTTTCTTCCCCTTTGAGAAATCAAGCCCTGTTTTTCTTTTCTGGAATAGTTCCACCTCCCCACTACCATTGTCTTTCTAGTCTTTGATTACCAAAAGTATGACTCCATAAATACTTATGTGTGTCTTTCTGACTTGTGCTTGAATGTGTATCTTTTTGAGTCTTTTTTCTATTTCAATATTGGCTTGAGAAAACAAAGATTGCCCTCCCCTACCCCACTACCACTAGAGAGTAGAAAGGAGGAACAAAAACACAGAAAATATAACAATTAATATTTCCAGCTATAATTCTGCTTCCAAAAATATATTTGTTTGTTTTAAGGTAGATGCTCTTCTAAAACAATGATAAAATCTCCACTAGTGAAAAATACTTGAATGAAGCCAAGTAATTTGAATATTCCAGCTGTATGGGAAGCTTATAGTGAGCAGGGGCCATGTTTCATTTTTCTTTACAATTACAGTGTTCATGATGATGCCAGGCACTGTAGCACGTAATAAATGTGGATTTAATTTAAATTTTTATATATTATCCTTACTAGCAAGTTCTTAGTTTAATTAGAAGAGATGTTCTTATCTATGCTAATATATGAGAATTCTTTATCTTCCATATATGAAACAGATTCACTACACAAACCTTAAAACTGCACTTAATTTCAGAGTAAACGTTAAAAAAAAAGTCTTCCATTGGTGGTGTGTAGGAAGCGACAGATTAACTTTTGTCTTTTGTTGAGTAATGGGTTAGCATGGTAGTACGTTGACTGTGACTCTGCCATCAAATATTCAGCTTTCCTCTGTTACAAGGTTCTATCAGTTAGGTATCGCTGCAAAATAATCCACCTTAAGACTTAGTTATTAAACTGAAGATTATTTATTATTAAATCTCATGAGTCACAACACTTGGTGTTGGTTGATCTTGACTGGGCTTACTCATGTTTCTGCAGATTAGTGTTACTCCATGCATCTCTCTTCCTCCCCCTAAAAAATGAGGGGTAGCCCAGGCATATCCTTCTGGTGATGATGACAGAGTCTGTAAAGAGCAGTTTTTCAAACTCTACTGATGTTTTAGGTTGAGTATTTTTTGTTGTAGAGAGTTATTCCATCATACGATGTTCCACAGGATCCTGGACCAGTACCCACTGGGAGCCAGTAGAAGTTATGGCCAAAAATGCTCCTAGATATTGCCAAATTCCCCTAGGGAAAAAACTGCCCCTAGTTGAGAACCACTTGTCTAGAGTATAAGCAGAAATACACAAGGTTCATGAATACTGGACTTGCAGCAGTTATACCATCACTTATACCTCATTCCATTGGTTAAAGCAAGTTACATGGAGAACCCAGAGTCAAGCAGAGCAACAGAGCATCCTACCCATAGTGAAGTTATAACACATGAGAGGGAACACCAATACAGGAAAGTCAGAAGAATTGAGCTATTAAAACAATAAATTTATTTCAACAATTATGAGTTCAAGAACTTTGGTATAGACTTTCTTCCAAGACTAAAAAAAGTTTTCCATAACTTGTGATCTTATTAGATAGAACAAGCTCCCAGGACTTAGATCCTCTACTACTACTCCTTCCTTTTTGGTCTGATTAGTTAAAATGCCTACTAGACATAATAGGTATTGAATACATAAAATAACATCAACATCTTTATGCATTAGGTTTTCTGAATATAACACAAAGTAATCAAAATGAAAAATTCTTTATGCTGTAAAGTTCTATAAATAATAGTTTCTTACCTAAAATGGTATATTCACAAATGACCATGTATGTATACAGGGAAACATAGAATAGCTCGCTTCATGGTAGAACAACATAAATGCAGCATGTACGCTCTGTGAAGGAGAGCTGTACACATGTGTTATACAGTAAATGATGCAATTTAAGACCTAAATATTTCCAATTGAGAAACAAAAACAGGTTGTAAATGTTGATTAACACGTTGTTTTGTTTTTTGTCTACCCTCACTCTGTAGACAGGGCTGGAGTGCTGAGGCACATCTCAGCTCCCTGCAACCTCCAACTCCCGGTTCAAGCAACTCCCCTGCTTCAGCCTCCCAAGTAGCTGGGATTACAGGTGCTGCCACTACACCCAGCTAATTTTTTGCATTTTTAGTAGAGATGGCGTTTTACCATGCTGGCCAGGCTGGTCTCAAACTCCTAACCTCATGATTCACATGCCTCAGCCTCCCAAAGTGCTGGAATTACAGATGAGAGCCCTGCTACCAGTCGGTTAATACTTTTTAAAAAGAGAAACAATTTCTTCTAGGTTTTCTAGTTTATTTGCGTAGAGTTGTTTATAGTATTCTTTGATGGTAATTTGTATTTCTGTGGGGTTGGTGGTGATATCACCTTTATCATTTTTTATTGCATCTATTTGATTCTTCTCTCTTTTCTTCTTTATTAGTCTTGCTATTGGTCTATCAATTTTGTTGATATTTTCAAAAAACCAGCTCTTGGATTCATTGATTTTTTGGAGGTCCTGGACACTTACACTCTCTCAAGACTAAACAAGGAAGAAGTTGAATCTCTGAATAGACCAATAGCAGGCTCTGAAATTGAGGCAATAATTAATAGCCTACCAACCAAAAAAAGTCCAGGACCAGACAGATTCACAATCGAATTCTACCAGAGGTACAAGGAGGAGCTGGTACCATTCCTTCTGAAACTATTCCAATCAATAGAAAAAGAGGGAATCCTCCCTAACTCATTTTATGAGGCCAACATCATCCTGATACCAAAGCCTGACAGAGACACAACAAAAAAAGAGAATTTTAGACCAATATCCCTGATGAACATCGATGCAAAAATCCTCAATAAAATATTGGCAAACCGAATCCAAGTGTGCTTCATCCCTGGGATGCAAGGCTGATTCAACATATGCAAATCAATAAATGTAATCCAGCATATAAACAGAACCAAAGACAAAAACGACATGATTATCTCAATAGATGCAGAAAAGGCCTTTGACAAAATTCAACAGCCCTTCATGCTAAAAACTCTCAAAAAATTTGGTATTGATGGAACGTATCTCAAACTAATAAGAGCTGTTTATGACAAACCCACAGCCAATATCATACTGAATCAGCAAAACTGGAAGCATTCCCTTTGAAAACTGGTACAAGACAGGGATGCCCTCTCTCACCACTCCTATTCAACACAGTATTGGAAGTTCTGGCTAGGGCAATCAGGCAAGAGAAAGAAATCAAGGGTATTCAGTTAGGAAAAGAAGAAGTCAAATTGTCTCTGTCTGCAGATGACATGATTGCATACTTAGAAAAAACCATCATCTCAGTCCAAAATCTCCTTAAGCTGATAAGAAACTTCAGCAAAGTCTCGGGATACAAAATCAATGTGGAAAAATCACAAGCATTCTTATACACCAGTAACAGACAGAGAGCCAAATCATGAATGAACTCCCATTCACAATAGCTTCAAAGAGAATAAAATACCTAGGAATCCAACTTACAAGGGATGTCAAGGACCTCTTCAAGGAGAACTACAAACCACTGCTCAGTGAAATAAAAGAGGACACAAACAAATGGAAGAAATACCATGCTCATGGATAGGAAGAATCAATATCATGAAAATGGCCACACTGCACAAGGTAATTTATAGATTCAATGCCATCCCCATCAAGCTACCAATGAGTTTCTTCACAGAATTGGAAAAAACTGCTTTAAAGTTCATATGAAACCAAAAAAAAAATCCCGCATTGCCAAGACAATCCTAAGTCAAAAGAACAAAGCTTGAGGCATCATGCTACCTGACTTCAAACTATACTACAAGGCGACCGGGTGCGGTGGCTCAAGCCTGTAATCCCAGCACTTTGGAAGGCAGAGACGGGCAGATCACAAGGTCAGGAGATCGAGACCATCCTGGCTAACACGGTGAAACCCCATCTCTATTAAAAATACAAAAAATTAGCCAGGCGAGGTGGTGGGCGCCTGTAGTCCCAGCTACTTGGGAGGCTGAAGCAGGAGAATGGCACGAACCCGGGAGGCGGAGCTTGCAGTGAGCCAGATCCGGCCACTGCACTCCAGCCTGGGCGTCAGAGCGAGACTCTGTCTCAGAAAAAAAAAAAAAAAACTATACTACAAGGCTACAGTAACCAAAACAGCATGGTGGTGGTACCAAAACAGAGATATAGACCAATGGAACAGAACAAAGTCCTCAGAAATAATACCACACATCTACAGCCATCTGATCTTTGACAAACCTGAGAAAAACAAGAAATGGGGAAAGGATTCCCTATTTAATAAATGGTACTGGGAAAATTGGTTAGCTATAAGTAGAAAGCTGAAACTGGATCCTTTCTTTACTCCTCATATGAAAATTAATTCAAGATGGATTAGAGACTTAAATGTTAGACCTAATACCATAAAAACTCTAGAAGAAAACCTAAGTAATACCATTCAGGGCATAGGCATGGGCAAGGACTTCATGTCTAAAACACTGAAAGCAATGGCAACAAAAGCCAAAATTGACAAATGGGATCTAATTAAACTAAAGAACTTCTGCACAGCAAAAGAAATTACCATCAGAGTGAACAGGCAACCTTCAGAATGGGAGAAAATTTTTGCAATCTACTCATCTGACAAAGGGCTAATATCCAGAACCTACAAAGAACTCAAACAAATTTACAAGAAAAAAACAAACAATTCCATCAAAAAGTGGGCAAAGGATATGAACAGACATTTCTCAAAAGAAGACATTCATACAGCCAACAGACACATGAAAAAATGCTCATCATCACTGGCCATCAGAGAAATGCAAATCAAAACCACAATGATGGTGTTTGTGTTAGACCAGTTAGAATGGCAGTCATTAAAAAGTCAGGAAACAACAGGTGCTGGAGAGGATGTGGAGAAATAGGAACACTTTTACACTGTTGGTGGGATTGTAAACTAGTTCAACCATTGTGGAAAACTGTGGCTATTCCTCAAAGATCTAGAACTAGAAATATCATATGCCCCAGCCATCCCATTACTGGGTATATACCCAAAGGATTATAAATCATGCTGCTATAAAGACACATGCACACGTATGCTTATTGCGGCACTATTCACAGTAGCAAAGACTTGGAACCAACCCAAATGTCCATCAATGATAGACTGGATTGAGAAAATGTGGCACATATACACCATAAAATACTATGTGGCCATTAAAAAGGATGAGTTTGTGTCCTTTGTGGGGACATGGATACAGCTGGAAACCATCATTCTCAGCAAACTATCGCAAGAACAGAAAACCAAACACCGCATGTTCTCACTCATAGGTGGCAATTGAACAATGAGATCACTTGGACACGTGAAGGTGAACATCACACACCGGGGCCTATCATGGGGAGGGGGGAGGGGGGAGGGATTGCATTGGGAGTTATACCTGATGTAAATGACGAGTTGATGGGTGCTGACGAGTTGATGGGTGCAGCACACCCACATGGCAAATGTATACATACGTAACAAACCTGCACGTTGTGCACATGTACCCTAGAACTTAAAGTATAGTAATTTAGAAAAAGAATAAACAGCACTGAAAGGTAAAAAAATAAAATAAAATAAAATATTTCAAAAAAAAAAGAGAGAAACAACTACGTTTTAGGGGGAAGAACACACTGAAATTGATTCTATTTATATGCTTAGGTAACCTTGAGCAAAGTCACTTGCTTAAGATCTACAGCATGGAGCCATCCAGTATACTAGGCTGAATCATATTAAATTTGCCAATATTCAATTGCTTTTGTTTATCTTCAAACATAGCAATTTCATGTGGTTCAAATTAGCAGATAATAATACTAGCCACACAATGTTGTTTAGAGGGTTATAAGAGTCAATATTAATTGATTTTTAACCAAACTAAAACATAAACAATGGTAAGTAATCAGAGAAATATAGAAATCCACAGTGTCAATACAGAACAAAGCAAAGGCACAACAGCATCTTCTGGGAAACATCTGCTCCTTTTTAATAAGCTTTGATCTAATTCCAAATTATAAAAACGAGATTGCACAAAAATTAGAGAGTTGCTAACAACCGTTGGAGGTGATGAGGAAAGGGAAAAAGAAGAAGAAAGAAAATTTCCTTTAAAATAGAAAAATAGCACAAAAGAGATTAAAAATAAATTGGGGCCTGTTATTCTTAAATGTTCCTGGGAGTGGGAAGGGATGAATCTATTATTGTTTTCTCATTCTCTAAAGCAATCAAAACTTATCCTGGAAGTGAAATACAAAGATTAAAATGTTTTCTTTTGAAGCTGGGTAAAAGATGAGTCATGCTTTGAGGCAAGTTTCCTAAAAGAAGATTTTAGAGAATGAATTGATAAAAAGATAGTATGAACACAAGTTTTTATTAAATTCCTTCCTAATTATAAGATAAGATGGCTCAGTTGTGAGTCAGTTGGCCACTGTGTTACATTGTAATGTTTATTTTAAGAAGAGTAAAATAATATATTTCTTTAAAAAGCAATAAAGAGTAAACACTGCAATACTTAAATTTGTGGTTCCAAAACCCAGTCATTCACCAGAATTATTTGGAGTCATTTCTTAAAATTAAAAAATAGAGCATACAGACTCCACCCTAGCACACAAGATGAAAATCTCCTGGGCTTGAGGTTCAGAAATATGATTTTTCCAGAAGCTTCAAGATTTATTTTGATCACTTACATTTGAAAAAAACTGAGCTAAAACCTATATCTTATTGTTCTTTTGCATTTATTTAAATTGATCTTATTTTCACACATCAGAAGCCAGGTCTTTTTAAAGATTCTCATGCCTATGTTCTGCTATTCAGCAAGTAAAACTTTATATCTTGTCTTCTCCATACTCTGAGATTCTGTCTAACATTAAGTTAATAATCAACTACTTTACTCAAAAATCAGAACTCGTTGGTTTCAAGATGTGCTTGAGAGGACCATTTGTAATAGAGAAAAAATATTGATAACAAATATGTGAACTGTGCTTACATCTTTTACCTAAAATATGCAGGTATCCAGAACATTGTACAATGCCTACAAACATTCAATAAGTGGTTCTGTATTGATTAATGTTATTCTTTTTAGAGGACAAGAGAGAATATTTATGATGTCACTCCCTGAAACACTGGGCCCTCTCCCTGCGCTCATCCATTTCAGAACCCTTTGGTTCCCTCATAGGAAGCGGGAATTGTTGCGTTCCTCTGGGGAACTCAAAAAAAGTGCATATTGCAGATTTCACATAAATTTGGAAGACTTTCAGAAGGAGGCTAAACAAAAGTCCTTAATATATAAAGACAAATTATTGACATTTTTAGAGAAAGAAAATACCATAGTAAAATGGCTGGATTCAAGCCATTTATGGTTTTCTTTCTGACTAATCCCAGATTAGACTAGCTTAAAAAGACTGAATCTTGGTTGAGGCAAAGAAAAAAATCCTAACTTTAGTCACAGCAATTTCACTTCTCAGCTTTATTTGAAAAAAAAATGTGGACATGCGATCAGAGACACAGGTAAAAGATATTCATCAAACATTTAAGAGCGAAAGTAAAATTGGAAATAAAGTCCCAAAAAGAGAGAATAAGACAAATCATAATATACCCAAACAGTGAGTACATTACAGTCACTGAAAGTGATAATTACAAGAAATGTTAACAATATAAAAATATTTCCTATATAATATTAAGTAAAAACAGCAAGTACAGAAATGTACTTAGTATTATGGTTATTTTACTGAAAAATAAATAGTTAAATTAATAAACACCTTAACAACAGATTAAATATATATACATAAAAAATCAGAATAAAATTAATTTTAAAATGTAGTTGTTATTATTTCTCAAGAATGGATTATTTCTGGATGGTGGATTTGTATTTTTTTCTCTTTATAGTTCTTTATTTTCCAGTTATTTGGTAATAATAATTTCTTACATTTATTATCAGAAACAAAATGGTTTTAAAGAACAAAAATAAGGTAGAACATGAACGAATGAAAGAGTCATAGCATTATTCTTTCTTAGGCAAATGGAATGGATTTTATACCTACATGCATCTATTGACATTTCCCTAAAGTACATTATCATTTGTCTCTCCTCCTAAATCTGAATTTCCTACATTCTAAACATTTCATCTTTCTGGATGACTTCTTTAACTCAAGTCAAGAGAATTGGACTAAGTTATTAAGAATATAAAAATGAGTTTTTCACATCTCACTTCCTAAGCTCAGCTTTAAACACCTTTAGTGTGAGACACTTACAGGAGAAGTTCAGTACAGTAATGTGTCACTTAACAATAGAGAATCCTCTTGAGAACTTGTTGTTAGGTGTTGTTAGGTGACTTCATCACTGAGCAAACATCACAGAGTGTACTTACATAGACCTAGATGGTGTAGCCTATTACACACCTAGGCTATATGGTCTAGCCTACTGTTTCTGGCTACAAACCTGATCATTGCTGGACTGAATGCTGCAGCCACCTATAATACAATGGTAAGTATTAGTGTATACAACACATCTAAACATAGAAAAGATATGGTAAATATACAGTGTCATAATCTTACAAAGCCACCATAGTATATGCAGTTTGTTGTTTTCCCAAACGTTTTTATGTGGTGTATGACTATAGTTGCATTGACAAAAAAGGTCGACCTCAAGAAAGATATTAGGAGTGGAGGCCTGGCCCTGGGAGCCATCTGCTAGAGGTAGTGGTTGAGAACAAGAAGCCAGTAAGCTCAGCCACAAAAAGCCTTCCAGTCAAGAGGAGAAGGCAAAAGTCAAACTTTGAGAATTGCTAACCCTCAGAAAGAGGTGAGAAAGGAAAACAAAAAATCCAAGGAGACTGTGGAATTGAGAGAGTGCAAGGCAAAATGGGTGAGTGAGAAAGGTGTACTGGAGGCTGAAGAGGAGTTGTCAACAATGGCTTCACTGAGGAGGGAGATGTGATTAGATCAGTGGGAGAAAGCATCAAGCACAGTAAGTGGTATAAGCAGGAAATAAAGAGATGGAATTCTTTTTGAAGATGGAGACTTTGAAAATGGAAAAATGGATTGGAAATCAAATTGTGAAAGATGTCAAATTCCAGGTTAAAAAGATGAGATTTTATTCTCTAGGATGTGAGAGCTGGAGTGTTTAGTTATAGTGAGCCTGGATTTGATGTGAGAGAGAAAAAAGTCCTTAAATTCTACAGCTGCCTTTTATGTATTCAGAAAAATGGTTAAAGGTCTAAGAATAGAGCTTTACTAGAAGTAATATTCTACAGAGAAGATAATAAGAAATGCCATTCTGATATGGCAGGAGTGTGAAGGGAAGCACTCACATGAAGATATTGCCTGGATCTCTGCAAAGGAGAGGAGGAAGTGATGAAAATACAGATTTCAAGTCACTTTAGAGAGTAACCAAGAAGCACGGCAGTTCTTTCACTACTCTGACTCTTCCAAGATAGAACAAAGATATGATGTCCAGGGGGATCCACCTAGGGCAGCACGGCCTGGCTAACTGCCTGTGTGCAGGTGTCAGAATGGAGCCCTCATGCCACCAGGTGGAGTGCAGAGGTGTGGAGGGTCTGATGAATGCTGCAAAGCCCGAGTTAAGACCAGAGAGTGGGGACATAAAAACAGGAAGTCTGAGACAAGGATCACAGGCTTCAGCACATTGTCTATCTAGAATCACAAAATGTTGGGGCCACGTTGCAGCAAACCACAGTATGAGATGCTCAGAGACAGAAAAGAATATAGACATTGTGTATTCCTTAAGTCAGTATAGGCCCATAGGAGGACAAGAGACCCCCCTCTCCACTATCATAATGACAGGTGAGTTTCCACCCTGACCACGTTGCAATTTTGGGAAAGAAAAGGGAGAGATGAGACCCAGGCGAAAAAAATAGTATTGAAATGGAGTTCAGGAGGCTAAATATTTACATGGGAGTACAGTAAATTTTATCACCAAGGAGTTGAAATTCCCATTAATATTCCAATGGGGGAGGGGATGAACTGAGTGATGAGATCAGTAAGTAAAACTAGGCAACCTTCATGCTTAAATATTATGTATGTGAAATATCCTAACTGTCGTCATTTGCACATGGAAATGACTGGAAGCAAATAGAAAGATTTTGTGGAACCTACTTTGCCAACAAAACCCCAGGCCTGGCTGCACAGCTTGTGATATTCGAACCCCTAAATTCATCTCTAAGTCCCCAAGTTGCATCCATAAAAAGAGACCTTAGAAAGCTGAGGAACCCCAAGAAAAGACATCTTCTCCTCAGCCTACCTCAGAAGAGACAATAGAAGAAATAGACAACCAGAAACCTCCCTTCCTGCTCCACAACATACACACAGGGCAGAATTAGAAGTTAGGAAAAATAGAGGATCAAGGAGGAAACCTAGAGAGAAGAACGAGGAGTTGCCAGATTTGCTCTCTGATGTGTTCTGTTTTCGGCACCTGCCCCAATTCCTTTCACCAGGCCCAGCTGCTGTGCTGTTGGCTGCCAATGTCTCACAACTGTGCCCCTCTCCAGAGACTTGCTATCTGCCAGTTAGAGCCACCTGACTCAGAGATGTCTGTGCAGTTACACAAAACCCAGTGGCTGAGAGCTGACCAGCAGCTAACAGCACACCGATATTAGCAAAAAAGCCCAACCCTCTCGCTTCAAGGCAGTACAACTCCCTGGTGCCATTAATACTCCCAAACTCCATATGGGATGAACTCTAGTCCACAGAGAGTTAGTTTGTAGGTCACTAGACCATAAGGCACATCACCTGGAACACTGCCTTGCAATGAAGGTAAATCTCTTGTGTATTGGTATCAGGTAACTGAACTGTTGTAGCATGAATGATTTTGCGGTTGCCTACTCAATGTTCACTCTTCCTTTTTTTTTTTTTTTACAAACAGAAGCTTGATCTTGTTTGAAGTGGCAATTACACCATCTCTAGTTACATTCCCTACTCCACAGCAGCGAGGAGGCACTAAATGACCTAGTTCTGGACAGTCATATAGAAGCAGAAGTCACAGGACAAAGCTTCAGGGAAAACCTTAAACTGGAGGAGACACAAGTGGCATGAGCCTTTATCCCAGCTCTTTCCTGCTGCTGGAGGAAGAATAGCCATCTTACACCAAGGCGACTACTATGAAATGAAAGCTACATCCTAAGAATGTCATGAAAACTTTGTAGGGTCATGATATTGACCCTCACCTATTTAAGTCACTGTGCATCAGATTTCTTGTACATCAAATACAGTTTTAATGCATAAGATACTCAAAAAATGATCAAGAATATAGTAAGGTGATTTACAAAAGAAATGCAAATTTTCAATAATTAACACATTTTTAAAAGGTTTTATTTTGGGGTTAGAGATTGGAAATATTAAAAGTATGGAAAACTATAGAATATCAGAAATCTATAACAAAGCTGCTATTCATGCATTGTTAGGAAGACACACTGAAAGAACATTTCTGAAGAAAGATTTAGTAATGTATCTATTTGTGAAACCATGCTTTCCAGATTTCTGGTGCAAGAAGGCAGTCTAAATAAATGCATTTATATTTTCTCCAACACAAAACTTTCTAAAATTACTGTGAAAGTCATTATTTACAAAATAATTGACTAGGCAAAATATCTAAAAGAATGCACAGATAAGCTATTAGAATCAATAAGGTACTACTGATAAAAGCCAAAAACTAAAAGAAATGTACATTAACAGTAAAATAGGCAATTAAATTATGGCATTTTCTTTTTTTTTTTGAGACGGAGTCTCGCTCTGCCGCCCAGGCTGGAGTGCAGTGGCTGGATCTCAGCTCACTGCAAGCTCCGCCTCCTGGGTTCACGCCATTCTCCTGCCTCAGCCTCCCGAGTAGCTGGGACTACAGGCGCCCGCCAGGTCGCCCGGCTAGTTTTTTGTATTTTTAGTAGAGACGGGGTTTCACCATGTTAGCCAGGATGGTCTCCATCTCCTGACCTCGTGATCCGCCCGTCTCGGCCTCCCAAAGTGCTGGGATTACAGGCTTGAGCCACCGCGCCCGGCCGGGCATTTTCATACAGTGTAATTATATAACAAGGAGAATAAATCAACAAATGCTACATTATTGACTCTCACAGACATAATGTGCAGCAAAAGGAGCCGGACATAGAGTACATACTGATTCCATTAAAATTAATCCAAAAGCAAGCAAGACTAATCTACAATGTTTGAAGTGAGGAGCGTGAGGAGGAGTTCCACAGGAGACACTAGGATTGCAGTCTTTTGCAGCGCTGGTTGTGTTCTTCATCTTCATCTAGGTATTGGTTACATGGATGTGTTCATATCATGAAAATTTTGTGACTTAACAGATCTTTGGACATTTCTGTAACCATGCTATGCTTTCCTAAAACACTTACTTTAAAACACATGATAGCAAAGGGATATTCAATAAGTGGAACATAAAACCACCACACAATGAATGGGGGTCATCAGAAGCTTATAGAATTCAACAAAATTTCTGAAGAAAGAAGTCAAGCTGCATGAAGAAGCCACACATTGGCACTCCAGTTGACAGCTCCAGCTGATCTGCCAGCCAACAGCCAGCACCCAATTGCTACCTTATGAATGAGTCATCTTTTTACCATCCAGCTCAGCTGAACCTTCACAGGACTACAGTTCCAGCTGAAATCTGACAGCAACCACATTAGAATCCTCAGGTGAGAATTGCCTAACTAGTCTTTCCAAAATTCATGATTTACAAAATGATGAGCAAAACTGAAAGGTTACTTTAAGGGACTAAGCTTTGGGATAATTTGTTACATAATTATAGTAACTGGAAAAGAAGAGCATCCAAGGTCCTATTATGAGGAGTCTCACTAAAAGAGAAGAAAGAAAACAGAAGATGAAGATATTTTTAAAATAAGAACAATAATATGAGAGAATTTCCCAGTGCTCAAGTAAAACAATACTTGTTAAATAGAAGGGTTCACTGAGTGCTAAACAGGGTAAATGAAAACAGATACTGTCTTAGAAGCACAGTTGTGAAACTTCAGAACATCAATATTTCCACCCCTGTCTCAATCAGCTATGTGAGGGATCGGAGGGCAGGGGATAGTCAGGCTGTTACCACCACCACCCTCTACCATGCAAGAACTGGTTATTTTAAAAAATATATTCTATGGTATAGATACATACACTCACATATCGGATTAATATACATTTTTAAAATATTGTGATTTAGCTCCATATTTCTTGACATAGAAATGCGTCACAAAATATTATTGAGAAATAAAACCAGATTACAGAAAAACCTGTGAACTAGTTGTTGGAGAGTTTGTGAAAGAAAAATCAACATTGGCTAGGTAAGTTGATAAAATATGGAGCCAGTAGGCTTAGAGATGGAACATTTAGGTATGCAACAACTTTCTAGACTAGAAATGGCGATAAAGCACAGTGAAGGAGAACTGACCCAGGAGGCAAGAAACCTTGGATTTAATGTGATTTTTCCATTAGTTATTTGTGTTTGAGCAAGACAGAATAACTTCTCAGATATGTAAATCCCTCATTAGTAAAACAACAGGGCTGCCTAAATAAGCCCTCATGAATTAAATTCTATGATTCCATGATTGAAAAAGTCACAGGGCTTTTCCCAACATTGTCTGTATCAAGGAGCTTCATGGGGGATAGGAATACTTTAATCCATAGAGCCCATGGCACCTTCCAGCTAGCACGTCCTTGAAACATTGTTACTGCTATCTCTACCTACCTGAGATAGAGTGAAAAACTAAAGTAATTAGTTGGGTAAACGAAGTCACTCCCCTATAACTCCTTGTTAGAGATATACATTAGTTGGCTTAATTTTTCATTCTATTCAGTCATACACTGACAATTCTAAAATTATTTTTGTAACACGTGAATGCAAATTATCTTTGTAACTTATCACTACCTTGAGTCAGAGATTAAATTGTTAATAATGCAAAAAATCTTCTGTTATTTATTCTATCCTTCTCTTAATAATGTTTTAATAATATTGTAATTTAAGTGAAATTAAGAAAAATAGACCAGAAGTTAAATGCTAAAACAAGTGATTACAGATTAGTGTTATAATTTAAAATACAGCACATGGTTTAAAGTTTTAAACTGTATCAGGATGAGTATTGACCTCCAACCCTTATCTTCTTAATCAATTACTTCAGAAGCTCTTCTAACCAACTACTATTTAATTAATTCTTATTCTTAAGTAACACTTTCCATTTCTTATGTAAAATTTAAATACAGATGCTCACTGCACACTGAACTCTCTCCAGTCCTAAACTACCCTCCTGAATGCCTGAACACTTCCTCTTGCAGTTGAGTTGTGTGCTTATTAAGAGTTTAATATTCAATTTCCAACTATTTTATGTCTGTTATATTTGCATTATGATCGCATTATTCAAGGAAATGTTACATAAACACATGAAATATGAGTAGAAAAATAAAGATGATAGTCTAGAAAAACCCCGCTCTCAGATTGTGCTTAATTTTCAATGAAAACATAACTGGATGCTATGGAGTGAATATTTGTGTCCTCCCAAAATTCTTATGTTAAAATCCTAACCCCTAAGGCGATGGGCGTAAGGAGATGAGGCCTTTGGGAAGTGATTGTGTCATAAGGATGCAGCCCTCATGAATGGAATTAACGCCTTTTTTTTTTTTTTTTTTTGAGACGGAGTCTCGCTCTGTCACCCAAACTGGAGTGCAGTGGCCGGATCTCAGCTCACTGCAAGCTCCGCCTTTCGGGTTCACACCATTCTCCTGCCTCAGCCTCCCAAGTAGCTGCGACTACAGGCGCCGGCCACCTCGCCCGGCTAGTTTTTTGTATTTTTTAGTAGAGACGGGGTTTCACCGTGTTAGCCAGGATGGTCTCCATCTCCTGACCTTGTGATCCGCCAGTCTCTGCCTCCCAAAGTGCTGGGATTACAGGCTTGAGCCACCGCGCCCGGCCAACGCCTTTTTAAAAGAAGCATGAGAGAGCTCCCCAGTCCCTGCCACCATGTGAGAAAAGCTGCAAGAAGATGGTGTGTTCCGGGAAGCAAGACTTCACCAGGTGCTAAATCTGACAGCAGCTTGATCTGGGACTTCTCAGCCTCCAGAACTGTGAGAAATAAATTTCTATTGTTTATTAGACACATTGTTTATCAGATACCTAGTGTATGGTATTTTGTTATGGGGGTCCAAAAGGACCAAGACACTGAATATTAGATAATAAACTATGGATTAATTTATTCAACAAAAATAACACAGAACTGTAACCACGAAATCCACATTCATAGAAAATGCCTACCAAAATGCAGAAAAATAAATTTACTCTTCTAGTTTTAATTTAGAGCCAAAGGTTTTATTTTCATGTGTTCATCAGTCAGGATGTCTAAGTTATGCTGCAGTAACAAACAATCCCCAAATTTCAGTCATCTAAAACGGCAGCAGTTTAACAGACATACTATATCTCTATTGCAGTGCTTGGAAGAAGGAGACTTTAAGTATCTGTGACTATCTCTGATGAACAACTGCACTGAATTTAGCCAACTGCAAAGTTGAAGGAAATACAGACTATACAAGACTGTTCTCACCTCTGATACCAATTGCAAATTTGGGGTGTGTGTGTGTGTGTGTGTGTGTGTGTGTAGGGGAATGGTTTTCAAAACCACCCTCAGGTTTAATAACTTACTAGAAGGACTCAAAGAACTTACTGCAAGCTGTCATACTCATGGTCATGACATACAACAGAGAAAGAGTAACAGTCAAAATCAGTCAACGGAAGAAGATACTGGAAAGAGTCTAGAAAAGGTACTGAAACCTTTTCTAGGTTCCTTATCCCTTCGCAGGAATTGTGACAGGGGTGCGTCTCACCTGTTTGATGGCCCCTCTGCTCAAACCGCTTGAGGGAGCGGGAGCATGCAGACAGGCAGGTGCAGGAGCCCGCCAAGCACTTTGAGCTCCAGCTCCATGGTAGTGTCTGGGGATGGGTGCCTGCAACCCCAGTATTACAGAGTTCTTTCAGCTTTGCTGTCCGCAGACGGCTTGAGTATTAATCAGCTCACCCTCTGCCTTTTCACAAGGGCAGAGGGCCACTGTGACAGCTTCCTGTATCCCAAGCTCTTGTCCATCGTCCGGGGAAAATCAGGTCACACACGGACTCGAAGGATGAATGCAAGGTTTTACTGAGTGGTGTAGGTGGCTTTCAGCAGGATGGATGGGGAGCCAAAAGAGGTGGATGGAGTGGGAAGGTGATCCTCCCCTGGAGTCTGGCTGCCCAGGGGCTGGACGCCTCTCTGTCTTCCCCCAGCCAACTCCTCCTGGCATTGAGATTTTCCTCCTCTCTCCCTTTCTCTGCCATCTGTCTCCATTCTGCTGGCTTGCTGGTCTACTCTGGAGCTTGGGGTTTGGGATTTAAGGGGGCCTTGAAGGCCAAAAGGCAACTTTTTTGCTGCAAAAACAGGAATGCCTGTTCTCATTTAGGGCCGCGGGTATGCAGGCTTGAGGTTGGGGCCTTTGCCTGGGAACCATTCTTTTCTACCCAGTACTTCCCTGTCTCCTGTCTGTATCAGTACCAAACAAAGAGATTCTGTTGTCCTCTCTTTGTGGAATCACAGATACGTGACCTTCCCAGCATCGATGTGAAACAATTCAGAGTACTGGCAACCAGGGAAGCTCACCCAAGCTTGTGGTGTTCAGTGGTTTTACTGGACTTGATCACATACTATTCACGTGGCTGTCCTTTAGTCTCCAGTCCCTCCCAGAAGTTCAGGCTAATTCCTTTATTCTTCAGTCCCTTCCCCAAGCGAAGACATTCCTGTCAGCCATGATATTTCCAGGGACTAGAGATCGTCTCTCAGTAGCTGAAGGCTCTCCTTGAGTTACCTTAATTCTTCACTGCACACCACCATATCACTATTTCACATTTTACTTACTGACTTTTTGGTTAATTGACCAAATACATGACCCAATTTCTTTGGATAACAGCACTCTTGCAAAAATTAATTTATCCCAATTAACCTTTTAGTATCAGTTGGATACTAATTGTCTCAGTTATATATTGCCCACATGGGGTGGGTCGTTTGATAAGCAGAGTAATCTCTGCACAGGGGGGAAACTTTTCTAAGTAGCACTCAATCTGGTAATTGTCTCTTAATACTAAAAGTCATGATTATCTTTGTTGCAACGTGTACTCTTAACTTCCATCCAGAGAGCACATTTCAGAAAAAGTTTAGTCATTCCTCAGTAAGAGGCATTTCAAAGATAACGTGTTAAAAGAACAGGACTCTTTCAAATTGAGCATGGCATGAATCTGTGAAGAAGCATATTAGAGCACATAAAAATTATGGTTGATGAAAACTTAGCATTCAAAATATGAGCAATTACAGATTTAAAAAACTGATATCTCTCCACAGTTCAAATAAAAGTGTAGATAAGAGTATAGTCAGATTGCCCACTTGCTGATGCACATATACCTGTCATTTCTGTAGGAGTTCATAGGAATTAAAATTGAGGCATTTTGAGAATGCTTTAAAAATAATGTGAGACAAGAATATAGATTTTGAAAGAGATGTATATTTAGAGAAGCAGAAAGGAGGGGAAAAGACATTCCAGACTAGAAAAGATTTATGACCCAATACAATAAGGCCTTGTGAGAAATCTGTTTGGGTAAAAGAAAGAATCCTGGCTGGGGATGGAGGGAGAAAGAGCAGTTAGGGGTGGATAGAATTACACAGGAATCCAGTTGTTAAAGGCTGCATAAAATCCAGATTTTATCTGTAAACTAAAGGAAATCCTGAAATTCTTGGCAGATTAGGTGGTGTGTGCAAAGAAGTATTTTTAAAATATTTATACTGCAGTCTAAGAAATAGGTTTCAAACGAAAAAAGATCCAAGTTGGAAGATTCCAGGCCCTCCTCTTGAAAATGTTAATAGCTTCCACACTCCATATTGTGTCTTGCATAGACACCTGTAGCATATTTGAATTTGAAAGACATAAAGCTCTGGAATTGACAAATGTAAATTCATTTTCCTTCCCCAGCAATTTCCGTTATAAGACTGCATTACAGTACTAGAATAATATTTAATTTCAATTAGTGTTCACTCAGTCATTTCAGGTGTAAAACTCTCAAAATACATATTCTCCTGCTCCCTTCATTCCCACAAAGTTAAATCCATGTTCCAAGGCAGCGAGATCTACCAGCATGTCATGGCTGGGAGGAGAGAAGGCACGTGTTTCACTCTGTCCCAGTATCAGCTGTGGTCCTTATAAGAGGTTATCTTTGCTCAGTGACATCTCTCCCTGATGTTCTGACCTCTTTGCGGATGGAGTCTTGTTCCTATGGTCCATATCCCCCATTTACAGGTGGCCACACCCCACCAATACCATGGTGCATGTTCCAGTCTGAAGAACTTTCTCAGCCACTTTTATGTTCTTCTTAGAGCAACTGGAAACTTCTGTATACTTCCCCATGCGACTTTGAGGCGAAGGTGATCTATTTTGAGGGGTGTAGGGATGGGAATGACAAGTGTTGTCTCAACATCCCCAGTCTGAATTATTCATCCTGCTCTACAAAGCTGTTGTGTAAATTTCTGGCTACACCCTAACAGGTGAAATATAGGTTTACTCTATCTTCAGATACCACCAAACCCATTGAGGGTTTTTGTCTCCATTCTTCTCACCCAGAGTTAACTCCTTCTGGCTGTTTTCTTTATTGTTTTTCCACAACCATCAAAAACTCTCCTCTATAATTGGAAAATTATTCAGTCATCTTAACTCTCTCTTTGTCTCTCTTTCCCTGTCTCTCTCTCTCTTTACATACACACACACACACACACAGACACACACACACACACAAACATACATATATAAACACATATATATAATATGCATGTAATATAGATATATAAATTTTTACAGACAAGATGTCACTCTGTTGCCCAGGCTGGGGTGCAGTAGCGCAGTCATAACTCAGTGTAATCTCGAACTTCTGGGCTCAAGCAATCCTCCCGCCTCAGTTTCCCAAGTAGCTAGTACAACAGGTGCACGCCACCAAGCCCAGCAAGTTTTTTAAATGTTTGTAGAGACGGGTCTTGCTATGTTGCCCAGGCTTGTCTCAAACTCCTGGCTTCAAGCAATCCTCCCACTGTGGCCTCCCAAAGCTCGGGGATTATAGGTGTGAGACACTGCATCTGGCCCTCTAACTATATTTGTGATGGTATACACTTTACTTTCTGAGGACTTCAGACCTCCAAACATCTTTCTTTATTGGTGAGACTCTTGCAATTGATAGTTTGATAGTGGAGTAGGATGGTTAATAAGTAAATTCTGTAATTATACTTCCAAGGGTTGAAACTTGGCCCCATCACTTACTATAAGTATGAATTAATGCAAAGTTCTTTACCTTGTCATTATAAATGCAAATTATTATTTAGTATTATTATTACCAAAATTCACTGGATTTTTCTGAAGATTAATTTGTATATAAAAGTTTCAAACCAGCACATGATACATAACATGTACTCAAAAAAATTGAAGTGCCTTAGGTTTTTTGTTTTATTCTTTATTATTTTTATTTTTGTTTTTGAGACAGGGTCTCACTCCTGTTACTCAGGCTGGAGTGCAGAAGCATAATCTCAGCTCACTGTAGCCTCAACCACTTGGGCTCTTCCTGTCTGTCTCCCAAGTAGTTGAGACTGCAGGCGTGTGCCACCATGCCAGCTGATTTTTTTTTTTTTTTTTGTATGTGTGTATTTTTTGTAGAGACAAGGTTTTGCCACATTGCCTAAGCTGGCTGCAAACTCCTGGGCTCAAGCTATTCACCTGCCTCAGCTTCCAAGTGTGCTGGGACTATAGGAATGAGCCGCCAAGCCCAGTCACTATCTTGTCTTTTAAAGACTGTTGTGTCAATTGAAAGTTTTAAAAAATCTCTAGTTCAGAGTTTCTTAACCTTAGCATGACTGTAATTTTGAGTCAGAAAAGTGCTTGTTGTGGAAAGTTGCTCTGCACATTGTAGGCTGTTTAGCAGCATCCTTGGCCTCTACCCTCTAGATGCCAACAGCAAACCCACCCAGGTGTGACAAGCAAAAATACCTCTAGACCTTGCGAAACATGCCCTTGGAAGGTTGAAACTACCCCCATTAGAACTACCGCCCTAGATGGAAGTCAAAAACTAAGAATTTGAATCTCTGACTTTTTTTCTGCTTTCAGCCTTTCTTTTGTGATAAATTTCAGACTTGCAGTCTAATTTCAGCAGATGGCCTGAAGGGTATTGCAGAATTATAGAAAGAAAATCAGTTAATTTATCAATATTATGCCACTTCATTCAGTAAATTTTTAATTATAATCCTACTGGAAAGCAGTAAATAAACATGATGACACCTTAAATTCTCCCAGTTTTGCTTATTTTTGCTTAACTGAACATGAAATTGTAATATTTCTGTCACAGTGGGCATTTCTAAAATGAATAAGAGTAGTGTTGTTCAAAATACAATATTATAAAGCATTGACCCACTTTTTAAATTCAACTCATTGTAATGACCACCAAAATTAATTAAAAATGTCATCTATGTGCATATTAAACAGCCCATCCACATTTCATGGCTGAACAACAACCCTGCTTAATAATACAATTTGTACTGCAATAAAAATAAAATCAGTTTCTGAATCTTACTGGTGGTTTACAATTTAATTTACCAGTAATGTTTTTCTTAATGTAATATGAGCCTCTTCATTCATTGCTTGAAGTGTTTTGAATGCAAGTTTCATTCAGTTGTTATTTTCATTGTATGGCTTACTGAGGTTTGAAATCTGATCTTTTTTTCAAAAGAAGAATGTCACATAATGATTTATGTTAATATGGCTTTTTAATCCAGCCTTTAATAATTTTCTCTTTTTTTTCCTCTGAAGATTTTCATTTTTTTAGCTCATTGTCATCATCTAAGGCATGTGGTATCCCTAAATTGATAGAGAGGTTCAAAAGTTAAAGTTAAGAAGGAGAAAAGGAAGGAAGAATGACTTGAACTGTGTGAACTTGGTCAAATCCTTACACTCTCTCTGTTTCAGTTTTCTCATCTAAAAATAGAGAAAACACACTTTGGGAGGCCGAGACGAGTAGATCACGAGGTCAGGATATCAAGACCATCCTGGTTTACACAGTGAAACCCCGTCTCTACTAAAAATGCAAAAAGTCAGCCTGGTGTGGTGACTGGCACCTATAGTCCCAGATATTTAGACTATATCTCCTGAGGCAGGAGAATGGCGTGAACCTGGGAGGGGGAGCTTGCAGTGAGCCGAGGTCACACCACTGCACTCTAGCCTGGGAGACAGAGCAAGGCTGAGATTCCATACATATTTCTGTGTTAATAAAAATAATAAAACTCAATTTTATCTTATAATAACTTAGAATTGAACTTTTTTAAATTCAACACAATAAGTAAGATATTCATTGATATTTATTTATTTAACAACAGGCCTTGTGAGACACCCCTCAGAAGATACAAATACAAGATATAATCTTAACTTTTAATAGCCTTAAAATCCAGCAAGGCAAGATAAGGTAAGCACTCAGTGATTAGTGTGCTATAAGATGGCGTGTTAACCATTTCTTAGGAGTTTGTTGGTAGAAGAAATGTTTCAACTGCATAAGGATCAGAAAAGGCTTTATGAAGGAGTTAGCATTTGTTTTGTGCATGCATGGAAAGGTAGGATTTGGGAGACAGGAATAGAAGAAGGTTGTGCCACATGGAGGGAGCTTCCTAGATGGTTCAATCATAAAAGAAAAAAGAATTGAGCAGAGGATTGGCTCAGGATGAGAGATTTCCTAAATGGAGCTTAGATGTAGGTTTTTGAGGTACCTGGCATTGAAACTACAGAATAAGATTCGTGAGACACAGAAGAATAAAAGCAGTGACTTATGACCGGGGTGATAATAGAAAATGTACTATACTACTATTCAAGTAAGGGAGAGCAAGGCCTGGCTAAGAAGACTTGTTAAAAAATGATGTTGTTTAGTAGTGTGACTTCAGCTTATCCTTGGTAGTTGACCATTGGGTAGTCTAACCTGGTCTTAAGAAAGTGGATATTCTACTTTCTCTGGAGTAGTTCTTTGGCCTCCTTGGTCCAGATTTCTCTCAAATCTCTGAGAATACAGAATTGCTTTCAAACGGTTAATAAACTTTTGACAGGATGAAGTAAAAGCAAAAATCTACTGACATGCTAGGTACAATCTCTCCCATGAAATCCCTGTTGAGGTTCCTATATGGGGTGTGCATCCAGAGCCATAAATAAAAACAACCTGAGCAAAAGGCGGAAGGAAAACTTCCAACAAGCTCAGGAAACAGCATGTGGTTCTATGTGTCTGAGGACAGAGTAATGCAGGTTGAAGTTTAACTAGAGAAGAATTTTAATATAAGACAAAATTTTCAAATTTGATTTGGTGGATTTGGTGGTAACAATTAGAGTTCGCTTTTTTTAAGTTTGTTTTGCTTTGGTAAATGAGTGGTATTATCAGCACTGTTCATTTTCAAGAACTGATCTATTCACCCAAGAAACTATAAATAATCTAAAAAAGGTAATATTATTAAGTAAATAAATATTTATAGAGGAATCCATAATAATCATCATTAACATTTTTAAGATAGTCACAATAATAATAAACACTTTTGAGTGCTTACTATAAGCCAAGAGCTTTATTATGGCCTTCTTATTTATTATCTCAATCAATATTTACAAGGAGTATGTGAGTAGGTGTTGTTAACCCCATTTTCTTTGTTGGAAAAATGAAACTCACAGGTCAAATAGTTTATTCCAAATCAGACAGACACAGGAAGTCAAACTCGATGGGCCATCAGTAGCCTTAAACTTATTAAAATCTGTGAATTATAACCAAGGAATAGACACTTTGCCCTTAGGAAGTTTTCATATTTCTGCATGACCAGTCCTCAGAAAAACTGTATAATTCCCCAACCTTAAAGGTTTCTTTTAGAGTTGATAAATTATTTCTTTGTTAAGTTTGGTATAGTTTATAAGTTATTTATTGTCTAATAACCGTAGAATAAATGAATGATCTTGTGAGTTCAAAGTTCTCAAGGATGGTATTCAAAGTCAATGGCTGAACAATAGCATATGTAAGATTCAAAGGATTGTATTTCTCATAAAAATAGAGATCAAGATCAAGTAAACATATATATTCTACATTGTGTATATGTATATGCACACAAGTCATGAGTTATTTCAGGTTGATCTAAAATTGTCAAAGAAGTACCTTTTTGGTTACCTTTGTTTTAAGAAAGTTACTAGTTAAAAAGAGAAGAGCCTGAGGTAAGGGCTTTAGATCAGTATTGAGATCCAATTTCCTGTACTTACTATCTGTGTAACATTGAACAATTCATTTAACCTCTCTGAATCTTCTACTTCTTCACCTTAAAATGGTATTAGTAGCCAGGCTCAGGCTCATGCCTATAATCCCGGCACCTTGGGAGGCCAAGGCAGGCGGATCACCTGAAGTTGGGAGTTTGAGACCAGCCTGACCAACATAGAGAAACCGCATCTCTACTAAAAATACAAAATTAGCCAAACGTGGTGGTGCATGCCTGTAACCCCAGCTACTCAGAAGGCTGGGGCAGGAGAATTTCTTGAACCCAGGAGGCAGAGGTTGAGGTGAGCCAAGATTGTGCCACTGGACTCCAGCCTGGGCAACAAGAGCGAAACTCTGTCAAAAAAAAAAAAGAATAAAATGACATTAGTGATACTTAAAGTATAGGAATATTGTTAGGATCAAAAGAAATAATGTTTGAAAAGTGGCTGTCATACAATAAATGATCCCTATTTATATGTATGTTAAACACACTCTGAGACTGAAAATTCCAGTTCCATTCACTAAGAAGTATACCCAAAGTGTTGGACACAGAATAATTCAAAAACAAGTTGTGAGCCGAGCAAAGAAGAGACATCCAGTTGCAAATAGCCAAATATAAATAGGTTGTAACTAACAATCTTCAAACTATCATTCCTATTCTAAATAATTTTTCTACCTTAAAAAATTAAAAATAACCAAAACCAGAAAAAGAAGCAAAAAAAAAAAAAGAAAAAGAAATCTATAGACCAATATTCTTGATGAACATAGATGCAAAAATCCTCAAGAAAATACTAGCAAACCAAACCCAACAGTACATAAGAAAAAAAAAAAAAAAAATCCCAGGATGATCAAGTGGGTTTTATGTTGGGGATTCAAGGATGGTTCTGCATATGCAAATCAATAAATCTAATATATCATATAAACAGAATTAAGGACAAAACCCATATGATAATCACAAAAGATGAAAAATCATTTGATAAAACTTAGCATCTCTTGTTGGGGTCCGCGTGTTTCCTAAACAAAGGAATGAACACACAAGACAAGACAAACATGGCGGCCGCCTCGAATGGTGCGCTCTGCTTTATTTTATACAGTCATTTGTGGAATGTTGCCAAGTCACAAGACATTGTTGTTTTTCTGACCTTTCCCTGACTTTCTGGATTGTCAAGATGTTTACACATAAAAAAGCCCCCAGGGTCTGCTGTTAGCAGCTGGCTCCTTTGTCCTCCCTGTTTGCAGGGAAGGAACGCCCTGTTTCATTTGCAAGAGCAGGACTTATCGGGAACACCCTGCTTCGTTTGCAAGAGCAGGACTTGTCGGGAATGTCTCGTTTGCGAGCACGTAGTCCTCTACAATCTCTTCATAATAAAAATCCTCAACCAACTAAGCATAGAAGGAACATATCTCAAAATAAAGGCCATATATGACAAACACACAGCCAACATCATACTAAATGGGGAAAAGTTGAAAGCATTCCCTCTAACAATTAGAACAAGACTAGGATGCCTACTTTAATCACTCCTATTTAATAATGTATTATTGAAAGTCTTATACAGCCAATCAGGCAAAAGAAAGAAATAAAATGTACCCAAACTGGAAAAGAGGAAGTCAAAATATTCCTTTTCACTGGTTATATGCTCCTATTTCTTGAGAAATCTAAGGACTCCCAACAAAAACTCTTAGATTTGATAAATAAATTCAGTAAAGTTTCAGGTTAAAAATTAGCACTATACATCAATAATGATGAAGCTGAAAAACAAATAGAGATGACAATCCCATTTACAATAGCTACAAAATAAAAAATAAAAACCTAGGAATATATTTAAACAAAGAAGTAAAAGATCTCTACAAGGAAAACTATAAAACATTCATGAAAGACATTGTACATAATACAAAGAAATGGAAAAATATCCATGCTCATGGACTGAAATAACTCATATCTTGAAAATGACCATAATGCCCAAAGCAGTCTACAGACTCAACGCAATCCCTGTGAAAACACCAACATCATTCTTCACAGAATTAGTAAAACAATCTTAAAATCTGTATGGAACCTAAAAAGAGCCTGAATAGCAAAAGCAAAGCAGAGCAAACAGAACAAAGCAGGGGGCATCATATTACCTGATTTCAAATTATACAGCAAGGCTACAGTAATCCAAACACCACGGTACTAGTATAAAAATAGTCACATAGATCAATGGAGCAGAAAAGAGAATGCAAAAATAAAGCCACATATTTACAGCCAACTAATTCTTGAAAAAACTGACAAGAACATACACTGGAGAAAGAATACCCTTTTCAATAAATAGTGCTTGGAAAATTGGATTACCATGTGCAGAGGAATGAAACTAGACCCCTATCTCTTACCATATACAAAAATCAACTCAAGACAGATCAAAGACTTAAATGTAAGCTGTGAAACTATGAAAACACTAGGAAAAGGCCTTTGACAAAATTCAATAGCGCGTCATACTAAAAACTCTCAATAGACTAGGTATTGATGGAACGTATCTCAAAATGATAAGAACTATTTTTGACAAACCCACAGTAAATATCATAGTGAACGGGAAAAACTGGAAGCATTCCCTTTGAAAACTGTCACAACAAAGGGATTCCCTCTCTCACCACTCCTACTCAGCATAGTGTTGGAAATTCTGTCCAGGGCAATCAGTCAAGAGAAATAAATAAAGGGTATTCAATTAGGAAAAGAGGAAGTCAAATTGTCCCTGTTTACAGATGACATGACTATATATTTAGAAAACCCCATTATCTCAGCCCAAAATTTCCTTAAGTGATAAGCAACTTCAGCAAAGTCTCAGGATACAAAATCAATATGCAAAAATCACAAGCATTGTTATACACCAGTAACAGACAAACAGAGAGCCAAATCATGAGTGAACTCCCACTCACAATTGCTACAAAGAGAATAAAATACCTAGGAATCCAACTTACAAGGGATGTGAAGGACCTCTTCAAGGAGAGCTACAAACCACTGCTTAACAAAATAAAAGAGTACACAAACAAATGGAAGCATATTGCATGCTCATGGATAAGAAGAATCAATATCATGAAAATGGCCATACTGCCCAAGGTAATTAATAGAGTTAATGCCACCCCCATCAAGTTACCAATAACTTTCTTCACAGAATTGGAAAAAACTACTTTAAAGGTCATATGGAACCAAAAAAGAGCCCGCATTGCAAAGATAATCCTAAGCAAAAAGAACAAAGCTGGAGGCATCACGCTACCTGACTTCACACTATACTACAAGGCTACAGTAACCAAAACAGCATGGTACTGGTACCAAAACAGAGCTATAGACCAATGGAACAGAACAGAGGCCTCAGAAATAACACCACACATCTACAGCCATCTGATCTTTGACAAACCTGACAAAAGCAAGAAATGGGGAAAGGATTCCCTATTTAATAAATGGTGCTGGAAAAACTAGCCACATGTAGAAAGCTGAAACTGGATCCCTTCCTTACACCTACACAAAAATTAACTCAAGATGGATTAAAGACTTAAATGTTAGGCCTAAAACCATAAAAACTCTAGAAGAAAATCTAGGCAATACCATTCAGGACAGAGGCATGGGCAAGAACTTTAAGACTAAAACACCAAAAATGGCAACAAAAGCTAAAGTAGACAAACGGGATCTAATTAAACTAAAGAGTTTCTGCATAGAAATACAAACTACCATCAGAGTGAACAGGCAACCTACAGAATGGGAGAAAATTTTTACAATCTACCCATCTGACAAAGGGCCAATATCAAGAATCTACAAAAAACTTAAACAAATTTACAGGAAAAAACAAACAACCCCATCAAAAAGTGGGCAAAGGATATGAACAGACACTTCTCAAAAGACAACATTTACACAGCCAAGAGACACATGAAAAAAATGCTCATCATCACTGGTCATCAGAGAAATGCAAATCAAAACCACTGAGATACAATTTCACACCAGTTATGATGGCGATCATTAAAAAGTCAGGAAACAACAGATACTGGAGAGGATGTGGAGAAATAGAAACGCTTTTACACCATTGGTGGGAGTGTAAACCAGTTCAACCATTGTGGAAGACAGTGTGGTGAATCCTTAGGGATCAAAAACTAGAAATACCATTTGACCCAGCCATCTCATTACTGGGTTTATACACAAAGGATTACAAATCATGCTGCTATGAAGACACATGCACACGTATGTTTACTGCATCACTATTCACAATAGCAAAGACTTGGAACCAACCCAAATGTCCATCAATGATAGACTGGATTGAGAAAATGTGGCACATATACACCATGAAATACTACACAGCCATAAAAAAAGGATGAGTTCATGTCCTTTGCAGGGACATGGATGAAGCTAGAAACCATCTTTCTCAGCAAACTGTCACAAGGACAGAAAACCAAGCACCACATGTTCTCACTCATACATGGCAATTGAACAATGAGAACACTTGGATGCGGGGTGGGGAACATCACACCCCGGGGCCTGTTGTGGGGTGGGAGTTAGGGGGAGGGATAGCATTAGGAGAAATACCTAATGTAAATGATGAGTTAATAGGTACAGCAAACCAACATGGCACATGTATACCTATGTAACAAACCTGCATGTTGTGCACATGTACCCTAGAACTTAAAGTGTTAAAAAAAAAAATTAGGAAAAATCTAGGGAAACTCTTGAGTATTTGTCTAGGCAAATAATTCATGACTAAGATCTCAAAAGCACAGGTGACAGAAACAAAAATAGACAAATGGGACTTAATTAAACAAAAGAAGTGATCAACAGAGTGAACAAACAACCAGCAGAATGGTGGAAAATATTTGCAAATTATTCATTTGACAGGGAACTAATATCCAACATAAACAAGAAACTCAAACAACGCAACCACAAAAACAACAATTAATTCCACTAAAAAGTGTGCAAAGGACATGAATAGACATTTTTCCAAAGATCACATACAAATAGTCAAAAAGTATATGAAAAGATGCTCAACATTACTAATCACCAGGAAAGTACAAGTCAAAACCACAATGAAGTAGCATTTTACACCAGTCAGAATGGCTATTAATTATTTTATTTTATTTATTTATTTTTATTTTTTACTTTATTTATTTATTTATTTACAGACAGAGTATCACTTTGTCGCCCAGGTTGGAGTGCAGTGGCATGATCTCAGCTGCAAACTCCTCCTCCTGGGTTCACGCCATTCTCCTGCCTCAGCCTCCCGAGTAGCTGGGACTACAGGCATGTACCACCATGCCCAGCTAATTTTTGTATTTTTAGTAGAGATGGAATTTCACCATGTTGGCCAGGATGGTCTCAATCTCTTGACCTCATAATCCACCCACCTCGGCCTCCCAAAGTGCTGGAATTACAGGCATAAGCCATCACGCCCGACCAGAAGGCATTATCTTAAGTGAAACAACTCAGACACAGATAAACAAATATTACATGTTCTTACTTATAAGTGGAAGCTAAACAATGTGTACACATGGACATAGAGTGGGGAATGATAGACAATTGACACTTGGAAGGGTGGGAAGATGGAAAGAGAGTGGATTTTGAGAAATGACTTAGTGAGTGCAATGTGCATTATTTGAGCAATGGATATCTGAAAAACTCTGATTTCACCACTGGCTAAGCTATCCATATAACAAAATTACTCATAGACCCCACAAAAAAGTATATAAAATAACTAATTTAAAAACTTGAAATTAAAACTAAACCTTGAATCTGATTTTCTTGTGCTATTAGAGACGATATCATGAGTTTCTTCATGATATTCTGGAAATGAAACACAGTTGTAAAAGTAACACTTGTTTAGTCTTTCTATGGCCCTTCCACACCACCCCTGCCCTCTACTGCCATGTCTGAGTGTGAAGCAACAGCTAGCTCTTTTCTCAGGGACTACTGTTTTCAACCAATTACCCACACTGACTCTACTAGTTTCCTATTGGTACTGGTGAAAAATCATCACAAACTTTTCAGTGGCTTAAAATGTCAAATTTATGATCTTACTGTTTTGAAGGTCAGAAGTCTTAAATGGGTTTCATCAAGCCAAAATCAAGGTGTCGGCAGGGCTGCATTAATTCTGCAGGGTCTAGGGTAAAGCCTGTTCTCTCGTCTTTCTCAGCTTCTAGAGGCCATCTGTGTTCTTTGGCTCATGGCTCTTCGTCTTCAAAACCAGTATCCTCAAAGAAGCAAGCATCTTCAAATCTCCCTCTGATTCTGCTTCCATCATTACCTTTCCTTCTTTGATTTTTTTTTAAGAACCCTGTGATTACATTGTGTCTACTCAGATAATCCAGGACAATTTCCCCATGTCAAGAACCTTTGTATTAATTGTTTCATTTTTATATCATGATGGTACAATGTCAACCAAAAAAGTGACTAAATGCCTAACAGAATAAACCGTATACATTTTACTGAACACGTACATTTAAAAAGTTCTATGGGTGTGGGTGTGTGTGTGTTTATGTGTGTACTCAGTCTATGCACCCACCAGCAATCTGCAATTGATATATAAATATAACTAAAGTGTAGTTCTGTGAAACATAAAAGGAAATGACAAAGATGTGTTTCTGTGTTGTTTCTGGTCTGAGTCTTCATTTCTTTTTGTCACCTCAGTTCTCTATCTTTGACTTCTTCAGGTGCCTCTGGTCAATGTCATTTCTGAACTAGCAGCTTCTTGGTATCAGAGCTTAAATACCAGTTGCAAGATCTCCCCATATGCTTATAATAGCTTAAATTTTAATTCCTGGGTGTTATCAATTGTATTTCACTACCTACAATCACTTCTTAAAGAGGCACTATAGATTGAAAATTAAGAACACAGGTTTTGGAGCCATGGTCCCTGGGCTTGAATCCAGGCACTGGATACTCACTTGTGTCTTTAGGCAAATTAATCTAGGTCTGTCATAGTTTCATAATCTGTAAAATAAAATAATTACAGTAGTAACCTTAGAGGTTGTTGTGAAGATTAAATAAAATAACTACTTGTCTTTAGCTAATAGCACTCATTATTTGTTAGCTAATATTTATTTTCCTAGATGCTACCACCCAAATTTATAGAAGTGTGAATACTGGGTTAAGTGCCACAAATATACAATACATATTTATACATATACATTTTAAAGTTCAGGAAAAAGGTCAGAGACTTTAAAGACTAAAAGATGAAAGTCAGGTATTTCTTATGAAGTGTGATTTTCAGATTATAGTTTATATCTGAAAACAGGAATTTGGAATTTTCAGCTTTGACATTCCCTTTTTACAATTTAATAAGATTCATTTAAGCCAAGAACATTGTAATCAGGCAGGCAAACGTAATAACTTGAGCTACTCCACCTCCTATCCCAAAATAGAGTTTAAAAGATAGTCTACACCTCCAACTACCAATATACCTTCTAAGTGGATATTTGGAAATGTGCCATTTGGTTTCAAATACGTGGGGATTTTCTAGGTATGTTTATATTACTGATTTAAAATTAAAATTCTAGTGTGATCAGATACATACTTTGAATGATTTGACTCTTTTAATTGAATATACATATTCTTTATGTCACAGAACATGAAATATATGGGTAGTGTTCTGTGTTTACTTGGAAAGAATATATATTCTGTTGTTGGGTGGAGTGTTGGTTTTCATTTTTGATGAAAGGTGTAGAATAGCCACAATGAAGTATCTCCCAATACAAACAAATCCATAACATTAGCAAGTAATCAAAATGGCCCTCAAGTATCACTGCACAATGCAGTTTCCTTCCTACATAAGGAAAACTAAGCCTTCCTTAGTCCTAGTCATCATTAAACCATATTGTATGTGTAGGTTTTGAGTGCAGATTCTGAGGAGGCCAGTCCTAGGAGGCAAAAAAAAAAAAAAAACTGTCAGTTTATTTTTAAAAATAGGTATGCTTTGGCTGGGCACGGTGGCTCACTCCTGTAATCCCAGCACTTTGGGAGGATGAGGCGGGTGGATCACGACGTAAGGAGATCGAGACCATCCTGGCTAACACGGGAAACCCCGTCTCTACTGAAAATACAAAACATTAGCCAGGTGTGGTGGTGGGCACCTATAGTCCCAGCTACTCGGGAGGCTGAGGCAGGAGAATGGCATGAACCCGGGAAGCGGAGCTTGCAGTGAGCGGAGATCGTGCTACTGCACTCCAGCCTGGGTGACAGAGAGAGACTCCATCTAAAAATAATAATAATAATAAATTTTAAAAACGTATGCTTTAAAAATTGTGTTATGCCCACTTTTTATGAGAATGGTGGACAAAAGGCAAATGAGGAATAAGAAACTGTTCATATTTGCTAAGGAGGTGGAAAAAATCCCAGATGGAATCCCTCTTCTCCTTAATTCTCCCCCAAAAAGACATTAATTAGAAAAAAAAATAAAGAGAATTTGCATTTGTTTTACTTCACTGAAATTGAGGCCTCTTCTAGTCATTTTATAATGAATCTAGACAGTAATGTGAACATGGGTTAAACTCAGAGGTAACCCCTACACTGAAGAAAATGCAAAGTCAAATCCCTTCAATTATAAGCACATGATGCATGTGAGTGAAAGGTACTGGGTATGAGACTACACCGAGTGATGGAGGCAGTGGTAAGCTGGAGAATGCATGCTCTGTCTAATGCGGGCAACGACTGCTTGGCTCCAAGTCTTTGAGCTTTGCAGTCATTTAAGAGAATCTCCAGATATTCAAAATGACTTAAGAGAAGATGGAAATCTAGACTCTCATTTACATCCAACATTTACATCGTTTTAGAACATCACAGGAACCAAGATAGTGAGGAGCAGGTAAAACATGCCTGCACACCAAATGGGCCCACAAGTCTTCAGTCAACAAGCTCTGCTGCATATATGCTATGTAGCCTCAAAGTTAGCTCACATTTACTTATAAAAAGTCAGTTATAAAAGACTACTTCCTTTTCTTCCTTACAAATGTAACACAGAAAACCTCTGGATATCTTTAAATAACTTTTACTAATAAACTGTGGTATGCTCCTACCCCTCAATTATGAGTGAGGGAAAGGAATGTTAGAAAGCTATTTAAAGAAATAAGTAGATTTTCTTGCCAAATAAGAAATTTTCAAAAGTTTCAGACATTTCTTCAAGTCACCATGCACAGCATTGCTTTTAATTGCAAATAAAAATAACAACTAAACAACCAAAACTGGTTTATATGAGAATTTAGACTTCTGGCCAAGATGGAGTAACAGGAAGAGAATTTTCTGTCTTGCCCAAGAAAAAAATGAAAACCAACACTCCATCCAACAACAGAATATATATTCTTTCCAAGTAAACACAGAACATTACCCATATATTTCATGTTCTGTGACATAAATATATATATTCAATTAAAAGAGTCAAATCATTCAAAGTATGTATCTGATCACACTAGAATTTTAATTTTAAATCAGTAATATAAACATACCTAGAAAATCCCCACGTATTTGAAACCAAATGGCACATTTCCAAATGTCCACTTAGAAGGTATATTGAGCTAAATAAAAACAAAAACACAGCATATCAAAATTTGAGGGATACAGCTAAAGCATCAATGAAAAGCAAATAGAATTAAAATACCTATATTAGAAAAGAATGATCTCAAATCACTTATTTTAGCTTTCATCATAAGAAACTAGAAAAAGAAGGACAAATGAAAACCAAAGTAAGTAGAAGAAAGGAAATCATAAAAACCATAGCAGAAATCAAGAAAATAGAAAACACAAAAGCATAAATTATTTCCTTCCAGAAGGCTGAAGAGGAGGGAACACCCACCAACCAACTCAACCTACAATGCCAGACTTAATTTTGTAACAAAACCAGATAAAGACTTTGCAAGAAAACAAAACTAGACCAATATTTCTCAGATATATATGTGGAAATTCCTTAATAAAATTTTCTCAAAATGAGTCCAACATTATATTAAAAAAGTCACCATGACCAAGTTAGATTTACTCCAGGTATGCAAAGTTTAATGTTCAGGTATCAATTAATGTAATATCCTCTACTAACAGATTAAAAAAGAAAAAATCACATGACCATCTAAATAGATGTGGAAAAACATCTGATGAAATCCAACATCAATCCCTGAAAAAAACTCTCAGCAACTAATAACAGAACTTTCTCAATCAGATAAAAGTACCTACAAAAATACTATAGCTCACATCATATTTACTGGTAAAAGATTGAATGCAAAGATGAAGAAAAAGGTGAAGATGTCAGCTCTCACCACGTTTGTTCAAAAGTGTACTAGATATTGTAGTCAGTGTGATAAGGCAACATAAATAAAATGTTTTAATAACTGCATTAAAACTGTCTTTATTTAGACGCATAGATAAGAAAATGTCAGGAGGTTATAAAACATTCATTATATTAACGGTGGTGATTTCATAGGTATGTACACATGTCAAATCCTATCTGGATATACACCTTTAATAAGAACAGTTTATTGTATGTCAAGTATACCTCAGTGAATATGTTTTAAAGCTTTCATATAAAAGGTAAATGTATTGCCTTGCACAATAAGTCACAAAGTAGAACATCAGTTATATCAGCACTTTAATGTTAAGATCACTCTGCCTTGACAATTGTAGATTTCTCCTCTCATTTTCTTAGGATGACTACAATATATCCAGCTTTTGTGATCCTACATAACAAAATCCAAGTGCAAAACAACACCACCACCAAAAACAACAAAATACCTATTTAAAAGTGAAGATAAATTACTTTCTAGAGAACTTCCCCTCACCTGCAATTGGTCGGAATTTCATGACTTGCTCAATCAAGCAAGAATAATGAAAATGTATATCGGCTTCAAGTATTTGTTCCACTCTCTAAAATACATGAATAAAATATCTGAACAAAATCAGAATTCTAATAACAAGGTAGCCAAGTGTAAATGCCTTTTGGGAAAGCCATACTGTCAGTGACTGACATAGTCATTATGTGGCTATCCAGTTAGGATTATTGAATCAATTCCTTGGTGAGGCTAAAAGAATTCTTCATTTCTTCATTACTAACAAAAAAATACAGTATATGTATTTTTTTTTTTTTTTGAGGCGGAGTCTCGCTCTGTCTCCCGGACTGGAGTGCAGTGGCCGGATCTCAGCTCACTGCAAGCTCCGCCTCCCGGGTTTACGCCATTCTCCTGCCTCAGCCTCCCGAGTAGCTGGGACTACAGGCGCCCGCCACCTCGCCCAGCTAGTTTTTGTATTTTTAGTAGAGACGGGGTTTCACCGTGTTAGCCAGGATGGTCTCGATCTCCTGACCTCGTGATCCGCCCGTCTCGGCCTCCCAAAGTGCTGGGATTACAGGCTTGAGCCACCGCGCCCGGCCAGTATATGTATTTTTGAAACTGTTGAAGAAAAGGTTGGGGTAGAACAGCTTTTGAAAATTCTTAACATACTCAAAATTATTTTAGTGGGTTATAATGAATTTTAAGTTGCATTTTTATACTCCAAAGATGAATCAGTGTTGATACTTTTTGTATACCCATTCCATTAATTACAATTATGTGATATTTTAAATATAAGCATGCATTAACCTGAGGTAAGTAGCACTGGAACTATTGAAAATTCATTTTTGGAATATTTTTGTGCACAGAGCATATCTATCTGACAAAAGTCACAGTCAGGACAAACATGAAGTGGGAATCTTCATGTTTGGGACTCAGATTGTAAGTGAATCTGATGAGCACATTTTGAAGGGGATGTATAAAACTACAAAAATTTCCTACTGAGAAAACTTGAAGACAAGGAGATTTGCTGGATGGGATTTTTAGAAAACAATTAAGTTCCAAAAGTGGAAATTCTGAGAATTACTAACAGTAATGATGAATGTACTGACAAATCTGAAACTGTTCCCAGATTTTAGTAGAAATCCTGATTAAAAATTGGCAAATCTGTAATATGGCTCCCATCTCCGGTGTCACAAGGGCAGAAGAATAAAGTTACAAAGTCTCCATAGGCAGAGCCAGGTGTTAGTCTCTCACCAACTTCTGGAAACAAGGTTCAAGCTCAGGACCTCTCTTTTACTTCCTGTGTGAGACACAAAGAGCTGTGAAAGTCCAACAACCATCCAGTGACTAGGGAGGGTCCATAAAGACAAATGTCACCAGCTCTTCTTGCATTAACAGGCATGAAAGTTAAACAGGTCCTCTTGGCTCCTTCTCCATAAAGTCATGAACACTGAGGCATGCAGGTGGAAAACAGGAGTGCACACCATGTGTCTTGTGTTGGCTGCTATAGCCCAAGCAGTGGATCTCTTGTCTTTTGTACTTTTTACTTCTGAAAATATAAACTGCTCTTTTAATTCCAAAAATGATGCTGTTGATTTGGATTGCTATGTCTGGCTAACTGCTCTGCTTCTGTATTTCTCTTCATACAGCATTCTGCCTGCTATTTGATTGAGTGCCTAAATTTGTAGAGCACTATAACTGGCACAGCCGATCAGGCAGCAGGTGGAGGTGGGTGGATACAGTGTATCCCTCCAGGTAGCTTTAAATAACAAAAAACAATGCTTTAAGTTTCTGCTAACAGAAAGCATTCCACTGAGGACACTGCTTGAATGTCACCAGTTTAGCTTCAGATGGGCCTTGAATGTGAATATGATGAGATGTCTCATGGCTTCCTCTGTCCAAACAAACATATATTACTCCTGTGTTTGGTATGATAAGAGATTCCCTTTTCAGATTGACTGAGACTTTATACCTTTCTCTTGAAAAGGAGCTTAAAAGAACCATATTTCCAAATTTTAATATGTTTACATCCAGATCCATTGAATTAATATGTCCCTCAAAGGAAAGAGTGTTTAAACATTTCACTCTGCTTTATAATCACACAGCACTCTGAAGTCATCATGAGGACAGGAGTCAGCAGCTCTTGGCTGATTGACACTTGAAACCATCTGCCTCCCCAGCTTCCCCATGTTGCTATCCTCAAGACACTTTCTAGTTTCCTGGTCAGAGGGGACAAATTCTTCTTTATATTCCAATATTCCTCCTGCACAGTCCACATGTTTTCCAAATGCCTTCTGTTAAGTGCAGACATTACTGAAGTGCCTAACCCAGCAGGGTGGGAAAGGGGAGCGAGCATCCTCATTCTCATGCCTGGGTAATGGGCGCAGACACATCACTTCCACCCACCGCCTTAATAATAGGCTTTGTGAAGCCCCTCCCCTCAGGCCTTACTCCCACTCTTTCCATCTTGAGTTCACTGCTTCAAAAGAGAAATCTATTTGTACTTCACTCATTCTTCCTTCTTCCTCTTCAAACATCTTCCCTCCTTCAAATGTATCTGTTTGTGATAATGTCCTCAAATCATTCTTTTATTCTCATTTATTTTTTAAGGAAGTGCTATATTGTATAACACATGAGTATTTATTACAAAACAATAAACACTTAAAGAATTCTAAGTACCTATGCAAAAAGAAACGTAACTGTGTGTGATAAAAATTTAACTTATAACTTATTTGGGAATTCAGTGTTTAATTGACTGGGACTAGCATTTATTCTCCAAATGTCCCCATCTTCTATGGTCACAGCTTATATTATAAGTGACCATCAGCAGAACTTTCAGAGGAATAATCATTAAGCTAGCCCTGCTCCTGTTATTAAAAAAGTAAACAAATAAACAAATGGAGATCATTATCTCTCTCCTAGGAAATTAAACAATAAAATGTTTCAGTTCCACACATCTTCAGCATTAAATTCATCCTAAAGTAGTGTAATACTATATGTATATAAATATATTGTGGTAAGAAAGCTCTGACTACTCATAGAAATTACAATATTGTAATTTTTTACAGTTATCCTAACAGGAGAGCAAGAGTGGGTAAGAACCCACCATTCATTTGTTCATTTGACAATTTCTGTAAAGTCACTGATGATGCTTTTAGTTATTGTTTTTATGAAAACATAGGAAAATTAAAAAAGAAGAACCTACCCCTGAAGACAACATACATTTGAAGGCCTATCATGCATTATAAACAATGTTTTACATATATTACATATGCATATGTTATAAATGATATAGAAAACATATACTACGTACATATTCCATACATTTTACTTACGTTAACCTTATTTAATAAGAAACATGAGAGGTATCTGATTCACATTTACAGATAGGACACTGAGCTCAGTAAGCTTCGGCATTCTACTAAAGGTCACACAACCAGGAGTGGCTGAACTACACTCTCTGACCCTGCTATATCTATGCTGCAGCCCTCATGCTCTTCACTATATTGTGAAAAAGGTTATGGTTTCCTGGGAAATGTATCTACAGGAGCTCAGTGAAACATATGTTCTGCCAAAGTCATTTCATTAGAATGTTGGCCAAAGCCTGAAGTGACTCAGACTCTGTGGATGTTGAACAGATTTTAGGTCTCTGCCAAATGTAGCTGAGTTAGAAACAAACAAAATAACCACAAATAAAGGAGGAAAAACATTCACGTGTTTTTAGGGAGTGATGTACCTTCTAATAGCTCTAAAAATGCATTCACATGACTAAACATCAGGCTTTTGTAATTATACAAAATATTTACAAAAGAAGTAGCCTCAATTCCAAACAAAGGGAGGAACATTGCCATTGTTAGATGCACTTAAATATATTCCAAGATTGTGTTATTCTTTGTAAAAGAGAAGCTTAGCAGCCTGTGCAGTATCCTGGGTGTTTACCCACAGTATGTTGGGAAAGGGGTGACTTTAGCTATATGTGGATATCTATAAACCATCTTCCCCCAAATAATAAGCAGGAAGACTGATTCAGTATTTTTCTGACAAATTAGAATGACCATCAATAACAAAATGTCAAATATTACAGAAAAACTCCAAAAGAAAAATATTATACAACATAGTCACTGCGAACCCATAAAGAGGACAACCACAATCAATGCAAAGAGATAATTAAGCATTCTTTTGAATCATCATTAATGACAGAAAACACATCCTAGCTTCATTAGTGAACCTCAAGGTGCAGTGCAACTAATGGAACCCACTGGCAGCCTCAATAATATTCCATTTCTGAGAGCTTTTGTGGCAAAGGGGGCTCCAGGGGAGAGGAAGGGGGAGAAATGCTTAATCAATTTCCTTTAAAGTTTCTTGCTGCTTATAGAATAATAAATCAATCTTTCATGTGCTGCTTAAGAGTCTAAGACAATGGAAGCAAAGGGAAAAAAATACTTTTTCAAAGATGGAATTGTATTGTTGACTTAAAACAGATTAATAAAGCAAACTAAACCATTGCACTTTTTTACCCAAATACATAAAAACATTAGAGCTAATCAAGTGCCATATTGTCAAGCTCAATCATATACGATCCTTTCCTTACTACATAAGTTATTTTCTTCCTTTCCTCTTATTTCAAACATTTACTTTGAAGTAAAAAAATGGATAAAATCATTTTGAAGGCTGCTGAATGTATGGGCCTTTTGATAGAAGGACATTTGTAAAAGGAGAAAAAGGCATGTGGCACAATGAAGGTGAAATAACTGACTCACAATCTCCTGCCGAGACAGCAGTAAAATAAAGCAAAAGTGGTGCCCATCCAACATGTCATTCCCATTAGATAAAACGCCATTACCTTGCTAGTCCCAAACGTGGACTTATTCCCACATACGTTAGAAAAATAAAACTTTTAAATTAAAGTCACAGTAAACTTAGTTTAGATTAGAAGAGCTTCTATTACATCTCTGGTACATTTCCCTTCTGAATCATCCAAAAAGATGTAAACCTAGTACAAATTCATCTTACATTATGGTCTTCTTCTGGAAATGACTTTATGTAAAATAAAACCTGGCATTTAGATTGAAAAATATGACAATCTCAGTATCTCATGAAATATAAATAAGCCCTAACAACAGGCAGCATATGACAAAACAAAAAGCTTCAGACATAAAGTCAACAGAAGGGTAGGAATTCATCATGGTCATACATTAATTAGTTTTACTAACTTAAATGCTTCTTTGAAAATATCTATCATCTAGGTTGAAATAGATCTATCCTATTCACCCATCAAAAAGAGATGTACATCTTCTTGTTTTTTACTCTTCCATGGATGTAGATTTATACATACTTTGTGAATAAAAGGCATTGCAAAACGACTTTATCTAATATATAAAATGTTCTGAAATGCTCAGTATCTAGCAAGGCTACATAGCTCAGAAATATGATCTGATATTTAGCAAACATAAAACATATTGTCTATGAAATTTCTTCCATAAATTTGGAACAAAAGCTTTTAAAGAAAAATGGCTTTAATAAACTCTCTAAAGTCACTTTTTATGTGATTCAGAAAATTGTGAAAAATGACCCTAATGCAGCTGACTTCATTTGGTTTCAGAATTAATTTTAAATTAAAGTGTTTGATCAGTTACGGAATAGGCTCTTATTCAACTTCTCAGTCTCAATTAAAGTTACTTGAGTCCAAAGATATGAAGCAAAGAATTTACCTTTGGTTTCAAATTATAATCGAATACCATTAGATTTAAAACTCATAGTAAAACTTGCATAATTGTGTATTCGTTTTCCATTGCTATATTACAAATTCCCACATTAGTAGATTTTAGCAATATTCACTTCTTATCTCACAGTTTCAGATGACTAGAGCAGTCATGATAGGGTTTTTCACTTGGGGTCATAAGGCTGGAATCCAGGTGTTGACTGGAGGTGCATTCTGATCTGGAGCTCAGGATTCTCTTCCTAACACATCCAGATTGTTGCCAGAATTTGGTTCCTTACAGTTATAGGATGGAGGTTCCTGTTTTCTTGCTGGCTGTCAACTAAAGGCCACCCAATACTTCCTGCCACATGGCCCTCTCCACAACATTGAAGTTGGCCCCTCCAAGGCCAGAAGAATCACCTGCACTTTGAATCTCTTTACATCTTTTCAGGGCTTCCCTGATTAGAGAAGGCCCAGCCCAATCATCTTTCTTTTGATTAACTCAAAGTCAGTTGATGAAGGACTTTGTGATTGTACAGACTGGGCACACAGGAGAAGGGGATAGTAGAATTCTGTAACTGTAGGTGCTTTTATAAAAATAACACTACCATAAAATGCTACTACATTTTATAAAAGATTAGACTATTTTTGTTTCTTGAAACAACAGGGTTATTTCAACATTTACTTGCATACATAACCGGCATAAAATGTTACACTTCATTACCAAAGGCCACTGGATACCATATCACTTAGTCAAGTTCTGAAGTATTCCTGCTATGAAAATGTTTTTTTGCTCTCCCAAATGTAAGCACACTATGCAACCAGAGAACAAAGAAATCACTTTTGGTTAAGTCAGCCCCTCCCTCCCTAACTTAACCACAAGGTCTAAGGGTATGCACACAAAACATCCAGATACTGTGCCAGACTGGAAGACATTGAGTCCACCATGGGATGGAAATGGGAATTCATAATGCTCTGATAAATACGGTGTCTGTGTGCTAGTTGCTGCCTCTCACAATATCCTGAGCACTACAGTGGCAACTCTCTTCTACAACTTCTCTATACTTTCCTGGTCCATTGAACTGGGTTACTGACACGTTTTTGTGATACATTCTATGGCCTGTGTCTTTGAATAACCTCATTGTTATGGGTCTCTTACCACTTGCCTTAGATTTGGCCAGGCCCTTCCATGTGGAGCTGCACACTCTCTTCCATGTCCTTGGTTCCTATTCCCATCTTGTTCCCTGGAGTTAGAATAACTAGAACCTCACTTCAATTATCACCTCAGCTGGGCACCGTGGCTCACACTTGGAATCCTAGCACTTTGGGACACTGAAGTCAAAGGATCACATGAGCCCAGGAGTTCAAGACCAGACTTGGCAACATAGCAAGACCCTGTCTCAACAAAAACAGGTTTTGTGGATTTTTGTTTGTTTTTGTTTTTGTTTTTGTTTAATTAGCCAGGTATGGTGTCACATGTCTGTGGTTCTAGCTACTCAGGAGGCTAAAGTGGGAGGATCACTTCAGCCCAGGAGATCGAGGTTACAGTGAGCCATGATAGCACCACTGCACTCCAGCCTGGGTGATAGAGTGAAGCCCTATCTCAGAAAAAAAAAAAACACCACTTACCTAGATTTCTGTTATCTTGCTCTTCCTTTAGAATTGAGCCTTTTTGGATAAAAATACCAATCAGAATAGCAAAAGTAGCAGTGATTTATTTAGTGCCAACCATATGCAAGGTACTCAGCTGCATATTTTACATTTATGTAAGACTTTCAACAGCTTTTGAATAAATTATTATCTTCGTGTTACTTATAAAAAAACTGCAGCTCAAAGAGATTTTGTTACTAGCACTAGATCACCTACCTGATAGACATAAAGGTTGGAATTCAAACTTGGGTTGAGCTACTCCCAAACTCCAAGTCCTTTCCTTTTTAATTAGGAGAGAATATTATTTGTTACCCAAACCAGGACACTTTTGAGACTAGAAGAGGGTCTCATTAATAATTGTAATTAATAATTATTATAATTGTTATGATAACAATCAAAATTAGTAACAATGGACATGAACCAAGCCTCTTCCAGGTACATCAAAAGGTATAATTTTCTTAATTATAGTTATAACACCCTAAATATCCCAGGCCCTGTTTCTTCAGTAAGAGACCTTTTAGTGAGCAATCCAACAACTGGAGTGACTTTCTCAAGTGAATCTCACCTTTATTCCCTTCCCCCTTGAGCAATAATGCACAGGTCACAGCATGCCTCAAGGCTATGCCTATTAAGCTATTTCCTGTTAGTCTAAAAAAAATGACATGAGTTTGAACTTAGTTGTAAAGCTTTGTGAGTCATTTTTACATTCTTCAATTTGTTTACCTCTTCCCCAATCATTAGCAAGATTTCTCAATTGTATCCTAGAGACAAAGGAAGCTTCAAAATAACTGAGAATTTTCTCTATTAAATCTATACACACAGTTTCTAGCATAATGATAATCCCAAAAGAAGTTTTCAAAATGTTTAGGGATTGTGATAAATGTAGACACACACGTAAATATAATATCTTTGTGCAGATAAAGTCACATATATGTAGACAGTTTTTACGTAGGCTCTCTCATATCTAGATCCATACAGAGCATAAATATTTCTATATTTCATTTTAAGAATGCATTATTATATAAAACTCTCATGAGTTGGAGCTATGGTACAACATTGCACATGGCTCAGTATGCAGTGAGAACACTATAGAGAATACAAATAAACTAATTTCAACCAGCATGTCACCCCTAAGTCTACAGGTTCTACAGGTTCTGCAAATACTATAGTAATATACACAGTTAATTTTAGTTTCCTTTTCTATAAGTAATTTTTAAAAGACATTCTATGGATTTTCTAATACTTTGAGATTCTCTTTTAGAAAGAGTTATGTGGATTTTTAAGCTAGAAAAATGCAATTTTAGGAAATGATCCTTTACCTGTGCTTCCTAAAAATACTTAATTTCACATTCCTAAGACATTTCACTTCCCCAGGGACTCTCATTCAATTCTTTGCATTTCTCAAACCCCTGAGGGAGCAAATATAAATTACCCTGGGATATTTCTTATTGATCTAGCCTTGCCCTCCATAGAAGACAAGAACACAATAACACAATAACTGAATTGTCTTTGTAAATTATAGAGTTAAAATATAAGTCTTCCATGTAATTTTCCATCTTATTATTGTGGTTAAGCAGTAGTTAAGATTCTCCCATAGGAAAAAAATCTACATTCAAATAAATGTGGGAGACATTATACTTTCCATTTCTTCTCTCAGTACTTATTACTGTCTTAGAGCTTTTGAGAAGTTTGGCAATAAAGAACCCAAAAGAATTTGACTATAAAATCCTTTTCCCAAAAACATCTTCAAGGATCTCACTGGGCTGCAATTACATGGAATACACTTTGGGAAATGCTCTTTTAAATGGCAAAAAAAAAAAAAATCTTTAGACTGTTTTAGTGTGTGATCATGTCTCCCACTAGAGGCAAAGGAAAATTAAAACACAGAAATGCAGATACATATAAAACTGAAATACCTCCTCCTACCTAAGCCCTAAGGAGGGAGGCTGAGTCATAAACTATATTGAGCAAGGGGCAAATCACAGCACTGGAAAATCCCTTATGGTGAAGTCTGGGTAATACCATAAGGAGATATTTCCCAGCTGCCCTGGGACTGGCATCTACAACAAGAACACCTTAATGTCAATTACCCATTCTCTGGAAGTAGAGGTAGAACCAGAAACCCTGCATGGATCTTTAAAAGGAGCAATTCAGCAAAGTGGCAAGGGTAAGTTTCATGGTCAACATCAGAGCAGGGACAATGTCAGGGCAGAGAGCAAGGTGAAGTTTGTTTTCACTGTAATGCTGAAAGGAAAGTTTCATGTTGACCAGCAGTGATAGTGATGAAGCAAATAGGTTGGTGAAGGACAATTGATGGGGCCAAATCTTCTAGGTGTTTCTTAGAAAACACCTGCAGGAAGAACCTCAGCCAGAAAACCCAGCAGCAAGGAGGTGACAATTCCTAGGGCCAAGTGGAAATGAGGAGTCATCAGAAAGATGGATAAGAAGTAGCTGCTTAACCATGATTTGTCATTTGGGAAAAACATATGTTCACAGTATGGAGTCTATTTGCAGCAGAAGGAAATCAATATTCTCCTCTTTTTTCTTTCCAGAGTCCACCCAAAAACGCTTATCAAAAAATTCTGTGCCTGGCACTCGTGGCCCCTTTCACAGAGTTTGAATGGGCTTTCCAATGGTGGTCCTACTGCTCATTTAAAGGAGAATGCCTAGGGCAGGATTTCTCAACCTCAGCATCACTGGCATTTTGAGCCAGATTAATAAATATTTGCTTTGGATGGCTAGCCCACATTGTAGAATGTTGAGCAATGTCTCTGTTTTCTATCCATTAGATGCTGATAGTACCCCTTCAATTGTGACTACCGAAAAGAGCTGTGGACATTGCCAAGTGTTTTCTAAGGAGTAAAATTCACCCCTGGTTGAGACTAGAGAAAGGCTATAAAACTCTCAGTAATTTACATGAAAATAAAAACTGGACTGTATTTATAACAATAACCATTAGCAGGAGGTTTGAGGTTGAGGTTAAGGGAGTCGTGGTGGGAATTTGAAATCCTCTTCCACGTTCACCTGCTACATCCCAAAAGTTGGTTACATTTAGGGGAGTTTTATCCCACATTTGTTATGTTTGATATTATTTATTGTGTGTTGTTTTTTGCCATGTCTCAGTTATCCATTGCCTAGGCTAATTTTTTTCCTCAGTGAGGTTGCCAATTTTTGTGTGAGTGGTGTTAGGTAAGTAGGTTCATCTGTCATAGGCTGGGTTAGCCTGAAGCATATCCATTCAATGGGAACTAGAACATACATGTGTATGTCCTAGAGGATTCTAGTGGTTGTGGTTTGTGAAGGGAAATATACATTGTTCATGGTCATCTATGCTAGAGGATAAACCTATGGTAATAGGTGTGAATTAACCACAATTGCAGAGTGTAATGAGGTTTGTTGTTTCAGTAAATTTATGGGGAGAGACAACTCTAGAAGCTATTTTCAGATAGAATCAGCAGATGTAAATTTGTTAAGTTGGAAGAATGTTTTATAACTGTCACTACAAAGAATGCAGATTTAGGATGGGATCAAATGAGAGCCCAGAAGCTAACACATGGACTGGAATTGGAAAATAGCTGACTGGTATCCCAAGATGTAGGCTGAATACATAACAGCTAGGCTTTAATTTCACTTTTCTGTTTATTTGTTCTGCAGTGTTTGTGTGTTTGTGTGTGTGTGTGTGTGTGTGTGCATATATCTATGTGTGTCTAAACCAATACACACATATATTAGAAATATATAAAAAGACAACAAATATATATATGTATTTTCTGTATATCTGCTAACATACCCTGACACATGGCAATAACAACATGACCTGAAATTTATAGCCTTTTACTCCAAAAATTCTAGTATAATAAATTTCAAAAATCACTGGATCTAGATGATGGATATGTGCGATCATTGCACTGTTTCGTATCCATTTTTTTATTAGTTTGAAATTTCCATGATACAAATAATTTTTTAAAAAGTCAATTGACTCTATTTTCTGCAAAATTACATGATGTGGTTTGGCTCTGTGCCCCTATCCAAATCTCATCTAGAATTGTAATCCCCAATTACAAGTCTAGTGAGGGGCCTGGTGGGAGGTGACTGGATCATGGGGGTGACTTCCCCCTTACTGTTCTGTAATAGTGACTGAGTTCTTACCAGATCTGGTTGTTTGAAAGTGTGTGGCACGTCCTGCTTCTTTAGTTCTCACTCTCACGCTCTCTCTCTCTCTCTGTCAATCCTACAGCAATGTAAGATGTGCCTTGCTTCCCCTTCACCTTCTGCCATGATTATAAGTTTCCTAAGGCTTCCTCAGCCATGCAGAACTGTGAGTCAATTAAGCCTCTTTTCTTTGTAAATTATCCAGTCTCAGGTAGTTATTTACAGCAATGTGAGAATAGACTAATACACTAGGTATTCTATTTGGTAGCATATAATAGTTGCACTGTTTAAGCAGAAGGATACGTATTTTTTGCAAGGCCAAAGTCAGATTCCTAGTTGAAACTTTCAAAAACAATGCAAAATTTCCATGATATTGTAAACACTTAGTTATTCAAACTATATTTTAGATCATAGTTATGAACTTTCTAAAGAAATTGTACTTCTCTTGCATGCAATATATTTTGGATTTGAGCCTTTCATTTTATTAAAATGCAAAGTAACTATGCCATCTTGCTCTTTATGAAAATTCAATTACATTGAAAATCAACTAGAGAATACTGCCTCAGAGTTTAAGGTGATTTAGCAAGCCAAAAATGTACACAGATTATGAGGGAAGAAATTAGACAAAATAATAATGGCAACTATAATTTGCTCATCACTTGAGGGTTCACAAATCACTTTCATGTACATAATCTTACTTTTTACATCCAATGTCCTGCCTCCTGCCCCTTGACCTTCCAACCTGCCAAATAAGATTTCACCAGTCCATGAGTAAAATCAGAAGAAACTATTTAAATATTTAATGGTAAACTACATTCACCAATATACAGATTTTCTTTGTCCCTAGATTACATAATTCATACAAAAAATGTGTATGACCTTCGAACACTCCTATCCCACCATTCAAGCAATCAAGTCACAGTTAAGAACCAAAAAAATTCTGCTGTTTGGGATTCTATATAAAAGACTGGCAGTTCTATCTTAACCCATCTCACATGGAATTCTCATATCGCTTAACTATAAAATGATGCAATTAGACCACAGTAGGAAAGTGACATTTTGCACATTTCTAGACTCCTGTCCAGCTTCTTGTCTTGAAAGGCATTTGAAGGAGCTACACTAAATCAAACTATAGTGCTCAGACATGGGTCTGCAGGTTGTGAATTCTATCCATTGGCCTCTCTCCTCATGTTCATAAGGTGACCTGCTCATGGTGCCCTTCAAGTTCCCCAGTGCTCCTTCCTGGTCTACTAATTGTAATGAACTATCAGACATTTTAATATTACAAGAAAGAGTTCAAAATAAGTGGAAAACTTCATGTATTTCACTGATTGACTAAATCTGCCAAACGATATTTTATCAGATCAATTTTGAGAGACAACCCACTTACTGAAATAAAACCATTTATGTCTCCACTGTTTTACTTTATTGTTGATTAAATTAAATTTAAGAAGCTTAAGAACATGGAATACATGAGCCAATATTAGACTATTTTCCATATGATTAAAAGCATACTTAATGGTACCATAAAAAAAGGTCCTTGCCATGAGCCAACTGACCATATGTATTAGGTGAAATTCCAGAAGATTAACAATTGATTTTCCAAGCACAAATTGTGCAGTTAAGTTGCAACTCCAAAGACAATTAGTACTTTAAGGCAAGGACTATAATTAACAAACTAACTTATTTAAAAAATGTGCAAAGGCAAAAAATGAATCTGGTTCAAATTCTTGAAAAAGAGACCCAGAGCAACAAGTTAACAATACAATTGCTAAGCTAATATCAATTGTTTAAGAAAGAGAAATAATTGCAAGAAGGAACTAGACTCAACAGACTGATCTCAGGTTTCCACTGCACATGCAGGATAACAAATCAATGAGGGCCTGTCAATTAAATTTGCCATATCAAGCCATTCCACACATAATTACATCATACATGAAACAGATGTGACTTCCTTCCAGGAAAACAAAAAGGTAACAAAGAAATGCACTGGTTTAAAAACACAGTCTTCAAAATAAGGTTACATATCTAATCCATAATGAAGACAGGTATAAAGTAAACAGAAGTTTGCCTAATGAAATTCTAACCACTTGCAAATGTAAGATTTTACTTTTTACATTTTATCTTTTCATGTTCTATTTTGGAATATTTCTCATTTAGGAGTGTCACATAAAGATATAATTTAGATTGGAGAGGATGGCTACTGTTTCCTTCAAGTTTTAGCTTATTAAAAACAGCAAACAACAAAAATTCTGCCTTCCAGAATCACACTGACCCACAGAACAGCTTTAGCGTTTGGCAAAGAAGTTCATGAGATGCGGATAGAGAATGGGTTTCAATGGACTAGGTTGTACAGTAACCGCCTTGCTATCCTGAAGGATGAATCAATGCAGGCAGAAGAGCCTTGAGAAGGGAAGTTTGTGGAAGGAGCTTTATCATCTCTCTGGGGGTGTTTGTTGGTCAGCATCCTCTGCCTGGTAACCTACAAGGAGGTGAGAGGGACAGCCAGAGGTCCCTGACCAGAGACCTGGGCTTTCCCCTTTTCAACCAAACCGTGCTTCTCTTTCACTCTCAAATACACTTTGAACTCCAATGGAGGCTTGAATAATCCTTTTAAAAATGCCAAGTAAGTGGCCAGGCGCTGTGGCTCAAGCCTATAATTCCAGCACTTTGGGAGGCCAAGACGGGCGGATCACCTGAGGTCAGAAATTTGAGACCAGCCTGGCCAACATGGTGAAACCCCGTCTCTACTAAAAATACAAAAATTAGCCGGGCGTGGTGGCAGGTGCCTGTAATTCCAGCTACTCAGGAGTCTGAGGCAGGAGAATCGCTTGAACCTGGGAGGCGGAGGTTGCAGTTAGCCAAGATCGCACCACTGCACTCCAACCTGGGCGAAAGAGCAAGACTCCGTCTCAAAAAGAAAAATATAAAAACTAGCCGGGCGTGGTGGCGCGTGCCTGTAATCCCAGCTACTCTGGGGGCTGAGACAGGAGAATTGCTTGAATCCGGGAGGCGGAGGTTGCAGTGAGCCAAGATCGCACTACTGCACTCCAGCCTGGGTGACACAGTGAGACTCCGTTTAAAAAAAAAAAAAAAGCCAAGTAGGTATCCTAAAAGGGTAAAAAAAGAGGACCCGGAGTTGTAACTTTATTTAATTAACTTGTTCCCTTAACCACACAAAGGCATTAGAAAATACAACGTCTCCATCCAGGACTTTGGAGGAAACTTTCTTCATGGGAATTTTCTTGTTCCCTAACCCAATTTTCCTAACCAGACCCTTCCCTTTCCTTCCCAAAGCAGCCTTTTGATCCTCCCTCTCCTTGCAGAGTTCATCTTTCCCCACTTCTCTCTTACTTATGGGAAAAAACCTACCATTCCCATGTGAGAAAGAAGTCTATTGATGTCTTCATCTCTTCGTGCATATTGCAAACTGTGCCACCTCAGACTTCCACAAAATGTTAATGATGAAAGTTTTCCTTTGTCCAGGCTTCCACTGTATCTGAGGGAAAGCCATGAGCTGTATGCCATGAGTAGAAGCCAGGAGAAGCTCTTGTCAAATGATGGTTGCAGCCGTGTTCCTTTAGAATTGCCTAAGGAAAGGGAGTACAATCTCACAAGAGAAAAGTAGTTTCCATCACAGGGTCTTTCTCCTACTCTGAGAAATAAGACATTGGCCTTATTGTGCTAGAATTGTTGCTTCCTTCCTGCCCTGCTTCAACTGGAAGTACTTCCCTGTCGTATAAAGGAATAATGGCTCTCCTTGAGCCACCAATCACTGGGGGTACAAACACCAAATGGGTTCTCTCAGACACCAAATGCGCTCTGCAGTGGTGGGGAGGGGGAGATTTGGTTAATCTTGCAGTGTACAGAGATTCCCTTTATGGAGCCTAAAATTGTGTTCTTAGAAATAGCAAAACACAGCTACGGAATTGCTTGATCCATAGTTATTTTTATGAACAAGGTTTTTGTCTCACCATAATGGCTGAGTTATTAATAAAATAGTTAGATAATGCAATCATAAAAATCACAGGTCTGCAAATGACAAAAAAACACCAGACCAAATACTTATAGTTATATTATTGTGAATAACTTAACTATCAATATAACTGAAGATTAATCCACCATTTCACCCTAAACATTCATTCATTCAGCGAAGATTTAAGGACATTAACTACAGGTTAAAGGGCAGGAAACAGAAGAAAGGCAAACAGATGGAGACGGAGCCGCCTACACTTAGTCCATACTCTTCTCTCCACCACCGCCCCCAGCCCCGCACAAGCTCTCTGCTCCTGCCGTGTCTATTTTATTATTCCCTAAAGTCAGAAACTAATCACAGGAGCTGGAGTCAGCACAGTTAAGTGCTGAGCTGGCTTCACATAAACAAAAGCTGCCGTCAGAGACCTGGCGGAAGACACACCTCCCCTCCTTCCCTGAAGTCTCCCTGGTGTTTGCCATGGACAACTCTAAATTGTTATGAGTAGTGCTGTGGTGTTAGTTTCTAGACGAGCATCTACCTTAGACATAAACAAACCAAGGGTGATTTCCCCTGTGATTGTGAGTGTGTGGAAGACTATCCACGGGTCTTCTCCATGACAATGTGGCCCCACCTTATCACACCCCCCATCAAATTCACTGGGAGAGTAGTAGCCAGTTCCTATGGTGAACACAGGTGGCAAACTTCCTCAGAGGGGTTACAGAGGGTTTCCCATGGAGGGATTTTTTCAACAGTCAACTTTGGAGCAGGGAGGGTGAAGATCTGATAACGACAGAATGTTTCTCTCCGTCATCAAAATAATTATTTTTGTTGCTCTGAGTAGAGAATGGTGACCCTGTGGGTCCCTCTGTCTACTATTTGACAAAGAATGGCTAAGCAGTCCTTAACACCGGAGCAGAGCAAGAAGAACGAGAGGATTCCATGGGTCAGCATCTACATTGGCAAAGGAAAAAAAGCTTTAAAAAGGCAAATATAATTCTCAGCTCCCCAGAGAATTAGAGACTGCTCCCAAATGCTCCCATGTTCATAACAAAGAATCTCCATAAGGCATATAGTTGGCTTTGGACAAACATATGAAAAAAATATATTCTCCCTGACAGGCGAAATTATTGGTGATGAAGCTGGTATGCACTTTCAACAAGAATATCTCACTTCCACGTTCTCCCTTCCCTCCAACTGAATTCTTAAATCCATTTCATCTTTGCCTAGATTTTCTCCATCTCTTTCCTCCCTGTACATGTTTGCCATTTGTTCACTAAGCTGCAAAGATTTTGTCCTTACCTTTGAAATAACTTGGGCTTCAAAAAGGAAGATAAGTGGGTTTAGGAGCTGATAGGATCTCTGGTACCTGTAGAATTCTGTGAGGTGGGTGTTATCTGCAGATGAAGGTATCCTCAGACCTATATCTGGTTTCAATTTGGTCTTCATTGTTTCCAATTCCAATGGTAAGCAATGGAGAAAACAAGATATTGATGGACTGGTTTGGGAAATAGGGCAGGATGCTGAAGAAGCAGTAATTCTTCCATTGTTAATAGCCCAAGGCACTGAAGTTAGAAGGACAGAAGAGGGAAGAAAGCTCCTTTCCCCTCTAAATATATTTATTCTCAAACCCCATTCCAACACAAATACAGAGAAAGACACTGTGATGAGTATAAACTTTAAGCCAAAATTTTATTGTGAAGAAATGTAACTTTTTAAAAATAACTCCATTTCTACTCTGAGTCCCCATTCTACTGAGTGGTGAAAATTAAATTTTAATCATCTCCCCATCCTGAGGTTACATATAAATTTTAGAGGGTTTACACAGTGCCAATATTGGATATATGGCCTGGGAGAACATGCATCAGTCCACCAGACAGGTGTCAGCCATGCTTCCTGATGGCAGGTGCGCTTGGGTCCAGCTCATCCTCAGCACTTCTGTACTCTTCTGGTTTCATAGACCCATTCTGCAGCTTTTACATTAGATAGTGCCATGGAAATGAAGCTACCTGCAGCACCATCTAACTTCTGTGCCACTTTGGGCCACCAGGAATTGTTATTTTGTACTGCACTAAACTGGAGAAGATAAACTCCCCTGTCAGACCGAAGTCCCTTTTCCTAAACCTATCATAGAGGCATTTGCTCTCTGGGGCTCTGCAACCTCCACACTCTGCCCAAGAATCAAGGCCTAAGTCTTCTCTGCTCTTGGGCCCCAAAACATATCTGGGATTAATATTAACCACCCAAGGACTAGCTTCATAAGAAGTTCAGGAAATATTTCTCCACCTTGTTAAGGGCCCAAGACTGTTCTCACTTCCCTGCTGATGCTCTATCCTGCAGATCAGAGGACCCTTATTCTGTCTCATCACAAGAGAATCCTGATATGTTCTCTTTAATAAAGTCTCCCAAACATCATGTTCTTCACCTTTCCTCTCTGAAAGCTAAGCTGGACTTTCAAAATTCAAACTCTGGAGGAAAAACTTGAGTTTGATTTTTCTCTTTTGGTTCTTATCCCTTCTCCAAGGAGTTAATGAACTCAGAATGGGAGAAGGAGCACTAAGTAAAAGGAAGAACTATGCCAAAAGAAAATCCACACACACACATCACACACATGCAAATATATATTTACATGTGTATCCATATATACTAGGTATTACATATATTATATAGAACATATATATTATATAATATATGATATGTTATACAGTAGATTATATAGAGTAATATATAATATATGTAGAGTATAGTTGCCTGACACCATTGCATTCTTAATTAAAACCTAAAAACCTAAATCACCAGACAGGGAAGCTTTACCAGCCCACTTATCCCATGTTTTTCTACCACAGTGGGAGTCTGGCACAATAACAGTAGTAGGTAAGAGAGAATACCAAAACAAAAACAAAAGCAATTTAAAAAAAAAAAAACCCCTAGCTAAAATGTTCTCCTCTCTACAAATAAATGACTATGGGAATACCCCCAAGAGACTGAAAAGAAAGTTGGTTCTAACTCCATGCACCAGGAAAGAAGCACAGGATTTAACCTGAAAGCTCAGAAACCAAATCTTAATAAAAGTGACTAATTTTAAAATCAAGATTTCCAAAAGCCAGTTCAAAAATAGCCGATTTCCTTTCTGTATAGCCGATTTTTATGTATATCTGAACACAGTAAATAATAACATTTTGAAAATGTCTGGTCATTTTATTTAAAGCCAATACCCCCAAAGTATTTTTTCCTTGTTTCTCTTTGCATCTACATTTGCTAAGAATTCCACATGTTCTGCTAAAATCATACATTTCTCTTCTCTCTAACCTTTCAGGTGTTTCTAATATCTGGACATCTGGCATGCAGACTCTGAGAGGTGCCTCTGCTATATGTTCTCACTCTCTCTGTCTCCATCTCTGCATCATTGATCCATCCTATCAATCATCTCTCTCTCTCTGTCTCTCTCTCTCTCTCTCTTTCTCTCTCTCTTTCTGTCTTCATAAGACTCATGCCTCTCTTCTCATAAAATTTGTTGAACAGTAATACTTAATGAATATTTGCCTCCCCTGAGCAACTGACCATAAGCTCCACTGGGAAAAGACTGAATCTGTGGCATTCACCACTGTCTCCTGGGGTCTAGCAGAGGCGGTGGCATGTGTCAGGGATAAGTATACAGGTTCAATGAGTGAATGGTCCTCCCTAAGAGTATTGGGTTATCTATTCCTTGGGATGGTAACTCTATTACAGTTTCTACCTTACCCTCCAACAGCCACAAAGCACACGGTTCTCTCCATAGCATCTCCCAACACACTAGCTCACATGTTTACAATGTGCTGGCACGCATTCCTGTCTCAAGAGCCCCATCTCAACTCTCATTCTCCCTCTCAAGAAATGCACATGAGTTTCAGTGATGACACTGTGTGAAGTACTTCAAATTGGTTCTATTTTTAAAATCATTTGAAAAAGTTGTACTTTATTTATTAATGGTAATAATGTGTTTATGATTCATCTCACAGCTAATAATGACGCACCTCCTGCTGAGACACAGAAGTTGAGAGTAGCTGCTCTAGATCTATGCTTCCAAACTTTAGTCACCTGCTGATTTTGTTAAAATGCAGATTCTAATCCAGTAAACCTGGATTGGGGCCTGAAATTCAGCATTTTTAATATGCATTCCCATAAGATGTGCTTTCTGTACTTCATAGACCACACTTTGAGTAGGAAGGTATGGTTACTGCTCATCAAACCGTTATAAAGCCTAGAAAATGTACAGCCAGACAAAATGTTTACATTTATACTAAAGATACATTTCTATACTTTTTTAACTTTTCTCTCTACTTCCACTTTACACACTTAATGCTACAATGAACTCTGTATGTCTTCTTGCACACAGAAACAAGAGTTTCTCTGGGCTTCTGTCCAGAAGTAGAACCCCTTCTGCACAAGGGGACCTATGTCTCCAACTTAATGTGCTTTACTCAGAATTTTGCCAATTTGCCTACCCAAAGGCAGCATGGGTAAATTCGCTCATAGAGTTCCTCCATAGGAACCTAAATATAAAATTTACCAATAGTTGACTTTATCTTCGGGAAGAACAGGGCCAGAATCACAGAAGGGTATCCAGGAGGCTTACATTTCTCAAAAATTTATGATTTCATTAAAAGGAAATATGACAGAATATGAGTATTTGAAAAATACTTAGTAGCTAAATGCAAGTTCATTATAATATTATTCTCTATACTTTTCTGTAAATTTCAAATATTCCATAATTTTTTAAAAGACTAAGACCATTACAATACTGCAAATTAGGTATTTTTGTTGTTTTGGTTTTTCATTTATCTTACGGAATGAGAAAGAAAAGAAGGAAGAGGTAACAGAAAAGCAGGAAATCTTATCAGCAAACGAAATTCTATTGTTATCTTTCAAATTTTAGATTTTCATTCAATCTTTTGGGGAAAATTACCTCACATACTTTAGATTTTCTTTTTCCTCAGAATTCACAAGTTCTTCATTCTAGAATGAAAGAGAAAACCAAGAGGGTGGATCTTTCACAAAGTGCCTTAAACTGGCTTTTTTTCTAGTAGAAAATTAGATTGAGCCCAAGGGAGAAAGGTGTCTCCTGGCAAACACCAAATTTAGAGCCCATTCTTACTGCTAAGCTCTAATTATGTTGTCACTATCTTGCCTTTGGTACTTCAGGGAGAACTGATTTAATTCTAGGAGACTCCCTGAAGCTCATACCAACTGACTCGTCTTTCTTTATTCCTTCTGAATGTCTCTCTCTTTTGATGTGACTCCTATTCAGAGCTAATGAGTTACTTTTCCAGTGTTCACTCTTCATCCAACTCAGGAATACCCTTTCTTCTCTGATATCTGCTACCTTCCAGTATATTAAGAGTTTACTTAACAGAGTTGTAGGTGGCGAACACATGGGGAATTTTTCTGCTACATCCGCATTATATCATGTCATCTTTACCACATTTCTATTGTTTTTATAAATTATGCTTCTAGGTTATTTAAAATTTTTGAATCAAAGTTTCCAAATGTTAGAAATCTAAAGATACCTTGGTTAAAATTTGGGGAAATAGCCACAATAAAATTCCATAACTTTAAATGATCTGAAGAGCAAATGAAGTCATTGGTAAATATAATCAGAATTCATTAAACCACACATATTCTAATGCAAAAATAATTTCGATAATAATGTATGACAATTAAATTAAATATTTACTTTCCACTTAATCTCAAACTTCCAGTAATATTTTTGGATGCCATTTCTTATCATTTTGTTTGTGCAATAAGTCATACTTCCTGGAGAGGAATTAATTTTGTTTGCTTTTCATATGGTTTTTTATTTGCATCCATCCTTTTTTTTCTATCTACCCACTTATCTGTGTGAAAGATGTGTTGACACAAAATATTTTATTACAGAAGAAAAATCTTTATATGGTTTATCATTCTTCAGCAGCTATGGAAAGCTGTGTTCTATTGTTATATTGCATTCCTCTCATTTTCACTCATTGCCTAGGAAACCTCCAAATTACTTTTCTTAATTCTAAAGTATCAGAGCCTCTGTTTCCATGAAATATTCATACATGCAGACTGAAATATAGCATTAATATAGTAGACATGAGAAAATTAATAAATTAGATCTTATTGAGCCATAAGTTTTCCGAAAAAATAGAAAATCCTGAAACTTGCCACTCCCATTTCTTTTCAGTCTTTTTTGGCAGCTATGTAATTCCCTCTCCTTTGTACAGACTTCTGACTCTTTTCCTGATGTGACAGAAACACCTCCCAGCTCCCAGTGTCTCTGTCACTGTCTTCCATATAACCTGAAATCACCATCTCTCATTCCCTATTCATTTATAAATAATGTCTGTGTCTTTTCCTTTCATATTTTTGGACCCTGAACACAATATCTTAAAAATATGCTGTGCATCAGGCATCCAGAATAAGAAAATATTACTAATGCTGCAGCTCTCCAAGTATGTTCAGATTCACTTTCTTATGCATGTTTTCCTAGATCTTCTGGAAGGAGAAAATGTAGTAGAGCAATGAGAGTGTGGGTTGTAGACCAAGAAAGACCTGGGTTCAAATTCAGCCTGCATCTTGTTCTGTGACCCTGAGCAAGTTATTTACTCTTCTGAGTCTTATCTGCTCATGAAGAATCATTACATGAGATAGCATAGGAAAAACATCCAGCATGTACTAGATACAGGGCCACATTCTAGAGTTTTGGTATATTCATAATGTACCTTATAGGATGTTTGAATAGTGTTTACTGCCTTCTTTCTTGTTAACACGACCCTCTTTTCCTCAATTACTATTTTGCTGAAGGACTTCCCTTCATTGTGCAAGCACAATTTCAAGTCATCTGACACACGTTTTAGCTTAGGTTCTAAATTTCTCTTTGGGCAAGGGTATGTGTCTAAGATAACTAAAGTATAAAATAATTGAGAGACAGGAAGCAGACTCCAATGGAGAAATACATTTCAGATATGAAACTTTTCTAGAACAATGAAAACAGGTATGTCTAATGAATCTCTCATTAGTGGATCCACGCAACTTTCTCCATATCAATTCCTTGTCTATGAGTACCTTGTATAAATATGGGATGAAGGAAACACCATTTACTTTACTTTTTCTTCATTAATTAGTTTGTTTATTTCAATAGCTTTAGGGATATAAGCGGTTTTTGGTTACATGGGTGAACTGCGTAATGATGAAGTCTGGGCTTTACCCATACCCATCACTTGAATAGTGTACATTAAAACTCAGTAGGTGACTTTTTATCCCTCATCCCCCTCTGCCCTCTCCCTTTCTGAGTCTCCAGTGTCCATTATTTCACTCTGAATGCTTTTGGGTACCCATAGCTTTGCTCCCACTTTATAAGTAAGAATATGTGGTGTTTGGTTCCTAAGTTGTTTCACTTAGAATAATAGACTCCAGCTTCCTCCACATTGCTGCAAAAGACATTATTCCATTCTTTTTTTAAGGCTGACTAGTATTCTATGGTGTACATATATACCACATTTTCTTTATCCACTCATCAATTGGTGGGCACTTAGGTTGATTTCATATTTTTACAATTGTGAATTGTGCTGCAATAAGTATATGTGTGCAAGTGTCTTTTGAATATAATGACTTCTTTTCCTTTAAATAGATGCCCACCTTTACTTTTCTTAGTCACATTTGCTTCACTGGATGAGGAAGGGCCATTCACAGTTCTCTCAATGTGAAGAATGAGTCAGGCTAAGAAGCATACACCTTTTCTTTCCTCTTGCCATGCCCTAGAGTTATGAACTCTAGGCCACCATAAAACTAGGCCACTCTTCTAGGAGCTCAAATCACTGAAACAAATTTTTATGATACAATAAGATAAGTAGATTAATACAGTTCATCTAAGTAGATAGTACATTAGTACTAAGTAAATTAGTAAAAGTGTATAAGGCTGTGCAGTCCAATAGGGTAGCCAATGTACACGCTACCTCCAAAGACTTGCTAAGAAAAAAAGACAAATATCATTAAAAATTAGTTATTATGAATTATAATATTATTTTCTAATTATTAAATTGAATGTTAATATCAATGTTTATGTTAATTATTAATAATTGTTAGGTTGACACATGTTGAAATATTTTAATATTTGAGTTAAAATATATTATTAAAATTAAATGCAAATGATTCTTTTTTCCTTTTCAATGTGGCTATTAAAATTTTTAAATTACATGTATGGCTTACATTTGTGGCCTTAATTATATTTCTTCTAGACAATGATGACCTAATATCTTACAACTACCCTTTTAGATACCAAGCATCCCCCAAAAAAGATACCTGAGGGCTCTGGTCACCCCCAAAGCCTCAAATGCTCGTTTCACCTTTTTATTTTCATACTCTTGTTCCAGAGAAAGCCTCTTTTATGTTCAACATGAATAGGCAACAGCTCCCAAGGGAAGCCTGTCTTTCTCTGTCCACCCAATTCATGCCCTCCACTGCTTCCTGAGTTACTTTCTTCAAACAGCAAACTTACGAACATACCCCCTATTTAAGAACAATTTATTTGCCACACAATGTCCAAACCCCCCATTTCGAGGCACTAACTGTAATGTTCAGTGGCCTTCTGTAGCCCCCTAAATCCAGCCCGTTACTTACCCATCATCTCCCAGCAACATTTCTCTCCTACTTATGTGCTTTTATTCTCTATTTTCTCTGTACTTCTGTGCTTTTATTTCTCTATTTTGGAAAATCCTCCTGACAAAATATACCTGTGACCACCTTGCCCAGACTACAGTATTCATTCCAATTTCAGTGCCTCCTTCATGAGCTCCAGGTCCAGGATTAAATTTCTCTCCCTCTGGGTCCCTACGGCTTTTTGCTGGCACCTCATTGATGGCACTTTCTACATGATACCTTGTGATAGAGTTCATTGTGTATAGTTTCTGTTACTTCTCAAAACTGAATGTACCTTTAGAGTAAGGTTTATTTATATAGCCCTCAGGACAAAATCTTACACCTGGCAAATGTTTGAATGAAGTGGAAAGTAATTTGAAGTCTGCAAGGTTATCAAAAGAGGGAGAGTCCATTCTGTGATACTCACGGTGTTTGGCCCAGAGCTCAGAGCAATCTAAAATGATTTGTAGGTAACTGGCATTTCTGTAGCTAACCCACTTGCAAATGATGTGTGGTAACACAGCAACAGGAAACTCCACACAACAGTCATTTTTTATCCTGACTTTTCAGTTAAAAGGATTCACAGACTGACAACTAGTGACAGAGAAGTCATTGCAGAGGTTCTGATTGGCAGGGTCATCCTACCACCTTTCAACATCTGCTTGCTTACCAGATGGAACTATGTCACCCTTTAAAAAATGACTCATTTGGTACATACAGAGGGCAAACTAAAGCAAAAAAATAACAGCTTAGAAATTTACCCAGAAAAAACATTCCAGAATAAAGGGTAACATTAAGAAAGCATCAAGAGGGCCTAAATCACGACTAACTTTATCATAGAGCCGGGATGAATTCTAACTTTATCATAGAGCCGGGATGAATTCTAACTTTATCATAGAGCCGGGATGAATTCTAACTTTATCATAGAGCCGGGATGAATTCTAACTTTATCATAGAGCCGGGATGAATTCTAACTTTATCATAGAGCCGGGATGAATTCTAACTTTATCATAGAGCCGGGATGAATTCTAACTTTATCATAGAGCCGGGATGAATTCTAACTTTATCATAGAGCCGGGATGAATTCTAACTTTATCATAGAGCCGGGATGAATTCTAACTTTATCATAGAGCCGGGATGAATTCTGTTTGTGCATTTTGTGTTCTCAATTGGACTGTACACTCCAAGAGGCCTGAAACCATGTCTTATACATCACTTTGTTTAAGTACTTATCTTACTGATGGGTAGATATTAAGGTCCATACTATTCTTTTGAACAAGGAAATCGTATTTTAATCTAGCTAGTGGGCATCTCATAATACTCAAGAGACCCCACAGTTTGTTTCAGGCTAAGCAGTTGCTTTAAATACATTTTTCTGAAGATATGATACATATACATCATGGAATACCATGCAGTCATGAAAGTATAAGATCATGTCCTTTGCAGCAATATAGTTGGAGCTGGAAGCTGTTATCTAAGCAAACTAATTCAGGAAGAGAAAACCAAATAGCATGTCTCACTTACGAGTGGGAGCTAAACATTGAGTACACATGAACACAAAGAAAGGAACAACAGACGCCAGGGCCTACTGGAGAGTGGAGGGTGGGAGGAGGGTGAGGATCAAAAAACTAACTACTGGGTACTATACTTATTACCTGGGTGACAAAATAATCTGTACACCAAACCCCATGACATGCAATTTACCTATATAACTAACCTACATGTGTACTCTTGAACCTAAAATAAAAGTTAATAAATAAATAAATAAAATTACAAGTGGAAAAAAATACATTTTTTCTTAATAAAGTGTGGAGAATGAACTTCCATAACCTCAGCAATCTCAAAAATAGGCAGAGATATTATTTCCCTTGTTCATCTGTGAGAGAGGATACAACGCCAAAGACAAACTATGGAGGAGTAGAAAATATACAAGTATTAAGACTTAGTAATTTCTAAAATGAAGGTACGCTTATCCAGATTATAGTGTCTATTTAGCTGATGTGGAGCAGTGGATCTTTCCAAGAGTCACAATCTCATGGTCGAGGCATTGCCTCATGACCCTGATGGAGACGGTAGACAGGTGGGGAATCTAGTCTTGGTTTCAGGGACATCATTTTTGTCTGACATTCCTGATATAAGCCAGTAGCTTTGTATATCCCTCAATTAGAAGAAAGAAATACAATAAAAACCTACCAAAGTATATGAGCTCTGCCAAGGAGTATATGTTTTGGAGCAGGCTCCTGTCTCAGCAGAAGTTTGAAAATAAACCAGGAATGCTACAGAACTCTTTCTTACGGCCTCAGTGAAAACAAAAAAGTTAGGGAAGAAGTATCCACCTCAGTTGATACAGAGATAGACAGAGCAAGGATGTGATAAAGCGCCCTCAAGGAGTTATGTATTTTATGGGAACTCACAAAAAACTGAACCCTTCTGAATGGGAGGATCAGTGAAAGTTTCACAGAAGGACAACAGGCACCTAGCACAGCTAAGAAATCTTAATCCCAGTTGCCAGACACTGTTTTGAATGTTTTGAATGGAGCCTGGCTCACATTGATCACAGACTAATCCAGGGATTGAGTAAAATCTTCAGATTCTACAGCTAGGCGAGAACAGGGCAGGCCAATACTCATGGTGGGATTTTGTTTTGAAAGAGCAAGAAATCTGTCCTCACAAACATGTGAAAAGAGAAGTAAATGACATTTGTTCTTCAATTTAAGCTTCCCATAGAAATTGCTTTTTCTCATAAAGTAGTTAACAACAACAACAACAACAAAAAGGTTGAAGCTCTTTCCCATCAACTGGGCAACACTAATATTATCTGTCTAATAGCAATAGCTGTTATGAGAAGGGTCTTGAAAAGATTTTTATGCTGTGTGGAGCAACAATATTATTTCCCAAGTAAACACATACACATTGGAAAAGAAGAAATACAATTGCCTTTATGTGCAAGTGACATGATTGTCTATGTACAAAATACCAATGAATCTACACGTTTTTAGGTAACACATTTTAAATAAAAAGAACCTACTTGATATAGTTTTGCTGTGTCCCCACCCAAATCTCATATTGAATTCTCACATGTTGTAGAAGGGATCAGTGAGAGGTAATTGAATCATGGGGGCATGGTCTTTCCCCTGCTGTTCTTGTGATAGTAAGTCTCACAAGATCTGATGGCTATTATAAGGAGGAGTTTTTCTGAACAAGCTCTTTGCCTGCCACCATACACATAAGATGTGACTTGCCTCCTTGCCTGTGCCATGATCGTGGGGACTCTCCAACTATGTGGAACTGTGAGTCCAGTTAAACCTCTTTCTTTTGTAAATTGCCCAGTCTCGGATATGACTTTATCAGCAGCATGAAAACTGACTATTACACTCCTGAAACTGTGAGTTCAGCAAGTCACAAAATACAAGATCAACACACAAATATAAATCATATTTCTATATGTAAGCAACAAACACACGGGAAACAAAATTTAAAACACAATATCATCATCCAGAAAATGAAATAAGTAAAACCTAAAAAAAAAAAGAAAAATCATCTACAAGATACGAATGCTAAAAATTACAATATACTGATATAGAAAATTTTAAAAATCTAAGTAAATGAACATATTGTGTTCATAGATTGGAAGAATCAACATCACAAAGATGTAAAATCTCTCCAAATTTATTGGTAGGTTTAATGCAAATTCTACCAAAATCCCTGCAAGATCTTTTTACATGTAGACAAGCTTATTCTAAAATTCATATAGAAAGGCAAAGAAATTATAATAACTGAAACAATTATGAAAAATAATAAAATCGTTCTATCAGATATTGACTTAGCATACAGCTACAGTAGCCGTGATATTGTGAAGAGATCAACGTATAGACCAATGGAATAGAACCCCAAAATATACCCACACAAATATGGCAAATTGAAATTTAAACAAATATGCAAAGAAATTCATCAACGGAATGAAATATTTTTCAACAGATGGATGTTAAAAGTATGAAAAGATAAGCCATAGACTGGGAGAAAATATTTGCAAGCGATATAGCTGACAAAAATCTTGTATCTAGAATACATAAAGAACTCTTAAAGCTCAAAAGTTAAAAAATTCTCAATTTGAAAATGGGAAAAGAGACATTTCACAAAAAAGGAGATATGTATGGCAGGTAGGCATATAAAAAGTGTTTATGGGTGGTCTCAGTGGCTCATGCCTACAATCCTAGCACTTTGGAAGGCCAAAGCGGGCAGATCACTTGAGGTCAGGAGTTCAAGACCAGCCTGGCCAACGTGGTGAAACCCCATCTCTATTAAAAATACAAAAATTAGCCAGGCATGGTGGTTCATGCCAGTAATGCCAGCTACTGGGGAGGCTGAGGCAGGGGAACCGCTTGAACGGAGGAGGTGGGAAGTTGTAGTGAGCTGAGATAGCACCACTGTACTCCAGCCTGGCTGTCAAAGTGAAACTCTCTCTCAAAAAAAAAAAAAAAAAATTATTAGCTGTATTATTCTGTTCTCATGATGCTAATAAAGACATACCCCAAACTAGATAATTTATAAAGGAAAGATTTTATTTTCTTTTTCTTTTTCTTTTTCTTTTTCTTTTTTTTTTTTTTTTTTTTTTGAGCTATCCAGGCTGAAGTACAGTGGCATGATCTCTGCTCACTGCAACCTCCAATCCCTAGGTTCAAGCGATTCTCCTGCCTCAGCCTCCCAAGTGGCTGGCACTACAGTGCCATCACCTCCAACTAATTTTTTTGTATTTTTAGTAGAGACAGAGTTTCATCATGTTGGCCAGGCTGGTCTCCAACTCCTGACCTCAGGTGATCTGCTCGCCTCGGCCTCCCAAAGTGCTGGGATTACAGGTGTGAGACCCTGTGCCCAGCCTGGAAAGAGGTTTAATTGACTCACAGTTTCACGTGGCTGGGGTGGCTTCACAATCATGGCAGAAGGCAAATGAGGAACAAAGTAAGTCACATCTCACATGGCAACAAGCAAGAGAGAATGTGCAGGGGAACTCTCCTTTATAAAACCATCAGATCTCATGAGATTTATTTACTATCACAAGAACAGCATGAGAGAGATCTGCCCTCATGATTCAATCACTCCCACCAGGTCCCTCCCACGACACATGGGAATTATGGGAGCTACAACTCAAGGTAAGATTTGGGTGGGGACACAGCCAAACCATATCATTAGCCATTAGGAAAATGCAAAAATTAAAACCACTACGAAATATAACCACACACTTATTAGAACAACTAAAATAAAACAGAAATAATGCCAAATGCTGGCAATAATGCAAAGAAACTGGATATCTTATACATTGCTGATGGGAATGTAAAATGTCACTTTGCAAAATACTTTGGCAGTTTCTTATAAAACTAAATACACATTTACCATATGACACAGTAATTGCAACCTTGAGCATCTATCCCAGAGAAATTAAAAGTTATTTACACAAATAACTATGCACAATTATCAAGAAGTTTGATTTGTAATGGGCAAAAACTGGAAACCACCCAAGTGTCCTTTAATGAGTGGCAAGTTAGACAAACTGTGACACCTCCACACAATGAAATACTACTCAGCACAAAAAGGAATGGACTATTTATTGATAGATGCAAAACTTGGATAAACCTTAACACACTATCCTTAGACAAAATCTGCTAGAAATAATATAATTCTGAAGTGGGATTTGTCTTCTCATTAATTCGACAAGCAAACACAGGACAGGTACTTCCCTAAACCTGGGATACACAGATATGATGGGAATGCCCACACACATTTACAGAAGGAATGGCAACTATGTGACATGCCTTGTGCCAAGTGCAGTGTAGTCATTACTGTCATGCAATGATTACTTATTTATGTCAACTTGACTGGGCCACATGGTCACCAGATAATTGGTTAAATGTTATCCTAAATATTTCTGTGAGAGTGTTTGATGAGATCAGCATATAAATCAAAAGGCTGAGTAAAGAAGATTCCCCTCCCTAATGGGGGTGGACTTCATCCAATCAGTTGAAGGCCTAAACAGAAGAAAAAGGTTGATCTTACCCCAAGTAAGAGATAGTTATTTTCTAGCCTGGCTGCCCTCAGACTGAGACATTGACTTTTATCCTGCCTTAAGACTCAAACTGAAACACTGTTTTTTCCTTGGTCTTAACTTCCAGCCTTTGGACTGGAACTACACCATCAGCTCTCCAGCTTCAGGGTCTCCACCATCAGGGTCTCCAGCTTGCTGACTCACCCTGCAGATCTTGGGACTTGGTGGCCTCTATAGTCATGTGAACCAATTGTTTGTAATAAATTTTTCTGTATGTGTATATAAATTCTACTGATTCTGTGTTTCTGGGGAACTCTGACTAATATATCCCATTAAATTCTCAAATCCTAAAAGAGCAGTATAATTTTTATTTGCATTTCACAGATGAATCAAAGTTAAGCAACTTGCCAAGTTCATGTAATTTACAGTTGCCAAGCAGGAATTCAAACCAAATCCAATTCCAAAGGCCAAGTTCTTAAATACTAACCCCCGTCTTCCAAAGAGTAACTGTGTAGGCACAAGAAACACAATCATGTAAACAAACACTTATGGAAATATGACAGGTGTTACAATCAAGGTGTGAGTAAGCCACTAAAGAAGCAAAGAGGATGCATGGCTGAGAAGATATGCCTTCCTGGCTGCAAACTCACTGTGATGTGAGCAAGAAAGCCAGGTTAGGTGGTATCAAGAAGAGAGAAAAAGTGTCATGTTACTAGTTTGAAGATGGAAATTTGCATACGACAGAAGAGGGATTTTCAAGGACTCAATGAAATGGTCTTACAAAGATGTCCAGTTGGTGGGGGGATGGAACCGCAGGGTGAAAGTACAGATCTGCCTAGCAATGGGAATACTTAAAAGGACAGACGGGCAAGAATTTCTATTTTGGGTGAAGGATGAAATATAAACAAGCATAGACTTCCTGAGTTGGAAGAAGAGATGGATAAACAGCACTCCTAGAGTTAGGAAAAAGTGCTAATGAAAGGGAAAGGAGACAGTCCAAAGCTATGCATATTAAGCAAGATATTCAAGATAATAACTTTAAATGCCTTGTTTCCAGAAAAAAAAAAAAAAAAGGAGAGCCAACCCTAAGCAATTTGGATAAGTCCAGTGAGTGCTGGAAAAATGAGGTTGATGTTACCTCTTCAGATCCTAACTTGGCACACTCCAAAATGTGCCCTGGGCAATCCATGGTTAAATTCAGGAGTAAATATTAATCCGTTGACTAGGGAATACAGTAATATCAGCTAGTACATTTTTTTAACCCGAGGAACACGGCTCATGAAAGGAGATAAAACAATAAAGGAAGTTGTAAAGCAAATTTTTGATCGAATTGTGCCATCATGGTTAAATAAAAATAGGCCTTACTTAAGGCTGTATTCATTTGCTAGGACTGCTGTACAAACTAGCACAGGCTAAGTGGCTTCAAGAACGTATTTTCTCACAATTCTGGAAGCTAGAAGTCAGGGTACTGGCATGGCTGGTTTCTCTGAGGCCTCGCTCCTTGGCTTATAAATGTCTGTCTTCATCCCTGTGTCTTTAATGGTTTTCCCTTTGTGTGTGTCTATGTCTTAATTTTCTCTTATAACATCAGCCATACTGGATTAGGATCCATCCCAATGACCTCATTTAACTTTCATTACCTCTAACCTCACCAAATACAGTCACATTCTAAGGCACTAGGGGTTATAACTTCAACATAAGAATTTGAGGGGATCTGATTCAGTCCATGACAAAGCCCCATGTTACCAATGGCCACATGGGTTTCTTGGTCTCTCTGTAATAACCAACAGAGTTATTGTCAAGGCCATGAGGGTCTATATCTTTCTGATATCTAATATCTTTAGGAGTTTCTTTTGCAGTGAAAGTCAGGGAGAAGGAAGTAGATCATAATTCAGAAGTGGCTTCAGATCTAAGGTTGTAGAATATGTAATTGAGGAACTTAATGAAAGATATATTTTAGGGAGGTTGGCTTTTCAAACTTTTTTACTCACAGAACAGAAATCTGTATTCTTCATTGTAAACAAATTTCATGGAACAGCACGTGAGATATACTTTGATATTTTTTGTTATTTTCTATTTAATGCTATTTATTTTTTTAATTGTATGGTTTAAGCACTAAATTGATTTCCTGACCCACTAATGGGTCAAGAGCCAATATTTAGAAAAATACAAACTGTTCTAAGGATAGCGACAAATAATGAGTTCACATTTCTATTCCTAGTATTTTCTCCTGTTACCAAAATACTTGTTCAACTGCTTAAAGATCTTCCCAAAGCCCTCCATTTGCCAATATTTTTTAAAATGCTTCCATTTAGAAGAGAGATAAATCCTCAAATAGATTTTGCAAGTTCTAAGCAATCCTTCAGCAGGTGTCTCTGTAGCAACTGTCAGTGAAGAAAGAGGCCGAGACTGGATTTAAGGCTGTGTAGTCAGGGTAGAAGAAGAGAAGCATGAGATATTCTCAGAAAACAAAGTAGTGTTCTTATGACAAAAAGAGATTCCGAAATCTCACCTGAAAGTTACAATAGTGTGCAAAAGTCCTGATTAATGTTCTTGCTTAAGCATTGCCTAACACCAAGTTCACACTGAGAGTACTTCTATTTGTATTCCATCTCACAGTAAGGAAATGCAACTTTCATTTATTTTTATACATATGCCTTTCCAACCATCTTCAGTATGAAGAATTATCCTCCAAAAATTGAATAAAGGTTTGAACCATTCTCATAACTGTGTTATAACTGAGATGAGATTACAATGCTATTTTGGTGTATTGTGGCCAGGGAAGTCCACATTTGAATTTGTCCCCAGGACATAGCAATGCCTACCCAAAAGGTCTCTAAGAGAAATATCTGGCAAAGAAAATAAGTGTAACAGCAAATTGTTAGCTGGAACTTTTTCTTAAAATCCAAGAGAAGGGAACTATGATGAACTGCGGTGGACCACAGGACCACAGTCAGTTTTTCTAAACCACTTGTGTTTTACTTCAGTGATTTTACCTTCTACTAAGTACATTTCAAATAATTTCATTTATTCATAATTTTCATAATTGTATCAAATTATCAAGTACTTTTCCTCCTTAGGAAGAAATATGAAAAAGAAAACAAGGAGGAGTTTGATAGTATTTCTTCACTCAAGAGCCTACAGAATTACCTATTTGAGATTTTTTAAAAAGTAAGGAAAAGAACCACTTGAGAAGAATTTCATCTGCATTATGGATTAAACTACATCCTTTTACTCTGCATTCACCAATTACAGCAAGTATCCATTCATCACTAAAGCTAAGCTTAGTTGTTTCTAGTTTGTTCTCATAACTCTTGCTCTGAGGCACTGTTTTCATCTGCTTCCTCATTCCATGTTGATCTGTGTCCCAAGCTGACCCATGCTGGTCTACTTCATTAAATCAGAGCTGTTGTGCTTATTGTGACATATTTTTGTTTCTTCTTCTCTAACTGCTCATGTGCGATCTTTAACTTGTCATGTCTTGATTTTCATTATTGTAGCTACGTTTGTTATGATGTATGCAATGCTGAAGTGAGAAAGGTACATCTGCAGCACTGCATGTCCCCCTCGGGTAATGTCTACCACAGGATGCTGCATATACTGCTGGAGAGAAGAGCAGGGTTGGTTAGGGGCCCCTGGAAAGGAAAAAATCCTCTTTGGACGCTACTCTAAAAAAACTCTCACTCATTACCAATGCCTCCTTCACAATTGTTTCCTTGTCACATTTTATTCCTCTTTGGTTCCAGCAGCTGTAATTAAATATTGTCTACTGCTAATTTTACTGGGGTTTTGCTATTCGACAGTTTCATAGTGGATTCATTCTAGAAGAAAGTTTTTAGTTATTCATTATTTTTAATAACATCTACGACCTAAAGAATGCTTATCTTAGATCAGGCACTGTTTTGGGTACTTTATGATCACTATCTCACTTAATCCATGCAATTTCAATAAGTAACTATCATAGCACCCTTTTAATAAAAGAGAAACCTAGGATACAAAGGTTAAGTAATTTGTCAAAACAAGCTAGAATTCGAACCGAATCTGTTGACTCCAAAGTCCATACTCTTAATTGTCATGCTAGGATGCCTCTAAGAGATCAGACTATATACCTTCAGCTTTACCGAAACTGCAGAATTTGGCCCCAAAGAACTCTCACACTGTAGTCACAACAGTGTGGCTTTGTAAAGCCTTTAGGTTTAGTTGTCTGTGCTGTTAAAGTAATGAATCTCAAAGTATTTGGAGGCAATCTCTTTTCACCCAACCCATTCCCTGGGTAGAGGTAAGGGAAGAAAATTAACCAAGATGAAACTTTTCTATTTTTGTACACTCCTTACATTGTTAAATACTGACCTCCTTTTCTTCGTTCCCACTCCAAAAGCTCTGGAGAAACATGCTACTGTCAGGGAATCAGGGAGCTCTCTGCACATCCTCTAATTACTCTGGCCCTTGTTGTCAGCTTATGGTTGGTATGTATTAGTAAACTAAAGATATTATTAGTAATATTCAGAAAAAAAAGAAGATCCTGAATCTAACTAGAACAGAGGTCAAATGAAAGGCAAACACACACTACATACGAGTCAGAGATGGATGACAACTACCGTCTTAATCAGAGTTCCAGGAAAGATTTTATGTGACTCCTGACTCAGACAGTCGAGGGAAAGCAATTTACATTTCATGCCTGAGACAGAACAATCTGTCACTTAGAAATATTTGGGTCAGTAACATTAGCTGAGAATAAAATCACGACGAGAACATGAGAATAATTCTAAATAAACTAGATAACCAGAAAGATCCTGAAAGCAGCAATTTCCTTTCCATTCCTTTGAACTATATATAAATATTCCACCATGATAGGACTGGCAGATGATAGGTAGTTTACAAATTTCATCTGAATTAGAAAATAATTATATTGTCTGCATTTTTTATACTATGATGAATTTTACTCTTATTTGGAAATGTTAGCAGGAACAAAAACAAATGGTGTCTTAAGAAAGCATACTGGGATGTGAAGAAATGTTTTGGCACATACAAGTGTGAATAAAAAGAGAATAAATCAAAAATATTTTATTTTTTCATAAAATTACTCAGGATGTGGACTCTAGCAATTTTATACTTAAATTTATTTTTAAAAAGTATGTACTTCGTAGATCTTTGGGTTCAAAAGAAAAAGAATTGGTTGTTGCTATGTACAAATGTTTTGTGGCAAAAATGATTAAAATCACATAAGTGTAAATAGTTATTTAAAGCTGAAGCTATGACAGCAGAGATGTCCCTGTTTACTATAAATCTTAGACTCAAATTATTTCAGATTTACTTGTTCTAAAAAGGATGTCACGCTTCCATTTATTGTATACTCAGTGTGGCTAACAGAGATTTTGACCACACCCAAAACTCTGCTGCATTGTCTAAGCACTGCTTTATTGCATCCTAAAGCATCCCTTCTGCAGAAAAGACCGAGCTGCCTCGTTATGGCTCCTCTTGAAGCTGCTTGGCTCAGCTGTCCTGCAGTTTTCTATTTGCACTCTACAGCCTCAAAGGTTGCTAAGCAGCAAGCAGTGCTTCCCTGCTCAGAGATCTGGTAACATTTCGAGAGCTCCTTGCTCTAGGTTTTCTGTTTAATGTTAAAGAGATTTGATAAAGCCATGTTGGTCAAGCTTTTATTTTAAATCTGTCCAAATTTCCTGATATAGTGAACATTTTACTAACAGCACTTCATTTGCATTAGGGTCATAACACATGTTAGATTTCCAGTGTTATTTAAAAATCCTCCAATCCAATAACCCCAGTTTACAGATGATGAAACTGACACGCAAAGAACTGAAGCAAAATTTCTAATTTCCAGGAAAATAAATTTCTTATAGCCCTCAGAACCCCAAATCGAAGTACAAACTCTACTCTCAGAAAAGTCATCAGGGAGGTTGAGCTGCTGACCAGAAGTGGTTGTTGAATAAAGCGCTCTCTCAGTTATAAAAGCCCTTCTAAAAACAGAAACTTTCCCTTTTTCTTTATCTCAGACCTGTCAGGAATTCAGAAAAATGCACATAATACATATGCATTTTAATTAATTTAAATTCAGAAAGCACACAGTTTCTCTGAAACCCAGCTACAAATTCTCTGAATTAAGAATGCCCTTTCTAAATGGTCTAGATGTCAAAAACACTTCATTGCTTATTTATTCTTGCTCTTCATTGTTTCTAGAACTATGTTCCAGAAACTAACTGTTCAAGGAGACTTACATGTATTCTGATATTCCATCCTCTTAAAAATCTTGTAGGTTATTAGTATTATAATCATTTCCAGATAAAGCAACTGCAACTCAAAGACATTGAGTAACTTAACTAAGGTCGCAGAGCCAGTAGGTGGCAATATCAAGATATCAATATTCTAACCTACATGGTCTGGCTCCAGAGCTGGAGTATCTCTTAACAACTAGATATATAGTTTATGGGGCATCTATAATATGCCAATCACTTTGCTAACTAATTCAAGTGTTCCCAAACATTCTGAGGAAGTTAACATTATTATTGTCGCTTTTCAGATGAGGAAATATACCTTTATAGGTAGGACATCTAATGTTGATAAATCTAGTAAGTTACAAAAGTGAGATTTGGGCATGAATCTTCTAACATGTCATGTAACATTATTTTCTCCACAGCAACACTGTCCAGTAGTGCTTTCTACCTTGACGGAAATATTCAGTATGGTGGCCATTACTCACACGTTGACTGTTGAGCCCTTGCATTATAGCTAGTGTGACTGAAATTTTTATTTTTCATTTTAATTTTAACTGATTGTAGTTTAAATAATCACATGTACTAGGAGCTACCCTATTAGACAACAGGGCTCTAGAGCCTTATTCCACTACGTGTGATCCACGGCCCACAACCATCAGCAGCGCCTGAGGGCTGGTAGAAACGCAGACTTGTAATGGTTAATTACAAGTCAACTTGACTGGGCCATGGTGTGCCCAAATAAAACATTATTTTGGGTATGTCTGTGAGGGTATGTCCAGATGAGATTCACATTCGAACCCAGTGGGCTCAGAAAGCAGGTGGCCATCCCCAATAGGATGGGCATCACTTTATTCATTGAGGCCTTAAGTAGAACAAAAGGTAGAAGAAGGTGAAAGAAATGCTTTCCCTCTTTTTATTTTGTCTCACTGTATGGGCTGGGACATCTCCCCTCATCTTCACCTGTCCCCGGACTGAGATTTACACTATCGGTTCCCTGATTATCAGGCCTTCAGACTCAGATTGCGTTACACCACAAGCTTCCTGGGTCTCCAGCTTGCAGATGGCAGATCATGGACTTTTAGCCTCCATAATGGTGTGAGCCAATTATTCAAAATAAATAAATACGTATATCATTTTAACTTACATTTTATATATGTATATTTATATGTGTATGTATATGTGTGTGTGAGAAAGAGTGTGTGTGTGTGTGTCTGTGTGTCTGTGTGTTTATCTTATTGGTTGTTTCTCTAGAGAACCCTGACTAATATAAGATTCCTGGCCCTCACCCCAGATCTATGGAATCAAAGTCTAAATTTTAATAAGACCTCTAAGTATTCTATATGTACATTAAAGCTTGACAAATGTAACTCTAGATCACTTCACTTCTCATACCATTTGTCAAGGACAAGAAGATAAGCCATTTACCCTCAAGAGCCTTTACATTCAAATCCTTTTCCAAATTAAGCATTAAGGATTTGACATTGGCCCCCTCACCACCATAATGCATCACAAAACCCCCAATTTGAGGTTGTGCCCTCACCCCAAACTTTAAGAATCAGAAATATAAAACTTATAAAACATATTAGCCTTCAATGACAATGCAGAAATATCTAAATAAATATCAAGAGACACCATGAACTTAGACTTCAAATGATATTAGTTGATCATTTCCTTAAAAGCTTTTATTTTTTTAAAAAAATCAAAAACTGTCAAATATGAGTCGGTAAAAAGAGAAAGGGAGGAAGAGAGAGACGGAAAGAGGAAAGAAAGAGAATGGAAAGAGAAAGAGAGATAGGAAGAAGGGAGGTAGTAAGGAAACTGGAGAGAGGAAGGAAGGAAGGAAGGAAGGAAGGAAGGAAGGAAGGAAGGAAGGGTAGGGAGGGAGAAAGGGAGGAAGAAAAGATTATGATTGTTCACACAATGAAACTGAAGACAAATAAATAGTAAGACTCAAAGAACATGACTTTGCATGAGAAATTAAACCATGAATTTCAATCATTAAAATACTATAAGCATCTTACTGCTAAATACATTAGAGAAAAGAGAAAATAATTATCTTGGTTTTAAAAAGGGGAAAACACTTTAGTTTGCATTTTACAAACTATAAGAGAAATAACGTGATGTTCTTACTTGATTCCATGTCCTTTATACATTTTTTTTCCAAATTAGGTGGCAGGCCAGCCTAGTTGGCACTTTCTTTTAGATCCATTGTCCAGGTCTGCTTCTCTAGTATCAAATCCTCTAATTTCATTTTCTTAATGCAAATCTAGTTGTATACTAAAGAACCTGAAGTGATCTATCTACTTGGCTGGTGTGGTAACTACAATATAGAAGAGATGTGAGAAAGTTCTTGAGCCATTCATTAAAAAGTTGGGCCTTTTCGTTTCCACACCTACAAGGAAATAAATAAGGAGCCCAGTCACAGTTAACGAAAAGTTGGAACAGAAATATAACTTTATGTATCTCATGAAATCCAAATTATACCTTCTTCTCTCCTACCCAACATTCACAACTAGTTGAAAGTTTACGTCTCGCGAAGATGGCCGAATAGGAACAGCTCCAGTCTCCAACTCCCAGCGCGAGCGACACAGAAGACCGGTGATTTCTGCATTTTCAACTGAGGTACTGGGGTCATCTCTCTAGGGAGTGCCGGACAATCGGTGCTGGTCAGCTGCTGCAGCCTGACCAGCGTGAGCTGAAGCAGGGCGAGGCATCGCCTCACCTGGAAGCGCAAGGGGGAAGGAAATCCCTTTTCCTAGCCAGGGGAACTGAGACACACAACACCTGGAAAATCGGGTAACTCCCACCCCAATACTGCGCTTTAAGGAAACAGGCACACCAGGAGAATATATCCCACACCTGGCCGGGAGGGTCCCACGCCCACGGAGCCTCCCTCACTGCTAACACAGCCGTCTGCGGCGATCTATCCGCAAGGCAGCAGCGAGGCTGGGGGAGGGGCGCCCGCCATTGCTGAGGCTTAAGTAGGTAAACAAAGCCGCTGGGAAGCTCGAACTGGGTGGAGCTCACAGCAGCTCAAGGAAGCCTGCCTGTCTCTGTAGACTCTACCGCTGCGGACAGCGCACAGCTGCAGTCCATTAGGGGAAAGAGCGGGCCGCTGCAGACCCGAACGACTCTGTCTGACAGCTTTGGGGAGAGCCGTGGATCTCCTAACGCGGAGGTTGAGATCTGAGAACGGACAGACTGCCTGCTCAGGTGGGTCCCTGACCCGAGTAGCCTAGCTGGGAGACATCCCCCACTAGGGGCAGTCTGATACCCCACACCTCACAGGGTGGCGTCACCCCTGAGAGGAAACTTCCAAAGGAAGAATCAGACAGGTACACTCGCTGTTCAGCAATATTCTATCTTCGGCAACCTCTGCTGCTGATACCCAGGCAAACAGGGTCTGGAGTGGACCTCAAGCAATCTCTAACAGACCAACAGACAGTCCTTCTGACTGTCAGACGGAAAACTATCAAACAGGAAGGACACCTATACCAAAACCCCATCAGTACGTCACCATCATCAAAGTCCAGAGACAGATAAAACCACAAAGATGGGGAAGAAGCAGGGCAGAAAAGCTGGAAATTCAAAAAATAAGAGCGCATCTTCCCCTGCAAAGGAGCGCAGCCCATCGCCAGCAACGGATCAAAGCTGGTCAGAGAATGACTTTGACGAGATGAGAGAAGAAGGCTTCAGTCCATCAAACCTCTCAGAGCTAAAGGAGGAATTACGTACCCAGCGCAAAGAAACAAAAAATCTTGAAAAAAAAGTGGAAGAATTGACAGCTAGACTAATTAATGCAGAGAAGATCATAAACGAAATGACAGAGATGAAAACCATGACACGAGAAATACGTGACAAATGCACAAGCTTCGGTAACCGACTCGATCAACTGGAGGAAAGAGTATCAGCGATTGAGGATCAAATGAATGAAATGAAGCGAGAAGAGAAACCAAAAGAAAAAAGAAGAAAAAGAAATGAACAAAGCCTGCAAGAAGTATGGGATTATGTAAAAAGACCAAATCTACGTCTGATTGGGGTGCCTGAAAGTGAGGGGGAAAATGGAACCAAGTTGGAAAACACTCTTCAGGATATCATCCAGGAGAACTTCCCCAACCTAGTAGGGCAGGCCAACATTCAAATTCAGGAAATACAGAGAACACCACAAAGATACTCCTCCAGAAGAGCAACTCCAAGACACATAATTGCCAGATTCACCAAAGTTGAAATGAAGGAAAAAATCTTAAGGGCAGCCAGAGAGAAAGGTCGGGTTACCCACAAAGGGAAGCCCATCAGAATAACAGCAGACCTCTCAGTAGAAACTCTACAAGCCAGAAGAGAGTGGGGGCCAATATTCAACGTTCTTAAAGAAAAGAATTTTCAACCCAGAATTTCATATCCAGCCAAACTAAGCTTCATCAGTGAAGGAGAAATAAAATCCTTTACAGATAAGCAAATGCTTAGAGATTTTGTCACCACCAGGCCTGCCTTACAAGAGACCCTGAAGGAAGCCCTAAACATGGAAAGGAACAACCGGTACCAGCCATTGCAAAAACATGCCAAAATGTAAAGACCATCGAGGCTAGGAAGAAACTGCATCAACTAACTAGCAAAATAACCAGTTAATATCATAATGACAGGATCAAGTTCACACATAACAATATTAACCTTAAATGTCAATGGACTAAATGCTCCAATTAAAAGACACAGACTGGCAAACTGGATAAAGAGTCAAGACCCATCAGTCTGCTGTATTCAGGAGACCCATCTCACATGCAGAGACATACATAGGCTCAAAATAAGGGATGGAGGAAGATCTACCAAGCAAATGGAGAACAAAAAATAGCAGGGGTTGCAATCCTAGTCTCTGATAAAACAGACTTTAAACCATCAAAGATCAAAAGAGACAAAGAAGGCCATTACATAATGGTAAAGGGATCAATTCAACAGGAAGAGCTAACTCTCCTAAATATATATGCACCCAATACAGGGGCACCCAGATTCATAAAGCAAGTCCTTAGAGACCTACAAAGAGACTTAGACTCCCATACAATAATAATGGGAGACTTCAACACTCCACTGTCAACATTAGACAGATCAACCAGACAGAAAGTTAACAAGGATATCCAGGAATTGAACTCATCTCTGCACCAAGCGGACCTAATAGACATCTATAGAACTCTCCACCCCAAATCAACAGAATATACATTCTTCTCAGCACCACATCGCACTTATTCCAAAATTGACCACATAATTGGAAGTAAAGCACTCCTCAGCAAATGTACAAGAACTGAAATTATAACAAACTGTCTCTCAGACCACAGTGCAATCAAACTAGAACTCAGGACTAAGAAACTCAATCAAAACCGCTCAACTACATGGAAACTGAACAACCTGCTCCTGAATGACTACTGGGTACATAACGAAATGAAAGCAGAAATAAAGAGGTTCTTTGAAACCAATGAGAACAAAGATACAACATACCAGAATCTCTGGGACAAATTTAAAGCAGTGTGTAGAGGGAAATTTATAGCACTAAATGCCCACAAGAGAAAGCAGGAGAGATCTAAAATTGACACTCTAACATCACAATTAAAAGAACTAGAGAGGCAAGAGCAAACACATTCAAAAGCTAGCAGAAGGCAAGAAATAACTAAGATCAGAGCAGAACTGAAGGAGATAGAGACACAAAAACCCTCCAAAAAATCAATGAATCCAGGAGTTGGTTTTTTGAAAAGATCAACAAAATTGACAGACCGCTAGCTAGACTAATAAAGAAGAAAAGAGAGAAGAATCAAATAGAAGCAATAAAAAATGATAAAGGGGATATCACCACCGACCCCACAGAAATACAAACACCATCAGAGAATACTATAAATGCCTCTACGCAAATCAACTAGAAAATCTAGAAGAAATGGATAATTTCCTGGACACTTACACTCTCCCAAGACTAAACCAGGAAGAAGTTGAATCCCTGAATAGACCAATAGCAGGCTCTGAAATTGAGGCAACAATTAATAGCCTACCCACCAAAAAAAGTCCAGGACCAGATGGATTCACAGCTGAATTCTACCAGAGGTACAAGGAGGAGCTGGTACCATTCCTTCTGAAACTTTTCCAATCAATAGAAAAAGAGGGAATCCTCCCTAACTCTTTTTATGAGGCCAACATCATCCTGATACCAAAGCCTGGCAGAGACACAACAAAAAAAGAGAATTTTAGACCAATATCCCTGATGAACATCGATGCAAAAATCCTCAATAAAATACTGGCAAACCGGATTCAGCAGCACATCAAAAAGCTTATCCACCATGATCAAGTGGGCTTCATCCCTGGGATGCAAGGCTGGTTCAACATTCGCAAATCAATAAACGTAATCCAGCATATAAACAGAACCAAAGACAAGAACCACATAATTATCTCAATAGATGCAGAAAAGGCTTTTGACAAAATTCAACAGCCCTTTATGCTAAAAACGCTCAATAAATTTGGTATTGATGGAACGTACCTCAAAATAATAAGAGCTATTTATGACAAACCCACAGCTAATATCATACTGAATGGGCAAAAACTGGAAAAATTCCCTTTGAAAACTGGCACAAGACAGGGATGCCCTCTCTCACCACTCCTATTCAACATAGTGTTGGAAGTTCTGGCTAGGGCAATCAGGCAAGAGAAAGAAATCAAGGGTATCCAGTTAGGAAAAGAAGAAGTCAAATTGTCCCTGTTTGCAGATGACATGATTGTATATTTAGAAAACCCCATCGTCTCAGCCCAAAATCTCCTTAAGCTGATAAGCAACTTCAGCAAAGTCTCAGGATACAAAATTAATGTGCAAAAATCACAAGCATTCTTATACACCAGTAACAGACAAGCAGAGAGCCAAATCAGGAATGAACTTCCATTCACAATTGCTTCAAAGAGAATCAAATACCTAGGAATCCAGCTTACAAGGGATGTAAAGGACCTCTTCAAGGAGAACTACAAACCACTGCTCAGTGAAATCAAAGAGGACACAAACAAATGGAAGAACATACCATGCTCATGGATAGGAAGAATCAATATCGCGAAAATGGCCATACTGCCCAAGGTTATTTATAGATTTAATGCCATCCCCATCAAGCTACCAATGACTTTCTTCACAGAATTGGAAAAAAGTGCTTTAAAGTTCATATGGAACCAAAAAAGAGCCCGCATTGCCAAGACAATCCTAGGTCAAAAGGACAAAGCTGGAGGCGTCACGCTACCTGACTTCAAACTATACTACAAGGCTACAGTAACCAAAACAGCATGGTACTGGTACCACAACAGAGATATAGACCAATGGAACAGAACAGAGTCCTCAGAAATAATACCACACATCTACAGCCATCTGATCTTTGACAAACCTGAGAGAAACAAGAAATGGGGAAAGGATTCCCTATTTAATAAATGGTGCTGGGAAAATTGGCTAGCCATAAGTAGAAAGCTGAAACTGGATCCTTTCCTTACCCCTTATACGAAAATTAATTCAAGATGGATTAGAGACTTAAATGTTAGACCTAATACCATAAAAACCCTAGAAGAAAATCTAGGTAGTACCATTCAGGACATAGGCATGGGCAAGGACTTCATGTCTAAAACACCAAAAGCAACGGCAGCAAAAGCAAAAATTGACACATGGGATCTAATTAAACTAAAGAGCTTTTGCACAGCTAAAGAAACTACCATCAGAGTGAACAGGCAACCTACAGAATGGGAAAAAATTTTTGCAACCTACTCATCTGACAAAGGGCTAATATCCAGAATCTACAAAGAACTCAAACAAATATACAAGAAAAAAACAAACAACCCCATCAAAAAGTGGGGAAAGGATATGAACAGACATTTCTCAAAAGAAGACATCCATACAGCCAACAGACACATGAAAAAATGCTCGTCATCACTCGCCATCAGAGAAATGCAAATCAAAACTACAATGAGATACCATCTCACACCAGTTAGAATGGCAATCATTAAGAAGTCAGGAAACAACAGGTGTTGGAGAGGATGTGGAGAAATAGGAACACTTTTACACTGTTGGTGGGATTGTAAACTAGTTCAACCATTATGGAAAACAGTATGGCGTTTCCTCAAGGATCTAGAACTAGATGTACCATATGACCCAGCCATCCCACTACTGGGTATATACCCAAAGGATTATAAATTACTCTACTACAAAGACACATGCACACGTATGTTTATTGCGGCACTATTCACAATAGCAAAGACTTGGAATCAACCCAAATGTCCATCTGTGACAGACTGGATTAAGAAAATGTGGCACATATACACCATGGAATACTATGCAGCCATAAAAAAGGATGAGTTTGCATCCTTTGTAGGGACATGGATGCAGCTGGAAACCATCATTCTTAGCAAACTATCACAAGAAGAGAAACCAAACACCGCATGTTCTCACTCATAGGTGGGAACTGAACAATGAGATCACTTGGACTCGGGAAGGGGAACATCACACACTGGGGCCTATCATGGGGAGGGGGGAGGAGGGAGGGATTGCATGGGGGAGTTATACATGATATAAACGTCATGCACATGTACCCTAGAACTTAAAGTATAATAAAAAAAAAAAAAAAAAAAAAAAAGAAAGTTTACGTCTCGCTACATTTGAGGCCAGAGCCTGACCTGCCTCCACTGAAGATTTCAGCAGCATTCACAAGTCAGCTGTCATTCCAGCTCAGCCTGGTGATTACCATTCCACAGACTTATGAAAATTGGTTGTGTTTGGACTGAATGTTTATATCCCCTAAAATTTATACATTGAAGCTATAACTCCCAATGTGGCTGTATTTGGAAATAGGCCTACAGGGACACAAGGTGATTAAAGGTAAATGAGCTCAAAAAGGTAGAATTTGATCTAATAGGATTAGCTCCTTATAAGAAGGGACACTGGAGAGATTGCACTCTCAAAGGAAAAACCACTTAAGGACTAAGTGACTCTCTGCAAGCCAGGAAGACAGCCTTCACCAGAAACCAAACTCTGCCAAAAACTTGATTTTAAACTATCCAGTTTCCAGAACTGTGAGAAAACAATTTTTTTGTAGTTGAAGCCACATAGTCTGTGATATTTCATTATGGCAGCTTGAGCAGACTAATATAAATCCTTTTCTGGCCTGGGTGTGAAGTGGTCAGCATGGACTCAAGGAACAGATATCAGGAATCAGCCTTCTTCACAAGTTCAGGAATAGTAGAAAAAAATGGCCCAACTATTGATCAATCCATGCTACGGCCTTCAACCTCAACTCTGGGCCCTGGCAGCAGATGACCTAGAGTGGACACTATAACCTTGCTGCTGACAAAGTTAACACCCCACCCACCTCACAGAAAAGGCTCCATGAGAAACTGGACCTGGTGAAGAGCAGGAGGCTCAGAGAAGGGCCAGGTCATTGGGGTGGACCTGGAACACCTCGAGTGGAAGAGAGGCACTACTATGCATGAACCCCGTTTTACCCACACACAGGCTACAAATACACCCAAGAGAAAATAAGAATAAGCAGTGCCAACTAAATTCAACATATATTTATTGATGCCTACCCTGTACTAGGACAACTCACAGCTACTGCAACACATAGGTACATAGTATTACTAGATAGCAGAGGGGAAGCAATGATGATAGCCTTGAAGGAAGAAGATGAGTAAAGAGATTTTCTTGAATGAGGCAGTGTCAGAACTCAATCACAAACATATGTAAGAAAAAGAAGGCAGAGATGGCAATATGAGTGTAAGCTAGGAAAGGAAAAACAGCATAGCAGATTTGGAGACCTCAGGCAAATTCGTATCACTAAAAAGTAAATCATAACATGGAAACTGGTGCTATTTGAAGCTGGAGACATAGGTAAAAGTCAGATCATGAAGAGATGTAAGTACCATGTTAAGAAAGTAGGGCATTATCCTGTTGCTAATTAGCATTAAGCAGACGAGTTATGTATCACATGGAGGTGGTTTCAAAGGTAGTATGGGGAATAAATTGGTTTAAAAAACAATCAGAAATCTATTGACAAACCCAAGCAAGAGATGATGAGTGATAAGTGATAAAAGCGATTTATCTCTATAAAGGTAGTAGTAGTTGAAACAAAGGATATGGGAAAAATTCAAGAAATATTCAGGAGGAAAATGGGCAGGAATACACAATGATTGGATGTAGAAGACAGGAAAAAGACAAGATAAAAACAATGTTTCTAGCCTGGATGACTGCATAGACTGCATAGGTTACTGTCTCCAGATGACAGAGAATATAAGAGGTAGCACAAAAATGAGTTCAGTTCTGGGAACATAAATTTTAAGTGTCTTTTGGACAGCTAAGAGGAGATATAAGGGCAGCAATTGCATGTACAAGTTTATATTTAATTAGACATATCTATTAGTCCATTCTCACGCTGCTATGACAAAACACCTGAGACTGGGTAATTTATAAAGGAAAGACGTTTAATTGACTCACAGTTCTGCATGACTGGAGAAACCTCAGGAAACCTACTATCATGGCAGAAAGGGAAGCAAATACACCCTTCTTCAAGTGGCAGCAGGAGAGAAAAGTGCAGAACAAAGTGGGGGAAAGCCGCTTATAAAACCATCAGGTCTCGTGAGAACTCACTTACTATCACAAGAACAGCATGGAGGTAGTGCCCCCATGATCTAATCACCTCCCAGGAGGTCCGTTCCCCAACACATGAGAATTATAATTCAGATTACAATTCAAGATGAGGTTTGAGTGGGGACACAGAGCCAGACCATGTCAAAATATTTGGGGCTATAGATGTAAATTTGGGGACTAACAAAATTGAGGAATAAACTATTACAACAGAAAAGATTAGTCAAGAAGTACATGCAGGGGGAAGAGTCTCCCCAACATTTTAGAGAGATTGTGGAGGAAAAGAGCTTGTCTTGCAAGAAATTAGTAACATTATATGGAACATGAGGGGTCTCACAAGCCAAAAAAAGGTAGTCTGTGTGCTTGACAGTGTCACCTGAAAAAACAAAGTTACGAAGTAAGTAAATCCCAAAAAGACCACTTTAGTTTGATGATTATTTGGTCATTGGTGACCTTATAAGAAGAGTTTCAAAAGATGGAAACCAGAGACTATGGAATAAAAAGTAGTGGGAGGTGAGAAAATCAGGGCAGTGAGTAGACTATTCTTTGGAAAGTTCTATATAATTATATACAGTAGGTTATAGATCAGGGAGACTGAGAGAGGCATGCAAAGATTCCAATTAACCAACCTTTATCATCTCCAGAGAAAAAGCATTTATTTACCTATGAATGGCCCTTATACTGGCATAGCAACACAGATTAAAATGCCATCAAACCACAAACAGCATGTTTTGAACAATGAAGAACAAAGCTCTGTTCTGAGTGGTGGACGGGATAAAAGGAATGTAAGCAGCAGTTTTTGGTCCCTCCAGCTTACCATAATGTATAGGGGCAAGACCCAGAATGGTAAAGAATTAAGTGATCAGAAAGCAGCTGAGAGTCAGAGCTTAAGCATGAATTGGGCACCAGCGAATGCTTGTCAGCTTGTTCATATACAACCTATTCCCACTTATGTCTCCATGAGAAAGCCTGCCCCCAACAACTAAACTTCCAGTCACACTCCTACTCAGTCCCTAAACTACTGGGCAGAGTCAACACCACCACTTCTTAGTCCATGGTTTAGAGGCCCACCAATCTCCTAGCAAACGCCACTGAGCACCCCAGCAGGACCAGCTCATTTCTATTACTGGTAATAATAAAGAACTCTAGGGCAGGAGAAGAGCATAAAGGTCATGAGGCTACTGATCTGCTCCAACTTTATGGCCGCATTTCACCAGGTCTTGCTTCTGTGACTGAACCTAAGCCTTGCATACCAAATCAAAGATCCCAACTCCAGACAATTTCCCTTGGCATGTTGCATGAGTCTTTATGATAGTACTCTTCTAAGAGCCTGTTTAATCTAAGTCTAGGCTCCTACTTGTGTTTACCATAGGACCATAGGCTCCAGCCTCAGGGTTAGACTCCTTCCATGATATCTGACCTGGGCCCACTGCCATTATCAGTCCCTGACGTACTCTTCCTTCCATCCTAACTCTTTTTCACAATCAGCTTCTGATTCTGTAGCACAGCCTGCTGTGCCTTGACAGCCACCTCTAGGCCCTGAGACTCTACCTTTCCTGGATTGACCCTCCTATCACACATTGCTACCCTGAGTCCTCACTTAGTGATTTTATTGATCACTACAACCTCCACTCAGGAGTAAGACTTGTTGCAGTGGCTTCCACCCACCAATTTAATGGATGATTAGTAAATCATAAAATATGTATTCCTGTAGACTCTTGGTATCGTACCTTAGAGTTAACTAATATGTCAATGGAGAAAATGATTTAAAGAAAAGTCAAATAACCATAAACATTTCATTAAAATATCAAGAAAATATAATACATCAACAGAGCAAGACATTTTCCAATAGGTATTGTAGACAATGCCTTCATTTATATAATGTATATCTATATAATCTTTATAATATTACATTTCCTTTGAGCCTCACAATAACCCTTTGAGGTAGCATGACAAGAATCTCCACAATACACGTTTAACTAGAGGAAATCAGAGTAGAAAAGGCCCAAGTGACTTCCCCAAGTTCATGCAGCGGACAAAGTGGCAATGCTGGGTTTGAACCCAGAACTTCTGCCTCTAAAGCCTGTGTTTCTCAATCCAAACTAGGGTGCCAGTCTCATCTCCCCAATGACTCCCTGATACCCTACCTCCCACTCTCAACCAATGCAAGTCCTATTCTTTCCTATCTCTGTTAACCCCATTCCTTCAGCTTAGTATGTCCTTCCCACCATTTCTCTGCTACATAAACTCTTCATTCTTCCCAGACCAATGCCAGGTTATTTTCTCTATAAATCCTTATCTGACCCACAAACGGTGAGTGTTATCCTCTCTTCTCTGCTCAAACAGTTCTTCTATAATTTGAAGGTTTTATATATATTAGTCTCCAGTAGGTTATCTTTATTATTAATAATAAACTTTTATTACTTGATAAGCTGCTGTGGTTTGGACATCTGTACCCTCCAATACTTAGGTCGAAATTTAATTGCCACTCTAACAGCATTAGAAAACACCTTTAAGGGGTCATTAGGCCATGAGGATTCCACCCTCATGGTTAGGACTGGTGTCATAATAAAAAGGAGCATTCAGCCTCCTCTTGCTCTCTCACCTTCTGCCTTGTGATGACAGAGCAATAAGCATCCTCATAAGATGCTGGAACCTTGATATTGGACTTCCCAATATCAGGAACTCTGGGCCAGTAAATTTCTGTTCATTATAAATTACCCATTCTTAGGTATTATGTTATCACTATACAAAATGGGTTAACACATGAGCATTATGTATGCACGGTAGAAAGTTAAAGATTCAGGTAACACAATACGAAGATTAAATGACCACATTCTTATAATCCAGAGATAACCACAAATGCCTTATCGTAAACTTTTCTTTATCTTTTTCTATTCATAAGAGTCACTTAAGGTCTCTGGCTTGGTTTCTCTAGCTACTATTCATTGTAGCACCTGCCCTAGTTAACTATTGCTATAGGGTTTTCTGTTTTCTGTAAATTTAGAAGAAGCTATTACTTAACTACTCTGTGTCTCAGTTTCCTCATCTAAAAAACAAGAATAATAATAACACCTACCTATAGAGTTGTAGTAAAATTACTTGAGTATTTAAAATACTGAAAGCTGTGTATGGCTCACAGCAACTACTGAGTATGTTAATTATTAATATTATTTCAGTTATTATTTCATAATGCACCATCACTTAATAATCATTTTTTACTTAAAAATAAGAAGACTAATCATAAGATCTGATTGGCATCTCTTTATTAAACATTAATTTGAAGCAAAGAGGGAATTGTTTTTTAAAGTAATTAGAAATTGAGGGAAGCAAACTGTAGCAGAGATTGGCATTGATTACATCTCAAAGCCCAGTCTGAGATTTGGCCAAGAAAATTAGTTTTTTTTTAAAAAATGTGTCTTAAAGGAGAGAATGCCTGAATGAATGCAAGAATGAACTTGAGACTGAAATTTAAAATGTCTTCAGCTTCTGGCTATTTGCTGGAGACTCTTGTTTCATCACCTTTGGGCTTGGTGTCCATGGTGGTGATTGGAGGATGAATGGTCATCAGGGAACCTTTGTCTACCTTGTGTGACAGTCTGGGTCCCTGGTAGAAGGAGAAGGGTGTCTTCCAGTGCAGCCAGTTCTAAATTTTGATGAGGACATAGCATCAGCTCTGGGGCTGATTCCTCCAGAGCAGAAGACCTATGGAGAAAAGTTTTGCTTGGTGTTTCTTAAAAATCTGAAGTCATTTTAGATCATGAACATATACTATGTCCAGCTTGATAAATTCATGATATTATATAATTAGAATACACAACCCAAAGTTGAACCTGACAGTAATTCCCACCTCAATGGTCGGACTTAGATTTATGTCTTTTGCTGGTATCACATTATAGCTTTCTGTATTCGAAAATACTAAGCATCATCCTTGGGTACAACCAATGTACATAGAGCAGAACAACTCCAGGCAAGGGAATATTCCACCAACATTTTCCCCATAGTCAAAAAGATTCAAAAGTATCATTTTCACATAAGGAACTATGTGGAAAAATCAAAAATTCCAGTCATTGAATCCCTGTTTCCTCCAAGGAACTTTGTCTAAACTGTCCTACTTTCTGAACTGTTGTTGTCAGAAACTCCTGCTTCTTCAGTTCTTTATTTTATATCCACAATTTCTGAACACTGTTGTTTGCCTGTACTGAGTCAAGTTCCTCTCCTATTACACATTTGAGTTTAATTCTGGAATTATAAAGTGATTCTGAATGTAGGTCCGTTCTCCCGTGTACTGCAGAAGTGAGAAGGATCTGAAGCAAAAGTGATCTGCGGCTGAGTCATGCAAACCCAGCCTCCTCACTGCAGGAAGATTCCTCCCGGCAAGTCTACCCAGTTGTCCTTCACCAACGTGTCAGGAGGATGTCCTCTTTAAAATCCAGTCTAAAAAGGCAGCTAGCTGCCAAAACATATTAATTCATTCAACAAAATGCTAAGCACTTCCTAGGATTAGGCACTAAAGTACTAGGACAGGATTCCTACCCTACAGCTGCCTAAAATCTGGTTCAGATTTTTTCTGAAACAGGCAGAAAAATCAGTGATTGATCCCAGAGGGATAAGTAAAATATTATGAATATAAGTTGTGGGAAAACAGAAGGCTGCCACTATCTCAGCTAAGTGTGCATAGTTCAGTAAATGTTTTTTATAAAATAACTAACCTGTAAAAGATAAGGAGAGATGTCAGCCAAGCAGAATGGGCAGAGAGTGGGGTAGGGTGAGAACCAGGGAAGGAGACAAGTGTATTATAGGAGAAGCACCAGCTTGTTCCTATCATTTGTGCTCCAGGGGTATTTGCTATGACTGGAGAAAGGAGTCAATGTGAAGATGTTGCAGGAGACATGAGGCACAGAATTAAAGCAAAAATGAGGCCAAGAAGGTGTTCATGTGCTTTCTGGTAAATTTGAACTTTATCCTGAAGATTATTGGAAGTGGAGGGTCATGAAGAGCCTGGCTCTTCAGAAAGACAACTTAGCCACTCTGTGCAGGGTGTATTAGAAAGAATGAGTTAGAAACAGGGAAACTAGTGACAGGGCTATTGTTACTCTTCAGCAGATACATTATTAATCTGAACTAGGGAAAAGTGGTACAAATGAAGAAGATAAAAAAGATTCAGAGACTCTTCATTGAGGAGATGGTGAAAGGAAGAATTTAAGATTATACCCTCTAAAGTTAGACTGTATGGATCTACCAGGTCTGGGTTTGGGGGAATATAACTTAATCACTTTTTTGTTATTTTCACTGTTGTGCTATTGTAATAACTATTATTCAAAGCATAAAAGGGCAAGAAGACCTACCTATAATCCCACCACCCCAAAATAACCCACTACTAACATATCATTGTGTATTCTTTGTCCTTTATATGTGTGTTTTACAAAATCAAGATCATATTTACCGTATTTTACACATTTGTTCTGCAACCTATTCAATGAAAGCTAATTATAACTTTCTATTGTAAGAAATTTTAAAACTATAATTTGATGAAAAATTAAATAAACACCATATATAGCTGATAATCATTTGTTATAAAGATTCAAGTTCTTTTTTCATAGAAGAAATGACAAGTACATTCAAAGCCCCATCTACTCCATCATCCTAAATCCAACTTCGCCATCCTCAGCAGCCACTAAAATAAATTTAGTATATATACTGTCATGTTTTATGCAGCTAAAAATATATTTATTTATATTTAACTCTAAATAATATATACCATGCTTTGTGTATATCTTTAATTGCATAAGAGGCATCACAAGATGTAAACTCTGGGAAGGTAGCACAGCATAATGGCTAAAGCTCATTAGGTGCGATATTTCCCAATGAGTGATAGAAATAATAACAGCTCTTGGCTATAAAGAGCTGTAAACTGTGTAAGATCATTTTACATCCCTTTTTTTAGCTTCACAATGACATTGCCAGGTGAAAATCAAGCATTATCACCAAGGGAATCTTACAAATCAGGAAATTCAAGTGTACAAATTTCAACTGAATTGCAAAACTACACTTGAACTCTGGTATTCTCTAGAGACTATGTATGATTCTAGACTTCTGGTAACAGAATTAAGTCCATACTGCTAAGTTGACATTCAGGTCCTACATATCTGTCCCCTGCCCCAAATGCTGTAGCCATCCCATTAACAGGCTCTGCTTTTTCATGCCTTCAAGCCTTGTAACATTACTCTTTTTTTCCGCAATGTCCTTCCCTCCTTCCTCTCCCGCCTCAATGCAATACATATAAACATAAACCCTTTTCTAAATGTTTTGTCAAAATTATTTACACCCTCTTCTGAGCTCAAGCAGTATTTCTTCTGATACTTGCAATAAACCATAAAACTTTTGTATCATCTCTTTTGTTTGGGGAATTGTATTTTTTTGAAAAATTCTCATATAAGACTTTTTTTCCTCAAAAGAACAGTACAGTACTTGACAAAGCGAAGAACTCAAAGCAATATTTGTTGAATGAATTAATATATAAATGAAAATCATGAGTAAAGATTTATTCAGCTACTATTTTCTGAAGAAGCCTTCCATTTCAAAGGCAATCCATGTAATACACAATCCATGTATTCCATAATTCCCGGGCTCAGTATTAATGGTAATTGATGAATTAGTGGTTAAAAAGGAATCCTTTATGAGAATTAGTGTCTGAAACACCAGGGAAAAGAGAAGTGGATTACAAACAATATTGTATACATTTGGCAATTCTCCATGCTCTGTTCCCTTTTCAATTGTCTTGAATAAAGCCACTCTCAGGGTGATATTGGGAGCCTTTGCATTGGGTGGTGGAGACACAAAGTTTCTTAATCATTGCATGGAGAAGAGCTACCCAACCAGCAACACCATTAATACTGTTCTGTGAACAAGAAATTTTACTGTGCTTAGTTACTAAAATTTGGACATTATTTGTGATTGCATCTGATATTATCCTAACACAATGATAATATAATATAACTTACATTAAAAACACATGCACAAAGCAATATACGTTTTTGTAGAAAATACACAAATCAAAAAATAGATACATATTAAATAGAATGGTTGCCCAGGAGAAGAGATTCGAGGATAAAAATAGACATGGGGTTACAGAGACCAGCAATGATAAAATATCTTCTAGGGTACAAACCGAAGAAGAACATAACTCTGCTCCTGAGGTGCAAAGGAAGGGGGAAAAGTGTGATTGTGCAAGAAATCTAAAGGAATTTGAAATTTATGTGACTGAGCAACTCTCCAGTGGAAGTGAATAAGCCAGTCCTAGAATTTGACCCTACATGGGGTAATACGAAGCCATTGCTGAAATGCCCTTTCCTCAGAGGGCACAATGGTGAGGGATTATGGAGCCCTCTGGGACTGAGTTGGACTGGGTGATAAAAAACAAAAAGACCCAAATCACAGCTAGGAATACTGGTGGAAAAGTTGGTGATTCCAGTATCAGGGATCTGGGTCTTAATCTTAGCCATCACAGATTTGTGGTGCATTGTTGAGAAATTTACTATATGATCAATACTTTAGTTGTCTAAGCTATAACATGAGTATAATTACTACTTTATCTATTTTAGTGAAATATAAGAGATAGCATACATAAGTCAAAAGTATTTTTATTCAAATGATGATATCTCAAAATATAGTGCTGGTGACAGTGATATGTGTGTATATGTATATAGGGAATGAGAGAAGCCTACAACTTCAAGATGCTCAGTAGCTGCAAGAATCTGGCCACAAATTGGTTTAATTATCTCACAAAATCATCTCATGAGGATAGATATATAATGTCCCTCTGTAGAACTAAAAATAGTGAAAGAAGCCTCAGGTAAGTGTAGTCTACATAATTCATGATGTTTCTGCTGTAGATCACCTAAGGGAGATGCTCTTTAGATGATCACAGAGATAAGAGTAACAAGAGTATTCAGTGAAAGAAAAACCCAGAATTAAAAATATCAGAAGAAGGAGAACTGGCCTGGAGAATATTCTATAAATAGAGTTCCTCTCTGAGCCAGTTACCTAGAATAGTTAATATCTCTAATTCATGGCTTCTAAATATTGGGCCCGTGGCTCACTGAAGTTTCGGAAATAGAAGGCAAAATTACATGTATATGTAGTTACATGCATTTTTCTGGGGGAAAAAGTGACTTTCCTCAGATTTTCAAAACAATTACTTTAAAAAGGCCTAGAATAGTGGTGTTTAATTCCAGTTTAGTAATTTATACATATATTTAGTATGCCAAGCACCAAATGGGAAACACAAGTCCTATTGAATCAAGGGAAATACTGGGCGGAAAAAGATGTCAAGGCCAGGCTGGAGGACTAATTTAGTTAGCCTCTGGTATGGTTTGGATTTGCGTCCTCCCCCAAATCTCATGTCAAATTGTAATCACCAATATTGGAGGAGGGTCCTGGTAGGAGGTGACTGGATCATGGGTATGGACTTCCCCCTTGCCCTTCTCATGATAGTGAGTGAGTTCTCATAAGATCCAGTTGTTTAAAAGTGTGTGGCACCTCCCCTTTCTCTCTTCTCCTGGGCCAGCCGTGTCAGACACGCCTCCTTCCTCTTGGCCATCCGCCATGATTGTAAGCTTCTTGAGGCCTCCCCAGCCATGCTTCCTGTGCAGCCTGCAGAACTGTAAGCCAATTAAACCTCTTTTATTTGTAAATTACCCAGTCTCAGTTAGTTCTTTACAGCAATGCAAGAACAGAATAATACAGCCTCTAAGTAGCATCTATCATCCTGGATTTGTCTGCTTTTCTGTTTAAGTGATATTTAAGGAATCATCCCTGACGCTTTTTGAGTTTTGTCCTATTTAAAGTGAATTGCTATTTTAGGTTTAGAAATTATCTTATTTAATACTAAGTCTATCCTTTTGTCCTTCAAGAATTTTTGCCAAAATCTACACCTATGACCTCAGCTAAGCAGCTCCTCTGAGAATGATGATTTACACTCCCTGCAGAATTTTACATATGGCGATTGATTCACTGATTTCTGCCTTAACTCATTTTTTCACTCAGGAACAAGTTGAGGCTGGGATTTGGGTGATGGTCAAGAGTAAGTTCAGGTGTGAAGTTAAGTCATAGATAGTAATAAAATTTAAGAGAAGCAGCTAACCTCAGAGATGTTAATTAACTTTAAGGTTGGGGTTAAATTCAATGTTAGGTAAAGCTCAAATATATGTCATTGAGGGGTGCATGTGTGTGTGTGTGTGTGTGTGTGTGTGTGTTGCAATTCACTACTTGGTAAAATATGAAGATAAATGGATTGGCTAATTTAAATCCAGAAAAAAGATGGGACTGTCCAAATGTCCTGGATATTAAATCACCAGATACTCCACTGGAGTCAGAAGTAGTATGCAACACAAATATACAGGTGCTAAATGACATGAAACAATTGACATCATTCAGAGAAGTGTATTACAGCTGGAGAATAGGATAAATTTAGAGGAGCCTGAGGAGGTAGGAAGGGAGTGGATCACAAGGTATCTGATATTCTGAGGATCTTTATCTTGATGACGAAGGCAGTAATGGTTACTGAAAGAGGCTCCCCATCTTGCAACTCTAAGAGTTTGCAGCCCCTTGGAAATCAAAGTGAGTGATGGAGGTGGTTGACCTCCAATCTGACAGCACCTGAAGAGACTTGCCAACATCACAGAGACCCTGTGGCACCTAGCCTGCCTCTCAGCCCCATGTTGCCTTCAGGAACTTTATCCTGACTGACAAGAGACAGGTGTCCTGCTCAGTCTGCTATTGTGAGCTCCTGCAACACTGTGCCTTCAGAGGCTGTTACACTCCTAGGTCCTTTCCTGGCCTTTGGTACTGTGAGAAATTCTCTCAGTAGGCTTCTGCTCATAGGCTGGAAAAATCCAATTCCTGTAGTCATTCCTTTTAAAAATTCCAAGTGAAGACAGTTACCCAAACCATTATAGATCAAGGTATCCTCTCTCCACTTCCTTCAAAATTTTCATGTAATAGAATTAATTCTAATTGTGCAAACCTTCTCAAGGAAGCTGAAGCTGTCTGAATTCGTCAGTTATGCTCAATGGAGCTAGAAGAACCAAGCCTGCAACAGGAATACGAGTGTAGAAGGGAATTGTGCCATTGCCAAAGCACAGAGGATGCAGCAGCAACCACAGCTGTGTTAGGCAAAGGAGACAGTAGGGGAAATAAGTACCTGGTAAGAGATATGAAGTAACATGGAGGGTAACCAGCAGGTACTTGTAGACTATGTTTCCGTTCCATTTATTCAATAAATACTTATCGACCATATATTATGTACCAGACACTGTTCTAGAGCTACCAGCTACACTGGTAAACAAAAGAGACAAAAGTACCTTCTCTCCAGGCTGCATTAGAGTCCTGGCAGTTATTTTGGTGGGTTGCCTGGAGAGACAAATGGCTCTGCAAGTGCATAGATGTTCAAAGCTGACACATCCGCAACAAAAGAAACCATGAAAATTTCCTATACACAATACTCCACTGTGCTGAATGCCTAGTATCTTCCATTTACCTTTCCAGAACTACTCTTCACTCTTCTCTACGCACTGTCTACCCTGAGAAGTTTAACCTGCATAAATTCTATCAGTAGGTATAAGCCTGTGCCCACTTGCTTCCTGTTGAGTACTGTTGATGGGAAACAGATTGGAGAGGAAGAAGAGGGTGGGATCAGGTCATTTATTTCCCTGCCGCCTTCCTTCCCAAGTTGTCTAGAGCTGGTGGTGGCCCTCAAAAAGGGGTGCATGCCATTTCTTTCAAGGAAGTCTTCTCTACGTGATGCTCTCCTTCCAGGCTCCAGTAACCAAACCTTCATTCACCCTTTCAGTCCTAACCAGGGAGCAGAACCTATGCTCCTGGCCAGCCTCCTCCCCTGTGGATCTCCTGCTAGACCTTGCCTATTTTATCAATAGTCCCTTCATGTAGGAGGTTGAATAATGGCTACCCATTCATCTCTGGAGCCCACAAATTTTATCTTACATAAAAAAATTATCTGTCAATCTGATGAAATTAAGATTCTGGAAATGGGAGGATTATCCTGGATTACTTGGGTGGGCCTAAAGGCAATCACAAGTGTCCTTGTAACAAACAGAAGAAAAGATACAGGCAGAAGAGGAGGAAGCAAGATGACCACGGAGGCAGAGATTGAAGTGAGGCAGCCACAAGCCAAGGAATACCAGAAGCCACCCAAAGCTGGGATAGGCACAGACAGATTCTCCCCCAGAGTCTCCAGAGCATGACCGTGACAACACCATGATTTCTGTCCAATGATACTGGTTTTGGACTTCTGGTCTCCAGAATTAAGAATAATATTTTCTTGTTTTGAGCCACCAAGTCTGTGATAATTTATTACCTCAGTCAAAGGATCTAATATACTTTGTTAATAAATTCTCCTCAAATTATCCTGATTATTCTGATGAGACCTTATCCTATTATTATTTGATGTGGGGTTTTTATCATAAGTGTTTGGAGAAGAGCAAAGTCCCTAAAATTACATATAAAACTATGAGTATACCTAGGTAAATCTATTAAAAAGAAGCCTGCTAATTCTCATCAGACTCTCAGAAAAGCTTCTTCTAGCTTCTTCTGTCCCAATAGGTTACAAGTTAAAGTGTTAAGCTGAATTTTGTCAGTTACCAGCCCTTATTGTATCAGTGGAAAAGTGGTAGAGCCCTTGACCCCACCTGGTATTCTGGACAAGACACAGTCCGAGGGCCAGGCTGGAAGAACAAGTTGACTTTTTAATGACATTTAGCACCTTAGATTTTATGCAAAACTACTCTTGTGTTTCCGAATTTTCTATTACTCTGACCTTTTCAGGATATTGTCCTGTATCAAGGAAACAATATTTTATGTTCTAGAAAATCTTTTGTTTAAATCTAAATCCATGACTTTCCTGAAAAATTTGAGCCAAACTTAGACCAGCTAAGCAGCCCAGATGGGACAGCCCAGTTATGTATGGTCACACACCCACCAGTAAAACATTTGAGGCATGTGTAGCTCTTCTTTAGGGATTCACACATTCATCTATTTATTCTCGTAGTAGTTGAGAAAATTGAACCAAAGATGAATAACGTATAGTCTTTGTTACAAAATTATCAGCTACACAATTTAGTAAATTGACTTATCATAACAGTGTCCCAAAGTAGGCAGTAATGAACCTTGTGATGGGATCAAAGAGTGAGAGATCACCAAAGGGAGATACCAAGCAGCATCTCAAATATAGGTAAGAGTCCTCCAGGCTGCAGCGCACACCACACCAGAGACAGGAAAAATGCCCCCAAACTTTAAGCTGTCACCATTAAACTCGTTTTGATCAAGTCATAAACTGTGTTTTCGAACTGTAGTGAAAAATGCATGGATATACCACCATGTGTTTATCCATTTATATGTTGTTTCCATTTTTGTCTAATACAAATAAAACTGTTATGGATACTTGTGTACAAATGTTTGAATGGGTGCGTGCGTTTTCCTTGGGTAAATACATGGGGTGGAATGGCCGAGTATATGCTTAACTTTTTAAGAAATTGCCAACTCATTTTCCAAAGTGGTTGTATCATTTTATATTTCTACCAACAGTGTATGAGTTCATGTTATTCCACACCCTTCTCAACATAGTATTCACAGTCTTTTTCATTGTAGACATTTTAATAGATGTGTAGTGGTATCCCCTTTTAGTTAGCATTTCCCTAATGAATAAAGATACTGAGAATTTTTTGTGTTTACTGTATACATACAAAATGTATTTGGTAAGACAACTGTTCAGATCTTTGCCTTACTTGTTAATTGGGAGGTTTGTACATTTATCAATGAGTTGTTAAGTGTTCTTTGCATATTCTAGATACATGTCTTTGTTGGATATATGTTTTGAAAATATTTTCTCCCATTCTGTAGCTTGTTTTTTTTATTTTTTAACTCTTGAAAACAAAATGTTTTTAATGTTGACAAAATCTAATTTGTGTGTGTCTGTGTTTGTGTGTGTTCTGTATAGCTAAGTGAGGATGAAGAACCATCAATAACCTCTTCCTCTGACTCAGGAGAGGAAGTGGTGAAACAGAAAGTAATAATGAATAATTGCATATAACTATAGGGAAGAAAAGCTTAAAAAGCATAACTTAGAGCCCAAATTGTCTCTATGTAATATGATATGCAACTATGCTGCTATATGAAATGGGAGTAGGATATGGGATAAAAATTACAAACATCTTAAAAAGAACTAACATTTAGTGAGAATTTACTATGTGCCAGTGGCTATTCTAAATACTCTTCTTGGCTTAACTCATTTAATCCTAAAACTCTCCAACTCTTCAAATATTTAAGCTAACCCCAACCACTCACCATCACAAATTCATCATCCCTAAATATTTGGAACTTAGCACAAAATCTCATATCCTTTTCTACACTGCTTTATTTCCATTCTGTATCAGCTTACCCATAGAATTCTGGCATGGTAAGATCTCCTGAGCTTAATTTCTGCCTCCTAACTGCTGAGTTTCAGGGGTGGACTTCACCTCTCTGATATTAGAATTCCAGCTCTCTCTTTTATGTATTTGTATAAGTTTGGGGTACAAGTGCAATTTTGTTACATGGATACATTGCTTGGTGGTGAAGTCTGGGTTTTTAGTGTAGCCATCACCCAAATAGTGTACATTGTGTCCATTAAATAGTTTTTCATCATCCACCTTTCTTTCTGAGTCTCATCAACCACTCACCTTTCCGATTCTCCACTGTCTACCATTCCATACCCTATGTTCATGCATGCACATTATTTAGCTCCCACTTCTAAGTGAGAACATATGATATTTTACTTTCTGTTTCTGACTTGTTTCACTTAAGATAATAGCCTCCAGCTTCATCCATGTTGCTGCAAAAGACATGATTTTCATTCTTTTTCATAACTGAATGGTATTTCATGGGGTGTGTATGTGTATACATATACATATTTGCATATACACATATATGTGTGTATATGTATGAATGGTATTTCATGGTGTGTGCATATACATATACATATATAACACATTTATATACATGTATACGTGTGTGTGTATATATATGTGTGTATATGTATATCACATTTTTCTTATCCAGTCATCCATTAATGGATACTTGGGTTGATTCCATATCTTTGCTGTCGTGAGTAGTGTCACGATAAACATACACGTGCAGGTATCTTTTTGATATAATGATTTATTTTCCTTTGGGGAGATACCCAGTAGTGGAATTCTGGATCGAATGGTTGTTCTATTTTTAGTTGTTTGAGAAATCTCCATATGATCTTCCAGCTCTATCTATCTGAATCTTTCTATCATTCTTTGGATAATTTGAAGTCAAGTACATGGATATGAGCTACACAACCACACTCACAACTAAACATCTACCCAGCTTGGTGCTAGGTAAGGCTCAGCTCAGATACCTATGGAACTCAAGCGTGAATGGTTCCCATATCCTGACCACGCTATGCAAACTTTTACCCTGAGACTCCAGTACTCAAGTACCGCTAACATTAATTTGATCCCCATATTGACACATGCTGGGGAACGTAGTAATTCAAAAAAAATCTCCCACTGACCTGACCGTGAAAGAGCATTATGAAGTATCAATGTTCTCCGCCTCAGAATGGCTACTTAGGCCCCTCACATCTAGCTTCTTCCAGCTGAAAACCCAAATAATGTTATTTTCCACCAAAGCCTAAACATACTTAATTTTGAAAAAATAGCAATACTGCATATATGTCTTTTGAGTTCTCCCTTATCACTCAAAAGTGTCTAGTTATAAAAGAAAAAATCTTCATTGTATGATAATCTGTCTTTAAAATCTTAACTTGGAACCTCTTGCTTCTGATTTCTTTATCTTTGCCTCTAACAAAAAGATTGTGCTTTTACAGCGTCAGCAAACAGAGAGGAAAAAAGATGGAAATAGATCACCCCCCTACTGCAAGTACGGATAACATAGAACAAGCTAAAAAAAAAAAAAAAAGGTAAGACATACAAATATCTGTAATGAAAGAAGGAAATGAAGATGAGACCAAAGGATTGGCAGGAAGTGAGCCTACCTTTATAAATTAAGGCAGGGTATTTTAGAGAGAAGAGAAAAAAGAAAAATATATAATTAGCTCTCTGTTTCTGTATCTTGGGTCCAGCTAACAAAGTTTTATTCCAATCAGTTGCTACTCTTACGTCAGGGCTACACTAAACAATAGCAATCCTAAGACTATTTAACTTCTTGAAGGTCAGATTGGCCATGATATCAGGTAGACTGCCACAGTAGGATGGACCCTAGTAGTAACAGATAAAACCAATATCCTAGAAAAGAATAACTGTACATTTTTTTCTATTAATACATAAAATGAGTTCTAACGAGGCTAAAAACATAGCCAACAATAAAGTCACTAGGTTGTTCGGGCGCAGTGGCTCATGCCTGTAATTCCAACACTTTGGGAGGCCGAGGTGGGCGGATCATGAGGTCAGGAGATCAAGACCATCCTGGCTAACACGGTGAAACCCCATCTCTACTAAAAATACAAAAAATTAGCCGGGCACGGTGGCGGGCGCCTGTAGTCCCAGCTACTCGGGAGGCTGAGGCAGGAGAATGGCGTGAACCTGGGAGACGGAGCTTGCAGTGAGCCGAGACTGCGCCACTGCACTCCAGCCTGGGTGAGAGAACGAGACTCCTTCTCAAAAAAAAAAAAAAAACCCAAACAAAAACAACAACAACAACAACAACAAAAACATGTCACTAGGTTTAGTTCCTGACTTTTCTTTTGAAATAAATAAAGCTTTACTTTTAAAGTAAAATAAAGCTAGTTATTATGATCCAAATTATAAAAAAGAAAGAAGGCATGTATTTGATATACAATGAAAAGTTATTTTCAAGAAACGTATTCCTTTTAGAGAACAAGGAAACAGGAGCTTCAAGATCATAGTCTTTTAAACTTCCATGATTTTATAGAAGGAAATGACTCTGACTGATCATTACATGCAAAGAATTGAGTGCCAGGCTTAGAAGCTGTATATTAGAGGCACTCTAGAAATCAGTTTCTGTTTGGTTTTTGTCTTTGGTTTTTGTCCTCAGACGCAACAGATAACAATTATTCAAAGCTAAGTAATGCCATTAGGTACATTTAGGTGTATTATGCTCGTATGCATCAGTCATGTCTAGACCATGTTCACATTCTTCTGTAATGAGTCCCTAAACAGCCTCATAATAATGAAACAACTGCCCAGTTACTAACCAAACAGTAAAGGAGACTGAGCTATTAAGGGGGCTCCTCACCCCAAAATTAACTCTGGAGAAATGTTACAGGAGTGGAAGCAGCAATGTGAGAAACTAACTGAAAACTGTCAATATGTCACTTACAAGAAATTATCTCTTTGTAATTGGGCAAGTAAAAATGTGATTAAAGTGCAAGTGGAGGAATCAGATAAATCTAGGTTAAAATTCAGTCCTGCCTGTGTCCTTGAGAATTTTGCTTAATCTTTCTATGTAAGTTTTCTCAACCATAACATGGATAGACTATTGTAAGAATTAAACAAAAATATTTCTGAAAAATAATTCTCAATAAATATCTGTCCCTTTATAAATCTCTCGAATTCATCCAGGACCTGACAATATCTCACTGATCACAAAATGGTAAATTGAGTAGTTGAAACATGCAGTCTGTGAAAAGGGGTTTCTTAGAATTTTCTTTAAAGTGCCTATGGATGCACATTTCCCCAATCAAAATTCCAGAAAGGCGTTTTTGTGGAAATTGGCACATTGATTCTAAAATGTATATTAAAACGCAAAGTACTAGAAAAGCCAAAACAATTTAGAAAAAGAAAAATAATTGATGAACTTACATTAGCAGATTCTACCAAGTCAACATTGTATTTGGATGTAAAGACAGATATCAATCTATGGACCAAAAATAAACTAATGCATAAATGGTCAACTGTTTTGGACAACACAGTTCAATGGTACTAGAACAACAACTGGATAAACAAATAAAGAGAAAAATTAATTTCTACTGCTATCTCAAATAACACAAATAATGAAATTAATAACACATTTACAATTTGAGATAGATTATATATATAAATGTAAAAGTTAAAATTACAAAGGTTTCAGAACTATGGTATTCAATGCAAGAATCAATAACCACATATTGCCATATAAAATTAAACTGGATCAAAATTAAATGAAATTTAAAACTTGGCTATTCAATCACAGTACATGTATTGCAAATGCTCAATAACCAACATAGCTAAAGGCTACAGTATTGAATAGGACAAATGGAAAATTCTATTGGAAGGTGCTATTCAGAAAGAAAAAATATGAGAATGTCTTTGCAAGCTTAGGCTAGGTAAAGATTTCTTAAGTAGGACAGAAATAACCAACAATAAAATGTAAAATTGATAAATTGGATTTTCTCAAAATGAAAAAACTGTTTATCAAATGACAGTCATGAGAATGAATAGACAACACACAGACTAGAAGAAAACATTCACAACACATACATCTATAAGAGGGTTCTTCATGCAGAATAAAGACCTCCTTCAATTCTAAGAAAGAGGGCAAATAAGCCAATAAAAAAATTGAGAGAAGATCTGAGAAAACAACTCATAAAGGAAGTTATAAAAACGGTAAATAAGGATACAAAAAGTGCTCAACATTGTCAGTCATCAGAAAAATACAAATTAAAATCACAAAAACATCATTAGATCCTCACTATTACAACTACATATATAATGAATGACACATCTGTTATTGAGGAGGATATAGGGCATCCAGAACTCTCGAAAAGTGCTGTTGTGAGTGTAAAATGGTACAACACTTTGGAAAACCGCTTGTCAGTATCTTGTAAAATTAAACAAAGGCATATGTTTGCATGCACTATGAAATAGCTATGACCTGGCAGTTTCACTCAGGCAATATCCTTACCCAATGAAAGCACATTTTTTTCCCACACAAATACTGGTATACAAATCCTCCATAGCAACTTTGTGAATATTAGTTGTTAACTAAAAACAACCCAAATAACCTGCAATAGAAGAATAAATAATTACATTTTGGTATATTCATACAGTAAAATACTACTCAGCAATAAAATGAGAGAAACTGCCCATACGCAGGACAGCGTAGACGGATCTCGAAACTTTATGCTGAGATAAAGAAGCCATGCCCAAATAATAAACACTGTATTATTTTATTTGTAAGTTCTAGAATAGGCAAAATCAATCTATGATGATAAAAATAGGAATATTGGTTGCCGCTGGGAAAAGGACATTGACTGAAAAGGGGTAGTTGTTCATTTTCTGGAATGATGGAAGTGTTCTGTATCTTGTTTGAGGTGATGTGTTCTGGGGTAGATGCATTTATAAAAAGTCATTGAGCTGCATTTCTAATATGTGCATTTTACTGTATGCAAATTATTCCTCAATTTAAAAAAAGTTCTGGAGGAGTAAATAAAAAAAATTATGTGTGTAAAGGTGTATTCTAAATGTGCCTTTCTTCCTGATACCTGCAGTGACTGAAGCTCTAGATACGTGTGCTTTCTGCCTTCTCATACTCAACTCCCCTTGTAAGGAATTCATTATGGAATGCCCCATTATCCAGTTCCACAGCAGAAATTGAGACGTTGCATCCTGCGATTTCCAAAGCCTCAGCTAGTAGAGCCATAGCCCACTACTAATGCCTCTGCATTTGATTTATTGAATGCAGCTCATCACAAAGAGTTTGACAAACTCAACATGTCATACACAACTAGAGCTTTTCTTATTCCAACAGCAGTCAACTCAACGATTAGTCATCTCAGAGATCAAAAATCTACTTTCTCATTCTAGGCTTGTAAAGCTGAGCCCAGACCTCAGCACACATCTTAAAGCCTGTTGTCAATCTACTTTTTTTTCTTTCCTCATCTGTAAGCCTAACAATAAATAAATAATAATACTCAAACATCCACTTTGCATTTGTTTTATTTATTACTGTATGTTTAGGGATATCTTCTGGTTTCCAAGTGACCTGGTTATGCTCAAACATATATTGACATCAAGTAGGTTGCCATGGGAACTGAAGGCAACTGCACATTGAGATTTACAGGCAGGTAATTTAAGAAACCCTGGAGCAAAGGATGAGGGCTTGATAGTGTCCTAGTCGCCCCAGGGCATATCAAAATTAAATAAAGCACTAAGAATTGAAGTGAGGGGTGGTTATTATACAGTGAACAGTAACTGAAAGAATAAAGCATTTTTCTCTAGAGATGTCGTTGTCAGAATCTGCATTATATAATATTAGTTCGTTTGATGTAAAATATCAGATTTGGATTCTCTGTGTTTACCCAATAGATCAGAAAACTTAATAGTTATATAAATATGCTTTATCAACATTAGTTTCCCCCTTCCCACCAAATGGTTTAATTGTTTAACTATTGGCTTAGAATTAAAAGAGCTCTTAAAAGTAACTCACAAATTCGGGTTCAGTGACCTCCTTGATTCCAGGGAAGGGCCCAAGAATCTGTATCATTAAGAGCCCCAATGTGGAAACTACTGATCTTCTCACTTATCCTAATCAACACAAATAAATCCTTGCCAAATCATAAAAAGTGGTTTTCTGACCTATTTTTAAACACATGCAACGACATGAAGCTCACAACCTCAAAAGAACAACAGTTGTAAAATATGACTTCTATAAGATACAGATTGTAGGAGGTTCCATCTTCATTTGGTGTCTTTACTGCAGGTCAGCAAAACTGAGAGGAAGGTGAAACTTACCTTTTTTATGTTTCTACATACTTACTAGTATGTGCATTTCATGTTTGCATAAAACATCCCCATCATCAAAATCAGAATTTCTTATAATGGTATAGCTCCTTATGCTTTATTAAATGTTTCCTGATTCATAAAATACTTCCTGACATAAAAAATATTGCCCAAATTTAGACAAACTACTGTTAAATTTCAAAACATGCCATTCGAATATTTGATTCTTTAAAAAATTTAATACTTCCTATAAGCAAACTCATCATTACATAGTATTCTAGAAAGAATACAAGGTTTAGACTCAGAATAACTCACCTTGAGTCCTAAGTTTGCTGTGTACCTACTGTGCAATATTGGACAAGATATTTAATTTCTCTAAATCTGAATTTCTTTCTTTGAAAGGTGGTGGTGACAATCACGCCCAGCTCATGGGGTTGCTGATTATATTTTAAACAATAAAGTATGTAAAAGCATTTTTAAATCATAAAATAATAGGCAATTATAATGTTTAATATTTTGAAGCTGAAAATTATCTCTTGTTTCCATTATTTCTTCATGAGCAATGAACACTAATCCCAGAAAACATAAAATGGTAATACCAATTATAGAAATAAAGACTGGGAAGGAGGGGGCGGAGCAAGATGGCCGAATAGGAACAGCTCCAGTCTCCAACTCCCAGCGCGAGTGACACAGAAGACCGGTGATTTCTGCATTTTCAACTGAGGTACTGGGGTCATCTCTCTAGGGAGTGCCGGACAATCGGTGCTGGTCAGCTGCTGCAGCCTGACCAGCGTGAGCTGAAGCAGGGCGAGGCATCGCCTCACCTGGAAGCGCAAGGGGGAAGGAAATCCGTTTTCCTAGCCAGGGGAACTGAGACACACAACACCTGGAAAATCGGGTAACTCCCACCCCAATACTGCGCTTTAAGGAAACAGGCACACCAGGAGAATATATCCCACACCTGGCCGGGAGGGTCCCACGCCCACGGAGCCTCCCTCACTGCTAACACAGCAGTCTGCAGCGATCTATGGGCAAGGCAGCAGCAAGGCTGGGGGAGGGGCGCCCGCCATTGCTGAGGCTTAAGTAGGTAAACAAAGCCACTGGGAAGCTCGAACTGGGTGGAGCTCACAGCAGCTCAAGGAAGCCTGCCTGTCTCTGTAGACTCCACCTCTGGGGACAGCCCACAGCTGAGGTCCAACAGGGGAAGCAGCGGGGGCGGTGCAGAGGCGAACGACTCTGTCTGACAGCTTTGGGGAGAGCCGTGGATCTCCCAACGCGGAGATTGAGATCTGAGAATGGACAGACTGCCTGCTCAGGTGGGTCCCTGACCCCTGAGTAGCCTAGCTGGGAGACATCCCCCACTGGGGGCAGTCTGACACCCCACACCTCACAGGGTGGAGTCACCCCTGAGAGGAAACTTCCAAAGGAAGAATCAGACAGGTACACTCGCTGTTCAGCAATATTCTATCTTCGGCAACCTCTGCTGCTGATACCCAGGCAAACAGGGTCTGGAGTGGACCTCAAGCAATCTCCAACAGACCAACAGACAGTCCTTCTGACTGTCAGACGGAAAACTATCAAACAGGAAGGACACCTATACCAAAACCCCATCAGTACATCAACGTCATCAAAGACCAGAGACAGATAAACCACAAAGATGGGGAAGAAGCAGGGCAGAAAAGCTGGAAATTCAAAAATAAGAGCGCATCTCCCCCTGCAAAGGAGCGCAGCCCATCGCCAGCAACGGATCAAAGCTGGTCAGAGAATGACTTTGACGAGATGAGAGAAGAAGGCTTCAGTCCATCAAACTTCTCAGAGCTAAAGGAGGAATTACATACCCAGCGCAAAGAAACTAAAAATCTTGAAAAAAGAGTGGAAGAATTGACAGCTAGACTAATTAATGCAGAGAAGATCATAAACGAAATGACAGAGATGAAAACCATGACACGAGAAATATGTGACAAATACACAAGCTTCAGTAACCCACTCGATCAACTGGAAGAAAGAGTATCAGCGATTGAGGATCAAATGAATGAAATGAAGCGAGAAGAGAAACCAAAAGAAAAAAGAAGAAAAAGAAATGAACAAAGCCTGCAAGAAGTATGGGATTATGTAAAAAGACCAAATCTATGTCTGATTGGGGTGCCTGAAAGTGAGGGGGAAATGGAACCAAGTTGGAAAACACTCTTCAGGATATCATCCAGGAGAACTTCCCCAACCTAGTAGGGCAGGCCAACATTCAAATTCAGGAAATACAGAGAACACCACAAAGATACTCCTCGAGAAGAGCAACTCCAAGACACATAATTGCCAGATTCACCAAAGTTGAAATGAAGGAAAAAATCTTAAGGGCAGCCAGAGAGAAAGGTCGGGTTACCCACAAAGGGAAGCCCATCAGACTAACAGCAGATCTCTCGGCAGAAACTCTACAAGCCAGAAGAGAGTGGGGGCCAATATTCAATGTTCTTAAAGAAAATAATTTTAAACCCAGAATTTCATATCCAGCCAAACTAAGTTTTATCAGTGAAGGAGAAATAAAATCCTTTACAGATAAGCAAATGCTTAGAGATTTGGTCACCACCAGGCCTGCCTTACAAGAGACCCTGAAGGAAGCCCTAAACATGGAAAGGAACAACCGGTACCAGCCATTGCAAAAACATGCCAAAATGTAAAGACCATCGAGGCTAGGAAGAAACTGCATCAACTAATGAGCAAAATAACCAGTTAATATCATAATGACAGGATCAAGTTCACACATAACAATATTAACCTTAATGTCAATGGACTAAATGCTCCAATTAAAAGACACAGACTGGCAAACTGGATCAAGAGTCAAGACCCATCAGTCTGCTGTATTCAGGAGACCCATCTCACATGCAGAGACATACATAGGCTCAAAATAAAGGGATGGAGGAAGATCTACCAAGCAAATGGAGAACAAAAAAAAGCAGGGTTTGCTATCCTAGTCTCTGATAAAATAGACTTTAAACCATCAAAGATCAAAAGAGACAAAGATGGCCATTACATAATGGTAAAGGGATCAATTCAACAGGAAGAGCTAACTCTCCTAAATATATATGCACCCAATACAGGAGCACCCAAATTCATAAAGCAAGTCCTTAGAGACCTACAAAGAGACTTAGACTCCCATACAATCATAATGGGAGACTTCAACACTCCACTGTCAACATTAGACAGATCAACAAGACAGAAAGTTAACAAGGATATCCAGGAATTGAACTCATCTCTGCACCAAGTGGACGTAATAGACATCTATAGAACTCTCCACCCCAATCAACAGAATATACATTCTTCTCAGCACCACATCGCACTTATTCCAAAATTGACCACATAATTGGAAGTAAAGCACTCCTCAGCAAATGTACAAGAACAGAAATTATAACAACTGTCTCTCAGACCACAGTGCAATCAAACTAGAACTCAGGACTAAGAAACTCAATCAAAACCGCTCAACTACATGGAAACTGAACAACTTGCTCCTGAATGACTACTGGGTACATAACGAAATGAAAGCAGAAATAAAGATGTTCTTTGAAACCAATGAGAACAAAGATACAACATACCAGAATCTCTGGGACACATTTAAAGCAGTGTGTAGAGGGAAATTTATAGCACTAAATGCCCACAAGAGAAAGCAGGAAAGATCTAAAATTGACACTCTAACATCACAATTAAAAGAACTAGAGAGGCAAGAGCAAACACATTCACAAGCTAGCAGAAGGCAAGAAATAACTAAGATCAGAGCAGAACTGAAGGAGATAGAGTCACAAAAAACCCTCCAAAAAATCAATGAATCCAGGAGTTGGTTTTTTGAAAAGATACAAAATTGACAGACCGCTAGCAAGACTAATAAAGAAGAAAAGAGAGAGGAATCAAATAGACGCAATACAAAATGATAAAGGGGATATCACCACCGATCCCACAGAAATACAAACAACCATCAGAGAATACTATAAACACCTCTATGCAAATCAACTAGAAAATCTAGAAGAAATGGATAATTTCCTGGACACTTACACTCTCCCCAGACTGAACCAGGAAGAAGTTGAATCCCTGAATAGACTAATAGCAGGCTCTGAAATTGAGGCAACAATTAATAGCCTACCCACCAAAAAAGTCCAGGACCAGATGGATTCACAGCTGAATTCTACCAGAGGTACAAGGAGGAGCTGGTACCATTCCTTCTGAATTATTCCAATCAATAGAAAAAGAGGGAATTCTCCCTAACTCATTTTATGAGGCCAACATCATCCTGATACCAAAGCCTGGCAGAGACACAACAAAAAAAGAGAATTTTAGACCAATATCCCTGATGAACATCGATGCAAAAATCCTCAATAAAATACTGGCAAACCGGATTCAGCAGCACATCAAAAAGCTTATCCACCATGATCAAGTGGGCTTCATCCCTGGGATGCAAGGCTGGTTCAACATTCGCAAATCAATAAACGTAATCCAGCATATAAACAGAACCAAAGACAAGAACCACATGATTATCTCAATAGATGCAGAAAAGGCTTTTGACAAAATTCAACAGCCCTTTATGCTAAAAACACTCAATAAATTCAGTATTGATGGAACGTACCTTAAAATAATAAGAGCTATTTACGACAAACCCAAAGCTAATATCATACTGAATGGGCAAAAACTGGAAAAATTCCCTTTGAAAACTGGCACAAGACAGGGATGCCCTCTCTCACCACTCCTATTCAACATAGTGTTGGAAGTTCTGGCTAGGGCAATCAGGCAAGAGAAAGAAATCAAGGGTATCCAGTTAGGAAAAGAAGAAGTCAAATTGTCCCTGTTTGCAGATGACATGATTGTATATTTAGAAAACCCCATCGTCTCAGCCCAAAATCTCCTTAAGCTGATAAGCAACTTCAGCAAAGTCTCAGGATACAAAATTAATGTGCAAAAATCACAAGCATTCTTATACACCAGTAACAGACAAGCAGAGAGCCAAATCAGGAATGAACTTCCATTCACAATTGCTTCAAAGAGAATCAAATACCTAGGAATCCAGCTTACAAGGGATGTAAAGGACCTCTTCAAGGAGAACTACAAACCACTGCTCAGTGAAATCAAAGAGGACACAAACAAATGGAAGAACATACCATGCTCATGGATAGGAAGAATCAATATCGCGAAAATGGCCATACTGCCCAAGGTTATTTATAGATTCAATGCCATCCCCATCAAGCTACCAATGACTTTCTTCACAGAATTGGAAAAAACGGCTTTAAAGTTCATATGGAACCAAAAAAGAGCCCGCATTGCCAAGACAATCCTAGGTCAAAAGGACAAAGCTGGAGGCGTCACGCTACCTGACTTCAAACTATACTACAAGGCTACAGTAACCAAAACAGCATGGTACTGGTACCACAACAGAGAAATAGACCAATGGAACAGAACAGAGTCCTCAGAATAATACCACACATCTACAGCCATCTGATCTTTGACAAACCTGACAAAAACAAGAAATGGGGAAGGATTCCCTATTTAATAAATGGTGCTGGGAAAATTGGCTAGCCATAAGTAGAAAGCTGAAACTGGATCCTTTCCTTACTCCTTATACGAAAATTAATTCAAGATGGATTAGAGACTTAAATGTTAGACCTAATACCATAAAACCCTAGAAGAAAATCTAGGTAATACCATTCAGGACATAGGCATGGGCAAGGACTTCCTGTCTAAAACACCAAAAGCAACGGCAGCAAAAGCCAAAATTGACAAATGGGATCTCATTAAACTAAAGAGCTTTTGCACAGCAAAAGAAACTACCATCAGAGTGAACAGCAACCTACAGAATGGGAGAAAATTTTTGCAACCTACTCATCTGACAAAGGGCTAATATCCAGAATCTACAAAGAACTCAAACAAATATACAAGAAAAAAACAAACAACCCCATCAAAAAGTGGGCAAAGGATATGAACAGACATTTCTCAAAAGAAGACATCCATACAGCCAACAGACACATGAAAAAATGCTCATCATCACTGATCATCAGAGAAATGCAAATCAAAACCACAATGAGATACCATCTCACACCAGTTAGAATGGCAATCATTAAGAAGTCCGGAAACAACAGATGTTGGGGAGGATGTGGAGAAATAGGAACACTTTTACACTGTTGGTTAGATTGTAAACTAGTTCAACCATTATGGAAAACAGTATGGCGATTCCTCAAGGATCTAGAACTAGATGTACCATATGACCCAGCCATCCCACTACTGGGTATATACCCAAAGGATTATAAATTACTCTACTACAAAGACACATGCACACGTATGTTTATTGCGGCACTATTCACAATAGCAAAGTCTTGGAATCAACCCAAATGTCCATCTGTGACAGACTGGATTAAGAAAATGTGGCACATATACACCATGGAATACTATGCAGCCATAAAAAAGGATGAGTTTGCATCCTTTGTAGGGACATGGATGCAGCTGGAAACCATCATTCTTAGCAAACTATCACAAGAAGAGAAAACCAAACACCGCATGTTCTCACTCATAGGTGGGAACTGAACAATGAGATCACTTGGACTCGGGAAGGGGAACATCACACACTGGGGCCTATCAGGGGGAGGGGGGAGGAGGGAGGGATTGCATTGGGGAGTTATACATGATATAAACATTACGCACATGTACCCTAGAACTCAAAGTATAATAAAAAAAAAAAAGACTGAAATTTGGTGATAAATAAAGGTCACACAGTTAACATAGCTCAAATAATCATAATGACTACCATTTACTGTGTGCCAATCAAATGCCAAAAAATCTCCATTATACTATTTGATCCTACCAAGAAATCTATGAGATAGATCTTAGCTCCAGTTTAGAGATATCAAAGCTAGATGTTGTGAGCATATTGTTCTTACCCACCAGCATCATCTCAACCATGCTTCCCCATTCCATGGTATCCAAGGGAACTTTCTGCCACAGCTTCCTCACTCTCCCAGCCGTAAGAGTGGACATATGCAAAGTTTAGCCATTAAGACATCTGTTTATGTGTTTCTACACAAATTTTGGGAGGAAAGCTTCTATTCTGAATTGCTCAGAGAAGAGGATATGCATTTAAAGCTGCTGGTGGTCATCTTGCCTGGTGTATGCCACACACCTCTATGCAGAATAAAATCAAACAGAGATCACCAGCAAAGACAAAGCCCCACTAACATCATTTGAACCTGATCTAACCAAACCTAAACCTGAGTGTACCATTCCTCCAAACTCAAGTTGTAAGAGCAATGAATTCCCTTTTCATTAAGCCTATTTGAATTGCTGTGAAAAGTTCCTGGAAGGAAATAGAATTAGCCCAGACATTCAGAGAAAAACTTAAATGAGATTAATATTTACAGAGATATAGGTTCCTAGATGCTATGAACAGTGGGAAGCTCTAACCATTCCTCTGGCTAAAGGGACACAGAGAGGAAATAGTGTTACTGTAGCTCAGTGAGACTGCAACAGAGGAAAGCTGGACTCACAGGAATGTGCTCCTGGGGGATGCTGGATAGGCAGACATGAACACTGAAACAGGGAAGGAGCAGGGACGGAAAACCCTATGCATTACCTCCTGTCACTCCCTCATCTCCTGCAGGTGCCAAATTCCACCAACATTAAACTGGCAAAGGGGCCCAGCTGGGTAGTCTGCAGGGTCAGCATCGCAGCACAGAGAAGGTCAGGGACTACCTGGGGAGCAGGAGCAGGCAGAGAAAACAACAGCACTATTAGGTTTCTTTGAAATCAAAGCAGCCCAACTATTTCCTTGGAAACATGCCTAAGATGGAATAGCTAGTAAGCGCTGAGGCAGGATTTAATCCAAATCTGTTTCATACTGAAATCAATGCTCTTGCCACTGTTCCAAGCGTTTGATGTTCTGATCTGTCTCTATATTTGATTGGTTTTCACTCTGCAAGGTCTCAGTGACAGAGTGCTCATGCGTAAGCTCTGTAAAATTTATGGAGTTATCGATCTCTCCTATCCTTTACTGGCCTTTGTGATGTCCTACCATTCTGACTTCATCTTTGAGATGACACTATGCCGCTAACGGCATCGTCAGTCAGCAAACTAACTCACCAATTAGATAACACCAATTAGTTACTCTTCTCTTCACCACATCAAGGAAGCAACACTGGTATCATTCAATTCCACATCCGTTTGAGAGCAAAACGAAGGACGACTAGGTCCCCAAGTAGTCTGTTATCATGGCATCATTTGTGAACAAAAATAGGAATGTATATGAACCATGGGCAGAAGAAACCTTTAAGGAGCACACAGAACATCTGAACAAAATGGGAAATGTCATTATAGAAGGTTCAAACTAAAACCTGTATCCGTGGGAGATATATTTGAGTTTCAGATTGTTAATATACAGGTTTAAAATAACGGATGCCTAATTTTGAACAGAGACGTTACAACTGAGACTTACAGGCAGTACTAAGCTCTGCATCTTCAGGGAAATTAAATATGGTCACATGCATTCATTCATTAATTTAATTCATGCAACAAATATCCAATGAGTATCCATTATGTGTGAGACACTATTACCAGCCAATTTGGCCCTTATGGAGTTCACATTCCAGTGGAAAAATCAGAACATAGACAGTATATTAGATGCTGATACATGCTAAGGAAAAAATAAAAGCAGGGCAAGAGTTGAGGAAACCATTGCAATGTTAGAAACAGTGACCAAGAAAGGATTCACAAAGATGGTGACATTTGAGCAAAATGTAGATGAGAGAATGAATCATAGGAATATCATTATGAAGAAAACATTTCAAGCAGAGGAACAGCAAGTGCAAACATTCAGCAGTAGGCAAAGACCCCTTCAGGCAAAATGTAGAAATGTCTCATGACTAAAAATACATTCCCAAAATAGTGAATAATCTCAAACAAACACTCACACATATATTCTATGTAATTTATTTTTGGACTAAGCAATATTAATATAACCACATACTCACACAAATTGTCCTACACACAAATACTCATCTTGCAAAATGTATTTGAGTTTCATCCGGTATATAATGAAGAGTTCTATACATACCCAAAGGTAAAATTCTGAGTAAAGTGAGTACAAAGACTAATATAAGACATGTGCTAATGGCTTCATTATTATGGCACTCTGCAGTTCAGAGCAGTACCCAGATACATCTTCTGAGGCTCTGTAAGTCTTTATTCAAACCTTATACTACAGACATTCCGGTGGGTATTACATTTCCAGAAACATACACTAGATATACAGAGTAACAATGGTACAGAACACCAAAAAATGCTGGGTAATACGTTCTTAAACAATGTTTAAAGCAAAGTCAAGTTGGCAGAGGAGAAAAACAATTTGAGTCCAGAAATAAGAAAACAATTCCACAGAGATAAGCTGGCCCTGGAAACAGCATTTTCCCTAACAACATCTGATAATTCTTGCATGCCTAGAGCCTGAATTTAACAGTAACATGAGGACAGCGGACAGGAGTAATAGCTTAAGGGCAGATGTGAGACCACACATAAAGTTAAGATTGGTAAAATTAAGATTGCTGCACTTAAACTGGGGAGGTGGAAGTTGCAGCGAGCTAAGATCGCACCACTGCACCCCAGCCTGGGAGACAGAGGGAGACTACATCTCAAAAAAAAAAAAAAATGATTGCTGCAGGATGATATGTCAGGGAGTGAATCAAAAATAACCCACTCCACAGAGATTTGTCTGGGTTAGTCTTGATTATAGATCTAAGGACAAAGAAAGAAAAATAAAAATGATCCTACTTCTAAGTAATCTAGATTATTCACTAGATTAGTCTTACTCTCACAAGAACAGCCTGGAGGTAACCAAGCACCCCCGTGTTTCAATTACCTGCTACTGGGTCTCTCTCACGACACGTGGGGATTATGGGAACTACAGTTCAAGATGAGATTTTGGTGGGAACACAGCCAAACCGTATCACAGACCTATAAATATTGTAGTTAGTGGACATATACAGAACATAAATAAAGCGCATTTAGTACTTTTACAGAAATAAACATGGGATTGAATGTTTAAGGAAGTGACTGTTAAAATTGAATTTGAAAAAGAACCAACTAGAGAAATTTAAAAATAAAAATACAATAATTAAAATTAAAATGGACAAATCAGTTGAACAGTAGTTTAAAAGCTAGAGGTAGAATTTCTGAATCAGAAAGTTTCTGAAGAAATTGCTCAGAATGTATATAGTAATCATCACCCTCTCACTGACTAACCCAGAGCTACTTCCGGTCCTGCAAGCTCCATTCACAGTAAGTGCCCTATACAGGTGTACCAGTTCCTTTTTATTTTTAATACCATAGTTGTATCTACCTTTTCTATGTTTAGAGAAGCAAATACTTACCATTGTGTAACAGTTGCCTCCTGTATTGAGTACAGTAACATGCTGTACACTTTGGAGCCCAGGAGCAATAGGCTATACCAAATAACCTATGTGTGTAGAAGGCTATACCACCTAGGTTTGTGTAAGCAAATTCTGTGATGCTTGCACAAAGACAAAATTGACGAGCAATGCATTTCTCTGAAAGTATCCTGGTAGTTAAGTGATGCATGACTGTATAATGATTGTCAGATGAATATTTTAAACACAATCTATCTATATGCTAATTACAAGAGATATTTAAAACCTAAAAACAGAAAATTTGAAAGCTAAGGGATAGTTTAAAAATGGGAAATAACGTCGGTTTAGCTATATTGCTATCAAAAAATGGACTCTAAGTCAAAAAGATTAAGAGGCTCAATTCATGGGTAGTACATAATAGTCTGAATTTGTATGCCCTTAGTAAATTAACTTTTAAATCTATAAATCAAAAAGTAATATAACAACACTGAGAAGGCATAAATCCAACACAATAGTGAAAATTTTCTCTCAGTCCTGTCAGTTTTAATAAACTATGTAAAAAAAAATCAGTAAGAATAACGAGATTTAAAAACTTGATAAAATAATTCTCATGGACATATGTAAAATAACGATAGATTGGGTAACAGACCATAGTACATTTATACAACAAAATAATACACGCCCAAGAAAAGTAAAGTAATTATACCTAGATGTATCAAAAGGATACATCTGAAGAAGGAAAAAGCATAATACAGTCATCCCTCAGTATCTATGGAGATTGGTTCCAGGACCCCCGGTACACCAAAATCTATGGATCCTCAAGTCTCTTTTATAAAATGGCATAGTATTTACATATAACCTATGCACATCCTCCTGGATAGTTTAAATCGTCTCTAGATTAGTTACAACACAAGGCCCACATATCACTTCATTTGCGTGGAGTCAATGTAGTACTCAGTGCCTGGCAAATTCAGATTTTGCTTCTTGGAACTTTGTGAAATTTTTTTTCTGAATATTTTTTACTTACCGTTGGTTGAATCCACAGAGGTAGAACCCATGAATATAGAGAGCTGACTATAGAGTTTTTAAAAACCAAATCTCAGAAGAACAGACATACTGTGAAACCGTGTATATAAAGTTCAAAAATGGGCATATTAAACAACATATTTAGAGACAGAATATATGTGGTAAAATAAAAGAGAAAATGAACACTATGTTTAGCACAAAATCCAGGAGAGTAGTTCATTCTGGGTGGGAGGAACAGCACATTCAGAAGAGAGCTTGCAGAGCTTCAAAGGATCTGGTACAGTTCTGGTTTTTAAAATAGATAATTGATGCCTAAATGTTCACTCCTTTTATTATAATTTTGGTTGCTATTTAAACTGCAGTTGTACATGTTATAGATGCTTTTATGTCTGATATACTTCACATTGAGACATTGAGAAACACATGTACAAACACACACAGAGCCTAATGGAAAAGCTGTACTGAACAGAGTAAGTGACTTTCTGGAGCCTACCTACTAAGCCGTAGTCAAGTCTCACATCCAAATCACAAATTTTCCTGCTTGAGCACAAATCAGCCTCATCCTACAGAGGACAACTCACCATGTTAGACCTACCTAAAATGGAGTCTTTTCTACAACGGTTTTGATGATAAAAATGTCATGATCAAGAATCTAATAATTTTTTAATTATTATTTTTAATTATGGATACCTAAGTTGTACATATTTATGGGGATACATGTGATAATTTGATACAAGCATGCAATGTATAATGATCAAGTCAAGAAAGCTGGGATATTCATCACCTCAAGCATCTATCATTTCTTTGTGTTAGGAACATTTCAATTCCTAACACAGAGTCTTACTTACAGTTGATTGAATCCCTCAGTAACTGAATATTATATATTTAATATTCAAATATTGTATATATACAATATTTGTGTATATACAATATTTGAATAGCTCAGTTATTTTGAAATATACAGTAAATTATTATTAACTAAATGACACAAATAGTTCTCAGATGTGGATGGAACAAATGTGATGACTTTTACAAGCAATACTGACAACAGGCCTGACTTTGCCCTTGTGCTACAACGTGTAGCTAGACAGAAAAAAACAGAAATAGAAACTCCATTGGAAAACCAGATTATGAAAATGCAGGCGATTTCAAGAGTTCTAGAAAAGACTTCACACACAGAGAAAAAACGTTAAGTTGGGAGACATTTGAGGAGCATTAGAACTAAGACTTACCTTAGTGACTGAAGGCAGAATCCATTAACAAGTTTCAAGCACAAACAGGAACTTGCAGGGTGTCAGGGAGGAAGCAATCATTATTATGTGTAAAGATGTTTCAGTTTTAAAAAATTTTGATCTTCAAATCTTTGCAAAATTGATATATATTCAGCCTTATTTTACAGAAAGGAAAACTTATATTAAAATATGTTAGAAATCCTTTTATAAAAACTATTCAGTAAAATGTCTATCCTTCAACATTTATCAGTACAAACATGGGTAAGAGTCAGAGTCACTGAACTACAATGGGCTGAATTTCAAGCATTAAACATTTAGTACCTTATTTTTATTCATACATATTTTGCCCTAATTTCTAAATATAGTTGAGAAATTTACTTTAATTATCTCTGTTCTCCTGTTATTCTCAGCACCATGCTACTCCATGGTGTGAAATTTATAACGAGAAGGAAAGCTAATAAAACATGTGGGCTCAGAGACTGAAATCAAATTCAAGATGTTAAACTAGTTTTTTTTTTTTTTAAGGTTTTAGAGGATTTGGGTTGGCTTTAATTTTAGGATGTTTTAAAATAAATTTCTCCTCTTAGTAGAATCAAGACATAGAACTATATCAAGGTAACAGAGTCAAAGTTGAACCAATAAGTGCTGCAGCTCTGTGAAGGTCAATAAATAAGAGATCTCATTGCCCTTATGTGGTACACCATGGCTGATTGGAATTAGAATGGCCTGAAAAGATATTCTCTATTAAACACAATTTTTTCTGTTTTTGAGACAAGGTCTTACTCCATCAGCGAGGCTAGAGTGCACTGGTGCAATCATGGCTCACTGCAGCCTCAACCTCCTGGGCCCAGGTGATCCTCCCACCTCAGCCTCCCGGGTAGCTGGGACTACAGGTGCATGCCACCATGCCCAGCTAATTTTTTGTATTTTTGGTAGAGGCGGAGTCTCATCATTTTACCCAGGATACTTTTGAACTCCTAAGCTCAAACTATCCGCCACCTCAGCCTCCCAAAGTGCTGGGATTACAGACGTAAGCCACTGCACCAGGCCTGTTACACAAATTCGAAATGAAATGTTTAGGCTACTTTACCCGAAAAGCATCTTCATGCCAAGTTTATAGTTTCTCATTGGGCATAATCTTTTTTAGTTTCTGTTTATATGCAGAACTTACAAATTCATGAAATTAATGGGCTAGATTCCACCCCTGAGGCATGTGATAAAACACTCTCTTCCCTAGAGGAGAGTGGGTTAACATGAATTTATTCTGCTACAGTAAGTAATTCCAAATATGCACATGGGCAGGGTCTTTTTTTAATATTATATTTTCTCAAGTATATTTCCCATTTGACATTCAAACTCCCCCACGCCCTACCCACTTTCAGCCAGTTAGGCTACCTCTGTAGGATTGCCTCAGAAGAGAAGCCTGTGAAGGCAAATAGGAAAATGAGAAGAAGTTGAGACTTAGGCCAAAATTTTGAAAAAGTGAAGATTACAGAGAATGAGACTTACCTTTGAGTCTACAAAATGTGCACCCAGAGAAGAGTTTGGAAGAAAGTAATGGAAAAGGAGGCAATGGAAACAAAGATATTGGAGAGGTTGGGTGATGGAGAAATTTCTAAAGTAAAGGGCTACATGGAAGGACATATTCAAACAACTAGAAGTTGTGCAAAAAAAGGTCGATCTATGCTTGCAGCCTCTACTTAGGTGAGTGTGAACATAAATAACTGACATCATTGGTCTTCAGTTGGGACATCCTTCTGACAACAGCCAGTGCTTCTTCAGGAGACAACCAGCAGGAGTAATGCCCTCTGTGACCTGAGTCTTCAACAAGTTCCTATTGAACTTATTCCATATAGACAAATGCTTTACTACATGCCAGAACAAGAGGAAGTGAACAAGAAAGAAGACGGGTGTTATGAGACACACAGTATCTGGTGAAGGAGCAGGTAAGGAAAGTGCCATTAGATACTTGACTGGTAGTGGCAAGATCTGGAAAAAGTAAGTTCCATTCTCCCTCAACAAAAACTACTACGACCACTACATCTCCTTTCCAGCCAAGCTGTGCCCAGGAAAAAAAAATATTATGACAATGTTTATCATGCTTATGAGAAAAAGATATTCTCATACATCACCTCATTCATCTTTACAAGGTCTGTGAGGTAGGCAGGTCAAGTTCTATTGTTATCCCCAATTTACAGATGAGTAAAACTCAGGCTCTGTGATTATGTGATTTACCCAAGAGCACCGAGGCAGAAGGAAGTAGGTGAATCAGGACACATCTGGTACCAGTGCTTTCATTCTCTATGGTTCTATCATTTGTTCACTACTGCTTTGGCCCTACACAGAGGTAAAATAGATAGTCACCTATGGCTTAAGAGGCACTGACAGGCCCACCCTTCCAAAACGTTTCTCCCCAGACCTTCATCAATTCCGGAATACCTGCCTTAGAGACATTCCTCTAAATTCAGGCAAGGTCTTTAGTTGTTCCTTGGCAAAATGATACCACCCACCAACCCATTCATTCAACACAGCCTCCATGAACTGAAACTTCCATGGGACAGCACTACAGCTAGAGAAGTTTAAATGGGAGAACAGGCAATGTGCCTGCTAGAAAGTAGGGACTCAACAAATACAATTTTTTCTTAATTGAAAAAAAATCCAGGGGCGGAGCAAGATGGCCGAATAGGAACAGCTCCAGTCTCCAACTACCAGCACAAGCGACACAGAAGACCGGTGATTTCTGCATTTTCAACTGAGGTACTGGGGTCATCTCACTGGGGAGTGCCGGACAATTGGTGCTGGTCAGCTGCTGCAGCCCAACCAGCGAAAGCTGAAGCAGGGCGAGGCATTGCCTCACCTGGGAAGTGCAAGGGGGAAGGGAATCCCTTTTCCTAGCCAGGGGAACTGAGACACACAACACCTGGAAAATCGGGGAATTCCCACCCCAACACTGTGCTTTAAGCAAATGGGCACACCAGGAGATTATACCCACACCTGGCCGGGAGGGTCCCACGGCCACAGAGCCTCCCTCATTGCTAGCACAGCAGTCTGCGATCTAACCGAAAGGGCAGCAGCGAGGCTGGGGGAGGGGCACCCGCCATTGCTGAGGTTGAAGTAGGTAAACAAAGCCGCTGGGAAGCTTGAACTGGGTGGAGCTCACAGCAGCTCAAGGAAACCTACCTGTCTCTGTAGACTCCACCTCTGGGGACAGGGCACAGCTAAACAACAAAAGGGGAAGCAGCAGAGACCTGTGCAGACGCGAACGACTCTGTCTGACAGCTTTGAAGAGAGCAGTGGATCTCCCAACACGGAGGTTGAGATCTGAGAACGGACAGACTGCCTGCTCAAGTGGGTCCCTGACCCCTGAGTAGCCTAACTGGGAGACATCCCCCACTAGGGGCAGTCTGACAACCCACACCTCATAGGGTGGAGTACACCCCTGAGAGGAAGCTCCCAAAGTAAGAATCAGACAGGTACACTTGCTGTTCAGCAATATTCTATCTTCTGCAACCTCTGCTGCTGATACCCAGGCAAACAGGGTCTGGAGTGGACCTCAAGCAATCTCCAACAGACCTACAGCTGAGGGTCCTGACTATTAGAAGGAAAACTATCAAACAGGAAGAACACCTATACCAAAACCCCATCAGTACGTCACCATCATCAAAGACCAGAGGCAGATAAAACCACGAAGATGGGGAAGAAGCAGGGCAGAAAAGCTGGAAATTCAAAAAATAAGAGTGCATCTCCCCCTGCAAAGGAGCGCAGCTCATCATCAGCAACAGATCAAAGTAGGTCAGAGAATGACTTTGACGAGATGAGAGAAGAAGACTTCAGTCCATCAAACTTCTCAGAGCTAAAGGAGGAATTACGTACCCAGCGCAAAGAAACTAAAAATCTTGAAAAAAGAGTGGAAGAATTGATAGCTAGAATAATTAATGCAGAGAAGGTCATAAATGAAATGACAGAGATGAAAACCATGACACAAGAAATACGTGACAAATGCACAAGCTTCAGTAACCGACTCGATCAACTGGAAGAAAGAGTATCAGCGATTGAGGATCAAATGAATGAAATGAAGCGAGAAGAGAAACCAAAAGAAAAAAGAAAAAAAAATCCAAAAACCCCCCATAACATGTTTTTGACCCCATAACGTAATTCATTTGCTTTCCAAAGAATATACAAATAAATAGAATAGCTACGAAGAATATAATTTTTGTAAGACTAACAGTAAAACAAAATTTCAGAAAACTGTAAATCTCAAGAAATCTGAGTCATTCTAAAAATAATGAGCATCTGAAACCAATATCATAAAGGAAAACTGTTTGGTAACTTCAACTCTCCTATCAGCGGTAAAATACTAAAAATTACTTTCACCAAAATCACTAAAGTTATCAGGTCCCCTAGCTTTGTGGCATATAAGCATAAAGAATAATACACCCTGGGAATATGTAAAAACCTAGATTAATATTGAATGAACAGCAAAGGATAAACAGGACTTTCTGCCCTGCTCTCACTAAAGACAAACACAAACAGTAAGCTGAGAAGGAGACATGAATCAAACCAATGAATGCATGCATTGCTTACTGCAGTACCAACAGGGCTTTTAAAATGTCAAAAGAAAAGTATACTTTAATAAAAATACATAAAAACTGTACTGAAAAATTAATGTAACACACTGTGCAAATAATCCCCTACATGAATAGAAAATTGAGATTAACTTTGTGCATCAGTAAACTTCAGGTGACAAATCACTATGACAATGTCTCTCCCTCCTTCAAATATCATTAGAGGTCTTTGGGGGAGAGTCGATACATAATGGGGGTCAAAATGTTTAACTTGTGCAACTTGGATATGCACAGAAAATGGTATTTTGCTTGTTTTTTCATGAGTCCTCATTCTCTGGTTAAAGGGAAAATTCTTAATGGATATCTAACACAGTTTAAGGCTAGTCTGATTTAATAACTTGAATAGTCCTTTCAGGCAATATTCAATCTTTCTTGTTGGAGAGAGAATCTCAGTCTCTCAGATTTCCTCTGCCTCCCCCTACTTATCTCTGAAAGAAGGCAATTTAGTGTATGAGTGGGGAGAAGAGTGTGAATGAATAGATACAGTAACCTTGAGCATGGTGTTCTAGTCTCCTAGATGATGTTGTCTTGTTCATCTGGCCGCTACATTTGTGGCTGGAGTCTGCAGCTGGTCTCTTTCTCTCTCCCAACTTGTTCACAGCCCAGTGTCCTCCCTGAACAATTTAGTCTCACTTTGTTGCCTGCTGGCTCCAAAACCCTGAAATCCCCTGCTAGCCTCTGCTATTTAGACCTCAGCAGACACCAAAGCAGTCTCTGAGGCTCTGCACCCAAACTCCTTGGGATCTGAGTGTGGCTCAGGAATGCGAACCCTAGGGTCCTCTGGCTCCCTAAAAGCTCTGCACTGTGAAGAGAATGAAAGTATGTTTGGTACAGGAAAAGTTAGGGAGGTTCTCTCTTTGCAGAGCCCCAAAAGGAGGTCAGGAAGTAAAGCCTCTTCCTTTTGCCTCCCTCACAATGCGCATCCTGAGTCTACTCTCCCCAGTCCAGAGAGAGGAAATACAGGAACACATCCCATCAATGTACGCCTTCTCTCTCTCTCTGTGACCCCTTCCTGTCATCATTTCTAATGGCTAGAAAAGAGGTGGGCCTTGTTTTTACTTCTATATGCTGTCTCTCAGACACATGGCTTTGCTGTCATGCATGGAAAGGTGACTTCTCTGCTATGGGATCCTCTGGGTTTAATATCTGATATGTCAGAGAAGGGAGTGGAAAGGGTTTGGAAAATCATCTTTCAAGATCATGGTCTGGTTTATAATGCTTTTATTTTGCTTTAATCCTGTTTGTGTATGTCAGATGTTATATATCACTGCTTCTTTCTCTTCATCATTCTTTATAATGAATTCTCCTCCTCCTTCAGGCAGATGGCTGCTTCACGTTAACTGGAGCAAACGTCATGGAGCCTAAAAGGTAAAAAGGCACATTAGTAATTTCAACAATTGTACCACTTATCCTCTTGTTCATATATATGCCAGGCTGTTCCCAAAGTAATCATTACATATTAATTCAGTATAGAGGATGATACATTTTGCTCTGTGTCCCCACCCAGATCTCACCTTGAATTGTAATAATCCCCACATGTCAAGGGTGGGACCAGGTGGAGATAATGAATCATGGGGGCAGTTTCCACCAGGCTGTTTTCTTCATAATGAGTGAGTTCTCACAAGATCTCATGGTTTTACAAGGGTCTTTACCCTTTGCTCCCCAATCATTCTGTCTCCTGCTGCCCTGTGAAGAGGTGCCTTCTGTCATGATTGTAAGTTTCCTGAGGCCTCCACAGTCATGCAGAACTGTGAGTCTATTAAACTTCTTTCCTTTATAAATTACCCAGTCTTGGATATTTCTTCATAGCAACATGACAACAGACTAATAGAGATGGATATGCAAAGCTCTCATTTCATATATACATTCCGTTACATAGGAATTCTCAGAACATGAGTTTCTTTTTGTTGTTGTTTGTTTCTAACATATGAAGTCTAGGGTAGATTATTTTGGTGATCATTATTTCTCTGGTATTACCGTAAAGAAAAACAAGTTCCTAACTTCACGACAAATGTAATAACTGTGCGGTAACAAATATTAACAGGTTTTACAGATGATTGGAGTAAATGGAAATCTTGGTAAATAAAATGTTGGTATGGGAAGAGTGTGTACCAGGGACAACATAGCTGCCTTTGAAACGTGTATATGGTTTAGAAGTGGAAGACACATTTGATCTATATGACTGCAAGGAGCAAAATTGAGATCAAGGGAAGAGTTAACAGAAAAGACAGCTTTCTAAATATCACAGCCAACTAAATGTGGAATTGGTTGATGTCTTGAGAGTCAGTGTTTATATCATAACTGGGGTTACCAAAGCTGGGCCGGGTGACCACATAGTAAGGACATCATATTGATTATTTAAGGATGTTAAGCTTATTTCCAACACCCAGGGCTTCTATGCTTCTTAGAGTCTTTAAAGCCGAGACCACAGAAGATAAAAGATAAAGAGCCAAAGAAACATGAATACTGCTGGCAGGAAAATTGGCCATGGCCATTCTTTGATGATAATCAGTGAGCCATTGACTAGGAAAAAGTCAAAATTAGCTATTTATGACAGAATAGAGTCTAAATCACAGTTTACAACAAAATTGGTGAAAGCAAAGCCGTAGAAGGAAAACCATCAGGTTTCAGCAAAAGGTATTACAAAGAATTAAAGAAAGTAAAAACCACTGATTTCCTGATTTGGTGGAACATGAGAGAAAAGCACCATTGACAAGAATTCTGAAAATAGGGAAAGAAAAAGTGTAAGGTATAAAGCTATAATGTTGGTGGTGGTGTTAAATTTAAGATGGTGCCCACTTTTGAAGATTTACACTATTTTAGTGAGTCCCAACAAATCTCAGATTATACCTTTATTGGTTCTTTCTTTTTCTTCTTCAGAGTTCTGCCAGGAGTGATAACAGCAGACAGGAGAGACAGATCGCTGATAACTGTTAACAGGTCGTTAGCTAATAACAGTAGACAGGTGCTGGAAGGAAGTGTGGAAGGAGAGGACAATTTAAAGGATGTAAATAGGATGCTGCATCACTGGTCATCTTGTCACAATGTCAAGATCTACAAGCCACATTTGTCAGGTCAGTAGGATTTGTTAGTGCTAGATGACACAGGGATGTCTCCAAGTGGAAGTCAGGAGATAGGAATAAAGGCAACATGCATTGAGCAAGTACTAAGTGCCAGACACTGTCAGAAGCATTTTTCCTACTGTTAACTCTTTAGTCCTTCACTTCTACCCTAACAGGAAGGTATTACTATCCTCTTTTCATAGTTAATGAAAATGAAACTGCAGCTCAGAGAGACTATTCCAGGTCACACCATTAGTAATTGGTTTCTGGTATTTTAAATCCCAAAGCTCATGGTCTTTCCTTTACCTCATATTAACAAAATATGCTTAAGCATAAGCAGACAGAGATAAGTGACAAGTGATGCCAAAGACAGGAATCAGGTGGTAAAAATAAATCAAGCTGGAATGGATTAAAAACAATGAGGCAGATGGGAGGAGATATGTGAGGGAGACTGGAGGTGTCTAAGATTCACAGCCAAACAGTTCATTTGAACTAAGCCAGAAACTCAGAAGCCAGAAAGATCAAACACGGAAGAAGGTGAGGGAGTAAAAACCAAAGATTTTCTCAAAAAAGAACTCCAGATAAAAGCTCTGACACATTTGGGTGCTATTTCTACAGTCATGTCTTTAATTCTACATTCTTCTTAGGGCTTTTCATCTCCTGAACATGGGGTAAGAGAGAGCCTTTGACTTCCTCATATCAGTCTTCATTCTTACTTCATCAGCACTGTTGCCCATGATTATGAGCTATCTAAAGTCAAGCTGCATCAAGAGGCAAGAACTGAAATAAAAAGACTCATAGATTTTAGAAAGGGATCACCATCCTGTTTCTCATTCTCAAATAACTCAGGATTCATTTATCCATAGAATCCATGATCTTCCTCACAGTGAGTGATCCACAATTCATTGGTATCATCTGAACAAAAATAAAGAAGGAAAATACACAAAGTGATCAAGAAAGGATTGCCATCTGTTTGCATCAGGTTTCTCCATGCAGACTGATAGAACAGAGAGAACAAGAGAGATAAGAAAGGATTTATTAGTGGAATTGGCTCACTCATTATGGATGCTGAGAAGTCCCACAACAGTCCATCTGCAAGCTGGAGAACCAGGAAAGCTGATAGCATGGCTGAGTCCAAGTTAAAGGCCTCCAGGCAAGGAAGCCAATGGTGAACTTCAGTCTGAGACTGAAGGCCTGAGAACCCAGGCACCACTGGTGCAAGTCCAGGAATTCAAAGACTGGAGAACCTGAAGTTCTGATGTTCAGGAGCAGGAGAAGGGTGAGAGGGGGCAAATGTGCCTTTCCTCTGCTTTTTTGTTCTGTCCAGGCCCCCATCCAGTTGTATAGTGCCCACTCATGATGAGGGTGGATCTTCAACTGGATGAAGCAGGGATGCCTTCATCCTCACTGACTCACACAACAATCTCCTCTTGAAACACTCTCACATACACACCTTGGGCAGACCAATTGTTCTAATCAAAGGCAAAACCTCCTGGCTTTCCCTTTCAGTAGAACAGAGGCAGGCTCAGTGCCCAGTGAAGCATTGAGAATAAATAGTGCTTTACCAGCTGAGTATTCCTTAATCCAGTCGAGTTGACGCCTACAATAAACCATCGTACCATCTTACAGGCTGCAGCACTGCATGGTCAAATTTAGTAATTTTTATCAACTATAAGCTCTATTTGCATTTGGACAAAAGCCCTACTTTAATCATTTTCCAACTGAAAGCGTGAAAGAAAAGTCTTAAAACTAAACAAGTCAAAGGATGTGCTATGTAAGATGCTCTCAAAGAATATGGTAATTATCACAAATATAATGTCCTATAATTATGTTCTCAGGAATAGGTCTATTCAAAGAAGTCATTCGTACATGTGATTATGCATGACAGCTAAGTGGAGTAGGCATTAGCAAGGTTGTCAATGTGCAAGTGCTATTTCTACTAGGCCATATAATTTATCAAATGGAATTAAACATCTCAAAGGAACCAACTTATCTTATTTCCCTAATGCATAGCAAACATCAGTGTATCCATACTTTTGATATAGTTTCTTCCTTTATTGAAGTACATTGCTCCTAATAATAAGACCCATTTTTTTTTTGGGGGGGATTTTGTTTTTAAGGGTAAAATTTTTCACGGTTACTATTTCCTGTTATAATATGGGTAAAGCGCATTGAAAAGATTCGTATTACTTGGAGGAAGAGTAATACCCACTAGAAACTGCTTTGATTCTCCAGGAAATTAAAATATGGTGTATCCTCAGACAGGCAATGAACATGCTCCTTGCACTTTCTCAAGGCCAAACTAACTCCTATGCAAACATCTAAGTGCAGCCACATGTATAAATACACATACACACACATTTCCTCTCTCTCTCTCTCTCTATCTCTCTCTCACTCTCAGAGGAAATCCAGAGCATCTTTGACTAGGTATCTACTATACCTTAATAGCATATGATTGAGATATAAAATTACCATTGTATAAGACCTTTTACAGACATCATTCTAAGCATCAGGGTAACGGCCCTGTGGCATATTCATGCAGATTTTTCCTCTGCTGGCTTTTCACAAATGACTCTGTCAAAGCATAACATGTGGCTTCCATAATTGAATGTTATTTACATCTTAATGAAAAGGGGCTGTGTAACCATCACAATGCTTGAAGTTCATGATTTCTGCACTACGGACTCAAGAATAATTTTTCTCTGTTTCCAGGAAAACCATTTCCTGGTTTGCCCTGCATTTGATTAGCAATCTCACTCAGGGTGAGCAGAGCCAAGGAGCATTCAATGTGCCCAACCCCTTTCAGCTCTCAAAAACAAGAAGAAGAGAGAAGGCTGGAGCTTGGGCTTGGCAATGTCTACATCCCACTCCCACAGAGATGCAGGGACCTCTCGGTAAGTGCTTGCCTGCCACGGAAGAGCCTTAAGGCATGAAAATTGGGATCACTGCAAAGCTGAAGGAATAGAATAGAATCTTTGAAGTAGTATGCCATGATATAGTAACTATTTCTAAATGAACATAAAAGAAAATTTCATATAACGCCGTAGATGCCATCCTCCAAGAATTCCAGGCTCAACTTAAGAAGCCCACAGGCCCACACAAGAGGAAAGCTGATTTTTTTTAAAACCTGAAGAATCTTTAGAAAGCAACTCTCTCAGAGTGACAGGAGGCCCTGTACCTTCTAGGAAGAATCCAATTCACCCAGAATTTGGATATTATTCAAAGATAGCATGAAAGGAAAGTAAATCTTGGGGCCCCAAAACCACTAAGCTAAAGGGAAAAGTCAAGCTGGGAACTGCTCAGGGCAAACCTGCCTCCTATTCTATTCAAAGTCACCCCTCTGCTCACTGAGATAAATGCATATCTGACTGCCTCCTTTGGACAGGCTAATCAGAAACTCAAAGGAAGGCAACCATTTGTCTCTTATCCATCTGTGACCTGGAAGCCTCCTCCCCCTTCGAGTTGTCCCACCTTTCCAGATTGAAACAATGTTCATCTTACATATGTTGATTGATGTCTCATGTCTCCCTAAAATGTATGAAACCAAACTGTGCTCTGACCACCTTGGGCACATGTCATCAGGACCTCCTGAGGCTGTGTCAGGGGGGCGCATGTTCAACCTTGGCAAAATTCACTTTCTAAATTACCTTGACCTCTCTCAGATATTCGGGGTTCACAATAGGAACTGCAACTTCCAAATATCCATTAGTATCCCACAGCAAATCAAAAAGATTTATTTGTTTCAGACCTTGGGTGGAGCAGCCTCCCCACGTTATCCATTATGCCTGCTTCTGTCTCCCTCTTAGTTTCATTTGACAAGTGTTTATGGAACACCCTCTGTGTCCCTGTGTCAGTGCTAGGCATTATGAGAACACCTCAGATGAATAAAACGGTTCTGGCTTCAAAGAGCAAGAGGCCTAGTAAGAGAGACAATCCTGTAAAGAAGCAGTCTAATCCAGTCTGGCAATAGAGAGGTATGTTTTCGTAACTGCTTATAGTGCAATGAGTAGTAGCTTGATTGCATGGGAAAGGCAATCGACTTGAAGTTAAGGAGATCAGATTCTGCATTCCATCATATCTCAATGCCTGATGTGCTGTTTAGGGAAAATCACTAATGTCTCTGATTCTGTTTCTTTTTCTCTAGAATGAGAATGGTCATGCCTACCTTTCCCCTTCCCAGTGTTGTCTTTGGGATCGAATGAAATGTATTGAAAGAGCCTTTAGAGAATGGATGGTCTCTAATGATGGTTAATTTTATGTGTCAACTTGACTAGGTTATGGGATATCCACAGAAACATTATTTCTGGGTATGTGTATAAGCATGTTTTCAGAAGAGATTAGCATTTGAATTGTGGACTCAGTAAAGTAGATTGCCTTACCCAATGTCAGTGGGCATCATCCAATCCCTGAGGGCAGGAATAGAACAAAAGGCAGAGGAAGAAGGAATTTGACTCTTTTTTTTCCTGCTTTGCTGCTTAAGCTGGAACATCGTATCTCCCCTCCTCCCCTCAGACTTGAATTTATACCATCAGTTCCTCTGGTTTTCAGGCCTTTTGACTCCAGCTGAATTATACCACCAGCTTTCCTGTGTCTCCAGCTTTCAGATGGTAATGATGGCATTTCTAAGCCTCCATAATCACATGAGTCAATTCCTCATTCTAAATCATCTACCTAGATGGAGAGATGGATAGATGATAGACTAGATAGATAGATAGATAGATAGATAGATAGATAGATAGATGATAGAATAGATATGGATGATATAGATACAGATATATAGAGAGTCATTAGTTGCTTAACACCAGGGATCCATTCTGAGAAATATGAACATCATGGAGTGTGCTTCTACAAACCTAAATGGCATAGCCTGTCACTCAACTAGGCTATATAATCTAACCTATTGCTCCAAAGTTACAAATCTGTACAGCATATGCCTATACTGAATATTGTCGGCAATTATGACATAATGTTAAGTACTTATGTATCTAAATCTACCTAAACATAGAAAAGATACAGTAACAATATAATATTAAAGATTAAAAAATGATATGCTTTCACTTACCATGAAGGGATCTTGCAGGACTGAAGTGGCTCTGAGTGAGTCAATGAGTTGTGAGTGAATATGAAGGCCCTGGATATTACAGTACACTTTTATAACTGGCAGGGCAGTAGGCACGTTTACACCAGCACCACCACGAACAAGTAAGTAATGCATTGCACTACGACATTATGACAGTGACAGTATTACCAAGTGATAGGAATTTTCCAGCTCTATTATAATCTTATAGGACCACTGTCATAGATACAGAATATTGTTGGCCAAAACATTGTTGTGCAGTGCATGACTATAGATATAGATATATAGATATAGTTGTAGCTGTAGATATAGATATATAGGTCTCCTATTGGTTCTGTTTCTCTATAGAATACAATGACTGACTAATACAATGGTGTTTCATAGATCTGATAGCTAATAGTAATACTGGTGAACTAGGAGAGGTCCCCAAACGCCTGTGGTACCTTGACCTAGGCTGGTGTTCCGGCTCTTGACACTATTGTGAAAAAGAATTCAAAGACAAGTCAGAAAAAAGTGAAAGTGTGGATATTTATTGCAAAATGCAAGTACACACTCAAGAGAGTGTGATTGTACTCAAGAAAGTGAGCTGCACCCAATGGAGTCTGGGGCTTCTACCTTTATGGGATTCTTTAACCAAGGGTAGAATATTCATTAAGATTTCTGGAAAAAGGTGAAGATTTCTTGGAACTGAGGTGTCACCCATTTTTACACCAAATATGGACGTTTCTGGAACTGTTATGTAACTGGTGGATGTGTGATTTAGTATGTTAATAAGCATAAAATTAAGTCCTAGGAAAAAGCTAGGTCAACTCCAGCACCATGTTGAGTCCAGTTGGTCACAGTCAGCTTGGTCTGTATCCTGTTTTTCAAGGTCTTATCAGCCCTTAGTTTATGCAGCTGTTTCAACAGTTTCATTTTTGTTAGTCACATGAAACTGCTGCCTGGAATTCTCTATTCTCCTGCAACCACCCTGTATTATTCCTATCTAAATAAGAGCTAACGTTAATTAAGCAGTCTGTGCCAAGCACTGTGTTAAGTAATGTAAATCTTATTTAAATCCTCATGCTATTAATGTCTCACTTTGGGTGATAGGAAACCTTATCTACTCAGGAACACGCCTCAGATGACACACTCACTCCTCACCACTCTGTGACCATGTTAATTCTCCACCATTTACAATCTCAATGACTTTAAACCAGTCCTTTAACCCCTTGGATCCTCAACTTTCTCATGAGTAAAACAAAAATGATCTCAAACAAATTTCTTAGACCAAATACTATTAAATGCTGCAGTAGAAGTAAAGCTGTGTAGGGAGCACAAAAGAGGAAAAATCATTAATACATAATAGTCAGGAGTTCGTCATTGTGATATACAACCCAATTCATTATCCAACTTTTTCGTGTGCTTGCTTTGTCAGCTCATCCTTCTGTGTTTTTATTAACACTCTTAGTCCTACTGGCAACTATTCCCTAGACTCATAAATGTTTATCAAATGTTTTGAATGGATAAATGAATCTTTCCTGATAACCTGGGACAATTTTGGTCTTCTTTTTTCTTCTGATTACTTCTTAACATTCCCAGACTTTTGGAAAAAGTTGCTGTGGTTTGAATGCGTCCCCAAAAAGCATGTGTTTGAAACTTAATCCCCAAAGCAACAGCGTTGAAAGATGGAGCCCAGTGGGAGGTGCTTAGGTCATGGAGGCTCCACCCTCACGAATCAATTAATGCTGATTATAAAAGGGCTTGACGCTATGAGTTCAATCTCCTGCTTGCTCTCACTCTCCTGCTCTTCTACCTTCCACCCTGAGATGTTGCCTTATGAAGGTCCTTGCCAGATGCCAACACCATGATCTTGGACCACCCAGCCTCCAGTACTGTGAGCCAAATAAGTATCTGTTCATTGTATATTACCCAGTCTCAGGTGTTCTGTTATAGCAGCACAAAACAGACTAAAACACAAGCCAAATCCCCTTGTTATATATACTCACAACTTCTCTTGTACATTATTGTGACTGTCTGTAGAAGTCTATTTTCTCCAGTAGGTTTTCAGTTCACATCTGTTTTATTTACCACTGAGTCTCCAATGCCTATCTCATAGCAGGTTATCATTAAATTTTTAAAAAACAATAAATGACTGCATTTTCTAAAGCCTGTTTTTTTAATGACCTAGGTTTTGGCCATCCAAAAATAAATTCTACAACTAAAACCCTTACTGACCTGGTATTGCTGCTCTGTTTAAGATAAAACAGTGTGCTTGAATTCAATATTTATAAATATCAAAAGATGAGATATGCATTATGCTAAATAAAATTCATGTGAGGCCATGATTTTGGACTAAACTCCTGCACTAGGCCCCAACAGACCAGGCCAAACAAGAATGAGTCACTCATGCTAAGTACCACATGATGAAACTGAACTTTGAAACAGGCTAGTTTTCCAGAAAAGAAGGGATTATGGGGCCCAGTTTACCTAAACCAGCACAATATGAAAGTTCCCTCTATTTTAACCATATAAGGAAAGTCTCTTTGAAGGTACCAATCTGCTTTTTGTTCCCTGTTTCTGCTTTCTTAGTACTTTTCCGCCTTTAAAGCCAACCTCTTCTGCTCAGTGCAGTGGAACACCCATTCTATTTTATAGAAAGAAATGTTGCCTGATTCTCAAATCACAGATAAAAACCAATTAGATCTTTGAACTAAATTTATTTGTAAGTTTGCTTTTCAACATGGTTTTAAGATATGTTTTCGTAAAAAACTAGAGATGCACACACAGACACAAAACTGAGGTAAGGATGGTGTCTTTGTTTTGTATTATTATAAAGGCTGGTAATTTATTAAGAAAAAAGGTTTATTTGGCTCACCGTTTTGATGGCTGGAACATTCACAATTGGGCATCTGAATCTGGTGAGGATCTCAGGCAGCTTCCACTCATGGCAAAAGGTGAAGGAAAGCCAGCTGTCCAGAGATCACACAGTGACAAAAGAAGCAAGAGAGATAAGAGATACAGGGAGAGGTGCCAGGCTTTCTTTAATAACAGTTTTCATGGGAACTAATAGAGAGAGAATTCATTCACCCCCCCACTCCGGGGAGGGCATTAATCTATTTATGAGGGATCCACCGTCATGACCCAAACAACTCCCATTGGCCCCACCTCCAACACTGGAGAGCAAATTGCAACATAAGATTTGGTGGGGACAAACAAAACATATTCAAACTATAGCAGATGGTTTCTAAAAACTGCCTCAAAGTTGCATCCTAACGATGAATCATATTTAGTCCAACCATCTACAGATTCTATTTCAATATCTTGGTCCTAGATACTCTGAGAGACACTACTAGAATCTAAAATATGAAAGAGAATAAATGAAATACAGCTTTGCTTTCTAATGCAGGAGAGAGAAAGAGACATTTCAGAAAGATTTCTAAATGTTTTCATCTTTTCAGGTTACCCTTGAGTTAAGCAGAATGAATCCTAACATACTTCAGGTAATTCCTGCCTGATGCTTTTCAAGTCAAATAGCATTAAACATTTGAATCATAAAACCAGCTTCCTTTTATCTCATTCCTTGCCTACTGTATCATTCAAGGTTCAACTAGGAAAACAAAAAAACACTAGCAGGTATTTAAAATACAAGAAATACAATACAGGAATTGTTCACACAGTTGGAATTGTTAGAAGTCAAGGAGGAGTTAGGAGGCAAACTCAAGGATTTGCAACTGCAAGGAACCATGGACACCTCTGGGCTAAAGGGAAGAGGGAGTATTACTGAACCCTCATGGCCAAGGCACTTGATGGACGTTAGAACCAGGCAGGAGACTCAGCGAGCACCAAAGAAGCCACCTGAGCCAGACCCAGATTATGAAACACACTCTATTTTTTTCTCCTCCTATCTTAATCTAAGGAGCACAGATTCCAGAAGTCAGATCCCCCGCCACAGAGAAAAGACATAGAGAAAACCTAGGAACCAATGTGAGAACAAACAGACCCAGCACCTATCAGCACTTACCTTATTGATTCAGGAAACCATATGGATAAGCAGATCATCAGTAAGCTGATGATCTAGTTTCCTAAGTCAATAAGGCAGATATCTGATCATTTTGATAGTTAATTCTCCTTAAGGACTAATAAACTGATATTCTGATTTAAAATATTTTATTGTTGGTAAGAAACAAAATAACAAACAACAAATATTAACAAATATTAAAATAATAAATATTATTATTAAAAAATAAACAACCAAGTATTTTGTTGTGGGTAAGAAATCTCTTCTAAAGCTGTTGTTCTTAAGTTCTATTATTTTTATATTCTTTTCATATTTAAAGTTTCTGTTTCAAAAGATAACACTAACGTGTACATTATTGTGAAAGATACGTCATTTTTTAAAAAATCCATTCAGTGTTAAGGATTATTCACAATAATAGGTAAAAGCTAAGGAACTTGATATTTCTTGCCAGTTTGCTTATTCAAAGTGGGAAGTGTAAGTAAAGCTAAGATCTAAGGAAAAAAAATAAACAAAGAAGATGCATAATAATATTCAAAGGACTAGAATGCTGCTAAATTTTCTGACAAATTTTTTGTGCCAAGTAATAATCATTTTTGAAAACGAAAGCCTTTCTTAAGGCATGCATAAAATCACTGTTGTCAAAAAGTCTCACAGGAATTTAAATCACTTGGTTATTCAGAAAACACATCTTGGAATGTACAACATGCACCAGATCAGCCCAGCTCACATTAAATATTCATTTTGATTGACTACTTCAATCACTCTACTATAAATCCCTGGCTTGCTCATGGCCATATTTCTTCGGTCTATGACCTCATGGATCATACAAGTAAGATAACTGCCAAGTGTAGCCATTATTTTTTGAATAGAGTCTTCTTGACTTCTGGTAAGTCATAGTACAAGGACTTCTTTCTAAAGGGTGTGTGAGTCAACTTTCCATAATTTTAGTGCTTTGTCCTTTCCCACTACAGCTGATATTTCCAGTGTCAGGGTTCATTTTCTTTTCAAATCACCAGGGTTTAGATTGTCATTAAAATCACCAGGAAGCCAGTTTAGACACTCCCATTTCTAATTCTACGGAAGCAGGCTGCCTTGTGAGGTGTGTGGAATCAGAGTCTTAAGCCGCTAATGCCCATTAAGAATCCTCCGGCAATTTTCTCATGATTAGGAATGGCCATAGAACTGGGGAAATTACATTCTTACTCCCTCTACCACCTCTGCAATTTTAAATGTGTTAGATCTTTTCTGCTTTTCCTACTTTAAAAACGTAAATTAAGTAGTTCAGTTGTCCTGCCTGTATTTCTAACCAGGAGGACAGAGTTAGAAAGGAAAGAGTTTCATCAATTCGGCATAGTCCTTAGACATCGCCTGTCCCTAACCCAACAAGCCAAGGAGGAATGTATAACTCCTTAGGAATATTTAAGCCACTTCCCTCAGAAATTATGAATCCCTAATGAGGTCAGGGACGAATCAGCTTACTTCTAAAATGTCCAAAGATGCCCCCAGTAGTGCTGTTTTATTATTTAATGTACCTCTAAACAGAACCAAAGATGATAAACGGACACCACAGCATGGGAAAGTAGTCAAGGACAATGACATGTCAACCTAGAGACAAGTTTTAAAATGCCAATCAGCCCAGGTGAAGAAGACAAAGTAGAATTGGAAAGAAAAATAATTTTTTTTTACCTAGAAGTGAATATAGATGTGAAGTATTTATTTCTATCAGCTTCAGAATAATCACTAAAAATTTAAATAAAACTGCTGCCATTTTCCTACTTTTGAAAAAAGAACAAATGCGCACTTACTTTATGGTTGCTGTTTGATATCTTCATTGTGATATCAAGCAATGCTAAATTGCTTGAAACTAAGTAGTTTTAGAAAAGTCAAAAAGCAGGGTATAAAATTGAGAAAATCTCAACTCTCGTACTTTTTTTTATATTTTCTGCTACCTGAAATGTCATTAACCAGCAGTACCTTGCCCTAACTTTTCAATTAGAAATGGCCCAAATTGGCTGGGCGCGGTGTCTCACGCCTGTAATCCCAGCACTTTGGGAGGCCGAGGCAGGCGGATCACGAGGTCAGGAGATCGAGACCATCCTGGTTAACAAGGTGAAACCCCGTCTCTATAAAAATACAAAAAAAAATTAGCCGGGCATGGTGGTGGGCGCCTGTAGTCCCAGCTACTCGGGAGGGGAGGCTGAGGCAGGAGAATGGTGTGAACCTGGGAGGCCGAGCTTGCAGTGAGCCCAGATGGCGCCACTGCACTCCAGCTCCAGCCTGGGCAACGAGCGAGACTCCGTCTCAAAAAAAAAGAAAGAAAGAAAAGAAATGGCATCATCTTATTTTTTTTCTTATTTTAAACGTCAAGTCTTTTCAATATTTTCTGACCTTGCTATACATAACATACACATAACTATGGCCCTATACACATGCCCCCAAGGCAATATCCTGCGGAGAGCTGTACCCAGTATCCCACACTGGCTGGTGGGAACACAGGTATTCCATCTGCTGTGTTGGAATTACGATAATGCCATCTGCATTATGATAATGCCATCTGCCATGGTTTTCATGTGTACCTTCCAAACTTCAGGTGTTGCCAAGGTGATGCTATTAAGAAGTGGGGCTTTCAAGAGGGGACTAGGTCATGAGGGCTTCTCCTTCATTAGTGGTGTTAAGGCTCTTATAGAAGAGGCTTTGTGCAGCCTTTGGCTAGGTGGCTAGCTTGCTCTTCCACTCTTCTGCCATGTGAGGGCACAGAGTTCTCTCTTACCCTTCTTCTTTCCACCATGTGAGGACCCAGCAAGAAGCCCTAACCTGCTAGCACCTAAGCCTTAGATTTCACAGCCCCTAGAACTGTGAGAAATGAATTTCTGGTCTTTATAAACAGAATATCTCAGTTATTCTGTTATAGCCGTGCGAAATGGAATAAGACACCATCCTTTATATAAACCAAGCCACAGCAGAATACAGAATTATCTTTAATTGGTTGAAAGCTAAATGTGTATTTACTAAAGCTTTCACTTTCGCTAAGGATATAGAGCCTCAAGACAACATTATTTCTATACCAGAACAAACTAAATCATCTATAAGATTGTAACTTTTTTTAAGCCTATTAGATAGATGAGGTTGCAAGACCACAAAGGAAACCAAATTACAGAGTGACAAATGGCTCCTGCTTCAAGCCAAGGAGTAACAGATTCAGACTTACCCTCCCACCTGAAACAATTAAAATTACAAAATACAAATTTAAAAGTACAAATAAAATTACACAATACGAAATTTCATATAAAAAATATATGAAATACTGTTTTTTAAACATCGGCCAACAGGCAATGGAGGAGAGAGATCCAGCGGAGAAGGAAAACAGAGTGAGCCTTACAATTGCTGCAGTTACTGCCTGGAGACAGTTTCCAGGTCACAGTGCAGAGAAATGGAACCTGAGTGGAGCCAAGAATTCTCCCTGAGTTGGGAGTTCAGGTAGCTTGGAGTTTCTGGGGCAGAATCCACATAGGAGGGGGCTGTCCATAGAGAGAGTTCCAGAGATCTGCAGAAGGACCCTCACAGTCGTTAGCTGAATACTAATCAGTGCATTCGTGTGAGAAAAGAACTGAAGGCTGAAAAAGAAGCTCCTAAAAGGATTAGAGGAACCAATCCCCAGAGTTTATACTTTGTGTCAGGAATACCTGTGTTCCCACCAGCCAGTGTGGGATACTGGGTACAGCTCTCTGCAGGATACTGCCTTGGGGGCATGACAAAATTACCCCTGAACTAAAGGCTACTCTGTTCTAGCCGAACAAAACTAGAAAGCTTAGAAAGCACCAAATTGTTTCCAGGTTAACTTAACTGCACCCCAGAATATACTTTAAGACTATGTATAGAAATAATAAATTAATAAAATATCCATCAGAAAAAAAAATAAATAATCTCTAAAATTTTCTAATATTTGATTAAAAATATATAAACCCAAGACAAAAAAAAAAAAAGAAGAAAACATTAGTTGTTGTCATAGGCTGCTGTCATTTGGTATCCTGTGGTTGTCCTCTCCTGTGTAAGGGATGACAAACTCTTTTGGATGTTTTTCACAAACTTAATAAATAAAACTGATGTCACATCAACGAAATAAAAGCCCTGATGTCACATCAACAAAATGCTGTTACTGAAATCACTACTACTATTTCTTAAGTGGCCATCCAATTTATACTTACTCCCCACCCCACCCCAGCACACATGCACACATGCACACACACACAGGCACACACACACACCACTAACCTAAACTCTCTAGCACATATAATGATAAAAATCCCTTTGTCCTGGACTTCCTGCTGGCCAGTCTAGGCAGAGTGTATGCAAAAGCCAAAACCTCTGGGTGCACCTGGATTCATGGCATATTTGACTAGCTTGGATCTGGATAGAAGCCTGGCTGTGTCTATCCTCCAAGTAGGTCTGGTCATCATACCAGATGTCTTAGTCATACTCAGTCTCATCCACTGTTGCCTAAGACAAACAAAACAGATTTGGCTCAAGTACCTATTGTATTGGCATAGAGATAAGCAATCAGTGGAAACAAAGATAATCTAGAAAATAGACCACACACATCAATTGGTTTTTGACAAATGTAGCCAGGTATTTCCGTGGGAAATGATTGTCTTTTCAATGAATTAGTGCCACCTATATGCCTCCAAAAAAGAACATTAACCTTCACCTTATGCCATCACAAAAATCAACTCAAATGTAAACCCTAATACTATGAATCTTCTAGAACTGAACATAATATATCATTGCAATCTTTGGCTGGGTAAACATTTCTTAAGAAAGAAACAATAAAAACCATGAAAGAAAAAAAAAAACGATAAATTGAACGTCATCAGTTTTCTTTTTCTTTGATACAGCATCTCACTGGGTCACCCAGACTGGAGTTCAGTGGTGCTATCTCAGCCCACTGCAACCTCTGCCCCCCAGGTTCAAGTGATCCTCCTGCCTCAGCTCCCAAGTAGCTGGAACCACAGGCATGTACCACCACTCCCAGCTTCTCTTTGTATTTTTTTGTAGAGGTTGGGTTTCAACATGTTGGCCAGGCTGATTTCGAACTCTTGAGCTCAAGTGATCTGCCCACCTCAGCCTCCCAAATTGCTGGGATTACAGGCGTGAGCCACCATGCCCAGGCAAACTTCATCAATTTTCTACTTTTCAGAAAATAGTAAAGAAATAGAAAAGCCATAGTGTAGAAGAAAATATATGCAAAAGAAAACACATATCTCATAAAGGCCCGGGTCCAACATATATGAAGAATGCCTTCAAAACAATAATAAATGAACAATCTAATTTCTAAAGCATACAAAAGTTTAACAGCAGTTTACCAAAAAAGATATATATATAGAAAATAAGCACACAAAAACTATGCCATATTTAGCCATATAGAGAAGTGTCTAAGTGCTACAGTGAATGCCTAAAATTTAAAACACTGACAGTAGCAACTACTGGGGAGGATGTGAAACAGCAAGGATTATCAAACATTGCTAGTTAGAATGCAAATAGTATAACATCTTTGTCATATTATTTGTCACTTTCTAATCAAATTAAATGTAAAATACAATGTGACTCAGAAATCCCACTGCAATGTATGTCAAACGAAACATATGTTCACACAAAGACATGTACATGAATGTTTATAGTGACTTTACTCATAGTAGCCAAAAAGTGAAAGCAATCCAAATGTCCATTGACTACTGAGTGGGTAAACCAATTGTGGTAAATCAATATGATAGAATACTACTCAGCATTAAGAAAACTACTGATGAAACTACCACATATGAATCTCCAGAACATTGTACTAAGGGAAAGAAGACAGATGCAAAGGACTACATGATATATGATTTCATTTACAAGTCATTCTGGAGAAGGTCATACTGCAAGAACAAAAAGATCAGTGGTTCCCTGGACTGAGATTGGGAAAAGTTGATTGGCTACACAGCACACATTGGAAATTTGAAGGTGGGTGGGGGGCAGTTATTGTAATATTCTAAATCACGACTATGGTGAAGGTAACATGACTGTGTACATTGTCCAACTTGTTAACAGTATGCATAAACAAGGTGAATTTTACCATATGTCAATTATACTTCAATAACATAACCAACAAAAACCGTTATTAGGACCACACCCATTAGAATAGCTAAAACTAAAAAGGCAATACCAAGTGTTGGCAATGATGTGGAGTAATTGGAACTCTGACATGTTGCTGGTGAGGGTGTAAAACAGCCTCTTTTTCACAAATTGGTTGGCAGTTTTCCTTAAAAGTTAAAGATACGCCAACCATATTTACCCAAGATGAATAAAAACGTATGTCCACACAAAGACTTGTACTCAAATATTCATAGCAGCTTTATTCTTGGTAACTGAAAACTGGAAACAACCTAGGTATCTATCAACACATGCATGGATAAAATAATTTAGTAAATCTATGCAATAGAGTACTATCAAGCAATAAAAAGGGGGCAAAAACACATATGTAACGTAATATGGAAAAATCTAAAAAAAATCATTGAGTAAAAGAAGTCAGACTGGGTGTTGTGGCTCAAGTCTGTAATCCCAGCACTTTGGGAGGCCGAGACGGGCAGATCACAAAGTCAGGAAATCGAAACTATCCTGCCTAACACGGTGAAACCCCGTCTCTACTAAAAAACACAAAACACTAGCTGGGCAAGGTGGCGGGCGCCTGTAGTCCCAGCTACTCCGAAGGCTGAAGCAGGAGAATGACGTAAACCCAGGAGGCGGAGCTTGTAGTGAGCTGAGATCCAGCCACTGCACTCCATCCTGGGCTACAGAGCAAGACTCTGTCTCAAAAAAAAGAAAAAGAAAAAGAAATCAGACATTGAGGAATACATACTGTATTTTTTCCATCTATATAACATTCTAGAAAGTGCAAACCAATCTAGAGTGACAAAAATAGATCAGTGTTCTCCTGGGGTCAAGGTTGATGGATTCCTAAGGAGAACAGGAATCGTATGGCCTGATGGAAATGTCCTCTATCATAATTGCAGCAATAATTTCATGGGCATATACCTCCATAAAAACTCATAGAATTGTAGGTTTTAAGTAGATTTATTTTATATACATTATACCTCGATAAAGATGATTTTTTAAGCCTAATTGTAATAGGAGGATTAAGTTAATGCGATTAACTCAAGGTCTCACAAAATGTTTCTCAGCTTTGACCTTAATCAGATTTCTCTTTTACTCAGTAGGGAAGATATTACAGGATCAACTCCCAAAAAGCGGACAACCCAACAGCTACCTATATAAAAGTTTCACTAAGAAAGAGCAGTAGGTCTTTATGAAAGCAGCAGGCACTTTGCAGAGGCAGAAGAACAAAGGCAACAGCAACATCTAGCAGCATATCCTTTACCATACTAGCAGCCTAGCCACGCTCAATGGCTCCAGAAACAACTGAAACAACTCCTGACTCCCTCAACTCCACATGGCTGAGCCCAGGAGAAGGTCACTGAAGCCAGAACAGTTCCACCCACTCACTCTTGATACAGGGTAGTCTCTCAAACATCCAAACGTGCCAGCCTAGAATTGTAGTAAACCGTCGTTTCACTTTGGAATGGTCTAAATTTGAGAACTTGCAAAGACAGAAACTTGTCTTTGAATATACCCAGTAAATCAATTCCTACACATTTCCTTGGACATCACAAATTTTGCCATATTTCATGTTTAAATTAACTAATTTTTATATTCTAAATGAGAGACTACAAAAGAAAATTTCACTCAGATGTGTCCTAAAAGTTCTCTGACATTTTTTTTTTTAACTTATGAACACAAAGAAGGAAATAACAGCCCCTGGAATGTACTTGAGGGCGGAGGATGAGAGGAGGGAGAGGAGCAGAAAAGATGACTACTGGGTACTGGGCTTAATATCTGGGTGAATAAATAATATGTACAACAAACCCCCATGACACGTGTTTACCTATGTAACAAACCTTCACATGTATCCCCAAACCTAAAATAAAAATTTTTTAAATAAAATAAATTTTATTTTAAGTTCAGAAGTACAAGTGCATAAGGAATACTATGCAGCCATAAAAAGAATGAGAAAATACGGATATGTACCACATTTTTCTTTATCCAGCCTATCACTGATGGGCATTTAGGTTGATTCCATGCCTTTGCTAGTGTGAATAATGCTGCAATGAACATACACGTGCATATGTCTTTTTAATATTAAGATTTTTATTTCTCTGTGTATATATCCAGCAATGGAATTGCTGGGTCAAATGGTAGTTCTCTGTTTAGGTCTTTGAGGAATGGTCACACTGTCTTCCACAATGGTTGAACTAATTTACACTCCCATCAACAGTGTAAAAGCATTCCTTTTCCTCTACAACCTTATCAGCTTCAGTTGTTTCTGGACTTCTTAATAATAGCCATTCTGACTGGCATGAGATGGTATCTCATTGTGGTTTTGATTTGCATTTCTCTAATCATCAGTGATACTGAGCTTTTTTCATATGCATATCAAACATTTTCCAACCTTTATTTTAGTTTTAGGAGGTTCATGTGCAGGTTTGTTTTGTGGGTAAATTGCATGTCACTGAGGTTTGGTGCACAAATGATCCTGTTACTCAGGTAGTAAGCACAGTACCCAAAAGGTAGTTTTCCAAATCTTGCCCCACTCCCTTCCTTCCTCCCTAGTAGTCCCCAGGGTCCATTGTTGCCATCTTTATGTCCATGTGTTTTCAATGTTTAGCTCCCACTTATAAATGAGAACATACAGTATTTGGTTTTCTGTCCCTGTGTTACTTTGCTTAAGATAATGGCCTCCAGCTGCATCCATGTTGCTGCAAATGACATGATTTCATTATTTTTCATAGCTGTATAGTATTCCATATGTACTATGTACCATATTTTCTTTATCCAGTTCATCATTGATAGGCCTCTAAGCTGATTCCATGTCTTTGCTATTGTGAATAGTGCTGTGATGAACATACACGTGCATGTATCTTTTTGGCAGAATGGTTTATTTTTCTTTGTATATATACCCAATGATGGGATTGCTAGTTTGAATGATAGTTCTGAGTTCTTTGAGAAATCTCCAAACTGCTTTCCACAGTGTCTGAACTAATTTACATTTCCACCAACAGTGTATAAATGTTCCCTTTTCTCCATGACCTTGCTAACATCTGTTAGTTTTTAATTTTCAAATAATAGCCATTCAGACTGATGTGAGATTATACCTCATTGTTTTTATTTGCATTTCTCTAATTACTAATGATGTTGAGCTTTTTTGTATACATATTTGTTGGCTGCATGTATATCTTCTTTTGTGAAGCATGTATTCATGTCCTTTGCTAATTTTAAACAGACAACCTGCAGAATGGGAGAAAGTATTCACAAACTACGCATCTGATAAAGCTCTAATATCCAGAATCTATAACGAACATAAACAATTCAACAAGCAAAAATCAAAACCTGTTTAGCCTTGGACTTTATGTAGCTGGGCTGCTCAGGACTAGAAAAAATGCAGGAACTTGGGCGTAGCACACAGACAGTGAACTAGGACTCTGGTTTTGGTTGTCCTGAGGCTGGTCTCATGCCCCGCGCAGGAGGCTCACTCTGACACAGACTCTTTGCCATTTTCTCAATTCTTCCCCTCCTCCAAAGGGACTCAGATAAAGCACAGACCTGAATGAAACAGTCTTGATTCTGTGGAGTAATTTCCTCTACGAAAACAGACCCATATCCAAAACACTGGGGCTGAAGAAGAGAAAAGAGCAAATTTACCCACTTCTGCTTAGATTGTCCTATTTGATAAGACAAAACACACCTATATAGCTCCACCTCGGGAGTAAAAAAGAAGAAAAGGAAGGCCACCAACTCTATGGCACTAAGTATCTCATACATGCTATGTGCTGATACATGAGGGGTGTTGTTCCATTAATGCACAACATAAAAAAGAATTAAACCTATTAACAGGATTTATTTTATATTATTTAATTACCAACATGTCTCTATGTTCAATTATAGTGCTATCGTTTCATTAGGCACATGCACTGAGATTTTCTAATTAAAACCCTCCCAGGTAACACAGTGCTTAGAGGATTTGATTAGCATTTTTATCTTTCTTTCCCTCATTGAAAGTAAAATAACCTATCTTTGTGTTTACGTCAAAAATAGTAGTCTCCTCCCTGAGTCTTTTTTGCACAAACACTGTTCACCACAATTTATGCAAGCTGCCTCAGGGGAGAATTTCACCTTGCACAATTCTATTGGAGGATGCTACAGCTTGATATTGAACATAATATGGATTCTCTTGAATCAGTATACATAGTTTAGGAATTAAGAGGTTTGGGGTCAGATTAACCTGGTTTCTAGCCTCAGCTTCACCACTAACTAGTTGCACCCCTGGAAAATTACTCAATTTTTCTGTCATTTTTGCATTTATAAAATTGGAACTATTGTGAGAAACAATGACTAAACATGTGAAGTGGTTAGCATAGTATCTGAAACATAATAAGTGGTCATTTTTATTGTTGAATTGTCATTTTGTTGTTGATGATGTTGTAATTGTTGTTGTTGTTGTTGTTACCAGGAATTGGATAAGGAAAATATTTAGAGATTTCAACTAAGGTAAAGGCATACCTCAGAGATATTGCAGGCGTGGTTCCAGACCACCACAGTAAAACAAATTCACAATCAGGTGACTCACACAAATTTCTTGGTTTCTCAGTATACATAAAATTTATGTTTACACTATACTGTACTCTAATAAGTGTGCAGTAGCATTATGTCTAAAATAACAATGTATATACTTTAATTAAAAAATATTTAACTGCTGAAAAATGCCAACAATCATCTGAGCCTTTAGCCAGTCATAAACCTTTTGATGGTGAGGGTTTTGCATTGCTGTTGATGGGTGCTGACTGATGAAGATGGCGGTTGATGAAGGTGGGGTGGCTGTGGCAATTTCTTTTTTTTTTTTTATTATACTTTAAGTTCTAGGGTACATGTGCATAACGTGCAGGTTTGTTACATATGTATACTTGTGCCATGTTGGTGTGCTGCACCCATCAACTCGTCAGCACCCATCAATTCGTCATTTATATCAGGTATAACTCCCAATGCAATCCCTCCCCCCTCCCCCCTCTCCATGATAGGCCCCGGTGTGTGATGTTCCCCTTCCAGAGTCCAAGTGATCTCATTGTTCAGTTCCCACCTATGAGTGAGAACATTGCGGTGTTTGGTTTTCTGTTCTTGTGATAGCTGGCTAAGAATGATGGTTTCCAGCTGCATCCATGTCCCTACTAAGGACGCAAACTCATCCTTTTTTTATGGCTGCATAATATTCCATGGTGATATGTGCCACATTTTCTTAATCCAGTCTGTCACTGATGGACATTTGGGTTGATTTCAAGTCTTTGCTATTGTGAATAGTGCCACAATAAACATACGTGTGCATGTGTCTTTATAGGAGCATGATTTATAATCCTTTGGGTATATACCCAGTAGCGGGATGGCTGGGGCATATGGTACATCTAGTTCTAGATCCTTGAGGAATTGCCATACTGTTTTCCATAATGGTTGAACTAGTTTACAATCCCACCAACAGTGTAAAAGTGTTTCTATTGCTCCACATCTTCTCCAGCACCTGCTATTTCCTGACTTTTTAATGATTGCCATTCTAACTGGTGTGAGATGGTATCTCATTGTGGTTTTGATTTGCATTTCTCTGATGGCCAGTGATGATGAGCATTTTTTCATGTGTCTGTTGGCTGTATGGATGTCTTCTTTTGAGAAATGTCTGTTCATATCCTTTGCCCACTTTTTGATGGGGTTGTTTGTTTTTTTCTTGTAAATTTGTTTGAGTTCTTTGTATATTCTGGATATTAGCCCTTTATCAGATGAGTAGATGGCAAAAATTTTCTCCCATTCTGTAGGTTGCCTGTTCACTCTGATGGTAGTTTCTTTTGCTGTGCAGAACCTCTTTAGTTTAATTAGATCCCATTTGTCATTTTGGCTTTTGTTGTCATTGCTTTTGGTGTTTTAGACATGAAGTCCTTGCCCATGCCTATGTCCTGAATGGTACTACCTAGGTTTTCTTCTAGGGTTTTTATGGTATTAGGTCTAACATTTAAGTCTCTAATCCATCTTGAATTAATTTTCGTATAAGGAGTAAGGAAGGGATCCAGTTTCAGCTTTCTACTTATGGCTAGCCAATTTTCCCAGCACCATTTATTAAATAGGGAATCCTTTCCCCATTTCTTGTTTTCGTCAGGTTTGTCAAAGATCAGATGGCTGTAGGTGTGTGGCATTATTTCTGAGGACTCTGTTTTGTTCCATTGGTCTATATCTCTGTTTTGGTGCCAGTACCATGCTGTTGTGGTTACTGCAGCCTTGTAGTATAGTTTGAAATCAGGTAGCGTGACGCCTCCAGCTTTGTTCTTTTGACTTAGGATGGTCTTGGCAATGGGAGCTCTTTTTTGGTTCCATATGAACTTTAAAGCCGTTTTTTCCAATTCTGTGAAGAAAGTCATTGGTAGCTTGATGGGGATGGCATTGAATCTATAAATAACCTTGGGCAGTATGGCCATTTTCATGATATTGATTCTTCCTATCCATGAGCATGGTATGTTCTTCTATTTGTTTGTGTCCTCTTTTATTTCACTGAGCAGTGGTTGGTAGTTCTCCTTGAAGAGGTCCTTTACATCTCTTGTAAGTTGGATTCCTAGGTATTTTATTCTCTTTGAAGCAATTGTGAATGAAAGTTCATTCACGATTTGGCTCTCTGTTTGTCTGTTACTGGTGTATAAGAATGCTTGTGATTTTTGCACATTAATTTTGTATCCTGAGACTTTGCTGAAGTTGCTTATCAGCTTAAGGAGATTTTGGGCTGAGACAATGGGGTTTTCTAAATATACAATCATGTCATCTGCAAACAGGGACAATTTGACTTCTTCTTTTCCTAACTGAATACCCTTGATTTCTTTCTCTTGCCTGATTGCCCTAGCCAGAACTTCCAACACTATGTTGAATAGGAGTGGTGAGAGAGGGCATCCCTGTCTTGTGCCAGTTTTCAAAGGGAATTTTTCCAGTTTTTGCCCATTCAGTATGATATTGGCTGTGGGTTTGTCATAAATAGCTCTTATTATTTTGAGGTACGTTCCATCAATACCGAATTTTTTGAGCATTTTTAGCATGAAGGGCTGTTGAATTTTGTCAAAAGCCTTTTCTGCATCTATTGAGATAATCATGTAGTTCTTGTCTTTGGTTCTGTTTATATGCTGGATTACGTTTATTGATTTGCGAATGTTGAACCAGCCTTGCATCCCAGGGATGAAGCCCACTTGATCATGGTGGATAAGCTTTTTAATGTGCTGCTGGATCCGGTTTGCCAGTATTATATTGAGGATTTTTGCATCGATGTTCATCAGGGATATTGGTCTAAAATTCTCTTTTTTTGTTGTGTCTCTGCCAAGCTTTGGTATCAGGATGATGTTGGCCTCATAAAAAGAGTTAGGGAGGATTCCCTCTTTTTCTATTGATTGGAATAGTTTCAGAAGGAATGGTACCATCTCCTCCTTGTACCTCTGGTAGAATTCAGCTGTGAATCCATCTGGTCCTGGACTTTTTTTGGTTGGTAGGCTATTAATTATTGCCTCAATTTCAGAGCCTGCTATTGGTCTATTCAGGGATTCAACTTCTTCCTGGTTTAGTCTTGGAAGAGTGTAAGTGTCCAAGAAATTATCCATTTCTTTTAGATTTTCTAGTTGATTTGCGTAGAGGTGTTTATAGTATTCTCTGATGATAGTTTGTATTTCTGTGGGGCCGGTGGTGATATCCCCTTTATCATTTTTTATTGCATCTATTTGATTCTTCTCTCTTTTCTTCTTTATTAGTCTTGCTAGCGGTCTGTCAATTTTTTTGATTTTTTCAAAAAACCAACTCCTGGATTCATTGATTTTTTGGAGGGTTTTTTGTGTCTCTATCTCCTTCAGTTCTGCTCTGATCTTAGTTATTTCTTGCCTTCTGCTAGCTTTTCAATGCGTTTGCTCTTGCTTCTCCAGTTCTTTTAATTGTGATGTTAGAGTGTCAATTTTAGATCTTTCCAGCTTTCTCCTGTGGGCATTTAGTGCTATAAATTTCCCTCTACACACTGCTTTAAATGTGTCCCAGAGATGCTGGTATGTTGTATTTTTGTTCTCGTTGGTTTCAAAGAACATCTTTATTTCTGCCTTCATTTCCTTATGTACCCAGTAGTCATTCAGGAGCAGGTTGTTCAGTTTCCATGTAGTTGAGCGGTTTTGATTGAGTTTCTCAGTCCTGAGTTCTAGTTTGATTGCACTGTGGTCTGAGAGACAGTTTGTTATAATTTCTGTTCTTTTACATTTGCTAAGGAGTGCTTTACTTCCAATTATGTGGTCAATTGTGGAATAAGTGTGATGTGGTGCTGAGAAGAATGTATATTCTGTTGATTTGGGGTGGAGAGTTCTATAGATGTCTATTAGGTCCACTTGGTGCAGAGATGAGTTCAATTCCTGGATATCCTTGTTAACTTTCTGTCTCGTTGATCTGTCTAATGTTAACAGTGGAGTGTTGAAGTCTCCCATTATGATTGTATGGGAGTCTAAGTCTCTTTGTAAGTCTCTAAGGACTTGCTTTATGAATTTGGGTGCTCCTGTATTGGGTGCATATATATTTAGGATAGTTAGCTCTTCCTGTTGAATTGATCCCTTTACCATTATGTAATGGCCATCTTTGTCTCTTTTGATCTTTGATGGTTTAAAGTCTATTTTATCAGAGACTAGGATTGCAACCCCTGCTTTTTTTTGTTCTCCATTTGCTTGGTAGATCTTCCTCCATCCCTTTATTTTGAGCCTATGTATGTCTCTGCATGTGAGATGGGTCTACCTGAATACAGCAGACTGGTGGGTCTTGACTCTTTATCCAGTTTGCCAGTCTGTGTCTTTTAATTGGAGCATTTAGTCCATTAACATTTAAGGTTAATATTGTTATGTGTGAACTTGATCCTGCCATTATGATATTAACTGGTTATTTTGCTCGTTAGTTGATGCAGTTTCTTCCTAGCCTCGATGGTCTTTACATTCTGGCATGTTTTTGCAATGGCTGGTACCAGTTGTTCCTTTCCATGTTTAGGGCTTCCTTCAGGGTCTCTTGTAAGGCAGGCCTGCTGGTGACAAAATCTCTAAGCATTTGCTTATCTGTAAAGGATTTTATTTCTCTTTCACTTATGAAACTTAGTTTGGCTGGATATGAAATTCTGGATTTAAAATTATTTTCTTTAAGAACATTGAATATTGGCCCCCACTCTCTTCTGGCTTGTAGAGTTTCTGCCGAGAGGTCTGTTGTTAGTCTGATGGGCTTCCCTTTGTGGGTAACCTGACCTTTCTCTCTGGCTGCCCTTAAGAGTTTTTCCTTCATTTCAACTTTGGTGAATCTGGCAATTATGTGTCTTGGAGTTGCTCTTCTCGAGGAGTATCTTTGTGGTGTTCTCTGTATTTCCTGAATTTGAATGTTGGCCTGCCCTACTAGGTTGGGGAAGTTCTCCTGGATGATATCCTGAAGAGTGTTTTCCCACTTGGTTCCATTTTCCCCCTCACTTTCAGGCACCCCAATCAGACATAGATTTGGTCTTTTTACATAATCCCATACTTCTTGCAGGCTTTGTTCATTTCTTTTTCTTCTTTTTTCTTTGGTTTCTCTTCTCGCTTCATTTCATTCATTTGATACTGACACTTTTTCTTCCAGTTGATCGAGTCAGTTATTGAAGCTTGTGGATTTGTCACGTATTTCTCGTGTCATGGTTTTCATCTCTGTCATTTCGTTTATGACCTTCTCTGCATTAATTATTCTAGCTATCAATTCTTCCACTCTTTTTTCAAGATTTTTAGTTTCTTTGCACTGGGTACGTAATTCCTCCTTTAGCTCTGAGAAGTTTGATGGACTGAAGCCTTCTTCTCTCATCTCGTCAAAGTCATTCTCTGACCAGCTTTGATCTGTTGCTGGCGATGAGCTGCGCTCCTTTGCAGGGGAAGGTGTGCTCTTATTTTTTGAATTTCCAGCTTTTCTGTCCTGCTTTTTCCCCATCTTTGTGGTTTTATCTGCCTCTGGTCTTTGATGATGGTGACGTACTGATGGGGTTTTGGTGTAGGTGTCCTTCCTGTTTGATAGTTTTCCTTCTAACAGTCAGGACCCTCAGCTGCAGGTCTGTTGGAGATTGCTTGAGGTCCACTCCAGACCCTCTTTGCCTGGGTATCAGCAATAGAGGTTGCAGAAGATAGAATATTGCTGAACAGCAAGTGTACCTGTCTGATTCTTACTTTGGAAGCTTCCTCTCAGGGGTGTACTCCACCCTGTGAGATGTGGGGTGTCAGACTGCCCCTAGTGGGGGATGTCTCCCAGTTAGGCTACTCAGGGGTCAGGGTCCCGCTTGAGCAGGCAGTCTGTCCATTCTCAGATCTCAACCTCCGTGTTGGTAGATCCACTGCTCTCTTCAAAGCTGTCAGACACATCAACAGTGTTTGGGAGAACACTGTTGATGTGTCCCACAGCTTTGAAGAACTGTGCTCTTTATGGTAAAAAACACTGATAATCACACAGCGGTCGGTCATTCTTTTGCCACATCCCTATAGACCATTGGGTTTGGCCAAACTCAGGTGGAAGTGGAGACCTTTCTAGGCGTCATTGTCAGCCCTGCTACTTGAAGGTACACCCCATAGGGTCGGAGGTGCTGTCCCCACTGCCCCACGTTGTCCCTGAGATCTAACCCCTCCACTGCTGGGGGTGAGCTGTGCTCTTCTGACTACCCCCTCCTGTGTAACGACTATAAAATAAAACTTGGTTTTGAATATTTAAAAAAAAAAAAAAAAGCTGTCAGACAGAGTTGTTTGCATCTGCACATGTTTCTGCTGCTTTTTTTGTTGTTGTTTTTTAGCTGTGCCCTTTCCCCAGAGGTGGAGTCTACAGAGACAGGCAGGTTTCCTTGAACTGCTGTGAGCTCCACCCAGTTCGAGCTTCCCAGCGGCTTTGTTTACCTACTTCAGCCTCAGCAATGGCAGGCGCCCTTCCCCCAGCCTCGCTGCTGCCTTGCAGTTAAATCGTGGACTGCTGTGCTAGCAATGAGGGAGGCTCCGTGGCTGTGGGACCCTCCCGGCCAGGTGTGGGTATAATCTCCTGGTGTGCCCGTTTGCTTAAAGCACAGTATTGGGGTGGGAGTTACCTGATTTTCCAGGTGTTGTGTGTCTCAGTTCCCCTGGCTAGGAAAAGGGATTCCCTTCCCCCTTGCACTTCCCAGGTGTGGCGATGCCTCGCTCTGCTTCAGCTCTCGCTGCTCGGGCTGCAGCAGCTGACCAGCACCGATTGTCCGGCACTCCCTAGTGAGATGACCCGAGTACCTCAGTTGAAAATGCAGAACTCACCGGTCTTCTGTGTTGCTCGCGCTAGGAGTTGGAGACTGGAGCTGTTCCTATTCGGCCTTCTTGCTCTGCCCCCTGTGGCAATTTCTTAAAATAAGACAGCAGCCTGATTTGCCACATCAGTTGACTCTTCCATGAAAGATTTCTCTGTAGCATACAATGTTGTTCGATAGTATTTTATACACAGTAGAACTTCTTTCAAAATTGGAGTCAATCCCTTCAAACCCTGCCTCTGCTTTATTAACTATGTTTTATACCATTCTAAATCCTTTGTTGTCATTTCAACGATGTTCGCAGTATCTTCATCAGGAATAGATTCAATTTCGACAAACCACTTTATTTGCTCAGCCATAAGAAGCAATTCCTCATCTGTTCAAATTTTATCATGAGATTTCAGCAATTCAATCACATCTTCAGACTTCACTGTACATTCTAGTTCTCTTGCTGTTTCCACCACATCCACAATTACTTACTCCACTGAAGTCTTGAAGCCCTCAAAGTCATCCATGACGGTTGGAATCAACTTTTTCCAATCTCCAGTTGATTTTTTGACCTCCTCTCATGCATCATGAATGCTCTTACTGACATTTAGAATGGTGAATTCTTTCCAGAAGATTTTCAATTTACTTTGCCCAGCTCCATGAGAGGAATAACTACCTATGACAGCTATAGTCTTACAAAATGTATTTCTTAAATAATAAGACTTAAAAGTAAAAATTATTCCTTGACCCATGGGCTGCAGAATGGATGTTGTGTTAACAGGCATGAAACAATATTAATATCCTTGTATACCTCTATCAGAGCTCTTGGATGACTAGGTGCATTGTCAATGAGCAGCAATATTTTGAAAGGAATCTTTTTTTCTGCCTTAGGTCTCTGTAGAGGGCTGAAAATATTCAGCAAATCATGCTGTAAACAGAAGTGCTATCATCCAGACTTTGTTCTATTTACAGAGCACAGGCAGAGTACATTTAGCATAGTTCTTGAGGGCCCTCTGAGGGCCTCTCTGTCTTGGACTTCATAGAATTGAAGAGAGTTAGGGCCTTATTCTGGATTAGGCCTCAGTTTAAGGGAATGTTGTGGCTGATTTGATCAGCTATTCAGACCACTAAAATTTTCTCTATATCAGCAATAAGGCTGTTTCACTTTCCTAGCATTTGTGTGTTGACTGGAGTAGCACTTTAAATTTTCTTCAAGAACTTGCTTACATTCACAACATCTCTATCAGTTTAGCACAACAGGCCTAGTTTTGGTCCTTTCTTGGCTTTTGACATGACTTCCTCACAAAGCTTAATCATGTCTAGCTTTTTATTGAAGTGAAAGGCAAGTGACTCCTCCTTTGAAAAGTAAGAGGACATTGTAGGGATATTAATTGGACTAATTTCAATATTGTTATGTCTCAGGGAATAGGGAGGCCTGAGGGAAGGATGAGAGATGGGGAAATGACTGGTAAGTGGAGCAGTCAAAATACACGCTTTTGTCAATTAAGTTTTCTGTCTTATGGGCAAGGCTTATGGTACCCCCAAGACAATTGCAACAGTAATATCAAAGATCACTGATCACAGATCACCATAACTGATGTAATAATGAAAAAGTTTGAGATATGAGAATTACCAAAATGTGACACAGAGACATGAAGTGGGCATACGTAGTTGGAGAAATTGTGGCGATAGACCTTCTGGACACAGAGATGTCACAAATCTTTAATTTATTCACATATATATATTATATATATGAAGCACAGTAAAGTTAAGCACAATAAACGAGTTATTCCTGTATATATTTCCCTAGACTAATAACAATATCAGTTTAATTTACTGAAGACCTATATCACAAGCATCTTGTTGCATAGATGGATTGTGACCCACTCAATTAATATTAAGGTTTGAGCAAGTTACTTGTGCTGGTTATTCTTGGACTGCACCACCCATTGCATTCTCTGTCCTTCCTGGCTATATTGTGTGCCCTAAAAGACTGACCTACACAGCCTCCATCATCTGAGCTCTCCTGCCTTCTACCTTTTAGAGTTAATTCCAGTCAATGGGGGACACCCACAGTAAATCTGAAGGTGAGAGGCAACAAGTGAGGAATGTCTTTCTTCACCACCTGCCTGCTCTGGATCCATCACTCTGGCCCCTCCACAGCTTTAACTTTTACTGATCTCTGTTCACAACCTTGTTTCCTCCCCTTGCCCTTTCAGGCCTTGGGGTAGTGTCAGCATCTCGTTTTTGCTACTGCCTGGAACTTGAACTTCCCTCCTTGGTTTGCCCATGCACACTTTTTAAATAGTCTCTTCATTAAATTCTCATCCAAATTTCATCTAAGTATGTCTCTGCTTCCTGTCGGGAACATGAGTGACTTGCCCCCTCTGCTGAACATAATTCCCTGTGGCTAACAAGGTTAATGTTCTTTCTTATTTTTTTTAATTTTCTTGAGCCCTCTTCACATACCAAGCACTGGGCTGAGTGCAAAATGCAAGGAAAAAATAATAGACTGGTCTCTTTAAATATATGTGTATATGCCACAGTCGTTCTCTTCTAAGACCTCAGTCATCATGGGGAGCTAGATCTATAAACCACAAACCATAATCTAGTGCAATAAATGCAGTATGTGCATGTGCAGAGTACAATAACATAAAGATTTATATCCTACCTTATTGGTGGGGGTAGAGGCCAGGCAGGAGAAGGAGTAAAGAATAATCAGGAAAATCTTTTTCAGCTAAATCTCCAGTAAGAAGAGGAATTTAAGAGGCAGAATTATGAGAAAGTTGCATTTCACGCATAGAAGAGAATGTGTAAAAGTAACAATGGCCTGGAGATGCATGGAATATTTAGTGAGCAGCAAAGCAATTTGGGGCAAGTAGAACATGGTGCTAAGGTTGGAAATGCTATGGAGTGGGTGGAGGCCATCATGAGGTGTTATGAAAGAATTTGATGCCAAGACAGAGTGAATAATAATTTAGTTTTTTCAAATGAAAGGATAAGAAGACTTAAGCATTTTTAGTCTATATAATATTTTCCCCCCGTAGATCTCCTTAGAGAAATAATAAATTATTTTGATTTAGCAATGAAAATTTCCATCATGTGAATCACATAATTGGCTCTGATCAAACAGCGAGATATCTTGTGTTTGGAAACACTTGAAGAATTAAGATTTATTAATGATAACAGCCTTCTAACAACCTGGCAGTAAAGACTTGGACATTCCTGTTATAAGATCCAGTTCATGATTACCTGGTTGCTATTTTGGAATGCATTGGAGTTTGCACATATGTGTGGCTAGAAATTGGTTAGGTTTTGAAATACTAAGCAACCTGAGCAAAAGGCTTCAGGCTGTGGCATAATTTGATCCCAGCTAAAATTTAGACTGTTAATTTTGCCAGCAATAGGAATAGGGTGACCAATTCCATGAATGAGGGTCTAAACTACAATAGTTGCCATTGGCATTAAAAAGCAAAAGACGTGTTGAACAGGCATTTCAGAGATGGTTAACAGAACTTCAAGACCTGTGAATGTAGGATTAACTGCAACTTCAATGTGAAGCATGTAGTTGAGACCAGTTCACAGACAGTGACACAGTTCACTGGGACAGGAAATAAAGGGAAAGGAGAGATTGAGCAGGGCTAGTTATGTTTCTTTTGAAAGAAAAAGTGTCACCTGCAGGTGTTATAATAATTGATTTTTAACAAATGAAATGACAATCACTTTGAGAAAAAAGGAAGTAATCATCTCACAATTTAAAAAAGTAAAAACCACACTGGAACAACACTGGGGGATTAATTAAAGTTAGTGATGTCTTTTCAGTGCAAGAAATTTCCAAAGTAAATGTTTCAGAAGTTTCTATTCACTCATTCTGTCTTCTTTGGGGTCCTCCCCGTATCACCAAGCACAATTACCATCTGAGCACACTAAACTTCATGGCACCATCGCATTCCACTCCTGTTTGTTACACGTCTGTTTCCCTAAACCACTTTCACGTATATCCATAGTGACCTCTGCAGTGTTTGGCACATGGTAAAAGCATTTAGTTACAAGTTTTTATGTCTTCAGAAAGACTTTTGTAAAATGCCAAAACTATGACACCTCTTCAGTGCTTCAGTATTCAATTCCAAAGTAATAGGCAAGATATTTATTTTTCCTTATAAAGTGTTAATATTTTTAAACCTGCTAAGACACACCTTCTCACTTATTACAAAAATGATTACATCCGACATTCAGTACAATCGAGTTTTTAAAAACAAAATTACCTGTAACAGAAATGCTCAATTTGAAAATCCAATGTTTTTCTCAAATAGTTCTTTAGCAAAATTCCTTGCAGCTAAAACTGTCAGACTTTAGGAACTCCACACATTATAATTACTGATTTCTCCCCTCAGATTGCCATGCTAATAAATATTAGATTTGAAACTGACAACACGAACATTGAACCACAATATATTCTAGTGAAGAGTGGTAAAGAGTGTGAGTACACACACACACACATTCAAACTCCAATACATTCCAATATAGCAACCAGGTAATTATGAATTGGATCTTACATAGGAATATCCAGGACTTTACTGCCAGGTTGTTAGAAGGGTGTTATCGCTAATAAATCTTAATTCCTCAGATGTTTCCAACCACAAGATATCTCTCTGTGTTTGATCAGAGCCAATTAAGTGATTCATATGATGGAAATTTTCACTGCTAAATCAGGATAATTCATTATTTCTCTAAGGAGATCTATAGGGGGAAAAGACTGTATAGGCTAAAAATACTTACGTCTTCTTGTCCTTTTTATTTTTTAAAAGCTAAATTAATATTCACCCTGTCTTGCCATCAGATTCTTTCACAATCTTACTTTTCTATTTTTCCTTTTAAGAGATTCTAAACATCCTGTTTTGTAGCATCTTATTAAAAGAAGTAAAATCTATTTTAAAAACATGGAATTTTGTGTTTAAAGACCTAAACCCCTAAAGAAAAAAAAGCAAGACAGGAAAAGGAGATGCTAGCTGACCCAGATAGATACACATGTTATAGGGCTGCTGTGATTAAAATGATGTGGTGTTGGCATTTGTTCAGGGAGGCAGCGCAGTAGAACAGAGTACAGAATCCAGAAACAGACACAATTGCTTTAGTATTCAATAAAGGTAGAGTCACAAAACAAGTGGAAAATATCAGCATTTTAATTAATGCTGCTGGAATAACTGGATAGCAATATGAAAAATAATAAAAGTTGAATCTATTTCTGACACCAAACACCAGGAAAATTCCAAAGTATTTAGAAATTTAAATGTAAAAAAATGAAATTACACAAATACAAGCATTTGTGAATTTCTCTATAACCTGGAAGTGAAGAAAAGTCTCCTCTCATTTAAAATCTAGAAGAAATAATGGAAATAATTATTAAATTTAACTGCATAAATGCTAAAACATATGCTTACTTCACAGGCAAAAATTTAAAAAACACAATCCTACTTTAAAATTTTAATATAAAGAGATAGTCTCTAGAAAGGCCAATACAAATGATCCCCATATACTTAGAGCTCTTTTTTTTAAGAGGTAGATTTCACTACGTTGTCCAGTCTGAACTCTCAAGTAGCTGGGAATACAGGTGCACACCACTGCCCCGGTTATGACTCTTAAATATATGAGACCCATAATTAAGAGAATAACTCACAATAAAAGAAATACTAATTGACATTATACCGATATACTATATTCTCTTTATCAAATTGATAAAAAACCAGGAGTTTAATAACACATTTACTGGATAAGGCTAAGGGGGCATAGGCTCAAAGGCATTACTAAAAAGAATGCAAAATCTTTTAAACCCTATTGAGGGTAATTTGACATTATTGAGCAAAATTGCATATGTATAATGTTTGCCCCTTCTCTAAGAATCTGTCCTAAAGATAAAATGGTAAAGCATGAAAAGATGTATAGATGTGGATATTTATTGCATATTTTGTAATGACAAAAGCCAGAGACTATCTAAATATGCATCAATAATAGATGAATTAAATTAACCCTGGTGTACTTATAATGGAACACTATACAGCCATAAAAGAAAACTTTAATAATGAATACTTTCTTATATGTGATCTCCAGAATATTTGTTAAGTGAAAACAGCAAGTTGGAGAAGCAATGTGTATATATACATCATATTACAATTTATCTAAGAAAGGAAGCACATGTGTGTGTGTGCACATGTGCACACAATGGGCTATTACGCTATAATTAAAATTACCACTTGTATGAGATGAAAGGTAACATGTAGAGGAGAAACAGAAGTCAGAGGCAGGAAATTTACAAGACAAACCTGAATATTTTATCATTCCAGAAAGCAAAGAAGTTATCAAAAAATATTGGAATAGTGTCAAAAGGACTCATGAACCAACTTGAAGTGGCTCCCACTGTACAAAGATGAGTCATCTGGAGTACCAATAAAAATAATAACATAATTGGATTGAAATGAATCAAACACGTTACAAATTCAGGAATTTACAATGATCGATTTTTTTGAATTGATCACCTTTGGAAAATGCTAGGAAACCATCTCATGATTCTGACAACTGGTAAATAAAGGGAAAGAATCATGCATATAACTTATCTTTCCAGTAAAAACTGTACCTCAGTGTATTCAAAATGTTGATAAGATAAAACTCCCTATGGAAGTATTCCAGTTAGCAAATAATGACGTAATAAAAGCATTTGAATATTAACATTTTGCAAACCCCTAAATAAATGCTGGATTTGAGAAATGATCCTCAATGGCAGCTAACACAACAGCAGACAACTGGACATTAGTCAACTCTTGATGGAAGTTTAGAATAGCACCTATGAAGCAGTCTTGACAAAAATATAGGCCAAAAATGATCATGCCTCTTGATCTCACAAGCAGTATAGGAAACACACAGGGAGCTGAGGAATAGGCATTTTTAAAAACAAGAATGCAATCAGAAATATCCCAGAAATAAGAAAGTGCACAAGGAAAATTACTCAGTTTTTCCAACTAGTCAATTGCAAGTATAGATGGATAGATGATAGATAGATAGATAAAACAGTAAGCTGTGAAAGAAAAGAATCCATAAGAGACCTACCATCAAAATGTGACATGTGCACTCTGTTTGGATTCTAATAGAAATAAACCATTAAAATAAAATCTATTTACAAACAAAACATGTATGACAAAAATATGGACTAGGTATTTAATGATGTTAAGGAATTATTGGGTTTTTTTCTGTTTGGTCTTTTGTTTTGTTATGGACATGGCATTATGCTATGATCTTTTGTAACAACAGTTCTTTTGTTTTAGAGACACATACGTACTTATGGATGAAATGTTATGAAATCTGAGTTGTGCTTCAAAACAATTCTGGGGGAAGAGATAGTAAGTAAGAATGTACAAACAAACGCAAGTGTGGCTGTGAGCTAGCAAGTGTTGAGACTGAATAATAGGTACATGCAGGTACACTGTACCTTTCTTTCTACAATATGTGCTTAAAATTATCCATAAAAATGGTTTTAAAAAGACCTACAAATCCTGGATACACCATTTCTGACTATTTGATACTAAGCAAGTCACTCATACATTTTGAGCCCCCACTTTCTTGTATGTAAAAATAGTGTAATATTAACAATTTTATTTATTGATTTGCCATTTTTACTTTTGGACCTTGATAATGGTTAATTGAAAAGAGGAAAAGGTTTTGGAAGCAGAAGAGACCCTCTTTTAAATATTTGTTGTTATTTTGTAGCATTAGGCAAGTACTCAACTTCTCTGAGCCTTTTCTTTCAGGTAAATTGGGGGTAATACCAGCATCATATCATTGTTACGAGAACTATGTAAAGTTGGCACTGTACAAATAACACTCTCTCTATTCCATTGAAGCCATTTGGATTCCAAATTGGAAATACTTACTCTCCTGATAGGTTTACTTTCATTATTATTGTACTAATGGTCTTTCTTAAAGTATTATTTAAATACTTTTTCGTGATCAGACTCCAGACCCCTCAAAAAGAAATCATTCATATCCTCCACCTCATGGAAGTATATTGCACATAGTGGAGGTCAATAAATTTTGATGAATTAAATTCCTTAAATAAATTAGATGCTGCCTTTACAGACTGATTAATCTCCTGAGACCACTGACACTGAATTCTGTTGTCATCATTTTTCAATATTTAAGTAATCTCTTTTTTTTTCTTTTTTTTCTTTTTTTTTTATTATTATTATACTTTAAGTTCTAGGGTACATGTGCATACTGTGCAGGTTTGTTACATATATATACTTGTGCCATGTTGGTGTGCTGCACCCATCAACTCGTCAGCACCCATCAACTCGTCAGCACCCATCAATTCGTCATTTACATCAGGTAAAACTCCCAGTGCAATCCCTCCCCCTCCCCCCTCCCCATGATAGGCCCCTGTGTGTGATCTTCCCCTTCCCGAGTCCAAGTGATCTCACTGTTCAGTTCCCACCTATGAGTGAGAACATGCGGTGTTTGGTTTTCTGTTCTTGCGATAGTTTGCTCTTAAAATCTCAGATTGTTTCCTAAACAAACCATAATGTGGCACGTAAAAAGCAGAACAGTATTTGTAGCTCAGGTTTAAAAACACAATTAACTGGGTGATGTATTGCCGTGTGATCAGCTATTTGATAACTGTTAGTTCCAGGCTTGTCAGTTCCTACATGCAATCACAAACACATTACAGATTCCTCAGTAAAAAATTAAATCAGGTTCATAATGGTCAGGAAAAATGAGTAGAGTCTCCAAAAGAGAGTGGACTCCAGAAGACCCTATTTGAGGCAATAAACAAACCAAGCTCAAATGTAGTTAAAAATATTCCCACTTGAGAGGAAAAACTCAATTCCAGTATTCTGACAACATGGTGACAGCATGGTTTTTACTTCTGAGAATTGTAATGCCCTTTTCTCATAAAACCTAGAGAAAGCCAAAAGCAGTTCAATTAAAGTGTCTGAATGTGTTCATCTGTTATCTATAGCTCAGTGGAACAGCTCTTCTGAGGCCTAAAGAGTTTAGCTGTGTACTTTTGCCAGAATATTCCCTAAAGCTTCTCTGAAGCTATTAACTGTACAGTTCACTGTAGTAAAACTCACTCCTCAGTGTCTCTCTTGACATTAGCAAGCAAACACTAGAGTGCAGTGCAGAGTAAAGGGAGATTTTCTCTCTAATTAAAAATAAGTTCATGATCTGTAATTTCAAAGTCCATCAAGCATAATTCCATAAAAATATATGCCGTACGCATGAGGTTATAGGATTTATATCAAAAAATAAAATTAAATCAAGCTCATTTTATGCCTTCCAAATTGAAACATTTGAAAGGAAATCATTGCAACATCATTAGTTTGCCATAAGGTGATGTATTCATACGTTGCAAAACTAGTCCTGCACTCCAACCTTCAAAGTCTCCACACAATTGTGTATGTCAAAATATAGCTGATGCTGTAACTCACAATTTTATTAACATTCTTAGTTTACATTAAATATTTTACATATTGTTATATGGATATTCTATTTTATCTCCTAGAAAAGTGAATGCCTAAAAAGGGATATAGATGAATTGTAATATATTCCATTAAGGTTTTCTTCAGATTACATTATTACATTCTAAAGTAAGTTGAAATATCCCAAGAATTTACATAAATAAAATTTCCTATAATTTTTATGGCTTTAAATAGAAAGGAGAGTTGAGAATACATCTGTGAGAGAGCAAAACATAAACCCACTGTGTTCCTAATGTTGCCATAGCAAGAAAACTCCCTGTGTGAAATTTTAAGAAAGAATCCAAGCAAATGCCTACAACCATTTCAGAGAGGCTGCATTCACTGCAACAAACTAGGATTTATTTATTTTCAGGAAAAAAAAAAGGTCTGTTAAAAGTCATTATAAGATTTTTCACCCATGAAATAAGAATCGTAATTCTCACCATATATATCACAGAAGATTTTTGTGACATTAAAAAATGAGCTAGTGTATTGTAAAGCACAAAGGAGCATAAAAATGTAAGTGATAACCAAGAGGATGATCATTTTCAGTTTATAGTTAAAAACAGAGAGATGTCACACTCAGCATGTAACAGAGTATTTAGCACGTTAAGTGTTTACCATTTTTGTAAGTGAAATATTAATCAGTGTTGGGCAGACACACTGTCAAATGCACAAAATTAAACACAAAATGAGCCTGAAGCATCTATTAGTGCCAGAATGTAATGAAGTGCTCAAATACATACACACACACACACAATGGTGAGTATGTCAGAAGAACACAGGAGGCAACTAAGAGAGTTCTCCATAATGAAAACTGAAACAATCTGATAATCAAAATAAATGAAATAGTATTGAATTATAACCCAAAGTGCAGAGGAAAATAAATGAGTCCACAGTGACACAAATAATTAAATAAAAATAGAGAAATAAATGGAAGAGCATAAAGAAATCTCTTGCACAAAATAATTCCAAATAATATACTGTATATAGGCACTCTACCCTCAAGGAAGAGGAGCCCAACTCCCCAGCCCTTAAGTATGGGCTGTGATTAGTGACTCTCCCTCAAATAGTACCAGGGGAAAGAGTAACTGTACAGTGGAGAAACCCAACAAATACTACCTCAGTCAGGGGATCAAAATCCACATCAATGGTGACAGGCCATGCCTATAGTGTATACCCTTTATATGATGTAATGAGAATGGCATTTTATCTCTTTGGTCTTCCTCCCCAAAACACACAACCCCAGTCTAGTCATGAGAAAAAAATCAAATTCCAATTAAGGAACTTTATACAAAAAGCTAAACAGCATCCCTAAAAACTGTCTAGGTCATCAAGCACAAGGAAAATTGGAGAAACTGTCACAATCAAGAGATCTTAAGGGACATGACAATGAAATTAAATGTGATATCCTAGATGGGATCTTATAACAGAAAAAGGAAATTAGGTTAAAACCAAGCAAAGCTAAATTAAGTATGAGCTTCAGTTAATAATAATATGTCAATATTCATTCATTAATTGTGACAAATGTACCATATTTATACAAGATGTTAATAATAGGGGAAACTGGATATGGAGAAGAAGAGGCAGGGAGTTACGGGAATTCTCTGTACTATGCTCACCTTTTTCCGTAAATGTAAAACATCAGTTTAAGAAAAATGTCAAAGACCTACCAAACATGCCTTTTTTTTCCTTGTAAGCAATGCAAGATATAGCAACTCATCCTCCACCAAGGAGGAGATACCTCAACATGCCCTTGACCATTGGATCCCCAGAAACCTCTAAACCACTAAAGTAGAAATTTCCTGAAATGTGGGGTTCATCTCCCATCCTCTGGTTGAAATATGTCTTACTAAGACATAAAAGTGCTTTACTACTTCCCGCACATTCTATCCAATCCTCAAATGTCCTCAAAGTTGTGGACCACAATAGTGTTTTGTCAAATACCAAGGCAAGCATGACTTTTACAGACTTGTGACAGAGAGCAGGAGAACTGACACAGGCACAACAAGAGAGAGTAATATTCATTCTGCCAGGTAAAAGTAAACAGTTTCTCATGGTCAGGGGAGAAAGCATTGACCAGGAATTAATAATTTAATTTTTATTTGAAGTATTTTATGAGCCAATTATATCACTTCTTAGACTCTCTTATATTCAAGGTTGACCTTTCACTATACAATGCTGCCATTACTTGAATCTTAAGTAGGAAACTATTGCTCTTAGCACAAATTCAGTAAAGAAAAAGTTTATCAAATTCCATCTGCCTTTGTGTAATGATGAATAAAGTATACATTAGCTAAACATTTACAAATAATAATAATGAAAAAGTGCTCAGCTCTGTACCCACGGGCAGTGAGGGAGAAAGGGGTGTGGAGGAGAAAGCTAAGTTACAATGATGAACTTCTTTCTAGAGAAAACAATTTGAAAATGGATTCAACATCAAGGAGAATTATATAGAATCTGTTATATAAAACTAGCTTAAGATTTTGAAAGATATGACTTCCATGGTTTTTTTTTTTTTTTTTGAGTTGTTTGTACTTTCTTCAAAAGACATTGATATATATGTGAACTGTTAAAAGATAATCATGGTCAAAAGTCTATCACAAACAATTGCAGATGAAAAAAAATACAGGTAACTAAAGATGATGAGATATTAATGCCAGTGTTGTTAAGGTCAGAGTCATACATCACTGACGGCAATACGATGGTATAATGCTTTTGGAGAGCCATTTGGCAATGCCTATCAACAAGAATAAAAATTTTCATCTCCTATGACTCAGTGATCCCACTTCTGGGAATTTATCCTAAGAAATTATATTAAATGCATAAAAATGCTATAAGTACAAAGGTTTTTATTTCATAACATTTTTAGCCTTACCAAAAAAAGACAATAAATGAAAAATTCAAGAATAATTTTAAAAACGAATCAGTAGATTCTCTTTATGCAGTGATTAAAAACAATAATGTAAAAGGCTATGGAGCATCATGGAAATATGCTGGCTTTGTGATAAAGCATTAAATGACAATAGAACAATACAAATAGAAAATGCTAATATACCAAGTAAATAAATATTTATATATTTATAACAATATAAATATGGACAAGTACTGGAAGGAAGCACTTTTTAAAATATATTAATTTGTAGGCATTGTGGGCATCTTCAGTTAATTTTACCTTTTTAAATCTAGATATCCTTTAGTTTGGAATCAATGCTATCTGATAACAGACCCATAATCATTAAAACATTATTACTATATATTTAGATAAATAAAGGGGAGTTAACTGTTAAATGAGCAAGAGATAACCTGGAACTATAAAAGTTTTCAGGAATATTTTCTGCTAAACAGATAATGCATATACGTAGTATATCTTTTCCTCCTTTTATTCCAAGATTTGGGTAGACTATCCAAATAAGTGAAAATATTTCATTCCATAGTCCTCACTCTGCTCCAGATTTTACAAGATTTTCCTGATTTTTTCAGATTTGGTATCTTGTTTCAGATTTTGGCAATTTGCTAATATTGACAAATACTAGCATTTTTTTAGAATAGATCTTACAAAGAGGTGAAAATAGAAGGGGCTTGAAGTTAAAGCATGTGGGACACCCTGCGGCAAGAAAATACTTAATAAAAAGGAAACTAAGTATCACCTACTTCATAATTTTGTTTGAGATCGACTTTATTGATGGCTGTAGTGCAGTAGTTCTTGCAGTATATTTAAGAATAGCTTCAAGCTTGGGGTTTTTTTAAACATAACTTGTATACCCAGTCTGCATAACCAAGGATTAAGCTTGTGCATATCTAGACCCTGGCTAGGGTCCAGGAATCTACATTGTATAAAAGTTCCAAAGTGATTCTGATGCAGGTGGTCTTAAGACCATGCCTGGGAAACAAGCATAAAAATTAAATGGATGTCTGATTCTTCTTCCCAGATAGTCTTCTTCCAGTTTAAAAATGAAAGTATTAATACATGTAGGGATTCTATTATATTCATTTTTGCAAAACGAAAGAGAACATGGAAAAACAAAAACAGTTTTAAGACAGAAAGATCTCCCACCAGATGCTACAATTTGCAAAATATTCCATGTTATCGACTGGATAAACACATAACTACAAAGAAATACCTGAGACTGGGTAATTTATAAAGAAAAGAGATTTAATTGCTTCATGGTTCTGCTAGCTCTTCAGGAGGCATAACACTAGCATCTACTTTTGGGGAAGTCTCTGGAAGCTTACAATCATGGCGGAAGCAGGAGGAGGAGGCACATCACATAGCCAGAGAAGCAAGATAGTGAGGGGGGAGGTGCTTCACACTTTTAAACACCAGATATCAGAAGAACTCACTCACTATCATGAGGACAGTACAAAAGGGGATGGTGCTAAACCATTCATGAGAACTCCACACCCATGATCAAGTCACCTCCCACCAGCGCCCACCTCCTACATTGGGGATTACAATTTGACAGGAGATTTGGGTGGGGACACACATACAAACTGTGTCAACATGTCAAAATCATCTATAGAAAAAGCTGAAATTCACCTGGTAAGCCCTTGAGGTGGTCATGCTACTGCCCAGACTGCTCTATCCTTGGGTCTCAGGATTCCCGGCTGGACCAAAATGAAGTCAGCAGCCTCTGTCGCAGCTCTCCATCTCGTTCTCTCACCTCTGTTCATGCATTTCTGTTCAAGAGTGATTGGTTTGCTGATAGCTCAAACTTCGTGTGTATCAAAAATATATCTTCAAACAGAAAAAAAAAAAACAGAGGGCTAATGGTTTGGGCTAAAAAAACAATCTGAGTTAAAGAAATGTATTTTTTTAAAATCCCATAATTATCAAGCAAAACTAACCAAACTAACTGGTGGAAGCCTATGACATGTATGTCTTTCCCACTCCGCTATTCACCAAGGCTCTTTTGTGTGGGGAATTTTTTATTTGTTTATTTATTTTTATGTTTATGGACACATAATAGATGTGCCTATTTATGAGGCACATGAGAAATTTTGACATAAGTATACAATGTATACTCCTTAATTAGGGTAATGAGAACATCCTTCACCTCAAGCATTTATCAGTTCTTTGTGTTAGAAACATTCCAATTCTACTTTTCTAGTTATTTTGAGATATACAATAAATTATGGATAACTGTAGTCACCCTGCTATGCTACCAAATGCTAGATCTTATTCCTTCCATCTAACTGTGTTTTTGTACCCATTAACCATCCTCTCCACAATACCCTTCTCAGCCTCTGATAACCATCATTCTGCTCTCTATTTCCATGAGATCATTTTTAGTTCCCACATATGAATGAGAATGTGTAATATTTGTCCTTTGGTGCTTGGTTTATTTCACTTAATATGTCTTCCAATTTCATCCATGTTGTTGCAGAATATATGATTTCATTGTTCTTTATGGCTGAATATTTTTGCATTACATATATATCACATTTTCTTTTTTCTTTTTTTATTTTTATTTTTTATTTTTTTACCTTGTATTTTGTATTTTTTTTTATTTCAATAGGTTTTTGAAGAACAGGTGGTGTTTGCTTACATGAACAATTTCTTTAGTGGTGATTTCTGAGATTTTGGTGTATCCATCACCTGAGTAGTGTACTCCCACCCTTTCCCCAAGTCCCCAAAGTCCACTGTATCATTCTTATGCCTTTGTATCCTTATAGCTTAGCTCCCCTTATGAGGGAGAACATACAATGTTTGGTTTTCCATTCCTGAGTTACTTCACTTAGAATAATGGTCTCCAATTCCATCCAAGTTGCTGTGAATATCATTATTTCACACCTTTTTACGGCTGAGTAATATTCTGTGTGTGTGTGTGTGTGTGTGTGTGTGTGTATACCACAGTTTCTTTACCCACTCGATTGATGGGCATTTGGGCTGCTTCCATATGCTTGCAATTGTGAATTGTGCTGCTATAAACGTGCGTGTCCAAGTATCTTTTTTGTATACTGACTTCTTTTCCTCTGGGTAGATACAAAGTAGTGGAATTGCTGGATCAAATGGTGGTTCTTTTTTTTTTTTTTTTTTTTTTTTTGAGGCAGAGTCTTGCTCTGTCGCCCAGGCTGGAGTGCAGTGGCCGAAACTCAGCTCACTGCAAGCTCCGCCTCCCGGGTTCCCGCCATTCTCCTGCCTCAGCCTCCGGAGTAGCTGGGACTACAGGCGTCCGCCACCTCGCCCGGCTAGTTTTTTGTATTTTTTAGTAGAGACGGGGTTTCACCGTGTTAGCCAGGATGGTCTCGATCTCCTGACCTCGTGATCCGCCCGTCTCGGCCTCCCAAAGTGCTGGGATTACAGGCTTGAGCCACCGCGCCCGGCTAAATGGTGGTTCTACTCCTAGTTCTTTAGGCAATCTCCACACTGTTTCCTATAGTGATTGTACTACTTTATATTCCCATCAACAATATAAAAGTGTTTCCTTTTCACCACATCCATGCCAACATCTATCATATTCTGATTCTTTTATTATGGCCACCCTTGCAGGATTAAGATGGTATTGCATTGTGGTATTGATTTGAGCATTTTTTTCATATGCCTGTTGGCCATTTGTATATCTTCTTTTGAGAATTGTCTATTCATGTTCTTAGTCAACTTTCTAATGCAATTGTTTGTTTTGTTTCTTGATGATTTGAATTCATTGTAGATGCTGGATATTAGTCCTTTGTCAGATGCATAGATTCCAAAGATTTTCTCCCACTCTATGGGTTTTCTGTTTACTCTGCTGATTGTTTCTTTTGCTGTGCAGCTTTTTAGTTTAATTAAGTCCCATCTATTTATCTTTGTTTTGTTGCATTTGTTTTTGAGTTCTTACTCATGAAGTCTTTGCCTAAGCCAATGTCTAGAAGGGTTTCTCCAATGTTATTTCCTGGAATTTTTATAGTTTCAGGTCTTGGATTTAAGTCTTTGGTCCATCTTGAGTTGATTTTTGTATAAGGCAAGAGATGAGGATCCAGTTTCATTCTTCTACACGTGGCTTGCCAATTATCCCAGCACCATTTGTGGAATAGGGTGTCCCCACTTTATATTTTCATTTGCTTTGTCAAAGATCAGTTGGCTATAAGTATTTGGCTTTATTTCTGGGTTCTCTATTCTGTTCCATTGGTCTACGTGCCCATTTTTATACCAATAACATGCTGTGAATTCAGCTGTAAATCCATCTGGTCGTGGACTTTTTTTGTTGACAATCTTTTTTAATACCACTTCAATCTCACTGCTTGTTATTTGTCTGTTCAGAGTTTCTATTTTTTCCTGATTTAATCTAGGAGGGTTGTATATTTCCAGAAATTGGTCCATCTCTTCTAGGTTTTCTAGTTTATGCACATAAAGGTGATCATAGTAGCCTTGAATAATATTTTGTATTTCTGTGGAATCAGTTGTAATATCTCCTGTTTCATTTCTAATTGAACTTATTTGAATCTTCTCTCTTCTTTTTGTGGTTAATCTTGCTAATGACCTATCAATTTTATCTTTTTTTAAAAAGCAGCTTTTTGTTTCATTAATCTTTTGTATTTTGTTGTTTCAATTTCATTTAGTTCTGCTCTGATCTTTGTCATTTCTTCTCATCTACTGGGTTTGGGTTTGGTTTGTTCTTGTTTCTCTAGTTCCTTGAGGTGTGACCTTAGATTGTCTGTTTGTGCTCTTTCAGACTTTTTGATTTAGGCATTTAAGGCTATGAACTTTCCTCTTAGCATCACCTTTGCTGTGTCCCAGAAGTTCTGATAGAGTTCCTTATGTGTCAGGTGAGTCTCTTGAAGACAACAGATACTTAGTTGGTGAATTATTATCTATTCTGCCATTCTACAACTTTTTAGGGAGCATTTAGGCCATTTAAATTTAATGTTAGTATTGACATGTGAGGTACTATTCTATTCATTGTGCTATTTGTTGCCTGATTACCTTGTTTTATTTTTTATTGTGTTGTTATTTTATAAGTCCTGTGAAATATATGCTTTAAGGAGATTCTATTTTGGTGTATTTTGAGGATTTGTTTCAAGATTTAGAGCTCCTTTTAGCAGTTCTTATAGTGCTGGCTTGGTGGTGGAAAATTCTCTCAGCATTTGTTTGTCTGAAAAAGACTATCCTTCATTCATGAAACAGTTCAATTGTATGCAAAATTCTTGGCTGATAATTTTTTTTTTTTTTTTTTTTTTTTTTTTTGAGACGGAGTCTCGCTCTGCCGCCCAGGCTGGAGTGCAGTGGCCGGGTCTCAGCTCACTGCAAGCTCCGCCTCCTGGGTTTACGCCATTCTCCTGCCTCAGCCTCCCAAGCAGCTGGGACTACAGGCGCCCGCCATGTCGCCCGGCTAGTTTTTTGTATTTTTTAGTAGAGACGGGGTTTCACCATGTTAGCCAGGATGGTCTCGATCTCCTGACCTCGTGATCCGCCTGTCTCGGCCTCCCAAAGTGCTGGGATTACAGGCTTGAGCCACCACGCCCGGCCTGATAATTTTTTTTAAGGAGACTTGCACCTTCTAGCTTGTAGGGTTTCTGCTGAGAAATCTGTCGTCAATCTGATAGGTTTTCCTTCATAGGTGACCCAATGTTATTGCCCCCCAGCTCTTAAGATTCTTTCCTTTGTTTTGACTTTAGATAACCTGATGACTATGTGCCTAGGTGATAATCCTTTTGTGATAAATTTCTCAGGTGTTCTTTGAGCTTTTTGTATTTGGATGTCCAATCTCTAGCAAGGCTGGGGAAGTTTTCCTTGATTATTCCCTCAAATACGTTTTCCAAACTTTTAGCTTCTTCTTCTTCCTCAGGACCACCAATTAATCTTGTTTGGTCATTTAACATAATCCCAAACTTCTTGGAGGCTTTCTTCTTTTTTAAATCTTTCTTTGTCTTTGTATAACTGAGTTAATTCAAAAGCCTTGCCTTTGAACTCTGAAGTTCTTTCTTCTTCTTCTTTGATTCTATTGCTGAGACTTTCCAGTGTATTTTGCATTTCTCTAAGTGTGTCCCTAAGTGTGTCCTTTATTACCAGAAGTTGTGATTGTTTTTTATTTATGCTGTCTATTTCACTGAAGATTTTTTCCTTCATATCTTGTATCATTTTTTTATTTCATTAAGTTGGACTTCACCTTTCTCTGGTGACTCCTTGATTAGCTTAATAATCGACCTTCTGAATTCTTTTTCTGGCAATTCGGAGATTTTGACTTGGTTTCGATCCATTGCTGGTAAGCTGGTATGATCTTTTCAGGGTATTAAAGAACCTTGTTTTGTCATATTACCAGAATTGTTCTTCTGGTTATTTGGGTAGGCCACTCAGAGGGAAGAGCTGGGGGTCAAGGCTGCTGTTGAGATTCTTTTTTCTCATGTGGTGTTCCCTTGATGTAATACTCTCCCCCTTTTCCCAGGGATGTGGCTTTCTGCGAGCCAAGTTGTAGCCATTGTTATTTTTCTTCTGGATCTAGCCACCCAGCAGGGCTACCAGGCTCCAGGCTGGTAATGGGGGTTGTCTGCACAGAGTCCTGTGATATGAACCATTTTCAGGTCTCTCAGCCATGGATACCAGTACGTCCTCTGGTGGAGGTGGCAAGGGAATGAAATGGACTCTGTGAGGGTCCTTAGTTTTGATTGTTTAAGGCATTAGTTTTGTGCTGATTGGCCTCCTACCAGGAGGTGGCACTTTCAAGAGAGCATCAGCTGTAGCAGTATAGAGAGGATCAGGCAGTGGGTGGGGCCCTAGAACTCCAGAGATATGCCCTTTGTCTTCAGCTATCAGGGTGGGTAGGGAAGGACCATCAGGTGGGGGCAGGGTTAAGTGTGTCTGAACTCAGACTCTCCTTGGGTGGGGCTTGCTGCTGCTGCTGTTGAGGGGGGGGGGGGTGGTTCTCAGGCCAATGGAGTTATGTTGCCAGGGGGATTATGGCTGCCTCTGCTGTATTGTGCAGGTCACCAGAAAAGTGGGGGAAAGCTGACAGTTACAGGCCTTACCCAGCTCTCATGCAGCCCAAAAGACCAGTTTCACTCCCACCACTCCCCCAACAGCACTGAGTTTATTTTTAGGCAGCAGGTAAGCATGGCTGAGAACTTGCCCCAGGCTACAAGCCTCCCAGCTGAGAAAGTAAGCAGGGCATTCAGGTTTCATGGCTCCCTGCCTGCTATGGCTTCTGTATTCATCTACACTCCCGATTGACCCTCTCCCCCATATTCTGTACAGGAAATTTCACATTCGATCAAAATTGATACAAAGTTCAGCTGGAAGTTTCCTCCTCCCTGTGGTTTTTTCCCAGTTCCTCTGGCAGCCTGTCCCAAGGATCTCTGTGAGACAAAGTCAGAAATGTCTTCCCTGGGTACCAAGAGTGGGCCGGGCGCAGTGGCTCAAGCCTGTAATCCCAGCACTTTGAGAGGCCGAGACGGGTGGATCACGAGGTCAGGAGATCGAGACCATCCTGGCTAACATGGTGAAACTCCGTCTCTACTAAAAAATACAAAAAACTAGCCGGGCGAGGTGGCGGGCGTCTGTAGTCCCAGCTACTCGAGAGGCTGAGGCAGGAGAACGGCATAAACCCGGGAGGCAGAGCTTGCAGTGAGCAGAGATCCGGCCACTGCACTCCAGCCTGGGCGACAGAGCAAGACTCCGTCTCAAAAAAAAAAAAAAAAAAAAAAAGAGTGTCCACAGGGCTCTTCCTGCTGCTTTTTCTATCCCTGTATTTCACTTGGCTCTCTAAATTCGTCTCAACTCTAGATAAAGTTAAATCCTTCTCCCATGATCTAGACCTTCATGTTCCCCAGTTAGAGTGTGTGCTCAGGGGCAGACAATATCTTTTTCACACTCTCACACTTTGGGCACTCACAGTTTTTCAGCTGTCTCCCAGGGTCTACAGCAGCAACAGCAGCAATCTGCTTTCTTCAAAGGGTCTGTGGATTCTCTCAGCTTTCCTGATATGTTCCTATGGTAGCTCACAGGCTGCACTGTCCATCATCTGAGTGGGATCTGCAAGTTAGTCCTACCTCCTATCTGCCACTTTTCCCATGTATCGCATTTTCTTTATCCAATCTCTGTGTGTGTGTGTGTGTGTGTGTGTGTGTGTGTGTGTGTGTATGTGTGTGACAGAGTCTCGCTCTGTCGCCCAGGCTGGAGTGCAGTGGCGTGATCTTGGCTCACTGCAAGCTCTGCCTCCCAGGTTCACGCCATTCTCCTGCCTCAGCCTCCTGAGTAGCAGGGACTACAGGCGCCTGCCACCATGCCTGGCTAAATTTTGTATTTTTAGTAGAGACGGGGTTTCACCATGTTAGCCAGGATGGTCTCAATCTCCTGACCTTGTGATCCACCCACCTTGGCCTCCCAAAGTGCTGGGATTACAGTCATGAGCCACCACGCCCAGCCCCAATCATCTATTGATGGATACACACTTAGGTTGATTCCATATCTTTGCTATTGTGATAGTACTGTGATAAACAAGTGTAGTTATCTTTTTGATATAATAATATTTTTCCTTTGGATAAACATCCAGTAGTGAGATTGCTGATTTCAATGGTAGTTCTATTTTTAATTTGTTGTGTATTTCTCTGATGATTCATGATGTTGAGCATTTTTTCATGTGTGTTGGGCATTTGTATGTCTTCTTTTGAAAATTGTTTATATCCTTTGTCCAGTATTTAATGAAATTATTTTGTTGTTGATGTTGTTTTGTTTCAATTCCTTGTAAATTCTGGATATCAGTCCAGAATCATATCAGTCCTGTTGGATACACAGTTTGGAAATATTTTCTCCTATCCTGCAGATGTTTATTCTGTTGATTATTTCTTTTGCTGTACAAAGCTTTTTAATTTAATTAAGTCCCATTTATCTATTTTTTTGTTGCTTGTGCTTTTGAGGTCTGAGTCATGAATTCTTTGCCTAGACCACTGTTCAGAAGAGATTTCTCTATATTTTCCTCTAGTATTTTTATAGTTTCAGGACTTCGATTTAAGTCGTTGATCTATCTTTAGTTGATTTTTCTATATGGTGAGAGATAGGGGTTAAGTTTCATTGTTCTGCATATGACTATACAATTCCAATACCATTTGTTGAAAAGGGTGTCCTTTCTCCAATATATGGCTTTGGCAACTTTGTCATTGATCAGTTGGTTGTAGGTATGTGATATTATTTCTGTGTCCTCTATTCTGTCCCATTGATCTGTGTGTCTATTACTATACTACTACCATGCTATTTTGGTTACTATATCCTGGTAGTATTTTGAAGTCAGGTAATGTGACACCTCCAGCTTTGTTGATTTTTGCTTAGGGTTGCTTTGGCTATTCAGGATCTTTTTTGGTTCTATCAGAATCATGGGACTCTGTTTTCTAATTCTATGAAAAATGACATTAGTATTTTGATAGGAATTGCATTGAATCTATAGATTGCTTTGGGCAGTATCATCATTTTAACAATATTACGCTAATTCACGAGCACGAGACGTTTTTCCATTTGTTTGTGTCACCTTCAAAATTTTTTAATCTGTGTATTGTAGTTGTCCTTGTAGAGATCTTTCACCTCCTTGGTTAGATTCCTAGGTAATTTTTTGTAGCTATTATAAATTAGATTGCATTCTTCATTTCATTCTCAGCTTAATCATTATTATTGTATAGAAATACTACTGATTTTTGTATGCGGATTTTGTACCCTGAAACTTTACTGAATTCATTTATTAAATCTAAGAGTTTTTCAAAGGAGTTCTTAGGGTTTTCACAGTGTGAGATTATATCATCAGCAAACAGGTATAATTTAACTTCCTCTTTTCCGATGTGGATGCTCTTTATTTCTTTCCCTTGCTAAGACTTCTAGTACTCTATTGAATAAGAGTGGTGAAAGTGGACATCCTTTTCTTGTTCCAGTTCTTATGAGACAACTTTCTCAACTTTTCCCTGTTTAGTATGGCACTGCCTGTAGGTTTGTTGTATATGGCTTTTACTAATTTGAGGTATTCTTCTTCTATGCTTAGCTTGTTGAGGGTTTTTTATCATCAAAGAATGTTAAATTTCACCAAATGCTTTTTCTGCATCTATTCAGATGATCACAGAGTATTTGTCCTTAATTCTGTTTATGTGATGAATCGTATTTATTGATTTGCATAGGCTGAACCATCCTTGCATCCCTAAAATAAAACCTGCTTGATCATGGTGTATTATCTTTTTGTTGTACTGTTGGATTCTATTTGCTAGCATTTTGTTGAGGATTTTTGTGACTATGTTTATTAGAGATATTGATCTGTAGTTTTCTTTTTTGGTTGTGTCCTTTTCTGACTTTGGTATCAGGGTGATATCAGCTTCATAGAATGGGTTAGGAAGGACTCCCACCTCCTTGATTTTTTTGGAAAACTTTCGGTACCCGTTCTTTGTACATTTTGTGGAATTTGTCTGTGGATCTATCTGGTTCTTCGCTGTGGTATATTAGGAGATTTTTTGGATTACTGATTCAATTTCACTACTTGTTGGTCTGTTCAGGATTTTTATTTCTTCCTGGCTCAATATTGGGAGGTTGTATGTTTTCAAAAATTCATTCATTCCCTCTAGGTTTTCTAGTTGTAAAGCTTATAGTTGTTCATAGTAGTCTCTGGTGATTTTTTGTATTTCTGTGGTATCTATCGTATACTATATTTTTCATTTCATATTGTGTTTATTTGGATATTCACTCTTCTTTTCTTGGTTAGTCTAGCAAGCAGTTTATCAATTTTATCCTTTCAGAGAACCAACTTTTCATTACATTGATGCTTTGTTTTGTTTTGGTCTCAATTTCATTTAGTCCTGCTCTAATCTTTATTATATATTTTCTTTTGCTATTTTTTGGTTTGTTCTTGTTTATCTAGTTTCATGAAGTCTGATACTAGATTTTTAAGTGTTGATCTTTTTATTTTTTTGATGTAGATATTTAATGCTACAAATTTTCCTCTTACTGCTGTTTTGCTGTATCCCAGAGGTTTTGATATGTTGTGTTTCCATTTTCTTTTCTTTCAAAAAACTAAATTCTGAACTTAATTTCATCGATGGGCAGTTAGTTGATTTCATGTCTTTGGTATTGTGAATAGTGCGAACATGCTTGTGCATGGATCTTTATAAGAGAATGATTTATATTCCTTTGGGTATATACCCAGTAATGAGATTGCTGTATCCAATGGTATTTCTGCCTCTAGGTCTTTGAGGAATTGCCACACTGTCTTCCACAATGGTCCGACTAAATCACACTCCCACCAACAGTGTAAAAGCATACCTTTTTCCCCACAACCTCAACAGTATTTGTTGTTTCTGCACTTTTTATTATAGCCAGTCTGACTGGTGTGAAATGGTATCTCATTGTGGTTTTTGATTTGCATTTCTCTAATATTCAGTAATGTTGATCTTTTTTTCATGCTTCTTGACCACCTTGTGTCTTCTTTTGAGAAGTGTCTGTTCATGTCTTTTGCCTATTTTTTAATGGGGTTGTTTGGTTTTTTCTTCTAAATTTGCTTAAGTTCCTTGTAGACTCTGGATATTAGACCTTTGTCAGATGGATAGATTGCAAAAATTTTCTCCCATTCTGTAGACTGTCTATTCACTCAGTTCGTAGTTTATTTTGCTGTGCAGAAACTCTTTAGTTTAATTAGATCCCATTTGTCAACTTCTACTTTTGCTACAATTGCTTTAGGCATTTTTGTCATGAAATATTTGCTGATGCCTATGTCCTGAATGTTATTGCTTAGCTTTTCTTCTAGGGATTTTATAGTTCTGGGTTTTACAGGTAAGCCTTTAATCCATCTTGAGGTAATTTTCATATAAGGTGTGAGGAAGTTCAGTTTTAATTTTCTGCATATGACTACCCAGTTTTCCCAGCATCATTTATTGGGAATCTTTTCCTGGTTGCTTGTTTTTGCCAGGTTGTCAAAGATCAAATGGTTATAGATGTGCAGTCTTATTTCTGAGTTCTCTATACTGTTCACTGGTCTATGTACCTGTTCTTGTACTAGTACCATGCGTTTTGGTTACTGTAGCCCTGTAGTGTAGTTTGAAGTCAAGTGGTGTGTTGCCTCCAACTTTGTTCTTTTTGCTTAGGATTTTCTTGGCTATACGGTCTCTTTTTTGGTTCCATATGATTTTTTAAATAGTTTTTTTCTAATTCTGTGAAGAATGTCAATGGTAGTTTAATGGGAATAGTATTGAATCTGTAAACTACCTGGGCAGTATGGCTATTTTCACAATACTGATTCTTCCTATCAATGGGCATAGAATGTTTATTTGTTTATGTCCTCTCCAATTTATTTGAGCAGCAGTTTGTAGTTCTCCTAGAAGAGAGAACTTTACTTCCCTTGTTAGCTGTATCCCTAGGTATTTTATTCTTTTTGTGGCAATGCGAATGGAAGTTCATTCATGATTTGGCTCTCTGCTTGCCTATTGTTGGTATATAGAAATGCTAGTGATTTTTGCACATTGATTTTGTGTCCTGAGACTTTACTGAAGTTGCTTATCAGCCTAAGAAGCTTTTGGGCTGAGACAATGGGGTTTTCTAGATATAGAATAATGTCATCTGCAAACAAAGATAATTTGACTTCCTCTCTTCTTATTTGAATACGCGTTATATCTTTCTCTTGTCTGATTGCCCTGGCCAGAATTTCCAATATTATGTTGAATAGGAGTGAGCACCTTTGTCTTATATCAATTTTCAAAGCTTCTGACCATTCAGTATGGCTGTGGGTTTGTCATAGATAGATCTTATTATTTTGATGTATATTCCTTCGATACCTAGTTTGTTGAGAGTTTTAATATGAAGGGATGTTGAATTTTATCAAAAGCCTTTCTGCATCTATTGAAGTAATCATGTGTTTTTTCTTCTGTTTATGTGATTAACAACATTTATTGATTTGCATATATGGAACCAACCTTGTATCCCAGGGATGAAGCTAACTTGATCATGGTGAATGAGCTATTTAAAGTGCTGCTGGATTTGGTTTGCCTGTATTTTGTTGAGGATTTTTACACTGATGTTCATCAAGAATTTTGGCCTGTTGGGAGGCCAAGGCAGGCCGATTGTCTGAACTCAGGAGTTTGAAACCAGCCTGGGCAACACAGTGAAACCCCGTCTCTACTAAAATACAAAAGAAATTAGCCGGGCATGGTGGCATGCGCCTGTAGTCCCAGCTACATGGGAGGCTGAGGCAGGAGAATTGCTTGAACCTGGGAGGCGGAGGTTGCAGTGAGCCCAGATCACACCATTGCACTTCAGCCTGGATGATAGAAAAAGATTTCATCTCACAAAAAAAAAAAAGAGTTTTGGCCTGAACTTTTCTTTTTTTGTTTTATCTCTACCAGGTTTTGATATCTGGACGATGCTGGCCTCATAAAATGAGTTAGGAAGGAGCTCCTCCTTTTCAATTTTTTGGAATCATTTCAGTAGAAATAGTACCAGCTCTTCTTAGTACATCTGGTAGAATTAAGCTGTAAATCTGTCAGGTCCTGGTCTTTGTTTTGTTAGTAGGCTATTTATTACTGCTTCAGTTTTGGAACTCTTATTGGTTTATTCAGGGATTCAGTTTCTTCCTGGTTCAGTCTTGGGAGGGTGTATGTGTCTAGGAATTTATCCACTTCTAGATTTTCTAGTTTATGTGCATAGAAGGGTTTATAGTATTTTCTGATAGTTGTTTGTATTTCTGTGGGGTCAGTGGTGATACCCCTGTTATCATTTCTTATTTTGTTTATTTGGTCCTTCTCTCTTTTTCTTCTTTATTAGTCTAGCTGGTGGTCTATCTATTTTGTTTCATATTTTTCAAAAAAACAGCTCCCGAATTTGTTGATTTTTGAAGGTTTTTTTTAATGTCTCTATCTCCTTCAGTTCAGTTCTAATCTTGGTTATTTCTTGTCTTCTGCTAGCTTCGGGTTTTGTTTGCTCTTGGTTCCCTAGTTCTTTTAGTTGAAATGTTAGGCTGTTAACTTGAGACCTTTATGGCTTTTTTTTTTTTTATACTTTAAGTTTTAGGGTACATGTGCACAATATGCAGGTTTGTTACATATGTATACATGAGCTATGTTGGTGTGCTGCACCCATTAACTCGTCATTTACATTAGGTATATCTCCTAATCTCCTAATGCTATCCCTCCCCCCTCCCCCCTCCCCCCTCCCCACAATAGGACCCGGTGCATGATGTTCACCTTCCTGTGTCCAGGTGATCTCATTGTTCAATTCCCACCTATGAGTGAGAACATGCGGTATTTGGTTTTCTGTTATTGCAATAGTTTGTTGAGAATGATGGTTTCCAGCTGCATCCATGTCCCTACAAAGGACATGAATTCATCCTTTTTTATGGCTTCCTAGTATTCCATGGTGTATATGTGCCACATTTTCTTAATCCAGTCTATCACTGATGGACATTTGGGTTGATTCCAAGTCTTTGCTACTGTGAATAGTGCCGCAATAAACATACATGTGTATGTATCTTTATAGCAGCATAAATTATAATCCTTTGGGTATATCCCCAGTAATGGGATGGCTGGGTCGAATGGTATTTCTGGTTCTCTTTTTGATGTGGGCATTTAGTGCTATAAATTTCTCTCTTAACACTGCTTTAGCCACATCCCAGAATTTGTTCCAAATGACTTCTTGATATCTGCCTTAATTTCATTATTTACTCATAAGTCATCCAGGAGTACGTTATTCAATTTCCATATAGTTTTGTTGTTTTGAGTGAATTTCTTAATCCTGAGTTCTAATTTGACTGTGGTGTGTTCTGAGACACTGGTATGATTTCAGTTCTTTTACTTGCTAAGGAGAGTTTTACTTCTGAATATAAGATCAATTTTAGAGTAAGTGTCATGTGGAAATGAGAAGAATGTATATTCTGTTGTTTTGGGATGGAGAGTTCTGTATATATCTATCAGATCCACTTGATTTAGAGCTGAGTTCAGGTCCTGAATATCTTTGTTAATTTTGTGTCTCAATAATCTGTCTAGGCCGGGCGCGGTGGCTCAAGCCTGTAATCCCAGCACTTTGGGAGGCCGAGACGGGCAGATCACGAGGTCAGGAGATCGAGACCATCCTGGCGAACACAGTGAAACCCCGTCTCTACTAAAAAAAAAAAAAATACAAAAAACTAGCCGGGCGAGGTGGCGGGCGCCTGTAGTCCCAGCTACTCGGGAGGCTGAGGCAGGAGAATGGCGTGAACCCGGGAGGTGGAGCTTGCAGTGAGCTGAGATCTGGCCACTGCACTCCAGCCTGGGCCACAGAGCAAGACTCCGTCTCAAAAAATAATAATAATAATAATCTGTCTAATATTGTCAGTGGAGTGTTAAAGTCTCCCATTATAATTGTGCAGGACTCTAACTCTCTCTGTAGGTCTCTAAGAACTTGCTTTATGAATCTGGATGCTCTTGTATTGGGTGTGTATATATATGTGTGTGTGTGTGTATATATATATAAGCTCTTCTCGTTGAATTGAACATTTTACCATTATGTCATCCTTTTCTTTGCCCTTTTTTTTTTCATCTTTGTTGGTTTAAAGTCTGTTTTTCAGAAACTAGGATTGTGGCCCCTGCTTTTTTCCGTTTTTCCATTTGCTTCTTAAATTTTCCTTATTTATTTTGAGACTATATGTGTCTTTGCACTTGAGATTGGCCTCCTAAAGACAGCATACCAATGAGTCTTGGCTCATTATCCAGCTTGCCATTCTGTGTCTTTTAATTGGGGCATTTAGTCCATTTATTAGGCTAATGCAAATGTAATTGCAGTTTTTGCCATTACTTTCAATGACAGAAACTGCAATTACTTTTGTACCAATCTAATATATTTAAGAATAGTATTGTTGGCCGGGCGCGGTGGCTCAAGCCTGTAATCCCAGCACTTTGGGAGGCCGAGGCGGGCGGATCACGAGGTCAGGAGATCGAGACCCTCCTGGCTAACACGGTGAAACCCCGTCTCTACTAAAAATACAAAAAACTAGCCGGGCGCGGTGGCGGGCGCCTGTAGTCCCAGCTACTCGGAGGCTGAGGCGGGAGAATGGCGGGAACCCGGGAGGCGGAGCTTGCAGTGAGCCGAGATCGCGCCACTGCACTCCAGCCTGGGCGACACAGCGAGACTCCGTCTCAAAAAAAAAAAAAAAAAAAAAAAAAAAAAAAAAAAAAAGAATAGTATTGTTATGTATGAATTTGATCCTGTCATCATGATGCTAGCAGGTTATTTTTCAAACTTGTTTATGTGGTTGCTTCATAGTATCACTGGTCTGTGTACTTCAGTGTGTTTTTTGTAGTAGCTGGTAACAGTTTTTCCTTTCCATATTTAGTGCTTTCTTCAGGAGCTCTTGCAAGGTAGGTCTAGTGGTGAAGAATTCCCTCAGCATTTGCTTGTCTGAAAAGGATCTCATTTCTCCTTCGCTTTTGAAGCTTAGTTTGTCCAGGTATGAAATTCTGTTGGAAATTCTTTTCTTTAAGAATTTTGAATAGTGGCCCCCAATATCTTCTGGCTTGTAGAGTTTCTGCTGAGAGGTCCACTATTAGTCTGATGGGTTTACATTTGTAAGTGACCTGGCCTTCCTCTCTGGCTGGCCTTAACATTTTTTCTTTTATTTTGACCTTGGAGTATCTGATGATTATGTGTCTTGGAGTTGAACTTCTCACGGGGTATCTTACTGGGATTCTCTGCATTTCCTGAAATTGAATGTCAGCCTGCCTTGCTAGGTTGGGGAAGTTCTCCTGGATGATATCCTGAAGTATGTTTTCCAACTTGGGTCCATTTTCCCCATCTCTTTCAAGTACTCCAATCAGTCATAGGTTCAGTCTCTTTACATAATCCCAACTTTACCAAAGGTTTTGTTCATTCCTTTTCATTCTTTACTTTTTTTTTTTTTTTTTTTTTGGTCTATTCTTGTCTACCTGTCTTATTTCAGAAAGATAATCTTCACGCTCTGAGATTCCTTCCTCCACTTGATCTATTATGCTGTTGATACTTGTGATTGCACTGTGAAGTTCTCATGTTGTGTTTTTCAGCTCCATCAGGTCAGTTATGTTCCTCTCTAAACTGGATATTCTGGTTATCAGCTCCTGTATTGTCTTATCATGATTCTTAGCTTCTTTGCATTGGGTCGCAACATGCTCCTTTAGCTCAGTGAAGTTCTTTATTACCCACCTTCAGAAGCCTACTTCTGACAGTTCAGAAATCTCAGTCTCAGCTCAGTTCTGTGCCCTTGCTGGAGGGGTGTTGCAGTCATTTGGAGGAGAAGAGATACTCTGGCTTCTTGAGTTTTCAGTATTTTTGTGTTGATTCTTTCTCATCTTTGTGGGCTTATCTACCTTCGATCTTTGAGACTGCTGACCTTTGAATTGTTTGAGTCTTTTGTTGGATCTTTTGTTGATGTTGTTGTTGTTGTTTTCTGTTTGTTTTTCTTTTAATGGTCAGACCACTCTACTGTAGGACTGCTGCAGTTTGCTAGGGGTCAGTTCCAGATCCTAGATGCCTTGGTTTTTTCCCATACCTGGAGGCATCGCCAGTGAAAACTGCGAAACAGCAAAGATGGCAGCCTACTCTGGAAGTAGGCTTCCTCCGGAAGCTCTGTCCCAACGGGTTACTGGTATGTTGCTGGCCTAAAACATACCTGTAGGAGGTGGCTGGAGAACACTGCGGAATTCTCACCCAGTCAGAGGGAATGGGATCAGGGACCCACTTAAAGAATCAGTCTGGGCCTGGCGCAGTGGCTCAAGCCTGTAATCCCAGCACTTTGGGAGGCCGAGACGGGCGGATCACGAGGTCAGGAGATCGAGACCATCCTGGCTAACACGGTGAAACCCCGTCTCTACTAAAAATACAAAAAACTAGCCGGGCGAGGTGGCGGGCGCCTGTGGTCCCAGCTACTCAGGAGGCTGAGGCAGGAGAATGGCGTGAACCCGGGAGGCGGAGCTTGCAGTGAGCTGAGATCCGGCCACTGCACTCCAGACCGGGCGACAGAGCAAGACTCCGTCTCAAAAAAAAAAAAAAAAAAAAAAAAAAAGAATCAGTCTGGCTGCCTTTTGGTAGAGCAGATGTGCTGTGTTGCAGGGGGACGTTTCCTCATCCAGACTTTGTATTCTCCAAAGCCAGTAGACTGGTATGGTTGAGTCAACTAAACTGCAGAGATAGCAGCCACCTCTCCCTCTGGGAGTTCCTTTCCAGGGAGAGGTCAGAGGTCTATCCATAGAACCCTGGCTGGAGTGGCTGAAGCCCCTGCAGGGAGGTCCCACCCAGTGAGGAAAAAATGGATTGAGGTCCTGCTAAAGAAGCAGTCTGGCCATAATCTGGCAAGGCAGCTGTGCTGTGTTGTGGGTGACCTTTATTCATCTGGACTATATATTATCCCAAGCCGGCAGGCTGGAATAGCTGAGTCTACCAAACAGCAGAGATGGCAGCTACCCCTCCCCCTGGAAACTCAGAACTGCCTCAGGCAGATTCCAGCCTGTTGTCATTGGCTGGCTGGAATTCCAAGCCAATGGCTCTTAACTTGTGAGGTGTCATAGAAGTGGGACCTGCAGAAGGATGTTGCTTGGCTCCCTGGATTTAGCTCCCTTCCTAGGGATAGGTACAAATGGATTTTCTGCCTTGCCGGGGATCCTGGGACTAGAGTATGTAAAACTGCTGGGTCTTTATGTGTGCCTGAGTGGCTGCTCTGCCAAGACTACACACAGCTGTGTATCAGACCCAAGGACCTGGTGGCATGGGCTCACAAAGAGATCTCCAGATCTGCGGGTTTCCTGGGCAGAACTGCACAATCACTCACTGCCTCCCTTGGCTGGGGTAGAGGTTCCTTTGGCTCTATGCCACTCCCGGGGGGACCATCACCACCCCCTGCTTTTCTTCATTCTCTGTGGGTCTAGTTGTTTGCCTAGTCAGTTCCAATGGGAGAAACTGCATATTTCATTTGAAGATGCTGAATTCACTAACCTCTTTGTATTCCTCTCTGTGTGTGCTACAGACTGCAGCTCTTTCTAATCAGCCGTCTTGGATCCCCCTCTAGTCTTTCTACTAAAGATGTGAGTGGCTTAGACACTTGCAATTCCAGTGTTAGTGTATTTTTTGTTTTTCTGTGTACTTGCTTTTACCAGTGAGTTTTATGCCTTCAGATGATTTCTCACTGCTGTGTTAAGAATTCTGAACATTCTATCTCCTAAAGAAAAATTTTAAAAACACAAAACACATGATTGGTTTAGCATTTCCACATTGTGGTCTTCAGACTCTCAGTTTCTGTCAATGTCTGGAGCCATGGGAAGCCTAGTACATGAAGTCTTTAAAAAGGAAAAAGAGAAAAATATTCAAGAATAACTGATGACAAAAGGATTGCTAAATATGTGATGTGTTCCAGATTGCCTAAAGATTCCAGATTGTAAATGTTAGGTTGCATTGACACCAAAAACTACAGGAAAACAAAAAGATTGAGAATAGTTAAAAGGAGCAATATACAGTGAACAGAAAAATGAAGAGAGTGATGAACAATTGAGGCAGTATAAGAAAAGGCTGAATGCAGTCATGGGAACAATAACAAGTTCTGCTGCTGATATAAAAAGTGATGGGGCAAAATAGGCATGTCTTAAAAGAGAAAACTATAAATTAGAATGTGACAATCTGGGGACATTCAGGAAAGAGCAAGTGGCATGAACACACTGCAGCATCTTGTAAGGACCTCCTGTATTTCAACTGGTATTAGTCAATATTCAATAAGAAACACTATATAGGCCAGGCACGGTGGCTCACGCCTGTAATCCCAGCACTTTGGGAGGCCGAGGCGGGTGGATCACGAAGTCAGGAGATTGAGACCATCCTGGCTAACACAGTGAAACCCCGTCTCTGCTAAAAATACAAAAAATTAGCCGGGTGAGATCGGGCCACTGCACTTCAGACTGGGAGAGAGAGCGAGACTCAGTCTCAAAAAAAATAAACTATGTGAGGAACATAGCACTAGTTCTAGCAATGGAAAAAAACTGTATTGAAAAGCCATTCAAAACTTTCTGCAGAGAAACTCTGGAGGAAATATTAAAAAGTTGACGTAATCTTAGAAGACAGTGGAGATCTGTGCACCTTGAGAAAACTTAAAAGAGGAAACTTTTAAAAGATTCATAAAATATTGGTTCAACATTTTATATGACACTGAGAATCATAAAGGACATGTTGTCACATTCTTTACAGAGTCTTAGTAAAATATAGTTCTTCAGCATAACCCTATCACAAAGCTACACTAGTGAATTTATAAAATTTTGAAAACATTATGTATCTGGTTGGTCTCACTAAAAAAGATCAGTCTGTCTAATTCCATTCCAGAAGTGCTCACTATGTGTTGCATATGACATTTATAATGAATAGAGTATAGAACACATTTTGAGTAAAAAATATCCTTTTCAATTACAATTTTCCACAATCCTAACGTGTCAGTCAGAAAATCAAATAAGTAGGCCAAGGATCAGGAAATTTACAGAATTCAAGAAAAGCCTTTTTAAAGAATAATTTCTTTTGCTGACTCTCAACAACACATTTCAAACAACTAATGTCTGTGCTTGAGGTTTTCGTTTGTGAAATATTTGGAAAGGTAAGAAAGCATGAAAATGAAAATGGAGTCATTGGCAATGTACTCTCCATCTATAATTTGTCACAAATATTTATAGCGTTCATGTATATTTCTGGCATGCCACTGGAGCATATTATAGATTCTAGTCAAAAAAAAAAAGACTTAAAAGGTAAATAAATTTTCAACATCAAGGTTTTATTAAATTGCCTCAATTTATGTTTAATTGCCATAGGCTGAGTGCAATGCAGATATCTGTAATTAGCAAAGTTGTAAACTATTTGAAAGTCACCAGGCGGTTAAGTGCATGAATGAAAATTTCATGTCCTTCTTGACTCATGACAATATAACTATCCTGAAAATGTCCACTTTACCTATTGGACTTTGAAGAATGTCTGAAGTTAAATGGTGAAAAACATAGGCAAATATGTTCAAAATTGAAATAGGCTCACCAAATTTTAAATATTTTTTAAAAGATGTGTAGCAATTACTCTAGCCACACATCTTTCACTGTCATAGAAAAAATAATTTTTTAACCTAAGGGAACTGACTTCTCAATTGCAAAGACTCAAAAAATACTCCAATTCTCAGAACTCCTTACAACTGAATAATTCCCCTGACCTTCATACTTGCCATTTCACAATCAATGTGTTGGAATACTCAGTTAAATGGAAAGGCAGACCTTAGTATGTTCCAAATGAACAACAGACTAAAGACATGTGTCTACAGAGTGGCTAAGTTTAAAGAGCAGGACAAATGAGCCAAAGTCCTGCTTGCTGATTAGTGCTTATCACAGGAACAGTCATTCCAGCTTCCTAGAGGGACCAGATGTTGAAGTCCACAGACCCAGGCCTATCCCAACCTGGTATGTACTGAGTGACCTTGGTCTAGTTACCTACTGTCTTTGTACCTCAAGTTCCTCATGAATAAAATGGGGTATGTCACATAAGGCTGCTGTGAGGATCTAATGAGCTATATATAATACACCACAAAATTTAACCCAGGAACTAGCTCTTGGTCCTCAATAAATGTTAATATTAGATGCTAATTTTAACATTTTAACTAGGTGAACCTAGGCTGTCAGTATTTGGGATTCATGTGACTACTGCCGCTTAACTGAACATTAACTGTTAAGCAGAACTTCAACCTACATAAAATGTTAGCCCAATATTTAAAATGCTCTAGCAGAAATATGAATAGAGGTAGTAGGAGGAAAAATGGTAGGAATCCATGGATGGATAGTGTGAAGGGGAAGAATGTTTCAAATTGATACAGTTTCCAAATTAGAATTCTGGATTAGACTATTAGGACCTGGGAAGTATTTTGTTTGCTTGTTTTAGTCTCCAAAACCTTTCTCTGAACCTAACACCTTAGGAAAAAAAGGTGTATTATTTATTTTTAATTCTCCAAACATTTGCCAGAGACTTTTCGTAATTATATTAATTTAGCCTTATATAAGTTTTTCTTTTACATTTTTCAAGTACATCAATGCTAAAATAAAATTAGAAAGCAACTTAAGACATAAAATACATCACTTATGAACAGATTCTGATGCCACCTTCAGCAATATGTTTTAATCCAATAACTTAGAATTCTGCTTTCTCAACACATTAGTATCTTTGATACTCTGAACAGTGGTTTTATACATACATCTTGCTGAACCTCAGGGCTCAGGGTTCCTCGGGGGTGACTCTAGGGCAACATTGGAGGTGGGAGAAAGGGTGGGTTGCTAGACCTTCCATACATCCCCCCCTTTCCCACAGTCAAAGCCTACCTTCTGTATAAAGGTTTTCTTAAAATCTCTAGGCCACCTTGATCTCCGTCTTCCCTGATCTTCTGTAGCTTGGAGTGTCCTCACCCCTCCCAGGGCACCCAGTTATTATCCACCCCACGCTGCCAAGCATAGTGTCAGTCTTCTATGATTCCCTCTCTCGTGGGTGTATTTTTTTCTTCCTCCATTAAGACTATACCTTCTCAAAACAAACATTGTGTCATACAATTCTCTCATAGAATTCACCTTCTGTGCCCACAAAATATGAGGTATCAAAAATATTGGCAGAATTAAAAACATAAGCTGTAAATTTTCAGGAAGTTTTCAGTGGGAAACAGAATTCAGATCCAGCCTTTAAATGTATACTCCTGAAAACTTCAGCAACAATACATAGGCATGAAATTGACTGGGGCCTTTAATATGTTTCTGAAAGGCAAGAAGGTAGCAAATCTAGATTAAACACTAGTTTGTTTCTGTGGTGGTGTGCGGTGGGAAATTTCTTAAACTTTTTAAATAGACACACACAGGTACTTTTTTGCAGACTACAATAGCCAAAAAATGTAATGAGGTATCCAAGAAGCCTAATAGTTCATGGGGAAATGGCAACCAAGGTGTGATGGTTCATAATGAGTGTCATCTTAATTGGATTGAGGGATACATTGATCCCGGGTGTGTCTGTGAGGGTATGGCCAAAGGAGATTAACATTTGAATCACTGGACTGGGAAAGGCAGACCCACCCCTTAATGTGGATGGGCACTAATCAGCTGCCAGTGTGGCTACATATAAGCAGTCAGAAAAATCTGAAAAGAGAGAATGGCCTAGCTTCCCAGACTGCAGCTGTCTCCCATGCTGGATGCTTCCTGCCCTTGAACACAGGACTCCAAGTCCTTCAGTTTTGAAACTCAGACTAGCTTTCCCTGCTCCTCAGCCTGCCGACAGCCTATTGTGGGACCTTGTGATCATCTGAGTTAATACTTAATAACTCCCCTTTATATATATCTCTTTATTCCACTAGTTCTGTCCCTCTAGAGAACCCTGACTAATACAGAAGTCTTGGTCTTCCCTGTTGTTTCTATGGTTACCATTATATAAACCTCCAAACAAACCACCCTAAAACTGAGAAAAAATGACAGTGGCTCAAAAATAACAAACAACACAATAAACAGATTTTGAGTGGATTATTATGTAATTTAATACAAAAACATCAGGTCTAACAAGAGTTGAACAAGAGATTTGGTTTTTGTTTCCTGTCTAGCCATTCAAGGACACAAAGCAAAGCTCAACAAAAGCAAAATTTTCCTGTCAGCAGTCCCCTAGTCCCTGTGTTTAGGTGAGAACAAGAACCTCCCTGCCTTCAAATAAAAAGTGCATTTGACTCTATCTTCGTGATCAGTTGTTTCCTACAGATATATAGGTATAAACATTTCTGCATGTATACACTCATATGAGCAAAGTTATAAATCAGAACTGTGCTTCCGGTTTTCTTAAGAGTGATAATCTATGTCAAGAATAAGTAAGCCTACATGCCCTGATGATAATAATAATCCTTTAAATTTATGCTGAGCTTTACAGTATATAAACTGATTATTTAGATTATTTTATTTTATGCTCACGGCAACTTTGCAGGTAAGTGGAACATAGTTATTGGTGTAATCATTTTATAAATAAGGATACTGGGACTTGGAGAAACTGAATGATCTGCCCATCATCACGAGAGATTCAAGTAGGCACCCAGCACAACATTAGTGAAAAAATATATAAATGCAAGAGGAAAAACCAAGTCTTCTGACTATGTATTTTTCACTCCTGCCACACTAATGTTTCAGTTGCCATTTTAAAATTTATTTTGAATCTATGTATCTGATATAAATTTGAATAAAATTTTCAGAAATATTATTTTTCTCTGACATTATAACTATAACAAACTACTGATTAGAATCAATAAACAAAACACTAATCAATTTAATGTATCATCCCTATTGTAGTCTTAACTACTACATATGACATTTATATGTAATCTCCACATTTGCTTTCATTTATTCATTCAATTCACTCTAAAATATATTTACTTGGATCTTCTACACTCCAGGCTAGGGGTTAGGGGCATAGTGCTGAACAGAACAAAACAAAACCAGCCCCTGCTCTCATGGCACAGATAGTCTGCTTAGGAATGTAGACATTTAATAAACATACAGATACAGAAATTGTGAGAGTGGAAAAGAACAAAGGAAAAGAACAGTGTAGTCTGAGGTAAGTTAACAAAGATCTAATTTAGATTGGAAGACAGGCAGGCAACTCTGTGTAGGTGACATTTAAGCTAAGGCCTAAAATATTCATTCATTTCTTCAACAAATATTCCCTGTGTCCATATGCTCTCTCAACCAAGCTGCAATGTACAAGTCATATAAGTGCCGTGATGTACAATGATGAGCAAGACAGACATGGTTCCTGACCTCAGGGAACTCACTGTGAAAGGCCAACAGGAGAAACAAACTTGATTTGGGACTAGAAAAAAATTAATTTAGCCATTGAGTTCAAAATAGTTAACACATGAGTTCCTCCCTGGATGTATTATTTTAAAACCTAAATTTGGACTTGAGTAGTTCATCCAGTAAAATGTGGCACGTCTTCATCCTTCGATAACCGTCTTTCAAAGAAAGAGTCCTAAAATGGCTTTGTCACATTAAGACTGATCCAGGGCTAGGCATAATCTTGAGAATACTGAGATCAAGCTTTGTAATAAGCTAAGATCACAAGAGATACCAGTATTTTACAATCCCCATCCATTTTTTTATTTATAAAGATGACTTAAATTTTTATATTTCTCTAACATAATTTTATGATATCATCCAATGAACGTAATGCTTACCTCAGTTGGATCAACTGAAAATAGTTATCTTTTAAATAATCACGTTTGTCTAAACAATTGAACACTACCATAAATAAGTTCACAATTATAAATATTGAGTCATAACACCAATAAACTTTAAAATATGTTGCAAACATAATAATTCATTGGATTTTTTTCCATAATTTATTTATTTTATTCTTTTGGCCTTTCTTTACTATTTACTCAAAGATAATGAACAAATTTCTCTCTTAGAGAATCAAAATGTCAAGAGAAGAGATATATACCTGAAGTTATTTTGACAATTGAAGTGTGAAGCAATCATCATTTGTGGCAACACTAGGCTTTCTGGTCTGACAGTAGAAGTTTACCAGGGCTTCTGTTTAATTTTTCAGTCAAGAAACTTATTCTCCTAGCAAAATACACACATACAACAATCAAGAATAAACAATCAGTTATCTGATCCATTGCTTGTAATTAATGAAAATTTTATGGCTTTATGTCTCCGTTATTTGTGTATATACTTCGTCTAGAAGAATTAACACAGAGTTTCCTGCTAATCAACTCTCAGTCTCTAAAAAAACTTACAGTCAGAGCACAAATCATAAATGAAGGCACTAAAGATAACGTGTATAAAAATTAAATTTATTGAAAATCAAAGAACTAAAAATAATACTGTTGAGTTTTCACTGCCCGGGTAGATTTTTTAATTTTCAGCACATACAATGAAAACTAACTTGTCTATTTCAGTTTGATTAGAAGCTAATTGTGCCTCTTGGTTCTCAAATGCTATGTTTCAAATATATATAATTCAGACTCAAGCATTTGAATGACAAAATGCTTAATTCAAAACCCCATTTTTCTTTTTATTACTTTTCATAATTATTGATTAGTTTTATAAACAGTAGAAAATGTCATCCAAAAAGTATGTTGCCACAATAGGTGGCATCTTAGATTTGGTGAAATACGTTGCGTACTCTGACATCTAAAAATAATGTAACATAAATTGAGAGCAGAAGGGGAAAGAGAGTAGAAGCACACAAATTTCTTCATCTGTAACAACTAAAATTCAAACGATGTCATTGAAGCCTTCAAATGAAATAACAAAAGCATAATTAGTAATCATTATCAAGAAAGTACTAAGAATTTAAAAATTAAAATAAGGTGATGAGAAAAGGAAAAAAGAAAATACACTAAGCATATAACTGTTCATAGAAAGGAGCAAAAGATAATGTCTAAGATGTTAAAGAATTAAGAAAATTATATAACACACTAGTAATAAAGTTAGGCACTGGAATAAAAATACAAACCTTTTTAAATGTCATGATAATTATACATTAAGAGTAAAGCAAAGAATATGGAGGTATATGATTTATGAAAGCAGTAAAGTATAATTAATTTTAAAGAAGTAGGTTCAAATATACCTATCATATCAATAAATCTAAATGGGTTAAATTCATCTGTAGAAGAAAGAAAATTGAAGAATGGACAAAATATATAAGGCAATTGTAGAAAGAGAGGAAAGGAACAGAAGGAAGGGCAGAAGGAGAGGATAGTAAGGCAGGAAGGAAGAGCTTGCAACCTTACTTGAACTTGTTATAAAATGTTAAGACACAAAGAAGGTCAGTATCATATGTTAAAAGGAAATGTCTGTAGTGACGATTTTTAAAAAGCTGAGACTGTTAATACACACACACACACACACACACACACACACAAATATATATATAGCATCAATATTTGCAAAGCAAAACTGCAGGAGTTACAAAGAAAAACACAAAATCAACAGGAGAATTGTATTTACCTCTCTTTGTCTTTGACAGATCAAGAAATAAAAACTAATAATATAGATCAAATGAAATAAAAAATGTAGAAATAACATAAACAAAACTTTGTTCCTCAAAATAAATACGACAATTTATTCTTACATAAAACCATTACAAAAGTGAACGTATATTAGGCCACTATGTAAACCATAATTAATTCTAAAACATCCTCTCATCACAATGCCATAAAACTAAAAATTCATAATAAAAGCAAAAATAAAAATATTTGTATTAATTGGGCAACTTTGTACAAGTCACCTGTCTTTCAGAAGCTTCCTTGCCTGAACTGCTAAATGGAAATAATACATAAATCACAGAGTAATCTTGAAGAATTTATGAATTTGAAAACATTACACAAGTTATAAAATCTTATCCAAAAAGAATCCTCTTTCTCATTATACTTGAGAAGCAGCTTGACTTGGCAGCTGCAAAGATTTGAACACTCAGTCTATACTTTACACATGTGGCTATTTAAATAATTAAAATTTTGGTTCTTCAACATTAGCTTCATTTAAAGTGGTCCCTGGGCACATTTGGCTAGTGGCTACCATATTGGACACCATAATATTTTCATCATTACAAACCATTCTATTAGACAGTGCTGGCATAGATGATACTGGGGAAATCAAATATTTAGAAGTTCATGAGAATTATTTAAGTTTTACTTCAACAAATTAACAGAGTGCTTCTAGTGAGAGCTTCATATGAGTTTTTTTTCCCACTTTACTTCCTAATTATACTAAAAGATCATCCTCTCAATATAATCCAAATACATTAAGGTGCTAATTGAATATGATAAGTAAGCTGTGCATACTAATTGTCACTAATAAGTTTAATGATGATTGCTTAAGCCTATAACAGCTACTCACTTACATAGCAATTCAAGTCAACTTGATGCCACTCATTCTTCATTAGTAAAATGTGTTTTATTAAGTTGATTCCATTGTATGTGAGCCCAGAAGATTTACTCCATGGTTGTCTTTTAACGTTAACAGTATTCCGAATGTGATCCCTGAACAAAATGCTGATGCAGCTGAAGGTGACTCTTAAATCTACCTCAGTTTTTAAAATTTTTAATTATCAGTTTATTGTGGATACATAATAGTTGTCCGTATTTATGGGGTACATGTGATACTTTGAAACAAGCACACAGTGTGTAATGATCAATTAGGGTAATTAGGGGATGCATCACCTCAAGCATTTATCATTTCTTTGTGTTCGAAACATTCCAATTCCACTCTTCTAGTTATTTTGAAATACACAATAAATTATGGTTAACTGTAGTTGTCCTATTGTGCTATCGAACACTAGATCTTATTCCTTCTATCTAACCGTATTTTTGTACTCATTAACCATCCCCTTTTAATACCCCTCCCTTCTCCACTACCCTTCCCAGGCTCTGGTAATTATCATTCTGTTCTCTATTCCTGTGAGTTCGATTGTTTTAGCTTCCACATATGTGTGACAACATGCAATATTTGTCTTTCTGTGCCTGGCTTATTTCACTTAATATACCACCTCAGTTTCCAGTGACTCTTAGAGCATACCACTGTGGTAAGCTTTAAACCAATAAAGAATACTTTATCCGTCTATTACATGTCTTCAGTAGCTCAGTATATTTTAAGATTCCTAAAGCCACCTACTAGTCTTGTGAATGTGGGTGGTTCATGATCTTCTCTAGGTCTCAAGTCTCCTCCCCCTTCTCTAAATTCAGGAGGGTCAAAGAGAGAGTGGGGATAAAATGACAGCCTAATCACAAGTTTATGTTCCCTTTCTCTCCCAGTTCAAGAAACTCTACTTAAAAAGTAAGGCTTACTTGAGGAGATTAGAGAGGTCACAAATACATATCAGAATTGAATTTTTTAAGTGCAGATGGATATCATCGTGTACAATGTCGGAAGAGGGATGGGGGACCAGCTGCCTGCCTGCCGCAGGCCCTGTGGCTGCCTGAGACAGCCCAATCAGCTGAGCGTGGGTCCCCTGGAGAAAGAACAGTTTTCCGAAATGCAGATCCAAGAGATGCTGACTGGTCCTGCAGGTACTGCAGTGCTGAACAAGAGCCATCTTGGGCTAATTCAATGAAGATAGAAAGAGATTGTGACCCTCTGATTGTCCCCTTCCCCCTTACAGCTGCAGAAGCCCAAGAATTGAGTTGCATTCTCACCCCGACCTCAATACAGAGATTCTACCTTGTCTGCCCTTCCAAGGTTGGCTGCCCAGCTGCAAAATAAACATCTGTCTTACTTTTCACCTGCTAATTCACATCCATCCCACCTTCTCAAGAACAGAATACCAGATTTAATAGAATACATTTGGGAGAAAGGCCAGCTGAGGGGAATAAGCAATCCAAAAGAGGGAAGTTAGGCAAGCCGACATAGTGAATGTGTGCCCCACTAGGTCAAAGTTAGTGAAATAAACAAAAGAGACCACTAAGAAAGGCTGCTATAAGAGGTTTGAGAACAATGAGATCCTAGAACAAAACAAAATCACTAATATCTGAATATTAAAACATAACAGAAGAATTAGCAAAGAGAAATTGCACTGGCAAAAAAAAAGGGAAAAAATCAATTTTGTGTCCTGTAAAATCAAGTGAAGTTATCTCATTACACATGATAAAATAAAGAATTTTAAAGGAAATCACGGATAGTAAAATGTTCGGAGACATATGAAGAAAACAATTTACAAAAGGGCAACATGAAAGAGATGAAAAGTAATTAAAGAAATAATAGACCATTTCACTCAGTTGAAGAAAGACTTGAATGCAGAGCACAGCAGTATCTCCAAGTGCGAGGCAAGTCTAAGGAGAAAAAAGAAACCATATCTAAATATATCTTTGTGGGCCCAGTGGGGTGATGCATGCTTAGAACTACAGCACTTTGGAGGCCAACGCATGAGGATCACTTGAGCTCGAGAGCTCCAGGTTAAAGTGAGCTGTGATCATGCCACTGCACTCCAATCTGGGCAACAGAGAAAGACTGTCTCAAAAAAAAAAAAAAAAGGATTTTAATAAAGACATATATCCTTGTGAAATCTAAGTTTTAATAGTAAAAAGTATACAACTACTTCCAAATAAACTGTGGCTTTCAAAGGCAAAGCTAACACTCCAACATCAAATTTTCAACCTGCAAGTCAGAAGACTGTAAAACGTACCTGCAGTCTATAAAGAGAAAGAAACTACTATCTAAGAATTCTGAACCTGGCCAAGATAATGTTTACATACAAAGCAAAACAAAAATACGTTTAGCTATGGCAAGAAACACACCAATAACAAAAAAGGAAAAATAGTGCTTGAACATAATATAAATAGGCAAAGTTCATCAAAGAAATGGAAAAAAGAAAAGAAAATTTAAAAAGAAGGAAAATAAAGGTAGGATGAGTAATGAAAGATAAAGTGAAATTTAAGGACAAAATAATATTTTATGTTTTAAAAAGCTACAGTCTCTAAAAAGTATATAATAATACTTTTCATGGCATAAATACAAAGCAAAAAATATAAAGCAAAGTGTATCTTAAAACATAAGGACATTTAAATAAATTATAAGAGGATTTTTATACATCTCTCTGTTTGACAGGTCATATAAAGGAAAAACTATGTAAAAATATGCAGTATTTGAATAATGCAGTCCTCAAGGTTCAGCCAATAAATGCACATTTAAAGAGAATTTTTTACCCTCCACTATGGAATAAACATTCTTCCTTCATTGCCAGAAGCATATGCAAAAACATGATGACTTATTGAACCAGACAGAACAACCTTACTTTACCCCCCACCCCAGAAAAAAAGGAGGACAGGGAGGACATTTTTTAGATTTATACAATAAAACTAAAAATTAGCAATGAAAAGGTAACAAAAAAGAAACTAACCAATTCAAAATTGAGAAATACTCTTCTAAATAAACAGGTTCAAAGATAAATGGAATTGAAATCACAGACTATGTAGAAACTAACAAAAAAGAGAACTTCATATCAAAACCTGTGAGAACATTCTAGAGTCACAGTCATAGGAAAATACATAACCTCATGTGTTTTTATACTTATAGCTGAAAGGTTGAATGTAAATATATTCAGTATAAAACTTAACCAGAAAAATAATTACAATAAAACAAAAGGAAATGAGAAGATAAATATGTTTGACAACATTTTTAACCTCCTTTTTTTTAATTTCCCTCAACTATAAAGCAGGAACAAAATAATACCTAATACATAGGGTTATTTATTTATTTTACTTTTTTTTTGAGACCGAGTCTCACTCTGTCGCCCAGGCTGGAGTGCAGTGGCCCAATCTCAGCTCACTACAACCTCCGCCTCCCGGGTTCAAGCGATTCTCCTGCCTCAGCCTCCCGAGCAGCTGGGACTACAGGCGTCCGCCACTACTCCCGGCTAATTTTTGTATTTTTAGTAGAGACGGGGTTTCACTGTATTGGCCAGGCTGGTCTCGAACTCCTGGCCTTGTGATCTGCCCGCCTCGGCCTCCCAAAGTGCTGGGATTACAGGCTTGAGCCACCGCGCCCGGCCTAATACATAGGATTATTAAGAAAAGTAAATGATTTTATATTTGTGGAGACTTTGTGCAGTGTCTGACAAACGTACTAAATATATTTGTTAAACTAAAATAAAGGTAAGAAAGATAAATCAACCATACCTGAATATTTAAAAATAAAGCAAATCGACAAATTTCTAACCAACTGTTTATGCCACAAGAGTAGAAACACTTTTAAGACCCAGGACAAGTGAGAGTACGTGATTGCAAACTGTATGAACCTGAGAACTAGCGAGCAGTTTAGGGAAGGTCTAGGACAACTAGATGCCAGGAGAATCTAGAAACCCTGAACACCACAGAACCCCTGGTTCCTGGAAGGGAGAGTTTGGGTGCAGCTGCTTCCAATCCAATCCCAGCTGGCTTGGCCAGAGAGAACCCCTGGATTCATTTACAAAAAACAATTCCCCTTTTCTTTCCACATCTACCCTACCTTCAATGAGCAAGTAATTCCTAAGTCTCTCAAACTATCTGATGTGGTTTGGCTGTGTCCCCACCCAAATCTCATCTTGAATTGTAGCTCCCATAATTCCCACATGTTGTGGGAGGGACCCGGCGGGAGACAGTTGAATCATGGGGGTGGTTTTCCCCATACTGTTCTTGTGGTAGTGAATAAGTCTCATGAGAGCTGATGATTTTATAAGGGGTTTCCCCGTTTGCTTGGTTCTCATTTTCCTTTTGTCTGTCACCTTGTAAGACGTGTCATTTGCCTTGCGCCGTGATTGTGAGGCCTCCCCAGCCACGGGGAGCTGTGAGTCCATTAAACCTCTTTTTCTTTATAAATTACTCAGTCTCAGGAATGTCTTTATCAACAGCATAAAAACAGACTAATACACTATTCTTATAGAGAGAGAGAAAGATGGAAACTTTTGAATGAAGTAAGCATAGCCTTGACACACTTAGGGATAGACAATGTTAATAAACTGAATCCAGCAGTATATCTTAAGAAATGATACACAATGACTATACAGAATGAGTCAACATTAGTGTATCTATCAACATAATACATTGCATTAAAATAAAAAAACACTATTATTTAAAAAGATGATGAGAAATAAATTCATTACCCATTTCTCAAAAAAAAAATTAACTAGCAAAAGAACTAAAGGAAATGTAGTGTACAAGATACAAATATTTAACAGAAACTATCACAAAAATTGTTTACACTATAAAATACTAAGAATATCTCTACTAATCTATCTAATCAGGTATTAGATAGAGACATTTATGTAATTTCTAGTAGTCAACACTTTGTAAAGCCTACTAACAAAAAAAGTCTTTATTTGCAAATAATATGCTTGTATACTTACAAAATCCAAGAGACTGAATACCAAATCAATTAGCTCAGAAAAGGATATTTAATACAAAATTTAGGAAGAGGAGTCTTATTCACTATATCAAAAAATATGATACAGCTAAAGATAAGCATAATCAAAATAATCTATTTTTAAACCACAAAATTTACCAAAGAATAGAACATAAAACCTAAATAATGAGACAAAATAAAAATAATAATTCTTCCCAAATTAGTATATAAATTTAACACAATTTTAAACAAAATTTTATGAATTTTTTTAACTGGACCAAATAAATCTAATATTTGTTTGGAAAAATTAAGGCATGAGGAGTGTCAAGAAACCTTTGATAATAAAGAGCAGTGACAGGGGATATAGCCTGTGTATTATGAAAACTTACTACGAAGCTATAAAGTGGTACAAACATAGGAAGAGGCAAACACATCAGTGAAACAAGTTCAAAAATCAAGAAACAGATCCAAGTGTATGAAAGAAACTCATTTATGATAAAGTTGGTAAGTCAATTTATTAGAAGGAAAGTATTCAATAAACATTACTGAAAAAAATTATATAATAACATAATCAACTCCAGATGGTTTAAATAAATAAAGGTAAAAACAAAATACTAGAAGAGAATATTGGAGAACAGTTTCATAACACGTTCATGACAATGACTATCCAAAACAATACAGGAATGCAAAGCTATAAAGAAAAAGATTGGAAATTTGATTACATAAATTATTAAAAACCTTCAATCATGAGGCAGAAACCCTGAATGAAGTCAAAAAATAACAATATTAGTTACAATAGGGTAAATAGAGTAAGATTATATATATTATATATTACATATATTATTTATATGTTATAGCATTATATTAATTATAAATTATATATTAATGTATTACATAATATATTTATTAATATATTATGCTATTTATCAATCTATTACGTGCTATATTAATTATAAATATATGATTTGTATGCATATTTTTAAGAAATAACCTAATTTTTTAGATAAAAAACAATTCACTGAATAAAAATATTTAAAACTACATATAGAAAAGGTGTTCAATCTCACTAAAAATCACAGAACAACAGTATAACTTTCAGATATCATTTGGCAAAACTTAGGATGACTGATACCATCCAGAGTGTAAAAACATAGTTTAAGAATTATTGCCTACATTGTTGATAAAAGTAATGATAGAAGATAATAAACACTAAAGCACAGTTAACTTTTAAACAATGCAGGTCTTAGAGGCACTGACTCCTAACAGTTGAAAATCCATATATAACTTTTTACATAAATTTAAAGGGTAGAAGTGCAATTTTGTTACATGGCTATATTGCATAGCTGTGAAGTCTGAGTTTTTAGTGTATCATCCACCAAATAATGTACATTGTACCCCTTAAGTGATTTCTCATCTTCCACTTTCCTCCCACACCCCACCCTTTTGAGTCTCCAACATCATTCCACACACTATGTCCATGTGTGCACATTACTTAGCTCCCACTTATAAGTGAGGACGTATGGTATTGTCTGTGTGTGTCTGAGTTGTTTTGCTTCAGATACTGGCCTCTAGCTTCATCCATGTCACTGAAAATACATGATTTCATTTATTTTTACCGCTGAATAGTATTCCACTGTGTATACATACCCAGCTTGGTTTTCTTTTTTTCTTCTTTTTTTTTTTTTTTTCAGACAGAGTCTTACTCTGTCACCCAGGCAGAAGTGCAGTGGGGCGATCTGGGCTCACTGCAACCTCCACCTCCCAGGTTCAAGTGTATCTCATGTCTCAGCCACCCAAGTAGTTGGGATTATACGTGTGCTCAGCCATGCCCAGATAATTTTGGGGGTTTTGTTTGTTTTTAGTAGAAACAGGGTTTTGCCATGTTGGCAAGGCTGGTCTCAAACTTCAGGCCTGAAATGATGTACCCACCCCAGCCTCCCAAAGTGTTGGGATTACAGGCATGAGCCACCACACCCAACCAGCACAGTTTCTTTCTTTTTATTATTATTACTATTATTATACTTTAAGTTCTAGGGTACATATGCACAACATGCAGGTTTGATACATAGGTATACATGTGCCATGGTTTGCTGCACCCATCAACTCATCATTTACATTAGAAACACTTTTACATTATTATGTAATTATTATTATTACATTTACATTAGAAACACTCTCTCTACTAAAAAATGCTATCCCTCTCCCAGCCTCCCACCCCGCAACAGGCCCCCATGTGTGATGTTCCCTGCCCTGTGTCCAAGTAAATTCATTGTTCAATTCCCACCTAAGAGTGAGAACGTGCAGTGTTTGGTTTTCTGTCTTTGTGATAGTTTGCTGAGAATTATGGTTTCCAGCTTCACCCACATCCCTGCAAAAACACGAAATCATCCTTTTTTATGGCTGCATAGTATTCCGTGGTGTATATATGCCACATTTTCTTAATCCAATCTATCATTAATGGACATTTGGGTTGGTTCTAGGTCTTTGCTATTGTGAATAGTGCCACAATAAACATATGTGTGCATGTGTCTTTATAGCAGCATGATTTATAATCCTTTGGGTATGTACCCAGTAATGGGATTGCTGCATCAAATGGCATTTCTACTTCTAGATCCTTGAGGGATCATCACACTGTCTTCCACAATGGTTGAACTAGTTTATATTCCCACCAACAGTGTAAAAGCATACCTATTTCTCCACATCCTCTCCAGCATCTGTTGTTTCCTGACTTTTTAATGATTGCTATTCTAACTAGTGTGAGATGGTATCTCATTGTGATTTTGATTTGCCTTTCTCTGATGGCCAGTGATGATGAGTATTTTTTCATGTGTCTGTTGGCTGCATAGACGTCTTCTTTTGAGAAGTGTCTCTTCATATCCTTTGCCCACTTTTTGATGGAGTTGTTTGTTTTTTTCTTGTAAGTTTGTGTGAGTTATTTGTAGATTCTGGATATGAGCCCTTTGTCAGATGAGTAGATTGCAAAAATTTTCTCCCGTTCTGTAGGCTCCCTGTTCACTCTGATGGTAGTTTCTTTTGCTGTGCAGTAGCTCTTTAGTTTAATTAGATCCCATTTGTCAATTTTGGCTTTTGTTGCCATTGCTTTTGGTGTTTCAGTCATGAAGTCCTTGCCCATGCCTATGTCCTGAATGGTATTGCCTAGGCTTTCTTCTAGGGTTTTTATGGTTTTAGGTCTTATGTTTAAGTCTTTAATCCATCTTGAATTGATTTTTTATAAGGTGTAAGGAAGGGATTCAGTTTCCGCTTTCTACATATGGCTAGCCAGTTTTCCCAGCACCATTTATTAAAAGGGAATCCTTTCTTCATTTCTTGTTTTTGTCAGGTTTGTCAAAGATCAGATGTTTGTAGATGTGTGGTATTATTTCTGAGTCCTTTATTCTGTTCCATTGGTCTATATATCTGCACATTTTCTTTAGCCAGCTATCCACTGATGGACACTTAGGTTGATTCCATTTCTTTCCTACTGCGAATAGTGCTGTGGTAAACAGATGAGTGCCGGTATCTTTTTTATCCCATGTATAACTTTTGACTCTCCAAAAACTTAACTACTAATGGCCTACTGTTGACTGGAAGCCTTACCAATAACAAACGGTTGATTAACACATATTTTGTATGTTATATGTATTACATACCGTATTCTTATAATACAGTAAGAAGAGAAAATATTATTAAGAAAATCATAAGGAAAATAAACTCATTATTCATTAAGTGGAAGTGGATTATCATAAAGGTCTTCATTCTTGTCCTTGACCTCACATTGAGTGGCTGAGAAGGAGAAGGCAGAGGGGTGCTACCTTAGGGGTGGCAGAGGCAGAGGAAAATCCATGTATAAGTAGACCCATGCAGGTCAAACCCATATTGTTGAAGTGTTAGCTGTATACACCTTTTGACGTAGCAATCCTATTTCTATGAATATATACTACAGAAATAAAAACATTAATATGTAATGCAACATATAATAACAACTGCCTAAAAGTTTATCATCCAGGTGATAATTAAAGTCATTAAAATGAATGTCATAGATTTTTTCCTGGTGTTCTTAAAGATAACTAGCTGATTTTATTTATATACATATTAGACATTTTGTAAAGGAATAGAAAAAATATTCATACAAAATAATTGACAATAGAAAGGATTCATACAAAAACTATTGACACTTATTCTATCATCTGCAAATGGAGTAAATGTAAAAATGTTAGGATTAGGTTAGAGAGAAAGAGGAGCAATCTACTAATTCTTAAGTTGCTGCAACTCCTTTAGTTTTGTAATTAAAAATAAGATAAGATTAAGCAAGAACAAAACCTAGATCTCCTGGACAATAAAATGAGTAGTTTTAATAATCTCAAAAATATCTAACTCAAAAATATTTACCACTCCACTAGGTTCAAAAAAACCATCCCAAGATTTGAGAGAAACCATACGATAAAACACAGTCCCTAACTTTCAGTCATGTTGAAAAGCAAGACAGGTACATGAAAGAACTATTTTGCAAAGCTGTTTAGTAATAAATGCAAATATAATGAAACAAAAATGTATTCATAAATTGCCACGGCAATGTAGTACTAATTTGGACTGAAGTTACTCAGAAAACTATTTCCCGTGGAAAAAGAAAAAAAGCAATAGTTCAGAGTGTTTTGCAGAAGCTTCCTCATATCCCCTCACCTCTTCATCTTTCTTAAAACTAAGTTGTGACACTGAAGGCTTCTCTGAGCTAATACTTCTGGTCTACATTTTCAAGCAAGTTCTTGGCACATCAGCCTCACTTTAATGTCAAAGTTCTTATATTGTAGTCTTAAATCGTTTCTTAACTTTTCTTCCATATATGAACTGGCTTGAAAACTCACAGAAGACAATAGTTGGCAGTTAATTATTGCACCTCCAGAGTGTTTAACATATTTGTTTACTCAATAATTTGTGTAAATGTAGAATTAACACTTTGTCATTTCTAACATTTTACTATGGTTATTTGCTTCTCATGCTAGAATATGTTTTGGTATCTTCTTTGTAAGAACATCTCAAGATATTCTCAATACTTTCCTTTAATATCAGCTTTCTTTTTTTTAATTATACTTTAAGTTCTAGGGTACATGTGCATAACGTACAGGTTTGTTACATATGTATATTTGTGCCATGTTGGTGTGCTGCACCCATCAACTCGTCAGCACCCATCAATTCGTCATTTATATCAGGTATATCTCCCAATGCAATCCCTTCCCCCTCCCCCCTCCCCATGATATGCCCCAGTGTGTGATGTTCCCCTTCCAGAGTCCAAGTGATCTCATTGTTCAGTTCCCACCTATGAGTGAGAACATGTGGTGTTTGGTTTTCTGTTCTTGTGATAGTTTGCTAAGAATGATGGTTTCCAGCTGCATCCATGTCCCTACAAAGGACGCAAACTCATCCTTTTTTATGGCTGCATAATATTCCATGGTGTATATGTGCCACATTTTCTTAATCCAGTCTGTCACAGATGAACATTTGGATTGATTCCAAGTCCTTGCTATTGTGAATAGTGCCGCAATAAACATACGTGTGCATGTGTCTTTATAGCAGCATGATTTATAATCCTTTGGGTATATACCCAGTAGTGGGATGGTTGGGTCATATGGTACATCTAGTTCTAGATCCTTGAGGAACCGCCATTCTGTTTGCCATAATGGTTGAACTAGTTTACAATCCCACCAACAGTGTAAAAGTGTTCCTATTTCTCCACATCCTCTCCAGTACCTGTTGTTTCCTGACTTTTTAATGATTGCCATTCTAATTGGTGTGAGATGGTATCTCATTGTGGTTTTGATTTACATTTCTCTGATGGCGAGTGATGATGAGCATTTTTTCCTGTGTCTGTTGGCTGTATGAATGTCTTCTTTTGAGAAATGTCTGTTCATATCCTTTGCCCACTTTTTGATGGAGTTGTTTGTTTTTTTCTTGTAAATTTGTTTGAGTTCTTTGTAGATTCGGGATATTAGCCCTTTATCAGATGAGTAGATGGCAAAAATTTTCTCCCATTCTGTAGGTTGCCTGTTCACTCTGATGGTAGTTTCTTTTGCTATGCAGAAGCTCTTTAGTTTAATTAGATCCCATTTGCCAATTTTGGCTTTTGCTGCCGTTGCTTTTGGTGTTTTAGACATGAAGTCCTTGCCCATGCCTATGTCCTGAATGGTACTACCTAGATTTTCTTCTAGGGTTTTTATGGTATTAGGTCTAACATTTAAGTCTCTAATCCATCTTGAATTAATCTTCGTATAAGGGTAAGGAAGGATCCAGTTTCAGCTTTCTACTTATGGCTAGCCAATTTTCCCAGCACCATTTATTAAATAGGGAATCCTTTCCCCATTTCTTGTTTCTCTCAGGTTTGTTATAGATCAGATGGCTGTAGATGTGTGGTATTATTTCTGAGGACTCTGTTTTGTTCCATTGGTCTATATCTCTGTTGTGGTACCAGGACCATGCTGTTTTGGTTACTGTAGCCTTGTAGTGTAGTTTGAAGTCAGGTAGCGTGACGCCTCCAGCTTTGTCCTTTTGACTTAGGATTGTCTTGGCAATGCAGGCTCTTTTTTGGTTCCACATGAACTTTAAAGCCGTTTTTTCCAATTCTGTGAAGGAACTCATTGGTAGCTTGAAGGGGATGGCATTGAATCTATAAATAATCTTGGGCAGTATGGCCATTTTCACGATATTGATTCTTCCTATCCATGAGCATGGTATGTTCTTCCATTTGTTTGTGCCCTCTTTTATTTCACTGAGCAGTGGTTGGTAGTTCTCCTTGAAGAGGTCCTTTACATCTCTTGTAAGCTGGATTCCTAGGTATTTGATTCTCTTTGAAGCAATTGTGAATGGAAGTTCATTCATGATTTGGCTCTCTGTTTGTCTGTTAGTGGTTTATAAGAATGCTTGTGATTTTTGCACATTAATTTTGTATCCTGAGACTTTGCTGAAGTTGCTTATCAGCTTAAGGAGATTTTGGGCTGAGACAATGGGGTTTTCTAAATATACAATCATGTCATCTGCAAACAGGGACAATTTGACTTCTTCTTTTCCTAACTGGATACCTTTTATTTCTTTCTCTTGCCTGATTGCCCTAGCCAGAACTTCCAACACTATTTTGAATAGGAGTGGTGAGAGAGGGCATCCCTGTCTTGTGCCAGTTTTCAAAGGGATTTTTTCCAGTTTTTGCCCATTCAGTATGATATTGGCTGTGGGTTTGTCATAAATAGCTCTTACTATTTTGAGGTACGTTCCATCAATACCAAATTTTTTGAGCATTTTTAGCATGAAGGGCTGTTGAATTTTGTCAAAAGCCTTTTCTGAATCTATTGAGATAATCATGTGGTTCTTGCCTTTGGTTCTGTTTATATGCTGGATTACGTTTATCGATTTGCGAATGTTGAAACAGCCTTGCATCCCAGGGATGAAGCCCACTTGATCATGGTGGATAAACTTTTTGATGTGCTGCTGAATCCGGTTTGCTAGTATTTTATTGAGGATTTTTGCATCGATGTTCATCAGGGATATTGGTCTAAAATTCTCTTTTTTTGCTGTCTCTGCCAGGCTTTGGTATCAGGAGGATGTTGGCCTCATAAAATGAGTTAGGGAGGATTCCCTCTTTTTCTATTGATTGGAATAGTTTCAGAAGGAATGGTACCAGCTCCTCCTTGTACCTCTGGTAGAATTCAGCTGTGAATCCATCTGGTCCTGGACTTTTTTTGGTTGGTAGGCTATTAATTATTGCCTCAATTTCAGAGCCTGCTATTGGTCTATTCAGGGATTCAACTTCTTCCTGGTTTAGTCTTGGAAGAGTGTAAGTGTCCAAGAAATTATCCATTTCTTCTAGATTTTCTAGTTGATTTGCATAGAGGTGTTTATAGTATTCTCTGATGGTAGTTTGTATTTCTGTGGGGTTGGTGGTGATATCCCCTTTATCATTTTTTATTGCTTCTATTTGATTCCTCTCTCTTTCTTCTTTATTAGTCTTGCTAGTGGTCTATCAATTTTGTTGATCTTTTCAAAAAACCAACTCCTGGATTCATTGATTTTTTGGAGGGTTTTTTGTGTCTCTATCTCCTTCAGTTCTGCTCTGATCTTAGTTATTTCCTGCCTTCTGCTAGCTTTTGAATGTGTTTGCTCTTGCTTCTCCAGTTCTTTTAATTGTGATGTTAGAGTGTCAATTTTAGATCTTTCCAGCTTTCTCTTGTGAGCATTTACTGCTATAAATTTCCCTCTACACACTGCTTTAAATGTGTCCCAGAGATTCTGGTATGTTGTATCTTTGTTCTCATTGGTTTCAAAGAACATCTTTATTTCTGCCTTCATTTCCTTATGTACCCAGTAGTCATTCAGGAGCAGGTTGTTCAGTTTCCATGTAGTTGAGCGGTTTTGATTGAGTTTCTCAGTCCTGAGTTCTAGTTTGATTGCACTGTGGTCTGAGAGACAATTTGTTATAATTTCTGTTCTTTTACATTTGCTAAGGAGTGCTTTACTTCCAATTATGTGGTCAATTGTGGAATAAGTGTGATGTGGTGCTGAGAAGAATGTATATTCTGTTGATTTGGGGTGGAGAGTTCTATAGATGTCTATTAGGTCTGCTTGGTGCAGAGATGAGTTCAATTCCTGGATATCCTTGTTAACTCTGTCTCGTTGATCTGTCTAATGTTGACAGTGGAGTGTTGAAGTCTCCCATTATGATTGTATGGGAGTCTAAGTCTCTTTGTAAGTCTCTAAGGACTTGCTTTATGAATTTGGGTGCTCCTGTATTGGGTGCATATATATTTAGGAGAGTTAGCTCTTCCTGTTGAATTGATCCCTTTACCATGATGTAATGGCCTTCTTTGTCTCTTTTGATCTTTGATGGTTTAAAGTCTATTTTATCAGAGACTAGGATTGCAACCCTGCTTTTTTTTGTTCTCCATTTGCTTGGTAGATCTTCCTCCATCCCTTTATTTTGAGCCTATGTATGTCTCTGCATGTGAGATGGGTCTCCTGAATACAGCAGACTGATGGGTCTTGACTCTTTATCCAGTTTGCCAGTCTGTGTCTTTTAATTGGAGCATTTAGTCCATTAACATTTAAGGTTAATATTGTTATGTGTGAACTTGATCCTGCCATTATGATATTAACTGGTTATTTTGCTCCTTAGTTGATGCAGTTTCTTCCTAGCCTGGATGGTCTTTACATTTTGGCATGTTTTTGCAATGGCTGGTACCGGTTGTTCCTTTCCATGTTTAGGGCTTCCTTCAGGGTCTCTTGTAAGGCAGGCCTGCTGGTGACAAAATCTCTAAGCATTTGCTTATCTGTAAAGGATTTTATTTCTCCTTCACTGATGAAACTTAGTTTGGCTGGATATGAAATTCTGGGTTGAAAATTCTTTTCTTTAAGAATGTTGAATATTGCCCCCAATCTCTTCTGGCTTGTAGAGTTTCTGCCGAGAGGTCTGCTGTTAGTCTGATGGGCTTCCCTTTGTGGGTAACCCGACCTTTCTCTCTGGCTGCCCTTAAGAGTTTTTCCTTCATTTCAACTTTGGTGAATCTGGCAATTATGTGTCCTGGAGTTGCTCTTCTCGAGGAGTATCTTTGTGGTGTTCTCTGTATTTCCTGAATTTGAATGTTGGCCTGCCCTACTAGGTTGGGGAAGTTCTCCTGGATGATATCCTGAAGAGTATTTTCCAAGTTGGTTCCATTTTCCCCCTCACTTTCAGGCACCCCAATCAGACATAGATTTGGTCTTTTTACATAATCCCATACTTCTTGCAGGCTTTGTTCATTTCTTTTTCTTCTTTTTTCTGTTGGTTTCTCTTCTCACTTCATTTCATTCATTTGATCCTCAATCGCCGATACTCTTTCTTCCAGTTGATCGAGTCGGTTACTGAAGCTTGTGCATTTGTCACGTATTTCTCGTGTCATGGTTTTCATCTCTATCATTTCATTTATGACCTTCTCTGCATATAATTATTCTAGCTATCAATTCTTCCACTCTTTTTTCAAGATTTTTAGTTTCTTTGCGCTGGGTACGTAATTCCTCCTTTAGCTCTGAGAAGTTTGATGGACTGAAGTCTTCTTCTCTCATCTCGTCAAAGTCATTCTCTGACCAGCTTTGGTCCGTTGCTGGCGATGAGCTGCGCTCCTTTGCAGGGGGAGATGCACTCTTATTTTTTGAATTTCCAGCTTTTCTGCCCTGCTTCTTCCCCATCTTCGTGGTTTTATCTGCCTCTGGTCTTTGATGATGGTGACGTACTGATGGGGTTTTGGTATAGGTGTTCTTCCTGTTTGATAGTTTTCCTTCTAATAGTCAGGACCCTCAGCTGTAGGTCTGTTGGAGATTGCTTGAGGTCCACTCCAGACTCTGTATGCCTGGGTGTCAGCAGCAGAGGTTGCAGAAGATAGAATATTGCTGAACAGCAAGTGTACCTGTCTGATTCTTACTTTGAAAGCTTCCTCTCAGGGGTGACTCCACCCTGTGAGGTGTGGGGTGTCAGACTGCCCCTAGTGGGGGATGTCTCCCAGTTAGGCTACTCAGGGGTCAGGGACCCACTTGAGCAGGCAGTCTGTCCGTTCTCAGATCTCAACCTCTGTGTTGGGAGATCCACCTGCTCTCTTCAAAGCTGTCAGAGTCGTTCACATCTGCACAGGTCTCTGCTGCTTCCCCTGTTGTTTTTTAGCTGTGCCCTGTCCTCAGAGGTGGAGTCTACAGAGACAGGCAGGTTTCCTTGAGCTGCTGTGAGCTCCACCCAGTTCGAGCTTCCCAGCAGCTTTGTTTACCTACTTAAGCCTCAGCAATGGCCGGCGCCCCTCCCCCAGCCTCGCTGCTGCCTTGCGGTTAGATAGCAGACTGCTGTGCTAGCAATGAGGGAGGCTCCGTGGCCGTGGGACCCTCCCGGCCAGGTGTGGGTATAGTCTCCTGGTGTGCCCATTTGCTTAAAGCGCAGTATTGGGGTGGGAATTCCCCGATTTTCTAGGTGTTGTGTGTCTCAGTTCCCCTGGCTAGGAAAAGGGATTCCCTTCCCCCTTGTGCTTCCCAGGTGAAGCGATGCCTCGCCCTGCTTCAGCTCTCGGTGGTCTGGCTGCAGCAGCTGACCAGCACCAATTGTCCGGCACTCCCCAGTGAGATGACCCCAGTACCTCAGTTGAAAATGCAGAAATCACCCGTCTTCTGTGTTGCTTGCGCCGGGAGTTGCAGACTGGAGCTGTTCCTATTCGGCCATCTTGCTCCGCCTCTCAATATCAGCTTTCTTAAACTGCATTCTTATATTGTTGCATCAGTTGTCCCCCAAAGAAACTCTTTACTCTTCCATGAACCTTTTACATATCACCCTGTAAAGTAAAATGGAAAAAATATCCTAATGGAAATAAATATCCTTTTATTTATCTCCTAATGATCCCCAATAAAACAACTCTTCTAGGACTTGGATATGCCTTTCTTCTGTGTAATCTGTGTCATCATAACAATAGGCACAAGATAATATTTGTCGACTGTATGAAGGAGGAAAGGAAAGGAAGAGAGGAAGGGAGGACAACAGGGAGAAAGAAAGGGATTCACTGGTATAGAAACCAACAAAGAATTTTATTATTACTATTTTTTACTTAGCTGTCTCTCATCCTTCTTTAGGATTTAGATAATTTGCCAAATGTAGAAAACGTAAATCCCCTGGATTCAGAAGGAAAATAATCTGTGCTTATCTAGCATGCTTGCAATAAATTGAAGCAGAGTTTGGTTCCTGAGATTTCTTTTTTTTTTTTTAAGACAGAGTCTCACTCTGTCACCCAGGCTGGAGTACAGTGGCGTGATCTCAGCTCACTGCAACCTCCACATCCCAGACTTTAGTGATTCCCTTGCCCCAACTTCCCAAGTAGCTGGGATCACAAGCACACAATACCAAGCCTGGCTAATTTTTCTAAGTTTAGTAGAGATGGGGTTTCATCATATTACCAAGGCTGGTCTTGAACTCCTGACCTCCAGTGATCTGTCCACCTTGGCCTCCCAAAGTGCTGGGATTACAGGCATGAGCCACCATGTCTGGCCGGTTCCTGAGATTTCTATTCCAGCTGCCTACTGCTGCAAGCACTGGATTGCAGAATCATGACCATACTCTGTGGCATCCACACAGAGCTCCTTTCCACCCTCGCAGGATCGAGTGTGGGGTAAAGATTCTTTAGTCACTGGACACAAACAAAGTTAATTTGTCAGTTCCTTTCCCCAGCAGCCCTAACTTACCTTAGCCCTGTCTTCATCTCCAAAGAGGAGGGAATCAAGAGCATATCCAGGTTTTGAGGCTTAAAGCTTACATAACTTGGGAAACTATAGTTATGAAAAAGAATACAAAATTCCAAATTCAAAATTGAATATGCGTTAAATATCTCCATGGAGAAACTGCAGCAACAACAATACAAGTAAGGGTATGCTATATTCAATCAGCCATGAACGAATATCCAGATCAACAAAAGAGAAGCGATCGGTGTGCAACTTTATCCAGATCAATGAAACAGAAGTGATCGGTGTGCACAACTATGTCAAATGGAGACTGTGGACATTGCATGCACCTGCCACCTCAAACTACCTGAGGTCATGCTGCTGGCCCCACAAGCTGCAAGCTAGAAAGAGTGCCATAGTGGCTGTGCCAGCCAGGGAAGAGAGGCCACAAGACCTTAAAGCTAACCAGACTGACTGTCTGACATTTTGTAGAGATATCTTCAGGACCATGAGAAGCAGCTCCACCTGCAGCTTACCTTCAGTTATGTCTCCTTTCAGATGCAAGAAATCTTTTCATTTGTTGGAAAAATGTTTGTTTCCTCCTGATAGCAGCAGTGGAGGGTTACACCAGTACCCACGCCATCCCGTCTGGTGACACAATCGACATGCCTGTTGATAAGGTCTTGGTGTTTTGTCTCCTCCAAATCTCATGTTGAAATGTGACTTCCAATGTTGAAGGTGGGCCTAGTGGGCAGTGTTTGGGCCATGGAGGCAGATCCCTCATGAATGGCTTGATGCCATTCATGAGGGATGAATGGCATCAATGAATGTACTCACAGGAATGAGTGAGTTCTCACTCTATTAGTTCACAAGAGAGCAGACTGTTTTGAAAAGCCTGAAACCTCCTCCCCTTTCTCTTGCTCCCTTTCTTGTCATATGGAACACCAACTCCCGTTTTTGCCTTCCACCATGATTGCAGGAGTCCTGAGGCCTCACTAAAAGCAAATGCTGGCACTATGTTGCTTGTACAGCCTGCAGAACTGTGAACCAAATAAGCCTCTTTTCTTTAGAGACTACACTGTCTCAGGTGTTCCTTTATAGTAATGCAAAATGGAATAACATGCTTGTGTTTGAGGAAAAGACACACCCAGCAGTTATTTCAAAAACTGGGGAGGAGCCAATCTATGATTAGTTGAAAGTCTACCAAATAACTCCAGCAGAATTGGCTCTTTGTTGAAGAATCTCAAAGCCCCACAGGTTCTTAAAGTAAGGACCGAGCAGGATTGGCTCTTTAACAAAGAACCTCAAAGCTCATCATAAAGTACATGGTATAGAGGTGGCCCTTATGTCTAAGACTGGGGAGGAGGGTGACATGGAGGCCACATGCAGCCAGCAGAGTGTGGCAAGAGACAAAGACCCCCAGTACAATGATGTCCAAGACCAAACAGATGGTAATTCTTGAAGCCCATCAAAAGGAGCCAGACTATGGGGACCAAGCTATTTCCAGCATAGCTCTCTTAGTTTTAAGTAACTGAAACCATACAGACTCAGAATGAATTTTTATTTTCAAATTTCCTGTTCCATAGCATAATGGTTTCCTCACAGTGGGTTCTGTGACATCAACTATACTACGCTGAGATTCCAGTCTCCAAAAGAACAAAGCCCCACCCCACACCTGTGTTCCACAGAGCCACTAGGAGGGCTTCATCTGCCTCAACTACTGTCACCCTTTAGTTCTGTTATCAAGCAAACGGGTCTTGCTGCTCAATGCACTAGAAGCCATTATTATGTCACTGGGCTTTTGAGAAAAGCAAAGCTTCATATTGCAGGTCAACTCACTAAGAGACAGGAGTCAAGCACAAATCTGTGTCCCCTTGCTGGCTTCAAGGCAGTATTTTTATTAGAAAAGGCTCAGAGAGTGGATTCTGAGATTAGAAGGTGATTGGTGGAAGGAAGGGTGAGGTCTTGAAAGTCCTTGGGCATGCACAGTTAGTTCTTCATGCTACCTTTCATGCTACCTCATGGGTCACATGTGCATATTTGAGGGGAATTGTATGAAACATGTAGTGGAAATTCAGGCTGTGATGTTAGCAAGCTCATTCGGCACAAACTCTAATTGGCCATCCTGGTTCCAACTGATTTGAGCCAATTTTTTTTCTTTTTTCTTTTTTTTTTTGTTGTTGTTGTTGTTGAAATGGAGTCTTACTCTGTCACCCAGGTTGGAGTGCTGTGGCATGATCTTGGCTCACTGCAACCTCTGCCTCCCGAGTTCCAGTGATTCTCCTGCCTCAGTCTCCCAAGTAGCTGGAATTACAGGCATGCACCACCACACTCAGCTAATTTTTGTATTTTTGATAGAGACGGGGTTTCACCATGTTGGCCAGGCTGGTCTCGAGCTCTCGACCTCAGGTGATCTGCCGCCTCAGCGTCCCAAAGTCCTGGCCTGAACCAATTTTTTCTTGATCTCACAAGTGAAGGAAGTTTCCCCATTTCAGCAGGTTGTTTCCTTTCTGTTAACCTGCTACATTGTAAACTCAAGAACTTCTGTTAGTTACTGCTTTCTTAGTCTTTGAGGCATGGTTCCAGAGTCAACTTTTCAGCAAGTTGTTTCTTTTCTTATCTGCTATCCTGTAAGCTCAAGAATTTACTCGCTGGTTTCTTTGACTCTTTTAGGCATAGTTTCAGTTTCCCCAGACTATGACTGAATGTTACATTCTACAGACTGGGCAGGTCCACTGCCTCTTTCTCCTACTGCTTTTCTTCCCCATGACAAAGTGCCTGAACAATAGTGAAGGTAAGTCCAGCCCCAGATTAAAATAAGACTCACATCCCCTCAGGATATTCAGGGAGGGAAGAGACGCACAGTGGCATTTGTCAGCAATCAGAATAGGAAAAGTCACCATCTAGACTTAGCAATTACACTTTTAGGTATATTCCCTGGAGAAACTCTCACATATAAATTTTAAACAATTATGAAAATATGTGTATCAAAATTTATAAGAGCCAACACTGGAAATAGCCCCAATTATTCATCAACTAAAAAACTGATAAATTGTGGTGTGTAGTGGGATTCTGTACAACAGTAGTTATATAACCACAACAGTGGTTATATACATTGTCATGGAGGGATCTCACTGTTCAGTATAAAAAGCAAGTCACAGAGGAACCCCCGTGTTATATATATTTATAGAACAGTTCAAAAACAAAAGCAAATTATTTAGGATATATATGTGGCAGAATTAGAGGGACACAGTTATCTCTAGGGCAAATAGAAGGGAGATGTCATCAGAATAGCATTATAACAGTTTCAGTAGTGCTAGGAATTGTTCCTGCTCATAAACAAGGTTGTGGGTACTCAAATATTTTGAATATTTTCACATTTTAACACATTTCTGAACTCAGGAGGATTTTAATCGATGTAGTTGTAATTGTCATAGAAATCTTAAACAGTTTCTTCTAGCAACATTTTACTTTATCTGTGTTCACAGTATGTCAAAAGCCTGAAAAATAATTTTTAGTAAATACAAAATAAAAACTCAAAATGACAAGAAAAGATGTGTTCATAGCTCATGGTCTTGAACTTTCATTTCAGCTTACCACATCTGCATTTTGACTATTGAACATGACACATCTCACATCAAAGGAGACCACCCATAGTGTTATCTAAGTTGCCTATAGCCTTAAATAGAGGCTTAAAGGTAATCGTCAAAAAAATTTTTTGAGTGTTATTTTGGCATAAACAGACAAACAAGTAGTTGAAATATTGTTCACAGTTCTGTCGGACTTCCAAAAAATCTAAGTTTAATAAAAGAAATCTGAGCATAGTGAGCCAGTGTTTACTAGAAAAATGCAAACCCAGCGACATCCTGCCGAAGGTCACTCTTTTCTTTCAGAGCATCACACGTTGCCCATCAAGTGTGAATGAATCTCTTTTAGCATTCCTGAAAACCTTCATTTCTTTGACCACGATCCCAGTACTATAATAGAATTCTATAAAATGTGAACAAAATACTTCATCCAAGGGTTGTTCTGCATACTAGGGTTAAGAAGAAAAGAAAAAGTGGGAGACCTTTTCCTTAGCCCCAACCCAATGTGTTGCTTAATATCAACAAGATAAGCCAAAATTTCATTCCATTTCATATCAATTCAAGCATAAAGACTCACTCCCTGGTATTTTTAAGTCTGCTTTTCATTTAGTGGGAAGAGTTCTAGAGTAGTCGAAAGTAATTGTGTACAAGAAAAACTGAAGCGAAGGGTAGAATTGACAAAGACAGGAGTGGAACTGGTAAAGTTCAAGTGGGAGAAAAGGGGGAAAAGGTGTCTGAAGACTCTGTCCATGGATGCAAAGAAAAAGAAATGCACCCAAAGCAAAACATATTGCTAATTTTTTGTAAAATATATTTGATTTCTAGTCAGAAGTAACCTGAATATAAATCTCGTGTCATCATTCATGTGACTCACATCTCTGTTGTCCTTAATTAAAGTTATACCAAGTAAATAGGTGAGTTACTAAATTTCATAACCAGTATGTTTTCAAAGTCAAAAGGGATATCATTGTTTTGTTTTGTTTTGTTTAAAAAAAAAAAAAAAGGAGAAGAAAAAAATTGCTAGGCCTTGTTTACAAGGAACAGTGTGGTTGCCTGTAGGAAAAGAGTAAAGTCAAATAGAAATAAGGTAGACAGTGATGCCTGCCACGTGACCAGCCTGTGTCATCCAGGAAAAGTCTGATTATCAGATTTTATTGGAAGAACTGGAACATAATATAGGAAGTGGACAGTCACTCAGAATCCAACACAGCTCCAGCAAAAGTGTTATCCCATCATCCCTAAGTGGGATGTATTTATTAGTCTTTTTTTCTATGTTATAGCCTTAATAAGACTCAAACACTCTCCTGGCCTCTTTTTCCTACTCCTACTGCTGTGCACTATGTGCACCACATTTTAGTTGGCTTTCATCCCTTCATAATATCTGCTTGGACTTATCTGTTTTTCTTACTGACTGCATTATTTTCAGACATCAAGTCACACTATAAAACTGCTACAAAATCACCAACTGTCTTTCTGCATAAATAGCAAGCTTCTCAAAATTTTCACTGGCCAAAGATTCACACCGGGACACCTTATGGGATTCTGGCCAGGCTGTCGACCGGCTACCTTCACATCTAATGCCCTCTCTTGGTCAAATCAGTTGTACAGGGGACAATGTCACATGATGGAGGCTGTTAGTTCTACATATAAACAACCTTTTAGAATATATATATATAATATCCTCCATCATGCAATTTCACACTCTGGTTTTCTCTGGATGTCAAAACACAAAACCTCAATTAGCTTTTAAGGCATAATTGTAGAATAGATACTTTCTTCTTTCAACATTTTAACCCAGATCTAGTGAGTCTCTATGTTATATAATAAGTAGTATGCTAGGTCTTGGGCAATGAAGGATGGGAAATAAAACATCCTAGCAAAAGAGATATTGCAACCAAACCAAAATCCTAAAAGAAGGCATGAAGAAAAAAATGCCAAGCATGGGAGGGGCAGCATAAGGTGACTGAGAAGAGGCCACACAATAGAGTCAGACAGACGCAGGCTCAAATTCCAGCTTTCACATTTCCCAACTGTGGATGTGGGACGAGTTGTTTAATGTTTCTAAAGTTCAATATCCCTTCTATAAAACAAATGGAATAATCAAGCCTACTGCAGGAATCCCAGGATCTGTTTTTAAAGGCTTGAATGAAGACACACACGCACACACACACACAGCCTTGACACTTGCCATTATGAGTTCATAATGATATTCCAGGAGTTCATATCCCAGGAGCTCAAATTTCACCTAAAATTTATAAATGATGCTCTGTAATAAGGGGAAAAATGCCTTCATTCTCAGTAATATCCAGATAAATAATGGAGAAATATCTCAGTAAAACACAAAGACCCCACGTTTTCTTTGGACAGTATTTTATGCATTAACATCTATAGCCTATGCCCACTTGTGATCCTATCAATGAGTGAGTGCCACAGCCAATACCAACCCTTGTGTGTAGCCTGAAGTCTTGTCAGTAGCTGATTTCACCAATCTCTTCTTTCTTAGAAAAATGGCACAAGTGCTCATAACAAATGCTTAGAACTGTAGACAATAAGTATCCAGAAGCCATTTGGAGTGTGTGGTAGAAAAGGGAATTCCTTTTTTTGCTCTACATTTCCTGGCCCTTTTATAGTCATGTAAAAATCACATATTCTAGTTCTGGAGAATGCATGGGAATAAAAGTGACACATCACATTCAACTGAGGTAGGAAAATGTTCATGTGCTTTTCCCCGTCTTGGTGACTTGCAATAATCAGTGGAATCGTTCTTGGGCAAATCCACAGCAATTTGGGGCTTAATTTGTTACCCAAGAATAATCTGTCTTCTACTACCTAATATAGAGTGGCTTTAAATACTATGGCAAATTATTAAACTGACCCAAATAAAGAAACTCTTTGAATTCCAGGAGGTGGCAATTATAAATCTCTGTCGCCTCACATAAGAGCCCAATCTTGATTCCCTTTTTTAGCTGCTGCAATCCCAGGGGCTACAGGGACCAGACCGCAGATGGCAATGCAGTGAGATGAGAGGCAGGCAGAGGACAGTGTGCAGCAGCTTCCACAGACTATCAAATCTGATAACATACAGAAAATTATATCACATTCATTTTTGGCCCATATAAATGTTGCTTTTATGTTCAGCAGTCCCCCAATAGCCAACACTTGTAGAGCACTTGCCATATACTACTTACAGTTCTAAGCACTTTACATATAATAACTCATTTAATGCTCACAGCAATGCTGTAAGGTTGATATATTATTGCTCCCATTTTCAAGATCAAGAAACTGAGGTTCAGTGATCCCTTATGCTCTGAAGGAGAGAAAATGTTTGATAGCAAAGTCAGAACATAATTATTTAGCATCTGGTCCACAAGCAGATTCATGTGCTTCACCATGTCTATACCCATGTGTTCACTATGATCATTGATATGGTTTGGCTGTGTCCCTACCCAAATATCACCTTGATTCATAAGCCCCATCATCCCCACGGGTGGGACTAGGTGGAGGTAATTAAATCATGGGGGTGGTTTCCCTCATGCTGTTCTAGAGATAATGAAGGAGTCCCATGAGATCTGATGGTTTTATATGCATCTGGCTTTTCCCCTGCTGGCACTCACTCTGTCCACTGCCCTGTGAAGAAGGTGCTTGCTTCTCCTTTGCCTTCTGCCATGATTGTAAGTTTGCTGAGGATGCTCCAGCAATGCAGAACTGTGATTCCATTAAACCTCTTTCCTTTATAAATTACCCAGTCTGGGGTATTTCTTCATAGCAGTGTGAGAATGGACTAATACAATCATGATTATGTTGATGATAATAGGTGAGAATGGGATCAGCTGTCCTTGAGTTCCTCAGAGGGAAATTCATTTATTTGCCACTTGGGCACTGTGGTTTGCGCCCAACTGAGATGAATGGATATCATTCCAAAGACAAGAACTAAACTTCCGAACAGGCTGAAAGAAAAGGCATCCAAGTATGACTAAAAGTGCCCATACATTCTGCACTATGTTCCATTTAGGCAGTTGTTTCTTCATGCACTTCTCATCCTTCTGTCACTAAGATACACAATTTGCACTGATAATCACCAAATGATGTTGTTAATATCTTAAATGACAGCTAACCATATGGATGCAAGAAGTGTTTCCTGTGGTGGACTGCCTGGTGTCCTGAGCAATGAACACACTGACATCACTTTGAAAGTGATGACACATAAAGTTAGGTTTTAATTATTTTGCTCAGTAACTGAAACATGACTTGTCAATCTTAGAGAATGTGAATCCCCATCAACAAATAAGATGGAAAATATAAAATACAGAAAACATGCCAGGCATTACACAAGCTAATTAGAATGATGCTTATAATTTAGAAGTATATCACATAGAGTTTTATAAGCAGCATCACATAAATTCTCAAGTACAGTACTACATGTGGGAATAATTTAAGGGCTTCTATTTTGTGATTTCCCAGATGATTATTCTGTGATATCTTAGAAATATTTCATAAACTGATGATTTCTGACACCTTCCACTTATACAGGGAATATGTTATACTCTGCCCCAAGTGCCAACACAAGAAACTAGTCAAAGAACCAAGAGAGTAACCAACTAGGCTTGCACATCTGTCTGTCTGACCATTCCACTATAATTTCTAAAGGAGGTGACTGACCTTCAATAAAGTTTTACCAGGCTACTTATGATGTATCATGTCATCTTAAAATGGAGATTGTTTTCAGTTTTTTTACGTTTTCAAATGTAAAAACTGTACAACAATTTGCTTATCTATTCTCCTATTGAAGGATATCTCGGTTGATTCCAAGTTTTGACAATTATGAATAAAGTTGCTATAAACATTTATGTTGAGGTTTTTGTGTGAACTTAAGGCTTCAACTCATTTGAGTATACACCATGGGATGCAATTGCTGAATCATGAAATAAAAGTATGTTTAATTTTATAAGAAACTGCCAAAGTGTCTTCCAAAGTGACTGCACTGTTTTGCCACTCATTGATTATCAATAATAATCTCATTGATTATGATAATCAGATTATCAATGATAATCTCATTGATTTCCACCAGCAATCAATGAGAGTTTCTGTTGCTCCACATCCTCACCACCATTTAGTGTTGTCAGAGCTTTGTAATTTAGCCATCCTCGTAGATGCGTAGTGGGATCTCCTTGTTTTAATTTGCAATTCTTTCGTGGCAAATGATGTTTAGCATCTTTCCATATGCTTATTTGACATCTGTCTATGCTCTTTGGTGAGGTGGCTGTTCAGATCTTTTAACCATTTTTTAATAGTTTTTTTGTTTCCTTGTTAGTGAGTTTTAAGAGTTCTTTGTATATTTTAGATACAACTACTTCATCAAATGTGTGTTTTACAAAAATTTTCTATCAGTCTGTGGCTTGTCGCTTCACTCTTTTAAGTGTCTTACAGAGCAGAAGTTTTACATTTTAATGAAGTCAAATTTTTTTTTTCTTCCATGGATTGTATTTTTGGTGTTTCATCTAAAAAGGTATCACCAAGTTAAAGGTCATCTGGTTTCCTCCTGTTATATTCTACGAGTTTTTGGGTTTTATCTTTTACATTTAGATCTTTGATCCATTTTGAGTTTATTTTTGTGAAAGGTGTAAGATCTGTGTCCGGATTCTTTTTTTAAGAATGTGGATGTTCAATTGTTCTAGCACCATTTGTTGAAAGAGTCCATTGATTTTTCTCAAACATAAAAAGACCATTCAATGGAAGAAAGATAGATAGTTTTTCAACAAATAATGCTGGAAAAACTGACCAAGACTTTTAACCACATAAAAAATTAACTTCAAATGGATAATATAACTAAATGTAATATATAAATTTATAAAATATCTAGAACAAAATGTAGGGGCAAATCTTTAATCTTTATAACCTTGGATTAGGCCAAGAGTTTTTTTTGATATGACACAAAAGGCACAATCAATAAAAGAAAAAAATTAATAACGTCACCTAAATGGAGAACGCTTGCTGTGCAAAAGTCACTGACAAAGGAATGAAACATAAGCCACAGACTGGGAGAAAATATTTGCATATCACATGCCTGACAATGACCTTATATTCAGAAAATATGGAGAATTCTCAAAATTCAACACTAAGAATTATGGCAATAAATGGTTTGAATAGGCAGTTCACTGGAGAAGAAATATAGATGACAATATATTTTAAATGTTCAACATTAATATTCACCAGGAAAATGTAGATTTACCAAAATAAGAAATGCAACTAGTCAGGCATTAAAATGGTTAAAATAAAATTTAAGATGGCAATACCAATGCTGGTGAGAACTTAGAGCAACTGGAATGCTGGTATAGTGCTGGCAGGAATGCAAAATGACATTATTTCTTTAGAAAACAATTTGGCCATTTATTGTAATTTATTTTATTTTATTATTATTATACTTTAAGTTCTAGGGTACATGTGCATAACGTGCAGGTTTGTTGCATATGTATATTTGTGCCATGTTGGTGTGCTGCACCCATCAACTCGTCAGCACCCATCAACTCGTCCTTTACATCAGGTATAACTCCCAATGCAATCCCTTCCCCCTCCCCCTTCCCCATAATAGGCCCGGTGTGTGATGTTCCCCTTCCAGAGTCCAAGTGATCTCATTGTTCAATTCCCACCTATGAGTGAGAACATGCGGTGTTTGGTTTTCTGTTCTTGTGATAGTTTGCTGAGAATGATGGTTTCCAGCTGCATCCATGTCCCTACAAAGGACACAAACTCATCCTTTTTTATGACTGCATACTATTCCATGGTGTATATGTGCCACATTTTCTTAATCCAGTCTGTCACTGATGGACATTTGGGTTGATTCCAAGTCTTTGCTATTGTGAATAGTGCCTCAATAAACATACGTGTGCATGTGTCTTTATAGCAGCATGACTTATAATCCTTTGGGTATATCCCCAGTAATGGGATGGCTGGGTCGAATGGTGTTTCTAATTCTAGATCCTTGAGGAATCACCACATTGTTTTCCATAATGGTTGAACTAGTTTACAATCCCACCAACAGTGTAAAAGTGTTCCTGTTTCTCCACATCCTCTCCAACACCTGTTGTTTCCTGACTTTTTAATGATTGCCATTCTAACTGCTGTGAGATGGTATCTCATTGTGGTTTTGATTTGCATTTCTCTGATGGCCAGTGATGATGAGCATTTTTTCATGTGTCTGTTGGCTGTATGAATGTCTTCTTTTGAGAAATGTCTGTTCATATCCTTTGCCCACTTTTTGATGGGGTTGTTTGTTTTTTTCTTGTAAATTTGTTTGAGTTATTTATAGGTTCTGGATATTAGCCCTTTGTCTGATGAGTAGATTGCAAAAATTTTCTCCCATTCTGTGGGTTGCCTGTTCACTCTGATGGTAGTTTCTTTTGCTGTGCAGAAGCTCTTTAGTTTAATTAGATCCCATTTGTCAATTTTGGCTTTTGTTGCCGTTGCTTTTGATATTTTAGACATGAAGTCCTTGCCCATGCCTATAAAATACAGCAGGGCAGGATCTTTTCCAGGCCTCTCTCCTGGATTCTGGTAGCTTCTTGGCCTGTGGCAGCACAACTATAATCTTCACACGGTGTTCACCCTGTGTGTGTGTGTCTATGTCAGAATTTTCTGCATTTATAAGGATGTAATCATATTGGATTAGAGGTCCACCCCACTTCAGTATGACTTCACATTCACTATTTACATCTGCCAACAATCCTATTTCTGAATAATGTCACATTCTGAGGTAAAAGGGTTAGGAATTCAACATATTAATGGTGGGAGGAAGGGATAAAGGATGTAATTTAAACCATTGAAGTGCTATTAGAATGACCAAAATCAAAAGACTGAAACATACTCTGTGCTAGAGAGGATGTGGAACAACTAGAATTCTCATACACTGCTGGTGGGAATGTAAATTGTGCAACTACTTTGGAAAACAGCTTGGCAGTTTGTTTAAAAGTTATGCATATTTCTACCATATAAATCAGCTGTTCAACTGTTAGGTGTTTACCTGAAATAAAAGCATTTGCCATATAAATAGAAAAATTTTGTTGTATCCTCTTTTGAACCAAGTGCATCCTCCTGCTGGATCCCTCATTAGCAACTTAACTAAATTACCATATATTTGTAGAAAAAAATAAATAAGTAAATAAATAAAAGCATACACCCGTGCAAAAATGTAGTCTTACTTGTCCACAACTGGAAACAACCCAAATGTTCATCAACAGGTGAATAGATAAACAAATTGTGATATATTCATACCATGGAATAAGACCTGGCAATAGAAAAACTGTACTGCTGATACACAACAATTTGAACATATGTGGAAATAATTATACTGAGTGAAAGAAGCCAGACAGCAAAAGAGTACATAATGTATGACTCCACACATGTGCAATTCTAGATAATAAAAATAAACCATGGTGGATTAAAAAAAAAAAAAGATGGGTGACTGACTACAGAGAGGAGGAAGAGAGACAGAAGTAGGAATCAGAGAAACACACAAGAGAAATTTTGGGAGTGATGGACACGTTCATTACCCTGATCGTGGTGATAGTTTCACAGGTATATACATGTATAAAAATTTATCAAGTTAAACACTTTGTTTTTTGTTTGTTTGTTTATTTGTTTGTTTTTTTGAGATGGAGTATCGCTGTGTTGCCCAGGCTGGAGTGCAGTGGCATGATCACGGCTCACTGCAACCTCCACCTCCTGGGTTCATGCCATTGCCTCAGCCACCTGAGTAGCTGGGACTACAGGCGCCCACCACCATGCCCAGCTAATTTTTTGTATTTTTTTTTTAGTAGAGACGGGATTTCACCGTGTTAGCCAGGATGGTCTTGATCTCCTGACCTCGTGATCCGCCCGCCTCAGCCTTCCAAAGTGCTGGGATTATAGGCGTGAGCCACCGTGTCCAGCCCCTCAAGGTGAACACTTTAAAGATGTTCAGTCTACTTCATGTTAACTACACCTCAATAAAGCTGTTAAAAATCCTCTGACTTACCTGAAAGGTTATTATACTTTTTTCTTTTATTATACTTTAAATTCTGGGATACATGTGCAGAACTAGCAGGTTTGATACATAGGTACACACATACCATGGTGGTTTGCTACCCCCATCAACCCGTCATCTACATTACGTATTTCTCCTAATGCTATCCCTTCCTTAGCCCCCGACACCCTGACTGGCCATGGTATGTGATGTTCCCCTCCCTGTGTCCATGTGTTCTCATTGTTCAACTCCCACTTATGAGTGAGAACATGCAGGGTTTGGTTTTCTGTTCCTGTGTTAGTTTGCTGAGAATGATGGTTGCCAGCTTCATCCTTGTCCCTGCAATGGACATGAACTCATCCTTTTTTATGGTTGCAAAGTATTCCATGGTGTATATGTGCCACATTTTCTTTATCCAGTCGATCATTGATGGACATTTGGGTTGGTTCCAAGTCTTTGCTATTATGAACAGTGCTACAATAAACATACATGTGCATGTGTCTTTATAGCAGAATGATTTATAAACCTTTGGATATATACGCAGTAATGGAATTGCTAGGTCAAATGGTATTTCCAGTTCTAGATCCTTGAGGAATCGCCACACAGTCTTCCACAATGGTTGAACTAATTTATACTTCCACCAACAGTGTAAAAGTGTTCATATTTCTCCACATCCTCTCCAGCATCTGTTGTTTCCTCACTTTTTAATGATCGCCTTTCTAATTTGATTTGCATTTCTCTAATGACCAGTGATGATGAACATTTTTTCATATATTTGTTGGCCACATGAATGTCTTCTTTTGAGAAGTGTCTGTTCATATACTTCACCCACTTTTTGATGGGGTTGTTTTTTTCTTGTAAATTTATTTGCGTTCCTTGTAGATTCTGTATATTAACCCTTTGTCAGACGGATAGATTGCAAAAACTTTCTCCCATTCTCTACGTTGCCTTTTCACTCTGATGATAGTTTCTTTTGCTGTGCAGAAGCTCTTTAGTTTAATTAGATCCTATTTGTCAATTTTGGCTTTTGTTGCCACTGCTTTTGGTGTTTTAGTCATGAAGTCTTTGCCCATGCCTAAGTCCTGAATAGTATTGCCCAGGTTTACTTCTAGGGTTTTTATGGTTTTAGATCTTAAGGTTTAAGTCTTTAATCCATCTTGAGTTAATTTTTGTATAAAGTGTAAGGAAGGGGTCCAGTTTCAGTTTTCTGCATATGGCTAGCCAGTTACCCAACACCATTTATTAAATAGGGAATCTTTTCGCCATTTCTTGTTTCTGTCAGGTTTTTCTTGCTTTCTCCTGTGGACATTTAGTGCTATAAATTTCCCTCTAAGCATTGTTTTAGCTGTGTCCCAGAGATTCTGGTACGTTGCGTCTTTGTTCTCATTGGTTTCAAATGACTTCTTTATTTCTGCCTATTGTCAAAGATCAGATGGTTGTAGATGTGTGATGTTATTTCTGAGGCCTCTGTTCTGTTCCATTGGTCTATATATCTATTTTGGTACAAGTACCACACTGTTTTGGTTACTGTAGCCTTGTAGTATAGTTTGAAGTCAGGTAGCATGATGCCTCCAGCTTTGTTCTTTTTGTTTAGGATTGTCTTGGCTATGCAGGCTCTTTTTTGGTTCCATATGGACTTTAAAGTTTTTCCTGATTCTATGAAGAAAGTCAATGATATCTTGATGGGGATAACAGTGAATATATAAATTATTCTGGGCAGTATGGCCATTTTCATCACATTGATTCTTCCTATCCATGAGCATTGAATGTTTTTCCATTTGTTTGTGTTTCCTCTAACCTCCTTGAGCAGTGATTTGTACTTTTGCTTGAAGAGGTCCTTCACATCTCTTGTAAGTTGTATTCCTAGGTATTTTATTCCTTAATAGCAATTGTGAATGGTAGTTCACTTATGACTTGGCTCTCTGTTTGTCTATCATTGGTGTATAAGAATGCTTGTGATTTTTGCACATTGATTTTGTACTCTGAGACTTTGCTGAAGCTGCTTATCAGCTTAAGGAGAGATTTTGGGCTGTGATGATGGGGTTTTCTAAATATGCAATCATGTCATCTGCAAACAGAGACAATTTGACTTCCTCTATTCCTAATTGAATACCCTTTATTTCTTTCTCTTGTCTGATTGCCCTGGCCAGAACTTCCAATACTATTTTGAAAAGGAGTGGTGAGAGAGGGCATCCTTGTCTTGCACCAGTTTTCAAAAGGAATGCTTCCACCTTTTGCCCATTCAGTACGGCACTGGTTGTGGGTTTGTCATAAATAGCTGTATTATTTTGAGATACATTCCATTAATACCTAGTTTTTTGAGAGTTTCTAGCATGAAAGGCTGTTGAATTTTTTTTTTGAAGGCCTTTTCTGCATCTGTTCAGATAATCATGTGGTGTTTGTCATTGGTTCTGTTTATGCGATGGATTACGTTCGTTGATTTGTGTATGTTGAACCAGCCTTGCATCCCAGGGATGAAGCCAACTTGATTCTGGTGGATAAGCTTTTTTATATGCTGCTGGATTCGATTTGCTGGTATTTTATTGAGGATTTTTGCATCAGTGTTCATCAAGGATATTTGCCTGAAATGTTCTTTTTTTGTTGTGTCTCTGCCAGGTTTGGATATCAGGATGATGGTGGCCTCATAAAATGAGTTAGGGAGGAGTCCCTCTTTTTATATTGATTGGAATAGTTTTACCAGCTCCTCTTTGTGCCTCTGGTAGAATTTGGTTGTCTGGTACTAAGCTGTTTTTGGTTGGTAGGATAGTAATTACCAGCAGGATATCAATCATTGGTCTATTCTGGGATTTAGCTTCTTCCTGGTTTAGTCTTGGGAGGCTGTATGTGTTCAGGAATTTATCCACTTCTTCCAGATTTTCTAGTTTATTTGTGTATAGGTGTTTATAGTATTCTCTGATGGTAGTTTGCATTTCTGGGAGATCAGTGGTGATATCCCCTTTATGATTTTTTATTGTGTCTTGTTGATTCTTCTCTCTTTTCTTCTTTATTAGTCTGGCTAGCTGTCTATCTACTTTGTTAATCTTTTCAAAAACCCAGATCTTGGATTCATTGATTTTTTGAAGGGTCTTTCTTGTCTCTATCTCCTTCGGTTCTGCTCTGATCTTAGTAATTTCTTGTCTCCTGACAGCTTTTGAATTTGTTTGCTCTTGTTTCTCTAGCTCTTTCCATTTTGATGGGAGAGTATTGATTTTAGATCTTTCTTGCTTTCTCCTGTGGACATTTAGTGCTATAAATTTCCCTCTAAGCATTGTTTTAGCTGTGTCCCAGAGATTCCGGTACGTTGCGTCTTTGTTCTCATTGGTTTCAAATGACTTCTTTATTTCTGCCTTAATTTTGTTATTTACCCAGTAATCACTCAGGAGCAGGTTGTTCAGTTTCCATGTAGTTGTGTGGTTTTGAATGAGTTTCCTAATCCTGAGTTCTAATTTGATTGTACTGTGGTCTCAGAGACTGTTTGTTACGATTGCCATTCTTTTGCACTGGCTGAGGAGTGTTTTACTTCCAATTATGTGGTCAGTTTTAGAATAAGTGCAATGTGGTGCTGAGAAGAATGTATATTCTGTTGATTTGGGGTGGAGAATTCTGTAGATATCTACTATGTGTGCTTGCTCCAGAGCTGAGTTCAAGTCCTGCATATCTTTGTTAATTTTCCATCTCATTGATCATCTAATATTGACAGTGAGGTGTTAAAATCTTCCACTAATATTGTGTGGGGGTCTAAGTCTCCTTTTATGTCTCTAAGAATTGGCTTTATGAATCTGGGTGCTCCTGTATTGGGTACATATATATTTAGGACAGTTCACTCTTGCTGCATTGACCCCTTTACCATTATTTTAATGCCCTTCTTTGTCTTTTTTTATCTTTGTTGGTTTAAAGTCAGTTTTATCAGAGACTAAGATTGCAACCCCTGCTTTTTTTTTCTTCTTTCCATCTGCTTGGTAAATATCCTCCCATCCCTTTATTTTGAGCCTATGTGTGTCTCTGCACGTGAGATGGGTCTCCTGAATATAGCACACCAATGGGTCTAGACTCTTTTTATTATTATTATTATTATTATTATTATACTTTAAATTCTAGGGTACATGTACACAATGTGTAGGTTTGTTACATATGTATATATGTGCCATGTTGGTGTGCTGCACCAATCAACTCATCATTTGCATTAGGTATATCTCCTAATGCTATCTCTCCCCCCTCCCCCTACCCCTAAATAGTGTGTGAGATGTTCCCCTTCCTGTGACCTAGTGTTCACATTGTTCAATTCCCACCTATGAGTGAGAACATGCAGTGTTTGGTTTTCTGTCCTTGTGATAGTTTGCTGAGAATGATGGTTTCCAGCTTCACCCGTGTCCCTACAAAGGACATGAACTCATCCTTTTTTTATGGCTGCATAGTATTCCATGGTGTATATGTGCCACATTTTCTTAATCCAGTCGATCATTGATGGACATTTGGGTTGGTTCCAAGTCTTGGCTATTGTGATTAATGCTGCAATAAACATATGTGTGCATGTGTCTTCATAGCAGCATGATTTATAATCCTTTAGGTATATACCCAGTAATGGAATTGCTGGGTCAAATGGTGTTTCTAGTTCTAGATCCTTGAGGAATCACCACACTGTCTTCCACAATGGTTGAACTAGTTTACCATCCCACTGACAGTGTAAAAGCATTCCTATTTCTCCACATCCTCTCCAGTACCTGTTGTTTCCTGACTTTTTTTTTTTTATACTTTAAGTTCTAGGGTACATGTGCACAACGTGCAGGTTTGTTACATATGTATACTTGTGCCATGTTGGTGTGCTGCACCCATCAACTTGTCAGCACCCATCAACTCGTCATTTACATCAGGTATAACTCCCAATGCAATCCCTCCCCCCTCCCCCTCCTCATAAGAGGCCCCAGTGTGTGATGTTCCCCTTCCAGAGTCCAAGTGATCTCATTGTTCAATTCCCACCTATGAGTGAGAACATGCACTGTTTGGTTTTCTGTTCTTGTGATAGTTTGCTGAGAATGATGGTTTCTAGCTGCATCCATGTCCCTACAAAGGACACAAACTCATCCTTTTTATGGCTGCATAATATTCCATGGTGTATATGTGCCACATTTTCTTAATCCAGTCTGTCACTGATGGACATTTGGGTTGATTCCAAGTCTTTGCTATTGTGAATAGTGCCGCAATAAACACACGTGTGCATGTGTCTTTATAGCAGCATGATTTATAATCCTTTGGGCATATACCCAGTAATGGGATGGCTGGGTCATATGGTACATCTAGTTCTAGATCCTTGAGGAATCGCCATACTGTTTTCCATAATGGTTGAACTAGTTTACAATCCCACCAACAGTGTAAAAGTGTTCCTATTTCTCCACATCCTCTCCAGCACCTGTTGTTTCTTGACTTTTTAATAATGACCATTCTAACTGGTGTGAGATGGTATCTCATTGTGGTTTTGATTTGCATTTCTCTGATGGCCAGTGATTATAAGCATTTTTTCATGTGTCTGTTGGCTGCATAAATGTCTCCTTTTGAGAAGTGTCTGTTCATATCCTTTGCCCACTTTTTGATGGGGTTGTTTGTTTTTTTCATGTAAATTTGTTTGAGTTCATTGTAGATTCCGGATATGAGCTCTTTGTCAGATGAGTAGATTGCAAAAATTTTCTCCCATTCTGTAGGTTGCCTGTTCACTCTGATGGTAGTTTCTTTTGCTGTGCAGAAGCTGTTTAGTTTAATTAGCTCCTATTTGTCAATTTTGGCTTTCATTGCATTGATTTTGATGTTTTAGACATGAAGTCCTTGCCCATGCCTAAGTCCTCAATGGTATTGCCTAGGTTTTCTTCTAGGGTTTTTATGGTTTTAGGTCTTATGTTTAAGTCTTTAGTACATCTTGAATTAATTTTTGTATAAGGTAAACGGAAAGGATCCGTTTCAGCTTTCTACATATGGCTAGCCAGTTTTCCCAGCACCATTTATTAAATAGGGAATCCTTTCCCCATTTCTTGTTTTTGTCAGGTTTATCAAAGATCAGATGGTTGTAGATGTGTGGTTATATTTCTGAGGGCTCTGTTCTGTTCCATTGGTCTATATCTCTGTTTTCGTGCCAGTACCATGCTGTTTTGGTTACTGTAGCCTTGTAGTATAGTTTGAAGTCAGGTCTTGACTCTTTTTCAATTTACCAGTCTGTGTCTTTTAATTGGGGCATTTAGTCCATTTACATTTAAGGTTAATATTGTTTTGTGTGAATTTGATCCTGTCATTACGATGCTAGCTGGTTATTTTGCCTGTTAGTTAATGCAGTTTCTTCATACTGTCGATGGTCTTTACAATTTGGTATGTTTTTGCAGTGGCTGATACCGGGTTTTTCCTTCCGTATTTAGAGCTTCCTTCAGGAGCTCTTGTAAGGCAGGCCTGGTGATGACATAATCTCTCAGCATTTGCTTGTCTGTATAGCATTTTATTTATCCTTCACTTATGAAGCTTAGTTTGCCTGGATATGAAATTCTGGGTTGAAAATTTCTTTTCTTTAAGAATGTTGGATATTGGCCCCCACTCTCTTCTGGCTTGTGGTTTCTGCAGAGAGATCCTCTCTTAGTCTGATGGGCTTCCCTTTGTGCGTAACCCAGCCTTTCTCTCTGGCTGCCTTTCATATTTTTTCCTTCATTTCAACCTTAGTGAATCTGACAATTATGTGTCTTAGGGTTGCTCTTCTCGAGGAGTATCTTTGTAGTGTTCTCTGCATTTCCTGAATTTGAATGTTGGCCTGTCTTGCTAGGTTGGAGAAGTTCTCTGGATAACATCAATCCTGAAGAGTGTTTTCCAACTTGGTTCCATTCTCCCCATCACTTTCAGGTACACCAATCAAACATAGGTTTGGTCTTTTCACATAGTCCCATATTTCTTGGAGGTTTTGTTCATTCTTTTTCATTCTTTTTTCTCTAATCTTGTCTTCATGCTTTATTTCATTAAGTTGATCTTCAATCTCTGAAATCCTTTTTTCCTCTTGATCGATTCAGCTATTGATACTTGTGTATGCTTCACAAAGTTCTCATGCTGTGTTTTTCAGCTCCATCAGGTCACTTCTCTAAACTGGTTATTCTAGTTAGCAATTCCTCTAACCTTTTATCAAAGTTCTTAGCTTCCTTGCATTGAGTTAGAACATGTTCCTTTAGCTTGGAGGAGTTTGGTATTACTCACCTTACGAAGACTATTCTGTCAATTTGTCAAATTTGTCAATTTGTCAAACTCATTCTCCATCCAATTTTGTTCCCTTGCTTTTGTTCCCCTGCTTTTGGAGGAGAAGAGGCATTCTGGTTTTTGGAATTGTCCGTTTTTTCGCTGGTTTTTCCTCATCTTCGTAGATTTATCTACCTTTGGTCTTTGATGTTGGTGACCTTTGGATGAGATTTCTGCATGGACATCATTTTTGTTAATGTCGATGCTATTTTTTTTCTGTTTGTTAGTTTTTCTTCTAACAGTCAGGCCCCTTGGCTGCAGGTCTGCCAGAGTTTGCTGGAGGTCCACTCCAGATATTGTTTGCCTGGGTATCACCAGTGGAGGCTATAGAACAGCAAAGATGGCTGCCTATTCCTTCCCCTGGAAGCTTTGTCCAAGGGGGGCTCCTGCCAGATGCCAGTCAGAGCTCTCCTGTATGAGGTTTTCATCAACCCCTGCTGGGAGGTGTTTCCCAGTCAGGAGGCAGTCTGTCTTTTAGCAGAGCTCGAGCACTGTGCTCGAGATCCACTGCTCTCTTCAGAGCCAGCAGACAGGAACATTTAAGACTGCTGAAGCTGCACCCACAGCTGCCCCTTCCCCCAGGTGCTCTGTCTTAGGGAGATGGGAGTTTTATCTATAAGCCCCTGACAGGGGCTGCTGCCTTTCTTTCAGAAATGTCCTGCCCAGAGAGGAGGAATCTAGAGAGGCAGTCTGGCTACAGTGACTTTGCCAAGCTGCAGTGGGTTGGGCCCAGTTTGAACTTCCCTGTGGCTTTGTTTACACTGTGAAGGGAAAACCGCCTACTCGAGCCTCAGTAATGGCAGATGCCCCTCCCACCACCAAGCTCGAGTGTCCCAGGTAGACTTCACACTGTTGTGCTGGCAGCAAGAATTTCAAGCCAATGGATCTTAGCTTGCTGGGCTTCATAGGGGTGGGATCCACTGAGCTAGACCACTTGACTCTCTGGCTTCAGCCCCCTTTCCAGGGGAGTGAACGCTTCTGTCTTGCTGGCCTTCCAGGTGCCACTGGGGTACGAAAAAACTCCTGCCGCTAGCTTGGTGTCTGTCCGAATAGCCACCCAGTTTTGTGCTTGAAACCCAAGGCACTAGTGATATAGGCACCCAAGGGAATCTCGGGGTCTTCACGTTGCAAAGACTGTGGGAAAAGCGTAGTACCTGGGCCAGAACGCACCATCCCTCACGGCACAATCCCTCACAGCTTCCCTTGTCTAGGACAGGGAGTTCTCCAATCCTTTGCACTTCGCAGGTGAGGTGATGCCCTACCCTGCTTTGGCTCACCCTCTGTGGGCTGCACCCGCAGTCTACCCAGTCCCAGTGAGACAAGCCAGGTACCTCAGTTGGAGATAGAGAAATCACCCACCTTCTACGTTGATCTTGCTGGAAGCTGCAGACCGGAGCTGTTCCTATTTGGCCACCTTGCTTGTCACCCTCTGTTATACTTATTTTACGTCTCCAAAGTACCTATCACAAAGCTAGATGCAGAATATACTCATTGTAAACTTGTTTACATTGAAAAGGATACTAATTAAAAACTATTAATAAATATTTTAATTGCCCCCCAAAACTACACATTTTAAGCATCTACTTGTCTCTTACATTGTGTAGCATAAACAGCGATGTAAGACAATACAACATAAGAGTTTCTAAAGTCCCATTTACATAAAAATTACCTACTAAACACAATAGTTTTATCATTTATTAAAATGGTTTCTCTGAAGGTTCCTATTAAATGATGCTGTTAATGTAATCTGATTTATTTAACTTTTTAAAAACATATTTCTCTAATCCACACCTGTATTATATGCTTAGTTTTTATAATTATTATTATTATTAGCTTAAACTAGCTATACTTTCTTCCTATTCCTTGTCTGAGGAAATCAAAATTAGCATAGTTCGTTTTCTGTCAACTGGAGCATTTTAAAAGTCAGTTTCTAAAATTTTTACTTCTTATATGTAGCCTTATTTCACTAACCCAAAATAAGGACTTTCCTTCTTTCTTCCCCTTTCCATCTATCCCTAGACTACATTCCAGTATTTCCTTAGCACGTACATTAGTAATACAGTGTCAATTTTGGTCAGTCATCCTTTTAATAGGTGCAGTGAAAACTCAGTCTTTATTTTATTTCTAACAGCCTGTAATTTGTTTTAAAAGCACAGCTATATTCCCTACCCTGAGGATCTATTAATAAGATAAAAGATTGTATATCTCAGTTAGTATGCATATATTAGCTGTCATCTTATTATAATTATTCTTATGCAACAATAGCTTCCTTATTAAAAATAATTTTAGTAAGTTGTATCTTGGGTCTTCCTGTGTGATTTATGTGGTAGATTTTATGATAGCATCTTTACCAAATCTCAGTTAGCAACAACTCTGGAATGTGATACAGCATAATAAAACATTGACTTGAGATATTAATTAGGTGATAAAAATGCTACATAAGATTCATTTGTAATATGTAAACTGCTAGTTCCAGCTTCATGCCCTGTAATTATAGGGAAATATAAAACTCATACCTACCCCCTGAAGGGAAAATAATGCAGAAGAACAAAGAAATTTGCCTTTAATTATTCCAGCAGCCAAAATATGATGACATAAGGTAGTGATCTTCTAAGTACAAATTAACACAAAACCATTGCTCCTCCCAGGGAATAGATCCAGATGTCTGTCAGGGACCAGCAATCCTGGGCAAGCACGAAAGATGCCAATGACTCTTGTCTACATCAGATCTGGATCAGACACAAAATTGCTATAAATTTCCCATCTGTAACTGTCCTTTCCCTTGTCAGTTCTTGTCCAGTACTCCTTTGCTGTCACATTTTTAAAAATATAAATGTATGGGGCACAAGTGTAATTTTGTTACATGGATCAATAGCATAATGGTGAAGTCCAGGCTTTCAGTGTATCTATCTCCAGAATAATGTGCATAGTACCCATTAAGTGTTTCTCGTTATCCAGTCTCTCCCACCTCCACCACCCTTCTAAGTCTCCAATGTCTATCATTCCACACTCTATGTCCATATGTACACATTATTTTAGCTCCCACTTAGAAGTGAGAAACTGTAGTATTCGTCTTTCTGTGTCTGAGTTGTTTCACTTAAGATAATGATCTCCTGTTTCATCCATGTGGCTACAAAAGAAATGATTTCACTCTCTTTTATGGCTATATAGTAATTGATTGGGTATATTTACCGTATTTTCTTTATCCAATGATGACTTGATGGACACTTAGGTTGACACCTTATCTTTGCTATCTGCAGTAAATGTTAAAGTGCAGGTATCCTTTTTACATAGTTTTCTTACATAATAATTTATTTTTCTTGGGTAGATACCAGGCAGTGGGATTGCTGGATCAAATGGTAGTTCTATTTTTAGTTCTTTGAGAAATCTCCATACTGTTTTCCATAAACGTTGTACTAATTTATATTCCTACCAACAGAGTATAAGCACTTCCTTTTCTCTGCATCCTCATCAACATCTGTTACTTTTTGTTTTTTTAATAGCCATTCTAACTAGTATAACATCATAACTCATTGTTGTTTTAATTTGCATTTCTCTGACGATTAGTGATGATGAGCATTTTCTCCTGTGCTTGTTCACCATCTATATGTCTTCTTTTGAAAAATATCTATTCCTGTCCTCTGCCCACTTTTTTTTTTTAAAAGCAAGTCTCTCTGTGTCGCCAGGCCAGGTCTTGGCTCACTGCAACCTTCTCCTCCATCCACCTCCCAGGTTCAAGCAATTCTCCTGCCTCAGCCTCCAGAGCAGCTGGGGCAACATGCGTGTGCCACCACACCCAGCTAATTTTTGTGTTTTTAGTAGAGACGGGTTTTCACCATGTTGACCAGGATGATCTTGATCTCTTGACCTCGTGATCTGCCGGTCTTGGCCTCCCGAAGTTCTTGGCTTACAGGTGTGAGCCACCTCACCTAGCCCTTTGCCCACTTTTTTAAAGGATTTTTGTATCTTTAGACATTGATGTGACCTCTTGTCTTAAATACTGATATGAGCAGCAGCTTCTTTTTAAGAGAGAGACTCTAAATAGAATGTTAACTTGCCCAAAGTAGTGGAAGTATGCAACTTTTGTATTCAATTATCCCATTTTTTTCCTAAAATAGGTGAAGCAATCTTGGGAAGAATATTTACTTTTTCTTGCTATATCATCAGCCTTTCACTGACCGCTCACCAGGACAAATGTACACCCCCACTGAAAGTCTTTACTCCCTCCTTAAGCAAATTTGTAGTTGAATTACAATCTTTCCTTTATTTTGCTAGCCTGGGAAATCTCCTATTTCATCACTGTCTGTGCCATAGAAATAATGCATATAGTGAACATGAATAATACTTAAAAATAAGAACTAGACTATAAGTTATATTTTTCCATGTTTAGATTTATCTTAAAATGAGTCCAGTGCAATATAGAGTATTTGATAACTAATTCACTAAAAAAGTCAAGATTTTCTCTAGACAATTAGACTGAATCTGTTATTTACTCCTTGCTAAAGTAGGTGAATATTCAAGTTCACTAAACTAAGTTCTAACATTATTCTTCATTAAAAACCCTCCACTTAAAGGAAAAACTGTACTTCTAGAGAGCTGAGGCTCTGTGCTTTAATTTTGCTATCTGTGAATGGACACTGGAACCCCAGATTATTTTTCACAGGTGCTGATTATAGATTAGGAAGTAGTGAAGATAAGCAGCCAGAGACACTCATATGCCTGCAGGAACTGCTCCCCACTAAAAAAAAAAATCTTTCTGTCTCAGAACCAAATTCTTTAAGATCTGTTCTCTCAAGGTCAGTCTAATTCAAAGAATAACTAGGATTTTTTCCACTGCCTTATTGAAGTAAATGACTTGCACATTTTTAAGGAGACGAAAACTTTTTTAAATTATAAACAAACTTGAAAGATAAGAGACTGATGAAAACCAAATGCAAAATACATGTGTCAAGAAAGGCTTAATATCTATATTATATAAAGAGTTCCTAGATATCATTAAGCAAAAGATAAACACTCCTGTATTAACATAGGTGATATGGGCTGGGTGCAGTGGTTCACGCCTGTAATCCCAGCACTTTGAGAAGCTGAGGCAGGAGGATTCTGATCAGCCTGAAAAACACAAGACCAGCCTGAAAAACACAATAAGACCCTGTCTCAAAAAACAAAGTAGATAATATGTATGAATAGGCAACTGATCCTAAAATACAAATGATGAAGATATTAAAAAGAAATTTGACCACAATAATAATCAGGGGATTTCTAATTGAAATGATATACTTTTCTCACTTGTCAAAGTAGAAAATATTTGTCCAATATTTTTTTCGAAGATAATTTCCAGTGTTGAACAGGGTTTAGGAAGTAAGGCATTCTTATATATTACTGGTAGCAATGCACCTTGCTCTTTTGGGAAAGCAATGCACATTTATATGTAATATATATTCAGAGGAAGGCAGAGAAAGATGGTGGAATACAAGGCTCCACCGATCTGACCCCAACCCCTGCAAGGACATCAATTTAACAACTATCTACACAGAAAAAAAGTCATCTTCATTAGGAATTAAAAATCAGGTGAGCAGTCATAGTACCTGGTTTTACCTTCATATTACTGAAAGAGGCACTAAAGAGATAGAAAAAACAGTCTTGAATTCCCAACACCACCAGCACCATCCATAGCAATGGCCTGGTGTAGAGAGCATCTCTGGGCACTGGGGGAGGAAACACACAGCAATTGCGAAGCATTGAACTCAGTGTTGTCCTGGTAGAGCAGAAAGAAAAACCAGCTCAAACTCAGTTGACACCCATTTATGGAGGGAACATTTAAGCCAGCCCTAGCCAGAGGGGAATCATCGCAGCAGTCTGAACTTGAGTTCTCACAACACAGAGGGATACAGGGCTCTGTGTCCCTAAGTAAACTTGAAAGGCAGCCTAGGCTAAAAGAACTGCAACTCTTAGGTGAATCCTAGTGCTGAACTGGACCCAGAGTCAGGGAACTGGGGAAGCACGTGACATAGTGAGACACCAGCAGGGGCAGTTAAGAAAGTGTTGGCATCACCCCTCCCTCAGCCCCAGTCTGCACAGCTCATGACTCCAAAGGAGACTCTTTCCTTGTGCTTGAGGAGAGGAGAGGGAGGAGAGGGGAGGAATTTGTCTTGCATCTTGGATACCCGCTCAGCCATAGCAGGATAGGGCATGGATCAGAGTTGGGAGGCTCCCATTTGAGGCCCTAGTTTTTGGACGACATTTCTAGACACATCCTGGGACAGAGGGGAACTCACTGCCTTGAAGGAAAGGACCCAGTCCTGGCAGCATTCATTACCTGCTAACCGAAGAGATCTCGGGGTCTGAATAATCAGCAGTGATACCCACATACTACATTGAAAGCCTTGGGTGAGCCTCTGAGACTTTCTGGCTTCAGATGAGACTCGACATATAACTGGCTGTGGTGGATGTGGGGAAAAACTCCTTTTGCTTGAGAAAAGCAGAGGGAAAATTAAAGGAGACTTTGCCTTGCACCTTAGGTACCAGCACAGCCACAATGGGGTAGAGCAACAAGAGGGCTCTTGGTGTCCCCAATTCCAGGACTTGACACTTGTACAGCATTTCTGAACCTTTCCTAGGCCAGAGTGGAGTCCTCTGTCTTGAAGGATAAGTCCCAGGCCAGGCAGCATTCACAAGCTGACTTAAGAGACTTTGAGTCTTAAAGAAACATTGGCGGTAGACTGGCAGTACTCCTTATGACCTGTGTTGACGGTGGCTATGGAGTGAGGCTCCTCTGCCTTTGGAAAGGGGAAGGAAGAGAGGGAAGAGCAGTGTCTTGTGGTTTGAGTGCCAGCTCAGCTCCAATACAGTGGAACACTAGCTAGACCTCTAAGGTTTTTGACTCTAGTCCCTGACTCCTGGATAGCACCTCTGGACCCACCCAGTGCCTAGGAGTCCTGGCTGCACTGAAGTGAGAGACACAAGACTGGCTGGTTTTGCTATCTGATGATTGTAGAGCCCCAGGGCCTGGAGCAAACATAGGCTATAGCCAGGGAGTTGTGACAGCAGGCCCTGGGTGAGACCCAGTGCTGTGCTGGCTTTAGGTCTGAGCCAACATATCCATAGTAGTGGTGGCCACAGGGAGGTTTGTGTCACTCCACCTCAAGCTTTAGGTAGCTCAGAGCAGAGAGAGAGAGACTCTGTATATTTGAGAGAAAGTAAGGAAAGAGAACAAGAGTCTCTGCCTGATAATCCAGAGAATTCTCCCAGATAGTGTCCAAGACCATAAGTCCGTCAAGGCATACCTCTGCAAGTCTGCAAGAATCACAGTATTACTGGGCTTGGGGTGCCTCCTACAGAAAATACAGCTTAGATCACAACACCCAAGTCTTTTCAAATATCTGGAAGGAAAGCCTTCTGTATTAGCAGGTTCCCTCATTGCTATAAAGAATTACCTGAGACTGGGTAATTCACAAAGAAAAGAGGTTTAATTGACTCATAGTTCCACTGGTTATACAGGAAACATGGCTGGGAAGACCTCAGGTAACTTTCAATCATGGTGGAAGGCAAAGGGGAATCAGACACATCTTAGATGGCCAGAGAAAGAGGAAAAGAGAGGGAGGGAATGTGCTTAACACGTTTAAACAACCAGATCTCATGAGAACTCACTCACTATCACAAGAACAGCAAGGGAGAAATCTGTCCCCATGATTCAGTCACCTCCTACCAGGCCCCTCCTCCAATATTGGGGATTACAATTTGACATGCGATTCACCTTCCCAAGAAAGATAGGTACAAACAAGCCCAGACTATAAAGACTGCAATACTTTAGTCTTCAATCTTCAGACACCAAAGATTTCAATACAATCCAGGAAAGCATGACCCCACCAAATGAACTAGATAAGCCACCAGGGACCAATCCTGGAGAAATAGAGATATGCAATCTCTCAGACAGAAAATTCACAATAGCTGTGTTGAGGAAACTCAAAGAAATTCAAGATAACAGAGAAGAAATTCCAAATTCAATCACATAAATTTAACAAAAAGATTAAAATAATTAAGAAGAATCAAGCAGAAATTCTGGAGATGAAAAATGCAATTGGCATGCGGAAGAATGCATCAGAGTCCTTTAATAGCAGAATTCATCAAGCAGAAAAAGCACAAAGAAGAAAAATAAAAAACAATGAAGCATGCCTACAGGATCTAGAAAACAGCCTCAAAAAGACATCTAAAAGTTATTGGCCTTAAAGAGGAGGTAGAGAAAGAGACATGGTTAGAAAGTTTATTTAAAAGGATGATAACAGAGAACTTCCCAACCCTACAGAAAAATATCAATATCCAAGCACAAGAAGGTTAGAACACCAAGCAGATTTAACCCAAAGCAAATTATCTCAAGGCATTTAACAATCAAACTCCCAAAGGTCAAAGATAAAGAAAATATCCTAAAAGTAGTCATAGAAAAGAAATAAATAACATATGATGGCACTCCAATACCTCTGGCAGCAGACTTTTCAGTAGAAACCTTATAAGCCAGGAAAGAGTGGCATGACATAAAGTGCTGAAGAAAAAAAAAAAACTGTTACCTTAGTATAGTATATCCAGTGAAAATATATTTCAAACGTAAAGGAGAAGTAGACTTTCCCAGAAAAATAAAAGCTGAGGAATTTCATCAATAAATCCCACAAGAAATGCTGAAAGGAGTACTTCAATCAGAAAGAAAAGGATGTTCATGAGCAATAAATAATCACCTGAAGTTATAAAACGTACTGGTAATAGTAAGTACACAGAAAAACACAAAATATTATAACACAGTAACCGTAATGTGTAAATTACTCTTATCTTAAATAGAAAGGCTCAGTGATGAACCAATCAAAAGTGATAACTGCAACAACTTCTCAAGACATAGGCAATACAATAAGATGTAAATAGAAACAATAAAAAGTATAAAAGCCAGAGGAAACGAAGTTAAGGTGCAGAGTTTTTATTAGTTTTCTTTTTGCTTGTTTGTTTATGAAAATAGTGTTAAGTTGTTCTCAGGTTAAAATAACAGATTATAAGATAGTCTTTGCAAGGCTTATGGTAACTTCAAGCCAAAAAACATACCATGGATACACAAAAAATAAAAAGCATGAAACTAAACCATATCACCAGAGAAAATCACCTTCACTAGAGGGAGACAGAAAGGAAAGAAAGAAGGAAGAGAAGGCCACAAAACAGAAAACAAATAACAAAATAGCAAGAGTAAGAAGAGTAAGTCCTTTCTTGTCAATAATAACATTGAATGTAAGTGAACTAAATCCTCCAATTAAAAGACAGAGTGGCTGAGTGGGTGAAAAAACAAGACTCACTGATCTTTTGCCTATACGAAACACACTTCACCTATATGTTTATATATATTCACCTATACGAATATATGTTTATATATTGTAAAGGCATATAACATACACATTTGTATGATAGGCCCATTAATTTTTATATTACATATTTATAATAAACACAATTCTTCAACTAATCAATAAAACCAGATGTATTCCCAGCATTACAGGTCCTCCCTTTACAGGCAAAATAAATGAGATTTTCTTCCAATTACATGTTTTCTTAGCAAAATAACTATTTTGAAGATGTCAACTTTACAATTTCCAAAAAAAGTCTCCAAAATGCAAGTTGTTTTCTGACATCAGTACATGCATCATATATGAAAATCCAAAAATGAAGTCACTCAGACATCTGTACATTCACCCAACATACATTTTCCTTCCAGTTATATGTTGAAGGAAAATGGAGCTGCTTCCAATTCCTTCATTACTCACTTCAAATTATTGAAGTAAATGTCACCAATTCTAGAGCATTTGACATCATTTAACAGAAACTACAGCCGGGTGCAGTGGCTCATGCCTGTAATCCCAGCGCTGTGGGAGGCCGAGATGGGTGGATCACTTGAGGTCAGGAGTTCAAGACCAGCTTGGCAACTTGGTGAAACCCCATCTCTACTAAAGATACAAAAATTAGTTGAGCCTGGTGGTGCACACCTGTAGTCCCAGCTACTCAGGAGGCTGAGACAGGAGAATCGCCTGAACCCAGGAGGAGGAGATTGCAGTGAGCCAAGACATGCCACTGCACTCCAGCCTGTGTGACAGAGTGAGACTCTGTCAAAAAAAAAAAAAAGAAAAGAAAGAAAGAAAGAAAGAAACTAATTCTTTCTCACTCTGCTCCAAGCTACAAATAAGCTCCACGATTTCCAGAGCAAATGGATTCACCTGAATCACTGATTACATGTCTTCTTTTACTTGGCATTGTCGAAAGCAGTTATGTACGAGGCATCAAGAAAGCTAGAAATTAAAGGAAAGCTATGTCTTGGTACAATTCTAGACTTCAATTTGAGTCTTTTTCAAATATCATTTTGTATCTGTTTTTGATTGACCAATATAATGGGCTCATTGGTTCTGAGGGCTTTATGCTTCCATTACATGTCTTTCCATAAAAGAAATATTTAAGCTATTATGTCTCATCATATTAGTGGTAAAAGTAAAACGAATGAATGCATCGGCTAAATTATACTTTCTTTCCTTTAATATCTTAAACTTCACCTTAAGCCTAATACCAATAGAGATAGGTCTCCATAATGTAATACCCAAATTACATTTTAAATAATATCAGTGGAAAGTAATCATAGACATAACTTATCAAAGTTGGTGACTTTTAGTACAAAAGAATTTAATAACATTTGTTTAAACTATAACTTAAATAGCATAACGTTAAAAATAATTCTAAGGAAGAAAATATTCAAAATTCCAGAATGGGAGCATTGTTTCACCCAGCTCATTGTGAATCTCAACATATCCTGGAAAGAACAGGAATTCACAAAAGTGTATAAACTGAAACCCAAACTCCTCATCACTTTATAACGACCCAAAGCAGCAAACACTTACTGAACAGTTGTTGAATGCCTTTGCCATCCCCGTGGTTACAAAATTGAGTAAAATACCACTTTTATCCTTGAAAAATTTATAGTCCAGTAGGAGATACATGTACTTAAAGTGATCATTTTGATATAATATTATAATCAGTAAAATAAAGGTAAGTAAAAATTAGGCTATAGAAGCCTAGAAGAGGAGCATTGAGCCTTCAAGGAAAAATTCCCAGAGAAGATGATGCCCCAACCAAGACTTAGAAATGAAAATAACGAAGAAAGAAAATATGAGGAGGGCATTCTAGCTAGAGCAAACTTCAAGAACATAAGCATCCAAGTATGAAACAGCAGAATATATACAAGAAATAATTAACATCTCAAAGAAAAAGAGTAGGGAGAATGTTACAAATGAAACATTTTTGGAATCTAAAATATTTAAAACCTAACAATTAATTGGATATGAGTACTGAGAGAGAGGAATTAGTCTAAGGTGACTTACAGGTTTCTGTCTTAACTAAGGCTGATAGCTTACCTACCTCTTTATCTTCCGTTCCTGCCCCAACTCCCGCCACAGAAAACCTAATGTGTAGATTTGCAGACAGAGTACGCCCACTCTGGAAAACCAGACCCACTATTTTTCGTCTATCCAAATGATATCCATTTTTCAGGGCCCAGCTTAAGTGCTGACTTCCTCATTGAGGACTTTTCTATCTATCACCACCTCCAAGACTTCTTTGTTCTCTCCTTACTCTGACCAAGCAAATTATCTGATGTCTAAAATCACACATTTGGGGATTCATCATAAATTCCTCTTTCATTATATTAGGCCACTTTTTGCTTTTCAGAATAAAAGTAGCCTAATTATCAGGGTTAGTTGGATTTTTAAAATAATCTTTTATGAATTAAATTCTTCAGATGTGAAGTGTATAAATGAATTAAAAAATTACTTAAAATACCATCACCAGAGACAAACATCGTTCAGAGTTTGCTATGTATACTTCTAGACATATCCTAATGAGTATATGATTTTACATAAGCAGACTGAAAACTCTAATACTCTTCACAAATGGCTTTTTTCTCTCCATGACATGTTAATTGCTTTAGATACATACCACTTATTTAAAAGCTGCAAAGTATTCCATTTTATGGATGTGCCCTGTTTCTTCTTTGCTATTCTTTCTCTAATGTCTAAAGCTTAGATTCTTGACATTTAATATTACTTATTTAGTAATATATGTATTTAAGGCTGTAAATTTCTCTTTAAGCACTGCTTTAGCTGCATCACAAATTTTGGTATGTTGTGCTTCCATATTACTTATTCCAAAATATTTTATAAAATTCATTTGGATTTCTTCTTTGACTAATAGTTTACTTACAAGTATATTGATTAAATTCCAGACACAGGAATTTTATAAATTATCTTTTTGCTATTTATATCTAGTTAATTCTACTAAGGTTCAAAAACATGCTGTTTATGATTTTAAATTTTTGAAATTTCTTAAAACTTGCCTTATGGCCAGTATGCTAAATTTTGATAAATTGTCTATATATACTATAAAGAATGTGTATTTTTTTAGCTAGTAGATAAAATGTTCAATAAATGTTAATTAGGTCAATTAGATTTGTAACCTATGTCACTGAAATCTTCTATACCTTTATGGATATTTATCTATTTGTTCTATCAGTTATCAAGGCAGTTGTTTAAAATTTCCTACTATGACATTGGATTTATCTATTTGGCTTTTAAATTCTGTCAAATTTTGTGTCTTTTATATTCTTTTCTCTGTTCTATATTTTGAGGTTGTTCTTAGGTGCACACAAGTTTAGAATAGCTACACTGTTCTGTCAAGTTGAAGCTTTTATTACTATTAAATGTATCTTATGTCTAGTAGTTCTTTTTTCATTGCTGTCTAATTTGCCTGATAACAATATAGACATAGTATCTTTCTTTTACTTAGTATTTATTGCATAATATATGTTTTTTCATCTTATTATTTTCAATCTTTGCTACATCCTCATATTTGTTTCTTTTAAACAAGTAGATAATTAGATTTGGAATTTACCTAGTATGTTAAGCTTTGCCTTTTATTATTTAGTCCACTTACACTTCATGTTAATATATTTCATTTACACATAATGTAACTTACACGTATTAGTATATTTGACTTTAAACCTACTATGCTGTTGTTTTTTCTGTTTCTCCTTCTTTACTTTCTTGCCTGATTTAGGGTTGATTATACATATTTATAATTCTATCATTCTCTTTGATTAGCTTGGTGCTTATGGATTGTCTTAATGATATTTTAGTGGTCACCTTAGAAATTAAAGCTTGAATCCTTGACTCATCAAAGTCTAATATAAATTAATACTTTTGCCACTTCCCAGACTGTAAAACTTTAGAACGTTTCAACTCCATTTACCCTTCTGCATTTTGTGTTACTGTTATCTTTTAACTTTGAGACTTCACGATCCATTATTGTCATTGCTATTTGATGTCAAAATTTATACTTATGCCCATATTTACACTTTTCTTGCTCTTTACTTTCTTTGCTTCTCTGATGTTCTATCTAGGATAATTTATTTTCTTTCTGAAGAGCATTTTCCCTTAGCATATATTTGGTTTTCTCCAGCATAGGTTTATCTAAAAATATATTTATTTTTCCATGATTATGGAATTCTATTTGGAAGTTGTATTCTTTCAGGAGTTTGAAGATTACATTTCATTATCTTCTGGGTCCCACTGTTTCTGTTGAGAAGTCAGTTTTCCTTGTTGCTTCCTTGATGGTAATATGCTTTTAAACTTTTAATAACAAAGTTAAAATATTGTCTTTATATTATTTTCTTTGGCTTTTAGTAGATCTGTTATAAAACATCTTGCTTATCCTTCGTCAGTTTTGAAAAACTTTCAGCATTATATCTTCAAATATTGCTTCTATGCCATTCTCTTTCTCATTACACCTATATTAAACCATTTGATTATATCCTATAGGTTTGTAGAATTAGATAGATAGATAGACGATAGATAGATAGACAGACAGATATAAGAAATATATCCAATATATCTTATGTATTTTACTATTGTTATATTTATAGTATTCATCTTTGTTAATTTTATCCTGAATGCACACACAAGGTGTTATCCTTCCTGAAAGAGAATTTACATTTTCTTCTGGATATTTGCACAATAAAGGCATGAGCAATTTGAGGTTATTTTAATCCAATGGGCAATTAAGCTTATTGAAGCTGGGCTTTAATCATCCTGAGGAATGTCTATTGAAATTTTCTCTTACTCCTAAGGTGTCGCCCTTCTAATTCTCAACCAAAGACCAAGAGTGTTCACCAGAACCCAGCCTTCCCTCTCAAGTACTGAGCTCCAATTTTTGCCCCTTCAAATACAAAAGAATAAAATTAGACCTTATTTTAAACGATCAGCTCAAAATGGATTAAAGACTTAAGCATAAGACCTGAAACTATAAAACTCCTAGGAAAAGACATTGATTGGTCTAGGCAACAATTTATTGGATATAATATGACACGCACAGTCAACAGAAGAAGTGGAAATAGACAAATGGGGCTACATCAAACATTAAAAAATCTACAAAGCACAGGAAACAATGAACAGAGTGAAAATACACCTATAAGATGAAAGAATATAACTGTACAAATCATATATTTAAAGGAGAAGTTAGTATCCAGAATATATAAAGAACTCCTATAACTAAACAACAACAAAAAAATTCAATTTTAAAATCGGCAAAGGACTTGAAGGCAAGAGAAAGAATAAATTGCATCCAAATTGGAAAATAAAAAGTCAAACTATTGGTGTTAGACAATGATAGAAAACCCTAAAGATGCCTCCAAAAGACTCCTAGATTTAATAAACAAATTCAGTAAAGTGTCAGGTTATAAAATCAATGTATACAAATCGTTAGAACTACTGTACACCAGCAACAACCAAACTGATAATCAAATCAAGAACTCAACTCCTTTAACAACAGCTGAAAAAAAATAATAAAATAAAATACACAGGAACATACTTAGCCAAGGAAGTGAAAGATCTCTACAAGGACAACTACAAAACACTGCTACAAGGAAACATAGATAACACAAACAAATGGAAACATATCCAATGCTCATGGATTGGAAGAACTGATATTGTGAAAATGACCATACTGCCCAAAGCTATCTACAGATTCAGTGCAATTCTTATCAAAATGTCAATATCATTTTTCATAGAATTAGAAAAAAATCCTAAAATTCATATGTAACCAAAAAAGAGCCCAAATAGTCAAAGCAATTCTAAATAAGAAGAACAAATCTGGAGGCATCACATTACCAGACTTCAAATTATACTAAAGGCTATAGTTACCAAAACAGAATGATACTGGTATAAAAGTAGGCACATACACCAGTGGAATAGAGTTGAGAACCCAGAATTAGAGCAAAATACTTAACAATTAACTAGTCTTTGACAAAGCATACAAAAATATAAATTGAGGAAAAGAAACCCTATTTAATAAATGGTGCTGGGAAAACTGGCTTATATGCTGCTGGTAGGAATGTAAATTAGTACAACCACTAAGGAAAACAGTATGGGTATTCCTTAAAGAACTAACAGTAGATCTACCATTCAATCCAGCAATCCCACTACTGGGTATCAACCTAAAGGAAAATAAGTCATTATATGAAAAAGACACATGAATATGTGTGTTTATTGAAGCACAATTCACAATTGCAAAGATATGCAACAAATCTAAGTGCCCATTAACCAACGAGTGGATAAAGAAAATGTGGTATATATACACCATGGAATAATACTTGGCCATAAAAAGAAACAAGATAATGTTTTTTGCAACAACTGGGATGGACCTGAAGGCCATTAATCTAAATGAAGTAACTCAGAAATGGAAAATCAAATAGCATATGTTCTCACTTATAAGTAGGAGCTAAGCTCTGAGTACATAAAGGCATACAGAGTGATATAATGGACTTTGGAGACTCAGAAGGGGAAGGGTAGAAGGGAGGTAAGGAATAAAAAGCTACATATTGGGTACAAGGTACACCACTCAGGTGAGAGGTGCACCAAAATCTCAAAGTTCACCATTGTATAATTCATCCAAAACCACTAATGAACCAAAAACCACTAATACCCCAAAGCTACTGAAATTTTAAAATCTATTTAATTATAATTATAAGATATTAAAATAAAGATAAGATAAAATAAATAAGATAATATGAAATAAGATAAGATAATAAGATAAGATAAAATGAATGTTTTTGCTTTTAACTTTTAGACTAGAGCTAAAAGTGATTTATACATGACCATTTCAGTGCTACAGTATTCTGTGGATGTCTATATATATTTACCTTTGCCACGGATTTGTGTGTGTATGTGTTGCTGTTTCATTTCAAATTGCCCTTTCATTCAACTTGAAGCATTTATTGAAGCAGCATTTGCATTTCATGTAAGATAGGTCTAGTGGTGATGCTTATTTATTTAAATACATTTTTTTCGTTTTTTTCTTTCTCTTCTTTCTGGTAACCCCAGCACATTCTGAAGGACAGATTTCCCATGCATAGTATTCTTGGCCGGCAGGGTTTTTTTTCTTTCAAGACTTTGAATGTACCATTCTACTCACTTCTGGCCTTCAAAATTTTCTGCTGAGAGATAATGAATAGCATTACGAAGTCTCCCTTGTATGTGACAAGTTATTTTACCCTTTTTGCTCCCAAAAGTCTTTGTCATTATCTTTTGATAACTTAATAATAATGTGTCTCCATTGCTGTTCTTTGTACCTTTGTATTGGTGGCTGCAAATTTGAAGAAACGGAGCCACCTCTACCAATTATGGACTGGTTTCACAGGGCAAGATCTTCACCAATCAGCCTAGCTAGAGACTCTGGAAGCAGCTTAAACCTTTTCTATAACTGTGTCTTCTTTTCACTTGTGCACATAAATTCTTAAATAAAAGAATTTACCAATTTCTTTTTTTTAAGAGCCCATCGTATCTTGCTTCCTCTGGTATCTGACTTCAATATCAGGGTCAGGACTTACAGGCACACTTCACTCATCTCCCTCTTTCCCTGTGGAGAAGCCATTGAGTTCTATGCTTTCTCCCTATCTTGCAAAGCCATTCTTGGCATAGTAAGCTACCAGCCCCTTTTCCTTTGTTTTTAGCTCCCCCTACCAAACTAAGCTACTTCTGTCAACACTCTGGGTAAAGTGAGACAGAAACCAGTCCCTCAGGCCGTATATTGAAAGTCCAAGATGCTGAAAACACACTCGATCCTCTTCCTCCCTTTTGAGGGAGAAGTCACGGGGCTGTGTGCCTTCTCTCAATCTTACAGAACCATGTCAGCAGCAATAAGCTATCAACCCCTTTCCTTTGTTCTTAGTTTACTGCAAGTATCTGAAATATGCCAGTTTTGTCCATGCTTCTTGTGAGGCAAGACAAAAAACAGCCCTACGGAAACACACTGAAAAGTCTGGGACATGGATGCACACGCTGCTCTCTCTTTCCCCCAAGGGAGAAATCATGGGCTGAGGCAATCTTTCTTAGTGGTGAGTGTGTTGGGTTGAGCAGGAGCTGACACAGGTAAAGAAATATTGCTCTTCATACCTGTTTCATTGTAGCTGTTCTTGGTCTTTTGCTCACCTAGGGTGTTTAACTTTGGAATTGAATTCTAGACTTCTCATAAAGGTATCATGGTGCATAAATCACTGTTAAATCCAATCTACAGGAGGACAAGGACTGAGACTTCCTATTCTACCATCCTCTTTACATCACTCTCCAAGGCAGGTATTTCGAAATCTTTAAAGCCCCATTTTGTATATGGCAAAATTGACATCCAGAGAGGCTAGATAATTTGGCTATGTCAAACAAACAGAAGCAATGGAGCCAAAATTTTAATTCATGTAGCTTGACTAAAACGTCAACAGCTTAACAACTCTTCACCACTGCTTGCTATTTACCAGTTTTTTCCTATTTATTAAAAAGTATGCTTTCCTGCACAGAAATCGTTATTCATTTTTAAATAACCTTTAAGAATAAATTTTTAGAAATGAAATCACCAAGTAAATGGCACAACCATTAGGAACATTGATAAATATTAACATACAGCCTTTCTTTTTTTTTTTTTTTTTTGAGACGGAGTCTCGCTCTGTCGCCCAGGCTGGAGTGCAGTGGCCGGATCTCAGCTCACTGCAAGCTCCGCCTCCCGGGTTCCTGCCATTCTCCTGCCTCAGCCTCCCAAGTAGCTGGGACTACAGGCGTCCGCCACCTCACCCAGCTAATTTTTTTTTTTTTTTTTTTTTGTATTTTTTTAGTAGAGACAGGGTTTCACCGTGTTAGCCAGGATGGTCTCAATCTCCTGACCCCGTGATCCGCCCATCTCGGCCTCCCAAAGTGCTGGGATTACAGGCTTGAGCCACCGCGCCCGGCAACATACAGCCTTTCATTTTGGCTAAATAAAATTTTCAAACTAAGTATCAATTAATAGCATAACTATTTTCCATACTTTTCAATCTAAGAACTTAAAAATGATACTCAATTTTTTATTTGCTCCTCTGGTTTTAGATTGAAAATCTTTATATGTGCTAACATGCCACTTTTTGGTTTGGTTTGTTTTGTCTTTAACTTTTATTTTAAGTTCAGGGGTACATGTGCAGGTTTGTTATAAAGGTAAGCTCATGTCATGGGAGTTAATTGTACAGATTATTTTGTCAGCCAGGTATTAATCCCAGTAGCCATTAGTTATTTTTCCTGATCCCCTCCCTCCTCTCTCTTTTATTTTTTCTTTTCTTTCTTTTTTTAAATTATACTTTAAGTTCTGGGGTACGTGTTCAGAAGGTGCAGGTTTGTTACATAGGTATACAAGTGCCATGGTGGTTTGCTGCACCGATCAACCCATTATCAACATTAGGTATTTCTCCTAATGCTATCACCCCCTAGACCCCACTCCCTGACAGGCCCGGGTGTGTGATATTAGCCTCCATGTGTCCATGTGCTCTCATTGTTCAACTCCCACTTATGAGAACATGCAGTGTTTGGTTTTCTGTTCTTGTGTTAGTTTGCTGAGAATGATGGTTTGCAGCTTCATCCATGTCCCTGCAAAGGACATGAACTCATCCTTTTTTATGGCTGCATAGTATTCCATGGTGTATATGTGCTACACTTTTTTATCCAGTCTATCGTTGATGGGAATTTGGGTTGGTTCCAAGTCTTTGCTATTGTGAACAGTGCCACAATAAACATACATGTGCATGTGGCATTATAGTAGAATGATTTATAATCCTTTAGGTAACCCAGTAATGGGGTTGCTGGGTCAAATGCTATTTGTAGTTCTAGATCCCTGAGGAATCACCACACTATCTTGCACAATGATTTGACTAATTTACACTCCCACCAACAGTGTAAGAGCATTCCTATTTCTCCGCATCCTCTCCAGCATCTGTTGTTTCCTGACTTTTTAATGATTGCCATTCTAACTGGTGTGAAATGGTATATCATTGTGGGTTTGATTTGCATTTCTCTAATGATCAGTGATGATGAGCATTTTTTCTTATGTTTGTTGTCCACATAAATGTCTTCTTTTGAGAAGTGCCTGTTCATACCCTTTGCCCACTTTTTGATGGGGTTGTTTTTTTCTTGTAAATTTGTTTAAGTTCTTTGTAGATCCTGGATATTAGCCCTTTGTCAGATGGATAGATTGCAAAAATTTTCTGCCATTCTGTAGGTTGCCTGCTCACTCTGTTGATAGTTTATTTTGCTTGGCAGAAGCTCTTTAGTTTAATTTGATACCATTTGTCAATTTTGGCTTTTATTGCCATTGCTTTTGGTGTTTTAGCCATGAAGTCTTTGCCGATGCCTACATCCTGAATGGTATTGCCTAGGTTTTCTTCTAGGGTTTTTATGATTTTAGGTCTTACATTTAAGTCTTTAATCCACTTTGAGTTAATTTTTGTACAAGGTGTAAGGAAGGGGTCCAGTTTCAGTTTTCTGTGTATGGCTAGCCAGTTTTTCCCACACCATTTATTAAATAGGGAATCCTTTCCCCATTGCTTGTTTTTGTCAGGTTTATCAAAGATCAGATGGCTGTAGATGTGTGGTGTTATGTCTGTGGCCTCTGTTCTGTTCTGTTGATCTATATATCTATTCTGGTACCAGTACCATGCTGTTTTGGTTACTGTAGCCTCACAGTATAGTTTGAAGTCAGGTAGCGTGATACCTCCAGCTTTGTTCTTTTTGCTTAGGATTATCTTAGCTATGTGGGCTCCTTTTTGGTTCTATATGAACTTTAAAGTTGTTTTTCTCCAATTCTGTGAAAAAAGTCAACAGTAGCTTGATGGGGATAGCATTGAAGCTATAAATTACTTTGAGGAATTATAGCCATTTTCAAGATATTGATTCTTCCTATCCATGAGCATGGAATGTTTTTCCATTTGTTTGTTTGTGTCCTCTCTTATTTCCTTGAGCAGTGGTTTGTTGCTCTCCTTAAAGAGGTTCTTTACATCCCTTGTAAGTTGGATTCCTAGGTATTTTATTCTCTTTGTAGAAAGTGTGAATGGGATTTCATTCATGATTTGGTTCTCTGTCTATTATTCGTATATAGGAATGCTTGTGATTTTTGCACATTGATTTTTTATCCTGATATTTGCTGAAGTTGCTTATCAGCTTAAGGAGATTTTGGGCTGAGATGATGGCATTTTCCAAATCTACAATCATGTCACCTGCAAACAGAGACAATTTGACTTCCTCTCTCCCTATTTGAACAACCTTTATTTCTTTCTCTTGCCTGATTGCCCTGGCCTGAACTTCCAATACTATGTTGAATAGGAATGGAGAGAGGGCATCCTTGTCTTGTGCCAGTTTTCAAAGGGAATGCTTCCAGCTTTTGCCCATTCAGTATGATACTGGCTGTGGGTTTGTCACAGACAGCTCTTGTTATTTTGAGATACGTTCCATCAATACCTAGTTTATTGAGAGTGTTTAACATGAAGTGGTGTTGAATTTTCTTGAAGGTTTTTATGCATCTATTGAGATAATCATGTGCTTTGGTCATTGGTTATGTTTATGTGACAGATTGCGTTTATTGATTTGCGTATGTTGAACCAGACTTGCATCTCAGGGATGAAGCCAACTTGATCATGGTGGATAAGCTTTTTGATGTGCTGCTAGATTTGGTTTGCTAGTATTTTATTGAGAATTTTTGCATCAATGTTCATCAGGGATATTGGCCTGGAATTTTCTTTTTTTGTTTTGTCACTGCCAGGTATTGATATCAGGATGATGCTGGCCTCATAAAATGAGTTAGGGGGGATTTCCTCTTTTTCTATTGATTGAAATAGTTTAAGAAGGAATGGTACCAGCTCCTCTTTGTACCTCTGGTAGAATTTGGCTGTGAGTCTGTCTGGTCCTGGTCTTTTTTTGGTTTGTAGGCTATTAATTATTGCCTCAATTTCAGAACTTGTTGTTGGTCTATGCAGGGATTCAGCTTCTTCCTTGTTTAATCTTAGGAGGCTGTATGTGTCCAGAAGTTTATCCATTTCATCTAGATTTTCTAGTTTATTAGTATAGAAGTGTTTATAGTATTCTTTGATGGTAGTTTGTATTACTCTGAGATCAGTGCTGATATCCCTTTTATCATTTTTTATCGTGTCTATTTGATTTTTCTCTCTTTTCTTCTTCATTATCTGGCTAGCAGTCTATGTGTTTGGTTGATTTTTTCAAAAAACCAGCTCCTGGATTCATTGATTTTTTTAAGGTTTTTTTGCGTCTCTCTCTCTTCAGTTCTGCTCTGATTTTAGTTATTTCTTGTCTTCTGCTAGCTTTTGAACTTGTTTGCTCTTGCTTCTCTAGTTCTTTTAATTGTGATGTTGTTTATTTTAGATCTTTCCTCCTTTCTCTTGTGGGCAGTTAGTGCTATAAATTTCCCTCCACACACTGCTTTCAGTGTGTCCCAGAGATTCTGGTATGTTGTGTCTTTGTTCTCATTGGTTTTAAACAACATCTTCATTTCTGCCTTAATTTCATTATTTACCCAGTAGTCATTCAGGAGCAGTTTGTCCAGTTTCCAAGTAATTGTGCAGTTTGAGTGTGCTTCTTAATCCTGAGTTCTAATTTGATTGCACTGTGGTCTGAGAGACTGTTATGATTTCCATTCTTTTGCATGTGCTGAGGCATGTTTTATTCCCAATTGTGTGGTCAATTTTAGAATAAGTGTGATGTGGTGCTGAGAAGAATGTATATTCTGTTGATTTGAGGTAGAGAGTTCTGTAGATGTCTATTAGGTCCACTTGGTCCAGAGCTGAGCTCATGTCCTGGCTTTCCATGTTAATTTTCTGTCTCATTGATCTGTCTAATATTGACGGTAGGGTGTTAAAGTCTCCCACTATTATTGTGTGGGAGTCTAAGTTTCTTTGTAGGACTCTAAGAACTTGGTTTATGAATGTAGGTGCTCATGTGTTGAGTGCATATATATTTAGGATAGTTAGCTCTTCTTTTGCATTGATCCACTTACCATTATGTAGTGCCCTTCTTTGTCTCTTTTGATCTTTGTAGATTTAAAGTCTGTTTTATCAGAGACTAGGATTGCAATCCCTGCTTTTTTTTTCTTTCCATTTGCTTGGCAAATATTCCTCCATTCCTTTATTTTGAGCCTCTGTGTGTCTTTGCACATCAGATGAGTCTCCTGAATACAGCACACCAATGAGTCTTGACTCTTTATCCAAGTGGAAGAAAGGATGTTAGAGACTGAAGAGCAACTCAATGAAATAAAGTGAGAAGACAAGATTAGAGATACCACACTGCACCTGTTAGGATGGCTACTATCAGAAAAATAGCAAATAGCACATGTTGGTGAGGTTGTAGAGAAACTGGATCACTTGTGTACCATTAGTGGAAATGTAAAATGGTGTAACTGCTATGGAAAACAATATGAAAATAATTGAAAGTAGCATCTAAAAAGATATATGTACACCTAAGTTCATGGCAACGTTATTCACAATAGCAAACAGGTAGAAGCAACCCAAGTACTCATCAATGAATGAATGTATAAATAAAATGTTATATATATATAAAACATTGTGTGTGTATATATATAATACACATATATATGCAATAAAATATTATTCATCCCTTAAAAGGGGGGAATTTTAAACTAAACAGTTTCTGCTCAACAAAAGAATATATCATCAGGGTGAACAGGCAACCTACAGAATGGGAGAAAATTTTTGCAATCTATCCATCTGTCAAAGAGCTAATATACAGAATCTTCAAGGAACTTAAACAAATTTACAAAAAAAAAAAAATCCATCGAAAAGTGGGCAAAGGATATGAACAGATACTTCTCAAAAGAAGACATTTATGTGGCCAACAAACACATGGAAAAAAAGTTCATCATCACTGGTCATTAGAGAAATACAAATCAAAACCACAATGAGATACCATCTCATGCCAGTTAGAATGGCAATCATTAAAAAGTCAGGAAACAACAGATGCTGGCAAGGATGCAGAGAAATAGGAACCCTTTTACACTGTTGGTGGAAGTGTAAAGTAGTTCAATCATTGTGGAAGACAGTGTGGTGATCCCTCAAGGATCTAGAACCAGAAATAACAATCCCATTACTGGGTATATACCAAAGGATTATAAATCATTCTACCATAAAGACACATGCACACATATATTTATTGCAGCACTATTTACAATAGCAAAGACTGGGAACCAACCCAAATGCCCATCAATGATAGACTGGATATAGAAAATGTGGCACCTATATGCCATGGAATATTATGCAGCCATAAAAAAGAATGAGCTCATGTCCCTTGCAGGAACATGGATGAAGCTGGAAACCATCCTTCTCAGCAAACTAACACAGGAACATAAAACCAAACACTGCACGTTCTCACTCATAAGTGGTAGCTGAACAATAAGAACATATCGACACAGGGAGGGGAACATCACACACTGGGGCCGGTGAGAGTGTGGGGGGCAAGGGGAGGAGCATTAGGACAAATACCTCATGCATGTGGGGCTTAAAACCTAGATGACAGGTTGATAGGTGCAGCAAACCACATGGTACATGTAGAAATATGTAAAACAAACCTGCATGTTCAGCACATGTATCCCAGAACTTAAAGTAAAATAAATAAATAACAAAAATAAAAAATAAAAAGGGGGAATTTTGGCATATGCTACAACATGGATGAACATATGGACATTATGTGAAGTAAAATGAACCAGTCGTAAAGAAAAATACCATGTGAATCTACTTTTATTAAGTGCCTGGAGCAGTCAAATTAATAGAGAAAGTAGACTGGTGGTTGTTAGGAGCTGAGGGGAGAAGAGGAAGGGGTGATATTGTTTAATGAGTGTGGAGTTTCAGATGGTGATGATGGTTGCACAACAACGTGAATGTACTTAATAATACTACTGCTTGCACTTTGCAATGGTTAAGATGTGTACTTTATCACAATTTTAAAAATGTTTTAAAGCAAGCAAAAAACTCTAATTTGCCTCTATAATCTACTTGGAAAGAAAAAGTGATGATACACTGCTAATTAAAAACAGAGATCCATGGTGAAAACATAACTACCTTTGAGAAAAGCTGCTAAGTTCAGTTAAACCACTTAAGTTGGCCCAAATGAACTGGGGGAGGAGGGTGAGACTGACATTTGAGAGGGAAGGATGACAACTCAGGGAGAATGGTTTATGAAACAAACAAGAGAAGAAAGAAAGGATTACCCAGCACCCATGAAAGGCCAGTTGAAATTAAGTACTATTGATGTAGAGTGGAATAAATTACTTCCCCATTCAATGACTTTCCTTAGCAACACTCTGTGACCCAAAAACAAAAGCAAAGAAAACAGATACTAATGGGAGATCCTGCACTGAGAACTTGAGAAATGGCACTACAGAAAGGCATTGAGGTAAAGAAATACATGTGCCCAACCCTTTTCCAAATAGTAACTCATTTGCTACTCATTAAGGTTCATATAGAAGACTCTAGCCAAGCCTGCACTGGTCCGACCTCCTAGAACTTTCCACATGCTCACAAGCCGGTCACCATTTTACAGTTGCAATATGACTGAGCATGCTTGTGGTCTATTCATTATAATACTTTGTTAAAAATGTTTCTTTTGTTCTTATATCAGCAAACCATAACTTCAGTAAGATTATGTGCAATAATTTTCACCAGAACTTCAACTCAGTCCCTTGGGAATTTACTTCACCTTTTGAAATAGGTTGTTATTTTGCTCCCATTGTACAGAAAAAGGAAGCTAAGGCCCAAAGAAACTAGTGAAAGTCATTCAGCTACCATGTAGTAATGAAAGATTAAGATTCAGACCTTCTGACTGAGAAATAAAACAGTAAAATAAGACCTCAAACTCTCCACATGAGATGAACTCCTTGTGGTTGGTGGATATACTCTAAATTTGAAAGTGGAGCCATGTAGCAAAAGCAGGGTGGGAAGGAGTGGTCACACACGTTGGGTTTTTGGAGACAGAAGCTCTTCACAATCATCTGCTTTGCACCCCTGCACCAGAACAGTTTCTGTGACCGGAGCTGGGATAGCCTGTGGCTGGAAACCCCTCACTGGCTATTTGAAAGAAACATCTGACAGAGACTTCTGGTTGGGTGTTTGGAAACCATCCAATCAGGGTTTGCCTATTTAGACCAATCAGAGCTGAACAAGTTTGAATCCTTAATTTGCATAAATAAACCAGATTGAAAACCTGAGCAAGAACTTTCCCAATTTAAGCCAGACTCTTTATTTGTTGTTTGTGGCTTTTGTTTTACACTGATGGCTATGTCTCCCTGCTCTGCATTTTGTTTTTTAATAGAAAATAAAGTTCTCCCTTTGCCTCTGCAGATCTCCTCGCTGTTGTTCTTTCCATTGCACTAAGCTGCCCAAGTAAACAAAGGAGAAGAGAGAAAATGCCCATTCATAAAGAGGGTAGGAACAAGATTTAGCAGATGTAAAGAAAGCACAGGTAAGTGACAGATAAAAATCAGTTAGCAATCTGTGAGACAGAGCAAGGTTGTAAACAACAAAATCCAGGATACGAGGGTGATAATGGGTAGTAACAACGACCAGAAGTTAGGGCCACTGGCAATGTGTTGAGTGAGGAACCTTGATTCAGTATCTCGTACTCAACATGGATTTTAAAGGTGCCAACGATTTAATGGAAGATAAGAAATATGAAGAGTGTGATGTGAGTAGTAGCATGAACACGATGTCCAAGTAAAGAAATGGCAGGAGGTGGCCGGGCGCAGTAGCTCACGCCTGTAACCCCAGCACTTTGGGAGGCCGAGGCGGGCGGATCACGAGGTCAGGAGATCGAGACCATCCTGGCCAACACGGTGAAACCCCCGTCTCTACGAAAAATACAAAAAATTAGTCAGGCATGGTGGCGAGCACCTGTAGTCCCAGCTACTCAGGAGGCTGAGGCAGGAGAATGGCGTGAACCCAGGAGGCAGAGCTTGCAGTGAGCTGAGATCGTGCCACTGCACTCCAGCCTGGGTGACACAGCGAGACTCCGTCTCAAAAAAAAAAAAAAAATGGCAGGAGGTGATTGAAATACAAAAGACATTCAGATGCTGAGCCTTTCTGACTTCACATAAATCACAAAAGGCAAAATATATACATATATGTAGTTTAATATATAATTATATAAATTACAAATAATATAATGCAAATATAATATAAATTTATATTACATAATATATAAATTGTATATAATATATAATTATATAAATATAATATATACATAATATATATGTTTAATATATGTTGTTTAATATATATACACACACACACTATATGTAGCATTTTTTGAAGAAACCACATTTCCACTGAAGGAGTAAAAGAAGTCTGAAGATGGAAAGTTTCTAGCAGAGAACTAAAGGTTACATTAAAAGTAATAATAATAATAATAGACTAGTTGAAGTGTAAGTATAGGTGTCCTATGGGTGGAAGTAGTGGATAAGGTGAACTGGAATGAGTTTTGAGGTGTGGAGGAAGCAGGAGAGAGGAAGACAAATCAGAGAAACAGAAGTGAATGATGTGAGAGTTTGGGAAGTGTAATGGAAGAAAGGAGTAATTTTTGCAGTATTTTAATTCTAAAATCAGTAGACTGTCATGAGAATAGAGTCAGGCAGAGACTCCCATAAAATTTCACGTAAGGTGTTTTCTGACTGTAAGGAGCTCTCTGGTCACGCACTTTGTACTTCAGAGCAAGATCAAGCATTTTCCCTGCCTGTTTTGTTCTTAAATATACCTCAAATTAGAAGCAAGGTGTGTGCTTACCAGAAACATGGGGCACATCAAACCCTAGTCCATGAATTTTTTATAAGCAGAGGAGAATTAAAAGATCAGATTAAATTCAGAGCAATAACTGAAACCCTGCTCAGAATTCATGTGCCTCATTACCTAAGTGAAGTTTTCAAGAATAAATACTGCTCATTTCACAGTCAGAGCACCGATGTGGTGACATGTTTCTCACTCACTCAAGCAATTCACTCATAATTTAATATCATATTTTATAATTGTGATAAAATATTCTAGGATAGAAATTATGTTTGGCCATTTATGCAGTCCTTAATTTTGCACAAATTAATACAATTCATGTCCGGTATGCCTCAGAGTTTAAATATTTAAATGATGTTTAATATAATCTTCCCCAATGAAACTATTTTGGAAAAAAAGCAAGATTTGAATATTGCAACATGCAATATGTGCAACGTGCAACATTAAGAAAATGTTTACTTAAATTTGTATTTGCTCAATACTTAGAATAAATGTTTCAGTTAATTTTAGGCTGTTTTATTCTGTTTCTCTGTGCTATATTTTATTCTTAGGATATTTGTCACTTGAATTTGTCCGTGTTTTAAATAACCATCCATCAGTTTTTATTATCTGTGGTAAGTCGTTTGTAGAAATGACCTAAATCTCACCCATTCCTATACACTCACTCTTTTTCTCTCCTCCCATCAAGAAGTGAAGGTTTTTTCTCTACTCTTTGTATTTGGGTTTGGCCTTTTAAGTGACTCTGGCCAATGAAATATTAGCAGCATAAGATGAGCAAAGATTTTAAAAATATTTGCACATTGGGGCTTTCTCTCTTTGACTCCAAATGAAACCTTGAGACCACAAAGTGATGAGCCTAAATTAACCTACTGGATAGATCCTTTGAAGTAAAGCAGAGCACCACTTGCCAGTCTGCTAACCACTTCACTTGAGCCTATCTTAGACAATCCAGTCCCCATTAGGCCACCAGAAGAGTGCAGCCAAGTGAATCCAGGAAATAAAGATCAGAAGAATGTCCCAGATGAGCTCAGCTCAAATTGCTGACTCACAGACTCATAAGCAAATAAAACTGTTGTTAAGTCAATACATTTTTTATAACTTGTTGCACAGCAATAGGTAACTGATACATTAATATACTATTATCCTCTGAAATCAGTGGCATTCATCCATTTAAAGAGGAGAGGTAGGCTAGGTGCAGTGGCTCGTGCCTGTAAACCCAGTACTTCCAGAGGCCATGACAGGAGGACCACTTGAGGACAGGAGTTTGAGACCAGCCTGGGCAACATAGACCCAATCTCTACAAAAAAAATCTTTTAATTATCTAAGTGTGATGGTGTGCACCTGTGGTCCCAGCTACTTGGGTGGCTCAGGTGGGAAGACTGCTGGAGCCCAGGAGTTTGAGTCTGCAGTGAGCTGTGACTGCAGCACTGAACTCCAGCTTGAGCAGTAGAGCAAGATCCTGTCTCTAAAGAAAAAAAAATGAAAGAAAAGAAAGGAGAAAGAAAGAAAGAAAGAAAGAAAGAAAAGAAAGAAAGAAAGAAAGAAGAAAGAAAGAAAGAAGAAAGAAAGAAAAGAAAGGAGAAAGAAAGAAAGAAATAAGGGAGGGAGGGAGGAGGGAGGGAGGGAGGGAAAGAGAGAAAGAGAAAGAGAGAGAGGAAAGGAATAAAAGAAGGAAGGAAGGAAGGAGAGAGAGAAAGAAAGAAAGGGAAAGAGAGAGAGGAAAGGAATAAAGGAGGAAGGAAGAAGGAAGGAGAGAAAGAGAGAAAAAAGAAAGAAAGAAAGAAGAAAGAAAGAAAGAAAGAAAGAAGAAAGAAAGAAAGAAAGAAAGAAAGAAAGAAAGAAAGAAAGAAATAAGGAGGGAGGGAGGGAAGGAAGGAAGGAAGGAAGAAGAAGGAAGGAAGGAAGGAAAGAAAGGAGGGAGGGAGAGAGGGAGGGAGGGAAGGAAGGAAGGAAGGAAGGAAGGAAGGAAGGAAGGAAGGAGAAGGGAGGGGAGGGGAAGGGTAACTAAAGCTATGTTTTGATCAAGAGGAAAAGGAGGAAATAAAAGTATGTCTTACATTCTCAGTCTCATCCAATCACAACTTATACCACTAATGACCCTAACAATACTTGATCTTCTAAATTAGCTCAGTGTTTCAGAACTGTAAAAATAAGTAGCTTTCAAACAGTTTTGTTCAAGTTCTTCTGTTATTCTAGCAATCCATATGCCAAATCCCACTTTCTAATTTGGTAATAGTGGAATGCTGGGAAGAAGTCCCAGTGTTGGACGGGCATTTCGGTGCATGCCTGAGTTGATCACAGCAAGGCAGCTGTCCCATGTCATTCATGTTACATCACGCATGTAACATGATGTAACATGATGGAAACATTGCTGGGGGAGATGGCTCAAGCTTGAGTTAGACTGAGTTTAAGATAAGATTGTCACTTAATCCTAAACCACAAGACGAGACAAAAAATAAGTGCTATTCAGGCTCTGTACTAATGATTTTTAACCAGAGATAGGCATCACAGTCACCAGTAGACTTTTACACTACTAATTTTTCCCCTTCTAATTGCGGTTTTGCTTTAAAACAAGAAAAAGCATCTGTTTTGCTTGTTTTAACATCACAGGTGACAGTTACGCACAGTGTTAAATAAGAATAACCAATATATGCACAGTATAACATTAATAATGTGATATTATCTGAGGTTACTAAGAGGACTTTCCAATAATACAACTCCCACTGGACTCATACAGTGCCTAAAATTACAGTAGTCTCTTATTGGCTGAAAATATATTACATGTCCAGGGCAGTCTTAGCATAAGGGAAAGGCTAGAATCAAAAGACCAGGATTCTCTCTCATTTGTTTTACCTTAGTGAAGTCGTTTAACTTCTCAGTTTTTTCCTCTGCAAAATAGGGAATGAAATATATGCTTGCGAGATTACTGGTTGGGGATATTCTGCAAACTCTAAACTGCCATTTAAAATAAAGAGTTACTATCTTTCAGTAGGAAAAAAAAAACATTAATTTCTCAGAACCAACTGACTAATTTGAATTCTAGCCTATTACCTAATAAAATGCTGAGAAAACAAGGCACAGGTAACTTTGAATTGGGATGGAGGAGATCTCTGAAGTGGGATAATATTTACGAAGGGAGAACTAGATATTTCACTCCAATGGGAGCCCCTCAAGTGGAATGGAACAAAATAAGGTGGCTATAAACGACGCTAGATGCAAGCATTGCCAACTTCTCAGTTTAGCCTAAGATCACCTCAATAAATGGCCCCAAATCAGAATGGCTTACAACTCCCAATAGGTTCATTTATTCTTAAATTATGAGACAGGTACGGAGAGAAAGATGCATCTTGGAATAATGCACTTGATTTGAGATATTTAAGTTTTGTAAGCAGCTCTTCCCTATCAATCTCCATTTGAAATCAGGTTATTTCTATTTTTCATATTTGGAAGCATACAGCTATACTACCAGAGTCAGAGGAGGAATTTTGCAGATACAGGAAAAATAATACTGAATTGCTATTCTAATTGCCCTGCAGACTTAGCCTATATATATAATTATTCATAATCTTCTTTTATTCTGTAGTGTAATAATTTATTTTTCTTTTGATGGCAATGAAATAGGTTTCTTTATTGAGGCTGTAAAGATGAAAATGAGAACCTGAAAAAAGATGAACTTATGCACTAGAGAAAAAAAAGCATCTGAATAGTTAAAATACTAAGCAGTAGAGGTAAAGATTTTTTTTTTTTTTCATTTCAAGCTTTCAAAAATGTTATGTGAAGGTGAATCTTGTGCACTTAGACTCAAGAGAAAGAATGAAAATGTTGATTTGGAGGAAATCCCACAATTCTTTTATATTTTCTACTACACAAAGCTAAAACCTATATGCCTTCTTACTAAAATAACTTTATGGCAATGCTGAACATTTTTCAAATAATTAAAATATTATTTACTAACCTCATGAAGCAGTATTTTTTCCTCCATACATTTCTTTACCCTACAAATCACTAAAATATGCTTTTTATCCTTTTTTTCATTTCCTACAATAAACATAATGGCATATATTTCTTTCTTATTTAATACACTTAAGGATAATGATAAAAGATACCTGACCAGGTATATTGTCCAGCTATTCTGAATTGAACAGACTGAGACTTGGAGCTGTTATCGAGCCAAGTGGTTTTTTTGTTTGTTTGTTTTCAGTGGAAAATAATTTTTATTGAGACCTCACCAGCTGCAAAATCTGTCCCTGACATTAGCTCCTTCTTCCTTTGCAATTTGGCCTTTCTTGAGTGGTCCCATGAGTGCTTTCTTCTCCTCCATGGTCTGGAAGCGGTCATGTCCAAACTTGGAGGTGGTGTCAATGAACTTAAGGTCAGTCTTCTCCAGAGCCTGCCATTTGGTCTGCACCAGCAAGGACTTGCAGAGGGTGAGCACCCGCTTCTTGGTTCCCACCACACAGCCTTTCAGCATGAGAAAGTCATTGGTCACTGCACCGTAGTGGACAAAGCCACTCAGAGGGTTGATGCTCTTGTCAGACAGGTCACAGTCAGCAGAGGCATTGTTCTTGATCAGTTTGCCACCCTTGATAAGGTAGCTCTGGCTGATCTCATAGATTTTCTTGTTGATCTCAGTGCAGTGGTGGTACTCTTTCTGCCCAGTGCGTGCCCCAGAGAAGTCCACACGGGCAGGATGCCATGCCACAATACAGGCTACCTTGCACAGGCCTCAGCGGATCTTGCGGGACAGCTTCTTGGTGTGCCAACGACTGGTGACCCCTTTGTAGCCTTTGTTCTTGGTCACCCTAATGGCATCAATCATCTCGTCCTGCCCAAACACCTGGTTCACAGGAACCTGCTGCTCAAGCCTGTCGCGGGCCCAGTCCAGCTTCTCAGCCACAGTGCCTCTGTTCACCTGGATCTCCATCAGGTGGGCCTTCCTGTGGTGCAGAGGAAGCAGGCGCATCTGGTTGTGGGTAATGATATGGATGACTTGGCAGTACTTCTTCATGCTGCTGAAGTCTTTCTCCAGCTGCTTCTTGCCATCCTCATCCCGCCATTTCTTGCAGTACTTGGTAAAGGCCTTCTTCTTAGATTTATGCCAGTTCTTATAGAAATGACTTGCTCTCATCACTGATGTGCTCAGCAAAGATGGTCTTGAAGGTCCAGACGTCTCAAGGGGTTCCCACGTAGCCCACAATGCCCACAACCACTATGGTTGTCTCCACAATGGTCACAGCCTCTACCACCTCCTTCTCGTTCACCTTGGATCCTGGCCTGTCGACTTTCCACATGATGTGGGTCATGCCAGCCTTGTATCCCAGGAAGGCTGTGAGGTGGACCGGCTTGGAAGGGTCATCTTTAGGGAAGTTCTTTGCCTCCCTGTGATGCCTGCTGCTGCACTTCCAAGGCAGGAAGCTGAGGGACCCAAGTCTGGGACCAGGTCTTGAGACGGAGTCTTGCTATGTGGCCCAGGCTAGAAAGCAGTGGCGTGATCTTGGCTCACTGCAACCTCTGCCTCCCAGGTTCAAGTGATTCTCCTTCCTTAGCCTCCTGAGGAACTGGGATTACAGGCGCCCACAACCATGCCTGGCTAATTCTTTTTGTACTTGTAGTAGAGACAGGATTTCACTATGTTGGCCAGGCTGCTTTTGAACTCCTAACCTCAAGTGATCTGCCCACCTCAGCCTCCCAAAGCACTAGGATTACAGGAGTGAGCCACTGCACCCAGCCAGCCAAGTGGTTGTCTTACCTTCTGGGGATGTTCTGCAAATGTGCATTGTTTTACTTGCCTTGATTCCCTGCCTAGATGTTTATAAATAACCCAGGATCATTAAACCAAACACAATAAACTGACAAATGAATAATCAATAACAATATAGTATGATAGATAATGTAATAAAAGTGCTGTAAGATTAAACAATATTGTCACATCACATTGTGAGGGCCATCAGGGACTTGCTTGTGTACTATGTGCAATGAAGGAGATGCATATTACTTTTCTGTTGCTGTGTAGCAAATTACCACAAGTTTAGCAGCTTAAAATAATACCCACTTGTTGATTTCACAGTTTCTATGGGTCATGCATCCAGGCCTGACTTAACTGGGTCCTCTGCTCAGGGTCTTAACCTAGATGTTGGCTGGGCTGCATTCTCATCAGGAGCTTGAGATGTTCTTCCAAGCTCATGTAGGTGTTGGCAGAATTCCATTTCTTGCAGCTGTAGGGTTGAGGTCCCCATTTTCTCGCAGGCTGTCAGCCAGCAGGTACTCTCAGTTCCTAGCGGCTGCCCACAGTTCTTTGCTACACAATCCTCTCATCGGGTGTCTCACAACATGGATGTTTTACTTCTTCAAGGCCATCGGGAGTATTTCTTTTACCAGTCTGTCAGAACAGAGTTTTATAAAACTTGACGTAACCACAGAGGTAACTCTCTCATCACCTCGGCTTCCTACCAAAAAGGAAAGTGAAATGAAAGTCAAAGTTTGCAAGATGGTAATAGTGGTGTCAGGAAGAAATACGGATGTAAAGAAAGAAAACAAGTTAAAAGATAATGGGATTTTACCAAAGTAAGGAGTTTTCCATTAGAAAGATCGAAAGTAGAATAAAGAGAGCTAATCTATATACATCAATAGAGTGAGAGTTTTGCATGAAGCCGACTTCTAAAAGCTTAGAAAAGAAGAAAATAATGAGAACTTGGGGGAAAGTCCTTTATCTGAGGATTATTTTTCAATTTCTATAAAGTGGAAATTTTCTTCAGACATTTGTAAGTGTAAACACTGGGGTTTGTTTCAAAACCAAGTTAAGAATAATATATTTCAATATTCATTCACTAAAAGTAACTTTAGAGCTAACTTTATACATAATATTAAACATTATGTACATTTTTATTTTCCCAAAATAATGATAGCTACTTATCAAGTACCTACCATACAGTATGCACTGAGCTTTGTAAAGACTGCCTCAATTCTTACAGCCCTGAAAAATATTAATATACATATTTTACAGGTAAGAAAGTTGAGATGCCAGGATATGAGGTCAAACTCCACAGGAGCTCAATTCCCATTGTATTCCAAGTGAGCTACACATCCAGGATTTGAACAACCTGGTCATATCAAATGACTTGTCCACATTCTCCCATCTAATAAGAAGAGGAAGCTCAGGCCTTCTGGCTCCAAAGCCTTCTTCTCTCTCTTTATACTGCACCAAAAAGTAAATTTCCATTGATTCAAAATTCCAGGAAATTCCACATTTCTGATTTGAGCTGCAGTTTTGTAGAGTTACTTCTTCACTGAGTATTTATTAAGCCTTTACCATCTGCCAAACACGGTATTTCGTGTTCCACGCGTTATTTCCTTAATCGTCACAGCTTTCTGATGTACTTACTATCATTACTTCCATTTCACATACAAAAAAACTGAGGTGAACTCAGTTGTCCCTGACTCATTGTGCATAGCTAATCTGAGGAACCATGGGAGACAACGCACACTGCTCAGTTGATTTTCCTACAACAGTTAATCTGAAATTATCTTCACATTTATCTCTTTCCTATTAAAAGCTATCATGATACTTTGCAATGATTTATCATCATTCATCAGATTTTATAGTTACCTCCACAGAAATCTGTGGTTGATTAAGTAACTAAATTTGGAAGACATTTCAGTGATGAAAAGTGCTAAGTGTTTCTGTGAATAATAATTAGCATGGTACTTCAACTAAATTATATATGTGAGTATTGGGAATCAATCAGCAGAGGCGGGTCAGCTTCTGATGACCAGAGCCAGATAAGATGGATTAGTCAGGGCAGCAAAGATGACTAAAGCAGACATTAGCTGCAGCGAACGAATAAATAAATAAAAACGTATTGAGCACCTAGCTTGTACTAAGCACCATGAAAGATCCTGAAAACACAATGCTGAATAACACAGACATAATCTCTGCCCTCATGGATCTTACACTCTAAAACATAACATCATCAGAAGTCACTCCGCCTTGATGGAGTATGGCGCCATGGAACTCTTGTAATAGGCAAGCAGACCAGTGGAATGCAAGTACGTGGCCACGGTGCCTGTGATCCAGAGCCTGCCCTCAAGCCCCTGGTAGCATTGAGACTGGGCGAAGCAGGGTTGCAGTACTGGAAAAGAACCACAACAAAGGCTCATGGGAATATTTCAGGGATTCAGATACTGAAATAAGACAGTGACCTGCCCACAAGAAGTAGGCAAGAGTTTGGTACTGCAAGTAAGTCAGGGCCTGATCATCAAGAAGGTTAAGGTAAGCTTGGTCTTCAGGACTACTTTTATTTATTTGTTTGTTTGTTTGTTTGTTTTTATTTGTTTATTTATTTTGAGACAGAGTCTCACTCTGTTGCCCAGGCTGGAGTCCAGTGGTGCAATCTCGGCTTACTGCAACCACCGCCTTCTGAGTTCAAGTAATTCTCCCTGCCTCAGCCTCCTGGGTAACTGGGATTACAGGCGCCTGCCACCACGCCTGGCTAGTTTTTGTGTTTTTAGTAGAGCCGGTGTTTTGCCATGTTGGCCAGGCTGGTCTTGAACTCCTGATCTCAGGTGATCCACCTGCCTCAGCCTCCCAAAGTGCTGGGATTACAGGCATGAGTCACCGCGCCTGGCCAGGAGTGGGTTTCTTAAAGCCCCATGCAGCCTACTAGAAACAGAAATGACCCCAGAGCCTGAGGGATGTGTTAGCCTGTGTTCTCCCATCCTGTAGCTTCTGCTATGGGAACTGGAAAGGAAGTCAGATCAGCCATCTCACTTTCCCAGGCTGTTTTCTAAGATGACTCACTACATCTGCATAGCCATACTGAGATCCTGCCGCCACCTTACGTCCCCAACCAAAAGTTATCCAAACAATAGTCTTACATAGAACATTCCCCTGTCCTTACCAAAAAGAGATTTTTTTTATGTGTCTGTTGGCTCTATGAATGTCTTCTTTTGAGAAATGTCTGTTCATATCCTTTGCCCACTTTTTGATGGGGTTGTTTGTTTTTTTCTTGTAAATTTGTTTGAGTTCTTTATAGTTTCTGGATATTAGCCCTTTGTCAGATGAGTAGATTGCAAAAATTTTCTCCCATTCTGTAGGTTGCCTGTTCACTCTGGTGGTAGTTTCTTTTTCTGTGCAGAAGCTCTTTAGTTTAATTAGATCCCATTTGTCAATTTTGGCTTTTGTTGCCATTGCTTTTGGTGTTTTAGACATGAAGTCTTTGCCCATGCCTATGTCCTGAATGGTATTACCTAGGTTTTCTTCTAGGGCTTTTATGGTATTAGGTCTAGCATTTAAGTCTCTAATCCATCTTGAATTAATTTTCGTATAAGGAGTAAGGAAAGGATCCAGTTTCAGCTTTCTACTTATGGCAAGCCAATTTTCCCAGCACCATTTGTTAAATAGGAAATCCTTTCCCCATTTCTTGTTTTTGTCAGGTTTGTCAAAGATCAGATGGCTGTAGATGTGTGGTATTATTTCTAAGGACTCTGTTCTGTTTCATTGGTCTATATCTCTGTTTTGGTAACAGTGCCATGCTGTTTTGGTTATTGTAGGCTTGTAGTATAGTTTGAAGTCAGGTAGCATGATGCCTCCAGCTTTGTTCTTTTGACTTAGGATTGTCTTGGCAATGCGGGCTCTTTTTTGGTTCCATATGAACTTGAAAGCAGTTTTTTCCAATTCTGTAAAGAAACACATTGGTAGCTTGATGGGGATGGCATTGAATCTATAAATTACCTTGGGCAGTATGACCATTTTCACTGGCCCTCAGAGAAATGCAAATCAAACCCACAATGAAATACCATCTCACACCAGTTAGAATGGCAATCATTAAAAAGTCAGGAAACAACAGGTGCTGGAGAGGATGTGGAGAAATAGGATCACTTTTACACTGTTGGTGGGATTGTAAACTAGTTCAACCATTATGGAAAACAGCATGGCGATTCCTCAAGGATTTAGAACTAGAAGTACCATATGACCCAGCCATCCCATTACTGGGAATATACCCAAAGGATTATAAATCATGCTGCTATAAAGACACATACACACGCACGTTCATTGCGGCACTATTCACAATAGCAAAGACTTGGACTCAACCCGAATGTCCATCAGTGACAGATTGGATTAAGAAAATGTGGCACATATACACCATGGAATACTATGCAGTCATAAAAAGTCATGAGTTTGTGTCCTTTGTAGGGACGTGGATGCAGCTGGAAACCATCATTCTCAGCAAACTATTGCAAGAACAGAAAACCAAACACCGCATGTTCTCACTCATAGGTGGGAATTGAACAATGAGATCACTTGGACTCAGGAAGGGGAACATCACACACCGGGGCCTATCATGGGGAAGGGGGAGGGGTAGGGATTGCATTGGGAGTTATACCTGATGTAAAGGACGAGTTGATGGGTGCTGACAAGTTAATGGGTGCAGCACATTAACATGGCACAAGTATTCATATGTAACAAACCTGCATGTTATGCACATGTACCCTAGAACTTAAAGTATAATAATAATAATAAAAGAAAAAAGAAATATAAAAAGAAAAAAAGAGATTTTTTTTCTATAAGCACAAATTAGACTGGTATTTCACAAGTTCTCTTGCCCAACAGTGCTGTTTGGGAACAATTGCTGCCTTTTTTCCTGAAATCTGGACTCCCAATCTTTGCTTTAAGTGGTGAACTTGCTTTTAAAAATAAAACAATCCTGACAAAGGTGCACACACAGCTGTGTGCTGCCTTGGATTGCAGGGGGCCTTCATCACCTGCTCAGTTCTCTGACTTGCATTCTTATCAGGGAGTCAATTTCTTCAAAGGTCCAAATTCATTTCCTTCTAATTCTGTGATCAATCCCTTTTATTCTGTAGAAGGCAATGGCTTTTTTTTTCTTTTGACATGCTTTCATTAGTTTTTCAGGACATAATCAGGGAGTCATTTTCCTTCGGTGGTGCTATGTATATGCTTCTAGGCTATAGTACCCTATGGTGAAAGGCACAAATTGCATGTATTTGATCAAACAAATTAGAACTACTGTCTCTTGCAGAGAGATGTGATATTTTTCCAAATGATAAAATTTTAGAACAGGATGCCTCTGGTGTCATCTACTGCAGTTTTTTTAATGACAATTCTTCTCAAGATAGTAATTACAAACTCATTTGCATGTAAGCTTGGACCTATACAATGCCAATGCTGCTAAATATTTAACAACAAGCATTTGTAAATATTTGAAGTTAAGCTATGTATAAAAAGTAAATGACTTACCTGTGAGCCTATAGTAAATATTCAACCATCAAAATAGTCTACACAACTCCTAATGACTTAAACAATAGCTTACAAAATTCTTTCCAATATTTCACAGTATTTTAACCTCAAAACAGAGTAGAGTTATTGATATAGTTTGAATGTTTGTCCCTTTCAAATCTCGTATTGCAATGTAATCCCCCAGTGTCGGAAGTAGGGTGTGGAGGGAGGTGTTTAGGCCACGGGGTCAGATCCCTTGTGAATGACTTGGTGTCCTCCCTGCAGTAATGAGTTCACATGAGATCTGATTGTTTAAATGAGCTGCCACCTCGCCCTTCTGTTTCTTGTTCCCACTCTCACCATGTGACACACTGGCTTCCCTTCACCTTCTGCCATGATTGTAAGCTTCCTGAGGCCCTCATCAGAAGCAGATACCGGCACTATGCTTCATGTACAGCCTGCAAAATCATGAGCCAATTAAACTTCTTTTCTTTTAAATTACTCAGTCTCAGATATTTCTTTATAGAAACACGAATGGACTAACAGAGTTATGATGCCCATTTGTCAGCAACATGCTCATGTATATGCATATGGACCCTGACTATAACCCACACCTTCTAACCTCAAGTTCAATTTTCCTCTGCCCAGTGGACCATAGTCAAAAGCTGTCATCTATTTTATTCCTCAATATGTTTCTGTCCTGTATGGAAACTATGTTATATTCTACATTTTTAAATATCTTTTTCTTTGGAAGGTTTGTTCACAAAAGAAAAGTTGCTTCCAAGTGGCAGCTTAGTTATCACTTTAGTGACATGCATACCAGTGAAGATGCAATCTACAGTCCTTTGCAATCTTCTTGCTAGGCTCTTTAACATTTTCCATATGTGGACCTCCTTATTACTATAAAAGAATTTCAGAGAAATTCAGACTTACAGAGATAGGTAAGAATGTAGATTAGAATGGGAAGTTACCTACATGAAAACAGAAATAAAGCATGGCAGTGTGGTAAATTACTGTTATCCTGAGAGTGGCTGAGAAAGTTAAGGTAATTTAGGACAAAATAATGACCCAACAGACCATGAAAATATTGAATCCTTTATAAGAATACTCAGATGATTACCTCTGTTCAAAGTTGAAAATTTTTATATGAAAATAGATGCTTAAGTATACCCAAATTTTACCTGTTTAATGATATTAAGAAGTAATATCTATCAAGCACTTAAACATACCAGGTATGTTCCATGAGTTTTACTCTGAATTATCCAATTTAATCCTCAAAACATCTTTAAGGCTGGGTGCATGGTGGCTCACGCCTGTAATCCAGGCACTTTGGGAGGCCAAGGCAGGTGGATCATGAAGTCAGGGGTTTGAGACCAGCCTGGCCAACATGGTGAAACCCTGTCTCTACTAAAAATACAAAAATTAGCTGGCGGTGGTGGCACATGCCTGTAGTCCCAGCTACCCAGGAGGCTAAGGCAGGAGAATCACTTGAACCCAGGAGGCAGAGGTTGCAGTGAGCCTAGACTACCTAGGCTGGGCCATTGCACTCCAGTCTGGGCGACACAGCAAAACTCCGTCTAAAAAAAAAAAAAAAAAATCCTTTAAGGTAGGTACTGTTAGCCCAATTGTGTATTAGTAGATGAGCAAATTAAGACACAGAGTAATTAAGAATGTTGTTGAAAGTCATATTGTTAATGAGTGACATTGCCTGGACTTGATCCAGGGTGTTATATATTGAGTAGATAATCAGGCATTTTTAAAGAATTAAAAGTGAAATTGCCCAAGTGAATTAAAATAGAAAAGAATATAAACTTCATAAAAAAGAAACTTGTGTGCATCTGAACTCAATACCTGAATAGGAGGAATTTAAGACACTGGAAAGATAAAGACATATAGGTGGTTTCTAACAGGAGATTAAAGAATAGGCAGACAACACTGCAAAAGGTTTAGCGTAAACTACATAGAAAATAAGTCTATAAATAGGTTCATTTCTTATGCTTTTGAGTATGAATAATTGGGAGAACAACATTGCTGAATTCCTATTAGAAATCACATATAGACAACCTAGGATGATGACAAATGACCATCAATGAGAGTCTCAGCTTTGCAATTCTGAACAGAGATTTTTAAAAAATCATTATTCTCCCCTTTCCCCATATTTTCCTCTCCCCATCCCCAACCTCTGATAATCACTTGCTTGATTGAATCTTTGTTCAATCGATACATAAAGAAAAATGTCACATCGTATTCCATAAATATACACAATTATTATTTGTCAATCTAAAATAAAGAATAAGTAATTTTTAAAAATTTTAAAAAGTATTATGTCTCACACACACATACATGTGCACACACACATAATGTAGTTTGCATTTTTATTCTAATTGCCAATATTCATAACTTTATCAATGGTCAAATACTTGTCCCTCCACCTCTTCTATTTTCTTTCTATTCCCTTCTCTATTCATATTAGCATGAGGCCTTGCAGCCATGAAAATCAGGTACATTAACTTTAGTACGTTTCAACATAAATACATCGAAAAACTTATTTTAAGCAATGCCAGTATGCCATACTCACACAAAAAATAAATATACGATGAGAAACTTTATTATGTATGATTTACCAAAGGCCTCTATTTGCTGGGCCCTTTATAAGCATTATTTCAAATACTACATGTAACATACATATTTATGCACTTTAACTTGAGGAAGCCAAGAATCGAAGAAATTAAAAGACTTGACCAAGGCCCCAGAGCTAGAACTGTCTCAGCTAGAATTTAAACCCCTTCCAAATGATCCCAAAGACCCAACTCTTGCTGTGGTATCATTCTGTCTTGTCAGTGCATGAAACTCAGCAAAACGCAGCCACCATCTCTAGGGATTTTTATGACTAGAAAAAAAAGTCACATAAAATGACTGAGGATACCAAGACAAATTTAGAATTGGAGAAAGAATAAAGATAAAATGTATCACAGGCTATCCAAGATATATTAATCCATAGAATATTTTGTCAAGCACATGTCACAAACAAGTTACATGAGGATATTATTTGAACACACATAGAAAACAAAGACTAAAATGGCTATCCAGACCCTGAGAGGCACTAAATTGTTGTGGACACCTTTTGAGACATAGATCAGCCAATGCCTTCCTACTACATGCAAATAACTTGGAACAGTGTCTGGCTTATAGCAAATACTACATAAACGTTTGTTGTTGTTTAGCAACTTATTAAAATTGCCTCATTGCAGCTTTCAGTAATGGATTCTTGCAGCCATCATTCTACCTCTTCTGTGGCCACAGAGAGTGGAAAACTAGCTCAAACAAGGCCAATTGGATTTTCTCTACCAGAGGTTTATCTGGAGATCGTTCATTGTCTCTGTTAGCATCAAACTGAGTAGACAATTAGGGATCTGAGAAGGTCATTTTCTACTATGTGTACAAGAACGTCAAACTGCTGAGAGAGAGGAAAATGAAGGAGCAGAGAGAGGGGGAGAGAGAGACAGCATGTGAGAGCTGAAACACCATATGGGCCCAGAGGGAGAAAGACAGACAGGGAGGCTGCAGTGGAGCACAATGACCTCCCACTTCTTCTTCCAGCTCTCTGTAAGGTCTGACTTCACTTCTCTCATTGGGTCATTGTACCTTTCAACATGTTTTCATTTTTGCTTAAATTCTTTGAGTGGGTTTTGGAAAGTGATAATCAACTGATTGCTGATTAGAACAAAAATATATTCCAAAAGAATGGGAATACTAAGAAAACTTGTGAGAAACTCACATACCCATATTCTAATTTATTTACTTCAGAAGAACCCTCAAGGATAACTTTAGATTGAAGTTGTTCTTGTAATACCCTGGGTAGAAATGAATTGACTGTGAGGGCCATTGAGTACGCTTCAGTAGTTTGAGATTTAGACCTGTGCACTTTCTGAAAGGCTGTCTGGAACATTTTTCTGTAAGCAGTGCTACTGTAATGCACAAGATTGTATCTTGGTCAACTGAAAGGATTAAAGAGTTTCTTTTATTAACAAGCTTTCTACTAATAAATGAATTGGTCAAAAAAGAGGATTCTAACAAAGACTGCAGTACCCGGATGCTGTTGATGTAACAGCAGAGGAATATTAATACAAATTTTAGAGAACTTAAGCCTTCAGGGAAACATATGTGAACTGAGAGGAAGAAAATATTTTCCATTTCTTCCAAAGATTTTATATATTTTAGGTCAATACTGATAATGCAAAAAGAAATCTGAGCCTACCTCTAAGCACTCTCATGCAGATAATCTGTTTCTTTGGACTTCTTTTGCCTCACAGTCACCATTGTCTTATATTGAGCTCTTCTAACGGAATATGCAGGAATCAAAAATAAACTAAGAGCTATATTTTCTTCAGTTTTATGTTCAATGAATTTGCCTAACTCACAAATCCTGTTAGTCTAGTATAGATGAATCTTCTGTCTCTTTTGAGGATTGCTTCTAATGAATGGGCTGTGCTATGAAGTTTGACTGCACATGCTTGTGCTGTGGCTATAAAATGGTCAGAGTGATTTCTATTATCTACAACAAAAAACAGTCTTTCCATTACACACAGACACACACACACCATAGTAATTTACATATAATTTTAATACGCTGAGGGCTACCTCAGCCAGGCTGCAAGAGTTCTTCCAGATTGTAGCTCATCATCAGTAAAGATTTCTTTACCTCCCTCCTTTCCATGCACTTATCTGTCCACATTTCCACACCACACTACTGCACCTTTCCAAGGTCCTCTTCCTAGAAACTCTACTCCCAAACTCCAGAATCCCCTTCTTATCCCTTCATACCAGTACAATGATTTCTGGCTTGCAGGACACCACTTCCTAAATTGTGAAAAATAAACTAGTAGCCCGATGAAGAGTCTCCACTCACACCTTTGTGTATTTAGGCAAGCAAGGAGGAAAGGTAAGTTACTGACATCCCAAGTTAGAATTCCAAATGTAATTTTTCAATAGAAGCAATAATATAAATAAAAATAGGTATTTAATGTTATTTGTATTGTTCTTCAGTTTCTTTCACTCATTTTATTCATTTCTTTATTTGACAAAACATTTTATTGTCTTCTGCATTCTAGGCACCACTCATGAATCTGGAGATATGATCATAAGCAAACAGATAAAATTATGAATGTTTTATGGATTGGTTTTAATACATAAGCATGATATATAGCATTGATTCTATAGGAAATTGTGTACTGAGTTCCTGATAACCAACTTACAGCATACAAAAATCCTATCAATTAGTTGAGGAATTCATAGATATGTGTGTATCTGTGCATATATAAATGCTAATTTCTCAGTCAACAATGTAATAGTCCATTCATTCATTTATAGACACACAGATAAATATGCATCTATCCATATAGTACGCCATAGGAACTGGTGTCCAGACCTCAAATCACTGGTCATAACCTCTTCTCATTTTTCTACAAGACACCATATCAAATTTATAACACGTATTTTAAGTTTGAAATAAAGTTCCAAATCTAAATACTTTTTAGGTTTCTCTATGAATAATGCATGGTTACTAAAGGCATGTGCTTTAGAATCAGACAGATCTGGGTCCAAATCTTACTATTTTTGTTACTTTGCACAAGTTATTACACTCTCCCAAGCCCTAAGTTTCCACCTATTAATATTATCTATTAATGTTTGCCTATTAATATTAAGTATTCATCTATTAATATTAAATGGGAACAACAGTACCTATCTCATAAGGTTGACATGACAATTAAATCAAACCAAATATAAGCATTACAAATATATCTTAAACCACTAGTACAAGGTAAATATTTTTTAAAATTATACCTATGTATATGAAATGGTTATACTTCACCTATTTGTGAGCCAAATATCAGAAAGAATTAACTGATTTGGAATCCAGTTAGGAACAATAAGCTCCACATCCTCTTCTAATGAAAGTACATAGGAACATGAAAGTAGGTAAGTCCTATTTTATAGTTAGGTAATTATATTTTTCTTTCCATCTCTAATTCTTATGATTTTATCATGCTTCATAATATGTGTTTAAATATTCCCTTTTACAAGACTTGAAGGAGGCAAGTATAGTAATTCCATAAATACACTGATATGATTTGGCTCTGTGTCCCCACCCAAATCCCACCTTGAATTGTAATTATCCCTATGTGTCAAGGGTGGGACCAGGTGGAGGTAATTGGATCATGGGGTCAGGTTTCCTCATTCTGTTCTCATGATAAGTGAGTGAGTTCTCACAAGATGTGATGGTTTTATAAGCATCTGACATTTTTCCTGCTTGTACTCACTCCATCCTGCTGTACTGTGAACACAGTGCCCCTTCTCTTTTGCCTTCTGCCAAGATTGTAATTTTCCTGAGACCTCCCCAGCAATGTGGAACTGTGAGTCAATTAAACCTTTTTCCTTTATAAATTACGCAGTCTCAGATATTTTTTCATAGCAGTGTGAGAACAAACTATTTCAGTATGTTGGTACCAGGAGTGGGACGCTGCTATAAGGATACCAGAAAATGCAGAAGCAACTTTGGAACTGGGTAACAGGCAGAGGTTGGAAAAGTTTGGAGAGCTCAGAAGACAGGAAAATATGGGAAAGTTGGAACTTCCTAAAGACTTGGTGAGCTCAGAAGACAGGAAGATGTGGGAAAGTTTGGAACTTCTTGGAAACTTGTTGAACAGTTTTGACCAAAATTCATCAAAACCAATGGTTTTGATAGTTATATGGGCAATGAAGACCACAAGGCTGAGGTAGTCTCAGATGGAGATGATGAACTTCTTGGAAACTGGAGTAAAAGTGACTCTTGCTATGCTTTAGCAAAGAGACTGGCAGCATTTTGCCCCTGCCTTAGCAATCTGTGGAACTTTGGACTTGAGAGAGATGATTTAGGGTTTCTGGCAGAAGAAATTTCTAAGCAGTAAAACATTCAAAAAGAAGCAGAACAGAAAAGTTTGAAAAAATTTGCAGCCTGACAATACAATAGAAAAGAAAAATCCATTTTCTGAGGAGAAATTCAAGCCCACTGCAGAAATTTGCATAAGTAATGAGAAAACAAATGTTAATCAACAAGATGATGGAGAAAATGTATCCAGGGCATGTCAGAGAACTTCGTGGCAGCCTGGAGGCCTGGAAGGAAGGAGGGAAAAATGGAAGGATGCCTAGAAAAATGGTTTCCTAGGCCGGGCCCAGGGCCCACCTGCTCTATGCGGCCTTGGAACATGGTGCCATGCATCCCAGCCGCTTCAGCTCCAGCTGTGGCTACAAGAGGCCAGTGTACAACTGGAGCTATCACTTCAGAGGGTGCAGACCCCAAGCCTTGGCAACTTACATGTGGTGTTGAGCCTGGATGTCCAGGCAAAAGTTTGCTGCTGGGGCGAAGCCCTCATAGAGAATCTCTGCTAGGGCAGTGCAGAAGGAAAATGTGGGGTTGGAGTCCCCACACAGATTCCCCAATGGGGCACTGTCTAGTGGAGCTGTGAGAAAAGGGCCACCATCATCCAGATCCCAGAATGGTAGGTCCACTTACAGCTTGTATTGTAAACCTGAAAAAGCTGCAGACACTCAACTCCAGCCCATGGAAGCAGCTGGGAGGGATCCTGGATCCTGCAAAGCCACAGGGCCGGAGCTGTCCAAGGTTGTGGGAGTCCTCCTAGCATCAGCATGACCTAAGTGTAAGACATGGAATCAAAGGAGATCATTTAGGAATTTTAAGGTTTAATGATGGCCCTATTGGATTCCAGACTTTCATGGGATGTGTAGCCCCTTCATTTTGGCCAATTTCTCCAATTTGGAATGGGTGTATTTACCCAATGCCTGTACTCCCGTCGTATCTATGAAGTAACTAACTTGCTTTTGATTTTACAGGCTAAAAGGCAGAAGAGACTTGTCTTTTCTCAGATAAGACTTTGGACTTGGAGTTTGAGGTTAATGCTGGAATGTTAAGACTTTGGGGGACTGTCAGAAGGGCATGATTGTGTTTTGAAATGTAAGGACATAGATTTGGGAGGGGCCAAAAGTGGAGTGATATGATTTGGTTCTGTGTTCCCATCCAAATCTCACCTTGAATTGTAATAATCCCCACAGGGAGCAGGTGGAGATAATTAAATTATGGGTGCAGTTTCCTCTATACTGTTCTTGTGATAATGAGTGAGTCTCAAGAGACCTAGTGGTTTTATAAGCATCTGGCATTTCCCCTGCTTGCACTCACTTCATCCTGCTGCCTTGTGAAAAAGGTGCCTGCTTCTCCTTCCCCTTCCACCCTATTGTAAGTTTTCTGAGGCTTCCCCAGCAATGTGAAAATGTGAGTCAATTAAACCTCTTTTCTTTATAATTACCCAGTCTCTGGTATTTCTTCATAGTAGTGGAAGAACAGACTAATACATACACAGACCTGAGAATTCATATGAACACTCCATTCAAACTCCAAAAAAACAGCTAAAAGTCATATTCTTTCTTAATTAAATCTTTAAATCCATTTGACCAAACCTATGGGTCAGAAATGGATCAAAATGATATATGAATTGTCAAATAATCACTCCCACAAATGATTTCCTTACAGGACTTAGAAATCACATTGATTGAAAAATGGCATGCTATTTATCACATAAGACTGTTAGCTAAGACATCTCCTTTTAACACAGCTTTCTATCACCTCTCTCCCCAGGGTAGCATTGCAACATACACCACTGGCCTAGGATTGAGATTGTTCTGAAGGAGAAATACGTTTGCCTGCCACTCTTCCTGAAAAGCTTCTGTGGTGAGGACACAGGTTTGTACGTCTTTGTCCCAGGAATCCATCCTCTAGTTCATTTCCTCAGCCTTTGACATTTGAGGAAAAGTTCTTGTCACTCAAACACCAAGCAGGAAAGAACCAAAACTGATGTTTAATTAACCTTCTTAGTGGAAAATTAAAACCACTCTTTTCCCAGTAATAAAGTCTTTTTAAGCCCTGAGAGAGGGATCAGTGGAGTCAATTAAAATTAAAAACCTTAGGCAGAAGCAAGAATACTTGACTACAGGGTTGAAAGTATTCTATCTAATCTGGCATTGTCAATGCTGGAGGTGGCGATTCACCAAAAGGAGGAAACGTCTTCCTAAGTGATTAAACTTTTAGACACTAAATATAAAGAGAATTCGAAGTTTCTCTGATTTCACACAGTACCCTGGCCTTAAATGTGAAGGGCAGAATTCCTTCTTCACCAGAATTTTAAGAATTTATTATCCTCGTGCTCTGCCTTCTGCACAAGTGATTTTCCCCCTCCTTATTTGTATGTGCTTAATCTGCTCACTTGATTTGCTAGTCTTTTAGGTCTATCTTGAAAATAAGAATTAGGACAACACTAATAATATCAAAGAATAGACATAAAAGAAACACAATCATTTTGTTTTACCTGCATAGTTTCTTCCATATTGTTTTTGAAGAATCCATGTCCATACATATATCTTTGCAGATTCTGTGCATAAATCAATAATAACCTGTATATTGAAAAATACATTGAAATAATTTCATTGTATATCTCTTTCTCTCATTAAGCTGTAAGATCCTAATTACAGAGTCTATGTCTTATACATCTTTGTAGCATGGCATATGATAGTATCTGGAAATTGTACTCCTATTTTTAATATATTTGCACTTAATTAAGAGCTATCATGAAATATTTATAGAAAATTCAATGATGAGTTTGGGTTAACATTATTTAAAACGAACGCAGTTTGTGTCTGTCAAATATTGAAAACAACATCTAGTTCTGATAACAGAAATGTTTGTATGAACTTTTGAACTTGAAAAGTATATCATTTTCTATGACAAAAGTGACATTGTAAATCAGTGAAGGAAACATAGGCACAGCGGCACGCACCTGTAGTCCCAGCTATTCAGGAGGCTGAGGAAGGAGAATTCCTTCAGCCCAAGAATTTAAGGCCAGCCTGGGCAACTCAGTGAAACCCCATCTCAAAACAAAACAAAACAAAAATCAGTGAGGAAAAGATAGATGCTTTAAAATGATGATTGAGAAAAAAAAAAAAAAAGATAAAACTAAACCTTCATTTCAAACAGAAAGCAAATAGATCAAAATGGAACCAAAAAAGACCCTGCATTGCCAAGACAATCCTAAGTCAAAAGAGCAAAGTTGGAGGCATCACGCTACCTGACTTCAAATTATACTACAAGGCTACAGTAACCAAAACAGCATGGTACTGGTACCAAAACAGAGATATGGACCAATGGAACAGAACAGAGCCCTCAGAAATAATACCACACATCTACAGCCATCAGATCTTTGACAAACCTGAGAAAAACAAGAAATGGGGAAAGGATTCCCTATTTAATAAATAGTGCTGGGAAAATTGGCTAGCCATAAGTAGAAAACTGAAACTGGATCCTTTCCTTACTCCTTATACGAAAAGTAATTCAAGATGGATTAGAGACTTAAATATTAGACCTAAAACCATAAATACCCTAGAAGAAAACCTAGGTGATACCATTCAGGACATAGGCATGGGCAAGAACTTCATCTCTAAAACACCAAAAGCAATGGCAACAAAAGCCAAAATTGACAAATGGGATCTAATTAAACTAAAGAGCTTCTGCACAGCAAAAGAAACTACCATCAGAGTGAACAGGCAGCCTACAGAATGGGAGAAAATTTTTGCAATCTACTCATCTGACAAAGGGCTAATATCCAGAACCTATAAAGAACTCAATCAAATTTACAAGAAAAAAACAAACAACCGCATCAGAAAATGGGCAAAGGATATGAACAGACACTGCTCAAAAGAAGACATTTATACAGCCAACAGACACGTGAAAAAATGCTCATCATCACTCGCCATCAGACAAATGCAAATCAAAACTACATTGAGACACCATCTCACACCAGTTAGAATGGCAATCATTCAAAAGTCAGGAAACAACAGGTGCTGGAGAGGATGTGGAGAAATAGGAACACTTTTACACTGTTGGTGTTACTGTAAACTAGTTCAATCATTATGGAAAACAATGTGGCGATTCCTCAAGGATCTAGAATTAGAAATACCATTCGACCCAGCCATCCCATTACTGGGGATATACCCAAAGGATTATAAATCATGCTGCTATAAAGACACATGCACACGTATGTTTATTGCAGCACTATTCACAATAGCAAAGACTTGGAATCAACCCAAATGTCCATCAGTGACAGACTGGATTAAGAAAATGTGGCACATACACACCATGGAATAGTATGCAGTCATAAAAAAGGATGAGTTTGTGTCCTTTGTAGGGACATGGATGCAGCTGGAAACCATCATTCTCAACAAACTATTGCAAGAGCAGAAAACCAAATACCACATGTTCTCACTCATAGGTGGGAACTGAACAATGAGATCACTTGGACACAGGAAGGGGAGCATCACATACCAGGTCCTATTATGCGGAGGGGGAAAAGGGGAGGGGTAGCATTAGGAGATATACCTAATGTAAATGACGAGTTAATGGGTGCAGCACACCAACATGGCACATGTATACATATGTAACAAACCTACACGTTGTGCACATGTACCCTAGAACTTAAAGTATAATAAAAAATAAAAATAAAAAATAAAAAAAGATCAAAAATGTAAAAACTTTTTAAACCATATAATAGAAAAATTAGTGAGGATAAATTTTTTTATAACCTGCGAGTTGGAAATATATTCCTAGTTCAAAATTTAGAAGCAATAAAAGAAGTAAAGTCTGACTACACTAAACAAGAAATTAAAAATTTGTATACAAAAAGATTAGAAACAAAGACAAAGGACAAACTAAGAAAAAATACAAGCAATTTATGTCACAGACAAAGGGATATTTCTATGGTACATAGAAACATGGGCGAAAGATGTGAACAAACAGAACATAGAAGAAGAAATGAAACACATGAGAAGATAATCAACCTAACTCACAAATTAAAATTTAATTAAGATATCACTTCACACCTATAAGACAGGCAAAATTCCAAAAATTAGACAATACATTATTTAATTGTCATGGAGCAACCACATAAGAGTTGGAAATGCAAAAAGGTATAATACAGAGGGAGATTTGACAATATCTAGAAAAATTACTTATACATTCTCTTTTTGACTCCGCAATTTCATTTCTAGGAATCTGCCCCAAAAAAAGCAAAATTATGAAATGTTTTATGCAAAAGATTATTCACTATAGAATAATTTTAATACTTAACTGGAAAAAACTCAAATATCTGTTAATAGAGACTGGCTAAATAAATTACGGTAAATTAATACTATATAGCCATAAAAAGGAATAAGGAAGATTGCTATACACTGATACGAAAAATTCTCTAGGATATAGTATTAAGTGAAAAAAATGCAGAAGAACATATATAATGTGCTATTTTTATATAAGAAAAAGAAGTTGCATTTATTTAGCAAATTACATTTATAAAGGGAATTTTTTGTACTAAGCAACAACTTGTTATAAAAAATGAGTAGGAGTAGTGGCCGGACGTAGTGATTCATGCCTATAATCCCAACACTTTGGGAGACCGAAGCAGGCGGATCACCAGGTCAGGAGATCGAGACCATCCTGGCTAACATGGTGAAACCCTGTCTCTAATAAAAATACAAAAGTTAGCCCGGCATGGTGGCAGGTACCTGTAGTCCCAGCTACTCGGGAGGCTGAGGCAGGAGTATGGCATGAGCCCGGGAGGTGGAGCTTGTAGTGAGCCGAGATCGCGTCACTGCACTCCAGCCTGGGGGACAGAAGAAGGCTCTGTCTCAAAAAAAATAGAAAATAAAAGAGTTGGCCGGGCGCGGTGGCTCAAGCCTGTAATCCCAGCACTTTGGGAGGCTGAGACGGGCGAATCACGAGGTCAGGAGATCGAAACCATCCTGGCTAACACGGTGAAACCCCATCTCTACTAAAAATACAAAAAAATTAGCTGGGCGAGGTGGCGGGCGCCTGTAGTCCCAGCTACTCGGGAGGCTGAGGCAGGAGAATGGCGGGAACCTGGGAGGCGGAGCTTGCAGTGAGCTGAGATCCGGCCACTGCACTCCAGCCTGGGGGCAGAGCGAGACTCTGTCTCAAAAAAAAAAAAAAAAAAAAAAACAAGAAAAGAAAAGAGTAGCTACAAAAAGAGAAAAGAAAAAGAATGCAAGGAATTGCAATTGCAAAAACAAGCTAATTGGATATCAAATAAGAGATATAAACACAAAAAATTTCTCTATATAGTATTTTGATTTTTCATATTTAGTGGAATATAATATGTTTCATAGACAGAGTCTGAAAGAAATCTTAACAGCAACCTAATCATTAATAATAACAATGTTAATTTTATTTTGCTATTCTATACGTATTAGAATAATGCAGATATATAATTAAAGTTAATGTTAAGTAAAATTTGATCTCACCTAAAATTTAATCATTGAATTAATAATTTAATATTTGATTTCACTTAAATTTACTATTGCATTAAAATTAATATTTTAATATTATTACATAATTTAATATTACAAGTAAAATTTAATATTATTGAGCAATAAAAAACCCATGTAAGAGAAAAGCAATAAAAGTATATATTCAAAAAGTTGAATTAATCATATTACCAAACCAGCATTATCCTAATATCAAAGCCAGAGACAGACAGAAAAGAAAATTACAGACAAATATTCCTGATGAGTATAGATGCAGACATCCTTAACAAAACACTAGCAAAGCAAATTCAACAGCCCATAAAAGGATTATACACTCTGAACAAGTGGGACTTATTTCTGGGATACGAGGATGGAACAATGCATGCAAATCAATATATGTGATACACTATATTAATAGGATGAAGGACAAAAATCATATGATTATCTCAACAGATGCAAGAAAAGCATTTGACAAAATTCAGCATCCTTTCATGATGTAAACTGTCAACAAATTAGATATAGAAGGAGTGTTCTTGAATATATTAAAGCTACATATGACAAGCTCATAACTATCATCAGAATCAGTGGCACAAAGCGGAAAGATTTTCCTCTAATATCAGGAACAAGACAAGGATACTCACTCTCACCACTTCTATTTAACATAGTAGTGGAAATCTTGGCCAGAATAAGGAAGCAAGAAAAAGATAAAATGCATTCAAATTGAAAAGAAATAAATAAAATTGTCTCTGTTTGGAAATGACACTATTTTATATATAGAAAATCCTAAAGACTTCACTGAAAAATTATTGGAACTAACAAACTAATTTTGTAAAGTTGTAATGTACAAAATCAACACACAAAAATTAGTAACAGTTCTGTATACTAATAAGTATCCAGAAAAGAAATCAATAAAACAATTCAGTTCACAATAGCATCAAAACTAAAATAAAATACTTACAAATGAATTTAACCATGTAGATGAAAGAGCTATACACTGAAAACTATAAAACATTGATGAGAGAAATTGAAGATGTAACAAATAAAGGGAAAATTATTTTATGTTCATGCATTAGAAGATTTAATATTGTTAAAATTTCTATACTGTAATTTTGATGTACAGATTCAGTGTACTCCCTATCAAAAATTTTAATGACATTTTTCACAGAAATAGAAAAAAAAATTCCAATATGCATAGGGAGTCACAAAAGACTCTCAATAGTCAAAGCAAACTTGAGCAAAAATAACAAAGTCAAAGACATCACATTACCTGATTTCAAAATATACTTCAAAGCTGTAGTAATCAAAACAGCATGCTACTGGCCTAAAAACAGACATACAGACCAATGGAACAATTGAAACCAATAGAGACCCCAAAAATAAACCCATGCATTAATGTTCAATTGATCTTGAACCAAGCTGCCACATAACAAAGCTTTATGGGAAAGGGGCACACAATGGGGAAAGGATAGTCTCTTCCAAAAGATGTTGGGAAAACTTAATATTCACACGCAGAAGAATGAACTTGGACCTTTATCTCACATCATCCACAAAAGTCTACTCAAAATGGATTAAAGATCTAAATATAAGACCCAAAACGGTAAAACTACTGAAAGAAAACACAGGGGAAAAATTCCTTGACACCAGCCTAGTCAATGATTTTTATAATATGACTGCAAAAACAAAGGCAACAAAACAAAAATAGGCAAATAAGATTGCATCAAACTAAAATCCTGCAAAGCAAAGGAAACAATCAATAGAGTAAAGACAATGGGAGAAAATATTGGATTTCCTATGGAATGAGAGAAAAATATTACACACCATATATCTGATAACAGGTAAATACACAAAATATATAAATAACTCAACCAACTCAATAGCGAAAAATCAAATAACATGATTTTTAAATGGACAAGGAACCTTAAAAGGCATTTCTCAAAAAAAAACATACAAATGAACAGGAATACAATAAAATGGTCAATATCACTAAATACCAGGCAAATTATATCAAAAAACTATGAGATATGATTTCACACCTGTTAGAATAGCTGTTATAAAAAAGATAAAAGATAACAAATATTGGCGAGCATGTGGAGAAAAGAGACCCCTTTTACACAGTTGGTGGAAATGTAAAATAGTACAGTCACTAAGGAGAATAATGATCCAGCAATCCCACTACTGGGTATATATTCAAAGGAAATGGAATCAGTATATCAAACAAGTGTCTGCACCCTCATGTTCATTATAGCATTATTCACGATAGCCACAATATTGAATCAACCCAAGGGTACATAGATAAATGGATATGCAAAATATATTGTATATATACAATGGAATATTATTCAGCCTTAGAAAAGAAAGAAATCTTGTCATTTGTGACAACATGGAGAAACCTAGACACCTTACGTCACCTGACATAAGCCAGGTACAGAAAAATAAATACTGCATGATCTCAGTTATATGTGGAATGTAAAAAAGTTGAATTCGCAGAATCAGAAAGTATTGGTGACTTTATCAAAATTGTTGCCAGGGGCTGGAGGTGGAGGGGTGGAATGGAGAGATGGTCAGATGGTACAAAGTTTCGGTTAGAATGAATAAGTTCTGGAAACCTATTGTACAGCATGGTGATGATAGTTAATAATACTATATTATACACTTGAAAATTGCTAAGAGAGTAGATATTAAGTGTTCTCACAAAAAAAGGATAAGTATGTGAGGTGATGGATACGTTAAGTCACTTGATGTAATAATTTTATAATATTCTTGGAATCTTCAAAAAGTTCATGGAAATGCATATTACAGAAAAAGCTAAGCATGGATTTCAAAATGTTTATGTACCAAAATAAATTCATACAAACTTGTTATAACTTGTCTAAATAAGCTCCAGTTCGAAGCAGTAAGAATAATTCATCAGTCTGAAAAGAGCCCCTATCACAGCAATATGGATCCTGCTAAAATTAAAGTAAGAACAAACACCAAATTTGTGGTGAAGCTTGGGTGGGAGAATGATGAAATCACTGATGCTTTACAAAATGTTTATGGAGACAATGCCTCAAAGAAATCAGCAGTTTACAAATGAATAACTTGTTTTAAGAAGAGACAAGATGATGAGGATGAAATCCGCAGCCGCAGAATATCCACATCCATTTGTGAGGAAAAACTTAATCTTGCTCATGCCCTAATTGAAAAGAACTGATGATTCATGCCAGAAACAATGACCAACACCATAGACATACCAATTGGTTCAGCTTACACAATTCTGACTGAAAAATTAAAGTTGAGCAACATTTTCTTCACTGGATGCCAAAACTGTTGCACCCAGACAGTTGTAGACAAGAACAGAACTTTCTATGGAAATTTTAAACAAGTGGGATTAAGATCCTGAAGCATTTCATTGAAGAATTGTAGCAGGAGATTAAACACTGCTTTACCAGTATGATCCTGAAGACAAAGCACAATCAAAGCAATGGCTACTAACTGGTGGAAGTGGTCTAGTCAAAGCCAAAGTGGACCAGTCAAAAGCAAAGGCCATGGCAACAGTTTTTTGGAATGCTCAAGGCATTTTGCTTGCAGACTTTCTGGAGAGCTAAAGAATGACAACATCTGCTTATTAGGAAAGCGTTTTGAGAAAGTTAGCCAAAACTTTAGCTGAAAAATGCCTAGGAAATCTCCACCAGAGAGTTCTCCACCATGACAGTGCTCCTGCTCATTTCTCTCATCAAACGAGGGGGCTATGTTGCAAGAGTTTCATTGGGAAGTTATTAGGCATCCACCTCACAGTCCTGATTTGGCTCCTTCTAAATTATTTTTGTTTCCTAATCTTAAAAAAATCTTCAACTGGCATCCATTTTCTGCAGTAAATAATGTAAAAAAGACTGCATTGATAATGCCAACTTCCCAGGACTCTCAGTTCTGTAGGAATGGACTACATAGCTGGTATCATTGCTTACAAAAGTGTGTTGAATTTGATAGAGCTTATGTTGAGGAGTCAGGTTTGCACTTTTTATATTTATCTTTGAATTTCATTTTCTGCAAACTTTTAAAGTCCCCTTGTACATATATCAAAACACCACATTGTACACCATAAATATATACAATGTTTATTTGTCAATTATAATTTAATAAAGTTGGAAATTTTTTAATTTTAGTTAAAATATTTTAATATTAATTCTGAATTTTAATTAATATTGAATTAATATTTGAATTTGAAGTATCATTATAAACCCATGATTTTTTTCTTTTTTTAGTAAATACAAATTTCCTAGCTCTGTCCACTGAAGAGGTCTAGAAGCCTCTTGAATGACAACCAAATAGCACTAATTCTTTAAATGCCATTCCCTACTAAAAGAATTCAGGGCCTTCAAAAAAATAGTAGATTCTAAGTGTATATCTGGAAATATACAAGATGAACATTTTGCTATCCCAAAAATCAAGTAAGTTATGAAGGTCAAAGTGTCATTTTCAAAGGGAACACAAGTCAACATGAAAGAATGCCCCCTGGCCAAATTTGGAATGATTTGAATATCAGAAAAATAATGAATGTAATAGTTTAAAACACATCGAATATAGATATGTTAAAAGAGTAAATAATAATAATAATAAAGAAAGAAAGTAAAAAAACAAAACCTATTTACTAAACAGCATTTTTAAATTTCTACTTAAAAAATATCAATCAGAAGGATGAAATTAAGAGTCCATTCTTACTCTATCAACTATATTTCAGAGTAACAAAATAACTCTGCTTCATGAAGGAAAATTCTTCTTTACAGAATGATGTGGGTGAAATTATAGAATTCTTAAAACCACATTGTATTACTCCAAATAAAGTAATCAATTCAATCATCATCAATAGATGAATCATTAGATTGTGGGGAACTTTACAACGGAGGGATCAGGACATCACCACCCATAACCCGCTGATCATTCTTAGCTTCACAAAAATATCAAAAATATGGACAATTCATGATTCTTAATTTGTTAATTTTGCCAAGATTTATGAAGGAATTATAATTAAGGGCATGATACATTCCTGGCTTAACTAGAATGGAGACACCAAAAGCCACACTCCAGTAGCCACTGTCTAGAAATGTATATACCACACACATTCTACAGTCAACAAGGTTTCTTGAAGATCCCATAAATAACTGAAAATGCCTTCTCTGATAATTCCCAGTCAACTCCCAGACAGACAGCTCTCCCTGAGATTTTCGGCCAAGAAGAAGAAGGGAAATTTTTTCACCAAAGAATCTATACTGCCCAAAGCAATCTATAGTTTCAACACAATTCTTATCAAAACAGCATCATCATTCTTCACAGAACTAGAAAACAACAATACTAAAATTCATACAGAACCAAAAAAGAGCACACACAGCCAAACCAAACCTAAGCAAAAAGAACAAATCCGGAGGCATCACATTACCCAACTTCAAATTATACTACCAGGTGGCCGGGCGCACTGGCTCATGCCTGTAATCTCAGCACTTTGGGAGGTCGAGGCTGGCGGATCACGAGATCAGGAGATCGATACCATCCTGGCTAACACGGTGAAACCCTGTCCCTACTAAAAAATACAAAAAATTAGCTGGGCGTGGTGGCAGGTGCCTGTAGTCCCAGTTACTTGGGAGGCTGAGTCAGGAGAATGGCGTGAAGCTGGGAGGCGGAGCTGGCAGTGAGCCGAGATCGCGCCACTGCACTCCAGCCTGGGCCACAGAGTGAGACAACATCTCAAAAAAATAAATAAAATCAATCAGTCAATAAATCAATAAATCTACCAGGCTATCGTTACCAAAACAACATGGTACTGGTATAAAAATAGGCACACAAACTAATGGAACAAGATAAAGAACCCAGTAAAGCCAAACACATCCAACTGATCTTCGACAAAGCAAACAAAAACATAAGGTTACCCTATTCAGAAAAAGGTCCTGGGAAAACTGGCAAGCCATATGTAAAAGAATGAAACTGGATCCTCATCTCCCTATACAAAAATCAGCTCAAGATGGATCAAAGGCTTAAATCTAACACCTGAAACCAAAAAAGTATAGAAGATAACATTAGAAAAACTCTTCTAGACATTGTCTTAGGCAAAGAATTCATGACTAAGACGCCAAAAGCAAATGCAACAAAAGCAAAAATAAATAAATGGGGCCTAATTAAACTGTAAAGCTTCTGCACAGCAAAAGAAATAACCAGCAGAGTAAGAAGACATCCCACAGAATGGGAGAAAATATTTGCAAACTATGCATTCAACAAAGGACTAATATCCAGAATCTACAAGGAACTCAAACAAATCAGCAAGTAAAAAACAAATAACTGCATCAAACAGTGGTCAAAGGGCATGAATAGATAATTCTCAAAAGAAGATATACAGACAGCCAACAAACATATGAAAAAATGCTCAGCATCACTAATTATCAGGGAAATCCAAATTAAAACCACAATGAGATACTACCTTATTCCTGCAAGAATGGTCATAATTAAAAAGTTAAAAAACAATAGATGTTGGCATGAATGTGGTGGAAAGGGAACACTTTTACACTATTGGAATATAAATTAGTACAACTACTATGGAAAACAGTATGGAAATTCCTTGAAGAACAAAAATGGTCTACTATTCGATCCAGCAATCCCACTACTGAGTATCTACCCAAAGGAAAAGAAGTCATTATATTAAAAACACACAGACACATGCGTGTTTATAGCAGCACAATTTGCAATTGCAAAGGTATTGAACCAACCTAAGTGCCTATCAACCGATGAGTAGATAAAGAAAATGTGGTATATATACACCATGGAATACTACAAAGCTATAAAAAGGAACAAAATAATGTGTTTTGCAGCAACTTGGATGGAGCTGGAGGCCATTATTCTAAGTGAAGTAACTAGGGAATGGAAAACCAAATATCGTATATCCTCACTTATAAGTGGGAGCTAAGCTATGAGAATGCAAAGACATAGGAATGATATAATAGACTTTGGGGACTCAAGGGGGAAGGTTAGGAGTGGAGACAGGGATTCAAGACTACATATTGGGTACAGTGTACACTACTTGGGTGACAGGTGCACTAAAATCTCAGGAATCACTACTAAAGAACGTATACCCCAAAAACTATTGAAATAAAAATAAAATTTTCTAAAATAAAAAGGTAATTAAAAAATAAAAAAGAGCAAAAAGCAATAAAATATAATACAGAAAAGGAAGAGAGAAAACCAACAAAACCAAAAGCAAAAACTGTCAAGAAAAAGAGGACAGAAGGTACCAATGTCAAGAATGAAAGAGGAAACACAAATAGAAAGCCCCTTACAGATATTACAAGGATAATAAGAAAGTAATAGAAACATTTGCATCCTTGAAAGGCAAATAACTCTGTTTGTATGATAATTGTATGATTATGCTGGAAAGGGAATGCAGATGGAATATAACTAATTGGTTCTGGCTTGTCTGAAGCTTCATGATCTTCCATGAAATTTGCACATTTTTACTGCATAATTTTTTCTCCTGTTTTCAGAAAAGAAATAGGGAGTTCCATAGAAATACACAAAATAAGCCAAATGAAGGCATAAGGAAAGCTTTTAGTGTCAACAAAAATTTAAAGTTGAGCCCCTGGCTTGACTTAGGGAAGGAAGTCTACTGGAAAATTACTAGAAAACAGCGTACAATGAAAGGGGGAACTCTCAATGTTTCTGCAGTGTGACAAGGTTCTTCAACAGAGTGAGCAATGAGATATGTTTCAACAAACATGTTGCCATACCTTGTCTATTCCGGAGAATACTAATAAATTATAAATTATCTCAAATTGAGAGGAGCTCCTATTATATGATTGGCTTCTAAAGCCCTTATGTAAACTAGCCTAGAGAAACAAAAACTCCAAGAAAGCAAAGTAGAAAATACTTTTAAAATCCTGGTTATTTAAGAAACACACGAACTAAAATTCATAGGAAGAAAAAGAAGGAGTTTGAGTTTAACTGTGAATCACACTAATGGGGATTTATTTGCTAAGTCGCAATATAAAAAGAAAATAAATACCAGTTTATGTCAGGTAACAAATAGTTTATCCTTTTTTCTAAGTAGAACTTTAGTTCTTTTAAACAAAATTTAAGTAACTTTTATTTTTGGACATATAAATACAGAAAATTCCATTAGGATATATTTGGGTAATATTCAAGCAAAAGTAAGTCCCACTAAAGTAATAAATAGTGTATAGTAGTTCTCAATTATCTACTTTCCAGTTTTCTTTGTAAGTGGAAAGGATCAAAATTTGCTTTTAAAAAAGTAGATATTAATATAGGTGATACAGTAGTTGCAAAGAATACCATAGTTGCATACTGTTACGTTAAGTGGTGGATGTGTTTTATCGTCTTATCATGGGAATAGATGCAAGTTTATTAGGATGGCAAACTCAGTGAGGGTATCAATTGCCCTGGACATACCGATAAGGCTGCCATTTTTTTAAAGTTCAAGTTAAACGCATAAGCAACTTTATGTAAATTTGTATATGCTTAATTTACTACAGAAATCAGCATATAATTGAAGAGGGAGAAATCCTACATTTTACATGTTGTTTATGCTTAAATGCATACATAAAAGCTTATCTTAATTATTAAAGAAAGCTTTATATGTTAGTTCAGAAAAAGGTTGATCTTAAGTATAACTTTCGTTATAATTCCAAATTGCTTTTTAAATTTTTCTCTTATTTTCAATTGTGGCAAAATACACATAACAAATCAATTTTATTTTAGAATATTTAATTGACAAATAAAATTATATATATTCAAAGTATACAATATGGTATATTGATATAGATATACATTGTATAATGATTACCACAAATTAATGAACACATTCATCACTTCCCATAGTTACCACTTTGTGTGTGTGTGAGATGAGGACTCTTATCATATTTCAAGTAAACAATATAGTATTATTAACTATAGTCACCATGGTGTACATTAGATCCCCAGAACACATTCATTTTATAACTGAAAGTTTGTACCTTCTGACTGACATTCCCCCTTTCCCCCACCTGTCTTCCCCTGAAAACAGCCATTCTACTCCCCGATTCTACGAATTCAATATTCTTGATTCCACATATAAGTAAGATCATATAGTATTTGTCTTTCTAGGTCTGGTTTATTTCACTTACCATAATGTCCTCCAGGTTCATAGATATTTTCACAAATGGCAGGATTTCATTTTGTATGGCTAATTAATATATTCTTGTGTGTGTGTGTGTGTGTGTGTGTATATATAGAGAGAGAGAGAGAGATTTTTCAAAAGAAGACATACAAATGGTCAACAGGTATATGAAAATGTGCTCAGTATCACTAATCATCAGTGAAATAAAAATCAAAACCACAATGAGATATCACCTTACACCTGTTAAGATGGTTATTATCAAAAAGATGAGAGACAAATTCTCAAAAAGACAAGGATGTGGAGAAAAGGGAACCGTTGTGCACTATTGATGGGAGTGTAGATTGGTACAGTCATTGTGGAAAACAGTATGAAGGTTCCTCCAAAATTGAAAAATAGAAGTATCATGTAAAAAATATATGCACATATATCACTTCTGTGTATATATCCAAAGGAAATAAAATCAGAATCTCAAATAGATATCTGCACCCCCATGTTCATTGCAGCATTATTCACAATAGGCAAGGTATGGAAATAACCTGTGTCCACCAATGGATGAATGGATAACTTAAGTAATTTTTAATGAAAACTCTCTTTGTTTCTGAAAATGCTATTATTTCTAATATATGTTTGTACTTGTTATTGTGTTCGTTTTAAACATTTTGCCTTTTCAAAACAACGTAGTAATTTCCCAGCTTCAGGCACCTCTGGCCTGTGCTAATATAATGATGTAATGATCAGTTCTCTCTGAGAGATTTTTCTGATACTGTCTTTCCTAAATGTAGTCTCCAAACTCTGAACAATAAAACTCTTAAGATATACTTTTCACTCAAGTAATCCTTGGTGCTTCTCAAATGGCCCACTCAGTTTACTTTTATACATTATAAGGGATGCATGCTGGAAATAATTAATATATTATATTCTTCATATATTAGTTATCTCACCATGAAGGATACTAAAATAAATAATCCAGAGATACCTGTTGGGCCCTAGTACCAAAAGAGTCCTCTCCTTTCTTAAGCAGGAATTACAATTCCTGAATTCCCTAACTGTGTAAAACCCTTCTCATTATAGGTAAAAGAAAACGCTATGATTTGTGGTGCTTATCCCCTAAAGTGGAACCCTGTCATAAGCCCATTGCTTTTCTTAGCATGTCTCTTGACTCTGTTAATTCATGTTTGTTTGCACATGATAGTGGCAGCAGCTTAATTACTTGAAGCCTCAACAGAAAGTGTTCTGGCCTCACCTCTCATATCATGACTCCCTAATAGAGTGCAAGCCTCATTACTTTAAAATAACATCCAACACCTCCTAGCCAAACTTATTCCCACTATAAATTTTTACTTTGCTGATTCCCATATAGTAGTCAACTGCTGCTCCAATCTTAGAGCAGCTACCTTACTTTCTCTTCCTGGTAAAGATAAACTTCATGACTATTTAACTTTTTTTCATAATGCCCTATCCTGACTTGACTAATGTTTTCCTAAAAACTTCAGTATATTTTTGTTGATGACCCATGTCTTTACAATGGTCTCTATATTTTGTGCTAGGCACTCTGTTACGGAAGCTCCCTTATTTAAAATTTTAAGTTAACATGCCTTAGAAGTTGTTCATGATTTCAGCTTTGTTGCAGGTTGGGTTCCCGAGAAACAAAATCTAAGACAGAGATTGGTTTGTGTAAAACATTTATCAGAGTGTACACTTGGGTTCAGCACCTCTGGAAGGGAAATGGAAAAAAAGGCAAGATTGGACAAAGGATAAGATTGGGCTGTGATGCATTCTTAACCAAGACCTCAGGCAACCCTATGGAGAGCTCTGCAGCTGGGATGCCCTTTCAGAATTATTCCCCATTACAACAAGAAAATCAGGCATTTTACTCAAAATCAATCAGTCACTGGAGGTAGGCTTCCCCTGAAAAGAGAGCATGACCTTGGACAAAACTAGTGGAGAGAGCAATTTCTAGGAAGAGTTGATGGCTGAGGGCCTAGGTCCTTCCATCCTAATAAGGAATGCAGCTGCCACATTGCAGTTTCTCCTATAGGCATGACATAAAAACTTTTCTAACTTTTCTAACTTCTTGAGATACCCCAATCAAACATAAGGAAAGGAATGACTTATTAGAGGCAGTTCTACATACAAAGGAAGGCTTAAATATGAATTAAAGCTCACACTTCTGATACCGGAAGGATTACTTTATCCATAACAAACTACAATGCACAAAGCACTTCTGTGAGGGTCAATTTTATGTGTCAACTTGACTGGGATACAGGGTCCCCAGATGTTTGGCTAAACATTATTCTGGATGTGTCTGTGATGGTGTTTCTGGATAAGTATAACATTTTAATCTGTGGATTCCCACCAAAGAGGGTGGGAATCATCCAATCATTTGAAGGCCTAAATAGAACAAAAGGCTGAGCCCTCTCTGCCTTATGGTCTTCGAGCTGGGATGTCAGCCTTCTGTCTTCAAACTTGAACTAGGACTTATACCATCAGCTCTCTTGGTTTTCAGACTTTTGGATTCAGACTGAAACTTACACCACTGACTCTCCTGCTTCTTAGGTCTTTGAACTGCAGAGCTTAGGCCCTCAGGCTCCATCATCATGTGAGCCAATTTCTTATCATAAATGAATGAATTAATTAATTAATCATATTTTTAGATATAGAAATGTGTGTATAATATATATGTGGTATTGGTTCTATTTCTCTAGAGAACTCTAACATAACTCCCTATTGATTTTTATATTCTTGGTGTTAAAAGAAAACTTCTCCTCTAATTTCATGACTCCAAAAGTACTTATTCAAAAATAACAGTCTTTCCCTCCAGAAAGGAAATCTCAGCATTGCCTAATGAACAGTGATGTATTTGGACATTCCCAAGACATTTACTCAATGGCACCCAAGTATATGTCCAGTCCTTCAGTGCACATGCTACATGAAATACCCACAATGGCAAAGGCAAATTGGTTGAAACTTTTCAAAAATATTTATAAAGACATTTCCTTTGAAAGATTCACAGGTGACCAAATCTTGCCTTTTTTGTAATTATAACACACGAAAATTTGCAAAGGTAGAACAAAACTCACAACTCCACTTCAAGGATAATTTGAGTACTTACAAATGGATTTATTTACTTGCCCAAATCACAAAGCCTTTAAGCAGGCTTTAAGTTTTATGGTTAGATTGAAGCTTTCCCTTGCTGAAAGTCTAACACTTAAACTTTACAGAGAGAGAAAGGGAGTTGTGTATAGCTGTGTACTTTATTTCCATCTTTACATGTGAAATGCTTAAGGGGCTACATAAAGCTTTTCCTTTAAAACAGAACCTTCATTGACTTTCACTCTCAGAGTCCTTAAAGTGTAAAATGATATTTTATTTTTTATATAAACATTAAATAAATGTTAATGATTTTTATATTTCTATTTTGAAAAAATCCAAATTTATAGGACATTTATATGAGCAGTTTAATGAATTCCTATATACCCTTCACCTACATCACATTTGCACATTACTTTATATTTCTCCTTCTTTCTGTCTTTCTTTTATATACACTCATATATTCATATAAATAATAAAGTTATTATTGCTAATGTTCATTGCTATTACCAATGGTTGCAAACGTCCCAGCCTTTATTTCTAAGTACTTCAGTGTTTATCTTCTCTAAGAATAGCAACATTTTCTTACATAAACCAACATACAGTTACCAAGTTCAGAAAATCTAATATTGATATAATATCATAATATAATATACAGTTAGCATCCCAATTTCACCAATCATCCCTAATCTTTATGTGGTTTCTTTTTCTTGATCCAGAATCCAATCCAGGATCATCTATTGCAATTAGTTATCATCTCTCTTTAGTTTCCTTTACCTTTTTTTGCTTTTATGACATTGATATATTTGAAGAGTACAGGCTAGTTGTTTTGTGGACCTTCTCTCAATGTGAACTTCTCTGATGTTCTGTAACAATTTGTTTTTGCAAGTTTGGCAGGAATACCACACAAGTAATATTGCTTCCTACTTGGTGCATCTTAATGCCGAGAGGCACATGATGTTAGTTTATCACATTACTAGTGATGCTAACTTCAATCACCTGGCTCAGATGGCATCCACAAGGTTTCTCCACGTACAATCATCAATATTTTCTTTGTGATTGATAAGCGATCTCTGGGGAAGTCCTGTGAGACAACATAATTATCTGTTTCCCATCAAACTTTCACACAGTAGTTTTAGCATTTGTTAATGATTCTTTCCTGAGTCAATTATAACTATAATAGTTGCATAATTTTTTAACTATCTTTTCTTCTATGGTTTTTACGTAACATTATATCATAATGAAGAATTTTTCCTTCTCTCCCATTTATTTATTTAGCTTCAGCATAAAGCCATAGATTCTTATTTTATTCAGTGGGTTACCAGACATTAGTTATATTTCTGTTGATGGTTAGATTGTCCTATAATAGATTTAGCCATCAAGAGCCCTTCAAGCTGGTTCTTGTGACCTTTAAACAATCTCCATTGTTCTAGAAATTCCATACTTTTGGGCACAGTAAAATGCTTCAGACTCAGGTGGAGTTTTCTGCCTCAGCTCTGGATTCGGCTATGGCTTCAAACTATTCAGAAACCATTACGTGGTTTATTTAAGTCTACCCAGAGTGTTTGTTCTCTACAGTTATATCAATAACTTTTGTCCCTTCAATATGCTCCCTTAGGAACTCTTTTTCCTATGTAATTAGATGGCCTTCCCATGTTGATCACATGAAAATGTGACCTATACTTTGACAAGATCCTCCTGCCTTTCCAACTTTCATCTTGCCCTAGTGTCTTTTAGTGGAGAATGGTATTTCAAAAACAAAATCTGGATGCCAGTTGTGCTCATTGTACCAAGGTGTAATTGCTTCTAAGCTCATTTAGTGAATAGAGCTAAGAAATACAGACTTTTGTTATAAATAGGATATCCTTTAAATCATGAAATAATATTTATTATTAAGAAATATATGTGTGTGTATGATTCTATCTCTAACTCCAATCTAATGCCACAAGATTCTTTCCTACTTTCCCCGATTCCATATATGTACCTTCTTCTTCCCCAGTGAGAACACTGCCTCCCAACAATGAGATTATGTTTACCCACGTTCTTAATCCCACTAGATATATAAAATAGTTCTAGAATTTCCACAGCCATACTACACACACAAGAAACTATTAAAGAGTGTTCAAGATTTTTTTGCAGGTTTTTTTGTCTTTAAGGGTATGTAGCAAAGCACTGTTTAAAAGTATAAACTAATATTTAAAATCATAACAATTAATATTTACAGAAGCGTTCAATATATCTTATCTAAAATTTCCACCCTAGCCTTAATGATAATGTAATCTACATCACAAAATCCCGGTAAATTCTCACTTTCCTTCTGACCACATTACCTTATTACATTCTGATCTTGTTAGGTGTTTTCAAAATCTAATGTCATACACAAGAGTCATACCTAAGAGTTACAAACTGAATTTCCTAAAGAGACACCAATGAATACACCCCTACAGAACACACAACCAGTAGACATTATATAGAGAAAGACACCAGTGAGAGTCAGCCTTAGAACTATATTGAAAAGGGCCATTTCAAGTGTTTCAAGCCACTACTGCTGCTTGTAAACTCCAGAACACAGGACCCATGGACTTATACTTCTTAAAGCAAACATATTAAGGATCTTACAACATGAATATTCAGCCCCACTGGAGATCTAACCCTGAGCTCACTAAAAGGCCTCCAAAAGTAAGAAACTTACAGAGGTAGATCATTCAAACAGACAGTTTCCACCGCTGCCAGCACTGCCAATTGCACAATTTTTTTATATGGCTCAGGTACTTCTAAAAAGTGTTAACTCAAACACATCTATTCCACATGCCTCAACTCTAGGTCCCTCACAGTTGCTGTTACTTATATATCCAGAGCCTCAAAGTCACCTATGGTATGTCAGGATAGCAAGGAACAGGTGACTAATAATGCAACTTATCATTGAACCGTTTTGTCATGAATTAATTCAGAAACTTCACGACTTGTTTAAATTTACCTAGAATGTTTGTTCTTTGCAAGTAGACCAAATGCATTAAGGTGGCAACTGATAACAACTGATTATTTTTATGTCCTTTCTACATGCACCCAAAAGATTATTTTTCCTATTTAATTAGATAGGCCTCTCATGCTAATGACATCGAAATGTGACCTATTCTTTGTCAAGATCATCTTTGTAAGGACTAAAAAAAATTCTACTATTTCTCTTATTTTGTGGGGAGCCTGACATGGTAACTTACCAGAAAATATGCAAGACACCAAATATCACTAGCATTTTTTCCTTAGACTGAAATGTGCGATCTGCATTTATAACTAGGACCAAAAAACAAATAATGCAGCTCAAGTTTGAGAAGTCCAACCAACCAGCATAAATGTATTGGCTAGATTAATCTAGCTAATAAAATTCTTCCTGACTATTCACAGGTCAACCATCTATTGAGTCAATACAGTAACCAATACCTGGATAAACATTTCAGGAAAAGTGGAGGCATTAATTTGATTTTTAAAAAAAGAAACATAAATAAGGTTGCCCAAACTAATCCATGGGACTTGTTCTCCTAGTTGGTTATAGGCCATTTTAAAACTAAATACAAGACAGGATTTCGAATGTTTCTCTTGACATTTATGATGGTCCTCATACCTTTTGCATTTTCTTCTGAATGAGATGCAATTACTTAAAAATTACTATACTGCCATTAGGCTAGGCTGACACTCAGCTATATCTGAATCTATGTAGGCTGCTATTACAAAAATACCATAAACTTTATAGCTTTGAGACAACAGAAATGTACTTCTCACAGTTCCCGAAGGCTAAGAATTCCAAGATCAAGGTGCTGGCAGATTTGATTGCTGGCAATGGCTTGTCTTCTGGCTCATACATGGCATCTTCTAGCTGTATCCTCACTTGTGAAAGGAGCCAAGGAAGCTTTCTGGGGTCTTTTGTACAAGTTTTTTAATCCCACTCATGGGGCACCCCTGCTCATGATCTTATCCCCTGCCAAAGGTGCCACCTCCTAGTACCATCACCTTGGAGGTTAGGATTTCAACATATGAATTTGAGGGGGGACATAAATATTCAGTTCATTGCAATTCTGCATTAAAAAGACTGAAGCTGTCACAGCTTACTCAGCAGACTTTGACTAAAAGAGGAACAACGTTACTATAGTAGAGAAATGGTACACTCCTAGCTTAACTAAGGTGAAGGGCTCACAGAAGTCCAGCAGAGCTCAACAGCAGCCACACCCAGAAATAAAACATCACTTTCTGTCACTTTTAGTAACAAGATTTCTCCAAAACATAAATTTTATAAATAAAGTTATAAATAAAGTTCCCTTCTCTGATAAACGCCAGTCTGCTTTGGGAAAATGCTCTCCTTGATACGTTTTAATTAATCAGCTTGCCCATGGACAAAAAACAATATTTCACTGGTCCTCAGGCTGCTCTAGGTTTTGTTTTTATAACTCCCCCCTTGCCTTGGTTTTATGACTGATCTCCAGCACATGTGAATAAATATCAGCCGTGCTTTTAATTAAACTGAGTTATTCTTTGGTGAGATTATCCTGAATTTAATCAAGCTTCAGAATTGGCTTTCGTTTACAGAGGACAGGAACAAGTGACTACATTGGAAGTAGAGAGTCACATCCAAAATGTAAGAAAGTTTATAGGACAATTGACCCAGTTTCTACAAAAAGCCCATGGTGGGAATTTTAAAAATGAAGGGAAGATTGTACCAGATTAAAAGAGATTTGAGAAACATAAAAGTGAATAGAATATGTGGACCATATTTGGGTCCTGTTTTAAACAAAGCAACTGTATTCTTGAGACAATCATGAAAATGCAAATATAATTGTTAAGTATTTTAATAGATTTGTATTTACATTAAGAAAGGTTCATGCTTTTAGAGATACATACTTAACTACAAAGAGTGAATTTAAATGATGATTATGACTTCCTTTTAAAGATTTCAGCAAAGATGAAAAAGGAAAAAGAAACAAAAGCAATAAAGGTTTGGTAATTTCTTAACTTGACTAATACAAGTTCATTATTTGCTCTCTTCTGTCCATTTGAAATAGTTTATGACAAAAATATAAGTACAATACTTCTATATTTTTATGTAAATGTTCAAGTTATTGAAATCCTCTTTCCAAAAGAGGACATTTCCTGTGCATTCTAAATAAACCCAAATAACACATCTGCAAAACTCTGGGAAATTTCTTTTCTGCCGCAATAGGCAGCATTTGCCACCTAACTGCACATTGCTCTGTTTTTGCTGAACTGAACTAAAAAGGTAGGTGTAGTTCAAGAAGTAATCAAACCAAAAACAGAAAAAGCCATTAAATATGTGACAAGAGAAAAAAAAGGAGTGGAATGGTGTTCTGTTGTCTACAGTTGAGTTCAAGTCTAATGTGTCTTTTTTTTCTTTTTCTTTTTCTTTTTTTTTTTTTTTTTTTTTTTTTTTGAGACGGACTCTCTCTCTCTCGCCCAGCCTGGAGTACAGTGGCATGAACTCAGCTCACTGCAAACTCCGCCTCCTGGGTTCACATCATTCTCCTGCCTCAGCCTCCCAAGTAGCTGGGACTATAGGCACCCACCACCACAACAGGCTAATTTTTTTTTTTTTTTTTTTTTTTTTTTTGTATTTTTAGTAGAGACGGAGTTTCACCGTGTTAGCTAGGATGGTCTTGATCTCCTGACCTCATGATCCTCCCACCTCCGTCTCCCAAAGTGTTGGGATTACAGGCGTGAGTCACCACGCCTGGCCAAGTTCAAGTCTAAAGTTACTGTCAAATTAAATTTTTGATGAAATTGTTTTTTTAAAATACTACCTACATCCATTAATTCAATTCCATTTGACAAAACAGCAGGATGGGGGTGGGGGAAGTTCAGAGGGTCAGAAAATTAGTTAATAAATGACTAACGGGAGAATCTCCCAGGAAGGCAGTATAATAAAATGCTTTTGCTTTTCTCTTCTCTACATCCTCCTCCTCCTCTTTTTAGCTTGATTTAGAAAAATAAGGTTCTTAGGCAACTAATGTTATTGTACATATAATGTAATCCTCACAGTAGGGGTTCTGTTTAAAAAGTAAAATAAATTGAGGCTTGTGGGATAAACAGTGAGTCACCCTTCTCCTAGATTTCTCTTCCAGGCACTTCAGTGTTGTCTCCACTGTTTTCTCATTTGAGGATTGTAAACTAAGATGCTGAGTGAAATCTCAAGGGGAACCAACTTCCTAGCTTCAATGGTGTCTAACTAATGTTCTCCCTGGATTCAAGCTGTAAATCAACTCATGGAGAGAAGGAAAAAGTTAGTAACAGTAATTGCTGCTAAGATAATAAGTAGTTTTCAACATTATCAATGTAATGTAAAGATTCAGCTCATTAAATTTATATCAAGCCCTTCTTATGATTAGAACAAGTTTATTTCCAGAAAAGTTCAATTATAAAACTATCAATGGGATTTACTAATTTCAATAAGTCATTTTGCTTCAGGGTGAATTATACCAATTGTTAATACATACAAGTCCCATTAGGACATGAAGAAAATCCTAGGTAGATAAAAGAAAACAATAATTAACTAATAATTGTTCATTTTTAAATAACTAATTTAAGAAGAAAACAATAAAGTATGTTTGTTCTGTACTTCAGACATAACTCTAACACACTGGCAAAATCCTGAGCAATACAGAGCTCACTGCTACTAAAGAACACTAGCTCTCCCTCCTTGGAATGACTTTCCTTTTGAAAAAACCATATTGGACAGTTCTATTAAAGGACATATGATCCTTTTTTTTTCATTAATCTATAAGAATTTAAACATGGCAAAATAATCAAAATGTTAATAAGTCAACTATTTTTTCATGTGTGATTATTTTAGATGCATCTCTAAATATCTTCAGCTGTAACTATATCCTAAATTTCTAAACATCTAAAAAAAATTCAATGGATTTTATCTCTCATACTTCTTTTGTAATCAACTGAGGTCAGATCAAAACAATTAATTTGACCTTAACAATGTTTCTCTTATCTCACTAACTTTTAATAATCACTTTAGGATTCTTTCCCAGGCACTTGATTATAAATAGCAGAAAATCATATGACTGTGTTAGATGGCATCAGCTAATCCTCCAAAGCAACTGTTACTCTCTGGTTTGGAAAGAAATCAACACCTCAGGCCTCCTCACAGAGATAATACACAATAGGCTGTAACCCACAATAATTAAAATTTCTGTTAGCAAGTCTTTGATTTCCACAGCTCCAGCTTACTGCTGTTAGAGAAAACAAAAATTAACAATGGCCATCTACTGTTGTGAGCTCTACTCATTTAGGTTCTTTGGGAATAGGGCAGGATACAAATAAATAAACACTGGTAAACAGCCTAATACCTGCTCCCAATACAAGCTAAGCAAAGGAGGTTAGAAGTATCAATATGGTTTCACTGGATTCAACTATCTTGAATCATTTTCAACAGTGTATTATTTATATTTTCACAAATTGTTTTTAACTATCTACCATGTAAATCATGAAACCAACCACTAGGAAGGGTATAAAGATATACACACTCATTATCTACCCTTCAAAGGGTTAAATGTATTGGAAACACTAAATATAGTCATAGTACTTAAAATTACTAAATATCCATAATGGCTTAGACAGTTCATACATGATAACCCTTCAGTCTACCCAAATCCCTGCAAGACAGATACTGGTTGTCCTTAGTTTACATTGTGCAAATGTAATACCTATTCTTTGAGTGTCCACCCATTCCCATCAAAACTATTTGCTTCAGGAAAAGCTGATCTCATCTCCAGACCTCTGGTGCCAACTGTATCTCTATGGTTAGATAAAACAGCAAATGCACTTTTATTATTAGAGCCAGTTTGGGTTATTTTTTCAAATTTTTGCAACAAAAGGTGATCCAAAATACACAAGATCATATTCACTGCCCCAAATTAATATTTTCTTAAAGAGATACGTGTTATATTTTCCTTCAACTTCTATTTTTTAGACATTAAGGAGATGCTTGGCTAGCATCACAAAAGTCTGAAACTTCGTCAAATAAATATTTGTTGAATAAATTAGCTGAACAAATGAATGAATAAGTGAATAACATACTGAATATGAAATAATTTTTCTGTTCATATTTATCCCTTGCTTTCCCATGTGAATATGCATAATAGCATATTGTAATGTTAAAAGAAAACAAGAAACAATTTGATAATGGCACAGCCATTTGAATTTATTTGGTTTTTCTTAGCTGATTGACAATTTTGCCTAATATCTTTTTATTCTATGGTAAATCATATTAACCTACTCTCTTCTCTGTTTGACATTATTTAAAAATAATTCATAACTAACATTAGGTGGCTAACACCTAGAAAATTGGAAATAGAAAAGAGTCACACATGTGACACGGCAGTAGAATGAGGGTTTTGTTTTCCTCATAGTGATCAAAAGTGCAATCGATTTCATTCAGCAGCCAACTGCAGTTGTTAAATACATTAATGCTATGACTTAGGGCCCTTATTCTCCAAAGAAGCTGAAGAATGTGTAGAGATGACACACAGCCTGAAGGGAAAGGGTGTAGTGGGGAGAAGAGAAATACTTTGAAGATATTAGTCACACAGACATGCTGAAGATCCTTCACCTCATAAGTAATAACTACTCCAGTGAGAGGTGGTTAACTCTTACATTTAAAGTGGGAAATGCCTATATATAGAGAGAAAATGGTTATTTATTTCTGGACCCTGACAACTTCCATATCACTCTCTTGCTGTGTCATAGTCACAGACCTGTTCAAAGACAGGAACTGTAATTTCTAATCTTTCTGTTCAAGAAATAATTTTATTGATCTCCACTTCATCTTTTATTTTCCCCATGATTCAGCAAGTCAAAATTGTTCCAGTTCCAGTAGCATCCTATCATTCAGCAAAATGTCTATGAGGTTAAAATGTCTTACAAGTAAGTAGGAGGTGAAGAAATTTATTTCAGCACCAAGGAGAGTGCCCTGCTATTTTCAAATGGTTTTATGTGTTTGAAACTGTGTATTATTCCTGAGGACAGAAAAAAAAATTGAAATGTGATTGGACAGAAAGTTGCTAAAAGCTTATTTTAATAAAAAGAAAAAAATCTATTCATTTTTCTGAAATTAAAAACTTGCCAGGATTTCATACCTCTTCATGATTGCAACAATGTGCTCTTCTTTCAGCTTTCAAGTATGTCGGAATTAGCGATTCTTTGCCTATTTTTCTAATATTAAAATCAGTTTCTGCATGGAATTAGACTGGCTCAATAAAGTCACAGAAGTGTTAAATTAGCAGTAATTAAAAGCTTCATGCAGCAACTGCTAAACTTTTTCTCACCATTTTCAGAGCCGTGCACATGGTAAATGCCTCAATATATATTTAAGTCAAGTGAAAGAGAACAAATGAATGACTGGCATCCATTAAGTGAGAAGGAGGGACTACTGAATGCCTTGTTTGTAATGAAAGTCATTTTTTGCAACTAGTCTCAAAGATCCTCACGTATACGACATTGCTCAATCCAAAACTTGAACACATCTTTCCTGGGCCTACATAAATGTAGTCTCTCTGGATCTCAGAAAAATAATGCCCGACCACACCTTTCATCTCTTCTAAGTTTTCCATGTAAAGCATTCTCCTTAGAGCCCTAGAAAGGTCACTAAAATTTTGACCCACTTAATCCTACACCTTCAGGGCAACATGGCATTCACCTGTGGTTTCCTTAATGCCCAAACCAGTCAGTCAACCTGGTTCTGCCCTGTTAACAAATGGACAGGACGCAGGCCCCAGAGGTTAAACTTTCCTCCTCTTCCCCCATGTCCCCAGGTGGACCATAATTACCATCCCTATTCCCAAGCAACCAGGCAGCCCCTTCCTCTGTGCCAAGGGAAGAAAACACCATGCTAGTTTAGAGATGCCTAAGTCCAGCTGTGCTAAAAGATGAAGGACAATAATGCAAGTCTGCTCTGAGCTGCCACCATAGCCAGACATAGGGTAGCCCTGAAAGACTAGAACCAAGGACAGAGCCAAAGGAGAAAGAAAATATGAAAAAGTGAAAACACAGTGTTTAAACAGAATTTTTCCAAAAGCCTGCATATAGTGAGGACTTCTCAAGCCTCTGAATCTTTTTCCATTGAATTGTGCAATGGCACATGTATGAGCAAAGTCAAGACTCCTGGCTTCTAGGTAGGCACAGCCCAGTTCTTAGCTCCTAGGAAGCTTCAGGGCTTAAAGCGCCACTCTACTTGGACTGTACTATCAGGCCCCCAAAATGGGGGGAGCCGCCAGGGAAGGACTGATTTCCATTTCAAACTGTATTCTGGTACTTTGTACTCCAGCACCATTGGCCGATCAATATTTAATGCTTGGAGATTCTGACTCTGCGGGAGTCATGTCAGGGGACCTTGGGAGCCAATCTGCTTGAGCTTCTGAGTGATAATTATTCATGGGCTCCTGCCTCTTGCTCTTTCTCTAGCACGGTCCCACTCTGCAGACTCAGTGCCTTATTCAGTCTTCTCTCTCGCTCTCTCCGCTGCTGTAGCCGGACCCTTTGCCTTCGCCACTGCTCAGCGTCTGCACATCTCTACAATGGCTAAAACAGCAATGGGTAAGGCACTGCGCCTCGTTCTCCGTCGGCTCTACCTGGAGCCCACCTCTCTTGAGCTCTAGAAGCATTCAGAGATATTTTATAAAGAAAAAGACGTTAATGGTAACACAGGACCAGGAAGGACAGGGCAGTTCTTGGGGAGGTGGGAGGGCAGAGAAGAGGTCTATGGAAATCTAAAGCGAAGAATTTCTTTTAAAAGGTAGAAGCAGGTAAGTTGCTCTCCTGTGGGTAGGGAATTTATTCTGTTTCCATATTTAAAAATTAGTACTCAGTCCTGAGGGGAGGAAGCTACCTTAACTGTTTGCTTTAAATGGGCTTAAAGGACGTTTTGAAAAGTGTTTTATAACGACCTTTTTTTTTTTTTTTTTCCTTCTCTAGTTTAAGAAGAAAATAGGGAAGGGGAAAAGGGAAGGGGGGAGAAAGGAAAAAGAAAATTGCAAAGTCAAAGCGGTCCCATCCCGCTGTTTGAAAGATGGGTGGAGACGGGGGGAGGGGATGGAAAGAACGGGGCACATTTTACGGTATTGTCTGGTCAGAGAAATCGCTAGTCCTGGGGTGCGGTGCAGGGAGGTAAGACGGCGGGGGACAAGGGTAGGGGTAGGAACTCCGCTCCTTTGTTTTAGGGCAAGGGAGGGGAAGGAGAGAGGAAGTCGCGAAGGGCGTGGAGGGCGCGGGTGGGCAGCTGCAGGGGCGGGGAAGCGCGCGGTGGGGAGGGGTAGAGGGACAGCGGCTTCGAAGGCGCTGGGGTGGGGTTTCTTTGTGTGCGGACCAGCGGTCCCGGGGGGAGGCACCTGCAGCGCTGGGCGCACAATGCGGACAGCCCCACCCAGTGCGGAACAGCGCAGCCCCGCCCCCCGCCCGGTGCTGCATCTTCATTCGAAAGGGGTCGGGTGGGGAGCGCAGCGTGACACCCAGAAGCCCAGCCCTGCGGGGACAGCGGCGCCACGCCCCGCGCTCCCTACTACCCGCCGCGGCTTCCAAGAGAGACCTGACCACTGACCCCGCCCTCCCCACGCTGGCCTCATTGTTCTGCTTTTGAGAGAGATGGGAAAAGTGGGTTAACATTTTTCTTTTCGGAAGCACATTACATAGAGTGTTTAGACATAGACACAGATAAAGGGTTCTTTGAAGACCTTTGATCGTTTGCGGGAAAAGCTTCTGGAACCTAGACATGTGTGTGTATAATAATAGAGATGACATGAAATCGTAATATAAAGCAAAAGAGGTCAAAGTCTTAAGTTGAGCCACGCGAAATTTCCGTTTTGTGGGTCAGACAGTGCCAAATATCGGCAATTTCATAAGCTCAGAGAGACAGACAGTAGAGACACAGGATGACCGGAAAAGATTCCGGATTCAGGGCCTTCATCCGCAATTGGCCTTGTGCCTTGAGTGCCCATGGTTCTGGCTCTCAGTGGCCCCGGGGTGGACAGGCAGGGTGGGGCCTGGGGTCCTGTGGCAGCTGGAAGCACGTGTCCCCCGGGACTCGGTTGAAGGATGCGGAGACAGGGAAAGCTGCCAAAAGAGCTCCATCTGGGTGGCTCCGCCCTGCCCCACCCTCTGCGCGGAGCGGGGGAGACCTCAGGCTCCGAGACTGGCGGGGAAGAGGAATATGGGAGGGGCAGTTGAGCTGTATGCAGTCCCGGAACCTCTTTTTTCAGTCCCGCAGTCCACAACGGTCCAAGCACCCTTTGATGTGCACAGACCCCCGGCGTGGCTCTCAGCCCCAGCACCGACCCCCCTCCCAGCAGAGCGGGTGGCTCTGCAGAAAAGCTGGCTCGAGCCCCGCCCGGCCACACAAAGGCGCGGCCCCACCCAGCCCGGGCGCGAGACCGCAGAGGTGACCCCTTCCCAGGGATTCAGGGAGGGCTCTCTCTTCTTGCCCACCCACGGTCCGCGGAGCTGGGGGCTTTTTTTCCCCCAGCCCAAGCCCACCGCCCACCTCTGTTCTCTATGATTTTCCAGAATAGAGACCCCGCGAGGGGCTTCTGTAAGGAAGCCCCTCGCTCCTCCAGCGGGGCGCGGCTCGGCCCTACCCCTCCCAGCTGAGGCCCAGAGCCGCCTACCGCTGGCCGGGTGGGGGCGCACGTGGGGACTGGGTGCGTGGAGCGCAGCCAGCCCTGCAGAGTCCCGCGCCGCGCCCTGCGCTCCCCTCCCCGGAGCTGGGCGCTCGCCCCCGCGGTGCAGCCGGGGAGACCGATTTCTGCGCAGTGTCCTGAGCTACCCCCTCTTTCCACAATTCGCAGTTCACCCGCACGTCCAGAAAGGTTCTGAGAATGGGTGGTGGGGGCGATCTCGCTTCGCTTTCTGCACTCCTCAGAAAGGTTTCCGCTGCAGGCTAGCGGCTGCAAACTCATCGTCATCTTCAGTATTATTATCATTTAAAATCATTATTATTATTTAATGATTCAGTAGCCTTATTTGTTCTCATTTGTTCAAAAGGGACGTGGATTGCTCTTGGTTAAGGATTAACCCTTGTTGCGTTCACTTTGCTTCCTTCTAATTGCCCTCATCCCTTTCTCCCACAGAAAGGAAATTTTGTCTCCAGATGTTCATTTTAAGTTATAAAGCAAATATATTTTTGCTTCCTGCCAGCATTATGTATGTTCATGTGGCTAAGATACATGTGCAGGTGCTTGCTAAGAGCAGGGTTTGTGTGCCAACGATTGCTGGAAAATTCTCTGCAGAGAATTGTTTGTGGCTGCAATGGATGAGAATACACATATATAATTGAGATGTTGTGATCTTCAACATAAGGTTATATCTATAAATATATAAATATAGTTTATGCACAAAATTTTAAGGTTTTTCCCCGAGAAACTGTTCTTCCAACTGCTGATTCTTGATATAACCTCAATCCTACACAGATACATGGATCGTGAAATGGTAGCCTCCATCCCAATAAAAATCCCACCCCAAATACGACAAACGCAAGGATCCTTTCTGGCCATCATTTAACTGCATTTGCAAATCATGAAAAGAACACTACTTCTGCAGTATTAAAATAATAGGTTTTGAGATTAATTCCAATTTCAAAGATAATCAATTAATTATCAGGGCGAGTGCTTTTTTCCTGATTCATTAAACAATTACGTATTCAGCATGATTGGAAGAGGTGCATATAATATTCCCCATTATCTTTTCTAATGAAGTGGGCATCTTCTGAATGGATATATAAGTAACTAGAAATGAAAAGCTGAGGATTTGGTCAGGATTTCAGGATAAAGCTGAAAGAAATGACAGTAGTTTATCAATTAATCTCATGTATTTAGTTTATACCAGGTGAGTAAGCTGAGCCTGCAATAAACACTCTCTGACCCAGTGTAACACGTTGCAGGTAGCTAGAACGATAGGATAAATTAATAGACCTGGTGGTGTTTGTCTATGCGTGTTAACATTCTCTGAAAGAAAGTATCTTTTAAAATGATAATTAAGATTGGACAATTTGTGCTATTAAAATCTAGAACTTTAGTCATAATTCACAATGGTTTTACAATAATGCGACTTACAGATTTGTAGTAAATTTTTCTATTCTAAAACAGAAATGAGTGTTTTTATTGTTAGAGCCATTACCTCGTCAATATTTTTAGCAAACTTTTATTTGTCGCATTGAAAGCAGTTTTAATTACTTTGGGTTTTTATTTTTCAAATTACTAATGGATAGACTGTGGAATAAGCATTTGATCATTTGGCACAATATGACTTCCCATCAAATAGCTCATTCTCAGTGATTAAAAAATGCTACAAGAGGCTACATTTTACTCAGATTCAGGAAATGTCCTTTCAGAGTGCCACAAAGCCGATTCATATAATAAAATAGTTTTCTTCCCTATAATTTAAGATCAAGTAGTTACTTAGTTCTGTAAATACCTAGCAGTAGCTATCAAACAGAATTTTAAAATTAAATCTGTACAACTAACAATGAAGTGGAAGATTACACTGTTATCTGTACAACTAACAATGAAGTGGAAGAATCACTTACATATTGAATGGAAGATTTTGTCATTGATAAATTCAGACCATCTTTAGGAAAATTCCGGATTTATCAATCACCATTATTTTTTACTTCAACTGAGTGTGACTGATCATATGCTCAGGCTACCTTGGTAGCTCATTGCTCACAAGAGCCTGAAAAAAGCTGGCCTCCGAGCCCGAGGAAGCTCACAGCACAAACCTAGGCCTGGGCGTGGCCACCGGGAGCTGCTGATAGCGAACCCCAACCCACACCAGTTTCTTTTTTGGTCGTGGGAAGAAAAACACATATTATCCTGTTGTCACAAGATCTGTGACCTTATATGAAAAATGCTAGAATTTTTTCATTAAAAAAAGAAAATACTGAATTAGCCAGTGACCCAGATGTTTTCAGAACCTAAACTGGTTCTGTCAATTGGAAAACCTCGGTGTCTGCATTAACTTTTCACCACACTAGAGGGCAATCATGTTCTCTAAAAAAGTAGATGATTGATGTAAACCTAGTTCCAAATATTAATTGTTTCATAAAATCTTTTCTTTTACCAGGAACATTCAAGTGTTTATTCAATAAGCTGATGCCATGCTTTACCCTAGTGGATGAACAGAGCTTGTGCAATTTGCAAGGAGACAGGATGAAATGAGTGGTCATAATCTGAAAGTAGATACACGCCCTGGTTAATAATTCCCTGATGGTTTTACTTCTCAGTTTTATTACATTGTTACTATAATACCATTTATGTTACTTCTGAGATTTTGTAGTGGATAAATAGTAGAAAAATGTCAGTAGTAATAGCAAAATTATTTATCAGCCGAATATTTTAATGCTTAAAAATAAAGGAATAAATTAAAGAAAATCATTGTTTACTCTTTCATCGATCTGAAATGTACCCCCTGTTCAGAGCACATCTGAATATCAGAGTCTCCACCTGCAGAGAACATGCAGGTTAGTGAGTAAAACAGGCAGGTATGTGATACTGAGGAGGTGTACCAAAAACTGACTGCTATTATTTTTCCCATCTTCTAAGTCTGTCTTTCTTTTCCATTTAAAGATACTTTTTTAAATCAAGTCCAATGTGATTTCAATCTAATTTTATCAGATTTCAACAATTATTGAGCATCTCCTTGTAGTGGTGTTCTGTTTATTAGAAAATCGATGTTAATTTTAATGAAGTAAGAAGAAATATAAAGCATAAAGTAATGTGGGGTATCATCAAAAGTGGATTTTTTAAATGTATGCATTGATAGAATTATTTTTCTATTATATTTTATGTAACTCTAATCCATCTGTAAAATATTTAATAGTGTCATATTATTGTGTTCCTCAAACTTTGATGTGCATATGAATTACCTTTGATTTCCATTAAAATGCAAATTCTGATTCAATACATCTGACTTGAGGCAGACATTCTGTCTTCCGAACAAGCTCCCAGATGATGCTGATTCTGACCACCAAACACATCAGTTTTAGGGATATTAACTTGTAATATACAGGTACCCCTCCTAGTAAGCTCTGGTATTATGTCTCAACATTTTTAAATCCATGGCAATCTTTACAAAATATTTTACTTCTGAACTCATATACCTAGGGATTTTATTACTCTGGGAATTATGTGTTCTGCACCATCACTCTCTCTTAATTGGATTTTTAAAATTATATTCATATTGCAGGACTCAGCAGAAGACCTTCGAGAGAAAGGTAGAAAATAAGAATTTGGCTCTCTGTGTGAGCATGTGAGAGAGAGAGAGAGAGAGAGAGAGAGAGAGAAAGTCTGCCTAAGAAGAAATGAATGTGAATGCGGCTTCTGGGACAGTTGACAAGAATGATAAATCAATAATGCAAGCTTACTATTATTTATGAATAGCAATACTGAAGAAATTAAAACAAAAGATCTCTCTCTCAATATATCTTATATTTATTATTTACCAAATTATTCTAAGAGTATTTCTTCCTGAATACCATGTGAGAAAATTCTTAAGAATTTATTGAGTATGACTGTGTATTTGAAAAGAGTATGAGCAGAAGAAAACAGTGTTCTAAGCAACACAGTGTTCTAAGAACTTTCCACATATTAACTGTGTTAATCACATAGCAATCCTAAGAAGTAGGTTCTATTACAGATACGGGAACTGAGGCACAGAAAGTTGAAGTATCTTACTCAAGATCACCCAGTTAGTCAGATCCAGAATTTGGGCCCAGGCCATCTGGCTTCGGAATCCATGTTTCACCAGTTCCTTATCTCAGTCAATAAAGGATCTTCATTATTCAATTCTAACTTTCTAAGAAAGTCAACTTACAGATAAAAGAGGATCTTCAAGGCATAGCATCGAAGACATAGTCAGGTCTCCCATGCAGTGACTGGCTGACCACACAGCCATCACCACCTTTCTGGAAATGTTATGCTGCAAAAATAATACAATACCTGAAATATCTCAAATTAAAAATATAGCATTTCCCAAATAGGGCACTAAAAACATGATCTCAAATAAAACTAGCTTTGGGGTTTGCAGAATATACTGTTACTCAACACAGAGTTGGACTAAGTCTCAAAGTTAGCCATTCAGTTGTTGTTAACAGTTCATTTCAGGGTCTCTCAGACGCTGGGAAACTGTCCATTTTTGCAATTTCTTGTACATGGAAGGAAAGGAAGACACACTAAGACAGCATTACAAAAGCAATTCATGTTTTAAATATTTAATTCTGGCAGTCGGGCGTGGCTATCTGTATAACTTCATTTGGAGATGACAAAAATCTAAACTTGAGGGCCTCGAGCCAATAAGTCTTCCTAACTATTTCTTTAGTCAAAAATTTTCCTGCGGTGGTGTTTTCTTTCAACAGTTTTTCTGGTGTATTCATACATTCCAGATTCTCTATGGGAAGTAACTTTTATCGATTGATTTAACCCTTGTATAGCACATATAACATGCAACACAGTGTTCTAAGAACTTTCCACATATTAACTGTGTTAATCACATAGCAATCCTAAGAAGTAGGTTCTATTACAGATACGGGAACTGAGGCACAGAAAGTTGAAGTATCTTACTCAAGATCACCCAGTTAGTCAGATCCAGAATTTGGGCCCAGGCCATCTGGCTTCGGAATCCATGTTTCACCAGTTCCTGCTAGTCTCGTATCTGTTCCATGTTAGAGGTGCTCCCACTGTAGAGGTCACACCTGTGATACCACCATTTTATTTAAACAGACTTGAGATGGTCTTCTCCTTTCTGATCTTGAGATGGTCTTCTCCTTTCTGATCACAGACTCACCTTGAAGAGAAAATACTTCCAAATTGATGATTAGTTTTAACAGCTTACCTGGAGCTTATTCAAATAATTGTCATGATTTAGGCTTTGGGAGAAAGAGCTATGAGGCCGTGTGGGTTGTAATGTATGAGACACATGGCATTCTGCAGGCTCAGCACAGCATCGATTTCTGGTGTGAACACACTCTGATGACCAGTTCCAGAAATAATGTTGACTTAATCCCCTCAGTCCCATCATGGTTAGCACATTTCAAAATGGCTCCTTAACTGCTTCCATAGGCCACAGATATTTAGTTTTAACATTTTGTTGAATAAAATAAATTTACACATGCACATTTAATATAACAGATATTATTTCAAGATTCTCTTCATATTATTACCACCAAGGCAGGCAGGCAGACAGGCAGGAGAGAACCATAGCAAGGTTCTGAATCCCTTGTGAAACATTTTTAATTATCTTTTAATAAAGAAATCAGGCCCTGTCATTTGTCAAGGAGACATTTGCAATAGTAAAACTTGTGTTTATAATAACCATTTTTATTAGTCATGATTAAAGATAACAATTTGTGTACATTTGTTCTCACAAAACACTTTGATGTGAATGTAAAGGTTAATTAATGCATTTCAGCAATCATCTTGCTAGTCATCTGGAAATATAGCTTCTCTAGGAATTGTACTTAGAGAAGGAGCCACATATTATACTATAAAACGGTAACAAAAATATTTTAAGTTTTTCCTCACTTGTTGACCTCCAGAGTAAAATATTTAATACTCTGGAAAATCATAGGTTTCAAAATTTATTTTATGGCAAGAAATAGATAATTACAGTTCTCATAGAGCACGTTTAAAATAATTTATTTTTATAGAGCAAGAATATTGCCTAGGACTGAATTTTTTTTTACAAAGATTGTAAAGCAAGACCTGCAAGAGTGTCCATTTAGCAGTTATTCTTCTGGAATAATTATATTTTGGATGTTGGCGTTTGTACATTATCCATTAGGGCAAGTACCCAATATAACAATAGATCATCAGGATAATAAATCTGTCTATCTTTTAGTTGTATGTCTTTATATCAGGATAAAGAGAATTGAGTAAAATTTATCTAAACCTAGTCCCACAAATACTTTTACAAGAGAGCATGTTAAAGTGTAAATTAAATTTTTATTAGCATTCTACTCTGTCTTTTGGAAGATTTTTTTTTTCCCCTATGAAATGCAGCCATAAAGTTTAACTTCCATTAACAAAGCTGCTCATGGTAAACCTATTATAATAATAGTTTTCCAGTTTGGGCTTCCTAGTGAGGAGCAACCTAACTCACATGAAACAACCCCAATTTATAATATATTGACTGTTACAAAACTGAGACCAGAAAATCCCATCATGATGATACTGTTATCATTTCCAGACTCTCAGAGGAAGAACATCAATCATCTCAGACACTGTTAGGATAGACTTATTGCAGCTTCCCTGGTAACTCTGCTTCAGAACATAATTATTTGTATTACTGCAGAGTTATTTTTATTTCCAACAAATATATCTACTGTTATTATTTCAGTCTTACAGCTTTATCTGAGAAATTCCAATTAGCACCCTTCTCATAATAATTATTCAAATACATGAAAAATTACCAAACTTGTTCTAGTCTTTTGATGACATATTACATGATCCTGCAGTTTTGTCACTTTAAAAATTATCTTTTTATTCTACTTCTGATGATTTTTTTCTTATATAGTTTTTAAAAAGGAGCAGGCAAGCATAGAAGACTAAAAAATGTTCAAAAGAAAAGTTAAACTGCATGATCTATCTATAGGGGACCTTGTCATTTTTAGAAAACATTCACCTGCTTCATCCTTTTTAATCTTCATATAATCCCTCTGAGATGGGCATAGTACACAAGTTATCTTATTTAAAGAATTTAAGCTCAAATAATTTATTCAGTGGCAAGCCTCAGAGGCAGACTCGGGACACAGGTCTAATGTATATTATATATAGAGAGAGAGAGTAATATATATGTATTACATATAATAAAGTTGTGTGTATTATTTACCTCTTATATTTATATGTAATATATAAATATGTTATATATAATGTATGTGCCTATTTCATACATATATACACATTCATACAAAATAAGGTTTAGCACTCCCTCCACTGTCCTGTAATAAAACATGCACAGTGAGAAAAGCCACACACTAGGTGTATTTGTCTTCAGTTTAAAGTCATTGATAGTCAGTGTCACTAGCTAAAGTAAAATAGATTGGACCACCAACTTTGTTCTGAAGCCTGTGCTAGGTATTATGAGAACAAAAATAAAAATGTTCCTCACTCTTGGTGCATTTAGTCTTTTGCAGAAAAAAAAAGATCCTGTACATGTCAAATTTATAACTATAAATGGAAGTCACCATCTCACAATTTCACCATCTTAACAATTTTATTATACTGCCCTACAATATTATAAGATAGTACATAATGATACACTAGTAATATCAACTAGGAAGTACTAAGATCCACCAAAAGGCTGAAAAATTTAAATATTTAATGAGTCCATCAACCAATCTGGCCAGAGAATTCTTTAATTAAAATGCTTCCCAAATTTTACTGAGAATCAGCAGTGTTTGAGGAGCTAGCTTCCACCCCCAGAGGTTCTCACTGTATGGGTCTGAAGCAGGTCCCATGGATTTGCATTTCTAACAAGCTCTCAGGTGGTGCTGATGAGGCTGATTCAAAACTATACTTGGAGCAAACCTAAAACAGCAGTGACCTGTAAGGCCCCAAGCAGCAGGCCAGGACAGCATGTGAGTTACCTCCTCTCTGGAACTCTGCAACAAGGCATCAAGAGGTCAGAGCCTAAGTTCCCATCAGCTCTGCCTTTCTCCACCAGTGCTGCTGGCTGCATGGAAGGAAGAGCCCAGAAGGGATTCTGAGTTTTAGTCTTTACTCCCGCTGACTCACCTTGGTCAGGTCAATTTTTCTCGCTGTTCCTCTAATTCAGCATCTGTAAAATAGCCATGTGAACTGCCTTGTCCATATCAGAAGGTCTTTTTCAGACTCAAGGAAACAAACGTGAAAGTGATTACTGTCTGTCAAGTACTATATAAATGCAAGAAGTTGAGTTTTTAAATTGTCATTAGATATAATATAAATACCCATGTGCATGCATTTAGAATGAGTAAAGAGGGAACAAGGAGCACAATCAAAAACTGAGTCACTGGCTTTTTGAAAAATACTTTCTAAGTAATGCAAAGTGAAATAAAATGTTACTTGAATCCCTCTGACAACAGCATCAGACATTTTGCAGTTCTTGTGATTAGAACCCACCTGGCCAGCCCTTCTTCCTCCTAAAGAAGAGCCTTCTTCTTCTTAAATGAACATTGGCTCAGAAGAAGCAATTAACTCATCCATCATTTCATTACAGTCAGTCCACACCCAACTTTTCCCCAACTCAATCTGCTTTAAGGGAAGGGTAGTAAGTGGTGGCCCAAGATGGCAGCCATCAAGCTTAGAGAATCTCTGGAAGCAGGGGTGCCCCCAGCAAGTAGACACTGAAAATAGGAGAGGGATGATAAGCCAGAGATAAAACTCAGTACTTACTTTGCTTCTGGTCCATGTCTACCCCTTCCTGGCGCCACCTTGACACTCTACCCTCTGGGTCCACCTTCCTGAGATGGTACAAGCTCTGCTCAGACAAAGCAGCCCATGTCCAAATGTCTTAAAGTTTAGTTTAAAGCTGCCTTCAAAAGTTAAAACAGAAGTGTAAAGCTCTGTGCAATTAAAAGTAATCAGCTTGTCTTGGAACTCAAAAGAATGTAAAATCCTATGAAAATTAAAAAGCAGTACCACAAGTTCCCCCCAAAAGTCCTTAGGTCAGTAACTGTTCCTGTTACAGGTAAGAGAGAGCTCTAGCGGATTAGAGGCATGTGTGGGTATCCAGTGGGCATGGTTTTGAACCATGCTCCACTACTCACTATCTGAGAATTCTTAAGCAAATTTATTAATCATTTCTATATTATAATTTTCTCAGTTATGAATGGAAAAACAACACCTAAATCACATGGTTGTTAAGTAAGCAATTGATTGTTGAGCATTTGGTAATCAAAAATAAAAATCCCCTTCCCTGATTCCCTAAATGCTGAAAATACTAAATAAAAATAATAAAAATTTAAAGTAAACATCTCAATTCTTATACTTCATTAATTTCTACATGTATTACAAACCTAGAAATTACTTGGAATTGAGGAAATGATTACTACTCAATAATTCTCCATGGTAGAGGGAGAGTTGTTATCATATCTATGAGACAGCAGCCAATATAGTATATCTCCAAGGAAAAATCCATTCTACGCAGTGCCAGAATTTAATAGTTAAGCATTTTATCTTGGTCACAGCACAATAAGCAAGATGGGTATTTAAAATAAAAGTATATTTATCTTGCATATATTTCTTATTTCATGTTTCCCTGTCATATTTTATATCTCACCCTACTTCAAATACCTATATGCCTTCAATAAAACTGAGCCTTCTTGCTTACCCAGGAAGGCTCATCATTCAGTAGAAATAAAAAATGACTTTAGAAATATTAAAATATAAAAGTCTACACTGAGGTCTTTTGAATGCAGGAAAAAGAATTATATCACACACACACACACACACACATACATCATGCACGCATGCATATACATGCACAGAACCTCTCGTTCTTTCTTTCTTTTTTTTTTTGAGGCGGAGTCTCGCTCTGTCGCCCGGACTGGAGTGCAGTGGCCAGATCTCAGCTCACTGCAAGCTCCGCCTCCCGGGTTTACGCCATTCTCCTGCCTCAGCCTCCCGAGTAGCTGGGACTACAGGCGCCCGCCACCTCACCCGGCTAGTTTTTTTTTTTTTTTGTATTTTTAGTAGAGACGGGGGTTTCACCGTGTTAGCCAGGATGGTCTTGATCTCCTGACCTCGTGATCCGCCCATCTCGGCCTCCCAAAGTGCTGGGATTACAGGCTTGAGCCACCGCGCCCGGCCTCATTCTTTCTTAACATCTTATCAATCCATCAGTTTCACTCCCACCCCATATCACCTGACTGTGCACAATATCTCATTGCCACCTCCCAGTCTCCTCCATGCCTGGCACCCTCCTAGCTCTCCTGCTTCTACTTTAAACACCCTTCCTTCAGCTAGATTTTTTCTTTCAGGGATCCTCCAGTTACTTTCTTATCTGGATCAGTTTAGCCTTCCTCTTCTTCACCCATTAGTGGATGAGCATTACAAAGACACTTGAGTCAAATAATACAAACAAAATATACCTTAGAGGAGTGTGGTGACGAAAAGGATATGGATACTTAGAGTTTAGGACTATTATCTCAACCACGCATGAAAGCAACGCCTTTACAATCAATAGTGTTTCAGGTACCAATCAATAATCTGTTATTGCTATTTTTAAAATCTGTAAGGTATCAGTAAAATGTAATTACTAGAGCAACAAAGATATCTTGTGAAATAAAATTAGTATTCATCTAGCATCTGAGTACAAAGGTTTAAGGGAGGATAACTACTAATACCAAAGCATTTTAAGCATTTTGTTTTGCCTCCAAAATATCAAATCATGTAAATGTATGGTACATAAACCAGGAATTATATTTATGACATAGCTGCAGACATATTAAGAGAAATATGGGCTTATACTTACTAGTATAGTACAGTTCTTTTTCATCTTAGATACTGTTGATGATAATCTGCATATAAAAATCCTCAGTATTTTTTCACATTTATAAGCCATACAGGTATAAAATATGTCCTACTCTCTCATAAACATGGAATAGTGACAAAGGAGAAGTTTTATATGAAAGCACCATTACAATTTAAACTCTCACAAGGTCATAATATATTGCACTAAGCAGGAGAGTTCAGCTTTGAAAAAAAGGTAGGCATTTCCCTTACTTATTTAAAAAAAAAAAGAAAAATTCTAATGAGGTTCTGGAATGCAGAGCCAAAGCATAAAGGTGGAAATAAAAGAATTCCAAGTCTTATGAACCAAAGACTTGGTTGATGATGTTTTTCAAAAAAGGTTTTGTGGTAAAACAAACAAGGTAAATGAAATTCAGTATTTAAGATGAAAAGTTTTTCTAACTTCAGGAACAACATTGAAGAAATATTGAACTAAGCGGCTTTGAAAGAATCAGATTCCATTTGTTGAAATTTTTCTGAGAATGAATTTTTTTAAGACAGTGTACACAGTTACAGTGTGTATTAGTTATGGATTGTGGCAAGCTATATTACAACCTACCCAAGATAAGAAATAAGGAAGCCGGGCACGGTGGCTCACGCCTGTAATCCCAGCACATTGGGAGACCGAAGCGGGCAGATCACGAGGTCAGGAGATCGAAACCATCTTGGCTAACACGGTGAAACCCCGTCTCTACTAATACAAAAAATCTAGCCGGGCGAGGTGGCGGGCGCCTGTAGTCCCAGCTACTTGGGAGGCTGAGGCAAGAGAATGGCGTAAACCTGCGAGGCGGAGCTTGCAGTGAGCCGAGATCCGGCAACTGCACTCCAGCTTGGGTGACAGAGCGAGGCTCCATCTCAAAAAACAAAAATTAAAAAAAAAAAAAAAAACTGGACTTTGTGTCCAGCTTGCATAGCTGAAAAGAATAAAAACCTGTCCACTTAAACTCATTGCAAAAAGAAGATGTCACTCCTACAAATAACAAAGAGCCATGAAATTATTCTATCCAGAAAACTATATGTTTCATCCCTTTGGATAAATTTTAGAAGTGAACTACGAATACATATGGTGAGGACAGCCAGCTAAAAAGTCAAGGAGGATTTCTCAAATTTGCTGCTCAGAAAGATCATGCTCTCCACAAAACAAATAATAGCAGGCTTTTCAAGTCAACCTTGAATCCAGCTTTCCTTGATCTTTCCTTCTTGTGAACTCTCACAAGTTTACTATCTAACAATGAATTTGACTACTAGCCATATACCATCTTGTAGCAATATTTGTTATCATGTCCCTTGTTATTTATCATTCACCTACTCTGTTTGAGCCAGCTACAAGTCACATGTCCCATGCACTTTTTCCTATTTGATTTTTATAGCACTTTGAGACATGTCTCATTATTCCTGATTGACAGGAAAGAAATATAGAAGCCATGGAAAGTTGAGTGACTTGCTCCTGATCACAAATGTGGGCCAGGGAAGAGCCAAATTTCAAATCTAATGCTCTTTCCACTGCACTCTAGATTCCTCATTTTGAACTTTTTTTTTTTTTTTTTTGCACTATAGACTTTTTTCCACATTTTGAACTATTTTTTTATTTTTTTACACTATAGACTTTTTTTTTTTCTCTTATACCCAACTATACTAATGACTTATTTTAGGCTAGAAACTCGTTTCACTTACTTTGTCTTTCTTCACATTGCTGCATTATTGACCAACATGTATTGGGTACTTACTGGGTCAAGTACTGTGATTGTGCCAAGTGTCTTATAGGAGGATTATCATCCTCATTTTTACAGGTGAGAAAGGAAAGGAGGTAAAGTCACAGCCAACAAAAATGGTAGCATCAGGATTTGAAACAAATCAGTCTGACCCAAGTTGACTTCGTTAAACACTGTACGCACAGTCTTCCTAGACATAGTAAGAGCTCTAACTGTGTTTGGTGATTTGATTATTATGACAAAGTAAGTAAGAGAAGCAGGGAGAATTGTAAGAAATAAGGCTCCACAACACTTGGCTATAGCAAAGCCCCTTAAAACTTCAAAAGGTCACCCAAAGAAGAAAGAACAGGCCGGGCTCGGTGGCTCACGCCTGTAATCCTAGCACTTGGGAGGCCAAAGTGGGTGGATCACCTGAGTTCAGGAGTTCGAGACCAGCTTGCACAACATGGTAAAACCCTGTCTACTACTAAAAATACAAAAATTAGCTGGGCGTGGTGGTTGCCGCCTGTAATACCAGCTACTTGGGAGACTGAGGCAGGGAGAATCGCTTGAACCCAGGAGGTGGAGGTTGCCGTGAGCCGAGATCACACCACTGCACTCCAGCCTGGGCGACGAGCAAAAAACTGTCTCAAAAAAAAAAAAAGAATAAAGATCAATTTGGAGAAATTAAGGCTTATTAGCAATGTCTTGTACAGCACTTCAGTTTCTCAATACATTATCTAACTCAATCCTTACAACAATACCCTATCCCCATTTTGTGGATAAATATACTCATGTTCAGAAGGTTGAATAAATTATCTAAGGTTGAATAGTTCCTGACCTAGAGCTCGAATCTTCAGTTTCTATCATATTCTTGACCTTACCCTGGGGTAACTAACATTCACTCACTAGTATAGGAACTCAAATAAGCGAGAGAACATATAAATGAATACAAAGGAGACATTCACCTGCCTTCTCTTTTCCTTACATAGAGAAGGTTGATTATCTGCTATTGTGAAGTTTGCCTTTTGAAGGATAGAAATAAGAACACTTTCTTAAATTATGCCAAGAAATTAGAGTGGTACCATCAAGTAGTTCCATTTTCAAACTATCACTGTAGCTAAAGCTATGTGGTGAGGGCCAAGGAAGAGAATAAGTATTCTTGCACTTCAAAATGCACAGAAATACCAGTCAGTAGCATAATATAAAGGAATTTAGTGGACAGAAGAGTTGACCTCAATCTGGCTCCAGGTAGGCTCTTAACCCCTACCCTACACTTCTTCTTCATGGGGAAGCTAACTGGGCCACTGGAAGATTCAGCAGCTACCATTTGCAGCTAAGGGACAGTCCCTCCCTGCTTAGCAACCAATGAATATGCATTTATGGAACACCAGCTAACTGCAACACACACTCCTATGTACGAGGGAAAATACAGCAAATGTTAAAGGAGATGCCTTCCCTTGCCCTCAAGAAACTTAAGTATAGTTGCAAGGAAATGATTAGCAGCAAACAAAGCCATAGAGAAGTAAGGGCTAAGGTCTGTGAAACAAGCCTGGAAAATAACCTTGTCCTTGAAAAAAACAGAAAGAAAGAAAGAAAAGAAACTCCAAGCCCCTTGTGATGGAAACCATTAAGTTTGCTTCACTTCTGTTTTTAGGAAGATACAAACCCAGTCTTAATGAACCTCAAGGCCACAACTACTGGGGACATTTAGGAATTGTCACCACATTCTAATCTATATATCCTCTGTCTGGCCCTTCCTGTTATTATTTTGTAAAACTTCTGAAGATCTGAGCAATGTTTAAAACCATGAATCCCACTTTTTTTTTATAAGTAATATTTAGGCTGAATAAACAAGAGAAAATAGGACATAAAGGGGAGCTAACATTGTGCCTTCATTTATAATGTCTTCCCAAGTTGTGAGTTTGGTTTATCAGCAATTTATCATGCCAAATTCCAAGTCAGATTTATCTATGCAGATCAAACACTTGATTCTACTTTTGCCTTAATTTTTGGGAAGGTATGTTTATGACCAAGTCATACGGTATTTTCTGTGACAGATAAAATGCACAAGTTATTCCAATCTGACTCAGCCAGTCATAGCAACATGTAGTCCTTCTCATGTCTTAAGAATGAGTATCAAGGATTCAAATGGAGTTCCAGATGGCATTCAAAAAGCTTATATTTTATGCATCACTTATTCTGTCTAACAGTAGAAAAAGACTATTTGAAGCCAAAAATGGACCTTGCATGTAGTATGTGGAAAAGTAGAAATTGCCCTGATAGTTTAACAATTTGAAATTCGAGACATTAATTGCTTTATGAAGCATTTGTCACATCATATATAATATTTTATGCCTATCATATATATACTTATTATGAAATATAAAGAAATTATGCATTCTATCTAACTAAGACTTTGTATCCTTGACTAATATCTCTCCATTCTACCACCTCCACCCTAGCCGCTGGAAACCACCCTTCTACTCTCTGCTTCTACAAGTTCTACTTTTTTACTGAGATCATGCAGTATTTGTCTTTCTGTTCCTGGCTTATTTCACTTGACATAATGTCCTTCAGGCCCATCCATGTTGTCACAAACGACAGAATTTCCTTCTTAAGACTTACTAGTATTCCATTGTGTATATGTAGCACATTTTCTTAATTAATTCATCTGTTGAGGGACACTCAGATTGATTCCATATCTTGGCTCTTGTGAATAATGATGCAGTGAACATAGGAGTGCAGATATCTTTTTGACATACTGATTCCACTTTTTTGGGATATATACCCAGTAGTGGGACTGCTGAATCATCTAGTAGTCTTATTTTTTATTTATTATTATTATTATTATTATTATTATTATTATTATTTTGAGACACAGCCTTGCTCTGTCGCCCAGGCTGGAGTGTAGTGGTGCCATCTAGGCTCACTGCAACCTCTGCCTCCTGGGTTCAAGTGATTTTCCTGCCTCAGCCTCCTGAGTAGTTGGGATTACAGGCACATGCCACCATGCCCAGCTAATTTTTGTATTTTTAGTAGAGACGGGGTTTCACCATGTTGACCAGGCTGGTCTCGAACTCCTGACCTCAGGTGATCCATCCACCTCAGACCCCCAAAGTGCTGCAATTACAGGTGTGAGCCATGGCACCTGGCCTAGTAGTTCTGTTTTTAATTTTTTGAGGAACCTGCATACTGCTTTACATAGTGGCTCTAGGAATTTACATTCCACCAGCAGTGCCCAAGGATTCCGTTTCTCCACATTCTGGCTAACCAATCTCCTGTCTTTTTGAGAACAGACATTTCAACAGGTGAGAGATGATATCTCACTGTGGTTTTGATTTGCATTTCCCTGATGATTAGTGATCTTGTGCCTTTTTTCATATAACTGCTGGACGTTAATATGTCTTCCTTTAAGAACTGTGTATTCAGGAGAAAATAACCACTTCTCAGAGGAGCTTTTATTTCAAAGTATCCAGGAAAAAAAAATTTTTAATGGAAAATTTATCCTAGAGTAAGTTGTCTTTTATATTTTGACCCTATTTGTAACATAAACTGGATGACAAAAAACTGGAATGCAAAGGCTTCAGGAGGATTACTTACTTGCATTGTATATTGCCTTAGGTTCTTTGCAGAAAATTATACTCATTAAAGTTCAAGGCTATGATGTGATAAAACCTGTTTCAGGAAATGAGTCTACATAACAAATCTTGAGGAAGTAACATTTGAGTTTCAAAACAAAAAAGCAATTTTCAATGTCATATCTAGGTTAACCCAAAAGATTTATTTCACCCTATTTAGTTGCCTCTAAGATGGATGCTGAAGATAATTACACTGTAGAACAAACAGTACCATGCTTCACACTCACCTCACAGGCTCTGTTACTCCCACGTACTGCCAGAGATACGCCAAAATAAAATCACTGCAACCTTTTGTGTAACACCAGGCAGTTATAAACCTTGACAGTATTCTTTTCTATTTATATATAGTATATGTTATATTTTACAAGTATAAAATATAGAATATATTTATTCTATTCTCTTTGACACAAAGTGACCATAAGACATATTACTTAAGTATGACTAGCAAAATCATGGGGCTTGTCATTCAGGTGGAAACTCTTACCTAACTGTTCAGTTTTTGTTCACTGCGCCATTTACATAAGGCAAACTAATGCCACAAGCTGTACGAAACAATGCACAGTGTTTGAATGAGTGGTTAAAATAAAACTCTAATGAATGGGGTTTGAAAAATGCAACTTTGAGGACACTGTTGAGTAAATGCTACACACTGCACATTTTACAAAATTTCGTTGAAGAACATGTGGATATTCTTTTTAGGATTATGGAGGGAAGCAAAATTTCAGCTCCCTCATGCAGCTTTTGTGGCCTTTGTCTGAAATAGTTATCTTCCATTAATTATTTAGATATCATTCATTTCCTAATACAACATTTAGGGAGACTGCCTTAAGTACAATTTGTCCACTACCCAAACAAGAATTCTTTTTGGTGGAACGTTGATAAATATTACTTGGCAGTAACACCAAGTTAAAATATTTGTTTCACAGTTGATGTTAATAACTATTATACATAAAGTGAATTTTACAAGGCATACTCAGATCTAAAACAGCAATATGGAGGCTCTTCAAATCCATTGAAACTTTATACCAGCCTACAGAAGTAGAGGTTTTTATGCAAATTCTTCAAGAAATATGCTCTGAACTTTTAATTCCTTAGATTGATAGAGGAATTAAATCATGATATAACTAATAGGCTTGTGGTACATATTGCTGCTGCTTAATCTAACTCTGTGTCTTCCCAGTGTTCTATATAAATTAGATATTTCATTATCTGAAAACAGTCAACCCCATCCCCTGGTGATAGCTCTAGGACTCCTTTTGAGTTCATTAAATCTGTATTCTCAGTCTCCAAACTTCTGGTTAATTCAAGCAGAAAAGTCAACTAGCCCATGAACTGAAATAGTGTCATCTGAATATTTTTTTATTTTGCAGTGTGATAAAAGTCTTGCACTTTTTATTTCTGAAAGTTTCTGCTTTCACTGAGAGCATAATAGGCAATCCACCCTTATGTAGTCTTATATACAAAGTCATAGTCAGGCTAAATTCAAACACCCATATGAGATAGAAGCCAAGGTTTATTTTCTGGAGAAAAGCCACACATTACAACAAAGTGAACAATGAAGCCAGCGTCCTTATCACTGGTGACCAAAACATTTGTGACTCTGAGCATTGGCCCCACAAATGTAATAATCATTCTGCATAGGAAGTAAGTTTTGCTAATTAAAAATGGATCTAATATATTTTCTACTCTTCAGCCAAGAATTAAAAAGTAATAGTGAGAAATTTAAATCACTTGGGTGCTACATTGAGCCATTTTGGAGAAACAGTTCAGAGAATGTCATGGCAGCCTCAAATTGCTGCTCAGCAGCAGCCCAGCTCGGAAGATTGCAGGAAAGGAAGAGCATAGTCATTCTTACGTGAGAACTGTCCTTAACCAGGTGAACAGACTCTCCATTTTTCACCCTGGCTTTATCTCATTTAAGTCCCAACCAATCTACCTATCATTTTAGGTTTTACTATCTGGTAGTATTTAGGGGCCTGGCGGGGGAAGGAAACCCTCAATACTCAGAATTAGACTTGGTGATAAAAATCTTGACACATAAATAGAATAAAGGGCTTTCATTACGCCTTTAAACCACGGTGTCATTCGGTCTCCAATAAGGACTGTAAGAATTTCTTTCATCAGGAGAAAGAAAAAAAGGACAAGAGCCTGCATGATGTAGCAGAACTCTCATTAAACACAGCACGAGCTTTAACTGGAATCCAGGGTAAGGTGAGGTACCAGGTTAAACAATTTACTGCTTCTATTACAATTTTGATCACAAGGACTGATTCATGTCATCTAGTTTCTTTTCCTTGTCACTATCACTGGTGCCAAGAATACATCAAATTGAAATTTAAGAGCCTCATATGTTTCTGTGTAACCCAGTGATGGGTGGTACCGCTCTAACCTTCTTAAATGTCCCTTTATTTGATTTGATATCTATTCCCATAGAAAAACTATAATGCTTTGCTTGGTCAAAATATTAATCTTTCAAAACCTCCCTGGCTTAGAAAACCATAATTTCTGTAGAGAGAGACGGGTAGAATGTGGACTGAATCTAATTTTATTCTAAAGCAATTAGCATTACATCATCATAGCAGAAATATCTAGAATATTACCTCACGTCAGTGATCTTCCGAGATGTTAAAAAGTATTTAAAAATCTGAGTTATTTCTTTTTCTTTTTCTTTTTAAATGTTACATCATTAATTACATATTCATCAGCCAAAATATTTTATGCTCCGAATTTGAGCCGATATAATATGTAAGAAGTGTTCAAAATGAAATTATCGGCCGGGCGCGGTAGCTCATGCCTGTAATCCCAGCACTTCGGGAGGCCGAGGCGGGCGGATCATGAGGTCAGGAGATCGAGACCATCCTGGCTAACACGGTGAAACCCCGTCTCTACTAAAAAATACAAAAAATTATCCGTGCATGGTGGTGGGCGACTGTAGTCCTAGCTACTCAGGAGGCTGAGGCAGGAGAATGGTGTAAACCCGGGAGGCGGAGCTTGCAGTGAGCCGAGATAGCGCCACTGCACTCCAGCCTGGGCGACAGAGGGAGACTCCGTCTCAAAAAAAGAAAAAGAAATTATTTTAGTCTATTTTGTCTTTTAAAAAGAATATCACAGGGATGGACCTCCCAAAAGGATTTTTAAATAGGATTACATATCCGACTTTTAAAAAAAAAAATCTGATCTTGAGTTATAGTGCCCCAAAGTAAGCAAACTTCCAAACACACACAATATGATCAGAATTGAGTTAAAATTATCATCGGGGCTTAATTTCTGAAATTAAAAAGGAAATGTTATTTCCTTATGGAAAAAAAAAAGGAACCAAAAATGAACTGCAAGGTAGCTGATTTCTGTCTATGTTAAGACTTAGGTAATGGGAGAAAGAGAAAAGGGAGGACAGAGTTAGGAGAAGGCACGGTTTAACAATTGCGGGTGCAAGACTCAGGTCTTTTTAGAACCCATTTGCAGAGAACCCTGTGCCTCCCATTAACTGCTGCTTTTTTAAATCCTGGCACCAGCTCTGAGGACTGCAGGGTCCATAGCTAGTGCCCCACTCTACCCAGTTTAAAGACACCACTGCCTGGAAATGACAGGGGTTTTTTTCCCTAAGGAAAGAAGTGCTTTCTGCCACTGTATATATAAACTGGCAAGTTTCAAATAAAGTGCTTTTGTCCTTTCTGTCTATCAGAAACTGTGCAAATCGAATTGCCGTAAAACCAAGGGCAAGAGACATCTATCCTGCATTCTTTAGCATCTGATTTTATCCTTTACTTTATCCCCAGGCACTTTTCAAAAGGAAAAAATGAGGTTGCATTTAAATTGAGTATTTAGGACTTGCCAAGAAAACCTCCCACTAGGCTAATATGATTGCAAGGAAAACAAGAGAAAGGAAAAGTGGAAAGGGAATATGCTAACAGATCTGGGCCTCATCAGCAGAGCCATCCTGAACACAAGGCCATGGTCAGCCATCTGGTCCTGCAAATGACGTTTTCCTTATGGTCATTAAGAACATCAGTGTGTCGGGACACAAACAAGTATTCCTTTCAGAGATTATGACACATTTTCTCCCAAAGTAGTATATTAATGACATTTCCAGAGCATTCTTTACTATCTTTTATATGTGATCAGGAAGTCTAATACATATTGCTACTTCTTTTACAAAACACAGCATTAGCCAAAACTAAGGTGTCAAGTAAAATTTTGCCGAGGATGAATAAACGGAAGAAATTCTTATGCTACTGCACTATCAATTCCAAATTAAATAACAACAAAATGATAAGTGTTAAAATTCATGTTAATGAGTGTTCCCACACAAGCTGGAAAAAAAATCTTTCTGAGAAGAGTCTTTCACCAGTTAATCCTACCTTTCAAAGTGTTCAGTGGCTCCAAATTCAGTTACTGTTTCCTATCAGTTCTTCTTTCATTAAGTCTCTTCCCTTTTTTTTTTCTCTTTGCACTATTTCCCTTAGCCAGGTACATAACCTGATGTGCCTTATTCATTTGTGTCTTAAGTTTGTTTCCTGATAACATACTTTTCCAGCAATGCCATCTGGGGAGTTTGGGAAACTGTACCACGTTAGGAGGAAACCCTTCTTCATAGCAGAGTGTGCCTTTGCTTCAGGGAAGCAATCAGGATTTGCTTGGACTGTGGTTGCAGCTCGCTTTTAAGGATCTCCCTAGAATGCAAGCAACTCGTCAATGAAAATCTGTGCAGTGGCTGTCACTGGGTAGCGTTATGCTATGTGGAGTCATAGCCTTTGATACAAATAACAGTAAAGATAAGAATGCTATTAAAGGAATCGCCCACAGAGGTTAACTGGGTTTTGTCTCCAGAGCACCTTGAACAAGAAAGAACATTTTGTCAGTCATTTTCTTAGTTTTAGCTGCTAAAACAAAGTACCATAGACTATGTGGCTTATAAACAACAGAAATTTATTTTTCACAGCTTTGGAGACTGGAAGTCTGCGATCAGGCCACCAGAATGATCAGATTCTAGTTAGGGCCCACTTTGGGTTTGCAGACTGCCAATTTCTAGTTGCATTTTCATGTGGCAAAAAGAGATTGAGCTAGCTCTCTGGTCTTCTTATAAGGACACTAATCCCATTCATGAAAGCTTCACCTTCATAACCTAAGTACTCTCCAAAGACCCCACCTCCAAATACCATCACATTGGGAATTAGATTTCAAATACAAATTTTGGGGGGACATAAATATTCAGTCCATAATAGTAATGATTATTCATTACACATAGGGCTCTAAATGTGCTGGCTCCTGACAAGTTTTACTCTAAACTCTCTTTATTAGCTTGTCAAGCATAATTAGGGCAGTAGCCTTAGTGAAAATTATTGAATTTCATTTCCTAAGGACAGATATTGAGTTTTTCTTCACTAAAAATTCATGTTCTGCTACAGCTTTCATCTGTTACTATTTTGTGAGATGGAAAATCTTTTATTTTATTTTTATGTTTGGATTGACCCCTCTTAATAAAGTTGGCATGTAATATGCTTCATATACTTCTAATATGTGCTTAATTTTGCAAAATGTTTTGGATACCAGATTGCATTTCTCTTCCAAAAAAGATACCAGCCTACAAAACCTTGCTGTTATTGTTTTCAATTAGTTCATGGAATTAAACGTATTAAATCACCAAATGTTTTATCCTCTGGCAGAAATTATGATTCTCACTGAACATCCATATGAATCTGGATCTGGCTGGGCCTTTATTAAGTGACACAATTTCACTAACCAAATAAACTATTGATACAAAGAAATTTGGTTTAGCCTTCTAAAATTCCAATGGTGTTCAATAAAGTATCTTACAATGGGTGTTCCAGGACTTTTATGGCACAGGACAAAATGTATTGCTTATTTTAAGAAAATAAGCTAAATAGTGAGGAGATGCTTTTAGCAGATCCTCAGGATGTGTTAGGTTGAATCATAGGCAAATGATATTTGATCTTTGCACCTGTTAACACATTGAACCTCACCCTAGAAATGTAGAGCTAGAAGAAAGCCTTCTAGCAGTTTTAAAATAGATTGATTTACTGCAATTTATCCAGAAGCTTCGCCGTTTTCACTGGCTACATGTGACTTTGGCCTCTGTGGAGCTATATCCTCATTTGTAAAATTGGTGGTGAGGTAAGTGGACAGTTGACTAAATAATCTCTTAGAATAATTCTAGTATCTGTGGATCTAAAGCATCCAGGGGTTGAATATGTTTCTTTCTGGCCAAGGAAAGATGGACCTGTCCATAATACCCAAACTCATCTTCCGAGAATCCTCTTTCCCAAGATACCCACTCTCCCTTGGGTTATATTATCGAAATGACCAGAAGCCCCTGCCAAGAGGCAACTGTTAACCTGGGAGGTCTATATTTTAGGTCACAGCCAACTGCTTATACTTTCTCACAAGTTAGTGCACAGTATACCCATCATTTTCTTCCATTTTCCTTAATTTATTAATTTTACTAATTGCATAATGAACAAAGATAAGAAGATTTTACCTCCTTACCCCCATCTGGTAGTTTGCAAATACCTGGCCTGATGACAACTGACAGTGATGAGATACTCACCAAGTTTACTGGGGCAGGAGGCCTCCTAGAGGAAAAATGAGAAAATGAAATGGGGAAGGGGAGTGAAGGACTAAGGAGGTAAGAATCTGGACTCTTGCAACTGCATGGCAAGATTGGCACCCAAGCTGGGTTGCAAGGGAGGGAAGGAGATCCTCATCAGACATAATCAGAGCTCAGATCCAGGGCTTTGGTGTGTGTAGAAAGAGGGAAAGACAAAGAACTTAAAACAGAGCTGCCATTTGACCCTGCAATCCTATTACTTGGCATATACCCAAAGGAAAATAAATCCTTCTACTAAAAATACAGGTGCGCTGGTATGTTCATGGCAGCACTATTCACAATAGCTAAGACATGGAATCAACCTAGATGCCCATCTATTTAGGTTGGATAAAGAAAATGTGGTAAATATACAGCATGCAATACAACATGGCCATGAGAAAAAATAAAATCATGTCCTTTGCTGCAACATGGATGCAGCTGGGATCCATAATCCTGAGTGAACTAACACAGGAACAGAAAACCAAATACAGCATGTTCTCACTTATAAGTGGGAGCTAAACACTGAGCACACATGGACATAAATATGAGAACAATAAATTCTGTGGACTACTAGAGGGGGGAAGGAGAGAGGTTTGTAAAACTACCTATCAGATACTATGCTCAGTACCTGAGTGATGGGATCTGCACCCCAAACATCAGCATCATGTAATATTCCCATGTAAAAAGACTTCACATATACCCCTTGTATCTAAAATAAAACTTGAAATTAAAAAAAAAAAAAGAGGCTGAGCACAGAGGCTCACACCTGTAATCCCAGCACTTTGGGTGGCCAAGGTGGGCAGATTGCTTGAGCCCAGGAATTCGAGACCAGCCTGAGAAATCTGGTGACACTCTGTCTGTACAAAAAATACAAAAATTCCCCAGGCATGGTGGAGCACACCTGTAGTCCCAGCTACTGGGGAGGCTGAGGGAGGAAGATCACTTGAGCCCAGGAAATGGAGGTTGCAGTGAGCTGAGATCACACCACTGCACTACAGCCTGGGTGACAGAGCAACTCTGTCTCAAAGAGAAAGAGAGAGGAAAGAAAAAAGAAAAGATGGACAGATAAGAAAATGCCCTTGGAGATTAAGAGAAAGCAGCAACATAGGACCCTGGATAATATGTTTGTTTAATAACTATCCTCATGAGTTCTCTGACTATTCCCAAATGAGTATGAGGCAATTCAGGCTGAACCAACAGAGGAGCCCTCCAGAATCTTATTTATGTACAACAGACCTGCATGCACATTTACTAGAATGAGCCTCTCTCTCTGGTAGTCATGTCTGTTTGCACTGATTCCATCTGTTTCCTCTCTCTCCCTCCTATCCTGCTAGATCTTAATTCCTTCGACCTTCCCTGTTTTTCTAAGTCCCTTTTTTTCCCCTTGTTATTTAACCTGCTATACTACGCAATTCATGTCCTCTGCAATAAGGAACATGCACTTCAGAGTTCTGTTGACATCTTGTATTCATTTATATTTAGTGAAAGAATGCAAAGGAGTCTACCTGGCAATATTCACTCTGCAGGAGGCAATAATTATTATTCAAATTAAAAGAAGCAGTAAAGGGAAATTCAGAAAAAGTGAAATACACTAATCTTCAGCTTTTCATTTCAGCCTACAAGGAAAAAATGAAGGAGCTGTCCATGCTGTCACTGATCTGCTCTTGCTTTTACCCGGAACCTCGCAACATCAACATCTATACTTACGATGGTGAGTTACCTATGATAGACATGCCCCTGCTAGCTAGATCATTAGGAAAGGTTGATATATACTTGTTTCTCACTACTCCTGATATAATTACATCAATACTTTGTAGATCTCACTATTGACTTGCTATGTCTAGCTATTATGTCCAATTGATTATCTATTGCTCAAAACAGTTTGAATTTGGTGCTAATAACACATCAATGTCTGTTAAGAAATGTGAATGGATTCTTATTAACAGCCACATACAGCATATCAACATCCACAATATGTCTAAGGCCTTTCTTTGCAAATAATATAATAGGCTAAGACATAATTGGAGTAGATCATAATTTATATGAAAATGCTTTATACTTAGAAAACTCAAGAGAAAGAATCAACCACCATCACTGTTTTTGCTTTATTGTGGTCTTTATATAGTTTCTATATTTGGGGTATACATGTAATGATCATAATAATAATTGACTCAATAAATAAAACTGACTTACGACTGAGGCCCTAGATAAAGAGGGTCTGAAAAGAAAAGCCTAAAGAATTAGCATGGCAATTAACATTATTGAGGTGCAACTCTTTAGGTTTGATTTATCCTGATTCATTTTGCTTACTTCGGCTCTGCCATAATCCACATGACCTTGGGCAAATTGATACTTGGATTATCTGAGTCTCATTTAACTCTAGCATCTTCCTCTTGAGGTTGTTGTGAGGTTTAAATGGTTTAATGTAAGTCAAATACTCAAAACCAAGCCTAGCTCGTTATATCACTCTACAATGATAGCTATCATTATCAACATCATCCTTACCTAATTGAGTCAATTTAACTAAAATATTTTATACAGTTCTATGTATCCTAGATATCCCTAAGGCATATTTTGCTAACTCTCAGGCTCACAATTATTTTTCTTTTCCACATATGTAAAGAAAGACACTAACGACAAGACAAACTGACCTTGTGGCAGTTAACCCCTTCTGTGCCTTTGAAGCCTATTCGAAGACTCAAAGGCATTTTCCTTCCAAAGTTATTCTATCATGGCACAAAAATCATAAATGCTCGTTAACTGTTCCATAAGGAAGTGTCCTCCATGTGAAAGGAATTCTGTCTCCAAACAAAACATTCATTAGAATGCAGGGCCAATGCCTACTTTGTACAAATTCATTCGGTCAGCAAATAAATTAGACAGACCTTTATTATTTGCTAGATGTAGCTGTGAGGAAGGATCCAGCTATGTTTCTTACGAGACTCTAATGTCTAACTATGGGTTGTCACTGAGGATCCAGAGTTCAATACGGCGTAGTCCTCACCTTCAAAGAATTCAGGGCTTAGTAGAAGAGTCTTACATGAACAACCAGAATGTAGAACACAGAGTGGTTAGGACAAACAAGCCAGGGATGGTTTTTGCTCGGTTAGGGATTGAAAAAGGGGGAAGAAAAATGTGAAGTTATATGTGAGCTGATTCTTGAAATAAGCTGTTTTTATTTGCCTGTGTTCTCTCATAATCCTTTTTCATAGGCTTCTATAATTTTTATTGAGCTGTATTTAAAGTTGAAGTTGAATAGATAATTCAACAGGGCTTGTAAACTGTGCTTCCTAAAAGAGTCTGTAGAGAATTTCAAATTTCTGCAGTCTTTAACTTGACCTGATATTTCTACGTTGGATAATAATGTGACTTGTTTATTACAGGCAAACATTATAACAAGAAATTATTATTATTGTTTACATTTGTAAGCACTAAGTATTTGGCTTGTGCTTTGCATGCAGCATCCTTTATCTTTTAATCTTCACAACCACCTTAGAAAGAAGGCACTCTTTTTACTTCCATCTTTTAAATGAGGAAACAAAAGCATAAAGAAGTTAATTAACTTACCTAGTGTCACACAGCTATTAAGAGGGGCTTACTATTTGGATGCAAATATAGGCAGTTCTAATTCCAGAGCCTCTAACCTAAGCCATTTAAAACACTATCACCTTATCAAATAAGCTATTTTTATTTGCCCATGTTATCTTATAATCCTTATCCATAGGCTTACATACTTTTTATAAAATTGTATTTAAAATTTAACTATAATCTTGGACGCCATCAGGAAAATGAAAAACATTTTTACATTTGTGAAGGAAAAAGCCCACATCATTTCCAATATACTTATTGAGTTCGTTTTATCTAGACTATCTATTAGCAGCTAAGGATCTGAGGTCAAGTCCTGCCAGTCTGGCATTTTACTTGACCACAGCCTCTATGTGCACTAACCAGGCTGCTAAAAGAACATTAATGGGGACATAACCTGCTGGCTTGGTTGCCACAACTTTAAAAAGACATTAATAAATTAGAGAGCACTTAGAGGTTAGGAAATAATATGGTGGTAAAGATCTAGAAACAGTGTCATTCTGAGGCACTTGAAGATGTTTAGCCTGGGGGAACAACTTGAAATGGAACATAACTGTTTTCAAATACTTGAAAAGTGGTGGTGCACCACAGAGAACGGCTTCACACCTCAAACAAGGATCAATGGGCTAAAACCAGAGAGATGGAGTTTGGTACTCAAAGAATGCTCATCTGAAATTGAGGGCTGACCAACGAGTTTCTTTTAAAAATCATTATATTTTACTAAATTGTGAGTTCTGCAATTATAAATGTCTTAGCAGGTGCTAGTTATCATCTTTTCTATTATAAATTATACTATTTTATATTATAATTTGTATTATGCAGGCTTAAAACATAAGAGTCTGATAATCTGCTTATCTTTAATACATAAGCCACTGATAGAAAAAAAATGGCTATTCTTCAGTTCTTTTTCTTAATTGACCAATAAAAATTGTATATATTTGTGGTGTATGGCATATTTGGAATTATGTATATATACATTAGGGAATGGCTAAGTCAAGCAAATTCATATATTAATTACCCCACACACCTATCATTTATTTGTGATGAGAACAAAAAATCTACTCTTTCAGTGATTTTCAAGAATACAGTACATTGTTATTAACAATAGTTAGCAGGTTGTACAATAAATCTCTTGTGGCCAGGCGCGGACCCCACACACCTATCATTTATTTGTGATGAGAACAAAAAATCTACTCTTTCAGTGATTTTCAAGAATACAGTACATTGTTATTAACAATAGTTAGCAGGTTGTACAATAAATCTCTTGTGGCCAGGCGCGGTGGTTCATGCCTGTAATCCCAGCACTTCAGGAGGCCAAGGCAGGCAGATCACGAGGTCAGGAGTTCAAGACCAGCCTGATCAACATGGTGAAACCCTATCTCTACTAAAAATACAAAAATTAGCTGGGCGTGTTGGTGAGCGCCTGTAATCCCAGCTACTCAAGAGGCTTAGGCAGGAGAATTGCTTGAACCTGGGAGGCGGAGGTTGCAGTGAGCCGAGATAGCACCACTGCACTCCAGTCTGGCAACACAGTGACACTCTATCTCAAAAAAAGAAAAAAAAAGAAGAAGAAAAAAGTATCTTGCATTTGTTCTTCCTGTTTAACTGAAATTATGTATTCTTTGACCAACATCTTCCCAGTCTCCACCCCTATCCCCTGGTAACCACAATCCTACTCTGCTTTGAGTTCAATTTTATGAACAGTCCACATGTAAGTGAGATCATATGAGATTCGTCTTTCTGTGCCTAGCTTGTTTCACCTAGCATAGTGTTCTCCAGGTTCACTCATGTTATCAAAAATGACGGGATTTCCCCCAACTTTTTAAAGGCTGAATAGTATTCCATGTGTATGTGTATAAATTAGATTAGTCCATATTGCCCCTCCCTCCTCCACCACAGTGGCTCTTTCCCTGGCTCCTAGCTCCAGCTGAGGTACACTAGAGGAGGATATTCTAAGCAGCAAAGACATTACAATGGGGTGTTGGCTTATTGCCCCCGTTAGACTGTAAGCATCTTGAAGACAAGGACCCCATCACAGAGTGATGCTGTCATCCCTGGAGTGGACACTGTGCATGATTGATGACTAGAAGCAATGAATATAAAGAAGGGCAAGACAGAAATCAGCAGGATGCTTTGCATATCAGCAGTGACTTTGCCAAATATGCCCAACTGTTCAGGGAGTTATATTGGCTCTAACGTAGCTCCTGTGATTCCTAAGCACAGGAATGGTGATAATATATATAATGGTGTATGCGTATATATTCATATCTATATAATGATATCTCATTATATGTGAGAACTGGAGGACTCCATTATTTTTCTTGTCTAACCAAAAAGTGCCTACAGTTATGATAATTTCCAAAAAAATAAATCTGTGCTGCTTGATTTTCATGCAAAGCTCATATTTATTCAAAAGGGAAATAAAGCTTAATTTAAAATTAATTTAGGCTAGGTTTTTCTGAGTATGCTTACCATTATTCAACTCCCTAGAGGTGTTGTCAAATTTCCCAATATTGTAAATATTCTGTTAAAATATATCCATAGTTATACTGAAGACAGAGAGGTCTTATATGTTCTAAACAACATAGAGCAAATGCTCATAAACAGCATTTTATTCCTATCTCCCGGAATAACAACGCTACTTCCAATTGCTGGAATCTAAATTATTAAAATAAACCCATGCTGTAAGCTTTATATGCTTACCATTTCTCAAATGTTCATTTTTCAGATATGGAAGTGAAGCAAATCAACAAACGTGCCTCTGGCCAGGCTTTTGAGCTGATCTTGAAGCCACCATCTCCTATCTCAGAAGCCCCACGAACTTTAGCTTCTCCAAAGAAGAAAGACCTGTCTCTGGAGGAGATCCAGAAGAAACTGGAGGCTGCAGAGGAAAGAAGAAAGGTAACTTTTTCCATAGGTTTTCCTTCACTCTCTCCCTCCCCTTCTCCTCCCTCTCACACATGCGGGCACACCCACACGCACACACATACAGAGAACAATGACAGCTGAACCTGCGCCATCCCAACATGTATAGGTTTTCAGTAAACACAGAGCCAGGCTAGTTGGGGTAAAAACTGTAGATAAATGCTAATTTTAGGCTAGCCAAACCAGAGCTCTCAGAAACGCAAAGAGCTTCAGTGCCCTAGGGCCCCTTCCCCTATATTGAATCCCCTTATTATAAAAGCCTCCCTCCCCTAGACCATCAGGCAGACGCACTGTAGAGAAAACACAGCCCTGTCAAACTCCAGTGGTGGGGAGGGGAAGGAGTGCTGCTTCCTCCCTCTCAGGATCTGTGTCGCCCCCTGTGTCAGGCGTGGTTTTCCTTGGAATTACAAATTACAAGATCTTCCCTCCAAGATCTTTCCTGCCCAGATGCTGTTCTCTTGTTCTCTTGGCCACAGAGTAAGGGCCAAGAGCTTGCCCCATTCCTCCTCAGAGTCCCACTGCCTGCAGTGGAAGTTGGTCCTTCCAAGATCAGGACCTTCTCTGAGAGCTTTGAATATGTTCTTTATCTTTTTCTAAGCCTTGATGGTTTTTTTTTCTCTTTTTGCCATTGGTCCCTGCTTGTATTAAAGAGCTTTTCTTTTGCCAAATTTTTAACTTTCCATAATCACATGGCTAAGAAGAGCCAAGGGTATTAATATTTGAGAACATTCAGGAATCCTAGGGACTCTATACACAGACAGAAGTTGTCTGAATGTGTCTGTTCCAACCATGTGGTTATGGTAGTTAATCCCATCAAGGTACTCTTGATCATCCAAACATGATATTCTTTTAGGTAATTCATCTCCTACATTGTATTTCCCATTACTTTTTATGATACAATTTTAGAATCAGGTAATCACTAAGAACATGTTCCCTGCACAGTTTTATGATGTTGTCTGTAAAAAGTCAGCCAACACTTTGGACACTTCTATGTTGGATAATTAAAAAGAGAATGAAGATAGTCCTTCTCCTAAAGATTGAATTCTCCAAGAGAGAATGCAGTACAAACACAGATGTGCTGTGTATAGTATATGTGCATATATACACACATATATGTACACAAATATGTGTATTATCAAATAATGAGGCTCAAACGTTAGAAATCCTTAGATTAAATTTTCTAAACAAGAAAACACTAATATTTGTAGATAAAAAAAATCCTCCTATGATGTGTAACATGCTGATCTCAATTTTCACCTAAGAGTGATGTTCTCCAAATGTCTGATGAGTATTTCATATATATATATAAAATTACAATGATAATTGGTATATAGAGATATCTATATTATAGCTATATTATATATAGCTATCTCTATATATTACATATACCAATTATAGATATAGATATAACAATGGTAACTGGTATATATGTGATGTGTATATGTGTATATGTATACTGTAATTATATATTAATATTGGTATACATATACCATAATTATATATTAATATTGGTGTGTGTATGTGTGTGTGTGTGTATGTATATATAAAATACTAGCTATCATTGTTCTAAATTTAAAAAACAGGAACCTGAGCTACTAAGTTGACTGTATATATACAGGAAGTTGCTTTAAAGCATTTATATCAGTTTTTTGTTGTTATTTATAGTTTATTCTCATAGTAAAGCTAAAATAAATTATTCAAAGTTATCAAAACTTTGCTACCAACAGATATAAGCAATGCCTAAAACAGTAGAGAGAGTGTTGCACCCAAAGCAGTTTAAGTTCTGACCCAAGCACTGGCATCTTATAGGCAATAGGTAGAGATATGAGTCATAGGTTGACATATATTGAGATGCTATGGCTTGATTAGAATACAGAGCCAGTGGCCAGGCATGGTGGCTCAAGCCTGTAATCCCAGCACTTTGGGAGGCCGAGACGGGTGGATCACGAGGTCAGGAGATCGAGACCATCCTGGCTAACCCGGTGAAACCCCGTCTCTACTAAAAAATACAAAAACTAGCTGGGCGAGGTGGCGGGCGCCTGTAGTCCCAGCTACTTGGGAGGCTGAGGCAGGAGAATGGCGTGAACCCGGGAGGCGGAGCTTGCAGTGAGCTGAGATCCGGCCACTGCACTCCAGCCTGGGGGACAGAGCGAGACTCTGTCTCAAAAAAAAAAAAAAAAAAGAGAATACAGAGCCAGTGACTGAGGTGAAATTAAAACTCAAACCAAAATTCAACATCCTGATTTAGGATGTTGCTGGTGTTTCTAGGTAATATACTTCTTAATTTGAAAGAAATAATTGAGGATAAAAAAAGAACTGGGATCATCAAAATTAACTAGGTGTCCTTATAAAAGTCCCTGAGGTTACTAATTAATGAATCTGATAAAGCTCCTGCACCCTGACAGCAAGAAATTATCAATGATTATACATTTAAACAATTGAATTGAACTAGAAACTGGCCACATGGTTAAAAGACATTTACAAATGTAATTATCCAGTGTTATGATGCCCAGAAAAAAAGTATTCCTTGGAACACTTTAAAAGCTATATTTCATCACCTTTCCAGTTATTTGTTAAAAATTTTGTAGTGCAAAAATCACCATACAGATTATGTCCTAGTGGTCGGGTTTTATTTTTATACTTTTTATTTTTTGTTGTTAATGGTAGAGTTTTAATTAAAAGAAAATACAACTAATTAGCAGAAAGTGCCAACTTTAAAAAAATCACTAATTGATTTTACTCTATTGGGTTATATTGACTTAATTAGCACTAATTTAAAGAACTATTAATTCTCTTTGAAGAGACTTTAGCAAGTGCATATATCTCAGTAATTATGTTAGTAAGGACATGCCTATAACCAAAACCCAGCTCAACTAGTTAAAACAAAAAGCAAATATGGGACTAAAAAGTCTAGGAGTGGCAACAGCATTAGAAACAGCTGGATCCAGGGATCACAGTATTATCAGAAAGTTTTCTTTTAATGCCTGTCATCTCTTCCTGCATTTAATTGGTTTCATTACCAAGAAAGTTAAATTTCAATAGTCAGTTCCAAATTATTTTTCTCACAACTTAGTGCCTCTGGCAGAAACAGCTTCTTTTTCCCAATAGTTTAACGAAAGTACTGAAATTGAGTTTCAATGGCCTGACCTGGATCACATGTCCAACCTAGAATCAATCACTGTGGCCAAGAGGATGTAGTAGTTTGATTTGCCAGCCTGAATCACATGCCCACCACTGACCTGCAAAGGGTTTAACTAAGATCCCTGGGGTAAGAATTGTGGAGGAGTAGTTCCCCAGAAGAAAATCGAGGTGTTCTCCCAAGAGGAAGGGATAGTGGATCTTAAGTAAACAAAACTATAGATGTCTACATTTTCTATCTATAAATGTTTAGTGTTCCTATAACAAGTAGAATAATTATTTAGTTCATACACTATTCAATTTGCAACTCTCTTCTGTTGCTCTGCTGCAGTTATTTTCTTATAGATGGAATGAAAAATATCAATCTAGGCAGCTCTGTGAAACAGTACTGTCCAAGGAATACAATGTGAGCCAGGCCGGGTGTGGTGGCTCATGGCTATAATCCCAGCACTTAGGGATGCCGAGGCAGGTGGATCATCTGAGGTCAGGAGTTCAAGACCAACCTGGCCACAATGGCGAAACCCTACCTCTACTAAAAATACAAAAATTCACTGAGCGTGGTGGCGGGCACCTGTAATCCCAGCTACTGGGGAGGCTGAGGCAGAAGAATTGCTTGAACCCAGGAGGTGGAGGTTGCAGTGAGCAGAGATGGTGCCATTGCACTCCAGCCTGGATGACAGAGCAAGACTCCATCTCAAAAAAAAAGGAAAGAAAGAAATATAACGTAAGCCATATGTGTATTTTTAAATTTTCTACAAGCCACATTTTTAAAATAAATGTGAAATGAATTTTAATAAAATATTCTTCACCCAATATATTCAAAACATTATTTCAATATGCATATAATCAATATAGAAGTATTAATGAGCTGTTTCACATTCTTTTATTCATACTAAGTATTTGAAACCCAGTGTGTATTTTACATTTACAACTCTTTTCAGTTCACGTTAGATATATTCCCAGTGCCTAGTAGCCAAAGGCAGCCAGTAGCAGATACACATATTAAAACAGAAAACATCTAGGGAATAATGGGGAAACTTTAGGCCTAAGTTTTTAAAATCAATACCAGATAATTATTCAGATTCAACTTTACTTTTACATAAATATATTCTTTAAAAATTACATTGATATGGGAACTCAGAAAGTTCAAAATACATTTCCATTCTATGGCTTTAATCTTTACATTGTCAGAGCTAATGCAAGTGTGAAGTTTAGGATGCACTGTAAGTAATAGGATCTTCTAAATCTCACGCCCTCTTGTTCAGCTACCTACTCTATTTCTATTTCAGTTCCTCACTGTGGGGAGGGGACTTCTCTGAACCTGGGTTTCACCTCTTACTCTCTTTCATGGTAACTGGGTTTTCCTTTGTAGCACCTAGCACAATTAGTAAGTAATTAGTATTTATTGGCATATTAGTATTTATATGCATATGTATTTATTTAACCCTATGTCTCCCACTAGATTATAAACTCCATGAAGATAGAACTTGTCTTTTGTTTAATAGTGCTTGGCAATAGTTACTACTACAAAAAATATTTTTCTTTCTTATTCAACTCCTGTTAGCCATTGCCTGAGTACTACAAATGTTTTTAAGTGAATAAATAAATAATAACTTACAGGGCCAAATGTGAAAGTGGCAATATATATAGCTTGTTTTGATTTTTTATTCCATCCTCCCATCCTAAAACAATTACAGGCACTAAGTTTCCAAATGACATCTGAAAGAGTAGTAAGGAATTCCTAGTCTGGGCAAAATCACTCAGTCAACAAATATTTATCAAGCACTTACTATTTGGCAGGCCCCATTCTAGGCACAGGGGATACTCATCAACCTTACGTTCGAGTGGGAGAGAAAGAGCTAATAAATACATATGCAGCATATTAGATGACACAAAATTAGCAGGACAAAGAGAACTGGGGGTGTGGGGGTGAAAGAAGCTATAATATATTATGTAATTATTACTATATGTAATAATATAATTATTGGATAGTCAGAAAAAAACCTCTTGAGTAAGAGAACATTTGAAAAGAAGCACACAGGTAGCAAGGGAGTAAGGCAGGCAGCTCTTCTCTGGGATCTGAACATTCAAAGTAATGAGAATAACAGGTACGAAGGCCCTGAGATAGCAATGTACGAGGTGCATTTGAGAAATAGCACAGGGGCCAGCGTGGCTGAAGCTGAGAGAGCAGGGGGCGGGTGGTAGCAACTGAAGTCAGAGGTAGCAATTAAGGACTTTGACTTTGCATGAAATGGGAGATTATTAAGGATAATAAAGCCATTTCACTACTTTATGTGAGTCGCAGCATCTTTTTAAAGAAGTATCTGTTTTTTAAAAGGGGGAGATGACTAGAAAAATAAATAGTATTAGATAAATAGAGAAAACACGAAAACGTTCTAGACTAAGACAGTGATTCCAGAACTAAGGATCCACAGAGGCAAGAATGCAGAAAGTGTGTGCTTCAGAGAAGTGGGTAGACCAGTGGTTTGGACTCGTGGATTTGGATAAGGAGTTTGAGAGTAGTGAGGTGAGATTCACTTTGTGTTCAATGTTTTGGCAATTTCCTCACCTCCCCACTCCACCTGTTGACATTACTGCAGCACTGACCATCTGGTTACTAGGTTGGAGGATACTCCCTCAGGCGTCTTTGAGGCAGAATTAATGCTCCAGTGATTAGCTAGTAGAAGAAGCTTGTCATAAAAAGAATAAGCCCTTTCCCTGCTTTTTCTCCATTCTGTGATTATCGCTGGTAGTCAGTGATAATCACTTCTATGAGTCTGTATCAATCTCATCTGGGCAGCTTGAAGCTCATCTCCTGAAATCAAAGTTTCCATAATGCAACTGACCCACAAGGGTGAATGACATGAACACTTTAACCATCCATTTATCATTTATTCATTCATTCAACCAACATGTATTTGGCAAGAGGCAGCAGAGCTAGCCTAACTATACATCCCAGTTGGCCCAGGACAACCCCAGCTAACTCTTGTTGTTTTGATACCATTATTAATTATTTCTCTTTTATTCTCATAAGTGTTCCAGTTTGGACAATCAATTACATGGGCATCCTTAGCAGGGCACAGTGTTTAAGAGCATCTTTAAAACATTGTCTTTAAGAACCTGTGGTTAAGAGAATATCTGTGTTCAAATCCTGGTTCCACCACTTAAAAGCTGTGTGACCTCAAGCAAGTGACTTAATCTCCCTATGTCTTCTTTCATCAATTTGTAAAATGAGACTAGTAATAGAACTTATGTCATGTACTTAGTGTGAGAATTGGAAGGTTACTCTACATAAAGACATATAACCGGCATGGTAAAAGGGTTAGCAATTACTATGTGAAGATGCATCCAGTTTCTGACCTCACAGAGATTATCTAGCAAACTCATGATTTTATAAAGAAAAGAAGTTTCTCATTAACAGAGACTGAAATGCTACCATACAATACATTGCTTTTTTTTTTTTTTTTTTTTTTTGAGACGGAGTCTGGCTCTGTTGCTCAGGCTGAAGCACAGTGGTGCCACCTTAGCTAATTGCAACCTCCACCTCCCAGGTTCAAGCAATTCTTCTGCCTCAGTCTCCCAAGTAGCTGGGATTACAAGCATCCACCACCACACCCGGCTAATTTTTATATTTTTAGTAGAGACAAGGTTTTGTCATATTGGCCAGACTGGTCTCGAACTCCTGACCTCAGGTAATCCACCCACCTCAGACTTCTGAAGTGCTGGGATTACAGGCATGAGGCAGAGTGCCCAGACAATATTTTTAAATATTATAAAATATTCTTTATCAAATTGCATAGAAGAAAAGAAAGTTTGATAGGTAATAGATATATAAATAGGTCAGGCCAATTAAAAGTGTCTTGAAAAAATTAATATTGTGAAAACGAAAGGATCTTAATGACATTGATAAAATCTCACCCTAAAAGAGATTAAATTAAAAAGCACGCTACTCGAACCAGTCCAGTGAGATTTCATTAGCATGCTCTCATTACTGGCATAATCAGCTTCAAAGTCACTAAGCCTCTGAAAGGAAGATGTGTTGCTTATTCTTAATAAAATGGCATAAAAGTGGATCATTAGTCACCAAACATGATAGACTTACCTTTTCCATTTGTTGGTATCTCACATTGTAGATGGAAATTAAAATGGAATCCAGGGAAAGAGGGGGTGGTTTGTATAGCAATGGATTATGAAACAAAGTACTGGATTATTCACAGCTTGACATTCAGGAAACATTCTGCTCCTTACAGAATATGGCACGTGGGCCACAGAGTCTTCCTGTGTGCTACCTTCTCGGTGAAGAAGAGCACCCCCACGTTTCTTTTCCTAGGAGCTAACCACAGTAAATCCATTACACACTTTAGCAGAAGGGCTCATTCTAAAGGTCTTTGGATTTTAATCATTTTAAATTTCCTGTTACTCTTCGGGCTCTTCAATGCAAAGTGAATATTGTACTCTTTGGTTTTATGTAATTATATTCAACTGTCATATTTCAACAGGACATTATTTGTGACTTTAGATGGGTCGATAATGGTTTTTCATTGTTAGCAGTAAAGTCAATAATTACAGACACATCACCTAATCTACTTGTGTAAAGGCATTTTTGGTACTAGGAGATTTAGTGTCTGATCAACGGTCCTGGATAGCAAGTAATGTATCCTCCAAATAATGAAAAGTGACAAGAAAATAAATATGTTTATTTCAGAAATAAATGGAAAATTAGTGCTATCTAAAATGTAGTCTTAAGTCTCACCTGTGTACATAAAATAAAATGAGTTTTATGTACCAGTTACTCAAATTTATCTTCCACTCCATTTGTACAGTAATTAAACTTTTATACTCAGTAATATAAAAATTGGTAATTAACCTCTTTGCAAAATGTTAAAGTGTTCCTAAATGTACAATAAGTCTCCTTCCCTGTCTCATTGTTTTTCCCTTCATGTACCTCTCATGTAATTATTTCAATGATTGAGTTCAGTGTGAGAAGGTTTATGCCTAGAAAAGGTGCTCACCAGTAATGTGCCTCAGTTCCCATAATAGCAAGATGGAGAAGGTCCCTTAGTCTCCCAGAATGTCACGTTGAACATCTCAGTTCTATATTTTGCCCTGACATTTGCATTATATCAGCTGATCATTGTCTTGCCCTTATTTTCCATTTTAATATTTTAGTGACCTTCTATGTTAGGTACAGGTTATTTAGAAGTGTTCCTCCAAGGCCAGATACTTTTTCCTTGGACAATTTATTTTTAACAACTTTTAGTGATTCTCTCACTTCACCACCCTCCCTGTCACAAGTCCATGCAATCACAATTCCTTTCTGCTAATCTGCACAGTCAAGATATAAAGTAAGAATACCTATTTGAACATGTAGTGAGAACTTTACTTCTTTGCCAAAAATGAAGGAAAATGCTGCCACTCTTGTATATCACATGTTTTTTATTCTACAGCCTCACTCATTTCATGTCATGTTTTAGTGCAGTTTTCTGGACTAACTGCTTATTTTCTCATTGACTAAACTGCCTATTTGCTCATTGGAATCAGAACCAATTTTCTTCCTTGAGGGTCTGACTAGAAGATTAAACTATGTTCATGTGAGAATCAAGTTCTACCTAAGAAATGAGTTAGAGGAGTCATGGGCAGCAATATCTATCTGGATGCTACACTGTGAAAAAGGAAGAGAGGTTATGCCTTTCTGCCCCAGTGGGGTAGCAGAGACCTTAGGAACTGAGGTAGATGCCCCCATGGTTATTAGCTCCACTGAATAATTAGTTCAAAAATTGGCTGCTGGACAGGTGTCGTGGTACACGCCTATAGTCCCAGCTACCCGGGAGGCTGAGGCAAGAGAATCTCTTGAGCCCAGGAATTTGAGGCTGTGCTAAACTAAGATCACACCACTGCACTCCAACCTGGGCAACAAAGCAAGACCCTGTCTCTAAATTTTAAAAAAATTCAGTGCTTATGAATAGAGACTAATATAGGAAGTTATAAGTATTTCCTCAGGATAGAATGCTTTCCACCATAATTGACTTCACATCCTGTATTTTTGTGTGTGTGGACTTAAGCTTTAAATATATGAAACACAGACAATTAGGTCCTGCAAATGTGTGAGTTGAGATAATAGTGGATATAACATTCCCTTCCAGAGTGTAAGAAAAGGCACCACAGAAGTGAGCAGCCCTGAAGCACAGCTTGGCCCAGTTTGGCAGGTCTCTGTGAGTTAGCAGCAAGCTCACGTGACCACACTCTGTACTGCCTTCTGTTTCTGTTTCACCCCATTAATTGTGCTAAAGAAATGCACTTGACACCTATGCTGTGTAATCTCATTTAGCCCCAATAGCTACAAAAGTACTAACCCCATTAAATTGAGGCATTTCAAACTGAGCCAAACGTTGCACTCCAGTAAATGCAGTAGGCATTGGTTATAATGGGAATTCTCCATTATTCATAATGGGAACTGCAGAAGTTTGTTCATGCAGATCAAATGCGTCCCACCAAGGCAAGAAATATGGACAAGTGTGTGTTGCTGTATTACCTTGTAATTTCAAAGCCTTCCCGTCTGAATCTATATTTGGTTCTTTCACAAAGGAAAATTAAGAACGCAAATGTAAACATTAAAGTTAAAACACAACTGAACGAAGTGCCAAAGTTAATTGGAGCATCTGAAAATGAAACATTTGGCAGTTGCAGTGGCCTCTTGATAATAATGCACAGTAACTCTCTGTAAACTGATCCTGTCTGAAGAGCAGCAGGCGCATAGCCCCTGGCCATGAAGTCTATCTCAAAACGCCAGGGTCAACAAAGCAGGATGCAAACCCAGGCTTTCTGAATACCAGGTTAGGGCTCATGTCACTGTGCCGCAGGAGTTTCTGTAGAAAGGCTGCTTTTAAAAAGTGGCCATTAAAAATTCAGGTGGATCCTATCTAGGGCAGTAACGGAAACACTGATCTATGAGAAGAGGAGCAGGAAGGAATTGTTAAACCACTGTTACATTGCGCCCGGCGCGGTGGCTCATGCCTCTAATCCTAGCACTTTGGGAGGCTAATGCGGGTGGATCACGAGGTCAGGAGATCGAGACCATCCTGGTCTAACACGATGAAATCCCGTCTCTACTAAAAATTCAAAAAATCAGCCAGGTCTAGTAGCGGGCGCCTGTAGTCTCAGCTATTAGGGAGGCTGAGGCAGGAGAATGGCGTGAGCCCGGGAGGCGGAGCTTGCAGTGAGACCAGACCGCGCCACTAGGCGATTTACACACACACCTCTCTCCCTGTAACAATTCCGTAGTCCTGATAACAGCAAATAAGCAAAGTCTATGTAGGATGCTTTACCGACAGTCCCACCTAGAGGCAGGAGAGTGAACCAGCTAGAAAATGTTTTATTCATACTTCTTCCAGAAAGGCATCATTGGAGTTTGAATTCAATTTATGTTATACTTTGCTTATATTTTTGTATTAGTTTTCCTGAAACTAATACAAAGTAAGAAAGTGTTGGTTCCACTAAAAATGTCCTGAAACCTGCCAAGCACAGTGGCTCACACCTATAATCCCAGCATTTTGGGAGGCCAAGACGGGCAGATCACTTGAGCCAGGAGTTCAAGACTAGCCTGGTCAACATGACGAAACCCTGTCTCTACTAAAAATACAAAAATTAGCAGGACATGGTAGCACACACCTGTAATCCCAGCTACTCAGGAAGCTGAGACATGAGACTTGCTTGAATCTGGGAGACAGAGGTTACAGTGATCAGAGATCACGCTACTGCACTCCTGCCTGGGTGACAGAGCAAGACTCTATCTAAAAAAGAAAGCAAAAACAAATAAATAATAAACCGTCCTGGAACCATTATGGGTTCCAGGACATAAGCAAGAGGCAGGGCTGGTTCCCAGGATTTTCTGTCTAATCTCCAGTGAGCCACAGACCTATTCCTGATCAACTTCAGAATAAACACATCAATAAAGAAGTGTAAGGCTGTCTGACCTTACCATTTCTATAGAATTTTATTTGAAGAGAAGTTTCTCCTTTCTCCAAGCCTCATATTGTTTATACAACAAGACCTTTCCAGTAAATGCCCACAACCACTACCATCAACTAAAATGTTTTCCCATTAATGCTTTCAATGGTAATCAGTATTTAACAGGGCACTTAGGAATATTTTTTGATAAACCATTGTTTAGATATTCCCATTTATAATTACTCTTGTGAAGGATCGCCTCCGGGTATCAGCTGATCCTAAGAAATTATCCAGGAGCCATGAGTGTGTAATAATTTAGTCTTAAACCTGGATAGGTCAGTATTAGGTAGGACTTTTCTCAGCTGCATAATGGGGAGAATAAAAAGAATATGGAAAGAAGTTACATAACACATCCTGGGTCACAAACAGAGGTAAGACTTGAACACAGACCTGACATCAAAGCCCATGCCAGTAGGACTGACAAAAGGTAGACTGGACTACCTGCGTTTGAATCATTAGTGATGCTTATCACTGGGCCTCACCAAAGAACCTTGGAATCAGAATCTCTGGAGGTAGATGCCAGGCACCTGCATTGTTATCAAGTGCTCCAGTGATCACCATCCACTGTACAGAGTCATACAGCCTCCTGACGCTGGAAGAACATTACAGTGCTCAAAGTGCAGGGCAGGGTGTACATCTGGATCTAAATCACTGAGCAACCACAGGGTTTCAAGAGAGGGTCAAAACAAAGACTTTCTGCTCTCTGTGGCCAAGTGAACACTAAATCTGCACTGTTCTCAGATCTCCAAAGACACTTTGGTGTATGGGGGATGGGGGTGGGGGAAAGGGAGTGTGAATAAAAGGAGAAAGTGAATTTGATGATTTGATTGATGAAAGTTGGAAAGCTCATTGTAAGGCCTAGCCTACAGTTGATTAAAAAACAATGGATCAGGAAGATCAGAACTTGCCTCAGTCCTCAACCATTTTCCTCAGGCTTTAATTAGGGATATTGCCATCCAGTAATTCATTATAGCGTTTTCTGTTGCATAAATGCTTAGCAACAACTTCTTTTTTAAAAAAATTTGTAACTTCTCAATGAGGATTAAATGCTTCTTCTTCTAAGACAGTCTGAAATATATTCACGCTGAAAATTCAGCTAACCACATTTCCCAACTAGCCACATTCTATAGAAAACTCTAAGCCATGCAGATGAGTACAGACTTGACAATAGTGTTTAAGGCTGGAAGTACTATTCATCGGAAAAGAACGCTCCCTCCAATTGGTGGGCTATTATTCTGCTAGGTTTGTGTTTGGATAATTATAAGATGGCTATGTTTTTCTTCCCCAGTCTCAGGAGGCCCAGGTGCTGAAACAATTGGCAGAGAAGAGGGAACATGAGCGAGAAGTCCTTCAGAAGGCTTTGGAGGAGAACAACAACTTCAGCAAGATGGCGGAGGAAAAACTGATCCTGAAAATGGAACAAATTAAGGAAAACCGTGAGGCTAATCTAGCTGCTATTATTGAACGTCTGCAGGAAAAGGTAATCTCAGCAGAGTCCTGAGCAGATGGATATATTCGTATGCAACACAGCTGGGTGAACTTCCATATGCCTGAGCACCAGAGACTAAGTCAAAATTTGTTGCAGGTGTGAGGACAACTAACTGCCATGGGCAGGGTCTCACAGTGCAGCAATGACTTAGCAGGGGGTGCAACATGGTAGAGGAATGGGAATCCAACATTAAGGCTGGAATTTTTTTCAATTTTTCCCATGATGAGTGGATTTAGGGAGGCTGATTCATGCTTTTGAAATGTGTAAGACTTCTATACAAGCCTCACAAGGCAATCTATAGGAAAAATGTGACACTGGAAATATTAATGTCAGTATATTATATTGATATAAAATATAAATAACACTTGATTTAATATTTAACATATGGCTTTAAATATATATATTTAATTAAAATATTAAATTAGAAAAATATATTTGCCAGAAAAGGCCAGGGTATTTATGAACACTGGTAAGCCCGTTCTAGGGTATAACAGCATCACATGGGACCATAGCAAAGATTAGCTCATAAGGGATGTTTCATCCAGTTCTGGTATCCTGGTGCCCTTCTCCTCAACAACCTAAATGTATACTCATTCCCATGAGTCAGGAGGAGCTGTGCTGGAGTTGCTCTGAAAAACGCTCTCTTTCACTTTTGTACTCTCTATGCTGTTTCCCACCTATCCCCTCAAAAAACCTTTCCTTTGAAAATATACAGTATAGCTATGAGTAGTTTAGCTGTGTCCATTTCCACAAAATTGGATTAAGCATTGAGAAACAGGATGTTTCAGAAAGATGCCTCAGTCCTTTTCTGAGCAGTCAGTCATGCTTCCCGCCAGTAGCGAGTGCCTTTGTGTGATAAGCATTGGAGATGCAGAGCAAAACAGGAGTGTGCCTGTCATCAGAGCCCTAAGAGTTTAGTCAGATGAGCCTCCTGTTTTCTGACTATTTCTCAGAGTTTCATGTCTTCTATTAGAGATGTCCCATCTCATCTAAGATTCAAACAACCTTATCCTAGGGTTCTGATGATTCTGTTTTCATTCTCAGTCTCTGACTGCAAATACCCAGCTAGAAACAAAGGAAATCAGGCATGAAACCTTTTAAGGATACAGTTGCATGGAGTCTTCATTTGTGCTCTTGAGGAATTTTTGAAAGCATTGCTGGGGAAGGGTGCGTGGGCTCTGATGCAGCAGCAAGACACTGAGGCTCTCAGAGGTACATGGACGAGGACTGCTGACTTGGGCAAGAGCTGGAATAGTTATCTGATGCCTGATCCAAAACATGAAAGTTCGGATTAAATTTTTATTTATAAGCTCGTGTTTTTATACTCTCCGAACAATGTCATTGCTTTTCACCCAAATGAGTCAAGTCACGATTTGGAAGAGGCAACAGAATTTGGCTCTCTTCAGGTGATTTATGGTGGTATAGGAACATATGTTTTACTCAGATACAGGAGAGCAAAGTTCCATTTGCTGAAGTTTACTCCCATGGCCATAAACCAGTCAGTCTTCTTCCATCTGCCCCCATTTTGCACTTCTCTAGAGAACTAAGGATGTTCCTGCTTGACCAGTGCTCGTAACATGGACAGCAGAGGGCCACTATGTGATCTCTTTGAGATCACTGTGACTCAACCTTCATCTCACATCCTAGGCCCTAAAAAAATTGAGTGACGTTGCTAGGAACAGTACCTGCTGATCCTATTGCAGCATTCTCAATTAGGCCTCAATGCAAGATTTATATCACTGGAAGTCCCAGAGCATTTTTATTTTTCAAATTGCACATACCAAAACACAGGGCATAGCCTCCTTTTTTTGTTTGTTTGTTTTTTTGAGACAGAGTCTCGCTGTGTCACTCAGGCTGGAGTGCAGTGGCACGATCTCAGCTCACTGCAATCTTTGCCTCCTGGGTTCAAGTAATTCTCATGCCTCAGCCTCCCAAGTAGCTGAGATTACAGGCGTATAGCACCACGCCCAGCTAATTTTTGTATTTTTAGTAGAGACAGGGTTTTGCCGTGTTGGCCAAGCTGGTCTCAAACTCCTGACCTCAAGTGATCCACCCGCCTCGGCCTCCCAAAGTGCTGGGATTACAGGTGTGAGCCACAGTGCCCAGACAGGGCATATACTTCTTGATTTCAATTGTAAAATAGTTCATAAAATTTCCATATTTTATCTAGTATTTCCAGAAGTGCTAGCTTTTAATAGGCCATTTCTTTCCTCTCTCTGTGTTTTTTCTCTTTACCCAGCCCAGCCATGCTCAGCTCGTTTTCTCAATCTTTCCACTCCCACCCAAATTTAGTGCCCTCCTGCATACATACATACATGCACACCTGCAGACCACTTTTCCTGCAAATAATCAACCTGAAGAGTGCTTAAAAGTCCTGACATCAACCCACAGAATCTCCAAGGATGGGACCCAGCTTCCATGCATTTTGAAAACTCTCCGTATGATTCCAATATGCAGCCAGATTTGCAAACTAGTGGTTTGTAGCCTTTTCTGATTTAAATCTCAGCTGTCAGCATTCTATCCCATGTCAAATAATGCAGCCCAGATAATTTCTAGGACCACATTTTTTCTGATATTTCATAGCTAATGAGGTGCTTTTCAAATCTAATAGGATCTTTGGCCAGTGGCAGTCAAGATCTTTTATCTCCTCAGTAAAGAGGAAATACCAAATTTACTTTGATTTGATGTATATCACATAGGTGGATTTAGTACAAAATTGTTGTTTACATATTGTGAATGTGTTTGTGTATACTAAAACTACTTTGCTTTTTCCTAAAATAAGACAAAGTTTTATATTATAAGCAATATTTAGCGTTTTGTTTGAATGAAGTTATTCCTATGAAACTAGAAATTTAAAAGAGGGTCAGTAATAACAGTAAAACCAAAAGGCATGAAACTGCCAATGTAACATAAGCTGTTCTGAAATCTACCATAGCAAAAGATAATTATGCTGGGCATGGTGGCTCACACCTGTAATCCCAGCACTTTGGGAGGCCAAGGCAAGAGAATTGCTTGAGGCCAGGAGTTCAAGACCAGCCTGGGAAATATAACGATACCTCATCTCAAACAAAAATTTAAAAATTACCCAGCAGTGGTGACACATGCCTGTAGTCCTAGCTACTCCAGAGGCTGAGGTGAAAGGATCGCTTGGGCCAAGGGGTCCAAGACGGCAGTGAGCTAATCTCGTCCCACTGCACTTCAACCTGAGAAAGACAACAAGACCCTGTCTCTAAAACAAAAAGAGAAAAAAAAATGACTACTTCTGAAATGATACCTATTAATGAGTTAACCATTCAATTAATATGTACTGAGTCCCTACTATATGCTTAGGAACCTTTGTAATATCAAAGACATTTACCAACCATGTCCTTCCCAATACAGATGATAAATAATTCAACAATAAATAATATAGCACCAACCATTAGAGAATAAGACAGCATGTAGTATGGTCCAATATAGACAGTAAATGCAAAGACACTGAATAATATCAGTAAAAGTAAATTCACATCAAGGTCACTACACCATGCGCCCACCCTTTTGATAGCCCTCACTGGCCCTATCAATTAAGCAAGAGACATGATACAACTTTGTGCAATCTTTTCCACAATCTGCCTACCATTCAGCACTCAGTCCCTTTTCCCTTCAATTAAGAGAATTGAGCATTCAAGCATATTTTCACTATGATGCCCATAATGGTATCTTCAATGTCACTGACTGACAAATCCCCATAAACCTCTCAGAGCCCCAGCCATGTTAGCTCAAAGCCTTTAGCTCAAACTGAAAGCCTAAAGCAAAAGCAGCCCTGACTGCACTTCAGAATCTATGGGACAGCTCTTTAGGGATTCTGATTTAATTGTCTGGAAAGGGGCCAAGAACCTTGTATTATTTTAAAGGCTCACTAGTAGGCTCTAATATTTAGCCGTGGTTGAGAACTACTGTGCTAAAATATTTCTCAAATATGCTTTGTGATGTCATCATAAATTGTATGTTAGTATTTTTTGTCTTTGTTGCATAAGTGTTCTTTCTTCCTCCAAAGAAGAATGTTACACTCATTTTTTATTTCAGTTTCCTGTTTTTATAGCACCTCATCTTAACACTCCAAGCTATTACATAGAAAAGAATCAAATGTGGAGAAGGCTGTGGGAGAAGGGATGCGTGTGCCACAAAGACCTGCATTAGCTGATCTATTGATGTCACATCCAGGACTCAAAAGACTAGTCAGTGGATTATGACTGATACACTGGTGAAGTTAAAAATGTTCTTATTCTTAGAGTGATATGAGAAGTAGAAAGAGAGAGAAACAGAGAAGGGGAGGAGAGGGGAAAAGAGGAAGCGGAGAGAAAGGAAAAAGAGGGAGGAAAAACACCTGTTCTTGCCATACAGGAATGATTCAAGACATTTTCTTCCTCTCCTGATGTGTCCCTTTCTCCCCTAATGCACTACGCAGCATCCTGCAGAAAATTCACCACCTGACCTTTTTAGGAACCCTGAGTAGTAGGAGCTCCAAATGACCCAATCAGGAATTGTAGTGAGACAGTTAGTTTTGAAAAATCAGTTAATGCAGGTATAATCATTTTAACAACAATACATCTACTCACTAAACATATAATCTTAATGTCAAATATTTAAATGTAAACTTATTGACCAATCTTTTGATGTAGTTGGGCCCAATACCTTTTCAAAAAATTGATCAGTTAATGGGAGTTCTATGGGGGTTTCTTTTCTTGCCATTATTCACACATTAGCTATGATTTGCAGTTTTAATTTCTTTAAAATAGGGTAGGGACTAAAGACATTTGCAAAATAACCTGGATATAGACTTTTTACAACTTTTCCATAGCTTTTATAGTTGATTCACCCAATATCTACTAAATAGTTCACTTTCTCATGTATTTCCAAAGGTTTCTCTCGACCCTCACAATTCTCCATTAGTGTAGCATTTAATTAAATTAAATAGTTAAATTCTCAAATGCAAATTGCTAAACAGGTGTGGAAATGCCATTGGCAACACAACCAATGAGAAGGAAAGTATGTGGCGATACTAGGGAAGAGCCTTTTCCTCTCAAGCAATTCAGCCTTTAGGAGCCATCAGACAGCAGGACGATGGAAGGAACTGAGAGGATTAACATGGCAAGTCACTGAAGAGGACTTCTACTGAACCTTGTTTAATTCCCCACTTAAACCAGATTGTATCATATCTTCTTTCTTTTGTAATTCTATCATATCATCTTAGTCAGTGCCAAGACTTCTAAGCTCATAACATGGTAACAAATACCAAAGGAGCTTTCAGTATTGTTTAGAAAGGAGAGAAGCAAGTAACCCAGACAAATTTGACAACAGCTTTCCCCTATCCAACCATGAAGTACAGTACTTAGGAAATAAAAGAAATTGTTTCACTATAATTCATCATTTCACTTCTAATATCTAGAAAATGTCAAATGAAAATATTATAGCCATTATTTTAGTGGCAATAGTACCACATAATACGATGTAACTTAAAATGATAAAAATATTTTCAGGGAATAAGATTCTGCGATTCTTTCCCTAAGAGGTAATTTTGATAATATGTAATTCTTCTATAAATGTCAGTAGTCTTGGGAACACAGGTGGTGTTTGGTTACATGGAAAAGTTCCTTAGTGGTGATTTCTGAGATTTTAGAGCACCCGAAACCCAAGTAGTGTACACTGTGTCCAATATGTAGTCTTTTATCCCTCGCCCCCACTCCCAACCTTCCCCTACAAGTCTCCAAAGTCCGTTATATCACTCTTACATCTTTGCATCCTCATTGCTTAGCTCCCACTTATAAGTGAGAACATGTGATATTTAGTGCTCCATTCCTAAGTTACTTTACTTAGAATAATGGCCTCCAGCTCCACCCAAGTTGCTGCAAAAGACACTATTTAGTTCCATTTTATGGCTGAGTAGTACTCCATGGTGTATATATATACCACATTTTATTTATCCACTTGTTGGTCAATGGACACCTAGGATGGTTCCATATCTTTGCAATTTCAAGTTGTGTTGCTATAAGCATGCATGAGCCTGTGTCTTTTTCATATAATTACTTCTTTTCCTTTGGGTAGATACCCAGTAGTGGGATTGCTGGATCAACTGATAGTTCTACTTCTAGTTCTTATGTTTTCCATAGTGGTCATGCTAATTTACATTCTGATCAACAGTGTAAAAGTGTTCCCTTTTCATCACAGCCATGCTAACACCTATTGTTTTTTGGCTTTTTAATTATGGCCAGTCTTGCAGGAGTAAGGTGGTATTTCATTGTGGTTTTAATTTGCATTTCCATGATGTTGATAATATTTAACTCTTTTGTTATAGATTTCAGCTATTATCAATTTACATCTATTGCATTATTTTCATCTTTTGTTTTCCTATGATTCTGATTCACAAATAGCATTTGTGCAGCCACTTACTATTGAACATATCTGATGAATGAATAATGAAATAGGAAAATGGATTAAAACTAGCCTTTGTTAATTGTTTGCTATAAGCCAGACATTTTTGGATGTACTATCACATTTCGTCCAAACAACAACACTAGAAGAAAATACTGTGATTATCCCCATTTCACATGTAAGGAGTCTGGTCTTTAGAAAGGTTAAGTCATTCAGCCAAGATCACAACTAGACCACAGAGACTAGATTTGAACGAAAGTCTCTTTGACTCCAAACCTTCTTACTAGCTGCGCATGACTCCCAGTCACCATCATCTCAATGCATGAACATGTGCTTTCTTAGCTCACACAACTCACTCCTGACCCCTCTTTCATATTGCAAGTGCATAGTCATCAGTAAAAAGAAGGATTTTTGATTATATTGACCTCATCTTGAATTTAATTAGGCTCATATGACAGAATTCCATAGATGAAATTGGCATCCTAGGTCATGTAGTCCAAGTCCTTGTTTATATTTGATACCTAGTGAGATTAAAGGGACATTAAAAAGTAAAGAAAGAAAAGACTCCATATTTCTTACCTTCCAGGAGAGAAACTTTTCTATGAAATTAGAGGAAAGAATTAGAGGACCAGAATTTTTCCCAAAATCAACTTTCATACTTTATTTCATATAAAAGGCATAGTTGCACACAATGCTAACATACTGTATTACATTTCCTTTATATTGCTGGGAGGAAGGGGGTAAATTGCAGAAAACATTGTAAATTTGGATATGCTTGGGCCTCTGACAGTGGCTAGCAAATATCAGGAGCTCAATAATAAAATAAATATTATCAAAGAGTAGTCTTCTTGATGAACCTTCTCTGAGTATCACAACTGACTTAGGAACCTCTGGATTCAAGGTCTGATAATTGCGAACAGTGAGCTGATAAGAAAAACAGACTGTGTGGGAAATTATATGCTTCCAGGATGATTGCCTTTGGTTCTCCCACATTTGAAATAAAGTCACATTAACATTTCATGAGTAGATATTTGATAATGTGAATGTAAAGTGTTCGAATAATAGAGTGACTAAAATGCCTGAAAACAAATAATTTTTAATTAGAAACTCATAATTATTTATTTTCTCTTTTTCCACATTATTTCAAGTTCACAAATTATATTTATTCTTTCCTATGGCAAAATCCATTTCGTTAACACTAATTTTGAGTTTAACAAGAAGTGTACTCCAAAGTAGTCTAATAATACTAATTATAATGTTTCTTGCTATGTTATCATTTGAATTTATATGAATCTTTAGACTTGAGGCTTCTTTTTCCTAGCATAGTGATGGTCTGGGCTTTTTCTCAATTTTTGCCAGAGCTCAGCTCTCACTAATTAGTTTCTTTCTGCATGAGAAAAGAATTTGCTTCATCTTTTTCCTCATAATAGCAGAACAAAAAGAAGAATCAGCTGCATCCATGCTAATTTCCCCTGTGACATTTCCAAACAGGATTTGATTTCTCTATACATGCCTTTTTCCTTCTCTTCATGGTTTTTGAACATATGCAAAAGCTCATTTAAACCAATTAAATAAAATTGTCTTTAATCTATTTCTCTAGAGTCAACTTCCTGCTTACTCCAACTCTGTATCTTTGAAGGAAATGTAGGGTGGTTATGCCTTTTTTTCTCCCAGAATCTACACTTGAAAAGACACATTTTTCCATGCAACTATAAAATGTTCTCCTCACTCAACATCAAAATTGTACAGCAGGGGTTAAGAGGGTGACCTGTAGAGCCAGGTTCCCTGGGTTTAAATCCCACTTGTTAGTATCATGAACATGGGCAAGTTACTTTACCATTCCTGTGTTTCAGTTTCTTCATCTGCAAAATGGGGACAGTAATAGAATGTCCACTGTAGGATTATTGTGAGAATTAAGGGACCCAATACGAGTAAAACCTGTACTGATGCAGGTCGGGTACATATTAAGTGTCTAATAAATGTTCATTATTATAATATAAAGAAGCCTATAAATATAGACCCCTTGAGATTAATAGAGTTTAATGATAAGATTTACTTTATAGCTGATCAAGTTTATTTCCCCTGAACTAAAAGAATCTATGGAGTCTCAAGTAATTTCTGGAGCTTCAGAGGGAAGGACAGAAGCAATATAAACAACATTCTAAACAGAAATATAAATTATACTAATAATAATTAGCATCTTAAAATTTCAATTCAATGAACATTTATTTAGCACCTGTGATATATGCAAGACACTGTGATTTTAGTCATCTGAGGTATAGCCATATACTGAAAAATACTGAGGCCACATTTTCTCCATCAGTTCCCTCCTCAGGAAGTTCAGTTCCCAACACAAGGCTAGTACCTTGGTTCCTTACGTAAATAAACATCCACCAATCACATGCTATCTGCAAAGCTCTCTGCTAGGCCCTGCAAATGGAAGAAAAATGAGAAAACATAGTCCAGGCCCTCAATGAGCTTACAGTCAAATATAACAGAGGAGACAGGAACAGAGAGAGTCATAATAGAAGCTAGAATAAAATGACTGCCAAATAAAAGGAAAGACTTATGCAGGTGTTCAAATGGAAAGTAAGATAAGTTTGCAGATTAGTCTTTGCAGTCTCATAAAAATCTTTGTGGAGAAAAGGACAGTGGTCATAGGGTTTAAAGAGTAAGTTTACAATCCTGACCAGTGGAGATGAAAGACTAGCATTGAAAATTGCATGATAAGACAATTCCACTACACTGAAACATCAAGTGTGTGTAGGAAAAGATGGGGGTTATGACTGGAAAAGTCACTTGGACTGCAGTTATGAAGGGCCTTGACAAACAGGTCAAGAGTTTAAGAAGCAGTATAGAAAGTCTTCATCTGGAATCTAGCCCTCCCAGAGTGTCCATCAGGATTATAAAGTCCTTAAAATATTAGTCAAAAGGAACAACATCATTAGAAATGATGGAGAAACAATAATGTGATGTTTTATTGCCTTTCTCTGGATTTACACTGTGATCCTAATCTTCAAAATTATCTTAATAACATGAACTTTTGGTCATAGTTTTAAACAAAAACAATGATAAATATATTTTTTAAAACACGATATGTCTTGTAAGATCTTTTCTAACATGACATTTTGTGGGGCCTATATTTTCCTCTCTTCTGAAATGAGAAAAGCTCCTAAAAGTAGACAACAAACTGGGTTACTTCTAGTCAAGCACATGGTATGCAAAGGACCAGACAACAAAGGCCTGTGACATTTCTTCTTCCTTTTGTGTTTTTTAGGAGAGGCATGCTGCGGAGGTGCGCAGGAACAAGGAACTCCAGGTTGAACTGTCTGGCTGAAGCAAGGGAGGGTCTGGCACGCCCCACAATAGTAAATCCCCCTGCCTATATTATAATGGATCATGCGATATCAGGATGGGGAATGTATGACATGGTTTAAAAAGAACTCATTATAAAAAAAAAAAAAAAACAGAATCAAAAATTTAAAAAAATCAATGCGGTCTCTTTGCAGAATGTTTTGCTTGATGTTTAAAAAATACCTTGGATCTTATTTTGTAAATACTTACATTTTTGTTAAAAAATACAAGTATTGCATTATGCAAGTTATTTCATAATCTTACATGTCCTGTAACAGGCTTTTGATGTTGTGTCTTTCCACTCAAATGAATTTGCTAGGTCTGTTCTTTTTGAAGCTCCCCATGTCTAACTCCATTCCAAAAGAAAAATGAGGTCAGTAGACAGTCTATGGTGCTAGAAACCCACCATTGCCTAATGACCTAGAAGGCTTTGTTATCTCTGAGCTTGACTAAGACCATACCTAGATCACAGGTATTATGACTCCACATGAACCTTCACATTTGTTCGCTCATAATCTACTTACTGCCTAAAAACTACAAAACCAGGCTAAGAAATACCACCAGTTAGAGCATTTACTTCTGCTTCTCCTGGATTATGTGCTACAAATGTGCTTTGACTTTAGAAAGGGATGGATGAGAAGACAGATCTGAGACCAATCTGGGTAGAAGCAAAAAGTTGAACCTTTGAAAGTGCTGAACACAAATCCAAATTCGAATGGTTCAAGCAGCCGTGAAATCGCTCTTCATAAAGTGGGCTTAATTCTCTAGTTTAAGTTCTTTTGATGGAATGAATTAATTAATGTGTCAGGTGGCTTATTTGTGGATGCCATGATTGATGATGTTCATTTTAAGCTCTTACCTATAGTACAAGTACATGATGCTACTGAATATTTTTCCACTTGGAAACTGTGAGCTGGTTGTTGCATTAAAACACACATACAAACAAAATCAAAAACACTGCGGACTTTCACTCAAGCTGGTCTTTCTTCCCCAGTGTAAGGCAATCCTGCCTACTAACAACTCCAACAACAAAACACTCCATCTGTGAAGCTGACGCAGTTAAGGGGGCTAGGCAGGGCATTTGTGCCAACTAAGAATCACCAGATACCCAACATAAATACCTATCGCAGTTTTGAAGTCGTTTCTCCCCAACTCCCAACTCCTGAAGGTTGCTGCCTGCATATTTACTCTTCATTAGTGCTATTTTCCTGTATGTCATTGTGAGCAAGCTGTGATTAATAAAGAATTGGAGTTCTGTGAACTAATAAAGGTTTGGTCTGTTCTCTTGCCCCTTGGTGTGTCTGACCCTGGAATTCAGGTTTTAAAAGGGTGGCCACTGAATTAGACAATCTCACAAGCAAAGAGATAATAAGGAGAGTTTGAAGGAAACCAGTGCCTTGCTGACTCATTTCCCTTTGGGAGCAGCAGGCCGCATCTCTTTTCTCTTGCCCTCTGATGGACCAACACAGTGGGAGAGGTCTTCAATCTGTTCCCCTTAAAAATATACAGGACTGAACAAGGTACCGCAAGATTCAGACTGGTAATTCTGAGGGAGAGAGCCCTTTTTGAAACGTTGAAGGTTCCTGGCATTATCTCAAGTTCTCCCCTGTGGCCCACAGAACTCCTCCCCCAGCCTAGGCCGTCTGTTAAGATGTGATCCCTGCCCTACTGCTGAATTTTGTACTGCCAATAAACACACGGCACACATGGGCCCAGCAGGGTCCTATCAGTGACCCAGATGGATCTTACAGGACCAAAGGAACCACATCCAGTTTTAGCAGAAAATCATAAATAATTGAAACCACACAGATTTGTGAATAAGTACAGTGGGCTGTGGTCCATAGGAGCTCTAACAAGCCAAGTTTAGCGTTGCGGCCACCTGGTCTCTATTTTGAATATCCTTTAATATTTGTGGGAATCTAACACTGCTACAAACGATGCCCATGCTTGATGTGATACACATGAGCTTCCAATTAGCATGAAATGAGCTGTCTCTTCATACTGGTTTTATATAGCTTAGTTTGGAAAACATTACTCATTGGGTCAGACCCTGTCATAAGCCCTGGAAACATGAACATGAATGACCACAAGAAGCTCACAGTCCAGTAGCTTATTTGGGCCCAAAACAGCAAACACAATATGTTAGTCAGCCTCTGCAGCATACTGGGGAGAAATAGATCATTTCTAAGAAGTTTCTGAAATATTAGAAATAGTTGACAAACTTCTCACATTACCTTGTATGAGAACTGAAACTGCTGACCAGTCCAACTGCCTAATCTTAAAGATGAAGAAGCAGGCTGGGCACGGTGACTCATGCCTGTAATCCCAACACTTTTGGAGGCCAAAGCAGGCAGATCACTTGAAGGGAGGAGTTTGAGACCAGCCTGGGAAACAAGGTGAAACATCGTTTCTACAAAAAGTAGCAAGGCATGGTGGGGAGCATCCACAGTCTCAGCTACTTGAAAGGCTGAGATAGGAGAATGACCTGAGCCTGGGGACATCAAGGCTGCAGTGAGCTGAGATCACACCACTGGGTGCGCACCAGCCTGGGGGACAGAGTGAGACCCTGTCTCAAAAAAAAAAAAAAAAAAAAACCAAAGTGAAAAAGCAGAGGAAGGAAAGGTGAGTGGTTGGCTCCAGACCACAGTGCCTACATCTCATGACTTCTCCCCTTATTTGAGGTTCCTCAGAAGAACATCTCCAAGTTGGGTGCAGCGTATACTGCTTGGGTGATGGGTATACCAAACTCTCACAAGTAACCACTAAAGTACTTACTCATGTAACCAAATACCAACTGTTCCCCAAAAACCTATGGAAATAAAAAAGCAAAAAAATTATTTAAAAAGAAAAATTAATAAAAGAGCATAATTCACAGTGGGGGTAAAAAAAGAACACCTCCAAACCTTCCAGACCAGTGAGGGAGAATTGTATCTAGGAAGCTTCCCTAGACCAGGGGGCCTCAAATGTCAGTATGCTTACGAGTTACATGAAGGGTTTGTTAAAAACAGATTGCTCAGTCCTGCCTCCAGGGCTTTGGATTCCTGAGGTCTCTGGAAGCCTGAATATGTGTGTTTCTAACATATTCCCAGAAGATGGTAATACTGTTGTCTGCAGCCCTTACTTGAGAAGCCCTGCTGTCAACAATGTAACTGATCCAGCTGTGTGGATTCTCTATGGCTGCCACACTGAGGGCATCGTTTCAATTAGGGCATGTTCCATTGGAGGCAGGGCATGAAAAGAAACTCATTCACTCTTATTCAAAAATGTTTGGGAGCGGGAGGATGCAAAGGAATCCAAAAAAAAAAGGAAGATGAACAGCTGTGTTTTGCAGGATAATAAAACAATGGAAGCAATCATGCACCCAGGGGCTGGAATAGAGCTAAGGTGGAATCAGAGTACCAATGTCTTGGCATCTCTCACACAACATGATTTCAGTAAGTCTCAAAAATATGAAGATGCTCCCCACCTTTTAACAGATGAACTGAGTGCTTTTTGCGAGGATTTGCCATTCTGTGAATTACCCAGTTTGTTAGCCTGGTTCCATTTACAGATTTTTTTTCTTTTTTTTTTTCTTTCTTTTTTTTTTTTTTTTTTACAGCGTCTCGGCTTCTTCAGCACTGTGTTTAAATTGCGTAAATGTCTTTGAAATGTTCTGTGAAAATTCACAAAGTTCCACTGGTTTGATGATTCACCCTCCTCTCCTACCTCTTCTACACCCAAAAATGTATGGAACAACTGAATGTTGACAAAGGTCATTCTCTTTCCTAGCAAAAGTCTGGCCTTTGTGCTCTTCATCAGCCTTCACAACACTTGAGAGGAGAAAACAATGGGGGGAAAGTGCTAACAGGCATATTTTGACCCATCTACCCTCCTCCCACTGAAAGAGAGGTTGAAAAGGGGGAGACATGACTTCTGTGGCTTTAGCAGCCAAATAACCCATCATCTCTCTGTTCCTAGCCCCTGGACAGGACATCCTTGACATCTAATCAGGCCGTTTGCTGAAACTGCTGAGGCAAGCACAGAGCCCAGAGCAAAGATAAGGCTCCCAAACTCCCCCAAATTACCTGAGTCATCTTGGATTCCTCACTGTCCCCCATCACCCACCTCCAGTTGAGTATCAAATAGTGTCAATTTGACCTCCACACTGTCCCGCAGTCCTTGCTTCTTTTCTACTTCCAGAACCACCGTCTAGTTTGGGTCCTGGTAGACACTTGCAGCAGCCTTCTAACAAGTCTTCTTTGCTCCAATCCACAGCCCCGACACATAGTGATCAAGTCTCTCCAGGACTACTGCCCCTCCCCTCTATCTGCAGAATGCAGTCTGCACTCCTCTATATGTCACTAAAGTGCTCATAAACCATCTCTCTTTCCTCAAGAACACTACTCTTGGCCAGGCACCGTGGCTCACACTTGTAATCCCAGCACCATGGGAGGCCGAGGCGGGAGAATCACTTGAGCCCAGGGGTTCAAGACTAGCCTGAGCAACACGGCGAAAACTTGTCTCTATGAAAAATTGAAAAATTAACTGGTTGAATGTGGTGGCTCACACCTGTAATCCCAGCATCGTGAGAGGCCGAGGCAGGTGGATTACCTGAACTCAGGAGTTCGAGACCAACCTGGCCAACATGGTGAAACCCCATGTCTATTAAAAAAACAAACAAACAAAAAATTAGCTGGTCATGGTGGCATGCACCTGTAGTCCCAGCTACTCAAGAGGCTGAGGTAGGAAGATCACTTGGGCCCAGGTTGTCGAGGCTGCAGTGAGACATGATTGTGCCACTGCACTTCAGACTGGGCAACACAGAGAGACCCGAGCTCAAAACAAAACAAAACAAAACAAAACAAACACTACTCTCGTTGAACTCCAAACTATTCTCTCTGACATGCCAATGACATGACACTTCAGGCTTCCACACATACACTGTACTCTGTATGAAATTATCTTCACTACAGTATAACAGGAAAGGTTAAGTCAGGCTGTCATAAAACCCCCAAATCTCAGGAAATTAAAACCACAAAGGTTTATTTCCTACTCCTGTTACATGTCCAACCTGCTCACTGTGGATTCTTCTCTATGCTGTGCTTCACACTGGAGCCAAAGGCAATGGAGTTGCCTCTATCTGGAATGTTGCTGGTCACTGTAGAAGAGGGAATGTGCATGCTTGTCAAATCATGCACTAGCTCTCTTAAAGCTTCTGCCCAGAAGTAGCACACATCACATCTCATTGGCCAAAGCAAGTGCTATGATCCCATTTAACTCAAATGGGTAGAAAAGTGCAGTCTCATTGTAAGTTCAGGAGGAAAGTCAGAAATATTTATTTGATGAGTCATAAAAATGACTGTCACACTGCTAGTCACTAAATACTCAGTTCACTCTCCTTCCTCCATGTAACGTACACTCACATTGTCCCCAAGATATAAAACCTCCAAGTATCATTTGGTCATGGCATCAAGTTCAATGTCTTGGGTGGTACACAGTTCTCTCTCTCTCTCTCTTCTCTCTCTCTCTCACACACACACACACACACATACACACACACACACACACATTTAGACATGGGTTCTTTCAACCTGAGAAACAAATAAATTAAAAAGACAATATTTCATTCCCTGAATATTCAATACACAATGGCAAAATGGGACAGGATAATCACAATAAACACGCTCATTCTAAAGGATAAGAATGAGAGCAGCACCACATTTACGATCATATAAATTCTGGCATTCCACTGGCCAGACATTGTGAGGCCCCTCTACCCTTGAGATGGGACACATTCCTTGACTCTGTCTCCATTGTGTTCCCAGAGAGGAGCTCCTCAGTCCAACATTCTTCTTGACTCTTGGCTTTATTCTCTAAGCAAATCTTCCTATTTCTTTATTCTCCTTGGTCACATTACAAGGACATTGAGAAATATGCCTGCTTGGAATCTGAATCTCCTTGGAAGCAGATTTCTCGGCCTGTTTGCCGTCCACCAAACCTGGGGACCCAAGAGTCATTACGTTTTTACTGATCACCGTATTGGTTTAGATCCTAGCAGGAAACAGAAGGCACAGTAAAAAAAGAGTAAATAAAGAGAATTGAATGACAATTATATTAAAGGGTGTGTTTTAGTACATTTTGTGTTGCTATAAAGGAATACTTAAGACTGAGTAACTTCTAAAGAAAAGAAGTGTATTTGGCTCACAATTCTCCAGGCTGTACAAGCCTAGTATCAGCATCTGCTCAGTTTCTGATGGGGCCTCAGGAAGCTTACATTCATGGCAGAAGGCAAAAGGGGACCAGGCATGTTACATGGTGAGAGAAAGAGCAAGAGAGAGCCCCCAGACCCTTTTAAACAACCAGTTCACACGTGAACTAATACAGCAAGAACTCTCTCATTACCATGAGGAGGGCACCAAGCCATTCATGAGGCAGCCATCCTGCTGACCCAAACACCTCCCACCAGGCCCCACCTCAAACACTGGGGATCACATTTTAACATGAGATTTGGAGGGGACAAACATTCAAACTATACCAGGGTGTTGGGTGATTAAGAGAAACCAACAGAGGATGATGAAGCACTGCCTGACCAGAAATTATGACCTTTAGGAGAGGAACTCAGCCTCCAACAAATGCAGCCTAGCAATGAAGGATTTGGGAATAAATATCTAAATATCTTTCTTCCCTCACCCTTCAATCTCTAGCCAAGGTTTCACACTGGCCAAATCCAACCAGAAATTAGAGGGCAAGGGAGCCCAGTTGTCCTGTGTATAGAACTCAGCCTCTGAGGCTGAGCAGGATGAAGAAAAGCAGAGAGAGAATCCTGAGGGGCAAACAGAATGTTTCCTCTCTCTCCCCTGAAGACACTGCCCCATCTGCAGTCTTCTCAAGGAGGTAAGCTGAGTATCTTCCTTGCTCTCATATGTGACTTCTAGATCGTTCTAAGTCCTTTCTAAGACACCTACTCTTGAAGTTCATCTCTCCAATCTATTCAACCACTTCGCTTCTTTGTTGGTGTTCACTAGTAAGTATCACAATGCTTCCATTATCTCCATTCCATGCATGCCAGTTTCTGACCACTATCTCCTGCCTCTCCAACTAAATTTCTTGAGTAGCTTGACTCCTATCCTTCAACCTCACTGGGATTCCCATCAATTTATAGAAGCTTTCCATGTCCTTTATCATCCTTAGTCTTCCCTCCTTACCCAGATTAAATTCTAATCATTCCATTATTGTAATCTCTCTCATATAACCCAATAACTCCCTTTCTTAATGTGTTGTTTTCAGAAGGTCAAACCCATAATGCTAACTAAATTAACTCTCCACCTAATCCATGCCTGTACCCATACAGATGAACATAATTGTAGAAATAAAATAGCTATGCTGACTGGTATCTCTTTAAATTCATGAACATGAACCTCATGTGAGCCCTTAATTTTTCCTGGCAATCACACTATAAGTCCCTAGTCTTATACTCTCTTAAACCTCCTCAAACATCCAACACCTCCTCTCCTATCCTCAGCTAATGACTTTTCTTCCTACTTCATTGGGAAAATGAAGCAATTAGAAGATAGTTTCCATAGACTCCCTCCAACACATCAACCCACCTACCACCCTTATGCTCTGCCTTCCAACTACTACTGCAGATGAGCTCTCTAAAGCCAGTACTTCCTCTTGTGCATGAGATCCCATCTCCTCTCACCATCTCAGGTGTGTTGCTCCAGAAACTCTCTTTTCTCCCTCCCGTTTCATCATTTTTCTTTCTACAAATTCAGCATTAAACATGCTATTATATTTTGCACCTTAAAAAAATTTTGGATTCCATTTTTCCCAGCAGCTGTTGACATACTTCTCCAGTTCACTTTACAGCAAAACTCCGAAAGCATTGTTTCCATTCTCTGTCTTTCATTTATTCCCTCTCCTTCTCTCATAAACCCTCTCCAATAAGGCTTTTACCTTCATTCCACTGCAGCTACACTATTCTTGTCAGGTTACCAATGATCTCCATGGCACTAGATCCAATGGTAAGTTCTCAGCCCTCATCTTACTCTACCTATTATTTGACATAACTGATGAGCCTCCTCTTTGATATCTTTCTTCACTTGGCTTTTCCTACCCCACACCTTCCTGGCTTTCCTCTCATCTCAGTATTGCTGCTTCTCTCTCTCCTTTGCTGCCTCTTGTTCTACCCAAACTCTAAATGTTGGCATGCCCCAGGGATCAGTCTTTGGTCTCCTTCTTTTCTGTATCCATGCTTACTCTTACTTCATTGGATGATTTACACCCATCTTACAGTTCAGACATCATACATATGCTGCTAGTTCCTAAACTCATTTTTCCAGATTTGTCACCTGAACTCCAGTCTCATGTGACTAACTGACTACCTAAACATCCTCATTTATGTACATAAGTGGCATCTCAAAACACATTCAAAACAATGCTCCCAACATTCCCTCCCAATCTCTTGAGTTTTCATTCTTCTAATTGCTCAGCCAAAATTCTTGTACTATCTTTGATTCCCCTTATTCTCTACATGCCCCACAGACAAACATAAGAAAATTCTGTTGCCTCTATTCTCAAAATCTGCCTATCTAGATGGAGATATATGTATAGATATAGACCCTATCACCTCTGTCTAATCTACCATCATCTCTTGTTTGGATTATTGAAATAGCTCCCTAGCTATTTGGAAGCAGCATGATGTGCTAGACAATAATTTGGACTTTTGAACAAAATGCTGGATTCAAAGTACACCTTTGTTACTTAGCAGTCATGTGACAATAAACAAATAGATTAATCCCTTTGGCCTCTGTTTCCTCAGATATAAGGAGGAGGATAATAATAGTATCAACTTCATAAAGTTTAGTGAGAATTAAATGTATTAGCAACTTGAAGCACTAAAAGCAATGTCTGACCCCTAGTGAGTCATACATACTATTATACTTATAAAGTGTAAAGTATTCATTATTTTTGTTGTTTTTATCTAAAAGGAACTGAGATACAAGCTCTTTAAATACAATTTCAGGAATAGGAACAGCTCCAGTCTCCAGCTCCCAGCGCGAGCGACACAGAAGACAGGTGATTTCTGCATTTTCAACTGAGGTATTGGGTTCATCTCACTAGGGAGTGCCAGACAATCGGTGCTGGTCAGCTGCTGCAGCCCGACCAGCAAGAGCTGAAGCAGGGCGAGGCGTCACCTCACCTGGGAAGCTCAAGGGGGAAGGGAATCCCTTTTCCTAGCCAGGGGAACTGAGACACACAACACCTGGAAAATCGGGTAACTCCCATCCCAATACTGCGCTTTACCAAGGGTCTTAGCAAACAGGCACACTAGGAGATTATATCCCACACCTGGCCGGGAGGGTCCCACACCCACAGAACCTCCCTCATTGCTAGCACAGCAGTCTGCAATCTAACGGCAAGGCAGCAGCGAAGCTGGGGGAGTGACGCCTGCCATTGCTGAGGCTTAAGTAGGTAAACAAAGTCGCTGGGAAGATCGAACTGGGTGGAGTTCACAGCAGCTCAAGGAGGCCTGCCTGTCTCTGTAGACTCCACCTCTAGGGACAAGGCACAGCTAAACAACAACAACAACAACAACAACAAAGCAGCAGAAACCTCTGCAGATGCAAACAACTCTGTCTGACAGCTTTGAAGAGAGCAGTAGATCTCCCAACACAGAGGTTGAGATCTGAGAACGGACAGACTGCCTGCTCAAGTGGGTCCCTGACCCCTCAGTAGCCTAACTGGGAAACATCCCCCACTAGGGGCAGACTGACACCCCACACCTCACACAGTGGAGTACACCCCTGAGAGGAAGTTTCCAAAGCAAGAATCAGACAGGTACACTTGCTGTTCAGCAATATTCTATCTTCTGCAGCCTCTGCTGCTGATACCCAGGCAAACAGGGTCTGGAGTGGACCTCAAGCAATCTCCAACAGACCTACAGCTGAGGGTCCTGACTGTTAGAAGGAAAACTAACAAACAGGAAGGACACCCACACCAAAACTCCATCAGTACGTCACCATCATCAAAGACCAGAGGCAGATAAAACCACAAAGATGGGGAAAAAGCAGGGCAGAAAAGCTGGAAATTCAAAAATAAGAGCGCATCTCCCCCTCCAAAGGAACGCAGCTCATCGCCAGCAATGGATCAAAGCTGGACGGAGAATGACTTTGACGAGATGAGAGAAGAAGGCTTCAGTCCATCATACTTCTCAGAGCTACAGAAGGAATTATGTACCCAGTGCAAAGAAACTAAAAATCTTGAAAAAAGAGTGGAAGAATTGATAACTAGAATAATTAATGTAGGGAAGGCCATAAACGAACTGACAGAGATGAAAACCATGACACGAGAAATACATGACAAATGCACAAGCTTCAGTAACCAACTCGATCAACTGGAAGAAAGAGTATCAGCGATTGAGGATCAAATGAATGAAATGAAGTGAGAGGAGAAATCTAAAGAAAAAAGAAGAAAAAGAAATGAACAAAGCCTGCAAGAAGTATGGGATTATGTAAAAAGACCAAATCTATGTCTGATTGGGGTGCCTGAAAGTGAGGGGGAAAATGGAATCAAGTTGGAAAACACTCTTCAGGATATCATCCAGGAGAACTTCCCCAACCTAGTAGGCTAGGCCAACATTTAAATTCAGGAAATACAGAGAATGCCACAAAGATACTCCTCGAGAAGAGCAACTCCAGACACATAATTGCCAGATTCACCAAAGTTGAAATGAAGGAAAAAATCTTAAGGGCAGCCAGAGAGAAAGGTCGGGTTACCCACAAAGGGAAGCCCATCAGACTAACAGCAGACCTCTCGGCAGAAACTCTACAAGCCAGAAGAGAGTGGGGGCCAATATTCAACATTCTTAAAGAAAAGAATTTTAAACCCAGAATTTCATATCCAGCCAAACTAAGTTTCATAAGTGAAGGAGAAATAAAATCCTTTACAGATAAGCAAATGCTTAGAGATTTTGTCACAACCAGGCCTGCCTTACAAGAGACCCTGAAGGAAGCCCTAAACATGGAAAGGAACAACCAGTACCAGCCATTGCAAATACATGCCAAAATGTAAAGACCATCGAGGCTAGGAAGAAACTGCATCAACTAACGAGCAAAATAACCAGTTAATATCATAATGGCAGGATCAAGTTCACACATAACAATATTAACCTTAAATGTAAATGGACTAAATGCTCCAATTAAAAGACACAGACTGGCAAATTGGATAAAGAGTCAAGACCCATCAGTCTGCTGTATTCAGGAGACCCATCTCACATGCAGAGACATACGTAGGCTCAAAATAAAGGGAGGGAGGAAGATCTACTAAGCAAATGGAGAGCAAAAAAAGCAGGGGTTGCAATACTAGTCTCTGATAAAACAGACTTTAAACCATCAAAGATCAAAAGAGACAAAGAAGGCCATTACATAATGGTAAAGGGATCAATTCAACACGAAGAGCTAACCTAAATATATATGCACCCAATACAGGAGCACCCAGATTCATAAAGCAAGTCCTTAGAGACTTACAAAGAGACTTAGACTCTCATACAATAATAATTGGAGACTTCAACATCCCATTGTCAACATTAGACAGATCAACGAGACAGAAAGTTAACAAGGATATCCAGGAATTGAACTCATCTCTGCACCAAGCAGACCTAATAGACATCTACAGAACTCTCCACCCCAAATCAACAGAATATACATTCTTCTCAGCACGACATCCCACTTATTCCAAAATTGACCACATAATTGGAAGTAAAGCACTCCTCAGCAAATGTACAAGAACAGAAGTTATAACAAACTGTCTCTCAGACCACAGTGCAATCAAACTAGAACTCAGGACTAAGAAACTCAATCAAAACCACTCAACTACATGGAAACTGAACAACCTGCTCCTGAATGACTACTGGGTGTATAACGAAATGAAGGCAGAAATAAAGATGTTCTTTGAAACCAATGAGAACAAAGGTACAACATACCAGAATCTCTGGGACACATTTAAAGCAGTGTGTAGAGGGAAATTTATAGCAGTAAATGCCCACAAGAGAAAGCTGGAAAGATCTAAAATTGACACTCTAACATCACAATTAAAAGAACTAGAGAACCAAGAGCAAACACATTCAAAAGCTAGCAGAAGGCAAGAAATAACTAAGATCAGAGCAGAACTGAAGGAGATAGAGACACAAAAAATCCTCCAAAAAATCAATGAATCCAGGAGTTGGTTTTTTGAAAAGATCAACAAAATTGATAGACCGCTATCAAGACTAATAAAGAAGAAAAGAGAGAAGAATCAAATAGATACAATAAAAAATGATAAAGGGGATATCACCACCGACCCCACAGAAATACAAACTACCATCAGAGAATACTATAAACACCTCTACACAAATAAACTAGAAAATCTAGGAGAAATGGATAATTTCCTGGACACTTACACTCTCCCAAGACTAAACCAGGAAGAAGCTGAATCCCTGAATAGACCAATAGCAGGCTCTGAAATTGAGGCAATAATTAATAGCCTACCCACCAAAAAAAGTCCAGGACCAGATGGATTCACAGCTGAATTCTACCAGAGGTACAAGGAGGAGCTGGTACCATTCCTTCTGAAACTATTTCAATCAGTAGAAAAAGAGGGAATCCTCCCTAACTCATTTTATGAGGCCAACATCATCCTAATACCAAAGGCTGGCAGAGACACAACAAACAAAGAGAATTTTTGACCAATATCCCTGATGAACATCGATGCAAAAATCCTCAATAAAATACTGGCAAACTGGATCCAGTAGCACATCAAAAAGCTTATCCACCACAATCAAGTGGGCTTCATCCCTGGGATGCAAGGCTGGTTCAACATTCGCAAATCAATAAACGTAATCCAGCATATAAACAGAACCAAAGACAAGAACCACATGATTATCTCAATAGACGCAGAAAAGGCTTCTGACAAAATTCAACAGCCCTTCATGCTCAAAACGCTCAAAAAATTCGGTATTGATGGAACGTACCTCAAAATAATAAGAGCTATTTATGACAAACCCACAGCTAATATCATACTGAATGGGCAAAAACTGGAAAAATTCCCTTTGAAAACTGGCACAAGACAGGGATGCCCTCTCTCACCACTCCTATTCAACATAGTGTTGGAAGTTCTGGCTAGGGCAATCAGGCAAGAGAAAGAAATCAAGGGTATCCAGTTAGGAAAAGAAGAAGTCAAATTGTCCCTGTTTGCAGATGACATGATTGTATATTTAGAAAACCCCATCGTCTCAGCCCAAAATCTCCTTAAGCTGATAAGCAACTTCAGCAAAGTCGCAGGATACAAAATTAATGTGCAAAAATCACAAGCATTCTTATACACCAGTAACAGACAAACAGAGAACCAAATCATAAAGGAACTTCCATTCACAATTGCTTCAAAGAGAATAAAATACCTAGGAATCCAACTTACAAGGGATGTAAAGGACATCTTCAAGGAGAACGACAAACCACTGCTCAGTGAAATAAAAGAGGACACAAACAAATGGAAGAACATACCATGCTCATGGATAGGAAGAATCAATATCGTGAAAATGGCCATACTGCCCAAGGTAATTTATAGATTCAATGCCATCCCCATCAAGCTACCAATGACTTTCTTCACAGAATTGGAAAAAACTGCTTTAAAGTTCATATGGAACCACAAAAGAGCCCGCATTGCCAAGACAATCCTAAGTCAAAAGAACAAAGCTGGAGGCATCACGCTACCTGACTTCAAACTATACTACAAGGCTACAGTAACCAAAACAGCATGGTACTGGTACCACAACAGAGATATAGACCAATGGAACAAAACAGAGTCCTCAGAAATAATACCACACATCTACAGCCATCTGATCTTTGACAAACCTGACAAAAACAAGAAATGGGGAAAGGATTTCCTATTTAATAAATGGTGCTGGGAAAATTGGCTAGCCATAAGTAGAAAGCTGAAACTGGATCCTTTCCTTACTCCTTATACGAAAATTTATTCAAGATGGATTGGAGACTTAAATGTTAGACCTAATACCATAAAAACTCTAGAAGAAAACCTAGGTGATACCATTCAGGACATAGGCATGGGCAAAGACTTCATGTCTAAAACACCAAAGGCAACGGCAACAAAAGCCATAATTGACAAATGGGATCTAATTAAACTAAAGAACTTCTGCACAGCAAAAGAAATTACCATCAGAGTGAATAGGCAGCCTACAGATGGGAGAAAATTTTTGCAATCTACTCATGTGACAAAGGGCTAATATCCAGAATCTACAAAGAACTCAAACAAATTTACAAGAAAAAAAAACAACCCCATCAAAAAGTGGGCAAAAGGTATGAACAGACATTTCTCAGAAGACATTCATACAGCCAACAGACACATGATAAAATGCTCATCATCACTGGCCATCAGAGAAATGCAAATCAAAACCACAATGAAATACCATCTCACACCAGTTAGAATGGCAATCATTCAAAAGTCAGGAAACAACAGGTGCTGGAGAGGATGTGGAGAAATAGGAACACTTTTACACTGTTGGTGGGATTGTAAACTGGTTCAACCATTATGGAAAACAGTATGGCGATTCCTCAAGGCTCTAGAACTAGAAGTACCATATGACCCAGCCATCCCATTACTGGGTATATACCCAAAGGATTATAAATCATGCTGCTATAAAGACACATGCACACGTATGTTTATTGCGGCACTATTCACAATAGCAAAGACTTGGAATCAACCCAAATGTCCATCTGTGACAGACTGGATTAAGAAAATGTGGCACATATACACCATGGAATACTATGCAGCCATAAAAAAGGATGAGTTTGTGTCCTTTGTAGGGACATGGATGCAGCTGGAAACCATCATTCTCAGCAAACTATGGCAAGAACAGAAAACCAAACACCACATGTTCTCATGGGAACTGAACAATGAGATCACTTGGACTCGGGAAGGGGAACATCACACACGGGGCCTATCATGGGGAGGGGGGAGGGTGGAGGGATTGCATTGGGAGTTATACCTGATGTAAATGACGAGTTGATGTGTGCTGACGAGTTGATGGGTGCAGCACACCAACGTGGCACAAGTATACATATGTAACAAACCTGCACATTATGCACATGTACCCTAGAACTTAAAGTATAATAATAATAATAATAATAAAATATTTCCAGAAGAAATAACCTCATAAGCTCCTGATTTGCAAGCCCTAATATCAGTCTTAAAATTTCTACAATGTCTGGATATTGATAGCTTTAACCACAATGGAAAGGATTATCTGTTTATGTAATAAATCTTTCAAATTCAGAATAAAAAAATAAAAATAAATATAATTTCAACTTTATTTCAGATTCAGGGGTACACGTGCAGGTTTGTTACATGGGTATACCACGTGATGCTGACATTTGAGGTGCAAATGATCTCATCACACAAGTCCTAAGCATACTACCCAATATTTAGTATTTCAGCCCTTCCCCCCACTCCCACCCCTATCTAACTAGTATTTAGTGTCTACTGCTGCCATCTTTATATCCATGGGCACCGAAGGTTTAGCTCCCACTTACAAGTAAGACCATGTGGCATTTGGTTTTCTGTGTCTGCATTAATTTATTTAGGATTATGGCCTCCAGCTACATTCATGTTGCTGCAAAATACATGATTTCATTATTTTTTATGATTGCGTAGTATTTCATATTATATGAGTACCACATCTTCTTTATCCAGTCCACCACTGATTGGCACCTAGGTTGATTTCATGTGTTTTGCTATTGTGAATAGTACTGTGATGAACATGTGAATGCATGTGTCTTTTTGGGTTTGGGGAAGGTGATATGATTTAGCTGTATCTCCACCCAAATCTCACCTTGCATTGTAATAATCCCCACAAGTCAAGGGTGGACTCAGGTGGAGATAACTGAATTATGGGGGCAGTTTCCCCCATGATTCTCATGGTAGTGAATAAGTCTCATGAGATCTGATGGTTTTATAAATGGGAGTTCTCCTGCACAAGCTCTCTTGCCTGACACCATGTAAGATGTGACTTTGCTCCTCCTTCACCTTCTGCCATGATTGTGAGGCCTCCCCAGCCACGGGGAACTGTGAGTCTATCAAACATCTTTTTCTTTATAAATTACCCACTCTCAGGCAGTCCTTTACAGCAATGTGAGAATGAACTAATACAGGGTGATTGGTTTTGTTTTGTTTTTTTGCTTTTGTTTTGTTTTGAGACTGTCTTACTCTGCTGCCCAGGCTGAATGCAGTGACACAATCACAGTTCACTGCAACCTCAAACTCCTGGGCTCAAGCCATTCTCCCACCTGAGCCTCCTGAGTAGCTGGGACTACAGAGGTGCACCAACATGCCCAGCTGATTTTTTTTTAAAAGTGTTGTAGAGATGGAGTCTCACTATGTTGCCCATTTAACCCCTGGGCTCAAGTGATCCTCCCACCTCAGCCTCCCAAAGTGCTGGGATTACAAGCATGAGCCACCACACTTAGCATTTTTGGTAAAAGAATTTATTTTCCTTTGGATGTATACCCAGTAATGGGATTTCTGAGTCAAATAGTAGCTCTGTATTAAGTTCTTTGAGAAATTTCCAAACTGCTTTCCACAGTGGATGAACTTATTTACATTCCCACCAACAGTACATAAGTCCAACAGTACATAAGTATTCCCTTTTCTCTGCAGCCTCACCAGCATCTGTTATTTTTTGTCTTTTTTAAAACAGCCATTCTAACTGGTAGGAGATGGCTTCTCACTGTGGTTTTGATTTGCATTTCACTGATGATTAGTAATGTTGAGCATTTTTTTCACATGTTTGTTAGCCATTTGTATATCTTCTTTTGAGAACTATCTGTTCATGTCTTTTGCTCATTTTTTCACGGGGTTATTTGTTTTTTGCTTGTTTGGTTGTTTAAGTTTCTTGTAGATTCTGGATATCAGGCCTTTGTCAGATCCATAGTTTGTGAATATTTTCTCCCATTCTGTAGGTTGTCTGTCTAATCCATTGATAGTTTATTTTGCTGTGAACAAGTTCTTTAATTTAATTAGGTCCCACTTGCCAATTTTTGTTTTTGTTGCAATTGCTGTAGAAGATTAATCATTAATTCTTTTCCAAGACTGATGTCTGCGATGGTGTTTCTTGGGTTTTCTCTTAGGAGTCTTATAGTTTAAGGTCTTACATTTAAGTCTTTAATCTATTCATCTTGAATTAATTTTTATATATGATTAAAGGTAGGGATTCAGCTTCCTTCTTCTGCATCTGGCTATCCAGCTATCCCAACACCATTAAATGAATAGGGAGACCTCTCCCCATTGCTTATTTTTCTTGACTTTGTCAAAGATCAGATGGCTGTAGGTGTGCAGTTTATTTCTTTGTTGTCTCTTCTGTTGCATTGGTCTACATGTTTGTTTTTGTATCGGTACCATGCTGTTTTGGTTGCCATAACCTTATAGTATAGTTTGAAGTTGAGTAGTGTGATTCCTCCAGCTTTGTTCTTTCTGATTAGGATTGCTTTGGCTATTCAGGCTGTTTTTTGGTTCCACATGAATTTTAGAAAAGTTTTTTTCTAATTCTATGAAAAATGACATTGGTAGCTTGATAAGAATAGTGTTGAGATGCAAACTTTTCTTTCATGAACTTTATATTAAACTCATTCCAAATAGCTATTCAAAATAATTTTTATAGTTATACCTAGACAACTTACATTCTCTTAGAAGTTTTATTAGAGATTTAATTTTCAAACACATATTTGCCTGCAATGAGAACCTATATATATGTGTGTGTGTGTGTGTGTGTGTGTGTGTGTGTATGACCATTTTTGGAACATAGTATGATATAAATAAACATATTTATTCTCACAGTTTTTGTAGCCACAGAGAGCAAACATATTAGCCACATACCTTTACTCTGATGAAGGAATACATCACCCAACAAAGCATAAGAATCAGTTACAACTTCAAACTGTTGTCAACAACTTTCTATATGTAATTCATTTGTTTACTCACTAACAAGCACTCACTCAGAGGCAATATTTTGCTTCTATAGCTCTTTCATTATCTACTGGAAGAAGAACAATTAATGGTAAATTATATACTCTAAGGAAATAGTGGGAGTAACAGAATGACTCAAGGATTCTCCCAAAGTTTCACATCTTGAGTAATACCTATCTTGGAAACTATTAATGTTCACACATTCAATATGAAATTAATGGTTACAGAAGAAAGGACATAATTTCTAGTATAAGTCTATAAACTAAGCATAGTTATATATTACCACAAAAGAGATGGGAAAAAAATCTATTAAACGTGAGCAATGTCTACTGTTACAGAATATATATTACAGAATCAAATGCAACCTTCTTAATTAAACTAGATTATATTTTTTGGCTAGGTTTTCATTTTTGTAAAATGATGTTAATACCAAATGTATGAGAAGAGCAAGAACAAAGTGCTAGAAACAAGGCAGTCTTTTGAAAAAAAAAAAAATTACCCACCTCCAATTTGTTCCACACACTCTAACCAAGGAGGGAGAGAGGTGTCTAAAATTGAAATCTGATTGTGTCACTTCTCCACTTAAAATATTCTGGGAGATTCTCATTGCCCTTAAGATAATTTAAATTCTGTAGCATAATTTACAAACTTGTGATCTCACTGCTTTCATCTCTTACCAGAGCCTCATAACCTATGTAGCAGCCTCACTTCCTTTGGTTTCTAGAAAATACTGTGATTTGCTATTCCTAACATTGAACAGAGTGCCTAGTTTATAGCAGAAGTCTTATAAATACTTACGGAGTGAATGAATGAATGAAAATGAATGGATAAAATAAAGAAAACACATACTTTTTAAATGGTTTTGATATTCGTCTTCTCTTTTCATAGTTGTAGCCCACAACCATAGCCAGTGACAACTTTTTTTAAGTGTCTGGGTAGTAAAAAACAAAAGAATCAAAAACTCAGATTTAAAAGTAATCTCAACAGATTAACAAGCTGATTTTTCAGTCACTGGGCATGTCTGCATGTTGTAACACTTCAGAGCAGACAGAATAACAACTTTGTAATTTTGGTGCTATAAACTAAGGATGATAATTTTGAATATACACGTTTTGAAATCTAATTTTTTAATTAAAATTTTTAAAGTCAATGGTGAGTTCCTTTCATTTCAGTGATACTAGAAATGATTTAAGGAATAAAATTTTAAATCTTCTCGGCCTTTTGGCTAAGATCAAGTGAAGGAACAAAATTTTTAAAAATCATAATTGAGAAGTCACCAGTTAGATCAAGATGTAGGGCTGGATATATTCATGTATCACTGCCTCTGCTCAAAACCTGTGAAATGGCATCAAAGATATTTAAAGATAAAATAATTCCACTGCAGTAATGGAAAACAAAGGTTCTATAACCAGGCCAGAAATTTTGAGCAACCTCCGAAAGACAGATGGACTCAGATCTATAGAGAAACCCAGCTGGTAGAAGCCATGTATTGCAGAGGTATATGCAATTTGGGGGAGCCCTAAGCCCAGAGTCGAGAGGCAACAGATGCTAAAGCAATCAGATATCAGAGTGCATATTTAATTGAGAACATGTTTCTTGAGCATCCAGTCCAACTGACTCCTTTCTCCTTTCCAGGTGTTGCTGAGCATCAGTCAGTGATCACTCTTTGGACTCACACTAAAGCAATCCTAAGAGTATAATCCCTAAGGATACAGAGGCAGAGTAGTGCCTCAGATAGCTACTCACACCAAAGAAGCATAAGAGCACACATACCCACAAACAAACCCTCTCTCTATACAGCACACCCTCCCCGTCTCTATATTCACCACATGAAGTTTATGCTAAATAGAAACGACATTCAAATGCCGGCAAACAAAAGCTCAGAAATAAAGAAGAGCATGCCACAGAGAATCACAATATTTGAGAAAAACAAATGCCATAAAATAGAGACACTAAAATAAAACAAACAGAAACAAAAACAAATGAACAGAAAATCTGAGATTGGCTTAATGAAGAAAACGGAGGGCTTTGAAATAAGAATAGCTAATATCCTTAAATGAAGAACAGAGTATATCACTCCCATTAACAGAAAAGTTAAAAAAGAAGGAAGGATGGGTGGAGGGTTCCAACATTCATCTAAAAGCTCTTCTAGATCACTTAGATTGGAGAGGGGAAGTTCGTGTACAAAATAAAGAAATAACAGAAGAAAATGTTCTAGTACTAATGCAACATGAGTCAGAGAATAGAAAGAACCCACCAAGTGCCAAACAGAGTGAACAAAAAAAGACTATCCCCATACAAATGCTCACGTTTGAAACTTCAAATCCTTTACATTTCAACAGAGGTAAAAATAACTTACTTATGAAGTAACAAAAATCAAATTGCCTCTGAACTTCTTTTGGCAACTCTGAATGCTAAAAGATAATGGGGTAGTATCTTTAAAGTCTCGAGAAAATAATTTTGAACCTAAGATTCTGTATCCATCCAAATAATCAATCATATGTGAGTTCAAAATAAAGACAGTTTTAGACATATAAGAACTCGTAAAAGTTACTTTTCAATTTCTGAAAAATTAGTCAAGGTATACTGTGTTGATATAAAAAATCTGTAAGATTATAACTATTTTAATTATTATTGATGAATACGCCAGATATTATCTAATGTCATTCAGCATCATTCCCATTTCCTCCATAGTCTTCCCAGGGACTAGAAGTCTGTGAACTGCATTTCCTTGTCTTCTTTGCTACTGGTGTTTCTGATTTGGAAGATGGAAGGCGACCAGAGACCTTTCTCATAATTGGCAGTGAATGTGTGGATTTCAGCAAACATGGTCTTTTAGGTCAGTGATGTTCAATCTTTTGACTTCCCTGAGTTACACTGAAAGAAGAATTGTCTTGAACCACACATAAAATACACTAACACTAAGGATAGCTGATGAGCTTTAAAAAAATCACACAAAAAACTTATGATGTTTTACGAAAGTTTATGAATTTGTGTTAGGCTGCATTCAAAGCTGTCCTGGGCTGCATCCAGCCCATGGGCCACAAGTTGGACAAGCTTGTTTTAGGTAGTTATGTTTCCCTGACAACCTGTCACTTTAGGACAACTGTGCCATGGCGGTGGCCTTTCCTACCATCTCCTGGTTCCTGGGTGGCAGCAGGAACTTCCTGATTTTCTGGATCACAGTTAAAGTGGTTGCCTTCTGACTTTCACTCTTTCAGCACTTCCAAAGTTCTAGTAAAGCACCTAATTTCTTCTAATCTCTTTCTGTTTGGTATAATTAGAGTAGTTTCTGACATTATTGTGATTGCTACTTGGCCTTTTTTTTTTTCTTTTTGAGACAGGGTCTCACTCCATCAACCTCTGCCTCCTGGGCTCAAGCAATCCTTCCACATCAGCCTCCCAAGTAGCTGGGACTACAGGCGCCTGCCATCACACCCAGCTAATTTTGTGTCTTTTAGTAGAAATTGGGTTTCTCCATGTTGCCCAGGCTGGTCTCAAACTCCTGAGCTCAAGAGATTCACCCACCTTGGCCTCCCAAATTGCTGGGATTATAGGCGTGAGCCATCACACCCGGCCATGCTAATCGTCTTTTTAAAAGCCTTAACTATTTGGAATTTTTTTAAATGCCACCCAAAAATTATTTTCATAAAGAGAAACTCTCTGGAGTCTAAATTCAAATCAGACTTCCTTTCCAGCCCCATACCAGGCTTCTCCCACTCTGTTATCACTAAAGAATTCTATACACTTAAAAATATAAGAAACCTCACTAAAAACAGATCATTCCTTAAGAGTTTTACAAAATCCAGAATATTTGTAAATTTTTGTGCTGGACTCTAAAGTTTTCATGTCCTCCAGCAACTGCAATGAAATCTAGAAAGGTTTTTGCCACACAGTGAAACTTACTCTTATGTAATATATTTATTTTAAAACCCATGAATTTCAATGTCTCTACAAAGAGAAAAACATGTAAAAACTACCCCAAAATGGGTTTGACTCTGTCTATAAATTTAAGATAAAATTCTACCCCATGAATGAGCCAAAATTTAATTTTTATGACAGCACACCAAGAACAAAACCTATACATTTTTAGGTAGGGGCCAATTTCTGGAAGAGATACCCAGATTTCAGAAGAGTTTCCTTACTTATTTCATAGCTGAAACCCTAGGAAGTGTAAGTTAAACCTAAGCAAATCAACAGTCTAGGTCTTTGAATGGCATATACAATAAGACACTACAGAATGAGCAATACAACAAGCCCAGAACAAAAGTAGAACTTATTTAATGCAACTGACTCTGTGCCTGGCATGCAGCAAACTTTGTAGAATCTGTAGAATTTCACTGCAATAACTTCAGCTCCATATTTCTCTAGTAACTAGCTCTAAGGTTCATTGATTCATTCAACAAGCATTCACTGAGGATCTACCATGGAGTTTACTCATTGGGAGAAAACTTTCACTTTCATCCTCTATCCTTTGCTCTTTCTTCTACATACAAACATGTGCTCATTCTGCTCATTGCCTTATCTTCTACTTGCAATATACCATCCCCATAACTGCCCTTATTTCACTCCTTCTCTTTCAATTTTTTTTTTTTTTTTTTTTTGGAGTGCAATGGTGCGGTCTCGGCTCACTGCAACCTCCGCCTCCCAAGTTCAAATGATTCTCCTGTCTTAGCCTCCTGAGTAGCTGGGATTACAGGTACCCACCATCATGCCGGTGGCTCCTACCTATAATGCCAGCACTTTGGGAGGCTAAGGCAGGCAGATCGTGAGGTCAGGAGTTCGAGACCAGCCTGGCCAACATGGTGAAACCCCGTCTCTACTAAAAAAACACTCCTTTTCTTTCTAATTAATGTTTGCATTCAACGTGTATGTATTGCTCCCTGCATACCAGGCCCTGCACATAAATGAATAGAACCTGATCCTCAGCTTTGAGGCCATGCAGATGGTGATCTGCAAAAAAAAAAAAAAAAGCAAAGCTAAAAAACAAATGTAGCTATCTCATGCTCTTACAAAGGTTTCCAGTTACCCACTGGAAAGTCTTAAGCGTGGCATACGGGAATTTCCACAACCTGATCTCTGTCCTCCTAGCCAACTTTACCTCCTACCACACCTCCCTCAAATTTCACCCTCCCACGTTACCAAACAATACTCACAGCTCCCATATACTCCATGCCCTTCCTCAGGCCCGTGCCTTTGCTCATGCTGTCCTCTCTGCTTGGGATGATTTTGCTCCTCCTCCTTGTTTGCCTGCCTCCTCCTGCTTCTCAGACATCCAACGGCCTCCTTTAGGAAGCTGTCTTGAACACATCTCCATGCCCCCCGACTTCCCCAAGTTGGCTGGCTCTCTGCTCTCCTTCTGTAACCCTCTGCATTTGCGTCTATCAACAATTATCACATTGCAATTGAAATGATTTAGGTTTTACCCATTCACTCCACAAACTTTACTGAGGAACTGTTAAGTGTCAAATATTTGTTGAGGTACTTAGTACATCATAGTGATCAAAATGGACATGATCCTTGCTTTCATAGACGTCAAATGATGAGGGGAGGTGGTCAGGAAATAAGTATAGTCATTCACACAACTTGGGAAAATGGCCATGAAAATTATGAGAACCATGCTCTATTACAGAGAAAAGGGAGAGATCAACTAAGATAAAGTGGCCCAAAAATTCCTGTCTGAGGTGGTGACAGATGCCTGGCACATAGTAGGTACTCAATAAATGTTTCCTTGACTATAAACTAAACAAGTAAGTCTATACAGGAATGAATGATAAAAGTGTACACGGCAGATATGAGGTGTAAAAGAACTTGGTGGATATGGGAAGGACAGTAAGTAGGAAAAGAAGTGGTGGTGGGGCAGAGAAAGGGGAGAGAGGGAGAAAAAGAGAGAGACAGATTGGTCTGTTTCCTTTGGATTCGTTCCCTTTCTTGAGAAAAATGTGAGATCACTTTTGACCACTAGGGGGCAATGTCTGATCACAGGTGACAACCACACGTTTGACTCAGGCCATCATTTTGTAAGGAGGCACTCCTGTGTTAAGAAATAGAGGACTCAGGCCGGGCGCGGTGGCTCAAGCCTGTAATCCCAGCACTTTGGGAGGCCGAGATGGGCGGATCACGAGGTCAGGAGATCGAGACCATCCTGGCTAACATAGTGAAACCCCGTCTCTACTAAAAAATACAAAAAACTAGCCGGGCGAGGTGGCAGGCGCCTGTACTGTAGTCCCAGCTACTCGGGAGGCTGAGGCAGGAGAATGGCGTAAACCCGGGAGGCGGAGCTTGCAGTGAGCTGAGATCCGGCCACTGCACTCCAGCCTGGGCGACAGAGCCAGACTCTGTCTCAAAAAAAAAAAAAAAAAAAAAAAAAAAAAAAAAAAAGAAATAGAGGACTCAGACCTAAAATGTTATTCATTTCTTTTACATTACTAACAAATACAAAATCCTCGATGACAAATACTGTATTTGGATTTAAATGAATTAAAATGGAAGAAAAAAGGCATTTCATATTCATGGTTCTCTAAGTGTCCTTATCTGATGGAACAAATCTCCACTTCCTAATCATTTATAATTTCCATCACTCAGCTATAGGTCACAGCAGGTATTAATACTGGATGAGAAGGAATTTTCTGGTTTTTATTCAGTACTTATGCTGTTCAAGCACTTCCAACCTCTGCTTCCTTCATATTGAATAGCCTTGTTTAGCTTCCTCATAACTCATTGAGATAGATGAGAGGCAATTATCATTTTTGTTTGGCAGATAAGGAAACACCGAAGAGCTCCCTGCTGGTTAAGGCAGAATTGAACATGGCCACCCAAGTTTGACAGGCTGCCCGGGAGTCCCTTTCATTCACCACCAGCCAAAATGAGCAAGCCCTGGAGCACTGCCATTTCTTGGAGAAAGTCAATGACCGGGTGCTTTCAGAGTGATATCTGAGACACCTAGAGATGTTATTCCTGTCAGAGCACATCAGGACCTGTATAAAGAACTTAGAGCCTGTGCTGGGCCCAAAGAGGAGTGTTCCCAGAAGCCTTGGCAACATTTTCACCAGAAATCATTAATAGGAGAGACGAGACACTGTTCCAGCAAGTAAAATGCCATAAAAGTTGAAAGGAAATAATCCAGGCTTTGCTACCTGGTTATTTAATCAGTGGTCATTCATTCAACAGCAGTGCATGAGTAACTGTGGGGATAGCAATGTATAAAAGATTGCTCTTGGCCGGGCACAGTGGCTCATGCCTATAATCCCAGCACTCTGGGAGGAAGAGGCAGGCGATTCACTTGAGACCAGGAGTTTGAGACCAGCCTGGCCAATATGGTGAAACCCCATCCCTACTAAAAATACAAAAAGTAGCCGGGCCTGGTGGCACATGCCTGTAATCCCAGCTACGTGGGAGGCTGAGGCAGAATTGCTTGAACCCGGGAGGTGGAGGTTGCAGTGAGCCAAGATCATGCCATTGCACTCTGGCCTGGGCAACAGAGCAAGACTCCATCTCACTCATATATATAAATTGCACCTATCCTGAAAGAATGGAAATCTGATTATGAGAGCATGGTATATATGTATTAAAACATTTTCAAATAATACTATAAAACACTTTCTGAGAGGCAGAATTTCACAGACATTGTAAAATAAATATTTATTGATCACCTACTAACTGCAGAGCATGAGTGACAGAGTATGGAAAAGGTACTGTGGTTGCCCTTGCAGACTTTATACTCCAGTTGTAAAGAGTATGTTTATTCTGTTTATTAACTCATTCAATGAATATTAATGGACCACCCACAACATGTAAAGTACATGCTAGATAAGAAGAATATTAATAACCCACAATTACCTGCAAGAAACTCATGGTCTGGTTGGGGGCTGGCAGGCCTATAAACATACCGTTTACTTTCTTTCTTTTATCTTTTTTTTTTTTTTTCTTTTTGAGACAGAGTCTTGCTGTGTCACCCAGGCTGGAGTGCAGTGGCACAATCTCGATCTTGGCTCACCACAACCTCTGCCTCCCGGGTTCAAGTAATTCTCCTGCCTCAGTCTCCCAAGTAGCTGAGATTACACGTGTGCACTACCATGCCTAGCTAATTTTTTGTATTTTTAGTAGGGATGGGGTTTCATCATGTTGGCCAGGCTGATCTCAAACTCCTGACCTCAGGTGATCCTCCCATCCTGGCCTTCCAAAGTGCTGGAATTACAGGCATGAGCCACCGCGTCCAGCCCAAATCATTTACTTTCAATGCAGTGTGTGTGTGTGTGTGTGTGTGTGTGTGTGTAGTTATATATACATATATTCTTACAGGGAGATAGAGAAGGAGAAAAAATAATGTATATATATACACACACACATGTAATTTTACAACAGTGAAGATTGGACTATTAGTTTATAGATAGGTAGGTAGGTAGGTAGATAGATAGATAGATAGATAGATGGATGGATGATAGTCATAAAGGTGGGCATGAGAACTAGGAGAACTATCACAAAAAGGTGACATTCGAGGAGAGTCTTGAAGGTGTTTTCTGAGTAGACTCATGAGTGAAGGGTCTTCCAGGTAGAAGGAACTGAGTGTGCAAAATACAGAGTGAGGAAATGGCACCGTGCTTCAGTCATCGCTGAACCACAGTCAAAGTTCAGTAATCATGGCACATAATCCCAGTAGTGGGTAGAGACCAGATAGCTAAAAGGAGGGGGATTTCAGCTTTATACAATAGGAAGCCTTTGAATATCAAAAGAGGAGACTCAGACAATCACATTTTCATCTTCAAAAAATCATTTTAATTCCTGCAAGGAGGATTGTTTACAGTGGAACATGATTAGAGGCAAGGAGATAATTAGGAATGTATTTCCATAGTCCAAACAAAAGCCAATGAGAGGGAGGGAATAATTATTTAAGAGGTAGAACCAAGATGACATGGTAGCCAATTGGTATTAAGAATATGGGATGAGGGGGCGGAGCAAGATGGCCGAATAGGAGCAGCTCCAGTCTCCAACTCCCAGCGCGAGCGACACAGAAGACCGGTGATTTCTGCCTTTTCAACTGAGGTACTGGGGTCATCTCTCTAGGGAGTGCCGGACAATCGGTGCTGGTCAGCTGCTGCAGCCTGACCAGCGAGAGCTGAAGCAGGGCGAGGCATCGCCTCACCTGGAAGTGCAAGGGGGAAGGAAATCCCTTTCCTAGCCAGGGGAACTGAGACACACAACACCTGGAAAATCGGGTAACTCCCACCCCAATACTGCGCTTTAAGGAAACAGGCACACCAGGAGAATATATCCCACACCTGGCCGGGAGGGCCCACGCCCACGGAGCCTCCCTCACTGCTAACACAGCAGTCTGCGGCGATCTATCCGCAAGGCAGCAGCGAGGCTGGGGGAGGGGCGCCCGCCATTGCTGAGGCTTAAGTAGGTAAACAAAGCCGCTGGGAAGCTCGAACTGGGTGGAGCTCACAGCAGCTCAAGGAAGCCTGCCTGTCTCTGTAGACTCTACCTCTGCGGACAGCGCACAGCTGCAGCCCATTAGGGGAAAGAGCGGGGGCGGTGCAGACGCGAACGACTCTGTCTGACAGCTTTGGGGAGAGCCGTGGATCTCCTAACGCGGAGGTTGAGATCCGAGAACGGACAGACTGCCTGCTCAGGTGGGTCCCTGACCCCTGAGTAGCCTAGCTGGGAGACATCCCCCACTAGGGGCAGTCTGACACCCCACACCTCACAGGGTGGCGTCACCCCTGAGAGGAAACTTCCAAAGAAAGAATCAGACAGGTACACTCGCTGTTCAGCAATATTCTATCTTCGGCAACCTCTGCTGCTGATACCCAGGCAAACAGGGTCTGGAGTGGACCTCAAGCAATCTCCAACAGACCAACAGACAGTCCTTCTGACTGTCAGACGGAAAACTATCAAACAGGAAGGACACCTATACCAAAACCCCATCAGTACGTCACCATCATCAAAGTCCAGAGACAGATAAAACCACAAAGATGGGGAAGAAGCAGGGCAGAAAAGCTGGAAATTCAAAAAATAAGAGGCATCTCCCCCTGCAAAGGAGCGCAGCCCATCGCCAGCAACGGATCAAAGCTGGTCAGAGAATGACTTTGATGAGATGAGAGAAGAAGGCTTCAGTCCATCAAACCTCTCAGAGCTAAAGGAGGAATTACGTACCCAGCGCAAAGAAACTAAAATCTTGAAAAAAAGTGGAAGAATTGACAGCTAGATTAATAATGCAGAGAAGATCATAAACGAAATGACAGAGATGAAAACCATGACACGAGAAATACGTGACAAATGCACAAGCTTCAGTAACCGACTCGATCAACTGGAAGAAAGAGTATCAGCGATTGAGGATCAAATGAATGAAATGAAGCGAGAAGAGAAACCAAAAGAAAAAAGAAGAAAAAGAAATGAACAAAGCCTGCAAGAAGTATGGGATTATGTAAAAAGACCAAATCTACGTCTGATTGGGGTGCCTGAAAGTGAGGGGGAAAATGGAACCAAGTGGAAAACACTCTTCAGGATATCATCCAGGAGAACTTCCCCAACCTAGTAGGGCAGGCCAACATTCAAATTCAGGAAATACAGAGAACGCCACAAAGATACTCCTCCAGAAGAGCAACTCCAAGACACATAATTGCCAGATTCACCAAAGTTGAAATGAAGGAAAAAATCTTAAGGGCAGCCAGAGAGAAAGGTCGGGTTACCCACAAAGGGAAGCCCATCAGACTAACAGCAGACCTCTCGGCAGAAACTCTACAAGCCAGAAGAGAGTGGGGGCCATATTCAACGTTCTTAAAGAAAAGAATTTTCAACCCAGAATTTCATATCCAGCCAAACTAAGCTTCATCAGTGAAGGAGAAATAAAATCCTTTACAGATAAGCAAATGCTTAGAGATTTTGTCACCACCAGGCCTGCCTTACAAGAGACCCTGAAGGAAGCCTAAACATGGAAAGGAACAAACGGTACCAGCCATTGCAAAAACATGCCAAAATGTAAAGACCATCGAGGCTAGGAAGAAACTGCATCAACTAACGAGCAAAATAACCAGTTAATATCATAATGACAGGATCAAGTTCACACATAACAATATTAACCTTAAATGTCAATGGACTAAATGCTCCAATTAAAAGACACAGACTGGCAAACTGGATCAAGAGTCAAGACCCATCAGTCTGCTGTATTCAGGAGACCCATCTCACATGCAGAGACATACATAGGCTCAAAATAAAGGGATGGAGGAAGATCTACCAAGCAAATGGAGAACAAAAAAAAGCAGGGGTTGCAATCCTAGTCTCTGATAAAACAGACTTTAAACCATCAAAGATCAAAAGAGACAAAGAAGGCCATTACATAATGGTAAAGGGATCAATTCAACAGGAAGAGCTAACTCTCCTAAATATATATGCACCCAATACAGGAGCACCCAGATTCATAAAGCAAGTCCTTAGAGACCTACAAAGAGACTTAGACTCCCATACAATAATAATGGGAGACTTCAACACTCCACTGTCAACATTAGACAGATCAACGAGACAGAAAGTTAACAAGGATATCCAGGAATTGAACTCATCTCTGCACCAAGCGGACCTAATAGACATCTATAGAACTCCACCCCAAATCAACAGAATATACATTCTTCTCAGCACCACATCGCACTTATTCCAAAATTGACCACATAATTGGAAGTAAAGCACTCCTCAGCAAATGTACAAGAACAGAAATTATAACAAACTGTCTCTCAGACCACAGTGCAATCAAACTAGAACTCAGGACTAAGAAACTCAATCCAAACCGCTCAACTACATGGAAACTGAACAACCTGCTCCTGAATGACTACTGGGTACATAACGAAATGAAAGCAGAAATAAAGATGTTCTTTGAAACCAATGAGAACAAAGATACAACATACCAGAATCTCTGGGACACATTTAAAGCAGTGTGTAGAGGGAAATTTATAGCACTAAATGCCCACAAGAGAAAGCAGGAGAGATCTAAAATTGACACTCTAACATCACAATTAAAAGAACTAGAGAGGCAAGAGCAAACACATTCAAAAGCTAGCAGAAGGCAAGAAATAACTAAGATCAGAGCAGAACTGAAGGAGATAGAGACACAAAAAACCCTCCAAAAAATCAATGAATCCAGGAGTTGTTTTTGAAAAGATCAACAAATTGACAGACCGCTAGCTAGACTAATAAAGAAGAAAAGAGAGAGGAATCAAATAGACGCAATAAAAAATGATAAAGGGGATATCACCACCGACCCCACAGAAATACAAACTACCATCAGAGAATACTATAAACACCTCTACGCAAATCAACTAGAAAATCTAGAAGAAATGGATAATTTCCTGGACACTTACACTCTCCCAAGACTAACCAGGAAGAAGTTGAATCCCTGAATAGACCAATAGCAGGCTCTGAAATTGAGGCAACAATTAATAGCCTACCCACCAAAAAAAGTCCAGGACCAGATGGATTCACAGCTGAATTCTACCAGAGGTACAAGGAGGAGCTGGTACCATTCCTTCTGAAACTATTTCAATCAATAGAAAAAGAGGGAATCCTCCCTAACTCTTTTATGAGGCCAACATCATCCTGATACCAAAGCCTGGCAGAGACACAACAAAAAGAGAGAATTTTAGACCAATATCCCTGATGAACATCGATGCAAAAATCCTCAATAAAATACTGGCAAACCGGATTCAGCAGCACATCAAAAAGCTTATCCACCATGATCAAGTGGGCTTCATCCCTGGGATGCAAGGCTGGTTCAACATTCGCAAATCAATAAACGTAATCCAGCATATAAACAGAACCAAAGACAAGAACCACATGATTATCTCAATAGATGCAGAAAAGGCTTTTGACAAAATTCAACAGCCTTTATGCTAAAAACGCTCAATAAATTTGGTATTGATGGAACGTACCTCAAAATAATAAGAGCTATTTATGACAAACCCACAGCTAATATCATACTGAATGGGCAAAAACTGGAAAAATTCCCTTTGAAAACTGGCACAAGACAGGGATGCCCTCTCTCACCACTCCTATTCAACATAGTGTTGGAAGTTCTGGCTAGGGCAATCAGGCAAGAGAAAGAAATCAAGGGTATCCAGTTAGGAAGAAGAAGTCAAATTGTCCCTGTTTGCAGATGACATGATTGTATATTTAGAAAACCCCATTGTCTCAGCCCAAAATCTCCTTAAGCTGATAAGCAACTTCAGCAAAGTCTCAGGATACAAAATTAATGTGCAAAAATCACAAGCATTCTTATACACCAGTAACAGACAAGCAGAGAGCCAAATCAGGAATCAACTTCCATTCACAATTGCTTCAAAGAGAATCAAATACCTAGGAATCCAGCTTACAAGGGATGTAAAGGACCTCTTCAAGGAGAACTACAAACCACTGCTCAGTGAAATCAAAGAGGACACAAACAAATGGAAGAACATACCATGCTCATGGATAGGAAGAATCAATATCGTGAAAATGGCCATACTGCCCAAGGTGATTTATAGATTCAATGCCATCCCCATCAAGCTACCAATGACTTTCTTCACAGAATTGGAAAAAACGGCTTTAAAGTTCATATGGAACCAAAAAAGAGCCCGCATTGCCAAGACAATCCTAAGTCAAAAGGACAAAGCTGGAGGCGTCACGCTACCTGACTTCAAACTATACTACAAGGCTACAGTAACCAAAACAGCATGGTACTGGTACCACAACAGAGATATAGACCAATGGAACAGAACAGAGTCCTCAGAAATAATACCACACATCTACAGCCATCTGATCTTTGACAAACCTGAGAGAAACAAGAAATGGGGAAAGGATTCCCTATTTAATAAATGGTGCTGGGAAAATTGGCTAGCCATAAGTAGAAAGCTGAAACTGGATCCTTTCCTTACCCCTTATACGAAAATTAATTCAAGATGGATTAGAGACTTAAATGTTAGACCTAATACCATAAAAACCCTAGAAGAAAATCTAGGTAGTACCATTCAGGACATAGGCATGGGCAAGGACTTCATGTCTAAAACACCAAAAGCAACGGCAGCAAAAGCAAAAATTGACACATGGGCTAATTAAACTAAAGAGCTTTGCACAGCCAAAGAAACTACCATCAGAGGAACAGGCAACCTACAGAATGGGAAAAATTTTTGCAACCTACTCATCTGACAAGGGCTAATATCCAGAATCTACCAAGAACTCAAACAAATATACAAGAAAAAGCAAACAACCCCATCAAAAAGTGGGGAAAGGATATGAACAGACATTTCTCAAAAGAAGACATCCATACAGCCAACAGACACATGAAAAAATGCTCATCATCACTGGCCATCAGAGAAATGCAAATCAAAACCACAATGAGATACCATCTCACACCAGTTAGAATGGCAATCATTAAGAAGTCAGGAAACACAGGTGTTGGAGAGGATGTGGAGAAATAGGAACACTTTTACACTGTTGGTGGGATTGTAAACTAGTTCAACCATTATGGAAAACAGTATGGCGATTCCTCAAGGATCTAGAACTAGATGTACCATATGACCCAGCCATCCCACTACTGGGTATATACCCAAAGGATTATAAATTACTCTACTACAAAGACACATGCACACGTTTGTTATTGCGGCACTATTCACAATAGCAAAGACTTGGAATCAACCCAAATGTCCATCTGTGACAGACTGGATTAAGAAAATGTGGCACATATACACCATGGAATACTATGCAGCCATCAAAAAGGATGAGTTTGCGTCCTTTGTAGGGACATGGATGCAGCTGAAACCATCATTCTTAGCAAACTATCACAAGAAGAAAAACCAAACACCGCATGTTCTCACTCATAGGTGGGAACTGAACAATGAGATCACTTGACTCGGGAAGGGGAACATCACACACCTGGGGCCTATCATGGGGAGGGGGAGGAGGGGGGATTGCATTGGGGAGTTATACATGATATAAACGTCATGCACATGTACCCTAGAACTTAAAGTATAATAAAAAAAAAAAAAAAAAAAAAGCCATAATCAAAAGAAAAAAAAAAAAAAAAAAAAATGGGATGAAAAGTGTCAAGGACAATGTATCTCTATTGGGTGTTCTTAATTTCTACCAGATCTTGATTGGGTGTCATCCACTAATACCCTGGTTGTCATTAATAGGAGAAAAACTGTAGGAAAATGAATGGGAAAAGTGAAAGTTAAAGTCCTCAGATTTAAATATATTGCACTCAAGGTGCCAGCAAAACAGCTGGTAGAGATGACCCACTAGTTGAAAACTAAGGTAGCCATAGAATACTTTCTGGAAAAGTCTGGATCACACTAGGCCCAGAAGAATAGGTAGCATTTGTAGAGGGAGGTGCAGAGGTGGAGGTGGAGGGTGTTTGGCAATGGAGAACATTCCAGGTAAAGGAATATTCTTATATTCTTAAGGAAGTCAAAGAGGTAGCAACAAGGATAGCATATGAGACGAACCTCAACAAAGCAAATTGTGAGGAAAAGATGATGTTCACAGACAGAATGAATCCAGGGTCAAGTACACTCTGAGGAAGGATATTCTGGTGGTAAGATGCAATCTATGGTTGCAGGGTGTCCAAGGGAGAGAATACAGTCATGGGTTCTTAGTTTCTGTTTCCAGTTGGGCCAGTAAAGCCCCTTCCTCATCCCTCTTTTCTGCTTATCACTAGAGACAGAAACTATAAGCCATGGCTTCAGGCTGCTAAAAGCCTAAAACAAAGAAACAAAAAAACAGAATAACAGCAACAAAATAAGTTAGGTTGGACAAGCTTGGTTTAGAGCCTAGAAAATCTAGCGAGGGTGACAAGTAGGAGGTTAGTATATTTTTCAGGGCATGAAGGATGTAAAAGAATGTCATCTTCCTTATCAAAGTAAACTGCAGAGTCTCCAAAATGTAGCACCCAAAGCATAATCTCCTGTTACAAAGGAGAGGTGATATAATAATGATACTTGCTAATATTTACTATATGCTAGTCACTGTGTTTTAAGGACTCGACATACTAATTCATTTAATGTTCCCAGGAACCATGAAGTAGATATTATTATTAGTATTATCATCTATGGATAAGATAACTGAGGCACAGAAGTGTTCAGAGACCTGCTGAAGATTACTGTATTAGTCCATTTTCATACTGCTGATAAAGACATACCCAAGACTACGTAATTTTTTTTTTTTTTTTTTTTAAAAGAGGTTTAATAGACTCACAGTTCCATGTGACTGGGGAGGCCTCACAATCATGGTGGAAGGCATGTCTTAAATGGCAGTGAGCAAGAGAGAATGAGAGCCAAGCAAAAGCAGAAACCCCTTATAAAAACATCAGATCTCGTGAGATGTGTTCACTTCTATGAGAACAGTGTGGGAATGGGAGAAAACACCCCCATGATTCAATTACCTCCCACCAGGTCCCTCCTACAACATGTGGGAATTATGGATACTACAATTCAAGATGAGATTTGGGTGGAGACACAGCCAAACCATATCAGTTACACAGCTAGCAAGTGGTGGAGCCGGAGTCTAGCTGTGCAGCCTGCATCATCCATTGCTTCACTGCATTGCCTCTCAAGTACTAAGCTGCTCTCACTCAGTACCTTCCCTTTCTCCTTGAGCTCATCCATCAGCATCTTTGTTAACACTACCATGCTGATCCCAGTAGCGGTCTGCTGCCCTGTCCCCCTAGCAGTGCTAACACAAGCCAAAATTTGTTTTTGTTTTTGTTTTTGTTTTTGTTTTAAAAACTCATAAATGAGAATAAAGTGGAAACACAGGAAGAATACTAAGAAAACCAATTCGACTTATGAAACATAAATCTCCAATCCTGGGCCGGGCGCGGTGGCTCAAACCTGTAATCCCAGCATTTTGGGAGGCCGAGACGGGCGGATCACGAGGTCAGGAGATCAAGACCATCCTGGATAACACGGTGAAACCCCGCCTCTACTAAAAATACAAAAACTAGCCGGGCGAGCTGGCGGGTGCCTGTAGTCCCAGCTACTTGGAAGGCTGAGGCAGGAGAATGGCGTAAACCTGGGAGGCGGAGCTTGCAGTGAGCAGAGATCCGGTAGCCTGGGGGACAGAGCGAAGCTCCGCCTCAAAAAAAAAAAAAAAAAAAAATCTCTAATCCTTTTCTAGCTCGCTTACCCTGTTCCTCATGATCTCCTCAGAACACTATATTCATTCCAAGAGCTGATATCCCTGAATACTTCTTGCCTGATATCCTCACCTTCCAGCCTTTTTCATGTGGTAAAATCATCTTTAAAACATGCAAAATGGGAGCAACTATCGAACTGGATATCGAACTTAGAGAAGATCCTTCTTAGTGGAAGTTCTTTCTCATTTCCCTGGACGTACCTAGGACTCACCTGCTCCCCAGGTGGTTGGCATCACACATGACTTCATTCTTCCAGTGAGGTTTCCTGTCCAGGATCCCCATGCCCACAACTCTCACCCTGAACCATGTTTTTAACTCTTCCAAGTACCAGAGCATTTCCTAATACACTGCACCAAACGTCGTGTCCATGTAGGAGGAATCACACACCTTAAAAATGGAAGTATTTCCTCACAAAGTGCCAAGTGTTAGACCAGGGAGGAGGCATTGGGCAGAGAGAGGAAAGGACTGGGTTGAAAACCCTTATGTGAGTTGGATAAGAGTTGAAGACCCCAAAATCGCAAGTCCAGGTGACAGAGAACTAATTATACTGAGAAAGAATATAGAAGAGGAGTTGGTGGGAAGAAGTGCTTTTGGCAGGGGGTTAAACAAAGAATTTGCTCTTACGCCAGCTGTCTGTGAGGTGAGGGAGAAAGATCCAAGTGTAGATGCCTCATGGGGAACTGAACACCTAGGACTAGAGGTTGGTGCTAGAGTTACAGATAAGGATGTCGTCAGCATAAAGGTGAGAAATGACAAAGAATTGTTCCAAATTTTGGGAGAAGAAAAAAAATACCAAGAGGCCAGAATTCATAGCTACTGGATACCATGATAAAAAAAAGAAGAGGAAACCAGGAAACAAATGAAAAAAGAAGAGTGCAGGAGAGAGGGGGAAACAGAAATATTGAAGCTGCACAGATAATAAAAATATTTCTGAAAAGAGAGAGCATATGACTTAAAAATTCTCATGTGGCAAGTGATGCCACAAATAATAGAAGATAAACAATAGACTAGGAGAAAACATCTTGAATTAGTCCTTTTGAGCTGCTATAACAAAATAGCTTAGACTGGATAATGCATAAATAACAGAACTTTATTGCTCACAGTTCTGGAGGCTGGAAGTCCAAGATCAAGGCACCAGCAGCTTCAGTGTCCAGTGAGGGCCTGTTCCTTGTGCCTTCTATGTGTCCTCCCATGGTGGAAGGGTAAACAAGCTCCTTTGGGCCTCTTTTAGAAGAGAATTAATCTCACTCATGGGGGCAGAGCTCTCATGTCTTAATCACCTTCTAAAGTCCCAACCTCTTGCAGTACAATACTATTGCATTGAGGATTAGGTTTCAACATATGAATTTGGCGGGGAGGGACACCAACATTCAGACCATAACACATCTAAAGTACATACAGCAAATGAGTTAATGTTAATATGAAAAAATCTGCCACAGAAAAAGACCAAAGAATATGAACAGTAATTCACAGGAACGGAACTGAAAACGGTCAGTTGACATCTGAAAAAATACTCATAATCTTCAGTGATCAAGGAAATGTAAATCAAAACCTATCGAAAGTATTGACAGCATCTGTGGTAGCCAGGGTGTGGGGAGTCCGGCTCTTTAATACATTGCAGGTGGGAGTGGAAATGCCTGCAATCTTCTTAACAGTTATCTTGTGGCACCTAATACATTCCAAAATGCATTGACCCAATGATGCGCCTCAACTTTGAAAAACTGTCACATAGAAATAAAAGCACCAGTATATTAAAGATAATTGTATTTGAATGTTGGTTGTAGCTTTTTTTTTTTTTTTTTTTTTTTTTTTTGTCAGTGGAGAGTGGAGGGAATAACTTGAAACACTGAATCCAGGTAATAAAATAATTGCATAATTTATGGTATATTCATGCTAAGAAATATTGTGTATCTATTAAAAATAATATATGTTTTAACCTGAAGGGATGTGCTATATTTTAAAGCAAAATGTAAGTTGCAAAGTAATATTTATAATATGATTTCCTTTCTCTAAAAAATAAGGGGGAGAAACCCATATTTATGAGTGCACAGTTAACTGCATTTGCATATGCACAGAGAAAAGAGTGGGAGCATGCCACTAAACTAATAACTTTGATGACTGAAGTGGGACAGGATTGGAGGGGAAGGGGAAATTGATTAACATTTTCTTTATACACTTCTGGATACAGTTCGATCTGTCACTATGTACATATATTTCATGGGTTTTTTGGTAAAATCCAAATAAGTAACTGTAATCAAGAAGTTGTAAAAAGCATCAGAAGCCACATTCTTCTAGAAGGATGCACACTGTAATGGCCAGACGGGTTCTTCCTGTGCACTGCACAGAAAATACCAATTCACTGTGCAGCAGAGAAAGAGTTTTATTAATTCGAGGTCAGCCATATAGAAGATGGAGTTATTATTCAAATCAGTCTCCCTGAAGGCTCAGAGGTTAGGACAATTTAGTGGGCAAGGGACTAGGGAATGGTGCAGCTAATGGGTTGGGGATGCAGTCACAGGGATGTGGAAAACTGAGTCTGCTCTGAGTAGAGGACTGACCACAGGACCAGTTGAGTCATAAGTCCAGACAGAATTGGTCTGAAAAACATCTCAAAAGACCAGTCTTAGGTTCTACAATACTGATGTTATCTATAGAAGCAACTGGGCAAGTCACAATTCTTGTGACCTGTGGCCGCATGACTCCTGAGCAGTAAGGGATTACAGAAACTATACCCACATTTTAGTAAAATTCAGGCACTTCCCATAATCTCATGGCCTTTCATTAGTTTTACAAAGGCAGTTTTGGTCCCTGAGAAAGAAGGAGGTTCATTTTAGAGAGCAACTATTATCCGTGTTTTCAGGTTAAACTATCAAGTAAATTCCTCCCATGGTTAGCTTGGCCTAGGGCCAGGAATGAGCACCGTCAGCCAGCCTGTGAGGCTAGAAGCAAGATGGAGTTAGCCATGCTAGACTTCTCTTACTGTCATAATCCTTGTAAAAGCAGCTTTAACACAAAGACAAAGCCACTGGCCATAGCAATAAGGAGACAAAGCTCTTTAGGAAGCTCCTTAGGAGAGCAGGGTTCAGTAGGTGAAACAGACAGCAGGAAGAATCCTGGTTTCAAAATATTCCAAAAGAAGTGAGTAGTAGATAGATTCTTACAGAAAGTTAATATTCCCATGGGGGTTGAATATTTAGTATATATATTTCTGTTTGCATAAAGTTTCCCATTTTATGAAAATAAACACACACTTTGTGGGAGATTTCACACCAATAAATAAAAAAAAAAAGAAAAAAATGCACACAATAATTTGTTAAAAGCTTTAAAAGACTTTCTGGTGCATTATCCCATTTGGCCCTCACAGGAACCTGGCCCTGTCATCAGGATTGCCTTCCCATTCTACACATAGGAAAACCAAATCACAGACAATAAAGTGACTTTCCCAAGACACACAGCTGCTGAGAGGCCACAATGGCCCAACAATCAGCTCTCCCGGATTAAGCCTCTGTATTTCATTTAGCAGAAGCCCCAAATGCAAAAGTTCCTTCTAGCCTCCAAGAGAAGCAGGTTGGAATACGGAGAACTCATTCCCATTGTTGAATAAAGAGTAGATAAGGTGAACCCTATCTGAATCAAAAATAGTTTCACCGTACCCAACCTGAGGCAGGGGGCGGTAACAGAGAAGGCAGCCAGATGGAGGCTTCTATACCTTTCTACCATGAGCTCCCCATGACCTCAGGAAAGTAACTTCACCTCTGTGTCTCAGTTTCCCTCTCTCTAAATGGGATACCCTGTCTTCCTCCAAAGAGAAAGGGTGCTGAGATCAATTGGCCTTTGTCTACAAGAGCTTTGAACTTGTTAGTAGAAAGTACTACACAGGTCGCCTGATCCTGCTCCTTGAGAAGTGACTCTTTGAGAACATGTTCAGGAAGATGATTTATGGCCTGGCCATTCCACCCTCATTCACCTCATGGTGGGAATAAGCCTGCTAAGGGCGTCTAAGAGACTAAATATAAATTGAAACCACGCCTGCTGAAAGCTGCTGGGTGCCAGGAGCTGTCAGAAAAACCTGATATCTTTAGTAGTCACCATTTGTGTGAAAGAATGTGACAAACCAAGGCCAAGGCCAAAGGGGACTCACCTTAACCCATGAAAACCGCGTGTGTGTGTGTCTGTGTGTGTGTGTGTGTGTGTGTGTGTAAAATACAGTCATGCAGATAGATTCCAGTTCCACTAAGGAAACTTCATTTATCTTTCCTTGATTCAGAAAAACAAGTAGTAACAGCCTCAAAACACCTTCTTTGGGGTTTCTGAAAAGCTAAGAATGAGTAAGCAACAATATATATCATAGGTGTTGAGAGATGATGGGTTTGTGTGCATTTCCTATTCACCCAGCAATACAGTAAACTCCTGAAGCAAAAAGACCTTTCTAGAGATGGTCTATTTGGTGTCTGCTCTTCCTCCTGCCCTGCCCACTCCTCACACATGGTGTCTGAGGCAGGGCTTTGCACACAGAGGCTCATTCAACACTGACGTTCTGATGCTACGTGTTCACAGCTTAAAAGATTTTTTGGGCATTCTACAGAAAAAAAGCTGACAAGTGACAGACATTGAACTCTGATGTATGGAATTATAACTAAAATATTACCCAAACTAGTAGCACACGTTTAGATGGTTATAGCCTAAGCACAGTAGGGGTCCTTTTGTTATTAAAAAAATTTTTTTTAGTAGAATAAACAGATTACCTGACATTCTATGCCTCTCTACTTATATACACACTCAAAAGCAACCCAGAGATGTTTATACACATAAAAAATCAACCTTCTCATTACTTATCGAGCTCAAGACACATACTATGGGTTATTTTGCTATATGGTACCTAGTATGTGGAACCGAAAGTTTTGGAGAGGTTGCTTGTTCGTTTCAGGATTGTTTGCTTTTCTAAAACACAGTTCCTTTCTTCCAGGAGGTCACAGAAGGTTGAAGGAGACCAGTAGTTGAAACTAATATCTTATATGTCCACTGTTAAAGTTGAATGAGTATCCACTCTATATAAGACACTACATGAGACTCTAGGGCATGAAAACGTATTAGGTAAAGCCTCTGCTTTAGGATCTCCATGGATGGTTACATTTAGTTTTAAATACTTGGTCCACCACACCTTTCCAAGTTTTATTTCTTGCCTATCAAATGCACCACCCAAGGTAGTGGATGGCATAGCTATAAAATGAATAAAGCCAAACACCATTTTTCCTAATCCCTAGGTCCATAATCCTTGATAAGCATCATAAAAGAGCGATGCAGTGTAAATAGAGCACTCAGGGCATCATAAAGTGTAATGAATAATTTGCACAGATCTATTTTTCAATGAAGAAATAACTTTCCTTGGATCTTTCACATTAGGACATAAGAGAGTTAAAAAAAGGAAGAAAGAGAGGCAGCAGAGGAGGGAAGAGAACAAGGAAGAAAAAAAGAAAAAGAAATTTTTCTGTTGCTTTGAAAACTGGATCAATTCTTTTTTTTTTTTTTTTCCAATTCTATTGATTCTTAGAAGAAATGAAGTCACTGGATCACGTTTCTGCTTATTTTAGAGCCACAGTAGTTTCGTTGCCAAAGTTATAAGCTCCTTCCTCCCATTAAAGGAGTCCTAGGCTCCAAACTCATTATTACTTCTCTCTGTCCCTCAGTTTGTCCACAGAAGTGGCCTCCCATCCCTTGCTTCTGTACCTGTGTGATGGAATCAGTGTCAGATTTCAACTTGGAAACCTGGACAAACTCAGAGGCTGTATTAATCCTGTTTGAAACCTACCAACCATATGACTTAAAAAGAGGATGAGAAACTAAATTCCTGGTTGCATGAGTTGAGGATTTCCATAGCACCAGGGACAAAACAGACTGAGGAAAATAGAAAACATCTCTAGCATGTGGCTAGAGGCAGAATAAGCCCTAACATTTAGACTTTGAAGAACCATAGCTGGGCCTAAGGGACAATGTGGAAGTGAGAACATCAGGCTCTTCAAAGAAGCTTCTGTTAATGAAGACTGCTGCAGGGCCAGGCTGCAGCTCAGGCTGTAAGCAGGCCGTCAATCAACACTTAGTTCTCCTCCTGGGCACCTGACACTTCACACATTAGTCCAGTTTAGGCAGGCTGAGTATTCCTAAAATTAAAATGCCTATGTTACACTGACCCTGAAGATAAAGGAGGGACAAGAAAAAGAATGAAGAGGCAGAAGGACTCAGGCATTGGACTGAGATCACTGGGCAAAACACTGCCAATCTCAAGATCTGATTTCATTCCCAATGTCCAAGTCACAAAAAAGTTCTTCTGACATATACAAGAAGTCCAGAGTAAACACTCCAGGAGATGGAAGCAATTTCACTGCCAAAATTGAATTCCCTGGCCATTTTAACTCCTCCTGAATTTTCGCCCTCAGAGCATTCAGGTTTGCAGATTGGCACCTGAAGCACAGGAGCTCATCAAAGTCTTGACAATTCGCCAAAGATCATTGTTAGTCTCTGGTGACAATACCACTAGTGGGCGCAGAGCCACGGAGTCCTAAATGTCAATGAATGATTTTGTTTTCTTTGGAAATATTGATCTTGAATGATCAGGGGTCCTACAGGCAGAGGGGGAAGAGATCCCAATGTGTGTTTGGTGGCTGGCAAATCAACTAAGCACCCAGTTGTTTTCTCATAAGGTTCCTGAGTTCACACGATGTGGCAGGAGGCACTGTTGCAGCTCTCGGCTCCAACTTCCATCCCCTCTGTTTACTAACTCCTGTTAGCATCACATCTAACCCTTTAATTATTTAGGAATCTCGTAAAGCATTATTGATCAACCACTCTCATTTTACAGAAATTTTAGTTCAAATACCTATGAGAGTATGGAGCAAATACCACATTATGTTATATATACACACACACACATATATATATATACACACACACACACACATATATGATATATGCAAGTGAAAACCATCAGTTCTTATCCTGAGAGGGACCCTCATCCCTTATTTGGTCAGTTAGTTTAGCAGGTGCTTGACACTGAAGAGAAATCTCCAAGGATGAAGCAGAATTTAACTTCTTTTTTTTTTGAGACAAGATCTTGCTCTGTTGCCCAGGCTGGAGTACAGTGGTGCAATCACAGCTCACTGCAGCCTCAAACTCCCGGGTTCAAGCAATCCTCCTGTCTCAGCCTCTCAAGTAGCTGGGACTATGAGTGTGTGGCACAACTCCTGGCTAATCTTTTTTTGTTTGTTTAGTAGAGATAGTGTCTCCCTATGTTATCCAGGCTGGTCTCGAGCTCCTGGGCTCAGGCAATCCTCCTGCCTTGGCTTCCCAAAGTGCTAGGATTACAGGAGTGAGCCATTGTATCCAATCAGTTTAACTTCTTAACCCATGTTCTACTTCCTCAATATTATGATTCCTCTACTCCTTATTACATATGCCTTGTTTTCTTCCACCATTGAAATTGCTCTCCAGAGTTTCCTCCACAATCTAACATCTTGTGGGCAGAACTGAATTAGATATTCTTAAATGACTTGCAGACCTTGGCCCGGAATAACCCAGAGCCTCCCTAGGAAAGGCAACTGGGCTTCGAGCAGCACCTCTACCCCGCCTTTAATCACACCTCAACTCACATGACACAAACCCTGTGAGTATTGCCCAACCCTTGCAATCATGTTAGGAGTCTTCCCAGGCTGTTGGGCAGAAGTACTCCAGCACAGAGTTTGGTATTATAGCTTTGCTCATAATATATTCTGAGTTCACCATGAAGTTTCCAGGCAGAAAGATGACAAGATAATGAGGCATATGGGGTCTGGAGGTGATGAAAGAGCTACTAGTGATAAGGGGATTTATGAGACTCTACTACTTACTACTCTCCTCACTTTGTCACGATGACTAAGACAAAGTTCTGGTGAACTCTCCTGCAACATTCTGGCCCTTCCCAGTAACTCATAGGCCACAAAAAATTATAAATAGCCATAGTGCATCTGTCTGACATGCTCTTTTCTCCCATTGCTGTTCACAGCACTGTAATGTAATTTTTCTTTTCTTTTCTTTATTGAGACAGAGTCTCATTCCGTTACCCAGGCTGGATTGCAGTGGCACAATCTTGGCTCATTGCAACCTCCACCTCCTGGGTTCCAGCAACTCTCCTGCCCCAGCCTCCCATGTAACTGGGATTATAGGCACCCACCACCATGCCCAGCTAATTTTTACATTTTTAGCAGACACAGGGTTTCACCATGTTGGCCAGGCTGGTCTTGAATTCCTGACGTCAGATGATCTGCCCACTTCAGCCTCCCAAAGTACTAGGATTAGAGGCATGAGCCACCTCACCCGGCCCTAATTCTTTTTCTTTCTTTCTTTCTTTCTCTTTCTTTCTTCTTCCTTTTCTTTTTCTTTTTTTCCTTTCTGTCTTTGTTTCTTTGTTTATTTTTTTGAGACAGGGTCTCACGCAATGGTGTGATGTCAGCTCACCGCAGCCTTGACCTCCTGGGCTCAAATGATCCTCTCACCTCAGCCTCCTGGGTAACTTGGACTACGGGTGCCTGATCAATTAGACTTTTTTTTTTTTTTTTTTTTTTTTTTTTGGTAGAGATGGTGCCTCACTATGTTGCCTAGACTGGGCCCAAGCGGTCCTCCTGCCTCAGCCTCCCAAAGTGCTGGGATTATAAGCATGAGCCACCACATCTGTCCTTGTAATCTAATTCTTTCTAAGGAAGAAACTATAGCAGAGAAGGAGAAAAAGAAGAGATGGAGACATCTTTTTAAAATATCCAGAGTTGGAGATTTCCTAATCTACAAATTTATAACCTCTAAGAGTTAGAAAGAGCATAAAGAATATCTCCTCAGCTGGGCACAATGTCTCACACCTGTGATCCTAACACTTTGGGAGGCCAAGGCAGGTGGTTTGCTTGAGTCCAGGAGTTCAAGACCAGTCTGGCCAACATAGTGAAATTCCATATCTACTAAAAATACAAAAAAATTAGCTAGGCATGGTGGCACACACTTGTAATCCCAGCTGCTTGGGAGGCTGAGACATGAGAATCGCTTGAACCCTGGAGTCGGAGGTTGCAGTGAGCAGAGATAGCACCAACGCATTCCAGCCTGGGTGACAGAGCGAGACCCTGTCTCAAAAAACAGAAAAGTATCTCCTCAAAGAACGCTACACTTGTACTTACATTCTTCTGCCATTTTCCTGCCCAAGAATCCATGTCCTGCATGTGACTGCTACTGAAGAAGGCAACACCCACTGAGCTGGCCATCCCTTCCATGCCAGTACAGTTCAGCATCTCAAAAGGGGACGACCCTGAGGCCCAATCTCAGCTATCCTATTACCATTAAAGTGTTGTGTCAGCATGCAGCCTGAGTTCATTTTCTGAAATACATCTCTTCTTTTCATGTTCTAAGTCAAATACAAGGGACTCCTGGCTTGGTCTTATTGCTGACATCTTTCTTGTTCCTTCCCAGGTGAGCTATGCATGATTCTCTCCCTATATTTCTCATCATAAATCAATCCCTAATTCCTTAAAGTATTAGCAGCTACCTCAAGGGCTTGTAGTGAGGACCAAATTAAGCATAAATAGAAAGTATGTAGGGTGGCAGCCAGCACATAAAAAGACCTTTACCAATATCGACTATTATTAACTATTATTATCTATGTGCATTTCTCTTTATTCTACCCATATGAGCATCTTTTGAGGAGAGAGACAAATGAGTCTAAAAACTGGACCTAGCATTCTCAATGCAATGGCACCTAAAAGACTCAAGAGAAGGACTGAACTTCCCTCCTCCATGAGACATTCCAGCCAAAATAGCCCTGCCCTTTTCTGCCAGGAAGTCACATTACACACATGGGTCTTGTTAGCATTTCGTTCACCATGACTATTTTGACATTTCTGTTGTTGTCATTGCTCCTAGATACTTAATATATACTTTGAATTACTTTCCTTGAAAACAAACAAAAACTCTCTTTACACAGGTTTTGATTGGTTCAAGTCCTTCACTAGTATGTGCTTCTCCTTCAGTTTAGCATTACCAACAAGTTGTGATGTACTAATTATATTTCTTTCCTGAGGATGAAAAGGCACTAATTGGAGTAAATACGCATGAAGGCATCTGTAGGAATATTTAATTAAAACACATCTGGGCAGTTCATTGATTGCTCGGTGAACCCACAGACCACTGTTTTTGACAAACACAATTGAGACTCAATATTTATTAATTCTACCATGTGCAAGTTATTATGGCAAGTTTCCTATGTGGAAAAAATGTAATTTTATGGGAAGAGATGGTTGTTAATTGAAATATATGTCTATATACAATGTGTAAGATGCATAGAACAGACCTACTATAAAGAATCACCGAAGGTATTTCTTCATCAAGCACCAGCAAATACAAATACCTCACATTCCCTACACTGAGCTCACAGCAGATATCAGGAATGCATCATGGCTCAGCTCAGACAAAGCCCTGGAACTCTCCTCAACACAACTCCTTAGGAAACCTACCTGAATCAATCAGAGTTTATCTAGTCATTCATTTGCTCAGCAAATACGTATTGCTCACTTACGATGTGCCAGGTATCGTCATAGGTGCTGTGCTGTAGCAGTAGACAATACAGAATTTGGTCCCTGCCCTCCTGGAGGGCTCGTGAAATGAGGCTGGCATTTAATACAAAACCTTTTCCCATTCCTGACTTAGACTATCTTGTGCTACTATAATTTGTCTATTAAAAGATATAAGACAAGAGAAGGAAAGCATACAACTACTCTGTCTGTAATTTCCAGGATCCAGGACTTGAACTGGGTCAACAAACTGGAGGAAAAAAAGTATTCTAGATTATGTGCTAGAAAGCGGGTGTATTAGTCAAGACCTCTTTGGCTACAAGTTAATAGAAAGTCCAATGTAAACTCATTTTAAATGGGAGAGAAATTTATTGCTTCACTGTTTCAGAGTCTGAGCTGTCCCCCAATATCTCATAATCATATAACTCCTAATTATTACCTGCGCATGTGGCCACTTAGAATAAAAACTACTTTTCCAAGACTCCTTCACACTAAGCTTTAGCCAAAAAGATATAAAAAGAAGTCGATTTGGCAGCTTCTAAGTATCTTCCTCAAGAGACAGAGTACACATACACTTCACCTTCTTTCTTATGTCTTCCTCCTTCTAGCTGCCTGGAAAACAGAGGTCGTTATCTTGGACCTTAGGATAAAGGTCATATCCTATGGATAGTGGAGTGATGTCCTGGAAGAATTCAGAGTCCATGAGGACTTTACCAAGTGGAGCTGCCACACTAGCCCTGTTCTGAGTTGCTCCAGACTTTTACATGAAAAAGAAGCATCCATCCCACTTAAGTCATTGTTATTTTAGGTCCACATGACTCACAGTGAAGCCTGGTCCTAATGACATACTCACATGATGGGAAGTCCTGCATTAGGGTGGGCCTTGGGAATGGTGTGCTCCAGTGACTCTAGCTCCCTTACTCTGAAATACTCTTGGCCTCTGCTCTCCTCCATGAGCAAGACTCATCTCAGACTGGTAATGATATAGGTGAAGTGGTTCTAGACCCTACATCTGCACATGACAAGATCTAAAAGAAGAGGGTAAACGCTGCTTCTAGAAGTTTTCCCAGAAAAAATGAAACAAACTAAGGAGTCCCCAACAAACCTCTCCTCTTGTATTTGGACCTGAATTGAATCCTGAAACGATCAGTAGCAAGTGGACAGGATTACCCTTTGACCAAATAGAACCACTCATAGAACTTCCAATAAGCTTATAAACTGGTGAGAGAGGGTCAGATGGCTGAGCAAATCTGACATTGTGATAGAAAACAGGAAAAGTAATGATCAGCATAACAAACCATGCAAAACGTGGTGGTCTAAAAACAACAACTTATTTAGCTTACAAGTCTGCAATTTAGACAGGGACAACCATCTCTTTCTACATGGCATTGGCTAGGAAAGACAGGTTGCTTGATGATCAGTGGGGGCGCTCCTTACTCCTCACTCTATGTGGTGTCTCTGCATGGTCTTTCCAGCATGGTGGCTTCAGAGTCACCAGACTTCTTCCACGATGGCTCAGGGTCCTGGAGGCACATGTCCCAAGATAGTCAGGGGAGTGTTGCTATCTTGCTTTTTCTGACTTAGCTTCATTTCCACTACATATATTTGTAGAAGCAGTCTAAAGCCCCACCTAGGGCCAAGGGATGGAAACATAAATTCCATATATTTATGGCTCAGTGGCAAGGTTCTGAAGAATATGTGACACTGGAATTATTGTTGTAACTTCTTTTGGAAAATGAAACCTGCCACAAGGAAAATGGGAGCTTGATAGGCCACCAAAAATATTCACCGCCAGTAGATAAGTCCTGTATACAAACACCCACCTGCTTGCTGTACAAAGTGATAGGTGCTTTAAGGCATAAGATGCAACCACAAATATGAGAAGTAATGCTTAGGTTAATTATCTTGATTTAGCCATTTCACAATACATATATATGCCAAAACATCATGTTATACACCATTAGTATATACAATTTTGTCAGTTTAAAATAATAATAAAATAAAAAAGCATGCAAAATGTTACAACAGTTCAAAAATGCAAGAGATTATATTTCTGATTGCAGGGGTGTGCAGAGAAGACAGCATTTGTAAGTGAGTCATGAAATATGCAAAAGGTGCGTATATGGGGAAATATAGATAAGAGGATTCCAGTGACAGATCAAGTAAGTAAATCCCAAGATACAAGAAAGTGTGTGAAAAACAGAATTCCAGATTAAGGGACTCCCATAGGTAAATCCAGAGGAGGAGGTGCCTAAGCAACAGTGCTAAGTTCATTCAACCAATCGCTCATCTCTTATACTTATTAAAGATTTATAATAATGTTTTCCTAAGATTCTCCTCTGAAAACTGTTGGCAAAATAATATAAGTAAGTAATTGAATAACAGGTAAGCAGGCCAGGAGACAGGAGAAAAGAGAGGTGATGGGGGTGGCTGAGAGAGAAAGAAACAAAGTACATCCATAGTAGGCACCCTCTGTCGGAAGCCGCCAGCTTACCTGATTGACTTAATGGCTGCCTACACTGACTTCGTGGCACTTGGGCTGATGATCCATCTTAATTGATTTTGTGCCACTATAACAAAAGACCTGAGACTAGGCAATTTAGAAATAACAGAAATTTAATTCTCACAGTTCTTGGGGCTGGGAAGTCCAAAATCAAGGTGCCAGCAACTGGTGAGGGTCTTCCTGCTGTGTCCTCACAGGGAAGAAGGCAGAAGGGGCAAGAGAGAGAGTGATCCCACTCCTGCAAGCCCTTATTATATCAGCCTTAATTCATTCATGAGGGCAGAACCCTCCTGGCTTAAACATCTCCCAAAAGGTCCCATCTCCTAACACTGTTTCTTTGGAAATTAAATTTCCAACACATGAGTTTGGAGACACATTCAGACCATAGCACTTTCTATAAATGGAAGGGTTGATTTTAAAACCACCAGGTGCTCTCAGCCTATTTCACATAGAAAATAATCATATTTCTTCACAACCCAGATAAGCAGGATTGAGGGCCAGAGGTGACCTGCTCCTGCACAGGGGCTGTGCCCCCCAACAGCTGAGAAGATCAATATCCCACCACACATATAACATGGTTTAGGTTACAGTCGATTCCAGCCTCAGTTGCATGCTGAAGTCCCTTTATGAATTTTTACAAGATTACTGATATAGTGGTCTCTCCCAATATTGTGAATATAGCCAGGTCACAGAATGTTTTGAATATTTGCTTCATGGTTTTTGAGTACATTGATTCAAATACAACCTGATCATCAAGAACTCTCTAGAACTGACTCTTACAGAATGAAGTCTTGAAGGCTTAATAGTTCAGAGTTCATCTTCACAGTTGGAGTTTCTGCTTTGTAATAATATTTAATCATTTCTCTACAAAGGAACAGGAATAACTCTGTGACTGGAGGGGAAAACCTCGCTCTAAATGTTTGTATTATGCTAAACTTCCAACTATGTAGAAGATCTGGACAATTTTTTTAAATTTCCAATCCAGATGTGTGATTTTATTTAGACTCCCAGGGGAAAACTCTTTGTTTCTGACATTCCTAATAAGAAGAGACATTTTTGTTATTAGACATTGAGGAATTTGAGCATAAATAACTCAGGCTGGGAGTGCTCTTTGTGACTCAAATATATGTATCTCCAAATTGGTCTCTGCCCATGATAAAACAGGGGGAAAAAACTGCCTAACTGCCTATGACATGAGATTTTCACTGACTTGGCAATACATTTTCCAATAGAGGAGTCAGGGATAACTTAGATAATTTTAGTAGCAAAAGCCCATGGGAAGTTTCCTACCATGGATTATATTCTTTAGTTCATCACCACAATCATATCAAGAGTTAAGAAATGCTTTCAGCCACCAACCAACAGTGAATTCACTTCTCCTTCCTGGGGTCTAGGCAACCCTGCCATGTGCAGCTTAGATCCCTCTGCCTCCACCAGAAGGTTCCAGTTTTCCAGATGAATCTCAGCCAGCTGCATGCTGTTGTCATTCTAGTCTGGTGAAAAGCAACATGTCTCTCTTTTATTTGTCACCTGAAATACAAAAAGGATTATGATGTTTTGGATACTGTTGCGGGTTACTGGCCATAGATGGATATAGCAGCTCTGGGGTGACTCTGTAGTGAGGCTCAGGAGGAAAGGGGGCTTTCTGCACTCTATAACTTGGGTTGAAAGCTGTTGATGATGCATTTGAAGTCAGACCACCTAGGTCTGGGAAGATCTCCATGACATGAGGTTGCCCAAGTATGCTCATTTAGGTTCAGGTCCCTGCTTAACCAATTGTTAGATATATCTTGGGCAAGTCATTTAAACTCCAGACACCTCATCTGTAAGATGTAGTTTGATCATGATTAAGTTTTGCAACTATCTCAGAGTCAAAAATACAGCAATTGGAGCAGTTTGGTTTCAATAGTAAGTCACTCTAAGGGTCAACAGTCTATAGTGTGAAGTATATGGGATTTTGAACCATAAGACATGGATAAGGCTCTCAGCTGCTCTGAGCTTCAGTTTCCGCCTCTATCATATGGGTAATGTGAATCAAAGATGGTCAGTCAGGAAGCTTGGGGTCATAGCGAGCACTGGCACTTGGTAGCCTTAGGCAAATCACTTAGGTTCACTGAGCCTCAGTTTCCTTCACTGTTCAGAGAAACTAATATCTATTTTTGTATATAACTGTGATTTTTAAATGGAATAATGAACACACATAAAGAATCTTGTAGGGAGATATCTAGCACATAGGAGGCACTTAACAAATGGAAACCATTATTATTTTTGTCATTATTTTGTCATTGCTATAAAGAACTACCTGAGACTGGGTAATTTATAAAGGAAAGAGGTTTAATTGACTCATGGTTCCACATGGCTGGGGAGGCCTCAGGAAACTTACAATCATGGTGGAAGATGGAGGGGAAGCAAGGCACATCTTACATGGTGGCAGGAGAGAGAGAGTAAGGTGGGAAAGTGCCACAGTTTTAAACCACCGGATCTAATGAGAACTCACTATCACAAGAACAGCAAGGGGAGAATCCGCCCCCATGATCCAATCGCCCCCTACCAGGTCTCTCCCCTGACACACAGGGATTACAATTCCAGATGAGATTTGGGTGGGGACACAGAGCCAAGTCATATCAGTCACTATATGTAAATGTATCTTGTAATTGTGTACAAGGCTATACACATATCAGTTAGTATTAATTTATCTTTTCCTCCACCATGCCTAAGGATGCCAACACAGTGAAACGCCTAAAAGTATTACCTTATAAAAGTAAATAAGTTAGCTTGGAGTCAGAAACAATAATTCAAATAAACATATTTGAATAGTCAAGAGCTTGGGAATCAGGCTTCTTAGGCTAAATCCCAGCTGTGTACGCTCAGACAAATCACTTAACCTCCCTGTGCTTCAGTTTTGCTATCTCTAAAATCACATGACAATTGCAGCAATCTCATATGGCTGTTATGAGAATTAAATAATTTTAATAAATTAAATAGTGAAAAGTCCTTAGAACATGTCTAACTCATAGTAAATTTTCAGTAAATGTTGACTTTTATTTCTGTGTGCCAAAGGCTATGCCAGCCTAATTCTTCACAGATCTTCGCAGATCATTATGCCAGCCTAATTATTCTCCTGAAGCGCTCACAGTCTAGGAAGACAGTAGACTCTATAAACAGCTTTGGGGCTCGGGGGGCGGAGCAAGATGGCCGAATAGGAACAGCTCCAGTCTCCAACTCCCAGCGCGAGCGACACAGAAGACCGGTGATTTCTGCCTTTTCAACTGAGGTACTGGGGTCATCTCGCTAGGGAGTGCCGGACAATCGGTGCTGGTCAGCTGCTGCAGCCTGACCAGCGTGAGCTGAAGCAGGGCGAGGCATCGCCTCACCTGGAAGCGCAAGGGGGAAAGGAATCCCTTTTTCCTAGCCAGGGGAACTGAGATACACAACACCTTGAAAATCGGGTAACTCCCACCCCAATACTGAGCTTTAAGGAAACAGGCACACCAGGAGAATATATCCCACACCTGGCCGGGAGGGTCCCACGCCCACGGAGCCTCCCTCACTGCTAACACAGCCGTCTGCGGCGATCTATCCGCAAGGCAGCAGCGAGGCTGGGGGAGGGGCGCCCGCCATTGCTGAGGCTTAAGTAGGTAAACAAAGCCGCTGGGAAGCTCGAACTGGGTGGAGCTCACAGCAGCTCAAGGAAGCCTGCCTGTCTCTGTAGACTCTACCTCTGCGGACAGCGCACAGCTGCAGTCCATTAGGGGAAAGAGCGGGGGCGGTGCAGACGCGAACGACTCTGTCTGACAGCTTTGGGGAGAGCCGTGGATCTCCTAACGCGGAGGTTGAGATCCGAGAACGGACAGACTGCCTGCTCAGGTGGGTCCCTGACCCCTGAGTAGCCTAGCTGGGAGACATCCCCCACTAGGGGCAGTCTGACACCCCACACCTCACAGGGTGGCGTCACCCCTGAGAGGAAACTTCCAAAGAAGAATCAGACAGGTACACTCGCTGTTCAGCAATATTCTATCTTTGGCAACCTCTGCTGCTGATACCAGGCAAACAGGGTCTGGAGTGGACCTCAAGCAATCTCCAACAGACCAACAGACAGTCCTTCTGACTGTCAGACGGAAAACTATCAAACAGGAAGGACACCTATACCAAAACCCCATCAGTACGTCACCATCATCAAAGTCCAGAGACAGATAAAACCACAAAGATGGGGAAGAAGCAGGGCAGAAAAGCTGGAAATTCAAAAAATAAGAGCGCATCTCCCCCTGCAAAGGAGCGCAGCCCATCGCCAGCAACGGATCAAAGCTGGTCAGAGAATGACTTTGACGAGATGAGAGAAGAAGGCTTCAGTCCATCAAACCTCTCAGAGCTAAAGGAGGAATTACGTACCCAGCGCAAAGAAACTAAAAATCTTGAAAAAAAAGTGGAAGAATTGACAGCTAGATTAATTAATGCAGAGAAGATCATAAACGAAATGACAGAGATGAAAACCATGACACGAGAAATACGTGACAAATGCACAAGCTTCAGTAACCGACTCGATCAACTGGAAGAAAGAGTATCAGCGATTGAGGATCAAATGAATGAAATGAAGCGAGAAGAGAAACCAAAAGAAAAAAGAAGAAAAAGAAATGAACAAAGCCTGCAAGAAGTATGGGATTATGTAAAAAGACCAAATCTACGTCTGATTGGGGTGCCTGAAAGTGAGGGGGAAAATGGAACCAAGTTGGAAAACACTCTTCAGGATATCATCCAGGAGAACTTCCCCAACCTAGTAGGGTAGGCCAACATTCAAATTCAGGAAATACAGAGAACGCCACAAAGATACTCCTCCAGAAGAGCAACTCCAAGACACATAATTGCCAGATTCACCAAAGTTGAAATGAAGGAAAAAATCTTAAGGGCAGCCAGAGAGAAAGGTCGGGTTACCCACAAAGGGAAGCCCATCAGAATAACAGCAGACCTCTCGGCAGAAACTCTACAAGCCAGAAGAGAGTGGGGGCCAATATTCAACGTTCTTAAAGAAAAGAATTTTCAACCCAGAATTTCATATCCAGCCAAACTAAGCTTCATCAGTGAAGGAGAAATAAAATCCTTTACAGATAAGCAAATGCTTAGAGATTTTGTCACCACCAGGCCTGCCTTACAAGAGACCCTGAAGGAAGCCCTAAACATGGAAAGGAACAAGCGGTACCAGCCATTGCAAAAACATGCCAAAATGTAAAGACCATCGAGGCTAGGAAGAAACTGCATCAACTAACGAGCAAAATAACCAGTTAATGTCATAATGACAGGATCAAGTTCACACATAACAATATTAACCTTAAATGTTAATGGACTAAATGTTCCAAGTAAAAGACACAGACTGGCAAACTGGATCAAGAGTCAAGACCCATCAGTCTGCTGTATTCAGGAGACCCATCTCACATGCAGAGACGTACATAGGCTCAAAATAAAGGGATGGAGGAAGATCTACCAAGCAAATGGAGAACAAAAAAAAGCAGGGGTTGCAATCCTAGTCTCTGATAAAATAGACTTTAAACCATCAAAGATCAAAAGAGACAAAGAAGGCCATTACATCATGGTAAAGGGATCAATTCAACAGGAAGAGCTAACTCTCCTAAATATATATGCACCCAATACAGGAGCACCCAGATTCATAAAGCAAGTCCTTAGAGACCTACAAAGAGACTTAGACTCCCATACAATAATAATGGGAGACTTCAACACTCCACTGTCAACATTAGACAGATCAACGAGACAGAAAGTTAACAAGGATATCCAGGAATTGAACTCATCTCTGCACCAAGCGGACCTAATAGACATCTATAGAACTCTCCACCCCAAATCAACAGAATATACATTCTTCTCAGCACCACATCGCACTTATTCCAAAATTGACCACATAATTGGAAGTAAAGCACTCCTCAGCAAATGTACAAGAACAGAAATTATAACAAACTGTCTCTCAGACCACAGTGCAATCAAACTAGAACTCAGGACTAAGAAACTCAATCAAACCGCTCAACTACATGGAAACTGAACAACCTGCTCCTGAATGACTACTGGGTACATATCAAAATGAAAGCAGAAATAAAGATGTTCTTTGAAACCAATGAGAACAAAGATACAACATACCAGAATCTCTGGGACACATTTAAAGCAGTGTGTAGAGGGAAATTTATAGCACTAAATGCCCACAAGAGAAAGCAGGAGAGATCTAAAATTGACACTCTAACATCACAATTAAAAGAACTAGAGAGGCAAGAGCAAACACATTCAAAAGCTAGCAGAAGGCAAGAAATAACTAAGATCAGAGCAGAACTGAAGGAGATAGAGACACAAAAAACCCTCCAAAAAATCAATGAATCCAGGAGTTGGTTTTTTGAAAAGATCAACAAAATTGACAGACCGCTAGCTAGACTAATAAAGAAGAAAAGAGAGAGGAATCAAATAGACGCAATAAAAAATGATAAAGGGGATATCACCACCGACCCCACAGAAATACAAACTACCATCAGAGAATACTATAAACACCTCTACGCAAATCAACTAGAAAATCTAGAAGAAATGGATAATTTCCTGGACACTTACACTCTCCCAAGACTAAACCAGGAAGAAGTTGAATCCCTGAATAGACCAATAGCAGGCTCTGAAATTGAGGCAACAATTAATAGCCTACCCACCAAAAAAGTCCAGGACCAGATGGATTCACAGCTGAATTCTACCAGAGGTACAAGGTGGAGCTGGTACCATTCCTTCTGAAACTATTTCAATCAATAGAAAAAGAGGGAATCCTCCCTAACTCTTTTTATGAGGCCAACATCATCCTGATACCAAAGCCTGGCAGAGACACAACAAAAAGAGAGAATTTTAGACCAATATCCCTGATGAACATCGATGCAAAAATCCTCAATAAAATACTGGCAAACCGGATTCAGCAGCACATCAAAAAGCTTATCCACCATGATCAAGTGGGCTTCATCCCTGGGATGCAAGGCTGGTTCAACATTCGCAAATCAATAAACGTAATCCAGCATATAAACAGAACCAAAGACAAGAACCACATGATTATCTCAATAGATGCAGAAAAGGCTTTTGACAAAATTCAACAGCCCTTTATGCTAAAAACGCTCAATAAATTTGGTATTGATGGAACGTACCTCAAAATAATAAGAGCTATTTATGACAAACCCACAGCTAATATCATACTGAATGGGCAAAAACTGGAAAAATTCCCTTTGAAAACTGGCACAAGACAGGGATGCCCTCTCTCACCACTCCTATTCAACATAGTGTTGGAAGTTCTGGCTAGGGCAATCAGGCAAGAGAAAGAAATCAAGGGTATCCGGTTAGGAAAAGAAGAAGTCAAATTGTCCCTGTTTGCAGATGACATGATTGTATATTTAGAAAACCCCATTGTCTCAGCCCAAAATCTGCTTAAGCTGATAAGCAACTTCAGCAAAGTCTCAGGATACAAAATTAATGTGCAAAAATCACAAGCATTCTTATACACCAGTAACAGACAAGCAGAGAGCCAAATCAGGAATCAACTTCCATTCACAATTGCTTCAAAGAGAATCAAATACCTAGGAATCCAGCTTACAAGGGATGTAAAGGACCTCTTCAAGGAGAACTACAAACCACTGCTCAGTGAAATCAAAGAGGACACAAACAAATGGAAGAACATACCATGCTCATGGATAGGAAGAATCAATATCGTGAAAATGGCCATACTGCCCAAGGTGATTTATAGATTCAATGCCATCCCCATCAAGCTACCAATGACTTTCTTCACAGAATTGGAAAAAACGGCTTTAAAGTTCATATGGAACCAAAAAGAGCCCGCATTGCCAAGACAATCCTAAGTCAAAAGGACAAAGCTGGAGGCGTCACGCTACCTGACTTCAAACTATACTACAAGGCTACAGTAACCAAAACAGCATGGTACTGGTACCACAACAGAGATATAGACCAATGGAACAGAACAGAGTCCTCAGAAATAATACCACACATCTACAGCCATCTGATCTTTGACAAACCTGAGAGAAACAAGAAATGGGGAAAGGATTCCCTATTTAATAAATGGTGCTGGGAAAATTGGCTAGCCATAAGTAGAAAGCTGAAACTGGATCCTTTCCTTACCCCTTATACGAAGATTAATTCAAGATGGATTAGAGACTTAAATGTTAGACCTAATACCATAAAAACCCTAGAAGAAAATCTAGGTAGTACCATTCAGGACATAGGCATGGGCAAGGACTTCATGTCTAAAACACCAAAAGCAACGGCAGCAAAAGCAAAAATTGACACATGGGATCTAATTAAACTAAAGAGCTTTTGCACAGCTAAAGAAACTACCATCAGAGTGAACAGGCAACCTACAGAATGGGAAAAAATTTTTGCAACCTACTCATCTGACAAAGGGCTAATATCCAGAATCTACCAAGAACTCAAACAAATATACAAGAAAAAACAAACAACCCCATCAAAAAGTGGGGAAAGGATATGAACAGACATTTCTCAAAAGAAGACATCCATACAGCCAACAGACACATGAAAAAATGCTCATCATCACTGGCCATCAGAGAAATGCAAATCAAAACCACAATGAGATACCATCTCACACCAGTTAGAATGGCAATCATTGAGAAGTCAGGAAACAACAGGTGTTGGAGAGGATGTGGAGAAATAGGAACACTTTTACACTGTTGGTGGGATTGTAAACTAGTTCAACCATTATGGAAAACAGTATGGCGATTCCTCAAGGATCTAGAACTAGATGTACCATATGACCCAGCCATCCCACTACTGGGTATATACCCAAAGGATTATAAATTACTCTACTACAAAGACACATGCACACGTTTGTTTATTGCGGCACTATTCACAATAGCAAAGACTTGGAATCAACCCAAATGTCCATCTGTGACAGACTGGATTAAGAAAATGTGGCACATATACACCATGGAATACTATGCAGCCATCAAAAAGGATGAGTTTGCGTCCTTTGTAGGGACATGGATGCAGCTGGAAACCATCATTCTTAGCAAACTATCACAAGAAGAGAAACCAAACACCGCATGTTCTCACTCATAGGTGGGAACTGAACAATGAGATCACTTGGACTCGGGAAGGGGAACATCACACACTGGGGCCTATCATGGGGAGGGGGGAGGAGGGAGGGATTGCATTGGGGAGTTATACATGATATAAACGTCATGCACATGTACCCTAGAACTTAAAGTATAATAAAAAAAAAAAAAAAAAAAAAAAAACAGCTTTGGGGCCACCCCAAATGGCACACTGTGCAAATTTGAAAAAGCTGCCCCTTTCTCAAGACATTTTTTTTAATGTTTAGCATTTGTGAGTACATAATAGGTGTATATATTTATGGGATACATGAGATGTTTTGATACAGGTATGTAATGCATAATAATCACATCATGGAGAATGGGATATCCGTCCTCTCAAACATTTATCCTTTGTGTTACAACAATCCAATTACACTCTTTGGGTTATTTTAAAATGTACAATTAAGTTATTATTGACTAAGACACTTTACTACCATCTGCCAGAAATTTTCAAAATAAATATACAATAATTATTTGTATGAATGACGCCCCCCAGGCTTGTGCAGTGCACAGCTTTAACAGCCACATATGTGGACCTTGTATAACTGTACATTAAAAATGCATGCATGCACACAAGCATGCATTTATTAGCAACAGAATAAAGAACCAAGGGAAAGGGGGGCACTGGGAAAGAACGAAGGAGACTTTGTGGAGAAAGTGACATTTAAATTGGGCCTTGAGGGATGAGTAGAAATTTACCACGTGGAATTGAGAACAGGGGAATGAAAACGGAAATCCAAGCAGAGGAAACAAAATAAGCTAAGTTCAGAAGCATAAGCTCATCTACAGACTGGAGAGAGGAGTTTAATTTGTGAGCAGAGAAGAGGGAAAGGGTAGGCCTGGTGGGAGAGGGTAGGAAGCAAAAAGAAATTGTAATTTAGACATTAGCTCTCAAAATGTAGGTGCCACCTGCAACAGAATCACCGGAAGCATGTGTTAAAATGCAGATTCCTGGGCCTCACTCTAGACCTCCTGGAGGTAAAGTCTGGCAATCTGCATTTTAATAAGCATCTCAGACAACTTTTATGTTTAATAAAGATTGAGAACCACTATTGCAGAAAGCAGAGAGCCATCCCAAGTTCTGAAATGGAAAAAGACCCCATAATAAGTTAGTTTAATCTGATGCTTTTCTTCCATTGGATGGAAGGGAAGATCTCCATGACATGAGGTTGTCCAAGTATACTCATTTAGTCCTTTATGGCATTGCAGGGACAATGTGTGGATACCAGAATGGCAGTGGTTAGTGAGCAGTAGTTAGTGACCAACTTCAGGAGGTAGGAGAGAGAAACGAAACTAGAAACAGTATACATGTTCATTAAACCTAGAAGGGCTAAGTCAACCATTGTGTATAAACCACACCAAGAAAACAACACAATCGTTTTAAAGAAAGGAATGAATATATATATATTATATACATGTATTTCCAGGAAATATTATTGATTGAAAGAAGCAAGTGGCCAAACAAAACAGATAGTATAGTCTTCCTTCTTGTAAAATAAACACAAGTACATACACACAAAGTGATGTCCCAAAGCGCACGTGCATGTACGTAAATGCACACAAAATGTTTTCAGAAGGATCCCCAATGCACGGATGGTAACAGTGACCTCTGGGAGGGGGGAGACCTGGGAAGAATGATCAAGGAGACCTCAGACTGATCCTAACATTCCATTTTCATAAGAAGAATGTATTTGGGTACTACTATATAATTAAAAATTAATTTTGAGACAAGATCACAAATTAAAATAGATCCGATCTGAAAACAAATTCAGCCCACTTCCCAATTTTGCTTCTAAGGTAGCATTGACCAAGCTCCCACATATGTCCCACTTCAATCAAGTCAGAGCTAGAGATTAGGCAAGACTATACCAGGGCCTTCTGCCTCCCAATAATCCAGGGCCAAGCTGAAGCTACTAATCTGAATAAACACAAGAAACAGAGGATTCTTAAGTGCGCCATCCCATTCTACACAGGATTTTCTCTGTAACCAGCATGAAATAGTCCTCATGTGCTGAAGTGCAGCTGTTGCTGAGCAACCTAGCAGGAAGGATTTTCACTGCAGCAAAAGCTTTATGGCTTTGGAAAAAGGAGTGCATGACCACTCCACTGAGATAGTAAAGAACGAAAAGCCCAAGTGTGCATTTTTCCCTCATGTGTTTTAAGTTCTGTCTCTAGTATCATGGAACTGGAAAGATATTCTGCTAGGAATAGCTCATGGAGAAGCAGGTCTTCCATTGGGATTTGCACCAAGGGATATAGCAATATAAATACCAAGGTAACACTTAATTTTCTCTGTGCAACCATTGTTAATTCATGCAATATCCCTTAGAAATGCCCGTAGTCAACTGAAGAAAACCTGTTGAAGTCACACACGAGAAACTGCCTAGAAGCCAAACTTTGTTGTTAAATTGAATTAAGTGTTTTATGTGTCGCTTTTTGAAAAAGAAACTGCATGACACATTTACCAGACCAGAAACTGCAAAAATACTTGAGTTGTTGCCCTCTCCCAACTGAAACTAATGCATGTCTTGATTCTTCTATAGCAGTATGTTTTCCATTGAAAGATCACAGAATGGATTATTTAAGGTAAATATGGGCTATCATAAAATGGGTCAAATAATGCTGTCTGGTCAGTGACGCCCAAGGCAGAGTGGTAATGCCCAATGAGCCCCCAGAGGTGACACATTACTTTGCAAATTCTGTTCTCCCTGGTGACTCAGCATGTCACTCATTGCTCACAGAATTGTCAGCAGCATTCTATTTCCTCTTCTTACTCCTCTGCATGTTGCAACAGAATGGAACAAAATAAAGCTTTAAACAAGAAACCATTCTGAGTTTTCCACTTTAAGTTATCTTAGTTCATAGTTAAGATGGGTTTATAGATAAATATCAGGCTTCTCAACACAGATGTAATACAGTATAAAAGATGCAAACACATTATACCAGATGGGGCACTAGTAATCGAAAAAGGTAGCAATGACAGTTTTAGTATTCAGGATTGGGGTTGAGATGCAGAACAGTTGAGTACTTTAAAAGAAAGATCCACCTTGGTGATGAGATTGCAGACTTGGACTCAGTAAAGGTAAGTGAAAAAAATTCCAGGTCAGTTTAGGCCGCTGGAGCAAAGGTGGACTCCTCTACTCAAGAGCCCGTGGAAGCTGTGATCTCCCTTTCAAAGGGCACTTCCTTAATAAATAAGCTATAAAAAAGGGGAGTGTGGCTAGAGAAAAGGGATATATAGAGATACCCTCCAACTTTTGTTTTACCTTTCCTCTAGGGAATATGTTCATAAACAACATTTATTGACTTATGTAATAACTATCATATAGCATCTACTGTGTAAGTGCTGAAGATACAAGTGTGTGTTAAACACAACTCCTGCCTCTGGGGCCTTTATGATGTATTGAGAGAAAAAAGAACAAGTAAACAATGAGTGTATGGTAGAAGTATGCAGAACTTGCTATAAGAGCTCAGAAAAGAGTCCTAAACCCATCTTGGGGCCCTGGGAAGAGGAAATGCCATGTAAGCAGATAAACTGAATTTAGGAATGCTTTCAGCTACAAGTAACAGAAACTCTAACTTACAGCAACTTTAACAAATAGTAAGAATTCTGGAGGTAAGTAGCTGCTACATTTGGTGAGAGGTTGACAATGTGTTGCAGGCCATCTTGTGTATTTCTTGACTTTTTTTTTCACATTTGTTGCCACATGGTCAAGAAAGGACGCCCCAGCTCCAGGCATCACACCAAGGGAGCATGGGAAAGAACTGAATCAGCTATATCTGTCCCATTCTCATCAGGTTAATAAAAATCTTTCCCAGAAGCACCTCCCAATAAATTTATTGATACGATCTATGGCTCATAATAAGATTACATGGCTTTCCTTAGCCACTAGAGAAACTTGGAGGTATAAACATTAAATAATTTTACTTCTAGAGTGGGAAATGGCAAGGGGAGATGGTGACTTTATGCATCAACAATGACTGCCACAGACAAACAGCTATCAGTCAGGAAAAAAGTGCAGGTATTCCAAGCAAAAAGAGCAATGTGTGCAAAGGTCTGAAAATGACAGACAGTGTAATACAACCTGGGAAATGAATGTATTTCCAAGTAGTTCATGGTAAGATGCAAATAGAGGCTGCAGTGTGGGATAGGGCTGGAGAGGCAGTAATCTGGACTTTATCTTGAGAACAATAGGAGCTATTTAAAAAGTTTCGAATCAGGAAAAGTTATAATTAGGTTTTTGTTTTTTTAGTGTATTATTTAGAAAGTTTATTCCAAAGTTCAAAGTGGGTTAAACAATAAAATAGATAACATTGCTTCATGCAAAAATCCAGAGAGAGAACAGGTTGAGGCACAGTTCTATCAGGGGTCAAACTCAATTTCTCTATAATTGTCTTGGTTCTGCCATGCTCTGTGAAATGGCCTCATCTCAGGCTGGCTTTCTTCAAGGACTCAAGGACTGTGATGAGTATCTACAACTATATGCAAGCTCACTCAAATGTGGCAGAAAGAGATGACTACCTCTTCCCACAGCCAAAGGTTTGATGTTCATCACATCTACCCACAGCAATACCTAGATTAGTGTTTGATTGAGAAACTGGGTACTGTAGCCTGATCAAGTTGACACACAAAACTGTCCATCTCACCTGCAACAGGAAAGAGTCGCTAAAACACTTCTTTCTAGGACCAAGATTCTTTTTGTCCCTCACTTTGGAAATGGCTAGAAAAACCAAGTTATTTACCATAAGCATATCTACCATAAACATTCCCTTAATGAACCATCCCCTATGTGCATACAGTGTGAAGCCAAGGAAAAAAGAAAAGGATTGGATCTAGCCTTTCATAGGGAAGGTTTACTGTAGAATCAGAACAAGACAGAGGCTATCAGACGGAAGGAAGTCCACTTATGGGCAGAGATATGTTATTCCTTCATATCAGGTTAGTAAAGATCTATTTAAATATTAACACTCATTGTACAGATAGAAATGTAAAATAGTAAACGTTTTTTAAAAACCTCTTCAGGCCGGGTGCGGTGGCTCAAGCCTGTAATCCCAGCACTTTGGGAGGCCAAGACGGGCGGATCATGAGGTCAGGAGATCGAGACCATCCTGGCTAACACTGTGAAACCCCGTCTCTACTAAAAAATACAAAAAAAAAAAAAAAACTAGCCGGGCAAGGTGGCGGGCACCTGTAGTCCCAGCTACTCGGGAGGCTGAGGCAGGAGAATGGCGTGAACCCGGGAGGCGGAGCTTGCAGTGAGCTGAGATCCAGCCACTGCACTCCAGCCTGGGTGACAGAGCGAGACTCCATCTCAAAAAAAAAAAAAAAAAAAAAACCAATTCAATGCTATGTATAAAAAAATTTTGGCATGGTTCATACCACTTAACTCATCAAATACTTCCAGCATTCTATTTCAAAAAATAATCAGAGATTCAAAGAATGAAGTGAGCAAGAATGTTTATCTCCGCATTCTCTATGGCACCAAAATATGTAAACATCTTTAATATTCCAAAATTGTGGTCCACTGAAAGACTAAATACTACACAGCCATTAGAAAGTACGGTTTTTGTTTTGTTTTGTTGGGTTTTTTTTTTTGAGACAGAGTCTCACTCTGTCACCCAGGATGGAGTACATCGGCATGATCTCAGATCACTGCACCCCCTACCTTCTGAGTTCAAGCAATTCTCCTACCTCAGCCTCCTGAGTAGCTGGGACTACAGGCACCCACCATCACCCTTGGCTAATTTTTGTATTTTTAGCAGAGGCAAGGTTTCACCATGTTGGCCAGGCTGGTCTCGAACTCCTGACCTCAAATGATCCACCCACCTCGGCCTCTCAAAGTGCTGGGATTACAGGCTTGAGCCACCGCACCTGGCCAGAAAGTATGTTTTAAAGTAACATTTTATAAAATTAGAACACTGTCAATATTAGACAGATCAACGAGACAGAAAATTAACAAGGATATTCAGGACTTGAACTCAGCTCTGGACCAAGTGGACCTAATAGACATCTACAGAACTCTCCACCCCAAATCAACAGAATATACATTCTTCTCAGCACCACATCACACTTATTCTACAATTGACCACATAATTGGAAGTAAAACACTCCTTAGCAAATGAAAAAAAACAAAAATAATAATAAACAGTCTCTCAGACCACATTGCAATCAAATTAGATCTCAGGATTAAGAAATTCACTCAAAACCGCACAACTACATGGAAACTGAACAACCTGCTCCTGAATGACTACCAGGCAAATAACAAAATTAACGCAGAAATAAATAAGTTTTTTGAAACCAATGAGAACAAAGACACAACATACCAGTACCTCCGGGACACAGCTAAAGCAGTGTTTAGAGGGAAATTTATAGCACTAAATGCCCACAGGAGAAAGCCAGAAAGATCTAAATTCAACACTTTAACACACAATTGAAAGAACTAGAGAAACAAGAGCAAACAAATTCAAAAGGTAGAAGACAAGAAATAACTAAGATCAGAGCAAAACTGAAGGAGACTGTGACACAAAACACCCTTCAAAAATTCAATGAATCCAGCAGCTGACTTTTTGAAAAGATCAACAAAATAGATAAACTGTTAGGCAGACTAATAAAGAAGAAAATGGAGAAGAATCAATAGCCACCAGAAAAAAATGATAAAGCGGATATCACCACTGCTCCCGCAGAAATACAAACTACCATTAGAGAACACTATAAACACCTCTACACAAATAAACTAGAAAATCTGGAAGAAATGGATAAACTCCTGAAAACATACACCCTCCCAAGACTAAACCTGGAAGAAGTTGAATCCCTGAATAGACCAATAACAAGTTCTAAAATTGAGGCAGTAATTATTAGCCTACCAACCAAAAAAAGCCCAGGACCAGACGGATTCACAGCCAAATTCTACCAGAGGTACAAAGAAGAGCTGGTACTATTCCTTTTGAAACTATTCCAAACAATAGAAAAAAACGGACTGCTCCCTAACTCATTTTATGAGGCCAGCATCATCCTAATATCAAAACCTGGTAGAGACACAACAACAACAACAACAAAAATTCAGGCCAATATCACTGATGAACATTGATACAAAAGTTCTCAATAAAATACTGGCAAATCGAATCCAGCAGCACATTAAAAAGCTTATCCACCACAATCAAGTGGGCTGCATCCATGGGATGCAAGGCTGGTTCAACATGCACAACGCAATAAACATAACCCATCACATAAACAGAACCAATGACAAAAACCACATGATTATCTCAATAGATACAGAAAAGGCCTTCAATAAAACTCAACACCCCTTCATGCTAAAAACTCTCAATAAACTAGGTACTAATGGAATGTATCTCAAAATAATAAAAGCTATTTACGACAAACCCACAGCCAATATCACACTGAATGGGCAAAAGTTGGAAGCATTTCCTTTGAAAACCAGTGCAAGACAAGGATGCCCTCTCTCACCAATCCTATTCAACATAGTATTAGAAGTTCTGGCCAGGGCAATAAGGCAAGAGAAAGAAATAAAGGGTATTCAAATAGGAAGAGAGGAAGTCAAATTGTCTCTGTTTGCACATGACATGATTGTATATTTAGAAAACCCCATCATCTCAGCCCAAAATCTCCTTAAGCTGATAAGCAACGTCAGCAAAGTCTCAGGATACAAAATCAATGTGCAAAAATCATAAGCATTCCTATACACCAATAACAGACAAACAGAGAGCAAAATCATGAGTGAACTCCCATTTATAACTGCTACAAAGAGAATAAAATACCTAGGAATACAACTTACAAGGGATGTGAAGGACCTCTTCAAGAAGAAATACAAACCACTGATCAAGGAAATAAGAAAGGACACAAACAAATGGAAGAACATTCCATGTTCGTGGATTGGAAGAATCAACATCCTGAAAATGGCCATACTGCTCAAAGTAATTCATAGATTCAATGCTATCCCCATCAAGCTACCATTGACTTTCTTCACAGAATTAGAAAAAAATACTTTGAATTTCATATGAAACCAAAAAAGAGCCCCTATAGCCAAGACAACCCTAAGCAAAAAGAACAAACCTGGAGGCATCATGCTACCTGACTTCAAACTACACTACAAAGCTACAATAACCAAAACAGCATGGTACTGGTGCCAAAACAGATATATAGACCAATGGAACAGAACAGATGCCTCAGAAATAATGCCACACATCTACAACCGACTGGTCTTTGACAAACCTGATAAAAACAAACAATGAGGAAAGGATTCCCTATTTAATAAATGGTGTTGGGAAAACTGGCTAACCATATGCAGAAAACTGAGACCGAACCCCTTCCTTACACCTTATACAAAAATTCACTCAAGATGGATTGAAGACTTAAACATAAGACCTAAAGCCATAAAAACCCTAGAAGAAAACCTAGACAATACCATTCAGGACATAGGCATGGGCAAAGACTTAATGACTAAAACACCAAAAGCAATGGCAACAAAAGTCAAAATAGACAAATGGGATCTAATTAAACTAAAAAGCTTCTGCACAGCAAAAGAAACTATCATCAGAGTGAACAGGCAACCTACAGAATGGGAGAAAATTTTTGCAATCTATCCATCTGACAAAGGGCTAATACCCAGAAACTACAAGGAACTTAAACAAATTTACAAGAAAAAAACAAACAACCCCATCAAAAAGTGGGCAAAAGATATGAACAGTCACTTCTCAAAAGAAGACATTTATGTGGCCAACAAACAAATGAAAAAAAGCTCATCATCACTGGTCATTAGAAAAACGTATATGAAAACCACAATGAGATAACATCTCATGCCAGTTAGAATGGCAATCATTAAAAAGTCAGGAAACAACAGATGCTGGAGAGGACGTGGAGAAATAGGAATGCTTTTACACTGTTGGTGGGAGTGTAAATTAGTTTGATCATTGTGGAAGACAGTGTGGCAATTTCTCAAGGATCTAGAACCAGAAATACCATCTGACCCAGCAATCCCATTCTTGGGTATATACCCAAAGGATTATAAATCATTCTATTATAAAGACATACGCACTCATATGTTTATTGTAGCACTATTCACAATAGCAAATACTTGGAACCAACCCAAATGCTCATCAGTGATAGACTGGATAAAGAAAATGTGGCACACATACACCACAGAATACTATGCAGCCATAAAAAAGGATGAGTTCACGCCCTTTGCAGGGTCATGGATGAAGCCAGAAACCATCATCCTCAGCAAACTAACACAGGAACAGAAAACCAAACACTGCATATTCTCACTCACAGTGGGAGTTGAACAATGAGAACACATGGACACAGGGAGGGAACATCACACACTGGGTCTTGTCAGGGGGTGTGGGGCTAGCGGAGGGATAGCATTAGGACAAATACGTAATGTAGATGACTGGCTGATGGGAACCACCATGGCAAACACCATGGCACTTGTATAACTATGTAACAAACCTGCGCATTCTGCACCTGTATCCCCAAACTTAAAGTATAATTTAAAAAGAAAAAAGAAAAAAAAATAACATCTGGGCTGCAAGGAGAGGGGAATGGGGAGTTGTTTAATGGGTACAGTCAGTTTTGCAAGATGAAACATTTCTGGAGACTGGTTGTAGAAAAATGTGAATGTATCTAATGCTATTGAACAGTACACTTAAAAATGGTTAAGATTGTAATTTTATGTTATACGCCTTTTAGCCACAATTAAAATAAAATCTTTTCAAAAACAGAAAAAAATAAAATATTTATCATTAAATGAAAGGATACAAAACTGCAAATATGATTCAAGTTTTACAAATAAAATAAACAAATGTCAAAATCTTAATATCTCAAGTTCATGTGTTTGCAAATTATTTTAATTTTGTTAATTTTTAGCAATGAGAAAAATAGCTAGTGTTTATGAAGCTGTGTGTTTTTACTTTATCTCAATTAATCCTCACAACAATCCTATGAGGTGGTGACTATTAAATACTCATTTTACACGAAAGAGACAGTGGTACCATTCAAAATTGCACAGCTAATACGTGACTGGACTACAATTTGAACTTACGTCTGTATGAATGTGAAATGTACATTTTCTAGGATTTTTACAGTCATAACACTACTGAATGTACAATATGAACTATTATTTGGCATTGTTTGGGTTATCTGTGAGTGAGGTCAAAGTAAATATATATTGCTTAGCCTACATCAAATAGGCTGGATCAGAACAAGTGCTGGTTAAATAACCCAAACGCCAAAATTGAATGTGGATAAAAATGTTTCAGCTAGGATTTGCAATGATTGTGGATACACTGGGTTAGTGCTAAAGCCTCAGGGAAACCCAAGAGATACTGAATGTGTCCGGAATCGGTGGGTTCTTGGTCTCACTGACTTCAAGAATGAACTCCCGGACCCTCCCCGTGAGTGTTACAGTTCTTAAAGATGGGGTGTCCGGAGTCTGTTCCCTTCAGCTGTTCAGATGTGTCTGCAGTTTCTTTCTTCTGGTGGGATCGTAGTCTCGCTGACTTCCGGAATCAAGCTGCAAGCCTTCGCAGTGAATGTTACAGCTCAAAAAGGCGGCGTGCACCAGCCAAATTCATTGTAAGGAGTTAAGGACCAACGCTCCCGCAGTACACACGAACACCAGAGTGGGCTGCCACTACACGCTCCGCAGCCTGCTTTTATTCCCTTATCTGACCCCACCCACATCCTGCTGCTTGGTCCATTTTACATAGAGCTGACTGGTCCATTTTACATAGAGCTGATTGGTCCATTTTACAGAGAGCTGGTTGGTACATTTTGACAGTGTTGATTGGTGCATTTACAATCCCTGAGCTAGATACAGAGTGCTAGACAGAAAAGTTCCCCAACTCCCCACTAGGTCAGCTAGACACAGAGTGCTGATTGGTGTATTTACAAACCTTGAGCTAGACACAGAGCGCTGATTGGTGTATTTACAATCCCTTAGCTAGACATAAAGGTTCTTCAAGTCCCCACTAGAGTTAGGAGCCCAGCTAGCTTCATCTGGTGGATCTCGCAGCTGCGCTGCAGGCGGAGCTTACTAGTCCCTCCCAGTGTGCCTGCACTCTTCAGCCCTTGGGCAGTTGATGGGACCGGGGCAGCAGAGCAGGGGGCAGCGCTCATTGAGGAGGCTCAGGTATGGCGGGCTGCATGTCCTGAGCCCTGCCCTGCGGGGAGGCAGCTGAGGCCCCCTGAGAAATCGAGCGCAGACCCGGCGGGCCAGCACTGCTGGAGGACTCGGTGCACCTTTTGCAGCGCTGGCCCGGGTGCTAAGCCCCTCACTGCCTGGGGCCGGCAGTGTCTGCCAGCCACTCGGAGTGTGAGGCCCACGGAGCCCATGCCCACCGGAGCTCGTTGGCCCACGAGTGCCATGCGCAGCCCGGGTTCCCGCCCCCGCCTCTCCCTCCACACCTTCCCGCAAGCAGAGGGAGCCAGCTCCTGCCTCGGCCAGCCCAGAGAGGGGCTCCCACAATGCCATGGCGGGCTGAAGGGCTCTTCAAGCGCTGCCAGAGTGGACACCGAGGCCGAGGAGGTGCCAAGAGCAAGGGCTGCTAGCATGTTGTCACTTTTCAAATGGACCAGAAGATTTTGTGGTGCAAAACTAATGGTCCAGGAGGCTTATGGGATTGTCTGGTGGAAAAGATATGGGTGGAAATAGCTTTACTGGGGTCAGGAGTGGAGACATGGGAAATAGCTTTTAATGTGGGGTGTCAGAAATACAGCCTCTGGATTTAAGTCCCAGCTCACTGATTCTCTCTTACTAGCTAGGTATCCATTAGGCAAGTTAATTATCTTCTCTGCTTATCAGTTTTTCTATGTGTAGAATGGGAATAATCTTCTCTTATCTTAGTCTGTTCAGGCTGCCTAATAAAATACCATGGAGTGGGTGACTTATAAACAACAGAAATTTATTTCTCACAGTTCTGGAGTATGGTAAGTCCAAGATCAAGGTAGGTGCCAGTAGTCTTGGTATGTGGTGAGAGCTCGTTTCCTGATTTATACACAGTGCTTTTGTGCTGGGTCCCCACCTGGAAAAGACAAGCTCTCTCAGGTCTGTTTTATAAGGGCACTAATCTTATTCATGAGGGCTCTGCCTTAGGACCTAATTGCCTCCCAAAAGGCCCCACCTCCTAATAGTATCACCTTGGGGTTAGGATTTCTACATATGAATTTAGGGGGGACACAAACATTCACACCATAGCACACCTCATAGGAGTTTTTGAGGTTTAAATAATCTTTGTAATGCATCTAGCATTGTACCTGATGATTACGACAACTAATTTTAGCTATTATGATTATTTCTCTTAATCTCACTGTTTTAGTTGTCAATCACAAAATATGACCAGTCAACTTTTAGTTGTTACATTATTTCACCTTTACTTTAAGTGACTAATAAACAGTGGTGTAACATTCAAGGAAAAGCCTGATTTGTAACATTTGAAGATTATCTGCAGTGTAAATATTCCTGAAGTGGTAGGTTTAATGACTGGCTCTCATAATTCCCAAATATTTAATAAATCAGCTCTAACAGGATGGTGCAAGCTAGCTCCAGATGGCTCTGGAACTACCATCTTATTTTCTCTGCCAAGGTTTTCCCCTATCAAACATTCATGACCAATAATGGCCACATAATTTGCTGGGCCTCACTAAAGTAAAATTTAAAATATGAGTCCCTTGTTCAAAAATCACTAAGAATTTTAAGATGGTGACAGCAGAGCATTAAAACAAATTCGGGACCCCTGTGAGCCTGGGACCTGTGCAACAGCACAGCTCGTACACCTGTGAAGCTGACCTTCTTCATGACTTTTCTAATGTTCTCCACTACCTTCAGACCACTACTTTTTTTAAGGGCTATAGGCCATGGGTAGTTCTAAGGGATTCAACTTCCATATCTCAGCGTCCACTTTTCTAAAACTGATTTGTCAGGGAAGGCCCCCATGGTAGAAGTCATCCTTTCCCAACTTCCCTTTCACGAACATTTTTTGGCTCATTTCAAAACAGTCTTACCTCTTACCTGTCCAGCATCTAATCATGCTGTATAACCCAAAACTGTTAAAATAAAGAGATAGTCAGACACTTATTTTAACCAGAGTGCCATAAGTATACAACAGAGTCAACTCATTAAAAGTTGTGTTTCTAAAGAATATTTGCTTTTATTTTATTAAATTTTTAAAGTTATTAAATTATTTGTATTGTTTTAACTGCAGTAATGCCTATAATGATAATCCAATATGAAAGGTCTTTTTTTAAAAAAACACTTAGAGCCTTTTATTCATAGGAACAAAATACACATATGTTGCCAAGAAATACAACAGGGTAATCAACAGAAAACTTTCAAGCATAAAAGTGTGTGACATTAAGATAAAGTTATTAGAGAAAAGAAGAGAGATACAAGTTCTAGGAGAGAAGGGAATGATGTAAAATATTTGACTGATATAGAAGAACCTATTTATGCATTTTTAAATGGGTCGTGATTCCAGTGGATTACATGCCACTTGGGTTCATTAAAATGAGGGATGCATCAGTTTCTGCTAATTGTCAATATATATAAAAGGCTAGTAACTATTTAAATGCTAGAATTGTTTGATGTTTCAAATTCAGTTAATGGGGATACAAATAAAATGTTAAAGACTGATGCTCAGATTGAAAAACTATGATCCAAGAGATGTAAAGGGAATTTGCTGCAATAAAGAGAAGCTGATAAGCAGGACATCTACCAGTAGTACACCAACAACACAAATCAAAGTGACCTTTGTTCAGCACAAGAAGGTCACATTTAACAAAGTTCAAGAGGTGAAGAATGGCAAAAAGGCATCAGGACCTTCCAATGAATGGTAGCGCCAGTTGCTAGAGAATTTCCAGGTATCCAGCAGTTGGCATCCTTCATCTCATGTTTCTCCAGGAAAGACCGCCCTTATTTAAAGTTTCCAACACTTCAGTTTTTAACCTATGACTTTAATAAATTTTTCACTATGTGCTGCTAATTTACTTCATATTGTCTCAAAAATAACACATTTATAAAATTTTAGATTTACGCTAAGGAATTGTATCCTTAAAATAACACATTTGATGTACTTATACATCTAATACACTAAAATACTCAAACTTAAAAAAACAAAAGTTCTCACACTGTGCCAATTAAACTCATTTTGTGTTCTCACTGCTGAACCTATCAGAAACCACCATCCTGACTGAACCTGCTGGTGGCCTAAGCCTTTGATCTTCCAAAAACTGGTAGATATAACTATTTGATTATTTAGGAAGGAGTTAGGCTCTCTCTTCAACCTGAAGGACTTGAGTCTGTCTCCAAGCTAGAGAATGTGTCTGGTTACAGGAATTCCCAAAAGTGACCAAGAATGTCATTTTTTTCTCTCTCAACAAAGAGGTAAAATGATATCATTCACAAGCTTCATGTAATGCATTTTATTTGCCACTGTGCAATGAAAATAGGCAAATGACCTGTTATAAAACTGTTAGAACTCTTATAACCAAAGCCAGCTGAACTTTAATGACACCAGAATAAGGAACGGAAAAAGCTGCCAAACATTTATTTAGCAATATTTGGGTCTGAGTCAATCAAATAAGAAAATAATTTGCATATAGCCAAAAGTTTGACTGTGGCTTTAGGCTTTTACAACTCAAAAAGAAAGAAAGAAAAATAGAGAGATAAGCAAGGTGGTAAAGAAATAGGAAATAGGAGATATGCTAGGTTTCATGACTCTATGGAAAATTTATTAGAAATTATTAGGTCTAGAAAGTTATTTCTTTACATAGGTATTTTCTTCCTGTTTACTACTACACCACCAAATAGCTTGTCCAAAAAATTTGAGACAGTCTATTTAATAAATAAATGTGTAGATAGATAGATATTAATAAGACAGATAAGTAAATAAATCTTGGAAAGGGGAAATAAGGGTAATGAAAATAAAACCAGAATTTAATTCAATATATTTAATACATCTCATCAAGTGCTTCACACTTGCTAGAAATAGGCTATGACTTTGGCTTCAGAAGCCTAGCAGCCAATACGGAAGAAAAACCCCAATCAGGGAAAATGTATCAATCCCATGGAGGAACTTGAAGTCGGCAAAGCCTATATTTGAATCCCAGTTCTAACCAGCTGTGCAGCCTTGAGTGCAAGTCATTGAACATTCTAAGCCTCAATTTCCTCTTCTATATAATGGGAATGATAAGACCCGACTCTCAGAGCTGTGAACTACACAAGTCAAGTCTCCAGCAGAACACCTTACATTCAGCAAATATTTGATACGAGTCATCGGTTAAACAGTTCCCACTATCAATAGAATTAAAAATAAAACCAGTTGCTGGGGACCAGCTAGCAAATAGCTAACCGACTAGTACCAGCGGCAATCCAATGAGACTCAAGTAAGGAGAGGAAAAAGATCCTACACACTTTAGCAACGCTGGAGGTTTGAATCAATTACTGTAAACAATAAAATAATGTACACATGGACAGAAATTCGGCAGTGATTTCAGGCTTCAACATACAGCAGATGGGCTTGGTTGTGTGCGTGCACGTGTGTGTCCACGTGTATGTGTTATACTGTTGTTTTTAATTTAGTAGTCCCCTTGACTAAATTATCTCTTCACAGATTTGCCCAGGTAGCTTCAACACTGACCTTCCTTTTTCTGTTTTCTTTTCCTTTTTTTTTTTTTTTTTTTTTTGAGACAGAATGTCTCTCTGTCACTCAGGCTGGAGTGCAGTGGCATGATCTTGGCTCACTGCAACCTCAGCCTCCCAGGCTCACACAATTCTCCTGCATCAGCCTCCCCAGTAGCTGGGATTACAGGCGCCCTCCACCATGCCTGGCTACTTTTTGTGTTTTTAGTAGAGATGGGGTTTCATCATGTTGGCCAGGCTGGTCTTGAACTCCTGACCTCAAGTGATCTGCCCATATCAGCCCCCCAAAGTGCTGGGATTACAGGTGTGAGCCACAGCCTGAGCCGCAACGCCCAGCCTTCCTTTTTCTATTCTTTCTTCTTTATAAGTAAACTGGGCTTCCTGGCTCTGCACTCCTCTCTCCCACCTTCCCATCCATCAATGGAGGCTGTGAGCTTTCTCTAGCAGAAAAGGCAAGTGGGTCCATTGGACATGACTAACATAATTTTAATGAGTCAACCAGCAAGAAGTGCTGGACTCACTAACCAGGTGGCAGATTTCTCTACTCAATCTCCCAGACTTCATGTACACCAGCCCTCTTTGGCCCAGCCACATCTTTCAGCTCGATTTACTGGGATCCCAGTCAGCAGGCTCATGCTTCTCATTCTATCTGAAATACTCAATTGCTGAGCCATGATGATTTTTCCACACCTCACCCCGGGGTGTGTCAGCACACAAAGCCAGAGAGTTTGAAATCTTTTGAGCTCATTAAAATAGATGTGCACCTGGGGTCTGCTAAGCCTGCTCTCCAGTGTCCACAACTCTGGCTCCCCACACTCTGCTGTCCCCTAAACTCACAACACAACTAGATCCCATTAATAAGGGCACACTAGCTGTCCCTAAAGGTCTAGAAACAATAAGGTCATGCTTATTCCCACTTGAGCCTGATTTGACCTGCAGTGGGGCCATAGCCTGTGCAGCCTCTCACGTTAGCACTTCTCGGAGGCCATAAAATATACCAATTAAGAGGCCAAATCACACTTTCCCATAGGGGCCAATGTTTCCGTATTTCTCAGGAAACGTATTATTTTTATCCAAAACTGATACGAAATACCCCAAAAAAGAAACATTTAAATGTATGATCAGAAAAGTAGAAGTAGAAAACAACTAAATGCCCTTTACTAGGAAAATTAGTACTCCTTGGGAAAGAGACAGACTTGGTGGGGGAGGGAATCTCTGGAGCTCAGATAACAGCAGCATGGAAGGAATATGTTTTTATTATCAGAGAAGTTAGAAAACAGTAGGGAAAACCCAGTTAGGCAAACTTGACAAAAAAGCACATCACATCAGTCAACAGCAAGATTTGAATACCTGCCAAGCACGACTTGTGATTAGACAGGGAAAACAGCATCTGGCCTAAGACCTTGAGTTTTGGTGTCAAGTTGATTTGGGGATCATGTTCTGGGTTTTTACTGAGGGTTGTTAACCTGGCTCTCCCACCTACTAGCTGCAGGACTTGGGGTAAATAACTCAGTAACTTAAACCTCAGTCTCTTCTTCTATAAAGTGGAGCTAATCATATCTCTTCCATAAAACTACTGTGAGTTTAAATAATTTAACTTCTTAATGTGCAGAGACCAGGGTTGGCCAACAAATATTTACAAATGCCTGTTACGATCTAGACAGTTGTATAAGAAACAGTTACTTCTCTCAAACAGCACATAGTCTAAAGAAGAAGAAAAGGGCAAATGTCTAATTATAACATAATGCAATACCTGTTCTAACTGAGGTTGGACAGACTGCTTTGGGAGCACAGAACAAGGGACATTTTCCTAGTGGAGTCAGATGCGGATGCTGGTTGTCTGATCCCAGCACCCCCTCCCCGCCCCGTTTTCAGCATCATGTCCTACTGAAGGAGTCCTTGAGCACCAAAGGTTCTGATAATCAGTCTGGCTCCCCACCTTGCATTCAGTGTGAAAAGATTCCAAACACAACTAGCCACCTTCGACCACCCTGTTGGACTCACTGAAACCAGTCATATCTGGATCTATGCTCTTTTCAAAGACTATCATAAAACAGATCCTCTCTCAAAGGACTTCAGCCACTTCTTTTATTTTCTTGAGGGCCTTTGAGTCCACTCCACATCACAGAGTCCTTCAGCTGCAAAGCAATTCTTCCATCAGAAGCTTCCTGTAAGGACAGAAATGTCAAAATCAATTTTCTTGAAAAGAAACAAAAATGACTTTTTTCCCCAAATTGTCTTTATGGTAAAATTTATGAGAATAGAAACATATCCCAAGGGGTGTGATGGAAGGCTCATTTGAAGGATTATTTTAATCTGGACTGGAGAAAGCCCTGGAGAAATCAGTACCAGAAACTCTACTGATCCCCAAGGGACAGACTAAATGTCTGAATGTGTCCGCATCTCTAACAGCTACCGTTCTTTTGCAAAGAGCTTGTTGTATCTCACAACTATTGTTTTAATAAGAAAAACTGAAATAGCTGGAGTCACGCACAGAGGCTGGCACAACATATTGCAGAGAGCTCCATGATGGGAGAGGCATGCCCAGGTGCCAGGGATTCTTAGAGAGGCCCAGAGCCACATTTAGCTGTCTGGAGCTACAGGGAGTGCTAAAATCTTACTGAACCATATCTGAGAGCACGGCCCACTTCAACTCAAATCACTACACAGAGCTCATTACAGAGTGGTCAAAATGTGATCTGGTCCCTTTTCCACAAAAGAAGATGAAGTTCTGAAGTAAAAATTAGAAAACACTCTCCCTCATTCTGTCACTACCCCCACTTAAATAATTTAAACAGAATTTAAAGGTTGTCAGCATAGCCAGGCATAGTGGCAAGTACCCATAGTCTTAGCTACTCCAGAGGCTGAGGCAAGAGGATGGCTTAAGTGCAGGAGTTCAAGTACAGCCTGCGCAATATAGCAAGACCCCATCTCCAAAAAAAAAAAAAACCAGAAAGAAAGAAAGAAATTGTTGTCTGGGCACAGTGGCTCATGCCTGTAATCCCAGCACTTTGAGAGGCCGAGGCAGGTGGAATGCTTAAGATCAGGGGTTTGAGAGAAGCCTGGGCAACATGGCAAAGCACCATCTATACAGAAAATACAAAAATTAACCAGACATGGTGGCACATGCCTGTGGTCCCAGCTACTCAAGAGACTGAGGTGGGAGGATCACTGGATCCAGGGAGGCAGAGGTTGCAGTAACCTGAGATGACACCACTGATGTTCAGCCTGGGCGACGTAGAACAAGACCTTGTCTTAAAAAAAAAAAAAGATGTTCGGCTTTAGAGATGCCAAATCCCTATCCTTCTCCTAGCCCCCACTCCCTGCAGGCAACTGTTACTGAGTCTCAAGAAATAAGAGCACTATAGGGATAGCTCAGGCAAACCATGAGGGCTGATCAACAGGAGCAATCACAGCAGTGGGCAGAGCACAGCAACGGGAAAGCAGGGTCCACTTCAGGAGAAGCCCTGGCAAGCAGGCTGGTAGCATCTGGGAAGGCAATCGGGGCTCAGGTTTAAGGACATCCACAAGGACACAGTGAGACAAGTCCCAGTCAGAAGGTCAATGGCAGTAAAGGCTGCAGAATTTCAATATAGGAAGAACTTACAGGGAGCATTTTGGTTGGAAAAGAACTAGAGAAGCTGTATTTGCATAATACTCTACACAAGACTGAGAAAATGTTGATTATCCGTATCAAAAAATAGGTGTACCATGGAGAGTTGAGAGGAGAGCTAAAGCCTGCAGGACCAAGAAGTTTCCTGGATTCAGAATTCTCTGAGGTCATCCCCAAGCAGAATGGTGGATTCAGAAACCAGAACACACTGTGGGGGCAGGCTCTGGCTGGAGAACTCAGCTGCAGGTGCTCTGTCTCAGCAGACAGGAGGCAGGGGGACAAGGAGGGCTTGTTGCCACCCCCGGTGCGATGCAGCAGCTCAAACATTAGCAGAGGGACGTGCATCCTTGGTTAGCAAGCAGATCCATGAGGATGTCTGGAAGTAAGGAGGGACTTGATAGGTCTGCTTAATTGCTTCCTGTCTCAAGCCCAGATTGGTCTGGGAAAGAGGCAGGGCCCATTCTGCAGGTGGGAGATTGCATGGCCAGCTGTGATGAGCTGGAGAGTCTGAGTAAGGGGAAATGGAAAGGAAGGTGGGGGTGGGGAGAACATGCTGAAATAAATCCTTGAATGTCCTGGGCCCGGAGCCGGGTCACTCAATGTGAGGAAGGAACTTCCTTCCCTCTTTCGTTATTTTCCTTCCTCTCTCTTCCTCCTCACAGGCAACCAGCTAGAGGCAGGATGAGCTGTCTCAAGGAAGAAGAAATCAAAACAGCCTTTAAATTACTGGAGGTCATGTCCTGTTTGAAACAACAACAAGAAAAAAGAGCAGAGTGCTACCTCTCCTGCGGAGGCCTTGCTGCCATGATCTCTAGCCAAAGAGGTTACATTAGTTCCATCTTCATAGCCCAGGGACGAGGCTTGAACCCACAAGTCTCTCTTTCTCACTCCTTTAAGGAAACTGCTAACCACTTCCACGTCAACTGCTGAAAGCATGTGTTTCTTCTTACTGCAGACATTTCTGCAAAGCCTTCCCCTGAGAGCTGAGCACGGATGCAGTAGTCCAGGAGGTGGTGGCTGGTGCTCTTTCATCCTTGACCCGTGATCTAGAATATTTGGCTTATAGCATAAAGAGGAGATTCCCAGCACAATAAAATAGCCCGGGAGGGAACATTATTATAGGTTCCCTTTTCAACTCAAATAGTTTAGGATTGACTGACAACCTAAGAAATATTCACCACTTTTTCATTTTCAGATCAAACATAACTGTCTTCAGAGTGTAAATCCTCTGAAGCCTGCCCTTCTTCCATCCAGTCCCTTGGGTGGCAGGTATTAAGTGACTACTCCATGTTCTCCATAGGGAGGCAGGATGCCTCGGCAGCAGAGCACACTGCTGTCAGTACTCAGAGGCTCCAGGAAGCCACCCTCATCTTAAAATAAAAGAATCGAGATTGAGCTTGGAAAGACAAAATGTAAAATCAATGCCTGGAAAAATAGGTCAAGTCACCTTAAGAGTCAGAATAGCTCCACGAATATGTCAGTCATTTGCAGTGTTGAGTGGGGATGTAGCACAGCTGGTCAACCAGCCACAAGACTATGGTAATGACCTTCCAGCACATGAAGGGGAAAGGGTGACCACACTGAGCACGTGGCTCCTGTGGTTCCAACAGCATGCAGACCTATGAGGCAATAGGTGCATCCAGCTGATTATAGTTCAAGGGCATAAAACATGCAGATTATTTAACTTACCAAGCAACCGCTAATGATAATTGGGACCTCCTGTAGGCCCCCAGAGGGCAAGTGCACCAGCCAAGAGCCAAGAGCACTGCTTGAGTTTCCTCAGTGGTTCTGGATCTTAAAAATGGGCTTGGTTGCTCAGTTTACAAATGAGCTGAGTTACTGTAAGTCTGCCCTTCAGAGACTAAACCTGCTGAGAGAACAAATGAATAAAATTAAGCCTCTGAGCCCGCAAGATTGAGGGTTTGACTCTGAGCCATGGAAAGTCCCTCTAGGCAATGCCTCTCTGTAAGCAGCTGGAGAGATATCCTACAGATCTTTCCTGAGCTCTGAACCACCCTGCCATGGCTCTTTGGTGAAACCTGCTCCTACTCTTTCTGACATAGACTAACACAAATGAAACCAGCTTTTTGAATTGGGGGAAAAAACTTCCATACTTCAGAGAATAATATAAAACAATAAATAACTGCTAAATTGCAAGGTTCGTGGGGAGGACAGCAAGAGCAGCTGAGAAAGGGTTGATGGAAGCAATGGCTTGAGTGGGCCTTGTAGGTCTACATGGGTAGACAACTGATTCAGCACACTCCAGATAGGGATGGAACAGGGAGACCCAGAAAGAAGGTGAGACGACTTCACAGAGACAGTTCAGGTTTTGATGTGCTGGAACACGATACTGGAGATTAAAGGACTGAGCAGATCTTGCAGTGTCGGAAATGCCAGCCTGTTGCAAGTTCATGAAGCAGAAATGGGTCTCAGAACACTGACCTGGAAATACTGCATGGGCTGCTCAGACAGGAGAGGGACTAGAAGGGAGAGAACCACTAATAATCAGTGCAGGTGTGTGACAAAAAGGACTATTGCATTTATATTAAATTTCCTGAGGCCTGTCAAATTCTTCTCTTACTACGCTTCCAATATAAGTTCTTGGAATAGTGAGAGCAATATATTCAGTGTGAGAAATATAGCTAAGGGGTTGGGGACATTGATGCTAGGTCCAGGGAGCATTAAACAGTAGAAGAGTGTTGCTGTTACACAAATAATCACCAACCTTGCACTCTTGTGTGAGAGCTCTGCTTGTCCAGAGAACGAAGTTTTATCTTTAGATTTGCAGAATGGAGATTTCTGTAATGTTTTTAAAGGCCATCCCACGGAGTTATCTGGCTTCCCTAGAACCACAAGAAAAAGACTGTCACTGGTAAAGTGGACTCTTCTACACACTTTATTTTATTCCTAAATGGGCCAGTCAAGTCTAGGGTTGAGGCGGTCTCAGAAACTTTTCAGGGTCAGCATTCAGGCATCAACAAAGCAGTTCTGATTTAGAGAACTGATGAGATAAGAATCAACTACATTCATTATTTCCCAAACTTGGCCAATTTAGAGTAAATACATGCAAACAGTCTTGTAATCGTGATTCCAAATTTTCTGATTATGCCAGGAATAAAAATCTGCAGAATTTCAAAGACTTACCATTTCTGACACTTTTGAAATAATGTAAGATCTTTTTCAACTTAAACTAACTTTGGACAACTATTGTCAGACACTTCTGCATTTAGGTAAACAATGCCAGTTCACCTCTAAGTAAAACAGTGACCTATTTTTAGAGACCAAGGGTTTCAGTGTTTTACCATTCCGGAAATAAACATCATCATCATTCCTTCTATTTCAACGAGCACAGCTGTCTGGGTGGGGATGTAAACATCCCCTGGCCATGTTGTGAATCCAAACACAACAATGTCAGGCTGGTGTGTGAGAACCAGGAAATGAAGCTGACTACAAACTGCACAAGCTCCCATCTATTCTCATTATCTCATCTAAATGAAGCAAGACCTACAAGATAGACAACATGCTTAGGTCTCTTTGCGAAGTTAGCCCTTTTCACTGCTAGTTGTTAAATGTTCATTTTTAAAAGAAAACAATTATTAAAAGAAAGAAGTTAGCCCTTTAACTAATTCCTACTTCTATTGGAAGTGCAAAAACCCTGATGGAACTCTATATTAATCATATTTTTTTTGAGACAGAGTCTTGCTCTGTGGCCCAGGCTGGAATGCAGTGGTTCAATCTTGGCTCACTGCAACCTCCACCTCCTAGGTTCAAGCAATTCTCCTGCCTCAGCCTCTCAAGTAGCTGAGGTTACAGGCATACACCACCAGGCCCAGGTAGTTTTTGTATTTTTAGTAGAGACAGGGTTTTGCCATGTTGGCCAGGCTGGTCTTGAAATCCTGGCCTCAAGCGACCTGCCCACCTCGGCCTCCCAAAGTGCTAGGATTACAGGTGTGAGCCACTGTGCTTGGCCAATATTTTTTATTTTCTATATTTTATAATATTTTCACATCTTGGAGGGTCCAGCTGGTCAGGGAGAGACTGCCCTCCCTTGACCAACTTATTTCCAAGATAATAAACTAGCCTTACTATACACCCTTCATATGCAAACAGTGTCCTGAGTCCATACCCCACAGCCACCTCCTTTATTTACCCAACAACCACCTCCTTGACCTCACATGTCAAGTCAATATTTCCTCTGCCCAAAATCCACCCAAAGCCAGGTACCAGACAACTAAGGATAGCCCCATTCCTAAAACTCACTGGAGTATCGGAAGTAGCCAGTCCTAAACTGTTTCTCCCAGCTGCCCTACCTTTCCTGCAGAAAACACAATAGAGGCTCTGGCTTGTGCTTCACCCTCACTCCTTTCTGTCTCCTGACCAACACTCCTGGGTCTGAGTCCACTTGGACTACGTGACACAAATACCATAGGTTAAGTGACATAAACAACAAACACGCATTTCTGACAGTTCTGGAGGCTGGAAAATTCAAGGTCAAGATGCAGATCTACTATCTGGGAAGGACCCACTCCCTAGTTTACAGATGGGCGTATTCCTGCTGTATCTTCACATAGTAGAGAGAGAGGGAAAAAAAAGAGAGAGAAAAGAAGCAAGCTCTCTCTTGTCTCTTGTTATAAGGGCACTAAACCCACCATGAGGGCTTTACTCTCAGGACAAAATTATCTCCCAAAGGCCAAATACCTTTCCAGATACCTTCACCTTGGAGATCAGAGTTTCACCATATGAATTTGGGGGAAGACACAAACGTTCAGTCCATAGCATCATGTGCTCTGCGTGGTATGGTGTGCCCCTTCCTTGAACCCCTTCTTTAGGAAATGTAAGTAATGAAAATCTTTCAATGTTAGCCTCTGATGAGTATCATCACTCAATCACCTCTATTATAAATTTAAATCCCGCAGGTACAATCACTGATACAAACTCCCATTCACTGGTGCTTCTGAACATGATGCTAAATACAAATGTGCAAAGTCTCCATTCTTTCCATGTCCATCTTCCAGTGAGCCTGGACCGGGCTGTGAACAATTGGGTTGACATGACATCTGACAGGGGAAAAAAGATTTTCTCAGTTATACCAGGGTGTCAGAAAAGCCTTATCTCACAAGGAACCAATATAATTATGCCTGGCTTTCCTTTTATGCTAAGAAAAAGAGGGAGGTTCCTGACATACAGCAGAGCTCTCCTAACTTCTCACACCCAGGACATAGGCCCAGGCCCTCCTTACCCCCTGCCTGGGCCACTATGGTGGCCTCTGAACTGGCCTCCCTGACCCTCACATAGGGACAGTCATTGATGGTCTGCAGGCCAAGTCCAGTCCAAAAATGTCTCTTACTTAGCCATCTTAGTATGGGTTGTTTGTTTGTTTTATAGGAAGCTAACTTTATTGATGGAAATGTTATGTGTTCCAACAAAAAGCTTCCATAACCTGGACCCTGTAATCTCCTGTAGAACAAACATAAAAAGTTTAAGGTACGTTAGTTGGGGTTGGACAACACCACTCAAAAAATAAAAGAAGAAAAAGAATCCTTTGCTTCTCTGCTATGGAAAGAGATAGTGAGACCAGATGTCCAACACCAGATGTCCAACACCAGATGTCTTCTGCACTGGATCAGAAGGAAGGGGAAGCCAGAGGAGAGAAGCAGGGGTGAGGTACCTGAATGAAGAGCAGGGTATTACCATAGACCCTGATATGGTTTGGATCTGTGTCACCCTCCCCACCAAATCTCATGTCGAATTGTAATACAATGTTGGAGGTGGGGCCTGGTGGGAGGTGATTGGATCATGGGAACAGATTTCCCGTTTTGGTACTCTTCTTGTGAAAGAATTCTCACAAGATCTGATTGTTTTAAAAGCATGTGGCACCTCCCACCTCACTCTCTTCCTCCTGCTCTGGCCATGTAAAACATGGCTGCTTCCAGAAGGCTTTGCCTTCCACCATGATTGTAGGTTTCCTGAGGCCTCCTGAGAAGCAGAAGCCTGTGCCGCCTGCACAACCATGAGCCAATTAAACCTCTTTTCTTTATAAATTACTCAGTTTCAGGTATTTCTTCATAGCAGTGAGAGAATGGACCAATACAGTCCCAAACTGGAAAAATGCTGAAGGCTATATCTAAGAGGGTTATAGTTTCTAATTTGAGATAAAAATTTTAAGAGAATTTTCTGAATCACACCACTCCCTCACACTGTATAGTATAATAATGGTACCTTAAAATTATAATTATACAGTGTGCTAATATAAAACTACTCCTGATATTCATCTTCAGCTGTTCAAAGAAATCAAGCATCAGTCATTCCTCATAAGCAATGTAATGTTACGGTTCTTATCACTTTGTCTAACTGAAATCCTAATGCTCAAAAGGCAGCTAAAGCCAAATTAAAGAAAAAAAAGGAGAATTGGCAATGAATTGGAGGGAGGCATAGGAATCAATCACAACTCATGACAACACTTAATTACTTCCCACGAATGGTACCTTATATAACATCATTATGTTTAAACTCATTTAAACCACCATTTAACAATCAAGAGATTTCACATGAAAATCTAGGTTTCCAGCTTCTTTTAAAATTAGAAATTTTTGGTGACAGTGGCCTGTTTTCCTACATGGCAGCCACCAGCTAGAGCTGAGGCAAGGTTGCCTCTCAGCTAGGGCATAACTTCTCCAGCCTCCCATGAGCTCTCCGCTGAAGTTCTGGACACTGAGAGCAAATGTCAGTGGCCTTTTAAACTTGTGCTTGCTCAGTTGATTAGCTTGTAATCTAGGCACTTTTTCTACCCTCCATTGCAATGGTGAAGAACAAAGGGCTCTGGAGCCAGGCACTGCATGGATTCAAACCCTCAGCCACCATTCTGATCACAGGTTTGACCTCAGCCAGCTTCACTCACCTCCCTGTGCCTCAAAACCTCATTGTTAAAGGACAACACCAAGCTTGTGGAATGGTTGTGAGGAAAAAAGATTTAGAAGCACTTAGAATAGTGTCTGGCACAAAGTAAGGGTACAATTACTGTTAACTTCTAAAATCCATGTCTTTATTCAAAACAGTGTGAGGGGATGGATTGAGAGGGCCATGTGTTTTAAGAAAACTGAGACAGAGAGAGAATGTTTCGTTGTAGAATAAAGAAAATTCACTCACACATGTTTAATAAGCAAACCACCAGCTAGCTTCAGTCAGTCACTGCCTGTCTGGAAGCTCCAGACAAGCCTATATGATAGAGTACAGCTCCAGGCTGTCCCATCCCTGATCTAATATGGGAATGCCTTTCAGGTTAACTTTTCTAGAGCAAAGCTCCACTTATTTCCCTCAAAACCTTTAAAGAGACCAGCCTCGTTAGCATCAAGGTACTTTATAATCAGTATTTACTTTATACTTCCTACATTCTTACCAAATAAACTACCAAACACCTCCCCAGATGAACCACCAAACCTCCCCCAAAGAACCACAAAACACCTCCCTAGAGGAACCAGCAAACCTCCCCAAAGAACCACCTCCCAGAGGAACCACCAAACACTTACCCAGAGGAACCACCAAACACCTCCCCAGAGGAACCACCAAACATCCCCCAAGGAACCACCGAACACCTGCCTAGAGGAACCACCAAACCTCCCCAAGGAACCACCAAACACATCCCCAGAGGAACCACCAAACCTCCCCAAAGGAACCACCAAACACATCCTCAGGGAAACCACCAAACACCTCCAAGAGGATCCGCTAAACCTCTCCAGGGAACCACCAAATACCTCTCCAGAGGAACCACCAGACACTTCTTCAGAGGAATCACCAAAACCTCTCCAGGGGAATCACCAAACACTTCTCCAGAGGAACCACCAGACACCTCTCCAGAGGACCCACCAAACCTCCACAAGGAACCACCAAACAGTTCCCCAGAAGAATCACCCAAGACTTCCAAGAGGACCCACTAAACCTCCCCAAGAAACCACAAAAAATCTCCCCAGAGGAACCACCAAACATCTCCCAGAGGAACCACCAAACACCTTTCCAGAGGAGCTACCAAACACCTTTCAAGAGGAACTACCAAACACCTCTCCAGAAAAACCACCAAACACCTCCCCAGAGGAACCACCAAACCTCTCCAGAGAAACCACCAAACACCTACCCAAAGAGCCACCAAACACTCCTCCAGAGGAACAATCAAATATCTCCCACACCTACAGCACTCACTGCTACCTCTGGACCCAGTACCTGCTATTATTTCTTGGCATGCCCTTCCTGCCCCATGCACAGCTTTGTCATATCCAATCCATCATTTGAGGTTTAGCACAAATGACAATTCTTATGAAAACTTAATCTCTACAGTTGAAAATAAGCTCTCCCTTGAAATTCCCCTAATGCATTAGGTCATTCTTGCATTGCTATGAGACTGGGTAATTTATAAGAAAAGAGGTTTAATTGGCTCACAGTTCTGCAGACTGTACAGGAAACACAGTGCTGGCATCTGCTTCTTGGAAGGCCTCAGGAAGCTTACAATCATGGCAGACGGTGAAGTGGGGGGCAGCATCTCATATGGGAGAGTGGGAGTCAGATCTCATGAGAACTCACTATCATGAAGACAGCACTAAGCCATGAGGGATCCACCCCCATGACCAAAACATCTCCCACCAGGCCCTACCTCCAGCATTGGGGATTACAATTCAATATGAGATTTGGACAAGGACAAATATCCAAACTATATCATTCTGCCCCTGGCACTTAGCAAATCTTATATCCTTCTCACATTGCAAAATACAATCATGCCTTCCCAACAGTTGCCCAAAGTCTTAACTAATTATAACATTAACTCAAAAATCCAAGCTCTCGTCTGAGACAAGTTTCTTCTACCTGCAACCCTGTAAAATCAAAAACAAGTTAGTTATTTCCAAGATACAATGGAGGTACAGGCATTGGGTAAATATTCCTGTTTCAAAAGGGAGAAATCAGCCAGAAGATAGGGGTATAGGCCCCATGAAAGTTCAAAACCCAGCAAAGTAATCATTACATCTTAAAACTCCAAAATAATCTCCTCTGACTCCATATCCTGCATCCAGTGCACACCGGTGCAAGAGTGAGTTCCCAGGGCCTTGGGCCATACCACCCATTTGGCTTTGCAGGGTGCAGCCCCCACAGCTGCTCTCACGTGTTGGAGTTGAGTATCTGTGGCTTTTCCAGGCACAGCCAGCAAGCTGCCAGTAGATCTACCATTCTGGGGTCTGGAAGACAGTGGCCCCCTTCCCACAGCTCCACGAGGCAATGCCCCAGTAGAGACCCTGTGTGTGGGCTCCAACCCTACATATCCCCTCAGCACTGCCCTAGTAGAGGTTCTCTGTAAGGGCTCTGCCCCTGCAGCAGGCTTCTGCCTCAACATCCAGGCTTTCTCATACATCCTCTGAAATCTTGGTGGAGGCTGACAACCCTTCACTCTTGTGCTCTATGCACCAACAGGTTTAACACCATATGGAAGCTGCCAAACTGTATGGCTTATGTTCTCCAAAGTAGCAGCTCAAGCTGTACCTGGCCCCCATCGAGCCCCAGCTGGAGCTGGAGTGGCTGGGATGTGGGAGTCAGTGTCCCAAGGCTGCACAGGGCAGTGGATCACTGGGCCTGGCCCATGAAACTATTCTTCCCTCCCAGGCCTCTGGGCCTACAATGGGAAGGACTGCTGAGAAGATCTCTGAAACACCTTCGAGGCCTTTTGGGACATTGTCTTGGATATTAACATTTGGCTCCCTTTTAGTTATGCATATTTCTAGCAAGTGGTTGCTCCTTAGCCTGCTTAAATTCCTTTCCTGAAGAAGCTTTGTTTTTCTCTGTCACATGCCCATTCTGCAAATTTTTCAAACTTTTGTGTTCTGCATCCCTTGTGAGTATAAATTCCAACTTTAAGTCATTTCTTTGCTCCCACATTTGAACATAGGCTGTTAGAAGCAGCCAGGTCACATCTTGAATGCTTTGATGCTTAGAACTTTCTTCTGCCAGATACCCTAAATCATCACCCTTTAGTTCGAACTTCCATAGATCCTTACGGCATGGACACAATGCAGCCACGCTCTTTGCCAAGGCATAAGATGTGGCCACATCTTACATCTTACCTTTGCTCTGGCTCCCAATAAGTTCCTCATTTCCATCAGAGACCTTGGCAGCCTGGACTTCACTGTCCATATTACTATCAGCATTTTGGTCACAATCATTTAACCAGTCTCTAAGAAGTTCCAAACTTCTTAGAGAAGTTTAGATAAGTTCCTTATCTTCATGTCTTCTTCTGAGCCCTCCAACCTTTTCCAGTCACTGCCCATTACTCAGTTCCAAAGCTGCTGCCACATTTTCAGATATCTTTATGGCAATGCCTCGCTCTTTGGTACCAATTTTCTGTGTTAGGCCATTCTTGCACTGCTATAAAGAAGTGTCTGAAAATAAGTAATTTATAAGAAAAGAGGCTTAATTGGCTCATAGTTCTGCAAGCTGCACAGGAAGCATGGTACTGGCATCTACTTCTGAAGAGGCCTCAGGAAGCTTACATTCATGGCAGAAGTCAAAGAGGGAGCCAGGATCTCATATGGTAGAGCAAGAGCAAGAAAGAGAGTGGGGTGGGAGGAGGTGCCACACACTTTTAAACAACCAGATCTCATGAGAACTCACTGTCATGAAGATAGCACCAAGCCATGAGGGATTCCATGACCCAAATACCTCTCACCAAGCCCCATCTCTAGCATTGGGGATTACAATTCAACATGAGATACGGAGCTGGGCACAGTGGCTCATGCCTGTAATCCCAGCACTTTGGGAGGCCAAGGTACATGGACCACCTGAACTCAGGAGTTCAAGACAAGCCAGGGCAACATGGCAAAACCCCATCTCTACAAAAAAAAAAAAAATACAAAAATTAGCCAGGCACCATGGCATGTGCCTATAGTTCCAGTTACTCAGGAGGCTGAAGCAGGAGGATGGCTTGAGCCTGGGAGATGGATGTTGCAGTAAGCCAAGATCACAATCACTGCACTCTAGCCTGGGAGACAGAGTGAAACCTTGTCTCAAAAAAAAAAAAAAAAAAAAAAATCAACATGAGATTTGGGCAAGGATGAATATCCAAACTATATCACCTAGCATCTTCTCTTATAGCATATCACACTTTCTTCATTGAATTACATTTATGTGTATATGTGTCTTCTTTTTTCAGTAAACTGTAAAATTCTTAAGAAGACTAATTTTTTAAATTTCTCTATGTATTAATCATAGTAAAATGCATTTAACCTAGATAAATTAAGAGAATAGAGAAATACCATTTTTCTTTCCTTTTTTTTTTTTTTTTTTTGAGACGGAGTCTCGCTCTGTCGCCCGGGCTGGAGTGCAGTGGCCGGTTCTCAGCTCACTGCAAGCTCCGCCTCCCGGGTTTATGCCATTCTCCTGCCTCAGCCTCCGAGTAGCTGGGACTACAGGCGCCCGCCACCTTGCCCGGCTAGTTTTTTGTATTTTTTTAGTAGAGACGTGGTTTCACCGTGTTAGCCAGGATGGTCTCGATCTCCTGACCTCGTGATCCGCCCGTCTCGGCCTCCCAAAGTGCTGGGATTACAGGCTTGAGCCACCGCGCCCGGCCTTTCTTTCCTTTTTAAAATATCTTTTCAAGATATATTCTGGGTTTTGGTAAAGCACAGCATCAGGTTCACAGTTAGAGACAGCTTCTCCCAACTTCCCAGAAAAGTAGCAGCAGGTGAGTCATGGGGGTGGAGGTAAAGAAGCCAGTGGAGGGCAGGGAAGAAAGGAAAGCATAGCATATTGAAGATGGGGCCACATGCAAGTGACCACCAGAATAGGGAGGCATTTTCAAGTTCTTCAAGACCAGTGGAACTGGATGTAGAAACATGTTCCCTGACCCACAAATGCAAAACCACTTGAAACAGAATAAACCTGCCCATCTGAAAGAAGGTAGGAAGATTTCAATCCCTCCTGCTCTCTAACATCAGGTCATAAATGCAAGTTATGAGAAAATAGCACTGCCATTATGAGATATCTTTTAAACAGAATACTATGTATACCTCTATACGAGATAATTTTGAAGTCTCTATAAAATTAGTGTTTGTCCAGGAAAGTTTAATTACTGATATTAACACAGGAAAAGTAACAACATAAAAAGAATGGAATGATAACTGTGGAATAAATTTAAAAAGTTGTCCATAAAATAATGCCATCCTCTAAAAAGCAAGTGCAATGCAAATATAGCAAAAAGTTGAGATTTTCAGGATTATGAATTTCCCCCTCTTGTGCTGATTTATATTTCCTAATTTTTCTAGGACTGCTTTTGTAATAATATAAAAGTAAATACTATTATTAATTTTAAGGTTTTAAAACACAAAATAAAATAATATGAGATATCATTTTGTCCATTAGAATGGCAGAATAGATCTTTTTACTACCAATAATTCTTCTTTTTTTTCTTGAGTCAGAGTCTCACTCTGTTACCAGGCTGGACTGGAGTGGCGTGATCTCGGCTCATCGCAACCTCCGCCTCCTAAGTTCAGGCAATTCTCCTGCCTCGGCCTCCAGAGTAGCTGGGACTACAGGCACACGCCACCACACCCAGCTAATTTTTGTATTTTTAGTAGAGACAGGGTTTCACTATGTTGGCCAGGATGGTCTCGATTCCTTGACCTCGTGATCCACACGCCTCGGCCTCCCAAAGTGCTGGGATTACATGTGTGAGCCACCGCACCCAGCCTACTACCAATATACCTAATATAAAGTCTTACTATATAGCGAATAATGTGCTAAGTGATTTATCATTGCCTCATTTAGTCCTGTCAACTCGTTTACAGCTGAGAAACTGAGGTTCACAATTAAATAACTTGCTTCAGGTTCTACAGCTACAAAATGGTAGAGGCCGGGCCACCCATAGTTTCAGGTTCCATTGCTTCAGCTGTGACCATTAGGTATACTGTCTCCTGTCCTGCAGATGGTGCTAGGAGACATTATCACATGCAGTGTCTGGAAGAGTAAACTAGTACAATCTTTTTAGAAAGCAATTGTGCAAGACATGTCAAGGGTATTAAAAATGTTCACATTATTTACAAATAATATCTCTAAGAATATATGCTGAGAAAATAACCTGAGATGTACTCCAAAATGTATGAACAGGATGTTCACAGCATCATTATATATTCTAGTGAGAAAAGTGAAAAATCAAGTCAAAGAAGGGAAATGGTTAAATAAATTACACTGTTTCTATTTAAAATGGTTTTCAATGACATGGCAAAATCTTACATAAAATAAGTATGATATGAAAGTACATTTCATATGGCTGGGGGCAGTGACTCATGCCTATAATTCCAGCAGTTTGGGAGGCCAAAATGGGTGGATCACTTGAGGTCAGGAGTTTGAGACTAGCCTGGGCAACTTGACATGAAACGCCACCTCTACTAAAAATATAAAAATTAGCTGGGCATGGTGGCACGCACCCTGTAGTACCAGCTACTCAGAAGGCTGAGGCATGAAAATCACTTGAGCCCAGGAGGCAGAGGTTGCAGTGAGCTGAGATCATACCACTGCACTCCAGCCTGTGTGACAAAGCAAGACTGTATCTCAAAAAAGAAAAGTATATTTCATATAAATCTGTTTTATAAAAATATAAAAACCTGTTTACAATACATGCATAGTAAAAGCACTGGGAGAAATAAACACACAGTTGTTACTCGGTGTTATTTATTGTGATGAGATTACAGATCTTTTAAAAAATTACTTCAATGCTTTTCATATTTATTATGATGAACACATTATTTTCATCATCTTAAAAAATACATTTTCTTATACATGATTCATTCTTCAAAAGCCTGATTTCTACTCAGCTTTCTAGATTGCACCTGTTGCATCAAAAACGCCTTTATTTATTTTAGTTTAGTTTAGTTTACTTTAGTTTATTTATTTGTCTTGAGACGGAGTCTTGCTGTGTCACCCAGGCTGGAGTGCAGTGGTGTGATCTGGGCTCCTGTAGCCTCTGCCTCCCAGGTTCAAGTGATTCTTCTCCCTCAGTCTCCCGAGTAGCTGGGATTACAGGAGACTGCCACCATGCCCGGCTAATTTTTTGTAATTTTTTTTTTTTTTTTTTTTTTTGGTAGAGACCTGGTTTCACCATGTTGGCCAGAAAAACACCTTTTTTTAAAAGGAGTATTTTCACATTTTTAGTTTAATTCCTAGAACATATAAGTAAATTTTAAAATGTTCCTATGAACAATCTTAATGTTAGTAATGTAACATAATAAATTTAACTCGCACAGAGCCCAAACAGTTAAAACGTAATTAGTATTAGAAATAATATTAGAAATTGTTTTATTTGCAGCAAACATCTGTTTATCTTGAATCCAACCCACTGGAAAACTAAGATAAACATAATTATTCCATGCTGCACAACTGAAGGGTAATTACTGTTCATAATGAGGACCTAAGGCATTGCAAGACCCCGAAATGCCTTCTAAGCCACCAAAGAAAGATTGCATTCCATTTAGCATAGCTTCCTTGCTAAGACTGTTTTATTGTGCTGAATTCTCTGGAAATTGGCTAACCTACATTTGGCAGGTATAGTTAGTTTCAGTATGCTAAAATTGTCTATTAATCAGGATGCTCTATTCCCTGATGCTTTTGAGTTAGCTGTATAGTCATCAGAATTGTTCAGAAAGTGGGGGGTATAAAACGCCTCTAGGCTTCCTCGCTCTGAGCTTACCCTTTCAATGTGGGGGCTGGGAGTTACAGAACAGAATTCATGAGACTGGTAAGAAGAGAAAGAAATCCTGCAAGGCTGGGAGCCATGGCTCACGCCTATAATCCCAGCAGGGAGGGAGGTGGAGGTGGGCCGATCATTGAGCCCAGAAGTTCGAGACCAGTCTGGGTAATGGGGCAAAACTCCATCTCCACTAAATACACACACACAAAAAGAAATTAGCTGGGCCTAGTGGTGCGCACCTGTAGTCCCAGCTACTCGGGATGCTGAGGTGGGAAGATCGCTTGAGCCCATGAGGCAGAGGTTGCAATGAGCCGACATCACACCACTGCATTCCAGCCTGAGCGACAGAGTGGGACCCTGTCTCAAAAAAAAAAAAGAAAAGAAATCCGGCAGACTGCTCAAGAGTAACTGAGAATGGCCCAGTCTACAGATAAGTCGGGTTGGGTCTTTCCATGAGCGAAGAATATGAAGGGAAACCAGCACACCTGCTGCTGAAGAGAGGTTGGAAGTCAGAAGAATGTTGGTAAGGCCTAAGTGCAGTGGGAGTCCTGCCGTGGGAGCTGCAGGATGCTCTCTGCAGAGGTCAACGGCAGCAGGAACTATGGTGGAAATGCAAGGCATCCTCACCCTGAGAAACAAAAGACAGGACCACAGGGGTTTCAGGTTTCAGGTCAGCACCCTGTGCAGGGATCACTCATGTTGCCCTTCTTAAGAGTTCCTTTGGGTTTCCTGAAATCACATGGTTGCTACTTGGGAGGGGATTCAGAAGAAAGAGTTGAGCTGATCAACACACAGAGAAGCTGCAAGCAGGTGGGTGTTCACCTCTGTCTGAAGTCCAAGAGCCACAAGGGGAAAAGGCAAGGTAGTCAGCGTTGCAACTGGCTTGTGCATTTCTAGATCTACCCATGGGCAGACTGTGACTGAGCTGTTAGGCCAGTACTTATCCTGGGAGATAACTGTTGAACTAAGAAGTCCGAGGCTAAAGACAATGTATCCATTTGTGCTGTGCTGTCCACTAGAGGAGCCACTAGCCACGTGTGGCTATTCAAATTTAAAATAATTAAAATCGAAACTCAGTTCCTCAGTTACTCCAGCAACATTTCAAGTGCTCCATAGTCACATGTAGCTAGTGGCTACATATCAGACAGTGCAAATATGGAACATTTCCATCATTGCGGGAAGCTTTATTGAACTTGTATTCAAGTCAACATTGATATATGATAGAGTGAAATACCAGAGCCTCATGAATTTTAAGAGAAGAGACAAAACTCGAAGAACTTTGTGCTTATACCTGGCTGCTTTGAGCCAAGTGTACCTTACAGTGTACCAGTTTATCCTCCTCTTGCTGGGAGTGCCTCAGCAGGAAAGTTCAAGAAGCATTACGTTTATGGGTTAGCACCCAGACCATGGTAGCAGGCATCTCCCTTGTACACTGCTTATCACTTTCATGAACCAGAGAAGTAAGATTTTGAGCTAAAGACTATTCTTGTGGGTTCCTTCTTTTTTATATAATTTTATTTTTTGTTTTTTATTTGTATGGGTACATTTTAGGTGTATATATTTATGGAGCATGTGAGATATTCTGATACAGGCATACAATGCATAATGATCACATCAGGGTAAATATGAGGTATCCATCACCTCAAATATTTATTATTTATTTGTGTTATAAACATTCCAGTTATACTTTTAGTTATTTTTAAATGTACAGTAAGTTATTGTTGACTGTAGTCACCCTGTGGTGCTATCAAATACTAGAGCTTATTCGTTCTGTCCAACTATATTTTTATATCCATTAGCCATTTCCACCATCCCCACCCCTTTCCACCCTTCCCTGACTCTGGTAACATCCTTCTAACTCTAGTCTCAATGAGTTCAATTGTTTTCATGTTTAGGTCCCACAAATGAGTGAGAATATGCAAAGTTTGTCTTTCTGTGCCTATTATTTCACTTAACATAATGTCCTCCAGTTCCATCCATGTTGTTACAAATGACAGGATCTCTCCTTTTTCATGGCTGAATAGTGCTCCATTGTGTATATGTACCACATTTTCTTTATCCATTCATCTGTTGATGGACACTTAGGTTGTTTCCTAATCTTGGCTATTGTGAACAGTGCAGCAACAAATGTGGGAGTGCAGAATACCTCAACATAGGGATTTCATTTCCTTTGGATAAATATCCAGGAGTGGAATTGCTGGTTGGGCTCTTTCTGTTTCTAAGCAGCTTCTTGCCCACAGGTAATACTTAGCTACTCTCAGAAGGAGAAAAGTAAGTGAAACTTTTTTTCTACCCCAGGTCTTCAAGACCCATTTGTCTCAAATCCCCCTATTCTTTGGCTGGGCCAAACCAAAAGGCAGAGAATCATAGGCAGCCTTACCCAGTTCCCCCCAGTTTGAAGCTATGTCAACTCTGCTCAGAAAGGGGCAAATGTTTGTGACTCAAAGAGCTCTTTCCAGAGTAATTTTAGCATTTATTAGTCATTGTGTGCTCTAGAATACATGAGTGTCTCTAAGGACCTCCTGCTTCCTGCAGCCGCTGCTTTAACCTCCACCCCACCTTGGTGAGGTTCATGCCGCTCGGGAAGAATGCTCTCTAACCCAACAATTGACTATATCTCAAGCACAATAAGTTGATCTTTAAGAAAAAAAATAGGGCTGAAAGTCAAACTTTGTACAATAATTCAGACATTTTATAGTGTTGTTCTGATTACATACAATTCCCACAAGAAGGGAAGTACCTTTAAAATAAGGACTATTCAATACTAGTACAGGATTTCCTCTTGTTGTTGATAATTTCCTCCCAACAGAAGACACAACGCAGTCCAAAGCAAATTCAAAGGAGTTATCCAGAGACAACGCGGCATCTACGTTCTGCATGGAACATTGTTCAATCTAATTGATGTTTTCCTTGCAAAGCAATAGAGTGAGTAGGACTATTTTTATCCAGAACAGAATAGGTTCCCCCTAAACTTTTGATTCCCCCACCCCCAATAGTCAGAATCACAGCTTGTGCCTTTCCAAAGTCAAAGTTTCCATGCAATAAGTCATAAACAATAGGACAACTTAACTGCCAAACTATGTTCTCACTCAGCAGGCAAACCGTTACTAGCTATCACGTTTTGAATTGTGGAAATTCTGGAGCAATCATTACATTTTCAATGGATTCTATCTTATCAGCAGGGATGGTACAAAGAAAAGAATTCTCAGCCTTTATGAAGTTAAAATAAGTTCCTCTTTGCTAGAATGGTGATGCAATATTCACTAATCAGTATAAGTTACCTGTATAGGCTGATGACTTTCAGTTATATATGACTGAGTTCTCCAAGCGGACAATAAACCTTAACTCTTATATATACAATGGCAGTTAATCAGTAAGCACATTTTGGCAGAACATTTTTTCAATTTCCTCCTTTCAGTCAGAGAGGCACAATTCAACCTTTACAATTTGGCCTGCTTTTCTGGACATAAACTTAGGTTACCCTTGGTCCAATTGCTTAAACATACCCAATGAAGAAGGTGGTTTCTACTTCAGAATGAATTGGGCAAAAGCTATGATTATACAAAATAAAAATGCCTAGAAGGGAGAAAAGGTAACAAATTCATAATAGGAAACATCTAAGAGCTCAGCTATCACATGGATTTTTTAGAATTTTCACATGAGAACTCCTTAAAGTGGAAGGATAGCCCAGAGCTTCCACCAGTCAGCATAGGCCAGAGCTCAGTTACAGGCATTCAGTAAACGTTTTTGAATGAATGGATGTATGATCACATTCGTTTTTATAGTAATATTATATGTTTCCCAGGTCATACCAGCAGTCTGGTGGTGAAAATAAATTTGCAATAAGAGCAACAAAACACTATTTCTTTGGCTTCATTTGCTCCCACTACCATGTAAATAGCAGTTAAGAAGTTGGGCTCAAGATTGAGACATACAGGTTAGAATTTCAGCTCCTGTACTTACTAGGTGTGTGCTAGTTCTAGGCAACTTACTTGCTTTCTCTGGTTTCCTCATTTGTAGACCAGCTACAATAACAGAACCTACCTCATTGTTCAGGGAAGGTTAAAGGAGATGAAGGCTACAGCGAGCTAACCTAATGCCTGGCCCATGGCAATCATATACTGTTATGAACGATTACATTATGATATGATATAGATTATTAAACTATCATCATCACGATGTTGTTGTGCCAGTTGTGGTCGTTACTCTCAAGCCTGATTTTTCTGGGTCAGTTTCTTTTAGTGGCCCAGGGACGGCTCACATGTTCCTCTAACCTCAAGATAATGTTTTTCTCCTCTCCTGCTTAGCAGCTGCTACCAAGCTGCTTGTGTCCCCTCAAAGCTGCAGAGACCACAGGGGTGTCTTCTCCTCTCTGAATCCTTTCCAGATCCTCTGTGCTCAGAAGACTCCATTCTCGGGGTCTAGGCTATTCCATTCTCCACCCAGCTCTGAGAGTGACCTGTGGAGAAAATACCTTTCCTCTCAGATCACATTAGATTGTGGTTCAGCCTGGGGTTTGCAGCGCCATACGGTCCTAGTAAAATGCCTTTTAAATGTTCTGGGCCTTCTTTGTTGGAGGCCCTGGCATGCATCCCTGGGGACTGAGCTGGAAGAGAATCCAAACAACAGACACTGGTTGTATTCTAAACAACGCCTCGTTTTCCAAGGCTGCTTGTCCTTGTTTTTCTCAGTTCCCTCTCCTCTTGAGTGCTTTCCGGAAGGTGCCTGAGTCCTTTCCATAAATCGGCTACTTCCCCTGCCTGCATGCTTGGGCAGAGCCAGCTGGGGTTATCTGGCTGTGGTCTCTTGTCCCCACCCAACCCTGCAGCAGAAATGAAGAGCAATTCCTCAAGCCGGAAATTTTGAGTTAAAATATTGTTAAAATACTATGCGATAAAATGCCAAAGAGCTAGCCTAGATCCCTGCACAAGAATTAGAGGGTTTTAGCAGGTGAAAGATCCAAGCCTCCATTACTACCTTTATCCAAAGGGACCTCTCCCCCAAATTCACCCGAGTTCCCCGCGTAACAGTTCTTCAATCTTCTCATTCCCCAACTTCTTGGCTACACACTGTGTATATGTCATTATAATTCCACACCCTAAGAACGGAAGGGATTTTTCAGTAAGAAAAAGCTTTTTGTGGAAGTTTGAACAAAGCCCACTCAGGATAGATCCAGGTTTTCTAGGCCTTGAAATTTGGGGGTCCACATAAAATGCAGAAAAATTATTTTTTTCTTGATTTTTTTTTTTTTCAGCCTTGCTCTGTTGCCAGGCTGGAGTGCAGTGGCTCGACCTCAGCTCACTGCAGTATCTGCCTCCCGGGTTCAAGTGATTCCCCTGCCTCACCCTCCCAAGTAGCTGGGACTACAGGCTTACACCACCACACCCGGCTAATTTTTTGTATTTTAGTAGGGACGGGGTTTCACCGTATTAGCCAGGATGGTGTCAATCTCCTGACCTCGTGATGCACGTGCCTCAGCCTCCCAAAGTTCTGGGATTATAGACGTGAGCCACCATTTTATTTTAAGTTCCGGGATACATGTGCAGAATGTGCAGGTTTGTTACATAGGTAAACATGTGCCATGGTGGTGTGTTTGCTGCACCTATCAACCCATCACCTATGTATTAAGCACCATATACTTTAGCTGTTTATCCTGATGCTTTCCTCCCCCAAACTGCCAAGAAGAAATAATTTATTTTTACAAATTGTACAAAAACATATGACCAGTGGGCACATTGCCAGGGCCCTCCCAGGTTTCAGAAGGAGTCTGTGCAAGTGGGGGGCCCTGGAGCCCCACTGTACACCTGCTTCTGATTTTAGCTGTGTTCCTGATGGCCACATTCCCCTGATGCATTACATACTTGCAGCAAGCACAGTGTAAATACAAACAGAAATGACTCAGAACTTCAGTTGATTGTTTTAAAGCTGAGATAGCCTGTAAGTAGCAGGGAAATGCACCACTTAAGCTTCATTAACCCTGATGACAGTATGGGAGGCTGACCACAAACACACAAAGGTAAAATGTGTCCTTTAAACTTGATTTAGACCAATGTTCTTAATTGTCTGGTAGTCTGGGGCTTTTCTTTGTGTTTGTTAGTTTTAAATTTAGTTTCTTTGCTGTTACAGATGGTGGAACGACCTTTTTTATCTTGTTGCGTTGAGCATTTTTGGAGGTTCCCCCCACCCTGGAGGGGAGGAGTTGAGTATTGTTTCGTTTTGTTTTGTTTTGTTCCTAAACTCCACAAATAATAGAAGAAATAATATTGTTTGTATTGGGTGCACCTGCTTCCCTAAACCAGAATGAGGTGTTTTTGTGTGTGTGTGTGTGTGTGTGTGTGTGTGTGTGTGTGTGTGTGTTTTCTCTCCTCCCCCACTCTCCTTTTATCTTGGCTGCTTGAGCTTTGTTGTTTGGTGGGAATTTAAGTGGCTCCTGCTTTCTTAGGGAACTTCCTATCCCAGGGAATTCAGAAATTCTCCCCAGGGGCCCCCAGAAACGGTATTGTTTTATTGCCTCCACTCCACCCCCTTTCCACATAAACCGCATAAACATGCACCCAAACACACAAGATGTTTTTAAAGGAGCAAAAGAAATGTAATCCTGCAAAGGTTTCCTGGGAATATGTGCATTTATGAGTGTGCATTTGTGATTGGAGGTGCTTTGACACCCATGTGTGCATGTTACTTCTGGAGAAATGGAAGTCTGTGTGGTTTTCTGCAAGCATTTTCTTTAGTCTTGAATACAACAAAAGTAAATGCTATAATTTCTTCTCTTGCTCCTTTTGCTTTTCTCCAACTTACGAGACAGCCCCAGGTGATCGGCTCCGTGACCCTCTTTCTTTGACCCACACTCATCTTTCCCCAGAGTGAGGCCCTAGACCCTGGTTTGGGGTCATTGGACAGAACCTACCATAAAGCCCACCCCAGAGATGCGCTGGGTGCATAATGCAGGGAGAAAGGCGGTCAGCCCGTCCAGTCCCATTTTGTGAGTCTGGGTAGCCAGATTCATGCCCTGCTTCATCTTTGTGACCCCAGCTTGTGGGAAAGAGCCTCACACATAGGACATGCTCAACAAATATTTGTAGCAGGAATGTTGAATGATGTGACTTTGAGCAAGTCACTTTGTGGCTTTGCCTCTGATTTTCTTCCCAATAAATGAAACAGATGATCTCTTGAATTCTTTCTAACACCACCATGATTGCTGTGTCCAAAATGGATTTTCATTTATCTCTTTATGTCGGTTATCAGTAGAAACATGTAACAAGTAGAAACATGTAACAGGCACAGTCGTTCACGCCTGTAATCCCAGCACTTTGGGAGGCGGAGACAGAAGGATCACTTGAGTCCAGGAGTACAAGACCAGTCTGGACAACAAAGGGAGATCCTGTCTCTAAAAGGAAAAAAAAAAAGAAGAAGGAAAAGAAGGAGGGAGATGGGGAGGAGGAGGAGAAGGAGAGGAGGAGGAGAAGAGGAAGAAGAGAGAAGAAGAAGCAGAAGAAGAAGGAGAAGGAGGAGGAGGAGGGGAATAGTATCTTAAACAAGATGAAATTCCTTCTCATGTAAAAGAAGTCCAAAGGCAGGCTATTTTGGGGGGCTCCAAGGTGTCATCAGGGACATGGGAGGCCACCTTTCAGCAATGCCATCCTCAGGCCATGATAGATGCAATCTACCATGCCAGCCACAGTGTTCTCCTAGATTAGCAGAGAAAGAAAGCCTGGGAAGACAAGCAGGTCCCCTTTGCAGCTGAGCTCAATTAAGTGCTGTCCTAGAAGTCCTACTTAATATGTTGCTTATATCTCATTGACCAGAATTTAGTCAATTGGCCAGACCTACCTGCAGGAAAGTATACATATTTTTTTAACTGGGCATGTTGCCCCAAATAAAAGCCAGGGTTCTTTTTCTAAGGAAGAAAAGGAGAAAGGATATTGGTGTCAAATAGCAATCTTGCCGCACTTGTTCATCATTGTTTGGCCTGGTTTGAATTTGAGGCAACTGTTCTAGCACTTTCCCCTCCTTTGCAATCTTAAATAAAGGTTTCTCAAATCCTGATGGCATTCACACTAGTCCCTGCAAAAATGAGAGAAGAAGAAATAAAAAGATAATGCAGTGTATTTAAAATGCTAACCTTATAATTTATGGCTTGAAGAACTGCTCTTTGTAATAATTATATCATTTTCTCTCTCGTGAAAATTTACTTTTTTGTAAAATTATGTTCATGGCAGGTTGCACTTTATTTATTTCCCTACTTTGAAAAATAAGGCTGTAAACTCTACATCAATAGAGTCACCCGAAAAAAATAAATTAATTAAATTAAATTAAAAACCTAGTCCTTTAATTCAAAAGTCTAGGAGCATCGCCTTGGATCATTTCCTTAGTTCTCTTCCCAGCCTTCATCTCCTGAGAAAGGAAGCTTGAGGCGGGAAGACTTTAAAATCTTTTGGCAGGCATGTCTGTGCCCTATCAATAATAACAGAGAAATAGAAAACAGAGGTGTGGTTAATTTAGGAAGAAAATACACCTTCTTAGCTCTTGACATCAAGGGAACAACTTAAAGAGTGGTATCTTCAAGATACCAGAAATGAGGGTCAGATTCCTGAACTCAGCCTGCTTACATTCAAATACTGCCCCAGAATGTATCAGCTGAGGGATCTTGAACAAGTGACTTAACATCTTTAAGCCTAATGTTTAAAATCTATAAAATGGGACTAATAATAGAATATCTCTTAAAAGATTAGTGGATTAAATTAGAAAATATATATAAAGAGCTTTTCTAATACATATAGAAAATATATATAAAGAGTCATGGTGCCTGACACATAGAATCTAGTAAATAATATCACCAAGTATAGGATTTGATTCAGCTAGAATAACTAAAAAGCCAAAATGATTAAATGGCTTAAACACAAATGTTTCTTTTTCTCTTGTGCAATAAAACGCCAGAGGCAATCAGTCCAGAGCAGTGCTGGGGACATCAGATATCCAGATATTTCTCTGTCGGCTCCACCATCCTTAGCTCATTGCCTCATGATCCAGCATGGTTCTGGAGCTTCAGTCAACACACCCACATGCAAGAAGCAGAAAGGGCATTAAAGCGCCCCTCTGCCTCCAGTTTCAAAAACCCTGCACAGCACTTCTGATGACAGCTAACCAGGTAGAATTTAGTTCCATAATCATACCTAAAATGAAGCGGAGGTTTCAAAGACAGGGTGCATTGCTGCCCTATATAAAATATTGAGATTCTCTCACTTAAAAAGGAGAGGATGAGAATTATAGTAGGCATACAATGATCTTTGCTACAGATGTCATTGTTGTTGATACTGTTATTATTACAGAACATGGGACTCTAGAAAAGGGGAGTGGAGCAGAGCCAAAGAGTCTGAAGGTCAACAATGTAGCAGGTGACAATTAAAATTACGTAAGCAATACGTCCTAGTGATATATTATGCAACATGATGCCTATGGTTAACAAAAATTTTCTAAGAGGGTAGAATTTATGTTAGGTGTTCTTGTCATAAAATAGTAAAATAAAGAGGGCAGGAGAAAACATTTGGAGGTAATAGCTATGTTTTTGGCAAGGAAGGGAAGAAGAAAGAGAAGAAAAGAGTACAAAATATTTATCAGTAAATAGATTTCATTGACTTTGGAGGTCTTACAAACCCCAAGTCCTCAGAAAATTAATTTTTCAGTCTAGTGATAAAACAAAGCATACACACTTGAAGTGGTTGATTAGCGAAGTCACACATCCCTGTTTCCAGCTAATTGACTGTATTAGTCTGTTCTCACACTGCTAATGAAGACATACCTGAGACTGGATAATTATACAGGAAAGATGTTTAATTGACTCACAGTTCCACATGGCTAGAGAGACCTCACAATCATGGTGGAAGGCAAGGGTAGCAAGTTACATCCTACATGGTGGCAGGGAAGAGAGAATTTGTGCAGGGGAGCTCCTCTTTGTAAATCCATCAGATCTCGCGAGACTTACTCACTATCACAAGAACAGCATGGGAAAGACCCGCCTCCATGATTCAATTAGCTCCCACCAGGTCCCTCCCATGACATGTGGGAATTGTGGGAGGTACAATTCAAGATGAGATTTGGGTGGGGACACAGCTAAACCATATCAGTGACCAAGAGAATTATCCGGAACATAAGGGAGACAAGAGCACAAAACAGAGAGAAGTTACTGGGCTGGAGGAGACAAGAAAGGAGGTAACACTTCTAGGCTGGACTTTGCAGAACCCAGGCAGCTGCAAAATTATTAGGCATTGGACTAATCCCATATGACTCTTTCTTTAGCCATTTTACTAGTTAACCAAGCTCTCATTCTAATGGCCTTTCTCTCCAGCAAGCGCTCAGTTGCACACAGCCAGCTTCACCCCTGTGTTTCCTTCACAGCTATGAACCACGCTTCCCTGGGAAGATGTCTAGAAATGCCTAGAGATGGGCAAGAGGGCAGTGTCCCAGCTGACAGTCGGTGACCAGATTTCATTGTCTTTGGAAAGGAGTCAAACTCCAACTCCACAGGAAAATAACAGGGAGGTCAACTCAGAGGAAATCACAGTGAAAATCAGTGAGGACCAGAGTTTATCTCCGACCCATTCTCTTTAATTGCTGGATAGAATCTGCTGCTTTTAATATAAGCTTCCTGGGGAAAGAAGGAAAGGGCCAAAGGCCCCGCTTGGCCGTACTCAGGATCAGCATGAAAGCAAACCTCATTTTCAGCAACCGGCTTCTCCCTGGTTGCACGAACACTTTGTTCGACACTACTCTCCTTCTTTCATTTTCCTAAAGCAGCAGTTGCCAACCTTGGCTGCACATTAAAAAATCACCTGGGAGATTTTTAACAATACTGATGCCACTTCTAGAGCTTTATATTTAATGGGCCTGCTGTGTGAACTGGCCCTCGAGATTATCCAAATTTCCCTAGGTGATTCTAATATGCAGCCAGTTGAGAGCTACTGTCCTGAAGTATTGTTAACAGGACATTTTTGCATATTTAGAGTTACAACGGTATAATTATGGCAGAAGGTGAAAAACAACTTCAAAATCAATTTTAAATATTTGTGTCCTTAAAAAAATCCCTCTGGGCATAGTGGCTCACACCTATAATCCCAGCAGTTTGGGAGGCCAAGATGGGACGATCACTTGAGCCCAGGAGTTCAAGACCAGCCTGGGCAACATAATGAGACCTCTGTCGCTAAAACACTTTAAAAATGATAATATAAATAAATAAATAAATAGAAATTCTGTAGTCTGTCCTCTGCTTTGAGAAAGTCTTCCTAAAGAGAGATTAACAGCAGCTGCAGCTTAATTTTGTCCCCATAGGCCGCTGTCCTCTCCTCAAGGTCATTTTCCTCCCCTCTCTGTCCTCCTGCCCCTATCTCTGGCATTTCTGATATATAGAATTCTGTCATAAGATGATAAGTGATGCCCCAAAAACTGCAGGAGCAAATTATTGTGAGGTCAATGAAATGACCCATATGAACCTCTGTAGTTGGCCAGCCAGCAACCTGAAAAGCATTCCATCTGGTGGTAGTTTAACTGTCCAGCTAAAACATGAATGTCCATCCAAAAGACATTCCATCTGGTGGTAGTTTAACTGTCCAGCTAAAACATCAATAGGAATATTCTGGATGCTCTGGCCTGCTAGGAATTCCAGTACTACAGCAGGGATTCCAGGGTCTCTAGGTCGGGGGTAACCCTTCCTTCCACCAGCTCTGGAGAGAGTGGACAAGAGAGCACAGGGAACCCTCTGCCTCCCAATATCCCACAATGAGGAGCCTCCATTCCCTGATCTTTTGTCCGTGCTCCAGTTCCCTACTCCCCTACTTACCTACCTACCACTTTAACCCGCCCACTTGCAGAAGAGAGCTTTTGGTAAGCCTAAGCAAAACTGAGAGGCAAGCCTGCATACCTTAAACACATTATCCCTATTTAACTTCACAAAAACTTCATGAAGAAGGCTCTGTTCGCATCCTATTTCTCAAAATACTTAAGTATATTGAGGCTTAAAAAACTTAATTAACGTGCCCAGTGTTTTAGCTGGTAACCTGTAATTAACCCAAATTTAATCCCAGACACTTCTTCATAATAAAAGGGTTTCAGGCTTATGGCCATTTAGATCAGGGACACTAAAGCTTTTGGATGGCATATTCCCTAGGGCAATTTGGAGAAACTATCTCTACATTGTAAAACTGACATCCACTCAATAGAAGAAGCGTTTGACAAAATGTAATATTCGCTCATCATAAAAAAAATAAACCTCTCAACAAAAAAGTATAGAAGGAACTTAACATAATATAGACAATATATGAAAAGCCCACATCTAACATCATAATCAGTGAGGAAAAACTGATAGATTTTCCTCTAGGATGTGGTATAAGGATACCCACTCTTCCCACTCTTGTTTTCTTTTTTTTTCATTCGCACAAATGTTCATAGCAGCTTTGGTGGTAATAGTCAAAAATTAGAAGCAATGCAAATGTCCATCAATATGTAGCATATTAATACAATGGCATTACTCAGCAATAAAAAGGAACAAACTACTTGTATACTCAAGTGGATGAATGAATCTCAAAACCAAAGAAGCTAGATGTTGTGTGTGTGTGTACACACGCATCAGATGATGATTCTATTTATATGAAATTCTAGAACAGATAAAACTTACACTATCATGACAAAGTGAAAGCTGATGAAGTCAGTGGCTGCCTGGGGCTAAAGGTGGGAAAGTGTTGCTGCAAAAACTCATGAGGAAACTGCTTGGGGGTGATGCAAATATTCTAGATCTGGACTGTGATAGCAGTTATTTATCTGGGTATAGGGATTTGTCAGAACTCATTGATACGTATATTTTAATGGGTGCAATTTATTGTATGGAAATTATACTCAATAAAATGTATTTGAAAGAAGAAACAATAAATAGATCTTATAAACAATAAGATCAGCCGGTGCAGTGGCTCACGCCTGTAATCCCAGCACTTTGGGAGGCCGAGGTGGGTAGATTGCCTAAGGTCAGGAGTTCGAGACCAGCCTGGCCCAACATGGTGAAACCCCATCTCTACTAAAAATACAAAAATTAGCCAAGCATGGTAGCTGGCGCCTGTAATCCCATCTACTTAGGAGGCTGAGGCAGGAGAATTGCTTGAACCTGGGGGGCAGAGGTTGCAGTGAGCCAAGATCGTGCCTTTGCACTCCAGCCTGGACAACAAGCGCTAAACTCCATCTCAAAATAAATAAATAAATAAGATATATTTTCCATACTAAAGTAAACTAATGTGTTTCTTGTATTTCTTTTAAAAATACTTTTTATCATGTTATTCTACACTAGTCTTGGCTGAGGTTTTTTTTTAAATTAGTATTTTGCATTACATAGCACAGAGCTATGAGAAAAGTAGGATGTTCTCCTGAATGATATTAATTTATTGGCATTAAAGAGATCCTTTTTCTTATGATTCTTTTTATGTGGGGCATTGTTTTTTGTTTTTTGGTTTTAGACAGGGTCTCACTCGATCACCCAGGCTGGAGTGCAGTAGCTCAATCTCCTTCACTTCAGCCTCAGCCTCTTGGGCTCAAGCGATCCTCCCACCTCAGCTTCCCAAGTAGGTGGGACTACAGGTGTGCACCACCACGCCCAGCTAATTTTTGTATTTTTTGTAGAGATGGGGTTTGCTATATTGCCCAGGCTGGTCTCAAACTTCTAGACTCAAGTGATCCTCCCACCTTGGCCTCCCAAAGCACTGGGATTACAGGCATGAGCAGGAGGATCACTTTAATGCCAGGAGTTCAAGACTAGCCAGAGCAGCATAGTGAGACCCTAGTCTCTACAAAATAATAACAATAAAAATAGAGCCTGCAACAAAGCTTAAGTCCTCAGACTTTATTGGGAAAGTCAATGCCAGGGTTGCAAAAGTGAAGGAAAAATAAATGTGTCCTTGAAGGAAAAAAGGTGGCACATTGCCCAGAAGGCCATAGTTTCAGAAGAAAGCATTACATAGTGTTCACAGTCAATAAGGAGGTCTTCCAAGCAGATCATAAGAAATGCTTGCTACTCAACACAGTATGACATAGAAGGAAATGAATGGAATTTATCTGCTGGTTCTTTCCATTTTCCTGATTCTCATTACTCTAAGTGTGTCTGTGGAGCATTAAACTCCCATATTTTGAGTTGTGTTATTAGGTGCTGGGAAAGCCCTGTCTCAGTTCCCATGGCACAATACTTTATGAGTCTAGACATGACAAGAAGAACTACAGCCATTGTGGGTCCCATCAGGTCAGGCTTGGGCCCCTGAGCTGCTGAAGTTCCTTTGGTACTTTCACCACTTCTATTCAACATAGTACTAAAAGAATGAACTAGAGCAATTAGGCATGAAAAAGAAATTAAAGACATCCACATTAGAAAGGAAGAAGTAAAATTATCTCTTTGCAGATGATGTGATCATATATGTAGAAAACCCTGAAGATTCAACCAAAAAACTGTTAGAACTAATAAATTCAGTGAAGTTGTAGGATACAAAATCAACATAAAAAAATACACAAAATTGTGTTTATATACACAATGAGCTATCCAAAAAGGTAATTAAGAAAGCAATCTTGTTTACAATAGCAACCAAAACAAGTAAAAAGTAAAATGCTTATGAATAAACTTAATTAAAGAAGTAAAAGACTTGCACACTGAAAATTAAAATCAATTGATGAGGAAATTAAAGAAGATACAGATAAATGGAAAGACATTGCATGTTCCCATGGATTAGAAGAATTAATTTTTGGCTAAGCATGGTGGCACACACCTGTAATCCCAGCACTTTGGGAGGCCAAGTCCAGGAGTTCGAGACCAACCTGGGCAACATGGTGACTCCCCATCTCTATGAAAAATACAAAAATTAGCCAGGCATGGTGACATGTGTCTGTAGTCCCAGCTACTCAGGAAGCTGAGGTGGGAGGATTGCTTGAGACCAGGAGGTCAAGGCTGCAGTGAGTCAAAATTGTGCCACTGCACTCCAGCCTAGGTGACAGTGTGAGACCCTCTCTCCAAAGAAAAATGAAAAAATAATATTGTTAAAATGTCCTTATTACCCAAAGTGATCTACAGATTCAGTGTAATCTCTATCAAAATCCCAATGGCATTCTTTACAGAAAAAACAATCCTAAAATTCATATGGAACCACCAAAGATTACAAATAGCTAAAACAATCTTGAGCAAGAAGAACAAAGCTGGAGACATCAGATTCCTGATTTCAAAATATATTACAAAGGTACAGTAGTTAAAACAGGATAGTACTAGCAAAAAAAGAAGAAGAAGGAAGAAGAAGAAGAAGAAGAAGAAGAAGAAGCAGCTGCCAGACATATAAACCAATGGAACATATAGAGTCCAGGAATATAGAGTCCAGGAATAAATCCATGCATCTCCAGCCAACTATTCTTCATCATGGCTGCCAAGAACACACAATGGAGAAAGAACAGTCTCTTCAACAAATTATAGTGGGAAAACTGGATATCCACATGCACAAGAATGAAATTGGGCTCTTATTTTACACCATCCACAGAAATAAACTCAAAATGGATCAAAAACTTATATGTGAAACCTGAAATTATAAAGTTCTAGAAAAAACAGGGGACTGGTGTGGGCGATGATTTCTTTTAATATGACACCAAAGTGCAGGCAACAAAAGCAAAAATAGTCAAGTTGGATTGAATCAAACTAAAAAACCTTCTGCTCAGCAAAGGAAACAATCAAAACAATGAAGGAGCCACCTACTAAATGGGAGAAAGTTTTTGTTTTTTGCAAACTATACATCTGACAAGGAGTTAATACTCAAAATACATAAGGAACTCAAGCAACTCTGTAGCAAGAAAACAATCTGGTTTTAAAATGACCAAAGGTCTTGAAAAAACATTTCTCAAAAGAAGACATAAAAATGGCTGACAGGTATATGCACAAAAAGCTCATTATCACCTATCATCAGGGAAATACAAATTAAAACTATAATGCGTTAGCTCCTCACACCTGTTAAGATGGATATTATAAAATATACAAAAAATAACAAATGTTGGTGAAGTTGTGAAGAAAACAGAACCCTTGCACAGTGTTGGTGGGGATGTAAATTAGTACAGCCATTATGGAGAACAATACGGAGGTTCCTCAAAAAATTAAAAATAAAAACTACCATACCATCCAACAATCTCACTACCAGGTATATATCCAAAGGAAATAAAATCAGAATCTCAGAGATGTCTGCAATCCATGTTCACTGCAACATTACTCACAATAGCCAAGATATGGAATCAACCTAAGTGTTCATCAATGGATGAATGGATTATATATATATATATACACATGTATATATATATGTATATATGAATATTATTCAGCCTTTTTTAAAAAAGAAGATTTTGTCATTTGCAACAACATGAATGAATCTGCAGGACATCATGCTAAGTGAAACACACCAAACACAGACAGACAAACACTGCATGATCTCACTTATATGTGGAATCTAAAATAGTCTAACTTACAGAAACAGAGTAGGATAGTGGTTTTCAGGGGTTGAGGAAGTGGGAGAAACGGGGAGATATTGGTCAATGGGTACAAAGTTTCAGTTATGCAGGATGAATAAGTTTTGGAGATCTAATGCACAGCATCATGGCTATAGTTAATAATACTCCAATATATGTTTGAAATTCACTAAGAGGGTAGATTTTAAGTGTTCTCAGCACACACACACACACACACACAGAAAGGTAACCATGTGAGGTAACAGACATGTTTATTAGTTTGATAGTGATAATCATTTCACAATGTATACATACATTAAAAACATCAGGTTATACACCTTATGTATATACAGTTTCTGTTTGTCAGTTATACCCTGATAAAGCTAAAAATAAGACAAAATAAAATTGACATTTAAAATATTTTCTAAAGTTTAAATAGTGGCCAAAAATGCAATTTTTAGGGTTTAATGTTGACATCTAATAAAATGTTAAAGGCATCCAGTGAAAACTAAGTATCATAATGATTTGATAACAGCCATTATTCTTTTTGAAAGTACAAACACAGGTTCCTCTTGAAATGTTACATCATTTTTTTCTCTTTGAATTCCTATTGCCATTTCATGTTCCTACTAAGTCTTATCCTATTAACACATTTTTATGCTTGAAAGTATTTTCTTGATCACAAATTATAGTTCTCTCTGATACAGATTTGTATATAAATTCAATTTTTTAGTTTTTATTTCTTGAGACCATAAGGTTCTAAGTGATTGATGGAAGGAAGGAAGGAAGGAAGGAAAGAAGGAAGGAAGGAAGGAAGGAAGGAAGGAAGGAAGGAAGGAAGGAAGGAAGGAAGGAGGGAGGGAAGGTTCTGGACTGAGTTATTACAACTATTACTATACAGTTAATAAAATAATATTTTGATAACTTTATTATTGGGAGTAAAATGTTATTGAGTGTGCATCTCTTCTTATTAAAGTGAATAGGCTCCCTCTCAAGTAGTTCATGTATAAATAAATAAATATTTCCAATAATCATGTTTAGATGATCCATAATCAAAATTATTAGTAATGTTCTAGTAGCTGACAATTTAGGATGATCTTCATTTTGACAAAGGCAAAGAATTGGAAAGTACCTAATTTTCAAAAATATTTGTTACATAGTCACTAGTCAGTTTCTTTCTCAATTTCTGGGAAATATGCTAAAAAAATGTTTTTACCAAGTCTTATTAAAGGAACTCTTAGTTATACCACTTTCTCTTCTACCTAGAAGACCTAAAGAATGAGTGTTGAGATTAACTGAAAAGAATTGCTTCAGTTTACCTACATAGAAGGAGAAAAAATAATTCATTTAGGCATTCATAATTTTTTTCACTTTAATTTTTATTATAAGTTCTGGAGTACATGTGCAGGATGCACAGGTTTGTTACATAGGTAAACGAGTGCCGTGGTGGTTTGCTGCACCTATCAACCCATCACATAGGTAAGACCTGCATGCATTAGCTATTTTTCCTTATGCTCTTCCTCCCGCAATGCCACACCCAACAGACCCCAGTGTGTGCTGTTCCCCTCTGGCATTCGCATTTCTGACTGAGGCTGTCTTTGCTTTGTTCTTACTGACTCTAGAGAAGAATAGAGTCTTGGACAACATTTTGAAAATAGAAGAGACGAGGTTATTAAATGATCATCGCTATCATTCCCACCACCCCCTCTTCAATATTTCTAAATTTAGAACATTTGAATACCTTGTTTTCTAACCCATGTTTCATCCATAACAAAAATACGTGTAAAACGGGCATAAACAGGAAGCCAGTGGTGAGATTATACTTTCTCAATGATCATTAAGGAAGATTTTCCTGAAACCAAGTTTTAGAATTGTCCCTTTGGCATCCTGTAAGTTTCTGAGTCTGCAGATTTGGGATGGGGGAAGGGTATGGCTTCCCACCACTTTTATAATTAAGGGGAAAGGTTGCCTGGAAGCATAGCAGTGGGGAGGCTGAACTGGCAAGTCAAGAACTGCATACATGTGGTAATTCAACATCTGGAGATTGATGCCTTTAAAACATCTGTATCCGTGTATACATCACCCTTGGAAAGCCTTAGTTAGAAACTCTAGTGAAGCCCATTCACAACATTCAGGGTGGACCAAACTCTGCTTCAAAATCCTGTATCTCAGGGAACTCATCTTCTCCCCAAGAAGTTTGTTTCACTTTCAGGCTACTGTAATCATTAGAAAACATCACAGGAGCCTCTTACCAAGTGAAAAATCAATCAAATGATAAGTTAAATTTGAGTGTTAAATTTTTTTAAAGTGTGGACTTTATATTTGCCATTAAATTCTAGCTTTGCTTCATAAGTGTTGGAAGATTTTGGATGAGTGTCATCATCTTGCATAATCTCAGTTTATTCATCTGTAAACAGAAATGATAACACTGACCTTTCAGAGTAACCATTCTTAAAGATTACAGATAATGTGTGAAAAGCCCCCAGCACAATGCGGGGCGTGATGCAAACACTAAATAAAGAATTATTGTCACTTAACTAATTCCTGAGCCTTCTAACTGTCCCATCATGCAGCTCACATTTCTAATACTGTTCCAGGAAATGGTAAAATGCTTAGTCAAACGCCTCACAGCAGAGCAGATACACTATTCTGCAGTATCCTCCGATAGTCCAGCACAGTAAGCCTTCTCCAAAGGAATGGAGTTTGTAAGGCATGGCTTATTCTTTGTGAACTCTTGTTAGCTGCTAGTTTTCATAACTTTTATTTATTATTTGTTTGTTTGTTTGTTTTTGAGATAGGGTTTTGCTCTGTCACCCAGGCTGGAGTACAGTGGCGTGGTCATAACTCACTGCAGCCTTGAACCCTTGGGCTCAAGGGATCCTCCTGTTTCGGCCTCCCCAGTAACTGGGACTACGGGTGCATGCCACCATATCCAGCTACTAGTTTTTTTGTTTTTTGTTTTTTGTTGTGGGGGTTGGTAGAGACAGGGTCTCACCATGTTGCCCAGGCTAATCTGAAACTCCTGAGCTCAAGCGATCCTGCCACCTTGGCGTCCCAAAGTATTTGGATTACAGGCGTGAGCCATCATGCCTGGGCATCACTTTTTTTTTTAATACATGCTCCAGGTGACCATGTTTATAATTCATCTTAAAACTTTGCCCTGTATTAACATTAAACTCATTGGTTAATAGTATAAAAAATTCATCTTCTCTTTCAAAAATTCATTCTTCCATTCATTCCAAATTCATCCCTTTCATGTTTCACTATTCCCCAAAATTATCAACACGGATATGACAATCCTGTGCACAAGCTTCTTCCATTTGCTTGGGTGTCATTTATTGGACTAAACATGCACTTCTCCACTGAGTGAGGAATAAGAAATAGTGGGACTTTTGAGGGTTGTTTTATTTTTACAATAACTGCTTTCAACCATATTCTGACAAATCTCCCTTTGCTTTCTCTTAATCATGCCTTGGACAGACCAAAGAATTTCCTTGTCATTTTCCACAAACAAAAATTCACTCTATTTAAAAATGTCAATCTCCTTTCTCATTTAAAACTTTCCCCATCCTGTCATCAGCTAAAATGTGGGAGGAGGACTTGGGGGTCGGGGGCAGTGGGAAGGGACATTGTCTACCCTTCAGCTCCTCTTCCTCCTCCTCCAGCACCTTGGAGGGTCTGGGGGGGAATTCATGTTCCAGGCAAGTTCTGAGTCTAGTATTCCTCCACGCCTTCCCTTCCCAACGTTAACTACACTGGCATTGAGGACGGGAGAAGAGAGAAGAGGGAAGGAAACATCTTCCCACATAAGTTGGGGGAGGCTGCCAGGAACCCGCGTTCTCACTTTGGCTCCGTTTTTCACCCGCTGCGGGAGGCCTCTGCTGATGTGATGCTTTCGAAGTGGGTGATGTGCATGGTATTTTAGGGGAGATGTTCAGTTTCATCCTAATTCCCTGCATTTCCAAGAACCACACCCTGCGAAGGGAAGGAGGCAGCTGTTTCCCTTCAGCTCTGACAGCAGCTCAAGCTTCAAATCCACTTTCTATAAATCCTGGAGCCTCATGCAGCCACTACAATCCCTCATAAAACTTTCAACTCACCTACTCCGTACAGGCAGGGGAGAAGCTAGGCCACTCCTCATCATGACCATGATCTCCTTTCTCATCCCTTTCCCCATCTTCTTATGTGAGCTGGGATGAGGTTCAGCTATGGGGGCTATTGTTGAACATGGAAAGGATAGTTTAGGCTCCTATTAAAAAACCCTGTCAGAAATATTGGGTCCCAAGTGGACTCGGTTCCTTAGAATGGGAGGTACTTACCGCTTCTGTGCACTCAGCTTATTACCAGACAACAGAAAAAGCTGTACTCAAAATCCTGTTACAAACCCATGACTGCTTGATGGCCAGAACCACGGTCAGAATTATAGGCCTCGCCCCATCTCAACCCCACAGGTGTCTGCCCTGTGTGAGGATGTGGGTCTCCACCTGAGAACCTCTGGCCTCTGTTTTCATAAGACCCTCTCTTTACATACGGAAACGAACAATTTTCTAGTCGCCCTTCGGCCTCCAACTTACCACAGACTGTATGTTAGTTTCTTTAATTTCTTCATGTTTAGTCTAAACACTTCATCTGTGTTGCTGTCCTATAAACCCTGAGTGGTATGTACTCTGTTGCTGTAATAGAACTTCTGTCTTCTCTCCATTTTTATGAATACAGTTCACTGGGTGCGATGGCTCACGCCTGTAATCCCAGCACTTTGGGAGGCTGAGGCAGGTGGATCACCTGAGGTCAGGAGTTCAAGACTAGCCTGGCCAACATGACAAAACCCTGTCTCTACTAAAAATACAAAAATTAGCTGAGCGTGGTGGCACATGCCTGTAATCCCAGCTACTCAGGAAGCTGGAGCAGGAGAATTGTTTGAATCTGGGAGGCGGAAGTTCCAGTGAGCTGAGATCGTGCCATTGCACTCCAGCCTGGGCAACAGAGCAACTGTCTCAAAAAAATAAAATAAAATAAATAAAACAAAATAAATAAAAATACAGTTGCTGTGCTCCCCCACCCCCATCCCAAAGGTTATACTAAAATAGGGGAAGATCAAAAACACTGAGACACCCTAACTGGAGAGAAGGTGGAAGTGAAGATAAGTTGAAAGCCTGTATCGTCAGAGAGTGGGGGCTTTTGTGGGGAATATAAGAAAGGTGGTTGGATGCAGTGGCTCACGCCTGTAATTCTAGCACTTTGGGAGGCTGAGGCGGGCAGATTGCCTGAGCTCAGGGGTTCAAGACCACTCTGGGCAACACAGTGAAACCTCGTCTCTACTAAAAATACAAAAATTAGCCAGGCGTGGTGGTGGATGCCTGTAGTCCCAGCTACTCAGAAGGCTGAGGCAGAGAATTGCTTGAACCCGGGAGGCAGAGAGCGAGACTCCACCTCCAAAAAAAGAAAAAAAAAGAAAGGTGACCAATATCCCTACATTCCCACTAGGCACACAGTGGGAATAAATAAGTAAATAAATAAATAAATAAATAAGGAAATAGACTTGAAGAATGATGTTTGAGTTTGCTTTTTTTTAAAGCAGAATTTTGGCTGGACGTGGTGGCTCACACCTGTAATCCCAACAATTTAGGAAGCCAAGATGGGAGGATCGCTCGAGTCCAGAAGTTTGAGACTAGCCTGGGCAGCATACCAAAACCCTGTCTCTATCTAAAAATAAAAATAAATAAAATTAAAATAAACAAATAAAAGCAGAATTTTATAATAGTGAAGAGGAAGTACTGAAGTGAAACATAAAATTACCTTCCCTGGGAGTACTGAAGGTGGGGGCTGGAGGATAAAGACCTGCCTGTCTGGATCTCTTTTGCTCTGCTTTTTTTTTTTTTTTTTTTTTTTATGACAGAGTTTCGCTCAGGCTGGAGTGCAATGGTGCAATCTTGGCTTACCACAACATCCGCTTCCCAGGTTCAAGCAATTCTCCAGTCAGCCTCCCGAGTAGCTGGGATTATAGGCGTGTGCTACCACCCTTGGTTAATTTTGTTTTTGTGTTTGTTTGTTTTGTTTTGTTGTTTTACTAGAGATGGATTTCTCCATGTTGGTCAGGCTGGTCTCAAACTCCTGGCCTCAGCTGATCCACCGCCTCTGCCTCCCAAAAGTGCTGGGATTACAGGCATGAGCCACCGTGCCCAGCTGCTCTGCTTCTTAGTGGAGACTAAGGGGGTGGGTAGAATTCATTCACTCATTCAACAAATACTTACTGAGAGCCTCTAATGTGCTAGGCAATTTTAAGTGACAGAACTGTAGAAGTGAACAAACCAGGCAAAAACAGACAATAAACAAATAGTCAATGAAATATTTATTCTGTCAGATAATGCTGGGTACGGTGGAGATAAACAAAATAAGAAAGGCAGGTAGGGAGAGGCGAATGTGGGGATGAGAGAGTGAGAGTGGGATGATTGCTTCAAATAGAGTTGTAAGGAAAGACCTGATGGGAAGGTGACCTTTGAGCAGAGCCCCAAGTAGAGCAGAGATTACAGATAGGTTAGCAGGCCACTGGGGGAAAAGCATTCCAGGCAGAGGGAATGGCCAATGCAAAGGCCTGGAGATGCAAACATGTAGAGCACGTTCCCACAACAGCAGAGAGCAAGTGTGGCTGGAGCAGTGGGGAGGGGTGAGTGGTAGGAAATGAGGTCAAAGAGGATGACCAAAGTCTCAGATATGTCATTCTTTAATTTTATGATTCAATGCTGCTTTATGGAACATTCCTAAGCACCAGATACAAAACCATGCTCGGGGGAGGTATTTTAAAAAAACAAACAAAACTAAAAGTAGCTACAGAAACTGTTTAGGTATCAACTCTATCAGAGGTAACCGCCAGTCTCTTTCTGGCTAAAATATAACGTTTTCAAGTCTCTTCTGCTACATCAAGCCATAGATAACCTACCAACAATCTATGATCAAGAGTTTTCCAATTTACGCATGGTCTTTTAACTTGACAGTAACAAAAAATATCACCATAGGAGTAAATTCAATGGGAAATTTTACAGCCAAATTATAAAGAAGCATAATGTGGCAGGGGGTTAACGCAAAATCCAGAAACTTGTCTGTGTTCCTCAGACCCATTTCTTAGGGACATTTGTTTACCTTGAATTTTGCTGGGATTTACAGGCTGGGGGGAACAGTTCTGTGGCAAGTGCCTGTCAATACCTACAGACAGCTCAAAAAGAAAGGCCTGGGTTTCTTTTTCTTTGGCTTTCTTCTCGCCTCTCCCCACCCCCACCCCAGAGCAGAACACTGAAGGATCTGAGAGAAAAGCCCTGCAGCTCATCAAGATCAAGGCAGGCATTATATTTCAAGTTGAAGTTCAAAACAGCTTGCTTTTTGCTGAGACGTCTTACTTCCTGAAATCAGATGGCGCCTTTTAGTACTTCAGTGTGCTGAGTCACAAGCGAGCTACACACTCACTCTTTTATTTGAGGGTGCCAGGCTGAGAACTCATCTTCCTCCTTGGTAAAGGGAACGCAAGGACCCAGTCGAGAACACCTTTGGAAGAGGTTTCTGTGAAGCAGAAACCTTTCTCCTTGCTTTATTTTACCTTGAGGAAATTGAACAACCCAGAAGTAATTTTTTAAAAATCTCTGTACATAATCTTTGCATGGTATCATCTACAGCTGCCTAATGACTACAGTGTTGATTTTATTTTAGCTTATGTTTACTCATTTATTGTAGTGTATTCAAACATGGATGACAAAGATATTAGAAAATTCTAGCCCTCCAGAGAGTCATTCAGATTAGAGCCCTGGAAACTGAGAAATAGTTGTTGCCCATGGTTCAGTCTTGCTGGAAGACAGGTTTTGGTGAATTAATGACCCACCAATAAAAATTGGACAATTTCACATAAAAAATTCAAATTTGGAGATGCCCTTGGAAACTTGAAAGATCTGCTAACGCTGAACTAAAATTTCTGCATAAGAACAATTGGCGAGACCCTTCAGCCAGACTTAGAGACAGAATGGGTGCTAGGAACATGTGATGTCCTCCCTGGGTCATCACTCACCTGATATCAGTGCATTCCTCCCCAGTAGTGCCTGTCCCTGTCACATGCACCTGGGACCCTCACCCGGTCTAGCCACTTTATTTGACAGATGAGGAAAGTGGGGTTCAGAGAATCATAATGACTTATCCAGTGTCACCCAATTAGATAAAAGTAGGAGCAAAGATTTTGGTCCCCTTTCCAAGATGCTCATTCCTTGGGACTCCAGTTGTAAATGAAATTGGGCCACATTTGAAGCAGTATCTCAGATGATATTAGCTCTGAAGTGATTTTAATTATAAATCATCACTAGGAACTAATGAAGGCATCAAAGCTATGATACTGGTATAGATGGGAAGGACTGGGGAAAAGTATAACTAGGAGATAAAACATTTCCTGAGGGATTTCAAATTTAAGTAATCTATCTTTAAAATATCATGATTTTCGTGAGTCACAGAATAGGGCAATGAAAACCTGGATAAAAATCACATCCTAATTTAACTAGACTGAATAAATTGGAAACAATTATTTCTTGGATTTTTAGAGCCTTTTTTAAATACAAGAATTCTGCCCATCTATCTACTTCATCATATTAATTCACGGTAATACATTAAACGAAAATAAATCAGTAATTATTGAGGCCCTTCAATTCTTTATAACCAATTATTTATTTTCCTTATAAGGTAAACTTATGCATTCTCTGAAAAAAATTTGTTTCCACTGGTAGATGCATTATAAATGTACATATAATACAAAAAACATGCTGGCCCTGATAACCCTGGTGTTATTTTTTCCTTGTTGCATCAATTCCAAATAGAAATGTCAGTTTTCGTACATTAATTTTTCTATACACTATTGGTACATAGTCATACTCCATCCTGCTTCTTAGGAAGCTCACACTCCACCTGCACCATCCTCAGATACTTTTCACCTTGAAAGGGCTTGAGAAGAAACCAGAATATTTCCATGGAAAAGTATGTGATCTGGAAATGACCTGCCAGGCCTCCCGCTAAAAGAAAAAAGTACTAACCAGATATAGCTATCATTGATGAGACAAGTGGAATATGCTACATGTTTTACAGTCCCATAGCTCTTTCAGCATAGCCAGCAAACAAGAGGCTTCACTTCTTACCACATTAGCAGCCATCTAAACCTATGTAACAGTAAGAGATAGTCGAAGTACAATGCTGTTCAGTAATGCCGTAATGTCATTGGAAATTGCAGTTGCTAAAATTAAACTGACACTTGGCAGAAATTAGCATAACACTTTCCATCACAGCCTTGTGACAGAGTGTCTGCGTGGCACAGGCAATGCTGAGAGCAGAGCTGTGCATCACCAGAGGAATCAACGTCTGAGGCCAAGCAGAGAAAGCTTTGAAGGGATTGGAAACCCACAATCACAAAAATGCCACAGTCTCCCATCCCTTCACAGGGACACAGAAGTCGATGCTCAAATTCAAAGTCCAAACTTCTCTTTGCCTTTTGACTGTGTTTTTTCACCAGATGGGAGGAGGAGCTCCATGTTTGGGCAAAGAAAAGGAAGGCTTTATTTTATCATCTGCCAGCATGAGTTTTCTCCTTCTCCTCCCCACCACCCTCAGGATCAAGGCGAACTCCTTAGGAACACTCCTTAATTGGCAGAGGGCTACTTTTAAGGCAATGGGAAGACACTCCTCTCCCCTGGAGCCCAGAATATGCCCTCCATGCTGGCAGTGTTTTGTTCTAACCTAAAGCATATGTCAGCTTCCTCACTACACAGCTCAGGAGTCCAATGCAACTAAAGAGTTAAATTCCTTGGAAATAAGACCAGGGAAGACTCCTGGAGCTGTGCAGGTGCAGAATTACAGCCTGCCACTGCTCATCAGACCACAGATTCCCAAGACCCTGCACAGGGTCTGAGGGATAGCAACATTTGGGTCTTCTTGTTTCGCCATTTAAAAAAATAAAGAAATTTCCATCCTCTCGCATTGAAATGAGCACGCAGTAGGTACTCTGAGTAAATATTTGTCAAATAGTCAACACGGTTTTAAAATATTTCATCCAAGCTCCTTTCCACCCCTGTAAGTCTCAGTCTGATTTCAGCTTTCCTAATCCACAGATGGCCAGTTTAGGGCCAGATCATCTGACGTAAGAGCAAAAGGGCTATGTCCCCTTGTGGGAGGCAGGGCAAAGCTCTGCATTGTAATGAAGTCACCTTATTCAATGGCACGAATTCACACAGTTTAGAAGTCCAAGAATAATGAAACTGGTAAACATACAAACCAATCAGGCAAAATGAAAACCAAGGAAAATTTATCTTTTCTTAGCCAAGAGGGGGAAAGGCCAAGGTATGTAAGACATACACCACAGAATACTTTGTTCTTTCTTTTTTATTTAGTCACGACACATCAGTACAACAGAGGTCAAACCCAGTTCAGTGGAGGTCGTTTAACTACACCTGCTAAAAGAATAAACCTGAAAAATGATATTTTATAGCCCAAATCAAATTAAATAAATCAAAGAGAAGGAGGCAGGAAAGCCCTTTTAAATACCTTGGCAACCACAGTTCCATGCACCAAAAGGAAAACTCACATAAAAATTTCCAGTTAAAAGAAAACATGGCAGTTCCAGGAAAATTAGGTTATGCATTTAACAGGTTCCACTGTACTACTCAATTGACCACTTGCACACCATGATCACTTATCCATGTTACCATTTGTGAATTTGAGATCCGTGTAATTAAAAATTCATTGCATTGCTGGGGCTGGTAAATGCAGGCGTATTCTATTCAATTACCTTCAGTTTCCTTTCCACCAACACTCCAAATGAGACCTAACCTATCAGCGGCTCTCTCCTAACTAAATCAGAACTGCCAGTCCTGGCAGACACCAGCAGCTGGTCAGATGGATTCAGGGCCACGAATAGTTTGTACATTCACCTTTCTGCTATAGGAAGTAGAGAATTTACTAGTCTTCTTTCTTGGATAAAGCTGATCATCTGATTTGTCAACGCTTTGTTCAGAAATATAAAATTCAATATAGTTCCCCTCCCCTCAAAAGAATATTATTTATACAATACCTTAATCTGTCAAAATATTAACAAACAGAATCATGTTAACATTAAGCATAGTGGTTTGGAAAATTAATTCTAAAAACAGACCATAACTATACAAGGAGAAAAACAGACCAAAAATACTAAATGTTAAGATTCCTCAAATTTTGGGGCAAAAACGGAATCATTCTGGTTTACAAAGTAAATTAGGCACAGTACAAACCTATCACAAAGTGTTGGCTTATACTCGCTATTTCAATTTAATGTCTTGAACAAAATTTAACAACTAGTTTTTAAAAACTGCTAATACATGACATGATGAAAAAAACATTAAAAAAGAAAAAAGTAAACCAACAAACCTTTAGTCTTTAAAAAAAATTTATCTGAAAGTGTACCTTTTTCCTTTTTACTTTTACTGACGACTTTAAGGTGATGTTGGCAACAGTCCAGCCCAGCTGGGATTTTAAACTTTCCCCTCCCTCATTCTACATCAGTTCTTTAAAAAGCTCCAATCTCCGTCCCCCAAGGTCTATAGGGCTTGCCAAGGTTTGCAGCCTGCGTGGGTGCTGAAGGGCTCAGTGCATTGGGAGACAGTAAGTGGAAAGAGCCGAAAGAGAAAGGGAAGGCCGACAGGGAGGCCACTGAGGAGAGCAGAGGCGGCGACAGTTTGGAGGCGGAGGTGACCACAGGGAGCACCGGTCCGAGGCTGCCGCTAGGGGGCGCTCGCAAAGCAGGCGCCTCCGGATGTGCCGAGCCCAGCCTGCCCTGGTGGTGCGGTTCCGTGGGTGAGGCCGTAGTGGCCGCGTTGCCGTGGCCGTTCTGGGGCAGTAACAGCGGGTGAGCGATGTGCGGGTGATGTCCAAAGGCGGTCCCCCAGGGAATGTGTCCGAGGCCCGCGTGGGCGCCGCTCGCGGCTTCCCGCTGGGAGGCGTAGTTGTTGAGATGTGAGACCAGTCGAACTCGAAGCGGGTCAGAGGCATCTAGTCCTTCAATGATGCTCAAATAACGGGCAACTTCTGCCAGGCATTCCCGAAATCCCAAACTCCGATAGTCCATAGCAAGGGCGTGCGCATCAAAGTAGCCTAAGGAAAAGAACAAAAGAAAAATCTCAGGGCTTTGCCCGTTTCCCGCATTTCTTCAGTCCCAGCGACAACCCTTCCTGGCAGATACCTGCATCCCTTAAAACACGACAGTCAAGGGTTCTTCCGAAAGTCTAAATATTTTGGAGTCGACCAAAATCTTTGCATTAATCAACATAAGCAGAATGTGTTTGCTAATGCAAGTTCAAAGCCCAATTAGAAGCTGCAGAGCAGAAATTGGAATTATACCCTACCAGCAGATGAAACTATGTTCATTCCTTTAATGTTTTCCCTCAACAACAACAAAAAATACATCAAGGACAGAGAAACCACAGAGCAGTGAAATTCATTAGACACACAGATGTAAGTTATCATCGTGGAGCTTTTAGGCACTTGGACCTCAGTGAAGCATTTTCCTGCTGGAGACAGACACACAGACCTTGGTCTCCTGTTAGGTTTCCTCTACTTAACCGCAATACATTTCTTTCCTCAAGAGGCATGTGGCAGCGCATTTTTTTTTTAAATCCCATATACCAAAATAAGACCACATATTGTTTTTAAATGCTTTTTCTCAAAATAGCAATGGACAAATGTGAGAGCTACCTGATCTGAATCAGGGCTGTCACAACTTTTGAAGACCTCACAAATAATAGGTATTTTCCAAAAGATGCACTAGTTCAATCTGCAGAGAGTTGGGGTGGTGAATTCACTGGAGAAGATTCTATGTGCATTTGAAAATGTACTGACAGGGAACTGCACACACCACACACTGTTCTCTCCCCACCCCCAAAGAAAAATCAGGCAGCTACTGCACCAATCCTGGCCTTCAGTCGCTGCTCACTCTATGCCAACCACTCAGAGCCCCCATTAGGTCTAGATGTACCTTTCCCTCCTGCCGTATGCAGCATTTTCAGGTGATCCACGGTCATCTGCAGGATCTCGGCTTTTTCTAGCTTAGCAGATCCCTAAAGATGAGAATGGCAAAAAGATTGATTTGGCACAAGTTCCTTTGGGGAACAACTTAAAATATGCAAACATATATACAAAGATATATGCTTTGTAAAGCGTAAAGTATGGACTAAAGAAAAATCAGTTGTCTTCACAAAATACACTGGCATCTGTACGAATTCATCTAGGCACAAGCAACACAGATATTTTCCAAGGCGGATGAGATTAATGGAGGAAAGATTCAGAAGGTGCGGATAGCGACGCTGAGAGCTTTACCTACTTGCTCCATTACCTGCTTCTCAAAAGCACTGGGTACCAGCCTTCTCAGCTCAGACAAACTGTTATTGATCCGGTCTCGTCGGCGCTTCTCAATTATCTGCAGAAAGCAAGCAAAACAAAGGAAGGTATTACCATTAAGACTGTAAATTTCAAATCCAAAAACGGTGGTTATTTCCGTTAAATAACAAAAATAAAACGAGATTGTAAAGAGACTCACTCCTCTCCGTCTTTTTCTGGCCAAAATCTGGGAAGACGTAGTTGGGGACATGGAACCTAGAGCTGAACTCAAGTTTCTGAAAAGAGAAAAAGCACAAACAAAAACTGAAATCGCCGTTAAACGAGGAGAGGTGACCTGAGAGGTCGCCCCCCACACCCTCCCGCACTCAGGCTTTTTTGCCACTTGGGCTGGAAGGCGCCCAGGGGTTCCCCGGCCGCGGGCTGCCGCCAGCCCGCGACGCGCGGAGATCAGCGCAGAGCACCGGCGCGCCAAGGGTCCTCGCCCGCTGTCACCGCGGCGGGCCTGCGCTCGCCTCCCGCTCTGGCTCCGCTCCGCCGCCGCCAGCTCACCCATTCTCGTCCGCACTCTCCTTCTCCACCTCGATGGTCTCGTCCAGCTCGCTGTCGGAGGAGCTGTACTCGGGGTGAGCTCGCTTCATGCTGGCTGCCGGGAGGATCCAGGGGAGGGTCGGCGCGGCGGGCAGGGAGGAGTTAACTACAGCGGCACGTCTCCGCGCTCGGCTGCTCGCGTTCAGCACACACTGATCCCGCTCACGCTTTGCCTCTGGTTAAAACTCAACCATCCTTTCCCACGCTGAGCCCCTTCCCAGGGCCCTGGGGAGGGCGGGGGAGCGGGGAAGGCGGGCGAGGGGGCGGAGAGGCGGGGGCGGCAGCTCCAGGGCAACAGCCGTCCCCCGGCCAATCCGGTTTCTTCGCCGCTGACTGGCAGCCGCTCCGGGGAGGGGCGGGAGCGAGGCCGAGGGCGCGAGCGGACCGCGCCCCCGCCCTCCGCGCCCTCCCCTGCCCGGCGGCGGTGCGTCGGCTCCGCGGGGGCTCTGCCCGGCCTGCACTCAGGGGAAGGAGGAGGTGCGGGAGGCCGGGCCGGGACACAAGCCCGCCGGCGGCCGCGGCCCCTCCCCGCCCCGCGCGCCCCGATTGGCCTGGCCGCGCGCCAGGGCCGCGCCTGCAGCGCCTCCGGTGTGCCGCACGCGCCGCGGGCCGTGGGAAAGTGCCGGCGCCGCGGCCGCCAGCCAATCCGGGCGGCCGGCGACGGCGGCGGCCGCGCTGGCGGCGGCGGCGGCGCTGGGCGTCCGCATGAATGGAGAAGAATGGGCAGGCGGGGAGCCGGACCGCGCAAGGGCGCGCCGGCGGGGGCTGGGCGGCCGCGGGCCGGGCCCCCAGTGTGAACCTGTAATCGGAGCCTGGGCGCCGGCCGGCCTCCGAAGCCGCCGCCTAGCGCCACCGTAAATCTCGCCCGCGTGGCCGCCAGTGCCCGGCGGCTGGAGGCGCGCGTTGTTGGCGGGGCTGTGCCGGGTGCACCTGGCCAGGCCGCGCGCCTGCGGCTCAGCGGATCCCGCGGGAAAAGGGGGCGCCGGGCGCGTCCATAGTGGCCACCAGTCCAGGGGCGGTCACATGGAGGAGCAAGCTGTGGGCTCAGGGAACGCTCTTTTTGGATTTCTGGGACCGAGGCCGCACATGCAGCCAGACTCGTTTCCGCAGGGGCTTCCCAGCCGCGAAATGGAATGAATACCCCTGTGCATCTCATTTCCGGGAAGTGGAGCACTTGTTTTCTCGGCTGACTTGGGGGGAAGAAAAAAAGCCAACGGTCCCTGGGGATAATCATTATGCTGGGGTTTTTTTGTTGTCTCTGCCCCCGCCCCCCCAACCCCGGCGTTGGCCGCTAGATCCTCTCAGCGGGCGACGGGGTGGCGGTGCTGGCGTTTGCGTCTGAGGCCGGCCTTGCTGAGGGAATGCACGTCTCTGGCCCCAGACACACACCTCTGGCTTCGGTGGCTTGACGTGGCGTGTACTGGCTGCTACGTGAAGTCCCCCCCGAGTCCACCAAGAAGACAGATTTCTTTAAAATACAGTTGTAAATCTCGAAACTGATTTCTGATTCCAGAAACAGAATGGTTGTTTTAAATTTGAAAATCTGGTCTTCTCTCCCTTACAAACGTGCAGAGCAATTCGCATTCGTCTTAGATCCACTCTGGAGGTTGTAGTCCTGTCTGTGAGGGAAAGCTTAATACCTATCGGTGAGGATAACAAAAGGCTTTTCTCTTTGCAAAATGCTTCCTGGTTTCTAGACTTCCTTATGGATCTCAATGCCATTTTTCTTTCTTTTCTTTTTCTCTTTCTTTCTTTCTTTCTTTCTTTCTCTTTCTTTCTTTTCTTTCTCTCTTTCTTCCTTTTTCTGAGATAAAGTCTCGCTCTGTCTCCCAGTGGTGCGATCTCGGTTCACTGCAACCTCTGCCTCCCGGGTTCAAGCGATTCTCCTGCCTCAGCCTCCCCAGAAGCTGGGATTACGGACGCGCACCACCATGCTCAGCTAATTGTTTTTGGTATTTTTAGTAGAGACGAGGTTTCACCATGTTGGCCAGGCTGGTCTCAAACTCCTGACCACAGGTGATCCACCTGCCTTGGCCTCCCAAAGTACTGGGATTACAGGCGTGAGCTACCGCACCCGGCCTCAGTGCCATCTTAACACACCCTGGCTGCCAAGCACTCTGAGTGGCCGGCCTGGGCCTAATCCATAGTTCCTCTCTGGGCAACCCCACCCCTCCACCCCTCCACACACACTGGAAATACAACCTCCTGGCTCCCACTGAAGCTTATACCACTTCACATCACCTCCAGCCGTCAGCCCTTCCATGCAGCCCTCTGCTTCCCTGTCTAGGCTGGGCCCTTCCATCAGCCATCCTGGGTTTGTTGTTGCTGGCACCCCAGACCTCTGGCTTCCTGAAACTCCACCACATGCTGCCTGTCAGTTGTCAGTCCAAGGTCAATCCCACCACCCGGCTTTCTCTCTGGAAGTGCAAATTTTAAGGCTCCTTCCTGGCCCTCCCAGTCTTCAGTCCAGGGCATCCATCACTGCTCCCTGCCTCTTCCCTCCCAGAACCTGATGGTTCAGGCATAGGAAACCACCCCACCTGCTCTCCTCTGCCTTCCAGAAGTCCCTCTGACCTTCAGTTTATTTCCCCAAAGGGACAGGCCACCCTTCCCCAGAACCAGTGTGTCTACTTCCCCTCTGGCTCTGTAAATTTTCCCTGCCTCTGGCACCTACAGTGAGTCAGCCTTTCCTGCTTTGGCCCATTTCTGCTGCTGTGGAGAGGCATAGACAAGCTGCAGATGTTGAGTGAGGTGAGACCAGGTGGGGTTAGGAATGCTTAACTCTACATTGGCATCCAAGTGAAATATTGCTCACCTGTTCGTGATTACTTTTCTATCAAAAAGGAGGTTCTCTATGGCCAGGCGCAGTGGCTCACACCTGTAATCCTAACGCTTTGAGAGGCCCAGGCAGGAGGATTGCTTGAGTCCAGGAGCTCCAGATCAGCCTGGGCAACATAGCAAGACCCCTATTTCTTAAAAAAAAAGAAAATTAAAAATTAGCCAGGCATGGCATGCACCTGTAGTCCTAACTTCTTAGGGAGCTGAGGTGGGAGTTTTGCATGAGGCCAGGAGTGCCAGACCAGACTGGGCAACACGGCAAGATCCCCATCTCTAGAAAAAATTTAAAAATTAACCAGGCATGGTGGCCAGTGTCCTAGTTACTCTGGAGGCTGAGGCTTGAGCCCAGGAGGTTGAAGCTACAATGAGCTATGATCATGCCCACAGCACTCCAGCCTGGGTAACAAAAGGAGACTCTGTCTCTGAAAAAATTAAAAATGAGGTGGTCCTGCTTCTTAACTTTGATTTTTCATTGCTTCCAATAAATACGTATTCTTCTATGTGCCATGTGCTGTGCTAGAGCCTGAAAATACAAAGGTGACCCAAAAGTCATCCAGCCTGCACTCCTAGAACTCGCATCCTAGGGAGAAGACAGAGAATACACAATAAAATAGTTATGGATGCTCCAATGCTTGGAAGCACTCCTTGGTAAGGAAAAACAAGGGGGTGAGGATTCTTTATGAGGTCTGGGAAGGCCTGTTCTGTGTTTGGAAGGGACTTAAGATCAAGAAGAGGTGAACTAGGTGGTTCAGTAATAACCAGGAAGGAAGGGGTGGAGACCCTTCCCATGAGTGGTAGGATCAGAGGAGAGAGTTACACTGAGGGCACCAGGCCCAATTTTCTCCCATCTGCTATGTAGAAGGGATTTACCCCTGGAGGCTTTGAGCAAAGAACGACTTTTAACGTCTTTGCTACCCTGAATGCAAGGTACATCCTGCAAATTGACCCATTCTGAAGCTTAAATGGGACTGACCAGGCCTGGCCCCTCAGGAAAAGGACCTTTTACCATTTGAGGGTGGGGAAGTGGGCAAGTGTTGCCTTTTATAATTCATCTGTCCTGAAGAATCACCCTTTTTTATTTCACTCAAAGGCCCATTTTCTTGCCTGGTTTGTAGAGTCTGGGTTCAGTTACTTAACTTAGCGTTCTGCAGGCTGCTTTTATCTGCATTCCCTTGCCGAAGAGATACTCCAGATGTCCTGGAAGAGAGAGACACTCCAGATTTAGGAATTCACTCACAAGGCCAGGCCCAGGTGGGGGCCTCCCCAGAGGAAAAGTGGTAGAACCTCCAGGAAGAAACAGCTCATCCTAAAACTCCAGCTGCAGCGTTTCTCTGTGAACGAGGCTTAGGGTGGTCAGCTTGTTGGAAGGGGTGCAAGCAGTAGCTGTGTGTGAGACTGCCCTGGAGGAAACGTCAAATTGTCGATCATTCATGAGAGCTTTGGCCACTGTGGAGGTCCCTACTTGGATACCCTTCATGAGGCCCTGTCTCTGTCCGTTTGCTAGCAGGTGCGGGTGATCTCAATCGAACAGGCATGGGCCATGGTGCTCAGGAGGACCAGAGGCTACACCTGCAGCTCTGAGAAAGAAGGGACTGCCTCTCTCTCTAACCTCTTAGTCTAATTGCTGTATCCATTCCAAGGCAAAGATCTTTGTCAAAACAACTTTAGGTAAAGCCAGCCAGTGGCTAGCTGAAACCTTTAGGGCTTGCTTGCTTATGTACTTGCTTGACAAACTTGTATAAAGCCCCTAGTCTGTGCTGGCCACTGAGCCAGGCCTGGAGCAATCAGGCTGAAAAGCCACAATCTCTATCAAGCTGCTCACAAGTTCTTAGCTACATGACATTTAAGCCTCAATAATCTTATCTGTAAAATGGTGATATTGGCTGGGCACAGTGGCTCACGCCTGTAATCCCAGTACTTTGGGAGGCCGAGGTGGTTGAATCACGAGGTCAGGAGTTCAAGACCAGCCTGACCAATATGGTGAAATTTAGTAGATATTTTTATCTACTAAAAATACAAAAATTAGCTGGGCATGGTGGCGCACACCTGTAATCCCAGCTACTTGGGAGGCTGAGGTAGGGGAGTTGCTTGAACCTGGGAGGGGGAGGTTGCAGTGAGCCAAGATCACACCACTGCACTCCAGCCTGGGCGACAGAGCGAGACTCCATCTCACACACACACACACAAAATGGTGATATCAATAATAGTTACTTTCCAGTGTCACAAATTAAATATGACCAATTATATGAAGCACTTTACAACAATGCTTGGCCACTAGTTAGCACCCAATAAACAACATCTGTTATTATTGGCTTTTAATAGACCGGCTCTGCACATGAGCATATAAACTCTGAGCACTAAGTTACTTCTATGTTTTCTTCTGATCCTCTTTGTTACACATCTAATGAGGTTGAAAGGCAGTATAAATAATTATGTACCAACTGGATATATTAAAAGAGTCTCTAGAAAGTAATATCCTTTTAACATCAGGACAAGGAAACAGTGCTTCTTGTTAAGAGCACTAGATTATTTTGAGTAATATAAGCATCTGCTATTCATTATTAGTGAAAGTTGTGCTTTTTGAATCTAAGAAACATCTCCTGAGCATGTAGTGCTATAAATACATGTGTAAGTGAGGAGTGTACTCATGGTGTTCAGAGGTGGCTCCTTCATGAGAACACAAGGAATTTTGACTAAGTGCCAGTTTTCCTTTGTTCCTGATGCTTGCCGCTTTCTCTAGATGCAGCGTCTCAAATACCAGATTGCTTTGTGGCATGTCATGCCATGCAAAACTGCACTTCCACGATTAGCTTTCCTAATTGAGGTCAGATGTGAGGTGCCTTGGTGTTTGCCTTGAAGGAATTGTTTAATTGGAACCCTAACAGGCAGTGGTATGGTACAGTGGAAAAAGGGATTTCAAGTCACCTGCCCGGGTTCAAGTCACTGTTTACTAGCTGTGTGACCTTGAGCTTGTCACCACACCTTTACCCTCTGAACCTCAGTTTCCTCATCCATAAAATAATAGCTCAGCGTTCATTTTGTTTTTCAAAAGATAAAATGACACAAAGCATTTTTTCAAGTGCCAAACAAATGTTAAGCCTTGTGCTTTTAAGTTATGACGATGATGATGATGATAAGAATACGGGATGCTTCTTCCTGAGCCTTGCTGGACCATCAAGCCTGGAACTCCTGGCCTTCTCCCTGAGCTTTCCTGAGCCTCTTATGCCCACCAGTGAATTCCTTCACAATGAGCAGCTCCATCTTTTAAAATATATATATATATATATATTTAAAATACCAACATACATTTCACAGAACATTAATTTCTCAAGATGCTTTGTAAATAAAAGAATCTGTTTCAAATACATCTGGAAAACCACCTGTAAGATCTCAGGGCACATTACAGCATGAAAAGCTCAGAGACATTCTTAGTAAAGAAGCCTTATTTACATTTGTCTAACCCAGCACTTCCCAAACTCGCCACTTACAGCATCTTTTTTTTTTTTTTCATATAATGTGCTAATATTCCATTGAAATGGCATATCCAGGAATGGCATATGGCATATTGGGCAAATGGCATATTGGGAAGTTGTCATAGCATAAGGGTGGCTGCATTTTGCTTTTGGTTAAAGACGACTGACCCACAAAAGTTTAATCACAAGTGAAAACCAACTTAATATAAATTATTACTAAGTCAAGTGCTGAAATATAACTTTTGCTGAGTAATTTCTCATCACCCATTCCCTTCCCATCCCCTAACCCTTCTGACTCTCCTATGTCTATCATTCCACACTCTGTGTCCATGTGTACACATTATTTAGCTCCCACTTATAAGTGAGAGCAAGCATCTGACTTTCTATTTCTGAAAGTTCTTTGCTGATTAATCAAAGAGACCAATTACTTAAAAGTAATTTGTATTACCTTTTAAATACTTGTAATAACAAACACCTTCATAGCACTTCATGGCACCATATACCAGAAACGGTTTTAAGAACTTTACATATAACTGATTGAATTCTCACATCAACCCAGGAAAAGGGAGGTATTATTTTCTCCAGTTTTAGGAAAGGAAACCTACGCAAAAGGAAATAAGAGATTTGCCCAAAGTTGTATCTGAATCTCTGCCATTGGTTTGATTCCATGACACCCTCTTTTCCTCAAAGAATAATTTACAGTATATTCTTTTCTCAGTTAAAATGATGCAAACATTAACATACAGCATACTTTTCTCAATTAAACTAATTAAAATAGTAATTTGCAGAATATTTTCATACTTTAAATAATTTAACTAGTTTTTATTTTTACACGTCCAAGACAGCTCTAGATATACATGAGATAAATCTTATGGTGTCACAAAAGCAAGCTGGTTAATATCACTCTCTGGACCTTGTACCAAGTTGCATTTAGTGGAAGTGAAGGCTTATTTCCTAGGTAGCCTGGATGCTGAGATAATACTGCAACAGTTGGGGTATATGACTTCTTTGGATTTGGTTTTCAAGTATTTCATAATTTACTACTTTTTATGTTCTTAGATATTTATTATAAATAAATCCAAAATGATTTTAAATTATTAAAGTTTAAAGTATATGCCTTTGGCACCACTAGAAAAAAAAAAAACTTCAAAGTATAGCAGAAGTTCCATGTGAGCCCAAACTGGAATTCACAGAATCCACGTCTTTGAAACTAGAGGGCTGCTAATCCACTAAGTGATCTGTTTGCCTGAACTGATACACACTGGAGCTTTGGTTTTAAGTTGAAAAGGTTTTTGTTGTTGTTGTTGTTGTTGTTGTTGTTAATATTTTTACCTTTTGATTCAGGAGCACAGAGCAGAAAGGAGGGAGGAAAGAATTGAGGGAACAGATTTTTTTCCCTTTTTTTTTTAAGTGTGTAAATTTAAGGGGTACAACTGCAATTCTGTTCCATGGCTATATTGTGTGGTGGTGAAGTCTTGACTTTTAGTGTATCCATCACTCAAGTAATGTACATTGTACCCAGTAAGTAGTTTCTCATCACCCATCCCCCTTCCATTCCCCTACTCTTCTGAGCCTCCTATGTCTATCATTCCACACCCTATGTCCATGTGTACACATTATTTAGCTCCCATTTATAAGTGAGAACAAGCATCTGACTTTCTGTTTCTAAATTGTTTCACTTAAAGAGAATGGCCTCCAGTTCCATCCTTATTGCTGCAAAAGACATGATTTCATTTTTTATGGATGAATAATATTTCACTGTGTATATATACCACATTTTTAATTCAATCATCCATTGATGGACACTTAGGTTGATTCCATATTTTTGCTATTGTAAATAGCGCTGTGATAAATATATGTGTGCAGGTATCCTTTTGATATAATGATTTCTTTTCCTGAATATATACCTAATAGTGGGATTGCTGGATCAAATGGTCGTTACTTTTTAGTTCTTTGAGCAACCTCCATAGAGTTTTCCATAGTTGTACTAACTTATATTCCCACCAACAACATATGAGTTCTCTTTTCGTTATGTCCTCACCAACATCTGTTATTTTTTGACTTTTTAATAATAGCCATTCTGACTAGTATAAGATGATATCTCATTGTGGCTTCAATTTGCATTTCTTTGATCATTAGTTATGTTGAGCATTATTTCATATGCCTGTTGTGCATTTGGATGTCTTCTTTGAAAAATGTTTATTCATGTCGCTTGCCCGCTTTTGAATAGGGTTATTTGTTTCTTGTTGTTGTTGAGTTCCATGTAAATTCTGGATATTAGTTCCTTGTTGGATGCATAGTTTGCAAATATTTTATCTTGAGAGGATAGATTTTTGAGTCACATTAGAGAAAAGGCTTAGGACCAAAAGCCAAAGGAGTTATTTATATGGGAGATAATTCTAGTAAAAAATAGCAATAATAATAATGTTACATCAGCACCCAGGTGACAGTATGCTGCAGAGAACTGGGACAGGTTAATTCTGTGCCACCACCCCATGCCCCCCACACACACGTGCATACACACTGCCAAATGGCACTCTGAGGGTACATGGTGATGACTGGGACTTAGCTACAGAGGCAGTGCACAGGCCTTCAAGTTGAAGATGTCACTGACAAACAGCATTGAACATCAAGGAGGCATTACCCAGGCGGGGCTGAAAACTTAGAAAGGGGCCAAAGTCCTATAGTCTGGCAGGAAGGGTTAAGAATCATTGGAATTTAGGCATTAATGTGACCTCATTTGTAGTCAAAGGCTAGTGGGGCCAGCTAACATTCTAGTTACAAGATATGAAAGAAGTGAAACATGTTTAGATATCATTCCTGAATTGTGTTACCCCAAAATTAATATGTTGAAGCACTAACCCCCAATGTAATAGTATTTGGAGTTGGGGCCTTTGGGAGATAATTAGGTTTAGATGAGGCCATGAGGCTGGGGTCTTTATAGTGGGACTAGTGCCCTTATAAGAAGAGACACCAGAGAGTTAATTCATTCTCTTCCTGTGCCATCTTTCTGTTCCTCTCCCTCTCTCTTCCTTTCCCTCTCTCTCTCCCTCTCTGCCCCATGTGAGGACACAGTGAGAAGGCAGCCATCTGCAAGCTAGAAGGAGAGCCCTCACCAGAACCTGGCCATGCTGGAACCTTCATCTTGGACCTCCAGCCTCCAGACCTATGAGAAAATAAATTTCTATTGTTTCACCACACAGTCTATAGCATTTTGTTATGGCAGCCTGAGCTAAGACAATTCCTACTTCAAAACTTGTATAAAATCTTAATGTGTCTTTGTAAGTAGGCATTTTTGTTATAGATAAGTGTTCTGGTTCCCAGCTTTTAGAATGTGTTCTATTTTACTTGCCAGTAACTGAAGGAGCAAAATAAGAAATACAAATTTTTGCCACTTAAAAAGCCCTATTTTTAGAGCTATATATATATTTCTATTTTTCAATGACTTTTCTTTTTCAAATCCATTATAGATGATAAGTTAAAGAAATAAGACAAGTTTCTTTCCAAATAAATGACAAAGAGCTTGGTATTTCTGGTGAGTATCACCATTTAAGAGAAGCTTGCATTTTCAGTCTGTAATTTTCTTTCCTGTTCTTGTCCTTTTTGAGCTTCTTGACAAATGACAGTGAAAGGAAGGGGTGGTTTGTCTCTGCTGGAAATTCCCACTGTGAAAAACTGGCCCTACCGACCCTATCACCAATGCCCAATACAAACAAGCCTAGGACCCCTTTAGGCTTTCAACCAGTCTACCTCAAGCCAAATCCCCAGAGTTCATTGTTCCTGGGGTTTCCTTTCTCCAGCCTTGCAACTGTCCCTCTGTGAACAACTTTCCCAAGTGCAATGGGCTGCATGCTCATCCTCCCTCAGAGTACACGCTGAAGACCACAATTCACTTCCTTGAATCTCAGTAGACTGTGTGCTTGAATCACCTTTTCTTTTACCCCCTAAAAACACTACAAAAATACTTCCATAATTTAGCTGTTTGGGTTTTATGTTTGTAACACCATATTTAGTAATTATAACACATAGTATATAGAATAAAAGTAATGTATTTTTCCACTGAGGAAAGAAAGTAATAGAGACAGAAAGATGAGTTGGCAGAATTTTTCAAATACATGCCAAGTCTCTCTTTTTTTGGGAGCAGGAATGGGGGAGAGGGTTTCCCTCTGTTGCCCAGGCCACACTGCAGTAGTGCAATCATAACTCACTATAACCTCAAACTGCTGGGCTCAAGTGATCCTCCCACCTCAGCCTCCAGAGTAGCTAGGACGACAGGTACATGTCACCATGCCAGCCGATATTTTAAAATTTTTGTGAAGCAGTCATCTTTCCATGTGGCCCAGGCAGGTCAAACTCTTGGTCTCAAGTGATCCACCAGCCTCAGCCTCCCAAAATGCTGGAATTACAGGTATGAGCCACCACACCTGGCCTAATTTTTAAAAAGCAACATATATTCCATTTTGAAGACAGCTTGATATGTCTTTGCTTATATGTGCCATCATATGTTATTGTCTCAGTCCATGCTCATTAGCACAATAATATTGAAAGTGCCTTTGAAAAGATTTATCAAAAATACTGAACCTTCAAGCATAGTTTTCTGAGAATTCACAGCTCTGAGTTAAAAGTTTTTGTTCTCTGTAAAATATATGTAAAATAATTTTGATACCCAGTTTTAAGAGTTGGTTTAATATTTTTTGGTGTTAAAAAAGCTGAAAATGTTAATAGGTATTCCTTAAATTGGTCACTAACCAAAATTTTACTCTGCTATCAGTTCATGTTAAACTTTTTTAGTACTTAATTCAAACCACTTTTGTTTCTTCTAAAATTTTTTGTTTAAAACAAAAAGACTTATCTTACTGTCCTGGTACTATTTATTGCCCATTTGCAATACTTTCTGAGCTTTTTTTTTTTATTTTCCTTGACATTTGACTAGGATTGATTTCTTAATTTCACATGTACACACAAAAACACATGATCTTGCTTTATGTTTGTTAATGTTTTAAACACGGGCAATATATTGGAGACTGTAAATACTCTGCCTTCTTGAATTAGACACTCTTGGGCCCACATGTATACACATATCACAAACCTTAGAGAACACTGAACAAGAGTACATTATAGTATCATCTTCTTCAGCATTTTCTTTCTGATTCTCCATCTTGATCTCCAGGAATAATTTTTATATTGCTTCTTTCATGTGTTTACTCATGGAATCTGGTCTCTGGGGCCCACATTTTTTAGTGCAAGACAGAGAGTAAGAATATGTTAATAGGCTGGGCATGGTGGCTCATGCCTGTAATCCCAGCACTTTGGGAGGCCGAGGAGGGCAGATCACAAGGTCAGGAGTTCGAGACCAGCCTGGCCAATATGGTGAAATCCCGTCTCTACTTAAAAAATACATATATATATATATATATATATACACAAAAGTTAGCTGGGCCTGGTGGTGTGCACCTGTAGTCCCAGCTACTCAGGAGGCTGAGGCAGGAGAATCGCTTGAACCCAGGAGGTGGAGGTTGCAGTGAGCCGAGATCGCTCCACTGCACTCCAGCCTGGGTGACAGAGTGAGACGCCGTCTTGAAAAAAATAGTATGTTCACAGATGATGGCTGAAGAAAGAATTGTGCAGGATTAGACGCTTCAGTACAATGGACCAAGAGTACTTTGTTGACATTTTTCCCATTACCTTTATTTATAGCATTCATGGAGTTCAGAGAGAAAGCAGGAGAGGGTTGTGGTGGTCTGTGCCATATACTTGAGGAGAAAGGGGCCTCATAAGAAAACAGGGCAGGAGTGGGATGGCCCGCTGGAAAGTGATTATGAAGCCCATGAGGACAAAGAATGTGAAATGGAATAAGACAATCTAGTTAGGTTTATAAACAGAAGGAGGAGACTTTGAATGTTCATCATACATAGTTGAGGTGATATAAAAAGAATACCCACATAGAGGGAAAAAGTCCTGGAGTTGGGAATCTGCTAGGAATGAACCTAGATTAAGCCTATGGCTTCAGGAATGGAAAGAATAAGGGAAAGGAATTATGAAAAAATATTGAGCAATACTTGGCATATTATTGGATGGAGAAAAGACTGCCCTGATAGGTAGTGAGTCAAAAATCATTCCCAGTTTTCTTGCTCTAAAACTGGTTCTCAACTTGTAGCAGGCATCAGAATCACCTGGAGGAGGAGACGCTGCTGCTGGTGGTGGCCCAGAGACCACACATTGAGAACCACTGCTCTAGAAAACCATTTGTCTTTGCTAATGGAGAAACCTGGCTCTAATAGAAAGTAACTGAGGAGGAAAGGAGTTGCTTGGCTTCAAGGCTATCCGTCAAAAGATCATGATGAGTTATACAGTATTCAGCTATGTATCTCTGAATTCAGCCAAGCTCTTTTACATAAGAACTTTGCAATTTCCTAATTAATTCAGGATATATGTTAAATTCCTAAATTGAGCTATATGAATTTTTAGGTGGTTTTGTTGTTGATGGTAATGGTTTGATGTTTAAGACAGTTGCTGCTTATCTTGAGAAACCATGAACTCTCAAAATGTTTCCCAAGGGAAGGGCTCCAGAGAGAAGAAAGGAAGCCATTATTTCCCCTATGTCAAAATGAAATGCTCAGACCTCTGAAACCTAAAGAAATGAGCAAATAAAAGACAAAAGCATAGATGAGATCAGCCTTCAAATCTACAAAGGCAAAATAATCAAAACTAAGGCGTAAATTACAATGGTAATAAGAGAATTTAAGAATATATAAAAATTATTTTAACAGAGAAACTGTGTTCCTCCAGGGCCTGTAGTTCAAAATTTTGTAATGCACAATGATCCACCCCCAAAAATTGAATATATATTCAGACCCTAGAACTGCAATATTGAAACCAGTGGTTCTCAACTATTAGTGAGCATTAGAATTACATGAAGGGTTTAATAATAAACACAGATTTGGGGGTCCCCCTCCCCCTCAGAGTGTGTGAATCAGATCTGGGTAGACTCAGGAATTTGTAGTTCACACAATTCCCAGATGATGCTGATGCTGGATATTTGGGACTACACTTTAGGAATTGCTGTTTTTGCTCTATGATTCACAACTTGGTCACATACTAGAATTATCTGGGGAGCTTGCTTTTTAAATTTCAATTCATAGGCCACACCTCAAAACAATTAAAATTATAATCTCTTGGGGTGTCAACCCAGGCATCAGTAGTTTTTGAAGTTCTCAGGTGTCTCACATGTGCAGCCAAAATGGAGAATTTCTACTTATATTAGTAGTTGTCAAATTTCAGCACACATTACCTGAAAGACTATTAAAACACAGGTTCCTGGGCCCCTCTCATGGAGTTTCTGATTCTGTAAGTCTGGGTTGGGCCCAAGAATTTGCATTTCAGTCAAGTTCCCAGATGATGCAGTCAGTCCTGGGATCATACTTGGAGAACCACTGGTAAGACCAACTTCAACCCTAGCTGTATTTGGAATCTACTGGAGAGCTGGCAAAAAAAAAAAAAAAAACTGAAGTTGGCTCCATTCTCAAAAACAAAAGAAAACCAGATTGGGATATAATTAGTTTGGGTTGGGGTCTGGCATAAATATGTTTTTAAAACTTCCCAGGTGATTCTAACATGCAGCCGAGACCTGGAATCACGGCAAAACCAAGCAAGGTGAAGACGCAGTAAATGTATCACCTGTCATGTTTGCTTGTCATCTGAATTTAAAATGACCTATTCTAACCAGAATATATTTCAACCGCTATATGCAGTATCTTTATTGAAAAAAATATACTACATTGAAATAAATGTAAGATCATGATGTTCATTTCTGAATTTAAGAAACAGGGCCAGGCACAGTGGCTCATGTCTGTAATCCCAGCTACTCAGGAGGCTGAGGAAGGAAGATCGCTTTAGTCCAAGGATTCAAGGTTATGGTGAGCTATGATTGTACCCCTGCACTCCAGCCTGGGCAACAGAGCAAGACCCTATCTCAGAAAGGAAAGGAAGGGAAAGGGAAGGAAACGAAAAGACCAGGTTAAGCCAGGAGGGGATTCTGCCCACCCCTTTTATTGCTATAAATGCAACTTACTGTCTGAATTTTTTTAATGTTACATGGTAACCCACCCCTTTGGTGATCTGCAGCCAATCATGTAAACAGAAACATTACAACTGTTATTATAAAAGCAGTTTCCTATAAATGAGAAATTACACTTGTATCTAAATAAACTTGAAATCTGATCAAACACCCTGGCCCCAAGAAAATAACTCTGGGTTTGGACAACACAACCCAGAGTAACGTTTTACTGCCACTTGATGTTTCTGAATATACAGGGTCATTTAAAATCACATAATATGGAAATAACTTGTCTGCTACAGACAGTAGAAGCTGAGATTTGAGAATGGAGTTGGGGTGTGGACGGCGAGAGTATCAAAAGGAGTCATCTTTTAACTGGGGCTTATTTGGACAGCTCCATGATACCAGTTAGATACATATTTGTAAATAATTACTTTCTACTTCAATTTTCACAGAAAATAGTGATGCTATTGTGTTTTGGCAGCTGATTTAGTAAGTTACCATTCATGACCCTGCTAGAATATACTATGCAAGGTCCACTTCTTGTGCCTCAGAAATTTAGCACTGGAAAAGAGCTTAGAGCTCATTGAATCTCTTAATTTTATAGTTTAGGACTGACTTTACACCCACTAGAGTGGCTATAACCCAAAAGACAAACAATAGCAAATATTGGTGGGAAGCTGGGGAAAAACTAAAACCTCACAGTTGGGAATTTATTGCCAATTTGGAGCAGTTTGGCAGTTCCCTTAGAAGTTAAACATAAATTGACCATCAACTGAGCAATTCTGCTCCTAAGTTATCTATTTACCCAAGAGAAATGAAAACATGTTCACACAAAGACCTGCATGTAAATGTTCATAGCAGCATTATTCATAGTGGCCAAAAGGTGGAAACAATTCAAATGCCCATCAACTGATGAATGGATAAACAAAATGTGTTTATACCCAGCAATAAAAAGGGAAAACTGAGGATACATGCCACAACCTGGATGAACCTTGAAAACATGCTGAAAGAAACCAGACACAAACGATGACATATATGATTCCATTTATATGAAATGTCTAAAACAGGAAAATCTGAAAATAGATTAGTGGTTGCTTAGAACTAGGGAAAGGGAGAGGTTAGCGTTATGGGGTGGATTAATAGCTAAAGGGGACGGGTTTGGGGGATTTGAGGACGAAAATGTTCTAAAATTGGTGATGGTTGCACTATCTGTAAATATGCTAAAAACTGTTGAATCATACACTTTTTAAAATATTTTTATTTTTATTTATGTATTTATTTATTTATGAGACGGAGTCTCACTCTGTCGCCGGGCTAGAGTGCAGTGGCGCAATCTCAGCTCGCTGCAACCTCCACCTCCCTGGTTCAAGCAACTCTCCTGCCTCAGCCTCCCGAATAGCTGAAATTACACATGCGCACCATCACGCCGGGCTAATTTTTGTATTTTAGTAGAGACGGGGTTTCACCATGTTGGTCAGGCTGGTCTCAAACTCCTGACCTCAAGTGATCCGCCTGCCTTGGCCTCCCAAAGTGCTAGGATTGCAGGCGTGAGCCACCACGCCCAGCCGAATCATACACTTTAAATAGGTAAATTGTGTGGCATGTGAATTCTAAATAAAGCCGTTATAAAAAAAAAAAAATTATCGGAGTGTAGCGTACTGGGAAACTTCAGACGCAAATTTCCATCAGCCTATCTCTGAAATCACCTTGGCCCAGGCGACCGCTAGGCGCATGCGCACGGGGCAGCCACCAGCTACTTAGGGTGAACCCAGGTTAGACGCGCCCAGGCTAGAAGCGCCCGGCTCTTGGCCCTCGCTGTTCTGCCCGCTGTCGCCGCTCTTTGGCGCCCCGCAACAGCCCCCTCTCAGCAGGACGCGGAAAGGGCAGGGTCCACGTCTCTTGCATATACTATAAAGAAAGCGCGTTCCCCGCGGCGCCCCGACAGCACTTAGGCAGACGTCCCGCAGAGTCCCAAGTCCCCACGGTGGGCCCGCGGGCTCCTGAGCTGTCCAGGCCCCTAAACTATCACAAGGAGGATATTTGATGACCGTCTTTCTTCCCTCGCTCTCTCCCAACAAAGGGTAACTGACCTCTCGCGTGACCTGGCCAGAGCTGAGGTTCCCTAAACATGCTTTCCCCTTATTGTGTGCACACCCGCACAGGGCGGAGGCGAGCGGCGCGACCCACTGGACGGACGCGGCCCGGAGCCCCGGGCGCCCGGACCTGGCGGGCCCTCCCTGGGCGGGCGGGTGGCGCGTCGCCCGCGGCCGATCCGGGCGGGGGAGGGGGGCGCTGTAATTGCCGCGCAGCTCGGGTTCCCACGCTCCTATTGTTGGCGACTTTGTTTCCAATTCCCATCACGTGTGCTAATTAGTTAGCGCTGCTGGCTGGCTGGGAGGCGTGTGGCTGGCCTAAAAGCAGAAAGATCACTTCCTGTAGGGAGCCGGACAGGCTGAATACTACTGGGGCTTCTTTCTTTCTCCCTCCTCTGAGCCTCCTTCTCGGCCTCCCAGGAGGGTGGGAGAGGGAAGGGAAGGGAAGGGAAGGGAAGGGGAAGAAATGCTGATTGCCGATTGCCGAACAAATGCCACTGAATTGCAATAGCAACCAAAAAGCCGGGGTTAGGGGGTGGGTTGGGGAATGGAAGGGGGAGAGTCAGAGCGGGGAATAGAGGAAGAAACAGGATTAAATGAGAAACTCACATTAGATCTCTAATACTTTACAAAATGCCGTTCACAATTTTGATCAGTTAATCTCGTCAAGATTGGGTTAATGGAGGAATTTTTTTCATTTCCTCCATTCATGTTCAGTTTTTAAAAATCTGTGTTTACCCTCTGAATAAAGCAAGCACAGGCATCATTGTACACTAGGAAAAGAGAAAAAAAAGCGAAGCAAGTCATGACTTTTGAGTCAGTGACTTGCCTCTGGACCTAAGCTTCTGAGTTCTATTCATTTTGGCACTACACTTTTAGAAGGGGTGCAGTGAGGTGTCAGAGACTAACGGAGGATGGTAGAAGTTTGAAAAATATACATGGGCCCATTACAAGAAAATGGTGCTATGTTTTTTGGCTTATTGTTGGGTTGCAAGATTTAGGAACGCTCTGGTTCTCCTTATGGAAGTCTCTACTTTGAAAATACCATAATATCCATACTTCCCTATAAACGAGAGGAAAGTGGGCATTTAAAAGAACTCACCTTATATGTGGTAGCAATAAGGGAGGAGATTTTGTCCTTTCTTTTGGAAAGTGGTGGAGGAATGAGGTCAAGAGTAACTCCATTCAACACGCATTTAGCAAGGATGCTTTGAGCATCTCCTGTGTGCTAGGCACTGGGCTAGGGCTAGAGGCAGGGAGATAAAACATCCAGAACCTATCCTTAAGTAGCTTACAAATCTATTTGAGGAGACAGATACGTATGTAGAGCAACAATTAAGGATGACTCAGGAATGGAGATCTGTACTTGAGACTATGAGGCCAGAGAAGGGCCACGGACCCAGGCAGGGGAATTTGGGGAAACTTTCTGGAGAAGGGATGATTCATTTATCTGACACTTACATGACAAGCAACAATTGTCCAAGAGAAGAAGGAAGGAAAGGGCATTCCAAAAAAAGAAGTAGCAGGGTGTACAAAAGGCCTCCAGGTCAGTGACGGAGTATGAGGCACTCTGCAAGCAGGTGTGCTCAGCGGCAGCACAGGGCTCCAGGGGTAGGCGTGGATGAGCCAGAGAGACAGGAACCATGAAAAGTCTTGTTGAGGAGTTTGGACTTTATCCTAATAGACCTAAAGCAAAGGAGCAAAATAATTAAATTTGTCTTTTAGAAAGATTACTTGGGCAGCAATTTAGAGGCGCGATTGAAGGGTCTCAGGCTAGGGCAGGGAGAGGAAATTGGGGACGAACACAATGATCCAGCAATAAGAGATATTATAAGAGACTGAAAGGAAGAATGAGGTGAGCCCGATTCAAGAGACACTTCGAAGGTGGAACTGACAGAGCATGGGGACCAACTTCACTTTGGCAGTAAGCAACTGGAAAAAATGCGAGATGACTCCAGGTTTCCAAGTTGTACACCTAGATGCATGATGGTGGCATTTACTGGGATAAGCAACCTGGAGGACAAAGAACAGGCTTGTCATGGAGTGAAATGATGAGTTTAGTCCGGGCCATGTTGTGGCAGAAGTGACTGGAAGGTATCCAAATAGGGATATCCAGGAGGCATGTAGATATATGTATATGGAGCTCAAATGGGAAGGGGTGGGACCAGAGATGGAATCAGTAGCAATAAGAGACAGGAAGGCGGTGTAGTTTGCCTGTCCTTTACCAAGCACCTGTGTGACCACCGCTTTGCAAATGCAGTAAGTCCTCACTTAACATAATCAATAGGTTCTTGGAAGCTGTGACTTCAAGTGAAATGCATAAAGAAGCCAATTTTACCATTGGCTAATTGATATAAGCAAGAGTTAAGTTCCTACAGCATGTTTCTGGTTACAAAAACATCAACAAACTTCTAAATAAAGACCCAAAGTACTTGTAATAGTAAACATCGAATAAATGTGAGCTATACATACATCTAAGAAAGATTAATATTATTGGCAATAAGGGAGAAAAAATAAAAAGACAGATGAACAAAAACTAATAATTATTTACCCAATTATTCCAATTCAGTGTCACAGGCTCCTGGAGCCCATCCAGGTAGGTAGTTCAAGACACCAAAAATACTGGGGAAGAATGAAGACATTAGATACATTTTTTTTTTTTCTTTGAGAAGGAGTCTTACTCTGTCACCCAGGCTGGAGTGCAGTGGCTCGATCTCAGCTCACTGCAACTTCTGCCTCCTGGGCTCAAGCGATTCTCCTGTCTTGGCCTCCTAAGTAGCTGGGATTACAGGCACCCGCCGCCACACCTGGCTAATTTTTTATTTTTAGTAGAGACAGGGTTTCACCATGTTGGCCAGGCTGGTCTCAAACTCCTGACCTCAAGTGACCTGCCCACCTCAGCCTCCCAAAGTGCAGGGATTACAGGCCTGAGCCACTGTACCCGGCCTAGATATACTTTTAAAACTAAGTGTTCAATACTGGAACAATAAATAATTAAATATAGTGAAATACCACAAAACTATTACAAATTTTTACAAAAAAAAATGGATAGCAACATGGGAAATACTTGTAAAGTTAAATGAAACAAAATTCAGAATACAAAATTGTATCTATGCTTTGATTACAACTATGTCAAATATAGTCTATAAATACAATTTTAAAACCTGGAAGAAAATATTCTAAAATATTTATAGCAGATATTTCTGATTCCCCAGTATTATTTATTATATAAGTGATTTATAAATATATCAAAGGCAAAAGAGGGAGAAATAATCTTCCAGTAAACAATTTTAAAGACTTTGAAGTGTCCTCCTCCATTCGAATCTCTATTTCTTTTTGCTTTTCTTCTGTGGGAAAAAGGAAGCAGGGGATCTTAGCTTCAGGAAGTGATGTCAAACATCTTAGCCAATTCTAAGTGCTAGGAAGACAAATTAAGACCTTCTCTTTAATTGGATGTAATCGGTTAAACAAGGCCACCTGTGGCTGAGATGGAGCCAAGTCCTAAGGAGCCCCAGAGACAGCGGCTTTGGTGTTAAGCAGCCCTAAAGGTCAGCACCACCCTCTGGGATGGGCTTTTGATTCTATATCAAGTTACAGGACTGTGCTAACAGAAACATTCTAATCAAAACCTGAGCATGCGATTGGGTTTAGAAAGTGTTGATAAAAGGAAGAACAGTATAGAATTTTACCTTAAGGATTTATTTATTTAAAAATAATCAGCAACCTAGCTAGCAAAGAGTGCCTCCCGTGAGGCAGGTACGTTATTAAGCATTTCACATATAATTAACTTGCTAATAAACCCATGAAATAGATTCTACTGTTATCACAATCATCCTCACTTTGCAGATGAGGAAACTAAGGTACAAAGCGAGATTAAGTAATTGATTCAATGTCACACAGCTTATATAGGTAAAGCTGAGACTTGAACCCAGACAGTTTGACTCCATCATCTGTGTTCCTAACCACTACACTATGTTGCTTCTCAAGATCTAATATTATTCTTTGCTAGGTAATTGTGAATTCCAAACACACCTTAAATTAAACCTTGCATTTGGAGCAAATATTTGCAGTGCATTGCGATCTCCTCATGATAGCATAATAATTGCACAAGCAGCATTTGGGAAGTGGGAAGGTCCAGTAAAGACTGAATTAGCAAAGCTGAAATTACCAAATGACAACAAATGTCACAGGCACTTTACACATTCAGTATTTCATCTGAGCTTCCAGCATAAAGTTGAGAAGATTTTGTAAGGAATAATTGAGCATTCCCTTGGAAGCAGAAAACTGTTCACACATGGCTTTTTCACAGTGTGGCAGGACTGTCTTTGCCACATCTAGGATAGAATCTGGGTTGGCAATGGAAGAAGACTCCTAAAAGAGTGGATAGCCCGCATTCTTTTTAGCCAAGAATTATGTCCTCAGAAATTCTCCAAAGGTCCAAGTACCCTTTGAACTCCTATATGAAGTGAAAACAAACATCATGATGCAAGTCTAAAAATAAGCTCATCATCTTCTCCCCAAACCAATTCTTCATTCCAGATTCCTTTACTCAGTAAATGGCACTTCCATTACCTAGTTGCCTAAGCTACCAAACATTGTGATTGCCTCTCCCAATATCCATCCTCCCCCAAGCCATGATTGTGAGTACACCATGGTAATGTCATCTTCCTTGCTAGTGATTGGTTGAGGTGGGTAGCTCCAAGTCTGTCTAGCCAATGAAGCATGAGGAGAGACTTGCCCCAAACATCTCAGAAAAAAGAGGCTAATTTCTCCCCGCTATTCTATCTGAACAACAACATCAAAAAATGTCACTGGGGGTGGCCACGAATTGATTTGATGGAAAAACCAGCCTTAGGATGAAGCCAATGCTAGGGATGGCAGAGTAGAGACAAGGAATGTTGGGCTGATGAACCCATAAGCCCTGAAGCTGGTCCCAGTGGTAAATCTGTTATTTGAAATAATACATTTTCTTCATTTTTGCCAGCACAAGAAAGGGTTTCAATTTTTTTTGCAACAGAAAGCACCTTCACTGATATATTTTGCACATTCAAATAATCATCAAGTCCAGTTGTATTAGTTCATTTTTCATACTGCTATAAAGAATACTACCTGAGACTGGATAATTATAAAGGAAAGAGGTTTAATTGACTCAGTTCCACAGGCTTAACAGGAAGCACGGCTAGACGGCCTCAGGAAACTTACCATCATGGTGGAAGGCGAAGGGACACCTTCTCCATGAGGAAGCAGGGGAGAGTGAAGAGCAAGTGTAGGGGAACTGCCCTTTATAAAACCATCAGCTCTTGTGAGACTTATTCACTATCACAAGACTAGCATGGGGAAAACTGCCCCCATGATCCAATCAACTCCCACTAGCTTCCTCCCTTGACACGTGGGGATTATGGCGATTACAATTCAAGATGAGATTTGGGTGGGGACACAGAGCCAAACCATGTTACCAGTCTACTCTCCTTCTTAAGTATTTTGAAACCTATACACCTCTGTCCGTCCCCATTACTAATAATGATCCTGATCAGGCTACCAATGAGGTCTTTCATCTGAATTACTCCAAAGTCTCCTAACTAATTCCAAAATACCTTCATTCATTTCAGTAGACCTGAAGACAAAGTAAGAAAAAACATGGGCATGTGGTGGCTCATGCCTGTAATCCCAACTATGTGGGAGGCTGAGGCAGGAGAATCGCTTGAACCTGGGAGGCAGAGGTTGCAGTGAGCCAAGATCACACCATTGTACTCCAGCCTGGGCAACAAGAGTGAAACTTCGTCTAAAAAAAGAGAGAGAGAGAGAAAGAATATGGAAGGATGATGCTATGACAAGCACAAGATTTCCTTATCTAGTCACAGGGCAAAATTTGAGTGACACCATGCCTCAGTTCATCCTAAAAGACACAAACCTCCACTCTCAGCTCCTCTGACCTAATGGATCGTCTACTGAGTGGGCTTTTGGAACCACCTCAAGGTGGTCATATCACTTCATTCATATCCTCATCTCTGAGACATCCTGTGCACTGGTTGCTTGCTGCCTTGGCAGTAATCCCAAATGACAGCAACTTCAGTTGAGTCCAAGTTATTCCCATCAGTCTTCGGACTAACCTTTATGGTGTGGCTTCACTTGGATACACTGGGGCATCTTTGTAGGAAATGCAGTTATTTCTATCCGTCCTGATTTTAGTTAGACTCTACAAGTACTTGGTGATTGTCTACTCTGCTGCGAATGTGCCAGACCTTAAAAAGGGCAGACAGTAAGCGTATCCTGTTATCTGCACCCTAGTATTTAACACATAGTTAAATACCCAATATTTAACACATAGTTTTAGTGGTACTCAAAGCTATTGGTTAATGAGAGTTCCCTTTGCCCCACATCCTTGCTAGCATTTTTTATTTTTATTTTTATTTTGAGACACAATCTCACTCTGTTGCCCAGGCTGGAGTGCAGTGGTGCCATCATGGCTCAGTGCAACCTCTGCCGCCCGAGTTCAAGCAATTCTCAGCATTTTTTATTTTTTGTCTTTTTGATAATTTTTTTTTAACTGGAGGGAGATGATATCTCATTTTGGTTTTGATTTGCATTTACATGATGGTTAGTGATGAGAATTTTTTCATATCTGTTGGCCATTTGTATGTCTTCTTGTGATATCGGTTCAGATCATTTGCCCATTTTTGAATCAAATTATTTAGTTTTTTTGCTACTGATTTGTTTGAGTTCCTTATATGTTCTGGTTATTAAACTGTGGTTGGGCAGTTTGCAAATATTTTCTCCTTTTTTTTTTTTTTTGAGACAGACCTCACTCTGTCACCCAAGCTGGAGTGCAGTAGTACAATCATAGTTCACTGCAGCCTCAAACTACCAAGTAGCTAAAACCACAGTCATGCACCATCATGCCTGGCTAGTTTTTATTTTTGTAAAGATGGGGTCTCATTATGTTGCCTACACTGGTCTTGAACTCCTAGCCTCAATCAGTCCTCCCACTTCAGCCTCCCAAAGCACCAGGATTACAGACATAAGCCACTTTGGCCAGCAATCTTTCATTCTTTAGGTTTCAACCTAAAGAATAAAGAATAAAGAAAATCTCTTTACTCTTTTGATTATTTCTTTGTTGCATAGAATCCTGTTAGCTTGATATAAGCGCATTTGTCTATTTTTTAATACCCTGTTGATGGGAATGTAAATTAGTGCAGCCACAATGGAAAACAGTATGGAAATTCCTCAAAAAACTGAAAATACACCTGCCATATGATCCTGCAATCCCACTGAGATGCATATATGTGTGTGTGTGTGTCTGTGTGTGTGTGTGTATAATATAAAGAAAAAATATATAAAATACATATATATTATATAAAAGAAAGGAGATCAGGTCAAAGAGGTATCTGCACTCCCATGTTTACTGCAGCACTATTCACAGTAGCTAAGATATGGAACCAACTTACGTGTCCATCAATGAATGAATGGATAAAGAAAGTGTGTATCTATATACACATTGATATGTATATATACAATAAAATACTATTCAGTCATAAAAAATAATGGAATTCTATCATTTGCAGCAACATGAATGAGCATGCAGGACATTATACAAAGTGAAATAAGCCAAGCACGGAAAGACAAATATTGCATGTTCTCACTCATATGTGGGAGCTAAAAATGTTGATGTCATAGAGGTAGAGAGTAGAATGATAAGGGGGGGTTGGGGTATACAGAGGTTGTTTATGGGTAAAAACATGCAGTTAGATTGAAAGAATAATTTCTAGTGTTCCATAGCACAATAGGCTAACTATAGTTAGCAATCATTTACTGTGTATTTCCAAATAGCTAAAAGTGAACATTTGGAATGTTTCCAACACAAAGAAATAATAAGTGTTTTAGATGATGGATATCCCAACTTCCCTGATTTGAACATTACACATTGTATGCATGTATCAGAATATTACAAGTACCCTTAAAATATGTACAACTACTGGGTATCAATTTAAATAATTGTTAAACGAGTCAAAGAAAGATATTGGTGAATATGTGTTAGTCAGTACTCCAGCAACACATAATCTATTGAAGAGATAAACATGAATATAGTTTACCACAAGGCTCAATGGTGTATAAAATGCAAAATAAAAACATGTACTGATGTTTATTAGACTCAAGTCTCTCTTCTAAGGGCTTTATATATATTCCTCTCTTATCTGCGGTTTTGCCTTCCATGATTTCAGTTACCAGTAGTCAACTGTGGTTTAAAAATATTAATTGAAAAATTTCAGAAACAAACAATTAAAAGTTTGACATTGCAAACTCTTCTGAGTAGCATGATGAAATCTCATGGTATCCTGCTCCATTGCGTCCAGGATATGAGTCATCCCTTTGTCCAGCTTATCCACATGCTACCCGCCTGTTAGTCACTTCATCAGATCAAAACAACATAGTACAATATGTATAGAGTTCAGTACTATCCAAGGTTTCAGGCATCCACTGGGGGTTTTGGAACATATCACTCACAAATTAGAGGGGACTACTGTATTAATTTATTAAATCCTCACAACGACTCTTGAAATACGTACTAGTATTATCTATATTTTTCAGAATAAACTGATGCTCAAAGAGGTTGAATATGTTGCCCAGGATTGCACAGCTAGTGGTGTGAAGAAGCAGATGAATTTGAAAATGCAAGAGGAAGATGTTTATTTAATGAAGGATCTGAGAAAGCATCACATCATGGAAAAATGGGTTTTGAGCTAGACCTTCAGGATGAAGTAGGTATTCAACATGCTAGGGGGTGGGTGGCATATTAGATTGAGTAAGACATAGAAGTGGATTTTCAGGGAAAAACAAATAGTCACATATGGCTGTTGTGTATGCCTACACCCTGGGTATAGGGTGGGAATTAAGTGAGTGGATATGATGGAAAGTACGACTGGGCAAATGTTCATTAGCTCAATTGTGGAGGGTCTCTAGTGGCCTACCCAGCTTCCAATCCCTCCTATATCCTCATAGATATTCTGTAATCTTCCATCCCTAATCAGCCTGGGTACTTCTGGTGAAGTTAACCCTATACCCAGGTGTGGAGTAGCTCCTGATTTGCTTAAGCCAATCAACACTTTCCATTCCCCTGGCCACAAGATGGGTTTGAGGTTGGGCCTGTGACCCAGCCCTATCCAATCAAGTGAATGTCAGGACTCTTGCCCAGCATTCTGGGACAGAACTCTCTCTCTCTCTTTTTCTCTCTCCCTTTGAAAGTGTGGAAATGTGTAGTCCACAAGCTGTGGCCTCCTTGCAAGTACAGGGCCAGCCCCAGCCAGACTCAGTACAGAAAGAAACTGGCACCTGAGGAAGCATGGCAGGGAGACACAAAGAAACTTAGTCCCTGGTCACATCATTGAGCCACTGGATTGAACCATCCTGTAGCCAGTTCTCCCATCTCTGGACCTTCCTGTCACATGAACCTAGAAAGTATCTTTTTTTTTTTTTTTTTTTTTTTTGAGACAGGATCTCACTTTGTTGTCCAGGCTGGAGTACAGTGGCATGATCATGGCTCACTGCAACCTCCACTTTCCAGGCTCAAGCGATCCTCCCACCTCAGTCTCCAAGCTAGCTGGAACTACAGGCACATGCCACCTTGCCCGGCTAATTTTTCAATTTTTTTGTAGAGACAGGGCTCTACCTGGTTGCCTAGGCTGGTCTCAAACTCCTGAGCTCAAGTGATCTGTGTGCCTCAGCCTCCCGAAGTGCTGGGATCACAGGCATGAGTCACCGTGCCCAGAAAGTAAATTTTCTATTTAAGCAGTGTGAGTCAGGTTTTCTGTTACTTGCAATATAAAGTCTTCAATAGTAGGATGTGTGGGGGTTTTTTGTTTGTTTGTTTGTTGAGACAGAGTCTCACTCTGACACCCAGGCTGGAGTGCAGTAGCACAATCTCAGCTCACTGCAACCTCTGCCTTCCAGCTTTAAGCAGTTCTGGCACTTCAGCCTTTCAGGTAGCTGGGATTACAGGTGTGCCTCACCATGCCCAGCTAATTTTTATATTTTTAGTACAGACAGGGTTTCGCCATGTTGGCCAGGCTGGTCTCGAACTCCTGCCCTCAAATGATCTGCCCGCCTAGGCCTCCCAAAGTGCTGGGATTACAGGTGTGAGCCACTGTGCCTGGCCAGGATGTGTGGTTTTAAATCATTGTTCTGGTAAATGGTTTAAAAAGCTTACTCCCTGGCCACATGGAGGGTAAATTGGTTGGCAAATCCCAAAGCAAGGGGATGGCTGGAAACCACTGCAATATGCCCAGTGAGAATCAGTGCAGGCAGGAGTTAAAGAGTTGACAATAGACAGAGAAGATTTGAAAGAAGAAGCATTTGTGCAAAGCTTGTTTAAAATGGGTTGTTAAATTTATCTGGGATTGAAAGCTTCATTTGTTCTTTTATTTAATCCCACTGGAATAAAGGATTGTTTGGAAAAAAAAAAAACTTCTAAGATTGTATCAGGTACCTGAAATCTGTTACTACTCTCATCCCTAAGGGAAAGGAAAAGAGGCCATGTAAGGTGGCTCACGCCTCTAGTCCCAGATACTTGGAGGCTGAGGCAGGAGAATCACTTGAACCTGGGAGGCAGAGGCTGCAGTGAGCCCAGATCACACGATTGCACTCCAGTCTGGGTGACAGAGCTAGATTCCATCCCCCCCCAAAAAAAACAAAGGAAAAGAGAATTACCTCCATTAGTTATTACTCATTCATTCATTATATCCCATATTCCATACTAAATAGTTCATCTTTCCAGGTATTTCTGTCCTTCACATGTTTACAGCCTGATGTCATATCCCTCAAAGTCATCAAGTAACTCAGTTCCACCTACTTAGCTCCTTTAAATCTTTCTTCATATATCAGATCCTTTCATTCCTCTGCACATAAGAACTTATACTCACATATATTCCCTCCATTCTATTTCACAGCTCTTTAGTGGCAATGGCCCAGTGTGTACAATCTGTTCCATGTGTCCAGACTCGGCAGGAAATAGGGAGCGGGAGAACAGGCAGTGAAATTCTGTAGGTCAAACAGAAGGCTAGGATGGATGCCATTATTGTATTGGGCTTGGAGTGAGAGGACCAGGTTTGCAGCCTATCTGTGCTCAGCTGCATGACTTGGGACAAGCTACTTGACCTTTTGAACCTTGGTTCAGTTATAAAACACAAATGATTTTTAGCCCATAAGGGGCTCGAGTCTATCTTATATTCTTCCTTCATCCCCTCTCCTTTATTCCCTGAGGAGAATGAGGGCTGACAAGGATGAATCAAGGGCTTATTCCTGGGCCAACTGGTGAGTAGTGTGGTCTCACCCTCTAAAGAATTATAATCTCTTTGAATTGCAAATCCCTCATGGCTAGTAACTCTGGATAGGTCCTGGGCTACTCTAGCCTAGGAGCTATTCTGCTCTGATAAAGTAAAATAAGCCAGGCCTGCTGTAGGCTTAGAAAGAATCGCCTTTTCCTCTCCTTTGCTTATCTCGTATTTTCTTGAACCAGCCTCTCCTTGGAAAAACTCAGGGCAGAAAAACTGAGGGCTGAGAATTAAGTAAAGCTTGGTGGCAGGCAAGTGAAGCTTGGGGCCTACTTACCACATTGCTGCCTCTGCTCTGTCACGAGGAGCCCTGCAAGCAGTCCAGCCTGGCTTCCGGGCATGCCCCTGGGTTCGGGGGCAAAAGACTTTGCCTTGGCTTCAGCACATGTCTCTGGGGACAGAGGCAAGGCAGTATGGCACTTCACGCTTTCAGATTCTCCTAATCTTTTTCCATCTCAATAGAACTAATCCTAATAGCACCCTCTTATAGGATTGTTATGACAATGTAATGAGATCATCTAAGTGAAAACTATTCAAAAATGGAAAGTAACAGTCTTGAATTTTAAATTCTTCGTATTTTAGTTTCTTCATCTGTTAAATGTAGTTTTTAAAAACTGAAAAACAAACATACTCGTGAGTCTTTTGAGGGATTGCAAGAGGAAAGAAAAACGCAATCCAGGAAGGGCGCGGTGCTCACACCTGTAATCCCAGGACTTTGGGAAGCCAAGATGAGTGGATCACCTGAGGTCAGGAGTTCAAGACCATCCTGGCCAACATGGTGAAATCCCATCTCTACTAAAAATACAAAAATTAGCCAGGTGTGGTGGCATGTGCCTGTAGTCCCAACAGAGGAGGCAGAGGTTGCAATGAGCCCAGATTGTGCCATTGCAATCCACCCTGGGAGTCAGAGCAAGACTCTGTTCCAAGAAAAAAAAAAAAAGGCAATTTATAGTCATGGAAATTATTTCATTTTAACTTTATTAACAGTTTTGGCACTGAAATCCTCTATAAAGTGAATATATGGTTAGCCCTCTTATAGGTCTTATGCCTATTAATGATCTTGTAAATCTGCAGAAAATAGGGCCACCCATTTACTATAATGTCTCATTGAGAAGATATAGTTGGTTTTACTCTTAACACTGCACAACTGTTTCAGTTTAGATTCCTGATAATTACGTAAGTTCTAGCAGTAAGAAGCCTCTTCTGACTCACAGTGACCCTACCCCATAAGCAAGATCTGTCAGTCTATTATATAGTTCACATGTATTGTATTGTGCACAATTGCTGACCCTCATGTAGTTCACAAGTAGAAAGCATGGCCCGGCCCTGTAGGAGCTATACTCCAGGCAGCAGGCATTGATCTTATAGATACAAACAGATATATATTTCAGCCAATCTCCTACATATGTTCCAAACATCATGTCTTCCCTAGCATAAAGAACTAGACATATTGGGACTTTAAATAAGGTCTAATTTCCTGAAAGCACAGCCAGCATGTCAGGAAGAAAAAACAAAAACAAAAAAACTTCAAGAGTGGAAATGCTATTAAAAAAATCTGGGAGTTTTTCTATCTTTAAGGCAGTAGATGAATGGGTGCCTGAAGATAATTATACTAGACTGGAAGTAAAAATCAGCCAAATAACCGTACGACTAAGAGCAGATCTTGCCAAAGCCTCAGCATTATCATAATGCAGGTGTTACTGCACCCCATCTTCCTTCCTCAAGGGGTGCCTTTGCTGAGCCCTGGTGCTATGAAAGGGCTGAGTCTTTCTCTATTCAGTCTCTGCGCCTCTAGTTGGAGGATTCCAGGGGATTCCATGTCAGAGCCCACACCAGAGGCTGGAAAGAAAGAGGTTGGACATGCATTTGCCCCTTGCCCTGGACACCCTGATGCTGGGGAGCTGGCACCATCTGGGAGGAGAATCACAGTGTCAGAGGACAGCATAGACCTTCTGGATCCTGTCACCTGCCCTCATGCCACATAAAGAGAAAGCTGCCAGGCACAGGCCTCCCAGGAAGGGGTGGATTCCAACATATCTCTGTCATTTGTCCCATATCTGCTTTTTAAGTACACAGACTAAGCCAGACCCTCATGACTAAATATGTACACTGGTGAACAAAAAGACTTCCCAGGTCCCAGAGCAAAGGTGAGGATGAATCTTTCCATTTGGGTTTAAGTTTCTCACCAAAAGAGATCCAGGCCTCCTGTTTCCTCACTAGTGGATCTTAAGGGCATCTCTGCCTTGACAACCCTAACACTAATATCTAACACTCAAAACTTTCCTTTTTCTCAGCATAATGTTACTGGTAAAATAAATTTTTTATATATTAGACCTGCCCTTCTTACATGGGGGTGCAGTGGGCTTCTTCCGGCTAGTTTGAGGCCACTAGCCTCAAACACTTTGTGTTCACTCTCTGAATAACCCAAGGAAATGGCCACTACAAATTCTTTGGATTCAGCTTCTGCCTGACAGAGGGAGGTAAGAGTAGTGGTTGGGGTGCGGGAGTTTCACTTCCTCAATGCCTGAACCTCAGTTAGCACTTTAGGGGACAGAGGGAAGATTCTGAAATTTTCTGTGTAGGAATTCAAAGTGATTACTTGACTAAATTTGCATTTCTGAGACAAGTATTTGTAATCACCCCTAAATAAATGATAAATTTCATTCTGTCCCAGAGTCTGAATCAATGAGATTTTGACGGATTTCTATTTTGTGGGTGGAGATGGGGAACACGCCTTGAGGCTGAGGGACTTGCAGGAGGTGACTCTGCTCACGCAGACTCTTGACCTTTCACCAAGGATGTCTTGGGCGTGCCGGGTTAACAGGCTCCTAAACCTGCCTGGAGCAGTACAAAAACAAACATCAACATTCTCTGCACAGGCTGAAGCTCTGAAATGTTCCAGCAACCCACATTACAGAATGCAATTTCAATTCCAATTAACCATATCACTAAATCATTCTAAAGTCACCTGGGGCAGTGTATTGCAAATTGACAGCCACTGCCCACTCAGTTTAACAGGCAATGACCAGTGTTTTCTAAAAATAAGAAAAAGAGTATAATAGAAAATATTTGAGTACTTTGCACATTATGAAGTATTGTTTTATGAAATACTTAGTTCAGGCAGGTAAGTAGGTGATGCATCATTACTGTGGGCTGGATCATAATATACAATGCATTTTTACTATGCTCTTGGTCAGAGCAGACAAACAATGGCTAAAGTGTGCTCTCATCATTTAGTCCTCCCTTTCTTTGCAGTGGCCCGATCTCAGCTCACTGCAAGCTCCGCCTCCCGTGTTTACACCATTCTCCTGCCTCAGCCTCCAGAGTAGCTGGGACTACAGGCGCCCGCCACCTCGCCTGGCTAGTTTTTTGTATTTTTTAGTAGAGACGGGGTTTCACAATGTTAGCCAGGATGGTCTCGATCTCCTGACCTCGTGATCTGCCCGTCTCGGCCTCCCAAAGTGCTGGGATTACAGGCTTGAGCCACTGAGCCCGGCCTCTTTCTTTCTTTTTTATTTTTTTCAATGGGTCTTTACAGCAAAAACTGGAAAGCCTGCTAGACAAATTCTGCAAGAGTTGTTAACACTTCTTTTTTTTTTAACTCCTCTTTTTCAGTGCTGCCAAATAAACAGTGTGTTTCATTATCATTCCCTTGCATTCATATTCCCCAGAGATACCAAATAGCCTCTGCATACCCATCAGGGTTTTACCTGCCTTGAAGGAGTGATTGCAAGACATATATTACTTTTTAGGATGGGAACAACATGGGTAAAATGAGAGTCACTCATGAAAATTCCGTGCATTTTGCAGAACTTAACAAACTGATCACATACACACCTTTTCTTTTTCTGGTCAAAGTCATAAGTCGTTTTCAGGATTTGGTCTGAGATTCATCAGAGTCCCATGCATCGTGACACCTTCTATTGCTAGGCTTCTAAAACCCTGTGTATTTGCACAGGTCCTCTGTGGACAGTGAGCTGGACTGACCTCACAACCCTCCAGGATGTGCAGTGGCTGAGAATGACCCAATCCCAGCAACTTTCTGCAGCCAAGGGGTTAATCCTCCCTGAGCTGAAGCCTGACATGGTGTGAACCACAACCTCCCCCTCACAGCTGTTTTAGCATTTCATATGCCTGACAAGAAGCATTTATGTCTGACCTAAACCTCACCTGTTGCAACGTGACTCCATTCATTCACTCTGTCACCAGAGTGACGGTCACCAGATATTTGTGGAGCCCCTGCAATGGGCTTGTCATTGCACGAGGTGCTGCAGAGCTCACAGTTCCGCCACAGAGACAACACACTCATAAATCACAATGCCAGGCCACATGTGCGGCAAAGGCCGTGAGGCTCTAGGTGTGCAGAGAGGGGACAAAGAGGGTTGGCCTTGGAAGGTCTGGTGTGGCTCACAGAAAGGCTGGTTATGACTTGCAGTCATGTAAGTGCAGATGAAGAATAGTTGATATCTTCCTCCTATGATTAATTCTCCCCAAACTTCTCTTTTGACTCTTGATGAAATATTCTCAATGAATTTTTCCTTTTATATCCAACTCTTAGTCCTTCCAGCAATTTTATCTTCAAAGTCTGTTAATTTTCTGTCTCTCCTTGCTGTGGGGTGAATGTTGTGTCTCCCCAAAATTTGTTTGTTAAAATCCTAAACCCCAAGTATAATGGTATGAGGAGATGGGGCCTTTAAGAGGTAATCAGGTTATGAAGGTGGAGCCCTCACGAGTTGATTTAGTGCCATTATAAAAAGACCCCCCAAGAGACCCTCGCCTCCTCTCCCATGTGAGGATACAGAAAAAAAGACAGTGTCGATGAACCAGGAAGGAGGGTCCTCACCAGACGCTGAATCTGCCAGCACTTTGATCTTGAACTTCCCAGCCTCAGAACTGGGAAAAATAAATTTCTATTGTTTATGAGTTATCCAGGTTATAGTGTTTTGTTATAGCAGCCCAAATGGACCAGGACTCTCCCTGTATAATGTAAGTTCTACGAAAGTAAGGACTTTGTCTATTTTGTTCCTTGCTCTACCTTCAGCATCTAGTACAGGGCCTGGCAATAAATATTTGTTCAACAAATGTATGAGCCCATTTTCTATGGGCTTCATTAGACTGAGATGGGGATGGGGGCTAATGTTTAAAATGGGTTCCTATTACAAATAATGAAACCAACATCTCAAGCTCTGCTTCCTACCCATTGTTGTAGGACCTCCATCCCCTCCAGGTCTCTCCTGCTTGTTTCTGAGCATTCCTGGAGATGTTTTCAGTGTGCACAGGAACAAGTGCTGCAGATGTGGCTACCACACTAGAAATCTCAACAAGCTGAGGAGGTTCTGTGTTCTCTAAAGCCCTCTGTGCATCACAGCCACGGCTGTAAGCCATGAAGAAAGGGAAAGAACACCTCCTTCTCGCCTTGTATAACCTCTTCTCACACAGGCACCAAAGCACTATGACGCTATGCTTTGTAGTTGGAGGTTTTGTATTGAAAATACTTCCCATATTTACTTACAGGTCTTATTTCTTCTGGATCCAGACATGAGTACAGGAAGAGCTCATCTGAGGACAAGGAGCAGTATTCAGACTCTCTCCTTCCTCCCTGCTGGTCATCAAGACATTCAGATTAGCTGAACTTAATAGGCCAGCTCTTCCTTAGGGTGAGGGACTCCCGCGAGGCTATTCAGCACCCTCTGCAAAGGAGTCTACTCTCTTAGCCCACTAACCATTACCAGGCTGTCTAGATTCCAGCAGTGACCATGTTCAACCTTGAGCTTGAGAGCCACTACAAAATCCTTTCTTATAAATAGAGCTTTGGATTGGCATAGAAATTTGGCATGTACCTGACCAAGCCTGTGTATATGTCATTGGTATTTTATGTCATATTGTAGAGCTTGCATGTGTCCAGGAAGTCTAGTGAATTCGACCATGAATCCAGACATGGCCAGTGGCTACATCTTGGGGGAAGACACTGTGCTTCTCTCTGACCCATGAACACTCTGCTAGTCAAGCTCTCTGTCACAAAGACAACTTGAAGAGACAGTGTGGACCTCAGAGAAGATACCATCATCACTCTTACCACTACAACTGTAGTGAATAGGACCCCTATTATTCCTTAGATCAAAAGGACAGCTCATTCAACAGTGTCTTCATGGCACGCCAGCAATTTGCATAGGATGTTCATAATTGCACTTTGATTATCTAGTGCTTTGTGGATGTGTTATGTATTCTAGAAATCCATTTGCAACATGGAGGCAAATTATCTCTTTTGTTCGTTTGTTTATCTGAAAATCAACAAATGGTTATAGAATGCCTACTATGTGCCAGGGACTTCTGGTCACAGCCTCAAACAAAAGAGATTTTTCTGTATTCTAGTCTTCTGTAGCTTACCATAAATAAGAGCATTACATAGGTAAGAAAACAGTTAAATAATAAGATAATTTCACAGAATCATAACTTTGGGCCTGGTGTGATGGCTCATGCTTGTAATCCCAGCACTTTGGGAGACCAAAATGGGAGGATCACTTGAGCCCGGGAGTTCAAGACAAGCCCTAGCAACATAGTGAGACCACTCCCCCCAGCCCCGAAAAAAAAGGAAAAATTAGCCAAGAATGGTGGTGCACACCTGTAGCCTCACTTACTCTGGAGGCTGAGATGGGAGGATTGCTTGAGCCTGGGAGGTGAAGGTTATGAGCCCAGGAGGTGAAGATGAAGGTTATTGCTTGAGCCCTGGTGGTGAAGCTAAGATGGTGCCACTGCACTCCAGTCTGGGTAACAGAGCAAGACCCTGTCTCAAAAAAAAAAAAAAAAAGAAAAGCTAAATTTTATGAAAAAATTATACAAAATAAATTCTATGAAAAGAATTATGCAGAGCAGTCTGACACAAAAGGTGGCTGGGATTTGCTGGCCTATGTCATTCACATCCCCCTTGTCCCTTGCAGTTTCTAAAGTACATGCCAGAAGGTGAAATGCTTGTTTCCCCATCTCCCTTACTGCTAAGGGAGTAGCAACCTGACACAAATCCATGGCTCCAAACAAAATACCCTGAGGAACACTTTCCTGCCCAATAAAATGCAGAGCCAGAGCCACATAAGAAAAGACTTTGATCCTTTAAACTCTCCTTTCTCCTTGTTTGAAACAAAGACATAATGCCCAGAGGCACAGCAGCTATCTTGCAATCATGGAGTGATCATCACATGGAAGAATGTCATGATGTTAATGACTACCGCAGAGTAGGAAGCAAGAAGGAGCCTGCATCTCTGCTGTCACCATTGAGCCCTGCAGAGCCTTCACCTAACTACCCTGGACATCTTCATCTGTGTGAGACAAATAAAGCTCCATCCATTTAGGCCTTTGTTAAGTTTGTTCTTATTTGGAGCCAAACACTTTACTAACTACTAGAGAGACGTACAGTTGTGGGTCAGAAGCCACTTTAGGCCAGTCATGGTGCCTCACGCCTGTAATCCCAGCACTTTGGGGGTCCGAGGTGGGCAGATCATGAGGTCAGGAGTTCGAGACCAGCCTGACCAACATAGTGAAACCCCACCTCTACTAAAAATACAAAAATTAGCTGGGCATGGTGGCACATGTCTGTAATCCCAGCTACTCAGGAGGCTGAGGCAGAAGAATAGCTTGTACCTGGGAGGCGGAGGTTGCAGTGAGCCGAGACCACGCCATTGCACTCCAGCCTGGGTGACAGAGTGAGCCTCTATCTCAAGAAAAAAAAGCTAAAGCTAGTTTAACCATGTGGTTATGGAAGTCTTCTTGGAGGAGATGACATTTTAGTTGAGACCTAAATGATAAAAAGGAGCCAGCCATGTAAAGATCTGGGGAAAAGAATTCCAGGCAGAAAGAATAGCAAGTGCAAAGGCCCTTAGACAGAAATAGGTCAGCCATGTTCAAGGAACAGAGAAGATGTACCTGAAGCACCATGAATGAGGGGGATTTCAACCATGGTGGAGGCCCTAGAGGGTGGGGGCTAGACCTTGGGTAACCCTCTACACCTACCCAAAACTCTGAATTTTATTTTAATACCAAGGAGCAGATTTGAGATAGATGGATTTGAGATATGTTTTGGCAGTAAACCCTTCAACAGGACTCATTGATGGAACAAATGTAGAATAAGGGAAATACAGGTGACTCCTAGAATTTTGTTCTGAATAGCTATGTGGAAGATAGAGCCATTGCATGAGTGGGGAAGAATGTAGGAGGTCTGGGTTGGGAAAAGGGAGGGAATGCTGAACCAATTGTATTTTATGTGACGTTTGAGATGCCCATGACAATTGCAAGTGGCAGTGTCATATAGGAAGCTGGATACATGAATCTGAAGCTCCAGGGAGAAATGAGGGCTAGAGGCAAACATTTGGAACTATCCACATACTGATGCCATTTAAGTCACGAGTCTGGATGTGATTTCCTGGCCGGAGAATATAGAGAAAGAAGTTGAGGCCAGGTGCAGTGGCTCACACCTATAATCCCAGCACTTTGGGAGGCTGAGTGGGGAAGACTGCTTGAAGCCAGGAGCTGGAGACCAGCCTGGGCAATACAGTGAGATGCTATCTCTACAAAAAAGTAAAAATAATTAGCTGGATGTGGTGGTGCATACTGTGGTCCCAGCTACTCGGGAAAGTGAGACAGGAGGAGAGCTTGAGCCCAGGAGTTCAAGGCTGCAATGAACCATGATCATACCACTGCCTTTCAGCCTAGGAGACAGAGCAAGAACCTGTCTCAAAAAAAAAAAAAAAAAGTTGAGGCCTGTGATACTTCAACATTTAGACTCAGAATGGAAGTGACAGAACCAGCAAAGGGGACAAAGAAGGAGCATCCAGAGAAGTGAAACAAAATCAGGGAGCTTTGAGAAGAAGCTTTAAGAAAGAGGAAGTGATTGGCTCTGTTGAATGATGCTACAAGGTTGAAAAAAAATGAAACAGGAAAGAGCTGTTGGATTGAACTTGTTGCGTGTGTTTGGTTATCTTGCTAAGAGCAGTTTCAGAAGAGAGGAGAAGCCGACGTCTCATTTTTGTGGGATCAAGACCAAACGGGAGATGAGGAAAGGAAGTACAGGCATCTCTTCAGTACAGAGTAATTTCGCTGTGAAGGGAAGCAAGAAAAATGGGGCAGCAGCTGCAGGGTGTTTGGGTTAATAGAGGATTTGGAAGAGTTTTTAGTTAGAGGACAGATCCCACAGCACTTGTCTACACAGTAATATAAGTTGTGCAGAGTGAAGCGGAGGGTTTGATATTTATTGAGCTCCTACTGCATATTAGACACTTTACAAATTCCCATTAATTCCTCTCAACAAGCCTGAGAGGTGGGAATTTTTATCCACTTTATAGAAATGAAGGAGGCAATATAATATATTGGTTAGTACTTCAGGTTTGAGTACAACAAAGTCAGAGCTCACCGCTTGTTAATTGTGTGAGCTTGACCAGTTACTTAACTCTCTTTGCCTCACTTTCTTCATCTGAAAACTGGGAATAAAAACAATACTTACCTCACATGATTGCTGTGAGGATTAAATAAAATAATCCATCTAAAACAGGTAGCACAAGGCCTCACATACAGTAATTGCTCAATAAATATTAGTTCATTTTAGAGATGAGGAAAGAGAACCTCAGAGATTATGTCCATTTATTTAACAAATATGTTGACCTTCTACTTTTTGCTAAGTACTGTGTGAGGCCAGAGAGTACAGCAATGAAAAAATAAATATCCTTGTCTTCATAGAACTTAGAATCCATAATAATCATGGTCATGGTAATAACAGTAAGAGTAAAACCAACAATACTAACATGTACTGACTATGTGCCAGAACACAAAGGTTTAATCGTTTTGAGCAACAAAAGCAGAATCTTTGTTGCTCCATTTTGTCTTTTTATTATGTCATCCTTCCCAGGGGTATCATTTTGCAAGCAGAAGGAAACCCAAGTCTAACGAAATAATCCTCTTGTATGAGGATGTGTGATTGAAAGGAAAACATTAGAGTTGATGAATAACCTCTCTTGCTTTCTCCACTATTTCCCCAAGATCGTATGGGAAACAGATTTTAGGGATTAGTTTTCTCTACTTCCTGACTTGTTTCCCCTTCCCTGGTTTCTTCCCAGGTTGTTTAATTAATTAGGGACACAAATGTGGCTGGCACCATGTTATATACTGTGTGCTATCAAAAATAAGTGTTGTGGGCTGAACTGTGACACCACCCCCAGCAAATTCATCTGCTAAAGTCCTAACCTCCTAGTACCTCAGAATGTGACTGTATTTGGGAAAAAAGAGGGTTTGTTTTTTTTTTTTTTTTTTTTGATTCAGAGTCTCACTCTGTTGTTGCCTAAGCTAGAGTACAGTGGTGCGATCTTGGCTTACTACAACCCTCGCCTCCCTGGTTCAAGTGATTCTCCTGCCTCACCCTCCTGAGTAGCTGGGACTACAGGCGTGTGCCACCATGCCCAGATAATTTTTGTATTTTTAGTAGAGATGAGGTTTCACCATGCTGGCCAGGCTGTTCTTGAACTCCTAACCTCGTGATCTGCCCACGTCGGCCTCCCAAAGTGCTGGGATTACAGGCATGAGCCACTGAGCCTGGCCAAAAAGAGTCTTTAAAAAGATAGTTAAGTAAGGCCAGGCGTGTGGCTCACCCCTGCATTCCCAGCACTTTGGGAGGCTGACGCGGCGGATCACCTGAGGTCAGGAGTTTGAGACCACCCTGGCCAACATGGGGAAACCCTGTCTTTACTAAAAATACAAAAATTAGCTGGGCATGGTGGCGGGTGCCTGTAATCTCAGCTACTTGGGAGGCTGAGGCAGGAGAATCACTTGAACTCGGGAGTTGGAGTTTGCAGTGAGCCGAGATCAGACCACTGCACTCCACTCTGGGTGACAGTGCCAGACTCTGTCTCAAAAAAAAAAAAAAAAAAAAGATAGTTTAGTGAAAACAAGGTCATATGGATGTGCCCTGATCCCATCTGACTGTGTGCTTATAAGAAGAGGAGATCGGGACACAGACAAACACAAAGGGAAGATGATGTGAAGACACAGGGAGAAGACGGCCATCTGTAGCCAAGGAGAGAGGCCACGGGAGAAAACAGCCCTGACAACACCTTAATCTCGGATTTGTAGCCTCCAGAACTGTGAAAAATTAATTTTTGCCACCCAGCCTGTGATCCTTTGTGATGGCTGCTCTAGCACACTACTATACAAGTAAAACAGACCCTTGGCCTGTGAGATGTCACAGGATATGAGGGACATGGGGCACGCTCATGACTAACTGCCTAGCAGGACAGGGCAAATATAGCACCACGTGAGAAGCACTAAGGTTAAATTCCCGGAGTACCAGGGATAAAGAGACCAGTCACGTCCGTGGAGGTGGACAGTCAGGAGAGATCTGAGAAAGAAGCCGATTGTAAACTGGGATGAGAATGACTCACTGGGTCCTACTGGCTATCAGATGGGAGATAAGGGCATTCCAGAGAGATGGAGTGAATCCTCTTTTCTTTTTGTCCATTATTAGTTCACTCTCTTTGCACCTCCTCTTATGTATTAACCTTACCAGAATCTAATCACATTATCATTCTGTTATTATTTCATTATTAAGGAGCAAAAGCATCATTATCCCTATTTTTCAGATGAGGAGGCTGGGGCACAGAGAGGGAGGTAACTTGTCCAAGGCTGTACATCTAGCAAGATGGACAGCAGGGTGCACGCCTGGGTGGTTCTCCCGCATTGATCCTGTAACTGAGACCAAGTGTGGTCAAGCAGCAGGTGGACATAGATTGAGGCAGTGTGGAGCAAACGGTGCACAAGAAGCAAGTGCAGCTCCTTTTTCAAGACACACAGGCAGAATTGAAAGGACAGAAGTAGGACAGCAGCCTGCGAAGAAAGGGAAAGCAAAGGAAGTTGTTTTTATCTTTGAACGGGGGGAGATTAGAAATTGTAAGTGAAGGTCGGGCACGGTGACTCACGCCTGTAATACCAGCACTTCAGGAGGCCGAGGCGGGTGGATCATGAGGTCAGGAGTTCAAGACCAGCCTGGCCAAGATGGTGAAATCCAGTCCCTACTAAAAATACAAAAATTAGCCATGGTGGCTAATTTTAGGGTGTGTTGGCGGGCACCTGTAATCCCAGCTACTCGGGAGGCTCAGGCAGGGAATTGCTTGAACCTGGGAGGCAGAGGTTGCAGTGAGCCAAGATTGCGCCACTGCACTCTGGCGTGGGTGACAGAGTGAAACTCCATAAGAAGAAAGAAAGAAAGGAAGAAAGAAAGGAAGGAAGGAAGGAAGGAAGGAAGGAAGGAAGGAAGGAAGGAAGAAAGGAAAGGAAGGAAGGGAGGGAAGGAAATAAATAAATTATAAGTAGGTCAAAGGGAGGAAGGAGGAAAATAGTGAAGATAGTAAAGAAGATAGTTGGCAAAGAAAGGTCATGGAGGAGAGCAGAGGCCTAGGATTTAGTGCCTGCTCAGGGCAGGGAGAGTTTGGGGCGGTGAGGTCAGTGTTGGAAAGAATGCAGGACGCCTTCGGATGTGAAAGTGTAGGAGGGCTAAAGGGAAGAGAGTAGGAGATGCAGGTGCCACAGGACTGAAGGTCGCTGGCCCTGTTTGTTTGTTTGTTTTGTTTTGTTTTACTTTTTTTTCTTTTTCCTTCCTTCTTTTTTTCTTTGTTTCTTTCTGTGACATGCAATGCAAGCAGAGGTGGCGGAGTGGGAGATCTGATGGTAGGTGTGAAGTTTGGGGATTTGGAGAGATAGGACAAGAAAATGACAACAGAAGAGTCACCACCTACACGCAGCACAATTCTGTCCAGGAAAGCTCCACAGCAGAGGTAGGGGGTGGAGAAGGCAGCCAGTCATGGGAATCAGTGGGCGCTGGGTGTGGGGCAAAGTCAAGGAGAGCAGAGAACCAAGAGTAAGGAGCGATGTTGAAGGAACTGAGCGGGAGAACCAGGCTAGGGATGTGAATAGAATAAGAGAGTGAAGGCTTAGGAGAAACAGGGAGGCTTTCTAGGACTGAGAAGGATCCCATTCCAATAGCCATTGTCAGTTCCTTACTAGAGCTTTCCTTTTTATCTTTTTGTATAGATCTTTAAAAATATTTATATGTTTTTTATAGATGGGGTCATGCTCTGTTGCCCAGGCTGGAGTGCAGTGGCTATTCACAGGTAAGATCATAAACCACTGTAACCTGGGCTCCTGGGCTTGAGTGATCCTCCTGCTTCAGCCTCCTGAGTAGGTAGAACTAGAGGCACATGGCACTGTGCCTGGCTAATTTTTTTTTTTTTTTTTTTTTTTGAGACGATCTCACTCTGTTGCCCAGGCTCGCATTTTAAATATTTATTTATTTTTATTTGAGACAGAGTCTCCTTCTGTCACCCAGGCTGAAGCGCAGTGGAAAGACCACTGTTCATCACAGCCTTGACCTCCCAGGCTCAATTAATCCTCCCACTTCAGCCTCCCGAGTAGCTGAGATGACAGGCACACACCACCACCACACCCAGCTAACTTTTGTATTTTTTTGTAGAGACAGAGTTTTGCCGTGTTGCCCAGGCTGTTCTCAAACTCCTGGGCTCAAGCAATCCACACTCCTCGGTCCCTCAATGTGCCGGGATTACAGGCATGAACCACCACACCTGGCCTCAGATACTTTAAATGAAGCATGAGCAGAATTTTGTTCTGTGGCAACGTTCATGATCAGCCTATGAGAAGACATCATGAACAAGGCATGACTAGGTGGGAACGTACCTTTTTACCCAAACATCAGAAATTACGTGGCCAATATGTAAGTTCTTCTTGGGAGGCCACATTTATTTCTTGGAGTCTTCTTAGTAGGCCACGTCTCTTCCAGGGATGCAGCTGTTATCCCCAATATTTTTGTATCTTCTCTTGGCACTTTCCTTCACATCTCCTCAGTTGTGCCATATCATCTTTCCTTTCTTTTCTTTTCTTTTCTTTCTTCCTTCTTTTTTTTTTTTTTTTTTGACAGTCTCACTCTGTCACCCAGGATGGAGTGCAGTGGCATGATCTCAGCTCACTACAACCTCCACCTCTCAGGCTCAGGTGATCTTCCCACCTCAGCCTCCCTAATAACTGGTACTACACCCGTGCCACCATACCCTGCTAACATTTGAATTTTTAACAGAGGATAGGTTTTTGCCATGTTGGCCAGGCTGGTCTCAAACTTCTGGCCTCAAGTGATCCACCCACCTCGGCCTCTCAAAGTGCTGGGGTTACAGGCGTGAGCCACCACACCCAGCCAGCCTATCATAATTCTTTCTGTGAATTTGAAGTTGATGGATTTGATTTTTGGAAAAAAACCAAAAACCAGTAAGCATTGTTTGATTCGGCTGAAGTTTTTCCTTTAACAGAAAGCAATGGGGAAATGATTCCCTATTTAATAAATGGTGCTGGGAGAACTGGCTAGCCATATGCAGAAAATTGAAACTGGACCCCTTCCTTCCTACACCTTATACAAAAATTAACTCAAGATGGATTAAAGACTTAAATGTAAAACCCAAAACTATAAAAACCCTAAAGGAAAATCTAGGCAATACCATTCAGGACATAGGCATGGGCTACGGTTTCATGACGAAATTGCCAAAAGCAATTGCAACAAAAGCAAAAATGGACAAATGGGATCTAATTAAACTAAAGAACTTCTGCACAGCAAAAGAAAGTATCATCAGAGCAAACAGGCAACCTACAGAGTGGGAGAAAATGTTTGCAATCTATCCATCTGACAAAGATCTAGTATCCAGAACCTACAAGGAACTTAAACAAATTTACAAGAAAAAATAAATAAAACATTAAAAAGTGGGCAAAGGACATGAACAGACACTTCTCAAAAGAAGACATTCATGTGACCAAGAAACATATGAAAAAAAAAGCTCAACATCCCTGATCATTAGAGAAATGCAAATCAAAACCACAATGAGATGTCATCTCACGCCAGTCAGAATGGCAATTATTAAAAAGTCAAGAAACACTGCTGGGTGCGGTGGCTCATGTCTAAAATTCCAGCACTTTGGTAGGCCGAGGCGAGTGGATCACTTGAGGCCAGGAGTTCAAGACCAGCCTGGACAATGTGGCAAAATCCTGTCTCTACCAAAAATATAAAAATTAGCCAGGCATGGTGGTGCACGCCTGTAATTCCAGCTACTCAGGAGGATGAGGCAGGAGAGTTACTTGAACCTGAGAGGCAGAGGTTGCAGTGAGCCAAGATTGTGCCACTGCACTCCAGCCTGGGCAACACAGCAAGACTCTGTCTCAAAACAAAACAAAAAAACCTCGAGAAGTCAAGAAACAAGAGATGCTGGCAAGGTTGCAGAGAAATAGGAATGCTTTTACACTGTTGGTGAGAATGTAAATTAATTCAGTCATTGTGGAAGACCATATGGTGATTCCTCAAAGATCTAGAACCAGAAATATCATTTGACCCAGAAATGCCATTACTGGGTACAGGCCCAAAGGAATATAAATCATTCTATTACAAAGATACATGCACACATATGTTCATTTGCAGCACTATTCACAATAGCAAAAACATGGAATCAGCCCAAATGCCCATCAGTGATAAGGTGAATAAAGAAAGTGTGGTACATATACACCATGGAATACTATGCAGCCATAAAAAGGAACAAGATCACGTCCTTTGAAGAGACGTGGATGAAGCTAGACACCATAATCCTCAGCAAACTAACACAGGAACAGTAAACCAAACACCACATGTTCTCACTTGTAAGTAGGAGCTGAACAATGAGAACACATGGACACAAGTGGGGGAACAACACACACTGGGGCCTGTTGGGGAGTGGGGTAGGGGAAGGGAAAGCATTAGGTAAAATGGTTAATGCATGCTGGGCTTAATACCTAGGCGATGGGTTGATAACTGCAGCAAACCACCGTGGCACTTGTTTACCTATGTAACAAACCTTTGCTTCCTGCACATGTACCCTGGAACTTAAAGTAAAAAAGGTTTAGAAAGCATCGTTTGATAAATGAAGTAGTTGACCAAACTGAGTAATGTATTTTTGGCCAAGAATAAAATGACAAGGCTGGGTGCAGTGGCTCACACCTGTAATCCTAGCATTTTGGGAGGCCAAGGCGGGAGGATCACTTGATGCCAGGAGTTCGAGACCAGGCTACCTAACCTGGTGAAACCCCATCTCTACTAAAAATACAAAAATTATCTAGGCATGGTGGTGGGTGCCTGTGATCACAGCTGCTCAGGAGGCTGAGGCAGGAGAATCGCTATAGCCTGAGAGGTGGAGTTTGCAGTAAGCAGAGATCAGGACACTGCACTCCAGCCTGGGTGACAGAGTGAGACTCTCTCTCAAAAAAAAAAAAAAAAGGAAACCTAATCCCAATTTAATAAATTTTCTCCACAGAAAAATACACATGGCCAAAGAAAACAAAATTAAAACATCATCTTTGATATTGAGTTAGAGGAAAAATCAAATTTTCTTAATTGTATTCAATTTATTTTCACTCAAGATGTTATTTTTACTAGGATGCTTAATGTGCAAGGGAGGTAATAAATGTCAGTAGGTAATAAATCTGAGATAAATTTACCAAAAAAAAATTTATCTTCTAAAAAGAAGCTGCTCCTTAGTATAGTCTAGAGAGGGTCCCAGTGAAGGAGTCAGCAATCCTAACAAATCCAGGAGTCTGGCCTCACCCTGTCATTAAGCCACCATGGGTTTCCAGGCAGGTGCCACAATCAACACAGCCCCTGAAATTTCCTGCCCAGCTCTCAACACATGTAATAGTTTCTTACTCTCTCTTGCCTGTGCTGCATAATTCCCTTTCTAAGCTCTGCAGTGAGCGTCTTTAGTCCCTGTATTAGTTCATTTTCATACTACCAGGAAGAAACATCCAAGACTGGGTAATTTATAAAGAAAAAGAGATTTAATGGACTCACAGTTCCACATGGCTAGGGAGGTCTCACAATCATAGCTGAAGGTGAAGGAGGAGCAAAGGCACTTCTTACACGGTGGCAGGCAAGAAAGCATGTGCAGGAGAACTGCCCTTTATAAAACCATCAGGTCTCATGAGACTTATTCACTGTCTCAAGAACAGCATGGGAAAAACCGCCCCCCTGATTCAATTACCTCCCACTGGGTCCCTCCCATGACATGTGGTGATTATGGCAACTATGATTCAAGATGAGATTTGGGTGGGGACACAGCCAAACCATATCGGTCCCTAATTTCATTATGGAACTGAAATATGTCATTTATTTCTACATAAAGAAATACCTTAAAAGTTATTTACTTTAGTTATCCTTCACCCATTAAATCATGAGAAAAGATAATAAATGATAAATGTGGTTCACTGTTATAAAATAAATTATCTTCCTAGCTAGTTTGTTTTATTTGCTCAATTCAAAATTTGAACAGTATAATCAGTATATATTTTTGGTATTTATATGAAATTAGTACTTCATAAATATGAATCATGCTATTAACTGGGTATATTGTGATGTTCTCTAATCACTGTCATTTGCATACTACACAACTCTTATCTTCAATAGTCAAAGAATTGAAGAAAATTTGGAGAGTGTACTGCACATACCATATTACAGCTTGATCTTTAAACACACGTAAGAAAACTGTCTACAGGAAAACATTTCCACCTCCATCAAGCTAACAAATTCCAGGAGAAACTCATTTTAAAAACCCCATGGTGTAGAAAGAAGATTATGAGATTGCTTTACTTCAAACAGAATGAAGACATTTAAAAAAAGTTTTCAAATTTGGGCATCTTTCCCCCCTCACCCCCACATTCATCTGGATTACTTCTTTTTTCTATGAAAATAGGGGGAAAAATACGTTTTTATTTAAATATGCAAAAGCAAAAAGATAATGTAATAAGGGTTATAACTGCTATTTATAAAACATTTGAGATAATAAATGATGTGGATCTCTTAGGAAAGCAATGAAATAGTGCATCATTTTGCTATGTCTCTTTGGTCAGTGTTTTTAATACTTGGGTTTTAAAGAGGTTGGCTCTGACAGTGGCCGTTCAATATGTAAAGCTCCTTAACACCAGTCCCATAACAGACCACACTTCCTGGAAGAGGTAAAGTTATTTAAGAATATGCGTCTTGCAGAGGGATTCACGGAACCTGTCTTCTGAAATGATATCCAGCTTTAACCATGGTAGTTTCTTCTGGAGGCATAAAACCACGATTTTCTTCTTTCTCAGTAATTCATGCTAAACCAAGAAGTCATTTGGGAATAGAAAAGGTCGAGAGTGTTTATGGTTTTGTTCAGATGAGGAATCAACCATCAGGAAAATGAAGAGAATTTACAGCAAAGTGATTTTTAATACTTTTCTGGTGGACTCCCCCTGTACAGTCTGATTTCCCACTATTTTCCCCCAAGTAAATGCTTGTGCTCTGGGCATGCTGATCTGTCCACAGCAGTTCTCTAAGTGTGAGCTTCCAGACCAGGTGCACCAGCATCACTAGAGAGCTTGCCAGAATGCAACTCATCACACCTCATAACAGACCTGCTAAATCAGAAAATCTGCTGTGGAGCTCAGGGACATGTATGTTATTAACACGTTCTCTGAATGAGTCTGATGCACACTGAAGCTGGAGAACCACTGGTCTGCGGCACGTGGCCTGTCTTGTTCTCAGTTCATTCATTTTCTCCTTTCTTTTAATGACTTTCCTTCAGCCCTAAGCATCTAACTAAACATCATCCCCCTCAAATCTGGTCTTGCTATTTCACCAAACTTCGACAACTCCTTACTTGAAATCATGTTTATTTATCACCTACATACCACAATTAAATGTTACCTAGGTCTGCAGTGATTTAAGGTCATACATGTCTTACATTGTTCTCTAAGTTATTTCTATCCTGTGGTTGTTTCATCACTTCAACTCAAATGAAGGCCTCTTGAAGGCAGGACCTATGTCTTATAGATAGCCCCCAACTTACAATGGTTCAACTTAACATTTTTCAACTTTACAATGGTACAAAAGGAATATACATTCAGTAGAAAGCAGTGGGATTCTCTTTCTCAATGCTGGGCAGTGAGCCACAGCTGCCAGGCAGCTACAGGATCACGAGGGTAAACAACTAATACTCTGCAGTGCACTGTGTTGCCGGATGATTTTGCACAACTATGGGCTAATGGAAGTGTTCTGAGCATGTTTAAGGTAGGCTTGGCTAAGCTATAATGTTCAGTAGGGTAGGTATATTAAATGTATTCTTTTGTTTTTGTTTTTTGGTTTTTGGTTTTTGGAGTCTTGCTTTGTCGCCCAGGCTGGAGTCAGTGGTGCGATCTCGGCTCACTGCAACCTCCACCTCTCGGGTTCAAGCGATTCTCCTGCTTCAGCCTCCTGAGTAGCCGGGATTACAGGAATGCGCCACCACACCCAGCTAATTTTTGCATTTTTAGCAGAGACGGGGTTTCACCATATTGGCCAGGCTGGTCTTGAACTCCTGACCTCAGGTGATCTGCCCCGCTAGGCCTCCCAAAGTGTTGGGATTACAGGCGTGAACTACCGTGCCCGGCGCCTAAATGCATTTTCATCTCACAATATTTTCATCTTACAATGGACTTATCAGGACATAACTTCGTTGTAAATTGAGAGGCATCTATACATTATTTTACTTCCCATAGCATGTATCAGTGCTTAAGCTACATAAGTCCTAAGAAAATGCCCACAATTTTATTGCTTTTGTTCCCTCTCCTAAATGCTTCTTTCTGCTTTCCACCAACTTCCATGTATCCAAATTCCACCTATTTTTCAAGTTTCAACTCAAATGGCGATTTCTCTGATCTGGCTTATTCTCTATAAAGACGTATTTTTCTCGCTTAGAAAAACCATAGAATATAATGATATCTTTTCATTTTTCTGCTTCATACTACAGTCATTTGTACATGTATTATCTCTCTCACCACTGAAAATGGAAATAATTGATCTAACCCACTGCTTTTTTTTTTAAAGGAAGAAAATAATTTTAGCATGCCTCAGGGTATAGGCGTATAATTAGTTTATTTTCCCTAATATTTATACCTCTGATTTTTTGTAATTCGTCTATTTACACAGGAAGTAACTCTCACGTTTCAGAGAGATAGTCTTTTTCGAGGTACACTGAGGGTCTGGAACAGGATCTGTGTGCTGGAGACAATTGTTCCAATTTGTGTGGTCTAATGAGTGGTCTCAGAAGATTAGACATGAAGTAACGGGAATCTGCAGGAAATCGGCCACAAGGAAACCAGGGTAACTTTAAGTCACATTGGTAAAAAAGAAAAGAGCCTCACCTCAGGGTAAGGACCAGTAGCAGAAGGCTTAATTGTTACCATGTCGCGGTGTGAACCCGCTGGTGCGGCTGCCTGGGCTAATGGGAACCTGATGTAGCCAGCTTCCCGAAACACACCAGTCCGGACTTCAAACACTGCAGCCCAGTCTTTAGGAGGGAACAGACTGGATTCACAGTCACAGGTTTATTTCTTCTCCAACAAAGGAGATACCTCCCCACCTCCACCCCATCAGCTACAACGGGCTGCACCAGGACCCAAGCAGGACTCTGAAACCACCCCTCCTGTTTTGCCCACTTAATACTTAATCCTAACCTCCCACTCCATATTCTGCATAAAAGTCTTCCGGACTTAGCAACCTCCAAGAGCCCTTGGCTTTCTGAGCTTGCAGACTCAGGAGTGAGAGAAAACTCACAGGTCATTTGCCAGCATATCCCACTTGGCCATCTGGGAATGCATCCCAGTTCTACATATGTGTGTCATGAAAGCAGGTATTGAGAATTCATCATGGATGAGCATGGACAATGCCAGGACGGGTCCATGGGTAAGCCAAAACCTTCCAGGTCTGGCTCTCCTGTTCCTACCTGCATCTTTCACTTCTGTTTTACCACCAGCTCTTGACAAGAAAATGCCAAAGTAGCAGGCAATGAAACCCTCAGCTTATGTGCCTGGAAAAGGGTTTCCAGTCCCTGGTATTTGAGGTCAGCTCAAGGCCTGGGGCAGGCCAGCATCGCCCCAGGGCTCCTCTCTGAAAAGAAGGGGTGTTCTGGAACTTAGAGCTTCCTGAGCTCTTATTCCTACTCCAATCCCCGGAGACAGCCTCGGTGTTTTTCCTCTGCTGAGATTTCTCAAGTTCCCTTTTTTACATCCCTTATCGACATGTAAACTCCACACTAGGGTGAAAAGGTAGGTGTTTAAGATAGATGGCAACAGCTGGGATCAACTGCCTCTTAAAAGGCTGTCTTGATGAAATGCATCTCTTTATATTTGGGGCATTTGTAAGCAGAATGGGAATGAAACTTGAGAAGATTATGTGATAAGCAGACCATATCCTGTCAAGAGCGGGAGTGTTTCTCTAATAACACAAAGATGAGCTTCTAGATAGCCCACCAGATAGCCAGCCGTCTTCCGCCCAGCGTCTCCCATCATAAATCTTCATTCTTACTCAGGTTTTCTGTAGATTTTTGAGGATAGAGCTCATTTCCCTGGGGAGACAGGCCTAAGGAAAGATCTGGAATTCCTCCAGTTAAAAAAAAAACAAAAAACAAAAAAAACCACCATTCTGCTTAATCAACATTTACTCCATCAGAATCAATATCCTGCAGAGGGTGGTTTACATTGTTCTCAAGTCTGTTTGCAGGTGGCTGGGCAAAGATACAGTTCCTGACCTGGATTTTCTGAAAAGGAAAAGAAAATATTCCTCAGAATAGAAAAAAAAAAAAAAAGCCAACCGAACTCCACTTTTTACAAATAAGCTTCCTTTTGTGAGATATTCTGCCTAGGTTTGCACTCCTAACAAATTTCAGTAAGCTGATATAGTTCAAGAACATCTTTTTTCCCAGAGTTCCCTGTTATTTTTCACTAGCAGGGCTCAATCATTTACCAAGCATCTGTTAAGTTATTGGTCCTCTTGGAATCTTCATTTCTTTATCCCTGATAATAGTTCCCGACCTGTAGTTTCTAAATGAAATAGTATGTATAAAATTACCTAGCCCGCGTTGGACACTCAAGAATAAGTTTCTCACCTATCTTGATTTATCCATTGAGTGGATAAGAGGAGAATGGGTTTTGGAACTTGAACTAGGTTCAAGTTCTTGCTCCTTTACTTTTCACAGGCTGCCTCTAAGGCAAAACCCTTAGCCTAGTATGTTCCCTGAACTCCAGTCTCCTCATCTGTAAAAGTAGGATAATGATAGTTTTCCTCATTTCAGAGAGGGCTAAAGAGAACCGAATGAGCGAATATAAACTTTGTAGGAGGCATTTGAAACCATAAAGAACATAAAACTTGTTAGTTATAATCCTTAATACTCTTAACAATGGAATAAAATGCATCAAATACTATTATACATAACCACAAATATACTTAAGAAATCAAATACTATCATACTTAACCACAAATATACTTAAGAAGTTAAAAATCAATTGTTTCTTAATTCATAGAAACCAATTATGATGCATCTTGTTGTAGTTTTGCTAGATTCCTTAAGATTTTGACTCTTTTGAAGGAAGGCTTTTGTAGAGGTGCTGCACCAACTGAAATGCTCAAAGCATGTACTCTTTGAGCTACAAGGAAGAAACCCAGAAAATAAAGGTCTCTTGAAGTCAAATATATGGATACTCAAATAATATAAGAAACTCCGAGTAGACTCATTGTGTTCGTGGTGCTCATCTTTCCGTTTGAGCTCCCCGTGCTTCCTGAGCAGGATCACGCGCCCTGGGACCCAGTGTAGGTGGAACAGCTGGGGATCCTCCCAGTCTCCTGATGTCACAGCTTATCAGTGTTGACGGACAGAGCACACAAGGCCTTTCCTGCCTTGCTGACCAAACAGAAGACACACTTCTCTGTTTCCACCGTGCTCTTTTCTTCTTGCAAAGGAAAGAGCAACTTTGTTTATCACTCTGAAATATATAGGAAGCAATGGATGCATTAATGTCACTGGGGAAATTCCATCCCTGAATGTCAGTGTGACCTAATTGCATGACCTACCTAGTTCTTGCGAACTCCAAAGTCCAAGGCAGGCAACTGTTGATCATCTGCAGAAGAAACACCACAGATCTTATGAAAATCATAGACACTCAGGATCCTCCTTTTTGTTTATTTTAACTGGAAGAGTAGGAAGCTGGAACCATCGGTGAATTAGAGAATGTACATATTAGATAAAGCAACTACACATGCTACAAATGGAACACACACGCACACACACACACACACACACCACAATCCATTGGTTGTAAATTTGAAAGAAATAAGTTAATCTTATGTAAATTTTGGTTTGGGGTTGACTGTTTCACAGATTTCCAAATATATATATGTGACAAGGTTTTAGTGGAATCTCGTTTTTGCTAATTTACATCTCAAAAAGCAAAGGTAAGCATAACCCTGAAGAAGTCTGAATTCACTTCCATATAATTAATAGATAAAAATCAATAAATTCATTTGTTGTTTCTTCCATAAATATTCTGTGAGTACTGGGCGGTAGTGGCACATGCCTGTAATCCCAATTATTCAGGAGGCTGAGGCAGGAGAATCACTTGAGCCTGGGAGGCAGAGGTTGGGGTGAGCCAAGATGGCACCACTGTGCTCCAGTCTGGAAAACAGAGTGACAATCTGTCTCTTAAAAAAAAAAAAAAAGACTTTAAAGGCTCTGCTCAAGCTCCTTTCCTCTAGGAAAATCTTGCCCCTGACTACCAACAGTCAGGTGTCCCTGCACTCTGCTCTTCCAAAAGCTGTGCACCACCCTAACCCTCGATTGCACACTGGACTCTTAACGGCTTACTCGCGTGTTTCCTCTCACCAGAGGGCCTCCATCAGTGTTTGTTGAATGGATGGATGGATGCGTCAGTGGAAGGAAGGAGTCAATCTGTCTGGGTTGAACCCAGACTTCTCCACTTTCTAGCTGTGTGCTCTTGGGCAAAATACTTGATCTCCCTGTGAATCTGAAAAACAGTAGTAATATTTATGTACACCTCATAAGGCTGTTGCCATGATTAACTAAGTCAAAACACATAAATCCATTAGAACAGTGCCTGGAAAATAGCAGGTGTTCAATAAATGTTAGCAATTGTTATTCTTATCTGACCTTATCTCCCATCATGGCTCTGCACACAGCCTGGAGTCCAAGCAGGGTTACTTCCCTTCTTGGCCTCTGCCACAATTTTCCCTGCCTACTTCTCCTCTCTACCCCCACGCCCATGCTTTCACACATGGTGTGAGAACCTGGACAGCCTTACCATTTCTTTTCTTCCTAGCAAACTTTTCTTGTTTTCTTAAAGGCTCAGCTCAGGTGCAGTGACTCACACCTGTAATCCCAGCACTTTAGGAAGCCGCGGTGGGTGGATCGTTTGAGATCAGGAGTTCAAGACCAGGCTGGCCAACATGGTGAACCCTGTCTCTACTAAAAATACAAAAATTAGCTGGGCGGTAGTGGCACATGCCTGTAATCCCAATTATTCAGGAGGCTGAGGCAGGAGAATCACTTGAGCCTGGGAGGCAGAGGTTGGGGTGAGCCGAGATGGTACCACTATACTCCAGTCTGGGCAACAGAGTGAGAATCTGTCTCAAAAAAAAAAAAAAAAAAAAACAGTTTAAAGGCTCAGCTCAAGCTCCCTTCCTCTAGGAAAATCTTGCCCCTGACTGCCAACAGTCAGGTGTCCCTCCACTCTGCTCTTCCAAAAACTGTGCACAGCTCTAACCCTCGATTACACACTGGACCCTAAGGGTTTACTTGTGTGTTTCCTCTCACCAGAGGGGCTCCATCAATATTTGTTGAATGAATGGATGAATGCATCAGTGGAAGGAAGGAAAGAAGTGAAGGAGTGTCCCTGGAACAATCTAATTGGGATATTGAATTGTAATGTGTGGAGCAGGCAGTGAAGAATTCTGAGCCCAGTGATTATTTCCTCTTCCTAAGGCTACTGCTCTCTGCTATCGGCCTGAAGACATAAGGGCAGACAGAGATTCAGTTAGAAACACAGAGCAGATAACTTATTTATGACTTTACAACCCATGAGCTCTGACCACACCAGAGGCCTGCAAGCACCCTTAAGATAGCATCTGCAGGCCAGGCGCAGAGGCTCACATCTGTAATCCCAACACTTAGGGAGGCTGAGGCTGCAGTGAGCTATGACTGTGCCACTACACTCCAGTCTAGGCAATAAAAGAAGACCCTGTCTCAAAAAAAAAAAAAAAAAATAGCATATGTACCAAACCTCTGTCTTTAAGCATGTGAATACCTGCATTTCTCAACAGGGATGTTTATCCATTGTTTTAAGAATGTTAAGTCTAGAAAGTTCATAGCTTCCCTTAGTAGTATTTGCTTCAGGATACTACTCAGCAGAAATGACTTTTCTTAAGCTGCAAATCAAGTCCATGATTACTGTCTTCAAAATTGGTTCATTCTTTCAATCTCTGGTTCACCAAAATCGTTACATTTGATGAACTGTTTGCATTTCCAACCAAAAAAAAAAAAAAAAGAATGTTAACTCCCCAATACCAAACACCCCAGACACATTAACATTTACCAAACACACGTGCACTGAGGGGTTGGGGGTAGGAGGGGGAATGTTATGTTTGGATATCATTTGGATCACAGTGCTGAAAAAAAATCACAGACAGACTCATTCACTGAGATCTCTGAAAGGGGTAGGTGTAATATTCATCAGGTAAAACTTTGAACTAGTAAGAGCTTTTAATTTCCCCAATCTGAATAGAAACAAGCATTAGAAAAACAAAGTATAGTTTTTCAAGTTTCAAAAACCATATCTCCATATCCTTGTCTTATTTTCACTCTCATCTTTCTTAGTCTTCTGCATAAGACCTACTTTGGGTGTATATTGAGCAATCCCCCTATCTCCATGTCTGGTTACCAGGGTGAGCCACTTTCATTTTAAGAAATAAGGCTTTCTGATGGCTGTCCTCAAAATAGGTTCACATTTTTACGCACTAATTCATTCAGTAATTATTTATCGGCCTAAGACAAATATTCTATGAACAAAGGGGATAAAATAGGGAGCAAAATCTGCCCTCTGCCCTGGGAAAGTTTTGACTAGTTTATGAGACTACTTGAGGGGGATGATTTGCATGTGTGTACCTAACTTTTTTTGTTTGTTCATTTGTTTTGAGACGGAGTCTCACTCTGTCACCCAGGTTGGAGTGCAGTGGCACAATCTCGGCTCACTGCAAGCTCCGCCTCCCGGATTCATGCCATTCTCCTGCCTCAGCCTCCCGAGTAGCTGGGACTACAGGTGCCCACCACCACGCCCGGCTAATTTTTTAAATATTTTTAGTAGAGACGGGGTTTCTCTGTGTTAGCCAGGATGGTCTCGATCTCCTGACCTCGTGATCTACCTGCCTCGGCCTCCCAAAGTGTTGGGGTTACAGGAGTAAGCCACTGTGCCTGGCCATGTATACCTAACTTTAACTGACAAGTATATTTTGAAAATATTCCACCAGAATTGATTATTTCATAAAATTTAATTTTTTACAAAATGACATAGTCATATCCCCTGACATACTATCTGGATACTATAGGCACTTGGTAAAACTTCGTTCCTTTTTTTTTTTTTTTTCTACCTTTGAAAATCAAATTGTGTTTAAGATGCATTTACGGTCTTGATATTTCTGGTAAAGCATCAAATCCCACCGCACGGAGGAGCTGACTAATGGAGAATTTAAGAGCATAGTCTTTGGAGGTAGACCAGTCTGGCTTTCAATGCTGGTTCTCTCTGGCACTTAGTAGAAAAGTAACCCTCAGGAAGGAGCCAAAGCTCTTCAAACCTTAAGTTCCTCATCTGAAGAATGGGATACACAGTACCCATTTCTCTGTGTTGTCAGAATTGCTTGAGAAAAAGTATGTAAATGAGTCCTGCATCAATGGTAGCTACTTTTTTTCTTTTCTTTTCTTTTTCTTTTTTTTTGAGACAAGGTCTCACTCTGTCATCTAGGCTGGAGTGCAGTGGCATGATCACAGCTCACTGCAGCTTCAGCCTCCTCAGGCTCAAGTGATTCTCCCACCTTAGCCTCCTGAGTAGCTGGGACTACAGCTGCACACCACCATGCCCAGCTAATTTTTGTTTTGTTTTGTTTTTGTAGAGATAGGGTTTTACCATGTTGCCGCCCAGGCTGGTCTTGAACTCCTGGCCTCAAGCAATCAGCCACCTTAGTCTCCCATGGTGCTGGGATTACAGGCGTGAGCCACCGTGCCCAGCCAGTAGCTGCTATTTAATTATTATTATTATTTTTTGAGATGGAGTCTTGATCTGTCACCCAGGCTGGAGTGCAGTGGCGCGATCTCAGCTCACTGCAAGCTCCGCCTCCCAGGTTCATGCCATTCTCCTGCCTCAGCCTCCCAAGTAGCTGGGACTACAGGCACCCGCCACCACGCCCGGCTAATTTATTTTTGTATTTTTAGTAGAGACGGGGTTTCACCACGTTAGCCAGGATAGTCTCGATCTCCTGACCTTATGATCCGCCCACTTCAGCCTCCCAAAGTGCTGGGATTACAGGCATAAGCCACAGCGTCCTGCCACCAGTAGCTACTATGTAATGTAAATAATCACCACACCTAACTTCCCAATTCATCTGCTTTGGGAAATCAGCTTATCAACACTGGATTTTCTTTTCTTTTCTTCTTCTTTTTTTTTTTTTTTTTTTTGAGATAGAGTTTCCACTCTTGTTGCCCAGGCTAAAGTGCAATGGCATAATATTGGTTCACTGCAACCTCTGTCTCCCAGGTTCAAGCAATTCTCATGCCTCAGCCTCCCAAAGTAGCTGGAATTACAGGTGCGTGCCACCACACCCAGCAAATTTTGTGTTTTTAGTAGAGACAGGGTTTCACCATGTTGACCAGGCTGGTCTTGAACTCCTGACCTTGTGATCCACCTGCCTTGGCCTCCCAAAGTGCTGGGATTACAGGTGTGAGCCACCGTGCCTGGCCTAATTTTTGTATTTTTTTTGTGGAGACAGGATTTTGCCATGTCGCCCAGGCTGGTCTTGAACTCCTGAGCTCAAGCAGTCTGCCTGCTTTGGCCTCCTAAAGTGATGGGATTACAGGCATGAGCCACTGCCCCGGCCTAACTGGATTTGTTTAAGGCAAAACATGCCCGTAATTTGCATCCAAACATCAACTCCAGAAAGGGAAACTATGGGATTCTGGCATCTTTGTTATTGTTTAAGATGTATTATGACAACCACCTTTCCCCCATGAACCTTCCCTACCCTGGCAGAAAGGGGTTTGTACTCCCAGGCCAGTGCACACTCTTCCCATGTGATGGATGCAAATCTTGTTCTATATCTACCTTCCTTTCTTATCCAAGAAGTTTATCAAGCCTGAACCCTGTAAACACTTTAAGGTTCTCATTTATGCTCTTTCTTTTCGTTAATACATCCTCTCAGAGCACCCCTTTGGGACTACGAATTCTGGGACAGAGGTATTAACAGAATAGATCCATCCAAGGGAGAGCCATACTCTAGCTGCAGCGTAACCATGTCAAGCAGTGACCCTGTGGGCACACCCTGCCTGCTCATGTGTGTCCTCTCCTAGTTACTGTTTACATTGAGTTACATGAGTCAAGCAGCCAGGCTCCATGTGGCAAAGTATACAGTAGGCAGTGCATTGTACTTTGCAGAGCCTGTGATTGAGGGAAACCAATGCTCCCTCTTAAAATTACCTTTGCAAAATATTTAATATAAAACAGTAGTTCTTAAGTCTGGAAGAGTCTTGGCATCTTGAAAATTAGCAGATCTGTTCAACAGAATACATAGGGCTCTCTTCCTGGGGCTGGAGGAAATATACACAATTTTTACATATAAATTTTTCATCCCATTTCAGACAACTCAGACTCTGCAGTTTTTCTTTCTTTCTTTTTCTTTTTCTTTTTTTTTTTGAGATCGAATTTCACTCTTGTTGCCCAGGCTGGAGTGCGGTGGTGCAATCTCGGCTCACCGCAACCTCCACCTCCCAGGTTCAAGTGATTCTCCTGCCTCAGCCTTCCTGAGTAGCTGGGATTACAGGCATGCGCCACCACGCCCGGGGAATTTTGTATTTTTAGTGGAGATGGGGTTTCTCCATGTTGGTCAGGCTGGTCTCAAACTCCTAACCTCATATGATCCACCCACCTTGTCCTCCCAAAGTGCTGGGATTACAGGCATGAGCCACCACGCCCGGCCCTTCCTGCAGTTTTTCCACACACTCTTTTGGGTATCCACCTAATCTAAAAGAATCTAAACCAGCACCTAAATTCTCATCCAGATTCTAATGGTCTCTTTTTTTCAGTCATGAGAAATCCAATGAAGTGGTGAGCTCCTAAGAATTCAAACATTGAGTCAGATCCCACAGTGTGGACTCTGTCTCTGCTCTGGGTGTTTCTGTCTGTTACAGGGGGATGATCGTTCCTCCTACTGGGAACATCCTGGCAGGTTTCCTCAGGCCCAGGCATTGTACAAAACTCCAGAAGCTGCTCAGTCCGACAAAAGCAGCGCTGTGCAGAAAGCCCCCGGGATGGTGACAACATGGGACCTTCAGTGGGCAGTTGTTTGAGGTCATTTTCTCATCAGCAGCAGCAGGCTCAAAATGGATGTGCAATGCCAACCAGGAGATTAGGGAGCACCGAGCAGCCTCAGGGGTTGTTTTCTGCCTGGTTCAGGAGAAGCTGCTGTAGGAATTTTTGCCGCCAGCCTCTTGTTGAGTGACAGGAAGAGAAAAAAGGATCATTTGAAGGCTCCCTGATTCAAATGGCGTATACAGAATGCCAGGCCCTGGCTGCCCTGGAGAAAGTCACTCTGGTGCCAGCTTAGGGAACAAATGTGTTCCCACTGTCTCCTGGAAAGGCTTTCCCCACCCCTGCTGAGGGGGTGGATTTCAAAGCAGCTGACTTCTTGCCCTTTTTAATAGGACTGCAAGTGTTCCCATTTTAATTCTAAAACATTCTCCCAATTTTCCACTCCTCTAAGGCCTCCCCAAGAAAAGCTGGTATTCTGGGTCACTGAAATGGCGTCAGGTTATTAAGCAGGGAAAGGGGATTAGAGGAACAGTTCCTAGCAGCAGCAGCGAACACAGTTATGGTATTGAGAGCTTGCATTGCATGTTAATAAAATGCTATAAAACATCAAACCCTAAAGGTAGCAGTGAAAGCCACGTAAATCCCTTCCGAAGTTTGCCTTCTGCAGCTGTGGATCTAAAAGTTCCCTGCCTTTCCTGTACTTTGATAATCACGCTTTTCCTCCTTTAGAGACACACGCAGCCTCGCTCCCAAACCACGGTGTGTTTTAAATTCTGACCACCCCATCTTTCCCTGGCACCATGGAGCCTTTCAGTCTAAAACCCCAGAGTCTGCAAAGTCTGGCCAGTATGCTGGGGAGAGGTAGTAGAGTAATTAAGTTAGCTGTTAGCTGCTGTGAGTGGACTTCAGTATTTCATCGCAGCTGCCTGCCTCTGTCTCCCCAGCCGCCCTCCCACATCTTCCTATGAGACCGGCTGTGTGTGTGAAGGAGGTGCAGTTTCCCACAGCTCTGATCTAATTCAGCTGAAATTCAATCTCCGTGTGACCAACCTCAGCCAGCGCTCTCCCACCCGCCGCCGGCCTCCCCTCTGTAGGCTGTGTGTGCTGCCCATTTACACCATCAATCCCACAGCCTCCCCTCCACCAGTCCCTGGGTATAGACTTACGGTGTCAGTGGGCCAGCCTTGGGGGCTCGCCTGCTGCCCGGACGCTCACCCCCTCATCCCCAGTGCTCCAAGGGGAGACACTCTATACCTGCCACTCGGAGGCCTGAATGGGGCCTGTGAGTTATCGCAGGAGAAAGGGCAGTGGAGCCAGCTGAGGCTGAGAACCCAAAACAGATGTCAAAGACATCAGGCCACGTTTTCCATGGATCTTCAGTGCCCAGAAAGATTTATGACCTCTTTTAACCCCCTTTTAACGTGGGTTGAACTGGGCTTGTTTTATAGCGGGGAAACAAGTCTGGCAGTCATTCAGAAAGTCACCAGAGCGACAGGGTCTGCCCTGGGTCTGTGGACCCTTGCTTCCTTTCTTTGTCATCCCTCTCTTAAGCTCCATCCCTTAGCCTCTGTGTTTGGTGGGGACATTTCATCACAGACTCATCACAGCTCTCCATCCCCTGACAGCCCAAAGCTGCTTGTGGCTTTGACCCTAAATGGTATTCAATTTGGGTTTGCATCTTCATACTGAACAAGGAAATAATAAGTATCTTTTAGAAGAGCAGAGATTGCAGAAGGCCAGCATTGGCCAGTGATGCAGCGCCCTGGCTTTTTTTTTTTTTTTTTTTTTTGGTCTAATTGTTACCTAATCATGTTATCCTGAATCAGGCACACTCTCTTTTGACCAAGAAAGCTTTGAACTTTGCTTTGCACTTCCTGCAAGAGGAGGATTTCTACCTCGGGGCAGGGAGGCACAGGAAGGCAGAGGTTTGCGGGTGCCTTTTACAAGCCCTATGAAGCAAAAGGGAAGGGGTTTACAAAGGCGTCATAATTAGAAATGATGTGTCAGGGCAGGCAAGCACCACTCGAATGTGACGCTGCCGATCTCCTCCCAGGCTGCCGCAGGAACACGGGAAATTCAGCATGGCTTCAGCACGGGCACTCAAGCCATTTTCCAATGCAAAGCATCCCAGTCTTCCAAACTTCCATTCGTTTTACTGCACATTGGTAAGTGACAGGCAGGGTCACACCTTCATACTTATTTTTTTTAAGATAATTATAATTTGCATGAAGAGATTCCTTTTTGCTAACAACCCACCCGCTCGCTTATCTTGATCTACAGATAAAAACAGGCCAGTGGAGCTGGAAAGTGTTTCCCGCACCTCCCTCAGACTCCCAGACACTCAATTTGCATTCAGTCTCAGAGAGAGTTTAGAGCCTGCTGTGTCTCCTTTTTTGGACAGTGGGTAGTTATGACCAGAATTAAAAGGAGAAAAGTCTCCAGCACTTAAAAAAATCAACTAACTTTTTTAATGAACTTCTGCTAACAGTTAGGCTGTGTCACAGAGGGAGGTGTCCTGGGAAGAAGGCTCACCCCTCCCTAGGGAAGAGGAAGCTTCCCGCAGCCAACCTCAGAACTAATCTTCTCCCTGAGTCCTGAGAAAACTGCCCCAAATGTTAACACATCAATCTTAAGGAAACGAGCCTGGCTTTTACCAACTTAATTTCATATAATTATTTCAGAGTTTAAGTCTTTACAAGAAAGAGGGAGTGGAGGGAAAGGATCAGAAAATTGAAGGGGATGAACAGAAGAGGAATGAGATTCCTTTGTTTTGAAGATTCCAATTTCTCTCCTGGTGTGCAGGGCATCTTCATCTGTGCTTTCGTCTCTCAGGAGCAAATGCACAACACACTCAACAGTATGTGGAGAGTCCTGGAAGGCACTGATTTCGGCTCAAGTCCATTTTTAAGGGACACTTTAATAAAGCTTCCTTTTGTGTATTGGATCTTAGAACACCAAATGTACAGTGAAATGAGGTCAGAAGACCTGCATGCCAGTCCTGACTCCTGACCACTAAGTTATAATGTAGTTGGCACAAGTCATTAAGCTTCAGGGACTTTATTACATCTCTAAAATGGAGGTAATGAGACCTCCCCTGTCCACCTCTGGGGGGTTATATATAGAAAACAGGAAAACACTTTGAAAAGTTAAAAATGCTGCTATACAATTAAAAGTTATTATTCTTACAATAATAAAATTTATTAAGAGCATTCTGTCAGTACATTTTTAAATTTAATTTTTTTAAACATAGAAACAAGTTCTCACTATGTTGCCCAAGCTGGTCTCAACCTCCTGAGCTCAAGCAATCCTCCTGCCTTGACCTCCCAAAGAGCTGGGATTATAGGCATGATCCATGATGCCCAGTCTGTAAGCAGTTTATTACCAGTATTCACATAAGAGTCAGCAGCATAGAATTTGTTAAAGAAAAAGCTGGGACACCGTCTAGTCCAATCAGTTTTAAACACATCCATTTAAAATGTAAATGACAAAGCCCCATCCTCCAGAAATATTGATTCCATAGGTATAGATAAGCCCAGAAATCTGGATTTTAGATCACCACCTTGGGATATTCAGAGATGGAATCCAACAACCTGACTTTGAGCAACGTTGTTTTACAAAACGAGGACATTTCTCATTCTCCTATTCCCTGGCCATATCCTTCCTCCCGCTGGGGCTGGGTGTGAGAATAGAGCACATTACTTTCACATCTCTTCATTAATATTTCAGAATCTACAACATGAAGGACTGGAAAAAAACAAAGCAGAATGGGGGATTACGTCGATGGGTTTGGTTTCCCTCTAATGATGAGAAAAAATGCATGTCTGCTCTGAGCAGATGATAAATTGATCCAGAAAATGTTGCACAAGTGTTCTTTGCTAAGCTTCAGGGTCAAAGTCAACAATATAAAAGAAAATATACCTCCGTTTAGTTGAAAAGGACTTACATTCAAGGCGTTGCACAACAGGGCTGGTGTGGGTTACACTCTGTCAAATGGCCCTGTTCATTTATTCAGCTTTCCACAGAACTTTGCCAAGGAGGACAATGAGGGAGAGAGAGAGAGATTTAGCTGTTGTGGTTGCAGTTTGTTTTTGCACCTGGCGGGTTTTTTTTTTTTTTTTTAATGTCAGCATTTAATGACAATAGTTTGAGAATACCATAACATTTTTAAAGATAATGAAATAATTTGTATGTGAAGTTGGGATAACGAAATGACGGGTCTCTCATAAAAGGAATCTCCTTTTAGTAACCATGACCTATACTTGCATTAAGTGGAAAAAACAAAAAATGAACTGAGGAAGAACTTTCTAGAAAAATAGATAGCTCCTAGAAATCTGGGAGCTTTTCATCATTATTAAACTCATTTGTCTTGCAACTTTCTATTCCTAAAATGAGCAGAAAATTTAACAAAAGCAGTCTCTGGAAAACCAAAACAGAGAACTCATAACATATTCCATGTACTCATAGGCAACTCTCAGGCACCTCCTCACACCTCTTTATACACAGTTCTAATACACATCTGCATGGACACGTGTGTAAGTGTGTGTCTATATTGGTCTTCTATGCTCACAGTAAACATTGAACATTAGAAAATTAGGGTAGAAGAATTTCTGAAAATAGGTACATTGATAACCAGAGTGATAGGTCAATGGACTGATGAAAAGCAGAGAGACGAGAGTCTATTTAAAGTTTTCAAAATAACTTCAGAATCAGAAAATTTTGGACCCTTTATATGCTCCAAAAGACCCCCAAGGCCCTATTGCATTGCAGCAGAGTAACAAAATTTTGTTCACTGTCATGATCCCAAGGCATCAAGAAAAAAATTAAATTTTGTCCTATTTTCTCTGCTTAAGAAGGTACTAAATAATGTATTTTGGAAAGATTTTCATCAAAATGTTTAAAATTAAAAGGTGCCCATGCTGAAAGAGACAAATCCTTATGTTTTGAGAATTCTCATTTACTCAAAAATCTTTTTTCCCAAAGTTTCTGAATAAGCAAAGTTTGTCTAAGAAGTAAAGATTGGGAGAGAAGAGGAGGGGGAGGCGGAAGGGGAGTAACAGCTGTTTTGAGTTAAGAAGCATGTTAATGACAGCACAGGAGTCAGAAAGATGCTCGGGTTCGCCTGCTGGTCTAAGAGGCAATGTATTAAACTGTCTAATAAAAACAATTGTTCTAGGCCTGTGATAATGGACATGAGGAGAAAGATTCAGAAGACAGCATTGATGAATGAAGTATCTGTGGCATAAAACCATCCTCCCCCACGCCCTCAGTCCAAGGCTGTTATCAGAAGTAGGTGACACTGCACAGGCACGGGGTGACAAGGGGCATGCTGGAAATGGCCCAGTCTAACTCTCTCACATTTTGGCTTCACAGGGAGTGTTTTCTGAGAGGGTCGATCACCTGAACTGCAGACGGGCCAGGGCAGGAACAAGAGGGGAGAAAAGGGGATGCTTTCAACGGAAAGATCAATGATAAACACGAAATAGCGTGATGACTGTGAAGGTTTCAGGCACCGGAGACGCTAAGAAAAAAGAAAACGGAAAGTCGTTTTATCTTTACAGTGGTTCCTATAAAGGGGTCAACAGGTCGTAGTAGAAACTATCAGTTAATTATCTCTAGGTCAGCAGCATGCCTCTAGTCAGAGAGCCCAGCCCCTTGCAAGGAGACCCTGAGCTCATTGATGCCAAAAGGCCAGGGGTGGCGGAAGGAATCTTCCCACTCACCTTCCTGAGCAGGGGACAGAAGCTGCACCAAGCCCCTCATCCTGCTTCCCTCTCACTCCTGCACCTACATCACATAGACACTGAAAACGTTCCCCAAACCTGCCACTGACTAGGGAACTCTGTCTGAATAGAAATAGAACTGAGACTAAAGTGTCCCTATTTTAGAAATGGAGAGATACACTAGGAGCACAATCAGAATCAAAAACTGCTGTCTCCAGAGCCTAACCCTGACCTTGACTTCAGCCCTCACCTTCTCCCGGGTCACTTGACAAGATGTAGTCACATTTAGGACATTGAAAACATGTAAACCCTTCAAAAAAATTTTTTTAATTCTATGTTATGTCATCTAATTGGTGCTGTAGATAAGACATATAAACACACATGCATTATTATGTTTTTTTAAAAAGGCAGAAATCCTAGGTATCAACAACTCCCTATACATAAATGACTCCTAAATCCAGCTCTTTCCTCAGCCTTGGACTTGGATTTCCAATTGCCTGCTGGAAATATCCACCTGGCTATCCCATAACTTGTAAACGATTTGTTTGTGAGCAAATTTACTTTCTTGCAGATGCAGGTCTGTTGTCACCTTTTCTGTTTGGCAAGTTATTGAGATGAAGTAAGACTAACAGGATGAATAGTCACAAACACATCTCTCCCATCTCACAACAGGGGTAAAGATGTGTATTGACTGGTTCTTAAGGACACGTAAAAGATTTAGAAGCTGATTCAAGAATGTGTGCGTCATGGTCTTACATATCAGCAATTCTGAATCATGAGTAGTTGAGGTAAATTGTATTAAGTCAGCAGAAGCACAGAACAGGCATTAACAATAGTTTTTATCACTGTTATGATCACTTAGGTATACGGCCCCAGGAGTTTCCCTTGACAGAAGTACATTCTGAGAAAAGTTTGGCATTGGGTGCCCATATCCCCATTGCTGGCCCTTTGCTCCAAGCGTAGAAACCTGCCCACTCAGATCCCATCCCAAAAATGGTCCTACCTATATTGTCTTTTCTCATAGACTCACAGAAAGTTGAACCTCAAAAAAGACATTAGAGATCTTCTAGTTCACCCCTTTATGTTCAGATGAGGTCATGGAGATGGAAAGAAGGGCTATCCCCATCGGTCACAGAAATCCAGTGGTAGAGCTGTAACGAGAACCAAGATCATCTGTGGTGTTCCTCTTTCCTTTCTGCTTTCACAACCATAATGAAGAAAAATTAATACCTTTCCCAGAGATATTTACATTTTAACAGTGTTCAAAGAATCAAGCTAACCCAGCAATAAGAGCAGAGCATTAGGGATCAACTGCAAAACAGAGCAGGTGTTTATAGACTAGCTACCTATGAGACTGAGTATTCTGAAATACATTCCTTTCAACATCACAGAGGTCTGACATGTTTACAAAGCTTCCTTGTCTCTGAAACTTCTTTCAATATTAATGCCTTCATAACTGGAAAGGAAAACACCTGAAGTGATTACATTGTATTACTTACTGTACAGTGTGCATGTCATAACCAGATGCGTCATGGTAATGTAGGGCTTCCTCTTATATGTGCAGTAATCTGCAGTATTTCCCTTGAACAAAATTGAGGCTAATAAGAAATTCTCATTCCTTTTCTAGTTGTTCTTGGTATTTTGTTACCAATTTAGTGGTGGCTCAACTATAAGTTTGAGCAGGAGGAAGGACTAAAGGTGTGGAGCAAGGTCATGGACATGGGCTTGGGTCCAAGAGATGTCTGTGTTTATTCTCTTTGATGATTGTCAAGTCATTTCCCCTGGGTATCTTAATTCAATTGCAAGAGAACCAACATGTCTAGTCCCAGGCATTGCTTCTGTAACACTATCTCACTTCCTTATCACTTCCCCATCCTTCCCTCTTTCAAGACTGGAAATAGCTTTGTCATTTCCATTTACCTTCACCTCTATCTTCCTCACTTCCTTCCCATTTATCTTAGCAAGATAAACACAAAAGAAAATATATTCAGAAAACATACTTGACCTAGCATGTCCTAGGTGTGCAATAAGCATGCTAAGATTAATCCCACAATTGGTATCCCTTCCTCGGTGCCTGTGGATAGATGCCCTGGAGGAACTGGCTTAGCATTCATGAAAAATACACACATAAGTTGTACATGATACAGATTGAAATATTACTTAAATGCCAACAAGGTGAAGATTATGATTCTAAATAAGATTTTTGACATTTTTCATTGAGTTTTCCAGGGCTCCTTACAAGAAAGCTACAGGAATTTTTCCACAAAGGATCCATCCACCACTATGAAATCCAAGTCCTGTTCCATGTCCTCAAAAATCTTGAGCTGTTTTGCAGTCTATTCCATCATACATTTATGTTTGTTTTAATATAAAATTTCCCCAAAACGTCTTGTAAAATGGATGCTTCAAGCAGATGCACCATGTTTATCCTATGACTTTCAAAAGCCCCTCTAATACTACTGCATACTCCAGCTTGAGAAATCAAACTTAACCATCAAAGGAACCATGAAAAGAGCCATGCTCTTTGAAGGCCAGGGTCCCAATTTTATTTTAAGGCTTTCTTTTTCTTTCTATCAATTATAAAATCTGACAAGTGTTCCTGCTGAATAAGTATACTCAACTTTTTTTTCTTTTCTTTTCTTTTTTTTTTTTCCCGAGACAGGGTCTCGCTCTGTCACTCAGGCTGGAGTGCAGTGGTTCGACCTTGGCTCACTGCAAACTCTGCCTCCCAGGTTCAAGCGATTCTCCTGTCTCAGCCTCCTGAGTAGCTGGGATTACAGGCACCCGCCACCATGCTCGGCTAATTTTTGTATTTTCAGTAGAGAAGGAGTTTCGCCATGTTGGCCAGGCTGATCTTGAACTCTTGACCTCAGGTGATCCACCCGCCTAGGCCTCCCAAAGTGCTGGCGTTACAGGTGTGAGCCACTGCACCCAGCCAGTATACTGAACTTCTGAGGTGCTCTCCAGTCCATGTGTCATTGTTAAAATCTATTTTTGTCCACAGCTCTGTTAAAGGGATAGACCAGACCTTGTTAATTCTGTGTGCCAGCAATTTCCCAGGGTTGGACCCGACCCAGGCTAATCAAACCAGACACTCCTGAGAATTTAGAATTTAGAATTGGAACCCAGGGGGGTTACCTGGTTTGGGGCCCCAGAGCTGAGAGGTCACACAGAGCCAGGGCTGGAGCAGTCTTTTTATGTTTAGAACTTTCTGAAGTAGAACAAGTCAGTCCAGAGAGAAAAAGAGAATTAAGCAAAATTGCTTTAAAAAGAAAGGAAGCAATAATAAATAAGTTAATAATATATTTTTCTAGCAAAGGATGGGAAGATTGGGAATAAATTTTTTAAAAATCTAGTCAAAATGGGATTAAATTAGAAATAACAAAAGAGTAATTAAAAACTACCAAATCTATAAATTAAACAGTAACGCTTATAGATAATTCACAGATCAAAGAAAAAAATCATAAGATAAATTCCGTATGTTGAAGTAGATGACAATGAAAACAGCATACCAAAATGTATGAGATGCAGCCGAAACAGTGCTGTGAAGGAAATTTATAGCATTAAGTGCTTACATTAGAAAAACAGAAAAAGGGCCGGGCGCGGTGGCTCACGCCTGTAATCCCAGCACTGTGGGAGGCCGAGACGGGTGGATCACGAGGTCAGGAGATCGAGACCATCCTGGCTAACACGGTGAAACCCTGTCTCTACTAAAAATACAAAAAAAAATTAGCTGAGAGTTGTGGTGGGCGCCTGTAGTCCCAGCTACTCGGGAGTTGGGAGGCTGAGGCAGGAGAATGGCGTGAACCCGGGAGGCGGAGCTTGCAGTGAGCCGAGATCGCGCCACTACACTCCAGCCTGAGCGACAGAGCGAGACTCCGTCTCTAAGAAAAAAAAAGAAAGAAAAAGAAAAACAGAAAAAGTCTCAGAAATTATCTAAACTTTTACCTTAAGATATTTGAAAAAGAAGAACAAATAAACCCAACTCATGCAGAGGACATTATAATAAAGGCAACGGCAGAAATCAATGAAGTCAAAAACACAAAAGCAATAGAGAAAATAAAATCAAAAGCTAGACCAGGCATGGTTGCTCACACTTGTACTCCCAGCACTTTGGGAGGCCAAGGCAGGTGGATCACCTGAGGTCAGGAGTTCGAGACCAGCCTGGCCAACATGGTGAAACCCCATCGCTACTTAAAAAAAAAACAAAAAATTAGCTGGGCATGTAGCTACTCAGGAGGTTGAGGCACGCGAATTGCTTGAACCCAGGAGGCAGAGGTCACAGTGAGTCAAGATAGCACCACTGCACTCCAACCTGGGCAACAGAGTGAGACTTTGTCTCAAAAAAGAAAAAAAAGATCAAAAGCTAGTTCTTTGAAATGATCAATTAAATTGAGAAACCTTTCATGAAACTAAACAGGGAAAAGAAAAGAGATGACAAAAATTACCAATGTCAAGAATGAAAGTATGAGCAGACTCTGCAGACATTAAAAGGTAATCATGGAATATTATGAAAAATATTATGCATACAAATTTCACAGCTTCAGTGAAATAGACAAAGTCCTTGAAAGACACAAACTATCACAGTTCACTGAAGAAGAAATAGTTAATGTAAAAAGTTCTATATCTGTTAAAGAAATTGAATTAATATTTAAAAATTTTCCCCAAAATAAAACCCCAGGTCCAGATGGCTCCACTAGTAATTCTACCAAATATCTAAGAAAGAAATTATAACCATTGTATACAAACAATGAACCTTCTAGAAAATAAAAAGGGAGATGATGTTTAGAACTATGTTATGAGTTCAGAATTACCCTGACACTGAAATAAGACAGATATTACACATAGAAAATGTTACAGATTAATATTCTCATGAGCATAGACACAAATATCTGTAACAAAATATTAGCAAATGGAATCCAGCAATGTATAAAGAGGATAATGCATCATGACCAAATGTGATTTTTCTTAGGAATGCAAGGTTGTTTTGACATTTGAAAATCAGTCAATATAATTTACTATATTAACAAATCAAAAAAGAAAAATGACAATCATCCCTTGACAAAATTCCATACTTATTTCTGATTAAAAAAAGAAAATCACAAGAAACTATGAATAGAAAGGACCTTCCTCAACCTGATGAAAGATGTCTACAAAAAAATCAAAAGTTAACGATATATTTAATGGTGAAAGACTGAATGTGTTTCTCTGAAGGTTTAGAACAGTGGAAGGATGTCTTTTCTCACCACTTCTAGTCAATACTGTACTGTAGGTTTTAGACAACAAAATAAGACAAAAAAAAAAAGGCATGCAGACTGTAAAGGAAGAAGTAAAACTGTTATTTGCACATGACATGATTGTGTTGTCTAGATTCCCAAGGACTCTACAAAAATGTTATAAAATAAATAATAAAAGAGCTGATAAGTGAGTATAGTAAGATAATATATTAAAAATCAATTGCATATTTTTATATACTAGCAAAAAATTGGCATAATCCTTGAAATAATAAATCGATAAGGCTGGGCACAGGGGCTCATGCCTGTAGTCCCAACACCTTAGGAGGCCAAGGCAGGAGGATCACTTGAGAATATGAGACCAGCCCAGGCAACATAATGAGACTCCCTCTGGATGGATAGATGATAGATAGATAGATAGATAGATAGATAGATAGATAGATAGATTAGATAGATAGATAAAGCTGGACTTCATTAAAATTAAAAGCCTCTTCTCTGAGAAAGGCACTGTCAAGAAAATGAGAAGACAAGTCACAGACTAGGAGAAAATATTTATGAAACACTAATAAAACACTGTTATCTAAAACATATAAAGAACTCTTAAAATTCAATGATTTTAAAAACCTGATTTAAAATGGACAAAATACCTGGACACCTCACCAAAGAAGATATAAACAGGTGGCAAATAAGCACATGAAAAAATGCTCAACATCCTTTATCATTATGAAATTACAAATTTAAACAACAACAAGATACCACTACACATTTATTAGAATGGCCAAAATCCAAAACACTGACGACATCAAATGCTGGTGAGGATGTGGAGCAACAGGAACTCTCATTCACTGTTGGTAGGAATGCAAGATGGTACAGCCAATTGAAAAGATAGTTTGGCAGTTTCTTACAAAACTTACAAACTCTTACCATATTATTTTGGCAATTGTGCTCCCAAATGAGTTGAAAACCTATGTCTAAGCCAAAACCTACATAAGAATGTTTATAACAGTTTTATTTATAATTGCCCAAACTTGAAAGTAACCAAGATGTTCTTCAGTAGGTAAGTGGGTGGACTGTGGTATATTCTGACCATGAAATATTATGAAATGCTAAAAAGAAATGAGCTATTAAACCATGAAAATATATGGAGGAAATTTAAATGCATGTTACCAAGTGAAAGCCAGTAGAAAATGCTACAAGTTGTATGATTCTGACTATAAGATATTCTAGAAAAGGCAAAACTATGGAGACAGTAAAAGAATCAGCAGTTGCCAGGAATTAAGGAGGAGGGAGGGATGAATAGGCAGGACACAGAGGATCTTTAGGGCAGTGAAACTATTTTGTGTAATTCTACAGTGGCAAATACATATCATTATACATGCGTCAAAACCCACAGAATGTACAACAAGAGTGAATCCTGATAAACTATGGATTTTGTGTGGTGGTAATGTGTCACTGTAGGCTCATGGATTTTATCATTGCCATTCTGGTGTAGGAATTTGAAAGTAGTGTAGCTGTGTGTATGTGGGAGCAGGGGATACATAAGAAATCTCTATACCTTCTGCTCAATTTTGCTGTGAATGTAAAACTGTGCTAAAACATAACATCTATTAAAATATCACAAAGTGGAAATGTTTTCTTACCATTTATAGTAGGGTAAAAAATAAAATATTTAGGGATAAATACAATAAGTGCAATATTTGTATTCTGAAAACTATAAAACATACTCAAGAGAAAGTAAAGGCCTGGTACCATGGCTCTTACCTGTAAGTTCAGCACTTTGGGAGGCTGAGGCAGGGGGATCACCTGAAGTCAGGAGTTTGAGACCAGCCTGACCAACATGATGAAACCCCATCTCTACTAAAAATACAAAATTTAGCCAGGTATAGTGGCACACACCTGTACTCCCAGTTACGCGTGAGGCTGAGGCGGGATAATAGCTTGAACCCAGGAGGCAGAGGTTGCAGTGAGCTGAGATTGTGCCACTGCACTCCAGCCTGGGTGACAGAGTGAGACTCCATCTCAAAAAAAAAAAAAAAAGAAAGTAGAGAGCTAAATTAATCAAGGTATGTCCCCTTTCTGAACTGAGTGATCAGTATTACTAAAGCATCAATTGTCCCCTAATGATCTACAGGTTCAGATCAGTTATTCCAGTTAAAATCTTGGCAGGCTTTTGGTAAAAATTGACAAATAGATTCTAAAATTTATATGGAAATGGAAAAGTCCTATGATGGCCAGAACAACATTTAAAAAGAAGAGCAAAGTTAGGGGACTTAAACTACTTGATTTCAAGACTTACTATAAATCTACAGTAATCAAGACAGTATGGTGCTGGTATAAGGACAGACATATAGATGCTTAGAATAGAAAGAAAACCCAGAAACAGACTTACATATGTATGAGCAATTAATTATTGACAAAGCATAAGAATAATTCAATGGGAATAAAAGTAGACTTTTCAACAAATGGTGCAAAAACAACTGTATATACATATGGAAAAGAATGAACCTCAATCCAAAACTCCTGCTATACATAAAAGATTAACTAGAAATCATTCATAATCAGATCAAAATATAAAGTCTAAAACTATAAAATGTCTAGGAGAAAACTTTAATAACCTTGGGATAAGCAAAGATTTCTGAGGACACAAAAGCACCATAAAAAAAGATACAATTTTCTTCACTAAGATTCAAAATATTTGCTCTTCAAAAGACACCAACAAGAAAATGAATTGACAGGCCAAAGACCAGAAGGAAATATTTGCAATGCATGTATCTAACAAAGGACTGCTATTCAGAACATATAAACACAACTTAATAATAAACAGGCAAAAAACAATGGGCAAAAGATTTGTACAGATACTTCACAAAAGAAAATAAACAAATGACTGACGAGTACATAAAAAGATGCTCAATATTCTTAGTCATCAGACAATGGAAATTAAAACCGCAATGAGAAACCACCGCACACCTATTGGAATCACTAAAAATTTAAAAGTTTTATACAACCAAGTGTTGGTGAGGATATAGAGCAACTAGAACAGTCATACATCACTATTGGGAATGTAAAATAGTATAACCACTTGGAAGGTTGGCCATTTCTTACACAGTTAAACATACAGCTACTGTACAACCTAGCAATTCTACTCCTAGATATTTTCCACCCACAGTGAAATATATGTTACACAAATTATTTTACCCAAATGTTCATTTGTTAATAATAGCTAAAAACTGGAGACAAGCCAAACATCTACCTTCAGAATAATAAACAAGCTGTGCTATATTCATGCAATTGACTACTATTCATCAATGAGAAGAATGATCTACAGATACATATAAGAACATTGTTGTCTCAAAAGCATCATATTAAGTGAACAAATTCACACAAAAACATTATATATGTTATATGTATAAAATTCTAGAAAAAGCGAAACTACTTCATTGTTATAGAAAGCAGTTCAAGGGTTGCTTGGGGCTGGGGTTGGCAGGTAGGGGCACACAGGAGTCTTTTAAGGTGGTGAAAGTGCTGTGTGTATTAATTATGATGGTAGTTAAACTGATGTATACAAACATATCAAGCTAAGCACGTGGAATAAGTGCATTTTATTGGATACAAATTATAACTCAATAAGTGTTTTTATAAAATTAATTTGCTAGAGCTAAAATAGAAAGTATTTATGGACAAAAATGGCTTGGAATAAGACTATACAAGGTAGCAGGAGTCAGACCATGAGGGATTTTCATCCCACAGGCATTGTATATTTTGTTTAAAATATGTTTTTAAAAATATATATTCCAAAAAATGACTTGAGTTGTTTATGAAAGACAATTTGGTAATGAGTAGGGAATCTTTTTCTGATCACGACCTGGAATAGGAAGAACATTCTACATCATGACCCAGTGCACAAATACACACACGTGTAACAGTACTAACCCTTTCCTACATTCAATGAATATGTATATAAATAGTCATAGGAATAGAAATATTTTCTGTTTTATTCTTTTTTAAATGCTGGTGTCAATACTTTAAATTAATTTCATGACCCATTAATTGGTTGTGGCCTTCAGCTTGTAAAACACTATGTTAAAAACCTATCTGACATGACTAAATTTTAGTTAAGCAATTCAATATTAATTTCTAGGTAAGATCAAGCTTCAAAACAGAAGTGTTCTAGAAGGAAGAGACTGGGGGGAAAATGAGAGTTAAGAGGATTTGGACATAAATATTGCTATAGACCAAACTTCATGTGGTGAAACCTAATCACCAATGTGATGATATTTGGAGCTGGGATTTTGGGGAGTTGATGAGTTCAAGAGGGTGGAGCCCTCACAGATAGAATTAGTGGCCTTGTAAAAGACTCCAGGGAAAGCTTTCATTCTTTTGCCATGTGAGGGCACAGTGAGAAGATGCCATCTATGAACCAGAAACAGGGCTCTCACCAGACACTGAATCTGCCAGCACCTTGATCTTGAATTTTCTAACCTAAAGAACTGTGAGAAATAAATTTCTGTTACTTATAAGCCACCCAGGCTATGGTAATTTCTTATAGTAGCTCAAATGCAGTAAGACAAAACTTGTAGGGATAGTCCTGTTTTCTTGCTTCTAGCTATATAGAGGAAGATGACTCAGAATCAATAGGCCTTGAGAGTCAGACAGACCTGGGTTCACATTTGGTTATGGCAATGACTGTGTGATTTTAGGTAAGTAATTTGACCTCCTGAGTCTCCGTTTTCTTGTTTGTAAGGTGGGGTTAGCAATAGTAAATATTTATCTCAGAGGATTGTGTGAGGATCAAGTAAGATAAAAGGTAGACACTCAGGGCCAAGATGGCTGGCTAGAACCAGCTACAGAGAGGCTCTCATGGAGAGGCTTTCATGGAGAGGAACGAAAGGGGTGAGTAAGTATGGCACCTTCAGTGGAAACATCCAGATACTTGGATTGGGATTAATCAGGGAAACGGCTCAACCCATGTAGAACTGAGAAAACTAGGGCAGGGTAATGGCTCATCTGGGAGTGACACAGAGCCAAGGGAACATCCCATTGCCTAGGGAAGTAGTAAGTAAATGTGCGACCCCGGTAAACCATGCTTCTCCCACAGATCTTTGCAACCCTCAGGTCAGGAGATCCCCTCATGAGCCCATTCCACCAGGGCCTTTGGTGTGACACACAGAGCTACATGGAGCAGCTGCTCAGGCATGCACAGAGACCCAGGAGCTTTACATACCCTGGTTCTGGGCTCCCTAGCAAAGGGGACTGCAGCTCAGGCAAGGTGGGAGGTTGGACCTCCATACCCACACTAGGAAGGGGGCTGAATCCAAGGGCCAAGCAGTGATGGTCTGTGGGCTCCACTTCCATGATGCCTCACAGGATAAGACCCACTGGCTTGGAATTTTAGCCAGCCACTGGCAACAGTGTTGTGCCTAGTTGGGACAGGACAGAGTTCCCCAGGGGAGGGGCAGGTCACCTATCTTTGCTGTTTGAATGATTCAGCTATTCCAGCCTGTGGGTTTTGGAGATTCCAAACCAAGCCAACTGGGGACAGAAGGGACCCCCCAGCACAGCACAGCACAGCTGCTCTACCAAAATGTGGCCAGACTGCTTCCTTCAGCAGGTCTCCAATCTGTCCCCACTTATTGGGTGGAACCGCCTCCCAAGTGGGGCCTCCAGCCACCCCTGCCCCTGTTCTCCAGCCCAACAGATATTTGATTTCTTCCTGGGATGGAGTTCCCAGAGAAAGGAGTAAGCTGCTATCTTTGCTGTTTGGGCAACTTAGACATTCTAGCCTGCAGCCTTTGGAGAGCCCAAGCCAACCAGAGACAGAAGTGGTACCCCAGCATAGCACAGCTGCTCTACGAAAGCATGGCTAGTTCTGCTTCTTTAAGCAAGTCCCCAATCCCATTCTTCCTGAATGGGTGAGACCTCCCAACCAGGGTCTCCAGCCACCTCCTACAGGTGTGTTCAGGCTGGCAATAGGTCCATACCCCCTGGCATGGAGCTCCCAGAGGAAGAGGAAGGCTACCATCTTTGCTATTTTGCAGCCTTCACTGGTGATACCTCCAGGTACTGGAAAATCTGAGGTGACTGGGGACTGGAGTGAACACCCAGCAAAATCGCACCATCCCTCTAGAAAAGTGGCTAGAATAAAAGAAAAAAAGCCCCATCTGAAGGTCAACAACCTCAAAGATTTAAGGTAGATAAACCCACAAAGGCAAAAAAGAATCAGTGCAAGAATACTAAAAACTCAAAAAGCCAGAATGCCCTGTCTCCTCCAAATGACTGCATCACCTCTCCAGCAAGGGTTCAGAACAGGGCTGAGGCTGAGATGGCTGAAATGACAAAAACAGAATTCAGAACCTGGATAAAAATGAATTTTACTGAGCGAAAGGAGCATGCTGTAACCCAATGCAAGGAAGTTAAAAACCATGATAAAACAGCAGGAGCTGACAGACAAAATAGCCATTATAGAGAAGAATGTAACTCACCTGATAGGGCTGAAAAATACCTTACAGTAATTTCATAATGCAATTGCAAGTATTAATAGAAAAACAGACCAAGTAGAGGAAAGAATCTCAGAGCCTGAAAACTGTCTTTCTGAAATAAGACAGGCAGACAAGAATAGAGAAAAAAGAATGAAAAAGACTGAACAAAACTTCCAAGAAATATGGGACTATGTAAAAAGACAAACTCTACAACTGATTGGTGTACCTGAAAGAGATGAGGAGAATGGAACCAATCTGGAAAACATATTCCAGGAATTATCCATGAGGATTCCCCAACCTAGCTACACATGCCAATATTGAAATTCAGGAAATCCAGAGAATCCCAGTAAGATACTCTATGAGGAGATTATCCCTGAGGCACATAATCATCAGAATCCTCAAAGTCAAAATGAAAGAAAAAATGTTAAGGGCAGCCAGAGAGAAAGGTCAAGTCACCTACAAAGGGAAGTCTATCAGACTAACAGTGGACCTCTCAGTGGAAACCCTACAAGCTAGAGGAGATTGGGGGCCAATATTCAATATTCTTTTTTTTTTTTTTTTCATGACAGAGTCTTTACTTTTAAATGATTACTGATACACCAAGTAATAACATGTAACAAGTTCTTGAATTCTATCATCTAGTAATTTTGATTAAGAGAAACTAAAAGCAGCCCAAATAATTCCACTAGTATTCACTGTTCTAACCATTAGCAAGAATGAACTACATTAAGGCAGGCTGCTGCTTCACACAGGTTACAAAGAACTATTTACTACTTTTTCATAGATAAAGCCCCTGACCTTCAAGAAAGTGTTAGGGGAAAAAAATATTAATCCCTTCCTTTCTTCAAAGAATAGTTATGTGGTGTTTTTTTTTAAACTAGATCTAAGAAAGAAAAAGTCAACAGTGATATACATGTTGCTTGAGCCAAAAGGCATATATACCTTGCCAAAAAGACAACATATACCCATTAAGTTCCTAAGAAATATGAGGTAAAAAGATGAAATCTTTAGATAATTTGTAAGTCTGTACAAAAAAGCTAGATTTGCTACTGCCCAAAAAGTGGAAGGACCTACTATATAATATATGGAAATAATTTAATGCCATTTCATAAGAATATAACTAGAGCTGTGCTCAAGCTTCATATTCATGAGGGCATCTAAAATGCCACTCCACAGAACAGGTGCTTCTCTCTTCTTCTATCCATTTATGCGGTAGTTTTCATGGATTTCTGGCCGAATGTCACAGACAAAAGCCAAGAGGTTATCCAAGACTTCATCCCTGTTCTGCCAGAGGTAGGTCTGGAGGATAGTCATCTTCTCCTGGGTCTCCTTCTCCACTTCAGTGTTGCAACTGCCATGGGATCCCAGTGCCGCAGCTTCCTTGGCCTTGAATTCTTTCTCCCTCTGCAGGCGGTACTGTTCAATTTCAGCCTGAGCTTCTTCTTTGGCCTGCTTCAGCCTCCGGTTCTTTCTTTTACCGGCCTCGGACACCTTCTCAGCTGCCCGCTTCTCGGCCTGCAGCAGCTGCTGAATCCCCTGCGACTGACTAGCCATGGCGGCAGCGATTCTGAGACCAAGGCAAGCCGCCTAAAGCACCTCGAAGGCCCCTTGGGTCAGCTGACACAGCCGCCCACCATCTGCGCCTGCTCCCCACCAATATTCAATATTCTTAAAGAAAAGAAATTCCAACCCAGAATTTCATAACCACCAAAACCAAGCTTCATGAGCAAAGGAGAAATAAGATCCTTTTCAGACAAGCAAGTGCTGAGGGAATTCTTTATCATCAAACCTGCCTTACAAGAGCTTCTGCAGGAAGCACTAAATATGGAAAGGAAAAACTGTTACCAGTCACTACAAAAACACACTGAAGTACATAGACCAGTGACACTATAAAGCAACCACGTGAACAAGTCTGCAAAATAACCAGCCAGCATCATGATGACGTATCAAATCCACACATAACAATACTAACCTTAAATGTGAATGGGCTAAATGCCTTCAATTAAAAGACACAGAAAGGCAAGCTGGATAAAGAACCAAGAACCATCGGTATGCCGTCTTCAAGAAACCCATCTCACATGCAGTGATACACATAGGTTCAAAATAAAAGGATGGAAGAAAATTTACCAAGCAAATGGAAAACAGAAAAAAGCGGGAGTTGCAATCATAGTTGACAGAAACAGACTTTAACAGAAAAAAGCAGGGGTTGCAAGCCTAGTCTGACAAAACAGACATTAAACCAACAAAGATCAAAAAAAGACAAAGAAGGACATTATATATAACGGTGTAAAGGGTTCAATTCAACAAAAAAGAGCTAACTATCCTAAACATATATGCACCCAACACAAGAGGACACAGATTAACAAAACAAGTTCTTGTAAACCTTCAAAGAGACTTATACTCCCACACAATAATAATGGGAGACTTTAACACCCCACTGATAATACTAGACAGATCACTGAGACAGAAAATTGACAAAGAAATTCAAGACCTGAACTCAGCTCTGGATCAAATGGACCTGATAGATATCTACACAATTCTCCACCTAAAACAACAGAATTCACATTCTTCTCTTCTTCACATTCTTCACATTCACATTCTTCACATTCTTCTCTTCACTACATGACACTTACTCTAAAATCAATTACATAATCGGAATGAAAATACTCCTCACAAATGCAAAAGAACCGAAATAATAACAGTCTCTTGGACCACAGCACAATCAAATTAGAACTCAAGACTAAGAAATTTACTCAAAACCATATAGTTACATGGAAACTGAATAAGCTACTCCTGATTGACTGATATGGTTTGGCTGTGTCACCACCTGAATCTCATCTTGAATTGTAGTTCCCATAATCCCTACATGTCATGGGAGGGACCCAGTGGGAAGTAATTGAATCATGGGGTAGTTACCCCCATGCTGCTGTTCTTGTGATAATGAGTGAGTTCATCATGAGATCTGATAGTTTTATAAGAGGCTTTTCCGCCTTTTTCTTGGCACTTCTCCTTGCTGCCACCATATGAAGAAGGATGTGTTTGCTTCCCCTTCTACCATGATTGTAAGTTTCCTGAGTCCTCCCCAGCTATACTGAACTGAGTCAATTAAACCTCTTTTCTTTATAAATTACCCAGTCTTGGGTATTTCCATGTAGCAATGTGAGAACAGACTAAGAAGATGACATTTTCTTTTTTGAGACAAAGTCTTGCTCTGTTGCTCAGGCTAGAGTGCAGCAGCATGATCTCAGCTCACTGTAACCTCTGCCTCCTGGGTTAAAGTGATTCTTGTGCCTCAGCTTCCCAAGTAGCTGGGACTACAGGTGCATGCCACCATGCCCAGCTAATTTTTATATTTTTAGTAAAGATGGGGTTTCACCATGTTGACCAGGCTGGTCTTGAACTCCTGACCTCAAATGATCCACTTGCCTCAGCCTCCCAAAGTGCTGGGATTACAGGCACGAGCCACTGCACCCAGCCTACATGATTACTTTTGAGTAAATAATGAAATTAAGGCAGAAATCAATACGTTATTTGAAACTAATGACAGCAAAGATAGAACATACCAGAATATCTCTGGGACACAGCTAAGGCAGTGTTAAGAGGGAAATCTATAACACTAAATGCCCACATCAAAAAGTTAGAAAGATCTCAAATTAACAACCTAACATCACAACTAAAAGAACTAGAGAACTAACAACAAACAAATCCCAAAGCTAGCAGAAGACAAGAAATAACTAAAATCAGAGCTGAACTGAAGGAGACAGAGATATACTACACACACACACAAACACACACACACACACACACACACATGTCATTAAAAAGATCAACGAATCCAGGAGCTGATTTTTGAAAAAAAAAATATAAAATAGACCACTAGCTAGAATAATAAAAAAAGAAAAGAGAGAAGATCCAAATAAAAGCAATCAGAAATAAGGGGGATATTACCACTGACTCCACAGAAATACAGACAACCATCAGAGAATATTACGAATGCCTCTATGCACGTAAACCAGAAAATCTAGAAGAATATGGATAAATTCCTAGGCATATACACCCTCCCAAGACTGAACCAGGAAGAAATTTAATCTCTGAGCAGACCAATAACAAATTCTGAAATTGAAGCAGTAATAAATAGCTCACCAACCAATAAAAGTCCAGGACCAGATGGATTCACAGCTGAATTGTACCAGATATGCGAAGAAGAGCTGGTACCATTCCTACTGAAACTATTCCAAAAAATTGAGGAGGAGGGACACCTCCCTAACTCATTCCATGAGGCCAGCATCATCCTGATACCAAAAAACTGGCAGAGATACAACACCACCAAAAACTTCGGGCCAACATCCTTGATGAACATCAATGCAAAAATCCTCAACAAAATACTGGCAAACCAAATCCAGCAGTGCATCAAAAAGCTTATCCTCCACTATCAAGTAGGCTTCACCCCTGGGATGCAAAGTTGGTTTGAAATACTTAAGTCAGTAAATGTGATTCATCACAGAAACAGAACTACAGACAAAAACCACATGATTATCTCAATAGATGAAGAAAAGGTTTTCAATAAAATTCAACATCCCTTCATGTTAAAAACTTTCAATAAACTAGGATTGAAAGAACATACCTCAAAATAATAAGAGCCATATATGACAAATCCACAGCCAATATCATACTGAATGGGCAAAAGCTAGAAGAATTCCCCTTGAAAACTGACACAAGACAAGCATGCCCTCTATCACCACTTCTATTCAACATATTATTGGAAGTTCTGGCTAGGGCAATCAAGCAAGAGAAAGAAATAAAGGGCATTCAAATAGGAAAAGAGGAAGTCAAACTATTCCTGTTTGCAGATGACATGATCCTATGTCTAGAAAACCTCCTCATTTCAGCCTCAAAGCTTTCTAAGCTAATAAGCAACTTCAGCAAAGTGTCAGGATACAAAATCAATGTGCAAAAATCACTGTGTTTCTATACACCAACAGTCAAGCCAAGAGTCAAATCACAAACAAATCCTCATTCACAATTGGCACAAAAATAATGAAATACCTAGGAATGCAGGTATTTTACAATACCTGTATTGTAAGGGTGGAGAAAGATCTCTACAAATAGAACTACAAACCACTGCTCAAAGATATCAGAGATGACACGAACAAATGGAAAAACATTCCATGCTCATGGATAGGAGGAATCAATATTGTTAAAGTGGCCATACTGCCCAAAGCAATTTATAGATTCAATGCTATTCCCGTTAAACTACCACTGACATTCTTCACAGCATTAGAGAAAACTATTTTAAAATGTATAAGGAACCAAAAAAGAGCCCAAATAGCCAAGGCAATCCTAACCAAAAAGAACAAAGTTGGCGGCATCATGCTACCTGACTTCAAACTATACTATAGGGCTACAGTAACCAAAACAGCATGGTACTAGTACAAGAGCGACACATAGACCAATGAAACAGAATACAGAACCCAGAAATAAGACCACACACCTACAACTATCTAATCTTCAACAAAGCTGACAAAAACAATCCTTGTTGAAAGGATTCCCTATTCAACAAATAGAGCTGGGATAACTGGATAGCCATATGTAGAAAATTTAAACTGGACCCCTTCCTTATACCATATACAAAAATTAATTCAAGATGGATTAAAGACTTAAATGTAAAACCCAAAACTATAAAAACCCTGGAAGACAATCTAGTCAATACCATTCAGGACATAGGCATGGGCTAACAATTTCATGATGAAGATGCCAAAAGCAATGGCAACAAAAGCAAAAATTGACAAATGGGATCTAATTAAACTAAAGAGCTTCTGCACAGCCAAAGAAACTATCAACAGAGTGAAGAGACAACCTATAGAATGGGAGAAAATTTTTGCAATCTATTCATCTGACACACTCTACAAGGAACTTAAATCCAGTTATATACTCTACAAGGAACTTATATCCAGATTCTACAAAGAACTTAGTCTATCCATCTGACAGACTACTCAATCTATTTAGACAGAATAGATCTATTCAATCTATTCATCTGACAGACTCTACAAGGAACTTAAATCCGGTTATATACTCTACAAGGAACTCATATCCAGACTCTACAAGGAACTTAAATTTAGAAGAAAAAAAAAACAACGCCATTAAAAAATGGGCAAAGGACATGAACCGACGCTTCTGAAAAGAAGACATTCATGTGGCCAGCAAACATTTGAGAAAGAGCTCAACATCATTGATCATTAGAGAAATGCAAATCAAAACCACAATGATATATCAGTCAGAATGACTATTGTTAAAAAGTCAAAAAATAACAGATGCTGGAGAGGTTATAGAGAAAAAGGAATTTGTATACACTGTTGGTGGGAGTGTAAATTAGTTCAACCATTCTGGAAGACAGTTTGTTGATTTCTCAAAGACCTAAAAACAGAAATATCATTCAACCCATCAATCCTGTTACTGGGTATAACCCAAAGGAATATAAATCATTCTATTGTAAAAACACACATATGCGTGTGTTCATTGCAGCACAATTAACAATAGCAAAGATGTGGAATCAACCCTAATGCCCATCAATAATAGACTGGATAAAGAAAATGTGGTACATATACACCATGGAATACTATGTAGTCATAAAAAAAGGAGATCCTGTCCTTTGCAGGGACATGGATGGAGCTGGAGGCCGCTATCCTTAGCAAACTAATGCAGGAACAGACAACCAAATATGGTATGTTTTCATATATAAGTGGGAGCTAAATGATGAGAACCACATGGACACATAAAGGAGAACAACATACACTGGGGCCTACCAGAGAGTGGAGGGTGGGAGGAGGGAGAGGATCAGGAAAAACAACTAAAGGATGCTAGGCTTAATACCAGGGTGATGAAATAATCAGTACAACAAACCCCCATGACACACGTTTACCTGTGTTACAAACCTGCATATTCTGCACATGTACCCATGAACTTAAACGTTTTTTTAAAAAATAGGTAAAAACCCAACGCAAAGTAGTTTTTCTTTCCAATTTTTCATATCATAAAGCAGAAAGCCCTTTCTCCTTTATGAAACAGAAAAGTACTCATAGTCAGTAAAGAATGTTTACAGCAAATTTGAAATGCCCACAAGGCACAACAGTCCCTTTTATTTCCAGGAGGTTTTGTATTAGTAAAGGCTGGAAAAAGCCATAAATCCAGCTCTTTGTTGACCAAGTACCCTGGAACATTGTATCTCTGAATCCAGAGACAGAGAACTCATGTGTCCGAAAATGCACTGATTCTCAGAAAGGATGGAGCCAGGAAGGATTGTTTCTTCTGCATCTGAGATGAAATTAGAGCTAGAACAGGCAAGGTTAAGTAATGGTTGAATTTCATGCAGATATCAAATTGTATCTTTTTGTTTACACCTTATTCTAAACTGAGCTACTTTCTTATAAATGTCTGTAATTTGCGATTAGTAATTATCCAATTGTAATTGCTGATCTCTGTGAGCTAGGAACAAGTGCCCTGGAAGGCCTGCCCTTCTTATCTTCATTACTTCCCCATTCAGTTCACCCCACTGCACTCTTGCTTCCCCTACCACCCATTCCACTGACTGCCCTCACTGCAGCCACAGCAGTTAGGCCAGTGGCTCTAAAAGGGTTGTCTGCGCACCCAAAACGGGATGGGGATGAGAGGCGAGAGCCAGATCCTTTCAGAGTCTGCCAACAGAAAAGGTGTCTTAGAGGAACTCAACACTATGCATGCCAAAGAAAAAATTCTGAATGACTTTAAACCTTTTAGATTAATATCTTCTAAGAATTTTAAAAAATCACGTCTGAGAAATAGAAGCAAAATGATATAAAATAACAACAAAAAGAAACATCCAAAGAGCAAAAATTTGCCTTTTGAAATTAAATAAATATGACGTTATTTAGCCATTCCACAATGCATACATACATCAAAATCATCATGTTGTATACCATAAATATATATAATTTTTATTTCCCAAGTTAAAAAATAAAAAACTTTGAATTCAAAAGTTTAAAACATGTGAAATTAAAAATTGTGTAGAAATTTTAGATGTTAAAGCTATAGAAATCTCCCAGAATAATACAAAAATAAAAAGAGATGGAAAAGGCAGGGAGTGGGGAGAGAAGACAATTAAGGATCAACCCAGGAGGTGCAATATGTGAAAATTTAAGTTCTAGAATAAAAGAACTTCAGAGGAAAAGAAAGAAAATAATTAAAGAAAGAGTTCAACAAAATATATCTTGAGTTTCTGGTTCAGAAAGGCCTCTAAGTGCCGGCACAATGAATGAAACTAAATCCACATGAAAACATATCACAGTTAAATTTTAAACTGAGGACAAAGATTTTACAAATGGCAACGGGGAGAAACAGTTCTTGTAATAACGATTACTGATCAGAATGACTTCAAACTTCTCAAAAGCAGGGCAAGCAACCCAAAACAATAAACGGAGTGCTGACCTCCAAATTCCAAAAAAAATTATTGCTCACCTAGAACTGCATACCTTCTCAAAGTAACAAGAAAATATTAAATACAATAAAGGTTTCCTTTAAACACACACACACACACACGTATTATGAACTGAATGTCTGTGTCCACCCAAAAGTCATATGTTGAAGTCCTAACCCCCCAGTGTGGCTATATTTAGAGACAAGGCCTCTAAGGAAGAGTTAAGTTTAAATGAAGTTGGATTTGTGTTCTTTTAAGAAGAGATTCAGCCGGGCGTTGTTTGGCACACCTGTAGTCCCAGCTACCCAGGAAGGCTGAAGTGGGAGGATCACTTGAGCCCAGGAGTTCGAAGTTGCAGTAAGCTGTGATTGCTCCACTGCACTCCAGCCTAAGTGACAAAGCAAGACCCTGTCTGAAAAAAAAAAGAAAAGAAAACACGTGGCGGCGGAGAAATTCTTTCTTCTGGCTGTCTCTATCTCTTTCTTCCATTTCTCTCTCCCTCCTCAGGCACATGTTCCAAAGAAATGCCTTGTGAGGACATAGCAAGAAGGCTACTGTCTAGAAGCCAGGAAGACAGTTTACACCAGGAACTGAATCAGCTGCCACCCTAATATGGAACATTTAGCTTCCAGCACTGTAAGAAAATACATTTGTGTTGTTAAGCCACTCAGTCTGCAGTACTTTGTTATGGCAGCCCAAAGCCAAAGCAAACTCATGCTACTAAAATTCACCTCCCCACTTACTCTTTCTCAAAAAGCTAATAGAAAGTATTCCGGAGCAAAGCAAGAGAACAAAATGAAAAAGAGGAGATGGAAAACAGGACACTCAACATTGAGAGGCTATGGGAATCCGGGAGAATGGGGATCTGAGATGGCCGCTGTGCCCCAGTCACAGAGGGCACCAGCCCAGGAGCAGCAGGTCCGGCCCCAGGAGAAACTTCTTTAAAAAGATGGGCTTGAGAGAATGAACATCTCGAGAGGCAATTCAACAAACGATGGAAATTCTGGGATTGAATTCCTAAATCTATGAAAAGAAAAAGAAACAAATCTATGGAATAGAGAAAAATAAAACACTTGTTAACCAGAGAAAACAATAAATTGTGTAGAAAATTAATCATGGTTTTCTTAAATGCTTAAATGGCTCTATTATGAATAGCATACACGTTCACTAATTATATTGCAATATTACCATTTTGAGAAAGTTAGGCATGGGGAAATAGAAAATTTACCTGGGTGGGGTGCAGTAAAGAGCATTAAATCTTCATCTTCCATAGTGGGAAGTTAATATTCAATTTTTTTTTTTTTTTGAGACAGAGTCTCGCTCTGTTGCCCAGGCTGGAGTGCAGCGGTGCAATCTCAGCTCACTGCAACCTCCACCTCCTGGGTTCAAGCTATTCTCCTGCCTCAGCCTCCCAAGTGGCTGGGACTACAGGTACATGCCACCATATCTGGCTCATTTTTGTATTTTTGGTAGAGACGGGGTTTCAACATATTGGTCAGGTTGGTCTTGAACACCTGACCTCATGATCTGCCCGCCTTGGTCTCTCGAAGTGCTGGGATTACAGGTGTGAGACACTGCACCTGGCCCAATATTCAATTCTTAAAACTGAAGGAAGAATCAAAATGTAGCTCTGTGATCATGTTATTTAGAGTCATGGAGGCAAACAGAAAAAGTCAACTGAGAGAGGAGAGTAACTCCATTTGGGGAAGGGGAAAAGAGGGAAGGGAGATTGGAGACTTTTTCTCAGCAGACCTTGTTGAACTAGTCGACTTTTAAACTACAAGTATGTATAACTTTGAAAAAAATAAAAGCTTACAATGTGTACTTTCAAAATCAAATGTCCAAGCCTTTCAATCCTCCATTACAAGTTAATTTCATAATGCCCTATTTTCTGCAGGGACACAAACTCCAGTCATTCCCCCTGAGTCATTTTATGGCCTTTCATAATCTTTGTTTGGTTCCAGGGTTGCTCCTAGTAAAAGACAGCACATTGTAAAATGAAGATAAGGACAAGGACAAAGTATAGTCCAAAATTTTTTTCCTTACTATATTTGAAATGTCCAAATTAACTTAAAATAGAAATTATAGAAAAACAGGTAGGAATAAATCTAAATATGCCAGTAGTCATAATAAATTTGAATAGGTTACTAATTTTACAAAGCAAAGGCAGAGATTCTCAGCTTGAGTTCAAACCAAACCAAACAGGCTGGGCGTGGTGGCTCATGCCCGTAATCCCAGCACTTTCGGAGGCTGAGGTGGGCAGATCACCTGATGTCAGGAGTTCAAGACCAGCCTATCCAACATAGTGAAACCCCATCTCCACAAAAATACAAAAATTAGCCGGGCATGATGGCAGGTGCCTGTAATCCCAGCTACTCAGGAAGCTGAGGCAGGAGAACTGCTTGAACCCTGGAAGCGGAGGTTGCAGTGAGCTAAGGGAAAAAAAAACAAAACACCAAACCAAACAATCAAACAACTGTAATAGCACCACACCAAACACACACACACACACACACACACGACATTCACACTAAAGTTTCCTCTGTTGGGGTTACCGTTATTCCACCTCCATCCGCATCACCCTGGGGCCCACTCTGGAGCAACTTCCTCTCCTCTCTCAAGCTCAGTGTTGGGATAGCCTCCTCTGGAAGTTGCTCTGAGCTGCCTGGCTGAGTTGGTCGCCCTCCTCTGTGTTCCCATAACCCTCTGTTTTTATGTCCATATCCACACCGACTGCTGTGACCACAGTCCCCTCTTCTAGGGGTCTGTCCAAGAATTCCCTTCAGGGAGTCACCCTGTGTGCCTCTCACACATAACTTGCAATGCGGGATGCCCAGCCCCGTGGCCACAGCAGACAGGACCATGCATGCATCAGAAGCCAAGGAGATTTGATCTATTGGTAGCCTCTAAGTGGTCAGGAATAAAAACTGTGCCTAAAAGAGATGAGCTGATTATATATGAGACTATAGATACTATAGATGCTCTCATTTGGAGCATCAGATTGGATACTTGGTATCGGGGGGAAAGTTGAAAGATGTAAGAGAGAAGACAGTATTCAGATCTCCCAAGGCAGTCAGGGGAAGCCACAAGTGAGCAGCCAGGATGAGTAAGTCAGAGCCATGCCATAGAGAAGATACTCTGGTAGAGTGAGATTAGGAAGCGGAAGTGGGAAAAGCACAGAGGAGCTGAGTCACAACAACCAGTGTGGCTGAGTGAAGCGTAGTTATTAAAACTGCCCAGTCCAGGCGCTCACGCCTATAATCCCAACACTCTGGGAGGCTGAGGTGGGCAGATCACCTGAGGCCAAGAGTTCGAGACCAGCCTGGTCAACATGGGGAAACCCTGTCTCCACTAAAAACACAAAAATAAGCCACATGTGGTGGTGCACAGCTGTAATCCCAGCTACTCAGGAGGCTGAGGCAAGATAATCAATTCAATCTGGGAGGTTGAGGTTGCAGTGAGCCGAGATCTCATCACTGCACTCCAGGCTGCCAGACAGAGCAAGACTCTGTCACAAAAAAAATAAAATAAAATAAAACTGCCTGGGACCCTACACCTCTTTTTCACTTTGACATGGCATTTCAACTTCCCCAGAGACCTGTCAAGAAAACTGATCCTGGTTCCATGCGATTCCTGTTGCACTTATATGAGCCATTTGAGTGGCATTCTGCTCCCTGCTACTCAGGAAAAACTAAAGACACCACCTCTCCTATCATTTAACAGTCTGCATTTCATTCTCTGCTTGTGCCTCCCCTTCTAGACAGAGAGCTCCCGAAGGGCACTTTTTTCTGTTATCATTCTGCATGCCTAGTACTAGGCACAGTGCCTGGATCATAGAGGCGGGTTTTACTTGCTATTTGAGTGAGTAAAAGGATGCATGGTTAGTCAAAAGTCTTACAAGCCCGTGTCCATGTTGTGGGTCTCAGAGAGAAACTTTCCAAAGAGCACAAACTGACTTCTGTTAATTCTTCAGGACCAAATGCTAACAGATAAAGGAAAAACACTTCCTGGTGTTTGTGGCCCCCAAATTACCAGCTAAATATGCAGAAGGTTTAGGAAGCTGATATCTGTGCAGAGATCTAAATCTCTAGGCTCAGCTGTGCACCTCTGCACATAATTAAGGGTTAAAGAAGTGTTGTGTGGGTTTTTATAGAAATCAAAAGTACATGCAATTCTTCTGAAAGCTTGCTGATTACTCTTAGTGCATTGTGTTTTAATTTTGATCTCTGGAAAATATCAGGAACAAGGAAAGAACTTCCCACCCCCACCCCACCAACCCCTGGCTCCATAGAAAAACAGTATTGAAATAATACAAACATCTTGGATTGACCCTCTTTTAAAAGTAAGAAACTCGCCTCACCCTCCCAACAGGCCCAATGTCTGCACACTTTGTCCGCCAAAGAGTGGGATTTGGCAGCACTCCTTGTAAACTTCAACCACAGGAGGCCTCTGATTGAATTGAAATTGTTTCCTCGGGTCAGATTTTGTTGGTGGTACACCCCCTCAGGATGTGAATTCATCATGTTTGCTGTGGGGTGAGACTACAGCGGTGGTTGGGGCATGTGAGGGGGAATGTGTGTGTGTGTGCACAAGCACACTTACACGCCTGTGTGTACACACATGTACATACATTCATTTATTCCCTAGCGTCCCTAATCAGGACAAGGATGCAACCCAAAAGAATCCTGGAAGGTTATATTCATTGTTGTTCATCCTTGATTTTTTTTTTTTTTTTTTTGCCTTATTTTCCTTTTTTTGAGGCAAATATGTATAGCACATTCTGCTTCAGGAATTGGATGCTTACATTTACATTTAGTGGAAATATGGATTTTTAAATTTTTTTAATTTTGATTTTAAGTTCAAGAGTACACATGCAGGTTTGGTACCCAGGAAAATCTGTGTCATGGGCATTTGATGTACAGATTATTTCATTGCCCAGGTATTAAGCCTAGTATCCATTCGTTATTTTTCCCGATCCTCTCTCTCCTCTTACCCGCCACCCTCTGACAGGCCCCAGTGTGTGGTTCCCGCCTATGTGTCCATGTCTTCTCATCATTTAGCTTCCATTCATAAGTGAGAACATGAAGTATTTGGTTTTCTGTTCCTGTGTTGGTTTACTATCATCCTCAATTTTTTTATTATTATACTTTAAGTTCTAGGGTACATGTGTACAACGTGCAGGTTTGCTACATATGTATACATGTGCTATGTTGGTGTGCTGCACCCATTAACTCGTCATTTACATTAGGTATATCTCCTAATGCTGCCCCTCCCCCTTCCATCCTCAATATTTTTTTAAGTGATTAGAATTTAATCAGCAAAAGCGAGGCAAGAAAATTGGAAATGGTGAAATGCAAAAGGCAAAACTGGCAGCGGTTTTCCACAAGTCATTAACCTGGCCTCCTTTGAGAGCACACACATATTTTAAAACCTTTGAGGGGCCAAAGCTATTCAGAGGGGCCAGGGCCATGTCCTCTGGGTTTATGGAGAGAGGAGGAGTGGGGAAGGGGAGCAGATTAGGGTTGTGATGAAATTTCACCATGGCCAGGTACTGTGTAATCCCACGCTCATGCCTGTAATCTCAATGCTTTGGGAGGCTGAGGTGAGGAAGATCACTTGAGGCCAGGAGTTCAAGACCAGCCTGAGTAACATAGTGAGAGCCCTATCTCTACAAAAAGTTATTTGTTAAAAAATTAGCTGTGTGTGGTGGCACACGCATGTAGTCCTAGCTACACTGGAGGCTGAGTCAGGAGGATCACTTGAGCCTGTAGGAGTCAGTGGCTGCAGTGAGCTATGATTGTGTCACTGCATTCCAGCCTGGGCGACAGAGCGAGATCCTGTCTCTAAAAATGAAAATAGCAGATCTGGACCAGTATCTCTGCTTGTTCTTCTTCAAGGGCTACCCTACCCTTCGGTTTCCTCCTGAGAAAACTGAAGCCCCATGAGGAGGCAGGAGGTGAAGGCAAGTGGCAGGGGTTGAGGGGAGCGTTTCTTCTTTCTAGTCACTAGATCTAGGACTTGAACTTCTACATTGAAAAATATGCCAGCCTAGGTGAATCCTCAGGATGTTCCCAAACCGGACTTCTCACAAGTGTTGCCCAGGGTTAGAGCAGCATGCCAGAAAGTAATCGAAGCCGTAGGATAAAATGTGGTATATCTTCCAGTGCATCAGTTTTAGTCAGTGGTGCATAATTTACAGCATTACTTTTGTATTAAAACAAACATACATACATTAGTAAATATAAGGCATATATGAATTTCTTAAAATTCATGCCTGTAATCCCAGCACTTTGGGAGGCTAAGGCAGGCAGATCACAAGGTCAAGAGATTGAGACCATCCTGGCCAACATGGTGAAACCCCGTCTCTACTAAAAATACAAAAATTAGCCAGGCATGGTGGCACACGCCTGTAGTCCCCGCTACTCAGGAGGCTGAGGCGGGAGAATAGCTTGAACCCAGGAGGCAGAGGTGGCAGTGAGCCACAATTGCGCCACTGCACTCCAGCCTGGTGACAGAGCAAGACTCCATCTCAAAAAATACAGAACTATAAATGAATCTCCTGCCTGCAGGGGAATGCTTTAAATCACATACACGACAACCCTGGAAGGCACAATCTCTCTCTTCCCTGCCACTGGAAAACTGGTGGAAAGATTTGAAAAGCGCTACCACATCCCACCCAGGACCATGGAGCATGTTTTCCTCTTCCTATTTATAGAATTTTGTGGGCAAAAAAAAAAACATGAGAGAATATCTTAACACCTGCTGTCATTTTACACACAAGAAAACAGAAGCCTGAGCAGTGGAGGCCTTGCTCACCTTGCCAATCCACGTAGATGTGTGTGATCCAGGCTTAGAGGGTTTACGTTTCTGAGAAAACAGTTGCAGGGATAGAGGGACCACAGACACTCACACTGCTCCTGGGACATGCAGAGAAAATGTGTTTATTGTTTCCACTGCATTTGATTTGATTTGGCCCCAGTGGCTAGGAAGTGAGAAAACAATAACTAAATCTCTGTCTTAGCTTTAATTCAGTGCAACACACTTAACCAGTTCGTTAGGTTAGCCTCTCCCTTCTTCCTTCTCCTCTGTCCTGCCCAGAAGGGTGGCTTGTGTACTGAGCGGCCCCCTGACCTAGTGGAGGCAGGGTGACTGGGCCTCGGGACTGGCCGGCTGTTCTCTGGACCAGCTGCACAGTGGCTGTTCCAAGGTCCACCGGGGAATCATTGGCTTGAGTGGTTCCTGAGTATTCAGCTGGTGTCCGTTGCTAATATCCTGCAGCTGATAAACTTGCAGTCTATTCTTTCGCAGCCAGTCAGGGCGTAGGGACTCTTCCCTGCTGAATCCGCCTCCCCTTGGCTTTTGTTGGCCACTGACTCCCCCAGGTTTCTGCCCCATTCTCCACCTGGCTTCCCAGTCTCACACGGTCATTGCTCTAAGACCCCCTCACCGTCCCACAGCAGGCCCCTTGGGGACTCACTGACTCACACGGGGCAGCTCCAGGTGCACCGTGGACCCTCTCTCCATCTAACCACACTGCCCCCACTGACTAAACTATGCTTAATGGTGGTACTGGGCCCCAGCAAAGTGAATTGTTTCCAATTCCCAGATGAGAGGCAGGGAAAGAGACCCCAGACCTTGCTGATTCCCAACTTTATCTAACTTATCTATCCCTTTCAGACTGAAACATACAGAGGGGAGAAAGGAACACCCATCTTCACTCTTCTTCCTATCCCCTTTCTCCCTCTTTCCTTCTCCTTCCCAAATCCACTGGTTCAAAGAGGCAACCTTTCTCTGAATTTAACACTTCGGTCTTTTGGACAGGAGTTTAAACTATGGGGCAGTCTTTTTTTTTTTTTTTTTTTTTTGAGACGGAGTCTCGCTCTGCCGCCCAGGCTGGAGTGCAGTGGCCGGATCTCAGCTCACTGCAAGCTCCGCCCCCCGGGTTTACGCCATTCTCCTACCTCAGCCTCCGGAGTAGCTGGGACTACAGGCGCCCGCCACATGGGCCGGCTAGTTTTTTTTTTTTTTTTTTTTTTGTATTTTTTAGTAGAGACGGGGTTTCACGGTGTTAGCCAGGATGGTCTCGATCTCCTGACCTCGTGATCCACCCGTCTCGGCCTCCCAAAGTGCTGGGATTACAGGCTTGAGCCACCGCGCCCAGCTGGGGCAGTCTTTATAATCTGATGGGACAAGCTCACTCTCGAGGGACAAATGAAGAGCCAAAAGAACCTACAACAATCTCCCTTTCTTCTTGGTTTTAAAGCCTGTTTTTTGTTTGTTTGAGATGCACTCTCACTCTGTCACCCAGGCTGGAGTGCAGTGGCTTGATTTTGGCTCACTTGCCTCCTGGGTTCAAGTGATTCTCGTGCCTCAGACTCCCGAGTAGCTGGGATTACAGGTGCCTGCCACCACACCCAGCTAATTTATTTTGTATTTTTAATAGAAACAGGGTTTCGCCATGTTGGCCAGGCTGGTCTCGAACTCCTGACCTCAGGTGCTCCTCCCGCCTCAGCTTCCCAAAGTACTGGATTAAAGGCGCAAGCCACGCACCCAGCCAAGCTTGTTAAGGGCTCACCCTATCTGCCTTCTCACTTGGCTTCTTAGGGGTGGGAAACTGTCAGGTGGTGGGAGATGCAAAGAAGGGAATTCAAAAGCATTAACTGAATGTTTATAAAATATATTCCTGCGGCCGGGCGCGGTGGCTCAAGCCTGTAATCCCAGCACTTTGGGAGGCCAAGGTGGGCGGATCACGAGGTCAGGAGATCTAGACCATCCTGGATAACGCAATGTAAACCCCATCTCTACCAAAAATACAAAAACAAAATTAGCTGGGTGTGATGGTGGGCACCTGTAGTCCCAGTTACTCGGGAGGCTGAGGCAGGACAATGGTGTGAACGCAGGAGGCAGAGCTTGCAGTGAGCCGAGATCGCGCCACTGCACTCCAGCCTGGGCAACAGAGCGAGACTCCGTCTCAAAAAAAAAAAAAAAAAAAGATACTCCTGCTACATAGGTATGTTTATTATAGAGTTGAATGACCAAAGTGTAAATGACCTCTGTAAATATATAATCCAAAAACTTTTGCTTCAAAATGCTTCCCAGTAATCAAAATTGCCCAATATTTTCGATAACAACTTTTTCTTGCCTCTGTCTGTGCAGCACCATGTCATCTTAATAGAAGACTGGAGTATTTGGTAACTTTGCCTTCCTCCTTAATGGAAGAACAGTCCTGGAAGAAAGTGACAGCTCTTGATCTCAGAAAGAAAGGGGATGGAGATGTCCCCCAATATCACTCCATCATTTGAAATTTACAGAAAGTTGTCCTATGAGTAACTCGACAGACCTGACCCATCCTAAACAGTGCCCCAGTGGGTTGCAGGACCTCTGATGGAGCAGATGAGTGTCTGGGAACCTTAGAATGTAATAAATGGTCTAATAGGTTTGTTAGGACACTACAATGGCACAGAAGAGCAGTCCTTAGCCCTGCTGTATATCTCCATCTTTTTTCAAAATAAGGAGAATAATATTTTGCAGACAACAAAATCATGCGACAAAGCTGGCAAATGTTCTAAAAACAGAAGTTGGATTAGTGAATCACATTACAGAACTGCTATTCCATGTTAGATACAAAACACAATAATTTGGTTTTGATTTTTGTCATTGTTGTTTGTTTTTTTGAGACAGGGCCTCTCTCTGTCTCCTGGGCTGGAGTGCAGTGGAAATGATCACAGCTTACTGCAACCTCAAACTCCTGAGCTCAAGGGATTCTCCCACCTCAGCCTCCTGAGCAGCTAGGACTACAAGCATGCACAACTACACCCAGCTAATTTTTAAAATTTTTAGTAGAGATGAGGTCTCACTGTGTTGCTCAGGCTAGTCTTGAACTCCTGGCCTCAAGCGGTCCTCATACCTTGGCCTCCCAAAGTGCGAGTGTGGGATTACATGTGTGGGCCACCACACCCGGCTAAAGCAGAATAATTTAATAGGGACTTTTTTTAAAGCAAGGACACTAATGACATCATTTTAAATGTCAGACACCAGGGATTCAAGATTCCATAGAGTTTAACCAGGACATTGCACAACAGAACTTTGGTCACAAACCCCTCATTCCAGGATTTAGAATCATTTAACATTGTCACAGGTGTGGTTTGAAAGAAGTCACCTGTAAGCCCTCCCCTCCTCTGCACAGAACAGGTGGGAGCATTCTTGATTCCTAATTCCGCCCTCTATGCCCCCCAACCTCCGGCCTTCCTCCAGGGCAAAGAGCGGGGAATCATGTTTTACAAGGGAGAGCTAGGGGAACTCTCCATGATCATTCTTCTTAGATTACAGGAGGTATGGCCAAGTGAATCTCAAACTTGCATTTCTCATCCCGGTTGTCAGGTTTCCAAAAGACCTTTTAGGCCTAGCATCTGAAACTTGTCACTCAAGGGATATGAACCTGTTTTATTGCAACAGCCCACTTTTTTTTTTTTTTTTTTAACATTCCAGACCCATGCTTATTTATCCACTTTTATTTAATTTTCAACTGAGTAATTGTAATCAAAGACTGTTCCAATTATACAGTTAAACTTTCTCTTAGATCCATAACATTTTATGTACAAAACAGAGAAAGAAAAAAATTCAACCTGAATGTTAGTTTCCTAAAAGAAAACAACATATGATAAAAGGAAAATCAACTAAGAGGTTATTAAGAAAAGATTTTCTTGTATAACTGTTTTAATTTGTTATAATGTGGCATTAGTTTTTATATCATTCTTTCAGTGTACTTTTCTGGTCTTATTTTAATGTCTATTGTATGGAAAGTTAAACAGTTAAATGCATCTTTCAAAGACTAAAGTTTCTCTGAAATGTTTATATTATTGTAATGGATTTTGGTACTTTAATGCGAACTCTCTGCTCTTGAATAGTCAATGGTATTATTAAAACACTGTGGGGTTTTAGTTTGCCTGCATTCAAGTGGTTATTCTTGCACAAAATTTCAGATAAAGATATAAATGATAGTGGAAAATTGAAAGCAAAACATCTTCATGTAGATTTTATTATTATCACTAAGCAGAAAACCTAGAGGGGTGGGATTTTTTTTTTTTTTTTTTTTTGACAGGGTCTTGCTCTGTCACTCAGGCTGGAGTGCATTGTCAGCAACCTCAACTTCCTGCTTAAGGGAGGGCTCAAACAATCCTCCCACCTCAGCCTCCTGAGTAGCTAGGACTACAGGTGTGCATTACCATGTCCGGCAATTTTTGTATTTTTTGTAGAGACGGGGTTTCGCCTTGTTGCCCAGGCTGATCTTGAACTCCTGAGCTCAAGCAGTCATCCTGCCTCAGCCTCCCAAAATGCTGGGATTACAGGTATGAGCCACCATGCCTGGCTGGGGATTTTTTAAGTGCAATCCTATGTGAATCCTCTGACTAAAGTTCCAAATGTCTCAAAACTTTGGAAGTGATCATAAAACTCAGGTGGCACCAGCACAAGTTCCATCATGAATTACATGGATGACTACAACTGAACCAAAATGATACAAAGCGCGACTCTCATCATGACAAAAAAAATTTACATAGGGGCCGGGCACGGTGGCTCACGCCTGTAATCTCGGCACTTTGGGAAGCCGAGGCAGGTGGGTCACGAGGTGAAGAAATCGAGACCCATCCTGGACAACATGGTGAAACTCCGTCTCTATTAAAAATACAAAAATTAGTTGGGCGTGGCGGCGCCTGTAGTCCCAGCTACTCGGGAGGCTGAGGCAGGAGAACCACTTGAACCTGGAAGGTGGAGTTTGCAGTGAGCCAAGATTGCACCACTGCACTCCAGCCTGGTGACAGAGCGAGACTCCCTCTTGAAAAAGAAAAAGAAAAATTGCACAAATAATTTATTTCCAAATATTGCTGTTAGACTGTAATAACCCCATCCCATCTTCCTTTTCTCTTTCCTCTTGGACCGAGGCCCATAAACAAATGGGAACTGGGTTTTTCTGTATGTGTACTTTCATGTGGGCAGCAAGATGTTGGGATAAAGCAGTAGTCAGTGCAGGCACAAAACTCAAAGAGAACCAGGACAAGCAGAGGTAGCAGAAACCCCTCTCTGCCAAATCCTGTCAATAATGTATGGGCTGTCAGTGGTTTATCACTAGCAAGCCCCTCTCTCTCCTTGGGTAGGCTCCTTTCCCAGTGGACAGTCAGGCCAGCTGTCTAGGCAGCAGGAATAGCGCTCCTTTCCCAAGCCCAGACCTGTGGGAAAATCTTCACTGGCCAGTAATTGATTCCACCCTGCCAGCTCCATTACTCTAAGCTACAGTCACACTGGCAGCAAGCTGGAGAAGGGAGCCTGCTGAGGGCTGAGGGCTGAGGGGTGGGAGCAAAGGCCCTCGAAGGCCGGGGGTGGCGGCGGGGGGAAGGCTGCAATTAACACTAATCTGAAAATTGGCCTCTGACAGCAAAGCCCAGCACCTGACAGCTAATTACTTGTGTCAGACTGATGTGCACTTCATATGGAAAGGTTATTTATCAGAGACCAGGGTTTTCTCTCCCCTCCCCTCTTTTTTTTCTGTTTGTCTTGCTGAAAACAGTGGGGAATTGTTCCTGGTTGCTTAGATCCTGGAAACCCTGAAAGTTCTCATACTTCACTCAACTGAAAGGCTCCTAAAGAACCTATCTAAGACCTGATGCATGAGGGCTGTGCTGCTCACCTGTGCTGGAGACCAGAGAAAAACGTACGTACCCAAGACAGCGGGCCTCATTTCCTTTTGCAAATGAACCAAAGTGATGGAGACACATGCAATTCAAATAATCAGTGTAGAAACAATAAAAAATTCCAGAGGGGTCAGACCAATTTCATTTATCTAATTTTCAAAAAACCAATTCATAGTGGGGAAGATAAATAAATGGCTTACATTGCAAACAAAATTGAAAGTCTGTTGTCTTTAATCATTTTAATATATTTTCTCTAATCCTTATATAGCTATACTGTCTATGTGACACACACAGTTATATTGTCTTTATGTTGTTGATTTCATCTGTCTTACCAAAAATTAAAGTGGTTATCAATGAGGGAGATGAATTTATATGAGACTTTTTCCTTCTACCTTATACTTTCAGTTGACAAAATTTTTTGAGCACCAAATATTTTATGCCAGGCAGTCTTCCGGGTCCTGAGCACACAAAATAAACCTAGTCTTACTCTTTGGAGGTTTAAGGTTTGGAGAGGAACACAGATAAGTAAGGAAATATACAATGTAGCATGATACACTTTAGATAAAGGGTGAAATACACAATTCGGAAGCACCTAAAACTGGACCTAACCTAAATTTGTGTGGTACAGAGAGGCGCCCCTGGGCTGAGCTCTGAAGAATAAACAGGAGTTAGGCAGGCAGAGGAGGGTGTGTGTGTCAATGAAGGATAAAGATAAAGGAAATGTCATGTACACAAAACCTGACATGAGAGAGAATTCAGCAGGCTTGAAGCCTAGAGCAGACATGACCCAGATGAGGCTGATAATTAAGGCACATGGTTCATTTGTCCCAGGGTTTTCCAAGCAGAAATTATAAGGCCTGTAGTTTAATGAACTTTTCACTATTTGTTCTTAATATCCTTTCATCCAAACTGACCCCCAGCTCAGGTACCTAAGTATTGGACAAGACCATGCCAGAGAAAATACAGTGCAATTGAGAAGTAGCAAGGTTTATTGGTTATTAGAGAAAAATCAGAAGACCTGGGAGGTTGGACAGCTACAGGTTTCTTTGGTTTTCTTTGTTGTTGTTGTTGTTGTTGTTGTTTTGTCCATCAAGCATCCATCTTTCCAACGGGATTCTCTCTCCCATACCCTATGTGAGTCTGGGTTTTTGTAAGAATTGATTTATTTAGGCTGGGCATGGTGGGTCACGCCTGTAATTCCAGCACTTTGGGAGGCCGAGGCAGGCAGATCATGAGGTCAGGAGATCGAGACCATCCTGGATAACACAGTGAAACCCCATCTCTACTAAAAATACAAAAAAACTAGCCGGGCGAGGTGGCGGGCGCCTGTAGTCCCAGCTACTCGGGAGGCTGAGTCAGGAGAATGATGTGAACCCTGGAGGCGGAGCTTGCAGTGAGCCAAGATCGCGCCTCTGCACTCCAGCCTGGGCAACAGAACGAGACTCCTTCTCAAAAAAAAAAAAAAAAAAAAAAAAAGAATTGATTTATTTGCCCAACAAAGGTTTTGAGTGTGTCCTCTGTGCCAGGTAATAGGAGGCACCAAGAATACCGAAATGAACTAGGCAGGCATGGGCCCTGTCCTCAAAGAGCTACTACCTACTAAGGAGAGGACAAACATAAAACAGTTACATAACAACTACATTGGTAAGTGCTAAAAAAGTAAGAAATACATAATTGAAAATAATGATCTGCATGAAACTGTTATGAAAATTCTGTATAATAACTAAAAAGAAAAGATATTGTCATCGAGATAACCATAATATAAAGTAATGAGGAAAAGACAGAGGAAAGAAAGGCACATCAGTCAAGTTCTTGCCATGTGTCTGGTGCTGGGATAATGCCCATGTGTTCTGTGTCACTGGTTTCTCATAACAAACTTATGAGGGTGTTCTTACTTCCCCGACTTTGCAAAGCAAGTTACTGAGATTCTAAAGAGCTAAATAACTTGCTCAAGGCCAGCCAACTGGTAAAGGATGAAATGGCAAGTCTGGGCCAAGCTTGGCAGCTTCCCTTCATCCCTCCCAAGTGAGAATGCAATCCCCTCAGCACCCCAGTGGACTTCATTCTTCAGGACAGGGGAATTAGTTCACTCCCAGGCAAGGGACCACATCTAGCACCAAAGCAAAACTGACTGGTGTGTTCTATGGCTCTTGCAGGCTGCCTTTACTAATTTAGTAAAATTTATCAACTTATATCATCTTGGGACAAATATTTATCCTTTCCTGGGTACCATTTTTCACAGGACCCAGTAGACATTAGGACACAAATGTAATTTCTATCCCAGTCTTTATACTGCATCTACCACCCAGGAAGTCAGGCCCTTTAAGAAGTGTGGTATTAAATCTAGAAAAACTCATCAAACTGACAGTTTTGAAAGACAGAGAAGTTGCTAACAAAGCAGAAGGGCAGGCTATTTGGTGTTTCTGAAAACAGGAAATCAGAGGAATAGACCAAAAAGAAAAATGAGTTTGCAAACAGGTGTCCTATCATATAAGTGTTGCAGGCATACTGCACACTTCTTGGTTTCAGATGGGCCCCAAATGGCAGAATTATTACTGTACAGTCAGTATGCCTGGTTATTATTTAGGAAGCATTATGGTTTCAACAGTCATGACCAAGTCTCTGGGTACCAGCAGGAAATAACTCTACTCGAAATAAGTGATGATCAGAGAGAAGCAGTAGTCTAGCTCAGACAAAACACCTGATGAAAGAAAGCCACCTCACACTGTGTGATGCCCAACGGTCCCCAGTACTGAAGTTTTCTCATGGCGCCAAGCCCATAGCTCCAACTCAAGTGACCCCTGAGCTGGTGCTCTTGTCAAGACCATGTCAGCAGCAGCTTCTGGAAACCTCAGGCACTGTGATCTCTGTCATTATGTTTGGGCTTTTTAATCACCCACTTGGAGGACAGAAAGAGAACACTAACCAGAGTGACCAGGCTGAGGCCTGTACTTGGCCCTCTGCAGCCACTTGGAGGCCATCTCCCCACAAAGGGTTTTTTTAGGAACTTCAATGGAAACAGATAGTCTCTTGGCCCCAAGTGAGATCTCCATTCCATAGCTCCTGCTGTCTGTTTAGCATGAAACCCAAGCATGTGACACATTCACATCCTCTTGTGTTTTCTAAATGCTTCTGTGGTCATCACTGAAAATGCTTAAGGCTTATCAAAGTCCTATTTTTCCTTCATCTGTCTGTCATTAAATATATCTATTTTTAGCTAAGTAAAAGAAAACAAAAGACCTCTAGTGCCAAAAATGAATATGATTTTTTAAGCTTTGACTTGGTTTTTGAAATGATTTCCTATCGATTTGTTTATAAAGGGCAAAATGGTATGATTTCTGATTAAAGGACAGTCTATACCCTCTGTTTTATAAACAAAGGATTCCTGTTTTCGTCTTCTCAGAAGTGCTTAGTTTTTTCATAATAAATAGTACCTAACACCATCTTCCTTCTAAGCATGGAGTTTCTTGCAAGCCAGCCCATGGAATGGCCAAGAGCATGGAATGCCAATATGCCCACCTGGCTCCCACCACCAATTTCCATTCCCCTCTGCTTACCACATATCACAAAACCATATGTTTGCCCAGGACCCCAAAATATTTCTGCATGAGGGGTTCCCCATACAGCCCTCTGGATTGCTGGAAATCAGCCATCGCTCTCAAAGCTTCCGAAGTCCCTGGCCACCATCAGACTGCACCTCTGAGCCGAGTGACACCTGCTCTCTGCCTGTCTGGATGGGTAGAACCCTGCTGTGAGATCATTGGCATGGTGGAAGACCCCCAGAAAACTCCCTTCACCAAATGCTAGGCAGGTGGGCACCATGGCCACAGCTCCAGGGGCCCACTTGGAGCACTACATTCAAAATCATTGTCATCCAAAAAAACCAAAAAGAGTATTTTTGGCAGCCCGAAACACAAACTCTCATCAAGCTTAATAGAGAATTATTATAAAGACAGGTTTTCTTTCAATTCTCATTTGGCCATATTCTGATCTCTTTGGGGCCTATTTGGCACCCATTGACAACATGAAAATTGTTTCACCTGGAATTGCCCTTCTTAAGCTAAATTCATTGCACCAAGAAGCTAAGTACAGATCAACATTTTCTTAAGCATGAAGATAGTTTTAAAACAGTAACTATTGCTTTGGCTTATATGGTACTTATTCCAACAAAGAGAAATGCACATCTTTCATAATCACTATCTGGCACTAACTGGTATGCAAATTCCCCCTCCCACCCCTGGAGTACACGGAGTTGCATGCTGCACAGCTGTGAGTCATCAGACATTAATGTAGACTTAATTTGAACTGGTGCTGGAGGTAGTGGGCACAACTCAAATTAGACATGTGGTGGGCGTTTAACCACAATATTACCAATTCCCATTCTGACATCTGACAGCCCTTAATAATTAACTGCATGTAAATGGTCAAGCCTTCCCTCCCTGTTGGACCAGTCTCCAGCTATACCAGTCTCTGCATTGTAATTGCTAGTTGGGGCTGTCAATTGCACTTGAGACAAATCATAGGCAAGAGATCAGACAGCTTCAGGAGCCCTGCGTTCTCTGATCTATCTGCCTTTTAATTGCACTGGAAAGCCTTCCCAGCAGCTCCCATATGCTGCCTCTTTAGAAAGATATAATATTCCCTCTGGATAAGAGGGAAATTTGTTGTGCTTTGAGGCTTAATTGGAGGTTTTTGTGATGGGACTTGCTGGGTTCTCTAGAACACACCAGGCAGGCATGTTGCCCCAGATTCTCACCTTACTTCTCCACCTCTGAATTCTCATTTTTATCTAACTTCTCTTCCTTCTCCTTCGAAACTGTCTTATTCAGATTTGAGCCCCAGAGTCACAGGGCTTCTTTTGAGTCTTCCATTGAACAATGATTGAAGTGCTCTGAAAATCCAAGGAAAATATCACACGGTAGAGGTGATCAAACCCAGAATTATAAGCCCACTATCTCTTGAAAAAATGATACCACATTCAAACTTGGAAGCCCCTGAGCAAAACATTGTACTGTTTCTGCTCAGCCAAGCTAAGGTCCTAAAGCTGGGTTTGTCCTTCTTGGACAACACAAAGATTCAATTAATTATGCAGGAATGTATGATTGTTCACAAAAAGATCATTATATCTATTAGTAAAGGAAATCTCGATTGGTGATGGGTGCAGCCCATGTACTGTAACCCATATTCCACATAGGAACTAACGACACAATGATACTTACAATAGACATTTATGTAATGTGTATAGAAACAGAAGTGGCTTTTACTTTTGTATTATGATTTAAAAACAAGCACTTACTAAACAAACAAGTAACATAAAACTGATTATAGAATTTGTAAAACAAGTAAAAACATGAAGTTTTCAGTGTTGTGAAGTTCTTTGATATGCCATTTAAGAATAGTTGATATGGCAATTATGAAGTTTGTTCTCTTTTTAGTAAAAGAGATCCCCTAAAAACTCGTTGTAAATAGTATTTTATTACTCTAGTTGGATGCTCTTCAAAACATTAAATTTGAACTTGTTTTATAAGAGTCTAAAATTCAGGCTGGATATATCAATTCAGGCTGCAGCAGAAGCTTTTACGGTGGAGCAGGAGGATATCTCACTCCAGCTGCTAGGAAACAGAGAAACAAGCCTGATATTATGTGTTAAATAGTGAGTGAGTAAACAATTAACGTGGCTGTCAGGCTCTGTCTGTGTTCTTAATCCTGTATTCACCCCACAGGCTGAGAAGGCACACTCAGAGAATCAGCCCAGCTACAACCTAATGGAATAAAAATGAGCTAAGCGAGAACAGGAGCAAGAAACAGATGCATTAAAGAGAGAGAAAAAAGAAAGCAGAGTTCTCTAAAAATCATCATGTATATTTGTACATAGAATACACAAAGCAAACAGATGTGAGGGCCCTTGGAATTTAATATATGGCTGTGTCCTGGTCATTTCTCTGTCACAGAAAAAAAATAAGCCCTTTCAAAGCCCTGGTCTGAAGGAAGAGCTAACATCAAACAGCCTCAGAATAACCAGGAGATTAAAGCCTGACGCTATTCAACTTCCTGCCTTGTAACTAACTAATCTCCTTAGAGATGGAAGAAGACGAGGAGCCGCCATTGTATCAGAAAAGCTTTCCAGATCAGAGGCAGCAGTAGCGTGGTATATTAAAAGGAGAACAGGACCAGGAGTAAGAGGACTTGTACTGCTGCCCCTCCTAGGTCAGCGCCCAGAATCCTGTGCAGCCCACACATATCCTCTCTCTAGAGGTTAACTCGATGGCCATCCCCCCACACTGCTCCCCTGCTCTGCACACCTGAGAGTAGCCTTTGCCACAGTGAGCGCAGAAGAAAGGCTTTCTGGCAGAGGAAGAACTCGGCACCATTTCAAAGGCTCCTTGCAGCCAGCTCCTCCCGACCACTCATGAGGCCAAGGGCACCTCTAACATTTGCGTGACTCTCGACTGTTCCCTAGACTCGATCTTTAACCACTAGTTTCTAAGCACTCCCCGGTCCTGCCAGCTCCCGGGTCTGGCTCTCCTATTGTTCCATTCCCAGCCTAGCCTTGGCAGTCCCTGGTCCTGGCCTCAGATATCCGCCATAATTCAAGGGCCTGGCATGGCAACAGTACTTTAACTAGAAACCTAAAAGTATTTTGGAAAAATGACTGTGAGCAAATATGAGAGGGTAAAGCCACTTCCACAAACCAGTAATGCTGACCCAACTTCCACAAACCAGTAATGCTGACCAACAGACACAGCTTTCTGTTATTTGGTGAAACTTAGGAGAAACTTTGCAGAAAGTTTTAATACTGCTCCTGCCCACCCCCCTCCAAAAAAAGTCAGATCTCTTTATCAGTCAGTCTTACATTCATAATCAGCTTGTGAAACTGGGGATATTATTAATACTTAAACTAAAAAATGAAGTATCTGCAAATATTCACCTTGCAGTACCCTCAAATACTCAGTACATCACAAAAAGTAAACTACAATATTATAATGTACTCAAAACCACCCAAAAGGTACTGATCTAAGCAGGGAAAAAATACTGATAAGTTGTAAAAGCAAATATATCATCAAAACCTAGGGACTAATGTTCCAAGGTAATGTTCTATTGAAACAGAACCATAAGAATAATTATATTCTGCCATATATATATGTATATATACACACACACACACACTTTTTTCTTTTTCTTTTTCTTTTTTTTTTTTTTTGAGACAGAGTCTGGCTGTGTCATCGAGGCTGAAGCGCAGTGGCATGATCTTGGCTCACTGCAAGCTCTGCCCGCTGGGCTTAAGCCACCCTCCCACCTCAGCCTCCAAGTAGCTGGGACTGTAGACATGTGCCACCATACCCAACTAATTTTTGGTGTGTTTTTCTAGAGATGGAGTTTTGGCATGTTGCTCAAGCTGGTTTCAAACTCCTGAGCTCAAGCAATCCATTCGCCTCAGCCTCCCAAAGTGTTGAGATTACAGGTGTGAGCCACTGTGCCCAGCCCTATATATTTTACAGTTAAAATATCCTGACCTGTCTGTATCCTCTCCATCCCCCGACTAAATTCTATGCAAAGTCATAATCTTTTTTTTTTTTTTAGACAGAGTCTCTGTCGCCCAGGCTGGAGTGCAGTGGTACGATCTCGGCTCACTGCAACTTCCGCCTCCTGGGTTAAAACAATACTCCTGCCTCATAGCTGGGTTTACAGGCATCTGCCACCATGCCCAGCTAACTTTTTGTATTTTTAGTAGCAACAGGGTTTCACCATGTTGACCAGGCTGGTCTTGAACTCCTGACCTCAGGTGATCCACCTGCCTCGGCCTCCCAAAGTGCTGGGATTATAGGCATGAGCCACCACGCCTGGCCTTCATAATCTTCTTTCTGTTTGTTGTTTCTCAAAAAACAGGCAATCACTTGAACAATAATACGAAGATTGCAAATATTCACCAAGCAGAATTTAGCACAATGAATGCCTGTTGAGTGATGAATAGATGAACGAATGAATGAATGAATGAGCAGACAAATGAAAATTCAACTCTTGTGATTGCTGCTGAAAAAATTCAGAACCAGAATCTGATCTATTTTTTTTTTTTTTTTTAACATCTGGTAGTTCAGAAGACTTGCCTCAGTGTAAGGTGGCATTTAAATGATAGTCCAGAGCTATTTTCACAGTGAACAGAAACATATGATTCAGGTTCATTTTAAAAGTCAGACTGGTTTGACCAGGTTGGCTCTTTTCTTCCTGCGCACTTGACTCCTGCGCTCTTGGCACTGGAAGTGATTAAGAGGTGTGAGCCATCCCACTGGAGCTGCTGTTTGTTCACAGTGATGACCCTGGAGCCCGCCAGGCTGTTTCTCTAGGCAACCAAACTTACAAAGAACTCAAGGAGGCAAACTCTTGATTACATTGTAATGTTTTCAGAAGCAACATAAGGCTTCTCTTGAAAATGTCTTTGTGCTCTATTTCTTTTATTTTATTAAAACTTAAAAGTCAGTGGCTCCAAGAAGAAACAATGGAGAGCCTACCTCCCACCTTACTAGAGTCATTTATGGACCCAAGAAAGAAAGGCAGGGGGCGGCATTCTGAGCATGTATTCATTTTATTAGATGCCCTGAACCAAGGAAGAGCCAGATCCATGAGAATACACATAGTGCCCACTTTCCCCCAGTTCCCCCAGTTCCTCAGTTTGCTGCTTTATTTATGCCTTCTATGTCATAAACGATTAGATTTCACCTCTAATACTTTCTTCCCACAGCATCAAATGTGTCTTGTTTTGTTTTCACTTTTTTTCCTTCAGATTCAATGGTTTCTATCAATATACCGATAAAAACCACAGTACAAACACTAGCTGTATAAGTAAATATACAGTTAGGATTTTACCTTAAAACAGTATACCTTCTAAATTGTCCAAGGAGCATGTTTTGGCTTAAAGTAGATTACAATACCACATTGTCCCCATAGCAGAGGGAGGGGTAGAAACTCTTAGCCCATTAGAGCTGGTTTGGAATTGCACCTCTAGGACTGACTGACTGTGTGATCTTAGGTGTTATTTAATTACTGTGTGCCTTTGTTTCTTCATCAATAAAATAAAGATAATACCTGTGTGAAAGGGCTAATAAGTGTTAAATGAGTAATGTAAAGGAGAAGCAGAAAGCAATACTGGTACATGGCAGGCATTTAGTTAATACTACTAACATACTACTGTCAGTCAACTACAGACTTTGAAAAATATCAAGTCCTAAGCAAATATAAGACACTATTAATGACCATATGCTTGGGTCTGGGGAGCAAGCAGCGTAAAGATTTGCCATTCTGAATTTTGAAGCATACACACAATAATAACATCGAGCTATGCAAATAGATCAATGAAACACAATAGTCCAGCAATATTCCAAAAAGAAAAGTATTTTCAAGAAATATTTGTTGGAACAGATGAAAATCAGTATGAGGAAACATAAATTGTGATCCCTCTTTTATTCCGTATACAAAACTTAATTCAAGATGCATCATACACCTAAATATACATCCAAGAACTGTAAACCATCCAGAAGAAAACATAGAATATCTTTACAACCTTGAGGTAGACAAAAGTTTTTTAGACTAGATACAAAAAACACTAACCAAAAAAACAAACAAACAAAATGCCAGACTGCAGTAAAATTAAGAATTGAATGGCCGGGCGCAGTGGCTTATGGCCAGATATGGTGGCTCATCCCTATAATTCCAGCACTTTGGGAGGCCAAGGCGGGAGGATGGCTTGAGGCCAGAAATTCCAGACCAGCGTTGGCAACATAGCAAAACCTCATCTCTACAAAACATTTAAAAATTAGCAGAGTGTGATGGTGCACATCTGTAGCCCCAGCTACTCAGGAGGCTGAGGTGGGAGGATTACTTGAACCCAGGAGTTCGAGACTGCAAAGAGCAATGATGGCTCCACTGTATTCCAGCCTGGGTGACAGACGGAGATGCCATCTCAAAAAATATACATATATGTATATAAATGTAAAAAATTTGTTCATTAAAAAGCACCATTAAGAAAATGAACAGACAAACCACAGAGTAGGAAAGGTAATTGCATACATGAACCCAATTTTAAAACTATATCTAGAATATATAATGAGCATAGTGGCTCACACCTCTAATCCCAGCTTTTTGGGAGGCCAAGGCAGGAAGATTGCTTGAGGACAGGAGTTCAACACCAACCTGGGCAACATAACAAGACCCTGTCTCGTTTTAAAAAACAAAAACAACAACAACAAAATCCAGAATATATCATAAAGCCCTACACATTACCAATAAAAAGGCAAACAATACTTTAAAAAATGGACAAAAGACTTGAATAGACACTTCACAAAATAAGAAATATTATTGACCGGTGGGGCACGGTGGCTCACATCTGTAATCCCAGCACTTTGGGAGGCCAAGGAGGGCAGATCACAAGATCAGGAGATCGAGACCATCCTGGCTAACACGGTGAAACCCCATCTCTACTAAAAGCATAAAAAAAAAAATTAGCTGGGCGTGGTGGCGGGCGCCTGTAGTCCCAGCTACTTGGGTGGCTGAGGCAGGAGAATGGTGTGAACCCTGGAGGCGGAACTTGCAGCGAGCTGAGATCATGCACTCCAGCCTAGGACACAGAGCAAGACTCCATCTCAAAAAGAAAAAAAAAAAAAGGAAATATGATTGACCAAGAAAGCAGAAGTAAAAGTGCACAGCAATATTATCAGGGAGTTGCAAATTAAAACCTCCGTGATACACCATTTCACACCCCCTAGAATGGCTAAACCATAAAAGACTGACAACACTACCTGTGGTCAAAGATGTAGAATACTTGAAACTCTCATACATTCTAGTAGGAATGCAAAATGTTACAACCACTTTGGAGAACTATTTGGACTTTTCTTATGTTGGTAGACTTACACTGATACTATGAACTAGCAATTTCACTCCTAGATGTTGAAATGAAAACATATGCCCCACTCCAGAGAGCATTATTTACAGTAGACAAATATTAATCAATCAAAATGTCTATCACCAGGGGATAAACAGAAGAATGGATAAATTGTGATACATTCATATGATGGAATATTACTCACAAAAGAGCAAATTAGTGATACACATACCAATGTGGCTGAATCTCAAAAACATCATAGGGGAAGACTACATACCATCCAATTCCATTTATATGAAATCCAATAACAGGCAAAACTAGTCTACAGCGATAGAATTCAGAAAGCCAGTTGTCTGATAGGAAATGGGGAAGGCCAAAAAGGAGCACAAGGGAACCTTCTGGAATAATGGAAATGTTCTATATCTTATTTTGGATCATGGTCACATTAATGTATATAATTGTCAAAAATTGAGTGACCGGGTGCAATATAATTGTCATCAATTTGAGTGGCTGGGTACAGTGGCTCATGCCAATAATCCCAGCACTTTGGGAGGTCGAAGGCTGGTCAGGAGTTCGAGACCAACCTGGCCAACAAGGGGAAACCCCACCTCTACTAAAAATACAAAAGTTAGCCAGTCGTGGTGGCACGCACCTGTAATCCCAGCTACTTGGGAGGCTGAAGCAAGGAAATCACCAGAACCCGGGAGGGAGGCAGAGGTTGCAGTTTGCCAAGATCGTGCCACTGCACTCTGGGCCTGGGCAGCAGAGCAAGACTCTGTCTCAAAAAAAAAAAAAAAACTCATCAAATTGAGCACGAAAGATCTGTAAGTGGTAATACATGTTAATTATGCCTTAATAGAACATATGCACACATAAGACCAGGTGACTCCATCTCTGCCCTCAAAAAGTTTACAATAGAGTTGAGGATAATAGATATTGCCCCATTAAGATTATTAGGGAAACTAAATTATAAGGTATTTGTGGAGTCTCATTCGTTCAAACAGCATGTGGCATGACACACAACAAAATGTCTCCCGTGAAGCCTGTAAATTTCATAATTGGGATGAGGCTTTTAATGCATAAAGGACCTCTTTTGGCCTGCCTTCCTACCACTTCCAGTGGAGCTAGCAGGCAGCTGTGAAAGGGGCTGTTCTCTTCTAGCAAAAAAGCCCTGGGTTACTAACTTCTTCCTCCTTGCCTCATTCACCTTCACTGTTTATTTTTTTGTCTTGTGTATTTGCTGCTGCCAGCCCAAGGCAGGCCCCTGTCCTCTCTGCACTATGCCCCCAGGGATTGGGCCTCACTCATCACTCCCTAATGTTTTCATTACTGATCCTAGAGCTGCCACAATATGACTCATAAAACAGCAACCCTCCCCAACACTCACATTCTTGATCCTGAAGCCAGAAAGCAAAAATCCAAATTATTTTTTTCCTCTCTGTTTTATTTTTATGTTCGCTTTCTGTATCCTAGAGCCATCATGCTTTTTAATTTGTGATGTTCCAATTGATAGTGACATTGGCCGAAACTTAAAAACCAGTCAACAGAAACCATTCCTGGCTCCCTGGGACAATGGATGGAGGGAAGTGTCCTGACACAGTTCAGAAAAACTCAGTGGGGTGCATGGAGGGAGAAGCCAAGAACAAGTCCTTTATGTGGGGCATTGTTTCCATTTCTAAACCATTCTATCGTGTGTCCTCTTTTCACTCACAAATGGAATATTGTTCCCTTTCTTTCTGCCAACAGACCCAAAGAGTAGAGAGGGGAGTTTAAGGAGTAGAGCAGGAAAAGAGTATACAAAATGGCTCGGTTTTTTTTTTTTTTTTTTTAGTTAAACTCATAGAAATTAGAGAGGGAAAAAGTCCTGTTCAGTTACATTGTTCCTCCCTCATTTAGAACAGATTAAGTAGCACGGAGCAGTTGGAGATAGCCTGCAAGGGACGAACTAACACTTACAGTTCCCCCTACCCTTTTGCTTCTCTGCTTCCCATTCAGTAAAAACACAGTACACGTGATTAAAGGTAGAAACTAACCTAATTGACAATCCTCTGGAAACATCACTCAGTGTTTGCACAGGTGCTATTGCCATTTCACCCCTATTTCCTTAAAATCAGTGGGGCCTTCCCCCTTGGAGATGAAATTTCCTTCTTGCCTTCCATATTGCAGTCTTTTAGAGAAGGAATCCTTCCAGCTTTTTAGCCATCTGACTTCCAAAACATCCACATCCTACTCATGTTTCAGCATCTAGATCAAGTATCACCTTATTCATGAATCCCCTGAGCACTTCTGTTTTCCACACCCCTTGGAAGTTCTCTTGCTTCCCTTTCTCACTGTACCTGTGCTCTTCTCTCTTATAGCACTCAGCATTTTTCACTTTGTCAGTCTCCTTTTCTTCCTGCAATTCTTAGCTGAAGAGTTCAGCTGACTTTCTAGAGAAATAATTGTCATCTTCTCTAGCAGACTGCCTGGAGGAGCAGTGTGATTTCATCACACTTTATGTGTGCTTCCGTAAAGCAATGATTTCCTGTATTGTAGACACTCATTAGCTCCCCTGTCTCTGGGCTCCAGGAAGGCAGAAATGATGTCTCTACCTGTTTGATTAGCCAGCATGTACCCTTACATATCATATACAACACATATTACATACACATGTTCATTGAATTTGGCTATGTTGAGGTCACTGTGGATCTTCTTTGTATTTTTATTATTAGTTATGGAAGTGGAGAAGTAAGAATTCTGCAATGAGTACACGAATGAGAAAGTATAAAGAAAGTAGCAGTGGACAACTCATTTGAGCAACTTGATTATTAAAAAAGAAATAGAAGCCGGGTGCAATAGCTCACACCTGTAATCCCAGCACTTTGTGAGACTAAGGTAGATGGATCCCTTGAGCCCAGGAGTCTGAGACCAGCCTGGGCAACATGGCAAAACCCTGTCTCTACTAAAAATACAAAAAATAAATAAATAAACAAAGGAGCCGGGTGTGGTGGCATGCGCCTGGGGTCCCAGCTACTGAGGAGGCTGAAGTGGGAGGATAGCTTGAGCCTGGAGGCAGAGGTAGAGGTTGCAGTAAGCCGAGATGGCACTCCGGCCTGGGTGACAGAGCCAGACCTTGTCTCAAAAATAAATAAATAAATAAATAAAGAGTTTGAGACCAACCTGGACAACATAGCAAGACCTCATCTCTACCAAAAATAAAAATAAAACAGCTAGGCATGGTGGGATATGCCTCTAGTCCCATCTACTAGGGCTGTTGAGGCAGGAGGATCGCTTGAGCCTGGAAGATGGAGGCTGCAGTATGCCGTGATGGTGCCACTGCACAACAACCTGGGCAACAGAGAAAGAGATCCTGTCTCAAAAAAATATAAAATAAAAAATACACAGACTATTGGTGGCCCAGTGAAAGATGTCTTTCTCCCCATTTAGCCGAGTCTGGGTGCTACCACGTGCCGAGTGACTTGCCCTTGATGTTGTTGACAGATCAGTACATCCCCTCACTCTAAGTATATATTAGAAGGGACAGATATTAAGCAAATGCCAATTATTTAATAAACTTGATAAATACTACAAATAAAAATTTCAATGCTAAGAGAGCATATAAGAGACCTAGCCAGAGAGATCAGAGAAATTCTCTCTGAAGAATTAAAGGATATTAAGGAATTACCTAGGCTAGATGGTGGCAGGACACTTCCAAGTAGAGAGAAGTATATGCTGAAGGCCCTGAAGCAGTAGAAAATGGGGCATTTGAGAAACTGGGAGGATGGCAGAGTGGGTGGCACAGCACAAAAAACGGAATAACACAGCAGGGTGAGGAGAGAGAGGTGGGTAGACTTGACCTCAGGGAGCACTTTGTAAGTCATGTTAAGGAGTTTGGAAATGCAATTGGTTTTTTAAATTTTTTTTTTTTTTTTTTGAGACGGGGGTCTCACTGTGTTGCTCAGGCTGGTCTTGAACTCCTGAGCTCAAGCAAGCTGCATGCCTTGGGCCCCCAAAGTGCTAAGATTACAGGTGTGAGCCACTGCACCTGGCCAGACACTGATGGTTTTAAACAGATTAGATTTGCACTTCAAAAAGACACTCTGCTTGTAGAGTGGAGAGTGGATTGTTGGGTGGAAAGGGACGGGGTGCAGTCGTCAAGATCAGATACTGGGAGACTAGTTAGAATATTGCAGAAATTGAGAATGAAGGTGAATGTGGCTTGGTGTGGCACTGGAGATGGAGAGAAGAAGATGGATTTGGAGAGCTTTAGGGAGAAGGACAGACAGGACCAGATCATGGACATGATATGGGAATGGAGGGAGAAGCAGAGTCACCAAAGGGCTACTGAGTGAACAGGATGCTGTTGACTAAAACAGAAACAGAAGAGAACCTCCTTCTCCAGCTAGGAAGTGCATAACGGCCAGTGTGAAAATCTCCTGCCAGTTGAGCCCTCACCATACAGTGAGAACACAGCCCTCTCAGGCAGCAACACTCTCAGTAGCATGGTCCGTGGTAATGAAAAGATGAGGCGGTTTTGGCTCATACACGTGTACTCGTGTGCTATCTGACAGGGTTTTAGTATTTCCTTCCGTCTTTCCCTAGCTGATATCTCACTCGGACAACAGGAACAAACAGAACTTTGTGATTTTATTTATTTATTTTGAGCTTCCAACAATCCTTTTTACATAATCTTCAACAATAACTGGCCTTTGAGTGTCTGGGCACAGGCTGTACGCTGTGCTGGGAGACACTGATCTTCCGTGGTGAGACAGAAAGATAAGCACTGAGCCTATAGATGAAGCATTAGTCAGCTATCACAGCGATGGCAATGCATTTGCCCTTCTGCTTCTCTGTTCCCCATTGCAAGTGCCCAACCTCCGGATTTGCCTGGGCTGTCTTAATCCCACTTCACCTACTGTAGCTTTTTATTCTTGGCGATGGGCTTACACCTAACAGAGCATAGAAGAGACACACCACCGACTTCTGTTTTCTTTATGAGGACAAGGCAGGGATTCAAAATTCAAAAGAAGCAGCAGCTTGGATTCTAGTTCTAAGGAGGACATTTTCCTGCTGCATGAAGTCAGATGGTAGCCACTTCACCAGCCCCACCTAAGAAATCGGCACATCCCTCAATTCCATGCTTAAGGCTGCAGGAAGTTCGTGCAGAGTCCTCTGGGTGCCCCAAACCAACACTTGGCCATAGAATTCCTAGGGCAGATTGTAGAGGGGAATCTGATGACCTATTTTCTAGTCTTAGTTCTGGCACTAATTGGTCAAGTGACTTTGTACAAGTGACTCACCTCATCTTCCCAAAAATGGGATGGAATGGAGTAGAATGTCTCATCTCATAGTTCAGTTTAGCCTTCATTATCTTGGCAGAGTCAAAATTACATCCAGATTGATAAGCTGCTGTTGAGGGTCTTCTTTTTTGAATCATCTTTTACTTTCCAGCTGAATTTCCTAGACGGATAATGTACTGCTATTTTCATCATGCAGAGTTTATGAAGGGTGAGATGAAAAGGTAGGAAAGGCATAATACCCAGGTGATAAAATAATCTATACAACAAGTCCCCATGACATACATTTATCCCTATGTAACAAACCAGCACAGCGTGCACAAGTTCCCCTGAACTTAAAAGCTTTTTTTAAAAATGTTTAAAAAGGCAGGAATGTGGTTGGGTGCAGTGTCTCACACCTGTAATCCTAGCACTTCGGGAGGCCGAGGCGAGTGGACTGCTTGAGGTCAGGAGTTCGAGACCAGCCTGGCCAATATGGTGAAACCCCATCTCTACCAATAATACACAAATTAGCTGGGCGTGGTGGCACACGCCTATAGTCCCAACTACTCGGGAGGCTGAGGCAGAAGAATCGCTTGAACCTGGGAGGCGGAGGTTGCAGTGAGCCGAGATCACACCACTGCACTCCAGCCTGGTGACACAGTGAGACTCTGTCTCAAAAAAAAATAAAAGGCAGCATGTCTGCTTATAGTTTATTCCATCTCTCTTAATAGGGTCAGGGCCCATGGGGCTGTCTTGTTTACCACAGTACAGTGTCTGTCACATAGTAGGCACTCAGTAAGTACTTGTTGAATGGACAAGTGAATGTTCAGGAACAGATTGTCCTATATGGTGAATAGGAGGCTCTCCTCCCATAAGCGCAAGGTGAGGGTTTAATGAAAACTGAAATTTCAGCAAGGAGAGGAAAATTCTTTATTTTCATGGAGAGCCTACATTCCTGGACCACAAAGAAACAATTCTAGTTGCAGAACAGGAAGCACTGTCTTGGTATAAAGCTACATGAGCCACAAACTGCAGCCTAAAGCAATGTGTTGCAATTATGTGAAAACTTCATGAACATCAGTTTTTCTGGTTAAAGTAGTACTAATATTGTTTTCATACTAAAGCAAAAATGTATATGTTATGAAGAAGAATGCAAAGTTAGCATGGCTTTGAAAAGTAAGAAGTGAGGCAGGGTGTGGTGGCTCATGCTCGTAATCCCAGCATTTTGGGAGGCTGAGGAGGGTGGATCACTTGAGGTCGGGAGTTTGAGACCAGCCTGGCCATCATGGCAAAACCCCGTTTCTACTAAAAACACACACACAAAAATTAGCTGGGCATGGTGGTACATGCCTGTAATCCCAGCTACTTGGTAAGCTGAGGCATGAGAATCGCTTGAACCCAGGAGGCGGGAGTTGCAGTGAGCCAGGATCATGCCACTACACTCCAGCCTGGGTAACAGAGTGAGACTGTCTCAAAAAAAAAAAAAAAAAAAGTAAGACTTACAGGTTTTGTGGAATAGCACAGTGGAGACAACAGTGGGCCACTAGAGAAGCCAGGCGTCTACTCTCATGAATATGTGATCTGACTTTGGAAAAGTTACTGTACCTGTGGCCTCAGTTTCCTTACTTGTGAGAAGGGGATCTGACTAAGTGGTCTCTAATACCTCTTCCAATCTTAGAAGATTCTAATGTTCATTCCCCAGGAAATGACAAAAACCATTCTTATCGAATTGTAGCTTCTGACATATTTTGTCATTGCTCTGACCTCCTCTCTGGCCTTAGCAGTGACGTTTACTAACTACAGAAGAAGGTAGGAAATCTCTAACAGCAGATCCTGTAAGATACTGCATTTTCCATTCCCACTCCCCCTGCCCTCTTCCCTCTCTCTCTCTCTCTTTCTCTGTGATATTATATATAACATATAAAAAATTATATTATAAAAATGTATTTTATGTAGAAATAAATGCTTCCAATGAACCCAGCTAACTCTGGCTACCAGTTTGCCTGAAACCCCTTTTCTCACATCATGTGCATAGTTCTGGGAATATATGTCTGCCCTCCTTGCCTCTCCTTCCACACTGTTCACTCACCATTTGATTGCTTTCTGTCTGTCTTGCACTCTTACCACTCTGCAGAAGGTCTTCACTTGCTTTTGCTAAATGCAAACAGTACAATCCTGTGACTTCTGGTGCATTCCTCATTCTCCAACTTCTCCCAGCAATCCTCTCTATAGAGCATATATGAATTAGACATGGCATATGTATTTGTGGAATTGAATTTCTGAATGTGTTATTTTATACTTAGTGTTACTGAAAAGTAACCCTACTCCTCTTACTAGAAAGCTTTCTCTTCAGAAGAGATAACCCCTTTTAGCCGAATTGCACTTAGGATAAAGCAAAAATAGCTGAAACAAAGCAAACTACTTCCTCCCCTACTAAAGAAAAACCCTCTAAGGATGATAAACTTCCACAAATTCAGCTAATAGCTTCTTTGTGTCTCAGTATCTGTCTCCCCCTGACCAATCCTAACCACACTTCAAGGCCTATCTCAAGGATCTTTTTTTTTTTTTTTAATGAGATAGGGTCTTATTTTGTTGTCCAGGCTGGAGTGCAGTGGCGCAATTGTGGCTCACTGCAGCCTCAACTTCCCGGGCTCAAACAGTTCTCCTATGTCACCCTCCCTATTAGCTGGGACATTTCTTTTCTTTCTTTCTTTCTTGCTTGCTTGCTTGCTTTCTTACTTTCTTGCTTTCTCTTCTCTCTCTCTTTCTTTCTCCTTCCTTCCATCCTTCCTTCTCTCCTCTTTCTCTCTCTCTTTCTTTCTCTCTCTCTCTTTCTTTCTTTCTTTCTTTCTTTCTCTCTCTCTCTCTCTCTTTCTTTCTTTCTATTGTAGAGATGGGGGTCTCACTATGTTGCTCAGGCTGATCTCAAACTCTGGGCTCAAGCAATCCACCTGCCTCAGCCTCCCAAAGTGCTGGTATTACCATGTGAACTGCACACCTATAATTGAAATTATTTTTTTGAGACAGAGTTTCACTCTTGTTGCCCAGGCTGGAGTGCAATGGCGCGATCTGGGTTCACTGCAACCTCCACCTCCTGGATTCAAGTGACTCTCCTGCCTCAGCCTCCTGAGTAGCCAGGATTACAGGTGTGCACCAGCACACCTCGCTAATTTTTTTTTTATTTTTTGTAGAGACGATGTTTCTCTATGTTGTTTGGGCAGGTCTCGAACTCCCAACCTCAGGTGATCTGCCTACCTCAGCCCCACAAAGTGCTAGGATTACAGGCATGAGCCACTGCGCCCGGTCTCTATAATTGGAATTCTTGACCACTGCTATTGAAAATATTGTCTCCATGCACTCTGAGAGCTAAATGTTCTTATGACTCTTTTTTTGCGCATATCTCTCATAGAGTATTACAGATATTTACAATCCTACTCAAAAATAAACTCCTTGAAGGGCAATCTCCTTACATTCTTTTCTATATGCACCAAAGCACCTAGTAGATGTCTATTAAATATTTTCTGAGTGTCTGATGACCATGGTTTCCACAGGATGTTTTAGTGTCAGACTCTGGCAAAAGGTAATCATTGTTTTTCTAGAGGACTCTCTACTATCATAACAAATTTAGTCTCATAGGTCTTTTTGAGTAACCTGCTTGACTTTGAAGAAGGCCTTTAAGAACAATTACAGATCTATCATGAAGGGTTGGTATAGTCCCCAACTATCAAAATTTATTTGTCCTAACACATTCATCCATTCCACAAATATTTGTTAGGCATCACTATGTACCAAGCACTATTCTAAACCCTGGAGATACTGCAGTGAATTTTAAAAAGTAGTGGGGGAAAAAAAAAACCTGCCCTCATGGAACTTACATTCCAGGGGTGAGGTGGATATAGAAAATAAGCAAAGTAAACAAGAATACGATAGAATATAATAGGTCATAAATGCTATGGAGATAACTAAAACAGGCAAGGGGATGGGGATTATGAGAAAGGGTTGCAACTTTAAATTCAGTGGTCTTAGTAGGACCCCTTGAGAAAGTGGCATTTGAGGAAATGAAGGAGCCAGGCTAAGTGGAAGGGGGTGGGTTCATTCCAGGCAGCAGACCTAGTGAAGGCAAAGGCCCCGAGGGCAGTGGGCTAAGGGGATTTCAGGAAAAATGAGGCCAGTATGGCTGGAAGGAGAGATTGCTGGAGAAAATAATAGGAGTGAGGTTTAGGAGCTAAGGGGGTGGTATAAAGGGCAGATTGGGCAAAGCCTTTTCGGCCATTCTAGGGACTTTGGTGTTCATCCTGAGTGAGATGGAGCATTTTGATCCAATGAATGACACAATTTGGCTTTGTTTTTTAAATGATCACTCTGGCTTCTGTTTTGAGAATGTCTATCAGGGAACAGAGTTACAAACAAGGAGACTGCTTCACAAGCTACTGCAGTAATTCAGGTTAGAGGTGATGAGGGGTTGGGCTAAGGTGATGGAAGTAGAGATGGTGAGAAAGAGTTGGATGCTGGATCCATGTTAAAGGTAGATCCAAAGGATTTACGGAGATATCAGAAATGGGGTATACATGAAAGAGAGGGGCCAAGGATGATTTCCAAAATGTTTGGCCTAAGCAACTGGCCAGAGTTGGGACAGAAGGCTGTGGAAAGTGGGAGGTGAAAGGGATCAGAAGTTTATTTTAGGAGATACTAAGTTTTGCAACGCTGTCTGGACATTCTAATGGAGTAGATGTTAAGTAAAGGGGTGTGTGTGTGTGTGTGTGTGTCTGGAATTCTGGAAAAGTTCAGGCTACAAATCTAAATCACTTAAAGAGTGAGTGTAGATAAGAGAAGATAATATGTGTGAAGGACTGGTTCCCAGGTATTCCAACTTTAAGATGCAGGGAAAATGAGCAGTGAAAACATGCTTGCATGTTTTGAATCATTTTCTACATTATATTCTCCAAAGGTAACACTCAGAAGCTCCGCTAGGGCCCCTCTTGTGGGTTCCTTCTGCACTAAGCCAACAGCTTCTGTAACTGGCTGTGCAATCGCTACATTTTTCTAGGAAGTCACCTCAGAACTGGCTACTAAAATTGTCTGTTGGGCTTATGGGCCTCATATTGGAATTACACTTTCTCTCTTTTGCTTTTGGTAAAAAAAAATTTGAGAGGAATGGAGAGGGGGCGTTACTTGATCTCTTCAGTAATATTTCCCAGAGCCAGGCAGTTCTGGCATGCCCAACTGCAAGATGTATACTTGAACATCAAGATATGTACTTATCTTATCCTGGCAATTAAGACACTGTTCACTTTTGTTTAGAAAGATAGAAACCAATGCAATGATCTTTGGCTAGATTCTTCACAGAATACATGGAAACCTTGAACTCTAAAGTCAGCAAAACCAGAAATTCTCTTATTTCAAATGAGGCCTTTTAAAATGTATTTTTTCATGTGTTTATGCCTGACTCTTGAGGTCTTAACATCATGAAAATTTTTTAAATGTGAAAATTATATTAAATAAAAATTTTGAGCTTTTGTCTGACTGCCCCCAAGTCCAGCCCCACCACACATTGGGAAGACAGAGAGGTGGGAAGCAAATGGTAGTCCTTTAGGTAGCTCATTTGAGGAACAAACAGTATTATCTGGAAAGAAATCATAGGAAATGTAGATTTTCTTTTTTGAAACAAAAATAGGAAAATTTGATACCGTGGGTTAAGTGCTTCCTAATTTTCTTTTTCACATACCTCATACCTTTGTGTTATTATCCTATTGTACCTCTCAGAATTGCTGAAACCTCTAAACAAAGAGGTAGAAAGTACACAGCTACAAAAGACTCCAAATCCTTTTTCTATGTCAGAACACAATACCAGCCTCTAGTCCAATTACACAGGACTATGCCTTCTTCTCTTTGAGTTGCAGAAAGAACACACTCATGCTTCTTAGCTTGCACTTATGTTCATCAGGCAGCTCTAAATGCATTTTAAGCCACTTAATAAATGAGATGCAGACCCCTGACTCAATTTCTAGACTGATACTTTGAAAAGTTTGAATCTCTACTGAAAAGGGGGTAAAAAGAATTCCAAATTTCTGACATGTCACTGATACTCAAATTCTCAAAACATATCCTATAAATTTGTAGATGCCTAAAGATTTCTGTGCATTCAGACCTTGGAACAAATAAGCCAGTTCAGCAAATGGAATCTCATTCCTTTGGGAAGTCATATGGGAGGGGCACCTACTTTAGAAAAACACAGACTGGTCTTGAAGACTAATTCCATCATTTTCATTACTTGTGTGTCCAAAGGCAAGTTACCTTATCTCTTTAAGCTTTTAGCTTTCTTGTCTGGAAAAAGAAGATAATAAATGCCTTCCTCATTGGATTGTTGTGAATATTAACTGAGATAACTTAGGTAAGCACCTAGAACAGGGTTAGTGCTCAACAAATATGATACTCCTAAATAGAAATGTAGAGAAATAGACTCAACCATAGTTACTGAAGAAAGGAGATATTTTGAGTGTGTTTTGAAATAGACATCAAGTAATAAAGGGAAAGCACACAATTCTTTTTTTCAAGTGATTATATATTGTGATATGCATCATCCTTTCTTAAAGCAAGGAAAGTCTTGGCACTGCCAAATCTATTAATGTAGCTTTATCATTATTACTCCAGGGAAAGAGATGAGCTTTTAAAATTTTTTAATTGGAGCTCAGATTTTAGAAATTTCCAGGATTTTGCAAATTCAAATATTAGAATCAATTTTGGAAACATCTACCAGTTATCCTTGCAACTTAGCTAAGACAAATGAAATCTTAATCTTGAAATTTCATTTCTGATGCTCTATTTCCATTCACATAAATTCTTTTCCTCTTTGTATGGCTCAGGAATAACCAAGTTCTTTTGATCTTGTTTCCTTATTTTTGTGTTCTCTAGAGAAACCCAGATATTCTTTTGTTCATATTTGTTGGACCATGACCAACAGTGGTCTGACGTGCCCTGTGCACCTCTAGTATAAGTTTCCATGTAATCCTTGTGGTCAACTCTGAATTTGTCTTTCCCAGATATTTTCTGTAATTTTATCAAATTGCCTCCCAATGCTTAATGACATACACAGAGAATTTGACCCAAATCTAACATGCCTAATGGTCTTTAGCCAGCCTCCTCTGGATTGGGATCTCACGACTAAGCAAAACCAGGCCTCAACTCTTCTTGGATGGAAAATCCAAGGGAAAGAGGATGTAAACTGAATGATAATCTTTCCTGCAATCAGCACTGAACCAACCACCCGTTATAGTCTGAGGTTTAACTGGAGCGCATCCATTGGAATAACACGTAAAACTAAGCTGCTGTTAATTTTTCTACTAAAATGCTTCATTTACCTAACATTCCTGAGGAATGAAGAATTCTACTTATCTATTTCACAACTAACTAAAGCTTATTCCCTTATGTGCTAAAATCTTCTATTTTAAATCAAAATCCTTATAATCCTTATACTTGCCTACCTTTCTAAACAGTGCAATAAGTGTAATTTCAACCTGTCTTCAATATTAAAGTTCATAATTATTGTCATTTATATGGAGAATATTAATGGCCTTTTGTGCTGAAAAGGAAAGGTTTGTTGTTGTTACTGCTGTTGTTTTGAGACAGAGTATCGCTCTGTTGCCCAGGCTGGAGTGTAGTGGTGCAATCTTGGCTCACTGTAACTACTGCACTCCCATGCTCAAGAGATTCTCATGCCTCAGCCTCCAGAGTAGCTGGGCAGTTTTCATATTTTTAGTAGAGACAGGGTTTTGCTGTGTTGCCCAGGCTGATCTGGAACTCCTGAGCTCAAGTGATCTGCCCACCTCAGCCTCCCAAAGTGCTACAATTACAGGCATGAGCCACTGTGCCTGGCTTGGAAAGGGAAGTTTGCTCACACATGCAACGACTCCATATGAACCTATTTGTTTTTTAAATTACTTGGCACTTCTTTTCTGAAGTCTGAAACTCTCTTCAGGTTCTCAGTTACAGTCAGTATTCTATCTTTTCCATTCTAATGGTCTATTGTGAGGTGGATTAAAAAAACAACAACAAACCAATACTATTAGTATTGTGCTTCAAGAAAAAGCAACTAGGCCCTTAGTGGATGTCTGTGGGAATCTCCTAATAACAAGGTATATGACCTTCAGTGCATGGCCGTATAAGTCTTTTTTTAAAAATGCTTTCTAATTTGATAGTTGTGTGTCTGAGAGTTAACGTTGGAGTCATTGTTTGAGTCAAGTGTTACCTCACCAGAGCATTTCCTTATTTTAAAAAAAAACACACACACAAAGTATTTAGTTCTCATCACTTCCCAGGCAGTTTTATGACCGGTCCTGCTTTCCTGTTTTTATTAATGGGAGCGGACAAGTGAAGTGACTTATTGAAGGCTAGCAACACTAGGGGTAGAACCAGATACAGAAGTTTAGTCTTTTAACTTCTCTGATCAATTCAGTAAACTCGTCATGATCTACAGGACTTACACTTAACTGACATTTTAATTGAGTAGTTTTTTGGTAAATCAAATGTTATAACGATAGTATATTTAGTGATGTCTCTAAATGATTTTTCATAAATGGAAGGACTGAGGGAAGCCTTATAGAAAGAGAAGGCAGAGCTTTTTCAGTTGCCTTAACGGACTGGATGCCTCAGGATGCCTTTTTCTACCACCTGGGATTTGGTGATCTAAACCCAGTTTAGAGTTTTTTAAAATGAAAGTTACTGCCAATTATGTGGCCCCTTGAGAATACGTAACAAAATGAAAGGAGATAGATGGATGTTTCTTGTCAGGTGTCTATAATTCCACCTGATACATTAAAGGCATTAAGTTGGCTGGGTGCGGTGGCTCACGCCTGTAATCCCAATACTTTGGGAGGCTGAGGCAGGCAGATCATGAGGTCAGGAGATCAAAACCATCCTAGATAACACAGTGAAATCCTGTCTCTACTAAAAATACAAAAAATTAGCCGGGCATGGTGGTGGGTGCCTGTGGTCCCAGCTACTGGGGAGGCTGAGGCAGGAGAATGGCGTGAATCCGGGAGCAGAGCTTGCAGTGAGCCTAGATCAGGCCACTGCACTCCAAGCCTGAGTGACAGAGCAAGACTCCGTCTCAAAAAAAAAAAAGCATTAAATTGATTTACTTCATTTTGAGGAGAGTAAAATCCTGCATACAAATCAACAGCTCTTTTAGACTAAATCTTTAGAACATAAAGGTTTTTGTTAGAAGTGAAGCAGTATCTACAATTAACAGATTCATCAGGCTGTATTTTTTGTTTTAATGCAAGCATGAGCCACATAGGCCTCTGCAGGGTAGTATGCTAAAGGCATTATCAGCCCAGATGTTTCTACCTTACCCTTGGCCATTCTGATATGAGAGATTTTGGGCTGTAGGTGGGCGGGAGGACCCCAAGTTACAGGAGTGGGAAGATGGCTGAAAGCAGGCAAACTTCTAAATGCCCTTCTGTGACTCTCCCAGGCTGAGTGGAGTACTATGTGGATCAGAGGGTTTCATTGTACCCAGCTCCACACTAAACTTTCAGCATTGGACAGGGAGAATTGGTTAACTTCTTGTTGTCCACAAGGCATAAGGTAGTGTTCTGTGAGTTTCACTCACTGCAATTATTTATTTCTTACATTAAATTTTGCTCAAGTCCCTTACAGTTTTCCAAAGATAGACATGTGGATGTGGGCAAGCAGGCACAAAAGCAAAAAAGCAAACAACAACAACAACAAAACCTCTTGAATTTTATTTTGCTTCTTTTGATTATTCAGAGAAAACTTCTGAAAGTTAATGTAGCACAGATAGAAAAATGTGAAATACAGAGTTGAAAGAAGACAGTGCTTTCATCTGTCAAGCTTTAGGGGTTTCCCAGCCTGGAATGTACCTGGCTTTAATCGTTTTTAAGGGATTGGTTTTTATTCTGAACCCAAACCCCACCCCAACTCCCCAAACACACACGCGTACACGCAGGCACACGCTTATACATATCGGGTTATACAGTGATGCCAGAACAGACAAGGAAGGGAAGTCAAGATTAATAGCGGTGAGCAGGGCGCTGATTTCAGCCAGTTCTGTTTACACAGCATTTTCCTTACAGAACCGCAGAGCTCTACACAGATACTATCTCACTAATCCTCAATGGAGCTTTTTCAAAGCGCCTTTATCCAGCCTCTCTCCTAGGAGAAAGTGAGGCACGGCGGGCAGAGGTGGTGAAGTCCTCGCAAAAGCTGGAAACATGACCCCGGGCTCCTGACGCACGGGCCATTGTCCTTTGCACTCCACCGCGCCACCTTCCTGTCAGGTGTCTGGTAAACAGGTTAACTGATCACTGATTGGGGCCTCCCGCCTACGTGCCGTTAGTGGCGGAAAGGAGCTTTTCCTTGTCAATACGAAAATCTTTGAGTACAAATCGATAAAGCTAGAGATTCAAAGACTGGCTTTATAAAACTGGAGAAGATGCACTCTGGCCACAGGCGGAGGGGGCGGCCCGGGGCCTCTGTCGGGAAGCCAAGCGGCCCAAGCACCCCTGGAAGGTTGCCGAGGGGGCAGCGCCCCCTCTGGGGACGGCTTCCTGGCGAGTCCAGGACGGGCGAGAAAGAAAACTAAGCCCCATTTGTTAATTTTTTTTTTTTTTTTGTACTTTCAAATGCCACCGGCACATTCCTTTAAAAAAAAAATGAAAGGAAAGAAAGAAAGAAAAAGAAAATAAGAGAGGAAAAGGTCCTGAGAAATGACGGACGCTTGAACCTCGGGCCCGGGAAGACGAGCGCCCTTCGGCGGCTCGGCCTCGGGGGCGTGCGGAGGGCGGGCCCCGCGTGACCGCCGCTTTCCCAGGCCGCCAGGGGTGAGGAGGTGACGCCGCAGGCTTGGTGGCGGCTGGTTTTTCACACAGGAATCCCGCTCCCCACAGCTCACTCGAAGGCCGCCTCCCCGCTCCACCCCTAGCGCTGGGCGCCCGCGCCTTCCGACTCAGCCCGCCGCCGAGCAGACGGCGCGCCGCGGTAATTGGGCACAGGGGCCTTTTTCAGAGTCGCTCAGTCGATAAATGAAACGTCAGCTCCCCTGTGATCCCGCGTGTGTGGGGCGGCGGCGGCTGCGAGCCGGAGCGCGGGGCCGGCCGGCAGCCGCTGCTCTTTCACAGCCCCAGGCCCTGCGCGGCCTGCAGGCTCCTGGCGACCTCCCTTCCCCTCCCGTGGCGCCTGTGGCCTCCCTTCCCCTCCCCGGGCGCCCGCGGCCTCCGACCCCCTGCCAGGGCGCCTGTGGCCTCCCGTCCCCTCCTGGGGCGCCCGCGGCCTCCGACCCCCTGCCGGAGCGCCCCAAGGGCCGCTGCCCCATACCAGAGGCTCCTGCGGTCTCCTGATTTGGTTCTACATCTCTGAAACCCAGAGGTGAACAGGAAACCATGGAGGAGAATCCGAAACAGTCTTCCAGATCAGACCTCCAAAATAACTAAATTCTTCTTGTTAATCATTAGATTCTCCCTTTTATTTAATGTGTGAGATCAAGGGGATTCCCTCTGCTTCCCCATTCAATTAGACAGCAACCCCTTCCTCTAAAGTTCTCTCATCTGAAGCCATCTGAGCAGGAGCACTTTGACCAACCCAATTCTGCTCTGGTCTGGACTACTTCTCCCAGTTTAGGGATCAGTAAATTGCCAAATACTTCCCAGTTTATCCTTGAAGGAACCCCTGAAAAATGATGGCCTTTATTCTCCCTCAGAGAGGGAGCTTGAGCTCTTAAGAAAGACATGAAGGCCCTTGCCGCTCTCGGCATCACTTATTTCTCCCTAATCGGGTCAGTTAATTCCTGAGTGCTCGCTTCCTGATCTGCGTGATGGCCTCGGAACGGGGCTGCGTGTACACCTGGGTGACTCTCAACTCAGATCCCGAAGTGGAGGGCCTCGGAAGACGCTCTGTGCTACCTAATAAAAAGCACAAGGTAACAGCCCTTGGTACTTTCCATGGGATTTTATTATTATCTTGTTTACTCTTCACAACGGTCTCTTTTATGGGTAATCAAACAAGCTGAGGGAGGTTCAGAAATCTGCCTGAATCTCACAGTTCATACGTGGCAGATGTGTCTGACTCCATGATCTGAAGAGCTCCTCAGTCTCGGGCTAGCCGGAGTTGGATCAATATGGTGTGATAAAAAGCAGCGGAAAGGCAGGAGGGCAATGGGACCTGAGAAGGCATCCTACTTTTTATTAGATACTAGTTTAGAAACTCAGTTTGCAGAAGCGGCATTCGCATTCTTGCTGGAGGGACCCGGCCTTCGCTTTTACCTCTGAGGGATTTCCTCACAGGCTTGATACTTTAACCAGCATCAGAGAAAGTCATATGCTCACCATGGTGAGACGCACGCTATCATTCCTCACTCCTTGGACTTAATGTGAAACTCCTAATACAGGAAATCCTAAAAATTCAACCCAGTTCCAGAATTCAAAGATGTGACAGCTTCAACAGCAACAATTAGATATTGGTTAATGCATTGATATTAATGGAAATGGAGTAAGAGAGAACCAAAGTGATGTCCTTGTTGCTGCCCTAAGAATAGTTTTACAATTTAGAATACGTGGCTTGATATTCATTATTTTGCATATACTATAAAGTGAAGCTTGCCGGCATCTTCAGGGTCTAATCCCATGAGACCATCTTCAAGATGGAATTGTATCACAATGCCTTGTGACACTTCAAAAACTAGATTTCTTTCAGGAAACCTAATGAAGAGTCATTTTATAGAGAATTATATTTGAGAAAGATTCCCTTGTAACTGGAAGCAACTTACACAAATATTTTTACAGGGTTAGAATCATTTATTGAATAGAACAGCTTTGGTTCAAGCTAACATCAGTGGAATGCCATTTTGGTATGGTTTTCCATTATTTCAAAAGCAAGTCCAGGGAAGCCAGATTAATCAGGAATCTGATTATGTTTCTCCATATATGAAAAAAGAATAATCCTATTGAGAAGGCTTATCTTGGTCAAGCATATGGCTAACAGAAGCAATGTAGCTTTCTAGCGACATCTGTGTAGGGTTGGTTGATTGTGGTAAAGAGCTGGGAACGGGGACTGCCAAGTTCTAATAAAATTCCTCTCACACTTCAGTCTTACAAAAGAAAAATGATGCACTTTACTCAGAGTAGCCAAGCACAACAAGAAGTGACAGCCATAGTACTGGCCTAAAGAATTGCCACCTATCAGCAAATCCTTCAGTCATGAACATCTTAGTATGAATTTGCTTTCCTCTTAAATGAGAGACAGAATCAATACATTTTCCCACAGTTTATTCTTTTGCAAATCACTAAATGTTTTATAGTAAACACTATTTCTTTTCATGATCCACACCCCTTCTGAAAGCCTGTTATTAGACCACTGGAAGGTTTGATGGGATGGAGTAAGAGGTGAAAGTAGGGTTAATTCCGATTAATTGTGCCTGGCCTCCTGGATGGTGGGCCTGGGGCTGGGATGGCGAATTGATGGCAAGAGGATTAGAGCTTCAAAACTTCAGTACTGAAGGCACTTAGTGCTCAGTGGGAAGAGGAAATAAGATTTCAGCAGACGGAGAAGAGGTATAGAAAGGAAATCAGGAACCAGACTTAATTTGTTTTATGGTTTAAATAGATTAGGTCCTAGGCACCGGCAGCCACCTCCTACCCTGACCTGCAGACATGGCCCATTCTTGGTTAGGAAAACTCATGTGGACCATCACCACACTATTAAGTCAAAAATTAAGGTTACTTAACTGCTGTTATTATTTGTGACTGAGACAACTTTTGCTCAGAAATAATTAAGACACTGCATCCTAAATTATAACAATTCAACTTTCCTGGGCTATCTATACCCCTGGGTTCCTGTGCTATCTATACCTCTGGGTTTATACATTTATCTTTTGTTTCAATAGAAACAGGCCATATTAATTCAACAGGGCATATTAAGCCATATCTGCTGGAAAAACTTACACTTTATTTCTTGACCAACAACTACAGAGTGATTACTTAAATTTTTTTATTACGGTAAAATATATATAACATTATAACATTTATAATTTGAATCAGTCTAAGTGTACAGTTCAGTGGCATTAAGTACATTCACATTGTTGTACACCCATCACTACCATCCCTCACCAGACTTTTTCATCCTACCATATGGAAATTCTACCCATTAACATTAACTCCCTATCCTACCCCTAGCCTTTGGGAACCACTGTTCCACTTTCTTTCCGTATGTGATTAACTATTCTACCTGATATAAGTGGAATCATACAATAGGTATCCTTCTGGGTCTGGCTTATTTCACTTGACATAATGTTTTCAAGGTTCATCCATGTGGTAACATGTCAGAATTTCTTTCCTTTTAAAGGTTGCATCATATTCCATTATATGTACATACACATTTTGTGTATCCATTTATCCATCAATGGAAGTAATTATTTTTAAAAAGCACACCAGTACTTACACATAAAAATGATGCTGTCCTTCAGAATAAGGCACTTCAGAAGTTATGCTTACTCAATGATGACTTGTGTCATGGGCTCTTTAGGGGAATTGTGTTCCCCTAAAATTCCTAGCCCCCAGAACCTCAGAATGTTGAATTCCTTACCCCTAGAACCTCAAAATGTGACTGTATTTGGAGATGGTGCTCTTTAAATAGGTGATTGAACTAAAACAAGCCCTTTAGGTGGGTCATAATACAATGTGACTAGAGTCCTTATAAGAAGAGGAAATTTGGGCACACAAAGAGACACTAGCAGTACACGCAGAGAAAAGGCCATGTGAAGACACAGCGGGAAGATGGCCATCTGCAAGCCAAGGAGAGGCCTCCGGAGACACCAAACCTGCCGACAACTTGATCTTGGACTTCAGGCCCCCAAAACTGTGAGAAAATAAATTTCTGTTGTTAAAGCCATCCAGTCTGTGGTACTTTGTTATGGCAGCCCTGGCAAAGTAACACAACTTAGTACAAAAGACATTTAGGGTGCTTTTGCTGAAATTGTCTCAGAAACAGCGTAAGCCCATGCACCCACATCAGCCTCGTTACTTTACAGTCGCAAACACCATTCAGATTGATCACTAGCTTTTTTCATCATATTGGGCTTTAAGTGGCTTCTGACTCTTTAACAAAAAATTAAATCCTCTCTCAAGGGATAAAGTCCCTTCTCCTGAGAATATGCAAAAGAATACCTTGCCAACTTTGAAAGCAATTCCAAAAGGAAATTGCTTTGACAATAGCAGCAGAGTAGGAAAAAGTGTTTTGTCTACTATGGTAACTTGCACTGAAGAAGACAACACTCCTTAAGATAAATATGCCCTGTTGTATTTGCTAAAGAATCTGTTGCTGTACTTTATATTGCTGCCTCCTCTATCAAAATGCAATGTATGTACATTTTGGAACTTGCCTCACACCTTTTTTTTCCTGCAAGAGCTCAAGCTTTTCAAAGACCTCTATGACCTGACTCTTAAACCAAAGCTGCAGAGCCTTCTGTTTCTTAATCCGCAGCTGGATTGCTTTGATATTTTGGTCAAAAGGATCACTTCTCAATAGGGCTCAGTTCACAGGCAAGCTCCAGTACAGCCCTCTCACCCCTACCCTCAGCCCGATCAAGGAAAAGTGGGGGTCGTGAGGAAAGGACTGTGTGATGTGGAGAAGAGAGCAAGTCCCAGGAAAATAGGCTTTGGTGTCTTGAGGGAAAAGAACTGAGTTGGAATCAGGGATTGTATTAGTCATTTTTTTTGCATTGATCTAAAAGAATACCTAAAGCTGGGTAATTTAAAAAGAAAAGAGATTTATTTTCACTCATGATTCTGCAGGCTGTACAGGAAGTGTGGCACCAGCATCTGCTTCTAGTGAGGCCTCAGGAAGCTTTTACTCATGGCAGAAAGTGAAGGTGGAGCAGGTATGTCATGTGGCGAAGAGGAAGCAAGAGAGCTGCCAGGCTCTTTTAAACAACCAGCTCTTGTGTGAACTAATAGAACAAGAAGTCACTCATTACCATGGGGAGGTCACCAAGTCATTCATGAGGGATCCGCCCCTCTGACCCAAACACTTCCTACCAGGCATTACCTCTAACATTGGGGATCACATTTTAAGATGAGCTTTGGAGGGAACAAATATCCAAACTGTAACAGGGACCTTGAGTTATTATATGCAGTTAGTTTGCCAGATACTTGTCATTTGTTAGGCATTTTCCAAAAAGCTTTCAATTACATTATCTTGAAAGTTATTTTACAAGAAGAGGTTCGACTAGGAATCATGGTCACTGTCACGATTACATCAATCTCTGACTTTAAGAGGGGTCTTTGCAAATATTTCACTGCAAAAATGTCAAAAATGACACCAGCTAGGAATCTCATTTATTTTCTAAAAAACAAAGTCCTATTTCTCACTGAGTGGAGCTCCTTGAGGATAGGGTCTGTGCCATCATCATCTTCACACATTTAGCACTGTGCACGGCACTGAGTAGGTATTCTAAATGTTGAATGAATGACCTACAGCCCTTCACTAGGTTTCCAGCTCCTGTGATTCCAGTGTCTGCCATCCTCTGTTGTGTTTCACATTTCTGCCCAGTTCCCACTTGATTTTCCCTTATTTGTATTTCTCAGGTTGAAGCCCAGATTTATTGTAAAACTGTGCCTATGACCAGAATAGGTTTTATCTTCACCATATCTCTGAATTTGAACTCGTAAGGAGGTCTGGAGGCTACAAAAGGTAACTGGATGCTACGTAAGCCTAGGTTTCAGTCTGTTGGAAATGAACTTGAACTTGGACTTGGACTGAAGCTTTCTGCCTTCCCCTTGTCAACCATCTCTCAGGCAGGTAAAGACTGGTATCAGAGCCAAAGGAACCAGCCATCAAAGCTCCCTTAATTTTTGATATCACCTGACTTTAAGGTAACATCACCTTAAGACTTCAGACTTCAAATGGTTAATATAATTAGGCTAATGCAAGATAACTATTTGAACTAAGAAAAAGAAAATCTAGTGTATAATGACAATTCCTTTCATCAAAAAGAGACACACACACACACACACACACACACACACAAAACACCTGTTAAAAGGGCTGCCTTTGTCTCCCACTCTCCTGGAGCTCCATGGCTGGTGCAAAATTGAAACAACTCTTTTCCCTGTTCCTCCTAAAACATTCCTTGTATGCAACTATTTTATGTGGGCAGAGATCAACAATGATGCTCCAACACAGTGAAAGAAGTTTGGATTCCTTGTCCTTAAGAAAATATTTCTCCAGCGAGCTCTCACTATTCTAGCTGACCAGCTGGCAGGCTGGCAGGTGGAGACACTCTCTTTGCAGACCCCAAAGCCTTCGGCAACTTCTCAACTGTGCCTGAACTTGGCAATCATGCCTATGGAGAATGAGCTTTCTTTTTTTGAGAATGGAGGAATGCAATATGCACAATTTACCTTTTTTCTCAGAAGCTATTTTATACCTCATTAATACCAGGAGAAAGGGCTTATAAGGGTCCTGACATGTAAATGTCTAATTAGGAAACTTTCAAAGCTGACACTATGTAAAACACTCACATTTTATTTAAAAGAGAAAGAAATGAAAAGATAATTTATCATCACACTGCTAAGGAAGTCCTCCAATAGAAAAAGGAACGCTTTTACACTGTTGGTGGGAGTATAAATTAGTTCAACCATTGTGGAAGACAGTGTGGTGATTCCCCAAGGATCTAGAACCAGAAATACCATTTGACCCAGTGATCCCATTACTGGGTATATACCCAAAGGATTATAAATCATTCTACTATAAAGACATATGCACACGTATGTTTATTGCAGCACTGTTCACAATAGCAAAGACTTGGAACCAACCCAAATGTCCATCAATGATAGACTGGATAAAGAAAATGTGGCACATATACACCATGGAATACTATGCAGCCATATAAAAGGATGAGTTCATGTCCTTTGCAGGGACATGGATAAAGCTGGAAACCATCATTCTCAGCAAACTAACACAGGCACAGAAAACCAAACACTGCTTGTTCTCACTCATAAGTGGGAGCTGAACAATGAGAACACATGGACACAAGGAGGAGAACATCACACACCAGGGCCTGTCGGTGGGTGGGGGGTAGGGGAGGGATAGCATTAGGAGAAATACCTAATATAGATGACAGGTTGATGGGTGCAGCAAACCACCATGGCACGCATATACCTATGTAACAAACCTGCATGTTCTGCACATGTACCTCAGTACTTAAAGTATAATAAAATAAATAAATAAACAAATATGTTTTGTTTTTTTTTTTGTTTTTTGTTTTTTTGTTTTTTTTGTTTTTTTTGAGATGGAGTCTGGCTCTGCCGCCCGGGCTGGAGTGCAGTGGCCGGATCTCAGCTCACTTCAGCTCACTGCAAGCTCCGCCTCCTGGGTTCACGCCATTCTCCTGCTTCAGCCTCCCGAGTAGCTGGGACTACAGGCGCCCGCCACCACGCCCGGCTAGTTTTTTGTATTTTTTAGTAGAGACGGGGTTTCACCGTGTTAGCCAGGATAGTCTCGATCTCCTGACCTCGTGATCCACCCATCTCGGCCTCCCAAAGTGCTGGGATTACAGGCTTGAGCCACCGCGCCCGGCCATGTTTTGTTTTTAAAAACACTACAGAAGTCCTCCAATAAAATGAACTTCTTATTTGTATATTCCACTTAAGCTCAGCTCAGCCTGCTGCTCTCATCCATTAAGTCCAATATTCATGTTCTCCTTTCTTCCTTCCTGCAGGCATTTCGTCACACTCTTATTGCCTTAGCTTGGTTTTCCCTGAAGGAAGAGCCTGATGCCAGCGCTTTTGTGCAGATACATAACTGTGGAGGTGGTCCTAGGGCAGAAGAGAGAGAGCAGGGAGAGTGAGATGGCAAGGCAGGGAAATGCACTACTACGGGAAACAAGGGTTTGATTCTGCCGGGACCACCTGAGAAGCCTGTTTAATGCCTTCTTGAACTGTTCTCTTGAAAGATAGGAAGCAGATCCATGGATTCATCAGTTCCCTTCCCATGGGTCAAAGGTTATTCCCAGGAGTTTTAACTTCCCCATCTATGCATATGCTTGGGCAAAGCCAACCCTCCTAGTATCTGTGGTGACCCAGTATAGAAAACAAAAATATATGATGTATTAGTTATCCATTGCTACAGAAAAAAATCACCCCAAAATTTGGTGGCTTCAAATCACAACGATTCCTCCACAGTTTCTGTGAGCCTGGATGTTGAAGCAGCTGAGAAACTCTGGCTTAGGGTCCCTCATGATGTTGCAGTCAGGACATCAACCCAAGATTCCATCACCTGAGGGCTTGACTGCGGTTGGTTGATCTGCTTCTAAGAGAGCCCACACACAGCAGCTTCCTCGCTGGCTATTGGCAGTAGGCCTTATTTACTGTCACAAAGGCCTTCCCATAGGGCTGTTTGAGTGTCTTTACTCTGTGGCAGCTAGCTTCTCAAAGAATCGATGGTCCAAGAGCGAGCAAGGCAGAAGCCACATGTCTTTTGACCTCACCAATAGTATTTATGCTATTGGTCATATAGACCAACCCCAGTGAAATGTGGGAAGGGACTACACAAGAATGGGAATGCCAGGAAGTGGAGACAATTGGGGCCTTCATGTGGGCTGGCTACCACATAGGTTATGTGTGCAAGGGTCACATAGTCAGCACAAAATGTACCAAAACCTGCACAGAACTGTCAGCCCTCACATGGCTGAAATAATACATGAGTCTACAAAGACGTGAGTCATGCTGAATGCAGTGGCTCACACCTGTAATCCCAGCACTTTGGGAGGCCAAGGTGGGCGGATGACTTGAGCCCACAAGTTCAAGACCAGACTGGATAACATGACAAAACCCAGTCTCTACAAAAAATACAAAACTTAGCTGGGCATGGTGGTATGCACCTATAGTCCCAGCTACTTGGGAGGCTGGGGTAGGAGGATAGCTTGAGCCCGGGAGGTGGAGGTTGTAGTGAACCGAGATCGCACCACTGCATTCCAGCCCGGGTAATAGAGCCAGATCTAGTCTCAAAAAATTTAAAAAAAAATTTAAAGGATATGAATCATGGTATTCCAGATGCCTGTTCCAGCTATGTCTCTTTCATGCTTCCCACCACTCAGACCCAACCATTTCCTTGGTTCCTCAAGTTGAACCCAGGATTTGCAATTAAACGAAGATCTCAGAAAATACTGAGGTGCTAAGCTGATCTAGAATTCTAACACTACAAGTACAATAAATGATCTGAAAATGGCCTACATCTTGGATTGATTAAATCATTCAGGAAGTTTATTTCTTGGTTTTCTTTTACTCCAAAGCTACAACAGGCAGGCTGCAGAAGCCAACACATGACTGTCTGCCTTTCAACAGGGGAAGAGAACAGGTCAGATGCTCCAGCTTTATGGAACAGAACATTACCCTAAAGCAAACAAACTTGTGTAAAACATTGTCAACCTGAAAAATATAGAGAAATGAATCTCTAAGTATAAAGGTTTTATTTGGGAATAATAGACAAGAAGTAAGATTGCAGTCTGGGACATACATACATGCAGATCATGGTGGCCTCTGAAATGTCCAGAAAGCAAAGGAAACGATTAGGGTCCACTGGGGAAAAAGGAGATTTACACAAGTTGTTTTGAAAGAAAGCTTATTGGCACTGTAGGTGTCTTACAAGCGCTGGTGAGTTCTGATTGGTGAATGTCAGTAGTTGCTAGGTAGGACTTGTAACCTTGAAGTTATGGTTAGGCGCTTGTAGGTTTTTTTGTTTGTTTGTTTGTTTGGGGTTCTTTTTGAGACAGAGTCTCACTCTGTTGCCCAAGCTGGAGTGCAGTAGTGCAATCTCGGCTCACTGCAACCTCTGTCTCCTGGGTTCAAGTGATTCTCCTGCATCGGCCTCCCAAGTAGCTGGGATCACAGGCGCATGCCACCATGTCCAGCTAATTTTTTTTGTATTTTTAGTAGAGATGGGGTTTCGCCATATTGGTCAGGCTGGTCTCGAACTCCTAACCTCAGATGATCCACCCGCCTTGGCCTCCCAAAGTGCTGGGATAACAGGCGTGACCCACCCTTATAGTTTTTGACTGGGCTTAGTGAGACAGTTTTTAAAACAGGCAAATGTTCTTATATAAGTGGCTATCTCTCCTTGTGCTGCTAGCTGCAGTTTGAAAAAATTTCTTGTGATAGTTCCTTTTGTCAAACAAATCATATGTGAGAGCCCTCCCTTCATGGCCTTCTCTGACCCCAGTGGCCAGTTTGACACAAGTGACTTTTTTTGAATCATACAACTTCCACGACATGAACATTAATTGAACACATTCATCACAAGGACAAGATTCGTTTTGATTTAAGTCCAGTTAACAATGCAACTGACTCCTCCAGACTTTCAGAGCCTCAGAGGATGACCAACACATGCCTCAAAGTCATGACTACAGCATGACTACTCTGACTCCAGTCACTGTCCCCAACTTTCCAGGCAAGGGCAGGACACAAAACATAGGAGTAATGTGTGTATCAGAACAGAAAATCCTAGAAACTTGCCAGCCAGCAGACTTCACATATATTTTATTGGCCAGAACAGTGTCACATGGTCATTCCAGGTTGTCAGAGAAGATGGGGAGGTTGTTAAAATATATTTGTTATTAAAAAAAAAAAAAATAGAGACAGGTCACGCATGGTGGCTCACACCTGTAATCCCAGCACTTTGGGAGGCCAAGGCGGGTGGATTACTTGAGGCCAGGAGTTCGAGACTAGCCTATCCAACATGGCAAAATCCTGTCTCTACTAAAAACCACAAAAATTAGCTGGGCGAGGTGGCACATGCCTGTAATCCCAGCTACTTGGGAGGCTGAGGCACAGGAATCACTTGAACCCAGGAGGCGGAGGTTGCAGTGAGCCAAGATTCCACCACTGCACTCCAGCCTAGGCAACAGAGCAAGACTCTCTCAAAAATAAATAAATAAATAATAAATTTTAGAGACAGGGGTTCGTTCTGTTGCCCATGCTGGAGTGCAGTTTTAGAGACAGGGTTTTGTTCTGTTGCCCATGCTGGAATGCAGTGGTGGCATCACAGCTCACTGCAACCTCAAACGCTTGGGCTCAAATGATCCTCTGGCCTTGGCCTCCAAAACCTCTGGGATTACAGGCATGAGCCACTGTGGGGAGTTTTTTTATTAAAGCTGATTATCCAAATTGGGTTCTATAAATAAGGGAAAAGGGGAAGTTGGATATTGAATGGGCAATTCGCTGTTTTTGCAACCCAGGGTTTTTTAGCCTACTCTATGGGTGGAAATGCTTTTTGCTACACTCACCCAAAAGGCCCAGATAGTCAAAGGGATCAAACTAACCAGCCACTGGTTAGTTCTGTACTTGGGCGAAAAAAAAAACCCCCGCTGTGACACGACCCATTGCTGCTGGGTTTTCTGTTACATGCAGCTGAACTCAATGCCCGATTGATACAACCCACAGAAATATTTTTATTTATTTTTACTTTTTCTTGAGACAGAGTCTCGCTGTGTCACCCAGGCTGGAGTGCAGTGGTGCAATATTGGCTCCCTGCAACCTTCACCTCCTGGGTTCAAATGATTCTCCTGCCTCAGCCTCCTGGGTAGCTGGGGTTACAGGCATGCACCACCACATCTGGCTAATTTTTTTATTTTTAGTAGAGACTGGGTTTCACCATGTTGGCCAGGCTGGTCTCGAACTCCTGACCTCAAGTGATCCACCCACCTTGGCCTCCCAAAGTATTGGGATTACAGGCATGAGCCACCATGCCCGGAAAGAAATATTTTTAGATCATCTCTAACCAAGTGACAATTTTGTTGCATTAATTGTTAAATTTAAAATTTGTTCATTATCTTCAAAGATGTGGTTTCAAATCTGTCACATTTATAAACATCATCATTATTGATCTTCTGAAAAAATAATAGCCACGTGATAATCCTGACGCTTCTGCATATTGGTGTTTTTCTGTTTGTTTATTGTTTTTTCCAGTCCCTTTAACTGGACACGCTCTCACACACCTTTGGGTCTTCATGTCTGACAGGCCCTCTGTCTAGATGCTATCCGCTCTCCCTACCCCATCCCCAATTTGCCAAACACCTCCTTGCAAAGGTTTTCTCTGAATCTTCCAGTCTAAATCAAGTAACTCAGTTAAATTCTCAGGCAGACAGAACACTTTCTTTCTGAAACTTACTGCATTTTATACATACCTATTTCTTTTTGAGGGTATGTGTATAATATGTTTTCCCACTGAACTGTAAGTTCTATGAGGTCAGGGGCTGTGTTGGTTGTGTTCACGCCTGTTTTGATCCTGAGAGGAGAAAAGTGCCAGCTGGAATGTTATGTCCACATTGACTTTCAAGAAGCCCCTGGAAAGTTCAAGTGGGATGCTGTTGTTCAAGGGATTGATAGACTCTAGACGTGATTAAGGATGATGTCCATAGTGGATTCTGCTAATTGAAATGTTTAAGCTTTTCTATTTGTTTCTTATTTTTTATTTTTTTTTCTTCTTGTAAGCCTCTGGGGAACAAGGAATGTGTCCAGGAATGGCAGGCTCCACAAAGCAGTCTGGGCAAACTTCCAGACTGTCCAGCCAATCAATAGAGTTTCCAGGGGTGACAGGCCAAGTTGTAATCCCTCTTAGTAACTCTAAACAGAGCAAAAATACTGATTGACCACAGTTAAAGGTGAGAATCTCTTAATGCTTGCTTATATAATATTTCTTAAGGCTTGCAGTTTGCAGAAGTAAATACAGATTGGAAAAGATCTGTATACTCTCGTGGCAAAGCAGGCATCTGGAGCACATTTAACTGTGGTAATACTTTGCTCCCAAGTAAATGTTCTGTTTGTGACAATACACCACCAGGTTATTTGGCATTTCAGAAAGGCACCATTCTCCTCCTGGGTTCTATACAAAACTGAAGGCAAGATTTCAGGACAATCCATTCTGAGAATATTAAAACATGCACCAACTCAAATGAGAAGACCAGGAAAAACTGGAAAGAAGTTCAAGTTATAAGAAAATTTGAAAATATAATGCCGTCTTAGAAAATTACTGTTTGCTGTCTATTCTCCTTCTTTCCTTTAAAGACTACTATGATGGAAATGCCCATTAATGACTCCTGCCTATGAAGAAGTCTTGTTTATCCACACTGTCTGGGGTTTGAAAGATGTGGCGGCAGGAAGTGGGGTAAGAGAGACGGGAGATAGAGGTCAACTGGAAGCTGCACTTCCAGGTATAGGCTACACACTGTGAGGCTATAATAATAGCTGGTTAGCTAGAGATGGGGGGTTCTGGAATATTTGGATGTTTATATATCCAGATTACCTGAGTCCCAAAGGAGCCAGGTAGAAGGAATTCTAGTGAATAAATAAAACTCTGACCCAGCATTTATTTAATTCAAGGTAGCAATTTTACAAGCTGCTTCATTTTTTACTGAAATTAGGACAAATTCTAAATAAATTAAGATTTTAAGTCACTAAATAAAATTAAAAGTAGACTACATGGCGGGAGGATAAAAATTATCTTACTAATCACTTACTCATTATTTGAGAGGTACCGCTCTAAGAGGGAAAAATATTATTTATCTATTTTCTCCTGGTTTTTATACACCAAAACATCCTAAAAGTACTGTGAGAAAATAACATTTTAAAAAATGGATAATACTTTTCAGTGCCTTTTAGAAAATAATTTTTGAAAGGTTACTGATAAATTATTCACCAGAGGTAATCCATCATAAAGAATTAACCAGAAAATATCAAAGACATACAGTTAACAAACCTAAGACAGAGAATTGTATGCTTTTGTACTTTCTGTATCACTATAAGGGAAATAGGTTTAAATCCAGAGAGGAGATACTGCCTTTGCCGGAAACAGAAACATTTTTAACACTATTCTTACTGGGAAAAAAGCATTTAAAAATTTGATGGGGCCAGAATACCCATCCAGAAGTTATGACCTTAAAGCCACTTTCAAGTCCACAAGAACAAGGTGTGCTATGGCCTACTCAATCTACCTCCTGGGGAGTCAGGCTCATAAAGCTGAAGTTGAGGTCAGAAAAATGAGTAGGATGCAGCATACACCTTTTATCAGTGCCAGCAAACGGTCCATGAGCTCTCAAAAATGCTTCTATTGTTGTTGCTGTTTCAACTATGACTTGGAATTAACACAGCACAGAACAATACTGCCTCCCTGAAGTCCTAGTAGGTAAGTAAACGAGTAACTTGCTACAACTTCCCCACAAAAGTATGTATAAGAAGCCTGCCCCTGGCCGGGTGCGGTGGCTCACGCCTGTAATCTCAGCACTTTGGGAGGTTGAGGTGGGTGGATCACAAGGTCAGGAGATCGAGACCATCCTAGCCAACAGGGTGAAACTCCGTCTCTATTAAAAATACAAAAATTAGCCAGGTGTGGTGGCACGCGCCTGTAGTCCCAGCTACTCATTGAATCTGGGAGGCGGAGGTTGCAGTGAGCCAAAATCATGCCACTGCACTCTCGCTTGGGCGACAAAGAGCAAGACTCTCTCTCTCAAAAAAAAAGAGGCCTGGTAGAACTTTGAGTCTAGCTGAGCTTCTTTCATAGCTTGCATTGCTTGTGTTTTCTTCTTTAGGTAAATAGTAGAACTATTTCGCCAGTCATATTACAGTTTAATCTGCAGCACTTGGTCTAGAAGAAACACAGATGGAACTGATGAAGGTTTTACTGTGTGGACAGTGTGATACGCACTGTGTTTGAGTGACACTGTTTTGTATATATACACATAGAAAAGTTTAACAAGCCATCATTTGCTATGACAATGGGGCATATGAGTGGTTCTCAAACCAAGGAGCAGAGATTATCTCTTTGTGAGGACAAATTTGATTAAGAGGCATTCCTTGTGTGCTTTTTGTGGTATTGAACAGACAGCCAAATGCTTAGCTTCAATGTAACCATCTTCCAGTACCCTTGAGAAAAAAAGCTGCCTGTCAACACTTGGGTAAACAATATCTAGAAGTGATGGAAGGAAAAATACTCAGAGGCAGGAAAGCAATGGGCATTACAAGTCTTACAGACTTGCATACAATTCATGAAAGAACCAGAAGGCTCAAAAAGAATAGAATTCTGGGCCCTCCCCTCTTCAGTTTCCTCAAACTTTCCACAGCCTTTAGACTCAAGGGATTCTTCTTTGGTTGCAATGAATATAGTGAACACTTCAAGGTTTGTGCCAACAGGGAAGTAAGAGAGCCCAGTTAACACAAAATAATGAGACATCCTTTAAAGTCATACACAGTCACTTCCCCTGTCCCTGCCCTACAGGCCAGCAAAATGCTAGACGTGGAGACATGGGCCCAGCAACCAGCTCTTTTCTAGAAAATTACCAGGAGAGATGAACCAAACTCAGATGAATACTTAAAATCTGGATATGCAAAATCTGTTCATGTAGCATGATCTTTTTATTTCTGCTAAGTCTCTAAAACAAAATGTGATGAAATATCATTTAGGCAGAAAGCTTGTGGGGTTGTGGGGTGGCAGAGATGAGGGGGTGAGGTGAAGGGGACTGTGGAAGAGGAGGAGTGAAAAGGAAAAAAATCCAGGAGATCATCTGTACCAATTTCATTGTTAAAAATGTCTGCTTCCTTCCTTGGGGATCAGAGTTTGCATCACATTTTCTCTTTCTCTGTTGACAGACGATTTTGTAAAATGATAGCCACTGAATCAGCTAAATACATTCAACAAATATTGATGAGTATTCTCTATGTTTTTGACACTGTGCTGGCACAAAAGAAGATACAAAAATGAGTAAAACTCAATTGCCCATCATTGACGCTTCTACAGTTTATTAAGAATGTATACATTAACTCCCCAGGAGATTAATCTACAAAGTACATGAATTGGTTTCAAAGCAGAGGTAATTGATTAATTCATATCCATTTACCCACTTATTTACTTAGATACTTAAGGTCTAGGAGATTGTATCAGGACAGTCTTTAAAGTTGCTTTAAAAAATATCAATTTTCATATTAGTTTTATCTTCTTTTCTAGATCCTTTAATTGTAAATGATAGAATGAAATAAAATTAACAACCTTTGACATGAGACACAGCTGTGGTTCTGAAAATAAGGGACAAAGGCTGTGAAATAGAAAACAGATATCCCCAAACTCATGCATTGTTCTACAGTTTTACAAAATTGACCTCAAAGCCTCTTCCAGACTACTGTAAAACAAGCTTATAAGTTAGAAGTGGAAAAGCACACTGATACCAATAAAGGTTACAATTTAGAGAATAGAGATGGAAAAATATTTAATGCAAACAGAACTAAAGAAGGATAGTTATTGATGGTCATTTTGTACATAGGCATAAAGCTCCCTCAATTAGATCAGGAGCAACTTGTTAGACAAGCAGGAAATTACTAGAAGTAGGTACATTAGCATAAGTAAAAACTATCAGCTGATAGTAAGGGAAGTTGTAGGTAACCAGTCAAAAAATTCAAACAGCACAAATGGTCTGGGACCACTTGGTAGAAGCTAGCAGCTCTACCCACCTTAGTAATCCCCGGGAAATCACATCATTACAAAATTGTTTTTCATAATGGTGGCCCTGAGTCATCAAGGAAAACTTTAAATCCTGTCAGTATTCTCTGTTTTAAAAAGCAGGAAATGTTTTGGGGCCAGGAGACTATGTCATGCATTTTAGGGTTTTATAGGCAACATTTGGTTGTGTAGACTATTCCCTAGGAACTAAAATCTCCCTGATTAATCAGGAATTTACAGTGCGTTTGACCAAGAAAATACTCTTTGAAAAACTTTCTCTAATAACTATCAATCATATTTCATTAGAGAAAATAGTAGGTTATCTTTTCCATATATTCCCACAATTATTTTAAAACATTGAATCTGGCCTACTCTAGGGAAAGCTTTTTGTGTAGAATTTATGTAGATGGAGAGATGATAGGAAGGTGACAGCAGCAGAAATAGCAGGAAGGTATGTGGCGACTTGACACATTCCCTAATGCTAAGTAAAAACTGACTGCAGAGCTTCTGTGGTGGAAGGTACAGAGAGGCAGGACCCTATGAGTGAGTCATGGTGTTGGTAGAGTATAAGAAAATGACCCCAAGTCTCTGTCTTTCTTTAATACATGTGAAGACTGTAGTGTTTTGTTCCAACAGGCATGTCCTGTTCAGGCCCCAGGAAAGGGCCACACTTCTGTGAAGAGTCCCCATCTTTCATATGGAGGAAGACGGCACTGGAATAAAAACTAAACTTGACAAACAGGCCCTTACAGAGGTGGGTGAGAGAACGCCCTGTTTCCTCTGGGCCTCACTTTCCTGGGCCTTGACTTGGAGCTGTCTGGATATGCTGAGGGAGCACCCAGGTGAAAGCGGAAGCTGGTCTCTGTCTTGGGGCAGGAGGAAAGGAACAAAGCCAAAACACATCCAGGGGTCTTGTATGGATGAGCAAGCCTGATCTCATTATCTAGAGTTCTTAGTTACAGGTGAATTCTATGTCCATTTTCCTTTAATAACCATGGAACTTTTGCAGCGTCTTCCTGCACCTGACAGCCTCTTCTCAAGAGGTCATCCAGTTCACATTGCAAACAGCTGTGACCAACTTCCTACCTCTCGAGGCAATCTTAGAGAATCATTTAGGAGACAGCCATATTAATGTTAATTCGCCTCATATCAGTAAGACTTTAATCTCTGGCTTACCAGAAGATCCAACTTTATAATCATTCTCTTTCTTGCTCTTTGTGGAATAATGTCTTTTCTAGTTTTTCTAGTCCTCACATCCCCACCTATCAAGTGACATGTATATTAGACTACATGGAGGCTGATAATACTATGCCCTTGGTAGATTTTCCAGGACTTTTTCTGGTGCATTAGTCCATTTAGATTTTGTTAATACCCACACCAGAAGCTGAGTGGGAAAAAGAGAGGTGTTAACAAAGATTGAAATGACTAATGGACCAGATTTTTTTTTTAGACAAAATTATAGGGGATTACCTTAAATTGTCATCCCTTTTGTGGTTCTATTTTAAAAATTTACTAGTATATTGGGCATTGCTAAATATATCTAAAAGACAGTTATGCAGCAACATAGCTCAGACATAGTATTATTTCCCACCAATAAAGATGGTAGCATTTTACCCACAATCCTTGTCTCAGCTGCCTGCCTGAGTGGAATTCCCACTCCTTTTGGTATGGTTTTGAGAGTTGAGACATTATCTTTATCTACTGGCTTCTGTGGTATTTACTGCATCTAAAAATGAAAGATTCTGCATTTAAGTGTTGCCTGGAAAAAAACACAATATCTTGCTTTCTTTTATTCATTCATTTGAAGTAATTATTGCTATCACAGTCTCATGTGCATTTTTCCCAAACCATAATGATTTGAGACTTATAGAGTATGGTAAAACAGTTGGATTGTTTTTTCAGGGAGGCAATTTTGTGAAGAAAATGGTAGTAATCTGAGCCACGTTTTGGTTTCTAAAGATTTCATCCGTTCACAGGACAATTTTGGGGTTCATACAATTTTTTACCTGGAAGCTGAGAACTTATGTTCAAAATCTTATTTTCCATCTTCCACATGTAGAGTGCAGGTATAAGAACTTAAAATAAGACACATTCTTTTGTAGAATTTTCCTTTCCTTCCTCCTTTGGCTCAGAGCATCTCTGAGTTCTTTGTAATTAGTTTTAAAGAAACATGAAAAAAGTTATAGTCTTTTCAAATAAAATACATGTTTCCCTTAGGAATTTATACTAAAATGTGTATTTATTTTTAAAAACCAAATGATATGAATATAAGAAATGCAATACTGGGTCAGCCCAATGGTCTAACCAGCCTGTGGTTTCAAAGTTTCATAGTACTCCATTAATGTTGACCTCAGAAGTTTTGGGATGTATTCCAAACTCCCTGGTTTCCTTTAATACTGAAATCTGAATTTACCATTCAGAGATTCATCTAAACCTTTCCTGAACTTATTTATATCTCTAACTTATATCAACTATCAAAATAATGAGTACCATAATGGTGAGGTTACTATATCCTATCTACTATGAGACCATAGAAAGGATATTACTACAGGGGGATGAAGAATTGGGATGGATAATTCAATCTCTTACAATTATTTTCTTTTTCTTGAGACAGGGTCTCGCTCTGCTGCCCAGTCTGGAGTGTAGTGGTATGATCATGGCTCACTTCAGCCTCAACATCCTGGGCTCAAGCAATACTCCTGCCTCAACCTCCTGAGAAGCTGGAACCATATGCATGTGCTATCATGCTGGCTAATTTTTTTTTTTTTTTTTTTTCACTTTTTGTAGAGATAGGCTCTATGTTGCCCAGGCCGGTCTTGAACTCCTGGGCTCAAGCAATCCTTCCATCACGGCCTCCCAAAGTGCTGGGATTACAGGTGTGAGTCACTATGCCTGGCCTACAATTATTTTCTTGGTTACAACTATTTATATCCCTCCCACATGCAAAACTCCCCCATCCCCATCTTGTGACATCTTTCCCCGATCCCAAAGCCTCATCCAACCATGGCATCTGCCAAAAACCTATGATCTTGTGATCTATAAATCCAAATGCTGCTACTTAGATCCAAATACCTATAAGCTGTATAGAAATTATCTACCTCCTGCATACCCATGGTAGGCAGCTTCTAAGATGGTCCCAATGGTTCCGCCCACTGGTATTTGTGGCCTTGTGTTATCTTCTTCCTATGAGTAACTTGCTTCTAGAATGTGGCAGCATTAAGGGGATGTCACTTCTGTGAATATGTTACATAAGAAGAGTGACTTCCATCTTGCTAGCAGACTCTGTCTCTTTTGCTGGCTCTGATAAAGCAAGGTACCATGCTAAGGAGGCTCACAAGGTAAGGAACTGAAGGTGACTTCTGGCCAATAGCCAGCAAGGAATTGAAGCCTCAGTCTAACAGCCACCAAGGAACTGAATCCTGGCAATTAAGTGAGCTTGGGAGTGGATCCTTCCCCAGTCAAACCTTCAGATGAACCCCAAGCCCTGGCTGACAACTTGAACAAAGCCTACGACAGACCCTGAATCAGAGAATCCAGTTCAGCTGTGCCTGGAATTCTGACCCACAGAAACTATGAGATAATAAATATGTGTTCTGTTGTTTTAAGTGACTAAATTTTGGGGATGTTACTTAGCAACAGATAATTAATTAGCAGTAGAAAATTAGTACATCTAATGTACAATGGTGGAACAGGGACAGGATAACCGCAATAAATACTCCCATTTGAAAAAGTAAAGACTGGGCTGGGTGTAATCTTAACACTTTGGGAAGCTGAGCAGGGGCAGATTGCTTGAGTTCAGGCATTTGTGACCAGCCTGGACAACATGGCAAAACCCTAGCTCTCAAAAAAAAAAAAAAAAAAAATTAGCCAGGCATGATGGTGTGCACCTGTAGTCCCAGCTACTCAGGAGGCTGAGGCACAAGAATCACTTGAACCCGGGAGGTGGAGGTTGCAGTGAGCTGAGATTGTGCCACTGCACTTCAGCCTGGGCAACAGAGTGAGACCCTGTCTCAAAAAAAAAAGGAAAAAAAAGACTGAAGGCACATCATAATCATTGGCCCAACAATTCTAAAATCCCATTAGGTAAGTGTTGTGGGAGTCCCTCTTATGAACAGAGTGGGGTTCCTCTACCCCAAGGCAAGGATGTTCCTTACTAGATCCCCATTCTGCTTCATGAGTATAGCTCTCAAGTCCATTTTTCTCCATTGCTCTTGGTTCTATTTTCTCAGAGACCCTTCCTGTTCCATGATACTTCTTGCTCTTTTGTGAAGAGAACATTGGAACAATTTCAGTTGAACATTGGAACCACCCAATCCCAGAACCAATGCCACTTCTAGGTATTAATTTCTGTATTGGCCAGGTATTGCTGCTTAACAAACAACCACAAAAATGTCAGTAGCTTACAACAATAAGCACTTATTGCACCCTGTGGTCTACAGACCTGAAGGTGGCTCTGCTTCGGGCTGGGAGTCCATTTGGCTTATTCTAGTCTGAGGGTCTATGCCAAAAAGCAAGGCCACACTCAAAAGCATCTTCTCTGTTCACATCACAGACCCTAAAATCCTATTGACCAAAGCAAGTCATATGGCCAAGGCCAAAGTCAAGGCGCAGGAAAGTATTTTGCCATCATGAGATCATGTGGAGAATACGGATATACAATATCACTACATTTGAGGAAAGAATTGAGTTCAATTATTCAACCTATCACACTATATAAATTTTATGTGAAGAAGGGTTCCTATGCCTAAAAATACTTTAAGTTCCTGGCCAAAAGGATTTCTAAAATCTCTAGTTTTTAGAGCACCATGGAAATAGGATATTTGCATGGGTAAGGGGTAAATAAGTAAGTACAGAGAGGCCAGTCCTGTTTGGCAGGCACTGAGGGCGGTTTTGTATTTCATCAAGCACCTGGAAGGAGTACAGGAAAGGCAGAATGAGGATGCTGGTTATTAAGCAGCTTATCCAGAATTAGCCCATTATTTATTATGGGATAAAAAAATATTTTTGCATGTCTCAAGCAAGATAGATGCATTCAATTGTAAGTTCAAAAGTATATTGTAGTACCCTAGTGTTTGCAGTGGCAAGATACATAATAGCAAAAGATGGAAACAACCCAATGTTCTAGATGACTAGATAAACAAATGACTGTATATACACACAATGAAATATTATTCACCTTAAAAAGGAATAAAATTCTGATACATGCTACCACCTTATGAATCTTGAAAACATTATGCTAAATGGAATAAACCAGACACAAAAGAACAAATACTGTATGAGTCCACTTACATGGGGTACTTAAAATAGTCAAATTCATAGACACACAAAGTAGGATAGTGGCTACTAGGGGCTGGGAAGAAATGAAGAGTTCTTGTCTAATGGATACAGAGTTTCAGTTTGGGATGACTGAAAAGTTCTGGTGATGGATAGTGATGATAGTTGCATAATATGAATGCACTTCAAGCCACTGAATTGTACATATAAAATACGGCTAAAATGGTAAATTTTATTTTTTCTTCTTTTTAGCCATCTATAGGCTTATCAATTTTGTTATCCTATGTGGTATATTTTGTCACAAAAAATTTGCTTCATAGAAAAAATATATTCTAAAGCTAACCACAAATAATTAGGATAATCTACACCACTGTACTTCTCCACCATAATGGGTAAAGTGTTGACCACATTTAATAATGAAATCTTATGCCAAATAAAAATGAAATTAGGAAGGGCTGAGAAACTCTTATGACATGTCTATATTTCAAAGAAAATTAGGCTCCTACAAAGACATGATAAACCTGTTAAGACTGAAAAAAACCCACTTATTTCCAGCTTTTATTCTTGTTCAGAAAACCAAGAGACAAATCAGAATGGCAATAGTCCTCATATGTCAGTACTTTTATGTTTGAAAATTGCAGTAACCCTAGGAATACACTCTTAGATCTCCCTTTAAGAGAGCCTAATTCCTGTAATCTCAGCACTTTGGGATGCCGAGGCAGGTAATCACCTGAGGTCGGGAGTTCGAGACCAGCCTGGCCAACATGGTGAAACCCTGTCTCTATTAAAAATACAAAAAATGAGCCAGGTGTGGCTGTGGGTGCCTGTAATCCCACCTACTCAGAGGCTGAGGCAGGAGAATTGCTTGAACCCTGGGGGTGGAGGTCGCAGTGAGCCGAGATCGTGCCACTGTACTCTAGCCTCGGCAACAGAGCAAGATGCCGTTTCAAAAAAAAAAAAAGAAAGAGAGAGAGGGAGCCTGATTCAAGGAGTGTAGTTTGCAGACAGCCTCCAGCTGCTGAACCTTCAGAATCCAGCAGTGTCATGCTGAGGTGACACTCCCCGGACCTCTCCAATGACTGAGCTTGGTGGGAGTAGTAGAGATGGGCCATTCTTGCCTACTGTGGAACTCTTCTAATGGGCAATCTTTGCTCTGACACTCCCATTAGCCTGGCTGAGAATTTCACAGAGCTGCACTGCAGTCTGGACACTCTTCCTACCCAACCTCCCTTTACAGGTGTCAGATGGTCATCACAGCTTGAGGCTCTCCTGTCTACTCCTGCTCCCTCTCCCCTTTATCCTTCACTGGCACTTCTCCCAGAATTGCACATCTAGTTCTGTCTTGGTGTCTGTTTCCTGGAGGGCCTGAGCTGACACAGAAACACTATAAGTTTTGTTTGTTTGGCATGTTGACTTAGAAAAAAGGTATTGGCTTTATTCAAATATTTGCCCTACTTTAATAATATTAAAAGAATGAAGACTGTTCCCTGAAAACTGGTTCTCTAGGCTATCTCAACCTGGCTGACTTGAACTAGGTGACTGGGGTTTGGGGAGCTGGTTTCACTAGGTTGAATATAGCTAGAGGTCCCATTGATGTTTTCATTCAGGCTGTAAAAGAGGTCAATGCTGGACCAAAATATAAAAGTAAACCAAAAAAGAAAGGAGCACAGGAAACTGGAGATATAATATGGGCTGCAAATGGCAATCACGGAGTCAAAGCATTGGGAGAGATGGACAGCTGTTCTCTGAGTCAGGCTGGGAAATCAATCCCTGACTAGACATCGTATGTCTTAGAGATGCCTGGTGTAATTAGTTTTCTAGGGCTTTCCTAACATATTACATATTGGGTGGCTTAAGGCTTAAAACAACAAAAAGTCATATTCTCACAGTTCAAGAGGCCAGCAGTCTGCAGTCAAGGTGTCGGTGTACTGATTCCTTCTTAAATTATTCAGAGGGAGAACCTGTTGCAGGCAGCTCTCTGAGCTTCTGGTGGCTGCTGGCAATCCTTAGCTTGTGGCAGCAGAACTTACCACCTCTCCCTCGCAAGCCACATGGCATTCTCCCTGTGTGTCGGTGTCCAAGCTTGCCTCCTCTTCTAAGGACACCAGTCATACTGCATTCAGTATGACCCACTTCAATCCAGCATGACCTCATCTTAACTACATCTGCAAAGTCCCTATTCCAAATAAGGTCACATTCACAGGTTCCAGATGGACATGAATATGGCAGAAGGTTGGGGGATGGGGGAACTATTCAACCTAGTTACACCTGGGAACTTGAGTTTAGATTAAAAAGAAGCCTTAGATTGGTGTCATAAGAGATGAGGAAGAATTTTCTGGTGGTGAGACTTTGAAAATAGGAATATAGGGTCTTGTTGCAGATCTGAAACATCAGAAGGTATAGACTGTCTTCTTTCCTGACCATTGTTCTTAAGGTATTACTTAATCAGGCCGGGTGCAGTGGCTCATGCCTGTAATCCTAGCACTATGGGAGGCCGAGGAGGGTAGATCACAAGGTCAGGAGGTTGAGACCATCCTGGCTAACACAGTGATTCCCCATCTCTACTAAAAATACACAAAAATTAGCTGGATATGGTGGCATGCGCCTGTAATCCCAGCTACTCAGGAGCTGAGGCAGGAGAATTGCTTGAACCTGAGGTGGAGGTTGCAGTGAGTTGAGATTGTACCACTGCACTCCAGCCTGGGTGACAGAGCAAGACTCCACCCCCCCCCCCAAAAAAATATTACTCAATCGATACTCTCCTTGGCTTCTAGTCTTCAGAGCAGTGAAATATCTGGTTTAGTGCATTTGTGTATGTGCATTTGACCCACTCCTTTACTGCCCCACCCCCAACTGTTTCTACAGAGGAAGGCAGATAGCAAAGTCCAAATACGAAATTGCCAGAATCATGCTGGAAAGGGAGAGAGACAGCCACTTTGGGTGGAAGTGGGCTGCCGCGTCATTTAAGTGGAATGGGGAAAGGAATCTAGGTTATTTTTTAGCTTTTACCCTCCAAAAAAAATTTTTTTTCCCTTGGGATGGATTTTCGCTCTTGTTGCCCAGGCTGGAGTGCAATGGTATGATCTTGGCTCACTGCAACCTCCGCCTCCTGGGTTCAAGCGATTCTCCTGCCTCAGCTTCCCGAATAGCTGGGATTACAGGTGCACACAACCAGGCCTGGCTAATTTTTGTATTTTTAGTTGAGACAGGGTTTCACCATGTTGGCCAGGCTGGTCTTGAACTCCTGACCTCGGGTGATCCGCCCACCTTGGCCTCCCAAAGTGATGGGATTACAGGCACAAGCCACCATGGCTGACCCCCAAACCTCTTTATTCTGACCTCCCCTAACCCCACTTCACTCTTGATCTAGAAGTATCTGGTTCTGCCAGTTCCTGAATATTCTGAAGATTCTGCAGTAAATCAGGTTGGTTCTCAGCTTTCTGCGCTGACAGCTAAGAATGTGTCTATCTCTGTTCTGCTATGTAAATGTCTATTCATCCATCTATTTTCAGATTGTAAAATTTTGTTCTTTTCCTGTTTTTCTCACACTTGACTTTTTTTTTTTGCTGTGGGTATTCATGTGTCTCTATCATCTATCTCTATCAATCAATCAATCAATCATCTATCTTCCTATTCATCCATCCATCTCCCTTTGTTGTAATTTTAGTGAGGCTTTGGAGGGAATAAAATTAGATGTATGTATTAACCTGACATCTTAACCTGAAATTCCAGATTTAAAGTGCTACCAATCAATATAATTGCAAGGTTGTCTTCTGTAATGCTGAGCAGCTCAGGTGCAGGAATGAAGCAGGTAGACATTTAATCAGGGTTGAAGTTATGCCAGGTGAAAAATGGAGAAAGGGAGGAGACTCAAGGGTGTTTTGTTTGCAAGGGAGTCATCTTAGTGATGCACCCCACACTCTAAAGCTGGATGAAGGAGATAGTGAGAACATAAGATGATGAGTGAAAAATTGGGAGTCAATGGGGATTGGAATCTCAAAGATTTTTGAAAAAGTGCTCAAGTGGGTACACAAAATTAAGGGAGCAGGAAGGGTAGTGAGTGGAGGAGTTAAAATTTAGATTTGAGACTTTGCAGAGGCTATTGGCCATTGGGTGTGACCTTGGGAAGGGGTGGTGTGGCAGGCTCTTTTGCCACAGTATCAGTAATCCACTGACTTTCTACACTGTGACACTGTCACACTTCCATTAAGAGGTGGAGTCTTATTCCTTCCCCTTGAATCCGGACCTTGTAACTTTTTTATAAGCAACTGGGTAGAAGTGAAGCTGTGTGATTTCCTATGCTCGGTCAGATAGTGTCAGCCTGGTTCTTGTGGAATGCTCCCTCTGGGGAAAGCCAGCCTCATGAGAGCCATCTTACTACCCTGAGACTGCCATGCTGGAGAGGCCACGTGTAGGTGCTCTGGTTGACTGTCCCAGCTGAACCTAACCTTTCAAGCACCCCTGCCAAAGTACTGGACACGTGAGTGAAGCTGTCTTGGACCCTACTAGAGCGGCCAGCCAGGTGACTTCAACTGATACCATGAGAAACAAAACTGCCTAGGCCAGGTCAAGAACCCCGCCTGAATTCTTGACCTACATCATTTGTGAAGTATGATTACGACTTGCAAGTATGTTTATGATTTGCAAGTCTCTTTCTTTCATCCAGAGCTCTCCCATGAACTCCAGAGCCATATATCCAACTGCCTTCAGAACATCTCCAGTTAGATGACTAATGTGCATCTCAAATTTAACATGTCCAAAATTGAGTTCAGAATAGTTCTCTCAAACCTGCTCTTTACCTACCTCAGTTAAAGGCAATTAAAGTCTTCCAACTGTGCAGGCCAAAAACCTTGTCATCCTCACTCCTTCCTTTCTCACATATTCCATATCCAATGTGTTAGGAAATCCCACGGGCTCCATCTTCAAAATATATCCAGATTTCAAGAACTTCTCACCAATTCCACTGCTACTACCTTGGTCCAAGCTGCCATCATCTCTTGCCTGGATAAGTCTCCTTACGGGTCTTGCTGTGGCTGTACTTGTTCAACTTAGGTCTACGCAGCTAATTAACTCAAAGAGATCCTGCTAAAATGTCAGATTATATCCTTCCTCTGCTCAGAATCCTCCAATGACCTGCCATCTCAATCAGTAAATAAATGCCAAAGTGCATACAAGGACCTACAAAGCCTCCCTCACCTCTCTGTTCATCTCCTACTTTTTTTGTGCTCCTACAGTGGCTTCCTCATTGGTCCTTAATCTGGATAGGCGCAGTCGTGTCTCAGAGGCTTTGCACTAGTCGCTCCTTCTGCTGGAAAATTCTTCCTCAGAGACCCATGTAGCTAGCAACCTATCACTCAGGCACCTTGTAACCCCATTCCTTGCTTCCTTTTTCTCCTTAGCCATGTATCACTGTCTAACATACTATATATTTTACTTATTTATTGCCTGTTTTCCCCAGTGGAATGTAAGGGCCACAAGGCAGGTAATTTTGTCTAATTTGTTTACTGCTGTTTAAACTAGTACCATACACATAGACAGCACTCAAAATATATTTATTGAATGACAGTTTCTCAGTACAGTGTATACTATCCCCATCAAAGGAAAAAAACATTAAGGGCAAAACAAGGGGCGAGGGGCAGGAATATTGCTAAAGAAAATTCTAACAAGAGCTATCTATAATTATAGCTTTTATTTATTATATCTTAATTGTCATTTATTCACAATTAGTCTAACTGCATTCTTGATGAATACCTGACTTCAGCAAAGGAGTGAATCCACTAAGCAAAGTTCATTTATTTTTCATGATGTTCTTCTTTTGATCTTGAGTCTTTACTCTCCTGGATTCCTAAGAGAACTGCATCAGCCTCTAGTATAGTTGTATCTGTTGTTGCTCCCAGGAACCTAGATGTAAGCTCAAGATCTAATAGCCGCAACCGGACCCTGGTTCCTTTCTGGTATTTCCTAAATAGTACAAAAAAAAAAAAAATTCCATTAATTCTGAATATCATAACATGAACAAGTAGTTTAACGACAACAACCAAATTCCAATTTTAATTTCTGTTAGCTCAAGATGAAGTTAACACTGGTAATTTGATTGTATCAGAAATCCTGCCCCCCACCCCCAAACTTTTTTGTTTTGGGAAAAAAAAAGACAGGGTCTCATTCTGTTACCCAGGCCGGAGTACAGCGGCGCAATCAGAGCTTACTGTAACTTCAAGCTTCTGGGCTCAAGTGACTCTCCTGCCTCAACCTCCCAAGCAGCTAAGACTACAAGCAGGCACCACCACGGCCAGCTAATTTCAGAGTCAGGGTCTCTCTATGTTGCCCAGGCTGGTCTCAAACTCCTGGCCTCAAGTGACCCTCCCACCTTGATCTCCTAAATTTTGGGGATAACAGGTGTGAGCCACTGCCAGCTCTAGAATTTTCATCTTAAAAGTTGCCTTTAAAGATTTTAAAACCCACAGTAAACGGAAATTTAAGCCAGACAGTTCTTAAAACTGGTGTCTACTTTGTCAATTAAAGTCAGAGAGTATCAAGGGGAAAAGAAGTTTCAGATACATTTTCCTTCTAAAATTAAAACTTTATTTTAAAGTAAAATTTTACAAAAGCAAAATGGAAAAATGTCTAAGTGTAAAGTACTCAGTATTTGGGATTGGTTGCATTGTTATTAATATGTAATGCCAGTTGGATGAACCTGGAGGACTTTATAAACCAGGCACAGAATGACAAACCCCACATGATCTCTCACTTATATGTGAAATCTAAAAAAGTTGAACATCTTATTACCAGGTCAAAGGATGTTAGTCAAAGGATACAAAATTTCAGTTAGATAGGAGGAGTAAGTTCAAGAGATCTACTGTACGTCATGGTGATGACAGTTAATAACAGTGTGTTGTAGACTTGGAAATTGCTGAGTATATTTTATGTTCTCATCACCAAAAATGATTTAAGTACATGAGGTAATGCATTTGTTAATTAGCTCGATTTGGCTATCCCACAATGTATACATATTTCAAAACAGCATGTTATACCCAATAAATATGTACAATTTTTTTTTTTTTTGAGACGGAGTCTCGCTCGTCACCCAGGCTGGAGTGCTATGGCATGATCTCCACTCACTGCAAGCTCCGCCTCCCAGGTTCACGCCATTCTCCTGCCTCAGCCTGCCAAGTAGCTGGGACTACAGGTGCCTGCCACCACGCCCGGCTAATTTTTTGTATTTTTAGTAGAGACAGGGTTTCACCATGTTAGCCAGGATGGTCTCGATCTCCTGACCTCGTCATCCACCTGCATCGGCCTCCCAAAGTGCTGGGATTACAGGCGTGAGCCACCGTGCCTGGCCAAATATGTACAATTTTTATTAGTTAAAAAATAAATTACAAAAGAAAATGTAATGCCAGTCATAACGCATGATGACTCAATTTAGTCAATAAAATATTCAAGTATTTTATAATACCAAATGAAAACTGATATCCATTTGCCTTTCTTCCTCAATCAATTATTTTAAAAGTTAAACATCAACATTATAGATAGCAAGATGGAAGTACTGCTGATTAAAAACCACAAATCTTTAACAATCTAAATATATACTTTATATATTCTAATTTAACTTTAAAATTAAAATAACTTTATATAAACAGAAAATGAAGAAATAAAGTTCTCAAAAAAGTCACTGGAAAATAATTTTGGTAGACAACATATGAAGAGTCTCCACATAAAAATTGAGTATTCTGAAGAAATTTATATATGGTCCATCAAGTAAACATTTAGGCTATTCAGCTTTTTTTGAGAAGCTACTTTTTCTGATTTTAGAAATAAATGCCCTTTTGTAAAATCTGGAAAATGATGAAGTCAGTCACATTTTCTAGTCCTTCTATATGTTTATATGCATATATGTATATATGTATGTTTGACATCATAGGTAATATTTTGTGTCTTTGTTTTAAAAAACTAGAGATATCCTCCATGTTACAGACAGAAAAATTATGGTACATGGAAGTAAAGCTACTGGCCTAATGCCACACGGTGGTGTAAAAGGATTCACAGATTCTTCTGCTCCTCCTTAAGTTTTCAATTACCTATGACCTCTTGAAAGAACAGTAAACATAATCCCTTTAGGAGTGGTAGGAATTTATTACTTCATATAGTCTCATGTCTTTCCTATGAAGTAAAATATAAGCTATATTGCTGCCATTCAACTCATTATTTTAATTATTCTCCATTAGAAAAATGGCTACTTTCAAATAAATTATCATTAAAAACAATACTGCCTCGTGCAATGTTATTTTTTACACCTTTTTTTAAATTGGGGAAAAAGCCCCCCAGGCAGCAGTTTTTCAGAAATTTTGTATTTCCTATTAAAACCAAAGAATACTGCTGTCTTGAAAGGCAAATAGGATGTCTCCACTGAGCACATTCAAAATGAAAATAGCCTGTGTTTTTACTGCTTGGTGTGTTTCTTTTAACTTCAAGTGCTTGCTTCTGACTGATCTTTGTGAACTCCAGCCTAAATGGATTCAATCTCAGCCTTTACCAAGACTGCTCTCTTCCACTGTGCACTTTCTCAGGCCATATGCTGCAGTAAACGAGCCTGCATGTCTGAGCTGTATAGGAAAAGGGCAATTAAATCTGGTTTTGCATTTCTGTATTAAGGGCATGTTTTAAAGACTTTCCTTTGGAGAGGTTTCTGACATTCTTTCCACAGACATTCTTTAACATCTGTCAGTGCATGCTACTGATGGTTCTCACAGACTTAAAATAGAGAGAATCTCTCTGACTAGTTCTTTGATATAAATATATTAAGTAATACAAAGTCAACAAATACAAAGCTTGGATTGAACTTTGGTATCCAAAGAGAATATTGTGAGGAATTCTGACATTGCTAGTCAAATTAGCTGTCTTGCTGTAATCATAATTCTCACAAGTTTTAAAACAGTTCTTTTGAAATCATTAACCATCTATGTTTTTATCCTACTAAGTTAAAATCATTCAGATATTTTTCTGGCTTTCTCACAATTCCTTAATTAGAGTTTTAAGACTACAGAAGAAAAGTTTCCATTTTCTCTTTTTTCAAGAGGAAGAAAAACATTTCTAAAGGTTTAATTAACATCAATTTGTTTCTTTCTCTAATTCATACAAATGCTCACAGTCATACCAATCTATAAGTGAAGTCAGTAGCCATGTCCCTGTGTGTATGTGTGTAAGTAGCAATGTGTATGTATTTTCTTCTTTAAATAAACTGGGCTTCAATGTCATCATTGTTAAAAAGCACAGGGTCAGAAAAGACCTTAGATCTTTTGCAGTTGGATGATTTTATTCTACTTTTATACAATTCTAAGTATTTGGAAATTGATATAATGTAAAGTGATATTACAAGCAAAATTGATTATATACACAAAATAAACTTTTAAGCCTTTTTATTAGCTTATATAAAACATTATAATAATCTTGAACATTCAATTAACAAATGAATCTTTATATGCAGACTACTTGGTTTATTTCAGGTTTGCCCCACTTTTTCAAAGTACCATCTGCCATGTTCCCTTGACCTGTCTAGTCTATTGCTTCTTTCCATTCAATCTGTAAGATGCCTATAAAGAGTGTGTCATTTGTTGTTTTTATTCCCTAGATGATCATAAGCATGTAGCATTACATAACCCCTGATTTCTAGACAATCTATTGAATAAGTGGCTATTTAAACTATGTGTGCTTTAGTACTGCTATGTGTTTTAATATTGTTCATCACTGTACTATCTGTACTGTACACCATCAAGCACAGAAGCCAAGATTAACAAAATAAACATGAAAGGGTGTTCAAAAAGTTCCCCTCCTCTCCAATATTTCTAGTCATCATTACAATTTCAAATACAGCACACATCTTAAGTCCTAATTTATTATCCCAGGCCATTAGAAGAGGCAAATTAAGATATAAAAATTATTATAATCATAATTTTTGCTACTGGAATTATTCCCAAAAGTCCTTTGGGAAAAAAAAAAAAACAAAAAACCTAATGATTATCACTTAAAAATACTACCTAGAGTGTGCCTACCATTCGGCCAAATAAACAATATGTACAACTGGCCCGTTGGAAATATACATACTCTCACAGCAATGAGCAAAAGATACTGTTCATAATATACCAAAACACATTTCCTCAAACTGCAATTATCCTGGATAAAGATTTTAATCTTGTTCTAAAATTCTAATATGAATATATATTTTTCAAGTTCTTTTTAACCTTGCCCTGCTATTATTCTGTGCCACCACAAACAGAAGTTTTGTCTCTTGTTCAAGAATTGATTTTATAAAATGTGAAAATGGAGCATTTAAAAAGTCTAGTAAATGATTTCGTTTTTTAATAATGTGGAATATGCATATAATACATTATAAATGGTATCAATAATGATAGTTATAATTTTTTCTCAAGTTACAAAAGAAGATGTGTCAAGAAATGAGGGAGAGCCAGCCATGGTGGCTCCCGCCTATAATCCCAGCACTTTGGGAGACTGAGGCAGGAGGACTGCTTGAGTTCAGAGTTCAAGACCAGTCTGGGCAACATGGCAAAATCCCATCTCTACAAAAAATACAGAAATTAGCCAGGCGTGGTGGCACGCATCTGTGGTCCCAGCTACTCGGAAGGCTAAGGTGGGAGGATTGCTTGAGCCTGGCTGGTAAAGGCTACAGTAAGCCAAGATTACACCACTACACTCAGGCCTGGGTGACACAGCAAGATCCTGTAGAGAAAGGAGAGGAGAGGAGAGGAGAGGGGAGGAGAGGAGAGGGGAGGGGAGGGGAGGGGAGGAGAGGAGAGAGGGGAGGGGAGGCGAGGGGAGGGGAGGGGAGGCGAGGGGAGGGGAGGGGAGGCGAGGGGAGGGGGAAAGAAAGAGAAAAGAAAAGAGAAGAAAGAAAGAAAGGAGGCCGGGCGCGGTGGCTCAAGCCTGTAATCCCAGCACTTTGGGAGGCCGAGGCGGGCGGATCACGAGGTCAGGAGATCGAGACCATCCTGGCTAACACGGTGAAACCCCGTCTCTACTAAAAAATACAAAAACTAGCCGGGCGAGGTGCCGGGCGCCTGTAGTCCCAGCTACTCGGAGGCTGAGGCAGGAGAATGGCGGTAAACCCGGGAGGCGGAGCTTGCAGTGAGCTGAGATCTGGCCACTGCACTCCAGCCCGGGCGACAGAGCGAGACTCCGTCTCAAAAAAAAAAAAAAAAAAAAAAAAAAAGAAAGAAAGAAATGAGGAAAAGGAAACCCTGTCACCTAACAACCATAACAACCATCATATCAAGTCTATTTTTATTTAAAAACTAAATACTTTTTACTAGTCAAATATGAATACATACATATGGAAAGGGCAAAAAAAAAAAAAAAAATCCAAAGAAACAGAAGGAGTAAATGCTTTCAGGTACCTGAAACATGCTGATGACTAAAACTGGGATCAAACTTGGCAGTAGTATTAATGGCTTTTAAGCAAAAAGAGAGGTTTTGTAGTATGCAATTTTCATTTTAAGTGAGAGGAAAATATATACATTTATTGACTGAAGCAAGTTTTTTCAGTGTAGCACAGAGGTTTGACTGTGACCAAGTACAATAAATCTACCTTTTCTGAGCTGTTTACTCATCTGCAATATGCAACACCTTGCAAGTCTGATAAGAGGCTTAAAGCATTAAGGTATGAAAAGTACATGGCACATAATAAATATACAATAAATAGGAGCTTACATAATTCACCACATCAATACTTATACTTCAATATGGTTTTACTAAAGATACTAGAATACTATACAAGTGGACAAGTCTGGTAGCAACCTTCAACATACATAAAATAAATGACAGGAGAGCAAAACTCATTGAAGGCATTCTTTGAGTTTGGGGATTTGGGGCAGAGGGAGGGGATAATAAGGTCTAAAGATTACTCTGTAGTTTACAGTGACAGACTTGGTATATCTGTGGGAAGCCTGAGCTGGGAGCTATCACAGAATATCTGTGGAAGATTTTTAAAGTTTTTTTTCTTAAAAAGAAAATATTGATGGCCTGGGGTCCATCCCACACCTGCTCCAGCAAAATCAATAGGGTAGAGCTGGAGATTCATGCACATTTGGGAAAACACTTCCCATATGAGTCTGGTCTCCCAACTGTTCAACAAAATCACTGATTAATGTGTTCAGCAGCTATTCTCCAAATGGTTTGTGGTAGTTTTGGGCCAGGCTGAATCTTGCTTAATTCAAGTCTTAATTTCCTTAACAAGTGCATGCACTTTAGACATTATGTAGAAGGTCAAAGTTAGAACTACATGTTTTAAATATCAGATATGACAGGCCAAATTGTTTTTCCATTATGAAAACTAAAGAGATTAAAAGATATTTTCATCTAAACAAAAGGCTGAATCATTTTAGCTTGGCTATGTAAGGTTTACTGTCATTAAGGTTGTACTTTCATGACCAAAAGACGTAAGATTTTCAAAATCACTAGCACAATGCTCAAGAACATAACACTTGCTCCATACACAAGAGTGAAGTTGTGGCTTGACAACTGCTTGATGGCAAATGTTATTTCCTGATTTCCTCATCCCTAAAATGTCCTTAACAATGTCCTCCCATGGTAAAACCCCTGTCTCCAGATTCCTAATCCCCTGTACCTTTGACTACATTAAGAGAATAGAAAACTTTTAAATTTGTTGTACCACCCATTTTCAAGTTTGGTTTAATCTTTTTTCTGTCTCTCTGAATTAGTTACTTATTAAATAGGTATTGTGGAATTTTCAACAAACACTTGTTCAACACCTACATGAAGTAAAAGGATATCAACAAGAATTAGAGAGACTATCCCCTCTCCTCTCCTCTCAACCCCAGGAGGCAACATGGAGGGAAAAGTCATATTCCACTAATTCCCTTGGTGGGAAGAACTACTTTAGGTCTGTTGTGATTTCTTTGTCTTTTCAACAAGAGATGAGACTTCATGGATCCCTTTTGGAAAGCCAAATACTTAAGAGACTGTTATTGCAGTAGAGTATGTGGGCTGGCAATGATCAGAGAGAGGAAAAAATCTTTCATGAAAGAATCAGACCGATGCTGCAGATTCCATGCAATCCAGAGTGCTTTAATTAGCCTTTTCTGTAGGAGAAGAACCAGGGTCAATGAGGGGAGAGGGAACAGGAAGGAAAGCAGAAGGGAAAAGGGTGGAGCACAAAGACTACTATCCCATGCTGACTAGACTTATGTTAAGTGGATTTGAGAAAGACTCTCGGCTGGGCATGGTGGTTCACACCTATAATGGTAGCATTTTGGGAGGCTGAGGCAGGAGGATAGCTTGAGTCCAAGAGTTTGAAATCAACCTGGTCAACGTAGCGAGCCCCTTTCTCTACAAAAAAAAAAAAAATTAAAAATTAGCCAGATGTGGTGGTGAGTGCCTGTAGTTCCAGCTACTGGGGAGGCTGAGGCAGGAGGAGATCTTGAGCCCAGGAGTTCAAGTCTGCGGTGAGCCATAATCACACTACTGCACTCCAGCCTGGGCAATGGAGTGAGACCCTGTCTAAAATTAAATTAAATTAAAAACAAAAAGAGACTTTCAGGGCTTAGAATAGAGCTCGTGACTTGACCACAGGTCCTGTTTGATATTTTTCCCTTGCACCCCCAATTTGGAGGACTTTTTTTTTTTTTTTTGGAGACACAGTCTCTGTCACTCAGACTGGAATACTATGGCACAATCTCAGTTCACTGCAACCTCCACCTCCTGGGTTCAAGAAATTCTCGTGCCTCAGCCTCCCAAGTAGCTGGCATTATAGGTGCATGCCACCACACTTGACTAATTTTTTGCATTTTTAGTAGAGATGAGGTTTCACCATGTTGCCCAGGCTGGTCTTGAACTCCTGGCCTCAAGTGATCCACCTGCCCCGGCCTCCCAAAGTGCTGGGATTACAGGGATAAGCCACCGTGCCCAGCCTGAGTACATTAATTAAACACTACAGGCCAGGCGTGGTGGCTCACACCTGTAATCCCAGCACTTTAGGAGGCCGAGGTGGGTGGATCACCTGAGGTCAGAAGTTCAAGACCAGCCTGGCCAACAGATGGTGAAACCCTGTCTCTACTAACAATACAAAAATTAGCTGGGCATGGTGGTGCATGCCTATAGCCCCAGCTACTTGAGAAGCTGAAACAGGAGAATCGCTTGAACCCAGGAGGTGGAGACTGCAGTTTGCCGAGATTGTGCCACTACACTCCAGCCTGAGCAACAAAGTGAGACTCCGTCTCACAAACAAACAAACAAAAAACAAAACAAAAAAACACTACAGTTCATGCTCTTTATTAAAAACTGAGGGCACTGCAGAATAGAAAATTCTGTTAAAAATAAAAATCAACTACATAAGTACAGAAAAGCAAGCACTTTAAAGTCACTTAATGTGAGAAGATGGTTTTAGATCATCACAAGCTCAATAAGAATCAACAATGTAGTTTTGCTCCCCCAATAGGCAAATGTAATTTTAGGCTGAATTAGAAGTACATATTCTATTCTATAAACTGCATAATAATCTCAATCTCCTTTCACTTTTCTGACCATATTTAGACTACTGTGACCTGCTCTGTGCAACACAATTAGAGGGTCACTGATAATCGGAACCTATCAAGAAGAGGACAGTGAAAGAAAACTGTATTATGTTGAAGGAGGAATTGAAGGGAAGGAAGGCATTTAGCATATTGGAAAAAAATAGCAAGAGGACCCCAAACCTGTCTGAATTTGCAAGGGTTTAATATTAAAAAGTGACAGTACTTATTTTATGTGACTACATATTGTATGCCCCCACCCCCGCAAAAGCAGAAATAAGACAAAGGGGAAGAAGCTTTAGGATGGCAGATTCATAGCAGTTTAATATGAGAAAGAACTTCTAACAGAGCTGGCTGGAAAGGGAATAGGTTTTTTGTGTGTGTATTAATGGTGGAAATCACAGGGAATTTTCAAAATGGATGACCTTTGTAGTAATGATGGAGTTTGAATTCAGTAAGGGTTGAATTAGATGACTTTTAAGATCCTTCCATTTCTAAAATTTACGATTCTGTGACCCAGAAAGCCTAATAGTTCTCCAACACCAGAAAGCATGAAAGCTGGAAACCAGATTAAAAAAAGAGCAGCCAGCCAAACAGTCAGGAGGTAGGTCATATGTACAGTAACAAATTTAACATCTGATTATCTTTCAGTCTGCCTATCATCATTTAACTCTGATAGACCATGAAGTACAACACTCTCACTGACTTACCACATCCATAGGTGCCCTGACTTATTTCCAGATAACAATATCCATTATGCATAATTAGCTTCTTTATCTGACTCAAATCTGAAGCTAAAGATTTTTCTGGACATGATTTTCTGGATAGATGGTCAGCTAAGTTGTGTTTCAGATAGGAGGACCACTTAATTAACCAGTCGACACAGGTTATTTTAGTATAATAATCACTTCCCTAGGTAGGCAAGTCCTAAATCACTCTTTTCTCCTATATGAGGACACATGGAGCTACTGTTTTCTGTTTCCATGCTACTCTTTAATCTCTGTCAGTGTTGTACTTTTGAACTTCCACTTTGTAGCACTGCACTACACTATACGTAGTAAGCATTCTATATGTTTGTAGAAGATTTTAGTAAATATGCACTTTCAAATGCTACATAACACATCTGCAACTTGTTTTGCAAACTAGGGATCTGAAGTCTTTGGACAAGTCTGCATTCCACCACCTGTCATATGTGCTCCTTAACTTGGCTTCCAATCTCAAAGCTGCATTCACTTATTTTAAATCTTGAGGGGCAGCATAGGTGTTGACAATGTGTTACTTAGAATGTTCCAAGTATCCCCTGATCTCTGGGTCATTCCTGTCAAAACAGGAGTGTGACTACACAGTGACCAGGATGCAAGTTGATATTTTTGCTTCTAATCTGAGAAAAGAAATTGCTTCTGTGCAGATTAGTATCTCTAGGGTGACTTTGTTCTAAACGCTAATATCTTATTCTAAATATCATCAATTGTCAAATATCTTTGAAATAAAATTCTGCAAAAAAAAGTACATACTTCAGAATTTCTAAATAAAAAATATCAAAGCATCTCTTTATGATTTAAATTGTAAATAGGAGCTTTGTTGTTTGCTTTTGTTTTTATTTTAATGGAAACAGGACGTTGAGAAAATTTCCTTGAGATTAGATAATGACCTTATTTAAAACTTTTTACTCTCCAGGAAAAAACATTCAAATAATAAAATTCAAAAAAAAGTTAGGCATATTTTGAATAATATATCTTTGAATAATTCGTATGCCTTTAAAGTAAGACAAAACAGGGTAGAATAATGACTTATTTTTGTCTTCACCACTAAGAAGGAATTAGTGGTTCCTAATAGTAACTCTAACTTTGATAAGCATTAATTTCCCCTATCAAATTCTATTTTATAGAGGTTATCTGTATCTAGTTGTCCTTGCCCATTTGGACTTCCTATGGTTACAACACAGAAAAATATCTCAAAATCTTGGAGCTTTCTAACCTTCTAAGAAAAGATGAAGAAAAAGCAGAATTCTGTACAGAGAGCATGTATCGTGCCATATTAATGGGTAAAGAAAACCGGTCTACTGGTGGGAACTAATTAAAACGAGGATAACAAACAGACAGTGTTTAAGAACACTCCTTGTAGGTGAACAACTCTATGATCATTATGTAACCCTAGGCAAGATATTCAACTCCTCAATCATTACTGTAAAATAGGAATCACCATAGTTCCTACCTCATAGGATGGCTGGGAAGATTGTAGGAAATAATGCACATAAAAGACTTAGTAAATCCTCAGTGAAAGTCCAGTCAGGAAAGGCCTTGATTTAACAAAGAAATAATTCAGGTACAGAACTAGTTACTCTCTGTCATAAAGTAGGTCTGGCTGTTAAGGTTTACTGGAGCTAACTGGCTAGCAGGAGGATTGTCTATGTTGGGAGTAAACAACAGTTGACAGGGAAATTTTCAAAGATGTTGTGTTCAACGAATTAAGCTAAACTTTGGTAGGTATCAATTAGCTAAAGGCTTCTAATCTACTGGATAAGCAACAGCATCTGGACTTTTGAGAAAGTGTGTCTCTAGACCGTAGAGGGCCTTTCTGTTGACAGCAGGGCCCAAGTGACTGAGGATATGGGAAAAGAATATGAGCCTTGAGAAAGATGGGCCCTGCAGGAGTACTTGCCCTGGCCCTGGGGCTCCAGCCTACCTGTTTGTTCACTGGTTCATTCATTCACTCAAAAATGTTTTTTAGAGGCCCATCTGTGGAAGATACTGCTCTAGATGCTGCAATAACCAGTAAGTATAGAAGAAAGAAAGGGTTCCAGTACTCTTAGAGCTTACACTCTGCTAGGAAGAGAAAGACAATAAACCAAAAAACAACCAAATCGAATAGGACTAAGTGTTGTACAGAAAATAAAAATAAAGTGGTATGTTAGAGAGGACTAGGAAACAACAGTAGACTGGGTGGTGAAGGAAGGCTTCTCTGAAGAGGGGACGTTTAATGACAAGAAAAGGAGCCAGCTGTGCAAAGATGGGGGCAGAGCTTTTCAGGCAGCAGCACCGTTGGTTCAAAGGCTCAAAGGTAGGGTAAAGTTGGCACATTCAAAACCAAAAGGCCAGTGTGGCTGGAAAGTACTGGCAGGACTCAGAGGTCAGACAGGAAGGCAGGAGGCAGGCCATGTAAGGCCTCACACACCAAAGTAAACGGTTTGGGGTTTCCTTTAGGTGCTCTGGAAAGCCTATGGAGGGGAAGTGAATGATCAAATTTCTGTTTTGAAGATCACTCTGGCTGCTCTGTGTAAGAATGAATTCTAGGGGACAAGGATGGAAAGACACTGCGCAGGGAGGGTGAAGTGCTAATCAGGAAACTTATCTGCGGACAAAGGCACTGCAGCAAGAGAAAGAGGCTGTGCTGGCATGCCACGCTCCCAGCAGCCAGATCTAACACCACTGATAAAGCTGTCTGTCTTGGTCAGAATTCACTCAGGACCATGGTAGAGTCAAGCTTTGCTATACTGCCCGCATTCTTCTTGGTTTAACAAACAGTTCATTCAGGAACAGAACCACTCCTTCCTGTCAGAATTGATGGAGGTCTGGCTGTAAGGTGGTCTGGGTGGGTAAACTGAATTGGCAGGATTGTATTCTTATGAAGGCAGAAAGCAGTTGACAATGTTTTCAAAGATGTGCGGTGGGATCTGAGGAAGCAAACCTTTCTTATTTTCTACAACAATGTGTACTCTTACATTCGCTTGTTTATATATGTGTATATTAGTTTGCTTGGGCTGCTATAACAAAATACCACAGATTGGGTGGCTTAAACAACAGAAATTTATTTTCTCACAGTTATGGAGGCTGAAAGTCCAAGATCAAGGATCGGGCCAATTCAATTTCTGGTGAAGGCTGTCTTCCTGGCTTGCAGAGGCTGTGACCTCATGTGGCCCTCTCTCACTGCATGCACATGCAGAGTGTTCTTTCATGTTTCTTCCTCCTTTTATGAGGCCACCAATCCCACTGGATTAGGGCCCCAACCCTTAGACCTCACTTAACCTTTATTACTTCCTTACAGGTTCAATCTCCAAATACAGTCACATTGGAAACTTGGGCTTAAACATATAAATTTTGGGGGGATAAAATTCTGTACATAACAAGGTGTTATTACCATATGAATGCCTATTTGCACGCAAATGTTCAATTTATTTGAAACATGTACTAGTTACACATTTGCCAAGGAGATACTCAGGAGATGAAAAAGAAATCAGTGACCTTAAGGAGGTTAGAGTCTAGCAGGAAAGACAACCATAATGAAATGAAATACGCTAGTGGTATAGGTAAATGTAAAGAAATTCTAATAGGAAATAAGTATCAAGGAACTCTTAGGAAAAGAGCTGAAATTTATGTTAAGTTTTGTAGAATAAGCTGGAAGTCACCAGTGAGGCAGACAAGAATATTCAGACCCACCCCAAAATACAAACTGTGAAAAAGGTGTTCCTCTGACTATCCTAGTCTGAAGATATTTATTCTTTTACTGAGTTTCAAGAATGATCATTGTTTGCACAGTTCATTTGGCCACTAAAGAAGTAATGCTCTGAGACTGGACTCTCGTTGTTGCCTGAAACTATAATTGAAATCTTTTGTTATCAACACCTTTTAATGATTAAATTTCTTGTTTACTAACTAGAAACTAGGTTTTTCCATGGTGAATATCTGATGAATCCGTTGACAGCGTATATCAGTAAATGAATGTTGGTTTAATTTGATAAGATTGAAGGAAATAAAAGAGAATGTTTAGCTGTGAGAATCAGCAGCAGTGTAATCTGGTTTCAATTCCTTGTAACCAGGTTATTAATGGTTAATTTTTCTGCATCTCACTTTGTCAAAAGAGATGGTTGACATCTAGATATCTATGGTTCTTCCAAAGTCTAAAGCTTCATGAACATATTAGTTCAATCTCTAATTCAGCAACTCCATCTAATTAGGGTTGATCTTAAGGTTACCACCCTTTACTAATTTTTATAGTCTCCTTTCCCTTCCCGTTTGAATTTTATGTAAGCAATTAAAAGGCCACAAAAATTCATTCAATATTATATAACATAAAAGGGAGAAGGGAGGGATAAACTAAAAAACATTCAATTTCAATCCTTAAAGTTTACATTTTAACCTTAAAATACAGTTAACATCTAGGTTAACATCCAGTACAACATAGCTAATTGTTCTACTTCAAGTAAACTATATGGAAGACAAGGACAGATAATACTGGCAAGCCAATTAAAGAATACTCACCTTTGCTTTCTGGTGATTAGATTTATATATACGTTAAACATTTCACAACACAGTATTTATATTTAAACAAAAAAGCACTCCAAATATACACAGACTGCTAAAATACGAAGCATGTAAATCAGCACTTTCTAGTTTGTAACAAAACTTTATCTTAAATGAACAAGAGGGTTAAGAAACAACCTGATTAAAATATTTCTATAACAATTCCAAAAAACACTAGTTTGGCAATTATAAAAAAAAAATGGTTCCATTTGAAAAGTGGTTACAGTTTTAACTTTACAGTCACAAACTCTTTTGTTGAATTACATTAAATAAATTGGTTGTTAAAAACTAGTGCTTGCAAAAGTAATTCTAATGCCCAAGTATGGGACAGGCTTCATGACCACACAACTATGCCAGCTCTACCTTTTAAATAGACTTTGCCAAAATGAGTGTGTTATTAGCCAGGCTTGGCTGAAACAATCCATTGCCCACAAAGCTACTTTAATGTACTGTCTCTATTGAAAATCACAGTAATCCAACAATACACTACGATACTTTCCCATCACTGCAGCAATTCCCACCACAGGCAACACTTTGTCTCCAACAAAGAAGCCTCACATTCTACGTCTGCAGAAACCCCGATCCTGACTAGTACTGTATGGCTGCCAAGAGGAACATCTGTGTGCTCAACAGTACACAAAACTGGCTCTTTTCTTTTTTTCTTTCTTTTCCTTTCTTTCTTCTTCTTCTTTTTTATTTCCTAGACAATAAACTGTGTGATTGCTTGGTAAGGAAATGGTCTTTCATTCTCTTCCTCTTCCCTTTTATTTGTTTGTTTGTGTAACACAACAGTCAAACAACTACATCTGCCATCCACCATTACTTTAAGGCCAAACCCTGAAAACAAAGTAAAGTTTATTTTCAGATTTCATATAAGCTTAGGTTTCTGATTAGCTGAAGAGGGTTGACTTTAAAGATGAAGACTCCTAAAGGCATATTAATAAAAAGGAGCTATCCAATTCTGAGAATATTCTAGAATGTTATTTATGTTTGTAGAGTGATAAATCCAAACAAAACACTAAATGGCAATATAATTCTTGAAAGTAAAGAAGTTATAAACTAAATGTTCCCTGTAGAATATTTACAATGTAAGCCAGTATTTCTATACAAATATTATATTTTTATATTTTACACCAAGAAAGACTATTCTGTTATGTTTACTCAAAGTAATAATTTTGCTTAAAGAAGTAAAAGAAATTGAGGCATAAGAGACAAATGGACAAAGAGATTACTAGGAATTCACCAGAGAAGAATGACTTATTATAAACATTCAACCTTAATCGGCTCCCTAGACTAAAGAAAAAAAAAATTCTCTAGTTCACTGATAATCACAAAAATGCAAATTGTCCAGATACTTTTGCTATTAATATGACTAATATAAAAAAACAGAGGGGCCAGGTGTGATGGCTCATGCCGATAATTCAAGCACTTTAGGAGGTCAAGGTGGGAGGATTGCTTGAGGCCAGGAGTTTGAGATCAGCCCGGGCAACACAAAAAATTTAAAAATTAGCCAGGCGTGACGGCATGCTCCTGCAGTCCCAGCTACTCGGGAGCTGAGGTGGGAGGATACTTTGAGCCCAGGAGTTCGAGTTCATACAGTGAGCTATGATTGTGCCACCGCATTCCAGCCTGGGTGACAGAGTAAGATCTTGTCTCAAAAAAAAATTAAAAATTAATAAACTAAAAACCTACCCATGTTTGCAAAGAAATGGGCTAGTTGAGATTTTAAATTAGCACTACCTTTCTAAAAGTGAATGATTTAGTAATATGAATGTTTTATACCAATTTGTCCAGAAATTCAGAAATTCTACTCATTGAATTTTATCCAATACAAGTAAAAAGAGATGGGCATAAGAATGTTTACTGTGCTTTATTTAAAACAGAAACAATTTAGAACAACCTAAATATCCAACTATAGGGGATTGGTTAAATAAATTATGATGTCTCTACAAGGAATACTATACAACCAAAAGATGTTTAATATGTAACACAATGTTCACTATATAGTTAATAAACACAAATATTAGGTAACAAAATACAACTTACGATGGCAACCCACCTTTTAAAAAATCTGTGCTTGCTTAGAGAAAAGAAAAACATTAATAGTACTATCTCATGATGGTGTGATAACATATTTCTCTATTTTTTTTTTTTTTTTTTTTTTGAGGCGGAGTCTCGCTCTGTCACCCAGGCTGGAGTGCAGTGGCCGGATCTCAGCTCACTGCAAGCTCCGCCTCCCGGGTTTACGCCATTCTCCTGCCTCAGCCTCCCGAGTAGCTGGGACTACAGGCGCCCGCCACCTCGCCCGGCTAGTTTTTGTATTTTTAGTAGAGACGGGGTTTCACCGTGTTAGCCAGGATGGTCTCGATCTCCTGACCTCGTGATCCGCCCGTCTCGGCCTCCCAAAGTGCTGGGATTACAGGCTTGAGCCACCGCGCCCGGCCATTTCTCTATTTTTTAATCAACAACCTCTTACTTCTTTTTTGTTGTTGTTGTTGTTGTTTCTCTTTTTGAGACAGGAGTCTCACTCTATTGCCCAGGCTGGAGTTCAGTGGTGCTATCCAAGTTAACTGCAACCTCTGCCTCCCGGGTTCAAGCAATTCTCCCACCTCAGCCTCCTAAGTAGCTGGGATTACAGGCACTTGCCACCATGCCCCGCTAATTTTTGTATTTTCAGTAGAGACGGGGTTTCACCATGTTGGCCACCCTGGTCTCAAACTCCTGACCTCAAGTGATCCTCTCGCCTTGGCCTCCCAAAGTGCTGAGATTACAGGCGTGAGTCACCTCACCCGGCCACAAGCTCTTAGTTTTATAATGAGAAAAAACCCTGCATTATTCCTCTTAGAACAGACAGGAATTTATTATCATTGAGGAAGGAAAGCATAACTCATTTCTTCTCAAAAGTTACATTAATGTTTTCCTAGGTTTTCAAAACTTATTCCCTTGAAAATCATGTAAAATTTTACCAAAAAAACTGTAATAAGAAACAAATAGGAAGATGTAGTCAATACAATAATTTGAGGGACTGGGGGGAGAAAAATCTTAGATTTATCACTTTAAGTTGTAGTAGGCAATCACAAAATTACAGCTCAAAAAGTTTCATGAAGATATAGCTATAGCTTAGTGATACTGATTTTCAATGCCTGAAAAAACACATCATACGAAATACACCTCTAATTTTCAGTAGGTCGAAACAATATAAACAACAAATAACTAAAATTTGTGTAATTGTGTGTGCTTTTATGTGTGTAGTTACCAGTAGAAGTGGAATAGAAAATAATGAAGTTTTTATTTTTTAAATCAAAAACAATGCAGACTTTCTTTTTACCTTTCATAGTGTGATACTACCTTACACTATCAAACTGGATTGGTAAGGAAATCACTTTTCTGGTTTTCTTTTTAAAGAATGAAAAGGTATTCCCTGATACTTCACTTTGTATATGTTTGTAAAGCAGCTGTTAAATAAATGAGAGACAAAGAGCTGTACTCTATTAAGTGACACCAGCTTGTTACATGGTATTTAAGAAGGTTCACTGAAAAAGCAATAAAAAGTGTACTGGTTTCTGATCTGGATTTCTCCTCACTGTACACAATCAGAGTTCATGATATATTTTTAAAGAAGCATTTTCCTAGAAGCTGAGTAATTCATCTTTTTTGGGTGGAGGTGTGTGTGCTCGCTGGTCTACAACTATTGTTCATAAATAAAACTTAAGGCAGAAGAGTAAACTCAGTATGTGAAGACCTGTCAACAAATAAGGAAACTTCTGAAGGATGCACAGATTCCTTCTGATTCAATTGCTGAATAAACATACTTTGGGGAAGTGATCACCTGTCAAGTGAAATCTGAGTGCTATATTAAAAAGACATAGGTGGGGGCACGGTCCTATTTGCCACACATCGTGTTTTGCACTTTACATGTTATTTCATTTCTTCTCACACAAATAACTTTAGAAGCAGCATTACTATCAGCATATTCCAAGTGAAAAGCTTTCCCAAAGCCATAAAGCTAGTAAATAGTAGAGGCAGGATTCACATCCTGTTCTCTCTGATTGTGGGCTGTGCTACCCTTACTGTTGCCAGTGTTTTCCCTTCCCTCAAAGACACTGGCAAAGGGCATCTGTTTAGAGAGGTTAGAGCCAAACCAAGTGTTCCACAGAAGAGCATCTGTACATAATGGAAACTTCTGTTGCAGGTCTGTCAAAAAGCTACCTTAGACTGTCAAATATACAGACCAAATCGCTTTCTAGAGAAGTTGGACTATAGGTTCAGTGATATAAATGAGTTCTCTGTTGAGGGAGCCCTGATTTGATCGAACGAATAAATGAAAAAGAAACATAAAATCTTCACATAAATTTACAAATATTTATTAAGTAAAATCAAACATTTAACATAAAATCTACAGATGGGGGATTCCTTGGATGTGATGAGCTGGCTATGGAAGTCTGGTGACAGCTTCGCTTCTAGTTTCTGTCAATATGCACTAGCAATCATGTTTTCAGAGATACCTACTGAAAGATCAGGGCATCTCTCCAAACTCCTTAAGACTGGGTTTAGTTACCTTACCCAACTTTCACTAATGATTTTCATCCTTCCCTTTAGAATGATTTTGCTTATACTGAAAAAACATCTCTAGTGGTCACATCACATTCTTACTCATTTGAAAGCAGGACCAACACTCCTCTGATAAAGTCATTGCTTGCCAAGGAGCACACTGATTCTTTAAGTCTCATCATGGTACAGTAATGCAATCAAACATTTTTTAAGCCATCAATCAGCCCATTATTTAATCCTTTTCTGGCATAGTGGTTCTAAAGCAGAAAATACACCTAGTTAGTGTTGCCTATAACATACATACTTCCTTGCCTTTTTAAGGTCATTATGAACATAACTGCATTTTAAAATTTACTGCACAAGGCCGGGCGCGGTGGCTCAAGCCTGTAATCCCAGCACTTTGGGAGGCCGAGACAGGCGGATCACAAGGTCAGGAGATCGAGACCATCCTGGCTAACACGGTGAAACCCCGTCTCTACTAAAAAATATAAAAAACTAGCCGGGCGAGGTGGCGGGTGCCTGTAGTCCCAGCTACTCGGGAGGCTGAGGCAGGAGAATGGCGTAAACCCGGGAGGCGGAGCTTGCAGCGAGCTGAGATCCGGCCACTGCACTCCAGCCTGGGCAACAGAGCGAGACTCTGTCTCAAAAAAAAAAAAAAAAAAAATTTACTGCACAAGCCACGTTGTGATTAAAAAAAAAAAAAAAACTAATCAGCCTGGTCTCAATCATCCATTAAGAAAAATCTACCATTAAATATTCCAAAATAGAACTTTCTTTTAAAGAGTGTAATTTTTAGTTTTCTGGCCTCTTTCCACAATGTACTTGCCTCCCAGGTACTTGCCTCAATTTCCGATATGGTTTTTAGAAGAAAACCACTTCTAATCTCCTTTTAGCTGAGAAGCCAAATAAGCTTATTAAGAAATATATGTCAGCAGGGCACGGTGGCTCACACCTGTAATCCCAGCACTTTGGGAGGCCCAGGCGGGCGGATCACAAGGTCAGGAGATCAAGACCATCCCGGCTAACATGGTGAAACCCTGCCTCTACTAAAAATACAAAAAATTAGCTGGGCGTGGCAGCGGGCATCTGTAGTCCCGGCTACTCGGGAGGCTGAGGCAGGAGAATGGCATGAACTTGGGAGGCGGAGCACGCAGTGAGCTGAGATCACGCCATTGCACTCCAGCCTGGGTGACAGAGTGAGACTCCGTCTCAAAATAAATAAATAAATAAATAAATAAATGTATGTATGTATGTTATGTATGTATGTATGTATGTCAGGAAAGGCTGATGAAGCTCTTTATGAGGGCTAGAAGCAATGTTTCTTCATTTTTCACATTTGAAGTACCGGGGGGATGTGTTGAAAGCTGATTTCTGGGCCTCATCCCCAGATATTCTGATTACTTATACTAGGGGTAAGATTAATAAATTGCATATTGAGCAAAAATCTCTGGTAAGAAGATATCAGGTTTTAAAACAGGTTTCATGGCCACTGCTTTTAGAACTCCATCTTATTTTCAGGTTCTCTGCTCTGTTCTGGAGAGCTGTTATTATAGGATTTTTATCCTAGATAAATGAGGCATTATTATTGTACATATCATCTGGTCCTTTCGTTTAAAATTCATTAAACATTTTTCATAATGCATTTGTGAGTGAAGTGAACTCCTTTACTGTTCCAGGAAACAAAGTGTGGTGAGGGCTGGTAGGAAATGATTTTTAAAAGTTTCTCTTACCAAATTTGTTTCTGACATTAGCCTTATAGGCTGGGGTATAAATTCCAAATCCAGAAAGAACAAATGATTAAGAAGTTCTGCCTTTATTGCATAGCAAGAGAAACTATACAGCAGAATCTTTCTTTTTTCACCATCTCCAGAGGTGGCTTGTAGCTTTCCCACAGTATCCGGTTGCTGTCTAGATACACACACAACCTAGGTGATAATTCACTTAGATTTAAACTACTTTTTTCAAAGCCAACTTTTCCAAACAATGCATCATCTACATTTTAAATGCTGGGTGAAATTCTACCACCACTCCTGAAAAAAGGAACAAGGAGGTGTATTGTACTAGACAAAAGAAATGAAGAAAAGTATTGATAGAACAAGCAATCTATAGTACCCCTGGGGTAGAAAGCACTGTTAAAACAGTTTTCTCACAGATGAAAAAGGAATGAAGTACGCAACACTGATTTTTATTTCATTAGTTTTTGGACCTAGGTATTGAAATACCTAAAAGGAAGCCATCATTTAAAAATAATTATAATCCCTTTTTCCCACCAATAGACAAACTAGTGATATAAGCCTATGCTTAAAAATAAAAGCACTTGGGAGCCCCGGGCAGGAGGACCACTTGAGGCCAGGAGTTTGAAACCAGCCTGGGCAACCTAGCAAGACCCTGTCTCTACACAAAATTAAACATAAATACATAAATGAAGTTAAAATTTTAAATCAGATTAGTGAGATTCCAGTCTCAATTCTAGGAAAGATCTATCTTTAAGAAAAGGTGAGACATAATCTTAATCACTTGAAAGGGTATATGAAAATCCTCAAATCTTCTAGACCTTCTTTGATTCCAAATGTGGTATTACAACATCTTGATCCATTCATTGTTCAGTCTCCTGCTATTCTTCCAGATCACCAACTGAAGAAAGTGTTCCAAATGGCAAAAAGATGTAACTATATTATTCTCAATATTCTCTGTATGTAACATTTTGTGTTGTACAATCTTAAAGCCAGACAGAGATCTTCAGCTCATTTCCCCTACTTAAATAATTATTGATAAGATATCTGCAGAATAAAACAAAGTATAGTATAAAAATTATATTCTCAGAGGTCTCTGAGAAGTCACATAGTCAAATTTCCTGCCCCTAGTCCTCCTTAATCAACATGCTGCTTATAATGAAATAGAGTTCTTTCAAGATTTTATGCTCAATTATTTTTTAGTCAAATTAGCTAGCATGAACTAATGAGCTGGAAATGAATTTGAGAAGTTAAGTTTTAAATGCTGAAAAGTTTAATTCACTCTCAAAGACAAAGCAGTTATAATGAAAGAGAAAACTGTTTCAATAATTTATTTAGATCTAAAGAGAAGGTAGGTATGTATATTTTCCACTGTATTATCCATCGTAAGAACTTGTGACAAATATTTTAAATTAGGGAGAAAAGGATTAAGATGAAAAAAATTTTTTCTTTATGTTCATGCTTATACTACTGATTACTGTGATCAGTTGCTGTGAAAGGTAAAGCATGGTATGTGCATTTAACTTAATGTAGTCAGATGGTAAGGGAATTTGTTGATGAGGTTAAGGAAGCTAAATAAGATAAGGCACCTGGAGATCTGAGACTCAACTTAGATCCCCTAGTGGCATGCAAAGTCTCTTACTGAGGGGACAAGACAACTGAACACAATAAACTTAAAACTGCAGGGTAAAAAAAGAACACTTCTGACTTGCTCAAGCAGGTTCACTGCAATATTTTAGTCCAAGAGGAAAGTGGAATAGTAGATGGCAACCAGGACTGCACTGACTCTCCATGCTGATCCAGGCTGCATTCAAGGGAGTGATACATTTGGAAGCAGCACAGTACTTTGGGGTAAAAATAAAGTCACAATTTCAAGAGATTCAAAAATTGCCATGAGCATAAAACAGTGCTTTATAGCTACCTCAGGACGGCTGTTTCAAGAACTATGTTCAAAACGAAGCCATGATGACATCTCTGGGATTTTGAAGATGAGTCTCAAAATCTCAGAATGTTATCCCCAAATTTCTGACTAAATGACCCAACTTCAGGCAATATTTGTATCCATGTGATTCCATAAAACTAGCTTCTGTCATGACATTTCTATAAATAAAGCTGAGAAGACCAATTCTAGAAGTCTGGAGTCAGAGTTGTTATGGGTCAGTGTGAGTTTACCCAACAGTTCATATGAATACCAATGTTTTCATTGACTTGATCGCAGTTGATCTCTAGGAAATGGGAGACTACTATTGGTGCACTTTTATCATTTAAAGTTAACTAAACTGGTCTTAAGATTGCTTTTTAAATACTAAATAAAAATTAAATATTTTAAAATTCTCTAACAGTTTATTACAACTATAGCTAAGAAAAAAAATTCATGTTGTCTACAGATAAAAGAAATTTTGATTATGTGGCCGGCCCCAAGAAGGGGAAATTCTAAAAAATAAAAAATAAATTTAAAAAAGGTTGAAGCAAACTCAGTCAAAACTACTTCAGTATCCTTCCATTAATTAACTATACGTTTAGGAGGAATCAATCATTGTATTTCACTCCAAGTGCTCAGGATCTAAGATTAAAAGACCACCCCCTCCCCCGACACTGCCTTTTCATACTTCTGCTAAGTTTTGCTGTTAATACCAAGAGCTCTTCCCCCAGCTGTGAAGTCAGTCCAGCAGCTGCATTAGCAAACCATGCCAATCCTACACCAATATATAAAGACAGCTGCCTTGCCTGTCCTTACAGATGAAAGAAGAGTGCTAAAAGCCTAGAAAAATCTTTAGTACTGGCAACGGCTATGAAGGCAGCTGCTTGCCTGTCATACTTCAGAGTATGCTATGTGACAATAGCTACAAGAGCCAAAGAATGAATACAACTAATTTCTAACAGTAATACATTATATTTCCAAATTGTTTTCATCACAAAATATTGCATTTTTTTTATACTTTCAGCTTTAGATTCCTCAGCATTCTTTTTTTTTTTTTTTTTTTTTTTTTTTTTGAGACGGAGTCTCGCTCTGTCGCCCAGGCTGGAGTGCAGTGGCCGGATCTCAGCTCACTGCAAGCTCCGCCTCCCGGGTTTACGCCATTCTCTCGCCTCAGCCTCCCGAGTAGCTGGGACTACAGGCGCCCGCCATCTCGCCCGGCTAATTTTTTGTATTTTTTTAGTAGAGACGGAGTTTCACCGTGTTAGCCAGGATGGTCTCGATCTCCTGACCTCGTGATCCGCCCGTCTCGGCCTCCCAAAGTGCTGGGATTACAGGCTTGAGCCACCGCGCCCGGCCGATTCCTCAGCATTCTACACAGAGAAGCAAAACCTTACTCCTATGTAAACAATCATGATTTCTAGTTTCAGCAAATTAAGCAATAAAGAATCTTGGAGATTTGGGCTCCAAAATTCAAGTCACAAACAGCAACTGATTTTCTAACATGAGCACTGTTATAATGTTTTTATATTAAACACGGTTATAACGTTTTAATGTGTTTTTACTTCAGATAATCTGAGACTCATACCAGGATACGACTGAATTTGAAGAGGATAGTAATTTCATGGAACTAACAATTGCAAGCAAGAGTGTTTCTGTTTCAATAAAATGCCCTTCCCCCTCTGCATACATTCAATATGAATTCAAAGTCTAAATAGAGTTTATAAGCAGAATTGATATTAATATTTCTCTTTTAGGAAATATACATCAACCAAAAAAACTGACTATGCTCAATGATCAAGATGCCTGCAATTTACTCTGAAATACTTAAAATATACCAGTGTGATAGTATGATGTGAGCAAAAAAAACAAAGACACAATATAGGGAAAACTCCATTTTAGCCATAATAAAAATCCACATTCCAGATTTGGCCACTATTAAGTGCCATTACTATTTGTATTTCAGCAGATAACTGACCCCTTGATAATCATCATATTGAATATCAGAAAAAATTTCATTGGTGAAAATAGTGGGCTATAACTACAATAATGAATATTTAAAATGGGGTTCCATTTGTGAAATAAAAAGCATTTAAGAAATATGATCTGGTTAAAAAGTATTTTAAAGATTTGACTCATCCTTTCAGAATCCAGTGGAGCATGGATGTTTTTTCCATATGGATGATGCCTTCCTTTAAGCTGAATATTCTAATATCCCACTGTGATATGTGGAAGACTCTGTTTGCCTATTGCTGGCTATGAAGGAAGCAGAATTCTCCTTTATATGACCCCTTTCCTGCAAGGTGGTGGTCAGAGCCTCTCTTAGGACTAAAGGATGGGCTTTCCTCAGGTTACAAGAACTATCTGTGCCTGCTTATTAAGATTTAGTTAATACATTTCTATATGGTATGTCTATATGTGCAGTAAAATTTGGTCTGAGATTTGCTTTCATGAGACCCTAATAATGAGGTTGTAAGAAATAGCTAGTCCTTATCTTTTTCAAATTTCTTTGGAGGCTATCACTATCTACCAAAACGAACCTAAGACTAAGGCACAGCCACACTGGCTTAAGTCAATATGGTAGTAGTAAGATATGCATGCATTGAACACTTACGAATAATTCTATTTTAAGCTATAAGGTTTTTTTTTTTTTTTTTGAGACAAGGTCTCACTCTGTCACACAGGCTGGAGTGCAGTGGCACAATCTCATCTCACTGCAACCTCTACCCCCTCCACCCCCAGCTCAAGCAATCTTCCCATCTCAGCTTCCTGAGTAGCTGGGACCACAGGTATGCACCACCATGCCCAGCTATTTTTTTGTATTTTTAGTAGAGACGGGATCTCGCCATGTTGTCCAGGCTGGTCTCGAACTCCCGAACTCAAGCGATCTGCCCACCTCCCAAAGTGCTGGGATTACAGGCATGAGCCACCACACCCAGCCTAAAGCTATAATTTTTCTAAACACAAAACTTCAAATTCAACATATGACTATTACTATCAAGAGGCATTTTAAAATATCAAGTTAGAATGATCTACATAGGAACATATGACTTTACATGTAATACATAAAACCTAAGTTTCAATAAAGCCAGTATGTAATTTTGGAAAGTCCTGGCAACCTAGTCATGAAAAGCCTTTGGATATCTGTTATAATTTATTAGGGAAAATATGCACATATAATAACTATACAGAGAGAACAACCAAAGGGATGCACCACAAGGCAGTGTATTTATAAATATAAATTTACTTCCTAAAATCCCTGGGCAATAGAACTGACAAGAATAAACAGCCCTGCAACAAACATCAGTACACAGAGGCACCAGATGATAGAGACAGTATTTTACATTTGTGGAAAAAAAGAAGATATATTCAATAAATCAAAAAGAGATCAGACCCCCATAGCAAACCATATGCAACATAAGCTGTATCATGGGTACAGAGTTTCCTTTTGGGGTAATGAAAATGTTCTAAAACTGGACAGTGGTGATGGTTGCAAAACATTTTGAAAATACTAAATTTAAATACTGAATTTGAAATGGCAGAAATGGTTTTATATTTATTTTACCACAATAAAAACAATATGTGGCAGATATGCTACAGAAATTAGGTAATATTTATTTGCATAAATGTAAAACCTCATTAACTGTTAACATAATGAATTACTTCAAAATTTTCAAAACTGCATAAGAAGAAAATGTATAATCTAAAAAGTTATGAGAAAATAAAAGAGTAAGCAAGCCCATTCAAGTAATCCTGTGCAAATTAGGATAAAAACAACTAATATTTACTGAGCATTTAATATGTGCCAAATACTATTTTAAGTTGTTATTCTAGATATTAACCCATTAAGTCCTCTCAACAAGCCTATAAGGTATATACTGTAAAGAAAGAGACTACTGAGAAATCCTAAAAACCACTAAAATCAAATTTGTGTTAGCGACCAATCCAAAAAAGCTAACACAGTTTCAAGACCAATTTTTGCTTATGCAAGGTCCTTAATATGTAAAGCTAAAAACCCTCTGTGATCTCAATGCCCATATAAAATACCAATTCCATGGCTTACTATTTTCTAAATATTTCACAAACCCATTCCTTCCTTTACATCCCCAATGCCACTGCCCAAAGCTAAATAATCAAAATGTCACATATTGACTATGGAAATAATCTGTTAATCTGTCTTCTGGGCTCATCTCATCCTTCTAAAAATCATCCATCTAAAAATCAGCACTCTTAAATCACTATTAATAAGTATACACTTGAAGTAAAGAAGAAATAGATGCTGTAATACATGCTTTTTTTCTCGTATGTACTAATGAAAGTACAAACAACCCTCCTAGCCAAAATAGTATGGTTTATTTAATTGGAATCCAATTTAATGTTCACTCTGAGGTTTAAAATCTTATAGAAAAAGAACCAATTTACCAAAATTAGAGTGAGCTATTAAAAACATCACCCACTACATATTAAAACATATATTCTCTGTTCAAGACAGCTTACTTGGGGAAAAAAAAAAATCTCTGGAATGAAACAAATAAACCATTATATGTACAATGATTATCTCTGAGTGGTAGGATTTTGTTCTTTTCGCTCCTGTGTGATTTCTAAATTTTCTAAAGTAATTTCTAAATTTTTCTAACCTTTTCAGTATGGAAAAAAAATCGCTTCTCAGCAAGTCATTAATTCTAGGTTTGCAAAATGATTATTTTTCTAACTAAAATAACAAGCGTTTGTATTTTATAAAGAATCATTGCAAATTAAGGTATCAGAATGTTCCCTAAGTATGAAAAATCAGCTTAACAGACAAAAAAGAAAATCAGTAACTTGGTAGTCTTATAATAATAAAAAGTAACACTGTAGCCACTAAGAAAACATAAGAAATAAGAAGCAAATACAAATTGGAAAGAGGTATGTTTTTCATTGTTTACAGATTATTGTTTCCTTGAAAAATCCAAAATAATCAAAGTAATAACAAACCATAAATGTAATAAGGTGACTGGATACAAAACTAACCCACAAAAATCCAACAGTCTTCATATACGCAAGCAAAAGTTAGTATAAAGATGCAGTAAAATACAGACAACATTGGCAATAACAACAACAATTAAAAGATAAAACACCTTAAAATAAACATAAAATATGTGCAAGAGCTTCATGGAAACTAACCAAAAAGTCCTGTAAAACCCTGATCTATATTGGCATCGTTCCATATGCCAATACCATATTGTATTATTACAATTTTACAATATGTATTCAAATCAGATAAGAAACAATATTGTTTTGGATATTTTAGGTCTTTTTCCTTTTCATATGAAATTTAAAATCAACTTACCAATTTTTTTTTTAATCTACTAGGATTTTTGACTGAGATTACGTTAAATCTATAGACTAATATGGAGAAAGCTGACATCTTAACAATATTGATTCCTTCTAATCATCTCTCCATTTATTTAGCTTTTGTTTAACTTCCTGTTGTAGTAATTTTGTAGTTGTCAGCACAGAGGTCTTACCTATCTTTTGTTAAATATATTAAGTAATTTTATGCTATTATATATAGTTTTAAATTTTTCTTTCTTTTTTTTTTTTTTTTGAGATGGAGTCTCACTCTGTCACCTAGGCTGGAGTGCAATGGCGCAATCCTGACTCACTGCAACCTCCACCTCCCGGGTTCAGGCGAATCTGCTGCCTCAGCCTCCTGAGTAGCTAGCACTACAGGTGTGCATCCCAACACCTGGCTAATTTTTTGTATTTTTAGTAGAGACAGGGTTTTGCCATGTTGGCCAGGCTGGTCTCGAACTTGACCTGAAGCAATCCACCCGCCTTGGCCTGCCAAAGTGCTGGGATTACAAGTGTGAGCCACCACGTCCGGCCAAATTTTTCATGTTTTAATAGTTTATGCTTGGTATGTAGATAGATATTTGTTTTCTTTTTTTTTTTTTTTTTTTTGAGACGGAGTCTCGCTCTGTCACCAGGCTGGAGTGCAGTGGCCGGATCTCAGCTCACTGCAAGCTCCGCCTCCCAGGTTTACGCCATTCTCCTGCCTCAGCCTCCTGAGTAGCTGGGACTACAGGCGCCCGCCACCTCGCCCGGCTAGTTTTTTGTATTTTTTAGTAGAGGCGGGGTTTCACCGTGTTAGCCAGGATGGTCTCGATCTCCTGACCTCGTGATCCACCCGCCTCGGCCTCCCAAAGTGCTGGGATTACAGGCTTGAGCCACCGCGCCCGGCCAGATATTTGTTTTCTATACTAACTGTGTATCCCTGAACTCTGTTAAATATACTTTTAGTTCTAATAAGTTTATTTGCCATCTGCAAATAAATTGTTCCACTTCTTCCTTTCTAATCTGTGTATCTTTCATTACTTTTTCTTGCCTTACAACTCTAGCTAGCTATGACATCCAGTATAATGTAAGTAAAAAGTTAAAAAGAATGGACATCCATGCCTTATTTCTGATTTTAGAAAATATCAAGCCTTTCACAGCTGAGTTTGACGTTAATTTTAAGTTTTTTTTTTTGTTTTTTGTTTTAAATGACCTCAATCAGGTTAAGGAAGTTCTCTTTTATTCCTAGTTTGCTGAATTGTTTCTCATGAATGAGCACTGAATTTTGTGGAATGCTTTTTCTGCTTTCCTGATCATATGGATTTTCTTTTTTTTTATATTAATATGATGAATTTCATTGAGTTTTTTTTTTTTTTTTTGAGGCAAAGTCTCGCTCTGTCGCCCAGACTGGAGTGCAGTGGCGGATCTCAGCTCACTGCAAGCTCCGTCTCCCAGGTTTACGCCATTCTCCTGCCTCAGCCTCCCGAGTAGCTGGGACTACAGGCGCCCGCCACCTCGCCCGGCTAGTTTTTGTATTTTTAGTAGAGATGGGGTTTCACCGTGTTAGCCAGGATGGTCTCGATCTCCTGACCTCGTGATCCGCCCGTCTCGGCCTCCCAAAGTGCTGGGATTACAGGCTTGAGCCACCGCGCCCGGCCTCATTGAGTTATTTTTTTCACAAGTTAAACCAAACTTACATTGCCAGGATAAACTGCACTTTGGTCATGATGCATTACACATTTTTCAAAAATTGTTTCTTGATTGTTACCATTTTGTTAAAGACTTCTGCATCCATGTTTATAATGTGTATTGGTCTACAGCTCTCTTTTCTTGTGACACCTTTGATACTGATTCCTGATATTTACTTTCCATTATCATTATGAGTCAGTAAAGAGTGGGGAATCGAGTGGGATGGCTTGTGTTTACTCCTCTTTGACAATTATTCATAGAGTAAAACATTTACATTAATGATTCAGTATAGCTCAGTCTCTTTCACAGGTCTTCTGCTTTTAAAATTAATCTGTGGCTCGGTGCTGTGGCTCACACCTGTAATCCCAATACTTTGGGAGGCCGACGGGGGTGGATCACAAGGTCAGGAGCTCAAGACCAGCCAGACAAGATGGTGAAACCCCTTCTCTACGAAAAATACAAAAAATTAGCCAGGCGCTTGTAATCCCAGCTACTTGGGAGGCTAAAGCAGGAGAATCGCTTGAACCCAGGCGGCAGAGGTTGCAGTGAGCTGTGATCACGCCACTGCACTCCAGCCTGGGTGACAGAGTGAGACTCTGTCTCTAAAAAAAAAAAAAAAAAAAAAAAAAAAACAAAAACTAATCCGCTTTTGGGCGACGCCTAGTATTTAATAAAATATAATGGTGGGTGACAGGATCATTCCCATTAAGCAAAATTTTAGGGCCCTGTTTTTGCTTCCAGCATTCAATCAAACTACAAGAACTTGCATTCTACCTTTCCTATAATCAGATATTATATAGTATAATTAATACGTACATTACAGTTCCTGGTATATCTACATGAGTTCATAATTGTTGTTTTCCTCATATGACAGAAAAAAGTAACTTTTTTTAGAGTCAGTTTGTTGATGAAAAATGATGTGTCAATGAACACCAAGTCTCTGAAACAGGACAAAGGGAGGCTCAATTAATGAAATCACCAACTAAAAATAAAATATTGGATGTGATTATAAAATTCGAGTAGTGTTTCTGTACTTCATCTTCTATATCCCTTTCCTCAACTCCAAGAGGACAACTAAAAAGGTTTTCGTTACTTTAAACTTTTCTTCCCTAGAAGAAGTATATTATGAATAATATTTGTGTTGCATTGTTAGTTAGAAAAATCACTAAGCTACATTTCAGGTCATATTCAGAAAAACTAAAGAAAAACACATGAAGATATAAAAATAAAAACAAAAAGCTCCCAAACAAACAAAAAACCCTAGCTTTCCCCCTAGTTTCTAGATTTAATTTGCAGGGAATTTCTAAATTATTTAACTAGTAAAACAAAATATTCTTTAAAGGTCAAAAGTATTCTCTTGCATATCAATAAAGCAAATGCTTAACTAATTTTTTCTTTCTTTTTTTTTTGGCAGTGGTAATCTTTCAGAAGTTTGGCATAAACAGTAACCAAGTCTTTGGTCTTCAATGCATTCTCTAGCAGCCTTTCTTAACTGGGGTTCAGCCAAAGAATTTAACCCCACAGAAAATGATTTGAATGACTCTATTCTCAATTCTCCCAGGAATGAGTAAGTTAATTCATTAAATATTTAGTAATTCTTTAAATATACTTTAGGATATTAGGGTATAATTCTCTAGATTAGCCTTTGTTGAGAAAGGCTGCACGATGATTCTTTCAATGATGCAGGACAGTAAGATTTTAAACTGTAACACAAACACACACACACATACACACACACAAGCACAACTATGAAATACCTTCAGATATATGACAAGAAATAAAAGTAATTCCATAACATTCTAAAAGCATCTTTATCAATATAGCTAATTTAAATGAATAAATGTTTTTTGCCATCTGAAGTAAAACTTTGAGTTTCAGAGCTTTACTTTACATCACACCAGCTGAGCTTTAAGATGTTGTTCAGGACAAGTCTTAACCAATATCAAATGAATAAATTTCTGCTGCTATTCACCCTGGAGTCAGATGTAAAGTCAGTCAATGTGAAGTCAGAGCATATGCCCTGTAGCTTTCACTTTAGGACTCATATTCCAAACCACTGCATTTTCTCTGGTCATGGTATCTATAGCAGATGTTGTTGATTCCCAATCTAATATCTACTACTCTCCCCACCTCAATTTCCTTCTTCCTGGCATGTCCCATTTTATTCAGATAGCCACCCTGATATTTTTCAGGAGAGGCTGGCTGCAGTCCTAATCCCAGGGAAAGAGTAAATATGTGACCAGTGCAGTCACATGGGGCCTCACGCACAAAAGGGCCCAGTGCTTTGGGTTTATTAATCTGTGGTCACTGACTCGAAACTCTTAATAATTTTATCCTTGCATCTGAGTTTGTAAGTGAAGTAGGATGGGACAATGGTGCATGCACCCAGCACTTGTTAGTCTACGCTCACACATGGTCCTGATCCCTCAAGGATAGTTTCTCAGTCACTAAGTTAGGGGATGGGCATTACTCTGTAGAATCTCACTGCAAAGTGAGGAGATGGCCATTCTGTCTCCAAACTGATGGTGCCATGATGTGTTATAAGGGCAAACCAGCGGGAGCCTCTTGCCCATCTATCATCTAGGTGCTTCTGTGCATCCTGGCACACAGGCAGCAATCCCCTGGGTTGTCCTCCACTGTAGGTTGAGATGGTGAGTCCATGAGAAAGGAAAATTACTTCCCCACCCCTACCTTGGGCCCTGAGTTTTCATTTTGTACTGGGTCCTGGGCATTATGCAGCCAGCCTTGGCACATCTTGGTAAGTCTGAATCAATCATGTGATCTCACCCTCATTAATGACTGCTTCACAACTCAGCATGTGATGTAATTCTGGCCAATAGTATATGAAGGAATGCAGAGAAACTTCTACAATAATTTTCTTACTCTTAAAAGAGACACACAAAAGAGATGTCCCCTTTCCTATACCTGTAAATTAATTTTGGATATGATGCCTAGCATTGTTACTGCTATCTCACAACCATGATGGGATCAAGCCTGAGTACAAAACCTATACAGTGAAAAAGGCCAGACTGGAATAAAAAATTACAAAAAGGAGGATCTAGAGTTTTTATCACAACACAATCACAACTGTCTTATCTCTGGGTTCTTTGTTAGCTGAGTTGGTAAGTTTCTTATTGTTTAAAACAGTTAAGGTAGAGTTTTCTGTCAATTGCAACTGAAAGCATCTTCATTACATATGACGGCACACTTTTATATGACGGCACACTATTAATAGGAGTAATATCTCACAGAACCTATTATCAACTTTGGAAAAGAATGTCCATTCCTTTAAGATGTCTTGAATCTCCCTTCCTCCAAGTAGATTTCATGTTTTGCATAGCCCATATTTTAAATCAAATCATTTTAAAACACTCCCTTCCAAAATTTGTTAGGATATTTTCAGTTGTTTCCTTGATACAGGTAGATAGAAACAATTTTGTTCTTATCAATTGAGATGTACTATTATGACAGATTTAACAAGGAATATTAGAAAGAAAATTAAGTTTTTAATGGGCCTACTTTCTCTTTCTCCCTACCCTAACCTTCCAAAATTAAGTACATCATCATTAGCTGAAAATCATATAAGTGAAGAGTAAGAACGAACATAAAAATACACCAAGAGTAGAAAAGTTGTCACACTCTATTTGACAAGGGAATGATGTAAACAGTTCTCATGAAGAGGTAGCAATGTTCTTCTTAAGAGAGCATTCTGTTGTCAAAACCTGTGCCCCTCAAATGGGCTGGAACCTCCTCTCCACGTGGCAAAATAGCAACCATAGAAAGCACACCAGCAGATGCATCCCTGTTTACTACCTACTCTCCTGCATCAGGATCCTTCCTTATCACAGGAAAGAGTCCCACACCATCAACAGTTCCTTATTTCCCATGGGTAGCTTCTCTGCTACAGGCAGCCAGCTGTTCAGTATGCTGACTGGGCCTCTCTTGAGAGCTACCTAGTTCTGCAAAGGAAACTGTCTATTCCCAGATGATAATAATAATAATGAGAAGACTGGATAGTAACACTTACAATTTCATAACTTCACGTTATGTAAAGCATCCAAAAGCAGGTAAAGTACACAAATTTCATCTGATTTTGGGAAAATCATAATCTCTTGCAAAAAACAAAACCCGTTAAAGCACAAGACTATAACATTTTTAGAGATAACTTTCAGTAGTGAGAAAATTAATTAAACATTCTTGAGAAGCCATGGAGCTGAAGTCAGTGCATTGACTAACAGAGCAGCTGTCAGTGCAAAGTGGGTTCCTGTCCTAATCCTGCTCTGACCTCAGAGTTGAGCCTGAGAACCTGTCAGAAAGGTGCTCTCACAGTGGAAGACATCAAGCAGCAGCTGCTTGAGCTCAGCAGGCTGCAGCCGTTTTCTCTCTTTTTTAAAAAATACAATGCCACTCCAGTTGCGTATTCCATGACACAATGGTGTATACAGTTCTCACTGTTGCTGCAGAGGACAGTGAGTTTTTAACTTCATTAGTAAATGGCTAACAAAGGCAGAGGGGTCTACCAGAAACTCTTCAGAATTTGGAGCTGAATGTGTTTGTATGGGTGTATACAGTGATAATCATAGTTATAGAATACAGTTACAATGCTACACCTGCCCTTTTTCTAGGAAGTTAAATATTAATAGTTTTTTATCTCATTTATACAACAGAAAACAAAAGTAACATTTAAGTTTTCTTTTAGAACATTTGAGGAAAGAAACACAAAAGAATGGTTGATGGAGAGAAAGCAAATCATACATATAAAGAGAAAAAGAATGATAGAGACAGAAATAAAGATCATTGACATAGAGAAGTACAATAGAAACATGCTAATACTTCCTTTAATTTTGGGGTGGTCATTTGAGCAACAGTATTAGACTGAGTCACATCTCCCTAGTGGTAACACTGCTAATTGTTTCTCTGATCCTTTTCTTTCACACACGGGGGACAAAGATGGGAAATTCATTGTGAAAAAGAAAGGAATTTGTGTGCTTATTAATTCTTCCTGCTATAATTACACACACCCCCTACAATGCCTGACCTGGAGTGACTGCTCCATGGAATTCTTTCCCAGGTTTTGCTGCTATCTCCCCTGCAGGGATCATTTCTGTTAACTCACAGAGGCAGCACTGCTATTAAAAATATCTCTCTGTGGCTTTGCTTCTTCTATATTATTTGATGCTACAGATGATGTGATGGTTAGTTTTATGCATCAACTTGGGCTATAGGACCCAGTTATTTAATTAGATATGAATCTACGTGTTGCTGTGAAATTATTTTGAAGATGGTGTTAACATCTACAATTACCCTCAATAATGTGAGTGGGCCTCATCTAATCAGTTGAAGGCCTTAAGAACAAAAACTGAGGCTTCCTGGAAGAGAAATTACACCTCACGACTGCAGTATCGACTTCTGCTTGAGTTTTCAGCCTGCCCTGAACATTTCGGACTTGACTGTCCCCACAATTAGGTAAGCCAGTGCCTTAAAATAAATCATCTATAGCTACAGCTGTAGTTCTTACTGGCTCTGTTTCTTTGGAGAACAGACTGATACAGATGGTAACACCAACTTTTCTATTTTGCAAGAGGAAACCCTAAATTCTCCAGTCTATGCTAGGTGTCTGTCACGGCTACAGACTGATTCCAGGCACTACAAGAGGTTCAGGAGCACACAAACTCCAGTCTCATGGGGACGGAATTCATCACTTGAAACTGTGATCAAGGTTTTAACCTTTCATGACTGGCAGCTTTCCTTTCCTTACTGTCACACCTCAGCCGGATTTTCCCTGGCTGGAGATTTCCACAGAAGAAGGTCCGTTCCTGTTCGCTTGGTATCCTTTGCTACATTTGATTCTAATTAAAGTACAGTGTATATAAATATAGCACCTAAAAGTATACAAAAGTACACACACACGCGTGTGCAAAAGTATACCAAAGTACACACACACTTGCGCGTGCGCTATACATGGAGTCTTCTTCATAAATTGTGCTAGGCTAACTGGATAATCATATGAAACAAAAAGAAATTTGACTTCTACCTCCTGCCATTTACTAAAATCAATTCCAGGTGGAATATATGTTATATAGTGTGTGTGTGTATTTTTCTTTCTTGAAAATACAATATGAAGATACATACAACAAAACTTTAATTATATCAAAGCCTTGAAGAACGGAGCCCTCTGATTAAACAAATGTTCTAGGTTGCTGGAAATCTGTCTCCTTTCTTTGTTGAGTCCTTCTGTATTTCCATTTAAAAATAGAAAAGATGGGGGGAAAAAAACAAGAGTAAGATGACTGATTTAAATACAAATATATCAGTAATTACATGAAATATAAAGGAACTAAGCAATTAAAAGTCAAAGATTGGCAGACTGGATAGATAAAGCCCTACTAAATGTTGTTTGCAAGAGTCACACTTTAAATAAATATAAGACACAGAAAGGTTAAAAGTAAAAGGACAGGCAAAGATATACTATATGAACACTAACTAAAATAAAGCTGGTGTAGCCATATTAATAAGAGTTAAAGCTGCAGGGTATGAACAAAAGGAACATTTCGTAATGACAAATGGATCAATTCCACCAGGAAGAAAAATCATTCTAAATTCTTAGGCACCTAATAATACAATCCCAAATATGTACATCAAAACCTGATAGAACTAAAACGAGAAATTGCCAAATATACAATCATAGTGGCAAATTTTATCAGTAACTAACATAACGAGCAACAAAAACTAATCATTTTTGAGGACTTAAAGATCTGAACACCACAATTAACAATATTGAACCTACTGGCATACATGAGACACTACATACAACATGTGAAAAATACACATTTATGGCCGGGTGTGGTGGCTCACGCCTGTAATCCCAGCACTTTGGGAGGCCGAGGCAGGCGGATCACAAGGTCAGGAGATCGAGACCAGCCTGGCTAACACAGTGAAACTCCGTCTCTACTACAAATACAAAAAAATTAGCTGGGCGTGGTGGCAGGTGCCTGTAGTCCTAGCTACTCGGGAGGCTGAGGCAGGACAATGGCGTGAACCCATGAGGTGGAGCCTGTAGTGAGCCGAGATCTTGCCACTGCACTCCAGCCTGGGTGACAGAGCGAGACTCCACCTCCAAAAAAAGAAAAATACACATTTATTTTTCAAATGTACATGAAACATTTGTCTATGCTGTCCACATTCTAGGCAAATAAAGTAAGTTTCAACCAATAAAACAATAATATTTAAGATAATATCATACTAGTTCAAAGACATGGTATAGAATACAGGTAAGAAACAGCCATTTATAGGCGTTTAATTTCTGAAAAAGATAGCACTGCAAAACACTAAAAGACGGACAGTCTTTTTAATAAATTGTGCTAGGCTAACTGGATAATCATATGAAAAAAATGAAATTTGACTTCTACCTCATGCCATATACTAAAATCAATTTCAGGTGGATTTTAGATTTGAATATAAATGGTTAAACATAAAACTTCTAAAATATATATTAAGACCATATTCTACACTTTGGGGTAAGTGAAGCCTTCTTAAACTTAACACAAAAAGTATTATGTAAATGAAAAGATGGATATACTGAATTACTACTTCTGTTCATCAAGCTTCCATAAAAGAGTGAAACGGCAAGCCATAGGGTGGGAAAAAATGTAAGTAACCAAGAAAGGGTTGCTATGCAAAATATATCAAGAAATGCTACAAGTTAACCTATTTTTTAAAAAAAGAAAATCCTACAGAAAAATGGGCAATTACATTTTTCTGTATGTATGCATATACACTAAAAAGGGATTTCAAAATAGACAATAAACATATGAAAAGTTCTCAACCTCAAGGAAATACAAATTAAAACTGCAATAAAATAATGCCCTACCAGAATGGCTATATTTTTTTAAAGACTGACAGTAACAACTGTGTGACGTAATTGGAACTCGCATTCATTCCTGGGTAAGAATAAAACTATTATATCCCTGTAGCCAGGCACACCACATGCACCTGTATTCTCAGCTGCTTGGGAGGCTGAGGAAGGAGGATCCCTTGAGCCCAGGAGTTAGACTCCAATCTGGGCAATAAATAGTGAGACCTCACCTCTAAAAAAAATTAAAAATTAAAAGACAAAAATAAAAAAATAAAAAATATAGCCTCTTTGGAAAATGGTTTGATATTATCTTCTAAGCATACGCATATCCTATGACCAGCAATTTTACATAATAGATATGGCTATATCTATATATGCACATATACACACTCATGGAAACTCTGTTCCAAAAAGGGGGAAACAGGAGGCACGTAACAGACTGTATTCTGCAATGATTCTGAAATCTAGCCAATGTTACCAGTTGCTTGGTTAGGGCTTCGTCTTACTGTCTGAGAAAGATACCCTGGGGCCTTTCTCTGCCCTCTTGGTTCTTGGTTCTATCCTCTGAAGTACCCTTCCTTTTCCATCAAATGTAGTCTACATTTGCAAGTATTAGTTTTCTCAGCTTGCTTCTCTCCATAGAAATCCAGGGTTCAAATACTTCTTCATTTTAAGAGTATCTCTGTACCCTTTAGTCCAGCTGGTAGTGTTTCCTCCACTACAATTCTTTTGAAAAATTTGTAGGCTTTTTATAAATCATAGCAGAGTTCATTTCATTAAACCAAAGCCACACGTACAAATCTTGCTGAAATAAACCCTTCTCCCTCTTCTCTATCTTGAAACATGCAGTGGAATAATGCCTTTAAGACTACTGGAAGCTTAGCTGGGTGCAGAGGTATGCACCGTAGTCCCAGCTACCTGAGAGGCTGAGGCAGGAGAATCGCTTGAACCCAAGAGGCGGAGGTTGCAGTGAGCTGAGATTGTACCACTGCACTCCAGCCTTGGCGACAGAGCAAGACTCTCTTAAAAAAAAAAAAAAAAGAATATTGGAAGCTCCATTTAATGCCTATTTAATGAAAGAATATCTGTAGAATATCTGTGAGGCACACCCTTAAGATCTTTTTGTCTGTTTAAAAGAGTCTGTAAGGTACTGCTTTAAGTCATTCTGAGGTCTTGCCTTTCTATAGACCAAGTTTTCCTGACTGCACCCTTGGATTTCACCTTTGCTCACAAGCCATTGCCCAGTTTTAGAAACCATCTGCCATGTGGAGTGATGATTCCAGGTTGAGAATGAGAAAATAAATTTAATGCTGAACCTAGCAAGTCCAGACTGATTTATATTTAACTTCTAGAATTTTTGCGTGTCTCTCTTCTCACTTTATTTAGGCAGGTAGAAGAAGCCAGGTATTAACAGCACCTTTGACTTCTGTGTGGATATTTCCTTAGCTAGATCCTCTGGTTCATGAGGTACATTTTCTATTTTCCATATTATTGTAGGTGAGGATGTTGCCAAACTTTCTTCCACTATATAACAAGTATATCCTTTCCCTCGGCTTCCAATAACATTAAAGCCTGTGCTGACAGTCTCCTCAATACCCTTTAGGCCTCTGCTAACAGTCTCAAGATTCTTCCAGCTTCCATCTACTACCTGGATGGAAGCCAGTGTCACATGTTTTAGGTTATTTTTATGGCAGTATTCCACTTCCAGGTACTTCATAAAATCTGTGCCAGTTATGTAGTGCTATGTAAGAAACGACTCCAAATTTAGAGGCTTAAAACAAAAACAAATAGTTTATAAATCTACAGTTCTAATCAAATTTCAAAACAAAGGTTTTGGTCAAAAGAAACATTTGTTCTATGTGTAAAGCTGACATTCTATGAGTAAGGATGACAATTTTTCAGTACTTCTTAGTTATCACTGGACAGTATTAAAAATGTTTCTGAAAACTAAGAATAGCTAACATTTATTGAGTGCTACTAAACCCTTTAGCCTCTGATTTTCCAAAGGCAAGCAATATAGGACCAAAACTGTTGGAATGAGACCCAAGAGTTCTAGGCTTTTGGTCAAAGTTCTCTGGACCTTAGTTTCCTCATCTAAAAAATGAAAGGGTGGACTGAATATTTTTTTTAATTTTCTTGACGCCTGATTGCCTTTGAAACAATCTTTTGTTGGCTTTTGCTGTTATGAATAGCTAGCCTCTTAAATCCAGGTGTATTACATTTTATTGCTGCTCATTTTATCTTACAATTGCAGAGTTGTTCCTAAGACAAGTTAATACTATATGAAATACTCCTTTCTGAGTATGTATTTAAAATATTTTGTATCAAAATAATATGTGTCATTATAAAATGTTTCATCTGGTAGAATGCTAACTTTGAATAGATTTTACTTCTTATACTTTAAAAACAAGCTATACTGTTACTATTTTGCCTTTTACTCAAGAAAGTACAAATATTTAGTAATTTAAAGATACCGAAGACTACAAAATATCATTTAAATACTTTCTTAACTATTATTTTAGGTTTAGGGGTACACATGAAGGTTTGTTACATAGGCAAACATATGTCACCGAGGTGCGTTGTACGTACTGTTTCATCATCCGGGTATTAAGCCAAGGACCCAGTGGTTATTTTTCTGCTCCTCTCCCTCCTCCCACCCTCCACCCTCAAGTAGACCCCAGTGTCTGTTGTTTCCTTGTGTTCATAAATTCTTATCATTTAGCTCCCACTTATAAGTGAGAACATGCATTATGTGGTTTTCTATTCCTGTGTTAGTTTGCTAAGGATAATGGCCTCCAGTTCCATTCATGTTACCACAAAAGACATTATCTCATTCTTTTTTGGCTGCATGAATATTTCTTAATTCCTTTTCTGCACCTACACTGGGTGACTACAAATTAATGAGATTAACACATGAACAGTTCTCTCAGCACTGTCCATTAACGAATGTAGTAATGCCCACGAGGCCTTTCTTGGCGCCTTCCTAGTCCAGCTTTCTAGAGTCATCTTCTGCTGCTGCTCCTGCCGCATGAATTCTGAGCTCAGGAGTCACCTGAGTCACTTGCAGTTCTTCAACAGTCTATGCTTGTTTTGTTTGTTCTCTCCTTGCCCCTTTGCCTTCATATAAGCTATTCATTCTCTTTGCCTAGAAGGCCCTTGTCTCCCTGCCACATTCTCTTTTTTCTTAGACTAAAAGTCCCATTCTTAAGAATCTTCCGTAACATCTTGGGGTAGAACACAGCACTTTCTTTCCCCATGCCCCAAAGTCTGGTCTGCTATTTTTTTTAAAAAAAAGGTCAGACCTTTATGACATCGTGTAGCATACTGTCACATTTTTTGGCATACTTTTGTTTTTGTCTATCTACTCTACTAATAGCAAGACTCTGGAGGGCAGGAATTATAATCTGGTCATCTCTGTATGTTTAATATATAAGACCAGAGCCATGCCTGGTAGCTAATACCTGTCATCCCAGCACTTTGGGAGACCAAGAGGGGGACGGTTCACTACTGGAGGCCATAAGTTCCATACCAGCTTGAGCAACACAGTGAGACCCTGTCTCTACAAAAAAAAAAAAAAAATTAGCCAGGCATGGTGGTAAGTGCCTGTAGTCCCAGATATTCTGGAGGCTGAGGGCAGGGGATCACTTGAGCCAAGAAGGTCAAGGATATAGTGAGCCGTGATTATGCCACTGCATTACAGCCTGGGAGACAAAGCAAGACCTTGTCTCAAAAACAACAGCAACAACAAACAAACAAACTAAACAACATATGAGACAGTACCCAGTATACACCAGAAAATCCACATATCTTTGCTGAGCAAGTATATTTTAACTCTGCTGATCACGTGGTGGAAGAAGACATAAATGTCTTAAACAGTCATCTTTTAGAGCTGTACAGATTCACATATTACAGTGTGGATATTACTACATCCTATTAAAATGAAGCTAGGCTAATGATTTAGTCTACATGTAACATATTTACTAAAGTGGTGTACTAAAACTTCTTTAACAGCTTTACTGAGATAAAATTCACATATCATAAAATCTACCCAAAGTGTATAATTCAGTGACTTTGAATATATTCTCAGAGCTGTACAGCTTTTACCACAACCTAATTTTAGAACATTTTCATCACCCCAAAAAAGAAACCCTGCACTTATTAGCAGTCTCTCCCCTCCCCTATTCTAGACCCTGGGGATGATTAATCTACTTTCTGTCTCTGTGGATTTGTCTATTCTGGACATTTAATATAAATGGAATCATATAATATAGGATCTTTTGTGAATTACTTCTTTCATTTGGCATAATGTTTTCAGGGTTCATCCATGTTGTATTACAACTTCTTTATCTTTTACAATGTTTTCCAAAGTCAGAGCTGGAAGAAAAAACACGTTATCATCACTTGTGAAAATCTCCTCCAAACAGCATAATATGAAATGGGACTCCTGAGTGAAGGAGAAAATGTTCAGATTCAGAAGAACTCAAAGCTATTTTAAAAGTAATTTTTATTGCTGATTTTATTTGGCACACTAACAATTTTTTAAAAGGCATTTATTAAGAAAGAGAGTCACTAACTGATTTTGCTGAGTTTTTCTTTAATGTAAAAAGGGATGTCCTGAGCCTTTGCTGATAGGCATATATCAGCACAAAGTGATTTAGCAATTTAGCGAATGACCACTGCCCTGATACTCTATTCTCTTAAAACAGCTAAAATACTAACAAATGTGATGTGTGCTCAACACAACAAACACTGGATTGTGCTGGTATGAGTGCCAGGGTGAGTTTTTCTTCTCTTGTGAGAAATGTTTCACATTTAACCCCCAAGTATATAAAAATTAGTTTGGATTTACTCAATTCACTTAAATTAAGCAAATTATATAACTTGAGTTTAGTAAGAATATACTGTGAGTCTTGTACCAACACTGCCTTAAAGATAGACATGAGGTTACAATCTAGTTTTGGAGACTATATGAGTTAAAGAAACAATGCAAGATATACAAATGAGTACCAAAATAAATGAGTGGTATAGACAACCACAGCATACACTATATATATTCAACCAAAGCTACATAACAGATTTTAAAGTGAAATCTTTCCCTCTTTCGTAGTGTGAACTTGTAAAGCACTAGACTGTACAGGAATTATGTTATTTTAACTGCAGTAAAGATTACTGAACTAATGACATTCTATGCTAACCGACTTTAATAATGGCAGTAAATCAGCTCCAAAATACTGTTATTAATATTCTTACGGCACAGAAATAGGGCTGTATTAAGTAATGTTCAAAGAACAGGTCTCACAAGCTGAGAGCTGGAGATCTTTATTATATAAAAGCTATAAAATATGGGGAAAAAAATCAAATTGTTATTCCCAGGGAGGTATTCTACCTATTTTTAATAGCTATAGGAAAATTGGTTTTTCCAAATAAAAAGACTGTAATGAAGCTTTTTCTAAGAACTACAAGATTTTATGTTATATATCTGTTGTATACACATAGTTTTTAAAAGTTAGATTTCATTCTGAAAGATTGAACGGTACAACTTTAAATAAAAGGGGGACAAGGAGGTTTCTAATACAAAATGGGTTCCCTTATCTGAAATATAATTTTACACAGAAAAACTTTTCAGCAAATAGAAATTTAAGCTCATTTACAATATGAGTTTTGGGTACGAAAGAAAGATTACCATAGAAATTTTAGTCCTAAAAAACTGAGTTATCAACCATCCAAATAGCAAATCTATTTTAGCCAATAAGACAAGTAGAAAATATTAGATTATAATCCTAGACCTTTAAGAGTTGTATACTTCATAAAACCAGTATATATATTTTTAAAAATAACACAACAATGCTTTATTTCAAAGACTCATAATCTTATAAGCCAATATTAATTTTATCAAGAAAGCAACAATAAAACTATGTACTTTCTCTTCTTGAAAAAGCACAGAGGCTAAACATTGATTTAAACATCTCAACACTGCCAAATCTCCCACAGATTATTCCCAAACCTCAAATCCTGACAACATCCTGTTTTACAGGGGTGACTGTTTTCCACATGGTGCAGTCTCAGAGAGACCACAGGGCTTTCCTTGATGGGTTTAGGCTGGCCTTTCCTTGAACAGAGCAAAGCACTGTGGAGTGAATCACTATAGAAGTCCTGCCATGACAGGTACTCTTGCTTCCTTTTTAAAGAGACAAATAGGAAAGCTAGATGGGAAAATGCCTGGCTGCTTTGTCCCTTGTCTGGACAGCCCCTCACTTTCCCACAACAGGTAGGCACAAGCATAGAATGCTGCTGCAGGCTGTAGACCTTGCCAAGAAGCTAAAACCCACTGGTTTCTACAGTTGTCCCAGGCAGACCCATTTTCTACTGATCCTGGCTCTGTGCCAGAGCCTAATTAAGTCACTGAGAACGCTGGATGGTTAACCCTCTCTGCACCCATCTACAATTATTTGCAAAGCACTTTGATATGCTTTCACTTTTCCCAAAGATATGTGTACCAGAGTGTCTCGATGCATAGCAGCGTGAATGTGGGTGGGTGCATCCAGGTACCCGCAGGCTAGTACTTACCACCAGTGCATGTACTTACTGTAAAGAAAGAGAAGCTCAACTGTGAAGGCTAGCATTCAGGAAACCCTCCAAAATATATGTGTGGCTTGGTTTTATTAGTTAGGATTCAGAGAAAAGTGCAAAAGAATTCTACATTTTAATTATGCTTAATCTTAGGGAAATAATTTTCCATTAAAAGAAAAAGAAAACAAGTATTTAGATCACAATGTCTGTTGTGAATCCTTTTTACCATAGGAACAAAACATTACAGAGCTTTTGAAATTCCCAGAGCCGCTGCTGTTCATTAAAAAAAGAAAGCACCCTTTTAAGATTTAGGTGCTTTATCTTTTACAAAATGAAAAGATCAAACATAAAACCTTATTTGTAAGCAAGGCAATAGTGTCTCTGGGTTTCTTGCTAAGATCAACAGCAATGAGGATGAATGAGGGGAAGCAGTGACAATGGTCAAAATGGGTGAAAGGAAGCTCTCTGTTGAGGCCAGCCTTCCCTGATTTCAATCTTTAGACCCAAGGCCCATAACTCTGTTTAACTACTATATCCTGAATAAAAAGTTAATTCTACTCTAATGAGAGGCAAGTGAAGCTGAACGATGAGAGGAACACTGAGTAACCTAATTGAGCCCACATAATCTGATACCAGAGATCTCCACTTGAAGATAATTTAAGAATATCTAAATTGGAATTCAGGAGAAATGCAGGAAATTGATTAGTCAGGCTAATTATTTTCCCTTTTTGACAATAGGATATCCCAGTATACACAATACATAATTAAGTAATCTTTTCTCTTTCTCTTTTGTCTAACAAGAGACCTGCTACAGATGTTCAGCTTCCAACTTCCTGTTAATATTGATGCAGTTTTCTATGGACCAAAGTGATAGGAATCATTTTTCAGCCGTCCAAGTGCCAAATTCATTTTATCCCAATAACTTTTCTCTATTCTTCTCATGCTTCAATTACCTGCACTTACAACTCCTATTACTTTATAGGAAAAATAACACCAAAATTGAAAAATTTTCTTATAATTATCATGGATACACAGGAATATTTTTATATGGTGAAGACAGAATATTTCACACCTATGCACCACCACAATATGGCCAAAACAAAAGAGTGGCTTAATTAATTGCTGGCCAAGAGCCACGTTCTTTCCAAATCAGGGCTTCTGCAAGATGGCATATGGTTTGTTATTTCTTACAAATATGAAAAGCCCTTTGAAGTGATTACACTTAGTATCTGTCAAAATAATTCTGTATGTGAAACAGCAGCACTGAAAAATGAAAGAATATTATTTATGCAAAATGATTTCACTTTGAGTTTGAAAATAATTTTCATTTCTAAGGATTAAAATACTGACCAGCATGCCATTTGAGTAAATATTATTTTAATTCCACATACTGTTCCATGTAGAAGATGTCAAGTTTACTTAGGAACATTAATGTTAAATATTATATTTTAAGGGAAGGAATATTGCTTCATTATTGGCCCACATTTTCTAAGGTAGAACATATTTAATACTTAATTTTTTATCTTATTTTGTGTATTAATCACTGTGCCATCTTTTCAAAATTGTGCTTGTAGTGATGATGGTTAAAAAAAAAGGAGGGGGGTAACCTGAGTTCCCAGAGGGTAGCAATTTTATATAATTCGTTGTTGTATTTCTAGTACCGAGGATACAAGAGGTGATCCTGAATGACCATGCTTTGAATAAACACCACAAGCTCTAGGAGCCCAGTGCAACCACCCAAGCTTACTTTGAGAAGCACAAGGCAAGGGGGCATGAGCTAAGATCTGCTTACAAGACTCTGGCTCAAAGGGCAGAATAATCCAGGCCAGTGGGCATCCTGAGTGCTTTCTCATCAAGGTCCCAATGGGATTTGTAATCATCCACTTAGAAAGACAACGCCTCCAAACATTCAAGAGACAGAAAGTATCAAAAAATTAGGAAAACCTTTAAGTTACAAGGTCTTACAACTTTTCCTCTACATACTACAACAGTTCCACTCCTGATGTACTTCATAATACCACTAGTGACAGCAGGAATTAGAAAAAGTAATCCAATAGATTTTTATTTTAAAATTGTACCCTAATACCTAGCACAGAATCTACTAAGTTTTCAATAAATATTGTGAAATAATGAATTGTGGCGGTAAATGAAAATATGAAGGTAGGGTGCTCAAATGGTAACGGGATTTTCACGGTTAGTTGGAACATAATTCTAAACATGTTTTCTTTTACTAATATAAAAGTGATTCTTCTCCACAGGACATTGAGAATGTGATGTACTAGGACTAATTTATTCATAACGTTTGCTCCTTAGACCACTGACAGAAACTAGAAAGGATAGGCCTTATTAACATAATTGATAGCCATAAGCCTCAATTCACTCTGATGTACTTGCCATGCCTGGGGAACACAGACCTCTTGGAAACACTGTCCTGCACTGGAAGAGCACGGCAATGAAACAATGGATAAAACCCATAGGCAAGCAAGCAAAATTATGTGATGAGGGGCAGCCCTTTCAAAATAACTTAGTATGATGATGCGATTGTACAGGATAGAAACATAAAATTTTCTTTACCTTACACTACTTAAAATCTAAAACCGAATCAAGATTATTCATGCTGGAGTCAAGGAAAGGCACCGTATCATCAAAGAAAAACACACGCAAACATCTGTGGCAGAGGCTATTTTAAAGTATCCATCTTGTTGATCTTTTAGTCTTCTTAGCCTACTATCTATTCTCAGTTAAAAATCATTAAAGTCCACCGTACACGAATCTAGACACAGGACAAAAAAAAAAAGCAACAAAAAAAAACGTATTTTTTTCCATGGGGGCGGTAACCAGATGTCAATAGCTGCAGCTGTGACTATATAATTACCTGTTTGCATTAACATAGACCACAGTTTAGATTTAATAGGTTAGATGACAATGCAGCAAAATGCATTTAGCCTATGATTACCCCCTTTCCAAACATTCTCTCATTCGCAACTTCGACCCTGGGAACATAGCAGGCACAGACTTAGGTCAATAAGAAACACTGGCCAGTACAATAGGCCTTGCCTCAAACAGCACTGTTGACAGACACCAGCACAAAGGAAATGAATAGAGTCCCCCTCAGTTCTCACACAGAGCGAAGAATGACTCAGTGTACTGCTGCTTTGGTGCTCTGTTTGTACAGTGTATACAGCTTTTGTCCTCAGCCACTGTTCACAGCTCAATGGGGGCTAAAGAGCCTAGGAAGTGAAGGCGGAAGAATGCTCCACACTCGTCCCTGTGGCCAGCAGTCGTATCCATATGCACATGACAGGTCAAGTGAGAACTGAAAGTCACTAGATGAAACTCTCCTACCAAGCTTACAGGAGTGAAGTAATTTCTGAGTTAAAACACAAAACAGGTAAAATAGAAAAGTCACCATTAGTTTGATATTAACAGAGTTACTGACTGAATTATTGTTCTCTTGTTTTTCTCTTTTCTGTCATATTTCTCTTATGGCCACTTACACAACCTTTTTCAGAGGCTTGTGTTGGGAACAAAGAGAAATGAGGATTGGCTTAAAGTAGGGAACTTAAGTAATGTAAGCCATTACTCAACAGAGATTGCTGGAGTAGGGCCAGAAAGCAGGTGAGGCAATATCCAAGTCTGGAGTCTGAAGCATCAGCAAGGGCGGGCAGTGGCTTTGCTTGTTGCATGTATATTAATATCATATTGTCCCAAGCACATACACATCTCTCTATATGCCCACTTCCCAAAGTAGTGGGGTATAACAAGAAAGAGCCCAAGCCAGGGACAAAATAAAATTCTAACACAATTCAGTGGAGACTATAAACAGACAGATACTTCCACTGGCTTAAAATGGTTTGCTTGATATTGGCCAAAAAAACCTAGTTAGAGCAAAGTACAAGCTCAATTGCTAAATGAAATATCATTTCCCTAAGCCAGAAACATCTTGGCAGAATCACATCTGTATTTAAGCATATGTGTTTTGGAATTAGACTGTGTTCAAATTCTGGTTCCACCAATTACTAGCTGCATGATCTTACATAACCCCTCCGGTGTCTTGATTTTTCTCATCTGCAAAAATGAAATGCTCACCCATTTCTTTATTTAAAAAAAAAATTACTGAGATAGTAATAGCACTTACTTCATTGGATGCTGTGAAGGTAAAATAAGTGAATACATGGGAGGTGCCTAGAAGACCTGGCACCATGTGAGCATTCAATAAACGTTACCTATGAGTGTTCGCCCCTATTGCTACCATGACCACTGCCATGGTTCTACAATTATTAATAACATCAGAACCATCACCAGTCCTACAGTGAAGGAACTGCCATATTCATGACTCCATAAGAACATTCTTGCCAGATGATCAAGATCACTAATCTTGAGTCTATGAGGATATCCTATTTACCCAGAGGCTGTTTTTAGCGGTCTCTAGTAAGTAGATGAATTCCACTTTATGGATGCTGTATATGTGACATAGCCATATATAAACACACAAATGTATTAACATTTTTTAAAATGTAAATAATTTGAAATTTTTCCCAAATTTAAATCAATGTACAGCCTAATTATTCTTAGGGAGAAAAGACAATAGCAAACATTAACTGCTATTTTAGGCGCCAGATATTCTTCTAAGTGATTTCTCTAAAGTACTATTATTTTTACAGGAAGGAAATTGAATGCCAGTGTTAAATAACTCACTTAAGATGACACTGTTAAACAAGCAAACCCAGGCCATTTGACTACAGATCTTGTCATAAAGATAACACTATACTGTCTCGTTAATATTCCAGTGAAAGCATCTACCACAACTTGCTAAGTAGTATTATCCTTATTCTTATGTTTAGCAAAGGAAAGAAGTCACTGTCTTAGGCGATCTGGCATAGAATCAAACCATATATCCACAGTAGTCTCATAAATAATAATATATTAGGAATTATGATATGCTTAAGGTATGTCCTTTTATCCTTTTTGAAGAATAGGCTGTTGCTGACTACATCTAGTTTAGTAGGAGTCAAAAAGTAAAACGCTTTGTTTAATTGCTTTCGTAAATCCTCGTCACTACACAGCTATAATTAGTTTCATGCTTATGAATTTTATCTTACATGTTAATTATATCTGCAATGATTCTGAGAATGCAAAGACGTTAATTAATGAAAAAATAACTGCTTTGAGAGTAGATGCTTTAAGCATATAAGATAACAGGAAGAAAATGTCCATTGTTTCAATAACTTTCAGAAGGCCTCTCTATGCTTAAATCTTCCATAGTATTGGTCAATTAAATATCAATACCAAGCAAGAACTATGTTGGATGATTAAGTAAAATTTTGTACTTCTTTAAAAGTTCGTTTCATACGGCTCTAATTTTATTCTTAAAAGTCTGAGCTTGTGAACATATGTAAGTATTCATGAATGACCCTGATTTAAAAAAAAAAAAGGTAACAGACTTCCATATCTAGCAGTATGCTAGAATAACTAAACTGACCAAAGGTTCTCCTAAAAAGAAAGAAACATAATGGTTAAAACACCAAAAACATTTTCTTTAATTCTATTATTGATTCAGTAGTTTAGGAATGATTATAGAATGATTACAGAAAGGCAGAAAAAAGAAGAGAGCTACAAATCAAAAAATAAACAGAATACCGAAGCTGGGTTTTGCAGAACTTGAGCTTGTTTTAACATTATTATACATATATAAAGGGTCAATATATAATAAAAAGCAGAATAAAGTTGCCTAGAATATGAAAATTCTAAACTTGTAAGAAAGTAGTAAAACAGCCTCAAAATATACAAAAGCAAAAGTTAACATAATTACTAGCAGAAAAGACAAATCCACCATTGTAATGATTTTATAAATGGTACATTTATACAAAATGACCAAATACTGGTCCAAAAAAGTAAGTTTTAACAAATTTTAAAAACTGGAGTCACTTTCTCTGCTCTCAATACAATTATGCTAGAAATCAATAATAATTCTCATTTCTTTGAAAATTTAAAATATATTTCTATGCAACTCATCAGTCAAAAAATAATGGAATCTAGAAAATGGTATGAAAAAGTACGTGAAAAATTAGGGCAGTTGTTCACATGAACTATATAGACAGCATGATATCACCTAAAAACGCACTTTAATTCTTGTGAATTATTTAATTGCCTGTAGTTTGTCTGGCTTTAGTGCTTTTGTCATTCATAGAATACTCAATTAGCACAGTTCATAATCATGTATACGACGTATAAAAAAGTGACCAGTATTTTTTCATGATAATAAACCTGTTCTATTTCACTTTATACTTACGAGTAATCTTCTCTGGCCGGGCTATTCCAAGGTATAAATTGTTTGAGTTGGCCGGGCGCGGTGGCTCAAGCCTGTAATCCCAGCACTTTGGGAGGCCGAGACGGGCGGATCACGAGGTCAGGAGATCGAGACCATCCTGGCTAACACGGTGAAACCCCGTCTCTACTAAAAAAAATACAAAAAATTAGCCGGGCGAGATGGCGGGCGCCTGTAGTCCCAGCTACTCGGGAGGCTGAGGCGAGAGAACGGCGTAAACCCGGGAGGCGGAGCTTGCGGTGAGCTGAGATCCGGCCACTGCACTCCAGCCTGGGCGACAGAGCGATACTCCGTCTCAACAAAAAAAAAAAAAAAAAAAAAAAAAATTGTTTGAGTTAGTTTGACATCTTAAAATTTTCCATCCTAAAAGTATTTATGATTCTTTGACCCTAATTCACATATGATTTTTTAAACTGTTGAATAACTGCATACAGGCATTTAAAAGCAATCTTGATTCGACTGGTTTCTATCTAAGGTCAAACACTTCAAAAATTGTAGGCCTAGTATGGCTAACAACATATCCTAGTAGCATATCTATTGACAACAGGCAATAAAAGAATAAGAGCAGGAAGTATTAGTGTATGGATATTGACTCTTGGCTCCTAGAAACTGAGAAGTTAGAAGAAACACATGACATTCATTCACCCACTCACTCTCCTCAGTTCTTTTCTCTCCACATGTCTGCATGCTTCTTCTTTCTTTGGATCAGCTTTGTCTGTTCTCTAGTCTGCATGGCATACAATATGGCTACTCAAAGTCCTGAAATTTACAAGTTAAAGCCCCAGACATGTTAAGAGACTAATTCTCTTTCCCTTGTTCCCAATTCCCAATTCCTGGGAACTTGGATTGGTTCCAGCTTGGTTCAGGTGTCTGTTCTCATCTAAGCAGCTGTGGCTAGGCGGAAAAGGCCACATAGTTTCCCATTGACCACTGCTTGAGTAGCAAGGGGTAGTAAAAGGTGTTGTTGTGAACAAGAAATGGCATAGGTGTCAGTATCAGCAAGCAACATGTGCTATGTGTGTGCAACGTGGTTTCTGATGGAATCCTAACACCACTCTATGCCTGTTAGGCAGGTGTCAAGTTGAATAATCAAGATGGATGGCATTGCCTGGGGCTTTGGGTAGGGGAAGTGATACTATTTGGCACTGGACAAAGGCATGGAGGGTAGATTTCCTCAAGTAGCAAAGACTGTACAGCAAAGAGACATGTGGCCAGCACTGCCCCAAGAAGCTGACGGGTCACATCTGAACAGAAGCTGCCAAGTATACAACTGATACATACTATCAGTATATGTATACATACTATTAATATATGTGTATATATCATATAACTGATACTCTTTACATTATCTTGAATGTACAGATTTAAATAATCAAAAGTGAGTATGGCAAAATAATACATGATTATCCACCCATTTGCTCAACCTATAAATTCTAGCATAACCCTTTATCTCTTCCCTATCTCCTTCCTGCTTATTTACTCATCAATTCTTACTCTGAAATACCTTTTCAATCAGTTCCCTCCACTTCATCAACAATACCACAGTCTTAATTTGTCTTATTATATCTCTTTTCTAAATTTTTGCCATAGCCTCCTAATTGACTGCCCTGCCTCCAAATCTCCAATATATTTTGTACTCGCTTCAATTTCCATAATTTCTACTTTAAAGCAAAATCCTGTCCTTGTCACATCATTGCTTATAAGTCTCTAATAAGCTCCTCACAGGCTACAGCAGAGGTCCCAAACATAAGTGCACATCAGAACCACACAGATTCCTGGCCCTCATCCTAGATTTTCTCAATCAGAATCTCCTAGAATGGGGCTTAGAAATTTGTCTTTTTAACAAACTTCCCATTTGATTCTAGTAACCTGTCCAGCATCAATCTTTGTATCTGTGTTACGGAGCCACTGTTTTATAGTATAAAGTCCAGACTCCCTGAATAGAACACAAGTCAATTCACAATCTGATTCCAACCATTTTCTAGTCTCAGCCCCTGCAACTTTCCCTTCTCAACCTTTCTCACAACACATTCAGACTGTCAGACTGTCAGGCTGTCAGGCATCTATATATCCGCCTTCTTCTCCTCTCTCGCCTTAGGGAACTTCTACTCACTCTGGGACAGAGTGTGACTCCATCTCAAAAAAAAAAAAAGAATCAGTTCAATTGTCACCTACTCTGTGAAGACTTCCTTGACTGCCTCTAGCATTTATTCATTCCCTCTTGATTACAGAGTTGAAGAGACAGTGTGGCCATTAAGAACACAGGCTCGGCCGGGCGCGGTGGCTCAAGCCTGTAATCCCAGCACTTTGGGAGGCCGAGACGGGTGGATCGCGAGGTCAGGAGATCGAGACCATCCTGGCTAACACGGCGAAACCCCGTCTCTACTAAAAAATAGAAAAAACTAGCCGGGCGAGTTGGCGGGCGCCTGTAGTCCCAGCTACTCGGGAGGCTGAGGCAGGAGAATGGCGTAAACCCGGGAGGCGGAGCTTGCAGTGAGCTGAGATCCGGCCACTGCACGCCAGCCTGGGTGACAGAGCGAGACTCCGTCTCAAAAAAAAAAAAAAAAAAAAAACTTTTTAGAAATCCTGCCTTTTATTACTAAAGTCATATCTGAAATGGAAAAGATGGGGAACAGAAAAGCCTGGTCATCTGTAACGAAAGAAAACAAGAGGCCGAGGCAGGAGGATTGCTTGAGCCCAGGAGTCTGAGATCAGCCTGGGCAAGATGGCAAAACCCCACTATAAATTTAAATTTCTAAAATAAAAAAAAAATTAAAAATAATAAAGGAAAACACATTATGGTTAATGTAAGGTAAGAAGTAAATAGGAAAACTAAATTGGTGCTCAGATACAAAGTGAGCATCTTCTGTAATTTTCCATTTTTCTTATTTTGCTTTGGAAGTATTAGCTATTGAAACAAAGTATAGTGAAATCTGTTAACAGGAGTCAGCTCTTCTGCAGAACACATTTATCCTTGGACCCATTCATTCACTCAAATATTTATTGAGAAACTAATATTATACATGCTTGAATATAGCAGTAAACAAAAGAGTCATTCAAGTGTGATGCCATTCCTACAGTACTGACCATGTGAACAACATTGATATTCCAACAAGTTCCACAATACTTTGTATACCTTATATACTAACATAAGGAGCATACGACTCCACCTGCAAATTATCACCATTAGTGACTCCAGAAGATTACATCTATTTTGCTTCCATATCATCAGACCTCCAGATCATGGGTTTTTTACCTAGATTCATGGATACCTAAAGGTTAATGGGTATATCGGGGGAAATCTGTGAACTCCTTAATACTGCATGCCTATACTGTATTCTCCAGTGGCCCAAGACCCCAAGAAGTGTTTTTTAAAAAAAATCACTGCTCTAGATACAGAAAATTCTCTAGCTATTTGAGCAATTCTGTTCTACTGAAAAGGCTGCTGCCATATACCAACACAGACAGTACTTGGTGAATTCCTTACCTGACATTTTATAGGACAATATTCAACAATTTTATCATCAAGAAGTTATGTTTTGCTCATCTAAATTCTGTCCTCTCCTGTTTTGAATACCAACAATCTAGTCAGTCTGTTAGACAAAGACTTCTTCCAAAAAAACTGTTTATAGAACTTGGGCTCCAGCAACTTTTGCAATATAATCCTTGTGCACTACTGAACCACAGAAAAATAACTCCTTAATTTGTGGTTGGAATAACCACTGCAGAACAACCTACAGTGGGTGGCATGAAACTATCACAATTATAAAGTAACCAAGCAAATAATATACTAGGTCTCAAAGAGATAAAATGTTATAAATCCAAAACATACACTGCTATAAATAAAGTCTGTGGTTATTTGCTGAGATGCTCTAACATTGCAGTAACAAGGGTTACTCTTAGCATGTTTTATAAAGAAATAACTAAAGCTATTTGACAGTAGACTCAGTGGCACCACATGTATTGTTTGGGCTAAGAAATTAGGTGAATTGCACTGTATAGTAACTTTGGAAAAATGCTGCCTTTAATATAAACAAACAATGGACTTTCCTTTAGAAGTCATGAGAAGGGACAATAGGGTGGCAGGATTTGTACTACTAAATTAGCACGCCAGCAATTTGGGAAACCATTGAATAAGAGCAATCAGTGTGTCTAAATGCATATTTGTTGACAGCTGTAATCAGATCATTCCCCCAAAATTTAAATAATGGATTTTAGAATTGGGAAGGCTCTTTAAGACCAACCAGACAATGGGGACTGAGGACTAAAAAGGGTGCATGACTTGCTCAAGTTCACCAAACAGAACAGAAAGAACTGAGTCTCTTGACTCCCTTATCAAGCTATCTTTCTTACACAGAAAAGTTTTTTTAATTAAAATATAATTCATGTGCTACAATTCACCAACTTAAATAAATAATTCAATGGCTTTTGGTATAGTCACTAAAAACAGCTGTACATTCATCATCACAATTTTTTAACATTTATATCACCCCAAAAGAAACTCCCTTAGCTACCACTCCCTTAAATGTCCCCCTACCCCACCCACAGCCTCCCATCTTCCCATCCCTAGGTTACCACTAATCTATCTTCTGTCTCTACATACTTGACTATTCTGCACATTTCATATCAAGGAATCATAAAATATGTAGTCCTTTGTGACCAGCTTCTTTCACTGAGCATAATGTTTTCAAGACTCAGACATGTTGTACCATGTCTTAGTACTTACTTTTTTTTCTTTTTTTTTTTTTTGAGACGAAGCCTTACTCTGTCACCCAGGTTGGAGTGCAGTGGTGCGATCTTGGCTCACTGAAACCTCCGCCTCATGGGTTCAAGCAATCCTCCTGCCTCAGCCTCCCAAGCAGCTGGGACTACAGGCAGGTGCCACGCCACCATATCTGGCTAATTTTTGTATTTTTAGTAGAGACAGGGTTTCACCATGTTGGCCAGGCGGGTTTTGAACTCCTGCCTCAGGCGATCTGCCTGCCTCAGTCTCCCTAAGTGCTGGGACTACAGGCGTGAGCCACTGTGCCCAGTCCCATTACTTTTTATGGCTGAATAATATTCCACTGTATGGCAAGTTCCACCATCTGCAATTTCCGTACAGGCAAGTTCCACATCTGCAATTTCTACATCTGCAGATTCAGCCAACCACGAATAGAAAGTATTCAGAAAAAAGGGGCAATAAAAATTTAACAAAATATAAATTAAAAATTATCTGCATAGAATGTATCTTATATTAGGTATTATCAGTAACCTAGAAATGATTTCAAGTATACAGGAGAATGTGCGTAAGTTATACCCAAGCACTATGCCATTTCATTAAAGGGACTTGAGCAACCATGGATTTTGGTATCTGTGGGGGGTCCTGGAACTAATCCTCGCACACGTACTGAGGATATCTATACCACGTTTTATTTATCCATTCAGCAGCCGATGGACACTTGGATTGTTTCCACCTTTTGGCTATCGTGACTAATGCTGCTATGAACATCTGTGTACAAGTTTTTCAGTTGACACTGATTTCACTTCTCTTAGGTATATATGTAGGAATAGAATTGCTGGATCATATAGGAATTCTGTTTAACCACTTAGGGAACTGCCAAACTGTCTTTGAAAATGACTGCACCATTTTACATTCACATTCGTCAAAAAGTTTCTGCTTTTAAAATCAAAACAATCAGATCACAAATTCCTTAGTTTCTGTTAATAGGTAACTGAAGAAAAAAATCCAAGCATTGACATACATGTTTTTTAAAAACCACATACTATCACTACATGAAACTCGGATTCAGAGTTTGAAACAGAGAAAGATAGCTTTAAATTGCTATTTTACAAAGGATTACAGTATAGTGAATATTTCCTTTATTGCTGAAATCATATCAAAATATCACACAAGGGCTATAGATAAATGTCAAACATTCAAAATATTGGGAGATCTTATATATAAATTAAAAAGGACAAATTGATCGAATGTTCTCAAAAACCAAATTAAAATCTATTGCCAGGTGATTTTTACATACTTTCAGTCATTGGAAGGAAAACAAATACCTTTAAGATACAAAATTGACATGTATTCAACAGGGCAAAGTAAATGCAGTATATTAGTTTGGAACAGAAAATAAAAGCTAGCCACTATAACCACATAGCAAAGACAACAAAGAGCTATCATCCAAATGGGCTTATGGCAAGAAATTTGGGCAACAACAACTTTATACACAATGCAGTCAACTATACATTCTGGATGTCAGGGGGTTCTGCTTCCATTTACTGGGTAAGCTTCATATATATACATTCAGAGTTGGAATCTCAACACACTGAGTGTGTGTGTGTATACATATACATATATATATATATGTGTGTGTATACATATACATATATATATATATATATTTAGAGTTGGGATCTCACTGTGTTGTACAGGCTGGAGTGCAGTAGCTATTTACAGGTTTGATCATACCACACCATACCCTTAGCCAGGAGCAGTGGTGTGTGCCTGAAGTCCTAGCTACTCAGAAGGCTGAGGTAGGAGAATCCCTTGAGTCTAGCCTGGGCAACTTATGAAGACACACCCCCATCTCTAAATAAATAAATAATGAAATTTAGAGGCCAGCACATTATAGCCTCAAATTCCTGGCCTCAACAGATCTTCCACCTCAGTTTCCCGAGTAGCTACAACTACAGGCCTGCAACACCACGCCCAGCTAGGGTGTGCTTTCTATAAAGGAAGGCTGGGGCAACTAGTAAGTGTAAAGTCGAGATTAAAAGAAAATTTGGCCAAGTATCAGCAACTCCCATGGGTGTTTCTGCCAATCAGAGACTCTAAAACTTTGGAACAGCAGCAGATAGACAAGTGGGCAAGAGGAAAGTGTGAATAAAAACAGGAAGAAAAAGAGTTCTCACAGAAAATGGCCAGGAATAAATTAATAAACAAACAAACAAACAAAAAACAAAAACAGAAAGAGAAAGTGAAGAGTCCAAGAAGATACAAGTAGGTGGTGCATAGAAATCTAAACTTATTTTATTATTTTTTAGAGATAAGGGTCTTGCTATGTTGCCCAGGTTGATCTCAAACTCCTGACCTCCAATGATCCTCCCACTTCAGCCTCCCAAAGTGTTGGGATTACAGACATGAGCCACTGCATCTGGCCTAGAAATCTGAATTTTTATCACATTTTCAGCACTAGCCAATTTGTCCTTTCTTTTCAATAGTAGTTAAAATCTTCCAGAATTGTCTTTAGCTTTACTGTTACAATCTCCAGACAACGGTGGCTGATGAACTTTTTGACAGTACATCAAAGAAAGAACAGTTTACATCAAAACTAGCACCCTCATAGAAATCTTTCTATAGATATACATAGAAACAAATGAAATGTTTCCCAAGAGCATTAGTCTTGCTATTTTGGTACAGTCTAATATTTTCTATTCTATTTCATATTTTTAAAAAAGCTGAAAATGGCCCAATAGATTATGATGTGCAGTTTTTCAAGGCTAAAGCTCATAAGAAATGATGATAATATAAACAACCATGACTAACTTCAGATATGATGATAATATAAACAATCATGACTAACTTCAGATATAGGCAGGCAATGACAAACTACATCCTAAGTGTCACCTGGCCAACAGTAATTTCAAAGAGGTAGGGCAGGCTAAAATACAAAAAAAAGTTTGTCTTATAGTCAACAAAATAAGGTAATAAAAGCTCAATACACGACTATTAGTTCATAAATACTACATTTATTATTATTATTACGGAGGGCAGTAGGAGTCCTGACTTAATTCCAAAATAAATTTCAAGTAATTTCAAATAAATAAGGCAGGGCACGGTAGCTCACACGTGTAATCCCAGCACTTTGGGAGGTCAAGACAAGAGGACTGGCTGAGCCCAGGATTTCAACACCAGCCTGGGCAACATAGTGAGATCCTCCCCATCTCTACAGAAAAATGTACAAAAATTAGCCAGGTGTGGTGGCATGCACCTGTAGTCCCAGTTACTTGGAGGGCTGAGGTGGGAGAATCACTTGAGCCTGGGAGGTTGAGGCTGCAGTGAGCCATGGTCATGCCACTGCACTCCAGCCTGAGCAACAGAGCAAGACCCTGCCTTGGAAAAGATAATTACTTAATTAACATTGAAATATACAACTATCAAATACTAGAGAGAAACACAGACCACTATTTTTACAAAGGCAATAGCCTTTGTAAGTATGTAAGTATGATACCCAAACTAGAAACTATAAAAGGAAAAAAAGGCAAATGAATTACATAATAGAAACATTTTGTATAGCAAAGTAATCAACAACCAACTGGAGTAAATTGTTTTTAACAGTTACAACAAAAAGTATAAACCAATAAGAAAGTGAAACAAAAGACTAATGAGCAACCAGAACAGGCCAATGACTCCGGAATACAAAATTCATTTAAGAATTAAATAAATGGCCAAACGTTCACCATTGCTAGTCATCAAAAATGCAAATTAAATCAATGATGTAATAACTTTTGCTTATTAGACTGGCAAGATGAAAAAAATAATACCTAGTGTTGGAGAGAGACAGTTACTTTGGAAATTTGAGAATGTGTATTAATATTTAAAGAATGTACAACCTATCCAGTTCCTCCACGCTAAATAATTTATTATAAGGAAACAATCAGTTATCCCAAAATTTATATACAAATAAAAATAATAAAAACTGAAAACAACATCAATATATATTAACAGAGAATTAGTTAAAGAAATTGTAGTAATAAAATGCTATGCAGTCTTTAACAATTTTGTTTATGACACAATTAGCTGGCCCTGATATATGTTTATTTGGGAAGGTGGGGGAGGACCTACTTATGAGGCAGTATGCAAAAATACTGGCAAATTTTTGTTGTTGTTAAGAACCTTTTTTTTTGAGACAGAGTTTTGCTCTTGTTGTCCATGCTGGGGTGCAGTGGTGTGATCACAGCTCACCGCAGCCTCCACCTCCTGGGTTCAAGTGATTCTCCTGTCTCAGCCTCCCGAGTAGCTGGGATTACAGGCATGCGCCACCAAGCCCAGCTAATTTTGTACTTTTAGTAGAGACGGGGTTTCTCCATGTTGATCAGGCTGGTCTCGAACTCCTGACCTCAGGTGATCCGCCCACCTTGGCCTCCCAACGTGCTGGGATTACAGGCGTGAGCCACCACACCAGGCCCTATTAAGAACCTTTTTTTAAACATATATATATATATAAATGCTGGCTGAGTTCTGTGGCTCATGCCTGTAATCCCAGCACGTTGGGAGGCCAAGATAGACGGATCTCTTGAGTTCAAGAGTTCAAGACCAGCCTGGGCAACATGGCAAAAAATTAGCTGGGCATGGTGGCGTGCGCCTGTATTCCCAGCCACATGGGATGCTGAGATGAGAGGTTTTCTTCAACCAGGGAGGTGATGGTTGCAATGAGCTGAGATCACACCACTGCACTCCAGTCTAGGCAACAGAGTGAGACTCTGTCTCAAAAAAAAAAGGAAAAGAAAAGAAAAACAAAAAGAAAATGTTTCACTTGGTGATAATTGTTTTTTTCCTTTATTTGAATTTGTATTTTGCAATCAGCTTAAATTACTTTAAAAATATTTTTCAAATAAAAAGATGAACAATCTTAATGAGTAATCTGTTTACATAACCCTGAAAAATATTAATAACCTTTAGGAATACTTATTCCACTTAACCTTTCCTCAGGAAATAATCCTAGAAGTCTTACCCACAGAGATATTCCAGACTGTGTCATTTGTAAGAGTGAAAAAGTAGTAACAACCTGCCTAATAAACAGGAATGCCTAAAGAAATTAGAATACATTCAATGATATATAATGCATCCTTCATAATGAAAAAATGCTACACAATAAACTTCAGTGAGAAGCTCAATATTCAAAATTATAGAGTATAATTAAAACCATATTTTAAATTAAAATAAATTAAATTAAAAACTCATTTAAATGAGTATTTAAATTTTAAAATTTAAATACTTAGAAATTTCCCACAGCTTCTTTATGAAAATGCATCAGTTTCACAAATTGAAACCAAAAAATAATAACAGAAATATCGACAAAAATCCAATTTTACTAATTTGGCTTGATCATTGAAGAATATTAGCTTTGACAGCTCAGTGATCAACATATAGAACAAACAAATGATTTAAAGCTTTAATCTAAAATGAAGAGACCAACAGAATTAATTAAGTTTTGTTTGGTCAATAAACTATTTTTATAATAAACGAAAGAATACAGGCCAAGCGCAGTGGCTGTCGCCTGCAATCCCAGCCCTTTGGGAGGTTGAGGCAGGCAGATCACTTGAGATCAGGAGTTCAAGACCCACCTGGCCAACATGGCGAAAGCCCATCTCTACAAAAAATACAAAAATTAGCCGGGTGTGGTGGCGGATGCCTATAGTTCCAGTGACCTGGGGGGCTGAGGTGGGAGGACTGCTTGAACCCAGGAGGCAGAGGCTGTGGTGAGCCAAGATTGTGGCACCATACTACAGCCTGGGTGACAGAGTGAGACTGTCTCAAGTAATAATAATAATAATACATAAAAATATATGTATAGGAAGAAACACTTGCATAAATAGAATTTTAATGTAAAAGAACACAGTATTTGATATTTATGATATATAAATACTTTTTTCCTATTTCCCTTTTTCTTACAAAAATGCAACTAGAACTATTTTCTTGGTTAATTATCCAATTTAAAAAAATAACTATGAAAACAAAAATGTAGATAATCACATTATAATGTAATTAGTTAAAAAGACATCCTTTGGAATTCAGATTAGGAAAGTCAATATAAGAACAGTCCATCTATTTATCAGAGACTGACAGCTTATGGTTGACAATGGTGTGGCTGAATTTAGCTGAACTTAACTAAATATTACTTGATAACAGTTAACAGTAAAGTAATAGGGTGAAACAGAAATTGCAAAGTGTGGGCTAAGGTAAACTAGGCTTATACTTAATGTTTTTTAATTCTTTTACAAAAGATTATTGCAACAAAAAGACGTTAAAATTTTTATTTATTTTTATTTAAAAAAAATTTTTTTTTTTTGAGACGGAGTCTTGCTCTGTCGCCCAGGCTGGAGTGCAGTGGCTGGATCTCAGCTCACTGCAAGTTCCGCCTCCCGGATTTACGCCATTCTCGTGCCTCAGCCTCCCGAGTCGCTGGGACTACAGGCGCCCGCCACCTCGCCCGGCTAGTTTTTTGTATTTTTTAGTAGAGACAGTGTTTCACCGTGTTAGCCAGGATGGTCTCGATCTCCTGACCTCGTGATCCGCCCATCTCGGCCTCCCAAAGTGCTGGGATTACAGGCTTCAGCCACCGCGCCCAGCCTTGTTAAAATTTTTAGAAAGTGACAGCTATATTTTTTTTCCCCTGATAAAGATGTAATCAAAGCAGTTTAAAAGAATTAGGAAGCTAAGAATCTGTTCTAAGTGACAGACTGGTCAGGACTTCATCTTCACCATGCATTGTGGATCGGATCAGGCTTCAATCCAAAACTCTACTGTGTACTAGCTCACTGACTTTGCATATATTTCATACCTTCTCTAGGTCTCAGTTTCCTTGTCTAAAAACTGTGGATAACGTTTCCTAACTTAGAGCATTACTATATTTATCCTTGAAAAAAGACAGGATATAAGAGTAAGCTACGGTTATATATTTGACAACTGAATAGAGAATTTGGATTATGACCTTAATTTTACCCACTGTTCACCCCACCCCCATCTCTACAAAAACAAAACAAAATAAATAAATAAATATGCAGTTTCCAAGAATTGTGACATAATTTTATTTTCCAGAAAATGAAATCAGTGGATAACCACCCCTTAGGAAATGAGCATAGAACAAACTCATTTTACATGAGTTAAAACATAGTAATCAGAACGGAAAGAGGCAAGAACGTATTACTTTAATTACGTATTATGCTTTTTTTCACTATTGAAAGTTGAAAAATGTTATCAGAAATTCCCTGAAACAAACATATCTTAGTAGTCATTTCTAATATAAAATACATTCAGTCACTAATTTTTAGGTTGCTTTATATCTTTAGTTGAAGATAGGAACGTATAACCTATACTTTCAAAATACAGCCAGCCTAAAAAGGTAAATAATTTTTATTTTGAAAAGGGAAAAATTTCAAGAAAAAAACTGTGTACCTATCTGTAGATGCTGGATAACATTCATTCAAAATCTTTATAATATAGGAGAATAAATTCTGAGAGGCAGAATTGGAGAATTAGGCCTTTGGAGGAAGAGACATCTGAGTTAGAATTCCAGCTTTGCCACTTAATAGTGGTTGGAGCTCAGCACAGCAGCAGAACCCACTGGCTAGGTGGCACAAGAGTTATTCCCAGTCCCCTTCTTCCCTGAAGCAGCCACAGTGAAAAAGTTAAATGCTAGTTTTCAGAGCCTTCCCTGCAGTTAGGGAGAGGCTAGATATGTTGTATAAGTCTGACTAATTAAATGAAAACTGAAGTCTGGCAGCTTTTGTTTTCCTGGTAAAAGGGACAAAAAAATAAAAAACAAATTTTAAAAGAAAATTTTTTACTTATTTATTTCTTTTTGTGAAACAGGGTCTCACTCTGTCACCCAAGCTGGAGTGCAGTGGCATGAACACAGCTCACTCCAGCCTCAACCTTCCAGAGTTGAGCAATCCTCCTGCCTCAGCCTCCCAAAATGCTGAGATTACAGGTGTTACCCACTGCACCCATTCCTGGTCTGCTTTTTAACTACCCTTATGAAAACTACTTGCCTTCCCCATTCTCTTCCTTCCCATTCTCTTCCTCCCTTAAACACAGACATGTGGTCTGTAGAATCAGCAGCCTTACTCAAGAAGCCCCAAGCCTCATGTTGATGTTAAAGCATAAAGCATTGTCAAGCTTCTAAAACAACCCCAGTAGCCACTAACGTTCAGGATTCTCCTGCAAAAAAAAAAAAAGTCTCTAACTTTTTAAGCCACAAGTAGACAAGTTTTCTGCTATTTGCAATTGACACACGTCTAAATGATTTGGAAAGTCACAAATTCTGAGAATCACCTTCCTCATCTAGTAAATAAGGGTGACGCTAGTAAGACGTATGTAAAGCATAGTATCTGTCTGACACATAGAAAAGGTTCAGTAATGCCAGCTGTTGTGATAATGATGACAACTTTAATTCTCACACCAACTAGTACTTTCATAGTACTTTGGGGATAAGTACTATCTTCAACTACTTTAAAGATAAGAAAATTAAGGCTCCAAAGTTAAGCAACTTGCTTAAGATCACACAATTAGTTAGGAGTACAGCCAGGATTCGAATCCAGAAATCTTTTCAAGGCCATGATCTTAACTAGTATTATGCTTAGAAAAGTGACTGAATACAGTTAAGACTTAACAGCTAATAAATGTTGGCTATAATGATTATGATAACATAGCCAACTATGAAGACAAGAACAGGTAGAAAATGCCCTATAGTTTTCAAATTCAGAAAATAATAAATTCTCATTTAATTCAATACTGATTTTATTTTTCTTAAAACTGAAATGGCTCTCATTTCTTCACTGAAACAGGAATACTACAGCCTCGTCACTGGAGGTTAACTTCGTCCCTTTATAACACCAAAGGAACTAAGAACAGTGTATTTAACCAAAAATTGAAACACTCTATCGATAGGTAAATGCCTCGATGACTCTTGTCCATCAAAAAAGTAAGCAATGAGTATTTATTGTGAACTTATACTCTGCAAGGCACTATGCCAAACATTTAAAAATTATTTTCTCCAAAATATGCAGCACATGTTTATTTTCTTAAAGTAACTTAAGATTCCTTTGGAGGGAAAACTTCATAATAATTCAAAACATTAGGAAGATGCTGCTGCTGCTACCAGTCATCAACACCATCGTCATCATCACTACCATTACTATTAATAATAGACATAGAATTCATATCACAAATCAATATATGCTAAACTTGACTTTTGGAATGCTTTGCTTCAAACTTCAGATGTTCTCTTCAGTGAAACAAATGAAACAAAGAGCTTTAAAAATTCATGCTGGGTCGGGTGCAGTGGCTCATGCCTGTAAACCCAGCACTTTGGGAGGCCGAAGCTGGCAGAATGTTTGAGTTCAGGAGTTCAAGACCAGCCTGGGCAACATGGTGAAACTCCGTCTCAACAAAAAATACAAAAATTAGTTGGGCATGGTGGCAAGCACCTGTAGTCCCAGCTACCTGTAGGGCTGAGGGGGGTGAACTGCTTGAACCCAGGAGGTGGAAGTTGTGGTGAGCTGTGATCGCACCACTGCACTCCAGCCTGGGCAACACAGTGAGACCCTGTCTTAAAAAACAAAAACAAAAGCATGCTGAAGACATAGTATTTAAAAAACAGGAATAGGAACAGCTCCAGTCTCTAACTCCCAGCGCGAGCAACACAGAAGACCGGTGATTTCTGCATTTTCAACTGAGGTACTGGAGTCATCTCACTAGGGAGTGCCGGACAATTGGTGCTGGTCAGCTGCTGCAGCCTGACCAGCCAGAGCTGAAGCAGGGCGAGGCATCGCCTCACCTAGGAAGCGCAAGGGGGAAGGGAATCCGTTTCCCTAGCCAGGGGAACTGAGACACACAACACCTGGAAAATCGGGTAACTCCCACCCCAATACTGCGCTTTAAGCAAACAGGCACATCAGGAGAATATATCCCACACCTGGCTGGGAGGGTCCCACGCCCACGGAGCCTCCCTCACTGCTAACACAGCAGTCTGCGGCGATCTATCCGCAAGGCAGCAGCGAGGCTGGGGGAGGGGCGCCCGCCATTGCTGAAGCTTAAGTACATAAACAAAGCCGCTGGGAAGCTCGACCTGGGTGGAGCTCACAGCAGCTCAAGGAAGCCTGCCTGTCTCGGTAGACTCCACCTCTGGGGACAGCGCACAGCTGAAGACCAATAGGGGAAGCAGCGGGGGCCGGTGCAGACGCGAACAACTCTCTGACAGCTTTGGGGAGAGCCGTGGATCTCCCAACGCGGAGGTTGAGATCTGAGAACGGACAGACTGCCTGCTCAGGTGGGTCCCTGACCCCTGAGTAGCCTAGCTGGGAGACATCCCCAACTAGGGGCAGTCTGACACCCCACACCTCACAGGGTGGAGTCACCCCTGAGAGGAAGCTTCCAAAGGAAGAATCAGACAGGTACACTCGCTGTTCAGCAATATTCTAACCTCGGCAACCTCTGCTGCTGATACCCAGGCAAACAGCGTCTGGAGTGGACCTCAAGCAATCTCCAACAGACCAACAGACAGTCCTTCTGACTGTCAGAAGGAAAACTATCAAACAGGAAGGACACCTATACCAAAACCCCATCAGTACGTCACCATCATCAAAGACCAGAGACAGATAAAACCACAAAGATGGGGAAGAAGCAGGGCAGAAAAGCTGGAAATTCAAAAAGTAAGAGCGCATCTCCCCCTGCAATGGAGCGCAGCCCATCGCCAGCAACGGATCAAAGCGGGTCAGAGAATGACTTTGACGAGATGAGAGAAGAAGGCTTCAGTCCATCAAACTTCTCAGAGCTAAAGGAGGAATTACGTACCCAGCACAAAGAAACTAAAAATCTTGAAAAAAGAGTGGAAGAATTGACAGCTAGACTAATTAATGCAGAGAAGATCATAACGAAATGACAGAGATGAAAACCATGACACGAGAAATACGTGACAAATGCACAAGCTTCAGTAACCGACTCGATCAACTGGAAGAAAGAGTATCAGCGATTGAAGATCAAATGAATGAAATGAAGTGAGAAGAGAAACCAAAAGAAAAAAGAAGAAAAAGAAATGAACAAAGCCTGCAAGAAGTATGGGATTATGTAAAAAGACCAAATCTACGTCTGATTGGGGTGCCTGAAAGTGAGGGGGAAAATGGAACCAAGTTGGAAAACACTCTTCAGGATATCATCCAGGAGAACTTCCCCAACCTAGTAGGGCAGGCCAACATTCAAATTCAGGAAATACAGAGAACGCCACAAAGATACTCCTCCAGAAGAGCAACTCCAAGACACATAATTGCCAGATTCACCAAAGTTGACATGAAGGAAAAAATCTTAAGGGCAGCCAGAGAGAAAGGTCAGGTTACCCACAAAGGGAAGCCCATCAGACTAACAGCAGATCTCTTGGCAGAAACTCTACAAGCCAGAAGAGAGTGGGGGCCAATATTCAACGTTCTTAAAGAAAAGAATTTTCAACCCAGAATTTCATATCCAGCCAAACTAAGTTTCATCAGTGAAGGAGAAATAAAATCCTTTACAGATAAGCAAATGCTTAGAGATTTTGGCACCACCAGGCCTGCCTTACAAGAGACCCTGAAGGAAGCCCTCAACATGGAAAGGAACAAGCGGTACCAGCCATTGCAAAAACATGCCAAAATGTAAAGACCATCGAGGCTAGGAAGAAACTGCATCAACTAACGAGCAAAATAACCAGTTAATATCATAATGACAGGATCAAGATCACACATAACAATATTAACCTTAAATGTCAATGGACTAAATGCTCCAATTAAAAGACACAGACTGGCAAACTGGATCAAGAGTCAAGACCCATCAGTCTGCTGTATTCAGGAGACCCATCTCACATGCAGAGACATACATAGGCTCAAAATAAAGGGATGGAGGAAGATCTACCAAGCAAATGGAGAACAAAAAAAAGCAGGGGTTGCAATCCTAGTCTCTGATAAAACAGACTTTAAACCATCAAAGATCAAAAGAGACAAAGAAGGCCATTACATAATGGTAAAGGGATCAATTCAACAGGAAGAGCTAACTCTCCTAAATATATATGCACCCAATACAGGAGCACCCAGATTCATAAAGCAAGTCCTTAGAGACTTACAAAGAGACTTAGACTCCCATACAATCATAATGGGAGACTTCAACACTCCACTGTCAACATTAGACAGATCAACAAGACAGAAAGTTAACAAGGATATCCAGGAATTGAACTCATCTCTGCACCAAGCGGACCTAATAGACATCTATAGAACTCTCCACCCCAAATCAACAGAATATACATTCTTCTCAGCACCACATCGCACTTATTCCAAAATTGACCACATAATTGGAAGTAAAGCACTCCTCAGCAAATGTCAAAGAACAGAAATTATAACAAACTGTCTCTCAGACCACAGTGCAATCAAACTAGAACTCAGGACTAAGAAACTCAATCCAAACCGCTCAACTACATGGAAACTGAACAACCTGCTCCTGAATGACTACTGGGTACATAACGAAATGAAAGCAGAAATAAAGATGTTCTTTGAAACCAATGAGAACAAAGATACAACATACCAGAATCTCTGGGACACATTTAAAGCAGTGTGTAGAGGGAAATTTATAGCACTAAATGCCCACAAGAGAAAGCAGGAGAGATCTAAAATTGACACTCTAACATCACAATTAAAAGAACTAGAGAGGCAAGAGCAAACACATTCAAAAGCTAGCAGAAGGCAAGAAATAACTAAGATCAGAGCAGAACTGAAGGAGATAGAGACATAAAAAACCCTCCAAAAAATCAATGAATCCAGGAGTTGGTTTTTTGAAAAGATCAACAAAATTGACAGACCGCTAGCAAGACTAATAAAGAAGAAAAGAGAGAGGAATCAAATAGACGCAATAAAAAATGATAAAGGGGTTATCACCACTGACCCCACAGAAATACAAACAACCATCAGAGAATACTATAAACGCCTCTACGCAAATAAACTAGAAAATCTAGAAGAAATGGATAATTTCCTGGACACTTACACTCTCCCAAGACTAAACCAGGAAGAAGTTGAATCCCTGAATAGACCAATAGCAGGCTCTGAAATTGAGGCAACAATTAATAGCCTACCTACCAAAAAAAATCCAGGACCAGATGGATTCACAGCTGAATTCCACCAGAGGTACAAGGAGGAGCTGGTACCAGTCCTTCTGAAACTATTCCAATCAATAGAAAAAGAGGGAATCCTCCCTAACTCATTTTATGAGGCCAACATCATCCTGATACCAAAGCCTGGCAGAGACACAACAAAAAAAGAGAATTTTAGACCAATATCCCTGATGAACATCGATGCAAAAATTCTCAATAAAATACTGGCAAACCGGATTCAGCAGCACATCAAAAAGCTTATCCACCATAATCAAGTGGGCTTCATCCCTGGGATGCAAGGCTGGTTCAACATTCGCAAATCAATAAACGTAATCCAGCATATAAACAGAACCAAAGACAAGAACCACATGATTATCTCAATAGATGCAGAAAAGGCTTTTGACAAAATTCAACAGCCCTTCATGCTAAAAACGCTCAACAAATTCGGTATTGATGGAACGTACCTCAAAATAATAAGAGCTATTTATGACAACCCACAGCTAATATCATACTGAATGGCAAAAACTGGAAAAATTCCCTTTGAAAACTGGCACAAGACAGGGATGCCCTCTCTCACCACTTCTATTCAACATAGTGTTGGAAGTTCTGGCTAGGGCAATCAGGCAAGAGAAAGAAATCAAGGGTATCCGGTTAGGAAAAGAAGAAGTCAAATTGTCCCTGTTTGCAGATGACATGATTGTATATTTAGAAAACCCCATCGTCTCAGCCCAAAATCTCCTTAAGCTGATAAGCAACTTCAGCAAAGTCTCAGGATACAAAATTAATGTGCAAAAATCACAAGCATTCTTATACACCAGTAACAGACAAGCAGAGAGCCAAATCAGGAATGAACTTCCATTCACAATTGCTTCAAAGAGAATAAAATACCTAGGAATCCAGCTTACAAGGGATGTAAAGGACCTCTTCAAGGAGAACTACAAACCACTGCTCAGTGAAATCAAAGAGGACACAAACAAATGGAAGAACATACCATGCTCATGGATAGGAAGAATCAATATCGTGAAAATGGCCATACTGCCCAAGGTGATTTATAGATTCAGTGCCATTCCCATCAAGCTACCAATGAGTTTCTTTACAGAATTGGAAAAAACTGCTTTAAAGTTCATACGGAACCAAAAAAGAGCCCGCATTGCCAAGACAATCCTAAGTCAAAAGGACAAAGCTGGAGGCATCACGCTACCTGACTTCAAACTATACTACAAGGCTACAGTAACCAAAACAACATGGTACTGGTACCAAAACAGAGATATAGACCAATGGAACAGAACAGAGTCCTCAGAAATAATACCACACATCTACAGCCATCTGATCTTTGACAAACCTGAGAGAAACAAGAAATGGGGAAAGGATTCCCTATTCAATAAATGGTGCTGGGAAAATTGGCTAGCCATAAGTAGAAAGCTGAAACTGGATCCTTTCCTTACCCCTTATACAAAGATTAATTCAAGATGGATTAGAGACTTAAATGTTAGACCTAATACCATAAAAACCCTAGAAGAAAACCTAGGTAGTACCATTCAGGACATAGGCATGGGCAAGGACTTCATGTCTAAAACACCAAAAGCAACGGCAGCAAAAGCCAAAATTGACAAATGGGATCTAATTAAACTAAAGAGCTTTTGCACAGCAAAAGAAACTACCATCAGAGTGAACAGGCAACCTACAGAATGGGAGAAAATTTTTGCAATCTACTCATCTGACAAAGGGCTAATATCCAGAATCTACAAAGAACTCAAACAAATATACAAGAAAAAAACAAACAACCCCATCGAAAAGTGGGGAAAGGATATGAACAGACATTTCTCAAAAGAAGACATTCATACAGCCAAAAGACACATGAAAAAATGCTCATCATCACTCGCCATCAGAGAAATGCAAATCAAAACCACAATGAGCTACCATCTCACACCAGTTAGAATGGCAATCATTAAGAAGTCAGGAAACAACAGGTGTTGGAGAGGATGTGGAGAAATAGGAACACTTTTACACTGTTGGTGGGATTGTAAACTAGTTCAACCATTATGGAAAACAGTGTGGCAATTCCTCAAAGATCTAGAACTAGATGTACCATATGACCCAGCCACCCCACTACTGGGTATATACCCAAAGGATTATAAATTATTCTACTACAAAGACACATGCACATGTATGTTTATTGCAGCACTATTCACAATAGCAAAGACTTGGAATCAACCCAAATGTCCATCTGTGACAGACTGGATTAAGAAAATGTGGCACATATACACCATGGAATACTATGCAGCCATAAAAAAGGATGAGTTTGCGTCCTTTGTAGGGACATGGATGCAGCTGGAAACCATCATTCTTAGCAAACTATCACAAGAAGAGAAAACCAAACACCGCATGTTCTCACTCATAGGTGGGAACTGAACAATGAGATCACTCGGACTCGGGAAGGGGAACATCACACACTGCAGCCTATCATGGGGAGGGGGGAGGAGGGAGGGATTGCACTGGGGAGGTATACATGATATAAATGATGAATTGATGGGTGCTGACGAGTTGATGGGTGCAGCACACCAACATGGCATAAGTATACATATGTAACAAACCTGCACGTTATGCACATGTACCCTAGAACTTAAAGTATAATAAAAAATAAAAATTAAAAAATAAGGCCAGGCGCGGTGGCTCAAGCCTGTAATCCCAGCACTTTGGGAGGCCGAGACGGGCGGATCACGAGGTCAGGAGATCTAGACCATCCTGGCTAACACAGTGAAACCCAGTCTCTACTAAAAATACAAAAACTAGCCGGGCGAGGTGGCGGGCGCCTGTAGTCCCAGCTACTCGGGAGGCTGAGGCAGGAGAATGGCGTAAACCCGGGAGGCGGAGCTTGCAGTGAGCCGAGATCCGGCCACTGCACTCCAGTCCGGGTGACAGAGCGAGACTCCGTCTCAAAAAAAAAATAAAAAAAAAAATAAAAAATAAATAAATAAATAAATAAAAAACAAGCTAAATTCAAAATTAAAGTTTCTAAATAAATTACATTCAGGAAACAGGCAAACTAAAATATTTGCAATTGCAGTTAGGAAAGATATTTAGTTTCTCAAATAGATTTTGAAATTTAAAGAGTTTGTGTTCAGCTGTTAACTTTCAAACTAATTTGAGGTATTATCATTCTAGTAAATAAAAAAATGTAAAATAAAAGTTGAAACAGAATGGGGAGTAAAATAGAAGTTTTGAGGTAAGATTAACTCTAGCAAAAATGCTGAGTCTCAAAATATGTACATTTACAGCAATATATTTTGGAAGCCAAGTAACTTCAAATCATATCTTCCACACTGAAAAGAGGTATAGCATAACAAAGAGTTGATACTACCATTTTTATAAGTAGATATAAAAGAAATGCTTTCAAGGAAAATATATCAAGAAAGGATTGGCTTGCTTAATAAATTAAAAAATGACAGGCAATAGCATAAAATCCACATGAACATTATAATATGCTCAATCAGTTCTAATCAAGGATTTAATTACACCTATGTGATATCTAATTTGCATTTTTCTAAAGGAACACAAAGTATTCTATTTTAGGTCCAAAGTTAAGGTTCCGGCCGGGCGTGGTGGCTCATGCCTGTAATCCCAGCACTGTGAGAGGCCGAAGCAGGTGGATCACTTGAGGTCAGAAATTCAAGACCAGCCTGGCCAACATGGTGAAACTCCATCTCTACTAAAAGTACAAAAATTAGCCGGGCATGGTGGCGGATGCCTGTAATCCCAGCTACTCAGGAAGCCGAGGCAGGAGAATCACTTGAACCCGGGAGGCAGAGGTTGCAGTGAGTCAAGATCGTGCCACTACACTCCAGCCTGGGTGACTGAGTGAGACTCCATCTCAAAAAAAAAAAAAAAAAAGAAACCTAACTGTAATATATTTATGGAAAAATATTTTATTAAAAATTAAAACAAGGTAAGAACAAAGCATCATGTTTTCAAGTACAGGACAATTTTGAACCTAAATAATTCCTAATATATTCAATAAAAGAAAAATGGATACGGAGACATAAAAAACACAAATGTCATTTATAGACACATAAAGTATTCTTTAATTATTATAATGCTCTGATTTTTAAAACAGGGAGCTCCAAAATAAGCCTTTTTGAATAATTCTGTTCATCAGACACCTGGGTAAATGAATTTCTACTGTACACACTGACAGATGTAGGGTTAGAACCTAGACCTCTTGTCCTCCACTCTATGTTCTCCCTGTTACTTGTCTTACTTGACTTTCTTCCACATGCCAAAAACTACTGTCATCTTCTTCCTGCCATTTTTACTCTCTAAAATTGTATAAAGCACTTCCTAGAAGAATATCGAAAAAGAACAGAGAAGTGGAAGGAGAATCAAGAAAATAAAGGTATGTGAGAATTTCTGAGAAGGGAATAGCCAATATTATTGAATAATACAAAGCAGTTAAGCAAAAGCTATTGGGCAGACAACTAGATGTCCCTGATGAATTTAAGAGGGTGCTTTCAACAAGTATAATGGTGAGGGCACAGTCTGGTGGGCTGACCTAATGAATGAACGGTAATTTGGGAATGGGAAAAGTACAATAGCTTTAAGAGGAAACATGCTAAAATGTTTCCAATCTTATCAAACTATTTAGAAAACATGATACAGAAAAAATTTAAGGTAAGGAATAGGAAATCCAGGGAGTATTAGCTTGAATCAATTGAAATGTCAGACACTCAATTATTTTGACGTTAAAAACTGCAACTTTATATAGTTTAAACTAAGGTACAAACTTGATTTCAAGAAAGGAGATAAGGTTATCTTCTAAGGACGTAGAAGCAAAGAACAGATGCCTAAGAGTGAAGCAAGAAAAGTAATAAGAAATCTACGAGAAATGAATGAAAGAATTTTAGAGTCCTGAAGTTGAATAATAAGAATAATATACCTGGCAAAGTTACAATATTTTTCTAAAAGGATCCTGTTATTTTTACATTTGCATTTCACTTTTAGAAATTTAGCTTTTTTTCTGTAATAGGATGCCTGAATATGAACACTGCAACATTTCTTCAAGGCAGGCACTCTCAGTGTGGTACAAACATAAATCCGCAGTGATGCTGTTGCCTTTATATTTTGTTTTGTTTTGTTTTTGCTGATAAAGGCACTCAGAGCCTAATATGAAGTTGCTATTAATAGTTCCAGGCCTACTGTTATTCCACAGCCTAATTTCTCATATTTCCAATCCCATGTCACTAAATGCCTACAGAAAAATCACAACATGACGGGGCACAGTGGCTCACACCTGTAATCCCAGCACTTTGGGAGGCTGAGGCGGGTGGATCACCTGAGCTCAAGAGTTCAAGACTAGCTTGGGCAACATGGTAAAACTCCATCTCTACCAAAAATACACACAAATAAAATTAGCCAGGCATGGTGGCAGACACCTGTAGTCCTGGCTACTCAGGAGGCTGAAGCACAAGAATCACTTAAGCCCAAGAGGTGGATGTTGCAGTGAGCTGAGATTGCACCACTGCATTCCAGCCTGGGTGACAGAGTGAGACCCTGTTTTAAAAATAAATAAATAAAGATAGAATAACCACAACATGTCTAAAACAGAACTCCTGCCCTTTGAACAGTTCTCTGCCCCACTTCCCTACTGCTGTGACCTGTATTTTTCTAGTCACCTGGGCTAGAAACCTTTAGCATGAGTTACCAAGTCCTATCAGTCTTTCTCTGAACAGGCTCTTCTAGTTTTCTGTTCCCATCTCTTTCCACTCTAGTCCAGCCTCTAATCACCTACTGCCTGGATTACAATAGTCTCAGAACTGGTCTTGTAGCGTCCACTCCATCTCACACATCACTACTAATGTCAGCAGATACAAATGCCAATCCCCAAACACCACCATCATAACTTTTCACCCTGAAATTCAGACTTATCTATAAGGATCCTAGCCTATCCAGCAAAGCAAATATTTCACCACTTCCTAAAACTTCCATGTCATGGAATCTTGACCATTGTGGTCACTTTAAATGCATACACAGAAAAAGAAAAAGAATAGAATAGAGGAGGAAAGAGAATGGAAACAAAGACAATGATTAGGAGAAAGTCACTGTAAGCCGGGTGCGGTGGCTCACGCCTGTAATCCCAGCACTCTGGGAGGCTGAGGCAGGCAGATCACGAGGTCAGAAGATTGAGACCATCCTGGCCAACATGGTGAAACCCCATCTCTTCTTAAAAAAATACAAAATTAGCTGGGCATGGTGGCACATGCCTGTAGTCTCAGCTACTTGGGAGGCTGAGGCAGTAGAATCCCTTGAAGCCGGGAGGCGGAGGTTGCAGTGAGCCAAGATCATGCCATTGCACTCCAGCCTGGCAACAGAGCAAGACTCCGTCTCAAAAAAAAAAAAAAAGAAAAGAAAAGAAAAGAAAGAAACTGTGGCAAATTCAGGTACAAGGTACAAGATATCCATGGCTGGAGAAAAGCCCTAATGGTAGAGACAGAGGAAAGGACAGATTTCAGTAATAATTAAGAGGAAAGCTGGTGACTGAGTGGATACAGGAGGAGGGCTGTAATGAAGAGAAATGAGCCTATTCTGACTCTTAGCTTTTTGGACTAGGTGGCTGGATAGACTGTAATTCAATTAACCAAAATAAAAAATAATTTGAAATTTGTCTGAAATTAGCAAGGCTCTCTTGCATGAGATAGAAATAACTAAGAAAACAGAGTGTCAGCAGCTTAAAAAAGAGCTTTTGCCAGATTTGAATTCATAGAAACAAAGAGAAGCAGTGTGGACTTTTAAAGCCAAAGCTGGCACTGGGCCTAGCAAAGAGTAGTCACTTGATAAATGTTTACTGAACTAGCTCAAAGTCGCTAGCAGTTGACTCAATGTATGGATAAGTAAGGAGACAAGAATTTTAGATACCTAGAATCACAGTAGGAAAGAAAAAAATAAAGGTTACCTTGGAAGTACACAGAAAATCTAGGTTTAAGTAGTGTCTAATAATATATTAGTGATGAAAATATTTTTAACATTGAAAACAGAGCAAAGAGAGAAAGATGTTTCCATTTTCTTAAATCTTGCTCATATATTTTATGTTTTTATAGTTACATTTTTGTATTAAAAGTTAAGCTTTGTTCACACACAGAAAATACATAAAATGCATACACAAATTCTGTACACTTCCCTCTAAAAGGCAAAGCCCAATTCCCTTTCTCTTGAATATAGGCTGGGCTTTGTGACTCACTTTTAACCAACAGAATATGGCAGAAGTGATAATGTGTGACTAGGTCACAAAAGTTATCACCATTTCCTCCTTGCTCTCTCTCTCTCTGAGCACTTACTATGGGGGAAGCTACTATGTTGTGAGGGCACTCATGCAGCCCATCAATGGTGAGATTCACGTGCCAAGGAACCAAGGACTCCTGCCAATAGCCAGCACTAACTTGCCAGACACAGGAGTGAGCTACCTTGGAAGCAAATCCTCCAGCCCCAGTCAAATCTTCAGATAATTACAGCCCTGGCCAATATCTTGACTGAACTTCATGTGACACCTTGAGCCAGAATCATCTAGCTAAGGCATTCCTGGATACCTGCCCCACATCAATTATGTGAGATAATACATGTTTATTGCTTTAAGCCACTAAGTTCTGAAGTAATTTGTTACACAGACATAGATAACATTCACACAAAGCTTATTCTCAATTCTGTGCCACTCCTCATGCCATTTTCCCCAGAGGTGTCCTTTCATTATCCATCCCAACACTCCCCCTCTATCCTTCAGTATTCTAACTAAAGTTTCATCTCTTTGGGAGGCACTTTTTTGTCTATGAAACCATCTCAACTTTCACTTCTCTGGCTTCTCCTTTGAAGAAGCCAGATGATTGACCACATCGTTCATTTAGTCATTTATTCATACATTCCTCTGTGTTACTGTGCTATATGTACATATCTTTCCTCTTAAAGATGAAGATGTCATACAGTTTTTAAAACCTGCATTAAGCACACTATGATTAAGGTACTCAATAAATATTTGCTGATAAAATTAACACATCTCACACACACTTATAAACACATACTCTGAAAGTGTAATTTGAGTAAGTAGCATAAAGTAGTGACTAACAATATAGAGAAGCTACTTTACCTCACATCTGCATACTTACTAGCTGCTGTCCCTGGCTAAGTTATTTAAAATATCTCTATAAACCTTAGTTTCTTCAGTGTTTTTAAATGAGAATTCTAACAGTACCTTAGAGTAATAACAAGGTTAAAAAAATAATGCATGCAAACCTCTTAACAAAGTACCTAGCATAGAGTACTCAACAAATGTTAGCTATTATTGTTCTTATAATGAATTACAAATCACAAAATATGTGCTGAAATTCTAAGTCCCTATGAGTCTCTAGATGTTATCAAGTAGCAACCTAAATTAATACAAAATTCTACAAACAAAAAGAGAACTCAGACCTTCTTTTAAAATAGCTTTTAATTCTTAAAAAATCCACTTGGAGGTCAATACAACTACAGCCTGAACCATCTGTAGGAGTGCAGACCTGATTCTTTCTCCTCTCTGTCCTATTAAGATATAACCTTCGAAGCTTTTGTGAGAACACTTAATTGTTTGCATTCCTTAACAGGCAATCACCAAAGTAGTTTCCAGATTCACTTTTGACCTTTACAGTCCTGAGAAGGCATATGAGGCAAACTTCCTAGAGATGTAAATTTAGACAATCTCTGGAATGACAGAGCTACACATATGTGAATGCGCTACATAAAGCAAATCCATTTTGCACATCAATTAAAACAGAATTCAATTGAACAATCAATCCAATAGAACAAATCAATCCAAAAGAATTTTGTTATGGCATGTATCCAAACAAGAAAAAACCCCTCTAATGCTATTCAGTCTGAATTACATGAGTTTCATGAACTCAGAACATCTCTAAGATCATATTTTATAATTTGATCACATTTGAACATATTTTAAGGTTTCCTATTAAAAAGCTAAATAAGATCTGTTAAAGAAAAACTAGATGATTTTAAACCACTAACCTATATAAAAACATGCATACATTTTTAATATGTTCCATGTTGTCTGCAATAAAATGACCCACTTAATTCAAATTCTTATTTTCTCTTTTCCCCACCAATACACCTTGAAAACTTTAGTTTTTGAAACATCCACTCTTTATCTGACCCTACATATCACACAACCTGAAATAGAAACAAAGATGGGGAAATTAGCTTGTTTATTCCACCTTAGTGTCAAACAAAAAGTACAAATAATATTCAGTGCATGTGCTAGTTACCTTAGAGCTGCCAATCATGCTTGTTTTGAAACCCTTCGATTTTCAGAGCTGTCAATCTTGTGTATTATGATCGAGAGTCAGCACAGAGATAATGCTTTAAAAGACAGAATCCTCATTAACACATTAGTAAATTACCTTTACTTATAAAACTGGACTTCAGGATTTTACGGACATGTTTACAGCTCTTGAAAAATCAAAACTAAAATACAACTTAATGAAATGAAAAGATCTGGAGAATATGGCTCTTTGTCCAAAGCAACAGCATAGTTTAACCACAGGGATTTTATATACATATATAAGATACTATATTATAAAAAAAGAAATGTTCCTGACTAACACTAATCACAAATATTATGACCTTGAACGGAAGTAGGAGAATAAAACTGATCTAAATCTGGGCATTTTAATTTTTGTTTTTAAAGCAGGCAATCATATCAATATAACACATTCCCCTTCTCCACCTCCCCAATACAACCCAACTCACTATCTACCTAGTCATTCATGTCCAAAATGAAACATTATTCAAAACTTTTCTCTCTCACACACAAACCACAACTATTCAGTCACCAAGACCTGTCTCTTCTACTTCCTAAATTGCTAAACGTGTCTCCTTTCCCCACCCTAAGATTTAATTCACATTCTCATCTTTTTTTTCAGCGGCTTCCTTACTAACCTCCCTCTCACATCTTTCTACCGAAATCTGTTCCACACCTCTGCCAGAATGATCTCACTGAAACACAAAGTTGACCCACGTTGCTTGTTACAATATTTTAATGATTCTTTGCTACCTTCAGAATAAAATCCCAATTTTTTAGGACAATATGTAAATTCCTTGAAAATCTGGCTCCTGGTCATCTCCCCACTCTCCCATCACTCCTCCTAAACTTAAGCCAACTAAACCACTTGAATTCCCAGAAGAGGCAGGCTCTCTCTCATTTAAAACTTGGGCAAATGCTGCTCCCTCACCCAGAAACACTCGCATTTTCTGCACGTAGTATCTCCTACCCATCCTTTGCAACCCAGTTCTATTGTTAGTTCCTCTAGGAAGCCTTCTCTGACACAAGCAGATTGAACCATGGATTCCTTCTCCATTCCTGTAGAAGACAGTAAACAGAACTTACATGATATTATATTTATCGGTTTACTTCACTATCCCCCTGACCGGATCAACTCCCTGGAAGCAGGGATTGTCATTAGTCTGTATGTCACTAGCCTTAAATACACAGGTAGCACATAATAGATGCTCATTAAAGGTTTGGTGACTCAGTGAAAAATCTTACCATGTCCAGTTCATTTAAAAATAAAATTTAGGCTGGGCGCGGTGGCTCAAGCCTGTAATCCCAGCACTTTGGGAGGCCGAGACGGGCGGATCACGAGGTCAGGAGATCGAGACCATCCTGGCTAACATGGTGAAACCCCGTCTCTACTAAAAATACAAAAAACTAGCCGGGCGAGGTGGCGGGCGCCTGTAGTCCCAGCTACTCGGGAGGCTGAGGCAGGAGAATGGCATAAACCCGGGAGGCGGAGCTTGCAGTGAGCTGAGATCCGGCCACTGCACTCCAGCCTGGGCGACAGAGCAAGACTCCGTCTCAAAAAAAAATAAAAATAAAAATAAATAAATAAAAATAAAATGTATAAAATAAGTAGCTTATTTCTTGAGACTGATAAAATGTTTTACCAGTGCATTCTAAGGCATCCAAACTAATCAATGCTATAAAGCAATTATTTGGGCTTAACAGGAGTTTTAAGAAATTTACTCATTTATTTGCAAATTCACTATAAGAATTGGTACCATCTCAAGCAGGATTTCAGATTGAATAATTTCACCTTATTTTTGCTACTGCCCCTACTAGAGGTGTTAAAGTCTCAACCATGATAAATGCTCATGTCCAAAACACTCGGCACCTTGATTGGTTCAACAAACACTGTTCTGATATGTGACAATCCTTATCAAGGGCATCAGTGAACAGACAGTGAACACAGGCAAAACTCCAACCCAGTTACACTTCACTTATCAGGAAGTTAGTTATCTGGTGACATCAAATAGCTACACAGCCCAGTGAGACCTATACAGAAAGAGTTTAGGAGCTGTCAGAATACATGTTGAAGCCCATACACTAAAGTACCCATACTTTACTTACAGAAGAGGCCGCTAGGTCCTTACTCAAACCCTAGTTGTTCTTATTTTAAGCACAACAAATTTGATGACTGATCTCCCAAGTATAGGCATACTGGAAGAGGAAAATTAGAAGGTCTGAGAAAGCTATAAAAAGCAGACAAGGGCATAACAGCAGTAAAGGAGAGATAACACAAAACTGCAGATCTGGGGGGTTATATGGTTATGGAGCATAATTCTGCATATTTTTATTATGATACAACACAAAAATTAATGTTTATAATTGTGACCCTGGGTCATCAAAAGCAAAAACAAAAAAAGGCTCAACTGCTTTAGGTCTAACAAGGTTCAAAGAAAGTATATAATACATTTTATTAAAAGAACCAATAAACAATTAAAAATTAAGTATATTACGTATAAATAGCCAATTTTCTATTATTTACACAATAAACTTTTTTGAAATATATCATTCCCAAATAACATGAGGCATATTGATATTAATCAGGTCCTGTGACTAGAGGTCTTACCATAATTATGATACAGATCCATCACAAAACAAAGCCTAGACCTGCTAGTTATTAGCTTATTGGGGGTTACAGTATTCAGACTCACCATACTATTTCTTAGTCTGTTCAATCTGAATAACGAAACATCATAAATGAGGGTATCTTATAAACAGCAGAAACTTCTTTCTCACAGTTCTAAAGGCTGGAAGTCCAGGATCAAGGAACAAGCAGATTTAGTGTCATGAAGACCTGGACCTGGTTCACAGATTAACTAGCCAGTTTACTAATCCCATTCATGAGGGCAGAATCCTCCTGACCTAAGTACCTCCCAATAGTCCAGCCTCCTAACTACATCACACTGGTGATTATGTTTCAACAAATGAATTCTGCAGGGACACAAACATTCATACCATAGCAACGACGGACACCATAACCAAAGATATAATAGACTACCTATCATTTTTTAACAGACCTCCACAGAGCTTCACTGCCACACTGCCTTCAGGGTCCCTGACATGAAATTGCTTCATATGTAAAACTGTTTTAGGAAGTCTTTATGATGCTTGAGTTACTATATATTGTATGATTTACAGTGCAGCACAGCAGGGTGAAGGGCAAATTTGGATATACACAGCCCTAGGTTTGAATCCCTGCTTTGTTAATTACTAGTTGCTTGACTGCAGCACATTATTTATGCTCAGAGACTCATTTTCTTCATTTGGGAAATGGGGATAATATATACTTTCTATATGTTTGTTGTGAAGAAGAAATGAGACAATATACATAAAATGCCAGTGTAGGTTTTTAAAAAGCTGTTACGATTATCAGAAGGAAATCAGATGGAATATAGAAAGGAAACAATCAAGTCTGTGAAACTGTGAGCTGCATGAATAGGACAGAAGAAAAAAATGTCTAAAAACAAGGGTATACAAATTCCCATGATGGGAAAAGTGCTCTGTATTTTTAAATCACCATACAAGCCCTCTGACTCATAGAAAGTTTCATGGAAAATTAGGTTAATGACTCATAGAAAAAGTATACATGTACACAGCAAAAATATTAACTTAAAGCAGATTAATGCAAATATTCTAATATGGGGCCAAGGTGTTCTCTCTTAGTATGGGGTCCATTCACTGAAGCTCTGCTCTTCCTTACATAACAATACCCACACGGCAAGGTCTGTGACCGACAGGGCCAGTCATGTGAAAGTAGAACAAGAACAGAAAGACAATTGGAAAGCAATACCTTTCACGTTTTTATAATTTTTGTTTCAATCTACAGTTTTCTTGCACAATCTAATTCAATAGCAATTTCTTAAAAACAAAAAACTCCTTTCTGATTCAAGCAGCAGGGACAGGGGAAAAAAAAACAAAAAACTAAAGTTTTCCTTTGTGGAGTCTTTCTAAAACATTAAAGTTAGCATTCATAAGACCAAAAACCCTTTCTGTATTAAAATTTTATTAATTTGTACAATATTCAACTAAATTTCTTAATATAAACACGTTTTGAGTACAACTAGGCTGGGCATGGTGGCTCACGCCTGCAATCCCAGCACTTTGGGAGGCCAAGGCGGGCGGATCACTTGAGGCCAGGAGTTCAAGACCAGCCTGGCCAACACGGCAAAACCCTGTCTCCACTAAAAATACAAAAATTAGCCGAGCGTGGTGGCATACGCCTGTAATTCCAGCTACTCAGGAGGCTGAGGCACAAGAATTGCTTGAACCTGGGAGGCAGAAGTTGCAGTGAGCCAAGATCATGCCACTGCACTCCAGGCTGGGTGATGGAGCAAGACTCTGTCTCAAAAAAAAAAAAGAAAAGAAAAGAAGCACAACTAAGCTTTTGCTAAACATGTACCTCAACTGGAAGAAACAAAAGTGCCTAGGTATAGTACAGGACTACTAATTTCTAATGTTCCATGTGGTGTTGGTATCTGTCAGTGGGCTTTACAAAAGAAAACGATGACGTCAATTGATTTGACAAATCAGTTAATTAAATGATAACTTCCAAAGAAGTTAATGCCATTCTGAGTCATTCTGATTTATCATCTGTGATTTCTGACTTCTGATTTAAAAGAAAAATATAATAACTTTTGAGGTTTTTTTTTTTTTTTTTTTTTTTTGAGACGGAGTCTCGCTCTGTCGCCCGGGCTGGAGTGCAGTGGCCGGATCTCAGCTCACTGCAAGCTCCGCCTCCCGGGTTCACGCCATTCTCCTGCCTCAGCCTCCCGGGTAGCTGGGACTACAGGCGCCGCCACCTCGCCCGGCTAGTTTTTTTTTGTAGTTTTTAGTAGAGACGGGGTTTCACCGTGTTAGCCAGGATGGTCTCGATCTCCTGACCTCGTGATCCGCCCGTCTCGGCCTCCCAAAGTGCTGGGATTACAGGCTTGAGCCACCGCGCCCGGCCAATCTTTAAATATACTTATGTCTATTCTGCAACTTACTCTAAGTAGATTAAATTACTATTGTTCATGCTTAAGTACTATAGCTTAGATTCTGAATGTTACTATTTAGGTCATGTCTTTCTAAAATTAGTTTCTTCCTTTCCAAGTGTTTTTCAAACTTTTCTTATTTACAGTAGAAATACTCACCACACACATTAAACAAAATTGTCCCAGAGCTGTAATACATAAAACAGATAAATGTAGGGCCACTCTGAAAGTAGGACCCAACTGCCCCTTTATCCCCAATAAGCAATATTAAGCTTTTCTGCAAAACTCTAGGGCTTTTTGGTACAAAGACTAAAAACTGTTCCTTTAAACTATAATCAAAAATGAACATTAAAGCAAAAGTTATAGAACTTAAGAGGCTATTATTTAGCTAATTAGAATATTCATTAATCAAAATATTTTCTGATCCCTATTAGTTGTTATAAGTCTGAAATGCCAAACTTACTTATTAAAAGAAACAATAAAAAATTAAAACATTTGGCTACACTGGATATTTCAATTAGTTATTTTTCACTGTATTTAAGTAATCTTTAAACTGTCCTAAAGTAGCATTACTCAACTACACAAAAGTCTGAATGAAGAAAATAGTTCTCTAAAAGGATCAAAAAAAAGGAAGGCTGGGCTGGGTGCACTGGCTCACACCTGTAATCCCAGAACTTTGGGAGGCCGAGGCAGGTGGATCACAAGGTCAAGAGATCGAAACCATCCTGGCCAACGTGGTGAAACCCCGTCTCTACTAAAAATACAAAAATTAGCTGGGCATGGTGGTGCACGCCTGTAGTCCCAGCTACTCAGGAGGCTGAGGTGGGAGAATCACTTGAACCCAGGAGGCAGAGTTTGCAGTGAGCCAAGATTGAGCCACTGCATTCCAGCCTGGTGACAGAGCAAGACTCCATCTCAAAAAAAAAGGAAGGCCGATGAATGATGAACAGATTATGTAAGTATTTCTCTTATTTATAACGATTTAAAATGTACCAAAGCAGGAAGCTCTATCATTACGGAGATTCAGCCTCCTAGACTCTGTTCAGTCAGAGGCCTGACAGCATGACTGTAGAGAACATGTGTCCAGCCCAATAAGCTGTTCTACCTAGTCATATATCTAAACACAGGTCCAAAAAGGGGAAGACCAGAAACAACTGAGTTGGATCTCCTTACTTCCTTGTTCAGTGATAAAGACAACAGGCAAACATTTGAATAAAGTAGGTTCCTACCCACAAATTTTGTTTTAGATATAAGTAGGAGTAATAAGTAACCAAAACAGTAATTATGCTGACCTGACAATTCTCAACAATATTTTCAAAGCATAAGTGACAGATCCCTATAAGAAACCTAGAGAAGGGTTTTAGAAAGAACCTAGGCATTTCTACATGAAGATCTACCTATTAGATCTTCAAATGAAGATCTACCTATTAGATCTTCAAATGAAGATCTACCTATTAGATCTTCAAATGAAGATCTACCTATTAGATCTTCAAATGAAGATCTATTTATTAGATCTTCAAATGAAGATCTAATAAATATTCTGTGAAGAGTATAAACCTTCATTTCATGACAGATTAAAAAATGGAGAACATGAAATTTGATACGTTAAAAAGTTTCTCTTAAAAAACAATGTATGTAGATAAAGAGCTGGAGTTGTGATCTACATAGCCATAAAGGTATGTACATAGGATATGTAGGTAGAGAAAATAAGTAATCAAACTATTGATGTTAAACCTTGGCTGAAGATTGGGCACAGTTAGAAATAACATTACCAGTCTGTAGGACCAAAGAGGAAGCTGAAGAGAGCTTCAGAGACAGCTGAAGACTTGACTCTTATCTTTTTTTTTAAAGACACTTTGGTAGCATTTCAGACTTACAGCACTAGAACTAGAAGTCAAGCACTAGAACTAGAAGGCCTTTTTCGACTACTGTTATCTTCCACTCACCAGGCACTCTGTCACCGTATTATCCATTTTTACTTATGTAATTACCAATATTTTAAATTCATTCACGTACTTGTTTACTATCTATGCCTCCTTCCTCCATTTGCATATGCACTTCAAGAGAGCAGAGAACTAGTCTGTCTGGTTTACCAGTCTTTACAACAGTACCTGGCAAATTGAAGAGGTCTAGTAAGTATTTGTTGAATGAATGAGTGAATGGATGAATGAATGAACAAATCAACTCCCGTAGCACTTTGGCTCTTCCCTCTTGGTGATCCTCATTCATGAATGTATTTATTTTGTGACTCCTTTGAAGTTTAAATGGGTACTTCTGGTAAGAGTAACTGGATACTAAGCAGATGGTTTCATGGAAGCAAGAATAGAGAAATTACTACAGATAACTACAGAACAAAGAGATGTAGGCATATAACTCTCCTAAATACATTAAAAAAGATTCTAATATACTCACTGCTCCAAAGATTAGAGAATTTACTTGCAAAATTACTGAGCCACTCCCCTCCCCTCAAAAAGTTTTTATGACTGCTTCATTGGGGGGAGAACAGAGATGGAGGTTTCAAGAAAATAATTTATATAATAGAATGTGTACATATGTGGTATATACTTAGTTTTAAATTAAAAATTAAGATTTAATAAATGTTGTAATAGATGCTAGTATTTAACCATTTAAAGCTATACTACACATAAAACAAATTCAAATCAGACTATACTACTCATTAGAAAACTAATAGCAAATCTGATACTTAAAAATCTGTGACTTAAAAGCCAAGCATGGTAGTACATGCCTGTAAGTCCCTGCTACTCAGGAGGCTGAGGTGGGAGGATTGCTTGAGCCCAGGAGTTCAAGTCCAGCTTGGGCAACTTAATTCTAAATCTCTACAGCATTCTGAATATATTATGTTCAAGAATATGACATAATCACAAAAGTGATGTTTTAAATTTTTAATTCAATGAGAAAAAAGAACAGTGCAGACAAAAGAATATCCACAAAGAAATAAATATCCATGAAAGACATATGATTAACAGAATTCCATCCTCACATGTAAAAAAAGTATATGACTGGTATTTGTAATTTATAATAAACTTGACTAAGCAGTTGAATATCTGCTGAGAAACAGTTTAGCAGAGTTGTCATAAAATGGATCTTTTTAGAAAGTCAAGAAATACCTGATTCTCTGGTTGCAAATTAGGTCAGCTTATAAGAATAAGACAGGCACTGCAACTGGACAGCATCCATGGTAGCTGATCAATTGTAAGGAGGGGACTAAGGATTTCTTTGTGCAAAATAAAACAGCACTTTATTTTATAATTACTATATATTTTCTACTAATGAAAAAATGATCTGCTACAGCTTCTGCTGATAGTACCTAAGAGCTGAGGATACCTCTCTTAAAGGGTAACTCTTTATCACATACCTTCTTATGTGCCTCCTTCATAAACCCTCCTCAAAAGGAATTCTTGAGGGATGTCATCATTAGGTCACCAAGATTTTAGTAATAACAATGCAATGAAAATAACAATAACAACAGTAGCATTTGTTTACCATATGGCAATCACTCTTCTAAATTTTTAGACACAATAATTGAATTCCTTCTGTAGCCGTTTACATAACAGATACTGATTACAGTATTAAAATCTGGATTGACAGACACACCCTACTTAGAAATTTCTTTGGGTCTCCCTACTTTTGAACTAAGCTTGTATGATATTTGATATACCAATTCAAGTCATGCTTGAGCCATTCCTCTCATGCCAGGGAGCACAGTCTTTCAGCTGACACCTGGTTTATACCACTCATCTTGTTAAAACACTGTTCAGCCTCTGGTTATCTAAGCTAGAGGTGTGCTGCAGCCAGCTAATATCAGTTTGTGAGAAGCCCTGTGCACACATCTTCCCAACTCTGCATTCACTGACATCATGTTGGTGACTTGACATTGGCCATGTTGGGAGTATTTTACATTATAGAAACTGGGGCTTTTTTTAAAATCAGCTAGTTGTTAAATATTTACTCATATATCACTAATCTGAGGAAATGTGTATTCTGTTAAGTTTGTCAGGCCCTATTCAGATTCAGGTAGAACAAGCTTATGTCTCTAAATTGGGTAAGACCAATTATCAACGCCATCTTTAGATAGCCAGCTCTCAGGAGAAAGGCAAATAATTCTCATAATTGCTCTCCTAGGTCTAGAGTAGACTCTTCGCCTTTCATTTCCACAATATGACCAATTTTTATATGCCAAAAACTTCTTAAACACTGTAATTCATCCTATCTAAAATACCATTGATTACTAGATTCACTATTGTTTTATATATGATTAAGAAAAATAAAACACTGCCAGTTAATTTAATATACTGTCAACCATAATATGCATCCTGATATCAAAAATAGTGAAAACTAAAAAATGCACATCAGAAATTGATGCAGAAAAAAATCACTTCTATCTTGTTTACTATTGGTTTCCCATCTCAGAATCTTAGTTCAACCTCTCCTTGACTCTCGATATTCCACTCCTAGATCTCCCACCTTAGTGCCTTCTCCAGTGCCTATTTTTATTTATAAATATCTTTACCTACATAAACTACAACAGAATGAACTCTATTTATTAGGAAAAATAATCCTAAAAATAGATGCAAAATAATAAGAAAAGAAAGAAAAAAAAGAAAGGAGAAGTGGAAAGAGACCATGGAACAGAGAAGGGACAAAAAAAGGGTTCCAGGCAAAATGACCTAAGCAACATGCATTATTACAAAGTTGGTTTTAAGTTTATGGTGTGGAATGGCTTATTATCAGGATGAACATTCAAGTCTTCCCAGCAACTGCTTTCACTGCTTTGAGAAGACATGAGTCTGGCCTACCACGATCAACAAGTATTTTTAAAGCACTTCAGACTTTTCTTCCACATTATCAAGACAAATAAATATGTTTTCTGTCTTTTCAAAATTTACCTTTCATTCAACAATACTTTTGAGCTGTCTTGACTTTTATGAATACTCTTAAGGTACTTGGAAATGATTCTACTTACTCTCCATCCACTTCTGGTCTTCTACATACACAATGAAACTTTCCACCAAAATCTATGTAAAGATCATTCTCCACAATATGAAAGATCCGTCCAATGACCAGTTTATCCTTTGCAGGTCCCATCTGTGTAAGAGGAGAACGTCTCAGCATAGATGCGAAGGATTCCACATTTTTTGGAGAGCCCTAAATATGAAAAGAGATATTTATATACATATAACTCAACATGAAGGTATAATAAAGTCTTAAAGAAATATTATTAAAGTTAATTGTTGTAGCAATAATTTTAAATGTTTGTGGAATTTTGCTTTAAAATGCCGGTTATACTCTTCAACTTCCTCTTCCATCCTTTCTTTCCTGAAGAGGAGCTAAAGAAAGTAGGCATCGAGGTCGAGTGCAGTGGCTCATGCCTGTTATCCCAGCACTTTGGGAGGCTGAGGCAGGTGGATCACCTGAGGTCTGGAGTTCGAGACCAGCCTGACCAACATGGAGAAACCCTGTCTCTACCAAAAATACAAAATTAGCCAGGCATTGTGGTGCATGCCTGTAATCCCAGCTACTCAGGAAGCTGAGGCAGGAGAATCACTTGAACCCGGGAGGCAGTGGTTACAGTGAGCCAGGATTGCACCAATGCACTCCAGCCTGGGCAACAAGAGTGAAACTCTGTCTCAAAAAAAAAAAAGGAAAGAAAAAAGAAAGAAATTAGACATCTACACTTGGCAGAGGATGACAGAGATGTGATAGTCCAGGGTGAGGTCTCAAAAGCCCAGGCAGGATAAGGAGAGTAGAAGAGTGTCTGTATATCAAGTCTCTGAGAATGGGGGAGGTGGGGTGGTTAGTGGTCAGAGTATGAGCACGTGAGGAGGGCATCCAAGAAGCAACTGGCTTTATTCCTAGCACTGACCATCTGTAAAAAAATGCCTTCTAAGTCAAGTTTAGTGAAACTGACTATTCTTTTAATACAAATTTAAATATACATTATAATAAAAACAATTAAGAGCCTTTCATCACGATGATCAGTCTGAACATGATTTCCTGATACACAATTCTTTTTAAAAAACTTGAATTTGTTAATACTTTTCTTTTTCCTAAAGTAAATTCCAAAAGAAAAATAGCTTGTTTTGTGCTATTCACTTTCTAGGAATCTTTTTACATATGAAATTCACTTGAGGTATGAGTATTCTTTTTTTCTTACAAAAATTTTTTCCAAATCCGTGAACACAGATTTGTGCCTTCTACACATTTTTGTGTATAGAGTGGTGTGTGCAATTTGGTACAAACTAAAGGAAGAGCTAAGTTTCTATCTGTGAGAGCAAATCACGGAAGAATATTAACAATTTGATCTGACGACTTACATGCTGTATTTAGAATGAGTTTTACATTTGTTATTCAGGGGAGAACTACTTACTAAAAGTTCAATAGTAAAGTGCATATATTTTTAAAGCTACACAACTATATTTGTGACTTAAGTTTAATGTATGTACTACTTGAAAGATTACAAACTCAAATGCCAGGCCAGGTGAGGACTTGATAATCAGGATATATGCCCAAGTTTAAAAGGTACAGACACTACTCAGCTCCAGCTGCAATTCAAGTCCCCATGTTTTAATTTTTAATGTTTTAATTTTCCAAGAAAAGCCAGAAATCCACATATTAATGTAAATTGTCCAATTTTTAAATACATATTATATGCAGGGGGAAAAAGTTGTCCATTTTACAAATCTGGCAAAACACATCCAGGTGTTGAATTTGGCCCACGACCCACAAGTTTATGATCTCTGCTTCAGGAAAAAGAAAGTCAAGACATTTGGCTTATGCCAAGTCCCTTAGGTGCTAGAGGGAGGGTATGATGATGAATTTGTTTGGTGAACTGAAACACACTGGGAAAAAATCCTTAGCACAAAAGGGTCAATCTAAACTAAAGACAAGTCAATAGGCCTAGAGACCAACTAGAGCTGAAAGGGTAACCAGGAATGTATGCCATGAGCAATCACACTAGTTTTATAAATCCACAAATTACAACATTAAAGGTCCTTAAACAAGCACTTTGAAAAAATAGTTCTTTCTTGCAGAGCCAAAGATAAAACAAATCCTACAGAGGTAACACAGACACAGCTGACTTGCCCTTTAGAGGTAGCATAAAAGAGTAATTCTAAGTAAGCCATTCTTGACAAGAGCAGCTACATAATTCTTTGCTGGGAGCCACTATTCCATCCATAGCAGCTGCCACCAAAGCAGCGGAGAATAGCAGTGCTCAAGAGAAGAGCAGTTATCAACTTCGGGGTCTCTGCTTGTAACCAGGGCAGGTCCTGCCCACTTTCCCTATGATCTGCTTTCCCATTACTCCACTTTTATGGCTGGTATCTACCAGAGTTCCTCTCTTCTTCTTGTACTTTTTTCCTTTTGGCTGACTCAATTGAAGCCATAGTTCAATTAAAACTAGATGACAGGGGCTTGGCATAGTGGCTCACACCTGTAATCCCAGCACTATGGGAGGCCAAGGTGAGTGGATCACTTGAGGTCAGGAGTTCAAGACCAGCATGGCCAATGTGGTGAAACCCCATCTCTACTAAAATACAAAAATTAGTCGGGCATGGTAGCATGTGCCTGTAATCCCAGCTACTCAGGAACCTGAGGCAAGAGAATCGCTTGAACCCAGGAGGTGGAGGTTGCAATGAGCCAAGATGGCACCACTGCACTCTAGCCTGGGGAACAGAGTGAGACTCTGTCTCAAAAAAAAAAAAAAAAAAAAAAACAACTAGATGACACGAAGATGCAGTAGTAGTAGATCCAGTAGTTAAACTTTTACTGGAGATAATTCAGCCATCACTAGGACCTGTTCCTAAAACAACACAATGTCCTTTATAAATTGTAAAGAGACGTTTGAGCTAAGATTAGTATAATAGTAAGCAGTATTTTCCCCTTGGTTTTAGAAAATTATTGAGTACTCTCAACTGTTTAAAAAGATTCTCTTGAGATTTTTAGTAAGTCTATAGTTAAATATTTATTACATTATAAACTTTAGCTATTTTTTAAAGGTAACTTTAAAATCAAGTGGAAGTAGAACATTTCTCTTCCATTATTTTTTGCCTTTACTTTATTATATTTTGCAAGGAAGTCAGTGTGTTTTCAGTGAGTGAAAAATAATTTTCACTCACAAGCATAAGAACCCTGGAGTAACACCTGAATTTGCTTTTAAATTGTAGCTTATTATTTCATTTGATTTTTGATATTGCATCATTGATTTTGGGAAGCTACATCAAACAATCAGATAAACCCTTGCTTCAAAAATCATAGTCTAGAACCATCTCTAAATCCTAGGGCTTATACCAAAATGTACTCATTTACTTGTCAAATGACTTCTAAAAACAGTAAATGTAGCAACTCCCACAATCCATGTTGACTACAGGGAGTCTTGTTTTAAAGTCTCTAAACTAACATTGATAGCTCCTCTCATGCTGACATAGACTGCAGAGACTGGAAGCATACTGTCACCGCTGGATATGTATCATGGAGCTCAGTGCCTAACCCTGGAAAATGTTACAATAAAGCCCACTAACTGAGCTGTCATAGGTACTAACTTAGAGTTGACTATTTCCTTTAAGAGTTGGTCACAGAGATCAGATCTCCTGCTATTCTGCTGTACTATTTTCTCCTTGGAAGCCTGAAAGGTGAACAGGACCATCAAGGTAGAAAGGAGGAAGGTAAAGGAATTACAGACATATGGAACAGTATCACTTTCATTTATTCAATCATTCATTCATTTATTCATCAAACGTGTTGTGTTTTTAATATACATTAAGCATATATATAACTATCATGCATATGAGGACCATTTAATATACAGCTTGGAATCAGGGGAAACTAGTGCTAAAAGAAATATGAGACATCAACTAATCCAACTACCTCATGTTATACATGAGTACCATACATGCTATTCAAAGCTACATGGGATGCTGAACAGTGGTTCTTAAATAAAACTTGCTGGTGAAGACGAAAATAGATAAAAACATCATAGCAAACTTAAAAGAAGACAGTATAGAAGAATAACAAACACTTACGAAACCTGACTTCTATGACCAACTCAGACAATAAACAGCTAAAAAAATCTTGAATAAGTCATTTAACTTCTCTAGATCTGTTTTCTCATTTATAAATTAAAGGATTGGATAACTGTAAACTTTCTTCCAACTCTATAAAGTAGTAGAAATTCTTAAATATTCTAAAATATAAAAAATATTTTATAAAGTAACACACATTAGAAATGGGAGACATCATCCTACCCAGTCACCTCCTTTAATGTAAACAATAACAACAGCTGGGCACAGTGGCTCACCCTGTAATCCCAGCACTTTGGGAGGCTGAGGTAGCTGGATCACCTGAGGTCCGGAATTTGAGACCAGCCTGACCAACACGGGGAAACCCCATCTCTACTAAAAATATAAAATTAGCCTGGCAAGGTGGCGCTATGCCTATAATCCTAGCTACTCGGAGGCCAAGGCAGGAGAATCGCTTGAAACCGGGAGATGGAGGTTGCAGTGAGCTGAGATTGCGCCATTGCACTCCAGCCTGGGCAACAAAAGCAAGACTCCGTCTCAAAAAAAAAAAAAAGAAAAAGAAAAAAAACAATAACAACAAAGGTAATGAAATGGTATATATACTTTAACTACTTCATACTGGTTAGCAAGAAAAAAATTTCAACATGCATCTCCAAAAATGACTCACTTCTATTAACTGTGCTATGATAACTTTTGTTTCTTTAACACTAACCAATAAATGTTATGCTCACAACAAAGTCATTTTATTGAAATAAATGTATTGGTGACTCAAAGTGATATGGTACTTACATTTATCTCTCTCCCTCCTGAAATCCCATTAAATGATGGTAAAATAATAAATTTAAAAATTGTAAAAATTATAAACCCTCAATATTGAAGAGAACAGATGGAGAACAAAAGTATACAAACATACTTTCTAGTGGATAGGAAGCATGTGGAAGAGTGGTAATTAATGAAGCAGAGTGAAATGCAAGAAGAAGCTGTGAAAAAAAAAAAGCTATTCTATCCTGAAGAATTCCATAAAGGTATGGAGCTCAGTCATGCCAGGCTGCAGTGAGAAGACAAGCTGAAAATAAAAAGAAAAACTAAAAACAACAGAGGCAGGGCAGTCAATCTTCTGTCAAGCACAAAATTCCTCAAGTGCATAATATCTGGTAATAGGTATGTATTATCCTGGCAATAATAAAATAAATCAAATAAATAATTAAAAAATCAAATAAATTCTATAGAGGAGAGCCAAGTTTGGGATGGTTTGTTATGCAGCAGTAACTTACACTGTTTCTATAACCTATAGAAGTAGCAAAGAAAAGAATCCAAATGACAGCTGTGCAGCAAGCATATGAATAATTTGTGATGACTGAAATACGAGGGCTCCCAAAGGAAGTCTGTGAAGTCTGGCCACATGGCTCGAGCCTTGGCTCTACCACTTATCAGCTCTGGGGAAAGGCCTATGCATTCAGAATCTCTGTGCTGCTGTTTACTCATCTTATAAAATGGGGTTTGTAATTATATCTATTTTACAAGATTGTTGTAAGGAATAAATATGTAGCCATATGTAAAGCACTCAAACACTGCCTGAAGGTAAACAGCCCCCTGTCGAAAACTTTAGCTTTTTTTAAAATTAATTTCTTATAGACTCAGTCACCACCATCAAGTTTTATTGACTAATCTAGTATTTCTCAACCAGGATGATTTTGCCCCCCGCATCCCCACCCCAGGAGATATTTGGCAATGTCTGGAGATGTGTTTGATTGTCATGACTGAAATATCAACAGCTCTTCTTAGATCCATCGGAGAGGTGGGGGTCACAGGGAAAGCTGCTATTCCCAAACATGGAGAGACAAGTGAATGCAGAGAACTACTGAAAAGAAGAAGCCTCCAAGAACAAACCTCTGTGGGAACCAGTGCCAAGGTAGGGAAACCCGAGTTGTAACTGGTGAATTGGTGGAGGCTCAGTGTGGAAAAGTCTGAAAGTTAAAAACTCCAGAGAGACCCAGTTACTGGGGCCTCCCACACTTTTGTGAGTTTTATCTGCAGGAGCTCAACCTGGTTCTCACAGTGAATACAGGAGAAAAATCCCCTTGTACTTCAGACAGCAGTGGAGAACCGAACTATTTTGAAAAACATCAGAGCACTCTCTCCTATTCAACAATTTATTCATCAAACGTATTCTTTAATATACATTAAGCATATATGTAACTATCATGCATATGAGGTGTGTCGTCAAGAGAAACTCTTCAACCAGATCCTAAACTGCTGGGGTTTTGTCAGAGCCTAAGTGTCCTGGGGGAAGGGAAATAACCAACTCTAGCTGGCTGTAGTCATCTTGTCCCACCAAAAGAGAGGGAAACACTGAGGAGCAAATGTGAAGTTCACAGTCCGGAGGCAGAGGCTCACAAGAAGACTGAGACCCACTCAGAAGACTGTAGAACACTCCCTCCCCACATACCCTATCACCACATTACTAAAGGCCAACAGACAGCCATTCCTTTTACCCAATACATCATGTCCTGATATCAAGAAGAAATGACAAGATATACAAAAAGGCAAAAAACATAGTTTGAAGAGACAGAGCAAGCATCAGAACCAGACTCAGATACAGCAGGGATACTGAAATTATCAGTCCAGGCATCTCATACAACTATGATTAAGACACTAAGGGCTCTAATGGATAAAACAGACAGGATGTAAGAACAGACAGGCAATGTACGCAGAAAGATAGAAATTTTAAATAAGAATCAAAAAGAAATGCTAGAGATTGAAAGCCCTGTAACAAAAATGAAGAATGCCTTTGATGCGCTTACAGGTAGGTGACACAGCTGAGGAAAAAAAAATCTGTGACCCTGAAGATACCTCAATAAAAACTGCCAAAACTGAAAAGCAAAGAGAAAACAGATTGAGGGAAAAGTACAACAGAGTATTCAAGAACTTTGGGACAACTACAAAAGGTGTAAACTAATGGGAATTCCAGAAGCAGAGGAAAGACAAATAAAGCAGAAATATTTGAAACAATAATGACTAAGACTTTCCTCCAAATTAATAATGGACACCAAACCACAGACCCAGGAAACTCAGAGGACATCAACCAGAATAAACACCAAAAACACTACATCTAGGCACATAGTATCATTTTCAAACTACAGAAAAATCAAAGACGAAGAAAAAATTCTAAAAGAAGCCTGGGGGGAAAACAGCTTACTTACAGAGGAGAAAAGATAAAAATTATATCCAGCTTCTCCTCATAAATCATGCAAGCAAGAAAACAGTGCAGTGAGATATCTAAAGTGTTAAGAGGAAACAAAAAGGATACCAAGCTAGAATTCTGTACCCTGAGAAGTTATCCTTCAAAAATGAAGGAGAATCAAAGACTTTCTCAGACCAATAAAAATTGAGGGAATTTGTTGCGAGTAGACCTGCCTTGTGAGAAATGTTTAAAGAAATTCTTTAGAAAGAAGAAAATTATAAAAGTCAAAAACTCAGACCTACATTACATAAAGAAAGGCAGAACACAGAGACGGAATATGTGAAGGTAAAATTAAAACTTTAAGTTTTTAATTATTAATTGATCTAAGAAGTAACAGTTTGTTCATGTTAAACAATTTCCTAATAATAAAGGGGTTAATTATCTGAAGAAGTTGTAACAATCCTTAATGTGTACATGCCTAAGAATAGTCAAAAACCATGAGGCAAAAACTGACAAAACTGCAAGGAAAAATAGATGAATCATTACAGTTGGAGACTTGAATGCCCATCTATCAGAAAAGGACAGATCCAGCAGGGAGAAAATCAGTCAGGATACAGCTGAACTCAACAACATCGTAAATCAACTGGATATGACGGACATCTGTAGACAATTTCATCCAGCAACAGCAGAATATATATTCTTCTCATGCCACATGAAACAGTCACCAAAACAGACCACATTCTGGACCATAAAACACACCTCAACAAATTTAAAGGAATAGAAATCATGCAATGTCTGCTTTCAGACCACAGTGGAATTTAATTAGAAATCAGGAATAGAAAGATAGCTCGAAAATCCCAAAATTCTTAGAGGGTAAACAAATACACTTCTAAATAACACGAGTCAAAGAAATCTCAAGAGAAATTGTAAAATACTTTGAACTAAATGAAAATGAAAACACAACTTATCTAAAATAAAAATTAGCATAGAAAGCAATGAAACTGAAAGCAGGAAATCAACAGAATCAATGAAAGCCAAAGCTGGTTCTTTGAGGTAAGCTTTTAGCCAGGCTAAGAAAAACAAAAAGAGAGGACACAAATTACTAATAATGGAAATGAAAGACAGGACATCACTACATATCCCATGGACATTAAAGAAATACTACAAACAACTCTATACCCACAGATTTGATAACCTAGATTAAATGGATTAATTCCTTGAAAGACAAAGTCTGCCAAAAATCAAGTAAGGAGAGACAGATAATCTGAATAGGCCTATGTCTATTAAAGACATTAAATCAGTAGTTAATATACCTCCAAAACAGAAAGTCCTAGGTCCACATGGGTTCACTGGTGAATTCTACCAAACATTTAAAGAAGAAATCAAACCAATTCTCTACAATATCTTTCAGAAGATAGGAGTGGAACTTATTCTATGAGGACAGCAATGTCTTAATATCAAAACCACACAAAGACATTACAAGAAAAGAAAACTACAGATCAATATTTCTCATGCATGTAGATGAAAAAATCCTCAACAGAATATTAGCAAATCATATCCAACAACATATAAAAATTATATACCACAACTGACTGAGATTTATGCCAGGTTCAACATACAAAAATCAAAATGTAGACAAAGGATTAATAACCAGGATATATATGGAGCTCAAACAACTCTATAGGAAAAAAATTCTAATAATCCAACTTTAAAATAGGCAAATAATCTCATGCCTATAATCCCATCACTTTGGGAGGCCGAGGTGGGCGGATCATGAGGTCAGGAGATCAAGACCATCCTGGCTAACATGGTGAAATCCCATCTCTACTAAAAATACAAAAACAAAATTAGCCAGGAATGGTGGCGGGCGCCTATAGTCCCAGCTACTGGGGAGGCTGAGGCGGGAGAATGGTGTGAACTCGGGAGGCGGAGCTTGCAGTGAGCCGAGATGGCGCTACTGCACTCCAGCCTGGGAGACAGAGCAAGACTCTGTCTCAAAAAAAAAAAAAAGGGCAAATAATCTGAATGGACATTTCTCAAAAGAAGACATACAAATGGCAAACAGGCATATGAAAAAGTGCTCAACATCACTGATCATCAGAGAAATGCAAATCAAACCTACAATGAGATATCATCTCACCCCAGTTAAAAATGGCTTTTATCCAAAAGACCAGCAGTAATAAATGCTGATGAGGATGTGGAGAAAAGGGAACCATCATATACTGTTAGTGGGAATGTAAATTAGTACAACCACTCTGAAGAACAGTTTGGAGGTTCCACAAAAAAACAAAAAAACAAAACTAAAAATAGAGCCACCATGTGATCCAGCAATCCCACTGCTGGTTTTATACCCCAAAGAAAGGAAATCAGTATACTGAAGAGACACTTCCCATGTTTGCTGTAGCACTGTTGACAACAGACAAAATTTGAAAACAACCTAAGTGCCCAACAACAGATGAATGGATAAAGAAAATGTGGTACATATACACAATGCAGTACTACTATTCAGTCCCAAACAAGAAAAAAAAGTCACTTATAACAACATGGATAGAACCAGAAGTCATTATGTTATGTGAAATAAGCCAGGCACAGACAGACAAACTTCACATGTTCTTATTTGTGTAAGTTAAAAATTAAAACAATTGAACTCATGGAGACAGAGAGTAGAAGGACGGTTACCCAGAGGCTGGGAAGAGTATTGGGGATTTGTATCTATTAACTATCCCCACTCCCTTATATGTGCTATAGTATACTTACAGTATATACGGGGGTGGGGATGGTTAATGGGTACAAAAAGTAGTTAGAAAGAATGAATAAGACCTAGTGTTTGAGAGCACAACAGGGTGATAAGCAATAATTATTTAATTGTATATTTAAAAATAACTAAAAGAGTGTAATTTGATTGTAACACAAGGAATAAATGCTTGAGGGAATGGAGACTCTATTTACTATGATGTGATTATTACATGTTATATGCCTGTATCAAAGTATCTCGTGTGCCCCCTAAGTATGTACACCTACTATGTACCCACAAAAATTAAAAATAGGAAAAAAAATGTAATCCATCACATCAATTGGCTAAAGAAGAAAAATCACGTGGTCATATTTCATTTTGTCAAATGGAAAAGCATTTGACAAAATCCAATACCCATTCATAATAGTAACTCTCAGAAAACTAGAGGAAAGCTTCAACTTCATAAAGAATATCTACAAAAAACCTACATATGTAATGGTAAGAAACTTGAAACTTTTCCTACTAAGCACAGGAAGAAGGCAAGGATGTCCCCTCTCATCACTGCTTTTCAACATTGTATTGGAAGTCCTAGGTAATGCACTAAGAAAAGAAGAAAAAATAAAAGTATACAAATTGGGAAGGAAGAAATAAAACTATGCTTTATTATGGATAGCATGATGATCCATGTAGAAAATCAAAAAGAATCAACAAGAAAAATACCTCCTAGAATAAGTAATTACAGCAAGGTTACACAATATAAGGTTAATATACAAAAAACTATGTGGCCAAAGTATTGGTAGTCATTAATGTGTAAACCAAGAGTATGAAACAGGTCTAAATCAATTTGGAAAGTTTATTTTGCCAAGGTTAAGGACACGCCCATGACACAGCCTCAGGAGGTCCTGAGACACATGCCCAAGGAAGTCAAGGCATAGCTTGGTTTTATACATTTTAGGGAGACATGAGACATCAATCAATACATGTAAGATGTACATTGGTTACACTAGTTCAGTCCAGAGAGGCAGGAGAACTAGAAGCAGGTTGCGAGGGTGGCTTCCAGGTCATAGGTAGATTTAAAGATTTTCTGATTGGCAATTGGTTGAAAGAGTTATTATCAATAGAAAGGAATGTCTGGGTGACCATAAGCCATTGTGGAGACCACGGTTTTATCATGCAGATGAAGCCTCCAGGTAGCAGGCTTCAGAAAAAACAGATTGTAAATTTTCTTTCTAGACTTAAACAGTCATTTCTATCACTAATTCTGAAAAGAGGGAGGTATAATGAGGCATGTCTGGCTCCCCCTTCCCATCATGGCCTGAACTAGTCTTTCAGGTTAAATTTGGAATGCCCTTGGCTGACACGAGGGTCCATTCAAATGGCTGAGGGGCTTTAGAATTTTGTTTTTGGTTTACAAATGTAAATGCTGGTCAATGAAGATGGTAAGTGTGAAGAAAAGAGAAAAGCTGTGAGCCAGATGCTGTTGAAAAATTGAAAGAATCGAAAAGATTTCTATCAAGGAGCCTTTTAAAAGTATTTCTGATAGAACAGTAGTCTGGGCCGGGCGCGGTGGCTCAAGCCTGTAATCCCAGCACTTTGGGAGGCCGAGATGGGTGGATCACGAGGTCAGGAGATCGAGACCATCCTGGCTAACACGGTGAAACCCCGTCTCTACTAAAAAATACAAAAAACTAGCCGGGCGAGGTGGCGGGCGCCTGTAGTCCCAGCTACTCGGGAGGCTGAGGCAGGAGAATGGCGTGAACCCGGGAGGCGGAGCTTGCAGTGAGCTGAGATCTGGCCACTGCACTCCAGCCTGGGGGACAGAGCGAGACTCCGTCTCAAAAAAAAAAAAAAAAAAGAACAGTAGTCTGAAATGGTACTGAGAAACGAGAACCAAGATGAGTTATTTTCTTCTCCTAGTCTTGAGACCCATTGCAATCTATACTAGGGAAGACCAGAAGGGAAGCAGTGTTATCAAGGGAAACCAAGAAAGCACCCAAGAAGTACTTGCAGAGAAGGTTAAAGGGGAGATTGTTCATAAAAAGACACAGGAAATTTTTTTTTCCTGTGTCCAAATATGTTCCAACGATACATATTTACAGACCAGGCCTGAAGGAAAAAGGTCAGGTTGTAAGAAAGAATAGTAATCTCTCTCATAACCCACAGGACAAAAGAAGAAAACACTGGAATTTCTATTTGTTTTTTTTTTTTTTTACTTCACCTTCAAAATATATTTATGTGTGAATGCTTTAAAATGTACATAATAAACTACAGTACATACATATATATATAAGTACACACACGCATGCACACACACACACTTTTTTTTATTTTTTTGAGACGGGGTCTCACTCTGTCGCCAGACTGGAGTGCAGTGGTGCAATCTTGGCTCACTGCAACCTCCACCTCCTGGGTTTAAGCGATTCTCCTACTTCAGCCTCCCAAGTAGCTGGGATTACAGGCATGAGCCACCATGCCTGGCTAATTTTTGTATTTTTAGTAGAGACGAGGTTTCACCATGTTGGTCAGGATGGTCTCGATCTCTTGACCTCGTGATCCACCCACCTCGGCCTCCCAAAGTGCTGGGATTACAGGGGTGAGCCACTGCACCCAGTCACAAATGTATTTTTTAAGTGAATACTGGAACATGTGCTCAAACATTTATTAATAAAGGGACATAATCAAAAAAGTTTAGAAATCTCTGTAATAGTGGTATATTGTGGGAGCAGGAGAATCATTATGCTAGATACGGAAAAATAGTTACAAAAGGAGACTGGATAGTCAGTCTCTCATTTTCTGAGTAGAGCTGTGAGCCAGATGCTGACAGACGCATAGACTGGGACCAAGGGATGCTTTTAAGGTTTCTAGTAAGACAGAAGTTGTCTAACTAAAGGCTAAGGTATGCACATACGCATGTGGAACTTTACTTCTAACTATTCCTGGATTTTTCTGGTATTCTACACTGCATTACTTCTAACAACAAAAAATTACCTTACAGAAAATAATGTGGGATAATCATCTCATGTTTATGGAATTCAATGGTCTTACCAGTGCTGGGCCCAACAGACCAGTGAAACGCTCCCTTTAAAAAAAATTAGCTTTCTATTTAAAAATCATTGTAGATTCACATGCAGTTGTAACCAAGAATACATGGAGAGCCCCTGTACCCTTACCCAGTGCTCCCAATGGTAACATTTTAGAAGACTATAGTATGATATCACAACTAGGAAATTAACATTGACACAATCCACCAATATTCAGATTTCACCAGGTGTACATGTAATCATCAATGCAATTTTATTACATGTAAAGGTTCTGTACTGGCCATCACAGTCAAAATGCAGAACAACTCCATCACCGCAAGGATTCCTTATGTTGTCCTTTTGTAACTCCACATATCCCTTCTACCTCCCTCCTTTCTAGCTCTTAGTAAGCACTAATCTGTTCTCCATCTCTATAATTCTGTCATTTCAAAAATGTCATATAAATGAAATCATACCATATGTAACTTTTTGGGACTGGCTTTTTTTTTTCACTCAGCATAATTCCCTTGAGTCATTCAAATTATTTTGTGTACCAATCACTCATTACTTTTTACTGCTAAGTAGTATTCCACGGTAAGGATATACCACAGTTTGTTTAACCACTCAATGGTTGAAGGACATCCAGGCTGCTTTCAGTTTTGGGCTATTACAAATAAAGCTGCTATGAATATTTCATTTCTTTGGGATAAATACTCTGTGTCCCAGTGACACCCAGTTCTCAGTGTGCATTTATCTCCCTTGAGAGAACCCAATCATCTCAATTTGGGTAGCTGGCCAGAGGTCAGGCAGCTTGTTCAGTTGCCAACTCCTAGACTGAGTCCACCATTCATTTCCTGGCAGTTGTCAACAATGGAATCCCCAAAGCTTTAAAAAGGTAGGCAAAACCCAAACGGAATCAAGACTATTTAGTTTTATTCCTAAATCCCAACAAACCAGGCTCCACTTGAACGTGCTTAATTGTCCTTATTTCCTGTTATTTAATGCCAATAGATAAAAACTTAAGGGCCATAATCAGATTATAAAAATTAATGTGATCAAAAGAGAAAAATTTAAGAGCAGACTTAGAAGCAAACCTAGATACATTAAAAGACTGAAGTGAAATTTCTGAGTAAAAATGAGAGTTACGATCTCCAAATAGTGAAAAAACTAAGGTTGGCTTGGGAAGTCATGAGTCCAATTGGGTATGATCAGATCATATGACCACACAAAAACAAAACACATGCAGAACATATACATCTTTTCTTTTAGGAAATGTATAGTACTGCTTATAAGCATGTTACAGATGTTAACAAAAACCTACTTTCCCCAGATAATTCTATCTACTTTTTCACTATTTCATTGTTTTTATATTAACTGGTCATTTCCTCTAAACATGCTTCAAAAATGTGAGACGTACAACATTTCAAAAGATTTTTATTACTCAGAGGTAATTCTCCTAGAATTATGTAATGTAAAAACAGGTTGGCACCACGGTTAAAACCAGAAACATGTTCTATCATTCCTTTACATATCAAATAGTTTTTAAAACACTGGTATAATTTTTAAAGTTGTCAGTAAAACTGGTAAGAAAACAAAGGGTTAAGTAAAACTATATAATTTTACTATGACAGTATATGAATTTAGTGGACCTGAAAATTATATGAAAAATATATTAATTTCCCCATTATATTGAAATAAGCCCTTTAAATCTATATATTTTCATTTTTCCAGTATTCTGAAAGGATTGGACATCTGATTTTAAATATTCTGTCTTCTGGAATATTCCAGTATTCTGAAATAAAAAATACTAATAAAAATATTCACAAAAAAGTAAGAAATTACATTTAAAAATATTTGCATGAAATCTAGTATATTGCTAATAAGGTAAAACTATAAACTGTCATGTAACATCAGTATTTTAAATAAATTCAAAATTTGAGTAAAATTTTTACTGTGCAGCCCCAAAACTCTCTGAAAAACATTTTTTCTAACGTTCTGAAAAGTGGCGTGCCACCCTCTACTGCTAAGAAGGAGTAAGAGTCACAAAGCAGAAAAACCAATTCTTTGCTCAACTATTGCCACCTTGTGGCTATGAGATGAGTTATATGCCATAGCACAGCTCCCAATGGCCTTAACAGATTCTACAAATTTATATTGTCTAAGTGACATAAGAAGGATTAAGGTTTTAAAAATGGAGGGAAAATGGTACCTGACTTAAATGGTTATAAAAATGAATGGGACGGCCGGGTGTGGTAGCTCACACCTGTAATTCCAGCATTTTGGGAGGCAAGGGCAGGCAAATTGCTTGAGCCTAGAAGTGTGACAACAGCCTGGACAATATGACAAAACCCCATCTCTACAACAAAAAACAAAAATCAGCCAGGCATGGTGATGCACACCTATGGTTCCAGCTTCTCAGGAGGCTGAGGTGGGAGAATCACCTGAGCCGGGGGACAGAGGTTGCAGTGAGCCAAGTCTGCACCACTGTACCCTAGCCTCAGCAACAGAGCAAGACCCTGTCTGAAAAAAAAAAAATTGGTTGCTACTCTAAAAACAAAACAAAATTAGTTGAAGGGAAAGATGCATAAACCAATATTAAAGCTAATGAAGCAAATAAAAGAAAAGTAGGTAACTGAGCATGGGATGACTATGGAACCTACAACCTCCATACAGACAGTGGCATTACACTTAATGCCATTTAACTTTGGTTCCCTTTAACTAGTAACCTCAGTGTGTAATAGGATAAGAACTTCATGATGCATTGCCCTTTATTAAATTCCTGGCTGCAGGGAGAAGTTCTCTGTAAGGATAATGTGCATGGGCTCTTACTGAACATCACTTATTTCTGAGGTCCACATATAAGTAAGTCTACACTTTTAACGACTATAAGAACTAAATCAGGGCCGGGCGCGGTGGCTCAAGCCTGTAATCCCAGCACTTTGGGAGGCCGAGACGGGCGGATCACGAGGTCAGGAGATCGAGACCATCCTGGCTAACCCAGTGAAACCCCGTCTCTACTAAAAAAATACAAAAAACTAGCCGGGCGAGGCGGCGGGCGCCTGTGGTCCCAGCTCCTCGGGAGGCTGAGGCAGGAGAACGGTGTGAACCCGGGAGGCGGAGCTTGCAGTGAGCTGAGATCCGGCCACTGCACTCCAGCCTGGGCGACAGAGCAAGACTCCGTCTCAAAAAAAAAAAAAAAAAAAAAAGAACTAAATCAATAGGTACAACTTGGACTTTCATCATATACGTATTTTTAAGTCTAATAATAGGCCATCTGAGATGTTATTTTTCATTTGTAATTATTCAGCCATCAAACTTTAAATTTCATTCCAACTTAAATCAGCAAATATACATTCGATCCCTACTTAAGTGTAAAGCATTATGCAAAGGATCAAGAGGGTGGACTGAAAATGGCCCCTGTTCTTCAGGAACTACAGCTAGAAAACAGGACAAAACAGGTTTGGAAATCACTTTACCATAATGAGAGCTGTGGGTATACCATAAAGGTAGTAAAACACAAAACTCCAGAACATTCAAAAACAGTTTCATCTGTTTGGTGAGATCACAAAGGTCTAAGAGAGGAGATTTTTACAACAGAATTTGCAGGCAGGGAAGCTAATTCCAGGATAAAGGGTAAAGAAATAATGATTTGTTTAGAGAACAGCAAAATTCATCTTCAAAAAGAATATTTTAAGCAGAAACCATTTTACAAATGAAATCTTACATACAATCCCAATATATACAATGCAAATGTAGTATTTTATTTTAAGTGCATTTTATGAGTTCAAATTGACAGCACTTATTATAAAGTCAGAAACTGTCAACATGAAGTTATAATGATAAAAAATCAAAAACTGAAATCAGGAATGAAGGATGATAATCCCAGTTCCCAATTTCTGTATTTTAATTGTCGAATGTCAAGAAAATCCACCTATTACACCCCATGTGTAGATAAGGGGCTGAGGAAACAGACATTGTCATGTACTGTAAGTGGGAGTTCAGTACAAACAGGCTGTAACTCAAATTGTGTGTACACTTTTACCCAACATATAGCCTACAAATACACTCTCGTAAGTATGGAAAAAATGCAAATGTTCACTGTAACACTGTGTCAGAAAACAAAAACAAACAGAAACAACCTAAAAGTTCAATAATGAAGGCTTTCCTGCTTAAATAAATTATGCTACATCCACACCATGGAGTACCAAGCAAGTATTATGTAATGATAAGGAAAAATAGTCTTACTTAGGTAAAAATTGCAATTTTCAGCAGCAGCAACTAAAACATACTAAGTGCTTATTTAAGTATCAGGCACTTGTGTTAAGTGTTTTAAATAATGAATTCATTTAATCTCATAAAAATCTCATGACATGGGGGAAAAGGAGATACACAGATACTAAGTAATTTTCCAAGGCAACACAGCTAGTAAATGGTAAAGGAACCAGGATTTAAACCGAGATTGCGTCACTGCAGAATTTACACTCTTTAACTGTAATATAGTTTAAAACGGTATTCATACTATGAACCAATTAATGTTTTTAATATATAGTAATATTTAGCTTATACTTATATGTGTGTTAATATAAAACTCTGTAGCTAGGCATAAAAAACACACTCTCCAGCCTTGAGAAAGAAAGAAAAAGGGACTTTTACCTTTCACATAATAACCTTCAGGGCTATTTAAATTTTCTTTCTAAAGTAACCAAATATTACTTTTATAAAATTTGTAAACAATATTTTTCAAAAATCCTGAATACACAATTGGCATTTATTCATGTTGTAATCTCAGGAAACTCTTCAATTAAATAGGTCCAGTAACTTCAAAAGAGGTAAAGTTAGTTTTTTCACAAGTTGAATTCCTATCAATACCCAACAACTCCTCAAATTCCTTACCATAAATATGTTAGAAAAACACTGAAAACTTCCAATAAATATTAAAATTAAAACTAATGAGGTATTTTCAATTTCTTACTACTCTTAAAATTATTTTTACTCAATTATTCTGGATAGGCACATTCAACTGACATGCTCAAGGCTGTACTATTCTTGTACAATTGTTTGTGAATAGTCACACATATTACAATTCAAAGACAGGTCAGGTGTAACTGAAGCTCAAATGTGCACTACATGTACTATTCATTCATTCACACATTTGTCAAATATTTACCGAATGCCCACTATGGGTCAAGGACTGTGCTAGGCACTGGGAATACAACAGAATAAGAAAGACAAGGTATCTGACCTCCTGAAACAAATTCTACTGGGAAAACTTAGGAAAAATTTTATTCTGACGTGTCGCATGTTACTTTGGCACCACAAGTTAACGTATTAGTGATGACGAATGTCCTTACATTTGGGATTAAATAGAATGGCATGTGCATGGTTGTTTTCTGGTGTTTATATTTTTGTTTGGCTTTGGGCTTTTTGCCATGAAAAAAACTTGATTTTATTGTCTCTTTGAATGACACAGCTCAACCTCTAGTTAGAGCATATACCGCCTTATGTTTTTAAATAACATTTTATATTCATTCACTAACAAAAAAAATTACTTTTTTAGAGCACTTTAGGTTTACAGCAAAATCGAGAGTACAATATAGACACATCCCCACACCCCTCCTGTGCTGACACACACATAGCTTCCCCCACTATCAACATCCCCCACCAGAGCGGTACATCTGTTACAAGAGATCAATCTACATGGTTTGATAAATTAAAGTTTATTATTGTTTAAGAAAACAATGGGACTTCAAAGAACTGTGCAACTGTGGAAACATCTCTGTGAAACTATTCTCAGGAAGGCAGAAGGCTGGAGAAGAAATGGCTGGGGCCACATAAAAGCTAAAATGCACTGAATAAAGCTTACGCTGTACCAGTCAACGTACTGAGAGCACGTTAAGTGTATTATTTCACATAAAATTCCCAGTAACTCCAGTTGGAGCATTATCTCCACTTTGAGATAAGACAGCAAACGTAGATAGGCTAAGTAAGTTGCCCAGAGTCACTCAGTTGAAAGATGGCAGAACCTGGTAGCCTGAACTGAGCCTAAGCTTTTAACCCAAGCAGGGTCTTGAATGGCGGTAGGCCTCTGAAGCCATAGTAGAGAGATGTACCATTGTATATTTAATCTTGCAGGCAGTGTGAATGGAGATTTAGAAGATTCTCAAGGAGAACAATAAATAAATAACCTCATTAAGTCTGATTACAGAGCCCAACTTTAGGAAGATAACTTTGGTCCACAGTGTGTGTAATGACCTGAACAAGAGGGCAACTGAAGTCAGTGGTATCAATTAAGAAGCAGTAGGCCGGGCGTGGCAGTTCACGCCTGTAATCCCAGCACTTTGGGAGGCCGAGGTAGGTGGATCACGAGGTTAGGAGATCGAGACCATCTTGGCGAACACGATGAAACCCTGTCTCTACTAAAAACACGAAAAAAAAAAAAAAAATTAGCCGGGTGTGGAGGCAGGCACCTGTAGTCCCAGCTACTCGGGAGGCTGAGGCAGGTGAATGGCATGAACCTGGGAGGCAGAGCTTGCAGTGAGCCGAGATCGCACCACTGCACTCCAGCCTGGGAGACAGAGCAAGACTCCGTCTCAGGAAAAAAAACAACAACAACAGCAAAGAAGCAGTATAGGGGTTCACGTAACTTGAAATGCTTCAAAGCCAGGAACTTGCTGAATGGAGACTACAACACAGCCTCCTGACACCCTCCTCCCCGGGGAATTTTATTTCCATTAAACCACGATGTCAAAGACTTGTGAATAAGAAACTGGTGAACTGTACATCAAAACCAAACACCTTTACCCATTATCTAGCAGAATTATGTTTTCTAAACTGTGTTAGACGGAGAACAACCACGCAGGGATCTTGCTGAGCCTGAGCTGACCTGAGAAAAATCTAACGGATGTGCTGGGACTGCCAGGAAACACCCCAGCCTCCTCCTGGAAAAACTGAACTGCCTTGGAAAGGAAAGGAAAGGAAAAGGAATTCTGGGGATTCTAAAACATCTTGGTTGTTTCCTTCATTAAACAAACATTACATTTTGAGTATCAAACACTTAACTGACTACACATGTGATGCTACAATTTTCACTCTTACCACAATTAACTCAGCAATTAAGAATTATTTTATGGGGGTTTCCGAAGGGGCTTAGAATGTGGTGTGAATGGGAGTGAAGTGTGAGTGAGAAATGTTAGGTAAGAAATAGAAAAATTCCTTTCCTATACAAATATTTGGAAGGGAGCACTAAACTTTGTTTTCAACCTTACTGCACTTAACTCTTATGGTCTTACCTTAAGGATGGATCTAAAATCCGTCCCTTGGGTGGCTTCAGGTCAGTCACTGCTATTCTGCTAGTCTTTTATGACTTTTCCATATATGGTAGAAAGAATAATGCCCCCTCCTCCTACAAAGACATCCACATCCTAATCTCTAGTATTTGTGAATATGTTACCTTCCGTGGCAAAGGAGAATTAACTTTGCAGGTGAATTAAGATTGCTAATCAGCTGATCTTAAAATAGATTATTTTGGATTATCTGGGGAGGCCAACCTAATCACAGTGATCTCAAAAGTAAACGATGGCGGGCAGAGAAGAGTGGGGCGCCAGGCCAGGTGGCTCATATCTGTAATCCCAGCACTTTGGGAGGCCAAGGCAGGAGGATGCCTTGAGCCCAGGAATTCAAGACCAGCCTGGGCAACATGGCAAAACCCCATCTCTACAAAAAAAAAAAAAAAATGCAAAAATTCGCCGGGAGTGGTGGTGCACACCTGTAGTCCCAGCTATGAAGCAAGCAGGAGGATCACTTGAGCCCAGGGGGTTTAACCTTCGGTGAGCTGAGATCATGACACCACACTCCAGCGTAGGTGACAGAGCGAGACCCTGTCTCAAAAACCAACAAAACAACCCAAAAAACAAAAAAGTAGAAGACAGATGTATAAGAGACGTTAACAGGCAAGGAAGAGATTCGCCCAGAAGCTACAGAAAAGGACACATCACCAACACCTTGATTTTAGACCAGTGCGACCCCATCTGACTTCTCACAGCCCTAAGAACAACACATTTCTGGTGTTTTACGCCACTCAATTTGTAGCAAATTGTTACAACAGAAAACAATAAACTAATATGCCAGGCTTCTTCTAGTCTTGGGATTTCAGAAAAATTTTGACATCAGTAATTGCTACTAAAATGACCCTGTAACCCAGGACACTGCCAGTCTTGTGAACTGTTTGGTACTACTTCCCAGGAAGAAAAATACAGAAATTGGGTTTATTTGTACATAATCCAACTTCATGTCTGCTGAGTTTAATTATTAAAAATTTAGGCTTGTAATTTTATTTCTTCCATTTCATTTATCTATAACTTTATGGTACTTTACAAAAGTACCGGCTGAGACAAATGGAAATTTTATTTTACTTTTTTAAAAAAGAAGACATTTACAAAAAAGAGGTGAAGCGCTGACAAGTTCAATCACTTGCCCAAGTTCAGAAAGTGATTCATCACCCAGTCATTAAATTAACAGATGTTTATCCAGACAGCAAGCTCCATGATAGAGCTACTGTTTAGAACAAGACCCAGCAGAGCACAGCCTCTCCGTGTGAGTCCCATGCTCCTCAGCGTCCCAGAAATCGCCCTAGATCGCCTACCTAGCAGCGCTCCCCGCTGGTTACCCTCTCACCAGCATTCAACCCCAGCAAAACGCGCGCAGTGTGGACAGACCCGGTCTAGTACGCAAATGCCACACAAAAGGACAACGAAAGAAAGTAAAACACCAAGCACGGATTCTAGGGGCCAAGGGCTGAGCCACACTCCACCGCAACTCCGGAAAACCGGGCCTCGGCCCTCGGCTCCCCTTCCTACGCCAGGCTCCGCCCCTACTCCAGGCCTCGCCCACCGCGTCGTCGGCGTAGTTCCCGCTACTCCCTCTCACCCGCCCGAGCTCCACCTTCTGCAGAAGCTCCGACTGCCGCTCCAACGCGCTCGCGAATCCGCCTAGGCGCTTCTTAGGCTCTGTGGCAGTGGAACTCCCACTTTCAGATCCACCCTCAGTGCCTACGCCCCGAAAGGGCCTGGAGAAGAGAAACACTCGCAGAAAATGGCTCTCGGCTGCCACAGCACGGGTCCAACACAGCGCCGCCATGACTTCTTTACCTCTGACCTTTGACCTCCCCGCCGCAATCGCGCAGGTCATGGGGCGGAGCGATAAGAGGTCCGCCCACCGGCCATAGAGCGCTGAAGGCCAACGGGATGGGGCATGCCTTTCATCTGGGAGTGGCGTGGAGCGGGAAAGACTTAAGCTAAAATTGGTGGGCTAAATAGTTGGAAAGGGGCCCGGTAAGTTTTGCGTTAGAAGTACGTTTAAGTTTCAGGAATTTCGCCTTCCTGGGCATCCGTTGGTCCACATTGTACTGTAAATTCGGCTAACGTGACCTTCGTTCTCCCGCCCGGCAGTCCCCCCTACACGGCCGCCAGCACTCGAGTTTGGGGTCTTCACTCAAATATGAGGGTCTCCTTGATTACCCTATTTAGAAGTGGAAGCCCAAATGCAGACTCTCTGGCACCTGTGTTTTTCTTAGTACCATGTAGCACTTTCTAATATGCACATATTAATATTAAATATTTAATATTTAGTGTCTACTCCCAACTTTTTAAACTTTGAAAGGAGGAACTTTGCTGTAGGGTCCCTAGCACTGGGCACAGATTAGGGCTCACTCAACATTTGCGAAACCCTGCATCCAAGTTTGTCCTTTGCCACTTCTGCGGCCGGTCCACTCACGCTACAAAAACAGTAGTTTTTCTGAAACGTTTTGACACCTCCAGATACCTGTTATCTAACTTAGGAGTTCAGAAGTTTTGGAATATCCCTAAGTATTGCACCACCATAGGCCCCCCATCCTCACTCTGGATTTACTTTCCCTTTTCTCCCGCAGTGTTAATTCCCAAAATTTACGCACCCTGTTCAAAACTGAGCCTAACATCATTCTTGAGGAAGTGTTCATTAATTAGCTGTCTGTCTATCTTTGACCCAGCAGTTTAATCCACAGTTAGGTTTATTTTGGTGGCACACACCTTTCCAGTTCATTTGCAAGTACTTATTTTTATGATCACAGACCCTATTTTAAGAATGCCTTGACTATGGATTTTAAGCTTTTCTGATGCTCTCTAATGGTGTAGTGTAAGAACACGAAGTACACTGATCTCAGAATGGTGCACAATTGTATGAATCACATGAAATTATTACTAGCTATCTATACGGTAGTCCTTACAAATTCATTAAGGGGCCTACAATAAATTCTCCAGGTGAGTTCTCCCTCTTGGCACTTAAAACTGTTTATCTCCCGAGACTATTAATGGACTCTTGCCTAAAACAGTTTAGAATTATTTTCTATGGATGGTGCTACTTCCACTTTTTTTCAGAGAGAGTGTGGTAAATTGTAAAGAGCATGGCCAGTAGCCTTCAAGAACCCTCAGTCTGACTGGGCAGGGTGGCTCACACTTGTAATCCTAGCACTTTGTGAAGCTGAGGAGGGAGGATTGCTTGAGGTTAGGAGTCCGAGACCAGCCTAGGCCATAGCAAGAACCAGTCTCTACCAAAAAATAGAAAAATTAGCCTGGTGCAGTGGTGCATGCCTGTAGTCCAGCTACTAGGGAGGCTGATGGAGGAGGATCACTTGAGCCCAGGAGTTTGAGGCTGCAGTGAGCTATGTTCCTGCCACTTCACTCCAGCATGGGCGAAAAGTGCAAAACTCAAGTCTCTAACACACGCCGGGCATGGTGGCTCACACCTGTAATCCCTGCATTTTGGGAGGCAAAGAAGGGCAGATGACCTGAGGTCAGGAATTCGAGATCAGCCTGGTCAGCATGGTGAAACCCCGTCTCTACTAAAAAATAGAAAAATTAGCTGGGCATGGTGACGCATGGCTGTAATCCCATCTACTTGGGAGGCTGAGGCAGGAGAATCACTTGAACCCAGGAGGTGGAGGTTGCAGTGAGCCAAGATCACACCACTGCTCTCCAGCCTGGGTGACAGAAAAAAAAAACTTGTTTGTATCAAATGACTTCAAATTTGGCTTTAGTTCTGTCTCTGGTAGAGGATCAGAAGCATCAGATGAGAGGGACTGTAAAGAACTGAGCGAGTCAACAGGGGGATGTCTGCACGCTTTCTCCTTGCCTATACAAGTGCCAAGAGTAGCATCCTCTGTAATAGTGTTTTGACATATGGCATCTTAAGGATTCTGATCCTGCTCTAACCACTCCTTGCTTTATTAAATATACAGGCCTAGCTAGGCAGCACTGCACACCTTTAGTCTCAGCTGCTTAGGAAGCTGAGGCAGGAACATCACTTGAGCCCAGAAGTATAGGGCCAGCCTGGGCAACACAGTGAGACTCCACCTCAAAACAGCCAAGGAAAGTGAACAGAAAAGAGTTGCAGTCTACTGCTCAGTTCAAGCCTAATACTTTACAGCTACTGGCTATGGTCTTATCTATGAAACGGTGACACTGCCACATGCCTGAGTAAAGAGTTAAAGGTGATGAGTGTAAAATGCCTGGGCACTTAATGAATAGTAGCTATTGATGGCTAGGTGGAGGTGACCATGAGTTTACTAGAAATTCATGCCTCAACCATGTGTGCAAACCTAGAAGAAAGGATAGTGTCACAGGGTTCTTAGGATGTCGCTTCGCCAGCTGGAAACTTCCATGGCCTGCAGCACCTCTGCTGGAGTTTTCCTCATGTTTGCTGGGCTCATTCTGCCCACTCTGCCTGGCAGGCTGCGTTCATCTTGTGTTGCTGGCCCGGATCCCATACCTGCCAAGGGCAAGCCAGGCATGGGCTGGTGAGGGGTGTGTGAGCAAGTGAGTGCAGGTTCCAGCCACTGCACCTAGCCAGGCACACTGGCTGCTGCAGCAGGGTGAGCAGCTACAGGCACTGGCTCTGTGCAAGGCTGCAGCTGGACCAGATGGACCACAACCAGCCTCTGCTGCAGGCACCAGTGTCTGGGCAAGGGAAACGTGGTAAAACCCAAAAGCTCGGAGTTGCCAGGAACCTCAGAGTCCCTAAGAGGGTGTTAGAGCATGTCACAGCCCTGGCTTGAGGAGCCCCAAGGTGTGGGCTCCCGCTCTTCTTGTTGCCTGCAGCATGGTGACTGATGGTGGGGGAAGGGGAGGTTGTTTCAGCTTGTTTATGTTACAGCTCTTTCAGTCCCACCACCCCACTCCAGCCCATGGCTCCTCAGTTGGCCTGGCTCTGCTGCTGCCTCCTGTCATGTGGGGCAGCTGTCTGGTGCCAGTGAAAGGCAGGAAGGCTATGATGTTATAGTATTCTCTAGCTCAGGGAATCCCAAGGTCTGGGTCCCCAGAAGGGTCACCACTCTTCTTTTCTGCAGTCTGGGAGCGTGTCACCACCCACAGCTTGGCAAGCCAGCCAGAACATGTTACAGCTCCTTTCGCTCCCACTGTCCAGCAGGTCCTGAGTTCTTGTCCTGCATCCAGGAAGAATAAGGTTACATGGACAACTGTAGGGTGAGCAAGGCAGAGAGGAGCTTTATTGAGTGACAGAACAGCACTCAGGAGACCCCAAGTGGTCCCTTCTGCAGGCAGGTTGTCCTGATGAGTATTGAGTTTGGCTGAGTCTGGGGTTTTTATGTGCTCAGAATGGAGAAGAGTGGGCCTGGAAAAAGCACCATCCAATTAGCCAAAATGCATTAATAGAGTTCTCGGTCTGGGTTGTGGGCTCTACCTAAAACTGGCAGCCTGGCCCCCAGGCTTCAGGCTGTCCTTGGCTTGAAGGTGGGGTTTCAACAGGGACCCACCCCTTCCCACCTAGGAACCTGCCTCCTGCCATCATCAATATTGCCATCCACAGCACCCAGGCTGTCCACACCAAGCCACCCTCAGCACCCTGGCCACCCTCCCGTGCTCACTGGTGCCCAAAGTCAGGAGGGGGCCAAGGTAGCAGGGACCTGGCATGTCAGTGCCACCCTGAGGATGTACACACCTAGCCAGGTTGTGACAGCACCCAAGCTCAGCCACAACTTTGCTCCAAACCAGAGCAGGCACTTCCAGGCCTGCAGGGGCAGGGGATTTCCCAGGCCCCCAAGAGCACAGGGATGCCTGGATCTGGAGCTGCGGCTGGGCAGCTGCAGCTGCAGCTGCACCCAGGAGCACAAGCTCCTGCCCTGCCAACATGGTAAGGCAGGGGTCCTGCTGGGATCACCTACTGTCGGCCCCTCCCAGCCCTGCGGAGCATGCAGCCCCCAGCCATGCTTCCCTTGCTGCAGCTGGTGTCCTCGCAGCAGCTGCTCAAGGAGGGCCACCACCATCAACATGTCTGGAGATACAGGTTGGGAAGCTATTAGTTTCACTCTAAAAATAGTCATTTCACCCATAGAAATGGATAAGATCATTAAGGGGATCGTGTACAAGATGACAACAGATAGACAATAGCATTTAGGAGCTGGAAGAATTCTAATACTGAAAAATAATCAAAATGGAAAATAAGAACAGAGAATCAATTCTAGAACCCAAGGAGAAACTTTAAAGCATGCTGGAGAGTGGTAAAGTGAAAGATCACGTCCATTTACAAATATTCAAACAAAACTGTATTTGTTTTTTTCTATATGATAGAAAAACCACCAAATTAATAAAATAAACTACCAACCAACCTCAGTAAATAACATCAAAATTACATGAGAGCTGGCAAGAATTTTAGTTGCCAGATAGCATTTATTTAAGTACAAAATCCCACCAGGTGATAGCACATGCAGACCCTACCCTCTGACCACTTACAAACAAAAAGCGAAAAGCCCCTTAGTACATTTTGAGTCAGAATAATAAGGAAATTATAAAATCTGAGGTGTGCGGGTTTACTTAAAAGTGATAATGGTTTATATTAACTGTGGCCCACACAGGGTCTCTCTAATCCAATGAAAACAGGACAATTCCTGAAAATAAGGACTAATCAATGGCCAAATGTTTCTTCACTATGGGCAAAAATGTGATTTTTTTTTCATCTGGGCTTTAAGAGCTATAAAGAAGACACATGGCTGGGTGCATGCCTATAGTCCTAGCTATTTGGGAAGCTGAGGCAGGAGGATTCCTTGATCCCAGGAGTTGGAGGTCAGCCAACTCTAAACAAACAAAAACATCATTCTGACAAATGACCTTATGTAGGATCTCACTCTTGCTATTTTCTTAGTGTCAAACACAAGAGGAACCAGGAACTCTTTCTGGCATTTCTACTAATTACTATGTTTACTAAAGATACCTCTTTGGGCACATATGCAGCAAGCAGTCATTTAATAAATGCCTTCTGATAACCAGAATGTAGCTGCTCATGGCACTTTAAGTATCATATCCAGAACATGAAGGGTTTGGAGAGAAGTTGCATAATGGACTTGCCCCTTTCCTCAATGGGCAGGTAATGTATACAAAAGAACCCATACCCAAATTATGGAATTTTTATTTTCCAATACTATACAAAAAATAGACTGTGTATATCTTAACAGATCCAGAAACAGTCCAAATTAAATGTGGTTTTTTCTATTTTAAGTTATTCTAAGTTGCTAAGGTGATAATCCAGTTTTGAGCTCTGCTCTCTTCCACTGATTACTTGGCTCTCATAAGCATAAGAATTCTTGCTCTATTTCCCACAAACTCCATAAATTGACATTTCTTTTTTTAAGAAGGGGATATTTTCTTCTACACTTGAGTCCTTACATCTGTGAGATTTCATAAGTATCTGAGATTTCACACTCTTGCTATTTTCTTAAGTGTCAAACACAAGAGGAACCAGGAACTCTTTCTGGCATTTCTACTAATTGCTGTTTCTCATTCCTTAAATATCTGTGAATTCATAATATTGAATCTGCCACAAAAACCATCTTGAATATTTCTAAATTCATGTTTTTTTCTAAATCCATCCTCTTTTTAATACTTCCTTTAAGGGGCAGAGTACTTTACAGTAGATTAATTTTTTGTTTTTTAGATTAAGTATAGGTAGATGCCCAGAAAAGTGATTCTCCAATATTTTATTTCACAGCCATCCCCAATACCCACCTTCATCCATTCACCCGACTTCCCACCCCGATTTCTATCACTTTTCCCTTTTTGGGCAGAAAAGAGACTTGAGGGTATTTCACTCAACTAAAGAAATTGCCACTTTACTCCATTTTGCCTTGTTGAAAAGTTAGTAGCAGGGCAGGATGCTCAAGAAACAATGTGATCAAAAGAATATGTTTGAATTTAAAAAAGCAGACTAGCTGGTAGAAAAAATAATTTAACAGTTATGTTGAGTAAGCACAATATTTCTATAGAAAGACCAACTTCTACAGATCCACTCCTCTGAGACAATGCTTCAACAGCCTGTTCCTTAAAGCCCTTATTTAGTATATGTTAATATGATACCATTAAGCAATAATTTAAGGATATAATTTTTTTTTAAGCATAGACTCCAGTTGATTCTGTAATACAACAAGCTGTTTCCAGACCACTGGTCTCATAATAAATATTGAGACCTATACTACTGATAGACAGAATTTATTAAGCTTTTCACATGTGATAGCACATAGTTTTAATTGCATCCAAAGTACTAACAAAAGCTCTAGCAATCAAGAATGGCAGCATGTTATTTTATAACAATCAACACTTGTGGCTTTTAAAATTTGGTTTTCATAAGATAATTTATACTGAAGTAAATCTAGCCATGCTTTTAAAAAATGCTTTAGATCACTCCAAGCTTGGCAATTAACATTTGGCATAAACAATAAAACAATCACAACTTAATAAATAAGAAATACAACATTGTAGGCCATAAACATATACAGTATAAGGAAAAGGTGGTAGTGTTGAGTAAGTAGTTATTAGAATACCTTGGCCTTTATGCAAATATGTCTAGAGACTTTGGTTCACTCAGCCCTGACAGTTTTCAAATTAGGGGACAGGTTCTACAGTATCATTTTACAATTTCCAATACATTGAAAACAAGTAGAAAATGATGAGTTGATTTTTATTAATGCATTACATCCTCAAGAGTTATCACTAACCCCTCAGTATAAAAAATTTTCAAGTTATATTAGTCATATAACTTGGTGTGCTTATTTTAAATAGTGCTAAATGGATTAAATGAAGACAACAATGGTTCCCCTAATGTGATTGATATTGTCATTTTCACAAGCTACTAGATCTAAACTTTCAGGCTTTTGAACTGAACATTGATGACAGTGTTCATAGTTCAGCCTACTGATCATACAGTATGCTTGATTCAGAATGTTATTTTGTAGAAATTAAAATTTTAACCTGGTGAAAAATAAGTTGATATAAGTGGTATAATAAACAATACACTGAAATGTTTACTGTCATAAACGGTGATAAATAAGGATGTAGGAGGTTCCACTCAAGTCACCTAGAAGTTTGATTACATATTGTTACTTACAAAACTATAATAAATTGGATGCACAGCTCTTTACTTCAGTCTGGTATCTTCAACCAAAATATGTACCTTATACCAAAACAGTGCTTATTCCAAAATATTTTTTGTAGCTGGTAGTTCTTCCCTTGGAGGTAAAGAAAATATACCCAAACTTTTAATTACCAGGATTCAGATTATTTCAGAGAACAATTTTAGTTAAGAATCAAATATACAGAGATTCAAAGAGGGGGGAAAAAGGAAATATTATAGAAGACAAAGGTCAAACTGGCATTCCAGATCTGGAGCAATTTTGTAAAGTAGGAAAACAACTATGACAATCTGTAGCTTCTTAGATCATTCTAGTGAATGTCCCCAGGTACTATAGGTGTTTTTATAACGGTGTTTCCTAAATAAAGGAACATAAATGTACATTAAAGGGTGTTTCCCAGGAATAGAGTTGAAGATACTTTCATTTGTTTAACCCACAAACTATTTGGTCAAAGGAATATGTAAAGCTAAATAAAAGCACATCTGGTAGAAATTCATGGCAATGCATGTTGACAAGATGTGCTTGGACCTCGCTTGCAGCATCTGGCAGTGGGTAGCAGAACAAAGGTAGGAATCTCACAGGCTCTCCTGTGTCTGTTCTGGAAGAGGCTCCGTGGTGGTGGCACTAGCATTTGCAGCCGAATTCAAGACTTCTCCAAAATCACCACCAGCAGGCTTGGTTCCCCCTACTTTAGACTTTTAAAAAAGTTCAAAAAAGGGAAAGACATTATGAAACATAAAACTAGCTGATTCTGCATAAAGTAACTCTAATTTACTTTCAAGAACAAATACATCAGCAACCTTATAGCTCAGTGATTATTATATATGTATGGAATTTAGTATTGTTGTAATGTTCAGTGTGGTTTTATAGTAAAACTCATGCATTCCCCCTTGCTGAAATATTCAGACTGGTAAACTCTACCCCTCCTCTTTCCCCCTGCTCCTTGTTCTTCACAGGGAAGTGTGTCTAGAGAACTTTGTAAGGCCTACTACTCTAAAGTACCTAGTGACCTGTCTTTACACTTGCGTAACATTTTGTATTGCACTGAATTGCTCACTTAGCTACACTCAGTCAAGAAATATTGAATACAACATGAGAAAGAAATATTTATTTTCTTTTTCTCAGTTACAGTATAAGCTTTCTAACTCTTTACTACTTAAGTGTGGTTCAAGGACCACAGAGTCAACATTACCTCGGAGCTTATTAGAAATGCAGGGTCTCAGATACCCTTTCTACCCCACCCAACTCTAGCTACAGAATTGAAATCAACACTTGAACAAGATCCCTGAGTCGTTCATGTGCACATTATAGTTTGTGAAGCACTACTACAATCTATCTGGCCTGAAATTTTGCCAATAAGCATTTATTTCAATATATCTGCCTTGCATTTGTATAATACTTTTTCAAAACCCTTACACATAACATGTCACTTCATCCTTTTCAATGCTAATCTGTATATGCTCTCTCACTGTTACACTGTCCAATAGGACAGCTAACATTAAGACAACAGTCAGTAACCATGGATGCAAGAAGCTCATAGTGGGTTTGAACTTGACCTGGCTCTTAGCTCAATCTTAATTGAGTGGTCAGAGACCCCTTATTTTCACTCTCATACTTTTTGGTCTGCCATCCAAAATTGTTTGGGAAATGTGAATAATGTGTGTTCATCAAATCTCCTTGCAGTTTAACATGTCTAAAACTGAACTCCTTCCCCCCACAACTAGCCCCTTCTCTATTCTTTTTTAAGACTTTATGTGGCAGTAGCACCTACCTAGCTGCCCCAGCCTGACACCTGGAGTTGTCCTTGATTCTTATCCAACTTGGTCTACATCCAATCAATCTTTTTTTTTTCCTGTCATTTCTCACTTCTAAATAGCTCTAGACTTGGTCCCACTGCACTAACTTAGTTCACTCTCCACTCTCCCTCATCTTTGGCTTGAAGTACAACTCCATTCTTCCAACTAATCTGCCTGTCTCCAATTGTTCTCCCCTTTGATGTGCAGGGCAGCCAGTGATCTTTCTAACATTCACAGAAGAATGTACCACTTGGGTTGTTTAAAACCCTTCAATGGCTTCCCATTGCCCCAAGTTCAAACTCTGCAATGTGGCCTATCCATCTCTCTAGCTTCACCTCCTGCTCGATATCCTACAGCACAGTGAAGTTCTTGGTGGTCCTCAAAAGGGCCCCCAAACTTCAAACATTCCCTTCAACCTAAAATCCTCTATTTACATTACTGAACCCTCTAAGAGGTCTTCTCTGACCTTCCCTTCCACCAAGCCAGGTGAACTTTCTGCTACTTGTCCTCATCGTACCCTCAACTTTTCATGTCAGAACCTCACTTTAGTTTCATTGGCCATTTAATTGTCTAGACATCTTGCAGAAGGAGTCCATGTCTCTCTTGCTCACTGTGGTAACTCTGGTGCCTAATACTCATTGCCTGGCACATGGCAAATGCTCAGTAATCACAGATGAATGAATCAGCCCAAAATCTAAATGGACCTCATGTTTAATTAAATTAAATGTAATTTAACAAAAGTATATCCCCAGCATATAATTTTACAGCTTCCTTGGGATACTTAGGATATCTGTTTAATACACTATGCTTTTTTTTTTTTTTTTTTGAGACAGGGTCTGGCTCTGTCACCCAGGCTGGAGTGCAGTGGCATAATGACAGCTCACTGCAACCTCTGCCTCCCGGGGATCAAGTGATCTTCCTACCTCAGCCTCCCAAGTAGGTGGGACTACAGGTGTATGCCATCACATTGGCTAATTTTTCTATCGTTTTTGGCAGAGACAGGGTTTTGCCATGTTTCCCGGGCTGGTCTCAAATTCCTGGACTCAAGTGATCTGCCTGCCTTGGCCTCACAAAGTGCTGGAATTACAGGTGTGAGCCACTGTGTCCAGCCAACACATTGTTTTTAAATTACATTTTTTAATCTGAATGGTGCCTAGTCATATTTTAAAGCAGATTTCATTATAATTTATAGAATCTAAATATATTCAGGAGAGTATATAGTGAATGACCTGGAAGTTTCTCCTCATGTCCAATGTCAAAAACACATAAGATTCCTGGTTTTCAAATTTGCCATTTCAAAAATTAACACTTGGGGCAGATTTCAAGGAGAGGCTATAACAGTCCTAACAATATTGAGAACTGATTTTTAGTAATCCTTGACTTCCTGCAACTACAGTTTGCTTTCAGATATATGATTTGGCACTAAGAAAAATAAAGCAGGTCTCTTGAAATGACATAAAAGAATGACTCTTACATATATTTTTACTCATCAGATGCATATTGAGCAACATACCAAGAACTGTTCTAAGCCTTTGAGAAGTATCAGTGACCAAAAAGAACAGGTTCCTGCATTTATCGCTCACAAAGCATCCTGCTAGTGAGGGCTGAATGAATAAGTTGTAGGACTGTGGGTGTACAATGTAACTCCTCTTCTGAAAAAACATTCATATGTCTGCATACAAACAGAAAAGGTGTGTACTAATGTTTGTATGTACAAGAAAAAAACGATCTGAGGGGGTGGGGTGGTAGGGGGTGATAGCATTAGGAGAAATACCTAAGGTAGATGATGGGTTGATGGGTGCAGCAAACCACCATGGCATGTGTATACCTATGTATCAAACCTGCATGTTCTGCACATGTATCTCAGAACTTAAAGTATAATAAAAAAAATTAAATAAAAAAGATCCAGATCACTGTAGAGTGTTTTATTTCAATAAATGTACCCTGCTTTTAAAGATGCATTTCGTGACTCAAAGTTCTCAAAGACTAAACTGAATATTAGTTTTTAAACTGACTGATATAAAAACATTTAAGATACTAGTTTTACTCCTTAAAATACATCCCGTATAATTATCAGAGTTAGGAAGTAATGAAAATATGGGTTTTATACAAACTCCGTAGAGAGGGTCGAGGAGTAGATAGGAACTAGACAACTTTTGAGGTTGCTTGTGATCCTAAGAGTTGATGATTTCATAGCTTTGAATATAATCTCAAAGATAATATAATTTACAAATCAATAAAGCTCATTATTATGGGCAAATGTTCATCTCCACTGAAATCAAAGAAATCAAAAAATAAAAACTGAATCATAAATGATCATCATGGCATCATTATAATAATAAAACTGTCCAACAACTGAGGACTGAACAAATAATATCCATTATAAGGTAATACAGGCCAGGCACCGTGGCTCACGCCTGTAATTCCAGCACTTTGGGAGGCCGAGGTGGGTGGATCACGATGTCAGGAGATCGAGACCATCCTGGCTTACACAGTGAAACCCTGTCTCTACTAAAAATACAAAAAAATTAGCCTGGTGTGGTGGCACACGCCTGTAGTACCAGCTACTCAGGAGGCTGAGGCAGGAAAATCGCTTGAACCCAGGAGGTGGGGGTTGCAGTGAGCCGAGATCACACCACTGCACTCCAGCCTGGGTAACAGCGAGACTCCCTCTCAAAAAAAAAAAAAAAAAAAGTAATATACAAGCAGCCATTGCACATAACATTGAAAGAGAATACTAACTGATACAGGAAAATGATTATGATGTATGGCTACTTCTTTTTTTAAAGCATAACAGCGTAACAGTACAGACATATATCACTGTCTGAGTGGTAGGACCAATTTTTTGTTTTCTTTCTTGTGCTTCCTATATTCTTGTTAATTGTTGACAAGAAAGTTATATTAAATTTTGTCCACCTACAAAGGTACTTGAATAAAGCAAAAAGCAGCACAAATTTCTAAAGTGCCATTGCTTTGTAAATTGTCCATTTCCTTTCAGTAGTGGCATGCTGCCATGCTACAGCATACACTAAAAAGATACTGAGTACATAACACCTTAAATGTCCACTAGTAACATAAGGAGTAAAGTTCTTTACATTCTTTAGATATTTTTAGAAAGAAATATTAATGTCAATGATTTTCCCACACCAAAGTTAATTAAGACACCAGGCAATGTATCAAAAACACCCTGTTCATCTCTCTACTTGCCTTTAAGTTTTCGACCTTTTCTTCAAATGATTTAAAAGTTGGGGAGTTTCTATGGAGAGAAAAGAAAAACAAATAGTAAATACAAATACTGAAAAAAAAAATCCAACTAGTTTGAAAATATCATTGATTATATTCCTCTTCAACATTATTCTCAATCGGCAAAAGAACAGATATAATTATCTGTATCATATATGTGCAGATACATACAAGTATTTATAATGTAAGATTCTCAATTTCTGATCTCATATTTTTAAGAGTATGCATTTGATTCCACGAATAGGGCCAGTCTCAGACATAAGTAATATAGATATGGTCAAGTACGTGTGTGAGGAGAGGGAACGAAGCCAGGTAAAATAGCAATTCTGTCACTTCCCCAACCAACTTGTCATGGTACAAGAAAATGCCACCATTAGATCCGTTTAATTTTGGTTAAGGTACTATGCTCTAAAATCCCCATTTTGATTCACATCTTCCCTGGCAGAATTTCTACATGAACATACATCACCCAAGTGGGACAAGCTTATGAGATTCAATATCAGGGAGCAGCATAATAGACAGGGAAAGCAGGAACCAAAAAGAAGGGGGAGAAGCATAGAAACGGCTTTGCCTACTTCACAACGCTGTCCCAAAGGATGAGGAGAGCACGCTGAGCCCACAGGACATTCATTCATCCATGTTACATTCACATCTATCCATATTAATTAAGGAGGATCACAGCGCCTTTGTCTCTCACAAAGGCGCTTTGGACAGAGGGTTTCCAATGCTGTTATCCTATCCAACTGACCTTGAATATCCTTCCTACTACCAAGATGAAAAATGCAAAGAAGGGAAAAGGGGTTTCTTCCTTCCCACGGTGGTGATGGCAGGACAGTTAAGCCAACAGCTCTCAAAGTGTGGGCCCCAGACCAGCTGCTGCTGCAGCTATCGGAAAGTCATGCACAATGCCAATTTTCAGGTCCCACCCCAACTCTACAGGATCAGAGGCCCTAGAGGTGGGGCCCAGCAAGCAGGGGTTTCACAAGCATTCCAAGTGATTTTGATGGACACTGAAGTTTAAGCCTAACACAGATTGTTAAAAATCCTCTACCTCTCTAGAGAGGTTAGGTGAGGTAATATCACTTGCAAGTGCTAATGAAAGCAGATACTAGAATTAAATCATAGTTGGCTTCAAATGTCACAGTGGGACGAGGGAAGTGAAAATGGGAAGGATGTAGAAAAGGAGAGTGTAACTAAAGCAAATGCAGACGGAGGTGGCGGGACAAGAGAAGGTTTGTTAACAAGCAGTGCTCACTTTGTGAAGTAAACAGATTTCAGACAGGAAATAAAGGTTTTACAAAATAAAATAGAAATAACTTTTAAAAAACAAAATCAAAACATTTAACAGATCTCTTGCACCCATCCCAACATTAGAGGACGTGTAGCTGAAAACTGATAGAGTGGTTAAACACACAGCTTGTTTCAAGGGGAATTCTAGTTCCCTAATTCAGAACAGTTCAAGTTAAACATCTAATTAAAGAAAAATAAAGCATAAGACCAACTACATTTCATAAAAATATACTTTACCTCATAGCAGGCATGCTAATTGAATGCTGAATGGAACGTATACTAAGAGGCAGCATTAAAAAGAGATAGAAATAAGGTTAGTATAGTGGTGCTTCAACATTATTAAAAGCTAACAAAACTTAGCTTCCCAGGAGCTTTATTCTTTTGGTGCCATGAAGAATTACCTACTTTTTGAGGTGGAGGGGATTGAGGTTATTCCAACATAATTTACTTTTATTCAGGAGCCAATTAATTCCCAGGAGTTACTAGAGCTAACAATACCACCTTGCATTTTATAGCACTTTGAAAACTAAAGTGCTTTCACCTAGAGCTGTAAGGCATACAGGAGTTAAATGAGTTACCCTAGGTCACAGCAGAATCAAGAATAGAACTTGGGTCTTCTAATTCAATGTTTATCGCCTCCCCTCAAAAATGAAGCATGCACACACACACATATACACACATATACACATACAAGCAAGGACAGGGAAGGACCCCAGTAAGTCAAGGGGTAACTGCCCACTCAAGGACAATGCAGTTCACTGACCACTCAGGTTCAAGGTTATCTACTCTTAGCCATCTCCCATAGAGACCACCTCACGAGATAAGAGTGCCTTCATTCCTAGGCTCGTAAAATGACTGTATTCTGCTAATATTGTTACTATGCTTATAATAGTTTGACCACTGGCATGACTTTGGTAAATAAACTTTCCTTTGGGTAAAGTGTGTAGATTCAAGGTATTAATTCTCAGTTATATTTAAATATTTTGTGTGCTTATGATTTCCTTTTCTTAAAGACTCATTTGTTACAAATGGTAACATGTCTTCAATGTAGCTCCTCAAATCTAACTTTGCATTAATATCTGATAACATGGAGAATGATTGTGATATATGGATATATGTCAAATATGCTGGGAATCTGTGTAATCAAGATTATCAATGAAATATTTAAGCATCTCTGTACTCAATGTCTTACATAACAGGAAAAGATACATGTAACTCATCATTCTCTCTATCCTACAATGGCGGTCAATACCTACGGTATAAGACTATAATAATCTATTCTGGGAGGAATTTGATAAATTTCCTACCTGGATCTATCAAAGACTGTTGGTCCCAGTCTCTAAATTTACAACACCAGAACTCTAAGTGCCACCTGTTCTTCCTCAGACCCTTCTGCTGAAGCTGCCTGGAATAGTCACATTGCCACAAACTACCTTCTAGCACAACTGATATGGTAAGTGGATCAGTGAAGCACCACCCACCACCGCTAACCTCCCAGTGGCCTACAAACTGTTCGGAATGTATGAAAAATGAAGGAGTGAAGACAGTTAAGACTCTTATCCTAGCATATTGTAATTAGGACACTAAGCTTCTGGACACTTAGATGTTGAAGAAGATCTGGCGGGACCAGGTGAAAGCGGACAGAACGCTGAGGAAACCAGTTCCCAAAGAAAGAATCGAATACAAGCACAGAGAGAGGTAGAGCAAATGAGGTCAGGAGAGGTGATCATGCAGGGAATCCGGCAGGGCAGGAGAGGAATAGGTTTCTTGGTTTCTATAATAGAAGCTACTTCAATTTCCCAGTTGATGGAGCTGGTTTGGGTGGAGCCTGGCCTTGCTTCCTTTTCTCTTCTTGAATTACAAAAAAACTTTGTATTTGTGCAACACGTTCTTCTTTTTAGGTAAGCTAAAAGTTACATAGCTTTCTGTTCCTAATAATCAAAACTCTTCATTAGAACATTCATTTTGGCAGAAATCACTGAAAAAGAAGGTGAGTAATGGCCAAATACGTGATAAATTCCTTGTCCAGGGGACCCACACATTGAATTTAATAGTATCAACAAAATGAGGAAACCGGTGGATAAGTACACATTTCAAAATTTCACAGCTAATTCTAGTCACTGTCCCTAAGAACCCATGTAAAATATCACTTCCTCCAGCAGTGGATCGGTCGGGCTCTATACCACTTTACCCAGCACATACCTACTAAATATGTTTCAGTGGTAATATATAAGGAAAGGCAAGGAAGTGATTAGACTAAGTGTTTATTTTGTGAAAAAATCACTAAAGTGAATTTGGTATTGAGTACTTTTCTGTATGCATTATATCACCTTGAAGATAAATATACAGAGTAAAATCAGTTAACAGAGTCAAAGGCAAGGTCTCTCTGCTTTTACAGTAGCTATTTTAGCAGGAAGAAAAGGAGCACACATTAGCTTCAATTCTATCTGGTTGCTGGATCCTCCCCATAATCCATAGTTAGATGAAATTCAATTTTGTTAATAACTAGTCATAATCTAACTATAGGGTGGCTGTTCTTTCATTTCTGGCTTCTCTATAGCAAGTTACACAAAGCTTCAACTTGCTCATCATTTTCAGTTTCATTCAAGCTTAAATGTAATATGGAAAACTTCAAAAGCAAAATGTCATGTTGCTACAGGACCAGAATCATCTCTAATAGATAGGTTGTAAGAATTAGTTACCATCTATAAGGCACATTTTATTAAAAATGTTGTATCTTATTTGTAACCCTCAAATACATTAATCTGTAATCAAACTAGGAATGCAAACCCGGGCTCCTCAAAACACTGAAAAAAAAATCAGGATAATCGGATTCTCAGTAAGTACTTTTCAATCTCATACTGCATTTACTCTTATTTGAAAAGTCTTTTTTTAAAAAACAGCTGAATTGATTTTTTTAAAAGAATTCCTTGTTTCTAACAGTTATCAGATCCTTTCATCCTTAATAATAATAACAGGGGAGGGGGCAGAGGGAGGAGAAGGAAGGAAGTCGCAGCACAGGAAGGAGGAGAAGGAACAGTTAATGGCTAACATGTTGGAATGCTTACTATGTACCACGTATGCTTTTCACAGCTATCGATGTAATATTATTCCACTTTGCCCTCACACAATCTCTTGATGTTGTGGTCACAGCGGCTATTGTTCAAAGTGCTGGACAGTGCCCAGAGGGGCGCTGTCTTAAACCACCTTTACTCTGGGAAGGCCCAGGAGGACAGTGCAGGCTCCGGGACTAGGCGTGCTTGGTTCCAGTCCTGGTGATCAGCCACTTCCACCTGCTGGGCAACCTTGGGGAAGTCACTTAATCTCTCTATGGCTCAGTTTCCTCATCTAAAATATCAAAACAACAATAGTACCTACTTCTGAGGTACTGTTGTCTCACTGGGCTTATAAATGTTAATTGTTATTATAACATGTGACTTTAATTGAAACACGAATTAACATCTACTGTATATTATACTTTCACATATGCATAGAAAATATGCAAACAGGAGGGGAAATATAAGCACATCACCTTGAAGCTTTCAAATTTCAGCATTATTTTGGTTTTCAGCTCCACCCCTATAAGTCTACAGCAATGCCTGGCACATAGTTAGCACTCAATAAATACTTCTGAGTGAAAGAATGAATGAATAAATGAATAAACAATTTTGATAACTAAAATTGGGAATATGAGCATGAAACACAGAAAAGTTCATTAAAGTGTTTCAAATTCTAATCAAAAGACATTCTTTTTCTGACACGAGGAAAGAGATCATTTCTCTTCCCATTAAGTGGTGGAAATTTTCAGCAAAAGGGAATTGTCTAGCAAGACTTTAATGAGCCCAAAACAAATAAATATCTACAGGGGTACATGAAGAAACACACATTTAAAAAGGAGAAATTTTCTTTGGAAATAAAGGCAAAATTAATTAGCACTTCCTCTTAAATATACCAAAAATATTAGACAAATGTGTCTACTGAATATTACGGTATGCTTTTAATAACACCAAAATTTTATGTTTAACCCTGGCACTGACTGAAATGAGAAGGTTCTTTTAAAGTTTCCCTCAAAATGCAAATGGCATGAGTCAATACTTTCATATAGGCACAGAAAATATGCAAATGGGAGGGGAAATATAATCATGCCACCTGAGGGAAAAGCGGGCTGCTTCAGGACCACATCCTCCTTGGCCTCACTACCACCACCACCCCTCATTCTCAGGACATCAAAAGCAGCTCGCTCTGTTTCCTTATACATCTCCCTCCCCACAAAAAAGGCAAAAGGCAAATATTTAAATCCCAAGTGCTGATTTATCAACTATGTAAAATAAAAACTGTTGCTGAGTCTAATACATTCAGGTTGGCAAAACTGGTGCATTTTCTCCTTCTATATCCATAATTACATTAGGGAGTAAAATCACTGGTATAAGTTTGCCAGGTAAAATGGACCTAAAACAAACAGTGAGTGGGATTAAGGATTAACCAACTATGTCATAGCACTTAGCAAAAGGAGCCTACTGCATCCATCTCCGTGGGAGAAAAGGACTTATTGCTGGGATTGTGACACTCAAAATCTACAGCCTAAGCTCTCTTTCCTTGGATAGTTCTTGAGGGAATGTGGCCAATATTTGCCTCTGTGACTCACATAATCTAAAAGATGTAGGTTTTTTTTATGTATGTGAACACATTAAATCAGAACACAATCACTTCTTGGCCTTGGAATTATTTTTTTAAATGCTTTTACCTAACCTTTGATTTGTAAGAATTACAAAGTTTAACTTTCAAAAGATAATCTCATTTCTCTCATTTCCAAATTTTAATCAAAAGCCTTACTTTAACCCTCACATACTGATGGGCAATTAAATATTCATAAAAACTTAATATTTATTAAAAACAAGACTGAAAATGGTACAGCATAATCTCAATATTTTTTAAACAAAATGGACAAAGTGACTGTAAAATGAGCTAGAAAGGGGTTGCAAAACGTAATTTGTTGCTGATGAATTAATAAGACAGCACACACTGAGCCATATCTAGGTATGGCTTTAAGGTATAGAAAGGTATTCTTTAAAGGTATAGAAAAGTCTAGTGGTATATACTGAAGAAACATCGTCCTCAATAGCCCTTACTTTTATACCTTATATTGATGTTTGCATCACATCTAACATTTTATAACCAGTACTGATGAGGGTCTTCCATTCTTAACTTATCCCAAGTCCCCACTTTTCCCCTACTCCACTCTAAGATTTTAAGCTTGATTCTAATAAAAGCCATGTCTTCTTTACGGTTATGCCCATGGGACCTGTCCACAGTAGACACTCTAATGTCAGCAGAATGGGTGATGTATTCAGTTACTTAGAGCACTTTTTAACTGAATGCCAACGATGCACAATCACCTATCATTGGTTACTTGATTTTTTTAGCATAATTTTAGCTTTAAATAGTTCAACATTTAGAGTTTATATATCCCTATAATTTACTCTGACTTCCAGGACTAAGTGTCACCGAGACAGAAGCTATAAGTACCTGTTTGCTTACTTAAAAAGGCAAGTAGCTAGACTACCATGAGTGATTGCTTAAGAAAATAATCTTCATCAATAGGAACAGAGATGAAGACTACTATATTATCCTTCCTGCTTACACTCTAAAGACTTTCCTCCACCTTAGATGCCTCCAACAACTAATTAGATAATCATAGAGTCTGCCTGGGAAAGACAGAGGTTTGCTCAGCATCACAAAGTCTCTTTCTATAAGGCATAGTTTGAGCTAACATCTTTTTAATGTGCTTTTTTTAGCTTAATATACTTTTTCCTTTTTCAAACCATGAAGTTGCCTTGTGGACATTGAGAATATAACAAGTATAAAGAAATAATAAAATCATAAAAACTATAAGCTAGTAAAACAAGTATTAAAAAGTACAGAGTAATGGTAGATTTTACCTTATGTATATTTTACCACAATTTAAAAAAAAAAAAAAAAAGTAGAGTAACCAATAGAAGATGGAAGACTAACATCAGGAGGCAGTACATATGCAGTCTATTACAATTGCATAATGAAACCCAGGTGAAGAATTCCAACATCCTTACAAAAGTACCAAAGAAACAAAAGCATCAAAAACAAAGTCAGACATTAAAAGGGAGGAATTTTGCATGCCACGGTAAAGCTGCTTCTTTTTACCAAAGAAAAAAGTAAAAAAGAAATGTCAAAATCATTTCCATATCCGTTGAACCACAGTGTCAAATACTTCTTTTAATTTATCAATTACCCATGGTATACAAGAAACCCTCCCTTGAAATTAGGAATGCACTAGAGAAAAAGATACTCCAAATGCAAGAAAATTATGTACTGGACAAACACGATCATCCAACATAGCATAGTAATCTAATCTCAGCACACTTTTCTTATACAACTGCTAGACTGCAGTGATGGTTCAAACTCTCCTTACCTAAAGGAATGTGAAAAGGCTTGCAATCTGTAAGAAGCCAGAGTAAGCATTAAAAAAGAAAGAAGTTCTGATAAATCTAAAACAATTAAATAACCTAAGTTTTAAAACGTATAATGTTTTCCCTGGGCTCTAAACTGCTACACAATTCAGTCAGCATAGAGAAAATGAACACCTAATAGATATATACATAATTGTCAAGAGAATTCAAGAAAGCTATGTTTATTACATTATGCTTAGACGATGACAGTCCAAATATAATGAGCGAGGAATTTAGTTATTTTGTATAAAGTATAACACATAAATTGACCAAACCTATTCAACCAAGAAATTCTGGTTGTAAGATACACTTTCCCCACAAATGCAAAACACAAAGCCATGCAATCTGAGCATTTTTTAAAAAACACAAATCTTGCATGCCAACAGAAGCACAGCTGACTTAAACCACATTTGTCATTTTCATCACTATCCTAATCCACATGAGTGAAGGGGGGACACAAAAGCACTGTGAAGTGGTTTTATCAAAATGGCAAGGAAAACTCTGCAGACTAATCTAAAGTACAAATGCAAAAAAAAAAAAAAAAAAAAAGCAACAACTCAAAATCAAGATTTTGGCCTAAGCATGAACGCAGTTACAGCTTACTGGTTAGAATAAATCAGTGCACAAATGAGCATGTTGTAATCACACCATGGTATAAAATGTCACATACAGAACATGAAGCCAAGTTTGAATCGAAGCGTGCACTTCAATGCTCCTGTTGTCATCCCTAGTAACACACCAGGCTTTGCCCACAATCACAATTTGCAACCAAAGACATACTTACCCTGCATGATCATGAAGAACTAAAACGACACAGAAGTTCACAACCAGAACTTTTCAACAACCTTAAATGATCATCAGATGATCATTTGATGTCAGAATGCTAGGCCTAGAAGACCTAAGGTGAGTCTTCCAGGTACGAGTTTGAAGGAGTGCCCTCCCTCACTCTAACAGAAGTAGCTAGCATCAACTACAGCCAAGGTCAGGAAACAGATGCAACAACAATAACATTTTAATTTGCGTCAGCTACTTAATGAGCAAGGAAAAACAAGGACATACTTTACGTCTTCCAGCTTTTTGGTGATGACTGAGCCAACAGATGAAAAAGCAGCTGAGGCCTTCTGTCCAGCCTGGGACAAGGTTTCAGATGTCTTCTTGTAACTATATTAAATTATAAACACACAGAGCAAAGAAGGGTCAGCTGATCTTTTCTAATATCAATTGTTTCAAGTGCAGTGGTCACCACCTGCTGGAGAACTCTCAAAAAGAGAAAACATTTTTCAGAACTTCTAAAATCCTTCATAACCAGCAGGGCAGCATCACCGCATCTTCGTATGTTCAACCCTAAGCTCAGGCACAATCTTCTGCAGTGCCCTAGTCCAGCCAGAAAGACAGAGGCCTATAAAGTCAGGGCCAAAGAAGTCAAGGTAAGGGCTAAAAATAATCATAAAACAAAGATGAAAATAAGCAAAGGCCTGAAAGAACTCACACCTCTTGTTCTTTTCCAAAATCTAAACAAATTTTGAATTATTCCACATAATCTAAACAAAACAAAAATGAAATCAAATTCCTCAGATGCCTTTGTCAACTTGATTTCCTAAAAAAGGGCCGGAAGCAATTAGTTGTTGGCATAAGTAGGACTCATTTGTATTTTATTATCCAAATACATTTTATGGGCATACTTTTTTAAAAATTTTGCATGTCTTTAGAGCTACCAAATAAGGACTTCATGGACTTTCAACAAAGTATGTAAAATATGCAATGCTTCAGATTATTCTAGTTTGGTATCTGCTATCACGCAAAGGTATGATTTGCCACCTCCTTCCCAGCTACCTGGAGATTAGAGAAGGGAAAAGCAAAAACAAGAAAACGACGACAACAACAAAAAAAACCAATAAAATAATATCGTACCTACCAAAACAATTCCCACATTATGGGAAAGAATGCTCAGGCATTTTAACTTACCCTGTCAACATCAAATACCAATAAAAAACATGGTTTATGGTAATACTGTCGAAAAAAAAGTTTCCTGTATGTTTTCCCACTGCCACTTAGATGGGTAGAAAATGGACCAAAAGATTGGGGACTCAAGTACTGTCATGTTAAGTACAGTTGGCCTCACTTCTGAGAGTTAAATTGTAAAACAACTTCTACGCTCACCAGCTCTGCCGATGGTTCTCAATACAGAAGACAGAGCAGTTCGGATTCTGCTGCTAGAAGCTTGCTCCTCCTTGTGGCGGGAAACAAAACTGCATTATGATAATGCTATATCATAGTATATGTGGTCATAAAGACAAAAAGCTTAAGGGATTGACCTCTGCCAAGAGTATATATCTGAGACTATGACCTGAGAATCTTATGAGCAAGGTTAAAAAAATAAATTAATAATAATAATAAAGACTGGCTCCAGACCTGAGTTTGAATCCCCATCCACACTTTGAGAGGTTTGTGACCTGAAAACTTAATTTGTCTGAGCCTGTTTCCTTATCCAGGGTTATCTTGCCACCCATTCTTACTGGGTTATTCTGAGGACTAAAGGACACAATGTACATATTTGTGACAAGTCAATACATAACACTTATGGGACTTGAATTTTATTTCTCCAACTGGCTAGCTTTCTTTCTGTTCCTTAGAATAAATGGTCTGGAAAAATCTAAGTTACGAAAAAGGCAGGTACACTTGAAAGTCAGAAAAAAAAAGTATGCCGTGTCGTCCAAAGAAAAGCTGCTGAAGCATCCTCATCCTCTTTTTCTTCCCCTCCCCAGACAAAAGGCACGACAGTGTCCTTTACATTCCCAAGGGCAGTGTATGATCAAGGGAACATACGCAGATGTTGCTGTCATGTCTTGCCACCCTTTGGCAATGTTCTGTTTTAGTTCCTGTAGAGAATTGATTCCAAGTTTCCGCTTGATCTCTGCTAGATGCTTCTCTTTTGCTGCTAACACTTGAGACAGAGTCTGGATTTCTTCTTCTACCTATGAGGAAGGGATTAGGGTAGGAATGTAGCAAAAGTCGTTCAGTAAGTTAAGATTATTAGCACAGAACTATATTGAAATTTCCAGTCATTAAACATTTTTTTGAATCATTTATCTTTCTCTCTAAAAACCATGTATAATGTTGTTGAGTAAACTGGTTATTTGCTGATCTCTCCTGTAGAGCTTCTCTCTCCTCCTCCATGGGAGCTCTTTATAATCCCATCTTAAGTTGTTTTGGGCCTTCTCCTCTCTCCCTATACTTCCTTACTCAGCTATCTCATGTAAGTTTAGGACTCAAATTTCTACACACATAATACTTGATAAAGTACTCTAACATCCACTCTCCCGACCTGTGGGTCTGCCTTTCCAGCCTAGACATTTCTATTTGAATGCCTACAAAATTTGTATTTGTATACTAAATCAAAATAATCTCCATCCCCTACCAAAACACATATAACCAAGCCAAACCCAAATCCAACCTCCTTGCATATTTGATGAGTATATATACTGGATACATATACTCAGTCCCCGTGTCTGGCAAAGTCATGGCCATAATAAGCCAAACTGCCTCCTCTTGAGAGCCCTGCGGTAGTTTCGTGTGAACCCCTTGATGCTGAATGCCCAGACTTGGCTAGGTGGTTAGAGGTGGACCCTGACCCACTGAGAGCCACCCATCAAGAGCCAGTGGATGAGCCCGGTGTGAAAAGAGGTGCTCAACTATTCAATCGCTCTCACTCAGGAATCTAGTTTGAGAAGTAAAATGACATTATGAGTAGAAGCTGAAAAGACTTGAAGAAGCCTTGAGGTAATAGGTAGGCCACAGTGAGATTATGAAAGGTATGGAAAGCTTAAATATGACTGAGGAAGCTAAAACTGTAAGCAGGAGCTATGAAGAAAAGGAAAAAACGGACAGAATAGAACAAAAGGCTAATCCAGGAAAAAAGAGAAAAGGGTGGACTCTGTTTCAGAAACAGGGAAAAGAGCAGACAGTCTATTTCAGAGAAAAAGAGACTCCATGTGGAAGACACTTTAGGTCCCAGGAAATTGAAAAACTAGCCCCCTAAAGTATATCCATTAACATTCAAGACCCTCAGAGAAATGCGTCTCCTGGCTTGTTGCAAAGCCATACTCTCAGCCCTGACCTGCATGGTATTTCTGTGATTTCAAAGACAACATGCCCCTTTAAAAATAACATAGAGCCAGTCAAATGTTTTCACAGATGATTAAATCTTTAGAGAACACGAAACAAAGAAAATCAGTGCAACGGAGAAAAGGATAAATCAAATGTGATGCAGCTGCCAAGAAAGAAAAAAAAGAAGAAGAAGAACCACCTACAACATCACTCAGACAAGATTAACTGGAACAGAGGTCCCTCAGAACAAATAAATAATCCCCTGTGCTTGTCAGAGTCACAAGTACTAGACCCAGTTTTGTAAGTCACATTTTAAGATATACACTGACAAAGTGGAATATGAGAAGAAAAGGACAAAAAAAGAGGAAAGAATAAGGTTCAAAATTAAGTAAATTAAATGATTTGCCCAAAGTCATCAAACAAATAATGTAGGAACCAGAATTTCTATCTAGGTTTTCTGAATGCACGTCTCAGTTTACTGGCTGAATTCTCATGTACTCTCTCTTAAGCTTCCCAATTCCTCTGTTTCTACTTCAAACTCCAAATCTTCAGACACTTCTAAGAATAGACTTAAATGGTAAGTTTCCCACCCCTTAGCCTTCTCTGAGGTACTCACTTCCTCTAATGAAAGCTGCAAAGACAAACCACTGTAAATCTTTCTGAACAATGCACAACACCGTATATTCCCCACCTTTGTTGGGTAGCTTGTGCTGCTAACACACCTAGCCCAGCACATCATGGCTGCAATTTCTTAATTCAACATATACATGTAAAATAGAGTGACCTTAAAAGCATAAAGAGCATGATTAAGTATCTCTGATGTGTCTATCACTATATGCAAAGATCAACTCAAAAAGGACGAAGGACCCAAAACCATAAAACTACTAGAAGAAAACATAGGAGAAACACTTCAGGGCATTGGTCTAAACAAAGATTTTATAGCTAAGACCTCAGAAACACAGGCAACGAAAACAAAAATAAACAAATAGGACTGGCCGGGCGCGGTGGCTCAAGCCTGTAATCCCAGCACTTTGGGAGGCCGAGACGGGCGGATCACGAGGTCAGGAGATCGAGACCATCCTGGCTAATACGATGAAACCCTGTCTCTACTTAAAAAATACAAAAAACTAGCCGGGCGACGAGGCGGGCGCCTGTAGTCCCAGCTACTCAGGAGGCTGAGGCCGGAGAATGGCGTAAACCCGGGAGGCGGAGCTTGCAGTGAGCTGAGATCCGGCCACTGCACTCCAGCCTGGGTGGCAGAGCAAGACTCCGTCTTAAAAAAAAAAAAAAAAAAAAAAAAAAAGGACTAAATTAAAGGAAATCATCAACAAAGTGAAGAGATAACCTGTAGAATGGGAGAAAATTTTTGCAAACTATTCATCTGACAAGGGACTAATATCCAAAATATATAAGGAACTCAATTCAACAGCAAAACAAACAAGCAATTCCATTTAAAAAGTGGGCAAAGGATCTAAATAGACATTTCTCAGAAGAGACATATAAATGGCCAACAAATATATTAAAAATGCTCAACATCACTAATCATCAGGGAAATGCAAATCAAAATCAAAATGAGATATCACCTCACACCTATTATTATGCCTGTTATCAAAAAACCAAAAAGTAACAGATGCTGGCAAGGATCCAGAGAAAAGGAAACTCTTATACACTGTTGGTGGGAATATAAATTAGTATAGCCACTATGAAAAACAGTATGGAGGTTTCTCAGAAAAACTAAAAATAGAAATACAATATAATCCAGCAATCCCACTACTGGGTATTTATCCAAAGGAAAGGAAATCAGTATATCAAAGGGATACCTTCACCCCCATGTTTATTGCAGCACTACTTACAATATCCAAGTGTCCACCAACAGGTGAATGGATAAAGAAAATGTGGTATACACAATGGAATACACTTCTGCCATAAAAAAGAATGAAATCCTGTCATTTGAAGCAACATGGATGAGCCTAGAGAATAATATGTTAAGCAGAATAAAGTAGGCACAGAAAGATAAATACTGCATGTTCTTACTCACATGTGGAAGCCAAGGAAAAAATGTGAACCCATCTAAGTAGAGAGTAAAATTGTGGGTGTTAGAGGTTGGGAAAGGGAGGATGCCGAGAGGTTGTGCTTCAAACGATGCTATTGTGAAAGTAAAAGACAACCAACAGAATGGGGAAAATATTGGCAAATTACATATCTAATAACAGTCTAGTATCCACAACATATAAAGAAACTTACAACTCAATAAAAAGACAACCCAATTAGAAAATGGGCAAAGGACTTAAATAGACATTTCTCCCAAGACATACAAATGACCAATAAGCACATGAAAAGATGCTTAACACCATTCATTAGTAATTTGAGAAATGCAAATCAAAACCACAAGGAGATACCACTTCATACCCATTAGGATGGTTATATTAAAAAAAAACAACAGACATTAATAAGTGTTGGCAACGATGTGGAGAAACTGGAACTCTCAGACACAGCTGGTGAGAAGGTAAAATGAAGTTTGGCAGCAACGCAGTTTAAGAGTTCCTCAAAAAGTTAAACATAGAACTACCATATGACCGAGCAACTCCACTCCTAGGTATATATAACCAAGAGAATTGAAAACACATCCAGCCTGGGTGCAATGGCTCACGGCTGTAATCCCAGCACTTTGGGAGGCCAAGGTGGACAGATCACTTGAGGTCAGGGGTTTTAGACCAGCCTGGCTAACATGGTGAAACCCCATACTACTAAAACACAAATATTAGCCAGGCATGGTGGTGGTGCACCTATAATCCCAGCAACTCAGGAGGCTGATGCAGGAGAATCCCTTGAACCCGTGAGGCAGAGGTTGCAGTGAGCTGAGATCACTCTACTACACTCCAGCCTGGGCGACAGAGCAAGACTCTGTCTCAAAAAACAAACAACAATAAAAAAAAAAAAATACATCCATACAAAAAGCTGTATACAATTGCTTACAGCGGCATCATTCATAACAGTCCTAAAGTTCAGCCACTGTGGAACGCAATTTGGATACTTCTCAAATAACTTAATACAGAGCTACCATTGCCATTGGGAATGGGATCCCTGGCAGCAATCCCATTACTGGGTATAGAAATTGTTCTACCAAAAAGACACCGGCACTCATAAGTTTATTGCATCACTATTCACAATAGCAAAGACATGAAATCAACCCAGGTGCCCGTTGTCCAATGTGGTACATACACATCAAGGAATATTATGCAGCCCTTTCTAAAAAGTACAAAATCATGTCCTTTGCTGCAACATGGATACAGCTGGAAGCCATCTTCCTAATCAGATTAACACAGAAACGGAAAACCAAATACCACATGTTCTGACTTATAAGTGGGAGCTAAATACTGGGTACACATGGACACAAAGATGGGAACACTAAACACTGGGGATTCCAGAAGTGGAGAGGGAGAGTTGGGGGAAAGAGCTGAAAAACTATGTTCACTACTTGGGCAACAGGATCATTAGAAGCCCAAACCTCAACATCATGAGGCATTAACATGTAACAAACCCGCACATGTACCCCCGAATCTAAAATTTTTTAATAAAAAATTTAAGTTTAAAAATGTTTTAAGGGGACTATAAAGAAAATGAAAAGGAAAATCCACAGAATGGGAGAAAATATTTACAAATCATACAGCTGGTAACTTCGTTTGTTAAATAAAGACTATGTTTCCTCTTCCATCAATCATGATAATAACACCTGCCTCATAAGACTGTTGTAATAATTAATGAAATAATGCATGTAAAGAGCTCAGCTTAACACCTCCCACACAGCCCGTAGTCTGTAGACATTAGGTGCTATCACTATTATTTTTATTTTGTTGATAATAAAACAATACTGAGAACTACCAAGGATTTGAAAAAAAAAAAAATATTCTTTCAAAACATTATAAGAAATATTCTGGATAGCATTTTGGCCATGTTGCTATATACTCTTAAAAACCATTAGACCCAGGCATGATGCTACTTCCAGGACTTTATCCTAAAGCACTAATTAAAGAAGTGCATAAAGGCTTACATGAAGGTATTTACATCAAACTATTATTCATAATAGCAAAAAATGGAAAAATCCAAATGTTTATAAATAATATAAATTAAAAATGAGCTTGCGGACATTCAAAATGGACTATGAAGCAACTTAAAATGAGGTTGCAGAAGAGTATATTGGCATAAAAATGTTTCTGAAAATCAGTTAAATGGGAAAAGGTTATCTGTATTCTAATGCCCTCTACAAATATAAAAATATATGGCCAGGCACAGCAGCCCATGCCTGTAATCCCAGCACTTTCGGAGGCCAAGGCAGATGGATCGCCTGAGGTCAGAAGTTCGAGACCAGCCTGGCCTATATGACAAAACCCCATCTCTACTAAAAATACAAAAATTAGCAGGGCATGGTGGCACGTGCCTATAGTCCCAGCTACTCAGGAGGCTGAGGCAGGAGAATCACTTGAGCCTGGGAGGCGGAGGTTGCAGTGAGCCAAGATCACGCCACCACACTCCAGCCTGGGCAACAACAAAGTGAAACTCTGTCTCAAAAAAAAAAAAAAACAGTTTATCACCCATCTGCCTTATCCATTCTATCCCACTCTTTATAAAACTTTGGGTAAAAAAAATGAGTAGTACAAACAGACAGAAGATCAAAGAGATAGACTTGAACAATACCATACATCAACTAGACCTAACACATATGTACAGAACAACTCACCCCAAAATAGAAAATACACTCTTCTCAAATGCACATGGAACATTCTCCAGGACAGAGTATATGTTAGGCAACAAAACAAGTCTCTATAGACTTAAACTCATACAAAGCACCTTCTCCAACCACCACCATGAAACTGGAAATCAAAAACAAAAGGAAAACCAGAAAATTCACAACTATGTAAAAATCAAACCACACACTTTTAAACTACCAATGGGCCAAAAAAGAAGTCACAAAAGAAATTAGAAAATACTTTGAAATGAAGGAAAACAAAAACAACATATTAAAACTTATGGGATGCAGTTGAAGCACTGTCAGTAAGGAATATATAGCTGTAAATGCCTACATAAAAAAAAAAAAAAACTCAATAACCTAACTCTACACACCTTAAGGAATTAGAGAAAAATTTAAAAAATAGTAAGCTACACCCAAAACTAAGAGAAGGAAGGGAATAATAAGGAAGAGATTAGATATTAGAGTGAAGATAAAATAAAACAGACAAAAGGAAACAATAGAGAGAATGAATAAAAGCAAAAGTGCATTCTTTAAAAAGATCAACAATGCATTCAGGGTTAAGAAAAAAAAGAAAACAAAAAGACGGCCATGGGCAGTGGCTCATGCCGGTAATCCCAGCACTTTAGGAGGCCAAGGAGGTCGGATCACCTGAGGGGAGGAGTTGGAGACCAGTCTGACCAACACACTGAAACCCCGTCTCTATTAAAAATACAAAAACTAGCTGGGAGTGGTGGCGCGTGCCTGTGATCCCAGCTCTTCGGGAGGCTGAGGCAGGAGAATCACTTGAACCTGGGAGTCAGAGGTTGCAGTGAGCCGAGATTGCACCACTGCACTCCAGCCTGGGCAACAGAGTGAGGCTCCATCTCAAAACAAAAAAAAGAAGTTCAAGACCAGCCTGACCAACATGGTAAAACCTCGTCTCTGCTAAAAATACAAAAATTAGTCGAGCGTGATGGTGCACGCCTGTAGTCCCAGATACCAGGGAGGCTGAGACACAAGAATTGCTTGAACCCTGGAGTCAGAGGCTGCAGTGTGCCAAGATTGCTGCTACTGCACTCCAGCCACCTCGGCGACAGAGCAAGACTCCATCTCAAAAAAGGAACGGAAGGGAACAGAAGAAAAAGATGAGCAAACTTGACAAACCTATAGCTAGACTGACAGAAAAAAAGAGAGAAGACATAAATAACTAGAATCAAATGAAAGTAGGGACATTAATACTAACTTTACAGAAACAGAAAGGACTATAAAAGAATATTATAAGCAATTGTACACCAACATACTAGATAGTCTAGAGTAAATGGAGAAATTCATAGAAATATATAAATGATCAAACTGACCCAACAAAATAGAGAAAATCTGAACAGGTAAAGAGATTGAACCAGTATCAAAATTCTCCCAAAGAAAAGTCTAAAAGTAGATAGCTTCAATGGTTAATTCTACCAAACACTTAAAGAATGGACAAACCTTTTCAAACTCTTCTAAAAAACAGAAGATGGCAGAACACTTTCCAACTCATCGTAAGAGGCCAGCATTACCCTATTTACCAAAGCCAGGGAAAGACATCACAAGAAAACAGCAGCCCATATCTCTTATGAATATCCAGAAGCATATCAAAAGGATTATAAAACATGACCAAGTGGAATATATCCTAGGAATGCAATGATTATTCAACACATGAAAATCAATCACTGTCATATACCACATTAATATAATAATAAAGGGAAAAAAATACAATCATTTCAATATGTGAAGAAAAAGCATTTCATAAAAATCCAATACTCTTCCTGAAAAAAAAAAAACACTAAAACTAGGAATAAAAGAGAACTTCCTCAACGCAAGTCCATTTGTGAAAAAATGACAGCTAATATCATACTTATGGTCAAAGACTGAACGCTTTCCCCCTCAGATAAGAGAAAAAGACATGGATATCCATTTTTACCATTGTTACACAATACTGTACTGAAGAGGTTTAGCCAAAGCAGTTAGACAGGAAAAATAAATCAAAGGTATTCAAATTGGAAAGGAAAAGTAAAACTGTGTTTAATCACAGATGACATGATTTCATATATAGAAAGTCCTAAAGAATCACAAAAAAGGCCAGGCACGGTGGCTCATGTCTGTAATCCCAGCACTTTGGGAGGCCGAGGCAGGCGGATCACCTGAGGTCGGGAGTTCACAACCAGCCTGACCAACATGAAGAAACCCCATCTCTACTAAAAATACAAAATTAGCTGGGCATGGTGGCACATTCCTGTAATCCCAGCTACTTGGGAGGCTGAGGCAGGAGAATTACTTGAACCCGGGAGGTGGAGGTTGCGGTGAGCCGAGATTGTGCCACTGCACTCCAGCCTGGGCAACAAGAGCGAAACTGTCACCATAAAAAAAAAAAAAAAAGAAAGAATCCACAAAAAAATCTATTCAAGAGTGGGTGTGGTGCCTCATGCCTGTAATCCGAGCACTTTGAGAGGCCACGGCAGGAGGATCACTTGAGTCCAGAAATGTAGCAAGACCCCATCTCTACTGAAAAATAAAAAAATTAACCAGGTGGACAGTGGCAAGTGCCTGTAGTCCTAGCTACTCAGGAGATTGAGGCAGGAGGATCACTGGAGCTGGAAGGTCAAGGTCGCACTGAGCCATGATCATATCACTGCACTCTAGCCTGGGTGACAGAGTGATACCCTGTCTCAAAAAAAAAATTTTAAATATATTTGAGCTCATAAATTCAACAAAGCTGTAAAATATAAGATCAAGATATAATATTCAGTTATATTTCTATATAATAGCAATAAACAACCTGAAAAGAAAATTTTTTTTAAAAATCCATTTACAATCACATCAAAAAGAATAAAACACTTAGGAATAAATATAACTAAGGAAGTATAAGACTCGTACACAGAAAAATGTTTTGTACATTGCTAAAATAAATTAAGAACTAAATAAATGGAAAGACATTTCATGTTCACGGACTGGAAGACTTAATATTGTTAAAATGGCAATACTCACCAAGTCAATCTATAAATTGAATGCAAGTCCTATCAAAATGCCAATAGCATTTTTGTGTGGGTGGAAAAGCAGATTCTGAAATTCACATGGAATTGCAAGGAATAACAATTTTTAAAAAGAAGAAAAAGGTAAAGAACTCATACTTCTCAATTTCAAAACTTAATACAAAGCTATAGTAATCAAAATAGTGTGATACTGTCAAAAGAAAAGACACATACATGAATGTAACTAAATTCAGAGTCCAGAAATAAACCCATACATCTATGGTAAACTGAATTTCTTTTTTTTAAACAAGGATGCCACAAGCATTCACTGGGGAAAACTAGCCACATGCAAAAGAATAAAGTTGGATCCCTACCAAAACCACATACACTAATTAGCTCAAAATGGATCAAGAGCTTAAATCTTAAGAGCCAACACTATAAAAGTCTTAGAGGAAAACACAGGGGTAAATCTTCATGATCTGGGATTCAGAAATGAATTCTTAGATGTAACAGCAAAAGCACAAATCAAAACCACAATGAGATATCACTTCACACCCACTAGGATGACTACAATCAAAAACACAGAAAATAACAAATTGCCAGGGATGTGGAGAAATTGCTAATGGGAATATTAAATGGTGTCAATATTGTGAAAACAGTTTGGTGGTTCCCCAAAAAACTTGAAACATGGGCCAGGAACGATGGCTCACACCTGTAATCCCAACACTTTGGGAGGCCCAGGTAGGAGGATCACTTGAGGCCAGGAGTTTGAAACCAGCTTGGACAACATAGCAAAATCTCATCTCTATGAGAAATAAAAATTAAAAAATCTGCCAGGCATAATGGCATGTACCTGGAGTCCCAGCTACTCAGGAGGCTGAGGCAGGAGGATTGCTTGGTCCAGGAGTTCAACATTATAGTGAGTATAATCATGCCACTGCATAATCCACCAACCCACACAACACAGTGAGACCTTGTCTCTTAAAAAAAAGTCAAAAAATGTTTTAAAACATTAAACATGGAACTATCATGTGATGAAACAATTCCATATCTAGGCATATATGCAAAAGAACTGAAACTAGGTACTCAAGCAAGTATTTGTTCATAAAAGGTTCCTAATTCACTAACCACCATAGTCAAAGGTGAAAATCACCCAAATGCCTATGAATGGATGAATGGATAAACAAAATACAGTAGATATATACAATGGAATATTATTCAGCCATTAAACAGAATGAAGCAGACATGTGCTACACCATGAATAAAGCTCAAAAACATGAAGGGAAAGAACCCAGATACATAAGGTTACATATTGTATGATTCCAGTTATATGAAATAACCAGAAGACAGTTAAATTCATGGAGTCACAAAGCAAATTAGGTATTGCCAGGGGCTGAAGGAGGGGAGCCAGGAATGAATGCTTAATGAGTACAGGGATCTCCTCGGAGGTGAAGAAAATGTGTGGAACTTGAAAGGATTGACAGCTGCACAACACTGTGAATGTTACATGTTACTGAATTCTACTCTTTAAAATAGTTAATTTTTTCCCTGTAATCCCAGCACTTCGGGAGACCAAGGCAGGTGGATCACTTAAGGTCAGGAATTCGAAACCAGCCTGGCCAACATGGCGAAACCCATCTCTACTGAAAATATAAAACTTAGCTGGGCATGGTGGCACATGCCTGTAATTCCAGCTACTCAGGAGGCTGAGGCAGGAGAATCACTTGAACCCAGGAGGCAGAGGTTGCAACGAGCCAAGACTGTGCCACTGCACTCCAGCTTGAGCAATAGAGCAAGACTCCATCTCAAAAAATAAAATAGAATAAAATGGTTAATTTTTATGTTAAATGAATTTCATGGAAGAAGTTAGGAAAGAAGAAAGAAGGGAGGGAAGAGGGAGAGAGAGGGAGAGAGAGGGAGGGAGAGAGGGAGGAGAGAGGGAGGGAGGGAGGAGGGAAGGAGGGAGGGAGGGAGGGAGGGAGGAGGAAGGAAGGAAGGGGAGAGAAGGGGAAGGGAAAGAAGGACTGAAGGGAGGGAGGGGAAGGGAGGGAGGGGAGGGGAGGGGAGGGAAGGCAGGCAGGGAGGGGAGGGAAGGAGGGAACTGGAAGGAAGGAAAGGTGGAAGGAAGTTTGAAAGTGCCCATCTCTGCAACACAGCCAAGGGTAGAACAAAGTCATTGATGCACTGAAGAGCAAGTGTATCAGACCTCGGTGAAGTCCCTTAGAAGACATTCACTAGTACTCCTCTCATTCATTTCCTGTTTCACACCCTACTTTTCACATCTATTTTACCCATACATACATTTGTCTCATATAAAAATGAACCAACGTCAACCTCCTCTATCTCCTCTCCCCTACTCAAGACCTGCTGGAGAAGTAAACACATGTACTTTCTCTCCCCTGGAACTAACTATAAACATATCATCATGTATTTTAGAATCACAAATGACAGTACATTTTAAGTGCAAAAATAAAGTTACAAAAGGAATGGTTCTTTACCTTTGCAAGTTCTCTTCTTAGCTCTTCCCGCTCCTCTTCTGAGAGGGTCTCTGTGGCACTGATGGTGGCAGCAACATCTTCTCCTTCCTCAGGGACTGGCTCTGTTTTCAGCAGACCTGGTTGGGGATTTAAACAATTGTTTAAAGTACAAAATCTAAGTAAAATCCTTCTTTAAGCTCCTTCACTGTCCCAGCCAGAATAAAGCCAATTAGAGCAGATCCACACATCTCATCTCTGGACATTCAAATGACCTGGCTCTCTCAGCAAAGGACAAAAAATCTGAGCTAACCACCGGAAACCACCAAGCAAACTCTGCCAAAACACGAATTTAGAAAATATAGCATTCTCTTAGCTTCTGTTCATAGTCTCAGTCACTATATAGTTATGGCAGAAGAGTGAAGGGCCCAAAATGAGATCTTGCCAAGGCTTTAAATTGCTATACAACTAAATCAGTATAAATTAGATGAAAGATTTTAGCTCCTTCCCACTAACCCGGGGCAGGAGTTTGCACATCTCTTCAGCTTGCTGTGGTAATCAAAGTCAACATTTCATAAACTCAGTAAAGGAGTAACCACTGAAAGAACTAAGTGTCCCAAGTAAATTTTATTCTGTTTCTTTCCATTAGTGGAGGCAGAAAACATATTCTTGTAGGTTTTCTTTTTGTTGTTGTTTGTTTTAGGAGGTAGAGACAGGGTGTCGCTATGTTGCCTAGGCTGGCCTTGAACTTCTGGCTTCAAGCCATGCTCCTGCCTCAGCCTCCCAAAGTTCTTGGATTACAGGCGTGAGCCACTGCCACTTCTTATAGCTTAAAAACAGTAATAATATATATCTCATATATGTATCATATATATCATATACCATATATATCATATATATCTCACATACATATATAAAAAATCCAGATGCCCTTATAAAAGAATACTAAGCTATATGTTCAGAGACATGACCAACAGCCACATAGAGACACTCCACACTACTGAAGACCAATCACGCCGTACCCAATCCCCTTGGAACAGAGCCTGTCAGGAAGAATGACTGGAGAGTGACCAGCAGGCAGCTGCCCCTCAGATCTCCCCTCTTTTCCTGCCCAACCCTTACCCACAGGCTAAGATGAGGCCAGAAAGGCACCCCAACCTTGGGTGCAAAATTGAAGAGGCCACTAAAACACTCAACAAAAATATCTTAATGGAATATTTTTTTAAAATCAAATTCAAAGAACCCACGATGAACAAAATGCCAAAATTTTAAATTGCAGGATCAGTATTGCTGATACTTTCTTTTGTCTCAAACTCCAAAATGGCTCTGCATGAACAGCACTACTGCTAATCTCATCTTTATTTAAAATTGAGATATTTTATTCATGATTTTCTTTTACATTAATTTTTTAAAATATTGTATTCGCACATTATTTGATGACTAAGCTTTTTGTCACCCCCTTCCTGGCCATAGCTGCCTCACCCTAGGCTTCACGCTTCAGTTCAGTTTACAGGTTTGGGATTGCAAAGTCTCCTCTGGCAACAGATTTTTATTTATTTATTTATTTATTTATTTTGCAAAGAAACCAGGGGAAGGTTTACTCCTCTGCGCACTCTTCCTACCAGTGAGCATCACAGCCACTGCAGTTGTTCCCTGCTACCCCCCAGGACCATTTCTGAGAAGTACTGGTTCAGTCACAGCAGCAATGTGGCATCCTGCCCAACACAAGGCGCCAGGGAGCAGACACAGAAGAAAAAGGAAGGAGAGTAGCCACATTGTGGAGCAAGCAGCCAGCGTCACAGCAAACATTAGAGAATTATGTGAATCAATGAGATGATGCTTATGTACACGGTGTACAAGTTACAAAGGCACTTGGTACAGGGTCTGCTGTACTTCACCAATTAACAGTAGTTAATAATTATAATAATCATCAGCATGGCAGCACCAAAATAGTGCCTACCTGGAAAGTATGTACAGAACTGTGAAAGCCATAAAAGTAACACAAATAATTCAAAAACCACAAATCAGACTGGCAAAAAGTATGAGTAAGCTCTTGACTGCATATAAAATACTTAATAGGTACAATCAGCAGGTAGAAAAGCTCAACGCATAATTGCTTCCACAGGTCTTCCTCTAAAATATCTGTGAACAGACTGCCCAAATAATATTTCTATAATAGAAATCTGATTGTGTCACTCTTCAGCTTAAAATCCTTTGGTGGTTCCTTACTGTTTTCAAAGCGAAGTGTGACCCCTGAGGTTGGCACACAGCCCTTACTAGACCCGTCTCCTGCTAGCTGGCATTGGCACCTCTTACTCCAACTCCAGCCAAATCACACTGTGAACAAGGTGCTGTCCTATGTACTGTCAGAAACCATTTCCCAGCATCTGAGTGTGCTTGTAAATCTATCCTATAAGGCAACACAGTAAGAACCATAACAGAGCTACGTGTTACACATTATTTTATTTTTAATGTTTTGTACAGAACTCCCAAGCTCTCCAACTAGAACAGATCTCCAAAACAAAACAAGCAAAACTCAGGTACCAAACCATTACTTAAATAGCAAAGACTCTTTCATGCCTTTTTGATACACACTGTTTTGCAAATCTACTCAAATAAGGGGGAAAATACAGTATCTGATTGCTAACAATGCTTTATGTATACTGCCCAATTCCAAAAAGAATCCAAGGGGATTCTGGTTCTATTCAAATATGTGGCTAGGGTATCAAGGAAAATAAATCTCTCAGAAAAAAGGATGACGGGTTGTCCAGCTGGCTTCAAGTCTGCCAGGATGACCTTGAGATTTTATATTCAGCATCTAAGAAAGTCGGTAATGACATGTTCTGCTCTTTCCACATTAGCCTGTAGGTGGCAGCAAATCATCATCATTAAAATTAAACGGTGCAGTCTGGAAAAAAAAATTAGCAATTAAAGAACACCAAGGAAGAACAGAATGGTAGATACCAAAATCACCAGCAAAACATCACAGTCATGCCTTAAGAAAATTATTAACCACAGCCACCATGACAGAGTGCGTTCCACTTACAGACAAGTCCAAATTAACTGTTTTAAATCCCTATGTGCAACACTTCAGTGAGGTGGCGTTCCCCATCACCATTTCCAAATCAGGAACCTGGAGCTTACAGACATTCAGCGACTTGCCCAGGTTAACACACCTAAATGTCTGGTAGAGGTCAGATTTTAAACCTAGACGGTCTGATGTAAAAACAAATGCTTCAAATCACTGATCTGAAAACAAAGACAAAAGTAGGAGGCTTACAGTAAGATCTGAAAAGTATCTAGAAGCAATAATAAGACCCTAAAAAGAGAAGGAATCTGGCAGACTAGATCAAAAGCAGTCTTCATTAATTCCAACTAAAGTTTCCCCAAACCTGGGAATCCAAATTTTGCCTTATCTATTCATCTAGATATGATCATGTTTCTTGTATGTTCAGTAATAGTACAGTATTTAATATGAAAATAGAGTCTGGCTTTTGGGAGAAAAGATCAATTTCTCATTCACAGCATGAAAGGTGGAAAATAACAACATTTAAAAGTATAGACTATTGAAAACCATAATCTGAAACTTATTCATTAATTTTAATGTTTTTTTTTTCCTCAGAATCTGATGGAAAGCTGTTTTTAAAAGACAAACATGGTGGGGAAAATACAATTAATATCTACTGACATTTACTACACCAGCCACTGTGAGGGGAAGTCTACATGTTATCTTATAAAAATAAAAACACCCCATAACCACCACCTGAGAGGAGTATTTTTTTCTACTAGGAAACTGCAGTCCTCTAAGGCTATATAATTTGCCCAGACTTACAGAGGCAGGATTAATACTTGGGTCTTTCTGTCTCTCGACTCAGCTCCTTCACGAACATCTTTTCTTAGAGAAATATCAATGATCATGGCAGGACAACGAAACAGGGCCTAGTCTTTCTCCATAGAAACTTTTTTCTTCCTGAGGGTCTAGGAACTTGTGGGGATCCCTGGTTTGAAAGTCACAGATAACATTATCAAACCCAAATGACTGAAAATGAGTGATAATTTCTTCCACTGGGTTATTAACATTTTAGCCATTGCCTTAATTCTCTTCCTCTAGCTATGCAAACAGGTTGTCAGCCTGTCTTCAGTTCCAGCCAGGGCATCCCTAAAGAGCTTTAGGTGGGGGAGTGACAAGTCTAGACTTGTCTTTGGAAAAGTCCTTCCAGCAAGCTAGGTAGAGGGTAGCCTGCCCTGGGAAGGTTCTGGAGCCCACTGGCAGGGTGACGCATCTCACTGATTCCCAGGTGAGAGTTCTAGTGTCTTGGGGATTAGGATGGAGAAGACAAGCAGAGACACATCCCATCAATCTGAAGATACTTTCTACATTTTACATCTTTGAGATGCACTGTATAATTAATCAGCCAGTCATTGTGACATGGTTATTACCAGCAAACATGCCTCAAAATTTGCAAAATGGCTTAGAAAATGCCAGGTCCAGTTACAGACATCTCTTAAGAAAGGCTGTACCACAGACATTTTATGTGAGGAAAATAAAGCAATAGAATAGATATAGATCACTCCAAGTTGAAAAGCAATTCAAATAAGTTAAATTATGGGTGTGAAGACATTTTAGGAAATGTTCCTTTTTATTTTAGAAAATATGCACAGTAGTGTTATGATCAGTGTAAATGTCTGAATAAATCTAAAAAAGAACTTCAATAAACGTAAAATTTTTGGCCAGGCACAGTGGCTCATACCTGTAATGCTAGCACTTTGGGAGGCCAAGGTGGGAGGATCACTTGAGCCCAGGAGTTCGAGACCAGCCTAGGCAACAAAGTGAGATCCTGTATCTACAAAAACTCAAAAGTCATTAGCCGGGTATAATGGTCTGCACCTGTAGTCCCAGCTACTCAGGAGGCTGCGGCAGGAGGATCGCTTGGGCCTAGGAGGTTGAAGTTCAATGAGCTGTGATCGTACCACTGCACTCCAGCCTGGGCAACAGAGCAAGAAGAGCAAGACCCTGTCTCAAAACAACAACAACAAAAATTTAAATAAAAAATTGTAGGGGGCTGGGCAGGGTGGCTCACACACACCTGTAATCCCAGCACTTTGGGAGGCAGAGACAGGTAGATCACTTGAGTCCAGGAGTTCGAGACCAGCCTGCACAATATGGTGAAACCCCATCTCTACTAAAAATAATTTTTAAAAAAAGATTTTAAAACAATTCAAGTGATGATAAAGCAAGGTTTTTTTTAGTTTAACTATCAGCATATTTTATACTTAATGAAACACAAAATAATAGTAACATCTTACAATCTGTGGTGTCTTAGATTTAATGAAATACAACACTTCAAGACTTCAGAGTCTTTGTGAATAATGTGCAGAAGACAAAGTGGAAATGTGTGTGTGCAAGTGTGGTCAGAGCAGGGAAAGGCAGGGCAGAGTGACCAAGAACAGGAAAGAGCTTAGTCCTGAACACGTCTCTAGTTCTAGACTATAAAGTCCTGATGTCACTTTCTTATCTTTCCGTCTCAGAACTCACAGTGCCTAGAACAGATCCAATGCTAATATTGCATCTGAACTGAATTATTCATTAAAGATTTAATTAGAGTAACTCTCTCTTTACTTTCCCATGCATAACCACCCATTTGCCACAACTTCCACAAATTTCAACTGGGGAAAGCAGCAAAAGCGTTTTTACTAAAGATGTAGAACCTACACATAAGCCATAAATAGGAGTTTGAGGAGCACCTCTCTCTGCCTGGGTGCAGCCCCAACCCCCCTTTTGGAGCACCCACTTAAATGGTTCTCTTCCCTCTAGTTCTTCATCTTTGACTTTTATTCCAATTATGACCAAGTACTTCAAGACTTTCTATGATTATTGATTAAAAGCTTTTTGGCCACTGTCATACAATTTTAGATCTGAAAGAATTCTGAATCGTTTAAGTCAGCAGTCCCCAATGTTTTTTGCACCAAGGACTGGTTTCATGGAAGACAATTTTTCCACGGGGGTTGCAGGTGGATGGTTTTGGGAGGAAACTGTTCCACCTCAGATCATCAGGCATTAGATTCTCATAAGGAGTGTGCAACCTAGATCCCTTGCATATGCGGTTCACAACAGGGTTCACGCTCCTATGAGAATCTAATGCCACCACTGATCTGACAGGAGGCAGAGCCCAGGCGGTAATGCTCACTCGCCTGTCACTCACCGGTTCCTAACAGGCCACAGACAGGTACCAGTCCACCAACTGGGGGTTGGGGACCCCGGTTTAAGTCAAATGCTTCATTATATAAAGATGAGAAAACTGAGGACAGATTTTTAAAAGAATACAAAAAGACAAGATAAGCTTTGAAATTAGATAGTGTTGTGAGTTGAACTCTGCTGCCTTTAAAGATGTCTTCAATTTCCTAACCCGTGACAACAATGAATGTGTCTTTATTTGGAAACAGGATCTCTGGAGATGTAATCAAGTTAAGATGAGGTCACACTATATTAGTGAACGCTAATCCAATGGTTCATGTCCTTATAAGAAGGAAATTTGAAAACAGAGACTCAGGGAAGAGATTACGTGAAGATACACAATGCAAAGCACAGAGAACACACAGAGATTGGGGTGACATCACAACAGAACAAGGAACACCAAGGTGTGCAAGCAACCACCAGAAGTGAGGAGGTGTCAAGAAGGATTCATTGCCCTGCGCGTTTCAGAGGGAGCAAGACCCTGCCAACGCCTTCATTTCAGACTTCTAACCTCCAGAACTGGGTGATAAGCCACCCAGAATGGCTACCGCAGCCCCAGGAGAGTAATTCCGATGGAAAGGGGCATAAACACTGATTCAGCCATTTACTAGTTGGTTGATCTTCTTTAATCACATTTATCTTCAAAGAGCCCCAAGCCCCTTACCTGCAAACAATGGGTACACATAAGGATTTGCTGTTTCTCCCAGATTCCAAGCCCTACAACTTGTCCTGGAAATTGCTTCTCTCTCCTCTCGTCTTCCCTGAGTCTTGGCTCTCAGGTCTTACTTCCTCACTGCCCATTATTCCTCAACCCCCTGCAACCCTGTTGCTGCCCCTTCCACCTACCTTCCACTAAGGACAGTTCTGGGTCACTACCCTCATCTGGCCACACCAAGGCCATCTGACATTGAACTTCAGTCTGAAATCTCCATTCCTCTCCTCCCTCCTGCTTTTTCTCTTCCTACCTCTCTGAGAAGTTGTGGCTCCATCTCACTCTCTGGACATCTACTTCACTCCCTGCCTCCAATCCTGCCCTCCTGCCTAGTTTGGGCTGTCACTATGTGTTGCTTAGATTCCTGCCCCTAAGCTCCTTGCCAGTCTCTGACATCTGCAAATATTCCTCAACCCACCCCAACAAAGAGCTTTCTAGAGTACATATGTAGGCCAGGCGCAGTGGCTCATGCCTGTAATCCCAGCACTTTGGGAGACCCAGGCAGGTGGATCACAAGGTCAAGAGATCAAGACCATCCTGGCCAACATGGTGAAACCCTGTCTTTATTAAAAATACAAAGATTAGCTGGGCGTGGTGGCGCACACCTGTAGTCCCAACTACTCGTGAGGCTGAGGCACAAGAATCTCTTCAACTTAGGAGGTAGAGGTTGCAGTGAGCTGAGATCGTGCCACTGCACTCCAGCCTGGTGATACACACACACACACACATACATATATATATATATACACGCATATATATATAATTTGGCAAGGCATGGTGGCTCACGCCTATAATCCCTGCATTTTGGGAGGTCGAGGCAGGTGGATCACTTGAGGCCAGGAGTTTGAGACCAGTCTGGCCAACACGGTGAAACCCTGACTCTACTAAAAAATACAAAAATTGGCAAGGTGTGGTGGCACACGCTTGTAATCCCATCTACTAGGGAGGCTGAGGCACAAGAATCACTTGAACCCAGGAGGTAGAAGCTGCAGTGAGCCAAGATCACGCCACTGCACTCCAGCCTGGGCAACAGAACAAGAGTGAGAAAGACAGAAAGACAGAAATACAGAAAGAAGGAAAGAAAGAAAGCTATTAACTCAAAAAAAAAAATGTTTAAATGTACCTCCCATACTTTTTGGCCCATTTAATTTTTTATTATGTTAGAATATACAACAAAAATTTATCATCTTTAACCATTTTTTTTTTTTTTTTTGAGACGGAGTTTTGCTCTGCCACCCAGGCTGGAGTGCAGTGGCCGGATCTCAGCTCACTGCAAGCTCCGCCTCCCGGGTTTACGCCATTCTCCTGCCTCAGCCTCCCGAGTAGCTGGGACTACAGGCGCCCGCCTTGTCGCCCGGCTAGTTTTTTTTTTGTATTTTTAAGTAGAGACAGGGTTTCACCGTATTAGCCAGGATGGTCTCGATCTCCTGACCTCGTGATCCGCCCGTCTCGGCCTCCCAAAGTGCTGGGATTACAGGCTTGAGCCACCGCGCCTGGCCATCTTTAACCATTTTTAAGTGTGTGATTCGGTGACGTCAATTATACTCACAATATTGTACAACCATCTCTGCTATCTCTAAAACACACTCTTTTTTTGTGTCTTTGCACATATTATTTTCTCTGCCTGAAACCCCATCCCTATTTCCAGTTCCCACTCGCTTCAATAAGTCAAAAGTGTCTCCTACTCTTGGGGGATCTCCCCTGGACCCCGTGACCTTGGCTGAAAAACAGTCCTTGGCTCTGGGAATAAGAACCTACGGTCCAGTCTATTGTATAGAACACAGACTGCAGCTGGGCAATACTTGGCCTTCATGCTCCAATCCTGTGTCTTTAGTCCCAGCAGGGACTCTGATGCACAGTGTCTAGCACACAGCAGATGCTTGCCAACACTGTGAATAAATGGATTATAGGAAGGTATACAGTCAAGTTAGAGGGAAAGACAAGAACCCAATCTCCCTTCATTCTCTCTCCTTTTATCTCGAGCTTTTTATTGTATATATTGCATTCTCACTTCACTGTTTTCACCTAGAAAGGTTTTTCTATTTAAAGCAGATGTGAAATGTCACTTTCCTAAAGAAATATGACTTCCATCTCATACATAATCTGTCCAAAGATTGTCACTTTTGGGAGCAGGTCACCTACCTTCATATCACAGGAAAAATGTGTGCAGTCAAATGCACCATGGTTATATAGGTGGGACACAAATGATATCACAGAAAGAATATGTCAGCTACCCCCGAAAAAATTCAACTAGGAGGGAAAAAGATGCCAAAATGGAGTCTAAGGTATCTGCTATTTAGCCTGAATGCTGCCTACCCAAGAAAGAATCTGTTAACATATACTTGAGCCCTGGAAGCGTCTCTGGAAAATAAAGCTGCACGCCTTTCCTACCAAGTCTTCAAAGCAGCACCAATAACTTAAGACCAGAGTTGCGATAAGAAACTTCAGTCTCTATGACTGTTTTATTTAAGTACAAAAAAGAGGAAATACGCATCCCCCCTTTTCAAACCTAGAGGCATAAAAAGAGATTTAAACATATAATTCAAAGTATCTTTAGCGGTAACATCCAAAAAGACCACAAGATGTTTATCTCCCATGAAAGTCTGTGCCTGGGGCTCCCATTCTCTGTGCCTTGCTGTTTCTGGATGTAATAAAATCCCAGAAGTGGGAAGAATATTTGCAAGTTCCCACACCACAGAGCTTGTCTTCAGGAGACCCAAAAGACTAAGCATCCAGTTAAGGCAGCGCTTCTCAGCCATGGCACCACGGGCGTCATGGGCATCTTCCTGTGTAGCATCTCAGGCCCACTCACTAGATGTCAGTAGCAGCCCCACACCCACACCCAGTTGTAACAACCAAAAGAGTATCTACAAACATGGTCAAATGCCCACAGTGGGGCAAAACTGTGGTTGAGAACCACTGACTCAAGGCAAGGGAGCGTCTAAGAGGACACAACAGCCAGTACCTGCTGTCTGCCACTGAGTGCCTTCAGAAGGGAGGGATGCAGCGGCTCAGGCCGTGACAACTTATGATTCTCAAGGCTGGAATTTTCCCATGAGTGCCCACGATGAGAACAGTAAAACCTTAGGGGAAAAATGAGTTGGGTAATTGTAGTCAAGGCAGCTGGGAAGAAAAAGGCTGAGAACTTGATCCACTCCATGTAAGGGAAGACCCAAGCTCCTCACAAGCGTAAGGGGACAATATCTGGGTTATTGTTGTTGTTGTTGTTGTTTTTTGAGATGGAGGGCACTCTGTTGCCCAGGCTGGAGGGCAGTGGCGCGATCTTGGCTCACTGCAATCTCCGCCTCCCGGGTTCAAGCAATTCCCCTGCCTCACCCTCCCGAGTAGCTGGGACTACAGGTGCCCGCCACCATGCCAGACTAATTTTTTGTATTTTAGTAGAGACAGGGTTCACCATGTTGGCCGGGATGGCCTCGATCTCCTGACATTGTGATCCACCCGCCTCGGCCTCCCAAAGTGCTGGGATTATAGGCGTAAGCCACCGCGCCCGGCCAATGTCTGGGTTATTAAAGAGGAAAGGAAACAGAGCAGGAGGGGAGGGGCTGCACTAAGACAAAAAGGGAAAGGAGCGCTTGGGAACCACATCAGATGCAAAGTGCTCCTGGGACTCAGCTCTCAAAGCAGGACCCTGAACAGTGGTCAACGTCCCCACACAAGACAGAAGGTTACCTCCCAAAAGCGTCACTTCACAGAAAGAGTGGACAAAGAAGAAACAATCCTCAAGGTAAAACACATTAGTATTTTCAAACGCTTTACTTGTTCCTTCCAAGTATTTCTAAATGGACCCTTAAATCCCTTTCTTTTTAAAAAAATAAAAATAAAAAGGGAAAAATCTTCAGTCAATTACTTCAGAGCTATCTCCTCTTCCCACTGCTCTGCTCCCCTGCCCCAAAATTAAGTATAAAACTAGTAACTGGGGACATTCCAGAAAAGAGTGACAAAGGTCAGTCATGGAGAAATTTCAGAATCCCCAGAGAGGAAGTCTCTTCCATCCTTAAATTTCCTCTCTAGGAATAAGGAAATTCTACATCTCTTCAATTTGGCTCCAGTTTTTATTTTGTAAACCATAGTCACGTTTGCTATTTAAGACCTATGCAATCATAAAAAACTTTTAAGAAGTGGTAACCACTTTTCTAAAAAGAAGTGAGAATAACACAGAGTGAAAATCAAAAAGGGTAAAACAGAATGAAAAGAAGAACTACGAGCTAAGGAATTTCAGTTTGATTTTTCAGTCTTTCTAGAGTTTCAAATATGATCGCATTAAACTAAAATGTCAGATGTTTCCATTCCTCATATTTCCTTAAGTCACTAGAAATAACCAAAGGTGCCATAAGCCAAGGCTGCATCTTCCTGTACATTAGAAAATTCTCCCCAGGAATCCCATTACTGGGTATACACCCAAAGGAATATAAACCATTTATCACAGAGACATATGTATGCGTTAGTTCACTGCAGCACCATTCACAATAGCAAAGCACAGAATCAACCTAAATGCCCATCAATGATAGACTGGATAAAGAAAATGTGGTAAGTATATGCCATGGAATACTATGCAGCCATAAAAAAGAACATCAAACCCCTATGACACATGTTTACCTATATAAAAAGCCTGTACATGCACTCCTGAATCTAAAATAAAATAGTTTTTTTGTTTGCTTGTTTGTGTTTTGAGATGGAGTCTCATTCTGTTGCCCAGGCTGGAGTACAGTGGTGTGATCTCAGCTCACTGCAGTCCCCTCCTGGGCTCAAGTGATCCTCCTACCTCAATCTCCCAAGTAGCTGGGACCACAGACGTGTGCCACCATGACCGGCTAATTCTTTTATTTTTGGTACAGATGAGGTTTCACCATGATGCCCAGGCTGGTCACAAACTCCTGAGCTCAAGTGATCTGCCCGCCTCGGCCTCCCAAAATGCTGGGATTACAGGCATGAGCCACTGCACCCAGTCAAAAGTTTTTTTAAAAAAAAAGAAAATTCTGGCCCAGCCTGGTGGCTCACATCTGTAATCCCAGCACTTTGGGAGGCCGAGGCGGGCAGATCACGAGGTCAGGAGTTCAAGACCAGCCTCGCCAATATGGTGAAACCCCATCTCTACTAAAAACACAAAAATTAGCAGGCGTGGTGACGCGCACCTATAGTCCCAGCTATTTGGGAGTCTGAGGCAGAAGAAGCGCTTGAACCCAGGAAGCAGAAGTTGCAGTGAGCCGAGGCTGCGCCACTACACTTCAGCCTGGGTAACAGAGCAAGACTCCATCTCAAAAAAAAAAATTCTTAAGAGGAAGATAGATGCTATGTGAAGGACCTTTGGGATATTATCCTTATGGGTGTTGACAGAATAGAAGAGATAATGCAACAAAAGACCCCAGCTGTGAGACCCTGGTCCTGATAATGTTCAGCCCAAAGATGGAATAGAATGTTGAGATCCCAGTGGCGTATAAAGTATTAACAAATTACTCCCACAGTAAAACGCTTGACCAAAGGAGAATTTAAGCCTATATTATATGGTTAATCTGTTCTATAATATCCATTACTAGAGAGGCTGAGACGTTGTGGTCTAAAAAAACAAAACAAAAAAACCAAACCACTAGCTTAAGAATTAAGAGATGAGTGCTAGTCGTATCTTAGCCTAAGTAAACTTTGTGATTTGAGAACATCACATACGCCTCTCAGCCTCAATCTTCACATCTGGTAAAATGAACTGGAGTGTGAACTACTGCTCACCAGTGTCATTCATTCATTCATTCATGCATTCCACAAACAGTTTTTGAGCCATAATGTCAAGTACTATTCTTGGTGCTTGGGGAAACAGCAGTGAACAAAAAAGATGAACAGAGGTTCTGTTTCAGATTCTGTAACTATTATAAATCGGTGTTTTCACACTATGGGTTGTAAAATCCAGTAGCAGAACCAGATGAACACTTTAAAAAGAAGAAATGGCATACAATAGTACAAAATGTCAGAGTACATCACACATAGTAAAGAGAAGTTCTGGTTCATAACATTTTGCTTCAGTTATTGATAGATTCTTATATTTATGAGGATTGCGGGTAAGGAGGTATAAGGCATTTCTGAATATGGGTTGGTTGCGTCAAAGGAGTTTAAAACTCCCTAATAAAAGGCCTCATTTTGTTCCAGCCACTGTCCTCATCCTAATCACCACTTTAATGACTTCTTAGGAACATCCTGCCGATAGATAAAATCTCATTACTTTCCCATTTGCCCCATGATGGCATTTTGGATAAATATCAGAGAACACAGTCTTTTCAGATCAGTATTCCCAACCTCTCTGAGTAGGATCCCTCTTTATATCAGTCCTTCTTGTCTGTATTACTTGTCTGGCGATTAAGAAAATACATAGTGGCCAAAAACCACAAGAACTTTTAATGGGTTCATAATGTATCGATCCTAAGAGCTTCTACATAGAAATACAAAGACTGCAAACACACGGAGGGCATATTATTCATTCCATCGACCAACCATGTTTGATGTTCAGACAGGTGTGCAGGCTTCTTATGCCTTGAGGGGTCATGGGCACACAGAAGAGTAATCCCTCTTCCAGGCCCCCACTTTTATTTGGACATTTTAGAATCACTGTGTTCTTACAGATGACTGCTGAGGGTAGTTTCTGCTTGTTTTAATGCTTGTTCACCCTCTTTTCTTTCAATTAATGCAAACTACTAAACCTAGTTACATGAGTTTGTTTTTCATTATTGTTATTCATTTGCTTTTTAATAACTTTTTAAATCTCACAACCCCATGCTCCTTCGAACAGCTAACAGGAATTGCAAAGATAATCCTTCAGAATTTGCCTAGAGGCACACCCAACCCTACAACTGCCCTGGTTTTAACAGAAAACATCCCAAGGCAGTCATGACTGTAACTTGGAAAATGAAAGGAGGTGAACCAAAGAGACAAGAAGGGTAGAAGGGAACTAAAAGAAGCAAGCAGTGTCAATCTTCCTGGGAATCTGGCTGCTTGCACACCGATCAAGGCCCACCTGAAGTCACAAAACCACAGCCCCAGCTTCTCAAAGGTTCCCTCCCTTCCCCGCAAGTCACTTGAGCTTTGGTCCATTATCGAGCTCTAACTTCCCCATTCTGTGTGGCCCCCTATTAACTTATACATGAGATTTATAAGTTAGAAGGGGGCTGGGCAAAGCGGGAGCCCAGGCCCCTTTATTACAGAGGTCTGAGGGGGGCCACTTGGGCAAGCTAAGGTCAGCACTGGAGAAAGTTTCCTGGCAATCAGAATCCCCCAGCAGACATCAAGCTGCTGCCTCCTGCCCCCAACTTCTACAGACCAGTTCTACCCCTTCTTCGTTATACTCAACATTTTCCCGTTCCTGGAAATCCCAGCGATTTTGGGGGAAGATAGCTACCAATTGCAACCAAGAGAGGAATGTTGCTTCACACATTCCCTACTGTCAGCAAATACACAAACCTAAAATACTTAAAACTAAGTTTCATGCTGTCACCTTTACCATGTTTTTTTCTAAGTTACCCATTTTTTCAGCTTAAAATGAACAAAATGTGACCTGTTCTTCATTAATAAGGAAAAAATTAACTTCTTCTGGAAAAACCTGATTATCTGGCAAATTACAGGGGTCATTTAACCAGTTCCCAGCATTGGCTATGATACGAGGGACCCGGCCGGGAGGATGGCTAAGCTGCCTCCAGCTTTTTGCTGCCTTGTGCCGATAAAGGAATAGCCTCCCTGATGGTGCTGCTGGCCTTCAAAGCAATCTCATACTGGCAGGTATGAAGGAATAACTGCTTCTAAAGGTATGGCAATTTCAAGTTTTTCTTTAAAAAAAAATATATATATATATATCTTGCCTAGCAATTTCTGTAAGTTGCTCTCAATATTCCATAACAAAACCCAGGACAGTCATCAGCAAGACTTGAACTGAGTCAGTGCTTAACCATCATTTAACTAAAGAGAAAAATTAAGAAAGTTGTCGTAAATTACCTAAGCAACTAGAAACCAAGGACTCCAGATTCCTCCTTTTTTTTTTTTTACGAGCTCAACAAACTCAAAGTAAGCTTGGAATATCTATCAATGGAGAGGTCTACTGATTGTATAAATAGTACTAACTTTAAAATCTAACTTCTAAGTATAAACATACTCTAAATATTTAATGAGATTTAATATTTGAATCTAGAATAGCTTATTAGCTAGTTACAATCCAACACCACCCTGGTACATCTTTACACTAATAATTTTAAAGCCAGGCAAACCCCAAGTTATGTCTAGGTTTTATTCCAAGCAAACTTAGCTTTACAAAATTAGTAGTTACCAAATTTCTGAAGAGTAGGTGATTCGGGTGGAGATGAATTTCCACTAGGAGACAAGTAGAGATAGCTTTTGTTGACTCCTGCTTCAAAATCAAACGGGGACTGGTAGTCCTCACATAAGTCCATCTCTCTACAATCCATTCCAGACAAACGCAGAACGCATTGCTTTCTAATCGCCTGATACCATCCTTCAGTTGAGTGCTGCTTTGGCCATATTCTCTTTGTAGGGTGCAACTTCACTGAAGAAATCAACCCCAGGAGTTAGAGGCCCTGGCTTCCGCGCCCAGGCGCCAGCATTTCCTTCTGGGAGCCTTCACACCCCTCCTGAAGCAGACCTATTTAATAAATGATTTATCCTGAGCAATCTTAGGAACGGCTCTGTTCACCACCTGGTGTTAATTTTGATCAACAATGAAAAACCTGGGCAGGGAGCAAACTTTCCTCAGTCAACAAAGAAGGGCAGGGTTCTGCAATATGGCCCAGATGTACAAACAGTTCAGGCAAACATTGGACACGGGCTGACTTACAACAAGAAACTACAATTTACTTAAAAAAAAAAAAAAAATCAGCTGACCATGACTACACCAGGGCAGACTTAATCTTCTAGGACAAGGAGGGATTACCAGTCAGTAATCTCCCACAAATGCCATCTGGGTGATACTTTTTTTCCACCCTGGATTACAGTAAAATTCTGAAAGCCAAGCTTCCTGGTTTAGCAATCAGCTTTCTAAGCACAACTTGGTACAAAAATAAAGCTGCATTTCCATGATTACTTTATCTAATGTGGAGTCTGGCTGAGTGTCACGAAAACTTCAGACTGACTTTTCTTTTCTCCCCCCCCTTTTTTTTTTTTTTTAAAAGAAAGCTGGTGCTTCAGTTACAGGCACTGAAAGAAGAAGAATCCATTTTGAATGGAAAGCTCCCGGGTATTCCCACACCTTCTTTGTTTGTCTAAGGCCATGGCCCTGTAGAGCTGCAATAAACCTGCGTGCCTACCCTGTAGAAGGACTGGGCCACAGCTAGCTTATAAAACAAAACTAAGTCACCAAATTTATTTCCTTTAACACAGTCTCTTAGCAGAACCTTTCTATGCTGACTATGGCCTTGGCTCAAGCAACAGCAGTTGCAGCTCCTGCTGGTTCTACTAAGGAGGTAAAAATAAAGGTGACTCACCTTCAGGTGGGCAATGGTCTGTTACTGCGTAACAACAACAAAAAAAAAAGCGGTGTTCTAATCTAAAAGGCGGTTTTCAAATCTAAAAAAAGAGCTCAGATACACTCTCCTCAGATTGGAAGCAAGTATGAAACCTAATATATTTTAAGCATTAAAAATATCAATATGTGTCTAGTGTATAAAATGCACCAAGACGGTCTGTATTCATCTTGTGATTTTTTTTTTTTACATACAGAATACATACTGGATGATTTCTTTGTTATTTTTGTTAGTCTCATGTTGTACTCCATTTATGGTAAATCTTTTTTTGTTTTGTTTTCGATACAGGGTTTCGCTCGTGCACAGGCTGGAGTGCAATGGCACAACCTTGGCTCACTGCAACCTCCACCTTCTGGGTTCAAGCGATTCTCCTGCCTCAGCCTCCCAAGCAGCTGGGATTACAGGCACCCACCACCCACCACGACTGGCTAATTTTTGTATTTTTAGTAGAGATGGGGTTTTGCCACATTGGCCAGGCTGGTCTCAAACTCCTGACCTCAGGTTATTTGCCTGCCTTGGCCTCCCAAAGTTCTGGGATTACAGGTGTGAGCCACCGCGTCCGGCCTATGGTAAGTCTTTATTTTTTGTAAGTTTTTTGTTTTGTTTTGTTTTGTTTTTTGAGACGGAGTCTCGCTCTGTCACCCAGGCTGGAGTGCAGTGGCCGGATCTCGGCTCACTGCAAGCTCCGCCTCCCGGGTTTACGCCATTCTCCTGCCTCAGCCTCCCGAGTACCTGGGACTACAGGGCCAGCCACCTTGCCCAGCTAGTTTTTTTTGTATTTTTTTAGTAGAGACGGGGTTTCACCGGGTTAGCCAGGATGGTCTCGATCTCCTGACCTCGTGATCCGCCTGTCTTGGCCTCCTAAAGTGCTGGGATTACAGGCTTGAGCCACCGCGCCCGGCCTTTATTTTTAACAACAAAAGAATCTGTATTTTTCTCCTAAAAGGTACCAAAATTCGGGCAATTATAAATGTTTCATTCTATACTTAAAAATAAAATAAATGGTTTATTTTTTATCATTATTTGAAAGAATGGATTGTCTGGCCTCTTGAAATCCATGGCCTCTTACTGGGACAGGAAAGGCATTGGAGCTATGTCCCTAGACTAGAAAGAGTGTGGTTCATGAGGTCCCTGGCCCTCTCCATAACTCTGCATTTGGTCACCAAATACTGGTAGAAAAAGTATTTCTCCATTACTTTACTTGTTCTACCACCTAGAGCCAAAGGCATTCAAAGGTAATTAATAGTGACACGGATAGAATGCAAGTCACAGTCACCTCCATTCTTCTCACCATCTCTCAAGCCCATGTCCTTGACCTTTGGTATTTACATCCATGCGACACGCTCTACCTGAAATGTCACGTTTTTCCGGCCTGTCAAAGTTATTCATCCTTCAACATTGAGGTAGAAATGCCACCTCTTCTTAGAAGCCCCCCAGTCTCTGGCCCCCTCTTCTCCCAGCAGCAGCACACAGCAAGTGAAGAGCCCCCTCCCACGCATCTGTGCCTCTCCAGGGCCTCTCCAGGGTGCTCTACCGGATACCTGCCCTGAAGGTTTGGCTCCTAATCAATGTAGAATTAAAAAAACAAATGATGGCTCATGTAGACATTACATGCCTTATTAATAAATGTGAGTATTTCAAATTTAAGTAATTGTCTAAAATTTTTATTTTACCTGCTTAGATACAATCTTAGGATTTTATGCAACATCCTGGCTCTTTGAACCAGTTTTTGTTCTCATTATCTCCCGTCAGTTCCCAGTCAAGACATTCTAGCCTATAAGAAAAGTGAAATCTAGAGGGGAAAAGCATGGGATGGGTTAATGGAATGGCAAAAATTCAGTTGACTCAACGGTCATATACAAAGTAGAAGGGAACTGAAAGAAATACAACATGGAAATGTAGCTTGGGGGCAGACCATTAAAGACTTTGACAAATTTTATACTTAATATACTGTTCAAAAAAACCACCGAGGATTTATGAGTCATACGGAGAGTATAAGTTTTATAAACATGACTCTAGAAATGGCGTAAGGATGCACTGCAGGCAGAAGGAGGCTAAAAGAGAGCAGACTCAGAAAGAGGCTACGGGTACAATCCCAGAAAGGGGGAGAAAGCCTTGTGATATGGTTTGGCTCTGTGTCCCCACCCAAATCTCATCTTAAATTGTAATAACCCCCACATGTCAAGGGCGGGATCAGGTGGAGTTAACTGAATCATGGGGGCGGTTCCTCCATGCTATTCTCCTGATAGTGAAAGAGATAGTTCTCTGACGGTTTTATTAGGAGATCTTTATAAGGAGAACAGATGGTTTTATAAGGAGCTTCTCCCCCTTCGCTGGGCACTCATTCTCCTGCTGCCCTGTGAAGAGGTGCCTTCTGCCATGATTGTAAATTTCCTGAAGCCTCCCCAGCCATGTAGAACTGTGAGTCAATTAAATCCTTTTCCTGTATAAATTACTCAGTCTCAGGTATTTCCCCATAACAGCGTGAGAATGGACTAATACACCTTGGTATCAGGGCAACTCTTTTTATTTCCTGCTCTGGACTAGTTGACCTGGGGAAGAACCAGGTAAGATTTGGTCCTGTCCTGTGGATAATTCCACCTGACTATTCCAAAAGTACTTCAAAGTCAGTATGCACAAGACTGAACTCACTGGCTTTCCTCCTGATGTTCTTACCTCTAGATTAGGCATCCTGAGTCTCCTAGGCCTGACTTTGAAGGAATCACATCCAAGCACTCTCACTCCATATGGAGAAAGCACCGAGAGCTCTCTACCAACCGGTACCAAAGGCCTTCCAACCTTTCCGTCATCCACCCCCTACTCGAGACCCACGTGGAGGGTGAGACCCACTGTACTGTTACTATGTTTTTCCTTCTGGGGGGGACCAGGCCCCACAGCAGTGTGGTAGACCTCTGCTGTCTTGTCATTTTGCCCCTCTTTCCCTAGAGGAATTTCACCTCACTTGCTCCCTGGGGTTCTCGGTGGGGAGAGAGTCCATAGTTCCCACCTGTTCCCTGGCCCTAGGCAAGGGCCTGTCCTTCAGATCTGGTCCACACAGACACCCCATCCCCTTGTTCACAGGGACTGGCCTAAGGATAGACATCTGACCCAGACAGCATCAATCAGTGGCCTTCCCTGACATTTACTCTGTGAGTAATGGAAGAAAGTGACTCTCTCTGTAACCTGAGCTGTTGGGTGCCAGTTTGGAGGGGCTAGCAGCTCCTTCCCTCCCCAGGCCAATGGGCAAGGGACTCAGTGCTCAGACTGGGAAGGGACAAAAGGAGAAAGAGACAGGGAAGGGATGGGGCAGCAGCACCTAAGCCCCTGCCTCCAGCTACCCTGGGCTTCCCAGTTATTAAATAAACACAATTTTATTCTGCTTCACTTGTGGTTGGGAGTTGGATTTCATCATTTCAATAGAAAAGTCCTAACATACCTACTTTCTGACCATATTTCCCACTATTACTCAACCATGTTTTAGCCAAACTTGACTTTCCTGTTTGTTGAACACATCCTAAACTTAGCCTAGACAATTTTCTCAAACTAGTTTCCCCTTTTCCTGTAAGTTCCTACCCATTTAGCAAGCTGTACTTATTAAGTCACATATGAATGATATACATGCAAGGGACATTCATTTTAGATGCTACCGGAAATGGAAACAAGCAATACAAATGCCTACTAAAAATGGATGATTTAAATGCTAAAAAGAACATTCATGTAATAGAAAAATATGGAAATACTGACATAATTATATAAAAATATATGTTTTATATGGAAAGATATTCTTGATACAGTTAGCAAACAAATCAGGTTTGAAAGCAGGTTGTATGGTATGGTCCATGTTTGTGTAATAATTTATGAGAGAGAAACCAACAAACAAAAAGAAAGAAAATGGGCAGAAGGAGAAATCCATTCCACGACCCCAGAAAAGTGCTCACGTACTGCAGCGCCAGCAGAGGGAGCCCAAGAGCAGTTCAGAAGTCAACTCAGCGCAGCCAGTAAAGCGCGTACTGCAGGGTAATAACCGGAGGCGACTCACGTCATTGCAAATGGAAATGGTAGTAGGTACAAATCACTATAATGAAAATTAAGTTTTTGTCTGCCTGTTAATTCATCACTCAAATATGTCAGTGTAAATTCTCCACAAACTTGAAAGACATATAAAGGACAGTCTGATTTAAAAGCTATGAAACACAATATTCACTTGGAGGGCATGTCAAAGGGAGACAATATAGCTGTCCACCAGGAGAGGCAGGCTGTGGATACTGGAAGAATGCAGATGTGTCATGGTGACACAGCAGCTGGCTCGAAGGGGCTCCAACTAGTCAAATATGGGACAATCGAGCCACCAAAAAAATTAGGGATAGTCATGGATTATAAACCACTGAAAAAAAACATGACTCCAAGAGTCCACGAAAGTAATAAATAGAAGGAACAACTACATAAGAATGCCACCCTGACCATCCCTGTAAAGATTCAAACAAAAATCATCGCTGGATGCTAAAGCTAGGGAGAAATTTTGAGGAAGATGATGATATTTAAATGATGTTTAAAGTGCCTCTCCACAGATTAGCTGCCAGAAGGAAAAACATAGTAACAAGACAGTGGAGATCACTCCTTGGCCTTTTGGCTAAGATCAAGTGTAGTAACAGTACAATGGAGAAAAGCCCCACCCTGACTGAAGGATAGAGATGGTCATTCGCCAGTGAGAGGCAAATGGACCACTCGGAATACTTACATAGTGTTCAGGCTTGGAATGCAGAACCTGACTCTAATCATGAGGAGACATCAGACAAATCCAAAACAAAGAAGGTTCTAGTTTTTGTTGGGGTTTGTTGTTGTTGTTGTTGTTTGTTTGTTTTGTTTTTTGAGACAGACTCTCGCTCTGTTGCCAGGCTGGAGTGCAGTGGCACGATCTCGGCTCACTACAACCTCCGTCTCCCCATTTCAAGCCATTCTCCTACCTCAGCCTCCTGAGTAGCTGGGACTAACAGGCACACACCACCACACCCAGCTCATTTTTGTATTTTCAGTAGAAATGGAGTTTCACCATATTGGCCAGTATGGTCTGGATCTTCTGACCTCGTGATCCGCCCGCTTCGGCCTCCCAAAGTGCTGGGATTACAGGTGTGAGACACCGAGCACCGCCAGAAGGTTCTAGTTTTTAAAAGAGGAGGGGCTGCATTCTTCAAAAATATCAATGTCATAAAGAATAAAGGCTGTGAAAATCCACGTTAAAGGAGACTGACATTACTAGGTCCATTGAAAAAACTGGAATATGACCTCAGATTAGATAAAAGTCTTGTATCAATTTCAAATTTACTGGCCGGGCTTGGTGGCTCACACCTGTAGTCCCGGCACTTTGGGAGGCCAAGGCAGGTGGATCACCTGACGTCAAGAGTTTGAGACCAGCCTGGCCAATATGGTGAAACCCCATCTCTACTAAAAACACAAAAATGAACTGGTTGTGGTAGCATGTGCCTGCAGTCCCAGCTACTCAGGAGACTGAGGCACAAGAATTGCTTGAACTCGGGAGGCAGAGATTGCAGTGAGCTGAGATCATGCCACTGCACCCCAGCCTGGGCAACAAGAGTGAGACTCTGTCTCAAAAAAAAAAAAAAAAAAAAATCAAATTTACTGACATTGACAACTGTGCTGAGAATACTGCCTTTCTTAGGCAATACATACTGAAGTATTTAGGGGCAGAGGCCATGATGTATGCAACTTCCTCTCAAACTGCTCAGAAAATAAGACTACGCATGTGTACAGACATCCATGCACAGACGGACTGGTCAACCAGATGGAGCTAAACGTTACTAGTAACTCTGAGTAGAGAATGCAGGTGTTCTTTTACTTTTTTTCCCCCCATCAACTTTTAAGTTCCAGGGTACATGTGCAGGATGTGCAGGTTTGTAACATAAGTAAATGTGTGCCATGGTGCTTTGCTGCACAGATCAACCCATCACCTAGGTCTTTAAGCCCAGCATTTATTAGCTATTCTTTCTTATGCTCTCCCTCCCCGGCACCCATGTTGTTGGCACATATACACCATGGAATACTACGCAGCCATAAAAAGGAACAAAATCATATCCTTTGCAGGGACATGGATGGAACTGGAAGCCATTATCTTCAGCAAACTAACACTGGAACAGGTATTCTTTACACTATTCTTATTCTTGCAGTCCTTCTGTAAATGTGAAAAGGGCTTAAAAACAAAAACAAAACAAGAACTCCTCTGCCTTAGATTCAGCAGCCCTGAGGATGCTGTGGAGAAAGGGTGCAGCAACCACCTCTCACAGCAACCACGGGGGCAGGGCCTAATGGGGCTGGGCTCCAGCCACAGACACACAGGCACATCCCGGCTCCCAGCCCCTTCTGAGAGCTGGAAGGGCTTTCTCCACCTTCCACTGAAGCAGCAGTTGGTTTACCCTCTACAGAGAAGAAGTCTCCCCATGACATCCCTTGCTGGGCACATCTTCCCAGAGGGTGACCAGGCTGTGGGTCTGGATCCTGTCCCACAGGGTGAGAGGGCAGAGAGGCTGAGAGGTTAATGAACGCCCCACATCCCTTCACTCCCCGACACTGTGCCACAATAAACAAACCTTGACTCCAAATAAAAAGTACTTGATTTTAAGTATGAAATTCAATTTAAAATCACAAGGGTAGATGCTCTCTTATTTACAAAATTTCTCAACTAATCCTCGAAACTTCTGTGAGGTAAACCTCTGCCTCTCCCTATTTTTCAGAGGGGGAACAAGACAAGGACAATTTCAATAAACCTGTCTTTGGGCATAGAGCTCACAAGTAAAGGAGCTGCAGTTTGAAGCCAGGTACAAGCCTCCAAGGCCCTGTCCTCTCCATCCTGTGGCTGTAGCTTAGAGCCAGGAAGTAAGGATAAGCCAGTCCCTCCCATCTAAGGGCCCTGGGGATCTCGCTGTGATGCAGAGTCTGCATCCCGGTGACGGTAGGCAGCTGGCCCCGGAACCACATGGGATCACACTTAGAGTAACAAGGCGATGGAGGACCTCGAATAGAGGCTGGAGAGTAGGTACTTGGTTTTCATCAGATTAAAACAACAATTCTTCATTAGAATTTATTTAAACCTTCAATAACACGAGGTTAGTCATGTTACCTCCAGTTTCCAGAGGAGAGAGCATAAGGAACTTAGAAATGAAGGGAGCCACCCTACAGCGGTCATTTTCCTCTCGCTGCATCTAGGCCGTGGGGAGCCAAGTCGAGTAATTACGAATGGGAAGGAGAGGCCAAAGCCGTGGGTCAGAAAGATCATTCTCACCCCTGTCTGCAGCTGGACTGCCGAGGGGAGAAGGGAAGTCAGGACGGTTACCCAGCAACAGCGTCAAAGGTGTTCTGGACTGAATTGTGTCTCCCCAGCTTCACGTGTTGAAGCCCTAACTCCCAGTATGGCTGTATTTAGAGACGGGGTCATTAAGGAGGGAATTAAGGTTAAACAGGGTCATAGGGTGAGACCCTAATCCAACAGGGCTGCTGTCCTAGTAAGAAGAGACAGGAGGGATACTCGCGCATGCGCAGAAAAAAGTCCAGAGAGGACATAGCCAGAAGGCAGCTGTCTGCCAACCAGGAAGCAAACCCACACCAGAAACCTATCTACCCTGCTGGCACCTTGATCTTGGACTTTCAGCCTCCAGAATTGTGGGAATACAAATTTCCATTGTTCAAACCACCTATTCTATGGTGTTGTTATGGCGGCCCAAACCAACTAATACAAAAGGCATGTGCCCTGCATGGAACAGAAGCAGGAATAGCAAAGCAAAGACACACTGCATGACACCACGAACAGACAATCAACAGATGCTGGAGATCAGCTAGAGGACTTGGGTGACCGGCAATGAGAAGCCAACGCTGTGATGCCCCAGCAGGAGTTGTAAAGGACAGTGACAGCATTAATGAAGATGGTGGCAAAAGAGAGTCAGGACTGAGGAAGACAGAGAAGAGACTTTAGGCAATAAGAGAATGAGCTGCATTTTGGCAGGTTTGGTTTATAGAGCTCAAGAGACTTCTGGTGTAAATGGCCAGCCTGAGGTTAGAAAGTAAACTCTTACCCTCAGGGAAAAAGTTAGGGGCTAAGACATAAAATGTGGGAAACCCAGAGACCATCAAAGAAAAATTTGAAGAGAAGAGAGGCCCTAGGAAAAGGAGGGGAAAATTTAGTGATCACCTACAATCGGCATGCAGGCCAAAGAGCCTAAAAAGGGCAAGAAATGACCTTTAATGATGGCAATAATTATGACTCATCCCTAAGAAACCCTTACTATGCGCCACACATTCTTCCATGCACTTTGCATCAACTTTACAGGGGAAGTTTTTCCCCACCCTTATCTTACAACAAAACTGAGGCACATCAAAGTTAAGTGTCTCGCCCTAGGCACAGAGCTAGTAAGTGGTAAAACTTAGGATTCCAACTCCATTGCTCTCAAGAAGCAAAACATCTGGAAGAAAACCTTGAGTGACCAGGCCGGGCGCGGTGGCTCAAGCCTGTAATCCGCCTGTAATCCCAGCATTTTGGGAGGCCGAGACGGGCGGATCACGAGGTCAGGAGATCGAGACCATCCTGGCTAACACGGTGAAACCCCGTCTCTACTAAAAATACAAAAAAAAACTAGCCGGGTGAGGTGGCGGCGCCTGTAGTCTCAGCTACTCGGGAGGCTGAGGCAGGAGAATGGCGTGAACCCAGGAGGCGGAGCTTGCAGTGAGCTGAGATCTGGCCACTGCACTCCAGCCCGGGTGAGAGAGCGAGACTCCGTCTCAAAAAAAAAAAAAAAAAAGAAAACCTTGAGTGACCAATGTTATGGGAATCAAAGGAGGAGAAAAAGTGGATAAGATCAAATACTAAAGAGACATAAGAAGAAGTCACAGGAAGTGTGGCGATCTTGCAGTGAAGTTTTGGTGAGAGTGATGGTAAAAGTCAGATAAGCAGAAGTGGTGGGCAGTGGAGGAAAGGAGAGGGAAGAAGCGAATGAAAAGAAGTTTTAACAAGTATTTTAGGCCAGGCATGGTGGTTCACACCTATAATCCTGGAACTCTGGGAGGCCGAGGCAGGAGGATAGCTTAAGGCCAGGAGTTCATGACCAGCCTGGGCAACAAAGTGAGGCCCTGTGTCTACAAAAAAAAATAAAAATAAAAATTAGGCAGGCGCAGTGGTACATACCTGTAGCCCCAGTTACTCAGGAGACTGGGTCAGAAGGGATCACTTCAGCCCAGGAGTTCAAGGCTAGAGTGAGCTACGATGGTGTCATCTCTTAAAAAAAATAAAGTTTTCAAATGTGTGTGTTTAAGAACAAAGAAGACAAGCAGAAGAGGAAGCACAGTGGGGATGGGGAGGGGTGGGGCACATCAAGGGCAAAGGAAGGCTCAGGGATGCTGTCCCTTACCCAGGGGCACTTCAGTTCCTAAACGGAATGAAACTAGATTAAATCATGTTGGCATTCTTTTAAAAATACGTAGCAGTTTTCAGATTAGAAACTTTGTATTAGAAATTTAGGAAATATTCCCTATGGGAATGCCACTTCTTTTCTCCCTTATTTTCCATCCCAATGAGGGAAAAAAGACTATTACAGCATAGTATTATAAGAAGAAAAAAAAAACTATCCTCTTTGGAGCCTCTTCTCTAGAATAGAAAGGCATAACCTAGCACACATATACAAATTATTTGGAACTAAATGCAAATACTCTAAGTGATAAATGGATTTGTATTTTTAAAGAAATCATTTATTTGGCCCATTGACTTGCAAAGAAATTCTCACTTGTTAGGAACCCCTAACATTCTACTTAGAAGGCTCTTCTGCCCTCTCAAAGTAACTAAAATTGAGTTAATGTCAGAAGTCAGGACAGAGGGTTTTTGTTCTTTACACAGTGTTTCTTTCAAATATTGAAGAGCAAGAGTGACATATAATAAGGATAAGATGTCATTCCCTCTCTGAACCTATCTCCAAACATGTCGTCTGGATAAGCCTGTACCTGGGAAAGTCAGAATCTGTTAAGTCTCAAGAATGCCTGAATTCTCTATCACAAGGAGTCAGAGACTGGATTCTAAAATATACAAAAGAGCCTTACTGTTTTCAATTCGGTCATCTTAGGACATGTTCCTGCCACTGTCATTGTCAGATCATGAGAACACCAGAAAATAGTGGAAAGAGAGCTTGATATTTGTCATGTTACCTAATTAGCTGCAATAGACAGATTTTTCATTTTAGAAATAGAGTTTGAAAACTGGCACAAGACAGGGATGCCCTCTCTCACCACTCCTATTCAACATAGTGTTGGAAGTTCTGGCTAGGGCAATCAGGCAAGAGAAAGAAATCAAGGGTATCCAGTTAGGAAAAGAAGAAGTCAAATTGTCCCTGTTTGCAGATGACATGATTGTATATTTAGAAAACCCCATTGTCTCAGCCCAAAATCTCCTTAAGCTGATAAGCAACTTCAGCAAAGTCTCAGGATACAAAATTAATGTGCAAAAATCACAAGCATTCTTATACACCAGTAACAGACAAGCAGAGAGCCAAATCATGAATGAACTTCCATTCACAATTGCTTCAAAGAGAATAAAATACCTAGGAATCCAGCTTACAAGGGATGTAAAGGACCTCTTCAAGGAGAACTACAAACCACTGCTCAGTGAAATCAAAGAGGACACAAACAAATGGAAGAACATACCATGCTCATGGATAGGAAGAATCAATATCGTGAAAATGGCCATACTGCCCAAGGTGATTTATAGATTCAATGCCATCCCCATCAAGCTACCAATGACTTTCTTCACAGAATTGGAAAAAACGGCTTTAAAGTTCATATGGAACCAAAAAAGAGCCCGCATTGCCAAGACAATCCTAAGTCAAAAGGACAAAGCTGGAGGCGTCACGCTACCTGACTTCAAACTATACTACAAGGCTACAGTAACCAAAACAGCATGGTACTGGTACCACAACAGAGATATAGACCAATGGAACAGAACAGAGTCCTCAGAAATAATACCACACATCTACAGCCATCTGATCTTTGACAAACCTGAGAGAAACAAGAAATGGGGAAAGGATTCCCTATTTAATAAATGGTGCTGGGAAAATTGGCTAGCCATAAGTAGAAAGCTGAAACTGGATCCTTTCCTTACCCCTTATACGAAAATTAATTCAAGATGGATTAGAGACTTAAATATTAGACCTAATACCATAAAAACCCTAGAAGAAAATCTAGGTAGTACCATTCAGGACATAGGCATGGGCAAGGACTTCATGTCTAAAACACCAAAAGCAACGGCAGCAAAAGCCAAAATTGACACATGGGATCTAATTAAACTAAAGAGCTTTTGCACAGCTAAAGAAACTACCATCAGAGTGAACAGGCAACCTACAGAATGGGAAAAAATTTTTGCAACCTACTCATCTGACAAAGGGCTAATATCCAGAATCTACAAAGAACTCAAACAAATATACAAGAAAAAAACAAACAACCCCATCAAAAAGTGGGGAAAGGATATGAACAGACATTTCTCAAAAGAAGACATTCATACAGCCAACAGACACATGAAAAAATGCTCATCATCACTCGCCATCAGAGAAATGCAAATCAAAACCACAATGAGATACCATCTCACACCAGTTAGAATGGCAATCATTAAGAAGTCAGGAAACAACAGGTGTTGGAGAGGATGTGGAGAAATAGGAACACTTTTACACTGTTGGTGGGATTGTAAACTAGTTCAACCATTATGGAAAACAGTATGGCGATTCCTCAAGGATCTAGAACTAGATGTACCATATGACCCAGCCATCCCACTACTGGGTATATACCCAAAGGATTATAAATTACTCTACTACAAAGACACATGCACACGTATGTTTATTGCGGCACTATTCACAATAGCAAAGACTTGGAATCAACCCAAGTGTCCATCTGTGACAGACTGGATTAAGAAAATGTGGCACATATACACCATGGAATACTATGCAGCCATAAAAAAGGATGAGTTTGCGTCCTTTGTAGGGACATGGATGCAGCTGGAAACCATCATTCTTAGCAAACTATCACAAGAAGAGAAAACCAAACACCGCATGTTCTCACTCATAGGTGGGAACTGAACAATGAGATCACTTGGACTCGGGAAGGGGAACATCACACACTGGGGCCTATCATGGGGAGGGGGGAGGAGAGAGGGATTGCATTGGGGAGTTATACATGATATAAACGTCATGCACATGTACCCTAGAACTTAAAGTATAATAAAAAAAAAAAAGAATTGAAAAAAAAAAAAAAATAGAGTTTGAGTTGAAGTGTTATGGTCACTCCACATACTGATTGGTGACTCCATGATTACAGACTCAGGTAAAAGATCTCCAGCCAGTGCTTCTGAAACTTTAATATGTACCAGAGCCACCAGCGGTGCCTGTGGAACTACAGATTGTGAGTTAGAAAGTCTGGGGTGGAGCCCAAGACTCTTGCCTTCTGGACAAGCTCCAGGGGATTTCTGATGCTGCAAGTCTGGCTTTAGATAATAGCTGCTAGGTTTGCCTGAGGATGAAAGCTTGAGTAAACTCTAAATACTTATGCTACAGGACCCAAGCACTTTCTAACTATATATATTTGAAACTAAGAGACAGCTTTTGTAGCTAAAAAGGTTTGGCTTTTTGTATATATGTCTTGACACAAATATTTGTACATGTATACGGGGTACAAATATGATACTCTATCACATGCTTACACTGTTTAATGATCAAATTAGGGGTTTGGGGCATCTATCACCTCGAGTATTCATCATTTCTGTATTGGGATTATTCCAAGTCCTCTCTTCCAGCTATTTTGAAATATATATTGTATATATTATATATTGTATATAACAACAGTGTATATACAATACACTGTTGTTAACTATGGTCATCCTACACTGCTATCGAACATTAGAACTCATTCCTTCCAAGGTGTGTTTGTAACCATTAACTAACCTCTTTTTATCCTCCCCCCACCCACTGACACATCTTCCCAGCACACCCGCTATGAAAAACAGTATGGAGATTTCTCAAAACAATTAAAAACAGAATTGACATATTAATAGATCCAGCAATCTTACTACTGGATATTTACCCAAATGTGAAGAAATCAGATGTCAAGGATATTTGCACGTGCATGTTTATTGAAGCACTATTCACAATAACAACGATATGGAATCAACCTAAGTATTCATTAATAGATGAATAAAGAAAATTTTGGTATATATACACAATGGATTACCACTTGGCCATAAAAAAATGAATCTTGTCATTTGCAGCAACATGGATGGCACTGGGAGGTCATTATGTTAAATGAAATAAGCTAGGAACAGAAAGACAACTGTCACATGTTCTCACTCATGTGGAGCTAAAACATGTAGATCTCATGAAGACAGAGTAAAATCACAAACTCCATGTTACACACATTCTACCACAATTAAAAAAAATGATCACATAATTATAAGAGGTGAGATTGTCACTTACACTTTAAACTAAATTACTGCCAGAGGCTGGGAAGAGGAGGAGTTGAGCAGGGGTAGGGGTGGGAATAAACGATGGAATAAAGGTGGAAGGGGGAATAAAGAATATATTTATTACCAAGGAAGTACACATTTCAAATGGTAAAGATGGTAAATTATATATATTTTTGTCTCAATTTAAAAATATAATAAACACTATAAAAAATTAAAAGATAAAAATAAAAGATTTTGCTTTTTATTTTTCTAAGATCTTAACAGTTCACAAAGCAGGCAAGTTCAGACAGGACAAAACTGGCTGTGTCACAACAGGGTGTACACATGCTTGGTCTTTTCAATGGGATAATTACTTCGAGTCTGGAATAATAATAATAAACAGAGTCCAGAATAATGGCTCAGTAATAAGAAAATGAAAGCAGGCCATTATTACTAAAAGTATTAACAATGTATTTGAGAGTACAGTGGTCTCTATAGTGAGATTACTGGAAGATAAAGAGGTTTCGTCCAAGCTAAATGTTTCCAATTTGCTGAGTGAGTTTAAAGACAACTCTACAGGGGAACATAAACACAAGTGACTGTCAGAACCCTAAAAGGAATAAATGAACTGGTGGACATTTTAATGTGGAAAAACTTCCAAACTTCCACAATGCTTACACAGCTACTGCTGGCAATGAGAGGATCATATGAAACACTTTTCCTTAAGGGAATGGGAGTTTCTAGAGAACAGTAGGCACTTATTTAAAATTAATATTGGACCACGAACTTCTATCATCAGCAAGCTGAGGTCTAACAAACAAGCTCAAAATACCAAGTCATACATTTAGGCGGCTAAACTTGCTTCTAAACTGTAATAAGCTAATTAGATGCATTCAGTGGGTCAACCATTAAAAACAAAATACACTGCACAAATCTTGTCAATTTTTCATTAAATTTTATTAAGAAACAGAGTCCCGTGCCAAAATTTATAGCATCACCATCTGAACCTGCTACTCTGGTTAAGAAATGCTATTTCCGGCCGGGCGCGGTGGCTCAAGCCTGTAATCCTAGCACTTTGGGAGGCCGAGACGGGCAGATCACGAGGTCAGGAGATCGAGACCATCCTGGCTAAAACTGTGAAACCCCGTCTCTACTAAAAAATACAAAAAACTAGCCGGGCGAGGTGGCGGGCGCCTGTAGTCCCAGCTACTCGGGAGGCTGAGGCAGGAGAATGGCGTGAACCCGGGAGGCGGAGCTTGCAGTGAGCTGAGATCCGGCCACTGCACTCCAGCCCGGGCGACAGAGTGAGACTCCGTCTCAAAAAAAAAAAAAAAAGAAATGCTATTTCCAATTCCAAATTTCACATACATATAAAGACAACAGCAGAAGACCAATGCTACATGTAAACTCAATAGTAGCCCATTATCTTGAAACCAAATCAGAGTCTGGAAAGCTTCAAGACTGCTTCTTCGCCTTTTGGCACAAGACTGAAAACATGAGATTTTTTTGAACATCTGACCATAATAACTGCTGTATTAATTACTGTGAAGGCTCCTTGTTGACTTTTCTCAGAGTTTTATAAAACATCACTATCAAACAGGTATTTGTCAAAATAGGCATATAATTTTATTTATTCCAGGAAGTTCTCTCATGTTAAAAAGATAAGATAATTAAATTTTAGATGGAAAGAGAGCATGGAATGGAAAAATGCTCCCCTGAAACACAGCCGGATCTATGAAACCACACAATTACTGTCATGTCATCTCTGAAAGATCAAGTTAACAATGTGTATGATTTAATAATCTTACTTAACATGGCCAGGAATGCTAACAAATCACCAAGCCAATTTGTTCTTATTCCTATGCATGTAGCTAGACTACACTTCCCAGGCTCCTTTGCAGTGAGATGTGGCCACGTGACTAAGTTCTAGACAAAAGAAAATCATATATATAAATATATATATATACATATATATATATATCATGACGGAGACATAAAGATTGTTGCCAATAGCCACTGAGATTTTGGGAATTACTGATGGAAACATTTTGCCAAATATGGCTTCAGATGTATTTCTTCAAATTCCTCTTTTAAAATGATCATATCCCCAGGTAAGAGTTTTGGAAACATATAGTGGTGATGGTTGCACAATGATGTGAATATAATGAATACAACTGAATTGTATACTTAAAAATGGTTAAAATCACAAATTGTATCTTATATATACATATTCTACCACAATTTAAAAAAAAAATGATCACATAATTACAAGAGTTGAAATAAGTTGGAACCATGATTAAGAAGTATTTTAAACACTCTTCCCTGAAAACATAAGCAGAACCTTTGTGTCCAGATTTGTTCAGAAAATGCTCTAAGTGAAGAAGAGGAAGCCCTGAGAGAGGCAGGCCTGGTTAAGTTGTCACAATAAGGAGGGTAACTGTCAGCAGGAGGAGAGACACTGGGACCAAGAATATATCACCTAGTCAAAAGCCTATTGCAGATCCTTCAATTGCACTCCTAGGTATTTACCCAAATGAGGTGAAAACTTTTGATCACACAAAACCCTGTAGCAAATGGTTATAGTGGCTTTATTCATGATCCCCAAAAACAAGAAACAACCAAGATGTCCTTCAGTAGGTGAAAGGATAATAAACTGTGGTACATCCAGACAGTGGAATATTATTCAGCACTAAAAAGAAATGAACTAGCAAGCCATGAAAAAACACAAAGGAACTTTAAATGCACATTATGACAAAAGCCAATCTGAAAAGCCTAAATACTGTAAGATCTCAACTATGTGACATTCTGGAAAAGACAAAATTATGGAGACAGTAAAAAGATCAATGGTTGCCAGGGGCTGAGGGGAAGGCAAGCAGGAATGACTACGTTGGGGAGTGGTGATTTTTAGGGCACTGAAAGTATTCTATATGATGCTGCAATGGTGGCTACATATTATGCATTTGTCAAAATCCATTGAACTGGACAACACTAATAAAAACTATAGACTTTAGTTAATAATAATGAATCAGTATTAACCAAACGTAACAAATGTACCATACGAATTTCAGGTGTTAATAATAAGGGACACTAGGGGCGTGAAGGAACTCTGCACTATTTGTTCAATTTTCTATAAACCTAAAACTGCTCTAAAATATAAAGACTAGGCTGGGTGTGGTCGCTCATGCCTGTAATCCAAGCACTTTGGGAGGTCAAGGTGGGAGGATCACGAGGTCAAAAGATCGAGACCATCCCGGCCAACATGGTGAAACTTCGTTCGTCTCTACTAAAAATACAAAAATCAGCTGGGTGTAGTGGCTCATGCCTGTAATCCCAGCTACTCAGGAGGCTGAGGCAGGAGAATCGCTTCAACCCAGGAGGCGGAGGTTTCAGTGAGCTGAGATCACGCCACTGCACTCCAGCCTGGTGACAGAGTGAGACTCCGTCTCTAAATAAATACATACATACATATATACACACATACATACTATCGGCCAGGCACAGTGGCTCACGCCTCTAAGCCCAACACTTTGGGAGGCCAAAGCAGGCATATTGCTTAAGCTCAGGAATATGAGGCCAGCCTGGGTAACATGACAGAAAACCGTCTCTACGAAAAATACAAAAATTAGTTGGGCATGGTGGTGTGCACCTGCAGTCCCAGCTACTGAAGGGGCTGAAGTGGGAAGATTGCTTGAGCCCAGGTGGTCAAGGCTGCAGTGAGCCGTGATTGTGCCAATGTACTCCAGCCTGAGTGACAAGAGCAAGAACTTGTCTCAAAATAAATAAAGACTATCACTTAAACACACACACACACACACACACACACAAACACTTATCCTAGTCTGCCTGTGGTAAAATACCCAAGCACTGAAACTCACCTGCTCAGACTAGGTCAAGGCTTCCTAAGTATCTGAAGTACACCAAAGAAAGCATGTTTACATCTATAGGCATACTCCTGTTTTACTGCACTCCACTTCACTGCACTTCACAGTATGTTTTTTACAAACTGAAGGTTTATGGCAACACTGTGTCCAGAAAGTCTATTAGTGCCATTATTCCAGTAGCACATTCTCACTTCGTGTCTCTGCGTCACATTTTGCTAATTCTCTCATTATTTCAAACTTTTTTATTATTATTATATCTGTTATGGTCATCTGTGATCAGTGACCTCTGATGTTACTACTGTAATTGTTTTGGGATGCCACAAACCACACCCATACAAGATGGCAAACTCAATCGATAAATGTTTGCGTTCTGACTGTTCCATAAACTGGTCATTCTCTCATCTCTCTCCTTCTCCCCGGGCCTCCCTATTTGATGAGACACAACAATATGGGAATTAGGCCAATTAATATCCCTACAATGGCCTCTAGGTGTTCAAATGACAGGAAGAGTAGCACATCTTTCACTTAAATCAAAAGCTAGAAATGATTAAGCTTAGCGAGAAGGGGATGTCAATAGTCTCCATAGGCCAAAAACCAGACCACTTGCACCAAACAGCCAGGTTTTGAATGCAAAGAAGAAGTTCTTGAAGGAAATTACAAGTGCTACTCCAGTGAACACATGAATGATAAGAGGGCAAAAACAGCCTTATTGCTGATATGGACAAAGTCTGAATGCTCTGGATAGAAGTTCAAACCAGCTACAACACTCTCTTAAGCAAAACCCTAATTCAGGGCAAGGTCCTACCTCTCTTCAATTATATGAAGGCTAAGAAAGGTGAGGAAGCTGCAGAAGAAGTCTGAAGCTAGCAGAGGTTGGTTCATGAGGATTAAGGAAAGAAGCCATCTCCATAACATAAATGTATAAGGTGAAGCAGCAAGTACTGATGGGGAAGCTGCAGCAAGCTTTCCAGAAGATCTAGCTAATTTATGAAGGTAGCTGATATGGTTTAGATCTGTGTCCCCACCCAAATCTCATGTCAAATTGTAATCCCTTTGTTGGAGGAGGGGCCTGCTGGGAGGTGATTAGATCATGGGGGCAGATTTCTCCCTTGCTATTCTCATAATAGTGAGTTCTCAAGAGATCTGATTGTTTAAAAGTGTGTAACACCTCCCCACTTTGCTCTCTTCCTCCTGTTCCACTCATCTAAGACATCCCTGCTTCCCCTTTGCCTTCCACCATGATTGTAAGTTTCCTGAGGCCTCCCCAGCCGTACTTCCTGTACGGCCTGTGAAACCGTGAGCCAATTAAACCTTTTCTTTATAAATTACCCAGTCTCAGGTAGCTCTTTATAGTAACACAAGAACAAACTAATACAGTACCTATACTAAACAATAGATTGTCTATGTAAATGCAACAGCCTTTTATTGGAAGAAAATGCCCTCTAGAACTTACATAGTTAGAGAGGAGAAGTCAATGCCTGACTTCAATGCTTCAATGGACAGGCTGACTCTCTTCTTAGAAGCTAATGTAGCCAATGACCGTAAGTTGAAGTCAATGTTCATTACCATTCCAAAAGTCCTAAAGCCCTTAAGAATGATGCTAAATAAATCTGCTCTGCCTGTGCTCTAGAAATGCAGTAACAATGCCTGGATGATGGCCCACCTGTTTATAATACGGTTTCCTGAATATTTTCAGCCCACTGTTGAGAGCTACTGCTCAGAAAAAAAGATTTCTTTTCCAAATATTACTGCTCATTTACAATGTACCTGGTCATTCAAGAGCCTCAATGGAGAATGAACAAGGAGATGAATGTTGTTTTCATGTCTGCTAATACACCCATTCTGCATACTACGGATCCATGAATAATTCCTATTTTCAAGTCTTATTATTTAAGAAATCCATTTTGTAAGGCTCCTGTGGCCAATCTGCCAGAGATTGCTCTGGTGGGTCTGGGCAAAGTAAATTAAAAACCATTTGGAAAGGATTCACTGTTCTAGATGCCATTAAGAAAGTTCATGTTTCTTGGGAGGAGGTTAAAACATAGTATAAAAGGAGTTTGGAAGAGGTTGACTCCAGCCCTCATGGATTACTCTGAGAGGCTTAAGACTTGAGTGGAGGAAATAACTACAGATGTGGCAGAAATAGCAAGGGAACTATTACAGAATTACAAGTGGAGCCTGGAAATGTGATTGAATCGCTGCAATCTCATAACACTTGAAGGGATGAGGAATTGCTTCTTAAAGATGAGGAAAGATGAAATCTACTCCTGGTGAAGATGCCATAAACACTGTTGAAGTAACAACAACGAATTTAGAATATTCCATAAACTTAGTTGATAAAGCAGCAGCAGGGTTTGAGAGTTTTGACTCCAGTTTTGAAAGAAGTTCTACCGTGGATAAAATGCTATCCAACAGCATTGCATGCTACACAGAACTTTTTTGTGAAAGGAAGAGTCCATCAATTGCCACAGGCACCTCAACCTTCAACAGCTACCTCCCTGATCCGTCAGCAGCCATTCTCATTGAGGCAAGACCCTCCAGCAGTAAAAAACATTAGGACTCACTGAAGACTCACTGGCGCTAGCATCTTCTGGCAATAAAGTATTTTTAAACTGAGGTATGTACACAATTTTTTTTTTGTTTGGGGGAGTATGTACACAATTTTTTAAACATAATGCCTATTCTGCATTTAAAAGACTACAGTATAGTGTAAACATAACTCTTACATGCACTGGGAAACCAAAAAATGTATGTGAGTCGCTTTATTGCTATATTTGCTTTAATTATGGCTGTCTGGAAGCAAATCCACAATATCTCCCAAGGTATTCCCGCAGTTCCAATGGAAAGGCTAAGCTCATAATAAAGGAAGTAATGGCCTTATTATAATATCAAATGCCATTATTAATGCAAAGTAGACAATCACCTGACCAACTGTAGCTAAATTCTTGGCATTCTTGGCATCTATGGGGGAAAAAAAAAAAAAACCCATAATGGTTTGAATATCTGGCCAAGCTAGAGATGCTGCAAATGATGGAAGGGTATTACCATTGCAAAGAAACTTCCACCACAGGTGAGGGAGGTTCACAAAACTGGATGGTGGTCTAATATCTTTTTTTTTTTTTTTTTTTTTGAGATGGAGTCTTGCTCTGTTGCCCAGGTTGAAGTGCAGTGGTGCGATCTCAGCTCACTGCAACCTCTGTCTCCCAGGTTCAAGCAATTCTCCTGCCTCAGCCTCCTGAGTAGCTGGGACTACAGGAGCGTGACACAACCCCAGCTAATTTTTTTTGTATTTTTAGTAGAGACGGGGTTTTACCAGGTTAGCCAGGCTGGTCTTGAACTCCTGACATCGAGTGGTCTACCCGCCTTGGCCTTCCAAATTACTGGGATTACAGGCATGAGCAATCTCGCCCAGCTGGTCTAACATCTTTTTTAAACTAAACAGAAACAGATATCTACTGAATGCAAAAGTAGGACAAGTTTAAGGCCTACACTTAATTCTTAAAGTCTCTTTTCTTAGCAAAAATTTGGTGAAAACAGCCTACCAAGATGACAAACCTCTTACAGCCCAATGATACAATAAATACCAGCAGCCCTAGTTCCTTTCTGTGGATTTCTAAGAAGGCAGGCGTGGGCCCCAGCATCTTCCCTAAGTCGTGCTCTAAACATTTAACCTGCATGTTTATCAAAACATGCAATTTTAAATTTAGATTCTTGATAAAGAGGATCTGATTTAGAAAGATAATCCTCTGGGGAAATCTGGCCTCCAAATTTTAAGAACTGAAAATCAAAGGGCACAGATTGCAGAAGGGGACAAAGTGACACACAGAAACAGGCTCTGAAATAAGCCAAAGTAATATCTTAGTGTGAAGATGATTGCTTTAAATAAGCTGATCCAAGCCCTAATTATTTTCTCTGGCAATTTCTTAAACAAAAACAGAAACACTATTCATACTCCCCTTTACAGATTGTACTCTGTTGCTTATGAACAAGCAGATGAAGAGAAGCAAAAAGGCAACAGCACCTTCAGCATTTCTCTCTATAAACCAATTGATTTCGGAACAGAAACTAGAATTTGCCTCACTGAAAAACCCCACCTGAAACCAGGTTCATACCGGCTGCTGGATAAAGGACTTTTCAGCAGCTGGCATCTCAGAAATTACTAAGTCAACTCTTTCCAGTCACCTAGCTAGCCAATGTTTATTAGGTCATTTGTACAGTCAGGGTTCTCATCTCACAATTAATGGAGGCTAAGAGGTCCCAAGACCTGCAGTTAGTAAGCTGGAGACCCAGAAGAAACTGTGGCATTAGGTTCTCGTTTGAGTCTGGGTCCAAAGGCAGGAGAAGACCAATGTCCCAGCTGGAAGACAGGCAGAGAGAGGTTCCCTCTTTCCCAGCCATTTTGTTCTAGTCAGGCCTTCAATGATAGGATGAGGCCATCCACATTCGGAGAAGTCAATCTGCTTTACTCAGTCTACCAATTCAAATGCTGATTTCATCCAAAAACAGCCTCAGACACACCCAAAATATCTGACCAAATGTCTGGGTACCCCATGGCACAGTCAAGTCCACACATACATTTAACCATTACATCATTCCTGAGCTCAGAGTGCTGCCATACCAAGTATTACAGTGAGATATTTACTACTGAACATCTTAGCAGCAGGGACCCAGACAACAACATATTTAAAAGAGAAGAAATGATGTATGGGAAGAGAAGTAATGTAGGTAACAGACAAACATAATAACGAATTAAGGCCGGGCGCGGTAGCTCTCACCTGTAATCCCAGCACTTTGGGAGGCTGAGGCGGGCGGATAGCCTGAGGTTAGGAGTTCGAGACCAGCCTGGCCAACATGGTGAAACCCTGTCTCTACTAAAAATAGAGAAATTAGCTAGGCGTGGTGGCATGCGCCTATAATCCCAGCTACCCAGGAGACTGAGGCAGGAGAATCACTGGAACCCGGGAGGTGTAAGTTGCAGTGAGCTGAGATAGCACCACTACATTCCAGCCTAGGCGACAGAGCGAGACTCCCACCTCACAAAAAAAGAAAAGAAAAAAAGAAGTAAGCAACTGTGTTAGTCTGTTTGCATTACTAAAAAGCAGTAACTGAGACTGGGTAATTTATAAAGAAAATAGGTTTATTTGGTTCATGAGTCTGCAGGCTGTACAGAAGCACAGCACCAGCATCTGTTTCGTGAGGGTCGCAGGGAGCTTCCACTCAAGTGGAAGGCAAAGGGAAGGCAGGCACATCACATGGTGAGAGAAGAAACAAGAGAGGGACCAGGTTCTTTGAAGCAACCAGCTCTCGTGTGAACCAACCGGGTGAGAATTCGATCATTACCAAGGGGAGGGCGCAAAGTCATTCATGAAGGATCCCCATGCAATGACCCAAACACCTCCCGTGAGGCCATACTTCCAACACCGAGGATCACATTCCAACATGAGATTTGGAGGGGACGAACATCCAAACCATGTCAGCAACCAAGTGAAACTGTGTGTGTGTGAGAGAGAGAGGCAAAGAGAAAGAGAAACAGAGAAGAAGGAAGGAAGACAGAGAACGAAAGCGCATACAAGTAAGCCTGTGTGCACTCACTGAGACTGAGGGGGCTCCAGGGCATTGGGAATGAAGTGGTACAACTCGACTCACAATAGGAATTGCACCATGTCCGAGTTATCTAAAACAAATTACTATAAAACTCAGCAGCTTAAAACATCTAACATTTACCATCTCACAGCTTCTGAAGGTCAGGCACAAGGGAGCAGTTTAGCTGAGTGGTTCTGGCTCCAGATTTCCCCTGGGGTTGCAGGAAGCCCTCAGGCAGGGTTGCAGTCTTCAAAGGTTTGCTTCCAAGCTCAAGCACTTTCAAGCTCACTCACATAGCTACTAAGGAGGCTTTTTCTCTTCCCAATGTTGGCCTCTTTATGGACCTGCTCATTACATGTCAACTGGTTTTCCAGGAAAGTGGTTGATACAGAAAGAGACCCCTAGATGGAAGCCACAGTCCTTTATCTTAGAAGTGACATATTGTTTCTGCTATATTCTACTGGTCACACAGACTAAACCTGGTAACACGTGGGAAGGAACTACACGAGTGTGAAGACCAGATCATTGCAAACCATGCTGGAGGCTGGCTACAGAGAGTAGCAGAAAAATACCTCGCAAATAGAAAAGGCCTTTTAGAACATCGTGTTGTGACATTGAAAAATATATATTTGGTCTTTGTCCCCATTTCCTGACATAGAGCTCCTAAAATCTTTGGAATCTCCAGAGTAATCAGACTGTCTTTGCATATTAATGAGATGACTAGTAGCTGGGGGTTCCTAGATAGCCTCAAGATGGGGGCTAGTGGCCAGGGGAACCAACCATGTGATTAGAGGGCTGGAAATTTCAGTCCCACTCCCACCTTGTTGGGAGGGGAGAGGGGCTTGAGAGGGGCTTACAGTTGAGTCGATAAACCAACAGCCAATGATTTATCAACCATGCCTACGTAATACAGTTTCCACAAACAAACAACAACAAAAAAAAAACAGTTCTGGAAGCTTCCAGATGGCAGAATCCATGGAAGTTCCTGGAGAACGGCATGCTCAAAGGGGAAATGGAAGCTCCATGCCCCCTTCTCCCACACCTCGCCCTACACACCTCTTCCATCAAACCGTGCATATTTATCCTCTGACATATCCTTTTTAATAAATGGGTAAACATCAATAAAGTGTTTCCTTGAGTTCTGTGAACCACTCTCCAGCAAACTGATCAAACCCAAGGAGGGGATTCATGGAAACCCCAATTTACAGGCAATGTTAAAAAAAATTATAATTGAGTCTGACTAGCTCTATCACTTTAAATTCCTGTGTGAACAAACCAAGGCCCAGTGTAAACAGTAAACTGAAACTAGAAACTGCACCAATCAGAAATCACCAAATAACCTCTAACTAGAAACTTTCCACTCTAATCAATCAAAATTGGTTTCACTGTATTGCTTCTGCAAATACTTTATAAAAGTTTCCCCTCTTTCCCGTCTGGGCAGAGTGCTAGCCCCTTGTGGTCTGATCCAACTCCACTCACGAACTGCTGAATGCTCAACTAATCTGTTGAAAATGTAAATGTGCTTAAGTTTTTCTTTTATGAGATCTGATATCAGAAGTGGGATCCAATGGACACCACATGATAATGATCTCTGGGAGCAACAAGCAAACAGATATAGTTCCCCACAGAGCCTCTTGTGCTAACTACTACTCCCTGCACATTTGGAGGTCATCATCAGTAAGTAGTCTCAGATACATGAGTTCTAACACTGACGTCAAGTTCTCCAAGTTCATTTTAACATTTCTGCTCCAGACTAGGTTTGGAAGTCACAGCAGAAACAAGACTGGGTCTTGCAGGGAGGTTTCAGGTGTCCAACTAGGTCAGACAAAAACCAAACTGGGTTAAGTAAAAGACCTCCACTAGGAAAGGTTCCAAGAAGACTGGAAATAATGAGTTTATTTAAATCCAGAGTCTGGGACTCCAGCTATAGTGTGACTGGTCCCCCACCAGGTTACTTAAGAGTGTATGTGTATTGCTTGAACCCTGAAAGCTAGGCAGTGAGCCAAAGTCACTGCACCCAGCCAAGGACCAGGTGTCCCTGAGAACCTAAACATGCTGGGGCATAGCTGGGGACATATCAAGGAAAACCACACAAAATAGACAAAGGGCCAGAAAATTAGCTTAAAAGCAGCTTAGAGATGGGAGGTGGTGTGGTTCTCCAGAGCTGTCCAGCCACCATCCAGGAGTGTCCTGAAGGTTAAGTCCTAACAAACTCATCTAGTCATCAAGCTAGATTTGTCCAAGTTATTCTTTGGTCTCTGAGCTCCTTCCCAGTTTGGGGGTGTGGGGAGAAGGATTTTATAGTCTCAAGTGCTTCTCATAACAGCATCTCAGAACCTAAGCTCTTCTAGAAGAATGGGCAAATCTTACCAAAAGCAATTTAGAATTTTAGTGGCTACAAAGGGCAAGTTTTTACCTAAACAAAATTGGTCACCTACATACACACACACACACACACACACACACACACACACACACGATCTCGAACATCTCAGAAACAGTGGGAAGGGCCAAGCTCACACCTGTAATTTCAGCACTCTGGGAGGCTGAGGTGAATGACTGCTTGAGGTCAGGAGTTTGAGATCAGCCTAGGGAACAGAGCAAGACCCCATCTCTATTTAAAAAAATAAAAATAAAACAGCAATGAGAAGTATTTTTTACTGGCATGTGGAGGCTTCTAACCTCTCTTGTCTACTCTGAGTCTGCTGATTTTTTTTTTTCTTTTGCTTGTTTACCTACATGCCCCAAAGGAAAGAAGAAGGAAAAAGAACTAAATGAGTATTTATAGTTAGGTTCTCAGATTAACCAGGTCTGCTTCTTTTTAATAGAAAATTTTTAGGCTGGGCGTGGTGATTCACACCTGTAATCCCAGCATTTTGAAAGGCCAAGGGAGGCATATCACTTCAGCTCAGGAGTTCAAGACCAGCCTGGGCAACATAATGAAACCCCATCTCTACTAAAAATACAAAAATTAGCCAGGTGTGATGGCACACACCTGTAATCCCAGCTACTTGGGTGGCTGACATAGGAGAATCACTTGAACCTGGGAGGCAGAGGCTGCAGTGAGCTGAGATTGTGCCATTGCACTCCAGCCTGGGCAACAGAGTAAGACACTGTCTCAAAAAAATAAAAAATAAGAAAAATTTTTAAAAAGAAAATTTTTTACTTAATTCATTTCTTTTTGTGATAGGGTCTCCCTCTGTCACCTAGACTAGAGTGCAGAGGCATGAACACAGCTCACTGTAGCCTCACCCTAAGGGAGGAGACCACCCCTCATATTGTCTTATGCCCAATTTCTGCCTTCAAAGAAAGAAGTAGTAAAAACTAAAAGGCAGAAATGAAAGCCATAGGCAGACAGCCCGGCACCATACCCTGGGCCTGGTAGTTAAAGATCGACCCCTGACCGAATTGCTTATCTATAGATTACAGACATTATAAGGAAAAGTACTGTGAAAATCCCCATCCTATTCTGTTACATTCTAATTACCGGTGCATGCAGCCCCCAGTCATGTACCCCCTGCTTGCTCAATTGATCACCACCCCTCACGCGGACCCCCTTAGGGTTGTAAGCCCTTAAGAGGGACAGAAATTGCTCACTCGGGGAGCTCAGTTTTTGAGGGGAGCTCGGTTTTCGAGACGTGAGTCTCGCCGATTCTGGCCAAATAAAAGCCCTTCCTTCTTTAACTCAGTGTCTGAGGGGTATTTGTCTGCAGCTTGTCCTGCTACAAACCTTCTGGACTCAAGCAATCCTCCCGCCTCAGCCTCCCAAAATGCTGCGGTCACAACTGTGAGCCACCGCACCTATTCCAGGTCTGCTTTTTAACTACTCTTATGTCTGGTTTTTTTTGTTGGTTTTTTTTTTTTTGAGATGGAGTCTCGCTCCATCACCCAGACTGGAGTGCAGTGGTGCAATCTTAGCTCACTGCAACCTCTGCCTCCTGGATTCAAGCGATTCCCCTGCTTCAGTCTCCCAAGTAGCTGGGATTACAGGTGCTCACCACCACGGCCAGCTAATTTTTGTATTTTTAGTAGAGATGGGGTTTCACCATGTACCTTTATGTCTTGATCAAAATCTTAACCTCAGAGCAATAATAAAAGGTATCCCTGTCTGGCAGAGAAAATGCTTTGTCCTCTTCATGATGAGTTTTGAACTTGGCAACCTAGGTAAATATGGGGGTTTTTTTCCTATTTTTTTGTACGTTTTTGGATTTTTCTAATTTTTGTGGGTACAAAGTAGGTATATATATTTATGGGGTACATGAGATGTTTTGATACAGGCATGCGATATGTAATAATCACATCATGGAGAATGGGTGTCCATCCCCTCAAGCGTTTATCCTTTGTGTTATAAACAATCAAATTATATTCTTAGTTATTTTTAAATGTACAATTAAGTTATTATTGACTATAGTCACCCTGTTGTGCTATCAAATAGTAGGTTTTTTGTTGTTGTTGTTGTTGTTGTTGTTATTTTGAGACAGTCTTGCTCTATTTCCCAGGCTGGAGTGCAGTGGCGTGATCTCAGTTTACTGCGGCCTCTGCTTCCCATGTTCAAGCAATTCTCCTGCCTCAGCCTCCCGAGTAGCTGGGACTACAGGTGCCCACCACCATGCCCAGCTAATTTTTTGTATTTTTAGAAGAGATGGGGTTTCACTGTGTTAGCCAGGATGGTCTCGGTCTCTTGATCTCGTGACCACCCGCCTCGGACTCCCAAAGTGCTGGGATGACAGGCGTGAGCCACCGCGCCCGGCCATAAATAACCTTTTGAAAGCCGTTCCTAAAGTGTTTCCCACCTGCACTAACTGATCAACCAATCGACCAGACCTGCAGACAGAAGAAAAATGAATCTGTTACTAATTTAAAAGCCCACTTGGACCTTTTGTTTTTCCTACAGCATTCCAGGCATTCCATCAATTCAGCTCACCCTAGCTGTCCTTTTGTAAATGGAGTCTCCCCACATTACCCAACGAGAGAGAGGGGGAAAGGATAAGGAAGCTACAGCGTTAAGTCAGTTAGCTGAGGACCTCAGAGCAAGATGACAAACAAAAGGCTTCCAAATTAATGGCCTTGTAATTATAGCAACTGTGGAACAACCAACAACCAAGAAGGACCTTTGGACTACTTTTAATAAGGGACTCAAACCAGAAGTTTATCTCCTTCTGTCTGTCTGTCTTTGTATGAATGTGTGTGTCCATATATATGTGTGTGTGTGATATTTTCAGATGGTATTACTAAACCAATTTATAAAATCTTTTAATGGAGATCTTTTCAAATTGGCTTGGGGATAAATGAACATGCATGTAAATTATTTCTAAAACTCTCAGAAATATAGAAACTGAACCAAATGTGTAGTTTTTTTTTTTAATAAGTTCACATGATTTACATAAGTCTGTGGTAAATAAAGCTAGTTTTAAAATTGTTGGTAAAATAAAATGGGAGTTTCTCAGAATTGTCAAGTTTTTCCTGGGTTGCTGGTTAGACAGACTGATTGGTGTTGGCTCTGCTGGATGTTTAAGATCATAAAACCATAAATCCAACCTAAGAGGAAAATGCGCAGTAAAAATGAATTACTTGATCTTGCTGCATGCCAGTCATGGAAGTAAAAAACTGTGATACCTGCCTGATTTGTCAAGAAAAATTAAATAACATTAAGATGACAGCGTGGGAGAAGGGATTGGTGATAGCTGAATTTCTTTGGAGGATCTGTCTTTAGGCAGACAAGGGAGTCCCAAAAAGCCTCTCCCAGCATTTGTTATTTTTCAAATGCTTTCAGCTCAAAGCAATCAATATTCCAAAGCAGTATATTTTGGGGTGGCATTTCCTGAACTCTTTCAATGGCTAACTCTGTTCAGTATTCTCATGACATTTTTCATGAGCAATTCCAGCATGTTTGTTTAAGAAGGAGTGAATTAAATATAAATGGAATAAAAGTTTAAAACTTTTTGAAATTGTGTTTTATAAAATGTCTACAGTCATAATTTTGATTATTATGTTAAAATGTTGTATGCCACAGAAAATAACCAGATTTGTTTGTCAATTGCATCATTATTATAATGAAACCTCATTAGAATTTAACGATGGCCATCTTAAGTCTTGTCATCCATAGACAGTTATTGTTTTGATTTTTCTCTAAAAGCATCTGCAATCAGCTACAGTCCAAAATTGCTTCTTCTTCAAAGACATTCACGGAAAGGACTCTGACAAGTACTCTGGGTATACGAGTTTCAGATAACTTTAAATTAAGATCATGCCATGAAACTGGGTAAGAATTCTCAGAACTCTAATAAAGAAACCGGTGAGTTTGTGAAACTGCTATCCCAAGATCATGCAGAATGAGAATTAATTACATAGGACTGAATAACTGATGAAAATAATGTTTTTATGACTTTATATGTGAAAGTTTTGCTGGCTCTTTATTTTAAAGTTTTCAGAAACATTTTACCTTTTAAGCTATCTACAGCCTGCAGCAATTTGGAAAAGTATACTTTTGTGAATAAAGATTGAAGTATTTACTCTTTCTCTCTACCTGATCGTTGGGAACTTGGAAAGCTACTTGTTTTTTATAGCAATATAACTATTTGCGTAAGTTCAAAAATAATCTGTTCTCTTTATAATAGGATACATTTGGAAGCACTGGTTATATTACCAAGGGTCATATTTGAGAGTGTGCATAGAATGCCTGGCTTCAAGGGTTCCCAGTCTCACAGTGAGTAAAAGCTATCAGTTCCCAGCAGACCCAGGAACCTCAAGATATTTGGGGGACCTTACGAGAAGAGAAGAATTCACCCAAATATATTGGTACTGCGAGCGAAGTCTAAAATTTGCCTTGGTTTGGCTTCCTAGGTTTAAGAGGTTTTTTTAAAAGTCCAATCTGATTCCCTATCAAAAGTTCCAGCAAAGCAAACTTTAAAAAGAGCCTATGTGGTCAGTCACTATTCTTACTACACTTACATAATCAGGCCAAGTCTGATGAGACAAAATTTATTATGCAATCAAATTAGTCTTACACTGATTATTATTATTATATTATTTCTTTTTTTTTTTTTTTTTTTGGAGATGAAGTCTCGCTCTTATCCCCCAAGTTGTAGTGCAATGGCGCGATCTCGGCTCACTGCAACCTCTGCCTCCCATGTTCAAGCGATTCTCCTGCCTCAGCCTGCCAAGTAGCTGGGATTACAGGCACTTGTCACCACGCCTGGCTAATTTTTATATTTTTAGTAGAGACGGGGTTTCACCATGTTGGTGAGGCTGGTCTCAAACTCCTGACCTCAGGCGATCCACTTGACTCGGCCTCCCAAAGTGCTGGGATTACAGGCGTGAGCCACCGTGCCTAGCCTATTTATCGTTGGTAGCAACAAGGATGACTGTAGAGAGAAAATTATGTTTTGGAAAGAAACAGTTATTAGACTGCAGCCCTATTAATTGTTTTCAAGTTTTATTATCTACCTGTAGTTTGCACTGAATCCTCAATTCCTCCAGGTTCCTCCATCCAATTTTCTCCCACTTTTCTGACTCGGAACCACCCTGAACAAGAACTGCTCTGTTCCTGAAACCCTGCAAGCTGGAGATGTACACTTGATAAAATTTCAGAGGACAACCCTCATGCCTGATGTGTGGACCACTCAGGGAGTTCACCAAAACGCCCACTGCCATAACTAGAGGCATTCAAACTTCAAACCAGGAAAATATGCTTAGAGCTCAAATCTAGAAACCTTCCTAATCACCCTCTGGACTCAGAGACCAAAGTTATGGTTTGTTCTTATCACTAACCTTTGTTTTTCTTTTGTTTCCATAGAAATATTAGTTGGTTTGGTTCATGGGGACCTTAACTAAGAAGCTAAGTCTCTCAGTATCATCCTCCTGGAAGTCATCATTATAATCTTCCTGGTGCACTATATTCTCTCAAGGGTCTTAAATGTGTATTCAAAAACATCAAGAGCATACCAGATTGTCTCATTGTGATTAGAGAAAAAAATGAGATTAGCAACAAAAGGAACTGCTTCTCGTTGAGCCTGTTGTCATGATTTATGAGTTCCACACTGAGACAAAGACAACCTAGCCATGATGGTGACAGAGAGTGATACTTACCTCCAAGTTTATAAATGAGAGGCTGACAAAAAGGAGGAAACTTTTAAAAAAATCCAGTTGAGAGGCCATTAGACTGGGGTAGGGTAGCTCTTGTCACTTTAAATCCCCAAGTGAACAAACCAAAGCCCAATGTAAATAGTAAACTAAAACCAAAACTGCACCAATGGGAAACCACCAACTAATCTCTAACTAGGAACTTTCCACTCTAACCAATCAAAATTGGTTTCTTTGTCTTGCTTCTGCAAATACTTTATCAAAGCTTCCCCTCTTGCCCCTCCTGGAGGAGTGACACTCCCTTGTGGTCTGTGCTACCCTATCCATCAACTGCTAAATGTTCAAGCTGTTTAGGCTGGGTGAGGGGTCTCCTGCCTGTAATTCCAACCCTTTGGGAGGGTGAGGTGGGAGGATCACTTGAGGCCAAGAGTTCCAGATTAGTCTGGGCAACATAGTAAGACCTTGTCTCTACGAAAAATAAAAATAAAAAAATTAGAGGGCATTGTGCTGTGCACATGTAACCTCAACAACTTGGGAGGCCGAGGTGGGAGTATCACTTGAGACCAAAAGTTCCAGGCTGCAGTGAGCCTGGGCACTCCAGCCTGGGCTACAGAGCAAGACCCTGTCTCTAAAAAATGTAATCAAAAATAAAAATAAACGGTTTAAAATTTAAAAGTGCTTAAGTTTTTCTTTAATTACTGGTCAGTCAAAAATTCCATATTCTGGAGGCCCTGACTTGTGAATGGCATCTGAAGTGGGGGACAGTCTTATGGGACTGAGCTCTCAAGCAGTGGGATCTGACACTACCTCTAGATAGATAGAGTCAGAATTAAATTGAATTAGAGGAGACACCAGAGCTGGTGTCTGCTGCAGAATTGTTTGGTTGGTGTGCAGGGAAAACCCCCATGCACTGGTAACAGAAGCATTCTGTGCTGTTCTGAGTGACTATGTGAGAATGGGAAAAGAACTTTGGTTTTTCCTATATCTCTACACTTATAAAGACAAAGTTTAAGATCTCGATCATATAGAATGAAGAGACTAGCTTACCATTAATAAATCATGCCCAGTGAGGTTTTTATCCAGTAGTGGTAAAGAATTTGTACAAATGCATCTGACTGTAAAATATATATGTTTGCAAGATAAGAAGGTTGAATAACTAGAAGAAGTTGAAGAAGGAGCAAGTACTCTGGGGTCAGGCGGAGCCAAGGACCAACGACAACTGCACAGCTCTCAGGCTGTCACTTAGGGAAAGTTTTCATCAGTGTAAGCATCAGTTTTCTCATCTGTAAAATCTGACTAATATTTACTTACATCATAGGGTTGTTGTGAACGGCAATAGAATATGCTTAACATGCAATATGTACAGTAAACAGTGGCATTTGTTGCTAAAGAAACCACTGTATGTATGAAATTAAAACATTAATTGGCCCATATTCTAACTAAGTCACCATACCTCATATAAACAGTGGCATTTGTTGCTAAAGAAACTACTGTATGTATGAAATTAAAACATTAATTGGCCCATATTCTAACTAAGTCACCATACCTCATGTGTGGACCACTCATGGAATTCACTATAGCTCCAGAAGTAATAACAGTTTTTCCCACAGCACAAGGACAAATAAACCACCCAGGGTGACTGCTGAATTTGAAGATTACTTGCCTCACCTTCAGAGATTATGATTGAATACAAATAATTGTATCTAACACTGTTTACCAGGTGACAAGCAGCGCTCTAGCACTTCACATAAATTAATCTACTTGATCCTCACAATAATTCTATGAAGTAGATATTATCATTATTCCCATCTTATAGATGAGGAAACTGAGGCACAGAAAAGGTAAGTAAGTATCTTGCTCCAGTCAAGTAAGGGCAGCTCCAGGATTTGAATCCAGGCTGATTACCTTGAGCCTGTGTTCTTGGCCACTATCCTGCTCTTCCTCCAAGATTTGGGGCAGGGCCCAGGCATCTATATGTTTAACTAGTACCCCCAACTGATTCTGATATAGGTAGACTATAAATAAAGAAACGCTAGGGGAGTAAAGAATACCAATAGTTTAGAAATCATATCTCGCAAGTCTAAAAAAACAATGTAGAGCTCACTGGGCTAGTTAACTGCTGGACTTCTTCGCTAAGGCAGAAAATATAAACCAAATGGAAAAAAATTTCCCTTCCAACACTGAAGCGACTTAACAGTTCATACAAATCTTCAGTGGTTTTCTTGCCTCCAGACTTCATCAGAATCCCACCACCACCATTCAACAACATTTGACCTGGCTTTCTGTAATATTCTCCCGAATGAACTACAGGTTGAGTATCCCTTACCTGAAATGCTTGGGGCCAGAAGTATTTCAGATTTCCGATTTTTTCAGATTTGAAATATCTGTATCTACCTAATGAGATATATTGGGGATGGGACCCAAATCTAAACATAAAACTCATTTATATTTCATATACACCTTATACATATAGCCTGAAGATAAACTTATACACTACATTTAATAATTTTGGGCATGAAACCAAGTTTTGACTGCAACCTGTCACATGAGGTCAGGTGTGGAAGTCTCCACTTGCGGTGTCAGCTCTCAAAACCTTTTAAATTTTCGAGCATTTCAGATGTCAAATTTTCAGATTAGGGATGCTCAACCTGCAGCAGGTTCTATCTTCTGGCACCTTCTCACTAAAGCCTACCTTGACCACCTATTTAAAATCACATCTATGAAATGAAATATCATCTCACCCCAGTTAGAATGGCTATTATCAAAAAGAAAAAAAAAACTGCTGGCAATGATGCAGAGAAAAGGGAATTCATGCACACTGTCTGTGAGAATGTAAATTAGTACAGTAACGATGGAAAACAGTGTGGAGGTTTCTCAAAAAACTAAAAATAGAATGACCATATGATCCAGCAACCCTACTACTATTTATCCAAAGGAATGGAAATCAGTATTTCAAAATGATACCTGAATACCCATGTTTACTGCGGCACTATTCACAATAACTAAGACATGAAATAAACCTAAACATCCATCACAAGATGAAGAGATGAAGAAAATGTGGCATATACACACAATGAAATACTACACTGCCATAAAAAAGAACGAAATCCTGTCATTCACAGCAACATGGATGAGCCTGGAAGACATTATGATAAGCAAAACAAGTCAGACACAGAAAGTACCTGCTCTCGTTCATATGTGGGAGCTAAAAAAAACAAGTCCTCATGGAAGTAGAGAGTAAAAACTATAACTTATTCTAGATCCTCAAAAAGCTAAAAGAGAGGATGCTAAATGTTCACAACACAAAGAAATGATAAATGTCTGAGGTGATGAATATGCTGATTACCCTTATTTGATCCTTATACATTGTATCCCCATATCAAAGTATCATTCTGTACCTAATAAATATATACAGTTATGTGTTAACTAAAAATAAAAGTATATATAAAAATCACAGGCCAGGCATGGTGGCTCACACCTGTGATTCCAGCACTTTGGGAAGTTGAAGCTGGCAGATCACTCGAGGCCAGGAGTTCAAGACCAGCCTGGCCAACATGGTAAAACCCCGTCTCTACCAAAAATACAAAAATTAGCCGGGCATGGCAATGTATACCTGTAGCTACTCAGCAGGCTGAGGTGGGAGAATTGCTTGAACCTAGGATGTGGAGGCTGCAGTGAATCAAGATCATGCCACTGCACTCCAGCCTGGGCAATAGAGTGAGACTCCATCTCAAAACATAAAATAAAATAAAATCACAACTCTGCGTTTCCCCCTAAATCTCCACCTATACACCCATTCCCCATTATCCTACTTTTTTAAATTTTTGAACAAAATATATTACATAGCATACTATATGATATACTTATTACACATAGTAATATTGACTGCCTCCTCAACTAAAACATAAGTTCTAAAAGCAGGAATTTTTTTCTGGTTTATTTCACTCATTGATATACCCCAAAATGCCTAGAACAGTGCCTGACACACATAAATATTTGTTGAATTAGTTAATTAATGTCATTGTCCAGCTCAAAACTTTCAATAGCTCCCTACTACTAATCAAATAAAATCCAAGAATTCTCAGGGAATCTGGACACTCCAAAATTAAGCCCTAACTGACATTTCCATCCTTAATTTTTCCTAAGTCAGACTCAGAAGTCCAAGAGTCAACATTTCCTCACTTCCTGCTTTCCTGCCCCTGTGTCTCTGTTCAGGTAGCCCTTTCTGGCTGCCTTGCCTATACCACAATATCTTTATCTATCAACATGATGCTTATTGTGAATGAGAAACTAGTCTCCAAGACCTCTGAAATTGTGTCTGTTTCAAACACATCCCTGAATTCAGAGGCCTGACAGGCTCCACTCCTAAGGTTTAGTTTCTGCCAAGTGCCATCTTCCATGCTTCCATGCGTCGTGGTTAATCGTGTCTGAATCATACCCCTCCACTGACCCTAGCTAACTGAGGGTCCTGATGGTCTGGGATTGGAGATACATCAGTATACAAAGAATAGCTGCCTACCGTGTTGCACATTTTACAAGTCAGACAAAGGAAGGTGCCCATTGCTTATAATGCTCCCTTTGTTTTTTTTGAAAATTTCTGCCACATGCACCTTTTTAAGCTTTTTGATTTTTTTAAGCACAGAGGGCTGCCCTACAGTCTACCATTTGGCCCCACTTTTGAAGCCCAGGCTGATTGGTTAGTGCAAAGAGCAGCCAATCTGCAGTGAAGAGAGGCTTGGCAGAAAGTCTCCACCCATCTACAGTGGTCTACAATGAACAAAAAACAGTGACCTGACAGACCAATCTGATCTCTCCTCTGAACAGCAGTCATAAAATGGAGACACCACAAGCCAGTACATACCAATGGGCACAGAAGCCACAATGACCTACAGAGAGATGACGGAAAGCAGAGCAAGAGAGCAGAAGCCACAAGGCTTCAATAAACAAGAAAGATCAAGAGTCATACAAGTGGCGGGAAAGGCAGCAGGACCATAACAGTAGAATGTCACCTACAGAGAAGGAAGGGAGGCAAGAGAGGAATGGAATGTCGTCTCTGAACAGCCAACTACTAGATTTTCAATCAAGCTCCTTGCAGAGAACAGACCCTACAGACTAACTCCTGGAAGACTGCTGTGTCCCCAAAAGATAAACTTGACTGTGTGGCTAGTCCTACTTTTCTTATTCTCTATGAATTCAGTAAAATCCACTTGTTTCTTAAAGCCTAAAAGAGCCTATTTATATAGCAGTAATACTGTGATACATGGCAGTAATGCCGGTCTAGAAGCCAGAACGAAATGGAGGATAAATCTGACCACAAAAAACTTTAAAACTTCTGTATGGCAAAAAAATGTTCAACAAGGTCAAAAGAAACTAAAAACAAGAAAAAAATACTTGAAATGGCCGGGCGCGGTGGCTCAAGCCTGTAATCCCAGCACTTTGGGAGGCCGAGACGGGCGGATCACGAGGTCAAGAGATCGAGACCATCCTGGCTAACACGGTGAAACCCCCCGTCTCTACTAAAAAATACAAAAAACTAGCCGGGCGACGTGGCGGGCACCTGTAGTCCCAGCTACTCGGGAGGCTGAGGCAGGAGAATGGCGTAAACCCAGGAGGCGGAGCTTGCAGTGAGCTGAGATCCGGCCACTGCACTCCAGCCTGGGCGGTAGAGCGAGACTCCGTCTCAAAAAAAAAAAAAAGAAAAAAATACTTGGAAGACACATGACAAAGGCTAATTTCTTCTTAATATAACAAAAACTTGTTAAAATAAATTACCCAATAAAAGACAAAGAAGTAAAGGATATCATAGAATAGAAAAATAAATGTAAATAGCGCAAACTCTATGAAGGATAATTTGTCAATATCTACTAATATTGAAAATTACATCCCTTTGACCTAACAAATCAACTGCTAAGAATTTACCCTCAGAAGCACACTATCACCAAAAGTACCCTACAATATATCAAAAGATATTAACTGTGGCATTATTCCTAATATTAACGACCATATATAGGTTAGTTATGGAATACTATGTGGTCACTAAAAAATGAATTCAATTTTTACATAAAGATCTCTAAAATATAAAGGATTGAAAAGCAAGGTAGAACTAAAATCCTGAATTAAAAGAGCAATCATTAAAGCCACCCATACAGAATAAAAAGGATTATAAAGTAATACTATGATCAACTGTATGCCAACAGATTAGTTAGCTTAGATGAAATGACAAATTCCTAGAAAGACACAAAATCCTGAAACTGACCCAAAAATAAACAGAAAATCTGAAAAGACCTCTAACAAGCAAAGATATTTAAAAACCACCCACATGCAAAAGCCTAGTCCCGGATGGCTTCACTGGTGAATTCTACCAAATATTCAAAGAAGAACGAATACCAATTATTCACAAATACTTTCAAAATAAAATAGAAGAGGAGGAAATGCTATGCAGCTCAGTCTGATGCCAGTATTGCCCTGCTACCAAAACCAGACAAAGATATCACAAGAAAACAAAACAATAATAAATACTGACACAAAAGTCCTCAACATAATACTAGCAAACCATTATCTAGGAATGTTAAAAAAAAAAAAAAAAAAAAAAGTTTATTTAGTATGAACAAGCAGAATTTATCCCAGGAATGTAACTTTGTTTTAACATTCAAAAATCAATCAATGTAATCATACCAATAGATAAAGGACTAAAAACATATGATCATCAAAATAGATGCAAGAGACACAGAAAAAGCATTTGCCAAGATTCATCACCCTTTATGATCAAAACACTCTACAAACTAGGAATGTAAAGGAACTTCCTCAGTTTGATAAAGGGCATCTATGGAAAACCGCAGCTAACATCTTAGTTAACAAAGACCGAATGTTTTCCCCCTAAGACCAGGAACAGAAAGGGTATTTGTTCTTATCACTTCTATATAACATTACACTGGAGGTTCTAGCCAGGACGCTTAGGAAAGAAAAAGGACTAAAAGGCATCCATTTTGGAAATGAAAAAGTAAAACAATCTTTATTGGCAGTAACATAATCTCATGTATAGAACAATAAGGAATCCACTAAAAAACTATTAGAACTCATAAATGAGTTCAGCAAGTTTGCAGGCTTGTAAGATCGACTCACAAAACTTATCACATATCTATACAATTTCAATGAATAACCTAAAAATGAAATTAAGACAAAATTGTATTTACAACAGCACTGAAAAGAATACATTTAATAAGAGAATTTATACTTTGAAAACTACAAAATATGGATGAAAGAAATTAAATACATTTAAATAAATGGTAAGTCTAAAAAAATGGGAAGACATCCGATATTCATGGGTCTGAAGACTTAATATTGTGGAGATGGCAATATCTCTCAATCAATTTACAGATTCAATGTAATGCCTATCAAAATCCCAGCTGACTTCTTGACAAAAATTGACAAGCTGATCCTAAAATTCACATGGAAATTCAAGGGACCCAGAACAGCCAAAACAATCTTGAAAGAGACAACAACTTAGGGGACTCACATTTTTGTGTTTTTTTTGTTTTTTTTTTTTAGACAGAGTCTTGCTCTGTTGCCCAGGCTGGAGTGCAGTGGCACAATCTTGGCTCACTGCAACCTGCACCTGCCGGGTTCAAGCGATTCTCCTGCCTCAGTCTCCCGAGTAGCTGGGACTACAGGTACGTGCCACCACTCCCGGCGAATTTTTTGTATTTTTAGTAGAGACAGGGTTTCATCATGCTAGCCAGGATGGTCTCGATCTCCTGACCTTGTGATCCACCCACCTCGACCTCCCAAAGGTGGCTCAGGTGTGAGCCACCCTACCTGGCCTGGACTAAAGCCTTCTAATTTCAAACTTCACTGCAACACTACAGTAATCAAGATAATGTGTTATAGATATAAGAACAGACATATAGGTCAATGGAATAGAATTGAGAGTTTGGAAATAGACATTCACAGTTAAGGTTAATTGATTTTTGACAAGGTGCCAAGACAGTCTAACGTGGAAAAATAGTCTTTTCATTAAATGGTGTTGGGGAAAATGGACAGCCACATGCAAAAGAATAAAACTGGACCCCTACCTCAAACCATACAGTTAGAATCAAAGACCTAAATGTAAGAGTTTAAACTATAAAACTCTTAGAGGAAAACACAGATATAAATCTACATTGGATCATGCAGTGGTTTCTTAGGACACCAAAAGTACAAAAAAAGATAGATAAATTGGACATCATCAACATTAAAAATTTTTATGCTTCAAGCACACCATCAACAAACTGAAAAGACAACCCACAGAATGTGAGGAAATACTGTAAAATCATCTATCTGATGATGGAGTTGTATTTAGAAAATAAAAAGAACTCTTGCCATTCAATAACGAAAAGACAACCAAATTTTAAAGTGTGCAAAGGATCTGAATAAATCATTTCTCCAAAGAAGATACACACATGGTCAATTAGCACATACAGTGATGGCCAACATCATTAGACATCAGGGAGATGCAAATCAAAACCACTTCACGTTCACACCCACTAGAATGGTCATAATCAAAAGGACAATAATAAGTGTTGGTGACAATCCAGAGAAACGACAATCTTCATACACTCCTGACAGGTATGTAAAACAGTGCAGTCACTTTAGAAAACAGTCTAGCATTTCCTCAAAAGGTTAAATACAGAATTACCATATTACTCCATAATTACACTCCTAGGTAAATATCTAAGACAAAAGAAAACAATTTGTACAAAAAACCATGCAAATATGCACAAGTATTCAAAGTAGCTAAAAAGTAAAAACAACCCAAATGTCCATCAACTGATGACTAAATAAAATATGATATATGTACACAAGGGAATATTATTCAGCAGTAAGGAAATTAAGTACTGACAGATGCTACTCCATGGGTGAACCCTGAAAACATCATGTCAAGTGAAAGACGCCAGACACAAAAGACCACATATGCATAAACCCACTTATATGAAATATCCAAAATAGGCAAATTTACAGACAGAAAGTAGATTAGTAATTGCCTAGGGCTGGGAGGAGGTGGGGAGAGGAATGAGGAGTGACTGCTAATGGGTAAAGAGTATCCTTTTGAGTTGATATTCTAAAATTGTGGTAAAGGTTGTACAAGTATCTGGATATACTAAAAACCAATGAATTATAGACTGAATGAGTTGTATGGTTATCAGAATTATATCTTAAAGCTGTTATTTTTTAAAAAGCAAAGCAAAGAATAATGTGTATACTATCCCATTGTAAACTTCTACCCATGGTTTTGTGTATGTGCTAGTACATGGACAGTTTTCTGGGAAAAAAAAGTCAAGAAATTTAACAGTAGTTTACTTTAGGAAGGGAAAATATGGTGGATGAGTTCAAGAAAAAGGTATTTTAATTTTTTACTTTATACCTTGCTGTTCATGTAAAATTTGTTTCACACCATGTAAAAGAAAATGTAAGTTTCTTTAAAATTAAAAGAATATATGGGCTTTAAAACCACACAGTACTGGCATAAGAATAAACAAAACATTTGAAACACATCCAGAAATAGATCCACAAATATAAAGGAATTTAATATATGAAAATAGTTACATTTTATTTGAGTGGAGAAAAGATAAATCTTTCCCTAACTCAAGCCAGAAATTCTAGATGAAATAAAAAGCTATAGCAAAAACATTAGAAAAATACACAATTAAAATGTTAGAAAAACTACAGGACATTAACAATTTGGGTACTGACGGGATCTGTCTGGGATAAAAAACTCAAAAGTTACTAAAAGACTGACAAATTTGACTATATACTATTTAAACTCTGTTATGATAGAATAGCACAAGTTAAAAGACAAGTGAAGGCCTGAGAAAAAATATTTACAACAGACAGAGGTTTACATACCTTGCACCACGTATATAATAAATACTCAATAGATGGTATCTCAGCACAACAAAATTGGAATTAAATTAATATTTTTTTAAAAATCATAGGCTGGGCGCAGCGGCTTATGTCTGTAATCCCAACACTGTGGGAGGTCGAGGCGGGTGGATTACCTGAGGTCAGGAGTTCAAGACCAGCCTAGCCAACAAGGTGAAACCCTGTCTCTACTAAAAATGCAAAAATTAGCTGGGCATGGTGGTCCACGTCTGAAATCCCAGCTACTCAGGAGGGTGAGGCAGGAGAATCACTTGAATCCAGGAGACAGAGGTTGCAGTGAGCTGCTACTGCATTCTAGCCTGGGCGACAGAGCAAGACTGTGTCTCGAAAACAAAAGAAAAGAAAAGAATGGCTGGATTGAATAACAAGTTGATCCTGTAAAAGCTATTGATGGGACTAAAACACAATATATGCATAGAAGTGAAGTGCTGCTTTAATCTTTGAAAGGGCTTGCATTTTTATCAACACTGTCCTTTGACCTTCTTCAGTTAGCAATATAAACAGAATGTTACTAAAATCATTTCAGCTAAAAAAAACTAAGATAAATATTTCACACTAAGCAGGCTTTCTTCAGTTGCCTTATGTCTTATAGCATACAGATAATATGCATTTGTCATTTAAAACAAAAAATCAGGCTGGACGGGGTGGTGGTTCAGGCCTATAATCCCAACACTTTGGGAGGCTGAAGCGGGCGGATCATGTGAGGCCAGGAGTTTGAGACCAGCCTGGCCAACATGGCGAAACCCCATCTCTACTAAAAATTCAAAAAATTAGCTGAGCATGGTGGCATGCGCCTGTAGTCCCAGCTGCTTGGGAGGCTGAGGCAGGAGGATAGCCTCCAGGGAGACAGAGGTTGCAGTGAGCTGAGATCACACCAGTGCACTCCAGCCTGGGCGACAGTGAGACTCTGTCTCAAAAAAAAAAAAAAAAAAAAAAGGAAAAAGAAAAAATCAGCTCTGAAATACAAACTTATTTATGTTGGTTTTCCCTTCCTCTACCACAGAAATTTGTGAACATATCCAAGATCATTATCAAGACGTCGAAGGTCAACACTTTATCATTTTTCACCAAGAACAAATAATCATGTTAACACTAAGGGTTATTTAGGTGAACACAGCAAAACTGCCTCCCTTTCACAGCCCCAGCAAAGGCAAGATGTGACAGGAGCCCCCAGTGAACATGAAACTGACAAGACCCTCCTCCATGCAGGATAAGAGGCCACATTATTCAATTCAATTAAAAGATTATTGCCACGGAGATAGGATTTTGACTGAATGTTTTTATAACGAGCTCTCAGAGAGTTTTAGGGTTACTCTTACTTAATGCAGCCATTAATCCTCATAAATACCGTACTGCAAACTAACAAATACATTGTGTAAAAGTAGTCAAACCCAAACAGACCATCCAAACTAATCCCCTGAAACCTCAGGAGCCACGTGGAAAATCTAATATAATTATCTCCCACTAAACTCTGTACATCTGTTACAAGGAATTCCTACTGTGATTACATTCTTAGGGCAAATGCCTGGAATTAATTCCAAAACAATCCAAGCCCAGGCCTAACCAAGTGGCCTTCACGATGCAAAACCTGCATTGGATGGTCCCCTTTTATCTCCTTTTATCCACAGGTAGCCTGGTTTACAAACCAGGGCTCCAGTCTGGCTTTATGCCTTTCTTTTTCATTTAGAAGGTTTTTTCCATTGATTTCAAGCTGAGTTCCTATGGCTAGCAGTAATAAGACACAGTAAAAGGGTTTTTCAAAAATTATAATTATGTAATTAATAAAGAAATTATGTTTATCATTATTATTTCTACTTTACATTTTTATTTCTACTTCCCCTTTGCTTTGCTTACTTAAGCCTTCAAAAAGAAAAAAAAAATTCCTGTGCAATGACGTTTTATCATTATTGTCATTTTATAGATGAGAAAGGTGAAAATCAAATTATTTAATTTAGCTAAAATCTCACAAAAGTTCTCTCAAGAAAACAAGGAAATCAGGTCTTACCACATAAGGGCTTTCTCTACGGTGACAGATGGCATCTCAAAACAAAACAGAAAATAAGATAAACCAAGCTGTGACGCAAGAAAATAGCAGAGGGAACTGGAAGTTGGATAAAGGGCAGAACGAGTAAAAGCAGAGAGCAGAAGCAAGGTGCATGGGTAGGTAAGAAACAAGGTAAGAGACAGAAGCTGAGCAGCCAAAACAAAAATAAGATTAAAAAGTGAGTAGAGACCCCATGGCTGGCTCCTCAGAGATGGGCATGCACATGAGAGAGAAAAAATAACCTTAACATGACCCCGTATGATAATCAGCTCATTAAAGCTCATGCATATGGACTGCATATTATGGGATGGAGGCAACACACAAGCACACAAGGGCCAAAGTAAGCAGTCCACCTATCAATTAAATGGCAGAGTCTGGCTAAAGATTAGACAGCCTTGGGAAGATAAGAGAAAAAAAAACACATACAAATACCCAAAGCATACCAAACTGATGCTGATCTCATTTCACAGAGATCAGTCCACTCTCCTCTCTCTGAGAGTGTAATACGGTGCTTAATAAACTTTTGCTGCTTGCTTTGCTACTTGTGTGTGTCACGTCCAATTCTTTGTTAAGGACACCAAGAGCCTGGAACTGCACGGCACCATCCAGTGACAGCTGGAGTGCACAGAGGGAAGAAGGTGTTCTATCAGAAGCAGCATTCAGGCTGAATGCATGGTAATTAACAAGGACATAGCAGTTCCACAGACAATAGTTTGGGGAACCTTCACTGCCAGGCTGAGAATTCTGACGTCTGCCTCTAGGCCAGCAAGGGCATGCCGTGGCAGAAGCAGGTCAGCAGTGGGGCATGGGAGTAGGAAGAAAGCAGGAACAGTGAGCATGCTCAGGAGCACCACTGAGGTCCTCTGTGCAGAAAGGCACCAGCTGACTCAAGACAAGGACAGTGGGAGTGGGAGGAAAGGAGGTAAGTGCTGGTAATGTTAAGGTAGAGAGGTGACAATTCAGGTCTGCATCTTAGATGAGTCTGTCTGGTGACTGTGGAGAACCAATTCGAAACGGCCAAAAGCAGAGGCAGGAGGGCTCTGCACAATCTACATGAGGATGAGGTCCTGAGCTAGGACACTGGTGGCTTAGAGGGGAATGTAAATGCTGAGAAATATTCAAATAAAATGTGTAGGTCTTATTAAATGAGTATATGTAGAGGCTGAAAAAAAGGGAAAAATGACTCTCAAGACAAGGTGGGCGATGGTGCCTCCGACCAAGAAAGAGAACATAGGTTTAAAGAAAAATAAATTCCAGCTGGGCACAATGGCTTGTGCCTGTAATACCAACAGTTGGGAGGCCACGGCAGAAGGACTGCTTGAGCCCAGGAGTCACAGACAAGCCTGGACATAGTAAGATGTCATCTCTATGAAAAGAAATACTAATAATAATTCCATTTTGGTCAAGTTTATGGGATATCCAAGTAGATGTGCTGCATGGGCAGTTGGAAATAAGATTCTGATGCTGGCAGGAATAACCAAAGAATAGGTTTATAAACCATGAGCATAGAATTGTAGTTGAAAACTTGAAAATGTATAAGCTGTCTGAAGGAGGGTACACAGGGAGGCAGGGAAACTATCATAAAGGATGGACCAAGAATGTAGACTTGGTTCTACATTCTTGGTACTGGTGAAAGATGTATGAGAAACACTGGGAGAGTTCAACTTCTGGAAAGATTTGGAAATAGAGTTTCAAGAAAAGGAATGGACAACAGCATCCAGTACAACAGAATGTCTAGTAAGGAAGGAAAAGTCAATGGCAAGCAGGTGGTTACTGGTGATTATCAGCAACAGCATGTCAGGAAACTCACAAAGGTAAAGCCTAATTACCTGAGCTGAAAATGACTAAAAGGTAAGAAAGGGAAGACTGAGAACAGATCCCTCTTTGGAGAACTGTGCAGGAAAAAGGGAGGCAACATGTCAGGCAATACTAGAGAGGGACCTGTAGCCAAAGAAGGGGTATTAGCATGTTTCTCTCTCTCTCTCTCTTTTTTTTTTTTTTTTTTTTTTTTAGTCAGGGTCTCACTCTGCACCCAGGCTGGAGTGCAATGGCACAATCTTTGCTCACTGCAGTCTCGACCTCCCAGGCTCCAGTGATCCTGCCACCTCAGCTGCCCGAATAGCTGAGACTACTAGTGCATACCACTGTGCCTGGCTAATATTTGTACTTTTTTGTAGAGATTAGAGATGGGGTTTTGCCATGTTGCCCAAACTAGTCTCGAACTCCTGGGCTCAAGCAGTGCACCCTCCTCAGCCTCCCAAAGTGCTAGGATTACAGATGTGAGCCACCCTGCCCAGGCTGGCATGCTTCATAAACTAAAGGCAATGGTCTTAGTCTGGGCCCAGGCATCAGTAGTGTGTATACGTACGTTTACACATACACATACACACGCAGTATGGCATAGTTTAATTAGCAATTTTCTATCTTAGTGGTGTGGTTTACAATTGATAGTGTCTTAAATTAGATGATATATGCTAGCTGTATGTTTACATAAATTTCACGAGCATAAAAATAACACCACTCTAGGAGAAAGAATTTTTTTTTAAGAATAGTGCTATATAAATGATGTTGATCATCTTTTTTGCCATGCTTCGCACGTATTCTGATCCCAGGACCATTTGACCATTAAAACAAACAAACAAACAACAAACCATTTTCTTTTCTAAAGTATTTTAGGTTCTTAGCAAAATTGAGCAGAAAGTACAGAGTTCCCATATAGCCCCGTCCCCGTATATGCACAACCTCCCTCACTCATATTGACATCCCACGCCACAGTAATGTTTGTTACAATCGATAAACCTACACTGACACATCATCATCACCCAAAGTCAGCATTGGTTTCATTTTTTAAAGCTTCCCTGATGATTCTAACGTGCAAGTGAGTTAAGAAACCACTGGACTCAGAGGTAATGGTCTATCAAGATGAGAAGAGTGGAGATTCAAGAGAGAGGGAGCCAAGGAGCAAGAGCATGAGGGACTACAGAGTCCAACAGATATGAAGATGCAAGCCTCAGCCCGGCACAGTGGCTCACGCCGTAATCCCAGCACTTTGGGAGGTCGAGGTGGAAGGACTGCTTGAGGTCAGGGGTTGAAGAGACTAGCCTAACCAACATATTAATAACAAGACCCCCTCTCTACAAAAACTAAAGTTAGCCAGGTGTGGTGGCACGTTTGAGGTTACAGGGAGCTGTGATCCTGCCACTGCACTCCAGCCTGAGGGACAGAGAGACACTGTCCCATCAAAAAACAAATGAACAAACATGCAAGCCTTGCACAGCTGGAGATGATACCGATACTTCTTCTTCCAGTGGCAATTAAGAAGCAAGCCTAAGTTCTGAGAAATTTTAAGTTAACATCTTTCACAATTAATTTGGCCTTTTGATTTAAAAAAACAACAAAAACAAGACTACTGCAGTTCATTCAACCTAAGATGCCACTGACTACAGGATGTGTCTTGATTATAGAATCAATAAAATATAGTATTTTTATAATTCACTAATATCCATTATGTCATCCCAATAGTGTCAACATCACACCCAATTTTAGTTTAAAGTCCTAAAGACTCCGAAGTGATTAAAATTTAAATAGGAGATATGACAACTCAGCTACCTAAGAATACAATTTTTAGAGATAAACTATTAAGCCTTGTCCATCTCTAAGGTAACGCAACAAAGTTGTACACAAAACCACTGACAGCTGTAAGCTCTAACACTTTGGTTATGAAATCCCACCTCAGAATCATCACACATGGTCTAAGTGAGTATGTGAGGAGGACGTGAGCACTCTCAACAGGCTCTCTTGAACGCACACAGCAAGGGGTGGATGTTCACTCAGGGAAATAAGAAGCCAGCCTCAATATGGTGACACAATCACAGATAAACTGCAGTCTGTATAAATGTCCACATTCAGATTTATGGAGTCGGTAAAATTCACCTGCATATTTGATCTTTGCTTTATTTAATACCTGTATTTTGTTTCATTTATTTTGATTTTTGCTCCAATTAATTTCTGAAAAACTAAGCATAAATTTGTATCCAAGCATAAGATGATGAATTATATACTATTTTGAGAAAGCAAGGGGAAAATATACTATCTCAAATTCTATAACTTATTCTGGTTTTATTCTTTTCTTTCACAGGGAAAAATATTTTTGCTTTTTTATTTTTCTTTTCATTTTGAAATACTCATTGAGGTTTTTTTTTTTGTAAACATTATCTGTTCATCCCAAATGGATTTTAATTACTCATTTTTCTCTGACTGAAACAGTAAACATCGCTTTTCCTTTTGAAGATAAAAGTTTATGATATTTATTTATTTATTTATTTATTTGAGACAGGGTCTCACTCTGTCACCCAGGCTGGAAGGCAGTGGCACAATCTCGGCTCACTGCAACCTTCACCTCCTGGGTTCAAGTAATTCTCCCACCTCAGGCTCCCAAGTAGCTGAGACTACAGGCATATACCACCATGCCTAGCTAATTTTTGTATTTTTTGATAAAGATGGGGTTTCACCATGTTGACCTGGCTGGTCTCGAACTCCTGACATCAAGTGATCCCCCTGCCTCGGCCTCCCCATGTGCTGGGATTACAGGCATGAGTCACCGCATATTAGGCCAGGCACAATGGCTCACACCTTTAACCTAATACTTGGAGGCTGAGGTGGGAGGATGGCTTGAGCCCAGCCTGAGCAACTACAGAAACAAATTTTTCTCTACAAAAAAATTTTTAAACAGGCAGGCATGGTGGCACACACCTGTGGTCCCAGTTACTCAGAAGGCTGAGGTGGAAGGATCACTTGAGCTCAGGAGGCCAAGGCTGCAGGGAGCTGAGATCACGCCACCGTATTCTAGAGCCTGGGCAACAGAGCAAGATGCTGTCTCAACAAAAAAAGAAGAGAAAGATACCATGTTAAAAGAAATTTTATACAAAAGAAATTCGGGTTTAGAAACCACTGTCAAACAACCAATTGAGTCATCAGCTAACTATAAATGTAAAGAATCTTTTGATACAACTTGAAACATTTCAACACTCTCCAGCTCTCACATCCAAACTGATGGCCTGAATATTTTTGATGGGTTATCATCCTCCTGTGTATTATAACTTCACTTCGTTCACATTCATGTATATTTTGATAATTTGACAGTCATTTTATAAATGCATGAATGTTTAACTATAGAGTGAAACTGACAGAATGACAAAAAATTGACAGGATGTTCATATCTTCACAAATCTAATTACTTACAAACTCAAAAGGTAAAGATGGCAGCCTGGCTACAGAGCTCTTGGTTCTTTTTCTCTAATTCTGTAATTCGAATTACGTTTTTCACATCCAAACAGGTGGGAGTAAAGCCACCATGTGGACGGATCCTGGGTTCCAGAGTTTCCATTTAATGGAGCACTGCCGAGAAGAAAAACCCAAATAAAGACACTGCAAATCAGACCAGTAAGGCAGTGAGAGTTCAAATATTATTATGCAAAGAAACAGAAATTTTGAGATTTTTACAGGAATTATCCTGTAATCTAGAACCTGACAAATACAGGTCCCATTTGTGATTTCTAAATAAACACACACACACACATATGGAGATAAATAATAAAAAATATAAAGGTAAATACTAAAACATTATAGAGGTTATCTCTCAAAAATAGGACTCAAAAATCAGGGAGGTATATAGGAATAGTTTTGTTTTTCACTTTATACTCTTCTGTGCTGCTTGGTTTTGGTTTGTATTTCTTTTTTTTTTTTTACATTTACTAAAAACTGGCTAATGAAAATTAGATAGCTGCTGAAAATGTCAACAGTTATCTTAAATTGCCAGCTGTCCACATACTATAGACTGTCTTATCACATTACTAAGTAAACAAAAGAAACAATTATCTCATAATGTCCATTTCAATCTTTATTATCTCACTTGAAATTTGTTCATTTTGTATATTTCTAAAATTTATTTTTGTATATTTTTATTCTGATTTTTACTTTTATTCATAGAAGGAAAACAACATATCACCTCATAATGGTAAACTCTTTCTTTAATAAGTAAGATATTTTACTAAAAATTTCAAATACATTCTATTTTTCTATCTATCTTGAATGAACAGATAATTATTTATCACTGGCCGGGAGCAGTGGCTCATGCCTATAATCCCAGCACTTTGGGAGGCCGAGGTGGAAAGACTGCTTGAGCTCAGGAGTTCAAGACCCCTAGCCTGAGCAACATAGGAAGACCCTGTCTCTATGTTTAAAAAAAAAAAAAAAAAATGCTGGGTATGGTGGTGTACACCCATACTTCCCAGCTACTCATGAGGCTGAGGTGGGAAGACTGCTTGAGCCCAGGAGGTCAAGGCTGCTGTGAGCTATTATCATGCCACTGCACTCCAGCCTGGGCAACTGAGCAAGACCCTGTCTCAAATAAAATAAAATAAAATAAAATAAAATAAATGTAAATGTTCAAAAATAAAAAAGTATCAGATACTAATACTGGTAATATTAGATATTAAGATGGTAATACTGTATCAGACAGTATTACCATTTCCATCAAAATTTACAGTAATTTTTAAATAATTCACTTCTTCATTTCTTTCATGTTTTCTAAATTTCAAATCTTGATCATTTTTGCATCTGGATTTTTTTTTTTTCAGGAAGAAATACTAGATTAGTACCAGAATGATTTCATTCTCTGTAACGTTACATTTCAACTATTTACAAAAATATAAATCACAGGACTTTTAAAAAACCTTAAGCCTTTGAAGTTTGCTTGAATGTTTTCTAACTTGAAGGTAAATTTTGGTTGACACAGTTGTTCACTTATATTCAAGAATCTAGTGGATAAGCAAGATTCAAGCTTGATACTTCCTAGTTCTCATCTTCTATATATTAGATGTACATGAATTTATTAATAGTAAAAAAAGTATTGCTTGTTCCCCACTATTCTTATCTGCTTGCCTCAGAACATAAACTGTTTAAAATTTTTAAAAAATAATCGCTATTATTTTAAAAATCACAACCAGTCACAAAGTATTGAACAAATGTTTAATTATAAAATAGTATATTTACAGAGGCATATCATTTATATTAAAATTTATGTTAACAGCATGATTATATTAAAAATTGTATGCTCATGAAATTTACATTTAAAATTCCCATACAAGCATTACAAATCTGCTAAGACATTGAAACGAACAACAAATCCTTCTACATGGGATGTAGAATGCTGGCCAGATAGCAACGTCAGCACTGGAGATTGTCAGCAGAGCCATAGCTAAGTGCTCATCACTTTTCTTTGCTCTGGTATTCTTTCTGAATGTTTTTGTTTTATATTTCCTTAAAGAATCACAATGTATGTTCCACAGTTTGTTTAGCTGATTTCACTGACTTTAGCAATTAGAAAGGAGAACAGTGGCATCCTCGCCGCACTTCTCTCAAATCCTCTCATTTCTTTTTTTTTTTTGAGATGGAATCTCCCTCTGTCACCCAGGCTGGAGTGCAGTGGTGCAATCTCGGCTCACTCAACCTCCACCTCCCACATTCAAGCGGGATTCTCCTGCCTCAGCTTCCTGATTAGCTGGGACTACAGGCGCACGCCACCGCACCCAGCTCATTTTTGTATTTTTAGTAGAGACGGGGTTTCACCATGATGGCCAGGATGGTCTCGATCTCTTGACCTCATGATCCACCGGCCTCAGCCTCCCCAAGTGCTGGGATTACAGGTGTAAGCCACCACTCCTGGCCACTCTCCTTTATTTCTAAATGATCATCCTGGATAAGAGGTCAGTCAGGTCATGAGTTTTATATTCTGAAGAAGGAAAGTGACAAGAAGCCCCAGACGTCACACCAAATTGGCTCAGATCGCCCACAGAGAGGAGAAAAAAGCATCTACTGAGATGAAGAGGAGAGGGAGGGAAAGTTTTGCAAGTCTGGAATACACATGGGGTGGAAAGGATGAAAAAGGGAACAACGCAGACAAAATCACAGAAGTCAGTATTTCAGGCTTGATGAAACCACCATTAAAAACTTCTCTAACTTACTTTGCATGTCTGGTTGCAAACAAAACCCAAATCATGTCATTACACAGCTTAAAATCCTTCAGTGGTTTTAAGGACACATTGCTCTTAGGACCAAGTTTACTCCTGAATGTAGCAGATTTTTTAGCCCTCTGGTTTCTGCATACCGGTCCCATCATATTCTACATGCTAACCATCTGGTTTATGAGCAGTTTTCCAAAGAGCTACTTAACCCTCAGGACATTTCACATGCTGTGCCCTCCACCCTGAGCACTCTTCTTGCCCACAGTAGGAATTTTTAGTTAAATTGGATCTTAAATTGAGATGGACATGACAGAGTCAAATAAATCACAAGCAAGATACTAAAAAAAGTATTTCATAAGTGTAGAGCTTAAAGTAACATTCTGCGGTGTGACTTAGATATTAAGATGCAGAGCTACCAGTTGGACTGTTTGGTGGCCAACCTTGCCTGCTTTCAAGATTAGAGTTCACCCTTAATCCAACTCACCAGGAATATAAATTCTGGCATTTTCTGTTCAGTAAGAGTCTTCGATGCACTACAATATCAACTAAAGGCTGGGAAATGAAATATCTTATTTCAGGGCTCTGTTAACAAAAAGGGGAATCGGCCGGGCGCGGTGGCTCAAGCCTGTAATCCCAGCACTTTGGGAGGCCGAGACGGGCGGATCACAAGGTCAGGAGATCGAGACCATCCTGGCTAACACGGTGAAACCCCGTCTCTACTAAAAAGTACAAAAAACTAGCCGGGCGAGGTGGCGGGCGCCTGTAGTCCCAGCTACTCAGGAGGCTGAGGCAAGAGAATGGCGTGAACCCGGGAGGCGGAGACTGCAGTGAGCTGAGATCCGGCCACTGCACTCCAGCCTGGGCGGCAGAGCGAGACTCCGTCTCAAAAAAAAAAAACCAAAAAACAAACAAAAAAAAAACACTTTCACTTTCTCTACCCTTCATTCCATTCCAACATTGTTGAAATTTGGCCACATTTAGTCTTCCAAGGTACCCTACAAGAATACCTATGAGCTCACATACTTTAAGATACTCAGTGGCTGGTCACAGCCACACATCCCTTTACAGCTGCTCCACGTGGCAGCCATCTATACTGAATGGCATAAAACTATTAATAGATGTGGGTGGAAAAGGTTTTGGTTTGGAGATGGATTTTCTATGAAGACATCTAGTTACTGCAATCCTAGAAGACATCTAGGATGCAAGTCAGCATCCTAGTTAAGAATGCAGCTGTTGGCCGGGCGCGGTGGCTCAAGCCTGTAATCCCAGCACTTTGGGAGGCCGAGACGGGCGGATCACGAGGTCAGGAGATCGAGACCATCCTGGCTAACACGGTGAAACCCCGTCTCTACTAAAAATACAAAAAACTAGCCGGGCGACGAGGCGGGCGCCTGTAGTCCCAGCTACTCGGGAGGCTGAGACAGGAGAATGGCGTGAACCCGGGAGGCGGAGCTTGCAGTGAGCTGAGAGCCGGCCACTGCACTCCAGCCTGGGTGGCAGAGCAAGACTCCGTCTCAAAAAAAAAAAAAAAAAAAAAAAAAAAAAAAAAAAGAATGCAGCTGTCGAGTCAGAAGAACTAGGGATGCAAATCCAACTCTCCTACTGATTAGATGTATGAAATGGTGAACTCTCAACTCACTGAACCTGAAGTTCCTCATCAATGAGAATGGGATAATAAAAATCTATTTTTCTTTCTTTCTTTTTTTTTTTTTTTTGAGACAGGATGTCACTCTATTGCCTAGGATGGAATGCCATGGTGTGATCTTGGTTCACTGCAGTCTCAATCTCCTGGGCTCATGCAGTCCTCCCACCTCAGCCTCTCAAATAGCTGGGACTACAGGTAACACCTGTTAAAGTTGTGTTGTTAAAATTGTGATTGCTATTGTTTGTGTGAGGATTCAGGATCCTATGGGCAAATGTATCTGTATACCAATCCTCCCTCCTCCATGCCTACACAATACAATAGGCTGGTGACCCCAGAGAACAGCACTTCTTGGGTCTACAATATACCAGGAACTGTAGTCCCAGCTAATTTTTTTATTTTTTGGTAGAGACGTGGTTTTCCCATGTTGTCCAGGCTGGTCCCAAACTCTTGGGTTCAAGTGATCCATCTGCCTCAGCCTTCCAAAGGACTAGGATTACAGGTGTGAGCCACCATGCCCAGCCAAAATTCTATTTCATTCAGTTGCTGTGAAAATTAACTTTTCTATGTTTGCAAATCATTCAGTATACAGTAAATGTTCCAGAATTGGTTGTTAAATTTGTGACTGCTATTGTTTGTGTGAAGATTCAGGATCCTATGGGCAGGTGGACCCAGAGAATAGTACTTCTTGGGTTTACAATATACCAGGGTGAGGACAGGAGAGGTACCAAGAGAGAAGGGGAGCTGATGGACCCTGAAGGTTTGGAAGCCCAGGATCTAAAAGCAGACTTCCTTTTGTTGTTCTGTGCCACCCACTACCGATGCAGAGAAAGAAACATGGGTCTCCTGCCTGACACTGTACCACATAAGGACATTCTTCCAATGGCTGGAAGAAAGGAAGAGGCAAAAGGTTACCTGGAGATTAATTACCCTTAGTAATTAGTTACTAAGGGGTCCCCATGCCACTTTTGAGTCCATACTTGCTAGTTCTCTATCAATTCAGCCAGCCATAATGCTTTTTGATACTGATGTAAAAGGACAATTTGTTCACTGATGAAAACTGAGTGTAGAGTTCAAATCCTGGCTCCAACACCTCTTAGCTACATAACCTTGGTTAGCTCACCTCGTCACTCTGGTCCTTTTTTCCTGTATTTATAAAACTAGGTATCGACATATAACTCATATAGCTGTTACTAAGAATAAATATGACATTCAAAAGCACCAGTCCAATAATGTTTGTTCCCTTTATCTTTACTCAATAATTACAGGCCCCTCTTCCTTGACCCTCCAGACATTTTCTTAGGATATCACTTAGGCTAACAGTGATACCGTGACTGACCCTCTGAGAGGTTCCAGGAATAGCAGCAAGGACTGCTACCGCCACCCATGGGTCATATTCCATGTTTAGCTGTCTGGTAGATGCCAACTCCCCTCAAATTCAGAATTAAAACTGAATTTTCCTTCTTCCCTCCAAAACCAGATATTCTTTCCTCTTTGTTTTCCTCCTGGTCTCTTATTAACACCAACACCACTTTCTCCAGCTGCCCAGGCTTAAAACCAATTACATACATTTTATTTCTTTGATCCATCCACTCATTTAGCAAGAGAACCATCAATCCTTCCTCAGTTTCCTTTGGCTCCATTTCTTCTTTCCATTCCTCCCACCACTGGACCTTAGGTCTAGACCACACCTGCTCCTCAATTCCAAATGGAGTCCCCGCAGAAACTATCTCGATTTCATCAAGTTCAAGTGTCCAGGAACTTGATGGTACCACTAATACAAAAAAAGAAAGAAAGAAAGAGAAAGAGAGAGAGGGAAGGAGGGAAGGAAAGAAGGAAGGAAGGAAGGAAGGAAGGAAGGAAGGAAGGAAAAAAATTGTTGGCACATTTGAGGGAAGCTGGGCAAGGAGGGGGACGATAGTCAAAACATCCCAGGGAAGAATAAGAGGGTCACTTTTTTTTAAAGGATGAAGTTTACATTGTAGCAAGTCAGATTAAGAAGTTACAGAGGACTAGAAGTCATGGTTGAAATTCAGATTAGAAATGTCATCCAAATATAGAAAACAACAAATAATAAAACCATTTTTCCATATACAGTATTCTGTAGAGTCAGTGACATGGTAGACACAGTGATTCTAGTCCATGGTCACAGCTTAGCAGCAGCAATTATTTCATTTACCAATTAATTTTCTTTAGTGCCTGGCATATCTATTTCAAAACCAGTAATTGTAGCTGTTAATTGAATGCTTACTATGTGCCAGGCACTGTGCTGCATTATCTACATATTCTCTGTCTTGGTCCTTATCCAACCCTATGGGGGCACTGCAATCATTCAAAGATCAGAAATGACAGTATAGAGATGGGGGAGAGACATGTCCCTGGGCTCACCTCTACAAGAGGAAAATGGTTTGCCCAATAAGAAAACATTCATATAGTACTTAAAGTTTCCAATATCCTTAATGCTTATCATCTCATTTGAGTCACACAATAATCCTCTGAGCTAGGCATGACATCAATTATTATCTCTGACTTACAATTGAGAAAGGCTCCAAGTCATGCAGGCCGCTGTCTTCTTGCCTTCAAACATCTCTGCATGTTTCTTTCTATAGCTGGTGGCAAAAGGACCATATCTGTGCCCACTTGTGAAGGGAGCAAAGGAGTACCTTTGGCATTATCAACGTCTCCTTTCTGATCCAAGAGAGAGTGTGTCATGAAGAGACTCAGGCAGCTCCAAGTGGAGGTTCACACTGTAGTTGTTGAACCTCTTGCCAACAACTGTGTGCAGGAGCCATGTTGAAAGTGGATCCTTCAGTCCATTCAGCCTCCAAATGACGACAGCCCCAACTGTCAACTTGACCACAGTCTCACGAGAGGCCCTGAGCCACATCATCCAGATGAGCTGCTCCAAAACTCCTGACTTGTTCCTGAGACAATAAATATTTGTTGCCTGAAGCCCCTAAATGATGAGGTAATTTGTTACACAGCAATAGATAACTAATGCCAATCCAAACCCTGAGACATATCAAGCCTGAGGGTTTCAACATGAAGAAGGTGATGAAGAACTGGGATCCCTAGAGAGTTCATGAATTCCCTTCCAGGAGACATACGCAAGTGCAGATGCTGAACTGCCGGGCAGAGGTATTGCAGAAGGGATGCACACACAGGATGGAAACTTGTATAGATATCCCTTCAGGTTACTTCCAACCACAAGACCCAGTGAATTTAATTGTAAACTTCTCCCTAGTCTAGATGTACACATGGTTGTTGCCAGAATTGAAGAGCTAACAAGCTGACTAAATTCTATCCAAAGCCGCCTTGTTTAGAACATTTGAAATAATTTATTATTTTTGATAGAGAAAAGTGGTTACACAGGGAGTTTCATTTTCACCTCCTACTTCCCAAGACAACTGGCTCACTTCCCAAGCCAACCTCAACAACAAAGTTCTAGTTCAGTGAACTACCTGAGTCTTCTCACCCTACCTGCCCCAGCCTACCTGCCCCCAGGAGAGTTAAGAGCTCTGACAAAGAGGAAGCCTGAATATACCCTTACTCTTAAGGCATTGGTTTTCCAACATTTCTGATAATTACTACATAACAAACACATTCACACACACATTTAAGCAAAAGTTGACATTTAAGAAAACAATGCTCACCATGAGAACATGAAGGGCATTTTGTCTCATACTGTTCTACTACTTGTTCTTCTTAAAAAAACAGCTGGTCAAAATCCACAACCCAGTAACAGGTCCCAAGAAACGGTTTGGAGAATATATCCTAAGACATATTTCTGAACACGCCTGTAGCTCCTAAAATCCTCCTAGGTAGAGACAAAAGCAAAAAATTGAAATAATAAATCCCCCTTCACCCCAATCATGTGTAAATACTTAGTTCCACTTCATCCACATCCATAAAATACACACTAAATGCTGGGGCTTCCATCTAATCAAGAAACACCTCAGGCAGTTTCTATTCCAATGTAAATAATTATCCAGGCCCCAAAATTCTTCTAGTTCCACAGGTAATGACTGGAAAATCCACAAACAACTTCAGCTAATATAACTCCCTTATCACTCTTAATAAGTATGGCACAAAGGCAAAATTTCAATCTTTTCCAATTTTTTTAAAAGTAGGCAGGCAGCAAAATAAAACATAAGCAAAAGCTAAATGTGCTTGGATAAAGCCCAATTAAATACATTTTTGTACTTTTCCAAAATAGACCACAGGTTGCTGTTAAAAAGAGTAATAAAATCAATCTACAGAAACAAAATAGATTAGTGCTTGCCTGGGGGCATGGATGTGGAGTGGCTGTAAATAGGCACAGGATGATGAAAATACTCAAAAATTAGATTGTGGTGATCACTGCACAACTCTGTAAGTTTGCTGTAAATCACTGAATTGTACATTTAAAGCAAGTGAATTTTAAGGTAAACTATATGGTGATTATTTATGGCAAATTATGTATCAATAAAGCTTTTTTTAAAAAAAATGTAAACTATGTTAGATTTTTTTTTAATATCCAAGATACATGTCAGTTAAAACAAGCAAAGTACAGAATAGTGTGTAAGACATGTTCCCATTTGAAATTTTAAAGTGATTGTATACATTACCTGCCTAGACATTTCTGGAAGGACACCCAGAGGCTGATCATAACAGCTGCTCTGGGAGAAATGGGTCTAGGGTAAGGGAGTTTAATTGTATACTGTTTGGATTCATTTGCTTTGAACATGCATTATTTTTCATAAGTATGAAAATAAGGTAGGTGGAAGCCCTCAGGAGTAGAACTCTTACAGCAGTATCAAGTTTATAACGGTGCTAGTTCATATTGTTCTTTGAGAAGGGGATAGTTTGGTCCTTCAGAATTTAAGTATTTCAGCAAGGTAGGGTGGCTCACACCTGTAATTCCAGCACTTTGGGAGGCCGAGGAGGGAGGATCACTTGAGCCCAAGAGTTCAATATTGCAGTGAGTCATGATTGTGCTACTGTACTCTAGCCTGAGCGACAGAATGAGACCATGAGACCCTGTCTCTTTCTTTTTTTTCTTTTTTTTTGAGACAGAGTTTTACTCTTGTTGCCCAGACTGGACTGCAATGGCACGATCTTGGTTCACTGCAACCTTGCCTCCCAGGTTCAAGCGATTCTCCTGCCTCAGCCTCCCAAGTAGCTGGGATTACAGGCATGTGACACCACGCCCGGCCAATTTTGTATTTTTAGTAGAGACAGGGTTTCTCCATGTTGGTCAGGCTGGTTGCGAACTCCTGACGTTAGGTGATCCACCTGCCTCGGCCTCCCAAAGTGCTGGGATGACAGGCGTGAGCCACCGCACCCGGGCCTGAGACCGTGTCTCTAACTATTTCTCAGTAGAAGTCTATGTTAAAAGCTGCCTCTCTTTGACAATAACATGCCAAGTGGCAGAATCTTCCATCTGAAATCTGATTTCATAAAATCCAAGAGAAAGAGAATTTGAACGCCCTCTTAGGAGGAAAATGGGGTTCGTATGATTTAGTTGTCTGCTTCGGCAGGTGCTGGAACACAACTCAAAGTGGCTTATGGTTTGCAATTATAAATCTGGAAAAACATTAGATACATTATATCTGAGTACAGAACTATATGCATCTAGCAAGTTGAAAATATAGTCCTCATAAAGATTTCTCAAAAAGAAAAAGAATATGCAAATAAAAAACTAAAATGGAATCCAAAAAGGTAGCTGAACACCACATTCTCAAATGTTGTAACCAGACTTTTGACAACTGCTCAGGTCCAGGCCTGGGTTCTACCATCTTGCCTCAGCTCCTTTTTGGCTTTGGTTCCTAATTGAGCTCTTCACCTTGCCACTTAAGGACACAGACTCTCTGAACACTGAGAACTTGTGGCTCACAGCATCCTCTCCTCCTCACCTTAGGCTCACCCTGTCATCAGACGGCTTCCTGATTTACAAGGCTAAGGTAACCAGAATTTGGACCATAAAATATTAGTACTCTCAACTTTCAAACATGAACCAACCAGGTGACCTGTTTCCAGGACCATGGCAGCTCCTCCCACCCAGAGCCTCTCCTGCTAGTGGGGTCTTCTTCCTCCAGTGCCTCCACTGACAAAGAAGCCACCATCTCAGTCACCCCACGAGCCTCCCTCCCACTAGATTTCTACAACTGACACTGCAGCCCCCACTTCCACTCTCATCTATTTGTGCCATTTGGATTATTTCAACTATATTATTCAACACTCAGCCACCTGTATTTACTGAATGGCTGCTCTGCCTAAGACACTGGCAGGGAGGGGAGAAAATAAGGGTATTTTTATAGTAACAATAAGGACAGTGTTTTGTTTCTAATAGCAGCTTGAGAAATAATTCACATACTATAAAATTCACTATTTTTTAATAAAGAGTCTGATTCACCAATTTTTAGTATACTCCCAGAGTTGTGCAAACGTCACCACAATCTCATTTTCATTACCCCAAAAAGAAACCCACACCCATCAGCAGTCTAGGCTCGTACTTTTCTGGAAAAAAAAATTTTTTTCAGAGTTTCAGACTTGCAAACTTAAAACATTTAAAATCATAAAGTGTCCAGGTTATCCAAAGACTGCACAGTATAGGGTCCAGATTAATAGAGTTAATAATTACCCACTCTGGGGCATATGCAACTTCAAGGGCAGAGGTAAAGATTTGCCTTGGGGAAAAATTCAGCACAACCATGAAAATAACAAGTAGCAATAAACGGCCCGGGGGGGGGGGAGGCAAGGGGGGAGGGGAGGGCGGGGCAGGGGTTGTATTTGGATAGTGCCTCCCAGTGCACTGGAACACTACAGGTAACAATACTGCATTATACACTTAAAAATTTGTTAAGAGGACAGATCTCGTGTTATTATCAAAATCAAATAAAATACAATGGCATTTTTCAATCCTAACCGTCTTGACAGGAATAAAAGACATTTAGAAATGGGGAGCCTGATGTTCGGGGGGGGACGCCTGACTGCCAGTCACCCAGCCAGGGGACCCCACCCGGCTCTTCTGATTATCCGGCAGAAGTCAGCAAAACAGCTCAATCTAGCAGGCTCCATATTAGCAGTAAGGAACTCTAATTTCATATCTAACTGAAAAAAGAAAAGAAGCCTATTTATGCTCTCAACACAATAAAGCAGCCTTTGTTTTATGCTAAGGCCCTGGTGATTTTTTCAGCACCAGTCCAGCTGTGACACACAGATGCTGCGCTGGTTCGATGCCTGTATAAATGCTTTCTCTTTGTTTAGTGGTGAGAACGTGAGACCTCACTAAGGCCCAAGTCCTGGGCTCTCCTGAGGTCACCCCCTGAATTGAGTAGTGTAGCCTCACTGGCAAGGAGACCTACCTGCGCCTTCCCCAAACACCTGGGAAGATAGGTTAGCGTTAGAATCTTTTAATTAAAATGAGGTAAAATTCTAATTACTCCACAATTGTCTCCAGAATAACATCATTTCTGACTCATCAAGTCTTATTAGAACCGGAACCACTGGGAACACCAGCTCCACCTTGTTAACTAAAGAAAGCAGCTCTCTTTCTGCAGGAACGTGAACTCTTTTTTCAGACATAAAGTAGTATTCAATGGTTGTGCTTATTAGTCTCCTCCAAGCCATTAATGACCTGAAAGAGATTAAACAACTTTTGAAAAGTAATCCATCGTTTAAGTAACAATGGTTAAGGTTTCCTTGTAGCTACAAAAAATATCCAGAGTGCAGGACACTCACTTAAAATTAACACTGACTTGGATGCACACCACACACAAATACAACTCCCACATGTAATCTATTTTTATATGAATTGGTTGCACGTGGTAACAAATTCTAAACAACACGATGTAAATAAAAGGGTTAGCTGCACTGCACTCTAGCAAACTATTCCACCAGCTTCCACTCCTGCACCGCTCAGCAACAGGAAAACGATGGGGAAGTCTACACTACCAAACTAACGAGTAGGTCACCTCAGATTTGATTTCACCCTAAACTCAACAATCTCAGGCAGTTCTGTCATACTGGCAGGAAGAAGAGACCAGGAGGAGCATTTTCAGGCGCGATACAACTCGTGCGTGTGTGTGTGTGCATGCGTGTAAGAGTATCAATCGGCCGGGCGTGGTGGCTCAAGCCTGTAATCCCAGAACTTTGGGAGGCCGAGACGGGTGGATCACGAGGTCAGAAGATGGAGACCATCCTGGCTAACACGGTGAAACCCCGTCTCTACTAAAAATACAAAAACTAGCTGGGCGAGGTGGCGGGCGCCTGTAGTCCCAGCTACTCGGGAGACTGAGGCAGGAGAATGGCGTAAACCCGGGAGGCGGAGACTGCAGTGAGCTGAGATCAGGCCACTGCACTCCAGCCTGGGCGACAGAGCGAGACTCCGTCTCAAAAAAAAAAAAAAAAAAAAAAAGAGTATCAATCATGGCAATCTAGACATTATGAGGCATGGATGAACCACACCACCCAGTGTTAGCAACACATGGATCATCTGTGCCTCTGTGCATGTATCACTTTCCACAGTTACATACAAAATGTAACTCCACTACTAGACTAAGCTGTTTGAAGGTTAATTCCACATCACATTTATACTCTATGCAACTCACGACATATCAGCATCACCTCCCAGACATCACTCCTAATCAATCCCCTAAATTTCAGCTACAGACGCCCTGTACCTTTCCTTGCTCATTACACAGTGGGTCATCTGCATGACCCCCAATATCACTGGTATTCACATATCTGTGTAGGCCTCTTCCACGTGGCACCAGGGTTGGTCTGTGTGACCAACAGAATAATACAGCTCTTGGGTTCCCTTTCTCTTGCATCATTTGCTCTAAGGGAAGCCGTGTTGTGAGCAGCCTTATGGAGAGGTCCCTGGGATGAGGAACTGGCACCTGCTGTCAATGACCACTCAAGTGAGCTTGGAAGCAGATCCTCTAGCCCTGAGATGACTCATGCCCCAGCCAACAGCTCTACTGCGACCTCATGGAAGACCCAGAGCCAGAAGCACTTTGCTGGCCAGCCCCAGATTCCTGACCTGCAAAAACTGTGAGATAATAAATGTGGCTGGGCACGGTGGCTCACGCCTATAATCCCAGCACTTTGGGAGGCTGAGGCGGGTGGAACACAAGGTCAGGAGATCGAGACCATCCTGGTCAACATGGTAAAATCCCATCTTTACTAAAAATACAAAAATTAGCTGGGCGTGGTGGTGCGTGCCTTGTTGTCCCAGCTATTCAGGAAGCTGAGGCAGGAGAATCACTTGAACCCGGGAGGCAGAAGTTGTAGTGAGCTGAGATCACACCACTGCACTCCAGCCTGGGTGACAGAGCGAGACTTCATCTCAAAAAAATAAATAAATAAATAAAAATAAAAAGATAATTTTTTTATTAAGCTGCTAAGTTTTGGGATATGTAGCAATAGATAATAAGACAATAGTCACACCATTTTTATCTGGAATGTTCTTCCCTAGGCCTATCAAAATTCTAAAAAGTTGAGCTCCAAGGAAAGTGGCTTGTCTTTTATGAAAATGCTTTGGAATCTCTCACCAGCATCACTTCTTTCTCTTAAACGGCATGGGTCAGTCTCTAACAGTGATGTTATTCTGTCATGTGTTGCAATTAACGCTCACACGCCTGCAATCCGTACTAACCGTGAGCTCCCCAAGGCACAAATCAGGTCTATATCTTCTTACAGAGAGCAGTTAGCCTAGTCATAAGAGGGATTCTCATCCACCCCACACCTGTGTAGAGGAAAAACTGGGAAGTGAGCCTGTCGGACATTAAGTTAAGTTTAGGCTGGTCCACAGTAATAAAGGCTTAACTGTGAAGAGCCTCTCTCTAGTCAAGAACCACATCCAGAAAATAAAGTGGGTCAGCAAAAAGGGGAAGACAAAAAATACAACCAGGCTGGCTACAGTGGCTCAAGCCTATAATCCCAGCACTTTGGGAGGCCAGGAGTTCAAGACCAGCCTGAAGTACAAAAATGAGCCAGGTGTGGTGCCGAACGACTATAATCCCAGCTACTCAGGAGGCTGAGGCACAAGAATTGCTTGAACCCAGGAGCTGGAGGTTGCAGTGAGCAGAGATCATGTCACTGCACTCCATCCTGGGCAACGGAGCGAGACACTGTCACAAAGCAAAGCACAATTAGACTGATCCCGGGCAGAACTCAACCTTCCCTTCCTAACCCTACACTCTCCCTCACAGTCCCATTAAAAGAGAATAGGGAAGGAGAAATAATCTATAGAAACTTTAACTTGATGACACTGCTGACTGTTGTGCCCAGAATCCAGTAAGAGCTAAGACCGTGCACAGACATTCATGTCTATCCTCATGTGCACGCAAGGGTGCACACACTCAGGGGAAGTGAGGTAAAGGCAGGTAGCTCACCAATCAACAGAGCAACACCCTCCAAGTCAGCTGCCATGTCTTCAAGCACCTGGTGACCATGATCACAAAGCATGAACTTGGGAATCAAACAGATGGGGTCTGGATCTTGACTCCACTATGAACTAGGAGGAAAGTACCTACTTCATGGACTCTCACATCTCCCATCTGAAAATCACTATAAATTATTAAGGCAGCTGCTGAAAAGATGAAATATGATCAATCTAGGAGTTTGTATATACCACCAAGAACAATGCTTGTCAAATCACTCACTTCTTTTCCCCTCTCTGGAGCCAGGCTTCGAGAAGTTGTATCCAGAATGAGAAGGCCTAAACCCTAACATAAGGACCCAAAGTCAAGTCATCTCTGTTTGCCTTTACTGCTACAAATCCCAAATGAAGGTCCAGGGTTGAAAACACAACCCTCCACTTCACTGACAGACATATGTATAACCCCAATTAAAAGTTTTGCTCCTTTGGGACATACATTTCTCTTCGACCAAAACTCATTAAAACTTGGCAGGAAGCCACCCACAGTGAGCTAATTATACACAGCACCACCCTATATATGAATAGCTTACTGCAGCTAACTCATATGCTAGCATCCGCCACCTGTCTACACCTTCCTTACGTGCAGGAGCCATGGATTCATTTCTTTCTTTTTTTAAGCTTCATCATTTAACAAAATGTTCATCATTTTAAAAGCGACCAACTGATCAACCAAAAATTATCATTTCTAGAACTTAGTATCACATAACCCTAACTCAGGGAACTAAGAAAGTAGAAACAATAAAAAACTTACTAATGATTTGACAGTTCCATTGCAACAGGAAGCTAAACATTTATTAAGATTTTAGTACATTCCACCATATAAACATCAAAGCAGACAAATATGCAAAATACTTTTCAGAAAAATGTCATTTATGTTCTTGTAATGTTCATGAAACATAAAAATTAACATTTTAAACAATCACAAAAATCATATTAGTTCATTTGTTGATGAATATGTAAGGTGAAATCCATGTAAAATACTCTAAAATTTACATTTTTTCCCCCAAAGGATATCTCTTACACAATCAAAATTTTAATTTTACATGACAAATTTTGTAATCAGCTTCTAAAAATGTTGAGGGTATAATCAGAATCAACCAGAGCTTTCATCTTCTTCAAAGGAAAGTAATCTCTGTCAGGAAAAATTTGTATAATATTTTGTAATATTACATATATCATAATATTTTATTCTTTTTCCTACTATGAAGAATATCATAATATTCCAATTAGTACATAAATTACATCTTATATTACCAACATACAAGGCTAGGATTTTGCAATTAGAAGCCAAATTCTGATAAAATAAAACAGTGCCTGAAAAAACAATGAACAATTTAAAATGTTACACATATTGGAATATGGGAGAGCCCATAAAGAAACTAATCAATACTCATCAGAACCAACTAGGGACTTCCAGCTGAGGTTAAATGACCTTTCGCTCCTGCTCCTGTTCCTGAAGGGCCTGTCTTTGTCACACAGCTGAGCCAGCACCCGCCTCTCCATAGCAACTGCAGCACACCCTTCAGCGCTATGAAAGATACCAGATAGATGCCTCCTCTTACATTAAATATTTATTAGGATTCTGCACAGTGGTCTTCCAGGGGAAGTTCATGGGAGGCACACACAACTCACAGCCACCCATCCCTCCTTCAAAAACACCTTTTCTATCAGAGTCACCCAGAAAGGAAGACCACAACCAGTTCTTTGGGGCAGGCAGGTGGTGGACTGTCTCCTTCACATGGCCTCTTGTGTGCATTTTTTACATGGCATTCGGTGTGCATTTTGATCAAACTTAAGGATTCTCTAAATTTGTAGGTCATCTCATTCCCTGTAGCGCCTTGTCCAGTAAGTTATAACAAGCAAAAAAAAAAAAAAATCTAATAAGCATAGTATCTATTTAAAGTCTAATAAGCCCTTATATCCTGGTTGTGTGGAAAGGATTAAGACTATAATGAGTTACTCTGTGGGTTATTTTTTAATTCATTTCTACACACCACATGAGGTTCAAAATGAGCAACTAACTCAGGCTCAGCTGAAGAACTCCTGGAGGGTCACTCTTTATCTGGGAAGCACTGGTGTTAAAAATTAGTGCAAATTTTGTTGCCATTTAGTAGAGTATTTTCACATCCAAAGCAAAAGCACAGAAGTAGGTAACAGATATCAAAGTTTCCTTACAAGACAAAGGATTTCTTTGCTTTACTCTGCCCTGCATGAACAGTTAAGTGAAAAGCAGATTCTTCCAAGAGGCTCAAAGATAAAACAGTAATCTTGTTTAATCCCAGCATGTGTCCAGAAGTGATGAATCTATGTAAAGATTTTGATGGCAAGTGATCTTTGAGCTGGCACGGCAGCTGCACCACAAAAGGTCGAACACATTTTCATGGGAAAGTTGCCTATGTGCTACTGAAGAAGCTGGACTATGAAGAAGCAGCCGAAATGCAAGAACACCTTCCCCCACTTCTCTGTATCCAGGACTCAGCTCAGTGCTGGGCACATAGCAGGTGCTATGGGAATGGGAATGGGTGACTGTAAGAATCATAAGAATTTTTCTTCTTTCAGGAGTACGGCACATTCCAGGCCCACTTCATGCCCCAGAAGTTACTATTAGATAGGAACATCATCAGAGTATGACAAACTAATAGGGAACTAATTAGGAAAATGTAATACAGACTCAAATCTTCTCTTCAAGAAATGACTCAGTTTCTGTACAACCTAGGGCAACTCTAGACAACAGCAGTATTTTCACTTGTCTGAGACAAAAGGAGGAGGGAAAAAAACCCACAATGTTCCTGAAACTAAATTTAAAAGTAATGCCCTTTATTCTGAGATCATGTTTTTCCTGATTTTTTGGAGGGGGAGGAGGAGTGTTAAAAATCTTGTATCTATAAAAAACATGGTGGCTTTTTGTTAGTTGATTTTAATAACTTGGCAAAACAAGGAGTAGACAACTCATTACGAGCTCTCCCCTACCCAATTTTAATTTATGAATTCCAAAAACTTTAAAAGGGTAATGCTAGGACATAACACCCACTTGCCCTGCCTATAGCCCAACTCACCTAACACACATCACTGCCCAGAACAGAAACAGGACAAACTGGTTTAGAAGGCAGAGGGGACAAAGAATGCTGTATTTGGCTATACATAAATGGAAGCTAACATGAGGTAAGAACATCCAGTTTGGAAAAGTCTAGCACTGAAGTCGTGCAAAAAAATATACTTGGACGCATAGCCCCTGGAAGTTCATCTAAGTGAGCCATTGTTGCTAAGGGCAATTCTTATTTACCAGGTGTGCTGGTAGGGGAAAAAAAACAGTTGACTATCCCTGCTTTTAGGTAGTCTACAAAAGACTTAGAAAAACTGGCTAGCAGCCCAAAGCCCATTTCAGGTTCAATTTATAAAGGGTCTAGTAAGCACATTTATGATTTTCCTAGCAACTCTGGGTTAGCCTGACATTAGGCAGAGAATAAAACAAACTACCTAAGGCTGGGCATTAATGTGGTGAGCATCATAGAATGATGGTCCCATTATCTACTAAAACAAAAATAGAACAAAAAGTACACGCGTTCAGCAATTTCACTTCCCCATATTACCCTAGACAAACATAGCTGCATAAAGGAGGAATAAACAAAGATGTTCAATGCAGGATTTATTTATAATAGCTAACAAAAAATACTGGAAAGAACCAAGTATCCATTAATAGAATTAAGGCACATTTATACACGTGTACACTATGCAGAAGTTAAAAATAATGAAGTGATCAATATGTACTAGCACAGAAAGTGCTCCATGACACGGAGCTGATGAAAAATGCAGAAATACAAGCATGACAGCATTTGATTTTTCAAAAGGCACACAAAAAAATCCCATGCTATATCGCGTTCCCAAATGTGGTCCCTGAACCAGCAGTATCAGCATCACCTATGAACTTGCTAAAAATGCAAATTCTCAGTCCTCACCGCAGACCTACTGAACCAGAACCCTGTGGGTGGGGTCAGCAGTCTGTTTTAACAAGCCCTCTGAGGGTGTGAGGTCTTGTTTTAACAAGCTTGAGAATCACTGGCCTACATGGGCAGGCATAAAAATCACTAAGAAAAGGTTGGCCAAACTTGCACCAGATGAGGTCCCTGCACAATTCTCCTTATGTATACTCTTGCCTATCTTTATCCATAACTCTTGTGTTCACGTATTGCTCCTGGAAGTTAAAAGTCCATTTTTAAGATACCGCAGGTGCTAGGGAGGAGCCTGGGAAAATGGTTAACCATGCATCTCAGCAAAGATAAGGGAGATCTCGCTGATGGAATGGGGAGAATGAGGTTCCCTAAGAGCTGCTGAAACACTGCCGATCACAAAAAGCACAAATAAACACGTCCAGTCAGAATTTTACTCCAAAACTCTCAACAGAGTTCGGCTGGTCTTACGGGTGACTCCGGTGGACAGAGTACATGACAAACAGTCAACACTAGTAGGAAGGACAGCTAGCCACCAAAGGATGAAAAAGAAAGAACAATGAAGACCTTGTTTGGGATAGCTAAACTATTTACATAGTCTCTGTTGTCCTGTTTTGTTGATTCTTTAGCACTACATGTGGCAGCGGCTACCCCAGCTGCCAGCCCCCACCATCATCCTTATATCTGCAGGGGTTGTTGAATGCCTAATCAAGCCTCTTCAAGACAGTGGGGCCTGGAAAATGCACGCGCGCGCGCACACACACACACACCCCACACACCCCTGGTACTTTATTTCCTATTAACTTCATAATCAGAAGTGAAATCAACTATTACTGCCAATGCTTGTAAAGATAAAATAAACGCCACAAGAGTAGTCAGGAACTCACTTTAAAATAAGGTTTACAGAAATCTATAAATCTAAAAATAAGATAACTATACTTTTCAGTTGAGAGACTGCCATAAGAGGTAACCGTATTAATCTCCCTACTATTGCTATCTATAAGTCATGTTCCAAACCAGAGCTAAAAAGTAAGTGGCATTTTATTAAAACTTACAAATTTTCCACCTCTAAATTTTTTAGTCTCATTTTGTCACCCAGGCTGGAAAACAGTGGCACAATCACAGCTCACTGAAGCCTCAACCTCCCAGGCTCAAGCGATCCTCCTGCCTCAGCCTCCCAAGTAACTGGGATTACAAGTGCACCACCATTCCTGGCTAATTTTGTGTGTGTATGTGTGTGTGTGTGCGCACGCACGTGTGTGTATACAAACAGAATCTCCCTATGTGGCCCAGGCTGGTCTTAAACACCTGGGATCAAGCAATCCTCCTGCCTTGGCCTCCCAAAATGCTGGGATTACATGCAAGAACCACTGCACCTGGCCCTAAATTTTTTTTTTTTTTTTTTTTTTGAGACAGAGTCTCTGTCTGTCACCAGGCTAGAGTGCAATGGCGCAATCTCTGCTCACTGCAACCTCTGCTTCCAGGGTTCAAGCGATTCTCCTGCCTCAGCCTCCCGAGTAGCTGGGACTATAGACAAGCGCCACCATGCTCAGCTAATTTCTGTATTTTTAGTAGAGACGGGGTTTCACCATGTTGGCCAGGATGGTCTCGATCTCTTGACCTCGTGATCTGCCCGCCTCGGCCTCCCAAAGTACTGGGATTACAGGTGTGAGCCACCGCGCCCTGCTCTAAATTGTTTTTAAGTGAGATTTTAGTGGATTTGATGTCAACACTGTGTGGCATCACCCTCGACATGTATCATACAACAGTTTTAAATCCAGTATCTAAAACAGCCTAGATATTCTTAATTTTCTGATAAAAGATCAAGTAAAAGTTTTGCTCTCCGTAACAAGCACTCTTCAGATTTTGCTGAAGAGAAAATGCTAAATAAAAGCACATTCTCACTCTGGGCTTTGGGGAACATCAGTTACTCCAATTTCAAGCTTTAGTCTCTTCGATTCTGGGAGGTCATCATAACCCACTTATATTTTGATACAAGCAATGCCTATGCTCGAAGACTTAAGAACTACAAAGAAACAGCTGTATGCCATTCCACTTTCTGGGCCATGTTTCTCCATTGTATAGAGAAAAATCATTTCTTTTTTTAACCTAAAAGCAAACACAGTTCTCCTCACCTCCCACTGTTCAGCCTATTTTTTTCCTCCTTTAACAAGGCCAAATTTTTAGCTGTACCCATTAAGAAGCTTAAGTTATTTACACAGAGAAGATGAAGCAAAAAGTGTTGTTACAGTCTCATATAAAAGAAATATCCAATTATTAAAACAAAACCAAACAAAAAAAGATTTGCCACTACATAGGTGATAGAGTTTGGCTATGTCCCCATCCAAATTTCATCTTGAATTGCAGTTCCCGTAATTCCCATGCGTTGTGGGAGGGACCCAGGGGGAGGTAATTAAATCATGGGGGTGGGTCTTTCCAATGCTGTTCTTGTGATAGTCTCATGAGATCTGATGGTTTTACAAAGGTTTTATAAAGGGCCGTTTCCCTGCACACGCTCTCCTTGCCTGTTGCCATGTAAGACACAACTTTGCTTCTCATTCGCCTTCCACCATGATTGTGAGGCCTCCCCAGCCATGTGGAACTATGAGTCAATTAAGCCTCTTTCTTTTAGAAACTACCCACTTTCCAGGATGTCTCCTCATTAGCAGTGTGAGAACAGACTAATAAATAATAAATTGGCACTGGTATAGTGGGGTGCTGCTTGTAAAGATACCCAAAAATGTGGAAGTAACTTTGGAATTGGGTAACAGGCAGAGGTTGGAACAGTTCGGAAGGCTCAGAAGAAGATAGGAAAATGTGGGAAAGTTTGTTGAATGCCTTTAACCAAAATGCTGATAGTGATATGGACAATAAAGTCCAGGCTGACGTGGTTTCAGATGGAGGTGAGGAACTTGTTGGGAACTGGAGCAAAGGTGACTCTTGCTGTGCTTTAGCAAAGAGACTGGTGACTTTTTGCCCCTGCCCTAGAGATAATGGTAGAACTTTGAACTTGAGAGAGATGATTTGGAGTATCTGGCAGAAGAACTTTCTAAGTGGCAAAGCATTCAAGAAGAAGCACAGTATAAAAGTTTGGGAAATTCGCAGTAGAAAAGAAAAACTCATTTTCTGGAAAGAAAGTCAAGCTGGCTGCAGAAATTTATATAAGTAATGAGGAGACAAACATTAGACAAATGTAAAGACAATGGGGGAAATGTCTCCTGGGAATGTCAAGAGACCTTCAGAGCAGCTCCTCCCATCACAGGCCTGGAAGCCTAGGAGGGAGAAATGGTTTCCCGGGCCAGGTTCAGGGCACTCCCTCTATGTGCAGCCTAGGGACTTGATGCCCTGTGTCCCAGCTTCTCCAGTCATGGCTAAAAGGGGCCAAGGTATAGCTCCGACCGTGGCTTCAGAGGGTGCAAGCCCCAAGCCTTGGCAGCTTCCACCTGGTGTTGAGCCCGTAGGTACACAGAAGTCAAGAATTGCAATTTGGGAACCTCTGCCTAGATTTCAGAAGATGTAAGGAAACGCCTGGATGTCCAGGCAGAAGTTAGCTGCAGAGGCAGGGCTGTCATGGAGAACCTCTGCTAGGGCAGTGTAGAAGGGAAATGTGGGGTTGGAGCCCCTACCAGAGTCCCCACTGGGACACTGCCTAGTGGAGCTGTGAGAAGACGGCCATCATCCTCCAGACCCCAAAATGGTAGATCCACTAACGGTTTGCACTGTGTACCTGGAAAAGCCACAGACACTCAATACCAGCCCATGAAAGCAACTGGGAGGAAAGCTGTACCTGCAAAGCCACAGGGGTGGAGCTGCCCAAGACCATGGGAACCCACCTCTTGCATCACCATGACCTGGATGTGAGACATGGAGATCATTTTGTAGCTTTAAGATCTGACTGCCCCACTGGATTTCAGACTTGCATGGAGCCTACAGACCCTCCATATTGGCCAATTTATCCCATTTGGAATGGCTGTATTTACCCAATGCCTGTACCCCCATTGTATCTAGGATTTTACAGGCTTTTGATTTTACAGGCTCATAGGTGGAAAGGACTTGCCTTGTCTCAGATGAGACTTTAGACTGTGAACTTTTGAGTTAATGATGAAATGAATTAAGACTTTGGGGGACTGTTGGGAAGGCATTATTGGCTTTGCAACATGAGGACATGAGATTTGGGAGGGGCCAGGAGAAGAAAGATATGGGTTGGCTGTGTCCCCGCCCAAATCTCATCTTGAATTGTAGCTCCCATAATTCCCATGTGTTGTGGGAGGGACCTGGTGGGAGGTAATTGAATCATGGGGGCAGGTCTTTCTCATGCTGTTCTCGTGAGAGTGAATAAGTCTCATGAGATCTGATGGTTTTATAAAGGGCAGTTCCCCTGCATATGCTCTCTCTTGCTGTCACCATGTAAGACATGACTTAGCTCCTCATTCACCTTCTGCCATGATTGCAGGCCTCCCCAGCCATGTGGAATTGTAAGTCAATTAAATCTCTTGCCTTTATATATTACCCAGTCTCAGGTATGTCTTTATTATTAACGTGAGAACAAACTCTTACAATGGGAAAGAGAAATAACAAAAGTATATTTTACCTCTAAAAAGAATAGGCTTAAAACTTGAAGAAACAGCCAAAGTGATTTTTAAAGTACATTTAACAAAAATTATGGGAGGCCACTGTTTTTGGACTAAGCTCCTGCACTAAGCCCCAAGAGCCAGACCACACCAAAGTGAGTCACTCATGCTAACTGCCACATAATCATATTGAAACTTTAAAGAAGCAGTAGATCCTCAAAACAAGATCAGTTTTTTCTGGAAACAGGAGATTCCAAACTACCGGAATCAGCATAATAAGAAAGTCTCCTCTGCTTTAACCCTAACAAAGAAGTAACCTGAAGTAACTTGTTGTTAACCAATCAGCCTTTTCTTTCTATTGTTCTGTTTCCTTGTTCCTTTATAAAAGGCACGGTTCTGACATTGCCCAGTGGAAGCTCTATCTGTTTTATAGAATGGAGGCTGCCCACTTCCAAAATAATGAATAAACGCCAATTAGATCTGTAACTAAATTTGTTGTAATTTTGTCTTTTGACAGGTGTAAGATATAATTACAAGGTCACTTTGTAATACATCCATTGCTAAATGAAATAGAAAGCAAATTAAGTTAAAAGCAAGGCAATGAATGTTAATTGCACTTATGTTGATTTTTGTCAGAAGAGATCCAAGTACATCCTGGTAAGCAGCTTTCAATATAAACAAGAGCCCTGCACCTCTCTGTCAGTTCAAAAATAGAATACTGCAAAGCTAGAAAGGTAACACCCAGGCTTTAGACACACCTTCTAGAACAGACTTTTCTAAATAGCCAATAACAGCTCGAGAAAGGGAGACGATCAGACCTGCCTTTCATGCCCCCTATCCCAGGAGCAAGAGGTGAATCTTGAATACCTTTTCCTACCCAGAGGTAGAGAGCTGACCGGGGAGAGAGGCCAGCCATATCCTCAGCAGGAGGATGAAGAAGCCAGACCAACCCTTGCTAGTAACCGACAGAATCACATGGGCAGAAGCAAACTTGAAGGGCAGCACCAAAGGAGGTGTGAAATGCTGTGGTGAAAACTTCCTTCCTCCTCAACACTCATTCCCAACAACAAAAAAAACACCCACTACCATTTAATATCCAAAAGAGTAACTGGTACATCTAGCTCTAAAGATCTCTCACATGAAAGATGTCAGGCGGCCAAGAGCTCACACTTGTAATCCTAGCACTTTGGGAGGCCGAGGAGGGTAGATTACCTGAGGTCAGGAGTTCGAGATCCAGCCTGGTCAACACAGTGAAACCCCGTCTCTACTAAAAATACAAAAATTAGCAGGGCGTGGTGGCGCAAGCCTGTAATCCCAGCTACTTGGGAGGCTGAGGCAAGAGAATTGCTTGAATCTGGGGGGCAGATGTTGTAGTAGCCAAGATTGTGCCACTTCACTCTAGCTTGGGTGAAAGCGTGAGACTCTGTCTCAAAAAAAAAAAAAAAAAAAAAAGATGTCAGGCACAAGCAGGTCTCAGGTTTCCTTCAAATTGAGGAAACTTGATAGGCCTGCCAAAGACAGCCTGTGTGGCAAGTAAATGCTTGTGATTAAGAACCTGAATATCAACTTGACGGGGTGTGCGCAGGGGAGGGGAGAAAGGGAGCGTACACAAAAACATTTGTGAATAAAATTAGTAATTACCTTCATTAGAATGTGTTTATGTTTCTGATAGCACATTTGACCCAGAATATATATGTATATTAAATTAAAGAAGACTCTTAGGCACTAACAAATATAGGAGGAGAGTGCTGAGGTTACTAGGATTTTATTACAAAGAAATGTCTTACTTCTATGCTTTCACAGGTGTCTCCACTAAGGTTATGTACAACTTACGCAAAAAATGGTAAAGAATTACTTCAAGCATAGGAAAATACGAACTACATTAAGTACAGCTGCTTTGACTGCAATGTTCCAGGAACTGAAGGAGGTTAATGGCACCACAGTTGCCTCCAAGATATGGGGCCTGCACGGTGGGCTGTCCATTGGCTTCCCTTGGAATAAGCAGAGTGTCTTGCCTTGGTAGGAAAAACTATTTCCTCAAAGGAAGCAATGATCCCTCAAGAAGGCTGGACAGAGGTGAGCAGAATGCTTCCTTTCCAGCACTTTCCACATCTCATCATTGCCTTCTGCCCTCTTAGGTCCCAGGCGCTTTTAAAAATCAACAACAGCAAGACTTTTTCTCTTTTCTTGTTTGGCTACACTGGCATCATAACATTCTACTAGAGGTTAACTCAATAATTCAAAGCTAAAACCCCCAACATTTGAGACTTGGTATTATTAAATAAATCACCTCCATTTTGGCAAATTTACATCTGTAACCAATTCATTTAAGGTAAGATTTCTCTATATTATGGAGAGGCAGTAAAACATTGGCGATAAACTCTATGATCTTGGGGAGTTCCTTAATCTCCCTAAACTTTAAGCTCCCTCATCAGTGAAACAGGAAAAGAGAAAATACATCTGCCCAGGGCTGATGTGAAGGACAAACAGGGCATTTGCTGCCCATAGGTGTTTGGCGGGAGCCAGGCCCTAGGAAACACTCCTTCAATGTTAGTATCACTATCAAATAAAATACCTTTCTTTCCACATAGAACTGGTTGAAAAGAACTAAAAATTTCAAACTCTTCAATAACAGAAAGGCCCAAACCATCCCCATCTCTCCCTCTGCGTCCTTTCACTCACCTTTTCCAACCTCTACAAAAAGGATGAGCAGAACCTGCCCCACTGTGAAGGACACAATCACATCTTCTTTTGCTCACTGCACAAAATAAGGCTATGAAGTAGGAGTGTTGGTGGGAAAATGAACACACCTTTAAAATTCTAAAAAATAACATTATCGTCAAAAGCTAAAGGGTGACTGGGTGGGCAGGCAACTTGGTCAGGAGAAGCAAGAGAGACACAGAAGCAAGGCACCCTGTTGTCTCCCATAGGGAGTATCAGGAGGGCTCCCAGGACTCCTGTGGAAGAGGCAGGCCCAGCCCGCAGCCTCCGCGAGCTCTAGACACAGGTGAGGCTCTCGGGAGTCGAACCCTCGCTGGTGACCAATGTGCGCAACACCCAAGGTGGACGTGACAATATGACAGAGCTCTATGTCCTGGGATGGCACCAGATTTGAACTGCAATTGACTCACCGCTTACTTCCCTCTCCCTTTAAGTGAGAATGAAAAATCAAATGTCCTCTTCATCTTCTAATAAGTTTTTAAATTATGACACCTTTGAATCAAGAAAAAGGAAAGTTGCTGTGGCTTCTATATGTTTCTCCTTGGCCCAAAATTCATACAGAGAAACCCAAATAGCTAAACTAATGAAGTATGATTTTTTAAATTCTCAATTAATAATCCAAAATGTTTCTTCTGTGCTTTGAATCATGACATACACACCAAAACAAAAAAAAAAAAAAAAAAAAAAAAAACACCTAAATTAGCTTTGAAGTAGCAATGAAATTAACTAATAAACAAAGTAGGGAATCCATTTCAGGGGTTTTTTTCTATTATTCCTGCAGAACAAAATGTAATACAAGACATAAATCATACACAAATTATGTATATGATGATCTGTGATGAGAAACCTTTGAGGCTACTATCATAATTGTTTCGGGGGGTTGTTTTGGTTGGTTGGTTGGGTTTTTTTGTTTGTTTTTTTGTTTTTTTGAGACAGGGTTTCGCTCTGTCACCCAGGCTGGAGTGCAGTGGTACAGTCTCGGCTCACTGACACCGCCACTTCCTGGCCCAAGCGATCCCAGTAGCTGGGATTACAGGCATAAACAACTCCTCCAGGCCTGATGTTACTACTGTAATTGTTTTGGTGCGCCGTAAATCATGCTTGTATAAAACAGCAAATTTAATCAATAAATGTTGTGTGTGTTCTGACTGTTCCACTGACTGGCCATTCCTCCATCTCTCTCCCTCTCCTTGGGCCTCCCTATTCCAGTGATTTGAAGTGGTGAGAGAATAAAGAGAATGGTAAGGAAAGAAATTTACAAAGAAGATTCAGCATGTGCAAGAATGCAGACGTATGAGAGGGCAAGGAGGCATTTATGAAACCTCAAACCACATAGTGGGCATCACGGGGTGTGGGTGCTGTATATCTGCAAGGCTCAGGTTGGAATAGTCAGATGTTGAGCAGTGAAGGGAGGACTCAAGGCATCTGAGGAAAAGGAAGAGTACAGAAAATCTCAGATTGAATGGAGAAGTTTGAGACAAAAAATATGGAAAGGGCCAGGCGTGGTGGCTCACACCTGTAATCTCAGCATTTTGAGAGGCCGAGGCGAGCAGATCACTTGAGGTCGGGAGTTCGAGACCAGCCTGACCAACATGGAGAAACTCTATCTCTACTAAAAATACAAACTTAGCCAGGCATGGTGGCACATGCCTGTAATCCCAGCGACTCGAAAGGCTGAGGCAGGAGAATAGCTTGAATCCGGGAGGCGGAGGTTGTGGTAAGCCAAGATCGTGCCATTGCACTCCAGCCTGGACTACAAGAGCAAAACTCCGTCTCAAAAAAAAAAAAGAAAGAAAAGAAAAGAAAATATAGAAGAGCAGATGAAGGGATGGAGATGACGCATTTGTTTGGGGGGTATATCGTATTTAAGGTCTGCTCCAGTTATCCAATGCTGCATAACAAGCCAGCCCAGAACTTAGTGGTTTTAAACAACAGCATTTATTACAGTCACAGTACTGCAGTTTGGGCATGGCTTGGTGGGGACAGCTATTCTCTGCTCCACTCAGCCTCAGCTGGGGGGGACTTGAAGACTGAGGCCAGGGCCATCTGAAGGTGCACCCACTCACATGAGGGGCTACTGACACCAGGAAGACCTAGCAACCAAGGTTTCCTGGCACCTGCCTCTGTCTGTCTGGCCTCCAGCATGCAGCCTCAGGGTGCCCAGGCTTCTTACATGTTAGCTCAGGGTTCTTAAGGCAGGAGTTCCAAGAGAGGCAGGCACAAGCTGTGTGGCTTTTTATGGTCTAGCTTTAGAAGTCAGATGGTGTCACTTCCGTCTCACTGTATTAGTTAGAAATACGAATAGAAAAGGCCAGCCCGTATTCAAGGAGAGGGGAATCAGAACACCTTTTGGAGGGAGGAGTATCAATGAATGTGTGAACATGTTTTAAAACCATCACCAAGTCCTTGTGGGATGTCGATGTGGGTAGATTCAGGAGTGACATATGGATTTCTGAGAGAAAGAGGTGGGCAGGATATCAAGGTTTAGGAGACCTGAGGACATGTGATACTTGAAGCTATGAAGCTGTTTAGAAGGCCCAGGAAAAAGAATAGGAGAAACATGGAGAAATGAGCGTGGAATGTGAACATCTCAGGGGGGAAAGGAAGGTATGAATTAAGAAATGGAGTGTTGGACTTTCAAAGGCTGTGGGGATGCCAAGCAGGTGGACAGGGAAGAGCAGCTATGGGATTTGGTGATAAGGAGCAGTGGTGGATAATGCTGAGAGATTTGGGCTCCGTGGATTGGGGTATAGTAGAAGAGAATTGGGGTTGGGTTGAAGAGGAGTGGGGTGGGGTGGAGGAGAATGGGAGGGCTGGTACAATGGATTCCAGGCCTGCGGGAAGGGGGGAATAGTAAAGGGAAGGCAACTGGAAAGGGAGATTGCCCTTTGCCAAAATGGAGCTGATTATTTAATAATACCAAGTCTAACCAGCGATTATTTGAGGTTCCTGCTCCACTTTGGATTGGAGGGAATTCACAAAGTGCCTTTGAAAAGCTGGTTGCTTCATCAGACTTCACTACTTTTCAAATTTAATATCTATAGTCATCATCATGAACTTAATAATCCAGTCAAGAGAATGTCATCTGCAGTGACCACAGCCCCACCAGTCAGAGCCCAGCCAAGCGGAAGACTGGGCTCCTGGAACCAGAGGCCCCTTTTGAAGGCTAAAAAACAAAAGGAAGTAAGTTTGGGAAAGGATGGTAATGCTGGGAAAAATAAAACCCTAAACCAATAGAAACGTGCCATGTCCTCTTTACCATCAGTCAGGATTTTCATTGAATCCCTGACACAATCAGCAGTGTCAATCCACTATAAAGTCACCAGGAGAGGCAGGCTTGGCCAATAGGTTTCCCCCTCAACAATGACCTGAAGAAAAGCACTGACCGACTCTCAGGTCGAGGAACCTTTGTTCTGAAATGAAAATCATTTCTCAAGAGAACCTGAGCAAGAATAGTTAACAGATCCAGAAGCTGCACAAATCAGTCCCATAGTCAAGACACTCCATGATGAAAACAAGCACTCACAACTTCAGGTTGGCCCTTAGAAATCACTGGTTAAAATTCTAAAATCGCAGCGTTACTACAATTTCACTCAAATGTTACCTCTAGGCCGGGCGCGGTGGCTCAAGCCTGTAATCCCAGCACTTTGGGAGGCCAAGACGGGCGGATCACGAGGTCAGGAGATCGAGACCATCCTGGCTAACACGGTGAAACCTCGTCTCTACTAAAAAATACAAAGAACTAGCCGGGCGAGGTGGCGGGCGCCTGTAGTCCCAGCTACTCAGGAGGCTGAGGCAGGAGAATGGCGTGAACCCGGGAGGCGGAGCTTGCCGTGAGCTGAGATCCGGCCACTGCACTCCAGCCTGGGCGACAGAGCGAGACTCCGTCTCAAAAAAAAAAAAAAAAAAAAAAAAAATGTTACCTCTAGACTAAACTGCTTTTCTGGCTATAATACCACCCAGGGAAAGTATAATACTTTCATTCTACAAATATTTAATATGTTCTTATTCTCTGCAAGGCTCTTACACATTAAAGTGAATTACTGCTTACAGACTTGAGCTTCTTGAAGGTCAAACTCTACGATATCACTATTAAAATACATTTTGCATTAAAAGCATCTTAACTAAAACCAGTGGCATCCACAGGCATAGCAAATCCAGTTATTCTCCCTTGCCTCTGGTTTCTGCTCTCATTTTACAAACACACACAAATGCCAAACTACTCATCCTCTCTACTGAGGAACTAAAAACAATAGTCAAATTTAATATCTATAGTCTATTTGCTTGGGAATATTTGCTTGGGAATAGCCAAGCAAATTCCCATCACTTAATCCAAATTTCCCTTTAAAACACCCACAACTTCTTCAAAGGGCAGTCTCCCTTTCCGGTTGCCTTCCCTTTACCATTCCCCTCTTCCCACAGGCCTGGAATCCATTGTACCAGCCCTCCCATTCTCCTCCACCCCACCCCACTCCTTTTCAACCCCACCCCAATTCTCCTCAACTCCACCCCCAACCCCCATCCCTGGAACCCAAATCTTTCAGCATTATCTACCACTGCTGGAGTGGTGGATAATGGGGGTGGGGGAGATGTAAACATTCAGTCAATAGCAGCTTTCAAGTCCAAGTTCAAAGGTCACCTACTTTAGGAATTCTTTTCTGAAGACCCCAGCCAGGGTTGCTCACTTCCTCCTCAGCCAGGGTTATAAACCTCTCACCACATCCACTCTACTACAGCAGCCTAGTTGTATGTTTGTTTCTCCAGAATGGCCTGAGAGCAGGCTCAGAGCCTAGATCGCACCACTGCACTCCAGGATGGGCAACAGAGTGAAACTCTGTCTCAAAAAAAAAAAAAAGAAGAAGAAGGAAATAACTAACTTCAATAGAACAGCATCGAAAATGTGTCTATGAAGTACTTATTTAGCACTATGTCCAATATCTCACTTGTCTCTAAAGAAATAAAATGTTTCGGCCGGGCGCGGTGGCTCAAGCCTGTAATCCCAGCACTTTGGGAGGCCGAGACGGGCGGATCACGAGGTCAGGAGATCGAGACCATCCTGGCTAATACAGTGAAACCCTGTCTCTACTTAAAAATACAAAAAACTAGCGGGCGACGAGGCGGGCGCCTGTAGTCCCAGCTACTGGGGAGGCTGAGGCAGGAGAATGGCGTAAACCCGGGAGGCGGAGCTTGCAGTGAGCTGAGATCCGGCCACTGCACTCCAGCCTGGATGGCAGAGCAAGACTCCGTCTCAAAAAAAAAAAAAAAAAAAAAAAAAAGAAATAAAATAATGTTTCGTTTAAACTGGGAACCACTGAGTTAGCATTTTACAGAAATCTCTAATATTCAGTTTCAAAAATCAGTATCTATTGAGCACCAGTACTAGTAACAGATTGTACCTAATTTTCACGCATATGTGAGATATCAGCCTCAGAGAAGTTTAATGACTTATCCAGTGTCTCACAACCAGAAAATGATGAAGCCCAATTTTGAATCTTGATATGACTTCAGGTTCAGTATTCTGAACTAATTTACAATTAATTCTGATGCATAAGATCAGACACACAGGCCAGACTCTGATATAGATATACTGCTTGGTGCTCCTTTCCATGGCTCCTACCACAGCTGTACTGTGCTTTTGAACAATACCTTTGCAAGAAAAAGGAAGATTGTCTGCAACTTTTAGGTAGTATAGGTATAAGCTGGGTAAGGACATGTACTCTCTAGCCAGACATTACAGATCAAAATTCCAGATCTGTCTGTGCCAAGCTGTGTGCCCCTGAAAAAGTTATTACTCTGTCCCTTCATGCCCTGTTTCATTTGTAATGCAGGGATACTATTAGCACCTGCTCACAGGGTATGCTGTGAAATTTTTCAAAAATGAAACATGAAAAGCATTAGACAGAACCTGGCATACAGAAAACAATAAATGTTGTTGCTGGTAACCACAGTAGTTGTATTACTAAAAATGACCCAGTAAAACCCCCGCTGGAAAACTTAAATAATTATAATGCAAAGCTGAAGCTCTGCCACTTCAGATTCCAATTTTGTTTCAATTATTTGGAAAGAAAACATTTCTTTAAAAAGTATGAGATGTTCCTAGCCCTATGAACTAATTAAAAAATGTAGTTTAGGCCAGGCAGTGGCTCACACCTATAATCCCAGCACTTTGGTAGGCCGAGGGAGGAGGATCACTTGAGCCCAGGGGTTCAAGACCAGTCTGGACAACATAGTAAGACCTTGCCTTTACAAACAATAAAAAAATTAGCCAGGCGTGGTGGTGTGCGCCTGTGGTCCCAGCTATTCAGGAGGCTTAGGTCAGAAAAAATTGCTTGAGCCCACGAGGTCAGGGCTGCAGTGAGCCATGACTGCACCACTGCACCGCAGCTTGGGACACAAGAGCAAGACCCGATCTCAAAAAAAAAAAAAAAAAAATGCAGTGTAAATTTTTCTTGGACTCCAGATTATTTTCTTAGAGACAACAGATTTGGGATGAAGCTTTTGCAGGGCTCTCCACATCCAGCAGAGTACATCTGGGGAAGTCGTGACCATTCAGATTGTTTCCTCCTATATAAAATGAAAATGTACCAGTCCTACCTCCCTGCAGCATTGAAAGACTGAAATGAGATAATATGTAGAAAATTAGTAAGAGTTCTGAAAGGCCGTGTGGTATCGTCATCATCATCATTCTGGGTCCCAATAAAATAATATTCCATACGGAATATTCAACTTCCATACAGAATATTCCAACTTCCACATGGAATATTCCAACTTCCATACTGAAATGGAAGACGGATCATCCCTTTGCTAAATGTCTCAGGCAGGCAAAATGTTTGCATTTTTCCCTCTTTACAGAATTTTTGTTCTGGTTTACTAGTAGCAAGCACTTTCCACTACTGTGAACATACTTCTTGACCTTCTCAAATGTGTTTTTTAAAAACTACTACTAAAATGTGCTGAGACTATCATGTCTCCTAGGCTCAGAACACATTAGAAGTAAATAACTGGCTGGACACAGGCAGTGGCTCACGCCTGTAATTCTAACACTTTGGGAGGCCAACGCAGGTGGATTGACTGAGCTCAGGAGTTCGAGACCAGCCTGGGCAACACGTCAAAACTCCATCTCTACTAAAAATATTTTTAAAAAGCCAGGCGTCGTGGCACATGCCTGTAGTCCCACCTACTTGGGAGGCTGAGGCACAAAAACCACTTGAGCCCAGGAGGCAGATGTTGCAGTGAGCCTAGATCACACCACTGAACTCCAGTCTGGGCAAGAGAGTAAGACTCTGTCTCAAAAAAATAAATAAATAAATAAAAGAAGTAAATAACCAACTTCAATAGAACAGTATTGAAAACGTGTTTAAGTATTTATTGAGCACTACACCCAATATCCTTTCAAGGAAAAAATTTAACCAACACTGTCTCTTCTACCTATGTATACACACACATTCTTACATACATGCCTCAGGAGCAAAGTACCAATTTCGCTTCTATTTACAGATCAGATTTTCAGTGATTATATGTAAGACTATAAGCGTATTTAGACCATATTCCTATCTCCCTGCCAAACCATGTTCCTTCTCTAATTCTTAGTCTTTTCTATCCAAACCCATCTGACTCTATTAATGCTAGAAGTCTTTGATTGATATATGTGCAATATGAGAAATATGGAGTACCTACTACATACTTGAACTGCATGCTGGGAATACAATGTAAGGCAGTCTCCTGTTCTAGTGACACTATTTCTAGCCAACTACAGATTCTAGTGGGTTGGATAAACTACCATCTTTATTTCTTAAACCCTCCTGATTGGACCATAAGCTCCTTTTCCACACCACCATGCCTCCAAATAAACTAAGGATACAATGGGTGAAATTTCATCCTGTTAATAAGTTCCCAACCCAAAACTTTATCAAGAACACATTATTTATATATATTTATATATTTATATATTTATATATATATATATATATTTATATATTTTTTATATATTTATATATTTATATATTTATATATTATATATATTTATATATTTTTTATATATATTATATATATATTTATTTATATATTTATATATTTTTTATATATTTATATATTTTTTATATATTTTTTATATATATATTTATATATATAATTTTCTTTTTTTTTAAGACAAAGTCTCACTCCGTCACCCAGGCTGGAGTGCAGTGGTGCGATCTCAGCTCACCGCAACCTCCACCTCCCAGGTTCAAGCGATTCTGCTGCCTCAGCCTCTTGAGTAGCTAGGACTACAGATGTGCACCACCATGCTCAGCTAATTTTATATTTTTTGTAGAGATAGGGTTTTGCTACGTTGGCCAGGCTGGTCTCAAACTCCTGACCTCAAGTGATCCGCCCACCTCAGCCTCCCAAAGTGCTGGGATTACAAGCATGAGCCACTGAGCCCGGCCTTAAATAATTTTTAAAAGTGACATTTACATGTATATAGCCGTAACATGAAACACACTCACGAAGCTTATGAGCCAAGGCATGTAAATTAATAGCCTGTCTGAAATCACTATTTTTAGTACCAATTACAAGTGTCTAAAGAGAAAAGATACAAAGAAGGAAGTACCGAAAGCCACACAAAGCCATGCAAATTACCCCCAAAATGTCACCTGGAAAATAACATTAAAAGATCCAACATAACCAAAATGATAAGCAAAATAGAAAAAGTAAATATTTGCCATGGAGGGAAGGTGGCAGAGAACAATGAGAAGGCAAGACACACTAAGATCCCGACTGTAAAAAGTAGATAAGTAACAATCTCAAGAAGGAAATACAAATGGCTAATAACATCTATAACCTCTCTAGGAAACAGACAAATTGAAGCCTATAAGCTCTGTAATTCTATTTTAAGGAAATGACTAGAGAAACTGAAGCAGAAGGACTCCTTGAGCCCAGGAGTTCAAGCTACAGTGAACTAGAATTGCATCACTGCGCTCCAGTCTTGACAACAGAGAAAGACTCTGCCTCTTAAAAAGAGAAAAGAAAAAAAAAGACAAAAAAAGGCAATTTATGTAATAAGAGAAAATATCTGCAAACCAAACATCCAATAAAGGGTTAATATCCAGAACATATATATTAAAAAGTCCTATAACTCAACAACTAATCTTATCAAAAACAGGCAAAACAGTCTTACACAGTGGCTCAACACCTGTTAAGTCCAGCACTTTGGGAGTCTGAGGCAGGAGGATCACTTGAGCCCAGGAGTTCAAGGTTATGGTAAGCTATGATTGAGCCACTGCACTCCATCCTGGGTGACAGAATGAGACTGTGTCTCAAAACACAACACCACAAAACAAAATAAAACAAAAAAAGGGAAATAACAAGTGTTGGCAAAGGTGGAGAGAAACTGGAATCCTTGTGCACTGTTGGTGCACATGCAAATTGGTAAAGCCATGATGGAAAACAGGATGGAGGTTCCGAAAAAATTAAAACAGAATTACCATACGATCCAGCAATCCCATCTCTGGGTATATATCCAAAAGAAGTGAACACAGGCTCTCAAAGAGATATTTGCACACTCATGTTCATTACAGCATTATTCACAATAGCCAAGATGTGGAAGTAACCTTACTTTCCATTGACAGATACATAATAAAGAAAATGTAGTACAAATATACAATGAAATATTATTCAGCCTTAAGAAGGAAATTGGGTCACATGCTACATATGCATGAGCACCGATATCATGCTAAGTAAAATAAGCATGATTCCACTTATATGAGGTATCTAAAGTGGTCAAACTCATAAAAATCATAGTTTCTATGATTGTTACCAGGGGTAGGGGATGGAGGAATGGGGAAGTTGGGAAGCTGTTCAATGAGTACAGAGTTTCCATTTTGAAAAATGAAAAAGTTTCAGAGATCTGTTGCACAAAGAGGTACACACAGTTAACACTATTGTACTGTACATTTAAAAATGATTAAAATGGTAAATTTTGTTATGTATTTTTTTACCACGAGAAAAAAAGGGCAATGATAGTTATATTTTCCAGAATGAGATTCAGTAACAGGCATCAAAAGGCTTAAATATATTCACATCCTTTGACCTGTCTATGGAAATTTATCTTAAAACAATTTATCTTAAAGCAGTATCATACCTAAAATGGAACGTAACCCTACTCCAGGAGAGAAAGAGTTAAATAAACATTTGAATAGTGGAAGAATGCAATCATCAAAAATTATAGTTTGGGGAAACTTTTTTTAATGATGTGGTAAAATTCTTATTATCAAATAATATCCAAAACAAAACTGTATGTGTAGTATATACAGTATAACCCTAATGAACATATATTGGGGTATTGAATAAAGAAACAGACCAAATTCTAACTAAGAGAGAGAAAGAGAGACAGACAGACAGACAGAAAGAAAGGGGAAAGTGGAGAGGAGAGAGAAGGAGAAAAAGATCTGCCAGCATGATTTTTGTTGAATTTTCACCTGCATAAGTTGATTCTAATGTTCATTTGGAAATAAAGTCTGGCAAGAATACCTAGAAAAAAAAACTGACAGAAAAAAAAATAGAGTAATCAAACTAGCCCTTCCAGACATTTTTACATTTTATGATAACAAACTAGGTTTAGCTGCTGGCAATGAACATAGAGATAAAGAGAAAAGAAAAGAATGTAAGCATTTAGTACATGACAACAGTGGCATTTCAAATTAATAGAGGAAGAAGCCATTAGTCAATGAATGGTGTTAGGCATTTGGGTGGCCAATTGGAGGTGGAGGTGTTAAGATTTATACCTCACATCTTATTATCAAAACAAACTCCAGATTGAGGAAAGATTTAAACGTAAAAAATAAAACCATAACAACATAAACTTGAAGTGAGGAAGACAATTCTAAAAATGATTCAAAAGCTAGAATCCATAAATGAAAAGAGCCATTAGTTAGACTGGGCATGGTGGCCCACTCCTGCAATCCCAGCAATTTGGGAGGCCAAGGCAGGTGGATCACTTGAGGCCAGGAGTTCAAGACCAGCCTGGCCAACATGGCAAAACCCCATCTCTACTAAAAAATACAAAAATTAGCCAGGCCTGCTGGCACGCACCTGTAATCCCAGCTACTTGGGAGGCTGAATGAGAAGAACTGCTCAAGCCTGGGAGGCAGAGGTGTCAGTGAGCAGAGATCATGCCACAGCACTCCAGCACTCCAGCCTGGGTGGCAGAGGGAGACACTGTCTCAAAAAAAAAAAAAAAAAAAAAAAAAAAAAGAGCTATTAGTATTTCTTCTTGGTTTAAAAAAATCACTATAAAGTCAAAAAAGGAATGGAAAACTACAAAAAAAATTAACTCATAAACAGTGGCTACATTCTATAAAACACAATAGAAAAACTGGCAAAAGATATGGCCAGATATTTCACAGAAAATGCAATGTAGATTGTAAACAGATTAAAAGACGTAAACATATACTGAGAAACCATTTGTCCCCTATAAGACAAGCAACAAGGGAAAAGGGTGGCAACATCCTGGCCACAAGGCATGGGAAAGAAAACGCTTACACATGCTGGTGGAAGTACAACTGGCACCACTTCTATGGAGCAGAATTTGGCACTATCAAAATTGAACAGCCACATTCTTCTAAGAATTCTTCCTACACACACACTGGCATTTTTGTGGAATGACTTGCATACACATATATTTGCTGCAGCTTTGTTTTAACAGCAAAATATAAGAGTGAAGGAGTTCAAGACACAACATTCCAAAACATTCCACTTTAGCATGCTGATTATTTTGGGCTAAAGGCACTTGAAAAACAGCAGGTGTAAGAAGGCCACCCAAACCTCTTTTTCCTGAAAGCAGATGATGAAACTCCTGTATGAAAGATGTCCTCTCTCTACGAGGAGGAAAGAAACATTCTTATCACAGGAAATCCAAGCCCAAAGAAATCTGCATGAAGAAACCTTGCTAAACTAAACCTTACCTTCCTAGTTACTTTTCCACAATTGCCACTCTTTTTTGGACCTAGTATATAATCAACCAGGCCAAGCCACTTCCTTGAGTCTTCATTCCTCTTGTGAGGGTAAAAGGTATGTAATATGTAAAAAGCACTAAATAAAATGTGCATGCTTTTCTCCTGTTAATCTATCTCACGTTGGTTTAATTCCTAGGCCTTGCCAGAAATCCTAAAAGGGTAGGGAGAAATTTTTCCTCCCCTACAAGGCAAAATGTAAATGTCCATCAACAGGGAAAAACTCAATTATCTATAAGAGTATAAAAAATGTTACATCTATAAATACATACATACAAATGGCCATTAAAAATGGAGCTGCTCTAGGCCAGGCGCAACAGCTCACATCTGTAATCCACGCACTTTGGGAGGCTGTGGCAGGTGGATTACTTGAGGCCAGGAGTTCAAGACCAGCCTGGACAACATGACAAAACCCCACCTCTACAAAAATAGAAAAATCATGGTGTGGGGGTGCACGCCTGTAGTCACAGTTACTCAGGTGGCTGAGGCAGGAGAATCACTTGAACCCAGGAGGTGGAGGTTGCAGTGAGCCAAATTGGTGCCATTGCACACCAGCCTGGACAACAGAGAGAGACTCCATTTAAAAAAAAAAAAAAAAAAAATTGGAGCTGCACTATATAACCTTATGCTGAATGATTTCTAAAACCTATACCATATTTAAGAGAAGAAAGGTGCTAAACAATTTATGTGCCAGTTTCTATCACACACTCAAACACCTATAAATACTTTACACATATGCTTTATACATGTGTATGTATACATACATACACAGAATCTCTGAATGGATAGAGAAGAAAATGGTAGAAAATGGTTGTTACGGCCGGGCGCGGTGGCTCAAGCCTGTAATCCCAGCACTTTGGGAGGCCGAGATGGGCGGATCACGAGGTCAGGAGATCGAGACCATCCTGGCTAACACTGTGAAACCCCGTCTCTACTAAAAAATACAAAAAACCAGCCGGGCAACGTGGCGGGCGCCTGTAGTCCCAGCTACTCGGGAGGCTGAGGCAGGAGAATGGCGTGAACCCGGGAGGCGGAGCTTGCAGTGAGCTGAGATCCGGCCACTGCACTCCAGCCCGGGCGACAGAATGAGACTCCGTCTCAAAAAAAAAAAAAAGAAAGAAAGAAAGAAAGAAAATGGTTGTTACGCAGGAGAAATGTCCTGGGAGACAGAAATGGGAGAGAGATTTATTATTAATTTACAAACTTTTAGTCCTTTTGAATTTTGTATTATGTGTATTAATTACCTGATTACACTAGACAAAATGATGTTAAAGTTTTGTTTTTTTTTTTTTTTTGAGACGGAGTTTCGCTCTTGTTGCCCAGGTTGGAGTGCAATGGCATGATCTTGGCTCACCGCAATCTCCGCCTCCTGGGTTCAAGCGATTCTCCTACCTCAGCCTCCCTAGCAGCTGGGATTACAGGCACGCGATAGGCCACCACGCCTGGCTAATTTTGTATTTTTAGTAGAGACGGGGTTTCTCCATGTTGGTCAGGCTGATCTCAAACTCCCGACCTCAGGTGATCCGCCCACCTCGGCCTCCCAAAGTGCTGGGATTACAGGCATGAGCCACCATGTCTGGTCGTTAAAGTGTATTTTTTAAATACACTTAGGGTTTTTTTTAAAGGGCAAGTTATAAAACGCAATATTCAGTAAGAAAGTTGTGATTTGTTGGCCAGGTGCAGTGGCTCACGCCTGTAATCCCAGCACTTTGGGAGGCCAACAAGGGCAGATCACCTGAGGTCAGGAGTTTGAAACCAGCCTGACCAATATGGGGAAACCCCATGTCTACTAAAATTACAAAAAAATTAGCTGGGTGTCGTGGCGTGCGCCTGTAGTCCCAGCTACTTGGAAGGCTGAGACAGGAGAATTGCTTGAACCCAGGAGGCAGAGGTTGCAGTGAGCCAAGATCACGCCACTGCACTTCAGGCTGGACAACAGAGCAAGCCTCCGTCAAAAAAAAAAAAAAAATTGTGATTTGTTTAAAGCATAGATACATGAGCAGGTATAAATTAATACGCTAACTATGATTTCTCGTTCTCAGCACAGGATTATGGGTAATTTTCTTTTTTCTCCGTAAATATTTCTGATTTTTCTAAAATAGACAACTATTCTTAGGTTCCAAAAGGCATTTTTACATTCTAACTTTTTAAAAACTTCCACTATATATTAAAATTCCTTAATCTGTTGGAAACATTTTTCTAATAAAAATACATGGCTACAGTTATGGTTTCAGTACAGCTGGTACCCACTAGTTTAAATAAAATTTGGGAATGTCTCAGAACAGAGATTTCACAACAGTCAATAATTAAAGCAGAAATAATTAACCCCAAAAGGAAAATAATCTTAGCCTACAACAAAAGACTCAGTAGCACAGAATTTCCAGGGATTTGGGTGTTCTTTTTGATTTTGCACTGTGAGTGAGTGTATTTGTTTTTATTACATGCATACATTATTCTGTTTTGAAATCTTGCTAAAAGATCACAACCCCTCCTACCACTCAGCTTTTCCCCTAGGGACTAGGCAGGCTGCCACATAAAAATAAATGCAGGAAGTGAAGAAGAACTAACAAAGACATCAGCACCATATGGAAATGGAGAAACTGTTGACCAAATAAATTAACAGCCTGGGTGGGTCACGCCCAGAGACTTGCGAGTAGACCCTCAAAATTGTTACCCATTATTCTCTACATTTGCTTTACTTTTAAATAAATGATACCCCACTTTTCTGTTATTTATTTCTAAGGCACAATTACAATGTTAAAATGATAGTGACATATTATTGTGTTATTCTCTTTTTTGAAGCCTTTCCTCTCTCCCTAGTTTTTTTGGCCCCAGGAACCATTCCTCTTCCCCTTAACATCATAAAGTTGTTTTTTTTTTTTTTTTTTCTAATTCAAATTTGTACAATGTGTAGTGGGCTAGATGACTGTCACTTCTATATAATAGTGCTAAACTGAAGGTTATGACTAACATGAGAGCACTCAAGTATGTATATTTATTCAGCTCCATAAAAAGTAGTCAGGAGGGTTTTCTACACAATGTATGCTCTAGTTAGCAGCACTGCTCTATCAAAGTAGGAAACACTACACAGTAAATGTGCTGCGCTGAGCTTAATGCTTGGAAACTCTTGAGAGGCATTATGAAATTTAACGTATTTTAAATCATTTGATGTTCACTGAACTCTCACTATAAGCAGAGTATTGTATTCAAGTCCCAGGTATGAGAAAAAGTAGAAAAACAGCAGAATCTGGGCCTAATACCACAGAGCATTAGAATACACATGGTTAGCCCGGCGCAGTGGCTCACACCTGTAATCCCAGCACTTTGGGAGGCCGAGACGGGCGGATCACGAGGTCAGGAGATCGAGACCATCCTGGCTAACACGGTGAAACCCCATCTCTACTAAAAAAATACAAAAACTAGCCAGGCGAGGTGGCGGGCGCCTATAGTCCAGCTACTCAGGAGGCTGAGGCAGGAGAATGGTGTGAACCTGGGAGGCGGAGCTTGCATTGAGTGGAGATCATGCCACAGTACTCCAGCCTGGGCGACAGAGGGAGACTCCATCTCAAAAAAAAAAAAAAAAAAAGAATACTAATGGTTGAAAACATAAGGAAAACTCTGTGTTTATTTTAAAACTTTACAGCTCTGTTAAGTACAATCAGTAGCAAGAACAGATTTTTTTGATAACTTCACATAAGAAGGTTGAAAGAGGCAATTTCAAGAGATAAATGCATGTAAGACAAGAGGGAGGGCATTTAATTTTGCATCTAGAGTTTCATTAGGGATTTTTTGAGGGACAAATGTAAGAAAACTCCATGTACATTACAAACTATTAAAAGTTCAACAAATCCTAAAATTTTCTGCTTTAGTTTTAAATATGTTGCCAAAAATCACAATTCAGGAGATAATCACAGAGTATGATAAACCTTATTTCAGCCAACACAGTTCGCTAGTGAACATCAGGTTTAAAATCCCAGGTTCTGCCTTTTCCAGTTTAAGGCAGGAGTCTTGCTCCAGATTCATTTAAGGCTGAGTCCACCCTACTAGTTCAAATATCTTCCATGTAAACTTACTCTCCAAGCCCAGCACCGCCTTATCAGCAACTTTCTCTGGCTAAGTTCTGCTTCTTGAGAATACAGAGGGAAAACAGAACAAGAGAAAGCAGGAAACAAGAGACGGATATGGAGGGACACAGAGGTTACCATGGCTGGGGCCTGCTCGCTCATCTTAGGCAGTCAACACACATTTCTGAGCACCTACTGTGTGCACTGGTAACATAAAGATGAAAAGGCAGGTAGGCAGATGGAAGCAAGAGTAAGGAATGGCTAGGTGGGTTTGTTTTTTGTTTGTTTGTTTTTTGAGATAGAGTCTTGCTCTGTCACCCAGGCTGGAGTGCAGTGGTTTGATCTAGGCCCACTGCAACCTCCGCCTCCTGGGTTCAAGTGATTCTCCCGCTTCAGCCTCCTGAATAGCTGAGACTACAGGCCGGTGCCACCACGCCCAGCTAATTTTTGTATTTTTAGTAGAGACAGGGTTCCACCTTTTTGGCCAGGCTGGTGTCAAACTCCTGGCCTCAAGTGATCTGCCTGCCTCGGTTTCCCAAAGTGCTGGGATTACAGGCATAAGCCACCCCACCCAGCCTTGGCCACGTAGTTCTAACACAGCAAAGCTTCGGAGTAAATGAACTGACCCTCCCAAAGCAGTGCCTCTTCTTTCATTCTAAGCAGAGTCCTCCACCCCAACCAAAGAAAATATGGGGAAAATATAGACAGGAAAAGACTATTTACAAGCTAAAGATATGAAAAAAATATGTCTTAGAATGAGACACTTAAACTAGTCCTATAAAAACTACACAAAATGTATTACCAAGTTGGAATACTGCAGTGCTACCAATGACTGTCATTCTTACCACCCAAGCTAGAACACAAACACCATTAAAACTAGTTATTCCACTCACGTAAGTAAAACACAGCCATTTAATTTACTTTGACAAGTACCAAACAGTTATTCTAAAAACATCATTATGTTAAACGACAGTGTAAAACAGATTAGTAACAGATTAGTATACAAACACGAGTGGACACGTTTGTCATCATGTCTCCCCCATCCTGCGTCGCCCCCATTGAAAGCCAGACAGACATAATGCTGACTTACATGGTGGCCTCTAAGCCGGCTAACAATATATACAAGACATGTGACAAGCTTTCTGACTCAAACATTTGCATGTCTGCTATGTGCAAGTCATCATGTTACCCAACTAAGGACAAAGATGAAATATGTTTCTAACCTCAAGAAGCTTAAAATTTAGATAATAATGTGTATGTATATATATATTATACATTACCTGTATACAGCATATTGTATATAATGTCTATAAGCACTTGTGTTAAGTGTGAAATTAATCTGAAGGGGAGCGAGGAAAGCGTTGAAAGACTCCAAAGATTCTATCTTACAAGTAATCGAAAGTAAAGTACAGGCTTGGCCCAGTGGCTCACACCTGTAATCCCAGCACTTTGGGAGGGCGAGGCGGGTGGATCGCCTGAGGTCAGGACTTCGAGACCAGCCTGGCCAACATGGAGAAACCTCTGTCTCTACTAAAAATATAAAATTAGCCAGGCTGTGGTGGCGCATGTCTGCAATCCCAGCTACTTGGGAGGTTGAGGCAGGACAATCGCTTGAACCCGGGAGGCGGAGGTTGCAGTGAGCCGACATCGCGCCACTGCACTCCAGCGTGGGCCACAGGGGGCGACTCAAAAAAAAAAAATAAGAGTCTCAAAAAAATAAAGTACAAGATAGTATATTTGGAATATAGTTTGATTTACATAAAAGTGCACACATGACGGCACATACTGGAGGAAAATAAGCAATACATGAAAACTTGTGTCAGGGCTCAAAACAGGAGTGATTCCTGTCCTCACTTCCCAAGATTACCTACCTTGTTTTCTTTCTTCAGCATTTATGTATCTTTTTAAAATCGTGCCACACACATCTGCGTACAGTCAGTGGCTTATGAGCAGCAGAGATCTCTAGGATGAAACAATATTTAAATCTGAAAACCATGCCCTATTACTGCTCTATTTGGGGGCAATTTCACTCGAGTTGTTTTCAGAAACAAGTGCACCCAACGCTACGGTAAACTAGACTGAAGGTTTTGTGTTGTGGGATTTCACCCTTCCAACGAAAAGCTCTCTTCCCTCAAACCCACGGACACCACTCCACAATTTGGGGGTTCCTAGTATGATAAATATCTGCCTTCCAAACCCTCCATGGGCTCAAACGCCACCAAAAATCCTAACCACCTGAACTTAGAAGAACGCATAAAGTCTTAATTTATGAGGGAGAGAGGGGTTTCCCACCTGGAGGGACCAGAACGACCCACTGTCCTCTGTTCCTGGTTCCAGTCACTTACAAGAGCTGGCTGTGCCGTGCTCCCTTCACGCGGCTTTCCACCCAAAGCGCATCACAGTCGCCAGCCCCTGACGCTAGCCCCTTCGCCACCTCCCAGAACCTTCCCTCCCTCTCCCCCACACACGCACACTCACACTCAGCACATGCACACTCACACTCACTCACACACGCAGCCCCATCTGCCCCCGCCAGAGCCGCTCCTTCCAGGGCCCCAGGATGCCAGATCCAGATCCGGGAGATGCAACTTGCGGCGCCGGCCCAGGAGGCTCGGCACCTGCTCCGGCGCTGGGCCGCGCGCAGCCCGGCGCCGAGCCTAAGCCCGAGCCCAAGCCTGCGGGGTCCGCGCCCTCACCTTGCTCGCCGCGGTCCATGTCTCCAGCCCGCCGCCTCGCGTCCTCTGCACCCCCGCCGCCTGCAGCCCGTCCCAGCTCGGATCGCCCGCCGCGCCGCGCCGCGCAGAGCTCCTCCTAGCCTCCGCCGGCGACTCCCGCGAAGTCCCCACCCCCAGAGGCGTCGGGCGCGGCGGCGCCGCCCGCCCTCGGCCGGGAGCGCTTTCCCGGGGCGTCACCCAACCACCTGACCCGGCCGACCTGTGCGCTCCGCCACGTCGGCGCGGGCGGCGCAGCGCGTAGAGGGTCGGGCGCGCCCCTACTCCTGCACCGGCTGAAAGTCGGCCGGGAGGAGGGAAGAGGACGGCGAGGAGATGGACTCGGCCATGGAGGCTGCGTGGAGCCTGCTTGGGAACCGGGATGGCGTTTGCCTTCCACCATCAAGTTATTTATAAAATCAAAAGTTTCCTACGAGGCCTTGGAGCTGCCCTTTCTCCGCATCTGCGAACACCTACTTTCCTATACTTACAGTAGAAAACACAGGAACGTTATTTAGAAATGCCAGTGGCTCTTTTTTCTCTGTATTTTATTACCTAAATAATGCCGTATGATCTCTTAACTAGGTCATAAACAAGCATAGGTGAAACTTGCAAAGAATCTCTTGAAAAATTGTATAGTCCTTTCCATAGAATGCGGATTTTTTAGGTGACAAGCTAGGAAGATTTCCATATAATAAAAACCTGTTTTGAGTGCAGGACTGAGGACAACACTCAAATGAATTAAATCAAATGAAATTAATTAAATTAACCGAAGGTCAGAATTATCAGCGGAGATCTTTGGAAAATGCGTGTTGAGGCGTCGTGTCCGTTGATCAGTTTGAAGTTCCTGTAATAATCCAGTTCTTTTCATCATTAGCCTTAACAATCTCTTTTCACAGGGTTCTGCAGTTACTCCTTCCTCTTCCATGAAGTCACTTTGATTGTATGGGTCGTGGTCTTCAGGTGGTGTCTCAATTCATAAGTCATCTGAGGCTGCAAATGAACTGGGCTTCTCTTCTGTATTGCTTGACGTTGAGCCCGAAGCATTGTGTAGCACTCCACAGACAACAAAGCAGCTATTCAGATGTTTTTAAATTACTTATAGTTACCTGAAGTGACTCCATGCTATTAATATCTCTATACTGTCGCGCTGTATATAAAGTGTAGCTCTCTCTAGCCTGCATCTTCCAGTGTCTTCTGGTGACTTTTACTGTTTCACTCAACCAGATGTAATCTCTTCTCTTTGAGTCTTTCTACTCTCACTGCACTTGGCTCCTCTCCTGTGGCACTCACCCCAGTGCTGGTGCCAGGATGCTACCAGTGTATGTTTCACAGTCCTATTAGGCTACAACCTCCAGGTGTTAAAGTCCTTAAAATGGCCTAATAAAAAAAAAATCAAAAAACAGGCCTGGCGCGGTTGCTCACGCCTGCAATCCCAGCATTCTGGGAGGCCAAGGCGGGTGGATCACTTGAGCTCAGGAGTTTGAGACCAGCTTGGCCAACATGGTGAAACCTTGTGTCTACTAAAAATACAAAAAGTAACTGGGCATTGTGGCACACACCTGTAATCCCAGCTACTCAGGAGGCCGAGAGGAGAATTGCTTGAACCCAGGAGGCAGAGATTGCAATGAACTGAGATCGCGCCACCGCACTCCAGCCTGGGTGACAGGGCAAGACCCTGTCTCAAAAAAAAAAAAAAAGTTCCAGGTGGGCAAAGATTATTTTGGATTTTGGTCATCTCTGCATCCTTTAATTCTACCATGCAATTCATAAATATTGTAATTTTAAACCAGGCATGGTGGCGTTTGCCTGTAAACCCGGGAGGCTAAGGCAGGAGGATTGCTTGAGCCCAAAAAGGTGCAATATGATTCTTTAAAAAAATTTTTTAATGTAACATTAAGGTAAGTTTTGGCACCAGCAGAAAATTCTGTATGTGGTAAAGAATTTTTGACTAGCTGATACTGAGATCTATTGTATAGAGATAAACATCTGGAGAGACAATCTCTCAATGTACTAATTTGTGGACAAATAAATAGACTTGAACATGAGTGTCCATTAAAATATTTATTCTGTTTGTATCTGTTTAACTTACTATATAGTGATGAACTTGTTATGTATGCTGAAAGGAAAAAAAGTCTTGTCTTTTGAAGAGTTTACAGAGTAGTTCACATGCAGCAGAGATGGCTAATAGCCTACCTGATGAACAGCTTTCCTGTTTTCCTTCCTAAGAGAACCTAAATATTGTTTGGAGTGGCAATGTGCCCAGCTGAAACACTGGGCACTTGAAACTGCCTTGCAGCTAGGGTTGGGTCTCTCTCATTAATATCCAATGAGATGTGAGCAAACTGTACTAGTTGGAATCTCCAAGAAAGCATTTAAAAAGAAGACAGACTTGGCAGCATTACTTGGCCCTTCACCCTTCCCATTCCTGCCTAGAGGGGCAATAGCCATTTTGCAAACACGAGGAAGAAATTCACAAGCCAAGGATGGCGGAAAGAACCCAAGAATCCATGGCATCAGAGACCTGCTTCTTACAGGAAAAAAAATAAATGCCTGACTCTGTAAGGCCACTATAGTTGGCTTTCTGTTAGATGGAGCCAAATGCAATCCCAAATGATAGAATGTGCCATATAAAAAATGCACTCTGGCATGCACCCACGTAGATGGATACATGCAATCCTGAGCCTTAGAGATAGATTAACTTAATTTTCTCTTTGAAGTTAAATGAGCACTGTTCATACTATAAATATCCTAGTACATGATATTTCCACAAAAGCCTGCTTTTCTCTTGCATCTTCCTACTACATGATATTTCTACAAAAGCCTGCTTTTCTCTTGTGTCTTTCTACTACTTCATTTGTTTTCTTCTGACAGAATCTGCGCTTACAATTTATGCTGTGTTACTTCTGAAATGAACAGGTCTTATGTTTTAGCACTCTGAGAAATCTCTGGAGAATGACTAGCACTTAAACAGAGCACCTGGGTGCATTGAACTGAACCACATTTAAAAGGCTCAGTACAGGAAAGAAACACTAGATTTACTTTGCGGTGTTATTATTGTTGATGGGAACATGGATTTTTTTTTTTTAAGTTTCTTTTTTCAAAATACTCATTTGTTGGTGAAATTTCTACAAGAAATTGTAAACTCCCCCCAAAAAAACAAATGCATTGAAGCAAATGAAGGTATTGAAAAGGATAGATAGAAACCGAGTTATGTAAGTGGAAAAACTCTATACTCTGCCTTCATTGTATGTACCCTCCTTGACCGATAGCCAGCAGAAATCACAGAATGTGTGGCAAGTGGAATGCTTTCTGTAGTCCTACCCCTCACATTTGTGGGGACTGGGGCGAGGATACAAACGGGGGCCCTGGCTTTCTCTTCTGGCTTTGTCCTTTCACTTTGACTCTGTCCTGCCCTGGGCCAGCCCACTCCCTTGTGCTTGGATGCCTTAGGACCTATCCCATCTCTATCCACCCTTTCCCATCAGCCGAGCCTTGGCCATACCTCCATTCTAGGGTTGCACTAAAAAGGACTGTCCTGGGAGAAAAGCCGAAGGCCTTGACAACAGATGTTGGCCAGTTTAGGCAAGAGATTTTGTAGTTATAGCTACCAGATGCACAGTCGATAAAGAGGGGGTAGATATTTGATGCTAGGGACTGCTCATCAAGGAGAACAAAAGTGGGAAATCTCTATGGGGCCCAGGGCGCCCAGTGGAGGGGCTTCAGGTAGCCTGGGTCTAGGGTTGCCAGATAAGATAAAAGGACACCCAGTTCAATTTGAATTTCAGATAAATGACAAGTAATATTTTAGTGTAAGTATATCCCTGGCCAGGAGTGGTGGCTCATGTTTGTAATCCCAGCACTTTACGAGGCCAAAGTGGGTGGATCACTTGAGGTCAGTAGTTCAAGACCAGCCTGGCCAATGTGATGAAACCCTGTCTCTACTAAAAATACAAAAAATTAGTTGGGTATGGTGGCACATGCCTATAATCGCAGCTACTCAGGAGGCTGAGACAGGTGAATCACTTGAACTCGAGAAGTGGAGGTTGCAGTGAGCCGAGATTGCACCACTGCACTCCAGCCTGAGTGACAGAGCAAGACTTCATCTCAAAAAAGAGAACCAAAAAAGTATACCTTACAATATTTGCAACATACTTAAATGTATATTTAAATAAAATATAATGTATTATTTATCTTAAATTCTTAGCAAGGTGTCTTATATTTCTGTTTGCTAAATCTGACTACCCTACCTATGTCAAAGGGTAGTTCTGGCTCTCTGATTGTTCAAACAAATGAAGGCATATGATACCACAATTCTGAAAATTGTATCATCATCCAGGAGAAAGACAGACTCTTCCTGCTTGAATCATGGTAGTAAACAAAGGGATGAAGGTTAGGAGGCCCAAGAAATCAAGAACAAGTTTTGGAGAAAAATTGATTTAATGTCAGGTAATGAACATTTTTTTGCTTAAGATAATTGAATAACCATCTTATTGTATCCCCTTAGCCATGTAAGAGACTGACTGTGAATATGAAATAAACAACTTTTAAAAATGTGTAGAAACAGGTACTGGCAGGAAAGAGTACTTAACACTAATGGAGGTTGGACACATAAATACCTAAACATTAACAGGAAACGATCTCACACTATTGATTTTGGCTATGTTAAGAAAAGCCATAGACTACTTAATCTTTCTTGTATGTTTTTAAGTCACTCTGGATTCTGCGTATTTATCAAATTACATATGGGAACTGGGTAGGGAAAGGAGTGCTAGGAGAGCCACTGTCCCTTTTCTCTTGGAGTCTCCACCATCACCGTTCTAATCTTTTCATCTCTCTCTAAGATTACCATAGGGTATAAAATGCATAAGAGATATGTATATTTAACAATTAAATGATTGACAATATTTCTAAATTTTTACACCAGTGTTCAACTCAGTGTCCTGCAAACCATTTCACCCCTGCAAAGATAGCTAGTTTTCCAGAATGCCAATGGTTCTCTGGCAGATATGGTGTAGGCCAGAATGGCAAGTGCCCAGGGTCTTTGACTGAAGAGCCAAATTCTGTGCCACTGTCACCAAAATGTAACTCTGCAAGGCCAGAAACAACTAAAAACTCTGGGGTGGATTTATCTAAACCATCACTTAAAACTATCTGGCCAGGTGCAGTGTCTCACATCTATAATCCCAGCACTTTGGGAGGCCAAGGAGGGAGGATCACTGGGGGTCAGGAGTTCAAGACCAGGCTGGCCAACATGGCGACTAAAATACAAAAATTAGCCAGGAGTGGTGGTGGCGCATGCCTGTAATCCTAGCTACTTGGGAGGCTGAGGCACAAGAACAGCTTGAACTCAGGAGGCGGAGGTTGCAGTGAGCAGAAATGGCTGCAACTCCAGCCGGGGCGACAGAGTGAGACTCTGTCTCAAAAACAAAAACAAAACAAAAACATCACTAGCTGAGTGTGGTGGCTCAGGCCTGTAATCCCAGCACTTTGGGAGGCTGAGGTGGGAGGATTGCCTGAGTCCAGGAGTTTGAGACCAGCCTGAGCAACATAATAAGACCTCCTTGTTTCTACCAAAAAGTCAAAAAGTAGCCAAGCATGGTGGTATGTGCCTGTAGTCCCAGCTACAGGAGGCTGAGGCAGAAGAATTGCTTGAGCTCAAGAGGTTAAAGCTACAGTGAGTCAAGATTGCACCACTGCACTCGGCATGGGCAACAGAGCAACACTCTGCCTCAAAAAAAAAGGAAAGAAAAGGAAAGAAAAAAAAATCACTACCTTGAGCCTCTCACTTCAGCTTCTCTGGTTCACTGTCCTCATCTTTAAAATATGGAGTCATACTTTAGGGGATAAAGATGGCACATCAGACACATTTTTATTGATTGATTGATTGATTGAGACATTGTCTCACCTGTTGCTCAGGCTGAAATACAGTGACAGGATCATAGCTCACTGCAGCCCCAACCTCCTGGGCTCATGTAATCCTCCTATTTCAACCTCCTGAGTAGCTGGGACTACAGGCATGAACCACAGCACCCAGCCTTATTTATTTTTAAAATGTTTTTTATTGAGATATAACTCATGTACCATAAAGCTCACCCTTCTGAAGTAAAAATTTAAGAGGTTCTTGTAAATTCACAACATAGATTCATTCTTACTTCCTCCCTATGCTGCTAAAATTACAGTAAAGAGATAAACTCATAAGGACAAAGAGAAAGTAAGTGTCTATGTAATGATAATTGGTCTTGTGAATCTGAGAAGGCCAAATGCTAGACTGGCAGTGGGGAACGCCAAGAAGAACCTAATTTTCATTGCAGCACTTCCAAAAAACTCAGGACTTGCCTCAGGTATCTGTGGATGTAGAACGAAAGTGAGGCTCAAAACAAGAGGATTGGTTGAAAGTCTACTTAAGAAGAAGTTGGGTCCCATCCCCTCCCCTATTCTGCAAAGAAGACTAAAGTGGCTTCTCAGGAGAAGGAAATTTGACAATCTCTTCACTAGAAGACTAAGTGCATTTGAGGATGAGGATTTCCTAATACAGGCAGAAAAATTCATTAGCAGTTCACATAGTGAATGCTGTTTTTCCAGCCTTGCTCTGCTTGGTTCTCAGGATGCAAACAGCCAGACATACACTCTGAAAGCAGGAGACCAAAAGATCCATCTCTCAGGAATTTGACCAACCTAAGAGTAAAGAACTAAAAATGTTGACATTGGATAAACCAGATCACCTTACCCTCAAACCTATGGTCACAAGTCTTGCCCATGTACCTGAAAAAGCAGTCAGCTGCTTCATGCTCGTGGCAGGCAGCCTTGATCCAGAGAAAAACCCTAATATGGCTTGGCTCTGACCCCACCCAAATCTCACCTTGAATTGTAATAATCCCTATGTGTCAAAGGCAGAGCCAGATGGAGATAATTGAATCATGGGGGCAGTTTCCCCCATCTTGTTCTCGTGGTAGTGAATAAGTCTCACGAAATGTGATGGTTTTATAAATGGGAGTTACCCTGCACATGTTCTCTCTCCTGCCTGCTGCCATGCAAGACATGACTTTGCTCCCCTTTTGTCTTCCACCATGATGGTGAGGCCTCCCTAGCCATGTGCAACTGTGTATCAATTAAACCTCTTTACTTTATAAATTACCCACTCTAGAGTATGTCTTAATTAGCAGCATGAGACCAAACTAATACAAGTCCCTTGATGGAAGATAAAGACCAAAATAAACACCATAAAAAAGGCAACTTACGGGAAACAAACTACACAAGGAGAAGGAAACAAACATCTTTAAAGCTATTGTTATTATATTCAGAGAGATAAGTGAAAATATCCTAAACATGAGACAAAAATAGTTTGCTCTATAAAAAGTGGAGCATTCAGAGAAAAGCCAGTTGTTAGAAATTAAATATATTATAGCAGACATTAAAACTCCTGTAGTAGGAATCATTTGGGATAAAGATCCCCAAGGATGTCTATGTCCTAATCCCCAGAACCTTTGGCAAAAAGGGACTTTACAGCCATGATAAAGGTTAGAGATCTTGAGAGAGGGAGATTATCCTGGGTTATCAGATGGACCCGCTCTAATAACATGTGCTCTTTTGTTTTTGTTTTTGTTTTTTGAGACAGGGTCTCACGCTGTCACCCAGGCTGGAATGTAGTGGCATGATCTCGGCTAACTGCAGCCTCGACTTCCAGGGCTCAAAAAAATCCTGCCACCTCAGCCTCCCAGGTAGCTGGGACTACAGACGGGCACCATCACACCCACCTAATTTTCATATTTTTTTGTAGAGACAGGTTTTGTCACGTTGCCCAGGCTGATCTTAAACTCCTGAGTTTAAGTGATCTGCCCACCTTGGCCTCCTGAAGTGCTGGGATTACAGGTGTGTGCCCCTGCACCCCACCTACATGTGCTCTTAAGAGCTGAGAATCTTGTGGCTGAGCAATGCCACAACAGAAAAAGAGGCAGGAGAGATTTGAAAGCATGAGAGGACTTGACCCACTCTTGCTGGCTTTCAAGATGGAGAAAAGGGGACCATGGGCCAAGGAGTATGGGTGACCTCTACAAGCTGAATGAGCCCTCAGCTGATCACCATTAAGAAAACAGGACCTTAGCCCTATAATCATGTGACACTGAATTGCAACAACCTGAATATGCAAGAAACAAATTTTTCTCAAGAGCCTCTAGAAAGAATGTAGCCCTCTAGATACCTTGATGTTAGTCCTGTGAGGCTCATGTTAGACTCCTGATCCTCAGAACCATAAGTTAATACCTCTGTGCTATTTTAAGCCACTCCATGGTTGGTTTGGAGTATAAAGTAAATTTTCTAGAAAGAAAACCAAAAAACAAAGGTATGAAAAATAAAGGAGAACATACAAGAAAATCAGAAGACTGATCCCAGAGGTCTAACATCCAAAAAAGAGGCCAACAGAAAGACATGGAAGAAACAGAAAAAAAGAAGTCATCGGTGAAATAATTCAGGTAATTTCCCCAAACTGAAGGATTTCCAGATTGAAAGGGCTCACTGAGAACATAGCATAAATTTATAAAGTTCAGAACACTGACGATAAAGACCCCACAAGTTCTAGAGATGAAAAAAAATGGTCACATTCAAAGTAAAAGGAATAGGCCGGGCACGGTGGCTCAAGCCTGTAATCCAGCACTTTGGGAGGCCGAGACGGGCGGATCACGAGGTCAGGAGATCGAGACCATCCTGGCTACACAGTGAAACCCCGTCTCTACTAAAAATACAAAAAAAAACTAGCCGGGCGAGATGGCGGCGCCTGTAGTCCCAGTACTTGGGAGGCTGAGGCAGGAGAATGGCGTGAACCGGGAGGCGGAGCTGCAGTGAGCTGAGATCGGTCACTGCACTCCAGCCGGGCGACAGAGCAAGACTCCGCCTCAAAAAAAAAAAAAAAAAAAAAAACAAAGTAAAAGGAATAACAATGGCTTTGGAGTCGTGAACAACAAAACTAGAAGACAATGGAGGATTAGCCTTAATTTACTGAAGTTTCTACCTTATTTTCTTCTTAGATTGAAAAGACAGAATGGGAGCATATAAGAAAGTTAGGGATGAGTAATAAGTGAGGGGTGAATAGAAAGGATGAATCCTCATCATTCATAGTGGAAAACTGTGGATAATGCTGAAAACTGGAATTATCAATATATGCAAGTTTAAAAAAAAAAAACAAAACTAAGCCAGATGTGGTGGCTCATGCCTGTAATCCCAGCACTTTGGGAGGCCAAGGCGGGCAGATCACTTGAGGTCAGGAATTGAAGACCAGCCTGGCCAATATAATGAAACCCAATTCCTATTAAAAATACAAAAATTAGCCAGGTGTGGTGGCGGGTGCCTGTAATCCCAGCTACTCAGAAGGCTGAGGCAGGAAAATGGCTTGAACCGGGGAGGCAGAGGTTGCAGTGAGCCGAGATCGCACCACCACAATCCAACCTGGGCAACAGAGCCTAGACTCTGTCAAAAACAAACAAACAAACAAACAAACAAACACCTAAATGAATTTTATTTGAAAGTGGTTGCCTTCAGTGAAGGAAATGCAAAGGGTAAGAGGGTGAACTGCTGGGTTTTTCTGTTTTATTTTTGTTTTTTTGCAAAAATCCTTGTTTGCCTCTTTAAAATATATACATGTATAACTATAAAAAACTAAAAACTGGAAAGTAAAAATAAAAAGACAAAGATAAATTAGTGAGACAATAAGTTTTAAAAAAAATTAGGTTGCATGAATATACTAGGTAGCACAAACTTTTTTTAGGGAGAAGCTACTTGCTATTTCCCTGAATCCTTGAAGTAACCATGAAATTTCTGTGTTTGTTCTGTGAAGACAGCTCTCAAGCCCCACACATTTCCAGTGAAATATAAGGACCCCTACTGACACTATTCCCAATTTTCCTTTCAGCTCTGAAAATCTATGGTGCGTAGGAAGATGGACAAAACATTTTTTGTGATGAGAAAGCAAAGCAGATTGTGATCACATTTTTGGAAAAAATATATTTGCATATTCGATCTCATGCACAGAAAGGTATCTGGCAAGACATTGACAAATGTTAATAATAGTTACTTCTTGATGGTAGGCTCAGATTATTTTTATTATCCCCTTTAGTTTGTTCTTGATATATTTTTTAACACTGAGCTTATCATATTAACAGTAACTACATTGTTTAATAGGTACTGGCTGGACATGGTGGCTCATGCCCATAATCTCAACACTTTGGGAGGCCAAGGCAAGTGGATCGCTTGAACCCAGGAGTCTGAGACCAGTCTGGGCAACATGGTGAAACCCTATGTCTACAAAAAATACAAAAAGTAGCTGGGTGTGGTGGCGCATGCCTGCAGTCCCAGGTACTTGTGGGATTGAGGTGAGAGGATTGCTTGAGCCCCAGCAGGTCAAGGCTGCAGTGAACCATGATTGCACCACTGCACACCAGCCTGGGCAACAGAGTAAGACCCTGTCTCAAAAAAAAAAAAAGGACAGAAAGAAAAGAAAAGAAATAGGTACAGAGTTTCAGTTGGGTTGATGAAAGAGTTCTGAAGTTCTGTGAATGTACTAAATGCCACTGGGCTATACAGTTTAAATGGTTAAAGTGGTAAATATTATCTTGTATATATGTTACCAACACAACAAAAAAGAGTTATCAAATACTTGCCCTTTATTCACTTCCAATTAATTATTATAAATAACAGTTAACCATTCGAGAGGGTCAGAAAAAATGTCAAACAAGTTTAAAGAAGATGTGACCAGCCTGGGTGACATAGACCCCGTCTCTATATTTTAAAAATATTTTATATAATTTTTTTAAGTTTGAAGAAGACACTGAGTACTGTAAAATTGCCTAACAATTGATATTTTCTGAAGGCAGCTCTCTTGGTGGGATGTAACTCCTACGTTTCTCTCAAAAGTTTTTGTTGTTGTTGTTCCATAAGGAAAATGAATTTAAGAGAAGTTTGGGCCAGGCACAGTGGTGCACACCTGTGATGCCAGCTGCTCAAGAGGCTGAGGAGGGCAGATCACTTGAGCCCAGGAGATTGAGGCTGCAGTGAACCCTGATTGTACCACTGCACTCCAGCCTGGGTGACAGATGGAGACCCTGTCTTAAAAAACAAAAATAAAAATGAGAGAGAAGTTTGATTCTGAGTAGGGGCATTAGAAAGGTAGAGTAATATGGTTCTCCCATGCAAAATGTTCTTTTTTTAAATGTATTTATGTATTTATTTTTTAATTTTGAGATGCAGTCAAAATTTAAAAAAAGATCACACCAGGCTGGAGTGCAATCACCTCAAGTGATCCATCTACCTCAGCCTCCCAAAGTGCTAGGATTACAGGCACGAGCCACCACGCCTGGCTAAAATGTTTTGACCGTTGTTGCAGTCAGGGTCCCTGTCACATAGCTTGTGAGATGGAGATTTGAGTGCTGGGAGTGGATTGGTGAGCACCCTGGGATCCAACCTGTTGGGAAGAGAAACCAGAAGGATTCAATGAAGGAAGAATGGACTGTGTGCGATGCAGTCACAACAGAGGCCTCATCCCATTTCTTCAGAAGCTCTGGAGCCACAGTGTCTCTTCAGAGTTGTTCCAAATTGAAGCAAACAGCCCTGCCTTTATATCCCCATGCTGATCCACCCTAGGAAGTGGGCTGCCCTCAGGAAATGATCTTGGACAAGGTGGCTTTTCAATATTGAGGGCAGTTCTCACCAAGGAACTTCCCTGAGGGTCATCAGCTGCCAACATTCCCAGTCCTGAAGGGAAGATGTGGATGGCATCACTCAGTGTCCTCGCCAATCATATATTCTAGAACCTTCTTGGGCTTTTCGACCTGTATCATAAATCATCCATGTGAATCAGAATAGAACTGAGGAGTGTCAACCAGGAAGGTAAAGACTAAACCTACCTTCCAGTGAAATTGGAGTTTAAGAATAAGGAGAAAAATGTTCCACTCCCCGGATATTAGGACGTTGACCCCAGAGCCTCCTTAGAGAGCCAGAAATGTACTCCAAATGACCCTGTAATGGTATACTATGGCACTGTCACCAAAATCTTTTCTTTTTTTTTTTTTTTTTTTTGAGACGGAGTCTCACTGTGTCGCCCAGGCTGGAGTGCAGTGGCGCGATCTCGGCTCACTGCAAGCTCCGCCTCCCGGGTTCCAGCCATTCTCCCGCCTCAGCCTCCGAGTAGCTGGGACTACAGGCGCCCGCCACGTCGCCCGGCTAGTTTTTTGTATTTTTAGTAGAGACGGGGTTTCACCGTGTTAGCCAGGAGGGTCTCGTTCTCCTGACCTCGTGATCCGCCCGCCTCGGCCTCCCAAAGTGCTGGGATTACAGGCTTGAGCCACCGCGCCCGGCCACCAAAATCTTTTCAAAGCAGCTCCAAAGGAAGCTTTGTTCATGGTGTAGCTTAAGCCCAACTCTTTTTCTCCAGCCCTAAAAAAAAAAAAGAAAAATACTGAAGTCATTTCATGGGCTTATGCCTAAAGCCCAAGATGCACAATAGTATAAGTGCTTTTTCTTTATGAAAACATCAAAACAAAAATGGTAAGTCATTAAAGAGAATCTCTCTTTCCCTCAATTATGTTCTGTCTTGCTTCCCCTCAAGGGAAACCGCCAAAGAAGGAGGAGGTTTATGAAGTAAATGACTAGATGCAGATGTGAAATGACCTACCAGAGAGCTACTCCTGCTGACACGGGATAGAAATATTCTCCCTCCAGTCTCTACCAATAAACCAGCTGAGCTCTCCCCATTAGTCAGGAGACTTAGGAAATCCCACTTGCTGGCCTACGGATGAACTGCCTGAAAAATATTTCCTCAGGTTCTCTACATTTTCTTCAAGGTTTTAAATTCTGCACTAGAAAAAAGTTGAATTATTTTCTCCAATTCACACTTCATTACATTCAATACCGGAATTTTAATGAAGCCAAAGATCAATGTGAGGATACCTACTAACATTCTGACTCTCTTCACAACCTTGGGGCGACAAATGACATCTTGCAAATGAGGACACTGCAACACAAAGAATATAAGGAAACCTACTGAAAATCAAATACCTCTTAAATGTCAGAACTGTAACTCACCAGAGATCTCCCTTCAAGTTTAGAGTTCTTCTCACTACACCACAAAATGGCTCTGAGGGTGAATTAATGGATTGTCACAGCTTAAGTCAGGAGAAAGAAACAAGCACATGTGAGCACTTCCTATATAACCCAGCAGCCTGGTGCCCATCCCAAGGGACAGACCTAGAATCAAAAAATTATGGAATAGTCATGTGACTTGGGGCTAGAAACTCCTGCAAGTGAACATCTGGTTTGGTTCTTTGCCTTCAAGGAAATAGCTGTATTGTTATGTCTGTTTTCTTGGAATAGGAGTTGAGTCCAAAGAGGATCAGTAAGTGCCCAGGGCTTATAGTTACTGATGAAGAGACAACCAAACCTGAATCCTCAGAATTACTTTGCGGTATAGGAAACAGCCAGACTATTTTGAACTGACTTTGGTTATGTTTCAGGCAGCCTGGGAAGGGACATTTTCTCAATAGGTGGAGTAGACTTCTGTGTAGACAATGAGGTGTTAAATTTTAATTTAATTAATTTATTTTGAGAGAGGGTTTCACTCTATCACCCAGGTTGGAGTGCAGTGGCGCAATCATAGTTCACTGTAGCCTCGAACTCCCAGATTTGAGTGATCTTCCTGCCTCTGCCTCCCAAGTAGCTAGAACTACAGGCATGTGCCACCACATCTGGCTAAATTTTAAATTTTCTATAGAGACAAGGTCTTGCTATGTCGCCTAGGCCTTGAACTCCTGACCTCCCTCCTCAGTCTCCCAAAGTGCTGGGATTACAGGCATGAGCCACAACGCCTGGCCCAGTGGAGTTTAAGGGCACTATTAATAAACTATTAATAAACTGAGGCCAGGCACGGTGGCTTATGCCTGTAATCCCAGCACTTTGGGAGGCCAAGGTGGGTGGATCACCTGAAGTCAGGAGTTTGAGACTAGCCTGGCCAACATGGTGAAACCCCATCTCTACTAAAAATACAAAAATTAGCTGGGCATGGTGGTGGATGCCTGTAATCCTAGCTACTCAGGAGGCTGAGGCAGGAGAATCACTTGAACCCAGGAGGCAGAGGTTGCAGTGAGCCAAGATGGCACCACTGCACTCTAGCCTAGGCGACAGAGCATGATTCCATCTCAAAAAAGAAAAAGAAAAAGAAACTGAATGTACAAATGGACATTGGAGGCTGGGTGCGATGGCTCACACCTATAATTCTAGCATTTTGGGAGGCTGAAGCAAGAATTCCAGACAATGGCCAGACTATATATTACCGTAGAACCCTGTCCCACAACCTATGTCAACCAGTCCAGAAAGCCAAACCACAGCCTATGCAGCAATCAGCCCAGAATAGTTAGGACTTTGCCCATAACTGTCAGGTTTCCTATTTTTCGCCTACTTCCAACTCAGGACCAACCAGAGGAAGCCAAATAGGCTCCCCAAACTAATCATAGGAGATGCCCACTGCTAACTGGCCTGCCCCCGGCTTCCCCATGCCAACAACCCCTAATCAAATCATACTGGAAGCCTTTGGTGGTTTTTTGTTTTGTTTTTTCATTATAAATCTTCCCCTTCTCCTGGCTGCCTTTGAGTCTCTGCCAAACACAAATGATGGTGGCTGACTCCCTGGATAGAGCAGACTCTGAATAAAGAGCCTCTGATTGTTCTCATTTGGGCATCTTTGTTTATTTCTACATTTTTCCTGGAGGTTCGCAAGACACGGGCTGCACTGCCTGCTGCTGCGGACCCCAGCCTTCAGTCAGGTGTGGCTTCAGGAAGACCCCTTGTGTCTTGCTGCTTGTGGCCTTTGAGTCAATGATGACATGGTAAATCAGCACCAGGCTTACATTCTGCTCTTTTACATTGAGTTCTTTGGCCATTTATTCTGTTTGGTACCCAGGTTATTAATTCATCCTCATTTGTTTGGCATCCTTTGTGGAATCAGTTCCATTTCTCGTTCTTTTTTTTCTTTTTTTCAAGATGGAGTCTTGCTCTGTCGCCCAGGTTGGAGTGCAATGGCACGATCTCAGCTCACTGCAACCTCCCATGTTCAAGTGATTCTCCTGTCTCAGCCTCCCAAGTAGCTGGGATTATAGGTGCACACCACCACGCCTGGCTAATTTTTGTATTTTTGGTAGAGACGGGGGTTTCACCATGTTGGCCAGGCTGGTCTTGAACTCCTGACCTCGTGATCCACCTGCCTCAGCCTCCCAAAGTGCTGGGATTATGGGTGTGAGCCACTGTGCCTGGCCCCTAATCAGTTCCATTTATTTTCATCCTTTTTGCTCTTGCTTGTGCTTTCAATTTGCATTACACTGTCTAAAAGCATTGTTTGACACCAAAGGAGAATCAAAAGGTATAGCCCAGGCATAGGCCCTATTAGCCAATTTTTTTGAATCATCCTCACAGACTGGGGAATTTGTGGTTCTCACCAAAATGGTCGCTATTCAGACAAATTTTGTTGTAGATTACCAATAAAACTGAATAAGTCACTTCTGTCTTTGTCTTGATTTTTTCTCCCAGGAGCTTGGCTTTGCTCCAGAGAGAATGCTGTTTTTCTGTCTGTTTTTCTGCATACTAGGGGGCACAGATTGTGGGGTCTGCATTCAGAGGTGGCCCATTATCAGGTTGGGGCCTGAGACACAAAGTGCAAAACCCTTACTTTTAGGTAATTGTTGCCCCCTCTCCAGGGGTTGTGTAAGTCTGGGTCTTCTCCTCTTCCAGGAAAAACTTCTTACTGGAACTCTCATTATAACCCTAATTCTTGTGACTTCTTTCTAAATGCACAATTTCACCAAGGTCCTTCAATGGCCACTCTGGGGAAACATTTGACTTCAGCAATATTGTTCATTTGAGAGGGACCTTAGAAAAGAAAGGAAATAAGCTTTCTCATGTCCAATGAGCACTACTTTTTTATTGGTATGTGGAGGCCTCTGAATGAAATTTGGATTCAATAATTGGTTCACTAAAAAACTATTTGGTCAAAGCTAATGAGGAATTTGACAAACTTAAGCAAGAACAAACTAGACTCATTTCCCTAGTAAAGCCTCCCCACTGCTTGTTCTCAGCTACTTCCCTATATCCAGCGCTTCCTCTTCTGCCTTATCCTTCTGATCTCTTTCCTTCTGCCCGTCCATAGGCTCCTCCCTCTGCTTCCCCCGCATCCAGACTCCCCAACCTTCGCTAACAACTTTCCTAAGACCTGAAAATATGAGTTGCCTCTGAACATCAATCCTGCCCTTGAACTAGCATGCAACTGTAAAATTTAAATCTTAGACCCTCTGAACTTTGTGACCATTCTCAGTACAACCATGTGAAACATCAACCCCGATGATACATCATCAATGGAAACCATAACAACACTACATTGAACTGGCCCAAAGGATCTCACCCAGAAGATCACATTAGCTGCTTCTCCCCACCTTGAACCATGGCCAAATCTTGTTAGCTTCATCTAGACCCACTTATGCCTGAATGCTAGTTCACTTCTGTTCTTCCCAGTTAGGTGAACCGGTAATTCCCTTTTTAACTTAAGCTACTTTAAGTTGAGTGTCTATCATTTGTAATCAAAATAATACTGATGGCTGAGCCTGGTGGCTCACACCCATAATCCCAACAGTTTGGGAGACTGGGGTGGGAGGATCACTTGAGCCCAGGAATTTGAGACCAGCTTGGGAAACATAGGGAGACCCCACCTCTACAAAAAATTTAAAAATTAGTGTGGTGGTGGCTGGGCGCGGTGGCTTAAGCCTGTAATCCCAGCACTTTGAGAGGCCGAGACGGGCGGATCACGAGGTCAGGAGATCGAGACCATCCTGGCTAACATGGTGAAACCCTGTCTCTACTAAAAAATACAAAAAACTAGCCAGGCGAGGTCGCGGGCGCCTGTAGTCCCAGCTACTCGGGAGGCTGAGGCAGGAGAATGGCATAAACCCGGGAGGCGGGGCTTGCAGTGAGCTGAGATCCGGCCACTGCACTCCAGCCTGGGCGACAGAGCCAGACTCCATCTCAAAAAAAAAAAAAAAAAAAAATTAGTGTGGTGGTACGTGCCTGTGATCCCTACTTGGGAGGCTGACGTGGAAGGATCACTTGAGCCCAGGAGGTTGAGACTATAGTGAGCTATGATCGTGCCACTGAACTCCAGCCTGGGTAACAGAGCAGGACCCTGTCTCAAAAAAAAAAAAAAAAGAAAAGAAAAAAAAAATGCTGATGAATATAGTAGAAACCTACAAGATGTGCTAAGAAGTATGATTTAAACCTTGAAAGTTGTGTGTAGTCACAGGTGAAGGGTTTTAATCACGTGAGTGATATGGTCAGTCTATTTGACTTTATCCGATTGGTCCTTAATTAGACGTGAGGACAAAAAAAAAAGAAGCTGGCAGTCATTGACCCAGTCCTGACAGTTCTGTGCTAATTGCTGCAGAGGTTGTGATTTGGCTTCCTGAACTGGTTGTGGGCCAGAGTTCTTCATCATAGATATCTGATCATTATCTATTTCTTTCTTTTCTTTCTTTTTTTTTTTTTTTAGACAGAGTCTCACTCTGTGCATTCTTAACTCACTGCAACCTCCACCTCCCTGGTTCAAGTGATTCTCATGCCTCAGCCTCATGAGTAGCTGGTTTACAGACTCGCACCACCACGCCTGGCTAATTTTTTGTACTTTTAGTAGAGACAAGGTTTCATCATATTGGCCAGGCTGGTCTCAAACTCCTGGCCTCAAGTGATCTACCCACCTTGGCCTCCCAAAACTGCTGGGATTATAGGCGTGAGCCACTGTGCCCGGCCAGATCATTGTATATTTCTTTATTCAGTCTCTCAGTCCCGTTTTGGTCTCTCACTTTTGAGAAGTTTCCCAGCTCACAAAATGTTGGAGATCCAGATCTTTCCTTCTTGGAGACTGTCCCATTGTCTCCGTAGCTAATTGAGAGATCTTGACTTCTTGTATCATCATTGTGATCGTCCAGCAAGAAAGTGACTGAACGGATACCTTTAAGACTCTGACGACAATACAGTAGATCAGTATGATGACCACTATGACAAAAACAAGAGCAATTAATATTACCTGTAAAATGCTTCAAAACCAGGAACCCCAATTGCTCAACTCAGAACAAGAGAACACGATTGTGGGTGGTAGGAGGAGTCTAGTTTTTGAGTAAGAGGTAATGCCTTATGAGGTTCTTATACAATGCTTCTTGTAAAACGTGTGCCTCAGTCACTTGATGTAAAATTTGGTTTACCTCAGGTTAAACTCAAGTGGGCTTTTTTTTCCCTTAGCAACAATAAGGGCTGTAACTCTTTAGAATAGAACTTCTTCAACCCATCCTGAAAATAGACTCAAAATAACTAAAATACATTAAAATTCCATGGAGAGAATGAAATAGATGCAGGAAGACACTCAAAGGGCCCTTGAAGTTTTGATTCCTGGCTATGCCCTACCCTTACAATTTTTCTAAAATTACGTTGTTGACAGGTGACATATGACCTGCAAATAACCTCAGCCATCTTTAAAAATTTTCCCCATCAATGTTGATTTGAGATAGTAACCAATCTTTCTGTACCAAAAGGAGTAGTTTCATGGAGAAATGTAGCTAATGTTCATTTGAAATCATCTGAGGCCACCAGCCTGGTTGGAAGGATTAGAGATTATGTGTGTGAAGGGTGTAACCAGATTTTTTTCTATTCTTCCTCTCTAAAACAAGAAACTACAAATTGATATTTTGTAATGGCCTCTTTGACTCTCTCCAGAGAGTTATCTTTAGAGGGTTTACTTGGGATCATAATCTTGATTAAGGCTTCTTATTAGGAAATGCTGCTGGAGCATTTCTTTAGCTTACAAAGTCTCTTTCTGCATGAGCCTCAACCTTTCAGATAGTAGGGGTGCACCTACAGTTCCTTAATTTGTTCTTCATTTTTGATGGGGGTTCCATCCGAGATGTTTTGTCTCCAAAGCATGCTCAAACCTAATTGGTCCATTAGGTACTTCTGGTACCTAGTTGACCAGCTCTACCAAGTGCAAAAGTTGTCTGCTGAGTTTTATTTTATTTTATTTTATTATTTTTAAATTCACAAGTAAAACTTAAATATATTTATGATGTACAACGTGAAGTTTTGATATATGTAAGATATTTAACATATGCATTATTTCATACGCTTATTTCTTTTTTTTAAATTTTTTTATTATACTTTAAGTTCTAGGGTAATGTGTATAATGTGCAGGTTTGTTACATATGTATACTTGTGCCATGTTGGTGTGCTGCACCCATCAACTCATCAGCACCCATCAGTTCATCATTTATATCAGGTATAACTCCCAATGCAGTCCCTCCCCCCTCCCCCTCCCCATGATAGGCCCCGGTGTGTGACGTCACACACTTATTTCTTTAGTGAGAATACTTCGTTGTCTGGATGAAATTGTTATATGTTCTCAGTAGTAATGTCTGTATTGCAGGAGAAAACACGAGGTCAAATAGGGAGCCTAGAACTAATTCGGGAGAAGTATTGACAAGTTTTGCAGTGACAGCTATTGCACTAAAATAAGTGAGATAAACTTTTGTGACCAGGTCCAGGATGAGGCTGCAGTAAGCAATGGGTTTTGAAGGTTCCCATGGAGTTAAAATCCCAAGGGTATGTCTAGATTGCTCACGCCACTGTTACATTTGCACATTCTTTAGCTCTCAAATGTTATTGAAAAATGTTTTTTTTTTTTTTGAGACGGAGTCTCGCTCTGTCGCCCGGACTGGAGTGCAGTGGCCGGATCTCAGCTCACTGCAAGCTCCGCCTCCCGGGTTTACGCCATTCTCCTGCCTCAGCCTCCGGAGTAGCTGGGACTACAGGCGCCCGCCACCTCGCCCGGCTAGGTTTTTTTGTATCTTTTAGTAGAGACGGGGTTTCACCGTGTTAGCCAGGATGGTCTCGATCTCCTGACCTTGTGATCCGCCCGTCTCGGCCTCCCAAAGTGCTGGGATTACAGGCTTGAGCCACCGCGCCCGGCCTGAAAAATGTTTTTTACATTATCCCAAATATACATATTCTCTGCATGTTTGAGTTATGGTCCAATTAATTTTTTTTATTTTTTATTTTTTTTGGAGATGAGGTCTCCCTTTCTCACCTAGCCTGGAGGGCAGTGGCATGATCTAGGCTCACTTCAGCCTCCACCTCCTGGGCTTAAGCAAACCTTCCACCTTAGCCTCCTGAGTAGCTGGGACTACAGTCATGCACAACCATACCTGACTAGTTTTTGTATTTTTTCTAGTGACGAGGACTCACTATATTGCCCACCTGGGCTCAAGCAATCCACCTATATCAGCCTCCCTCTCAAAGCGCTGGGATTACAGGTGTGAGCCACTGCGCCGGGCCATCCAATCAATTCTTATGGGAAGTATTTCAGGCAAGGCTATTAGGAGACTTTGCCCAACTTTCGGGGCCATTTTTTGACTTTCTGGTTTATTGCGAAAGAAGAATCCTCAGTACCTTGCTGGATAAGTTCAATTGGTTTTTTCTGTCCAGGATTTAGCATCTGAGTTTCTGATCAACATTTGTATAATTTGATACAGCTCAGGTAACCCTGAGGTCGTATGTGCCCAGGTCAACATCAACTCAAAGACTAACAAGGTGAGAAGAGCCCAATGAGCTTAGTTGCTCAAATGGAAAGAGTTCAATCAAGAATGGTTCATTCAGGCTGGGCATGGTGGCTCATGCCTGTAATCCCAGTACTTTTGGGAGGCCAGAGCAGGCAGATCACTTGAGGCCAGGAGTTCAAGAACAGCCTGGCCAACATGGTGAAACCCCGTGTCTAATAAAAATACAAAAATTAGCCGTGCATGGTGATGCATGCCTGTAAGCTACTTAAGAGGCTGAGATGGGAAGATCACTTGAGTCCAGGTGGTAGAGGTTGCAGTGAGCCAAGATCGTGCCACTGCACTCCAGCCTGGGTGACAGAGCAAGACTCTGTCTCAAAAAAAAAAAAAAAAAGAAAAAAGAATGGTTCCTTTGCGAATTCAGCCGGGGCCAGGTACGGTGGAACCTGCCTATAATCTGAGCACTTTGGGAGGCCAAGGCAGGAGGATCACTTGAGGCCAGAAGTTTGAGACCAGTCTAGGCAACATGGCAAAACCTTATCTCAACAAATAATTTAAAAATGAGCTGGACATAGTGGTGTGTACCTGTGATCTCAGCTACTCAGGAGGCTGAGGTGGGAAGATCACTTGAGTCCAGGTGGTGGAGGCTGCAGTGAGCCATGATTGCACCACTGCACTCCAGCATGGGCAACAGAGTGAGACCCCATTTCAAAAATTAAAAACAAAGAAAGATTCAGGTGCCCTGAACTCGGGGTTCCTCTCCTGTAACCATTTTATATGCAGGCCCTGTTTGTATCACCTGGTAGGAATTGAGATTCAGGCTACTGAAAAAAGTCAATACTAGGGCTACCACTTTTTCTATGAGTAAGAGTCCTTTGATTCTGGAATGTTGTGACAATATCCATAAAATAGGCAGTCTAATTTGTTAGCTTGCAAGTAGAATAAAATCTCACACCCTTCACAGCTCTTAGGCATCGTATTATTACAATTGTAGATTTCCTTTTCTTGCATTCAATTATGATTCTCAGGGAGAATGTTGGTAGTAAGAAAGGTACTATTTATTCATTGAATTGGAGGAACAAGTAGGGCATCCCAGTGGAGATGACCAATAGAGAGTCGGATATTGCCATGTCTGGCATATAAGTGGCACTAAAGACAGGAATTTGTGAGAGATAACCCAGGAAAAACACATAACATCTATGATATGCTGGAGTCAGCTCATATCTGCTTAACATCAGTGAACTGCATGCATATCTTCCCAATGCTATGTTCAGTGACTTCATCTTGGTATCTTGAGATTGGCCATAGTGAGAGTATTTACACCATGGAAATTAACAAATGCTACAAATCAGGGCTTCCTCCACCCCCATGAGAGCTAGTAATTATCAGCATGCTACAAGAGGATGGTGTAGCTGATAAATGATCACAGCAACTTCCATCATCTATTTTCTTCTTCTGTGAAAGGTGAAGAATAATTGCGTCTATGTCATGGGATTTTTTAGAGGATTAAATGAGAGAGTTTATAGAACATGTACAATAGTAGTCTTGGTACATATTGTATCTAATCAAATCTGAGATGCTACCAAATTGAAAATTTGGCATTCTTTTAGGCCATACTGCCAAGAAAGAAGAAGAAGAAGCAGTTAATTAAATCATGTGTTCTTGCCACACTGATTTTAAGACACATATCAATTTCAGAGATGGCAAAATGTGAAAAAAAAAAGTCTGTCTGGAATGAATATTGTAAGTAGCATACTTTTAACATGCTTCACTAATGGTGTATTATCACTGTGAGCACCTAAAATGTGTGTATGTGTAGTAAAAAAAAAACATTTGTTTCGGGTTCTACAATTTTAATCACTAATATAATCAAAGTTTCTATCCATAAAATGCTCAGAAATCAGATGGCTTGCATTAATGAAAGCTCAGCATATAAATAGGTGGGAAAGAAAAAATTAGAAATATAACTGTTTTTTTCAAAATAAAACCAGACACAAAATTCAGTGAGTTATGAATTTCAAATAGTTAAAAACAACAATAACAACAACAACGGAGATCTAAACATACAAGAAGCATTGGTGGGGCACAACAGTAACACCTGTAATCATACACAAGTGAATGCAAAACCAGTTCTCTAAACAGTTTATCCACATCTTAGAAAACGTGAACTTACATGAAAAGCGAGGGAAATACTAAGTGTGCTTATTTGACTAATTATATATATGTCCTAGAAAAAAGATAGGGGACTGGTAAATAATGACAAAGGAAGGGAACTGGCTACAGTGTAATTAGCTCAAGGCTGTGGGAATACATTTATATTGTATAAAGAAAAATTCCTGGAAACAAATGAGTCCAAGCTACCAAACTTGGAGAGAGGAGAAACTACTATGTTTGTACAAAAGAACTTCAAAGGGAAACAGGGCTTATTTTCTTTTACACCATTGCAACTAAAAAATAATAGAAGAGTCTACTATAATTAAGGGAAGACTTTACAGCTATTACAGAGAACATAGAGCTTTAAGCAGGCTATAAAACACAATGACTTTTCTGTGAAGAGGGAGGTATGGGAAAAAATGAAAAACAAAACCAAACCCATAATGACTTTCAGAAAAACTTAACTCTCAACCCCTTGGAAGCAATCTCCAGTTCCCTCTGGGGAAGAAGCCTAATGTTCAGCATGAGAAGATACAGCTTTGACTCCAGGACTCAGCCCACTGCAGCTGGGTTTGTTTGCCTAAATGTGTACTTGCCAACTGACCACAGCTGGGGCGCTCTGCTGGAAATAGTTTGCAAATCAGTCTCCATACCATAAGGAGTAGACATTCCCCAAGACCAGTGTAATGGATGTGGTATAACATTTTGAAGCCGGGGATATGTTTCTGGCATGTCATTTGGATATGAGCCTTGGGCAAGGCAGTCTGTGAACCTCAGAGTTTTTTTGTTTGCTTGTTTGTTTGTTTCTTGAGACAGGGTTTTGCTCCGTCACCCACACTAGAGTGCAGCGGCATGAACACAGTTCACGGCAGTCTGGACCTCCTGGGCTTAAAAGTGATCCTACTACCTAATTCTCCTGAGTAGCTGGGACTATGGGTGCAAACCACCATGGCTGGCTAATTTTTTTTTATTTTTTAAGGAGATGGTGTCTCATCATGTTGTCCTGGCTGGTCTCAAATTCCCAGGTTTGAGTGAGCCTCCCATGTCAGCCTCCAAAAGTGCTGGGATTATAGGCGTGAGCCACAGTGCTGGGCCAAACTTCAGAGTTCTTATCAGCAGTAAAGAATAGTGAGACTTGCCTGCCAGGAGTCATAAGACTCCTGAAAAGATCAAGATATGTGTTTTAAAAATTATTTTAAAACTGTAAAAATGTTTTATAGTAAGAAATGAATTACTATTACTACTACCGCTGCTACTCTTATTCGCCCTGCAAATAGCATATCAGTCACCATATCACTGTATGATGAACTTGGGACACAATTCTGCACAAAATGATAGTAAAGGGACATTAAGACTGCTTTGGGAGGCTGAGGCAGGAGGATCGCTTGAGCTCCAACAGTTTGAGATCAGCCTGGGCAACATAGTGAGACCCTGTCTCTGCAAAGAAAATAATTTTTTTTTTAACTAGCTGGTGCAGTGGCATGGGCCTATGGCCCCAGCTGCTTGGGAGACTGAGGTGGGAAGTTTGCTTGAGACCAGGAGTTTGAGGATGCAATGAGCTGTGATCAAGCCAGCACACTCCAGACTGAGCAACAGAGCAAGACCCTGACTCTTTAAAAAACATTTTTTTAAAGATATATTAACATGTGTTAAAAAAAAAAAAACAAAAAAACAGGTGTTTCAAGATAGAAGTTATGCTTCATTTTCTATTATAAAGTCTAAAGGAATTCCAGAAAAATCATGAGCTTTTAATTCAGGCAGGCAGGAATTTGAATGTGGACTTTACATTTTACTAGCTGTGTGATGGTGGGCAGGTTACTTAAGCTCTCTGAGTTTAGGGAATCCTACCTCACAGGCTTGTTGCAGGCATTCCATTGTGTAAAGTGTGTAGCTCAGTGAATTCCAGGTCCGTGCTCTGCTCTCAGATACTTTATCTTTTTTCCTTACATTTTTGTACAGAGCTTTGGAAGAGCTCTGTGGGGTTATGGGTGATGGTTTATGTAACCCTGTCCCTCTTTTTTTTTTTTTTTTTTTTTGAGATGGAGTTTCACTCTTTGTTGCCTAGGCTGGAGTGTAGTGGCTTCATCTCAGCTCACCGCAACCTCCGCCTCCTGGGTTGAAAGGATTCTCCTGTCTCAACCTCCCAAGTAGCTGGGATTACAGGCTCCCATCACCACGCCCGGCTAAATTTTGTATTTTTAGTAGAGATAGGGTTTCACTATGTTGGCCAGGCTGGTCTCAAACTCCTGACCTCAGGTGATCCACCTGCCCAGCCTCCCAAAGTGCTGGGATTACAGGCGTAGCCATTGTGCCTGCCCTCATTTTGTTTTTGACACAGCTTTATGGTGATAAAGCAGTCAAGAGAAACAGTTGCTTTTCTGCTATTTGAGATTACCACATATAAATTAGAGATGAGACAGAAAATCTGGAGTTATGTTTTATGTCAGTAGAGCCAAAAGCTTCATTAACTGATAATGGCATTTATTCCACACTTTCTGTGTGTTAGGCACTGTGTTTTGTTTTCTTGTTGTTGTTTTTCATGAGACAGGGACTATATTACCCATAGTGGTCTTGAACATCTTGGCTCCAGCAATCCTCCTGCCCCAGCCTCCTGAATAGCTGGGATTATAGGCACTCACCAGCTCAGTATGAAGTCTTTTTTTTTTTTTTTTTTTTGAGATGGAGTCTTGCTCTGTTGTCCAGGCTGGGGTACAGTGGCACAGTCTCAGCTCACTGCAACCTCCACCTCCCAGGGTCAAGTGATTCTCCTGCCTCAGCCTCCCAAGTTGCTAGGATTACAGGTGTGTGCCACCACACCCAGCTATTTTTTGTGTTTTTAGTAGTGACAGGGTTTCACCATGTTGGCCAGGCAGGTCTCAAACTCCTGACCTCAGGTGATCCACCGGCCTTGGCCTCCCAGAGTGCTGGGATTACAGACATGAGCCACTACGCCCAACCCAGTATGAAGTCTTAAATGGCTGTTTTCATTTAATCCATACATAACCCTGCAAGGAATTATTAATGACCTGTATTCATTTCCGATTGCTGCTGTAACAAATCACCACACAGTTAGTGACTGAAAGCACCGCAAATATATTCTTTTGAAGGTCTGGAGATCAGAAGGCTACAATGGGTCTGCAGGGTATGGTATGGCCCTCCTGGAGGCTGTAGGAGAGACTGTTTCCTTGCCTGATCTAGCTTCTAGAGAATGCTCACCTCCCTTGGCTTATGGGCCCCGTATCACTCTGACCTGAGCTTCCATCATTGCATTTCCTGTCACTCTCCTGCCTCTCTGTTTGCTGTATTATAAGAACTCTTGTGATTACACTAAACCCTCTCAGATAATCCAGGATAAGCCCCCCATCTTAAAATCTTTAATTCTTAATAATGTCTAAAGTCCTTAATTAAAACTGCAAAATATCTTGCCATGCGAAGTAACTGTACAGTCTTTGGGAATCCTGTATGTTAAATAGGCACGTGTGCCAGACAGAATGATGACCTGCCTCCACTTCCCTGCTAAGACGTCCATGGCTTTGGGAAGGGGGTGCATGTCATCATTCTGTCTAGTACACATGCCTATTTAACATATGAGGAAACTGAGGCTTGCACATGGTGCATGAACACTCAAGTTGTGCACTTCGTAAACGAGAACCCAAGTTCTGGGTCTTGAGCCCAGATGGCAGCCTCTATCCTTTACTACATGAGCCTTGGGCCCAGAAGCACACACTGCCAATTTGTATGAACAGATGTGCTTTGTTTTGGGTATGGTTAGTACGCTGATGGTGGTGACCACATCTGATAAATACGGATCAGACATAGATTTATTTTGTACATTGTCTCAAGATCCAGCAGCCATACTTATTATCTATTGTCAGACCGATCACCTTCAAGACAAATTTTGTACCTACTTGGCATTACACCAGTTGTTACAGATAATTAAACAAAGACCCAATTCTTAATCCCTGAGGGAATTTCTAAGACAAACCGGCATAAAAATGCAAAACTTTATGTGTCGGAATAAAGACCAGACGGGACTGCTGCCCCAACTGGGAAGGACAATTAACACATTTATTAAGTTTGAACTGTTTTGTGTGTCTTTTGCAATGGGGTTAATAACTTACTTCGGTTACTATATCTTATTTACTATTATTACTTCAGTGAAAATACTGGTGGAGATTGATTTCTTGCTTTAAATATTTAAAGCATGGAGTTTAAGCCTCCTTATAGGAATGTAAGAAACAATGACAAATTCTGCTCAAGCAAATACCTCTAATTTTTCTCACTAGAAACTGGTGAAAACATTTCACCAGCACTGGAGTAGAGAGGGACATGTGAACAAAGTTCCAGCTGTACTTGCAGTTGAAAGTGGATGAAATACTGGCCAGGCGCGGTGGCTCAAGCCTGTAATCCCAGCACTTTGGGAGGCCGAGACGGGTGGATCACGAGGTCAGGAGATCGAGACCATCCTGGCTCACACTGTGAAACCCCGTCTCTACTAAAAAATACAGAAAAACTAGCCGGGCGAGGTGGTGGGCGCCTGTAGTCCCAGCTACTCGGGAGGCTGAGGCAGGAGAATGGCGTAAACCCGGGAGGCGGAGCTTGCAGTGAGCTGAGATCCGGCCACTGCACTCCAGCCTGGGCGACAGAGCGAGACTCCGCCTCAAAAAAAAAAAAAAAAAAGAAAGAAAGTGGATGAAATATATGCAGACATGGAAGAAAATATGCCCTTTGGCCTGGAACTCTAAAAGCACATGTCACAGGGCGCGGTGGCTCACACCTGTAATCCCAGCACTTTGGGAGGTCGAGGTGGGTGGATCACTTGAGGCCAGGAGGTCGAGATCAGCCTGGCCAACATGATGAAACCCTGTCTCTACTAAAAATACAAAAATCAGCCAGGGTGGTGGTGGGTGCCTGTAATCCCAGCTACTTGGGAGGCTGAAGCAGGAGAATCTCTTGAACCTGGGAGGTGGAGGTTGTGGTGAGCCGAGATCGTGCCAACACACTCCAGCCTGGGTGACAGAGCGAGACTCTCTCTCTCAAAAAAAAAAAAAAAAAAAAGGCACACATCACTCGGGGAAACACCAACAATAGAACCTTATGTCAGGGAGAGAAAGTAAGCCCCTTAGAAACCCTGCAGGTCCCTGTCAATGTCAGTTGGCTGCCTTGTTTTTGCTGTTAGTGCCAAGATAGGAAGATTCCATCCTGGAAAAATACCATATCTCAGAGGAAGAAGGGGTCAGGGAAGGCCATGTGTGAAAAAGAAAGTCCTCCATCTGTTGTGCAGTTCAAATACTGAGGCCATTATTTGTTCATCTGGTTGATTGGAAGCTTCAGTCTCTCTCTGTGGCTTTCCTTCTCGAGCCCCTTCATGTTTATGGCTTGAAAAATAATTAATGTCCTGCTTTTAACGCCAACATGATGTTCCTGTTTATATACATCCCACACTGCAATTCTATATTCATAATTCAATTAAGGAATTTATGTCTGGTACAATTTTTGCTTAGCTCTTCATGTATTTCAATAGATGTAATATATTATCTACAGAAAAATAGAGAAGTGATGTAACAAATAGCTTTACTTTGGATGATTATCTTGCGTATCTTGCCAGATCTTAAATGTCCATCTTTCAATCCTTCCTCTATATGACTAGGATAAAGTGTTGCAAGAGTATTAGCTAATGGCCCGCTGGCTTCACTTAATTTCCTTTGAGAAGATTTATCTTTATTTGTGTCTGCACCAGCGACTGGGTAGTGCACACACTGGTTTGTGAAACACTTTTCTCTTATGCACCATCGACATGATGAGTAATGCACAAAATGTTATTTTTCCTAAATGCTTCACTGCTGAAAATAAAATGTCTGTTAGACATTTCCTGAAGATTGCTTTTACTGTCAAAAATGATTAAGTGATGGAAATTTGCTAATCAATGCAAATATATAGGAGAAATTTTATAAAACATTTTTGCTATTCTGTTTGTGGACATTTGGTCAGGAATGAGAGCTTTAAAATCTAAATATTGACCTAGTCCACTGAGCTGATTAAACAATGCCTTGGCCATTCAGGAGGAATCCACTGAGAGCTGATGCGGGGTGTGAGGGATTTGCCTGCTTTACAACAGAGGAAAAACCTTCAGTGTGACACTTTTTTTTTTTTTTTAAATCAGGTCTCTGTCACCCAGGCTGGAGTACAGTGGCATAATCCTGGCTAACTGCAACCTCTGCCTCTGAGATCAAGCAATTCTCCTACCTCAGCCTTCTGGGTAGCTGGGACTACACTCATGCACCACCACACCCAGCTAATTTTTATATTTTGTAGAGACAGGGTTTTGCCGTGTTGCCCAAGCTTGTCTGGGACTCTTGAGCTCAGGCAGTCCTCTCGCTTCAGCTGCCGAAAGTACTAGAATTACAGGCATGAGCCACTACGCTTGTCCTAATGTCTTTATTTTCCTTATTAATGTCCTTCTATGTAAATGCATACATTTTATATAGCTTCACAGGCAATATAACTTATATAGTTTTCTTATCTATAAAACAAGGAAAATAATACTACCTACTTAGAAAATTGTTGTAGGTATGAATTTTTAAATTTCTTTTTTTTTTTGAGACAGTTTTACCCTGTCACCCAGGCTGGAGTGCAGTGGTGTGATCTCAGCTCACTGCAACCTCCACCTCCCAGGTTCAAATAAGTCTCATGCCTCAGCCTCCCAAGTAGCTGGGATTATAGGCATGTGCCACCACACCTGGCTAGTTTTTTTGTATTTTTAATTGAGACAGGGTTTCACTACGTTGGCCAGGCTTGAATTTTACATTTTCAAGCAAAGAATACAGCTTGTTGCCTGGCATACAGTAAGAACTCAATAAATGTTACACTTTTTATCACCTACTGCCATAACTTTTTTTTTTTTTTTTTTTTTTTGAGACGGAGTCTCGCTCTGCCGCCCAGGCTGGAGTGCAGTGGCCGGGTCTCAGCTCACTGCAAGCTCCGCCTCCTGGGTTACGCCATTCTCCTGCCTCAGCCTCCCAAGCAGCTGGGACTACAGGCGCCCGCCATGTCGCCCGGCTAGTTTTTTGTATTTTTTAGTAGAGACGGGGGTTTCACCATGTTAGCCAGGATGGTCTCGATCTCCTGACCTCGTGATCTGCCCGTCTCGGCCTCCCAAAGTGCTGGGATTACAGGCTTGAGCCACCGCGCCCGGCCCATAACTTTTATATTGGTGAGGTATGTATTATGTCAAGTAAAGTGTTAAATGAGAACAGCATCAAAACACTCTTTTTTTTTTTTTTTTGAGACGGAGTCTCACTCTGTCGCCAGGCTGGAGTGCAATGGCACAATCTCGGCTCACAGCAACCTCCGCCTCCCAGGTTCAAGCCATTCTCCTGCCTCAGCCCCCCAAGTGGCTGTCACTACAGGTGCATGCCACCACACCCAGCTACTTTCTGCATTTTTAGTAGAGACAGGGTTTCACCATGTTGGCGAGGATGGTCTGGATCTCTTGACCTCGTGATCCGCCCGCCTTGGCTTCTCAAAGTACTGGGATTGCAGGCGTGAGCTACTACGCCTGGCCTCTTTTGTTTCTTGTAAGTCTTGCTCTGTTGCCTAAACTGGAGTGCTGTGGGATTATCCCAGCTCACTATAACCTAGAACTCCTGGGCTCAAGGGATCCGCCTACCTCAGCCTGCTGAGTAGCTAGGACTACAGGTGCATGCCACCATGCCCAGCTAATTAAAAAAATTTTTTTTCGTAGAGCAGGAGTTTTGCTACATTATTTAGGCTGGTTTCAAACTCCTGGCCTTAAGCAATCCTTCTGTCTTGGCCTCCCAAAGTTCTGAGATTACAGGCAAGAGCCACCATACCCTGCATCAGAACACTCTTTGAACTCACGCCTTTTTACTATACCACTTATTTTTTTATAATTGAAAAAAAGGGGGTAAAAAACAGAACTAAAATGCTTAACATGCCTGATGGGAAATGTTAGAGTAAAAATTAAATTGAAAAGATCCTCAAATGAATGATACAGTCTTCCATTAATTTGTCTGGGTAGTCAAGTCATGAACTGTTGATTGAATGTCCACTAAGCACAAGCTGGAACCAGTGGAATTGGAGCAGGCAAAGTGTGTAACCTGAACACAGCAAGAAGCAGGGGAACTGCCGCATGGTCATGATATAGTCTAGTTTACTTTGGTGGGATTAAGAAATCCTGCTTAAATGATAAATCTTCTCACTAATCAGTAATATGCCTTTCAACACTAGCCATAGAGTTTTTTTTTTTTTTTTTTTTTTTTTTTTTTTTTTTTGAGGCGGTGTCTTGCTCTGTCGCCCGGACTGGAGTGCAGTGGCCGGATCTCAGCTCACTGCAAGCTTCGCCTCCCGGGTTCACGCCATTCTCCTGCCTCAGCCTCCCGAGCAGCTGGGACTACAGGCGCCCGCCACCTCGCCCAGCTAGTTTTTTGTATTTTTAGTAGGGACGGGGTTTCACCGTGTTAGCCAGGATGGTCTCGATCTCCTGACCTCGTGATCCGCCCGTCTCGGCCTCCCAAAGTGCTGGGATTACAGGCTTGAGCCACCGCGCCCGGCTATAGAGTTATTTTCCACAGGTTTTAACAAGGAACAAAGATGTCTCTGATGTGCTTTGCATGACTACAGTTTCCATGCCTCAAGGCTTAATACAGTCGAGGAAAATCTTTCCTTCTTGTCATTCTCTCTCAAGGCTTCAAGGCTTCAAGGCTTTGAAATAAGTCAATACTGAATTCATTGACTTAGGCATTCCAACAAAACAAAGAAACTTAACAGACTAGGAAAAGCATTGAAAACATTTGGAATACTTCCACCCTCCCCGTCCCCGCCTCCACTTTTTTCTTACTGGAATTGCAAGAGTATTTTCACTGTAGAATTGCCATTATGGCTGGGCGCGGTGGCTCACGCCTGTAATCCCAGCACTTTGGGAGGCCGAGGAGGGCGGATCGCAAGGTCAGGAGCTCGAGACCATCCTGGCTAACACGGTGAAACCCCGTCTCTACTAAAACTACAAAACACTTAGCCGGGCGTGGCAGCATGAGCCTGGAGTAGCTACAGCTCTCCTGACTCGGGAGGCTGAGTCAGGAGAATGGCGTGAGCCTGGGAGGCGGAGCTTGAAGTGAGCTGAGATCGCGCCACTGCACTCTAGCCTGAGCGACAGAGTGAAACTCCGTCTCAAAAAAAAAAAAAAAAAAAATGAATTGCCATTACTTTGCTTGCAAACAAATGAAAATCCATTGCTATGGTTTGATGAATGATTCATAAATCAGGCAGCCTTTTGAGCATCAGTAGGCTCAGAGACTCCAGTGCAGCCAAGTGATGGAAGAACATTTATGGACAGAAAAGAAAAAAAAAGAGCAGGGAAGGGGAAGGAAGGGGAAGGGAGGGGAGGGGAGGGGGAAGGAGGGAGGGGAGAAAGAGGGGAGGGGAAGGGGAAGGGAGACCATTGCTAAAGTTTGAATGGGTGCCCTCCAAAATTTAGGTGTTGCCAATGTGGTAATATTAAGAAGTGGGACCTCTAGGAGGTGATTAGGCCATAAGAGCTGCTCCATCTTTAATGGATTTAAGGTCGTTTAAAAAGAGGCTTCATGCGGCATGTGGCTAGCTTGCCCTTCTGCCCTCTGTGTGAGGATATAGCAAGAAGGCCCCCACCAGACCAAATGCCTTGATTTTGGACTTTCCAGCCTCCAGAACTGTAAGAATAAATGTCTGTTCTTTATAAATTATCCTGTTATAGCAGCACAAAACAGACTGTGACAACTGTCAACCATCCCCTTCCCAAATTCATTTTATAAATAACAAGTTAGCATTTCACCAATAGATACTAGTTTTTTAAAAAGAAGGTGATAAAATGGTCATAAAATGACCATACTGAAGCTCCACTGCTTCTTCCTGTGTTTGGATTGCACACTTTGCCTGCTCTAATTCCACTGGTTCTAGCTTGCACTTAGTGGACATTCAATAGTTCATGACTGCCTAGATTGACAAATTAATGGGAGACTATAAAATTCATTTAAAGATATTTCAACATAATTTTATATATCCTGCTTTCACTCTAAGTTATGAATTGTTTTCATGTAACACATATACTCAAGTATATTACAAGTTAAATAATATCTGAGTAACTAAAACTATTTAATGAGTTTTCCTGAATATGCAAAACAAACACTTTCACTTTTGCTATAAGCTTTTAAGCTGAAAAGCTTATAGCATTTCAGAAAGAAAAATCAGGATAAAATAAGCCTATATCTATGGTATTACGTACTCAGTGGCGTCTGGTTGCTGAATATTTTCTTTTGTCTTCTTGATCAATAAACAGCAGGAAGCTCTGGCTGTCTATTAGAATGCTTTCAGTAGCAAGACAGAAAGCCCAATCAAACTATTTAATTATAACTAGAACTGGAAAGTTTAAAGGTAGAGCAGCCTTCAGAATTATTTGATTTAGTAGCTCTGTGATAGCAAAGAACCTAGTTAGGGAGACAATCAAAATGTCACACTCTATCCTCTGGTCATACTGTTATAATATACACAACCATATAATGGTACGTCCTGTCTAGAACTAAGCCTACCAATAGATGGTATTATTTCCAACAAACCCTTAGACCCTCTTAGCCTCAAAAATCTCTATTCTATCAACTGTTCTCCAGAATAATATTACCTTCACAATATCTTGTTCAGAGAAATTATTCATGGTAATGGGAACAAATAATTTAGTATCTGAGTATTACTGCTACTTCCACTGCATGGTTATAAGACATAGGGCTAACCATTGACCTCAATAATTTTCAGTTTCCCAAACTGTAAAATGAAGCTTACAAATTATATGCTCCTTGACTGTATAAACAATATCTAACAAAATCCTACAACAAACATTTTAGTGAATTAGAACACCTTAGGAGTGGTCCTTGTATGTCAGGAGCAAGCCCATTTGTTTACCTGTTTTCTGTCATTGCTTTTGCACTACAATGGCAGAGTAGAGAAGCTGCAACAGAGACTACACAGCTCTCAAAGCCCAAACCATTTACTGTCTGGCAACCTTACAGAAAAAGTTTGCCAACCCTTGCCCTGAAAAAGGAAGGCTTTCATACCAGAGTTGCAGCTTCACAAGAAGTCTTGTTTTTTTTTAATCACTGGCCACCACATATCTTGGGAAAGAGGGAAAGCAACTTTGGAGCATTCATGTTTTTACCCAGAGGGTGTCTGCATCCCAATAGAAACAGATGGCCATTTTAAGTCAGATCATTTGAGGAGGGTTTATTTACAAAGGTTTGAATTCAGGAGAATCATGGAGACTACTACCTGAAGTAGGGTTTGGGGAGCAGTTACTAGGGACAGGGAGAAGAGAACATTGCAGAGTTAGAGGTCCTGAGAAAAATGAGGACTTCCAGTCGAGGGACACAGCCAATTCAAAGATACCTGGTGGGGAAGGAGGCAAGGCAATAAATACCCCGACTTTCCTCTCTTCTTTCTTCTTTTTTTGTTACTGGGACTCTGCACTGGCTGAATCCAATCAGAATGACAGTGGACTTGGCAACTGATCATTATGGTCCATACTATTCAGGTTCCTGGGCAAAGAGCAACACAGAGAAGGCTGGAAACTGGATATGGTGGGGCACATAGAAGCTATCTGGCATAGAGAGCAATCTTGGAGGTGTCACTGAGCAAAATGAAGAAATGTAACAGTAAAACCAATTGTCACTCAGGGTCCTCTTAAAGTGTTCCTAGATGGAATGACACACTGGTAGTAGTGAACACACCTATCATCCAGATCTTGGTTTCTAAATACCATTGTCACATAAAAAGAACCAGTGTTCCTTGGAAAAATGGCTGTCTCTATGGCTGTGACAGGGAACACACGAAATGAGCTGGGCATATCTTGTTTTGCCAGAAAGTAAGGAAGAGCTCAAAGACTGAAGGGTGCCAGGTGTGGTGGTGTGTGCCTGTAGTTCCAACTACTCAGGAGACTAAGGCAGGAGGATGACTGAGTCCAGGAGTTCTGAGTTGTAGTGCACTACGCCAATCAGGTGACTGTGCTAAGTTTGACATTAATATGGTGATCTCTTGGGAGCAGACGACCACCAGGTTACATAAGAAGGGGTGGACTGGCTCAGACTAGAAATAGACCAGATCAAAATGTCCTTGCTGATTAGTAGTGGCATGGTATCTGTGAATAACCACTGCATTCCAGCCTGGGCAACATAGCAAGACCCTGTGTCTAAAAGGAAAACAAAAAGGTTTAAGGGTACATGTCAAAAAGACATAGGAGTCAATTTGAAGAAACTTCCACTGGCCAAATCTGTGACAATTTGGACAATATTTAACTATTTGTAATAATAGTTACAGATTGAGGCCAGGCACGGTGGCTTACGCCTGTAATCCCAGCACTGTGAGATGCTGAGGCGGGCAGATCACACGATCAGGAGTTTGAGACCAGCCTGGCCAACATAGTGAAACCCCGTCTCTACTAAAAATACAAAAGATGGCCGGGCGCGGTGGCTCAAGCCTGTAATCCCAGCACTTTGGGAGGCCGAGACAGGCGGATCGCGAGGTCAGGAGATCGAGACCTTCCTGGCTAACACGGTGAAACCCCGTCTCTACTAAAAATACGAAAACTAGCCGGGCGAGATGGCGGGCGCCTGTAGTCCCAGCTACTCGGAGGCTGAGGCAGGAGAATGGCGGTAAACCCGGGAGGCGGAGCTTGCAGTGAGCTGAGATCCGGCCACTGCACTCCAGTCCGGGCAACAGAGCGAGACTCCGCCTCAAAAAAAAAAAAAAAAAATACAAAAGATTAGCTGGGTGTGGTGGTATGCACCTGTAATCCCAGATACTCGGGAGGCTGAGGCAGGAGAATTGCTTGAACCCAGGAGGTGGAGGTTGCAGTGAGCCAAGATTGTGCCATTGCACTCCAGCCTAGGTGACAGTGCGAGACACCATCTCAAAAAAAAAAAAGTGTTACAGATTGAACCTCAGAGTAAAATAAGTGTATGTGAACACACAGTGATATAAATTTTAAAATGAGTGAATAAATGGGGAGAATGTTCTACCTTATAGTAAAAGTATTGAGGCATGTTACCACAAAGTACTAATTAACTATTAATCAGTGAACACAATGTACTCATTAATTAATCTTATAGTGGAGAAACTTGGTGAACACATTAACCAAGTGATGAATATTATCATTGGGGCTAGATATGGTGGCTCATGCCTGTAATCCTAGCACTTTTGGAGGCCAAGGCAGGCAGATTGCTTAAGACCAGGAGTCTGGCCGGGCGCGGTGGCTCAAGCCTGTAATCCCAGCACTTTGGGAGGCCGAGACGGGCGGATCACGAGGTCAGGAGATCGAGACCATCCTGTCTAACACGGTGAAACCCCGTCTCTACTAAAAATACAAAAAATTAGCCGGGCAAGGTGGCGGGCGCCTGTAGTCCCAGCTACTCGGGAGGCTGAGGCAGGAGAATGGCCTAAACCCGGGAGGCGGAGCTTGCAGTGAGCTGAGATCCGGCCACAGCACTCCAGCCCGGGCAACAGAGCGAGACTCCGTCTCAAAAAAAAAAAAAATAAATAAAAATAAAAAAAAAAGACCAGGAGTTTGAGGCCAGTCTGGGCAACATGGAGAAATCTCATCTCTGCAAAAAATACAAAAATTATCCAGGTGTGGTGGTGTGCACCTATAGTCCCAGCTACTTGGGAGGCTGACATGGGAGGGTCAGGTGAGCCCAGGGAGGTTGAGGCTGCAGTGAGACATGATTGTACCACTGTACTCCAGCCTGGGCAACAGAGTAAGACCCTGTCTCAAAAAAAAAAAAAAGTTGTCATCCATAATGAAGCACAAGTCCTGTGCCCCCGATGTAATGTAATGAGAAAACCACATCATTACTTCTATGGTATTCCTTACAATAAAAAAGCATACATCTTGAAGAAACATCAGACTTACCCAAACTAAGGGACAATTAAATGGTTAGTAGCCTGTACTCTTTAAAAATGACAAGTATTTGTGTTTGTTTGTTTCTGTTTTTTGTTTTTTGAGATGGAGTCTTGCTCTGTCACCCAGGCTAGAGTGCATTGGCACCATCTCAGCTCACTGCAACCTCCGCCTCCCGGTTCTAGCGATTCTCCTGTCTCAGCCTCCCAAGTAGCACCACCATACCTGGCTAATTTTTGTGTTTTTAGTAGAGATGGGGTTTTACCATGTTGGCAAGGCTGCTGTCGAACTCGTGACCTCAGGTGATACATCTGCCTCGGCCTCCCAAAGTGCTGGGATTACAGGCATGAGCCACTGTGCCTGGCATAAACATGGCAGGTTAATAAGAAACAAAGAAAGTCTGAGAAACAGAAACTGATTGAAGGAAACTAAATGGATATCATAACAGTTCCTGGGACTGTTCAGGGACTGTAATGGCCTGGATTTGACACTGGTCAGGAAGCAGGTGGCGTTGAACCTTCTCAGAGGCTCTGAAGGGAGGGGAAACAGTATAAGTTTAGCACCCGAGTTCTTGGCACCACTTCTAAACCAGAACAGCCTGGGCAACATAGTAAGACTTCCATCTCTACAAAAACAAAACAAAACAAACAAACAAACAAACAAAAACTCTGTATTTTTTTGTAGAGATGGGGGTTTCGTCATGTTGCCTAGGCTGATCTCAAAACTTCTGGACTCAAGTGATCCTCCTGCCTCAGCCACCATGCCTGGCTGTACATTCATCTTATTAATAGTATACTTCTGTGTCTCTTACATGGGTATATATTAATACATTCTAAGAAGTATATTTCTTGATCAAAATGTATGAGTGTTCTAAATTTTATTAAACATTGGAAACTTGCCTTCCAATATATCTCATTTTGTAATTCTTAAAGTTGAATTGAGAAATATTGACTCTAGCCATCCTAATCTGTTATCTTTTTAGGCTCCTATGGGTCCCATTTTAGATATTTTTGGTTGTATTGATTTTATCTCTTTTTGCTCCATTATATTGCTTCATTTCCCCTTTGTTTTTAATTTATCCCTCTTTGATGACTCATCTTTTTGCTATTCAGCCAGAATCTGGGTCTGGAGGAGTGTGAACCAGGGAGGGTTTACATTATAAACAAGAAATCGCCTCTCAGCTGCTCATGCACCTGCTCCCTTGGCCTCCTGTGAAAACAGATGTACAAGGCTCTTTCAGAAGAATTTCCTCTAAGGAGATTTTGCAACTCAAGGGTAAAGCCTCTTCAGGACCATAAGTTCCATGGTGAGGACAGCATACTTCATCTGCTTGAAAACTATTGGTCATTGACATGTTATACTATCTAGTATTTATATTAAAATTTTGCTTGTCAGAAAGTCCAAGGACTCTGGTTGGATTTTAGGCAAAAATGTCAATATCAGGCCACAAGACAGAGGGTGGCGATAGCAGAGAGGAGGGTCTGTTCAGGGACTGTGATGGCCTGGATTTGACACTGGTCAGGAAGCAGGTGGCACTGAACCTTCTCAGAGGCTCTGAAAGGACGGGGAGCAGGAAAAGTTTAGCACCCAAGTTCTTCTTGGCACCACTTCTAAACCAGTTATTTCTAGCCTTTTGTGAATGATTCTCCTCCTTGACTTGCAGAATCACAGGATTCTCTTAGATGCTAATACTTCCAGCTCTCTTTCCTTACCTTGGAGGCTTGGGAGAAGCTGGCTACAGTGAAGGTCATCCCTTAAAGGATATTTGATGGGCCCATTGTTCTCATGCTAGGTGGTTCTTTCCATCTGACAGACTCTCCATCTAACTACTGAGAATGGTCTAGAAGGGCAGGTTTCAGGGAGGAGAGGCCCCCTCTCACTTTCTAACCTTTAGCCATGGCTCCACTCTGGAAAGTTCTTGAGATACAGGGACATGGCTAAGACTGATCTGTATAAATTGTTTACTCATCTCTTTTTTTAAAAAATTACCTCCAAAGTAAATAGAGTTTCCAAAAAAAAAAAAAAAATGTAAAACAAATTTTAGAATCTATGCTTTCCTGAAAATGTGCTTGATTTTTTTATATTTGTCTCCCCACAAAGAATTTGCTGGGTTCATTAAGCACAGCTTTCTAACTGATGTGCCCACGTGGGTTGCCCTGCTCTCCATATTGAATCTCTCAGCCCTCGGGTAATCAAGTGGAGCTTGGACCAGCCTGAGCTCCCAAGATGGCTATCTCTGGCTATGAGCAGAAACTTCAGTTTATCTAAATGTGCTATTTAATATGTGCCAAGATGTTTAAAAGTTTGTGAAGTTCCGCCTTTGAGAATCATCCTTCAGCACGTTGTTTCTCCCTGACACATATGGAAATAAGTTGTAAAGTCCTTCTAATGTGTCCCAACAATGTCCTGGAAGTAGCTTGCCTTCTCAGTGGGGCTGGAACTCAGGCAAGTACCCCTGAACAGGGCTATAGCACAACAGCTGCCCCAGCAGCTCATTGCTCTGGAATCACTGTGCTATTGTTGGTACTATTAATATTTAAGCAGGAGGCTTGGTGTAGCTGCCTGCTGAAACCCTGGCAGCCTCAAGCCACGTGGCTCATACCCCTGTGCTACTGTCAATGTGGCTAATGCTATTTATGCCAACTCCTCTGCAGGCCACAGTAGTCCTTCTCCATGTCACAGTCTGTTAGAGATTCTCTTCATTGAAAGGCCAGGCACGGTGGCTCATACCTGTAATCCCAGGACTTTAGAAGGCTGAGGCGGGTAGATGATTTGAGGTCAGGAGTTACAGATCAGTCTGGCCAAAATGATGAAACCCCATCTCTACTAAACATACAAAATATTAGCTGAGTGTGGTGGCACATGCCTGTAATCCCAGCTACTCGGGAGGCTGAGGCAGGAGAATCGCTTGAATCTGGGAGGCAGAGGCTGCAGTGAACCAAGATCACGCCATTGCACTCCAGCCTGGGCAACGGAGTGAAACTCTGTCTCAAAAACCAAAAAAGATTCTCATCGAACTGGCTTTCAGATGCACTTGAAAAATCTTTTCCCTGCACTCAAGCTTGCCAGTCAAATGTATTTGTTCCAAGAGGCCCCTCTCTAAGACCTTGAACCAACAATCTGTTTTTCCCTCTATGTGGAAGTTCAGAAGCCAGTCCACCAGCCCTATTCTCACGCTGAGTCACTCCTCCAGGATCTTGTTGTACTTTCCAGCTCTTTGCCCAGCCCAGTCCAGACTTGTCTTCAAAACATTGCCCCTGAGAAAGAAAGTGAGTGTGTGTGTGTGTGTGTGTGTGTGTGTGTGTTTACAAGGAAGCGAGGAAGCAGCAGGACTTTCTCAAATGTGTTTCTTCCATCACAGGCATTGTTATACCCTTTGCTATCACAGGGAGAACACAGTTTATTGGAATTTTTGAGGTTTGCATTTTCTTGGCCTGGGCTTTTGACTTTGGGTTTGGGAATCTGTTTAGGTTACACTGCATGTGCTCAAGTGGGAGCACCATTCCTTGAGGTTTGCACAGAACCTGAACAGCACTATTATTATGAGATTTGGGATCAAAGGGGTGAACTCTTTGAGGAGATCCTAAGGGTTTCCAGCAAGTTATAGAAGAAATGTGTTTTCTTCCTCCTTTCCTTTCTCCTCATTTATTTTTTAAACCAGCTATGTGTTGGTTGATATGAGTTTGAGTGATGAACGCTTATCTTCTAAAAAGATCAGAAGGGTAGGGGTTTTTTCATTACAAATACTTTCTCCAAATGGCAGTGGCCCAGAGAGATAACTGGCCTGCTGGGTAATTATTACCAGAAAGAAGCATTAGAGCTCAATTGTTCTTCCTTTCACTTTTCGCCATGTTTATTGCTTTTGATAAACAATTGGCTGACTTTTTACTGGTGTATAAGTAACCATTCAAGGCCGGGCTCAGTGAATCACGCCTGTAATTCCAGCACTTTAGGAGGCTGAGGCAGGCGGATCACTTGAGTCCAGGAGTTTGAGATTAGCCTGGGCAATATGGCGAAGCCCCATCTCTACAAAAAAATTAACAGGACATAAATAAATAAATAACCATTTTATGTAATAGTTTTCCTCATTTATCTACCTTGGAGTTTACTTTGCAAAAATTTTATGTTGAAAGAAAATGGCAGGAAGTAGAGCTATTCGATGTGGGTTATTTTATGAATGATTTACTAAAAACCATTTGTTGTTCACAAGGAAGTTTGGATATAACTGCTTTAAAAATTGTCCAGGGGCCAGGAGTAGTGGCTCACATGTGCAATCCCAGCACTTTGGAAGGCCGAGGAGGGCAGATCACCTAAGGCCGGGAGCTTGAGACCAACCTGGCCAACACAGTGAAACCCCGTCTCTACTAAAAATACAAAAATTAGCCGGGTATGGTGGCAGGCACCTGTAATCCCATCTACTAGGGAGGCTGAGTAAGAAGAATCACTTGAACCTGGGAGGTGGTGGTTGCAGTCAGCCGAGATCACACCATTGCACTACAGCTTGAGTGACAAGAGCAAAACTCTGTCTTAAAAAAAAAAAAAAAAAGGCCAGGCACGGTGGCTCATACCTGTAATCCCAAGGCTGAGGCGGGTGGATCACCTGAGGTCAGGAGTTTGAGACCAGCCTGACCAATATGGAGAAACCCTGTCTCTACTAAAAATACAAAATTAGCTGGGTGTGGTGGCACATGCCTGTAATCCCAGCTACTCGGGAGGCTGAGGCAGGAGAATCGCTTGAACCTGGGAGGCAGAGGTTGCAGTGAGCCAAGATCATGCCATTGCACTCCAGCCTGGGCAACAAGAGCAAAACTCTGTCTCAAAAAAAAAAAATTGTCTGGGCTAGGCCAGGTGTGGTAGCTCACACCTGTAATCCCAGCACTTTGGGAGGCTGAGGCAGGTGGATCACTTGAGGTCAGGACTTTGAGACCAGCCTGGCCAACATGGTGAAACCCCATCTCTATTAAAAAAAAAAAAAAAAAATTAGCCTGCTGTGGTGGTGTGTGCCTGTAATCTCACTGTAATCCCAGCTACTCAGGAGACTGAGGCACGAGAATTGCTTGAGCCCTGGAGGTGGAGGTTGTGGTGAGTCGAGATCACACCACTGCACTCCAGCCTGGGCAAGAGTGTGATTCTGTCTCAAAAAAAAAAAAAAGAAGAAGAAGAAGAAGAAAAAAGAAGAAGAAAAAGAAGAAGAGGAAGAGGAAGAAGGAGGAGGAGGAGGAGAAGAAGAAGATTGTCCAGGTTGCCTTCTATGTCACATGCTATGGAAAAAAAAAAAAAAAAAATCCCAGGCTGAAAACACGGAGTAGAACTTCATATGGGAGCTCTGGAGATTGGTTGTCCATTGCTCCCTCCAGTGGACACGGGTCGGCCTTCTCGTAAGATCTGATTCCCTGTTCATTTCCTCAGCCGTCACAAAAGTACGTAACTCTGTCTTCAGACTAATCATCTCTTGGCAAACTAGAATCACTGTGGAGCACATAACTGGCCAGTTGCTAGATAGCAGCTTTGTATCACCCAACACATAAGAGAATCCATAGCCCTCCAGGGCTATTTGAAGAACATGTAACTGAAAAGCAGGTTAGTTACTTGCCACATATAGAGTTCAATTAACACGAGTGAAGTCTGTTCCAAAAAGTGATTTTATTCCCAAACTAGCTTGGGGAAAGGGACATAAAGTGTCCTGCCTTTAAATGTGCCACTTCACCTTTAGAGTAGAGAGTGGATGTTTTTATAAGGGAGGGGAGGAAATGAGCAAGAGCGGGATGCCCCTGCTTCCAGGCAGTTATCGACTAGGCAGTTGAGTTGGCGCCTTCCTGGCAGAAGCAAGTTGTAAAAGTGGTCAAGTGGGTTGGGTGTGACTTCCAAGGTGACCCCCTGGAGATGAGAGTTCCCTAGGGGCATGCTTTACTTTGCAAATTGATTGTCAGCTCTCCAGGAGAGATCCCTCTTAGAGCGCACAGTTAGATGACCTTGCCCTGTAGGGAATGTCTGGTGAGAGGAGGCGAAAGGTTATATTTGCATTTCTTTTTTTTTTTTTTTTTTTTTGAGACGGAGTCTGGCTCTGTTACCCGGCTGGAGTGCAGTGGCCGGATCTCAGCTCACTGTAAGCTCCGCCTCCTGGGTTCCCGCCATTCTCTTGCCTCAGCCTCCGGAGTAGCTGGGACTACAGGCGCCCGCCACCTCGCCCGGCTAGTTTTTTGTATTTTTTTAGTAGAGACGGGGTTTCACCGTGTTAGCCAGGATGGTTTCGATCTCCTGACCTCGTGATCCGCCCGTCTCGGCCTCCCAAAGTGCTGGGATTACAGGCTTGAGCCACCGCGCCCGGCTATATTTGCATTTCTAACAGGCTAAGTAGGATACAGCGAACGGGGGGAAAAGGAAGAGAAGAGAAAATAATAAAATAATTAAATTATCTCGTAGAAAAATGGGGATACTCGATTATAGAAACACAGTCCATTCACTCTTTCTGAAAGTCTAAAATCTACCCCTAGACCAAACCAGACCACAAGAAAGCTAGACCCCATCAAATTGATTGACACAAGGCATACAAGGATGCTACACAAAAGGAGGTCCCTAACCCAGATCAGAAAGGTCAGGGAAGCTTTCCAGAGGAAGTGATGTCTAAGGCAGCACCTGAAACACACGCAGGCATAATAGTAGGCAAAGAAAGATGCAGTAAAAGAGAACTAAGAGGTGAGAGAGCGAGCGCAGATTGTTAGAGAAACTGAGGACAGTTCAGTGTGGCTGGAGCACCATGTAAGGTAGAGAGTAGCAAGAGATCAAGCAGGCAGGCAGACGCCAGATTATGCAGAAACAACTATGTTGAGGGTCTAAACTTTGTCCTGATGGCAATAGGAAGCAATTGGAGAGTTTTATGTAAAGGGGATGACAGTCTGAGATATGCCTTTTTGAAAAACTATTGTGGTTGCACTGCAGTGATGGAGGGGACGATCGGAAAAGACAAGACTGAAAGTTGGAAGACTGCTTGGGAAGCTGTCCTAGTAGCCTAGGTGGGAGACGACAGTAGATGGAGAGAAACTGTTCTATTGACAGGAACACCATCTGGGTTGCCTTGGAGTGCCTACAGTCACAACCTCTCACTTGGTTTTCATGTTCCCTGTTTGCACCGGCATTTGTGTATTTATAAGGATCATTCAAAGTGGTTTAAAAAAAAAAAAAAAGCACAATAGCTAAAGACCACACAAGTTACAGGCATAATTTTGTTTCCTGGGAGATTTTTGGAATATAGAAAAGATTCCACTTTCCCATTTTAATTTTGTTAATCTGGGGCTTACATTTATTCAAAAGCTACAACATGCTCAACGTTTCATATCATGACAAATTAGGAGCCAGCTTCCATTCCTCTCTCCCTTCCCTCTCACCTCTGGGGAATAATCAAGTCCTGTAAACACTCCCTAGGAAGTGTCTCACAGTCTTTCCACTCCTCTCTATGCTCCTGCCACCATCACAGTTCAAGTTGCATCATCTTTTCCTTCAAAAGACCCCTAATTGTGTCCCTTCCTTCAGGATTCCACCTTTCTAGCCATTTTCCACTCTACAGCCAGAGCAAGCCTTCTAAATGTAAAATGATTATGTCTCCCCATCATTCTTTAAATGTTGAAAATGATTCTTCATCATCCTTGCGATAAAAAGCAGGTCTCTTGACTGGGCGCGGTGGATCACGCCTGTCATCTCAGCACTTTGGGAGGCTGAGGCAGGTGGATCACGAGGTCAGGAGTTCGAGATCAGCCTGATCAACATGGTGAATCCCCACATCTACTAAAAATACAAATATTAGCCGGGCATGGTGGCACACGCCTCTAATCCCAGCTACTCAGAGGCTGAGGCAGGAAAATTGCTTGACTCCTGGAGGCGGAGGTTGCAGTGAGCCGAGATGGCACCACTGTGCTCCAGCCTAGGCAACAGAGCAAGACTCTGTCTCAAAAAAAAAAAAAAGCAGATCTCTGCTTCTCCTTCTTCAGACTGAACTTTTACCACTCTTGTCTTGCATTCTCTGCTAAAGATTTTCTGAACCCTGTTCTCCCTTGTTACAGCCATACCTCACCTCCACGATTCAAGAAAGCTATTCCCCCTACTTGGAATGTGGTGTGTGGTATATTCTCCTCTTCTTTTGGTTATATTATTCCTTCTCCCAGCTCTCAGCATTTTGTTGTTGTTGTTGTTGTTTGTTTTTGAGATGGAGTGACACGATCTCAGCTCACTGCAACCTCTGCCTCTCAAGTTCAAATGATTCTCCTGCTTCCACCTCCCAAGTAGCTGGGATTACAGGCACCACCACGCCTAGCTAATTTTTGTATTGTTAGTAGAGACAGGGTTTCACCATATTGGCCAGGATGGTCTCAAATTCTTGACCTCAAGTGATCTGCCCACCTCAGCCTCCCCGAGTGCCGGGATTACAGTCATGAGTCACTGTGCCCAGCAGCTCTCAGTCTTGTCTCTTCAGTCATAGTTTTACAATTCCCAGATTTGGCTAAATCCCCTTGTGATGTTGTTATAAACATCGATAGTTCCCCTATCAGAATCTCCACCACATTGTTAATTTTTTTAAGTGCATCTCCTTCCTGACTGACCATTCTTGTCTTGTTCCCTTCATATATTTCCTGGTATAAAGAAGGTTAAAAAAATGCTTTGAATTAAAAATAATGAAACAATCTTGAAAAAGAAGAACCAAGTTGGAAGGCCCACACTTCAATTTTAAAACCTACTACAAAGCAACAATAATCAAGACAGTGTGGTACTGACATATGGATGATATTGTGGTGAACCCTTATTAACCTCAGTTGGGAAGGCACCAGGTTCAAAAGGCCAAGGAGAGTCCCAGAGCCAGCAAATGAGACATGGTGTTTTATTAGAGGGATTACATACGGGGGAGAGAATCCAGTGGCAGTGGGTTGGGCAGGAAAACCACAACCACTTGCAAAAAGCACTTTGTAATTTATACAGCATTTGCACTCAGTACCCTACCCTTAACAATCACCACTTGGCAACCTTCATTTAACCCATAACTCAGGGCCTCAAGCCCCTGTATGGCCCGTGTTCCACGGGACTGGCTGGAGATGCAGATGTTACTCACAGAGAAGGAACAAACCTCCAGGTTGGCTATTCCTGAATTCCCTAGCTCAGAACACACATTCAGGTGCATCTGCTATACAGCCTCATTGAAAGGTTGTGCTTGTTATTACTATCAGATGCATTTATCCTACAGCTGGACATATAGTTCAATGGAATACAGTTGACACTCTGGAAATAAACCCATGAATCTGTGGTCAACTGACTTTTTAACAACAGTGCAAAGACTATACAATGGGGGAAAGAATTTTTTTAAATAAATGGGTTTGGAACAACTAGATATCCAGATGCAAAAGAATGAAGTTGTTCTCCCATGTCACATGGTATATAAAAATTAACTTAAAACGGATCAAAGACCTAAATGTAAAAGCTAAAATTGGCTGGGCACAGTGGCTCACACCTGCAATCAATCCCAGCAGTATGGAAGGCTGAGACAGGAGGATCCCTTGAGGCCAGGGGTCTGAGACCAGCCTGGTCGACAAAGCGAGACCTTGTCTCTAATAAAAATTTTAAAAATAGGCTGGGCACAGTGGCTCACGCCTGTAATCCCAGCACTTTGGGAGGCCAAGGAGGGCAGATCACGAGGTCAGGAGATTGAGACCATCCTGGCTAACACGGTAAAACCCCATCTCTACTAAAAATACAAAAAATTAGCCAGGCGTGGTGGTGGATGCCTGTAGTCCCAGCTACTCTGGAGGCTGAGACAGGAGAATGGCATGAACCTGGGAGGCGCAGCTTGCAGTGAGCCAAGACTGCACCACTGCACTCCAGCCTAGGTGACAGAGCAAGATTCCATCCCAAAAATAAATAAATAAATAAAAATTTAAAAATAATAAAAAATATGCAGCCATAAAATAGAACGAGATGGGCCGGGAGAGGTGGCTCACACCTGTAATCCCAACACTTTGGGAGGCCGAGGTGGGCAGATCACGAGGTCAGGAGTTCGAGATTAGCCTGGCTAGCATGGTGAAGCCCCATATCTACTAAAAATACAAAAAAAAAAAAAAAAAAAATTAGCTGGGCATGGTGGCGCACCTGTAGTCCCAGTTACCTGGGACACTGAGGCAGGATAATGGCTTGAACCCAGGAGGCGGAGGTTGCAGTGAGCCAAGATCATGCCATTGCCCTCCAGCCTGGGCGACAGAGCAAGATTCTGTCTCAAAAAAAAAAAAAAAAGTGAGCCTGGCATGGTGGCACACGCATGTAGCCCCAGCTACTCAGGATGCTGAGGCAGGAGAATCACTTGAACCGGAGTGATGGAGGTTGCAGTGAGCCAAGATTGCACCACTGCACTCCAACTTGGTCGACAGAGCGAGACTCCATCTCAAAAAAAAAGAAAAAAGAAAAAAAAAGAGAAGAGATCATGTCTTTTGCAAGAACATGGATGGAGCTGGAGGCTGTTATCCTTAGCAAACTAACACAGGAACTAAAAAGCAATTAACTCATGTTCTCACTTATTAGTGGGAGCTAAATGATGAGAACCCATAAACACAAAGAAGGAAACAATAGACACTAGGGTCTACTTGAGGGTGGAGGGTGGGAGGAGAGAGAGGAGCAGAAAAGATAACTATTGGGTCCTGGGCTTAATACCTGGGTGATGAACTAATCTGCACAACAAACCCCCATGACACGAATTCACCTATGTAACAAACCTTCACACGTACTCCCGAACCTAAAATAAAAGTTTAATAAATAAATAAATAAAAATAAAAAGTAAAAAAGCCAAAACTATAAAACTCTTACAAGAAAACATATGACTAAATCTTCACAACCTTGGATTTGTCAATGTTTTCTCAGATATGACACCAAAAACATAAGCAACAAAAGAAAAAAATAGATAAATAGGACTTCATCAAAATGAAAATCTTTTGTGCTCAGAAAACACTATCAAGAAAATGAAGACTCAGAGAATGGGAGAATATTTTTGCAAATCATATATCTAATAAGGGACTTGTAGAACTTTTTTTTTTTTTTGAGACAGAGTCTTGCTCTGTCACCCAGGCTGGAGTGCAGTGGTGCGATCTCAGCTCATTGCAAGCTCTGCCTCCAAGGTTCAAGTGATTCTCATGCCTCAGCCTCCCAAGTAGCTAGGATTACTGGCATGTGCCACCGCACTCGGCTAATTTTTTTGTGTTTTCAGTAGAGACAGTGTTTCACCATGTTGGCCAGGCTGTTCTCAAACTCCTGACTTCAAGTGATCTTCCCACCTCGGCCTCCCAAAGTGCTGGGTTTACAGGTGTGAGCCACCACAACCAGCAGAACTGTTTTTTTTTAATTCATATAGTAATAATAAAAAGACAACACAGTTTACAAACAGGTTGGGTAATTTACAAATGTAAAAGATCTTAATAGACATTTTTCCAAAGAAGATGCCAAAATAGCCAATAAACACATGAAAAATGTTTGATGTCATTAGACATTAGGGAATGCAAATCAAAACCACAATGAAATACAATTACACACACACCAGGAAGGCTATAATCAAAAAGATTAATAATAACAAGTGTTGGTGAGGATATGGAGGAATCAGAACCCTCATATATTCCTGGTGAGAATGTAAAGTGGTAACACCGCTTTGGAAAATAATCCAGTAGTTCCTCAAAAATTTTAACATAGGCCAGGCATAGTGGCTCACGCCTGTAATCCCAGCACTTTGGGAGGCTGAGGTGGGCGGATCACCTGAGGTCAGAAGTTCGAGACTAGCCTGGTCAACATGGTGAAACCCTGTCTCTACTAAAAATACAAAAATCAGTCAGACGTGGTGGCACATGCCTGTAATCCCAGCTACTTGGGAGGCTGAGGCAGGAGAATCGCTTGAACTCGGGAGGTGGAGTTTGCAGTGAGCCGAGATCATGCCATTGCACTCCAACCTGGGCAACAGAGCAAGACTCAGTTTCAAAAAAAAAAACAAAAAATCTTTAACATAGAGTTACCATATGATCCACAAATTCCACTCCTAGAGAAATGAAAACATGTGTCCACACAAAAACTTGTACATGAATGTTCATAGCAGCAATATTCATAATAGCCAAAGGGTGGAAACAACCCAAATTGTTCAACTAATACATGGATAAACAACTTTGGGTATGTTCATACAATGGAATATTGTTTGGACATTGTCTTAGTTTGCTTTGTGTTGCTAAACAGAATACCACAGATTGGGCAATTCACAAAGAAAATAAATTCATTTCTCACAGTTCTGAAGATTGGGAAATCCAGTATTAAGGGGCTCACATCTGGCAAGGGCCTTTGTGCTGCGTCATCCCCTGGCAAAAGGCAGAAGGGCGAGAGAGCATGAGAGGGCAAGAGATAGCACTTGCAGGCATAAGCCCTTTTGTAATTATCATTAATCAATTCATGAGGATGGAGCCCTTTGCTACATTCAAACAGTAGCAGCCATAAAAAGAAATGAAGCACTTATACATGCTACAGTATGAATGATCCTTGAAAACATTCTGCTAAATGCTGAGAGGCTAGTCACAAAAGACTGTATATATGATTTCATTTATGTGAAATGTTCGCAACAGGAAAATCTGTAGAGGAGGAAAGTAATAATTTACCTCTAATCACTGCATTAGCTTTATGTCACAAATTTTGATACGTTGTATTTTCATTTTCATTCAGGTTAAAATATTTCCCAATTTCCCTTATGATTTCTTCTTGGGTGGTTTTTTTTTTTTTTTTTTGAGTCAGTCTTGCTAGTCACCCAGGCTGGAGTGCAGTGGTGCAATCTTGGCTCACTGCAACCTCCGCCTCATAGGTTCAAGTGATTCTCATGCTGCAGCCTCCTGAGCAGTTGGGATTATAGGTGGCCACCATGACACCTGGCTAATTTTTGTATTAGTAGAGACAGGGTTTCACCATATTGGTCAGGCTGGTCTTGAACTCCTGACCTCAAGTGATCCAACCACCTTGAGCTCTCAAAGTGCTGGGATTACAGGCGTGAGGCACTGTGCCTGGCCTCCTTTTGGGATATTTAAAAAGGTGTTGCTTAACTTCTAAGTATTTGAGGGTTTTTTGGATAATTTTTTTTAGTTTCCCCTTTAAATACAATTATCTTTTGATCTGAAATCACTATAATGTCAATTCTTTTCATTTATTGATACTTGTTTTATGGCTGAAAATATATTGTATCCTGGTGAATATCTTACATAAACATGAAAAGAATACGTATTATGCTACTGTTGGGTGAAATATTCTATAAATGTAAACTGAGTGATTGACGGAGGTTTTGTTTTTGTTTGTTTGTTTCTTTGTTTTTGAGAGGAGTCTTGCCCTGTCACCCAGGCTGGAGTGCAATGGAGTGATCTTGGCTCACTGCAACCTTTGCCTCCCAGGTTCAAGCGATTCTCCTGCCTCAGCCTCCCGAGTAGCTGGGGTTACAGGCACCCACCACCATGCCTGGCTAATTTTTTGTATCTTTAGTAGAGATGGGGTTTCACCATGTTGACAGACTGGTCTCGAACTCCTGACCTCATGATCCACCTGCCTCAGCCTCCCAAAGTGCTGAGATTACAGGCATGAGCCACTGCGCTCGGCCATGACAGAGTTTTTGACATCTTCTACATGCTTTCTGATTTTTCATCCACTTTCTTTTATTTCTGTTTTTGTTCTTTTTTTTTTTTTTTTTTTTTTTAACGGAGTTTCATTCTTGTCGCCCAGACTGGAGTGCAGTGGCGTGATCTTGGCTCACTGCAACCTCCACCTCCTGGATTCAAGCAATTCTCCTACCTCAGCCTCCCGAGTAGCTGGGATTAAAGATGCGCACCACCACGCCCGGCTAATTTTTGTATTTTTAGTAGAGACGGGTTTTATCATATTGGCCAGGCTCGTCTCGAATTCCTGACCTCATGATCTACCCACCTCAGCCTCCAAAATGCTGGGATTACAGGCGTGAGTCACCGCACCCAGCCTGTTTTTGTTCTTTTCAAGACAGGGTTTCACCTTGTTGCCCAGGCTGGAGTGTAGTGGCACAATCAGGACTCACTGCAGCCTCAACCTTCCAGGCTCAGGCAGTCCTCCCACCTCAGCCTCCTGGGTAGCTGGGACTATGGGCATATGCCACCATGCCTGGCGAAATTTTATGTATTTTTAGTAGAGACAGGTTTCTTCATGTTGCCTAGGCTGGTCTCAAAATCTTGGGCTCAAGTGATCCACCTGCCTCAGCCTCCCAAAGTGTTGAGATTATAGGCATGAGACCCCACTCCTGGCCCACTTTCTATTGATTACTGAAAATTGAGTGTTGAAATTTCTAACTCTAAATGTGGTTTTCTCTATTTCTCCTTTAAGTTCTAACAGTTTTTGCTCTGTGTTTTTCAAAGTTTTGTTATTGGGTACATACACATTTAAGATTTTAAAATCTTGGGGAATTGAATTTTATCGTTATGAAATCTTCCTTTTATTTCTGTAATATTTCTTGTTTGAAAGCTTATTTCAGGCCTGGTGTGGTGGCTCACGCTTGTAGTCCCAGCACTTTGGGAGGCCAAGGTGGGCAGATCACCTGAGGTCAGGAGTTTGAGATCAGCCTGGCCAACATGGTGAAACTCCGTCTCTACTGACAATACAAAAATTAGCTGGGTGTGGTGATGTGCGCCTGTAATCCCAGCTACTGGGGTGGCTGAGGCACAAGAATCACTTGAATCCTGGAGGTGGGGGTTGTAGTGAGCTGAGATCGCACCACTGCACTCCAGCCTGGGTGACAGAATGAGACTCTGTCTCAAAAATTAAATAAATAAATTAGCCATTTAAAAAATTAAGAAAATTTTTGGCCGGGCGCGGTGGCTCAAGCCTGTAATCCCAGCACTTTGGGAGGCCGAGACGGGCGGATCACGAGGTCAGGAGATCGAGACCATCCTGGCTAACACGGTGAAACCCCGTCTCTACTAAAAACTACAAAAAACTAGCCGGGCGACGTGGCGGCGCCTGTAGTCCCAGCTACCCGGGAGGCTGAGGCAGGAGAATGGCGTGAACCCGGGAGGCGGAGCTTGCAGTGAGCCGAGATCTGGCCACTGCACTCCAGCCTGGGTGACAGAGCGAGACTCCGTCTCAAAAAAAAAAAATTAAGAAAATTTTTAGGCCAGGCGCAGTGGCTCACGCCTGTAATCCCAGCACTTTGGGAGGCTGAGGTGGGCGGATCACGTGGTCAGGAGATTGAGACCCATCCTGGTTAACAAGGTGAAACCCCTTCTCTACTAAAAATATACAAAAAATTAGCCAGGCATAGTGGTGGGCGCCTGTAGTCCCAGCTACTCTGAGGCAGGAGAATGGCATGAACCCAGGAGGCAGAGCTTGCAGTGAGCCGAGATCTTGCCACTGCACTCCAGCCTGGGGGACAGAGCAAGACTCCGTCTCAAAAAAAAAAAAAAAAGAAAAAGAAAATTTTTAAAAAGAAAGCTTATTTCTGCTAGAGCAGTGATTCACGCCTGTAATCTCAGCACTTTGGGAGGCCAAGGTGGACAGATTGCTTGAGCCCAGGAGTTTAAGACCAGCCTGGACAATATGACAAAACCCCATCTCTACAAAAAAATACAAAATATTAGCTGGGCATGGTGATGCATGCCTGTAGTCCCAGCTACTCAGGAGGCTGAGGTGGGAGGATCACTTGAGCCCAAGAGGTAGAGTTTGCAGTGAGCCAATTTTGCACCATTGCACTCCAGCCTGGGCGACAAGAGCGAAATTCCACCTAAAAAAAAAAAAGTGGCTCATGACTGTAATCCCAGCACTTTAGGAGGCCCAGGCAGGCAGATCACCTGAGGTCAGGAGTTCAAGACCACCCTGGCCAACATGGTGAAACCCCACCTCTACTAAAAATAAAAAAATTAGGCAGATTGTGGTGGCTCACGCCTGTAATCTCAGCACTTTGGGAGGCCAAGGCAGGTGGATCACCTGAGGTTGGGAGTTCAAGACCAGCCTGACCACGATGAATAAACTCCATCTTTACTAAAAATATAAAATTACCTGGGCATCGTGGCGCGTGCCTGTAATCCCAGCTACTCGGGAGGCTGAAGCAGGAGAATTGCTCAAACCCAGGAGGCAGAGGTTGCGTTGAGCCAAGATTGTGCCATTGCACTTCAGCCTGGGCAACAAGAGTGAAACTCCATCTCAAAAAAAAAAAAAAATTGCCAGGCATGGTGGTGCACACCTGTAATCCCAGCTACTTGGGAGGCTGAGGGAGGAGAATAGGTTGAACCCTGGAGGTGGAGCTTGCAGTGAGCCAAGATCACACCACTGCACTCCAGCCTGGGTGACAGAGTGAGACTCCATCTCAAAAAATGGTAATAATAAATAAATAAATAATACACAGTGACTAACCAATATGATAGTAGGATAGACACATTTATTATGTCAATGTTATGCATCTGAAAGCAGAGAGAAAATATAAATAAAAGGAAAAGTGAGGGGACGGGCACAGTGGTTCACGCCTGTAATCCCAGCACTTTGGGAGACTGAGGCAGGCAGATCACGAGGTCAAGACATGGAGACCATCCTGGCCAACATGGTGAAATCCCGTCTCTACTAAAAATAGAAAAATTAGCTGGGCGAAGTGGCACGCGCCTATAGTCCCAGCTACTCGGGAGCCCAAGGCAGGAGAATCCCTTGAGCCCCCGAGGCGCTGGTTGCAGTGAGTCGAGATCGCACCCCTGCACTACAGCCTGGCGACAGAGTGAGACTCCATCTCAAAAAAAAAAAAAAAAAAAATGCAAAAGTGATTACGGTTTTTGCCTTAAAAGCAGTGACATCAGGTCGGGTGCGGGGGTTCACGCCTGTAATCTCAGCACTTTGGGAGGCCAAGACAGGCGGATCACCTGAGGTTGGGAGTTTGAGACCAGCTTGACCAACATGGAGAAACTCCGTCTCTACTAAAAATATGAAATTAGCCGGGCGTGGTGGCACATGCCTGTAATCCCAGCTACTCAGGAGTGTGAGGCAGGAGAATCACTTGAACCCAGGTGGCGGAGGTTGTAGTGAGCCAAGGTCATGCCATTTGCACTCCAGCCTGGATGACAAGAGCGAAACTCCATCAAAAATAAATAAATAAAATAAATAAAAGCAGTAAAAGCAATGACATCAACCTAATAGCAGGGCATGGAAGCTATTTTGCCTGAGTAAAGATTCCCAGCTTTGCACTGGGCAACTTACTGAACTTCTCTTTGCCTCAGTTTCCCACTTTAAAATTGAGATAATAATAGTGCCTCTGTTATGGGGATTAAATAAGATAATATATAGGAAAGAGGAATGGTTCGGAAACTTTAATGTGTATACAGATCTCTTTTAAATGCAGATTCTGGGATGTCCCCGAGAGTCTCCATTTCTTTATTTTTTTTCCAGACGGAGTCTTACTCTGTTGCCCAAACTGGAGCGCAGTGGCCAGATCTCAGCTCACTGCAAGCTCCGCCTTTCGGGTTCACGCCATTCTCCTGCCTCAGCCCCGCGAGTAGCTGGGAGTACAGGCGCCCGCCACCCCGCCCGTCTAGTTTTCTTTTATTTTTTAGTAGAGACGGGGTTTCACCGTGTTAGCCAGGATGGTCTCGATCTCCTGACCTCGTGATCCGCCCGTCTCGGCCTCCCAAAGTGCTGGGATTACAGGCTTGAGCCACCGCGCCCGGCCGAGAGTCTCCATTTCTAACAAGCTCCTGGGGCTGCTGACTCCGCTGCTCCACAGACCACACCTCTGTATCAAGGTTGTAAGGCACGTAAAACAGTGCCTGACACACAGTGTGCGCTGAATAAATTTAACTATGATTATATTTGCACACAGTTGAGTTGGCAAGGAAACTAGATTAAAAAGCCAATAAGTTTCCCTCCTTCTCTATCAGATGTTTCCTGACGATACTGTATCCTTGAATAGAATTCTACTGCATTCTGAGTTTAAGTGATGAATGTGCATATGGATAACAAGTTTTCATTTACAAAAGCTCTCAATAGCAGCTTGAAGCACTATTCTTGAATGTATGGTTTTAAGCCGTATCAAAGTACATAATACCGTGTGCATAGTAGGTATTTATTTAATACTTGGATCAAAGAATGTCCAGGCTATCTAAATAAATCATCCTTCTAGGAATAAACAGTGCTGCTGGAGTTCGGTTTTGTTTAATGCGGTGGCATGCATGCCAAACTACAACTTCAAGAATATGACAATTGTGTTCTAAAATCCAAAGTATGTTACACTAATCTAATTGCGTTAGAATTTCATGCAAGGCTGACTGTAACCCAACTACTTCCTTCTTCCTATGCGGCTCAACCCAGACTTTACAGGCTAACAGTGCCCTCTACTGTTCAACAACCAGTCGGTGCTACTAAATCCAATCCCTAAAGCTGCAAAACCAGAATTCAGACAACTGGGTTTACTTACCACACAAACGTGGCTTGCATTGCCTTTAGAGGACAGAGGGCCGCCGTCAAGGAGCGGTCTATGCTAGGAGGGACTGAGACTGATTTCTGGGCCACCGTTGTGAAGCTGACCAGGATCCCCAGAGAGGAGAGAAAAGCTCGTTGCTGTTTTCCCCTGAAGCACTAACAACCTACAACCTCCCTTTTTCCACACTGACCTGGTCTTCACCCTTTGTCCTCCCCCTCCTTAAGGTTAGTTGCATCGTCAGCCTTTTCTACCTGACCCTCATTCCACCTGCCAAACCGTACTTCTCCTTTGGAGAAATCTGGAAACACAAAAGTCCTCAGGATACAGCCTCTTGCCACTAAGCATGGGCAACTGTTCTGTGACTGTGATTAGATCCTCTAGTTTGCAGCACCTCAACTTTTGTTTTCAAAGTTTTTGAGTATATTCACAGAGGTGCGCAACCATCACTGTAATATAATTTTAGAGCATTTTCATCACCCCAAAAAGAAATTCTGAGCTGGGCACAGTGGCTCATGCCTGTCATCCAAGCACTTTGGGAGGCTGAAGTGGGAGGACTGCTTGAACTCGGAGTTCGAGACCAGCCTGGGCAACATAGACTAGTAAGACCCTGTTTCTACATAAAATAAAAAATCAGTTAGCTAGGTGTGGTGGTGTGCACATGTAGTCCCAGCTACTGGGGAAGCTGAGGTGGAAGAATTACTTGATCTCAAGAGGTCAAGGCTGCAGTGAGCCCTGGCAGCATCACTGTATTCCAGCCTGGGCGACAGAATTAAACTGCCTCAAAAAAAAAAAAAAAGGAAATTGCGTACTGATTAGTATCCACTTCCCATCCTCCTACCCCTTGCCCATCCCTAAACAACCATTAATCTATTTGCTGTTTATAAATTTGACTATTCTAGACATTTCGTATAAATTGAATCATATAATATGTGGCCTTTTGTGAATGGCTTGTTTCACTGACAATGATTTAAAGTTGTAGCGTATATGAGTATTTCATTCCTTTTCATTGCTGAATAATATTCCATTGTATAAATATGCCATATTTTACTTATCCATTTGCCAGTTGGTGGACATTTGGGTTGTTTTCACTTTTTGGCTATTATAAGTAGTGATGCTGTAAGTGTTAATTTGCAAGTTTTTGTGTAGACTTACGTTTTCACTTCTCTTCGGTAGATATCTAGGGATGGAATTACTGGTTCATATGGTAAGAAAGCTTCATATTCCACCCCCAACTAAGAATAGAGATTAACATGCCGGGCGCAGTGGCTCACGCCTGTAATCCCAGCGCTTTCGGAAGCCAAGGCAAGTGGATCACCTGCGGTCAGGAGTTCAAGACCAGCCTAGCTAACATGGTGAAACCTCATCTCTACTAAAAATACAAAAATTAGCCATGTGTGGTGGTGCACTCCTGTAATCCCAGCTATTTGGGAGGCTGAGACACAAGAATCACTTGAACCTGGGAGGCGGAGGTTGCAGTGAGCCAAGATTGTGCCACTGAGCTCCAGCCTGGGTGGCAGAGCAATACCCTGTCTTAAGGAAAAAAAAAAAAAGAAAGATTAACAGAGAAAAAAATTATGTTATCCTGATGGCCACTAAATACAGTCTTACTTGGATTATGATGAAGAGGTTTTTAACGAATGATTTAACAAATGATTCAGCCTTGATTCCTCAAGACCAAGAGCCCACGTCTGATCTCTATTTTTCTTGACAGTTCTAAACATGGCCACCAGCATAAGTGTTTCACATTCCTTCGAAGCATATTTTTCTAGCCCACTACCCAAAGTCACTCCCACTTGGAATTTTATTATTTCTAAGCCTTCCTAGAAGCAGGCAGAGTAGTAATCGCTATTTGGTTTTTGTTTGTTTTTTGTTGTTGTTTTTTGCGACAGGGTCTCACTCTGTTGCCCAAGCTGGAGTGCAGTGGCGTGATCTCGGCTCACTGCGACCTCTGTCTCCTGGGCTCAAGCGATCCTCCCACCTCTGCGACAGTCCTGCAGCTGGAACTACAGGTGCAGACCACCACACTTGGGCTGTATTTTGTAGAGGCGGGGTCTTCCTATGTTGCCCAGGCTGGTCTTGAACTCCTGGGCTCAAGCAATCTGCTGGCCTTGGCCTTCCAAAGTGCTGGGATTACAGATGTGAGCAACAGCGCCTGACCCAGTCATCCTAGTCATACCTATTATATGATTTGTGAGGTTTTGTTTTTTCAAAGCCATAATATCCAATTAGTTAAAAAATCAAGTACAAATACTTCCTGCATTGACTGTCCACACAGCAAAGTGGCAACAACAGAAGAGGTAAGACAGAGCTCGGCCGGGTGCGGTGGCTCAAGCCTGTAATCCCAGCACTTTGGGAGGCCGAGATGGGCGGATCACGAGGTCAGGAGATCAAGACCATCCTGGCTAACACAGTGAAACCCCGTCTCTACTAAAAATACAAAAAAAACTAGCCGGGCGAGGTGGCAGCGCCTGTAGTCCCAGCTACTCGGGAGGCTGAGGCAGGAGAATGGCGTAAACCCGGGAGGCGGAGCTTGCAGTGAGCTGAGATCCGGCCACTGCACTCCAGTCCGGGCGACAGAGCGAGACTCCGCCTCAAAAAAAAAAAAAAAAAAAAAAAAAAAAAAAAAAAAAAAAAAGACAGAGCTCCTGTCCTGGAGGAGTTTATAAGCCTGTTGGGAAGAAAAGTAAAATTGCAACTCAAATGTCACTTAAGTGTACAAACATTTTCAGCAAGTCATTGTCTACAGAGCAGTGATAGCCAACATTTCCAAGTCAAAGCAAACATAGACTACGGACATATTTCTTTTCTTTTCTTTTTTTTTTTTGAGACAGAGTCTCGCTCTGTCACCCAGGCTGGAGTGCAGTGGCCAGATCTCAGCTCACTGCAAGCTCCGCCTCCCGGGTTCACACCATTCTCCTGCCTCAGCCTCCCGAGTAGCTGGGACTACAGGCGCCGCCACCTCACCCGGCTAGTTTTTTGTATTTTTAGTAGAGACGGGGTTTCGCCGTGTTAGCCAGGATGGACTACGGACATATTTCTATGGACACTGGGATGAACAAAGGGGCCTGCTGAGGAGAGGCCCCTGGCCTGCGATGGCCGGGCACCCCCACCTCCCTGATCTCACTACCTCCTCTCACTGATAACCTGTTGGGGTACATCCCAGTGGCAGCACACCTGTGGAAGTCTCCTTTTTTTTTTTGAGACGGAGTTTTGCTCTTGTCACCCAGGCTGGACTTCAATGGTGCTATCTTAGCTCACTGCAACCTCCGCCTCCCAGGTTCAAGCAATTGTCATGCCTCCTGAGTAGCTGGAATTACAGGCACCTGCTGCCACCACGCCCAGTTAATTTTTGTATTTTTAGTAGAGACAGGGTTTCACCATGTTGACCAGGCTGGTCTTGAACTCCTGACCTCAGATTATCCACCTAGCTTGGCCTCCCAACGTGTGGGGATTACAGGTGTGAGCCACCGTGCCCGGCCAACTTGTGGAGTTTCTAGTTCATGGGATAACTTGTAAGCATTTTTGCATGGTATTCAAGGCTCTCGCAAACTGGCCTTAATCTACCTTTCCAACCATTTTTCCCATGAGCCCTCCATACCTAACAACCTGTCAGCTCATTGTCTTCAGAACATTCTGGGTACCCTCCCTAAAATGTGTACCCTCCCCAAAACGAGCCCTCAGTCACTATTTATTCACTGGTTGATTCTCATCCCTACACTTTCTCTCACATAACTCACAGCAACTATTCAAATCCCTTCAAGTCCTCATCAAGTCCCCTGTCCTGGAGAGGCCTTCTCTGTCCCCTCCAGCCCACAGGAGTTCTTTCTTTCTCTGCATGTTCATGTCTTTTCGTATTGATTCAACATCTTTGACTTGTGACAATACATAGCCTCATAGTTATTAAATTTCCAAGGGTATAACTGTGGCATGCCCAGCTAGAACCTAGACCAGCTCCTTCTGAGCATATATCGTGTCTCTAGCTGGGTGTCCATAGCACCTTCAGGAAGCCTGGGTAAAAGGATCAGGGAAGTGGGCTGGCCTAGACGGGTGCTTAGTGCAATGCTACCACATTGCCGTGCAATCTCCTTTTCATCTATTACCTGTTTCTTAAGTACTTAGGTATTTACGTGCTTTCTCAAAATCTTGAAACAAAACGAAAACACCGTCTTGACAGAATAGCGTAAGTGGAAACTATCCTGGACTGAACCAGGGTGTAAAGGTGACTGTATTAACCCACAGAAGGCTGGGGCAGAGTACAAATTAACAGGCCCCTCTGTCTGCTTTGCAGTAGCAGAAGGAGAAGGAGAGGGAGGGGGAGAGAGAGGAGGAATAGGGAGAAAAAGGAAAAGAGGGAGAGTAGGGGGAGGAAGAAGAGGAGAGAGAGAGTTTCACCATGTTGCCCAAGCTGGTCCTGAACTCCTGGGCTCAAGCAATCTGCCTGCCTTGGCCTCCTGAAGTGCTGGGATTACAGGTGAGAGCCATGGTGCCCAACCTAGCAATTTGTTTTTCTACTTACTCATTCCAAAATCTGCCCAGAATGCACCTGCGATCCTGGCACCTGGAACTACAGGCTGGTCACCCCAATCCTAACGACACCTGTGGTCTACAGCTTCTCTTTTCTAGAAACATGGCCAAAAGGTGTTAGATCAAAAAGGAAATGATGGGCTTTTGAAAATAGAGAAAAATAGGCTGGGAACAGTAGCTCGTGCTTGTACATCACAACATTTTGGGAAGCAGGATCACTTGAGCCTAGGAGTTTGAGACCAGACTGGGTAACAAACTGAGATCCCTTCTCTACAAAAAATTTAAAAATTAGCTGTGTGTGGTGGTATGTGGCTACAGTCCTAGCTACTTGGGAGACTGAGGTAGCAGGAGGATGGATCACTTGAGCCCAGAAGGTCAAGGCTGCAGGGAGCCATAATTGTGCCACTGCGCTCCAGCCTGGGCGACAGAGCCAGACTCTGTCTCAGTAAATAAATAAATAAATAAATAACAGTGCTTTGGCTCATGCCTGTAATCCCAACACTTGGGGAGGCTGAGGTGGGTGGATTACCTGAGGTCAAGAGCTCGAGACCAGCCTGGGCAACATGGTAAAACGCTGTCTCTACTAAAAATACAAAAATTACCTGGACATGGTGGTGGGCATCAGTAATCCCAGCTTCTTGGGAGGCTGAGGTGGGAGAATCGCTTGAACACAGGAGGCAGAGTCTGCAGTGAGCTGAGATGGTGCCCCTGCACTCCAGCCTGGACAACAGAGTGAGACTCCATCTCAAAATAAATAAATAAATAGAACACAGAGAATCAAGACGGGAAATGATGTTCATTTGTGAATGTTCCAGTGCTTACTGTGGGCCATGCATTGTGGCAAAACCGTGACCAATGTGAAGAGGAGCCCTCAGCCAGCTCACAGCGCAGGGGAGTGGGGAGGTGAAAACAACAAGAAGACATTTTAGCTGGGGAAGAATAGCACCAAGAGCGCGACCCGTCACCTTTGTACTTTAAACTTGTTATGCTTCATTGGATGGGGGAAATGAGCCTGGCAGAAGTTGGAGATGAGACTAGTACAGTGGCCTCTGCACCCAGGGCTTGGAGTTAGAAGTGGGATGGGGGTTCTGAATCCACAGCAGTTGATGGAACTTGTGCCCTCCCCTGCCCATCCCCCAGCTGCGTTGGACATGCCACCACACTGGGATCCCTGGCTAACACAGCTGAGTGAGACCCTGAGGGAAGTAGCAGCCCACCCTCCCATCTCAAGGAAATGTTGCTTTACGGTGCACAAGTGGTGGCGGCTCTGATGGAGCGGGAAGCTTAGCCTGGGCATCATCCCATTTTGCCAGATTTCAGTAGCTGCATCAGAGCTCTGGTTTCAGTAACCATGGTGTCAGCTGTGGGACTCTGGAGGCATCCAGCACAAGGGGTGTAGACTCTTCCAGCCTCAGTTCCGGCCTCTGTAAGTGAGGTAAGCGTATCTGGGGCTACCCCTTCGGATATACATGTGCATTTCTGGCACTCATGTTCATAGCAGGGAAGTGGCCTCTGTCAAGGGTGAAGAAGCCCATCAAGGAAGATGGGACACCATGTGGAATGACATCATTTATACTCCAGGCAAAGGAAGCAGGATGTGTGGATAACATATATGTAAATATAAAATATTACATTACAATATAACATAATCAGTGTAATAACAAATATGTATAGGACACTGTGGGTGGACCTAATCAAGGCCCTGTGTACAACTAACCAAGTTGACACTGCACATCTGCAAGCCACAGAATTGTGCAGTGTCTAAGGTGGCCCTGTACCTAACCAGGTATGTGTTATTAGCCCCGTGTCAAAAGGCAGTGGCTTATTGTAGTGGACACTATGCACATTAAAAAAAAAAAAGAAGAGTAAATCTTGACCTTTAATTCTGACTTAGAAAAGTAAGTTGGCCGGGCGCCGTGGCTCCAGCCTGTAATCCCAGCACTTTGGGAGGCCGAGACGGGCGGATCACGAGGTCAGGAGATCGAGACCATCCTGGCTAACACGGTGAAACCCCGTCTCTACTAAAAAATACAAAAAAAAAAAAAACTAGCCGGGCGAAGTGGCGGGCGCCTGTAGTCCCAGCTACTCAGGAGGCTGAGGCAGGAGAATGGCGTGAACCCGGGAGGCGGAGCTTGCAGTGAGCTGAGATCCGGCCACTGCGCTCCGGCCTGGGTGACAGAGCGAGACTCTGTCTCAAAAAAAAAAGAAAAAGAAAAAGAAAAAAAGAAAAGTAAGTATCTGCTGTGTGATCTTGGGCAAATTCTAGTTGACATTCTTTAAAATGAGAATATTACCTATTTTAATGTATTGTCACATTGTGATAATACATGTAATGGCTTACCCAGCGCTATTTCAGATACATAGTAAATGATTTTTAAAATGTTAGCAAATGTATTTAAGCACAGGGAAACAAACCCAGAAAGAAGAATGATTTGACCACATCAAAACCAATGACAAAAGTGAAACCTGAGCCTGAATCTTCCGATTTTCAATCCACCAGTGGGTTTTCTCCCAAGGAAGCAATTCCCATGCCAAGAATTGTTTGAGAAAACTGTAACTGGATTTGCCTACACATGCAGTAGCAAACTTCAGTGAGCACCTGTCCCTATTTTCAGGAGCAGTGGAAGGGCACACTTACTCCACACAGGTAAGAAGTGGTTTTCCTCCTCCGTAGCTCTCCTTTCCCCAGCCTTCCATTGGAGATGAGAGGTCTCAGGAAAATGAGAGAGTATGGGTCACTATTTTATATTTTCAAGTTTTCAGATCTTAATCTGCAAATTTAGGTGATCCCAGCTCTGGAAAGAGCATCGCACTTTTACCTTTTTTTTTTTTTTTTTTTTGAGACAGAGCCTCACTCTGTCGCCCAGGCTGGAGTGCAATGGCACGATCTCAGCTCACTGCAACCTCCACCTCCAGGGTTCACGAGATTCTCCTCCCCAGCCTCCTGAGTAGCAGGGACTACAAGCGGCGCCACCACACCTGGCTAATTTTTGTATTTTTAGTAGAGACGGGGTTTCGCCATGTTGGCCAGGCTGGTCTCCTGACCTCAGGTGATCTGCCCACCTGGGTCTCCCAAAGTTCTGAGATTACAGCATGAGCCACCGCACCGGCCACTTTAGACTTTTTTGACCAGCAAGCTTCCATCTGGAGCCTAGGCTCTCTTCTTTAGGTGCCCACAGCCCCAGGGGTGCACAGGCTGCTGAGCAGCTGCGGGCCCGCGGGGCTGGGAGCCCACCAGGGCTGCGTGTCCTGTATGGGGCACAGTTGCGGTCATCCTAGGAGGCAGCTCTGAGTTCACACCTTCTAGTTCCTCTTTGTCAGAACTCAGTTAGTGGGTGGGACACTGAAATGGCACTGCAAACATAATGAGAAAATGAAAACTGTATTTACCAGAACTGCTTTTAGAGAAAGAGCTGGAGGCGTTGGAGGGAATTCTTTGATAAGCTGCTTTGAGATGTCGTGGTGGGGGTGATACTTAAATGGGGCAAACCTAATCTGTAACAGCAAAGGATCACCAAGCTGCCTTCCAAAAATGTCCCTGGATTGCATGACTGTATTTTCCCAAGAGAATGGAAATTTGCCCTGAAAGGAGAGTTTGGTCACTGTCCCCAGGAGGCTTCTTCGCAGTCTTTCAACATCCGGCATCAAATCTATCCGTGTCCGGGTGGCTACCTATTAACCTGCCCTGATTATTAACTGTGCCCAGGTCGAGACAGTATCAGGGTTGTGGTTCTATCAGGCTTTCTCTTTGCAGTCCTTGCCTTCTGTCAAAGTTGAACACAGTCCACCTCCCTTCTGGTTCCAGCCACAGAGGCGTGCTCCGCAGCGCCGCCCTCCAGCACTCCGCGCTCCCGCCCGGGGTGCTGCCAGGCTCCCAGGCGCCGCCCTGCGGCCCCGCGCATCCGCCTCTTCCTTCAGCCAGCCCCTGTGCTTCACAGGGCTCTGTTCTGGGCTCCGTCCTCCGCCTAGGATTGCGAGTCAGGGAATATAGAGAGTCTCTAGCCACTGTTCGTTGGAGAGACCGACAAGGAGATGTCTCACTTGCCTTCGGGTTCTCTTCCCTTTTTTCTTCCACCACGGTTGCAGGCTGAGAGAGAGTCTCAATGACAAGAATATAGTGATTCAAGGGAAGTTTCAGTCAAGCGTAGGGAGGAAAAAGCAGCAGAACACTGGAGAGAAAAAGAAATAATTTGGTATTAAAAATCAAGTTGCTGGCCGGGCGCGGTGGCTCAAGCCTGTAATCCCAGCACTTTGGGAGGCCGAGACGGGCGGATCACGAGGTCAGGAGATCGAGACCATCCTGGCTAACACGGTGAAACCCCGTCTCTACTAAAAATACAAAAACTAGCCGGGCGAGGTGGCGGGCGCCTGTAGTCCCAGCTACTCGGGGGGCTGAGGCAGGAGAATGGCGTAAATCCGGGAGGCGGAGCTTGCAGTGAGCTGAGATTCGGCCACTGCACTCCAGCCCGGGAGACAGAGCGAGACTCCGCCTCAAAAATAAATAAATAAATAAAAATCAAGTTGCTTTTTGTTTGTTTGCTTGTTTGTTTTGAGACAGGGTCTCGCTCTTGTTGCCCAGGCTCGAATGCAGTGGCACGATCATGGCCCACTGCAGCCTCAACCTCCCAGGCTCAAGCGATCCTCCCATCACAGCCTTCTGAGCAGCTGGGACCACAGATGTGCACCACCAGGCCTCGCTAGTTTTTAAAAATATTTGTGGAGATGGGGTCTCACTATGTTGCCCAGGCTGGTCTCTAACTCCCAGCCTCAAGCAATCCTACCACCTCACCATCCCAAAGTGCTGGTATTACAGCCATGAGTGACTATGCCTGATCAAAAGTCAACATTAAACAGGTGGATCACCTGAGGTCCAGAGTTCAAGACCAGCCTGGCCAACATGGTGAAAACTTGTTTCTATTAAAAATACAAAAATTAGTGGGTGTGGTGGTGCACGCCTGTAATCCCAGTTACTGGGGTGGCTAAGGCAGGAGGGTAATCTCAGCATTTTGGGAGGCTGAAGTGGGCAGATCACTTGAGGTCAGGAGTTGGAGACCAGTCTAGCCAACATGGTGAAACCCCGCCTCTACTAAAAATACAAAAATTAACTGGGTGTGGTGGCACATGCCTGTAATCCCAGTTGAGGCACTAGAATCGCTTGAACCTGGGAGGCAGAGGTTGCAGTGAACCAAGATCTCACCACTTTGATCCAGCCTCAGCAACAGGGAGACTCTGTCTTAAAAAAAAAAAAAAAAAAAGAAAATCTCTACAAGATTGCAGGATCCTTTCCAAGGATCACACTTACTGTGAGGGTAGTGGGCATAGGGACTTGGCTGGAAAGAAAGAAAAACAGAGACTGTAACCCATTCTTGGTGAATAAGGTTGTCTTATTCCTGTATATTCTTTCCAACAACCTGAAAACACTTGACAGGACTTAGATTTGATTTCTGAAAATCATTCTTTTTTTTTTTTTTCTTGAGACAGAGTCACCCAGGCTAGATAGAGTGCAGTGGCGCCATCTCTGCTCACTGCAACCTCTGCTTCCCAGGCTCAAGCAATTCCCCTGCCTCAGCCTCCCAAGTAGCTGGGATTACAAGTGCCTGCCACCGCACCTGGCTAATTTTGCATTTTTAGTAGAGACAGTATTTTGCCGTGTTGGCCAGGCTGGTCTCGAACTCCTGACCTCAGGTGATCTGCCTACCTTGGCCTCCCAAAGTGCTGGGATTATAGGCGTGAGCCACCAAGCTGGGCCCTGAAAATGGTTAAGTTTGAATATGTGTATATAAAAATTACTCTTTTTATTTTAATGATTAGCTTTTCCCCAAAATTTCTCTGCTTTTTCAATTACAGATTTTTTTTTCATTTTCTATTTTCCTGTGCCTGTTGTAATTTTCTATTTTCTTCTTAGAAAACATATCTTTCTGGACAGGCACGGTGGCAGGTAACTGTAGCCCCACCTACTTGGGAGGCTGAGGTGGGAGGATCCCTAGAATTCAGAAGTTCAGGGTCAGCCTGGGCAACATAGCAAGATCCCATCTCTAAAATAAATATAAATATACATGTGTATATATATATAATATACACATGTATATTATATAGCCCTTTCTTTTGGAACTTGGCATTCTTCAAATTATATTTTGATTTTTTTTCATGTACTGGCACTGTACATATTTGGATTTGGCACCTGCTATCTTTATTTATAATTCAGGACCCCAAACTCTTTGTCAGCTTTGCTTGCCTGTGAATTTCCACCAAAATACTAGTCATTAGGAGACAGAGATACAATGACTGATGATAAAATAATGTGCTCTCTCTCCAAATCTGCATAGAAAGCATCTTCTTTTAGCTCCCTGGATACCTTTTTTCTGGACTGTAAAACATGATAACCTTTAGCTGTGCCTACAAGAATCACTCATTTATATCTAGTTTTCTGCCTATTTCCAACCAGACTTTATGATCTAAATTATTTTCATTGAATTTTTGTGCTGCATTCCTTATTCCTACAGCCTTGAAATCAAGATTCCCAACTTATTTTCTATTCTGTTTAAAAACGATTTGGTTCTTTCCCTGGCTATCTTGGGTCACACTGATCTGATTTCACCCGTCTGTGTCACCTCATAATTTATGATAAGAAAGAAACTAGTAGAAGTGTCTCCATTTTTAACAGGCTGAGGACAACTATTTGCCTGAGCTGAAATTAACATCACTTCAGTAGAAATACAGTTTTAAAATCCCAGTGAAATGCAAGAGCAAAGACAAGATTTTAAAAATATGCCTTCCCTATGGAAATTCAGATGGTAGGTCAGGCGTGGTGGCTCACACCTGTAATCCCAGCACTTTGGGAGGCCGAGGTAGGCAGATCACAAGGTCAGGAGTTCGAGACCAGTCTGGCCAACATGGTGAAACCCTGTCTCTACTAAAAAATACAAAAATTAGCCGGGCATGGTGCCATGCGCCTGTAATCCCAGCTACCTGGGGGGCTGAGGCAGGAAAATCGCTTGAATCCAGGAGGTGGAGATTGCAGTGAGCTGAGATCTAGCCATTGCACTCCAACCTGGGTGACAGAGCAAGACTCTGTCTTAAACAAAACAAAACAAAAAAAGGCCGGATGCGGTGGCTCACCCCTGTAATCCCAGCACTTTGGGAGGCCGAGGCGGGCGGATCACGAGGTCAGGAGATCGAGATCATCTTGGCTAACACAGTGAAACCCCGTCTCCTACTGAAAATACAAAAAAATTAACCGGGCATGGTGGAGGGCACCTGTAGTCCCAGCTACTCGGGAGGCTGAGGCAGGAGAATGGCGTGAACCCAGGAGGAGGAGCTTGCAGTGAGCCGAGATTGCACCACTGCACTCCAGCCTGGGCGACAGAGCAAGACTCTGTCTAAATAGAAAAAAGAAAAGAAAAGAAATTCAGATGGTAATGTATTGACAGATGGAGAGCCAAGGTCATCAGTTCGAGGAGAATTATTTTAAAAACCACCGCTGTGCAAGGGGCTGGCACATAAACTCAGCTTTTCATACTGGGAATTTGAACAATGAGCAACTTTTGCAAACTATTATATTTTGGTGTCTCTAACACCAAATTAAATGTCAATTTCATTGCACATCTAATTTTTCAAAAATTTATCAGAATTTCCCCAAATCCATATAACTGCTTATACTGAATATAAGCATCAACTCAGATATATACATACATATTCCTATGCTCTAGATATTTTACTACTTAAGATGGAAAGAGAATTTTTTTTTTTTTTTTGAGATGGAGTCTCACTGTCTCCAAGGCTGGCAGTGGCACAATCTTGGATTACCGCAACCTCTACCTCCTGGGTTCAAGTGATTCTCCTGCCTTAGCCACCCCAGTAACTGGGATTACAGGCGTGCACCACCACACCCACTAATTTTTGTATTTTTAATAGAAACAAGGTTTCACCATGTTGGCCAGGCTGGTCTTGAACTCCGGACCTCAGGTGATCCACCTGCCTCGGCCTCCCAAAGTGCTGGGGATTACAGGCGTGAGCCACCACGCCTGTCCGGAAAGATGATTTTAAAAAGAATCTTCTAAACCACAGTGTGTAAGTGAAGATATACATAGTTTATGAATACATGAATACATAAAGTCTTCAGAAAAGGTACCAGATATAAATATCAGTTTTCCCATGTGCCATAATCCCATGTCTACTGATGACAGGGCATATTATGTTTTAATAAAAGTAAAAAGAGGTGTGTATGTGTGTGGTCTAAAATTCCAGGGTAAGTGAGCAACCTAATAGAACTTTTGATTAGCAATAAAAGGGAGGGGGACTTGGGTCTGGTGGCTGACACCTATAATCCCAACACTTTGGAAGGCCAAAGTGGGAGGATTGTTTGAGCACAGGAGTTTCAGACCAGCCTGGGCAACAGGGTGACACCCTGTCTCTACAAAAAATTTTAAAAATTTGGTCAGGCATGGTGGCTCACGCCTGTAATCCCAGCACTTTGGGAGGGTGAGGCAAGCAGATGACTTGAGGCCAGAGGTTTAAGACCAGCCTGCCCAACATGGTGAAACCCTTCCTCTATCAAAAAATGCAAAAATTAGCCGGGCATGGTGGCAGGCACCTGTAGTCCCAGCTACTTGGGGGCTGAGGCAGGAGAATCACTGGAACCTGGGAGGCAGAGGTTGCAGTGAGTCATGTTAGAACCACTGCACTCCAGCCCGGGCAACACAGCGAGACCCTGTCTCAAAAATAAATAGCTAAAATAAAAGGCACAGTGGCATTCTGCTGTCCTATTGAAGTACTATGTCTCAGGTCTTCCAGATCACTTCCCACCATTCCACCAATGTACCTTTCACTCCTGCAACACCAAATTACACTGCTTGCATTTCTTCTAAATTGACATGCCTCCAATACCTTCCTCAAATGGTTCCCTCTGCTTGAAATGCAAAACAGTGCTTGCCTTCCTCCTGACCTGGCATGCCTCCAAGGCTTTCCTCAGATGGTGCCTTCCCCAGTGCTATTCACCTGGTCTACTTACCGCACGTGTTTGAACTACTACTGGCTTAGTACTGCCTGCCACTAAGAAGAAAGCTCTCCACAAAATGCTGGCTAATAAATGAAATGTCTCAGGGAAAGCTTATCATCACTGTCATAATCAATATATTAATGTTAAGGGCAGGGCGAGGTGGTTCATGCCTGTAATCCCAGCACTTTGGGAGGCCAAGGCAGCCAGATTGCTTGAGTCCAAGAGTTCGAGACCTGACTGGGCAACATGGCAAAACCCCTTCTCTACAAAAAATACAAAAATTAACCCTCATAGTGGGGTGGTCCCAACTACCCCAGAGGCTGAAGTGGGAGGATCACTTGAGTCTGGAAGGCTCAAGCCGATTGTGACACTGCACCCCAGCCTGGGCAACAGAGTGAGACCCTGTCTCCAAAAAAAAAAAAAAAAAAAAACTGTTGAAATAAACAGGTGCCAAGTTATTAAGAGATCCACATTTAAAGAACAATGCTCGTGTGGTGGTTCACACCTGTAACCCCAGCACTTTGGGAGGCTGAGGTGGGCAGATCACCTGAAGTCAGGAGTTTGAGACCAGCCTGGCTAACATGGAGATACCCTGTCTCTACTAAAAATATAAAAATTAGCCAGGTGCGGTGGTGCACGCCTGTAGTCCCAGCTACTCTGTAGGCTGAGGCAGGAGAATCACTTGAACCCAGGAGGCAGAGGTTACAGAGAGCCTAGACTGCACCACTGCACTCCAGCCTGGGTGACAGAACAAGACTCCATCTCAAGAAAAAGAACAATGCTAACAATATGAGGCAGAAGAAAGGCTATAGTCATTTGGAAACATTAAGAGTGTCAGGACAGTTGGAGAACCTTGTAAGAAAATGTGAATGCCGGGCTCAATGACTCACACCTGTAATCCCAGCACTTTGGGAGGCTGAGACAGGTGGATCACTAAAGTTCAGGAGTTCAAGACCAGCCTGGTCAACATGGTGAAACCCCATCTCTACTAAAAATGCAAAAATTAGCAGGCTGTGGTGGCAGATTCCCATAATCCCAGCTGCTCGGGAGGGCGAGGCAGGAGAATTGCCTGAACCTGGGAGGCGGAGGTTGCAGTGAGCTGAGATCGCACAACTGCACTCCAACCTGGGCAACAGAGTGAGACTCCAGATTTTAAAAAAAAAAAAGTGTGCATGGACATTACAAGACTGCTTACTGTATCTGATGCAAAACCCCATGATAAAGAAATTAGACAGGTTATGTAAAAACAAGAGGGAACACTCGGTTCTGGGGTTGAAGATTTATATGGTCAGAGAAGGGGAAATTGTGCAAAAGCACAATCCACTGAGCTTTGCACAGGAAAGATCTTATCAGGGGAGCCCCGTGTTTAGTCAGGCTCTAACTCAACTTTGCCTTACTAATATTTTATGGATCTGTTTCCTCAAGGATAACAGCATGACTCAAATAGATAACATAACCCTGCATGATCCAGGGAAGGCTAGCAGAGTGAGCTATTGGCATTATCAGTCGGTCATGCCTTTTAAAAAGCACTTTAGAGTCTGCTTTGGTTATTTTATATTTTCTGACAGGTTATTTCTTCAAAATGCCTGTCACCATTTTCAAATTCAATAAAAGCATATTAAAGAGTGTCTAGCTTTTCAGAAGGAACGTAGCTGGCAGAAGTAACAAATGGGAGGTGGGAATTCAGAGGCATTGGTTGGGTCTGTACTGGTCACTCTGCTGTTCATAATGCAACAATGCACTCAAGGCCTGTGTGTTACCAATGTATTTCCTACTTGTTAACTCTGAGTCTTGAGAAGAGCCAGCTTTTTAACTCAGCTGGCAGCTGGGCTTGTCAAACTGAGCAATCCCCTTCTGATTTAAACCCAATTGTAGGATGCATAGTCATCTTTGGTAGTTGAGAACTACTGTAAAGTTTTCAAGACTTAATTGGAATTGAAGTGGTTCCAGCCACTCTGCTCACTAGCAGCCTAAAAACCTGTGCCTGTCCCTGGAGGAGGAAAGCAGTAGGAGGTAAGGAAACACATGTCCCTTCCGGCTTCCTAGGGGAGTAAGTAAGCAACAGGCTATCCAAGGGCTGTTCAAGGGGCTCTGACAATGTGAAGACCCTGCCTTAGCCATTCAGAGATGGCAACATCCTCCCGACCTCAAACACAAAGGGTAGCCTCTTCCTCTATAGTGGTAATCCAATATTCCCCATCCTGCAGATGACTTGGCAGGAACCACACACGAAGGATTCTCCAAAGCTCCTCTTCCCATCTCCATAGAAATGACAGTTTACTGCGAAAGCACAAGGAAGTCCACATATTCTCTAACATGATGAGATCTGGCCAAAAAAATAACTTTTTAAATGTCTCAAATTTATAACAACAGTAGAAGACTGCCAAAAATACTCCTGCACATGGCAGGAGCTGAAGGGTCTTTGTTTTTTCCCTCTTAAGGGTACTCTTAAAGATCAAGGACCATCAGATTCTGCAAATCCATGTAAATACCTACACAGGTATCCTTTCATCAATATGCCCTGCTAGAGGGATTTGGGTATCGTCAATAATCTCACAACAAAATAGAGATGATCATTGACATGGCATGCCATTCAAGACATCCTGCAATGATTATCCATATTACTCTTCCTGGGCAGCCTCATATGGTGGCGAGAGACGGGTTTTGGGTTCCAAAAGGCAGATAATTAAATCCTTGCTATCTGGATTATTCACTCACTTGGGCACAGTTCACTTCAACTGACTTTGGGCTAAATACCTCTCAGAGCCTGTAAAATGGGAATAATAATATTTTTATTTTTATTTCATTTATTTTATTATTTATTTATTTATTTATTTTTGAGATGATGTCTCACTCTGTCACCCTGGCTAGAGTGCGGTGGTGAGATCTTGGCTCACAGCAACCTCTGCTTCCTGGGTTCAACTGATTCTTCTGCCTCAGCCTCCCAAGTAGCTGGGACCATGAGTATACCTTACCACACCCGGCTAATTTTTGGATTTTTCAGTAGAGATGGGATTTTGCCATGTTGACCAGGCTGGTCTTGAACTCCTGACCTCAAATGATCCGCCCACCTTAGCCTCCCAAAGTGCTGGGATTACAGGCGTGAGCCACTGCACCCGGCCCAGGAATAATATTAGCTCTTGAAAACATTCGTAGGTTTAAGTTATGTGACTACTTTTATCCCATTTTCCAGTTTTCTTTTCTTTTCCCTTTTCCTTTTTTTTGTTTTGAGACGGAGTCTCGCTCTGTCACCCAGGCTGGAGTGCAGTGGCCGGATCTGAGCTCACTGCAAGCTCCGCCTCCCGGGTTCACGCCATTCTCCTGCCTCAGCCTCCCGAGTAGCTGGGACTACAGGCGCCCGCCACCTCGCCGGGCTAGTTTTGTGTATTTTTTTTAGTAGAGACGGGGTTTCACCGTCTTGGCCAGGATGGTCTCGATTTCCTGACCTCATGATCCGCCCGTCTCGGCCTCCCAAAGTGCTGGGATTACAGGCTTGAGCCACCGCGCCCGGCCTTTTTTTTTTTTTGAGACGGAGTCTTGCTCTGTTGCCCAGGCTGGAGTGCAGTGGCACCATCTCGGCTCACTGCAACCTCCGCTTCCCAGGTTCAAGTAATTTTCCTGCCTCAGCCTCCTGAGTAGCTGGGATTACAGGTGCGTGCCACCACACCCAGCTAATTTTTGGATTTTTAGTAGAGATGGGGCTTCACCATGTTGGTCAGGCTGGTCTCGAACTCCTGACTTCATGATCCCCCCACCTCGGCCTCCCAAAGTGCTGGGATTACAGGCCTGAGTCACCGCGCCCGGCCTCCAGTTTTATTTTTTTCATGGCATTTATTACTGTCTGAAATGACCTAAGTGCTTGTTTATTTTCTGTCGCTTATTCCTCCTTCCCCAACGTAAGCTCCTTGACAGCAGGAACCTGGACTGCTGCCTTTGTTTGGTGTTGTTCCCCCATTAAGTGGGACAGTGGTTGTACATTGTAACTGCTCAGTAAATATTTATGGAATGAATAAAGGTGAAGTGAATGCATTTGTCAAGTACATAATAGGGGCTCAGGGATTGTTGGGTGTTTTCCCCCCTGAAAGGTTTCGGTTTACCTCTGCTTTGGTTGTAGCAGTGTAGTATGGAAATGACCTGGACTGCAACATGGCACAGGTAATGGAATTCAACAGCATCCTCTTTGTTCAGGCCAGGAAGACCTTTTCTAGATTATTCAACATCTTACAAAGAAGGTTTTCTGAGCTATTATCATCTGCATGGCCTGGATAAGAATTCAGCTTTAGGCTCAAGGTCATTGGGTTTCTCATCGTGGGTCCATTTCTGAAGCTGTTTTGCCCTCTTGTGTCATCCTGGGTGTCCTGGATAAAATTCTCCAGTTGTGGTGATGGTCATTCAATAGGTGGCAGTCTCTCCCAGGACACTGTCATTCTTCACAGCCCAGATGTCATACCTGATAAATCATTAGACTATAGTTAGGTGAATAGCAGAGCAACAGCTACAACATTGTCATGCTGATTATTTTGTAACATTTCTTTACCTCCCATACACCAGATCCCACTCCCTACTCTCACTTTCTTACCTCTTTTAGAATTTGACCAGTGTTCCACCACCTTGAACTTATAGAAGACATGTTGACCCTTTTCCTAAGATGAATGAGGAACAGAAGGGAGACATTCAAATTTCAGTGCTTGAAGTCAATTTTGATGATTTCCTTCATTCATCCACTTATTCATTTATTTGCTAAACTTTTTCTGTGGCCAGCATGTATCTTTTTGTCATTTAGTTTTCCTTTGTTTTTGTTTATGTTTTTGTTTTTGAGACAGAATCTTGCTCTGTCGCCCAGGCTGGAGTGCAGTGGCATGATCTCAACTCACCGCAACCTCAACGTGCTGGGTTCAAGCAATTCTCCTGCCTCAGCCTCCCAAGTAGCTGGGACTACAGGTGTGCACCACCATGCCTGGCTAATTTTTTTGTATTCTTAGTAGAGACAGGGTTTCACCATGCTAGCTAGGCTGGTCTCAAACTCCTGACCTTGTGATCCACCCACCTTGGCCTCCCAAAGTGCTGGGACTACAGGCATGAGCCACCACGCCTAGCCTGTTTACTGATATAATAGTTACATATATTCTGGAGGTACGTGTGATATTTTAATGTATATAATGCACATGTATATAATATGTGAAGATCAAATTAGAGTAATTGGGATACCCATCACCTCAGATATTTCTCTTTTCTTCCAATACCTCTCTTAGTGGTAAGAACAGACTTGTTTTGGGGAAGGGTAGACTTAGAAATGGGAACCAAGGTTTGAAGCTTGGATCTGCTACTCATTGACTTTGGCAAATTTCTTAACCTCTCAGAGCCACAATTCCTCATCTGTAGAAAGGGGATAATAATATTAATAGTGCTTATTGCTGACTCTACAGGAATAAATAAATAAATAAATAATAAAACAAAGATAACAGTACTTATAGGATTGTTTCAAGGATTAAATGAATTATTATTTATAACTGTAATATTAAATTAGGATTTATTAAATACTAGCTATCTAATACTTTGATAATGACTTGCTTAATTTTTCAAATGGACATAGCAGTATTTTTTATATTGGATATAAATATATTGCATATTTTCCCCCATTTTAACATCTCTGAAATCAGAATGGGATGTCATAATTTGGTAACATTTTTTCTCCCTCAGTGATATACAAAATAGTTATTCATCTTAAAACTGAAGGCTGGGTGCAGTGGCTTACGCCTGTAATCCCAGCATTTTGGGAGGCCGAGGCGGCGGATCACGAGGTCGGGAGATCAAGGCCATCCTGGCTAACACAGTGAAACCCCGTCTCTACTAAAAATACAAAAAATTAGCCGGGTGTGGTGGTGGGCGCCTGTAGTCCCGGCCACTCGGGAGGCTGAGGCAGGAAAATGGCATGAACCCAGGAGAGGAAGCTGGCAGTGAGCCGAGATCACGCCAATGCACTCTAGCCTGGTCGACAGAGCAAGACTCCATCTCAAAAAAAAACAAAAAACAAAAAAAAACTGATGACATGTTGGGTTTGATGAATATTGCAATTATAAATAACATCTTTTGGCCAGGCACAGTGGCTCATACCTGTAATCCCAGCACTTGGGGAGGCTGAGGTGGGTGGATTACCTGAGGTCAGGAGTTCGAGACCAGCCTAGCCAACAAAGTGAAACCCTGTCTCTACCAAAATACAAAAAATTAGCCAGGTGTGGTGGTGGGTGTCTGTGATCCCAGCTACTGGGGAGGCTGAGGCAGGAGAGTCGCTTTAACCCAGGAGGTGGAGGTTGCCATGAACCAAGATCGCGCTACTGTACTCCAGCCTGGGAGACAGAGTGAGACTCGTCTGTAAATAAATAAATAAATCACATATTTCCCTTTTTAGTGGTCCCTTCCTATCAGGTTCCAGGTGTGCTCAAATTTTGCTGAGAGAGAGAGAGAGAGCGCGCGCGCGCGCACGAGAGAGATAATTATTTGCACCTGAGCAGAGGACTGCCTGAACTGGAATAAAGGGAAAAAGGCCACCCAGAGGGTCTGAGTAGAGCTTGGAGGCCTCAGGAGAGTGGGTTTCAATGTATCTTCATTCCCATCTCCTCTGGAAATGGCGCACACACACTCTCATCAGTGACAGTTCCACCAATGAGAAGGTGCAGGGAAGGAAAGAGCCTTCCAGAATGAAGCTTGGTTACTCCTATGATTGTGTTCTGGAAAAGGCTGGGCTTAAACTGAGAACTGAATGGACTTTTGGAAAGGGTCTTCTCAAGCTCTGGGTTGAGGGTCACAAGTAGAGGGGCTGGGCCTGGTACCCCACAAGGCAGGCCAAAGTCACTGCCATGATAAGGTCTCTGAACAAACAGCATTCTCAGGTTGCACACGGTCATCAGCTTACAGTGAGAGCCGTATGGAATGTCATATGTCAGTATTTGTGTGTGTATGTGTACGTGCGTGTGTATGTGTTTCTGTCTTGTTTTTGCTTTGAGACAGGGTCTTGATCTGTCACCCAGGCTGGAGTGCAGTGACATGATCACTGCCCACTGCAACCTCAAACTCCTGGGCTCAAGGGATCCTCCCACCTCAGCCTCCCAAGCAGCTGAAACTACTGGTGTACACCACCATGCCCAGTTCTTTTTTAAATTTTTTGTGGAGATGGGGTCTCACCGTGTTGCCCAGGCTGGTTTTGAACTCCTGGGCTCAAGAGATCCTCCCACCTTGGCGCCCCAAAGTGCTGGGATTAAGCCACCATGACTTAAGCCACCATGCCCGGCCCTGTGTGTATGTTTTTATGTTTTCAACTTAGGTTCTTTCTTCTGTGTAATCTATCCAGCTTAGACCCATTCCCCTGAAGTTCCACTGAAATCCCTCTTCACTAGGCAACTGTACTTGAAGATGCTCCAAGTGCTAACAAGACTCTTTGAGACACTCAGATGATCCATATTCTTTGGCCTTCAGTACTCCCAAGATGCCCCCACGTTTGTTGGGGATACTTCTAACACCCTCCTTCTGTTCATTGAGGCACCCTCTCCTAGTCTACTCCATTTATCTTGAAACATTCTCCCAGCCTTTGGCCCACCCAGAATCTGTTCATCACCCCTCGCCATCCTTTAATTATTTATTCATTGAGTGCTTCTTGTGTTCCTCTGTATATCCTGGGCAGACAAAGATGAATAAGACCAGTCCCTGTCCTGGGAACGCAGTCATATTCTCCTTCCAGTTCCCAAGAGACCTCTACACATGTTGTCTGATCTAAGCCTTTAACTAGCCATTGAGATGGGCATCTCGCCTCATGTTTTACAGATGAAGAAACTGAGTGGAAGAAGGCTAAATGACTTTCTGTAGGGAAATGGCAAAGCCAGGTTACTGTTGGGTTGGCTACGTGGTGACTACCCTCAGGAGCCTGCCCTCCAGCTGCTCAGACTCCGCAGCTCACCTACTCTCGGCCTCAGAAGCTTCACTTAAACATCAAGTGAAGAGTTGATGTCCTGTGGCAGCCTTGAGGAATCTGAGAGAAGCACTCACCAGCAGGGTTGTGGGCTTGCTTCATTTCCCCCAACTGCTGTTTTTTGTTTTTGTTTTTGTTTTGTCTTAGCTGTGGGCAGTTGGGGTTGGGAGAGCCAGTCGGTCAGTAAATACCTGCTGAGCAGCAGGCACTGTGCTAGGCTCTGGGAAGTCACCTTGAACTCACCTTCCCTATAGGTGGGAGGATATTAACACCAAAAATTCTTTGAACAAGAAATTCTAATAGAGACCCTTTGAACACGCTTATGTTTTTAACAAAGAGACACAGTGGGCAGTAGTGTTTATGTTTGTTTTTCTATTTTTAATTGTTCTATTTTTACAGTTAGGCTTCTGTCCAAGCCCAAGGTCTCTGTGGAAGCCCCTTTGGAGCTAGGGCCCAAGGCCACAGCTGAAGGGCCCTGAAGGTGCAGGGCCCCAGGGGTGGAAGGGGGTTGGAACCTCAGACAGACACCCTGGCCACACTGCGGTGCTCTCCTCACCCCCAGGTGACTGCTGAGTCACTGGCCACCCCACCCTTCCTCCAAGGGGCAGGGGGAGCTGCTTTTAAAAGTAGCTATTGTCTGCACTGGCAAAAACTGCTAGTGCTGAAAGCTCCAGAGAGGTTTGGTTCTTACAGAGTTGATTTTAAGCAGAAAAACAGGGGTTCTGATCAGAAAATATATTATCCTTACTTACTTTTCAAATCTTTAGAGGAAAGAAGGTGCAGATCAGGAGACACCACACATCTTACATTTGGGGTGGCGTTACCCACTTTTCAGATTGGCATGAGTGGGTGTCATTGACTTCATAGAACTGCCTGCCCCAAAAGGAGTGGGTTCTCCACTCTCCCTTCTTCTTCCTTACTATTTGTGTCCTGCTGTTTATGTCTGGTAATCACTAGGCAAGTAATCTTGGGAAAGTGTTTTAACTACATGGCCTTGCTTTCCCCATCCATAAAGCGTAGAGAATAACACTGCCCAACTCAAACGGCTGTACTGAGCGTGGAATGAAGTAATTCACCTCTTTGTAAATTGCGAGACTCTAAACAAAAGTTAATTGTCTTCACTCCACTTATTTATTCTTTTATGGTGTCGTTTGCTTCCAAACTCTCCCCAAGCATTGTGTTTGGGTAGCAGAGTGCCTGGCCCCGTGGAGGGCTTCATGCATGAAGACCGTGACTCTTAGTGGCGTCAAAGCATTAAACTAACACCTTGGTGATGCAGGGATTTATCCTCATCTCCAGTGAAGAAACAGTGGATGCTAGAGGAGGAAAGGAAGTGTCCTCCATAGAGGGGAAGAATGAGGGTGGGGGAGAAGTTCCCCTTTCAAATGCTTTTCCTTCTCCACCCCACCCCACCCCATACTGTTCCCTCATTCTCAACCTCCCCCCCACTCATCCCCACCCTACCCTGACTCCCTCTTCTCCGATCACAAACCCTCAACTCTCAAGATAACATAGTGTTGAGATGAAAATGGTTGATATGGCTGGGAGCTGTAAAATGAGAGCACTAGATTCAACGCTGCAGAGAACACGCAGTGTGACACTTTCATTTTACAGAGAGGCAGCAGGGCCTGATGCATGACTTCTGCCAATGTTTTACATTTTTAAAAGACAAGGAAGAATTCGATGTGAAGGTGTAATTAGAGTTTGGGATTTGGGTGTTCTAGGCTGGACAGAGTGGCTGGGGTGTGGGGTCCCATGCCCTCCCTTCTCCCCACCTCTCCACCGAGCTGAGATCTTATCTATCCAGGAGACTCTTTGGAAATGGAATTCTTCAGGGCTTTTATCTCTGTCCTTCTACCTCCCTTTAAAATATACAGCATTGCTTTCATGTTTGAACAATAAGATAATTCAGTTAAAATAGAGCTACAATTCTTCTCTGACTCAGCTGCCCCCATAAAAAGCAACTAAAATATCCAAGACTTTGCTCAAACAGAATCTGTCTTTGGAGCCTTTCCCCCCTATTTCCTGACAGACAATGGTCATAGCTTCTGTATCTGCTTCCACACTTGCCTGCGGCATCTCCCCTTGTAGACTTGGGCCCAAAGCCTCTTGGCATAAGAGGCTCATTTCATGTACCTGGCACATCCTGAACTCTCAATACTGTAGGATGAATCAGTCAAAGAAGTGGATCAGTAACATTAGCAATCCTGAGTTTAATCTTAAGATGCTACATATGGAAAGCTCTTTTCTTGAGACAGAGTCTCAAAATGTGGAGATGATGTTTTTCTTCCATATCAGGGTGAGGAAACATTTATGTTGCCTATTTTAGTTTCTAAAGAGTTTTCCAAGCTGGGTGCGGTGGCTCATGCCTGTAAACCCAGCACTTTTGGAGGTTGGTGTGGGCCCAGGATGGAGTGCAGTGGTGTGATCGCGGCTCACTGCAACCTCCGCCTCCCGGGTTCAAGTGATTCCCCTGCCTCAACCTCCCAGGTAGCTGGGACTACAGGTGTGTGCCACCAAGCCCAGCTAATTTTTGCATTTTTAATAGAGACGGGTTTTCACCACATTGGCCAGGCTGGTCTCGAACTTCTGACCTCAAATGATTCTCCTGCCTCCCCCTCCCAAAATGCTGGGATTACAGGTGTGAGCCACCACGCCCAGCCTGGAAAGCTCTTTAGAAACTAAAGTAGGCAGACCAGGCGCAGTGGTTCACGCCTGTAATCCCAGCACTTTGGACGGCCAAGGCGGGCAGATCACGAGGTCAGGAGATCCAGACCATCCTAGCTAACATGGTAAAACCCTGTCTCTACTAAAAATACAAAAAATTAGCCGGGCGCAGTGGCGCATGCCTGTAGTCCCAGCTACCCAGGAGACTGAGGCAGGAGAATCACTTGAACCTGGGAGGCGGAGGCTGCAGTGAGCCAAGATTGCACCACTGCATTCCAGCCTGGGTGACAGAGCGAGACTTCATCTCAAAAAAAAAAGGAAAAAGAGAAACTAAAGTAGGCAACGTAAATGTTTCTTCACCCTGATATGGAAGGAAAGCACCTATCTCCAACCACCAGAAGCATAAAGATTTCCCTCCCAAACATCCAGCTAGTTCACTTAACATGTATTTCAGGCTGCCTGCGAGGTACAGGAATAAGTCGTCCCTATGGGGCACAGGAATAAGTCATCGCTAAGAAAGCTGCCTTCTTCAGCTGAATGTGGTGGCTCACGCCTGTAATCCCAACATTTTCAGATGCCTAGGTGGGTGGATCACTTTAGTTCAGGAGTTCAAGTCCAGCCTGGCCAAAATGGTGAAACCCCACCTCTACTAAAAATACAAAAAATTAGCCGGGCGTGGTGGTGCATGCCTGTAGTCCCAGCTACTCGGGAGGCTGAGGCAGGAGAATCGCTTGAACCTGGGAGGCAGAGGTTGCATTGGGCCAAGATTGAGCCACTGAACTCCAGCCTAAGCAACAGAGTGAAATTCTGTCTAAAAAAAAAAAAAAAGAAAGAAAGAAAAGAAAAAGAAAGCTGCCTTCTTCAAGGCCTTCCTCTTCCCTCGTTCTTGGTCACCCTCAGAACAGCTTCTTTTCCAGTTCTCCTGTACCTGAGTGATGAATACAATGTCTCATTTATTAGCTTAGAGACCAATAGAAAACAATATTCTCTACCTTTTCAGAAAGACTGGGGAAACTAGTCTTTTTTTGCCCTGCTCGGAGACCTGGCATCTGAGGTTTGCCTACTGTTTGGGAGAGGAACACAGGGATACTGAGGAGGCAGAGGAGAGAATGGCTAAGCCCTGGGCTCTGCCCTGCAGTGGCCTCTGGCCCCAGGTGCTGCTGGCCCTACCACCCCTTCACCAAGTCACTCGACTCTTGACCCTGTACCCTCCCCCAGCAGTCTGCAAAGCAATTTAGTTAAGAGTGCCCCAAGTGGAAAGAAAGCAGCCAAATGCCAAAATCGTCCCTTTTCTCAGCATTACTTGGTTCGGGTGAGGTCAGGTGTAGCAAGTAGTCAGTTGTGAGGCAAGATTTAGGGAGCACAGGAAGGCTCAGGCTCAAAAATAAATTCCACGTGAATGCCTGAACTGTTGGTGACTAATTCATCCCTTTATTCACTAAACAAATATTTATCCAGAACTCCTCACGGACAACCCCTCCCCCCAACTAAATAGAAATGGTGTCTATCCTCAAGTTGATCACAATGCAGCAGAAAATTCTAATTTAAATGTAAATCACCCAATGCCAGGTGGCGCTCCTGCAATCATAGGAAGAGCTCTGTTTTGGAGCCTGGGTTGTTGACCTTAAAGTCCAGCCTTCCAAATCCAGCGATGACCTGAGACAAGTTACTTAACTTGTTACAACCTGTTTTCTCATATGTCTAAAAGCTGTGATGATAGTAATAGCTTACCCGTTGTTGTAAGAGTTCTACAAACACATGTGACTCAGGAGAGGTACTGAGAGCTTCTAGTAAGAAGTCAACAAAGTATTATGGGAGTACAAAGGTAGTAACAATTTACCTCTCCCTCCAGGCGCTGAGAGGGTGGCATCTGAAATGGATCTTGAAGGACACGTAGGAATTGGCCAGGTGGAAAAGACAGGAGATAAATATCAGGCAAAGGGAACAGTATATGCGAACTACTGAAGCAAGAAACAGCATAATTTTTTTTGATTGTTTTTAAGACAGGGTCTCACTCTGTTGTCCAGGCTGGAGTACAGTGGCACAATCACAGCTCACTGCAGCCTTGACCTCCCTGGGCTCAGGTAATCCTCCCACCTCAGCCTCCCGAGTAGCTGGGACTACAGGCACACACCATCATAACCAGGTAAATGTTGTATTTCTTGTAGAGACAGTTTTCACATAATGTATTCTTAGAACTTGAGAGATTCAGTCTTGAAATGACAAGAAATGTTGAAGGGTGAGGGGAATTCATCGCCTTGTCCCTGTTCCCTATGTAGCCTCGAAGTTCACTCCTCCACTCCTTCACTTGCAAATTCTGTTCTGTCTTCCCTCCCTCCCTCCCTCCCCTCCCTCCCTCCTTCCCTCCCTTCCCCCCTTCCCTCCCTTCCCCCCTTCCTTCCTCCCTCCCTCCCTTCCTCCCTCCTTCCCTTTCTCGCTCTCTTTCTTTCTTTTTTTCCCAAAGTACTTACTGTATAATATCAATGTAATAGAAATGTACTTATTTTGTTGACAGTCCTCAGCACCCTCATCCTCCTTCTCCCACCCCCATACATAGATGGGAAACAGTTCCCAGAGGAGAGGAATTTGTGTCTGTTTTCTTTACTGACATATTCCCAATGACTCACACAGTGCCTGGCACAGAACAAAACAAGTCATTTAATTCATTTAACACATATTTGGTGCCTACCAAGCACTGGCTTGCCATTGGGGCTCTGATGTTGAACAAGATGGGGTCTTGAAGTGTTAGGACCTCCTGAGGGGTCTCCCGGCCATTCTGTGAAGGCTTTATTTAGAAAGACCCCTCCCGCGGGAGCTTTGGCTGTTTCTTTAGTCTTTCTTTGCCCACTCCCTAAATACTTGCAAAATGTAAATCCTTAAAAAAAAAAAAAAAAAAAGGTAACTCGTTACTGGGTTGAGCCTACTTCCAGTAAGTCTCTTCCCTTTGTGGGTTTATTGTGTGTCTGGTGCTGGGGGAGGTGACTTTGGGAGTCCCATGAGACTGCCAGGTGCCTGGGGGAGAAGATGTTGAAAGGACAGGGTAGGGGTTCAGGAATGGAGGCGCCCAGAGACAAGTAGCCTCTTTCACAACCAGGCCTGGGGCTGTTCCTGTGATTGGGTGTCTCAGCCAAGAATGTCCCCAGAATTCCAAGTCATTTTTAGATGCAGCTTTCTTCTCCTGTGTTCAATAGCCTTCACTAAAGAAGGTTTAAGAGAAGGGGGTTTTCGTGGGTAGCTGTGCTCTGGGGCCTGAGATAAGGGGAAAGAGGATCAAACCTTTTTTCGGCGTTTTTTCTTTGTGTTTTATGAAATACCACAAAATATATAAAAGAATAGTTAACAGCAGAACAACTCATTTGCCAGTTAAATATCCATTTACTTAGTTTTGGAAAACAAATGCTGGCTGAGTGTGGTGGCTCACACCTGTAATTCCAGCACTTTGGGAGGCTGAGGTGAGCAGATCACATGAGCTTAGGAGTTTGAGACTGGCCTGGGCAACACAGTGAAACCCCGTCTCTACAAAAATACAAAAATTAGCTAGGTGCAGTGGTGCATGCCAGTAGTCCCGGCTACTTGGGAGGCTATGGCAAGAGACAGAGGTTGCAGTGAGCCAAAGTCATGCCACTGCACTCTAGCCTGGGTAACAAGATGGAAACCCTGTCTCAAAGAAAAAAAAAGAAGAAGAAGAAGAAAAGAAAGAAAGAAAAGAGGCTGGGCACGGTAGCTTATGCCTATAATCCCAGCACTTTGGGAGGTCAAGATGGACAGATCACTTGAGGTCAGGAGTTCGAGACCAGCCTGGCCAACATGGTGAAACCCTGTCTCTACTGAAAATACAAAAGCATTAGACAGATGTGGTGGCATGCAACTATAATCCCAACTACTCGGGATGCTGATGCAGGAGAATCACTTGAACCCGGGGGGTGGAAGTTGCAGTGATCCGAGATCGCACCACTACACTCCAGCATGTGTTACAGAGCGAGACTCTGTCTCAAAAAAAAAAAAAAGAAAGAAAAGAAATTCTAACATTGTACTTTACTTGCCTTTTTAAAGCTTTTAAAGCAATAAATAATTATGCAACTTAGCAAGAAATAACACCAAGAAAAATATTAGAAGACAAGCCACAAACTATAGAGAGATATTTGCATGCTTATGACAGATAAAAGAATTATCATCCAGAATACATAAATAACTCAATGAGTTGATGCAGGATTTTTGTCGATCCCCTCATCAGACTTTCAATAGGGGCATGGCCACCTTGGGTGCCTGCAGGAACAGGCTCTGTGCAGGCCCCGTGGTGTTGCCCAGGTGGGGGTGCCTGTGACCCCCAAAGCTCCAGAGGGCATGTTACGATGCCCTCTTAGCTTCACTGTCTGTGGACAGCAGTGAGTTATCAGCTCAGTGAGCCCCTTGCCTCACCGAGTCCGTGTGGGATGGCTGCCCTCTGTCAGCGGGGGCAGAAGGCCCAGGTGACAGCCTTTTTTTGGTACCTGTTCTTGGTGGGCCCCAAACTCTTGTCTGCATCCAGAAAGAATAAGGTCACATGGACACTTGAAGGATGGTGGAGGTGGAGAATTTTATTTAGCGATGGAAACGGCTTTCAGTGGAGAGGGGAGCTGGAGAGGGGGTGGGATAGGCAGGTAATCCTCCCCTGAAGTCTAGCCATCTCCAGCCAGCTCTTCCCTGAAGTCAAGTCACCTCTCTCTAGTCAAGCCACTTCTCCCCCTCTACGACTGAGTCTGGGGTCTTTACGGGCACAGGATGGGGGGTGGGGTGGGCTATAGGTAGTTTTGGAAAAGGCAGCATTTGATTGGTAAAAGGACATTATTCAGAAAGAACCAATCGGAAGAGAGTGGGCAAACAGAGATGGAAGTTCTCACTTTGGGCTTCAGGTTTCAGGCTTTTTGGCTCAAAGGTGGGGTTTTGCTGGGGACCTGCCCCGTCTGCCTAGAATTTCTCTGCCTCCTGTCTCTATCAAGATCAATAAGAAAGAGACAAACCATTCTGGTTGCTTTGTAGCAACCACAAATTTGGAGGACTCTCTGAGCCTTCCCCTTCCCTCTCCTCTCCTCTCCTCTCCTCTCACTCCCTCTCTGCTGCTCCCAACAGAAATTCACAGTTAGGCAGATGTGAGGAACATGCTCAGGGAAGAGGAATCTTGAAGAGAAACTCTCCCAGTTTTTTTCTCCTTGACCTGCTCCCAATCCTCCTCTAACAAAACTCAAACAAGATGAGAAAAGGTACCTTGGAGATCTTAAACACCTCCTCTTTTTTCTCTTTTCCCATTTGTTTTCTAACAGGAAAAAACATGCTCGGTTTATCTTTCTTTTTTGGAGATAGAGTCTCGCTCTGTCACCCAGGCTGGAGTGAAGTGGCACGATCTTGGCTCACTGAAACCTCCACCTCCTGGGTTCAAGTGATTCTTCTGCCTCAGCCTTTCAAGTAGCTGGGATTACAGGCACACACCGCCACACTCAGCTAATTTTTGTATTTTTAGCAGAGATGGGGTTTCACCATGTTGACCAAGCTGGTCTCAAACTCCTGGTCTCAAGTGATCTGCGTGCCTCAGCCTCCCAAAGTGCTAGGATTACAGGGATGAGCCACCACACCTGACCTTGGTTTTTCTTTTATGTGACCATGTGAAGGAGAAGGGGCCTTCATATTTATTGCAAATATTTTCTTTAACTTCTCAAACTTCACGAGGGAGGCATCGGTATTTCCACTGTACTAGTGAAAAATCTAAGGCCAGAAGGATTAAATAACTTTTGAAGGTCACACAGGTAGGAAGCAGAGACATAACATTTGAACTCACAACTGTAAGATTTCAAAGCTCAAGCTTTTCCCCCTAAACCACAAATCCAAGCTCATGATTGCACCTCCACTTCCAGAAGTGAGTGTGAGACTTGGAGCAGTGGCTCATGCCTATAATCACAGCACTTTGGGAGGCCAAGATGGGAGGATCGCTTATGTCCAAGAGTTCAAGACCAGCCTGAGCAACATAGTGAGACTTCATCTCTACGAAAAATAAAAAATAAGCTGGGTGTGGTGGCATGCACTTGGTAGTACCAGCTACTCAGGAGGCTGAGGTGGGAGGATCACCTGAGCTCGGAGGTAGAGACTGCAGTGAGCTGTGATCATGCCACTGCCCTCCAACCTGGGTGACAGAGTGAGACATCTTCAAACAAACAAACAAGAGAAACCTGATGAAGTTACTGGATGCTGAGAAGCCATCAGTTCTAATTGAAGTGCAGAGAAATCTGTTCTTTTCTTTTCCGGTGTTGTACATGTAGCCCTCCTAGCTAGTGGTCATGTGAGACAGTGTTTAAGCACAGGCTTAGGAGTTTTACAGAGTCCATAGCCGGGCGAGGTGGCGGGCGCCTGTAGTCCCAGCTACTCGGGAGGCTGAGGCAGGAGAATGGCGTGAACCCGGGAGGCGGAGCTTGCAGTGAGCTGAGATCCGGCCACTGCACTCCAGCCCGGGCCACAGAGCGAGACTCCGTCTCAAAAAAAAAAAAAAAAAAAAAGGAGTTTTAGAGAGTCCAAATTCAAATTCCCGTTTTGCTTCCTAGCAGCTGTGCAATCTTAAACTGTTTGCTTAGCCTTTCTAAGCCTCCTATTTGCAAAGTGGGTCTGATAACTAGGTTATGGGGCTGTTGAAAGTTTATTTTTTATTTCTGTTTTTTTTATTATTTTTATTGTTTGAGTCTCACTTTGTTGCCCAGGGCTGGAGTGCAGTAGTGCAATCCTGGCTCACTGCAACCTCTGCCTTCCATGTTCAAGCAATTCTCCTGCCTCAGCCTCCCTAACAGCTGGAATTACAGGCACCTGCCACCATACCTGGCTAATTTTTTTTTTTTTTTCCTAGGATAGACAGGCTTCCACCATGTTGACCAGGCTGGTCTCAAACTCCTGACCTCAAGTAATCCACCCACCTCAGTCTCCCAAATTGCAAGTTTAAATAAGATAATGTATGTAGTGCTCACCCCAGGGACTGGCATGTAGTAAACCCTCGTAGCTCTTCTTATCTTATAGGATTATTATTTGGCAGATAGGAATTATTCGATGGCAGAAGTTCACTGATTTATTCAACAACTAGTTATTGAACACCATCTATGTCAATAGCCATCATTTTTGGGCCCTGAGTGCGCATCAGTGAATACAATGATCCAGATCTCTGCTCTCCTGGAGCTGAATTCTGGAGCAGGGAGACAGACAACAGGCACATTAAATAAGTCAGTTACGTGGTGTATTGAAATGTGGTATGTGTCCTGGGGAAAAAAAATTAAAAGAAGTTTAGTGGACTATCCAAGTCACATATTTCATTATGAACCCTAATCTAATCTGAAATCGTATCAGTGAATGCTGACCCTGGTAGTAGATTTGGTTGGAAACTGATGCTGGTCTTGAAGCCTGACTTTTTTTTTTTCTTTTTTTTTTAAAGAATCTAGCTCCCCAAGTGCTGGGATTACAGGCTTGAGCCACCATGCATGACCTATGTGTTGTATTTTAACTTTTGAGATCTCCTTGAGATTGGTCCGTGTTATTAGTTATAAATCTAGTTTATTAGTACTCTTCTCTAAAAGCAACCAGTTGATTTCTGTCCCCTAGGACACATCTGGAAGGCTAGCAAGATACATTATTCCACACTGTGTTTCTCTGATGGATTCTTCAGCTCATTTGTCAAACTGTAAAATTTGCTGAGATGGGAACAAGAGCTACTTGAAGAAACTGAATAACAAACAAAGCTATTTAAGAACTAGGTAAGAGAAGTAGGGAACAGTTTACTTCTTCATAGAATTTTTTTCTCTTTTGAAAACATTTTCTTCTTCCCTTAAATAAACCTATAAAATATTTGTATAATTTTTTGTTTATTTTTATTCTTCTTTTTGTTTTGTTTTTTGAGACAGGGTCTTGCTCTGTCACCCAAGCTGGAGTGCAGTGGCACGATCATGGCTCACTGCAGCCTCAAACTCCTGGACTCAAGGGATCCTCCCACCTCAGGCATGCACCACCACACAAGGCTGATTTTTTTATTTTAATTGCTTTTTTTTTATGACATTTTTCTCTTTATGTTTTTGATTTTTCTTTTTTTTTTAATTATACTTTAAGTTCTAGGGTACATGTGTATAACGTGCAGGTTTGTTACATATGTATACTTGTGCCATGTTGGTGTGCTGCACCCATCAACTCGTCAGCACCCATCAATTCATCATTTATATCATGTATAACTCCCAATGCAATCCCTCCCCCCTCCACCCTCCCCATGATAGGCCCCAGTGTGTGATGTTCCCCTTCCCGAGTCCAAGTGATCTCATTGTTCAGTTCCCACCTATGAGTGAGAACATGCGGTGTTTGGTTTTCTGTTCTTGTGATAGTTTGCTAAAAATGATGGTTTCCAGCTGCATCCATGTCCCTACAAAGGACGCAAACTCATCCTTTTTTATGGCTGCATAGTATTCCATGGTGTATATGTGCCACATTTTCTTAATCCAGTCTGTCACAGATGGACATTTGGGTTGATTCCAAGTCTTTGCTATTGTGAATAGTGCCGCAATAAACATACGTGTGCATGTGTCTTTGTAGTAGAATAATTTATAATCCTTGGGTATATACCCAGTAGTGGGATGGCTGGGTCATATGGTACATCTAGTTCTAGATCCTTGAGGAATTGCCATACTGTTTTCCATAATGGTTGAACTAGTTTACAATCCCACCAACAGTGTAAAAGTGTTCCTATTTCTCCACATCCTCTTCAACACCTGTTGTTTCCTGACTTTTTAATGATTGCCATTCTAACTGGTGTGAGATGGTATCTCATTGTGGTTTTGATTTGCATTTCTCTGATGGCAAGTGATGATGAGCATTTTTTCATGTGTCTGTTGGCTGTATGAATGTCTTCTTTTGAGAAATGTCTGTTCATATCCTTTGCCCACTTTTTGATGGGGTTGTTTGTTTTTTTCTTGTATATTTGTTTGAGTTCTTTGTAGATTCTGGATATTAACCCTTTGTCAGATGAGTAGATTGCAAAAATTTTCTCCCATTCTGTAGGTTGCCTGTTCACTCTGGTGGTAGTTTCTTTTGCTGTGCAGAAGCTCTTTAGTTTAATTAGATCCCACTTGTCAATTTTGGCTTTTGCTGCCGTTGCTTTTGGTGTTTTAGACATGAAGTCCTTGCCCATGCCTATTTCTTATACACCAGTAACAGACACACAGAGAGCCAAATCATGAATGAACTTCCATTCACAATTGCTTCAAAGAGAATAAAATACCTAGGAATCCAACTTACAAGGAATGTAAAGGACCTCTTCAAGGAGAACTACAAACCACTGCTCAGTGAAATCAAAGAGGACACAAACAAATGGAAGAACATACCATGCTCATGGATAGGAAGAATCAATATCGTGAAAATGGCCATACTGCCCAAGGTGATTTATAGATTCAATGCCATCCCCATCAAGCTACCAATGACTTTCTTCACAGAATTGGAAAAAACGGCTTTAAAGTTCATATGGAACCAAAAAAGAGCCCGCATTGCCAAGACAATCCTAAGTCAAAAGGACAAAGCTGGAGGCGTCACGCTACCTGACTTCAAACTATACTACAAGGCTACAGTAACCAAAACAGCATGGTACTGGTACCAAAACAGAGATATAGACCAATGGAACAGACAGAGTCCTCAGAAATAATACCACACATCTACAGCCATCTGATCTTTGACAAACCTGAGAGAAACAAGAAATGGGGAAAGGATTCCCTATTTAATAAATGGTGCTGGGAAATTGGCTAGCCATAAGTAGAAAGCTGAAACTGGATCCTTTCCTTGCTCCTTATACGAAAATTAATTCAAGGTGGATTAGAGACTTAAATGTTAGACCTAATACCATAAAAACCCTAGAAGAAAATCTAGGTAGTACCATTCAGGATATTTTAATTGTTATAGAGATGGGGTCTGCCTATGTTACCCAGGCTGGTCTGGAACTCCTGGGCTCTAGTGATTCATCCACCTCAGCCTCTCAAAGTGCTAGGATTACAGGTACTTGCCACTATGCCCAACTATCTTCGTGGAATTTTTTACCTCAATCTCCTGGACTTTTTTTTCTCCTTCCCATCACTGCAGAAGCAAACAGTATTTCAAATATTTCCACCATCAGTTTGTCAAGTTCTAGAACTTCACAAAAATAGAATCACATGGCATGTGCTTTTTGGTGTTATGCTTCTTTCACTCAGCATGATGTTTTTTGAGATTCCTTTGTGTTGTTGCATGTGTCAGAGTTTACTTCTTTTTATTGCTGCATAATATTTAGTTTCGTAAATAGAGCACAGTTTGTTTCTATACCCTCCTCTTAATGAACATGTGGATTGTTTCTAGTTTTTAACTATTATGAATATTACTGTATGAACGCTTATGTGGATATATATTTTCATTTCACTTGGATAATTACCTAGGAGAAGGATTACTGGGCCATATGCTAAATGTATGTTTAACTATAAGGTACTCCAACTGTTGTACAACTGGCTGTCCCCTTTTGCATTCCCACTAGCAATGAATAAGAGTTCTAGTGGCTCCACATCTTTGTCAACATTTGGTATTGTCAGTCTTTTTAATTTATATCCATTCTTGTTGATATATAGTGGTATCTCACTGACTTTTTTTTTTTTTTTTTTGACATGGAGTCTTATTCTGTTGCCCAGGCTGGAGTACAGTGGTGCAGCTTTGATCTCCTGGTCCACTTCAGCCTTCAAGTAGTTGAGACCACAGGCATGCACACCAGCATGCTCAGCTGTATTACTGACTTTTTCCCCACTAAAACCTTTTTATTAGTTAAAACGAATTTTAGGCTGGGCATGGTGGCTCATGCCTGTAATCTCAACACTTTGGGGAGCCAACACAGGAGGACTGAGTTCATGAGTTCGAGACCAGCCTGGAGACTTAGTAAAACCTATCTCCACAAAAAAATGTAAAAAGTAGCTGTGTGTGGTGGTGCCTGCCTGTGGTCCCAGCGACTCAGGAGGCTTAAGTTAGAGGATCTCTTGAGCCCAGGAGGTCGAGGCTGCAGTAAGCTGTGCTCACACCACTTATAAAACTTTTAAACCTAATCTCAAAAAAAACTTAAAAATTAAAACATTTTAAAAACTAGGTTTAAAAGTTTTGTAATGGCTGGGCATGGTGGCTCACACTTGTAATCCCAATACTTTCAGAGGCTGGGATGGATCACTTGAGCCCAGGGGTTAGAGGCTTTGAGCCCAGCCATATCTTTTTCTTTCTTTCTTTGTTTTTTTGGGAATTTAACATTCTTTATTGGGCTTAGACCAGGAGTCCATGAGTCTTGCGGACTTCTGCGTATTTGTCGATTTTCTTCTCCACGTTCTTCTCGGCCTGTTTCCGTAGCCTCATGAGTTGTTTCTTTTTCCGGTAGTGGATCTAGGCCTTTTCCTTCCTCTTCTCCAAGGTAGCTGTCACTGCCTGGTACTTCCAGCCAACCTTATGTGCCAGGCGCCCCAGATAGGGAAACTTTCTTGTAGGCTTCAGACGCACGACCTTGACAGCAGCAGGAACCACCATCCACTTTTTCTTGTCGTAGGGTGGTGGGATGCTGTCAAACACCTGGAGGCGGTCCCACATGGTCAAACACCTGGAGGCGGTCCAGAGAGGCCTGGCCTCCCTGGTCTTGTGGGGCAGCATGCCTCGCACGGTCCGTCAGAAGATGCAGCTTGGAGCCCGGAGGTGGTAGGGGCCTCGCGAAGGGTTGGTGTTCATCCGCTTACGGAGGAAAGCCAAGTACTTCAACTTGTTTCTGTAGACATTGCCAGAAATGTAGATGCCTTCGCAGCGTACGACCACCACCTTCCAGCCCAGCATTACCTCCTTAGCCACGATGGCTACCAGGCGGCCCAGGAGATGGTCTCGACCATCGAGGACCGGGACCTGCACCTCCGCCATCTTCGGCAACCGCCTGGGAAAGCACATCTTTTTATTTTTCTAGTCATTAGCAGATAAGGAAAGTGTCACAGGCACAGGCACTGGTACTAGTAACAATAGTTAATACTTCTATGACATGTGTTGTCACTTAAAAATAGTATTAAGGGCCGGGCCCGGTGGCTCATGCCTGTAATCCCCGCACTTTGGGAGGCCGAGGTAGGTGGATCACCTGAGGCCAGGATTTCGAGACCAGTCTGGCCGACATGGTGAAATCTCTTCTCTACTAACAATACAAAATTAGGCCGGGTGCGGTGGCTCACGCCTGTAATCCCAGCACTTTGGGAAGCTGAGGCGGGAGGATCGCCTGAGGTCAGGAGTTTGAGACCAGCCTGGCCAACATGGTGAAACCCCGTCTCTACTAAAAATACAAAAACTAGCCGGGCATGGTGGCAGGCGCCTGCAAAAAAAAGAAAAAAGAAAAAAAAAAATGAGTCGGGCATGGTGGCGCATGCCTGTAATCCCAGCTACTTGGGAGGCTGAGGGAGGAGAATCGCTTGAATCCGGGAGGCGGAGGTTGCAGTGAGCCAAGATCATGCCATTGCACTCCAGCCTGGGCAACAAGAGCGAAACTCCGTCTCAAAAATAAATAAATAAATAAAATAATACACACACACACACACACGTTGTTCAGGCTGGTCTCGAAGTCCTAGACTCAAGTGAACCTCCTTCTTTAGTCTCCCAAGTAGCTGGGATTATAGATAGGCATGCCTCCATGCCCAGCTATGTAAGAGATCTTAGAAAGCATGGGAGCAGAGCCAGGGCTCTAACCTTGGAGGCTCGAGTGTTTGCCATTCGCCCATTCTGTCTCCCTGCATTTGGGTGCTTCCTCAGTTTGGACACTGCCACCCTTTGGCATCTCCAGATAATAGGGGAGTTCCCAGGATGATTCCCACAGGTAGCAGGTGTGCTTCCAGGGAATTGCATCTCATTCTTTTGGCTCTCTGCATCACTCACCAAATCATATCCCTAACATTTTTTTAAAAATTTCTTTTTTAGAGACAGGATCTAGCTCTGTTGCCCAGGCTGGAGTGCAGTGGCATGATCACAACCCCACTGCAGTCTTGAACTCTTCTGCTCAAGCAATACTCCAGCCTCAGCCTCCAGAATAGCTAGGACTACAGGTATGTACCACCATGCCCAGCTAATTAAAAGTTTTTTTTTTTTTTTTGTAGATACAGGATCTCATTATGTTGCTCTGACTGGTCTCAACATCCTGGCCTCAAGTGATCCTCCTGCCTCGGTTTCCCAAAGGGCTGGGATTACAGCCATGGGCCACCATGCCCAGCCCTCATCATGCCTTTACTAACACACTCATTTCTCAGCTACCTGTCGTGGCAGGAACATAATCTGATAAATTTAGCTAATGATCTCCTCCTGGTACACCCAAATTTACTGAACCCTACTGTGGAAACCATATGTTAGACTCCATAAGAACATACACAATATATATAATAGCTGCTATCAAAAAGTACTATCATCAACTAATATTTACTGAATCTCTAAAAAGTTTCAGTGTAGACCAAATTTTACACATATGATTGACCCCAATGCCCTCTTTGCCTCTCCTTCTGGGAACTTTTTTTTCTTTAGTATTATTATTATTTTATTTGGAGAGACAGGGTCTCACTATGTTGCCCAGCTGGCCTTGAACTCCTATGCTCAAGTGATCCTCCCACCTCAGCCTGCCAAATTGCTGGGATTACAGGTGTGAGCTACTGAATCCAGCCTTCTTTTTTTTTAAATGTCTTTTTTTCTTAAAAGAATGCTATCTTTTATTTTTCGTTATATATTTAATAAATGCATTGGGTGGTTTCCTGTCCAAAATGATTGTATTATGATAAAAAAGAAGACAGCATTTATGTAGACTCAGGGATCTTGTCTTCTAGGGTCCTCTTTGTTGCTTGTCAGCTGAGTGACCTTCAGCAAGTAAGTTAAACTCTCTGAGCCTCTTTGCAAATCTGTAAAGGACAAATACTAATTGTATCCACATTGAGTTGTTGTGGAAATCAAATGAGATAACAAAATGCTTTGAAAATTCTAACCTTGGCCAGGCACAGCGGCTCACACCTGTAATCCCAGTACTTTGAAGGTCAAGATGAGAGGATCACTTGAGCTCAGGAGTTGGAGACCAGCTAGGGCAACATAGACCCTGTCTCTCCAAATAAATTAAAATAATAATAATACTAAAGAATCTTTAAAAAGAGGAGAGGGCCAGGCACGGTGGCTCACGCCTGTAATCCCAGCTCTTTGGGAGGCCGAGGCGAGCGGGTCACCTGAGGTCAGGAGTTCGAGACCAGCCTGATCAACATGGAGAAACCTCATCTCTACTAAAAATACAAAATTAGTCGGGCATGGTGGTGCATGCCTGTAATCCCAGCTACTCGGGAGGCTAAGGCAGGAAAATGGCTTGAACCCGGGAGGCAGAGGCTGCGGTGAGTCGAGATTATGCCATTGCACTCCAGCCTGGGCAACAAGAGTGAAACTCCATCTCAGAAAAAAAAAAAAAAGAAGAGAGAACATTCTAATGTTTTTGAGAGCTATAAAAGAAAGAACTTGGGGCTGGGCATGGTGGCTCACACCTCTAGTCCCAGCACTTTGAGAGGCCAAAGTGGGCAAATTGCTTGAGCCCAAGAGTATGAGACCAGCCTGGGCAACATGGCAAAACCCTGTCTCTACAAAAGAAACAAAAACAGGACAGGCGCGGTGGCTCGCACTTGTAATCCCAGCACTTTGGGAGGCCAAGGCAGGTGGATCACGAGGTCAGGAGTTCAAGACCAGCCTGGCCAATATGGTGAAACCCCGTCTCTACTAAAAATACAAAAATTAGCTGGGTATGGTGGCGTGCACCTGTAGTCCCAGCTACTCTGGAGGCTGAGGCAGGAGAATAGCTTGAACCCAGGAGGCGGAGGTTGCAGTGAGCTGAGATCACGCCATTGCACTCCAGTCTGGGTGACAGAGCAAGACTCCATCTAAAAAAAAAAAAAAAAAAATTAGCCAGGCGTGGTAGCACTCACTTGTAGTCCCAACTACTCAAGAGACTGAGGTAGGAGGCTAACTTGAGTGTGGGAGGCCAAGGCTGCATGAGCCAAGATCACACTACTGCACTCTAGCCTGGCAACAGAGTGAGACCCTGTAAGAAAGGGGCCGGGCGTGCTGGTTTATGCCTGTAATCCCAACACTTTGGAAGGCTGAGCCAGGAGGATTGCTTGAGCCTAGGAAGGAGTTCAAGATCATCCTGGGCAACATAGTGAGACCACGTCTCAAAAAAAAAAAGTTAGCTGGGCTCAGTGGCTCACGCCTGTAATCCTAGCACTTTGGGAGGCTGAGGCGGCAAATCACCTGAGGTTGGGAGTTTGAGACCAGCCTGACCAACATGGAGAAACCCCCGTCTCTACTAAAAATACAAAAGTAGCCTGGTGTAGTGGTGCGTGCCTATAATCCCAGCTACTTGGAGGCTGAGGCAGGAGAATCCCTTGAACCTGAGAGGCAGAGATTGCGGTGAGCCGAGATTGTGCCACTGCACTCCAGCTTGGGTGACAGAGCAAGACTCGGTCTCAAAAAAAAAAAAAAAAATTAAATAAATAAATAAGAAAGAGAGAGGGAAAAAAAACGAACTTGAACTTCAGAGTCAAAAGGTCTTGATTTCTGGCTTCACTGAGCATGTGACAGAGTCAGCAATGACAAAGCCACATGGAGGAGCTGGAGGCTGGGGAGCATAACACGGCTAAGAGGGCCCGGATCCTGACCCCGGGCCTGGCCCTGTGTTCATTCACATTCTTTCTTCAGCAAAATCACAAGTTAATACAAGTCATGGCCCTCCTTGAATAATCAAACCAAAATTGTCAAACCGTCGGATTTCGGAGATTTACACAGAGGAGGCCTTGATTGGCAGAAAGAAAGCATTCTTGAAGACAGATATGATAATTCAGTTGTCTCATTCATTCATCCTTCAGCCAACTTTCACTGACTGCAGTTTGGCTGCTAGGCATTGTTTCCCATGCTGGGGATATAAAAACAAGAGGGTTAATGGTGCTTCTAAAAATGTTTCCTGGTGGGGAGGAGATTTGAGGTTAGGGACATGGAGGTTGGCAAATCCTGGCTGAGGGGGTGGAGGAATCTTGTCTTGGGGAGCGCTGATAGAGATCAGGAACAAGGAAAGCAGAGGCCCTCAAGCATCCCTCAAAAAAGACCCAATTTCCATCATTAAGAGTGTGTTATCTAGAGGGGGAGATGGAAATAGAAATCAAGAATGACAATAAGAATGTGATAGTTGTGGCCAGCATGGTGGCTCACACCTGTAATCCCAGCACTTTGGGAGGCTGAGGTGGTCAGATCACCTGAGGTTGGGAGTTCAAGACCAGCCTGACCCACATGGAGAAACTCTGTCTCTACCAAAATTATAAAATTGACCAGGAGTGGTGGCACATGCCTGTAATCCCAGCTACTCGGGAGGCTGAGGCAGGAGAATCACTTGAGCCTAGGAGGTGGAGGTTGCGGTGAGATGAGATTGCACCATTGCACTCTAGCCTGGGCAACAAGAGCGAAACTCCATCTCAGAAAAAAAAAAAGTGTGATAGTTGTATGAAGGAGATAGACACATGGTGATCTGAAAACACACACGAAACATCAAATTGGAAGAGACACCAAGATAGGGAAGAGCATTGCAGCCTAAGGGGAAACACGGAAATGCATGATTTGTTAGAAGTTAGTCTATGCATTCAGTATTCCTCTTTCTTGCTTTGAACAACACCTCACTTTGCACAACACCCACAGTTAACAGATACTTTCACAGTCTGTGTTTCATTTGATTTAATTAAAATACAAATGAATGATGATAATTCCCATGTTACAGATGAGGAAATAGGCACAGAGAAGTGACCAAAGTCACATGTCTTATAAATAGCAGTTTGGAAATTACAGCATAGTTTTTCTGACTCAGTCAAAAGCACTTTTCTAGCATGACTAAGTGACTTAATGATCAATCTTATAAGAACATTCTGATTTTAACCTTCAATAATCTAATTTCACCTTTTTTTGTATTTTTTAACCCTCTGTTGCCCATTTTTTTGTTCTAGAACATAATAAGTATCCAGAGTCTGTGCCACTGTGATTTGAACAAGCAAGAACATGAAGTTACTTCTGTGACCCGAAGGCCTCATATTTTCAAAGATGCTATAATTATAGTCCAGCTGTGTTCCACCCTCAGGAAAGAGTCTTGCAGATTCCGCAACTGTCAAATGAGGGGCTTGGGCTACAGTCACTCAGTGTTAAGATTCTATGATTCATTTTTATAACCATCAGTGTGATTTAAAAGTGTACATTAAACAGATAGACACATACTGAAAAAAATATGAACAATTATAAATAAAAAATGTTAGTAATTGGTATCTTTGGGTAATTGGGTCATATTTATCTTTTTTCTTCTTTTTGCTTAAGTATATACCTTTTCTTTTTTCCACTTTCTTTCTCATCTTTATTTTTAACAACATGAATAGCTTACATAATGTAGGTAACAAATATATAGTTCTATTTAGTTCTGAAACTGTGTCAAAAATGTCAGTGCTTGGCAAAATCTAGCATAATTATAGCTAGATAGTTTCCTTATTTTTTAAAAAAATGTTTAGTTCATTTATTTATTTAGAGATAGGGTCTCAGTATGTTACCCAGGCTGGAGTGCAGTGGTACAATCACAAGTAACTGCAGCCTCCACCTCCAGGGTTCAGGCGATCCTTCCCCCACAGCCTCCTGATTAGTGGGCACTCAAGGCTCGTGCCATCATGCCCAAGTAATTTTTGTATTTTCTGTAGAGACAGGTTCTTGCCATGTTGCACAAGTTGGTATCAAATTCCTGGGCTCAAGTGATCTTCCCGCCTCAGCCTCCCGAAGTGTTAAGATTTCAGGCATGAGCCAGTGCACCTGGCTGAATTTTTGACAATATGTGTTAATTCAGTCAGTTTTTATATATGCTATAAGCCAAAAAAATTACTTGGCTGATTATCATCAGAATATACTCTGATTTCTAAGTTATTCCCCATCTTTGTGACATGACTATGCCAAGGTGCACAAAACCCAGATTTTTCCTCAAAGGGCTTATAGTTTAGTGTTTAGTTTTATGAGGTTGGTAGTGATTAGGTTTTGAAGGTAAAAATTGTGTCAAGTCACAATGATCCCTGAAAATACTTAAATCACCTCCAAATATAGTATATATGGGCATACCATATGATTGCATTTATGATCAAAGAAGAGGCTACTAACTCTATATTGGTTTTCTAGGGTCCTCAATTTTTTTAATTCCTTGGAGGTGCTATGCACTTGTCTGGCTCTATGACCTGTAAATTCACTTGTCGCCATTCAGATCATAACATGGAGTGGTTTGTTTGCCTCATTGCTTGGGAGCATCATTGTCATTCATTACCTTGAGTAATGAGTAACAAAATTTTTCCTTTATTCTTTCTCTCCCTCTTCTTATTTATTCCTTATAATCCACATAAGTTCACGCTGCACATATGTAATATCATCTATTTTTTGAGGTGGAGTCTCACTCTGTTGCGCAGGCTAGAGTGCAGTGGCGCAATCTCAGCTCACTGCAACTCCGCCTCTGGATTCAAGTGGTTCTCCTGCCTCAGCCTCCCCTGTAGGTGGGATTACAGGTGCGCACCACAATGCCCAGCTAATTTTTGTAGTTTTAGTACAAAGAGGGTTTTACCTTGTTGGTCAGGCTGGTCTCGAACTGCTGACCTTAAGTGATCCGCCTGCCTTGGCCTCCCAAAGTGCTGGGATTACAGGTGTGAGCCACTGCGCCTGGCCTCAATATCATTTTAAGAGGGTACTATTTATTCACAAAAAACCACAAAATAAGACAAGAGTTGTGTAAAAAAAAGACTAGCAGCTGAGGTAGATTGGGAAAAATGGAAACGATTAGGAAAGAGCTGATATGTCACCTGGGCTTGTATTCACTGAAATGTATTTATTAGTTGTTTGTTTTTGAAACAGGGTCTCACTGTCTCCCAGGCTAGAGTGCAGAGGCACGATCACGGCTCACTGCAGCCTCAGCCTCCTGGACCTAGGCAATCCTCCAGCCTCAGCCTCCCAAGTAGCTGAGACTACAAGTGCATGCCACCACGCTTGGCTAATTTTTTGTATTTTTTGTAGAGACGGGGTCTCACCACGCTGCCCCAGCTGGTCTCTAACTTCTGGGCTCAAGCAATCCTTCCACCTTGGCCACACAAAGTGCAGAGATCACAGACGTGAGCCACTGCACCTGGCCTAATCCTTACAACACATCTGAGAGGTTGGTACTATCATCTATAGTTTTTAAACAAATAATTGAAGCTCAGAGAGATTAAGTAATTTGCACCAACCTAGAAACCTAGGAGGGTTCAGGAAAAAGACCATCAGTGCCTGACATCAGAGTTTGGATTTTCTTTGGACAGTGGAGGAGCTGCTGAAGCCTTCTGAACAAAGGCATGGTGTGATCAAAGTTGTGCTTTTTTTTTTTTCTTCTGGAGACAGGATCTCTGTCACCGAGGCGGGAATGCAGTAGTATGGTGGCAGCTCATTGCAACTTCCACCTCCCTGGTTCAAGCCATTCTCATGCCTCAGCCTCCTGAGTAACTGGGACTACAGGTGTGCGCCATGATGCCCAGCTAATTTTCATATTTTTAGTGGAGATGGGGGTTTCACCATGTTGACCAGACTGGTCTCGAACTCCTGACCTCAGGTGATCTGCCCACCTTGGCCCAAAGTGCTGGGATTACAGGTGTGAGCCACTGCGCCTGACCTAAAGTTGTGCTTTATCTGAGGTGGAAAAGAAAAGATGAAGTTAAATCAGTTTGGAAGGTATTGCATTAGTGTACAGCAGAGGTGATGACACTGTGCGTAACTCATTAGCACAGATGCTGTGGGAATGGGGAAGGACAACTCGATGCACAGTTAACAACTGACTGGCATGGGGGTAGGTAGGGAGGGGATATTATCAATTTTTTTATTTTTTAAAATTCCGAGTGCATAGAGTAATGTAACAAATGAACTTGTATCTACTCTGAGAAGACTTGATTTATACTGAGAAACTTCGTAGCTTATAAATTCAAAATACTTAATATTCCTGTATCACAAGCCAAATATAGATGAAAGCAAACATTCACCTAGGCGTAGTGGCTCACACCTGTAATCCCAGTACTTTGGGAGGGCCAAGGCGGGTGGATCCCCAGAGGTCAGGAGTTCGAAGCCAGCCTGGCCAACATGGTGAAACCCTGTCTCTACTAAAAATACAAAAATTAGCTGGGCCTAATGGTGCACCCCTGTAACCCCAGCTACTCAGGAGGCTGAGACAGGAAAAATGCTTGAACCCAGGAGGTGGAGGTTGCAGTGAGCCAAGATTGTGCCACTGCACTGTAGCCTGGGTGACAAGAGTGAAACTCCGTCTCAAACACACACACACACACACCACACACACACACACACACACACTAGCTGGGTGTGGTGGCATGCGCCTGTAGTCCCAGCTACTTGCGAGGCACAGGTGGCAGAATCTCTTAAGTCCAGGAGGTCGAGGCTACAGTGAACCGTGATCATGCCTCTGCACTCAAGCCTGGGTGACAGAGCAAGACCCTCTCAAAAGAGAGAAAGAGAGAAAGAGAGAGAGAGAGAGAAAGAAAGAGAGAAAGAAAGAGAGACAAGAAAGGAAGGGAAGGGAAGGGAAGGGAAGGGAAGGGAAGGGAAGGGAAGGGAAGGGAAGGGAAGGGAAAGCAGACAATTGGGCAGGATGTGCATTTTAAACAAGACCCCCAGGTTATTCCTGTGCATCTTAAAGTTTGAGAAGCACCGGGCTAGCACGTGGATTGGGGATTCGCTCCTCCTTCAGAGAAAGCCCAGGTTCTACAGGAGAACCATGAATACTGATTAATTACTCTGGTGTTCCTCAGGATTTCAAAGGGGATATCAGGCCCTGAAGTTACCTTTGTAAAAGGCCTGAAGTAGGACAAAGAAAGGTTTCTAGTCTTATGTGCATTTAACTGAGGGTATTGAAAACAAAACAAAACACAGCTCGTGGAGCACGTACCCTGGGCCCCCAGCAAGGTGCTTCAAAATTTTGCCTCTCAAAAAAACTGTTGAAAGATTATGTGAATGAATTTAAAGATTTCTTTGGCTTTTGGACAATACACGTTTTGAGGAGTTGAAAAACTCTCATTGGTGAAAAAAAAAAAAAGGGCAGGGGATGGGGGGTGGAGACTAGTTGTTTTTCTTTTCTTCTTTTTTTTTTTTAATTTTGAGACAGGGTCTCACTCTGTCACCCAGGCGAGGGTACAGTGGCACGACTGTGGCTCATTGCAGCTTCCACCTCCCAGGCTCAAGTAATCCTCCCCACTCCTGGGCTCAAGCAATCCTCCCTCCTCAGCCTCCTGAGTAGTTCCCAAATACAAGTGTGCTCCACCACACCCAGCTAATTTTTATTTATTTGTTTATTTGTGACAAAGTTTCGCTCTTGTTGCCCAGGATGGAGTGCGATGGCACGATCTCGGCTCACTGCAACCTCCACTTCCTGGGTTCAAGTGATTCTCCTGCCTCCACCTACCGAGGAGCTGGAATTACAGGCGCCCACCACCACGTCCGGCTAATTTTTTGTATTTTCAGTAGAGACGGGTTTCAGCACATTGGCCAGGCTGGTCTCGAACTCCTGACCTCAGGTGATCCACTCTCTTTGGCTGGGATTACAGGCGTGAGCCACCGCATCCAGCCTAATTTTTAAAATTCTTGATGGAGATGGGATCTCCTTATCTTGCCCAGGCTGTTCTTTTTTTTTTTTTTTTTTTTTTTTTTGAGGCGGAGTCTCGCTCTGTCGCCTGGACTGGAGTGCAGTGGCCGGATCTCAGCTCACTGCAAGCTCCATCTCCCAGGTTTACGCCATTCTCCTGCCTCAGCCTCCCGAGTAGCTGGGACTACAGGCGCCGCCACCTCGCCCGGCTAGTTTTTTTTGTATTTTTAGTAGAGGCGGGGTTTCACCGTGTTAGCCAGGATGGTCTCGATCTCCTGACCTCGTGATCCGCCCGTCTCGGCCTCCCAAAGTGCTGGGATTACAGGCTTGAGCCACCGCGCCCGGCCCTTTTTTTTTTTTTTTTTGAGACGGAGTCTGGCTCTGTCGCCCAGGCTGGAGTGCAGTGGCCAGATCTCAGCTCACTACAAGCTCTGCCTCCCGGGTTTACGCCATTCTCCTGCCTCCGCCTCCCAAGTAGCTGGGACTACAGGCACCCGCCTCGTCACCCGGCTAGTTTTTTGTATTCTTTAGTAGAGACGGGGTTTCACCGTATTAGCCAGGGTGGTCTCGATCTCTTGACCTTGTGATCCGCCCGTCTCGGCCTCCCAAAGTGCTGGGATTACAGGCTTGAGCCACCGCGCCCGGCCAAGGCTGTTCTTTTCTATTTAAACACAGCACTCAATATCTGGTTCTTTGACCTTTTCCATAGACCTGGAATATTCTGACACAGGATGCTGCATTTCACATCCTGACACTATCCCCATAACCATCTTGGACAAGCTACACCATCAATATAGGCCTGGATTCCTCTTCCCGCAAATATACAAGAATGCCTGCCTCCAGGTTGCAGTGAGCCGAGATCGCACCTGGGCAACAAGAGTGAAACTCCATCTCAAAAAAAAAAAAAAAGAATGACTGCCTCACAGGGTTGCTCAGGGTCATATGCTTGAACATGTACAAAGTACTGAGACCAGGGCCTGGTACATTCGTTTGTTTATAAAACAATTCCATGCCTCTTGTCACCACAAGGCTCAGCATGGACTGGCCCCTCCTGTCTGCCGCCTCGTCCCCTGCAGGGTTGCTCCCCCTGGGATCAAATGCTCTCCGCTCACTGACCTTCGTCTGTCCCTTAAGCATCCAAGTTCATTTCCATCTTCAGGCCTTGCCCCAGCCTGGTTTTTCAGCCTGACACCTTCTTCCTAGACCTTTGCATTGGAGTCTTTTCTGGCATTCCAAGGCTTTCTGAGGAAAGTATCCACTATGACCTCCGGGCACTCTAGCTATGGCTCTTTTATTATTATTATCTCTTACTATGATCTGAAATTATTTTATGTTTACTTGTGTGCATATTTAGTCTCTGACTCCCCTCCATGAGGATGTCAGCAGTGCAGAATCTTGTTCACCACTATTTCCCCACTGCCTCCAACAGGGTCTTGACATGTGGCCAGGGCTCAGAGAACATTTGCCAAATGAAAGTGTGGACGAGTGAGTGGAACAAGGAATGTCCCAGGAAAAAACACGTGAAGAGGGAAGCCTGAAGGGAAAGTCAGTGTTTGCTGTTTTTGTCTTAGGTAGGGGACAAGTGACAAATGCAAGAGCCTGGGCAAGTGGACCTTGGAAGCCCGTCCCTGGATGCCTTCATCCCCTGCACCAAGTAGCCATGGAGCCACTAACTTTGCACTGAAGATGTCTATATATGACTTGTTTGTCTTCCCCAAGGGACTTCCTGCTCCTTGAGAAAGAAGCCTCGTCTTATTTGACTTTTATCAATACCTAACACCAATCAGGCAGGCATATAATAGATGCTCAATAAAAGTTTGGTGAATTAACAAATATAAACATATATATATATGCTATTATATTTCAAGTTAATACTAATAAAGTAACTGATGCTTGTCTTTGGAAAATATTGGACCTTTAGTAAATTAAGGTTTGCTTCAGCTTTATTTTGGGTGTCTCTAAAGTCAGGTGTGGAAATGTTGTGGTTGGTGGCCAAGAACAGGGAGAAACTGGGGCCGGGTAGGGATAGGGGGAGACCAGGGAACAAAGTCAGAGGCGGCCGAGGCTGTGCTTCCTTATTTCTAGAGAAGGGGATCCAGAAAGGCAGGTATGTGGTGAGGGACACCTGGGATTTCCCCGAAGGGGCTGGGAGCGTCACCCCACCCCGCCCTGCCTTTGTGCTCAGCGTATCAGTAACAGGCCCAGCGGGGACTCATCTGGGTGCCCCGGGTGAGGTCAGGAGGGGTGGGGACTGAAGGAGGGCTGGGGAGTCAGCAAACACTCTTGCAGGACCTTTACATAGATAAATGAGGGTGGGGAGAGGGGAGAAAAACCCCCCAGGGAGAACAGAGGGAGGCTCCGCAAAACTGCACTCAGGTGACCCCTGAGAGTGCAAAAGCCTTTCATCAAGCCCCACCTGAAGGCCAATTGTTCTGCAATCCACAGGGTGGTTTTGGCTCTAGGCTTATCTAAATCCAGTCTTGGGGGGGTGGGAGGCAATGGGGTTTCTTTCTTTAAAGGGAGAGGACAAACAAAACTGCTCACATAACAAAAGCTTTCTCTCTTGCTGATATTTAAATTCGTCAAAAATTTGTGTGCCTCCAAAAGTAAGGGAGAAATTTGATTTTGCTTTGAAAAACACTTCTTCCCCTGGCTCCATCCAACATAGTACCCACACACCTCCCTTTTAAAACTGCTGTTATATTCCTGACTTCTGTTGGAAATAACAATTCTTTGTGTGTGTGTGTGTGTGTGTGTGTGTGTGTCCCGGAATAGCAATTCTAATGAAAACGCGCCTGGAACTTTTTTTCCAAACAAGCACCCACTACATGCCAGAGACAGACACAGAGATACGGGCAGTTTAATAGGATTAGGGAGTTTTACGTTATACCTAAACTAAGACTTAAGAAAAGACCAACAGCTGAACCTAAGGAATATGCTGTTCTACATTGAGGAGTGTCTTAGGGTAAGTTACAACCTCTTTAAGCCTCAGTTTCCTCATTTGAAAAGTGGTGATGGTAATAATACCTGCCTCATTTGCTTGTGAGGATTGAGATCATGTGTGGGAAGGCTTTGGGAGAATATTTGGCCCATAATTTCTTTTCTTCCTTTTTTTTTTAAATTGAAATGGTGTCTGTGTTGCCAGGGCTGGTCTCAAACTCCCAGACTCAAGGGATCCTTCCACCTTAGCCTCCCAACGTGCTGGTATTACAGGCATGAGTCACCGTGCCCAGCCTGGCCCATTATTAACGCATATTAGAACTTGGATCTCATGAGAGATGTATTATTGAAAAGCACTCAAATTCATTTCCACTCCACAGATATCACATTAGACTGTAGGATATAAGGAGCCTTCTGGGAACTTGGCCTGGAGGTAAAGACAGACCAATAGACAGAGAAGTGTGATGCAGTGAACAAAGTGTGGCACCCCGGGGGCTGTGGGAAGTGGCAGGGGAGCACGAGCTGGGTTTCTTTGTGTTCTTATCTTAATGTGGCAAATGGAAGGGACCATCTTCTTCCTTCTTTTTTTTTTTTTTTTTGAGACGGAGTTTCACTCTTGTTGCCCAGGCTGGAGTGCAATGGTGCGATCTCAGTTCACTGCAACCTCTGCCTCCCGGGTTCAAGCGCTTCTCCTGCCTCAGCCTCCCGAGTAGCTGGGACTGCAGGTATGTGCCACCATGCCCAGCTAATTTTGTATTTTTAGTAGAGACGGAGTTTCTCCATGTTGGTCAGGCTGGTCTTGAACTCCCAACCTCAGGTGATCTGCCCGCCTGAGCCTCCCAGAGTGTTGGGATTACTGGTGTGAGCCACCATGCCTGGCCAGGGGCCATCTTTTAAGGTAGTCTATGCAATCTATATATATCATATATATACATTTATACTTATATATCATATATACATATATTATGCATATATATCTATACATATATAATATATTATACACATATATCTATACATATATATGTTATAAAATAAAACTAAGTTTAAAAATATATATCATATACATATATCATATTATACATATATCATATATTACACATATATATCTTATATTATACATATAAGACATCATATACATATATGATATATATGCCCTTTTAAAACTTACATTTATTTATTTATTTAATTTATTTAATTTTCATTTATTTATTTATTTATTTTTTGAGGCCAAGTCTAGTTCTGTTGCCCAGGCTGGAGTACAGTGGCATTATCTCAACTCACTGCAACCTCTGCTTCTTGGGTTCAAGCAATTCTCATGCCTCAGCCTGGGCATGAGCTGGGACAACAGGTGCGTGCTATCACACCTGGATAATTTTTGTATTTTTAGTAGAGACAGGGTTTCGTCATGTTGACCAGGCTGGTCTCGAACTTCTGGGCTCAAGCAATTCACCTGCCTTGGTCTCCCAAAGTGCTGAGGTTACAGACGTGAGTCATCATGCCCAGCCCATATATATTTTAAAATTTACACTGCCTCTTTTTCTGGGATATACTACAAATTTGTTCCAGCACCTAGCACCATGCCTACTATATAGAAGGAGTTGAATAAATACTTGTTGAATGAGTGAATGGAACTAATTTAGACCTTTTCTCTGTCAGTTTCAAGAAAAAAACAAAGCCAGGCACGGTGGCTCATGCCTGTAATCCCACCACTTTCAGAGGCCGAGGCGGGCAAATCACTTGAGGTCAGGAGTTTGAGACCAGCCTGGCCAACATGGTGAAACCCCGTCTCTACTAAAAATCCAAAAAATTAGCTGGGTGTGGTGGCGCACACCTGTAATTCCAGCTACTCAGGAGGCTGAGGCAGGAGAATCGTTTGAACCCGGGAGGTGAAAGTTGCAGTGAGCTGAGATTATGCCACTGCACTCCAGCCTAGGTGACACAGCGAGCCTTCAGCTCAAAATCAAACCAAACCAAAACAAAACACCCAGAGTCACAATATTATATGACAATGTAAAATTGAATAGAGGGGGGAAAATTCAAGGTAAGTTAGAAAGAACAGGCCCAACCTGATGGCCTATATTCAGCATTATCTATGTGGTATTGCAGGGGCTGGTGCCACCTTGACCTAGATACTGGGCAAGGCAGTGGGTGGATGAGGAAGGAAAGTGACTCCTGCACTCAGAAACTAAGAGGAGAAACTGAAAAAGGGAAGGCCACATCACAAGGTGCGGGCAGGCAGAAGCTGACAGCAGAAGACAGGGTAGCAAAACTGCGGGGCCACCACTGCCATGTGTCAGGGAGAGTGTGGAGCAGTCCTGGAGGGGCAGGCAAGAGCCACGTGGAGGATCTAGGTTTGCACATTTGTGACGATCCCACTGTGTGAGGGGAGATGGTGGTACTTCTCAGCACAATCATCTCAAAGCTTCAGTGAAGTTTGGTTTCATTTTATTTTCTCCCAAACCTCAGTGGACATGCCTTTCTGTTCCCTCCCCAGGCTAGGGATGCACATCTGGAGCCAGGGTGTCCATCCGTTCACAACTTTGTGTCTTTTGATAGGTTACCTGACATCCTCGTTCCTCAGTGTCTGAAACTGTGTAATGTATGATTATTGCGGGAATTGAGTCAGTTCATGCAAAGGGCTGAGGGCAGAGCCTGGCCACACTTGTCACTGCAGACCCCTCTCCTGGACGTGTGTCCTTGCCATGAAAGCGAGCCATGGGTAATGAGGAGAGTGACTTGACCCAAAACATGCTCACTAGCTACAAGAGGCCTTGCCATGTTTAAAGCTGAGGCCTTATGTGGTTGTGTTTGCATTTTATTATTATTTTTTTTTAATATTTTTTCCTTTATTAACTTTAAAATTTTTTTATTTTGTTGTTTTCTGTGAACAATCAACTGAGATAAGCTGTTGTGTGTTTGCAGTTTGGGGAGAGGTAGATTTAAAGGAGAGAAACAAGCCTGGAGGAGGCCAGGAGCCAGAGAGGAGGAGGTTGTAGCGGCCAATTACCAGTTCAAAATCTGTCGATATATCTCCATAACTATCAGATAAATAGGATTCTAATAGTACTTACCTCATAGGATTCTTGTAACAGTTAGTTAATGCAGATTGAAAACTTAAAACATACCAAGTGAACATAGTAATCGCCATGTGTGTGTTTGCTATTATACTTATGATTGTATAAATAATACCTTTCTTTTTTCATTTTTCAGTTTTTATTTTATTTTATTTTTTTTTGAGACGGAGTCTCGCTCTATCGCCCAGGCTGGAGTGCAGTGGCCGGATCTCAGCTCACTGCAAGCTCCGCCTCCCGGGTTTACGCCATTCTCCTGCCTCAGCCTCCCGAGTAGCTGGGACTACAGGCGCCCGCCACCTCGCCCGGCTAGTTTTTTGTATTTTTAGTAGAGACGGGGTTTCACGGTGTTAGCCAGGATGGTCTCGATCTCCTGACCTCGTGATCCACCCGTCTCAGCCTCCCAAAGTGCTGAGATTACAGGCTTGAGCCACCGCGCCCGGCCTCAGTTTTTATTTTTAATATGACTTTCAAAGCCTGCTATCATCTACCTTCTGCCCACATCCTAGACTCACGGATTCCTCTCACTTGCACTAAACCCTCAGTTCACTGAACACACGGCCTTCTCTCACCTCCAGGCTTGAAAACATCTACCTTCCCCCTGTTTTCTGTTTAACCTTCTTCCTCATTCGTGTCTCAGCTAAGATGTCACTACTCTAGGAAGCTTTCCTTTACCCCCCAAGCCTGGGGGTGGGTGAGGAGTCCCTCCTGTGTATGATATCCCGTAGAACTTTCTGGTATGTGTCTGTAAAGCTCTGTGTTGGAGCTCCTGGAGGACAGGCCCCTGATCTTGGGGAGTGTTGTCTTCTCAGCACAGTGTCTGCACGTAGAAGGGCTATCTACACGTTCTGTTTAGATTGATGAGTGACTGAGTTAAATTTGGAGGAAAGATCTGGATGACAGATACAGACTAGGAAGCCATCTACATCTGGATGGTGTTTAAATCAGGAGAGAGATGAGATCAAGGAGGCTTCACACACAACCTTTCATCTTTTTCCCCCTCTTTTGAGGAGTTTTCTTTCTATTTTTTTTTTTTTTTTTAAGACAGAGTCTTGCTCTGTCGCCCAGGCTGGAGTGCAGTGGCACAATCTCAACTCACTGCAACCTCCACCTCCCAGTTCAAGCAATTCTCTTGCCTTAGCCTCCCGAGTAGCTGGGATTACAGGCGCCTGCCACCATGCCCGGCTAATTTTTGTATTTTTGGTAGAGACGGAGTTTCGGCATGTTGATCAGGCTGGTCTCAAACTCCTGACCGCAAGTGATCTGCCCGCCTTGGCCTCCCGAAGTGCTGGGATTACAGGAGTGAGCCACCACGCCCGGCCAGGATTATTTTATAGGCCTTAACAGTGAGCAGCAGAGGCAGGGCTATCCTGGTCCCATTTGGCATTACTGGGAGATAACCATTTACAGACATTTTATCATGAAGATCTTTACACCCCCTATCTTAAGATGACAGGTTTTCACATAACTTTTTTCAAAGCCCACAGCTAGCACCTTTAATTAATTTTTGGGCTTCATCCATTACTTTGAAGCTTCAGCCTGCAGCTCTACTTCTCACTGTCTGTGCAGATGTCAGAAGGAGGCCATCACCAAAGGCCGGGGCTGCTCTCAGGGCTGGCACCAAGGGGAGCCACCCCTTTCACTTTTTGAGACTTATGTTTTTTGGAAACTGCAGTCCAGTCGATTCTCCTTATCTGAGCATTCTGCATCCAGGAATTTAACCAATCCTGGAACAAAAGTATTAAGAAACAAAAAATAAAAAAATACCAGTACAACAATAAAAATAACACAAATTTAAAAACCAATCTAGTGTAACTACTTACGTAGCATTTACATTTCATTAGGTATGATAAGTAATCTAGAGAAGATTTAAAGTATACAAGAGACAATGGGCCAGTTATATATAAACACTACATCATTTTAAAAATTATTTTTTATTTTTTTTTGAGGCAGAGTCTCCCTCTGTTGCCTGGGCTGGAGTGCAGTGGCGCGATCATAACTCTCTGCAGCCTCGACCTCCTGGAATCAAGCTATCCTCTCACCTCAGCCTCCCTAGTAGCTGGGACTACAGGCATATGCCACCATGCCCAGCTAATTTTTTTGCTTTTTAGTAGAGCCAAGGTCTTGCTATGTTGCCCAAGCTGGTCTCAAACTCCTAGGCTCAAGTGACACTCCCGCCTCAGCCTCCCAAAGTGCTGGGATTACAGGCGTGAGCCACTGTGCCTGTCCCTAACACCATTTGAGCATCTGTGGATGTTGCTATCTGCAGGGGTCCTGGAACCAACTGTCACAGATATGCTCCATGATTCCAAGTGTACCATCCTCTTTTACCTCTTCTGCTACTTTGGTGATAGACGCTTTTTGATCTCTTTCACTGATTTCTTTTACCCTAGCCACCCCTTGGACATCTATTTTTCCCCGAAAATTTCAACTCTTATTGACTGTTATCTCCACATGCAGCTTCAGCTTTGCTCCTGACCTCCTGGTCTGTATCCTCAACTGCTCGCAAACACTCCAGCTGGATATTTCACAGTTCTCCTAGTAGAACAGGTCATTATTTCTATTGCCCTCATTTCCATACCTCAAACTGAGCTCTCCTCTCCTGTTTGCTAACATGGCTAATAAGATCCCCACATACACAACCACCCAAACTAAGTCTTGTACATTTCCATTCCCTCCACCTCTCCTCCTGTGTCCTTTCTCTTAGATATCTTGTAATCTCTCCCTCTGAAAGTCTTGAATTTAATCCCTTACTTCATTGTCAGTGTCACAATCCTAGCTCCGACCTTCATTATCTATGTCTTGGACTATTATAATTGCTTCTTAATTGACTTACCTGTCTGCGGGTAATTTTCTAAAACACAAATCTTGTCCTGTCACTCACTCAAAGACCTATGTTTTTTGTTTGTTTCTTTGTTTTGAGAAGGAGTTGTTGCTGAGGCTGGACTGCAGTGGCGCAATCTCAGTTCACCACAACCTCCGCCTCCTGGGTACAAGCGATTCTCCTGCCTCAGCCCCTCAAGTAGCTGGGATTACAGGCATACGCTACCATGCCTGGCTAATTTTTGTTGTTGTTGACTGGGTTTCTCCATGTTCGTCAGGCTGGTCTCGAACTCCCGACCTCAGGTGATCCGACTGCCTAGGCCTCCCAAAGTTCTGGGATTATAGGCGTGAGCCACTGCACCTGGCCTTGGTTTTGTTTTTTGTTTTGTTTTTTTGAGATGGAGTCTGCCTCTGCTGGCCAGGCTAGACTGCAGTGGCACAATCTTGCCTGCACCTGCCTGGGTGCCATGGCTCATGCCTGCAATCTCAGCACTTTGGGAGGCTGAGGTGGGAGGATTGCTTGGGGCCAAGAGTTCAAGACCAGCCTGGGCAACATAGCAAGACCTGTCTTTATTTAAAAAAAAAAAAAAGTCTGTGATGCACACTCACTTTACCCAAGCACATAAACCTACACTCACTGTATATGTATGTTTACACTGTATATGGTAAAATAACTGAATTAGGATACACTTCTTTTTTTGAGATGGAGTCTCGCTCTGCTGGCCAGGCTGGACTGTAGTGGCATGATCTTGGCTCACTGCAACCTCACCCTCCTGGGCTCAAACAATTCTCCTGCCTCAGCCTCCCGAGTAGTTGGGATTATAGGTACATACCACCAGCCTGGTTAATTTTTGTATTTTTAGTAGAGATGGGGTTTCACCATGTTGGCCAGGCTGGTCTCCAACTCCTGACCTCAAGTGATCCACCCGCCTTGGCCTTCCAAAATGCTGGGATTACAGGCGTGAGCCATTGCACTTCTCCCGTAGCTGTGTTTTGAATTGTGTAGATGTAATGAAGGAAGGATAAGTTAAAATTATCCTGATGTTTAATTTAATTAACATGACTTTCTTCTAGCATTAGCTCCGTCATTAGACAATAGGGAATAGAGGATAATTTCTTGCCTCTCATGTAATAAGGTCATTATTAGAAATATGAAAGAGAAACTGAATATCAAAAGACCTTCAGTTGAGCATTTCATTCTTTGGGGTTTTGCTTGCTTATAAAACAAGGTATACAGAGGCTGGGTATGGTGGCTCACACCTGTAATCCCAGCACTTTGGGAGGCCGAGGCAGGTGGATCATGAGGTCAAGAGGTCAAGATCATCCTGGCCAACATGGTGAAACCCCATCTCCACTAAAAATACAAAAGTTAGCCGGGTGTGGCAGTGCACACCTATTGTCCCAGCTACTCGGGAGGCTGAGGCAGAAGAATTGCTTGAACCTGGGAGACGGAGACTGCAGTGAGCCGAGATTGCACCACTGCACTCCAGCCTGGGCGACAGAGCAAGACTCCATCTCAAATAAAACAACAAGACAAAGATGTACTATAATTTCTTAAAATGGATCTACATCATGTTCAGGCACATTGTGAAAAGTGTGGATTTCTGGGCTGCATGTCACATTTTCTGAATCTGAATTTCTGGATCTGCATTTTTAGCATTATTGTCTGGAAATTCTTTTTTTTTTTTTTTTTGAGATGGCGTCTCGCCCTGTCGCCCAGGCTGGAGTGCAATGGCGCAATCTCAGTTCACTGCAACCTCTGCCTCCTGGGCTCAAGTGATTCTCCTGCCACAGCCGCCTGAGTAGTTGGGATTACAGGTGCGTGCCACCACGCTGGTGTCTGGGTAATTTTTTGTATCTTTAGTAGAGACAGATTTCACAATGTTGGTCAGGCTGGTCTCGAACTGCCGACCTCATGGTCCGCCCGCCTCGGCTTCCCAAAGTGCTGGGATTAGAGATGTGAGCCACTGCTCCTGGCTTTGGAAATTCTTTATTACTTCTACTAATTTGGTGATAGATCCCTTCTATTCTCTATTGTTTATGGGCTTCTTTTTCCTTAATCATTTTGGAGAGGTACCATAATTTCAGCTATCACATATAGGCTGTTATTCCCACTACTCTACTGAACTGCTTGTTTGTTTGTTTATTATTATTATTTTTGAGACAGAGTCTCGCTCTGTCGCCCAGGCTGGAGTGCAGTGGCGATCTCTGCTCACTGCAAGCTCTGCCTCCCGGGTTCACACCATTCTCCTGCCTCAGCCTCCTGAGTAGCTGGGACTGCAGGAGCCCGCCACCATGCATGGCTACTTTTTTGTATTTTTAGTAGAGATGGGGTTTCACCGTGTTAGCCAGGCTGGTTTCTATCTCCTGACCTCGTGATCTGCCTGCCTTGGCCTCACAAAGTGCTGGGTGGCCGTGAGCCACCGCGCCCGGCCAACTGATTTATTTTTTTTTCAGCTCCATACCCCTGAACTTCTCAAATATTTCCAGTGCTCATCCTTGGGTCTTCGGCATGGTGAAAAGGGTTGTAGGTGATTCTTCTGTGTTATAAAGTTGAAGAGCAGCTTAATCCACACTTCCTTTTTGGTCTCACTTCTCCCCTTCGTTCTGGTTAAATCCTGACGGTTTCAAAAGGAAAACTGAGTGAGTACAGGAAAAAGGACACATATATCTATATATGTCATCTACTGCAGTCAATTTTGTGGCAGGTGTTACTTCAATGGCTGTAAGTCAATGACCATGAGGCCCACTTATTAAAAATATGAAACAAAGCAAGCTTTGGTGGCTCACACTTGTGATCCCAGCATTTGGGAAGCCGAGGCAGGAAGACTGCTTGAGGATAGGAGTTTAAGATAAGCCTGGGCTACATAGTGAGGCCCCATCTCTGCAAAAAAAAAAAAAAAAAAAAAAATTTTTTTGGCCAGGCGAGGTGGCTCACGTTTGTAATCCTAACACTTTGGGATGCCGAGGCAGACGGATCACTTGATCTCAGGAGTTCGAGGGCAGCCTGAGCAACATGGCAAACCCTGTCTCTACTACAAAAACAAAAATTAGCCAGGCATGGTGGCACATGCGTGCGGTCTCAGCTACTCAGGAGACTAAGGTTGGAGAATCTCTTGAGCCTGGGAGGCAGGGGTTGCAGTGAGCCAAGATCACGCCACTGCACTCCAGTCTGGGTGACAGAGTGAGACCCCATCTCAATAAAAAACAAAAACAAAAACAAAAAAACAGGTGTGGTGGTGTGCAGCTGTAGTATCAGCTACTTGGGAGGCTGAAGTGAAAGGGTCTCTTGAGCCCTCCTCCTCACTTGAGCCCAGGGTACTGGGATTATAGATGTGAGCCACTGCTCTTGACCACAAGTGCCTTATGAAGGGCATATCTTTAATGTATATTATTCAATGAACTTAAATAATTTAATTCCCTCTAAAGGCTAATGCTAATAGTATTGCCATTTTACAGATGAGAAAAACAGGCTCAGAGAGGTTAAGTTGTTTCCTCAAGGTAACTCAGCAAGTAAGTAGCAGAGTGAGGATTCAAACCTGCCGGCACTAAAACACACATTTCACGATATGTTATTGCCTGTAATGTCAAAAGAGGAAGAAAACATGTTGTTTGCCCTTCTTGAGGTTTCAGTCTCTGTAGGGAGAAAAGGTACAACTTTAAAGATAGAAAATTATGCTACTGCCTAAGGGAGTTTTAAGCCCATTGCGCATTGCTAAAAGAACAAAGGAGAGGTTAGAATATACTTCCTGCTCAAGAAAGACTCCTCTGGAATGCTTCCTGGGGGAGGGTATTCAAAGCAGGTAAATGCTGGCAGATATACGTGGTTGACAGAGTAGGAGAGGCAGAGTCAGGATGTAGAAATGCACAGGGGCTTGCTTGGGAAATGGAATGTGGTCTACCTTGATTGGACTATAAAGATACTGTGGATTAATGTAAGGTAACCCTAGAACATAACAGGTTGTGTCCATCGCCCTTCTGAAGAAGATTTTGGATGTCAGGGGTTTGCCCTGTTTACCAAGTGGCGAAAGAACTTCCATGAAGATTTTAATGCAAGGAGTGAAATGGTCTGAGCAGTGCAGTGAAAGTGACCCCATCTTGCAGCGTGTCCAGTGGATGGAAGTGAAGCCAAATGACTGCTTAAGAAGCAACTGCCAGAAATAGGGCAGTGGCAGAGAGGAAGAAACAAAGAGTAGGGATGAGAGATGTGTCAGAGATGGGACCCACAGGACTCTAGTTGATGTGGGGCGGTGGCATGGAGGAGAGGAAGAATGTGATCACTACCATTGTCTCAAATTTGGAAAGAATCCAAAACAAAGGGATGTGTGTGTTTACCTTGCGCAGGAAGAACTGAGGACCTGGGGTATGGGTGTGTGGAGTTCAAGGTGATCCGAAGAGATGAAGAGGTTCCTCAAGCAGATGAAAACTCAGAAGTTTTGAGATGAGACCGGAGGTCCTGGTGGTGGGCTCTGATTTCGCAGCCCTCTGCCTGGGAGTGATGGTTGGAGTCGCCGGCTCCTGTGCAGGTGTTCTGCGTGAGTGGCTTCCCATTAAAGGTTAACTGCATAAACACCATTGACTTAAAAAAAAAAAAAAGGTTATCTGAAAACACTGGTAAAAGGAGTTTTGGACTCACATCCAGTTAAATAAAGAACAAAGATTGCTAGCTGGTTAAACTAAAAAGTTACTTAAAAGATTACTAAAAAGTTACTTAAAAGTGAATGAAGTCAATTTTGAAACACTGAGATTTTCCTATAGATTGGAAGGATTGTAATTGAAGTTAATTGTAGTCATGCTAGATTTCCTCTCTGATGTTTTTTTTTCTTCTGGTTATATTTCAGACAATTAATAGCGCCTAATGACTCAGGGTTTCAAGTAATTACCACCAACACTTATAATCTCTCTTATTGGAATGTTCTTTTCACGCAGGGGCTCTGAAACTGAAGGAAATTTATGATTGTTCATGAAAGTCCTTCCATAGGCTGTTAAAAAAAATCAGACTAAAATAAATGTATTCTTCATTTATGTTTCTATTTGTAGCTAGAAGAAAATGATAAAAATAATCAAATACCATTTAAGTACTCTTTAAAAAGTTCCAGTAATTCCCTCTCACACAGCTTTTCTTCCCTCCAATATTGGAATGTTTGAGAGAAATGACAATTAAAATAGAAGATGATTTTTTGAAAATTCCGTGAAACGCTTTGCTTATATATAGGTCTTTCCCCCTAGGTGTGAAAGTATTTTAGTGGAAGTTTCATCACAACTTTGTAAATAATTGATCCTCTGTTTCCTCCAAAAGTCTGACAACGTAAGAGTAACAATAACAGGCCATAAAACACTCCCCCTAATTGAGCAAGGGCTCATTCTTCCCTAACAGGGTTCGGGTTGACTGGAATGTGCTGAAGTCACATTCCAACACCTTCCACTGGCCTGGGCAGCTACACAGTACTCCAAAGGGAACTAATGAGAATCTTTATCTCTATTTCTGCTCTTAGGAAGAAGGTCCAGGAAGAAATGTAGAGTCCAGGAGGCAGACTAGAAAAGGTGGTGGGCCTGGAAAACAAAGGACAAAGTAAACCATGGGGAGAGAGCTGGTCTGTGTGTGGAAGGATGAGGCAGAAGCAGGAATGGAGAAACTCAAACCAAGAGGGAAGCTGACCCAGATACACTGGGGAGGACGATAGAAAAAGCAGATCAGACATCAAGCCAAAAGCCCCCAAACGTCTTTTCTTTTTCTTTCCTTTCTTTTTTCTCTTGTTTCTTTTCTTATTTTGAGACAGGGTCACTCTGTCACCCAGGCTGGAGTACAGTGGTGCAAACACAGCTCACTGCAGCCTCAGCTTCCTCGGCTCAAGTGATCCTCCCTCCTCAACCTCCCAAGTAGCTGGGACTACAGGTTCTAGCCACCACACCTGGCTAATTTTTGTAGAAACGGGGTTTCGCCATGCTGCCCAGGCTGGTTTTGAACTCCTGGGCTCAAGCTGTCCTCCCACCTCAGGCTCCCAAAGTGCTGGGATTACAGGCATGAGCCATTGTGCCCAGCCTCCTTTTTTCTTAATGACTTTAGTGAAGTACAATAACATACTGTAACTTTCACCAGTTTTAAATACACAATTCAATAAATTACCCAGTTGTACAACCATCACCATAATCCAGTTTTAAATTTAATTTTTAATTTTTGGCTTAAACAACTGAAATTTATTTCTTCACATCCTGGAGGCCAGAAAGTCTGAGATCAAGGTGTCAGAAGGGTTGTTTTTTTCCGAGGCCTCTCTCCTTGGCTTGTAGCTGGCTGTTTTCTCCCTGTATCTTCACTGGTCTTCCCTCTGTGTCCATAATCCAGTTTTAGAACGTTGCCTTCACCCCAAGATCTCTCTTAATCATTTGCAGTTAATCCTCGTTCCTATTCCAAACCCCAGGAGACCACTGACTTCCTTTCTGTCTCCATAATTTTGACTATCCTGGGCATTTCATATAAATGAACTTGCATCATTATGTGGTCTTTTGTGACTGGCTTCTTTCAATTATAAATGGTTTTGAGGTTAATTTATATTGTTGCAAGTATCACTATTTCATTCTTTTATTGTGAAACAGTATTTCGATGTGTGGATATATGCTTTTTGTTTATTTATCAGCTGATGGGATTGTTCCCACTTTTTCAGTTCTTATGAATAATGCCGCTGTGAACATTAGTGTTCATTCAAGTCTTTGTGTGATCATATGTTTCCATTTTCCTTCATTAGATACCTGGGAATGGAATTGCCAGATAATACAGTAAACTTATGTTTAACATTTTAAGAAACTGCCATATTTTCCAAAGTGGCTGCATCATTTTATCTTCACTTAAAATATATGAAGGCACAACAATATATGTGTCTTTCTCCATATTCTTGTCAATTTATGTTACTGCATGACTTTGAAATTATAGCCATTCTAGTGGTTGTGAATAGTATCTTACATGGTTTTAATGTGAATTTCCCTAAAGATTAATAATGTTAAGCATCTTTTTAATATGCTTGTTAGCTATTTATGTAATTCAGCAAAATGTATATGCAAATCTTTTGCCTATTTTTTTTTTAGGCTAGTCAAATGAAACAGTGGGAGTGCAGAAGGATTTTGTCCGTTTTAATTGGATGTTTCTCTTATTGAACTGCAAGAATTCTATATATACTATGGATACAGGTTCTTGATCATATATATGATTTGAAAATGTTTTCTCACAGCCTATGGCTTGTCTTTTTACCTTCTAAAAAGTTTATCTTTATCATTTTGATTTTTTTTTAGAGACAGGGTCTCACCATGTTGTCCAGGCTGGTTTAAACTCCTAAGCTCAACTGATTCTTCTGCCTTAGCCTTCCAAAGTGCTGGGATTACAGGTGTGAGCCACTGTACTTGGCCTCTTTTCCCTTTCTTAATGATGTATTTTATAGCACAAATTTGAAATTTTGATGAAGTTCAATTTATCAGTTTTTTTTTTTCTTTAAGGGTTATGCTTTTGGTGTTGTATCTCAAAAGTTTCTGCCCAACACAAGTTCACAAAGATTTTTCTCCTATATTTTCTTCTAAAAGTTGTATATTTTTAGCTCTTACATTTAGGCCTCTGATTTATTTTGAGTTAACTTTTTGGTTATGGTGTGAGGTAAGGGTCTGAATCAGTCTTTCTGCATTCAATAACTTATTTAAAAGGTTTTTTTTTTTTTTTGAGACAGAGTTTCACTCTTGTTGCCCAGGCTGGAGTGCAATGGCGTGATCTTGGCTCACTGCAACATCTGCCTCCCGGGTTCAAGTGGTGGGTCATGCCTGTAATCCCAGTACTTTGGGAGGCCGAGGCTGGTGGATCACCTGAGGTCGGAAGTGCCAGACCAGCCTGATCAACACAGTGAAACCCCATCTCTACTAAAAATACAGAAACTGGCCAAGTGTGGTGGTGAGCACCTGTAATCCCAGCTACTTGGGAAGTTGAGGCAGGAGAATCACTTGAACCTGGGAGGCAGAGGTTGCAGTAAGCCAAGATTGCACCACTGCACTCCAGCCTGGGCAAGAGAGTGAGACTTTGCCTTCAAAAAAAAAAAAAAAAAAAATTACTTTTTTTCATAAAAATAATTGGTATTTGTGGCACCATTTTTTTTTTTGTTCTTGTTTTCTTGTTTTGTTTTAAAGTACTAATACCAGCATCTGGGGCTTGCTACAACCCCTTACCAATGCCCTACAAGACATCTATTTTAAATAGTTTTTTGTTTGTTTGTTTGTTTTTTTTTTTTGAGATGGAGCTCCACTCTTGTTGCCCAGGCTATAGTGCAATGGTGCATTCTCAGCTCACTGCAACCTCCGCCTCTCAGGTTCAAGTGATTCTCCTGCCTCAACCTCCTGAGTAGCTGGGATTATAGGGGCCTGCCACCACGCCTAATTTTTTTGTAGTTTTTTAAGTAGAGATGGAGTTTCACCATGTTGGCTAGGCTGGTCTTGAACTCCTGACCACAGGTGATCTGCCTGCCTTGGCATCCCAAGGTGCTGGGATTACAGGCGTGAGCCACTGCACCCAGCCTAGTTTTTTTAAAGTACTAATACAACCTGATGATTTTCTTATTTATTTATTTATTTATTTATTTATTGTCTTTCCCATTTGGACAAAAACTAGAGGAAAAATGTTAAAAAATGTAACCTTGTCTATGTTTATTTACCATTGCAGTACCCTCAATGTCAGGTACCTAGGAGATGCTCATTGTATATCTGATGAATGAATAAAGTGCTAGGGTAGTAAGTCAGTTGGTAGAACAAAGTCACTCCTGTAGGTGAGCGGGGAATATGAAGCCGAGGTTTCAGAGCAGAAACCAATAGGTGAGGATTACCTTGGGTTTTGGGTCTTTTTTCATGACACTGAGATTCAGGACCTCTTGCTGAGAAAGTGCTTTTTGGCTGCCCGAAGTATAACTTAATATTTTCTCTTTCTTTTTTTCATTTTTTAAAATTTTTAATTTTTTTCTTTTCTTTTTGTTTTTTGTTTTGAGCCGAAGTCTCACTCTTGTCCCCCAGGCTGAAGTGTGATGGCACCATCTCGGCTCACTGCAACCTCCGCCTCCTGGGTTCAAGTGATTCTCCTGTCTCGGCTCCCCAGGTAGCTGGGATTACAGACACCTGCCACCACACCTGGCTAGTGTCTGTATTTTTAGTAGAGATGGGGTTTCACCGTGTTAGGAGGCTTGTCTCGAACTCCTGACCTCAGGTGATCCACCTGCCACGGCCTCCCAAAGTGCTGGGATTACAGGCGGGAGCCATTGCACCCGGCCTAATTTTTTTTTTTTTTTTTTGAGATGGGGTATCATTCGTTACCCAGGCTGGAGTGCGCTGATGCAATGATAGCTCACTGCAGCCTTGAAATCCTGGGCTTAAGTGATTCTCCTGCCTCAGCCTCCTGAGTAGCAGGGACTACAGGTATGTGCCACCGCACCAGCCCAAGTACAGTTTTTGAATTTAATATAGTAGTTAGGGGCATATGTATACGTTTAATAATATACTTATTATTCATTTATTCAACAAATATGTTTGTGTCCCTTGCCAAGTATCAGAGGTTTTGCTAAGACTTGGAGATTTAGTGGTAGAGGAGGTCAATGTGTTCTCTGCCCTTATGAAGTGCTCAGTTCCCAAACCCCTCACTAACTAGCTGTGTGACCTTGTGAATGGTATGTGACTTCCTCTAAGCCTTTTCTGATGTGTAAGATGAAGATTGTAAAGTAGCTACCTTATTTGATTTTGACAAGTATTAAATAAAGTACACAAAGCAAGGGCAACTACTATTTTGTGTAATAAATATTCAGAATGGTATTATTATAAGTTGTTTAACCTACAAGTTAAGATGGAATTATACTGCATTATTCAGCCTCACCTCCCTCTTAGTACCTTATTAATGATTCTGAGTAAATCACTGAAAGACAGGGAATTAATATTTCTTTTTAAAATCTTTAGACTTGTTTATTATAAAGGCACTACATGTGATATAGTAAAAAATAAACAGTACAGAAGCATATACAATAAAAAGTACAAATTCCCCCACCCACAGCACACACCCAACTCATTCTTCAGGGGCAATCACTGTAAACAATTCTGTTTCTCCCTCTAGAAAAGTCTTATGCATATAAAAGTGTGTGTGTGTGTATATATATATATATATATATATATATATATGCATATCCTTAGAAAACAAACAGCACTTTCATGTCCTTTGCAGGGACATGGATGAAGCTGGAAACCATCATTCTCAGCAAACTAACACAGGAACCGAAAGCCAAACACCGCATGTTCTCACTCATAAGTGGAAATTGAACAATGAGAACACGTGGACACAGGGAGGGGAACATCACACACCAGGGCCTGTCGAGGGGTTGGGAGAAAGGGGAGGGAGAGCATTAGGACAAATACCTAATGCATGCGGGGCTTAAAACCTGGATGACAGGTTGATGGGTACAGCAAACCACCATGACACATGTATACCTATTTAACAAATCTGCACATTCTGCACATGTATCCCAGAACTTAAAAAAAAGAAAAGAAAAAAGAAAACAAACAGCACAAAGAATTAGACACTGCCAATCGTTATCACAGGGCATTTTCACTTCATAATGTATATTGGAGAGCAGTCCAAGAGGAACATATCTTGTTCTTACTCAGAATGAGTATTTTTACATTTTCTCAACACACAATTAAACACCACCACCACCACCACCACCAAAATACTCTCAAACTCTTGGAGAAGGTTTATGGGCTACACCCTCCTTCCCTTGCAGCCCCCACACTCCGCACCCTGGCCTCCCACGGCTTCCAGCAGCCAGGGCCTGGCACCTGCCCACCCACATTTTCTTGGCCTGCAACCAGCTGTGGTCAAACCAGCAGCAGAAAGTGAGGGTGGGGGAGGAAAGAAGGAAGAGAAAGCACATCTTCCAAGAGTAGTTGAGAAAGAGCTGCATGAGTCAAGCCCCAACATATAAGGCATAGCACTGAAAGTGTTTTATTACAGGCATTTACACAAAGGGTATCAGGAAGAATGTTTTAGAAGGCAGTGGGTGTGGGAACACCAGGCTTTTGAACTAGTAGTGACATCTGCATCTGAGATCATGATTGGTGGAGGTGGGCAGTGAGAAAGGGCTTGGGGTCTCAAGGGACAAACCTGCTTCCTAGAAATGCAGTGAGCTAGGGTTGCAGGGGAGGGTCGAGGGGAAAAGAGAGATTTCCTCAGAGAAGTGAAATAGCAAGACTGGGCCCAGTACCAGGTGAAGGACAAAGGAACGCTCTGCCCTTTCTCACTGAAAACTAAACCCCACTTCCTCCATTTCCCACCTGCTTGTTTCTCCTCCCACCTCACCACTCTCAGCCCGATTGCTGGACTTCACTTTTGTGAGGGGCTCTAGCTAGAGCTCAGTCCTCAGCTAAGGCTCCAGATGACTGACGTCTCTCCCCACACACAGGCTTCTCAGTGGTTGGACGCTAAGGCAAGTAAAACCTGGGGTAGAGATTCTCATGACCTTGGGAGATGGAGAAACAGATCTTTGATCTTTGCCTCTTTCCTTTGCTTATTCATTTAATCTTGGTTCTTTGGGTTGTGTCTACCTCCGCCTGGGCCAGAAAATATTATAGAATGGTTTAGAGCTTCTAAATTAGGCTGTTAGCGGGGCCAGCACCTCAGCCTGCAGGCCTGGCCTAGAGCCTACACCCAAGAAAGCAAAAACACTCCTCGGGTGGGGCTTTCCTAGACATAAAGCTTTACCATGCCTCTAAGCAGAGGAGCTCCAGCCAAGATTATATTGGGCAGGTAATAAAATTAAGGGCAATAAAACCAGATAAGCCACCTCGTTAGCAGCAGTTTACTGGTAAGGCCATTTCAACAAGAAGGGAAGAAGAGGAGGAAAAGATGGAAGACTCAAATTCTTTGTCAAGTTCTTTCCAGTGGCCTCCTCTGAAAAGGAACATTCTTTTCAGGAGTGCTGGCTTGGAAGAGAGGGCATATGTACATTTATCCAACACCTGCTGAGACCAAGGTGCTGGTTCAGAGGAGAGCCTCTGGAGTTTGGACCTGTCACTTGATTGCTACTGAGAGATCACCAACCGAACTGCTTGACTTTCTCAGAACTTTTTTATCAGTCATGTAAACGAGAGTGAAGATCCTGTACCAGTCTACATAGGATCAACTGATCATTGAGTGTAGATTTGCACATTAAAAGTCACACTAATCCCAGCACTTTGGGAGGCCGAGATGGGCGGATCACAAGGTCAGGAGATCGAGACCATCCTGGCTAACACAGTGAAACCCTGTCTCTACTAAAAAATACAAAAAACTAGCCAGGCGAGGTGGCGGGTGCCTGTGGTCCCAGCTACTCGAGAGGCTGAGGCAGGAGAATGGCATAAACCCGGGAGGCGGAGCTTGCAGTGAGCTGAGATCCGGCCACTGCACTCCAGCCTGGGCAACAGAGAGAGACTCTGTCTCAAAAAAAAAAAAAAAAAAGTCACACTTATATTCATAGTTTCAAAAAAAATAAGACAATACTTATTTTGTAAAGATAGAACCATTTTCTTTTTTTTTTCTTTCTTTCTTTTTTTTTTTTTAAGACAGAGTTTCTTGTTGCCCAGGCTGGAGTACAGTGGTGCAATCTCAGCTCACTGCAATCTCTGCCTCCCAGGTTCAAGTGACTCTCTTGCCTCAGCCTCCCAAGTAGCTGGGATTACAGGCATGCACCACCACGCCCGGCTAATTTTTGTATATTTAGTAGAGACGGGGTTTCACCATGTTGGTCAGGCTGGTTTCAAACTTCCGACCTCAGGTGATCCACCCGCCTCAGTCTCCCAAAGTGCTGGGATTGCAAGCATGAGCCGCCGCACTGGGTCGGAACCATTTTCTTAACTGTATCATCATAGTGATATTATGTTGCTTTTAAGGGATTAAGAAGGAAAAACATGGAAAAAGCAATTAGATTCTCAAAATTGCCTGCACCTGCCTGGGTGCCATGGCTCATGCCGGTAATCTCAGCACTTTGGGAGGCTGAGGTGGGAGGATTGCTTGGGGTCAGGAGTTCAAGACCAGCCTGGGCAACATAGCAAGACCCTGTCTCCATTAAAAAAAATTTAAAAAGTCTGTGATGCACACACACTTTACCCAAGCACATAAACCTACACTCACTGTATATGTATATTTACACTGTATATGGTAAAATAACTGAACTAAACTTTTTTTTTTGAGACAGAGTCCTGCCCTGTCATCCAGGCTGGAATGCAGTGGTGTGATCTCGGCTCACTGCAACCTCAGCCTCCTGGGTTCAAACAATTCTCTGCCACAGCCTCCCAAGTAGCTGGGATTACAGATATCTGCCACCACACCCAGCTAATTTTTGTATTTTTTTAGTAGAGACAGGGTTTCACCATCTTGGCCAGGCTGGTCTTGAACTCCTGACCTCGTGATCCATCTGCCTCGGCCTCCCAAAATGCTGGGATTACAGGCGTGAGCCACCGTACCCAGCCAGGATGCACTTCTAAGCAGCTTTTATTTATTTATTTACTTATTTTTTCATTTTTTGAGATAGAGTCTCCGTCGCCCAGGCTGGAGTGCAGTGGCGCGATCTGGGCTCACTGCAAGCTCTGCCTCCCGGGTTCACGCCATTCTCCTGCCTCAGCCTCTCGAGTAGCTGGGAATACAGGTGCCCGCCACAACGCCCAGATAATTTTTTGTATTTTTAGTAGAGACAGGGTTTCACCATGTTAGCCAGGATGGTCTCGATCTCCTGACCTCGTGATCCGCCTCGGCCTCCGAAAGTGCTGGGATTACAGGTGTGAGTCACTGTGCCCAGCCAGTAGCTTTTATTTTTTTAAGCGTTGGCAAAATATTTCTATAAATAAATACTTGCCCCTGTTAATTTTATTTCTATAAAACTTCTCCAAATATCATGTGGTAATTGAGCTTCTAAATAAGATGCCCTCCTAACAATTGTAAGCTGTATTTGCTCACTAATAAGAGGCATGAAGTGTTCCATGACTGTATTATTCTTGGGGATTCAGGCTGTGGTGATGTGAGCAGCCACCCCTTTGGGACACATCATGCTGGTAAACCACTGATTCATGACACACTGCCAGGAATGGCTGTCATCCAAGTCCCGGGGCAAGTTCAGCCAGCGCCAGAAATCACCCAAGAAGGGCTAGTCAGATGTTTAAATTTCTGCCTTTGTCAGAATCCTCAGAGTTATTTTCAATACCTCCTTTTCCCCTCACATCTTTATCCAATCAGTTACCAACATCTCTCAACTGGTTTCACTTCCTAAATGTCCCTCCAATCTGTCCACTCCTCTTTTACTCTACCACTGCTTTCCCAGACCAAACTGCCTGGATTATTACAAAATCTTTCCAACTGGGCTAGCCCCATCCACTTTTGTCTCCCTCCAATCAAGTCCCCACACAGTGACCAGGTTGATTTAAAAGCGAGCACAGATCTGAGTGGTCTTTCCTCTCCCTCCCAGTCTCCAGTGGCTTCCCCCCTTGCTCTCAGATGAAGATCAATATCTGCACCTGCCCAGGGGCCATGAATGAACTGGCCTCTCTCCAACTGGTCAGTCTCAACCTGTACTTCACATCACTATTCTCCCACTTTCTCCACGTCATTGATCTGCTCATGGCTCCTCATATCTCACGAAATTAGGGAAGACCCATGTACCTGAATTTTCCCAAAAGTTCCTTAGGTGGTTCTGAACCACTGCTATGATTGAAAGTATTAATAGCTAGACAGGCTCTTCCTGTCTGTGCCAGGGCGGCATGTGGTGCATGCCGAGCCACAGAGATACTCAGGCTGTGCCCTCAGGATGACCGAGTGGAAGACAGCAGCACCAGTGGTAGCAGAGAGCCCTGGCATCAAACTCTTTGGGAAGTGGAGCTCCGATGATGCGCAGATCTATGACACTTCCTTGCAGGATTACACTGCAGTGAAGAAGTATGCCAAGTACCTGCCTCACAGTGCAGAGCAGTATGCCACCAAACGCTTCCGCAAAGCTCAGTGCCCCATCGTAGAGCGCCTCGCTTACTCCATGATGATGCACGGCCGCAACAAACGCAAGCAGCTCATGATTGTGCGCATCGTCAAGCACGCCTTCGATATCATCCAGCTGCTCACAGGCAACAACACTCTGCAGGTCCTGGTGAACGCCATCATCAACAGTGGTCCCCGGGAGGACTGCACATGCATTGGGCGAGCCAGGACGGTGAGACGACAGGCTGTGGATGTGTCCCCATTACTCCGTGTTAATCAGGCCATCTGGCCGCGGTGCACAGGCGCTCTTGAGGCTGCCTTCCGGAACATCAAGACCATTGCCGAGTGCCTGGCAGATGAGCTCATCAATGCTGCCAAGGGCTCCTCCAACTCCTATGCCATCAAGAAGAAGGACGAGCTGGAGTGTGTGGCCAAGTCCAACCGCCGATTTTCCCGGTTGCTGCCCAATAAACCTATCTGCCTTCTGCCTTTTGGGATGGCCTCACAAAAAAAAAAAAAAAAAAAAGTAGCTAGACTGAAGATGGAGCCAAGTTGAAATTTGCATCCCAGGCTCTTATGATAGCATCAGAGTTTGACTTAGGTTTAAAAAGCAGGCCAGGAAAAATTTCAAACTGGCAAGTCATGGGGCAGGCTTTGCAGAGCAGTTCACTGCTGTTCCTTCTGCTATCCCAAAAGGGCTTGAAGAGTGAATTACAGATCAACCACTGGGTAAATACCTTGTTACTTTCTAGAAAATATAAACGTAGCTAAAAGAAGCAACCATGAGGCTGAGGATGCATTCACAAAAGCTCTGGAATATTACAGATGAAGCAGATAGTTCCTTCATAATCAAAAAATCAGCTGAAAATGTCTTTTTCTGGAGGAATAGAAGTTCGTGTTTGTAGATTCTGTGTAATGATGTTGCAACAGAGTTTGTTAAACGGACTCAGATGAGCTATGGGTTGAATCCTTTTCTAGAAACTGACAACTAGGAAAGGCTAAGCCTGATCAAATGATATTTATTGCTCTTCTCTTCCAATTCCATTATAGAAAGATTCCAACATACTGTCAAATTTCCTTTTCTGCAAATATCTCATGAATTGCATTTTTAAAATGGGATTGATTGACCAGAGCGGTGGCTCATGCCTGTAATCCCAACACTTTGGGAGGCCGAGGCAGGTGGATCATGAAGTCAGGAGTTCAAGACCAGCCTGGCCAAGATAGTGAAACCCCGTCTCTACTAAAAAAAATTTAAAAATTAGCCAGGCACGGTGGCAGGTGCCTGCAATTCCAGCTACTCAGGAGGCTGAGGCAGAGAATTGCTTGAACCTGGGAGCGGGAGGTTGCAGTGAGCTGAGATTGTGCCACTGCACTCCAGCCAGGGCGACAGAGTGAAATTCCATCTAAGAAAAAAAAAAAAAAAGAAGGATAGATTTTATTTGTCACTGTTGCTTATAGAAAATACTGAGTCCTCACCCAGCTGTGGGAGGGTATGACTAGTTTAGATTCCCTCCAAGTTGTGTGTGACAGTATCTGGCATATTTTCAATAACTGTAGTCATAATTCCCAACATTACTTGGAGAGCAAAGCACAGGAGGAAATAAATCAACTTTTAATGTCAGGATGTCCCACCTTTTCTATTGCTTTTTTTGGACATCAGTGAGGCAGTAATTGTATAATTAACCTTGAACTTATCACTTTATAGTCAGATGATTGCTTTATCAAGAAGCTCTATCTGTAACACACAAGTTTATTTATTTTTTTAAAAAACAGCTTTCCAAACTAGAAAAAATCTTAAAAATATGACTAGAAAAAATCTTAAAATAATGATTATCATCTGTGCACGGTGGCTCATGCCTGTAATCTCAGCACTTTGGGAGGCCAAGGCAAGAGGATCACTTGAGCCCAGGAGTTCAGGGCTAGCCTGGGTAACATATCAAAATCTTGTCTCTACAAAAAAAAAAAATGATTTTGTATAAGTAATGTATGTGAAAAGTCCCAAACATAAGATGTTCAAGAGAATATATAATGAAAAATACGCCTAACTCCTACCCTCATGACCTCAGTCATCCAATTCTCTTCCCTGGAGGCAAACACAGTGACCAATTTTTTGTTTATCTGTCCAGAGACATTCTATGTATTTACATATAAACACACATTCTTTTTCAAAACCCACCTGGTAGCATATCTTACATAATGTTGGCTTTTGTGTGTGTATTTTAAGTAAGATATGCTGCTGTTCCACATTAGTGCATAGAGAGGGGCCTAATTTAATTGTTAATAGCTGTATTTCATGAAATAATTTCTTTCTTTCTTCTGCTGTAGAGAAAGAGTTCGATGTGAGGCTAGCTCATGTGGGAGAACTGGAGTAATCATTTACATCAGTCTCCCTGAAGGCTCAGAGGTTAGGGTTTTTATGGACAACTTGGTGAGTAGGGGGCTAAGAAATAGGTGCTGCTAATTGGTTGAGGATAAAATCACAGGGATGTGGAAACCTATCCTCACGCACTGAGTCTACCTTTGGGAGGGGCCACAGGACCAGTTGAGTCATGAGTCATGAGTCCAGGTGGGGCCATTCTGAAAAACATCTCAAAAAAAAAAAAACCGATCTTAGGTTCTACAATAGTGATGTTATCTATAGGAACAATTGGGAAAGTCACAAATCTTGTGACCTCTGGCCACATGACCTCTGAGCAGTAAGGAATTATAGAAATCATGCCTTGGCTGGGTTTGGGCCTCATAGTTGTAATCCCAGCTCTTTGGGAGGCCAAGGCAGGAGGATTGCTTGAGCCCAGTAGTTTGAGACCAGTCTGGGCAATATAGTGAGACCTCATCTTTATTTAAAAAAAAAAAAAGAAGAAAAGAAGAAAAAAGGAAACTATGCCCACATCTTAGCAGAGATCAGGCTCCTCCCATAACCCTATCCTTATGACCTTTCATTAGTCTTAGAAAGGCAGTCTTCAGTCCCTGAGCAAAGAAAGAGTGGGTTAGTTTTAGGGAGGGACTATTATTATCCTTGCTTTCAAGTAAACTATAAACTAAATTCCTCCCAAAGTTAGCTTGGCCTTTGACCAGGAATGACCAAAGACAGCATGGAGGTCAGAAGCAAGATAGAGACAACTATGTCAGATTTCTATTACTGACGTAATTTTGCAAAGGTGATTTCAAATCACCCATTGGGCTACAGCACACCTCAGTCCTGAGGTGTGAGCTGCAGAGATGGGAAAAGGCTGATGACTGCTCTAACTTCTTCCTGCATGACAGTGCGTGGTGGGTTTAGTTGCGGTAGGAGTTGCCCCAGGGTAGGAGGCGTGAAACCATCTTGCAGTTGTCTGTATGTATTCATGGGTACCTGGTTTGGGTCCCAAGGTATGCATAACAAAAACATTAGTGCTGTTATCCACAGCTTTAGTGACTGTAAGACAAATAATGAGCCCTAACATAAGGAGTGACAGTCCTAGCTTCAGGAGTCCCTGTAGAACTGGCTAGAAGTCTTCTTCTTCTTCTTTTTTTTTTTTTGAGATAGGGCTCACTCTGTTGCTCAAGTGGGAATGCACTGGCACAATCATGGCTCACTGCAGCCTTGACTTCCTGGGCTCAAGGGATCTTCAGCCTCCTGAATAGCTGGGACTACAGACGCATGCCAAGCCTGGCTAAATCTTCAATTTTTTTGTAGAGACAGGGGTCTCACTATGTTGCCTAGGCTTGTCTTGAACTCCTAGGCCCAAGCAATCCTCCTGCCTTGGTTTCCCAAAGTGCTGAGACTACAGGAGTGAGCCACTGTGCCCAGCTTGACCTGAAGTCTTAAGGGATCCAGGTGAATGATCCTGATAACTAATTAGATGTGGAGTCATCAGCAGACACTCAAAATCAATAAACAAGGCTGAAATCTAGTAACAAACTGTAGTTTTTCCTAAAACATATTTTTTCTCTCCTAGTTCTCCATGTTTAATTAAAGACAAATCATAATAGGACCAATTTACTTGCAAAACAAATTTCAGTCTTACTATACTTGGCCTAATTATTTGTATAAAGTACAAAAGGAATAATTATTTGCCATATAGGCACTTTTTTAAAAAATTGGCTTTGCGGGAACTCTTTCATAAGAAATCTCAAATTATACCTTTTAAAAACCTCTTGAGCCAGCTAAGGATTTATTTCTGCCTGCAGATACCTGTATGAATTGAGTGTATTCCTCTCCTCAAGGTCTCAGAATAGCTTGGGCTTCCTGGGCCTGTCAGAAAGTGACATTTTTTTATTTACCACAGGTCAGAAATCCAGTACAAAACATAGTACAAGGCCAGTTTTCCAAAAAGGCTTTTACCATCTCTATAGGTCAATTTCAGTTCCCCAAAACAGTCTGAAAACATGTTTTTCTAGTCAAAACCTTGGTGAAATAGCCATAGTCTCCAATTGTGTCCTGTTACAAAAGAAAACTGTTTCTTTTTTTCCCCTCATGGGACTCTGCTCAATGAGGAAAACTGATTCTTATTGAACTTATGCAAATAACTGTGTTGCTATAAGTTAAGAATACTCAGAGTTTCCAAATTCTGGAGAAATTCTATAGAGAGAAATACACTCTAAATTTTGCTCACAGGAGTAAATTTTACTCAATAGTTAAAAGCTGGCCAGGCATGGTGCCTCATGCCTGTAATCCATGAGAGGCTGAGCTGGGTGGATCACCTGAGGTCAGGAGTTTGAAACCAGCGTGGCCAACATGGTGAAACCCTGTCTTTACTAAAAATACAAGAATTAGCTGGTGCGGTGGTGGGCACCTGTAGTCCAGGCTATTTGGGAGGCTGAGGCAAGGGAATCACTTGAACCTGGGAGGTGGAGGTTGCAGTGAACTGAGATCGCACCACTGCACTCCAGCCTGAGCATCAAAGTGAAAGAAAAAAAATTATGAAAAACTGTAAATAGCACAAAATGAGTTTTTGTGACTTTGAAAAATGAAACAAAAATAATCGGTGGGTTGGGTATCTAATAACAGGTATTAACTAACTGGGTATCGAAGAACAGGTATAAAAGTAGATTATTGCCAGGCAAGGTAGCTCATGCTTATAATCCTAGCACTTTGGGAGGCCGAGACAGGTGGATCACCAAATCAAGAGTTCAAGACCAGCTTGTCCAACACAGTGAAACCCTGTCTCTACTAAAAATACAAAAATTAGCTGGGCCTGGCGGCAGGCGCCTGTAATCTCAGCTACTCGGGAGGCTGAAGCAAGAGAATTGCTTGAACCTGGGAGATGGAGGTTCCAGTGAGCCGAGATTGCACCACTGCACTCCAGCCTGGGCGACAGAGCTAGACTTTGTCTCCAAAAAAAAAAAAAAATCGATTATTTCAGTCTCCTATTAGTTCAGTCCATGCAATTAACTTCTGTTCTGCTTGATACTCATGAACACATCAACTTTCCATGATATTCCTGGAAATGTTGTTTTTGTTTTTGTTTTTCTATTCCAATAACACAATTTCCAAAGTTATCAAGAACCTGTGTCTGGGGACAATGGCACATGCCTACAATCCCAGCAGTCTGGGAGGCTGAGACTGGAGGATTACTTGAGCTCAGGAGTTTAAGAACAGCCTGGGCAGCAGGGCAAAATCCTGTCTCTACAAAAAAAAAAAACCAAAAACCCACAAAAAATTAGCCAGGCATGGTGGCATGTGCCTGTAGTTCCAGTTACTCAGGAGACTGTGGTGGGAGGATTGCTCGAGCCTGGGGGGTTGAGGCTGCAGTGATTCAAGATCGCACCACTACACTCCATGCTGGGCGACAGAGTGAGACCCTGTCTCAAACAAAAACAAAAACAAGGCCAAAAATCTGCATTCAAAAGTGCCTGTCAAAGTCCTATAGCTGATTATAAAACCACTTTTTCAAAAAGTATCAGGCTGGGCACGGTGGCTCATGCCTGTAGTCCCAGCACTTTGGGAGGCCAAGGCAGGTGGATCACCTGAGGTCAGGAGTTCGAGACTAGCCTGGCCAACATGGTGAAACCTCGTCTCTACTAAAAGTACAAAAATTTGCTGGGCGTGGTGGCACACAACTGTAATCCCAACTACTCGGGGGGCTGAGGCACAAGAATCACTCGAACCCGGGAAGTTGAGGTTTCAGTGAGCCAAAATCGTGCTCACTGTATCAAAGTAAAATAATTGGTGATAACATAAGTCTCAGAATGGCCATGGTTAAGAACACAATTGACAAGGAAGTTTGATTATTTTTGTGACGTATGGCATTTACCATTACAATTATAATGATTATTGATGACATACACTAAGTCATGTCGGAATTAGAGGAGTTTTGCCCAATTCTGGAACACACACCAATAACATGTTCATACAAATACAGCCTAAAGAAAACCAAACAGGCTGGACACAGTGGCTCACGCCTGTAATCCCAGCATTTTGGGAGGCCAAGGTGGGAGGATCACCTGAGCTCAGGAGTTCAAGACCAGCCTGTGGTCAACAAGGTGAAACCCTGTCGCTACTAAAAATACAAAAATTACCTGGGCTTGGTGGTGGGTGCCTGTCATCCCAGCTACTTGGGTGGTTGAGGCAGAAGAATTGCTTGAACCTGGGAGGTGGAGGTTTCAGTGAGCTGAGATCACGCCTCTTCATTCCAGCCTGGGCAACAGACAGAGTGAGTCTTGGTCTAAAAAAAAAGAAAGTCAAACACCATTTCCTACTTGACAGTGCTTCGTATATAATTTTTTTGATGGTTGTATGGTTTTTTAAATATAGACAACTCTTGATAATTTGTACCAATGAACTAGGGGTGATGAACTGGTGTGATGCTCAATAGTCTTTTATACTTGGTTTGACCTTCCTTATCGAATTTGTAACAAAAAGCAAAATACTAAAGCCATACTGGAAGGTGTAGTTTGGGAAGAAAGGGGAAGCTGCTCATCTGCTGCATTCCTGTACTCTCCTTTGTGCTGAGAATGAACATCGTCATCTTGCCATAGAGCTGTCTTCTTTGCAAACACCTTATAATCGCACAGCTGGTCTGGGGTTCCGGTAAGGAAAGCCTGTGTGTAGAAGTGAAGTTTCAGCAGTAGTTTGCGAAGTCCTGAGATCAGAATCTCTTCCTTGGCAGTGGTTCGCCAAGTCCTGAGATCAGAATTTTGTTTTTGAGATGAATATAAAAGCACCTAAAGGTCAAGGAAAATGTTCTTCCTGTGATTAAGGAACTTAAGACCTTTGCTTTATAAGTGTAGATGATCACTCCCCTCTGAAAGGGAGGGAGAAAGAATGTTGCTTTAATTCCTTTCCCCTGGCTCATCTCTTTTTTTCTTCTCTGGGCATGGTCTAACAGATGCACGAGGCCTCTCGGGAGGCTGGCCTGCCTCCAGCCTAGAGGCTGGTTTACAGCGGCATGCCTCACTCTGCCATCTTCGATCCTTCCTTTATATAATTCTAACACACCAAATAAGCCAAATGTCTCTTTGGACTTCAGGGGACTTAGTATCTAAAAGCTTAATGAGTACAATAGGGCTGAATTTAGAATTTGAAATTTTGATTTTTGGAAAGTTTGTCAAATATCAAAGATTTCACACACTTTTCCCAAAATGGGATCACAGGTCATTCATTTAGCCAAAGTGATAACTCAAAACATTTCAAAAGGGAAAAACCTTTACTCTGATAGAGAGGGGACTCAGCTTTTCAAACAAAACCCAAGAAAGACAACATGAGGCCAGCTGAATCTGTCTCTTCTTTCTCCCCGCTTTTCCTTTTTTCTTTCCATTTACTCAAAAGGCAAACAAAAATCTTTCACTATCTCTCAATATTGCATGAAAGTCTTGTTCAAAATAGAAAACAAAAAATTTTCCTTTGTATTAGTGTACTTTTAATGTTAAACTCAATTTTTAATAAAACCTTATAAACAAATAATTTAATTTAATGTATTTATTTATTTAAGACAGAGTCTTGCTTTGTCACCCAGGCTGGAGTGCAATGGTGCGATCTCGGCTCACTGCAGCCGCTGCCTCCTGGGTTCAAATGATTCTCCTGCCTCAGCCTCCCGAGTGGCTGAAACTACAGGCAGCGCTGCCATGCCTGACTAATTTTTGTATTTTTAGTAGAGATGGGGTTTCTCCATGTTGGTCAGGCTGGTCTCAAACTCCTGACCTCGGGTGATCTGCCCACTTCAGCCTCCCAAAGTCCTGGGATTACAGGCATGAGCAGGAGTCATCACACTCGGCCTTGTTTGATCTTAATCAATTGTGTACCTGCAGTACCATAAAGACCTTCTGTAGCTTCTCAGTGCTCAGGTATGATGCAGAAAGGTCTCCACAACCATGTCCCACATCTGCTACTATTCTTTAACCTGAATTCTCCACTCCAATTAACTCACCTACTGGGGCTCTCGAACAGAGTTCTTTTTTTTTTTTTTTTGAGACGGAGTCTCGCTCTGTCGCCCAGGCTGGAGTGCAGTAGCCAGATCTCAGCTCACTGCAAGCTCCGCCTCCCGGGTTTACGCCATTCTCCTGCCTCAGCCTCCCGAGTAGCTGGGACTACAGGCGCCCGCCACCTCGCCCGGCTAGTTTTTCTGTATTTTTTAGTAGAGACGGGGTTTCACTGTGTTAGCCAGGATGGTCTCGATCTCCTGACCTCGTGATCCGCCCGTCTCGGCCTCCCAAAGTGCTGAGATTACAGGCTTGAGCCACCGCGCCCGACCTCTCGAACAGAGTTCTAATCCCTGCTCTGTCATTAACTCACTGTCTGACAAATGATCTCTTCCTTCTGGCTCTTGGTCTGCTCACCCACAAATTAGGAGTGGTACTGGGACAGGATGGGATAGATCCCTCCCCTAGGTCCTTTTCAGATCTAACATTCTGTCAGTCTGTGACTAGATGAAATCAAAGGGCCTTCCTTTCCAACTCTACACTTGGATCAGCAATTTACATTTTCATGGGTTTGGTCTTGTTTCTCCAATTGTCCTTGAGTTTACTAAACACAAGACTATCTCTTTATATCCCCCCAAGAATATCCTGCTAGAATAGTTGCTCCAGAAATGTATGTTGATTTTCTGGGTTATCATTTAAAATGCTATACATTAATAATTGCTCCCTTCCTATTATTTGAAATAGGTCGATTAAGCCAGTTTCTTTTAGAACAAGGACTACAAATTGAAATGCTTGTGCTGAATTAGAACAATTGGGAACATTTGGGAGGCTGAGGCAGGCAGATTACTTGAGTCTAGGAGTTCAAGACCAGCCTGGGCAACATGGCAAAATCCCATGTCTACAAAATAATACAAAAAAATTAGCTGGGCATAGTGGTGAACACTGATGGTCCCGCTACTTGGGAGGCTGAATTGGGAGGATCACCTAAACCTGGGAAGTTGAGGCTGCAGTAAGCTATGATCATGCCACTGCACTCCAGCCTGGGTGATGGAATGAGACCCTGCCTCAAAAGAAAAAAAAGAACAATTGGAAACAATTCTTGATCTTAGCATTAGGTCCTTAATATATCTAATTTATATAATCTATATATCACTGACATACATATAAATATTATTAGCATCCTGAAGAATAAAAGTATCTGTTTTTAGAAATGAAGAGGACATTAGGGATGACAAAGTTCAAACTTTTTATTTTATAGATTTCCTTCTTTTTCTTTTTTCTTTTTGGACAAGGTCTTGCTGTGTCACCCAGGCTGGAGTGCAGTGGCGCAATCTTGGCTCACTGCTGCCTCGACCTCCCGGGTTCAAGTGGTTCTCGTGCCTCAGCCTCTCAAGTAGCTGGATTACAGGTGTGAGCCACTGCACCTGGCCTTTACTTTATAGATTTAGAAAATAAATTTCTAGAGTTTAAGATTTGTGTGAGAGCAAATAGATAAAATTAAAAAAAGATAACATTTTAAATAGATAAAAATTAACAAGTGAAATTAAATGATCTTTTGGGTCATTTTAAAATGTATTGACCAAGTTATGAGACTGGTTAGTTTTTGTATTTTTGGTAGAGACATGGGTTTTGCCATGTTGCCCAGGCTGGTCTTGAACTTCTGGGCTCAAGCAATCCTCCCATCTCAGTCTCCCAAAGTTCTGGGATTACAGGTGTGAGCCACTGTTCCCAGCCACTGAAAGTTTATTTCGTATAGTAATATATTTCCTCCCCCTTCCTCTTTTTTTTTTTTTTAGGGAGGGAGGGAGTTGGATTTAAATATCAAATTTTGTTAAAGGAAGACTTAGCCTAGCTAATGTCACAGCCATCCATTGCCTTGTTCTTTATCTTAAAATGGGATAATTACCCCTGGTTTTTGCCCATCTTTCAGTGAATATGAAGATTTGATTATGAAGGGTATGAAAATGTCATTCATACATATCTAAATTCATGAATTTTGCCAAATCTACGTATCATCTCTATTATTATTTACTTATTACTTTTATAGCCACATGACACATAATGATGTTTTCATCAATGATGGATCACATATACAATGGTGGTCCCATAAGATAATAGAGCTTTTTTTGTTTTTTTGAGATGGAGTTTCGCTCTTGTTGCCAAGGCTGGAGTGCAATGGCGCGATGTTGGCTCACTGCAACCTCCGCCTCCTGGGTTCAAGCTATTCTCCTGCCTCAGCCTCCAGAGTAGCTGGGACTACAGGTGCACACCATCATACCCAGCTAATTTTTGTATTTTTAGTAGAGACGGGGTTTCACCCTGTTAGCCAGGCTGGTCTCAAACTTCTGACCTTAGGAGATCCATCTGCCTTGACCTCCCAAGTGCTGGGATTACAGGCGTGAGCCACCACACCTGGCCTAAATTTTCTTTAAATTTATTTTTTATTTTTTTAGCTGCAGTGTTAAATTATATATATATATATGTATATAATTTTTTTTATTTTTAAGAGACATGGTCTTGTCCTGTTACTCAGGCTGGAGTGCAGTGTCACAAGCATGCTCACTGCAACCTTGAACTCACTGCTTAAAGTTTCAAGCAAGCTTCCCACCTCAGCCTCCCAAGCAGCTGGGACTATAGCTAATTAAAACAAATTTTTTTGTAGAGATGGGGTCTTGTTATGTTGCTCAGACTGATCTCGAAGTCCTGGTCTCAAGCAGTCCTGCCACCTCGGCCTCCTAAATTGCTGGGATTACAGTCATGAGCCACCATGCCTGGCCTATACTTTTAATAATTATTTTAGAGGTGGTTCTCCTACATATATCTTTAGAAAGTTAATTGTAAAAGGGCCTCAGGCAGGTCTTCAGAGGTATTCCTGAATAAGGCATTGTTATCCTAGGAGATGACAGTTCCATGCATGTTATTGTCCCTGAAAATTTTCCAGTAGGAGAGGATGTGGAGGTGGAAGACAGTGATATTGATGATTCTGACTGTGTGTAGGCCTAGGCCAGTAAGTATGTTTGTGCGTTCATTTTTAACAAAAAATTTACAAACACTTTAAAAATAGAAAGAAGCTTAGAATAAGAATATAAAGAAAATATTTTTGTATAGCTGTACAATGTGTTTGAAGCTAAGCGTTGTTATAAAAGAATAAAAAAGTTAAAAAATTAAAAAGTTTATAAAGTAAAAAGTTTCAGTAAGCTAAGTTTAACTTTTTACTGAAGAAAGAAAATATATTTTTATAAATTTAGGGTAGCCTGAATGTACAGTGTTTATAATGTCCACAAGAATGTATAGTAATGTCCTAGTCACTCACCATTCACTCACTGACTCACCCAGAGAAACTTCCAGTCCTTCAAGCTCCATTCATAGTAAGTGCCCTATACAAGTCTACCATTTTTTATCTTTTATACTGTGTTTTTTGTTTGTTTGTTTGTTTGTTTTTGTTTTTTGAGATGGAATCTTGCTCTGTCACTCAGGCTGGAGTGCAGTGGCACAATCGCGGCTCACTGCAACTTTCACCTTCCAGGTTCAAGCAGTTCTTCTGCCTCAGCCTCCTGAGTGGCTGGGATCACAGGCGTGCACCACCAGGCCCTGCTGATTTTTGTATTTTTAGTAGAGATGACCTGACCATGTTGGCCAGGTCAGTCTTGAACTCCTGACCTCAGGTGATCCACCTGCCTCAGCTTCCCAAAGTGCTGAGATTACAGGTGTGAGCCACTGCGCCCAGCCTATACTGTATTTTTATTGTACCTTTTTCATGTTTAGATAAGTTTAGATACACAAGTACTTACCATCATGTGACAATTGCCTACAGTCAGTACAGTAACATGCTATATAGGTTTGTAGTTTAGAAGCTATAGGCTATACCAGCAGACCTAACATTTTTGGCACCAGGGACCAGTTTCACGGGAGACAATTTTTCCACAGATGGGGTGGGGTAAGGGGTTGGTTTTGGGATGAAACTGTTCTGCCTCAGATCATCAGGCTCGTAAGGAGTGCACAACCTAGATCCCTCGCATGCACAGTTCACAAGAGGGTTTGCACTCCTATGAGAATCCAATGCTGCTGCTGATCTGACAGGAGCTGGATGGAGCTCAGGAGGTAATGCAAGCAATGGGGAGAGGCTGCAAAGACAGATGAAGCCTCTCTTGCTCACTCGCTGCTCACTCCCTGCTGTGTGGCCCAGTTCCTAACAGGCCATGGACCAGTACCTGTCTGCGATACAGGGGTTGGGGACCCCTGGGCTATACCATACAGCCGACGTGTGTAATAGCCTATACTATCTAGGTCTGTGTAAGTACATTCTATGATGCTCACACAATGGCAAAATTGCCTAAAGGCACATTTCTCAGAACACATCCCCATAATTACGGGATATATGACTGTAGTTAAACTGATCACCATATTATTTAAATGATTTATGTAAAATTACACTAAAATCTGTAACAATTTAAATAAAATATATTTCTTCATAGGCCACCTAGGAAACACTGGGATAGTGGAAATAAATGCATTTGAGTTGAAGAATCAGAAGATTTGGATTTAAATCATAGCTTTTTTTTTTTTTAACTTTTATTTTAAGGTCAGGGGTACAAGTGCAGGCTTGTTGCATAGGTAAACTTGTGTCATGGGGGTTTGTTGCACAGATTATTTCATCACCCAGGTGTTAAACCTAGTACCCATTAGTTATTTTTCCTGAGCCTCTCCCTCCTTTCCCACTTCACCCTCCAAAAGGCCCCCGTGTGTGTTGTTCCCCTCTGTGTCCACGTGTTCTCATCATTTAGCTCCCACTTATAAGTGAGAACATACAGCATTTGGTTCTCTGTTCCTGTGTTAGTTTGCTAAGGATAACGGCCTTCAGCTCCATCCATGTCCCTACAAAGGATATGATCTTGTTCTTTTTTATGGTTTCAAGCTTTGCTTTTTGCTAGTCAGGTGATTTTGAGGAAGTAATCTTGGTTTCTTTACGTATGAAATTATGACCATAATACATAAGTTATAGTGTTGTTATGGTGATAAATAGGATCATGTATGGGAATGCACTTTGAAAAAGTGAAGACAATGCACATTATTAGTTGTTATTGTTAAACAAAGAGAAAATTAGTGTGTTGGGAGGAGAAAGTACTATTGTTTTAATAGTAGTTTATTCAGAAGGATAGAAGGTGTAGAAAATATCTATAGTTTAAGGAATGGATATACAAAAATGTTTATTGTATTAGGTGGATCAGAAAATGGAAGAAAAGTTAATCAAATACTGCAAAAAGACAGGGCGCAAAACCCACCTAAATTTTCTTGATAAAAAGAGCATTTTTAGTATAGGTCCAATATAAAATTGTGACAGTTTTATGTGAAGTTTAAAAAATATAATTTCAAGTATTAAAAACTTAATTATATATGAATCAAAAGTTATTGTAACAGTAATTAATGTTTTATGTATTTCATTACAATCATTAATTCTCTCCTAATACTGATATAATTTCTTAATTGATCTCTAGTGTCTAACGTAAACCATGTTAAGGCCCCTGAATATGTGTTACTTAATTGCAAGGTGTACGAATAGTAAAAACTAGAGCTCCTCAGAATCGAACCATGTTTATTAATAAAAAGTTCTTTGAAACATATTCCAGGCCACGTGCAGTGGCTCACGCCTGTAATCCCAACACTTTGGGAGGCTGAGTCGGGTGGATAGCTTGAGTCCAGGAGTTCGAGACCAGCCTGGGTAGGACAGTGAGACCCTCTCCCTACAAAAAAATACAAAAATTAGCCTGGCATGGTGGCATGTGCCTGTAGTCCCAGGTACTCAAGAGGTTGAGGTGGGAGGATGACTTGAACCTGGGAGGCAGAGGTTGCAGTGAGTCGAGATTGTGCCATTGCATTCTAGCCTGGGTGACACAATGAGAAGCTGCCTCAAAAAAAAAACAAAAAAAAACAAAAGAAACATATTCCAACATTTCTCCACCCTCTTTATTCCTTGACTACCTGCTATGCCCTCTTATTCTTGCCAGGGATCTTGCCTTCAACTTCATAAACTAGTGATTGTTTGAGCCACTGTCAACTTCCGGTCCCCAAATTGCTGCACCTGAACTGCCTTACCTTCGCCCTGGACCGATGAAGGGGGCGTGTCTCCATTCTGGGTTCTGAACTTTGTGCTCACTGTGTCTTCTGCACTCTCTGTGACTCCAGTCTTGTCCTCTCTGCCAGCTTTTTGCACCAACATTAAACACTTTCACAACTTCCCCTGGTCACAGGTTCCCGTCTAGCACAGCCTTGACTCTTTCTATCCCTTGTGGCCAAATCTGTCCTGTCCAAAGAACTCTATTCCTAATGTGGTAATTTGTCATCCTTTGCATCCTTCACTTTCCAATTCAGCCTCCATATTTCTGTTTCCTTAGAATATTGTTTTCCCCCACCAAAGTATAATCCATAAACATTTGTATATACTTTTTTTTTTTTTTTGAGACGGAGTCTCGCTCTGTCGCCCGGGCTGCAGTGCAGTGGCCGGATCTCAGCTCACTGCAAGCTCCGCCTCCCGGGTTTACGCCATTCTCCTGCCTCAGCCTCCCGAGTAGCTGGGACTACAGGCGCCAGCCACCTCACCCGGCTAGCTTTTTGTATTTTTTAGTAGAGACGGGGTTTCACCGTGTTAGCCAGGATGGTCTCGATCTCCTGACCTCGTGATCCGCCCGTCTCGGCCTCCCAAAGTGCTGGGATTACAGGCTTGAGCCACCGCACCCGGCCATTTGTATATACTTTTAAAGAAACTCTGGCTATGTGCAGTGGCTCATGTCTGTAATCTCAACACTTTGGGAGGCTGAGATGGGAGGATCACTTGAGCCCAGGAGTTTGAGACTAGCCTGGGCAACATAGGGAGATGTTATCTCTACAAAAAAAAAAAAAAAAAAAAAACAAATTAGGCATGGTGGTGCACGCCTGTGGTCCTAGCTACTTGGGAGGCTGTGGTGGAAGGATCAGTTGTGCCTGTAAGATTGAGGCTGCAATGAGCAATCATTGTGCCACCGCACTACAGCCTGGGCAACAGTGCAAGATGCTATCTCAAAAAAAAAAGACAAAAAGAGTTTCCAAATCCTCAAAATTTAAAAAGTATAAAAAAGTATAATAAAAGAAAATAATATATAAAATCTGCCTGTAATGCCTCTATATAAATTGTTCACATGCTTCATTTCCCCTCACATGCCTTTTTCCTGTAGGTAGATTTCTTGTGGTCATAGCTCCCATACTGACTTTTTTTTTTTTTTTTAGATGGAGTTCGCTATTGTTGCCCAGGTTGGAGTGTAATGGCATGATCTCGGCTCACTGCAACCTCCGCCTCCCAGGTTCAAGCAATTCTCTTGCCTCAGGCTCCCAAGTAGCTGGGATTACAGGCTTGCACCACCACACCCGCCCAATTTTGTATTTTTAGTATAAACAGGGTTTCTCCATGTTTGTCAGGCTAGTCTTAAACTCCCAACTTCAGGTGATCTGCCTGCCTCAGCCTCCCAAAGTGCCACCCATACTGACTTTTAATTCCACTCCAGGAAGCAAGCATAGCCTGGTTCCCAAAACAAGTGGACTGGGATCAAGAGGCTACCTGAGAGAACTTTGTCTTAGTTATTTGAGTACTATATTCGTATTAAGATTTAAAAAGACTTCCATGCTAGTAAATCTAACGTACACTTCAATCCGGATTTAAATCTCAATGTCTTAGTCATGTTTGACACAACCGATCATCCCTTCATGACCTCTCTTCTGTCCCTGGTTTTGTAGTGGGTCCTCCTGGTGACCTGTCTACTGTGGTTTATCTCCTCAGTCTCCTCCTGTACTGTTTATTACATGCTGGGATTCCTAAGGGCTGCATCCTGAGTTCCTCTGTTCTTGTCACGCTGCAAATTCTTCTCAGGTGATCCCATTTACTCTTGAGACTCCCATTACCATCTTCATGCTGGTGATTCTTAAATTGATTACTCCAGCAAAGACTTTTCTTAGAACTTCATCACTGTCTATCCAGTGGTCAACTGGACATGTCCACGTCCACATCATGTGTCATAACAGGCATGCAAAGCTCGGAATTTTCTTTTTGTTTGTTTCTTTTCTTTTCTTTTTTTTTTTTTTAACCAAAAACAATGTCTTGTCCATGCAGAAAAGATGAAAAGGTTTACTTCATTTCAATATACAATGTCCCAATATTATTTTATCCCATGCATGTAACTGCTTGTATCATTATGAGGCTATAGCAGCAAATAAATGAGAAGAAGCTCGATATTTTCTAAAATGGAAATTCTTACTTTCTTCAGTGACTTCCTATCCCCAAATTCTTATTTTCTTCAGTGTCCTCCATTTTATTTTGTTTTACTTATTTATTTTTTGAGATGGAGTCTTACTCTGTTGCCCAGGCCGGAGTGCAGTGGCGCAATCTCGGCTCACTGCAACCTCTGCCTCTCGGGCTCAAGTGATTCTCCTGCCTTAGACTCCCGAGTAGCTGGGATTACAAGTGCCCGCCACCACGTCAGGCTAATTTTTGTATTTTTAGTAGAGCCGAGGTTTCACCATGTTGGCCAGGCTGGCCTCGAACTCCTGACCTCATGTGATCTGCCCGTCTTGGCCTCCCAAAGTGCTGGAATTATAGGCATGAGCCACCGTGCCCAGCCTGTCCTCCATTGTAGTAAAGGGCACCACCATCCCCTCAGCTGCTCAAGCCAGAAACCTGGGAGTCATTGTTGACTTTTCCTTGACTACTTGATGACTTCCTTTTCCTTACCGTGCCCCCTCCCCATTAATTAATCACCAAGTCTTTTCTATTCTATCTTCTAAATACATCTTCAACCCATTTGCCTCCCCGTATCATCATCACCACACCAAGTGCAAGTTACCATCATCTCTCAAGCAGACTGCTGTGAAAACTTCTTACCCTCACATTACAGCACATTTGATTGCGTTGATTCTCTCCTTACACTCTTTTTTTTTTTTTGAGTTGGAGTTTTGCTCTTGTGGCCCAGGCTGGAGTGCAGTGGCGTGATCTCGGCTCACTGCAACCTCTACCTCCTGGGTTCAAGTGATTCTCATGCCTCAGCCTCCCAAGTAGCTGGGATTACAGTTGCTCACCACCACACCCAGCTAATTTTTATATTTTTGGTAGAGATGGGGTTTTACCATGTTGGCCAGGCTAGTCTAGAACTCCTGACCTCAGTGGTCCACTTGTCTTGGCCTCCGGAAGTGCTGGGATTACAGGAGTGAGCCACCATCCCCAATCTCTCCTTATACTCTTGAAAGGTTTCTTGTTGCCTCTAGGATAAAAGCCCAAATCCCTAAGACTGATGAGATGCTTTGTGATCCTCCCTCTGCCTAGTTGTTGAGGTTCAACATATCTCATTCCATATCCCATTCTTTCTGTTCCAGAAATTGTCCTCTCAGTTCTTTCCAATAAGAAGCCACTCTTCTTCCATCTTGGAATTTTGCCTGGAATATATTAGCTTAACCTAACCAACTTGAACATAGATAAGTTATTCTTTTATTTTTTTGAGACAGAGTCTCATTCCGTCACTCAGGCTGGAGTGCAGTGATACAGTCTTGGTTCACTGCAACCTCCGCCTCTTGGGTTTAAGCGAGTCTTCTGCCTCAGCTGTCTAAGTAGCTGGGACTACAAGCACACACCACCATGTCCAGCTAATTTTTTTTTTTTGAGACAGAGTTTTGTTCTTGTTGCCCAGGCTGGAGTGCAATCTCGGCTCACCATAACCTCCACCTCCTGGGTGCATGCGATTCTCATGCCTCAGTCCCCCCGAGTAGCTGGGATTACAAGTATGCACCACCATGCCCAACTAATTTTTGTATTATTAGTAGAGACGGCGTTTCATCATGTTGGCCAGGCTGGACTCGATCTCCCGGCCTCAGGTGGTTCACCCGCCTCAGCCTCCCAAAGTGTTGGGATTACAGGTGTGAGCCACCACGCCTGGCCTAATTTTTGTATTTTTAGTAGGGATGGGGTTTCACCATGTTGGCCAGGGTGGTCTTAAACTCCTGACCTCAAGTGATCCACCTGCCTCAGCCTCCCAAAGTGCTGAGATTACAGGAATGAGCCACCGTACCTGGCCAGATAAATTATTTTTTAGGTTTTATCTTAAATATCACTTAGTCAAAGAACTTCTGTGAACTCTCACCCACAGTTTGTACTCCTTCTCAGCTTTATAAGTTATATTTGTATAACTCTTCAACTTTCCAGCTGCTAATCTCTATGCCCCATGGGGGCAATGAACTTATTATGCCTGACACACAATAGGCATAGAATAAATAATTGGTGAAGCAATAGATTTTTCAGAAATGCTTTACTTCCGGCTAATAACATATTTAATATTTATTTATCACAATAGATCTGAATAACTCTTTTCATTAACTAGGTTGCATTAATTGCGAGTGTGATGATTTTTTTTTTTAATTTTCCAAATTAATTTTTTTTTTTTTTTTTTTTTAGAGATGAGAGTCTGCTATGTTGACCAGGCTGGTCTTGAACTCCTGGCCTCCCATGATCCTCCTGCCTCAGCCTCTCAAAGTGCTGGGATTACTGGTATGAGCCATTGCACCCTGCCTGATTTTTTTTTTTTTTTTACTCTTGACCAATACAGTAAATTATTTGAAGGTTTAAAATTTTGTATTTTTCCTGCTAGACTTTCTGTCTTTATATGGAGATGGTAAGAAAAACCTTTTACTTTGGGCACCATAATTTAATTAATAATATAGCTGTCATTTATTAGATACTTGTTATTTTCCAGGGATAGTCCTCAGTGCATAGTGTGTATTAGTTGATTTAAAACAAGTTTATGGGCTGGCTGCAGTGGCTCATGCCTGTAATCTCAGCACTTTGGGAAGCCAAGGTAGGTGGATCACCTGAGGTCAGGAGTTCAAGACTAGCCTGACCAACATGGTGAAACCCCATCTCTACCAAAAATACAAAAATTAGCCAGGCGTGGTGGCACGTGCCTGTAATCCCAGCTACTCCGGAGGCTGAGGCAGGAGAATCGCTTGAACCCAGGAGGTAGAAGTTGCAGTAAGCTGAGATGGCACCATCGCACTCCAGCCTGGGCGACAGAGCAAGACTCCATCTAAATAAATAAATAAAACAAGGTTATGAAGTAGTTATTATTTTCACCCTTGCACTGGAGTGTAATTTTATCGCTTTGTTCATTGCTCCAAGGGCAGCATGGAGGAGGCCTCTGTCTGTTGCTGACATACCTCTTCATTGGGTCATATTGTACAGTTAGTTACACTAGATTCTGACCATGACAGGAACTTTTTCCTGGCTCGCACAGACAGCTCTCAGGCCTCACTGCCAGAGGATTGTCTTCCGTCATGTGCTGCCTCTTGTATCACAGCTTCTTCTCTGGTGGTTTTGGCTCCATCTTATTTCATGACTGCCAGAGGAATTTATGTGGTCATGCATTGCCCTTGATGTCACCGTAGCCAGTCCCTGTGATTTCTTTGAATACGGTGGTTCTTCTAAAGATGTTCAGAAAGGAGAATACTGCGAGGGACCTGCACTTGGCTCCTATCCTGAGTCCTCTTTGGGCATAAGGGTGGGAAGCAGTGAATATGTCAGGGGAGCTGGGCAAGGCCTGGAAGCTGAGGGCACAGGTTCTGGAGCCAAACAGACTTGGCTTCAAATTCAGCCTGCATCTGTTCCTAGGTGTGTCCCTGGTCATGGCAAGTGACACAGGCCAGTGCTGGGGTAATGCAGAAAGGAGGAGAAGCATGCAGGCTGGAGGGATCATGAATAGCCACACAGAGGAGGGAAGAACCTACCTATTTTTTTTGAGATGGAGTCTTGCCCTGTTGTCCAGGCTGGAGTGCAGTGGTGCGATCTCGGCTCACTGCAAGCTCCACCTCCCAGGTTCAAGCACTTTTCCTGCCTCAGCCTCCTGAGTAGCTAGGATTACAGGCACGCACTACCATGTCTGGCTAATTTTTGTATATTTAGTAGAGACGGTGTTTCACCATATTGGTCAGGCTGGTCTCGAGCTCCTGACCTCGTAATCCGCCTGCCTCGGCTTCCCAAAGTGCTGGGATTACAGGGGTGAGCCACCGCGCCCAGCCCGAACCTACCTTTTAGGATGAGTAAAATTTGGACAAATAGAAGGGAGCAAAAAGGTATTCTAGGCTGGGGACAGCAGCATGCACCAAGGCGTAGAGTTAGGAATGAGCATAGAAGAAGATAAAATAAGTCAATATTGATTCTAAGATGCAATATTTTTGGGGGGCGGGAAATGAGAAATTGGAAGATGAGCTGACTTGAGGAACAATGGAGAGTTTAATTTTGGACTCATGAATTAGCATTTCCTATGGAATGTCCAAGCAGAGCTGTTCAGAGAGTAGTCAGAGTTGCAGACAATATTTAAATATAGGCAAGAAGGCAAGAGCTGGAAAGGTATATACAGTAGATATGAGAAAGAGCTGTACCTTAATGTACAGGCTTAGAGAAAAGAAAAGAGGAAGCATGTTTGTTGAAGATGTGTTCAATAAACAGAATAAATGAAGGAAGAAATGGAAGGAAGAAAGAAGGAAAGGAGGAGAGAGAGAAAAGAAAAGAAAACAGTAGGATGTATGAATGAAGAGAGAAAAGAATAAAATTGTGGCCATGTGGCATCATGGAAGACCAGGGAGGAGAGAGTTCAAAGAAAGGAAGAGCTATCAATAGCATCCAATAGCAATTTAAGATATATATTTCTAGCTGGAAGGCAGAGGAAGACATCCAATTAAAGACAGTCCAAAAGTAGCATTAGGACATGGAGACGGCTGTTATATAGAAATTTTGGGTATAAGACAAAGATGCCCATTATCACTGCTATTATTTTACATTGATTTGAAACTTGTAATTCAATGCCTAAGTACAAGAGAAAGAGGTATAATTATTGAAAATAAACACAACAAATAAGCAAAACATTAACTCTTTGTAAATCATATTATCCTCTACCAACAAAGTACCCCAAAGATGTAAGTTTTTTAAAAAAACTGTTAAAACAAAAAAAAGACTCAAATTAATTTAAATGTTTACTACAACTAATCAAAATCCCAATTCACTCTTGTGGTGACTTGACAGACTAACAGTAAGGTTAGAAGGCTGGGTCCTATAGAGAACAGTGGTAAGAAACTCTTTTTGGTGAAGTAATCAAAATATTTTAGGAAAGGAATATTAATATTCAAGTCTCATGTATTCAATATAAAAACCACCTCCATTTTCCCAGACATTCAGTAAGATCTACTAAATACAGAAATGTCTTCTGTAGCAGTTTCAAGGGAGGAACACCAAGCAAAAAGAATGGTCTTCTGCCTTTGGATTGGTTGAGAAAAAAAGCAAGCAACTTGCAAAGATGAGACGCAGTTAAATTCAGTGGAATCAGAACGGAGGGTCAGAAATGACCAGGAGATTGTAAAGCCCTGGGGATTTGAAGAAATCTTAGAGAATGAATTGCAACCCCAGCGAAATATGGGAAAGCTCAAGTCAACCTCTTCTAAATCTGAAAGTTCAGGGTAAAATATCAGTTGGCATATCAGTTACCTATGTGGAAGCTGTAAATTTTTTAGAAATCTCTAGAAAAGGCCAGGCGCGGTGGCTTACGACTGTAATCCCAGCACTTTGGGAGGCCAAGGCGGGCAGATCACAAGGTCAGGAGATCCAGACCATCCTGGTTAATATGGTGAAACTCTGTCTCTACTAAAAATACAAAAAAAAAAAAAAAAAAAAATTAGCCGGGCGTTGTGGCAGGCGCCTATTGTCCCAGCTACTCGGGAGGAGAATGGCGTGAACCCGGGAGGCAGAGCAGCCTGGGCGACAGAGTGAGACTCCATCTCAAAAAAAAAAAAAAAAAAAAGACTCTAGAAAAAAGACAAAATATTAGTAGCACTTATGTCTATAATATTAATTATCAATATTTTATTCTTGATACTTTTCTGAGTTTTCTGAATTTTCTATAATGGGCATGCATTTTTTTTTATAAGAAAAGTCTGTTAGTTAAAAAAGATAAGTAGGTAAAGCTGGGCATAGTGGTGCTTGCCTATAGTAAAAAATTATTATTATTATTTTTTGAGGCAGAGGTTTGCTCTTGTCACCCAGGCTAGAATGCAATGGTGCAGTCTCAGCTCATTGCAACCTCCACCTCCTGGGTTCAAGCGATTCTCCTGCCTCAGCCTCCTGAGTAGCTGGGATTACAGGCGCCCAAAACCATGCCTGGCTAATTTTTGTATTTTTAGTAAAGACAGGGTTTCACCAGGCTGGCCAGCCTCTTCTCGAACTCCTGACCTCAGGTGATCTGCCCACCTCGGCCTCCCAAAGTGCTGGGATTACAGGCGTGAACCACTGTTCCCTCCCAATGTTATTATTATTATGTTTTTTTTTAAAGGAGAGAAGTAGGATGAATGCTTGAATGGAAGGCAGGGTTAAATAAACGTTTTCAAGTTTGCTTGCTTGGGGATTTCTAGGAGGGTCACAGTAAATGACTCATTGTCAGTCATAGTTATGCATCATGATTCTCACTTTATATGCTTTGCTGTCATTTTAGAACCAAGCACCCAGGGTGATCAGTGGATCTCTTCCCATTGATACCTCCCTCTTCTGATGCCACACACAAACCACACCAATTATACACTCTCTTGAAATGTTGTCTGGTTGTTTCATGTGCTTAAATATTTTAAAAAATTTCCTCATGGACTGCCCATGTGCTGAAATATTATTTTGCTAACTAGGATATAAATGTGTGTATAAACATGTCATGGCTTGTATTTCTGTTGATTTTTCCTGTGATTCCTAATAATTAGCTAATCTATGTGGTTTTATGTTTATTTATTTATTGAGACAGGGTCTCACTCTGTTGCCCAGGCTGGAGGGCAGTGGCATGATCTGCAACCTCTGCCTCCCAGGTTCAGGCAATTCTCCTGCCTCAGCTGAGTAGCAGGGACTACAGCTACAGTCCCAAGTAGCTGGGACTACAGGTGCCCGCCACCACACTCGGCTAATTTTTGTATTTTTTAATAGAGACAGGCGTCTCGCCATGTTGACCAGGCTGGTCTCAAACTCCTGGCCTTAAGTGATCTGCCAGCCTCGGCCTCCCAAAGTGTTGAGATTACAGGCGTGAGCCATGGTGCCCAGTCTGGCCATAAAAAATTATTTATTTATTTTTTTTGGAGACAGAGTGTTGTGCTGTTGCCCAGGCTGGAGTGCAGTTGCAAGATTTCGGCTCACTGCAGCCTCTGCCTCCTAGATTCAAGCGATTCTTCTGCCTCAGCCTCTCATGTAGCTGGAATTACAGATAACTGCCACCGTATCTGGCTAATTTTTTGTATTTTTAATAGAGACGAGGCTTCACAATCTTGGCCAGGCTGGTCTCGAACTCCTGGCCTTAAGTGATCTGCCTGCCTCGGCCTCCCAAAGTGCTGGGATTACAGGCTTGAGCCACGGTGCCCAGCCTGGCCGTAGTAACTCTTAAAGACCATATTCACACAAACTATATTAGCATGGGCTTACAATTTATCATAAGATGTCCTCCATGAGGCAGCCTAGGAAGACGCCTACTGTAGTTAATCAAATTATGCTTGATAAACTGCTGGTAGGTTGATATTAGTTCCTTATTGCTGTAGAGCTATGGAATTGTATTTTACATTTATATTTGTATTTAGAGCTCTAGAGTTGTATTTTTATCAAATTAGTGCCTTTCTGTCTAAGTTCCTTGTAAGTTCTGTGTAAGTTCCTTGCAGGCGTTCACATTTGTATTCTCCTGCACCTATTGTAATGCTTAGCACATAGCAATAACTCTAATAAATGTTTGGAGGCAATGACCTCATTTGGCTTCCAAACAACTCAGCAAGATAGTTAAATACAAATAATGATAAAAGTATAATAACAAGAATTAAGTACTAACTGAACACTTTTGTGTGGCAGGCATTATGCTGAGCATGTCATATGGAATATTTCATTTACTCCTTACTTATTCCAAAAGAGGTAGGGCTCTGATTATTTCACTTTATGGATGGGGAAACAGGATCTTAGAAAGATTAACTGGTTTGAGCAGTGTCTGTGTAAGAAGCTGCAGAGCTGGGAGAAGAACTGGGGTCTTCCCATGAGAAAATCAGGGCTCTTCCTGTGATCTTCTGCCTTTCCTAAAACCAGGTTTTTTCTCAATATTTGAGATTCTCATTTTTCTCAACTGGGAAAAAAAACTGAGTTTCTTAGAATAAAATATAAGGAGCCTAAAATATGTAACAAAAACACTCTGCTCAGTACAAAGGGATTAACTATTTAATACCAGTGTCAGCAACCACAAAACAAATGAAAACTTTATGCCAATAGAGTATGACTTTAATTAGGAAACTGACTTTCTGGATTATAAAATTTAGGGGAAAAAGTGTTTGATTACAGTTTGAGCCAGTTCACGGTAGAGATCATTCAGCCTACGCCCTGACTCCACATCTTTACAAAATGCTGTCAAATTTATCTTTATATTTAAACTGTTCAGGCCATACTTAGTAAATTGGTTAGCTATGAAGCCGACTGGGGCAACTCCAAACCACATCAACTGAATTCTGCCTTTGTTCCCCAGGCATTCTGGGCTGGTTGTTTAGATCATTTTTTATTACTTTTTGAGCAGAAATTCAGGGTGAACATGGAAATAAATATGTATCTGTTTTTTGTTTTGTTTTGTTTTGTTTTTTTGAGACAGACTCTCACTTCATCACCCAGGCTACAGTGCAGCGGAGTGACCTCGGCTCAAGCAATTCTCCTGCCTCAGCCTCCCGAGTTGCTGGGACTACAGGCGCCCACCACCACATCAGAATAATTTTTGTATTTTTAGTAGAGATGGGGTTTTACCATGTTGGCCAAGCTGGTCTCAAACTCCTGACCTCAGGTGATCCGCCCACCTTGGCCTCCCAAAGTGCTGGGATTACAGTTGTGAGCCACCGCACCTGGCTGGAAACAAGTATGTATCTTTGTTTATAAACCTTTGAAGGGCAGTGCTCTGTTCCTGCCTGTGCCTCCTGTGCCCACCAGCATTTTGTGTGCTGCCCCCATCTCCAAGCCTCTGGTGTGCTGGGGCCCTCAAGCTTGCTGACTCATACAAGGAACACATGCAGGGCCAGTATCACCCCCATAGTCCTGCCTTCCCTTCTCTCCCCTCCTTAGAGTCCTCAAAGGTGGGCGTGGAGCAAAGGCAGTTTGCTGGACAATTAACCAGGTGTAGCTCTGCTGGCAGCTATGTGCAATGGGGGATCTCAGGCCAGAGCACCCCTTGGCGTGGGGACAGAGAAAGACAAACTCCTTTGACGTCCACACCCCAGGGTACCCGCACGAGGCAGGTTGACAATCAGAAGTGCCTGTGGTCTAAACAGGGTAGGTGAAAGGCAGTGGGCGTGAGAGAAGCAGAACTGGGGGTGGGTTTGGCAATACCTAGCTTAACTTCCTGAAGCCCTGGGGTGACAGGCAGGCAGCCTAACTCGGTTCCTTTCGTGACACACTCCCAGCCTTCCTGCTTCCTGGGATCTGGGTACCTGTGAAGATTCTTACCTGTTCAGGACCTTTTAGCTCCCAAAAAAAGCAGCAACAGAGAAAATTTTAATTAAGAAATGTTATAATATATACTATTCCTCTGGGATCCTAGGCCCCATAAACATAAGTATTAGTTTCCTATTGCTGCCATAACAAGTTACCATGAACTGAATGGCTAAAATATGACAGATGTATTAGCTTATAGCTCTGGAGGTCAGAAGTCTGAAATAGGTCTGTTGGGCTGCGTTCCTTCTGGAGGCTCAAGGAAGAATCTGTTTTCTTGCCTTTTCTGGCTTCTAGTGGCCACCGACTTTTCTTGTCTTATGGCCCCTTTCTCAGTCTTCGAAGTCAGCAGTGTACCATGTTTTCTCCTCTCTGACCTCTGCTTTCATCCTTGCGTTTTCTCTGGGACTCTACTCTTTCCTTATAAGGACCTTCGTGATTACACTGGGCACATCTGGATAATCCAGAATAATCTCCCAGCCTCCAAAGCCTTAATTGAATCACACCTGCAAAATTTCGTAGGCAGTGTAAGATAACATATTCACAGATTCTGAGCATTAAGATGTGGACATCTTTTTGGGGGGCAATTTATTGCTCAGCCTACTATAACATGTTAATCTAATTTTCCATTTTCACACATTTGATCATCAAACACATTTACAGAAATATATTGTATATAAAAGTAGAAGGCTACCTACAGTGATGTGGAAAGACATTTCATTAGAAAATTTAAAAAAGGGGACCGGGCACAGTGGCTCATGCCTGTATTTTCAGCAGTTTGGGAGGCCGAAGTGGGTGGATCATCTGAGGTCAGGAGTTTGAGAACAGCCTGACTAACATGGTGAAACCTCATCTCTACTAAAAGTACAAAATTAGCTGGGTGTGGTGCATGCCTGTAGTCTCAGTTACTTGGGAGGCTGGGGCAGGAGAATCGCTTGAACCCGGGAGGTGGTGATTGCAGTGAGCCAAGATTGTGCCATTGCACTCCAGCCTGAGCAACAAGAGTGAAACTCTGTCTGAAAAATAAATAAATAAATAAATAAATAAATAAATAAATAATAAAAAGATGGCATGGTGGCTCATACCTGTAATCCCAGCATTTTGGGAGTATACAGCTTGAGCCTAGGAATTCAAGACCAGCATGGGAAACATAGTGAGACCCCACCTGTACAAAAACATTTAAAAATTAGCCAAGAGTGGTGGTGCATGCCTGTAGTTCCAGCTACTCAGGAGGCTGAAGTGGGAGGATCGCTTGAGCCCAGGAGGTTGAAGCTGCAATGAGCAGTGATTGTGCCACTGCACTCCAGCCTGGGCCACAGAGCAATACCCTGGCTCCAAAAAAAAAAAAAAAAAAAACAGAAAGAAAGAAAATATATGACCTGCTTTCATCATAGAGAAGCTACTTGTGAATTTATTTTTATTTTTTAATTTTTTGTTTTTAAACTGCTTTCCCTTTCTCCTCTTTCTAAATAGAATGAGGAGTCAGGAAAACTAGAAGACCAGAGGTGACCTTGGGAAAGACAAAACTGCTCTTGGGTATTCTTTTGTTTGTTTGTGTTTTTGAGGAGTCTTGCTCTGTCACCAGGCTAGAGTGCTGTGGCGCCATCTCGGTTCACTGCAACCTCCAACTCCCTGGTTCAAGAGATTACCCTGCCTCCGCCTCCTGAGTAGCTGGGATTACAGGCATGCACCACCATGTCTGGCTAAGTTTTGTATTTTTAGTACAGATGGGGTTTCACTATGTTGGGTGGGATGGTCTTGATCTCCTGACCTCATGATCCGCCCGCCTCGGCCTCCCCCAAGTGCTGGGATTACAGGCGTGAGCCACCGCGCCTGGCCTGCTCTCAGGTGTTCTAAGAACAGAGAGCACTTACAAACCTACTTCGTGTCTTTTGCTTAAGTGTGAACAGGTGGCTGTCTGAAAAGACTAGTAAGGCCGGGTGCAGTGGCACACACCTATAATCCCAGCACTTTGGGAGGCTGAGGCGGGCGGATCATGAGGTCAGGAGTTCGAGACCAGCCTGGCCAATATGGTGAAACACCATCTCTACTAAAAATACAAAAAAAAAAAAATTAGCCAGGTGTAGTGGCACACACCTGTAATCCCAGCTACTTGGGAGGCTGAGGCAGGAGAATTGCTTGAACCTGGGAGGTGGAGGTTGCAGTGAGCCGAAATCATACCACTGCACTCCAGCCTGGGCGACAGAGCAAGACTCTGTCTTGAGGCGATGGAGTGGGGGAAGCAAAGTCAAGGATTTTTAACTATGTTGCCGCTGAAGTTTATGGATTTTCTTGGAAGACTTTTTATTTGTGAAATTGAAAAAGTTTGTACTCAGAGTAAAACGTGAATCTTTGACCATAAAACAATTATTGTCTGACTATCAAACATTTCCTTTTCCTCCTTTAAGGAAGCTGTTGTAGGAGTATTTTCTGGGCTACTTAGTCGTACTGGCTATTTATCAGAATAAAATTGCTGACTTGTTAATATTTAAAAGTAAAAATTAGCTGGTCATGGTGATGTGTGCCCCTAGCCCCAGCTACTCGGGAGGCTAAGGTGGGAGGATCTTTTGAGCCCAGGAGTCGAGGCTACAGTGAGCTATGACCATACCACTATACTCCAGCCTAAGGAACAAAGCAAGACCCCATCTCTAAAAGAAAAAAACCAACAACATAGCCCTGAGCTAGCGATTATACTTAAACAAAAAAAGCAAAAATTTATGGTGAGGAAAAAGACGTGTTTGATTTAAGCCTGGAAAAGAAACCAAGTTTAAATTAACCTGAATTCTTATTACATGAGAAATTGAGAATAGAGTTCTATATTTGTTTAAACAATAGCCTTACTAATAGTATTTAATAGTTATACCTGTTTGCTTTACTAGTTACACTAGCCAGGCATGGTGGCTCACACCTATCATCCTAACACTTTGGGAGGCTGTGGTGGGCGGGTGGCTTGAGTCCAGGAGTTAGAGACCAGCCTGGGCAACATGGCTCTGATTTTCCTGTCTCTACAAAAATACAAGAAAATTAGCTGGGCGTGATGGCATGCGTCTGTAGTCCCAGCTACTTGAGAGGCTGAGTTGGGAGAGTCACTTGAGGTTGGCGGGTTGAGGTTGCAGTGAGCCACAATGGTGCCACTGCCCTCTAACCTAGGAGATAAAGAGAGACTATGTATCAAAAAAATTAAATTTAATATCAATAGTTACATCATTTATTGAAGGATAAAAAAAAGGTAACTGACTGAGGGAAAAAGACTAGTTTCTCTGGTATAATCCTCACTATGTAATTCTTTGTTCCAGCAGGCCATCCCAAGGCATTATCTGGGGACAGTGTGGCCTGCTTCTAGGTAAAATCCACAGATAAAAGTTCCTGCAAACTGAAATTAATAAAGTGGAAGTAAATGTCAGATTTCACCCTATAGGTAGAAATGCAAAGGAATTCTAAGTCCCCTTTTGGGTTAGGTTGAATTTATTAAATTCTCAAGATAATATATTAACTTTAGGGAAAAATCTTCAAAGGGAAGTGTGCATAACGCCTTTCTGCCTTCACTGGCTCTTCCCCATACCCTGTGCTCTATTAATATAAATCATAACAATATTTGTCGTTTGTGCAGCATTTAGTCCATGTTAGACACTGCTCTCAGTATTTGGCATAAAATAATTTTCTTTATTTGGATTTCCTTATGGCTTGAGGCATATCCATGCTTTAGGTATAAATTCCCAAGTAATTTCAGGAAATTCTCCTTTCCCCCTTTTCATTTCTTAGCTCATTAAGAGCCCCACAACAGAACACGCCAAGCCCCATGTATTAAGAAGCATCTATCCTTCCTTCCTGTGGGAGATAGCTTAAAAATAAATAAATAAAAGCAGCATCTACCAGGAGGGCTTGGACTCCACATCACATTATTGTTTGTTTTCTTTTGGCAATCGGAGATGGGGCCTTCATAGTGTCACGCTGGCCAATTTTGAACCATATTATCCTTTCTTCTTTCCTTCCTTCCCTCCTTCCCTCCCTCCCTCCCTCCCTCCTTCCTTCCTTCCTTCCTTCCTTCCTTCCTTCCTTCCTTCCTTCTTTTCTTCCTTCCTTCCTCTCTCTTTCTTTTTAAGCTGGGATTACAGGTGCCGGCTAATTTTTGTATTTTTTTTTTTTTTGAGACGGAGTTTCACTCTAGTTGCCCAGGCTGCAGTGCAATTGTGCAATCTGGGCTCACCGCAACCTCCACCTCCCAGGTTCAAGCGATTCTCCTGCCTCAGCCTCTCGAGTAGCTGGGATTACAGGCATGCACCACCATGCCTGGCTAATTTTGTATTTTTAGTAGAGACAGGGTTTCTCCATGGTCGGGCTGATCTTGAACTGCTGACCTCAGGTGATCCACCTCCCTCAGCCTCCTAAAGTGCTGGAATTACAGGCGTGAGCCACCATACCCAGCCTAATTTTTGTATTTTTAGTAGAGACGGGGTTTCATCATGTTGGCCAGGCTAGTCTTGAACTGCTGACCTCAGGTGATCCACCTGCCTCGGCCTCCCAAAGTGCTGGGATTAAAGGAGTGAGCCACTATGCCTGGCCCATATTATGTTTTTAGACAGTATAACAAACAGTGGTGAAGACACTGGATTCAAAACTAGGTTTAAAATCCTTACCTGCCACTCAGTAACTATGTGACAGGAGTAAGTTACTTCTCACCTCTCAAAATCTTCTGTTACTTCCTTTGTAAAATGGGGTGGTGAGCGATGCTTCATACTTCACAGGGCTCTTCTGAAGATTAAATGTAAAGTGTTGGACAGAGTAAGAACTCAAGAAGTGTGACTTATCGTTCGTAGTTTCCCCTTCTTGTTTTGTGTTATTTTTCTCCGCAAAGTGAATGAGGCCAGCAAGCTAGCAAATTTACAGATAGATTGTGTGTATGAGCTGCAAGCAATATTTCTTCATTTGATCCTCACAATAACCCTGCAAAATGGATACTATTGTTATCCTAACTTTATGGAGGAGGAAGTCACATCTAAGTAATTTTTCCGTGGTCACACAGAAAGCAAATGACAAAGTCGGCCAGGTTATGAATGTTTGACTCCAAATTCCACATCACTGACCGCTACACTCATATTTTGCATCTTTTGACAGGACACAATTTTTAGATTCCAGACGGAAATTTGCTTCACAGGTATTAACAAGAAATATAAATGTCATAGAAGGACTGGTTAAGTCATCTTGGTTTCGCACTACCTAGTCGTGAGACAGAAGGCCACCCCTCCTGGATCTGGAACAAGCACCCTCCTCTCTGTTATCTGTGAATAGAGCGTTCAGGGCAATAAATCACTCTGCGGTTTTCCTTTGCCCCACTGACCCACAGAGGCCCGTTTCACACTCAGTGAATTCAGTATATATCAGCCAGCTTGTAAGTAGTGTAACTGTCACTAAAGGAACGAAGTAATTTTACACTCTCTTTCTAAAGTAAACAAATCTGGACAGCGCCATGAGCCGCCACAGTGAGCCTGGGGGCGAAGGCAGGCCCCCTCACTATGAAAAGTGGACTTTGTGAAAAGGAAAGGCAGCATTTCTTTTGGAAGTTCACTGGGACATTTTAAGCTCACTTTGATCCCTTTTTCTGGCACCCTGGTTCCTGAAACCACCATCTGCTGCCCAATCAGATGATGAAACTCTCCAGGCATTTGATATGCTTGATTCAAGGTGCCAGGGATGTCCGCATGGCATGCATGACTCAGGACAGTCACACGGGGTTGGGCAACGGGTAATTCATAAGAGAGATCTTCCCTAGTTTACCTCCTGAAGTTTTCGTGTAAATAAAATCAGGCTAAATTGGATCTGCAGAGCCTTGGGGTGGCAGCATGGGCAGAGAGGAGACCAACCACAGTTCGTGTGACAAGACTGAAGGATATTGGTCGGGCGCGGTGGCTCACGCCTGTAATCCCAGCACTTTGGGAGGCAGAGGCGGGCGGATTACAAGGTCAGGAGTTCAAGACCAGCCTGGCCAATATGGTGAAACCCCTTCTCTAGTAAAAAAAAAAAAAACAAAAATTAGCCGGGAGTGGTGGCGGACGCCTGTAGTCCCAGCTATTCGGGAGGCTGAGGCAGGAGAATCACTTGAACCTGGGAGGCGGAGGTTGTAGTGAGCTGAGATCGGGCCACTGCACTCCAGCCTGGGAGACAGAGCGAGACTCTGTCTCAAAAAAAAAAAAAAAAAAAAACAAACAAAAAAAAACAGTGAAGGATATTATAAGGCTGATTGTACTGATGGGGGCTTCATATCCTATTGGGCATCGGTTAAACCAGCTCTTCTCCCCATGCCTGCCTCCTTAAGACACTGCCCAGATACCTGGTTTCAGAGTTTGAGGCCTAGGAAAATTTACAGACTTCAGTACAGACGGCAAGATGCAGACCCAGCTCTCAAAAGGAGAAAAACTCTTGGGTCCAAAGACTCTCTACTCTCCCTAAGGATGGTCAACTAATCTTTCTTCTTCTTCTTCTTTTTAAATCTCTGTTGAGGAGCAGAACAATGACTTAATAGGTGACATAGAAAAAGAACAGCATTAGACAGCAACAGTTCTTGGCGCTATGATTAGTAGTTGCTGCTGCTTGTCATAATACATCAGAAAAGCAGCAACCCATCTGTTCCAAATTGATACAGTAAAGGCTCAGCAAGAAGTGTTTATCCAGATTGTGAGGGGGAGTGTCTGCATTTTACGGCACATTGACATGTGTGCCTGTGCAGCTCAAAGTTGTCAGATGCCAGCTTTCTACCTAGCTGTGTATCATGTAACATCTGTCACCACAATAGCTAAGAGTTTTGACGAGTGGGCTGTTTTAGCACGAAAATGTCCAAGTGAGAGGAAGGATATCCTCTGCTGAAAGTTAAATGCCACTTCAAATCTACAGCGCCACTTAGCCTAGTATATACTGAGGATATAATAGGACATGGAATCAAACCACCTCTCCAACCCACAAAACAAATTGCTGTAACACTCTGTGTTGGCGTTTCCCAGGCACTTCTCACTAGTGGTAATTAGCAGCACATAAATGCTAATGACTAATTACCTTGGCCTGTGTAGACATCCGGTAACCAAAGAAACCTATCATCCAAAAGCCTGACTTAACAGATACAGAGACAGTAAAACCCCAGGTTTTTTCTTTCAGTAGTGCCAGGGTTTGCAGGGAGGAGGGGATTGGGGAGGTGAGGAGGTGGCTAGGAAGGTATGTCAATAAATTAATGGTAATTAGATTTTAGGAGGTAGATCTGGGCAATTGTCAGCCTCTGTATGCTAATAGCTCTGAAAATAAATTTAATTCAGGGAGGCATACAAAGTCTCTGTATACATTTACTTGAAGGTCTGTTTTTCCTCTAGACACTCTGTTGTCAGAAAGTGTGATACCTAAAACTTATGCAGGAACATCTGGTATCCTTAATAAAACATGTCAGCTAAATGGGTGGCTTCTGGGCAGCATATGTGGATATAGGTGGAAATAAATAATTTACTTTTCTGGAAAAAAATATCAAGGTCAAAGAGATGATTCTTCATAACAAGGTGTTAATGAGGTGTTGCAAGAAATTTGAAATCCCCCTTGCTGTGTCCTTGAGGAAGAAGCAGTGCGGACTCCTGAATTTCTATAAAGTTAGGGGTTAGGGACAGCAGTGGAGTTAACTGGACTAGAGAGCTTGTCTTGTGGCTGCGTTGGCCAAGCAAGCACAGCTTTGACTTGCAGGTTTGTTTGGTTTTGGTACATGGCTTTGGGGAAGGGGCAACTGTAAGGAACTAAAGTCCCACCAAACAACCCCCTGGAGCTGCCATTGGTGGGAAGGAAACAATCTTTGAAAAATTTTATTCCTTATTGATCTTCACCTACCCTGTGTAATACATTTTTCTTAGAGAAACCAGAAGGAGAATTTGAATTTATACCAGTTAGCCTTATCTAAATGTAAGCACCTGCATTTCAAACTCTGTTGATTTATGTTATATAACTGAAAAGCATTATCTTTTAAGATAAACTTGAATAATTAAGATAAGTTGAATAATTAAAGCTTAGCTTTGTTTCTATATTATTTTCAGTCCTTTAAAGGGGTTAAAATGGTCCCTTGGGATGTAATCTCATGTATATTATCTTTCGCAATCCCATTCAAGCACCAAAAAAAAAACTGAACAGCATACATTTTACTAATTCAATGTCTTCTCATTTTACTTTTTATTTTTTAATTTTTTGTTAATTAATTAATTAATTTATTGAGATGGTGTTTCTCTCTTGTTTCCCAGGCTGGAGTGCAGTGACACGATCTTGGCTCAATGCAACCCCCGCCTCCTGGGTTCAAGCGATTCTCCTGTCTCAGCCTCCCGAGTAGCTGGGATTACAGGTGTGTGCCACCACACTTGGTTAATTTTTTGTATTTTTAGTAGAGATGGGATTTCATCATTTTGGCCAGGCTGGTCTCGAACTCCTGACCTCAGGTAATCCACCTGACTCGGCCTCCCAAAGTTCTGGGATTACAGGTATAAGCCACTTCGTCCAGCTATACATTTATTTTTAAAGACAGAGTTTTGCTCTGTCACCCAGGCTGGAGTGCAGTGGGCGATCACAGCTTATTGGAACCTCAAACTCTTGGGCTCAGGCAATTCTCCCACCACACCTGAGTAGCTAAAACCACAGGTATGTGCCATATTTAAATCTAAAATACTATGTTCTAATTTCAATGTCTCTGCACCAAACTCATAAAATACACACATTATAATAAAGCCCCACCAAAATTAGTGTCGATTTTTTGTTTTTTTATTGAGCTACTCTGTTTATATTTTCCATAAGTTGTTTTACTATACTATGTAAACACTAGAGTGATAAGAGATTCAGAACCATATCTGGCAATTTAAACTGCCAGAAATCTGGCCAGAATTCTGGCCATGTCAACCAACTTGTCACTTCTGAGAACTTGGTTACAATAAAACTAAGGAGATAATATCCTTAGGCTCCCAAAAGTCAGAGATTACTTCAAAACCTCAGGATAGTATAGAAACATGACCTTGGACATCACTGTAGATCACGCTTGTCCAACCCACAGCCCATGGGCCGCATGTGGCCAAGGACAGCTTTGAATGCAGCTCAACACAAATTTGTAAACTTTCTTAAAACAGAATGATACATATATATATTTTTGCATTTTTTAAGCTCATCAGCTATTGTCAGTATTATTGTATTTTATGTGTGGCCCAAAACAATTCTTCTTCTTCTAATGTGGCCCAGGAAAGCCAAAAGATTGGACACCCCTGCTGTAGATGAATCTCATTACACACACATCACAAACACTAGGACCAAGCTGAGTTAGGATAACAGGTTAGAACCTTTGAAAGGCATACTCTGCAAATATCTACTTACCATTTGCTTTGGGGAAATGTAGAGTAAGAAAATGGTAGCAAGGTGGACCACTAGAAGGTATACTGAGTCTCACCCTTATTGTTTTAGGTAGTCCAGCTATGGCCCCAAGCTTGCATCTCCGTTAAAACATTATCCTGGATTCAGTGACACCCATTTTCCTTAAAACGTCCCTACCTCAAGTTGCCCAGCAGAATAGTTCTCTAACCACATCTTCTATGAAGGAGAAGTCTGTGACCCCGACACGATGGCTTGTGTCTGGTAAATACAATTTTCTCTCTTTACACTTTCAGTGATGTTTTGATGCTCAGTAACATTTTTGTTACACCTAAATAATTGCCAGCTGGTTCACCTTTTAATTTTTTTTTTCTTTTTTTGAAACAGGGTCTCCCTCTGTGGCCCAGGCTGGAGTGCAGTGGCACGATCACGGCTCACTGCAACCTCTGCCTCCCGGGATCTTCCCACCTCAGTCTCCAGAGTAGCTGGGACTACAGGCATTCACAACCATGCTTGGCTAAGTGTTAGGTTTGTTTTTTTTTAAGAGACAGAGTCTCACTATATTGCCTAGGCTGGTCTAGAACTCCTAGACTCAAGCAGGTCTCCTGCCTCAGCCTCCCAAAGTGCTGAGATTATGAGTGTGAGCCACCACACTTGGCCCCACCTCTTCATCTTATTCCTGTCCTTATACACCTCTCCCTGGTTCTTATGGCCTTGTTCAAATGAAGTAGTTTGCCTGCTGGGGAAGCACAAGTGTTTTAGAGGTTTTTTTATTCCCATTCCTTTTCCAATTGTAAAGTATTTGAGAATCTCAAGAGACAACACCTGGCAAATAAGGCCATCTTACCTGGTTTTTCTTCTGTCATTAAAGGCTTGATAAGATCCCTGCCTAGCTTTAGTTGTCTTAAAAGTGTTTCCAATTTTCTTCCTCCTTGTCCTCGGAACTACTTGTGAGAAGACTCTGATCAGGAAGGAACTTTATAAAAAATTATACAGCAAGTAGCAATTTTACTAAGTTGCTACATAAAAGTGTCACTTGATTTGTCTAGGCAACAGAGAAGTCTCCATCTTTATTCATTTCTTAGTGCTGCTGTAACAAATTACCACAAACTTAGTGGCTTAAAACAACACACATTTATTTTCTTACAGTTGTGGAGGTCAGAGCTCCGAAATGGGGCTCAGTGAGCTAAGATAAAAATTTTGGCAGGGCTACATTCCATCCGGACCCTCTAGGACAGTATCCATTTTATTTTCCAACCTGTAGAGACGGCTGGCATTGCTTGACTCACAGTCTCTTCTTCCATCTTGAAAGTCAGCAATGGCCGCTCTAGTCTTTCCCCCTTCACTCACTGATTCTTCTGTCTCCCTCTTCGACATTTACGTACCTGTGTAATCACACTTGTGATTACATTGGGCCCACCTGGATAATCCAGGCTAATCTCCCCAACACAAGATCAGCTAATTAGCAACCTAAATTCCATTTGTTACCCTGACTTCCCTTTGCCATGTAATGTAACATATTCACAGGTTCCAGGAATTAGAATGTGGACATTATTGTTAGCTCATTATTCCGCCCACCACGCCATCTTACTCATCTAAATAGTATAAAGTTTGGCATATTCTCTTTTTCAGTATTTATCCTGATTGTCTACTCACTAGAGTTCTGGACCTGTTTTCCAAAGAATTCCACAGTGGGGGCCACCTTGTATTGGCAGTTGAAAAACAGGAAATGGACAGGGATCATCCAATTCCCCTAAATTCGCCGAAACACTCCAGGGAGAAGATTGAAAATGGCAGACCAGGGCCGAGCGCAGTGGCTCACGCCTGTAATCCTAGCACTTTGGGAGGCTGAGGCAGACTGATCACCTGAGGTCAGGAGTTCGAGACCAGCCTGGCCAACATGGCGAAATCTTGTCTCTACTAAAAATACATAAAAATAAATATATGTCACTTGAGTACTTTGAGATGCCTGCACTATTTTCCAACTGCAACAAAACTATCAAAATCAGTGTTTTATAACCTTGTTACATTTGACATTTTGGACCAATAATTGTTTGTTGAGGCTAACACTCTGGTGCATTGTCCAACGCTTAGCAGCATCTCACATGTCTATCACTAGATACTAGTAGCACACTGTGTTCCAACCCCTCAGTTGTGACAACCCAAAGTTCTGGAAGTATTGCCAAATACCCCTAAAGGGACAAAATTGCCTGCCTCCATTGAGAACCATTGATCTAGAATCAATTTTAATTTTTATCTCTGATAATGACTTGAAACCAACAGGAAGCTAAAAGCTGAATCAGGCATCTCTGTGGATTGACAGAGCTATAAATCCTTGCTGAAGGAGACTTGTTTCTTTAGATATTGTCTACACCATCCAAGATTTAAGGGACAGAAGCTCTGAAGACATATAATTATTATCTGTGGCAAGTCAGCCAGTCCAGAGCATCCTTATTCTGGAGATATGGACATTATCTGTAAAATAAAAGTCATAAGGTTCTATACTCCACCCAAAGGCAGAGCTTTCCCAACTGTCTTTCCCAAAGGCAAGTCTGATGATCCTGTATGATAGCAGGACCTTCACACATATCTCTCCACACTTCAAGAGTTTTCACAGAATATTTTATTCTTTAAACTTAAATGATAGTACACACTATGTCCAAAATAGCCCAGGTTTACTCTTCAGGGAGAAACCTTTGGAAATATTATCAAGTCTTTTACAATTATGTTTCTAAATCTTTAAAAGGTCAAATAGTTGAAAATAAAGCCTTTTAGAGTCTACTTGTGTGAGAAAGGAGCGTGGCCCAGAAAAGTAATATTTGTTTCCAGTTGCATGTACATGAAGAGCTAAGAAAACTCATTAATAGAAAATGTGGGTTGGGCGCGGTGGCTCACCTCTGTAATACCAGCACTTTAAGGAGATCGAAGTAGGTGGATTGTCTGAGCTCAGAAGCTTGAGACCAGCCTGAACAACATGGCAAAACCCCATCTCTACAAAAAATACAAGAAATAAGCAGGTTTGGTAGCACACGCCTTAGTCCCAACTACTTGCGTGGCTGAAGTGGGAGGATGGCTTGAGCCCAGGAGATGGAGGTTACAGTGACCTGAAATCATGCCACTGCCCTCCAGCCTGGGCGACAGAGCCACAAACCTTGTGTCCAAAAAAAAAAAAAAAAAGTTTGAACTGGATCTGACCACTGTACATAATATGTATCAAAACATCACTATGTACCTCATAAATATGTATAATTATTGTCAATTTAAAAAATAAATACAATTAGGAAAAATCAACAATAGTTGGCAAAAGAAAGAAGAAAAACAGGAAGGAAAGAAAAGGGAAAATGTGTAAAAAGTACAATCAGCTTAAACTTCTGCTCAGTAGAAAGTAGTCATAAATGATCTTGGATCCTGTCAAATCCTTCCTCCCTCAGAATACCACAAAAATGGCCTGTTGATAAAGCAGAATTTTATGTAAACCTATTCTAATGAAAGCAGAATGACTCTTGCTTATTGCAGGAAAACTGATCATGACCCTAACAGTGTCTTAACAGCATCTGAGAGGGTAGAGGACAAAGGTAGCACATTTATGATGTTTTGGGGGACTGGTAATGGGTGGGTTGTTCAATGTGGAGGTCTAATTGGGATTAGGCAAAAACTTATGATGTAATAGTTTAGGATTTTAAAAAATAGTTTAGGATTGGAGAACACAGCAAGGAAGGAGCTTCAAAGTGAATCTTGAAGAGTAAATAGTCATTTATAAAATATCTATCTGTTGCCCAAGAAGGGGATATTTACTGAGGGTTAGTTGAGTAGCCTGTAGTTCGGATAGATTTTGGAGTTCTTATAACAATAAAGCTATCTGCCACATTTTCATGGGCAACTTTCTTGGAATAGCCAAATTATATTAATGTAGGCAGTTGAAGAGTGAAGCCATATTAAGGTACACAGCCAATTGTGTGGATATAGATGGTTTTGAGTCTCAATCTGAAAATACCAAAATGTGTGAGAATAAGATACTATGAGATCATTATCCTCTCCCCACCCCAAACTCATTCTTTTTCTTATATTTTTCTGTCTCATTTAATATTTCCATCTACCCTGACACCCAGGCTAGAAACAAGAGTATCTTCCTTGACTTACCCCTAACATTTAATCAATAATCAATCCTGCCTCTTTAAGATGGTAGATATTTTTTTCTTTTCCTTTTTCTTTTTTTTCAGACAGCGTCTCCTTCTGTCGCCCAGGCTGGAGTGCAATGGCGCGATTTCTGCGCACTGCAACTTCCACCTCCCGGGTTCAAGCAATTCTCCGGCCTTAGCCTCCCAAGTAGCTGGGATTACAGGCAGCCACCACCATACCCAGCTAATTTTTGTATTTTTAGTAGAGACAGGGTTTCCTCATGTTGGCCAGGCTCATCTCCAACTCCTGACCTCAGGTGATCTGCCCGCCTCAGCCTCCCAAAGTGCTGGGATTACAGGTGTGAGCCACTGCGCCTGGCCAAGATGCTAGATCTTTCTTGAATCCTTTGCACTCTTCATTCCTACCACCTTTTTCCTAGTTCAGTTCATCAGCCTACCTCACGTGGATACTCAATATCCTCCTAACTAGTTTCCCATCTCAATCTGCGTAAGTGACATTTTTATATGTACTCTTTTACTTGGAAATATTGGTGATGGAAATAAACTTTTCTCAGTTTTAAAGGAATCTTTTTGTAAGCTACGGTTCTATTAAAGAAAAATAAAATAATCTTTGTTTTTCATGACCAGTAAATGTGTATTCTAGTTATCCTCACCTTTTTCATGATTACTACCTTGTCCTTTATTTATCAGGTGAGCCCAAAGACAGGAACTCTGTCACTACTCACTCAGAAGGGAAATGGCAGTCAGAGGAGGGAAAAGATCTGGGGGTAGAGTAGAGGTTACAGCTGTCTGTTGCACATATTCGTTATTTTACTTATTATTTATTTATTTATCGAGGTGGAGTCTCCCTCTGTCTCAGTTTACTGCAACCTCCACCTCCTGGGTTCAAGCGATTCTCCTACCTCAGCCTCCCAAGTAGCTGGGATTACAGGTGCCTGCCATCATGCTTGGCTAATTTTTGTATTTTTAGTAGAGACAGGATTTCATCACCTTGGCCAGGTTGGTCTTGAACTCCTGACCTCAGGTGAAGCACCCGCCTTTGTCTTCCAAAGTGCTGGGATTACAGGCATGAGCCACTGTGCCCAGCCATATTCCTTATTTTAAAAATAGTATTAAAAAGTCCCACTTTACTCTAATTTAGTCTCCTCTGTGAATACTGTTGGTACCTTGCCCAAATTCTTTCCATTTCTGTCACCAGCTGTCTGTCTGTCCGCCCCCAGCTCTTGCATCTTTGCTGTTACCTGTCATTGAAAGAAGATTGTCCTTTGCAATGGAACTGCCTAGCCCATAGGGACAAGAAGACCTGCCAAGAGTCAACTCCAGGATGGCTGGGTGGTGACAACTGACGGGTGTGCAGATACAAAAGCCCAGACACTTGCCTTAGGTGGACAAACTTTGAGGTATAATTTTCACTCCAGAGTTTCTCACAGGATCAGAATGAGTCTAGGACTTCTCTTGAAACTGCTCCCTTGCTTGACTTCTTCCCTTTCCCCTTTCCCTGGTCTGTTTCTCCCACTTTCTTACTAGTTTCTTCTAGGATCATTTCCTTTAAAAATGACTTTGACACAAATCCTTGGTTCAGGGTCTGCTCCTGAGAGGACCTAACTTACACATGCCCTTCAGGTTCCTTCACCAGAAATAAATCTAAAGATTTGACTCCCTGCCAAAGCTCATTGCTGCTTTCTTAAGGCATTTGAGGCTGCCCATCACTGGTGTTCGCTGGTGTTTGTCTATCTCTCCAGTCTCAAGGCTTACCAGTCCCAGGTTCCCACTCTATGGTGCAGTAATGTCAAACAGCTATGGCTCCCCATTCACCTCTTTGTCATCTGCTTGGTTTCTGGTGTTCCCATTATCTGTGAAATTTTTAGCAGCCCCTCAGCCTTCACAGCTTCCCCCAGATGGGGCAAGGTTCCTCTTTTGTCCTATTCTGACAACCTGTCCACTCACTTCCATTGCATTTACCACATTACATTGCAATTCTTCTTTTGTTGTTGTTTTGGTTTTTTTTGTTTGTTTGTTTGTTTTTTGTTTTTTGAGGCGGAGTTTCACTCTTGTTGCCCAGACTGGAGTGCAATGGTGCAATCTCGGCTCACTGCAACCTCCACCTCCCGGGTTCAAGTGATTCTCCTTCCTCAGACTCCCAAGTGGCTGGGATTACAGGCATGTGCCACCATGCCTGACTAATTTTGTATTTTCAGTAGAGATGGGGTTTCACCATGTTGGCCAGGCTGGTCTAGAACTCCTGACCTCAGGTGATCCGCCCACCTCAGCCTCCCAAAGTGCTGGGATTACAGGCGTGAGCCACCGAGCCTGGTGCAATTCTCTTTTTGTTTGTCTCCCCAACCCCACAGTGAGATCCTTAAAAGCAAAGACCATGTCTTCATCATTTTAAAGCTCTCACTAGCTAGCACAATGCCTAGCACATTCTGTTATCAAAGGTTTTTGAATGACTTCACATAACCATTTTTTTTTCATGCAGAGTAACCAGAGATGTGAAGGTAATTATAGCAGTATGAAACTCAATTCTATCACTTGGAAGCTAGAAACACATTCTTAAAATAATAAAAATGACAAAGACTTTCAAAATATTTATGTTCCTAGCAGTCAAGGCATAACTATAGTGATTAAACTGATAAGGCATAGGAATTGGGGCTTCATCCTAAAATGTGACTCTTGGGGTTTTTTGCTCAAACATTTTTTTCGTCCAACTCAGATGATCTAACTGGCTGGCAACCCTTTATGTAACCCTTGTTGTTTTTTTAGTGGCTTTGTTTACAATTTTTTTAAACTTTGTGGTTTTTGTGGACTCCGCAGGACTGCTCCCTGACCCTCCCCCTGCATTAGGAGCACAGCTACTGGTTCCACAGCAGCTACTCACCACCATGCCTCATTCCTTAGCTGGGTTGGCATAAGTGAAAATGCCACAGGAAAAACAAGAGAGGGAGCTAAAATAAGCTCACTTGGTTTCATCCTGCCAGAAACTATCTGGGAGAATAATTCGGCATCCATCAAATGTGAAAATGTCAAAATTAGGAGAAAAAGAAATGTATTTGCTACTTGTAAGGAAAATTTACATCCCATAAACTGGAGAAGAATGTTGGCAATAGGGTTTGTGGCATGAAGATCTGGGGTCGCAATGAGGTGAGAGGGCGGAGCAAACAGTCCTCTCACATTCAGCTGTGCAAGGAAAGGTTTTTCTTTATCTACAAATTGTTCACATATGGAAGATATCGAGTCAGAGCTGCATTGGGAGCACTCAGAGAATCACAACATATGTGTCATTGGGAATTTTGATTAGCGGTCCCTGCTCTTTTTGTTTTAGAGACAAGGTCTCACTCTGTTGCCCAGGCTGGAGTGCAGTGGTGCGATCACAGCTCACTGCAGCCTCAAATTCCTAGCTCAAGCAATCCTCCCATCTCAGACTAGCTGGGACTACAGGCATGTGCCACCACACCCGGCTACTTTTTAAAAATACTTTTTGTAGAAACATGATCTCACTTAGTCACCCGGGCTTGTCTCGAACTCCTGGCCTCAAGCGATCCTCCTGCCTCAGCCTCCCAAAGTGTTGGGATTACAGGCATGAGCCACCTTGCCCAAACTAAAGGTCTTTTTCTGTCTTGTTTCTCATAGGATGGTCTACTTGCTACTCACTCCTGTCCTCTCTTGCATTGCCAAAAACAGTGTTCCAGAAGTCATCCCTTCTCTCCCAGAATTGTCCATTTTTTCCTACCACTGGATCATTGCCATCAGCATCAACCCTTTTGATTTTTTCTGTGACTCCCAAATCCTTTCTCTATCTCCCCTTCTCCCTATGGCTCTCGTACCATTTCACCTCTCCTTTTAGAACTCCTTTTAAAAGTTTTCTATGCTGTTGTCTCCAATTACTATCCTCACATTCTCAGTGTAACCAGTCAGGCTTTTGTCCCATTGGTTGTCAAAATTGCTCTTGTCAGGGTTACCATTGACCATCAGGTTGCCAAATCCAAGGGTCAGTCCTCAGTCCTCAATTTACTTGATCCATCAACAGCATTTAGCGCAGCACTTCACTCTCTCCTTAAAATTGCTCTCCCTGCCACCCGCCCTCCACAACATGGCTTCTAGGAAATTGCACACTCTGGCTTTCCTCCTAGCTAACTGCTCCCTTATTCTGAGTCCCTGTGCTGGTTCTTCATCTTTCTGGCTTCTTGACATTGGAATACTAGGGCCTCAGTCCCTGGAATGCTTTTCTTTATTCTCTCTACTCTTTTGGTGAATTCATCCAGTCTCATGGCTTTAAAAATCATTTATATCCTAATGACGTCCAAACTTCAATTTTCAGTCCAGGACTCTTCCCTCAAATGTAGATCTCTGTCTACACGACATTTCTGCTTGGATGTCTAACATACATCTCAAACCTAGCATGTCCCCAAATGAATTTCTGATTTTATTCTCTAAACCTCTCCCTGAAGTCTATCCCCCATCTCAATGCTATCCTCCCAGGGGCACAGGCTTACTTAATGAGCCTTGGACTCATGCTTTACTCCCCACTACCACTTTTTTTTTTTTTAATTTGAGATGGGGTCTTGCTATGTTGCAGTCTGACCACTGTTCAGTTATTTCCTCTGCCGTTATTATGGTGTGTCTAACTCATCGTCATCTCTCTTCTGGGTTATTGTAGTAACCTTTTAATTGGGCTCCTTGCTTCTACCTGTTTAAAAATGACACCAACAACTCATTCTCACGCACTCCCTATCCTTCTTCCTTGCTTTGCTTTTCTCTAAACCATTTACTACCTCTTAATACGTACATAAAATATACATTTTATCACCTTTGTTGAGATGTAGTTTATATATAACTCAATATACCCACTTTAAGTGTCCATTTTGATGAGTTTGACAAATGTATACACATGTAACTGCTACCACAATCAAAGCATAGAACATTTCCCATTCTGTCAAAAAGTTTCCTCTTGTCCCTTTCTTTGCAATAAATTATCTCCCCATTCCTGGCTCCAGGCAACAACTGATCTGATTTTTAACAATGAGAGTGGGAGTGAGAGAAAGGACATGTTTTCTGTTAATGGGAATGATCTAGCAGAAAAGAAAAATAGATGATGCAGATCACAATGAACTTTCCTTTCCTAGAATTTCATATAAATGGAATTATTACATATGTACTCTTTTGTATCTGGTGTCTCATTCAGCATAATGTTTGTGATTCATCCATGATGTTGTATTTCACTCCTTTTAACTTTCTGAGTGGTATTCCATTTTAAGGATGTATACAACTTGTTTATTAATTCACCAGTCAAAGGCCATTTGGGTAGTTTCCAAGTTGGGACTCATGAATAAAGCTGAATAAATATGAATAAAATATTTGTGTACAAATAATTGCATGGATATGGATATTTTTTCATTTGTCTTGGGTAAATACCTAGAATTGCTGGGCCACAGGGTAGCATTTCATTTCATAGGAAACTGTCAATTGTTTGTACCATTTTACATTCCCTGTAGCAATGTGTGCAGTTTCTAACTGCTCTACAACTTCCATATCACTGACATTTTTAGTTTAGTTTTTTTTTTTCCCAATAGGTTTTGGGAAACAGGTGGTGTTTGGTTACATAGATAAGTTCTTTAGTGATGATTTCTGTGACTTTGGTACACCCATCACCCAAGCAGTGTACACTGTACCCAGTGTGTAGTCTTCTATCCCTCACCCCCCTCCCACTATTTCCCCCGAGTCGCCAAAGTCCATTGTATCACTTTTTTTTTCTTTCTTTTTTTTTTTTTTTGAGACCAAGTCTCACTCTGCGGTCCCGGCTGGAGTGCACTGGCACGATCTTGGCCCGTTGCAACCTCCATCTCCCTGGTTCATGTGATTCTCCTGCCTCAGCCTCCTGAGTAGCTGGGATTGAAGGCATCTGCCACCATGCCCAGCTAATTTTTATATTTTTAGTAGAGATGGGGTTTCACCACGTTGGCCAGGCTGGTCTCGAACTCCTGACCTCAAGTGATCCACTCGCCTATTCCTCCCAAAGTGCTGGGATTACAGGCATGAGCCACCGTGCCCGGCCCCATTGTATCATTCTTATGCCTTTGCATCCTCATAGCTTAACTCCCACTTACGAGTGAGAACATACAATGTTTGGTTTTCCATTCCTGAGTTACTTCACTTAGAATAATGGTCTCCAATTCCATTTATATTGCTGAAAATGCCATTATTTCATTCCTTTTTTATGGCTGAGTAGTATTCCGTGGTATTTATTTACCATATTTTCTTTATCCACTTGTTGATTGATGAGCATTTGTGCTGGTTTCATATTTTTGCAATTGCCAATTGTGCTGAAATGTGTGTGCAAGTATCTTTTTGTATAATGACTTCTTTTCCTCTGGGTAGACACCCAGAAGTGGTATTGCTGGGTCAAATGGTAGTTCTACTTTTAGTTCTTTAAGGAATCTCCATGCTGTTTTCCACAGTGGTTGTACTAGTTTGCATTCCTACCAGCAGTGTAAAAGTACTCCCTTTTCACCACATCCATGCCAACATATTTTTTTAAATTTTTTGATTATGGCCATATTTGCAGGAATTAGGTGGTATCACATTGTAGCTTTGATTTGCATTTCCCTGATAATTAGTGCTGTTGAGCATTTTTTCATATGTTTCTTGGCCTTTTGCACATCTTCTTCTGAGAATATTCTATTCATGTCCTTGCCTGATTTTTGATGAGATATTTTTTTCTTGCTGATTGTTTGAGTTCCTTGCAGATTCTGGATATTAGTCCTTTGTCAGATGTATAGATTGTGAAGATTTTCTCCCACTCTGTGGGTTGTCTGTTTACTCTGCTGATTACTTCTTTTGCTGTGCAGAAGCTTTTTAGTTTAATTAAGTCCCATCTATTTATCTTTGTTTTTGTTGTGTTTGCTTTGGGTTCTTGGTCATGAAGTCTTTGCCTAACCCAGTCTAGAAGGGTTTTTCCCATGTTAACTCCTAGAATTTTTATGGTTTCAGGTCTTAGATTTAAGTCTTTGATCCATCTTGAGTTGATTTTTGTAGAAAGTGAGAGATGAGGATCCAGTTTCATTCTCCTACGTGTGACTTGCCAATTATCCCAGCACCATTTGTTGAATAGGGTATCCTTTCCCCACTTTATGTTTTTGTTTGCTTTGTCCAAAATCAGTTAACTGTAAGTATTTGACTTTATTTCTGGCTTCTCTATTCTGGTCCATTGGTCTATATGCTTGTTTTTATACCAGTACCACGCTCTTTGAATGACTATGGCCTTATAGTAGAGTTTGAAGTTGGTTAATGTAATGCCCCCAGATTTGTTCTTTCTGCTTAGTCCTGCTTTGGCTATGCAGGCTCTTTTTTGGTTCCATGTGAATTTTAGGATTGTTTTTTCTAGTTCTGTGAAGAATGATGGTGGTATTTTGATGAGCATTGCATTGAATTTGTAGACCACTTTTGGCAGTATGGTCATTTTCACAATATTGATTCTACCCATCCATGAGCATGGGATGTGTTTCCATTTGTTTGTGTCATCTATGATTTCTTTCAGCCGTGCTTTGTAGTTTTACTTGTAGAGGTCTTTCACCTCCTTGGCTAAGTATGTTCCTAATTTTTTGTAGCTATTGTAGCGGGGGTTAAATTATTGACTTGATTTTCAGCTTGGTTGCTGTTGGTGTGTGGCAGGGCTACTGATTTGTGTACATTAATTTTGTATCCTAAAACTTGGCTGAATTCATCTACCAGTTCTAGGAGCTTTTTGGATGAGTCTTTAGGGTTTTTAGCTATTCTAGTGGGTGTGTAGTGGTATCTCTTTGTGGTTTTAATTTGCCTTTTCCAATGACGAAAGATATTAACAGCCTTTTCATGTGCTTACAAGTCATCCATATGTCTTTGTTCATAAAATATCAGTTCAAATCTCTCCATTCATCTTTACCTGCATTATTGTTTTTCTGTTGAGTTGTAAGGGTTCTTTACATATTCTGGACCTAAGTCCTTCATCAGATATTTGTATTACATCTGTGTTCCCCTGGTGTATAAGTTGCTTTTCATTTGCTTAATGGCATCTTTTGAAAAACATACATTTAAAAATTTTCAAGGAAGTCCAACTTATCCATTTTTTCTTTTATTATTAGAACTTTAACTTTCTGTGTCCTAAGATATCTTTGCTTACTTCAAAGTTGTGAAGATTTTCTCCTATAACATAACATATATTTCGTTTGTATTATTTTGTCTCCCACAAAATGAAAAATGCAACAAAATGCTAGGGGAAATGAATAGAACCCAACTGGTTATGTCCACATTTTCCAACTTATAGCTTAAATAATCTATATTTTCTTCATTTGCTGATGTGTTTCTATAGAAAGACAATATAGCTTAGTGGTAAAGACATGCAAAACAAACAGACCTGGGGCTGAAATCTGCAGCCTTTGCATAGCAGCCTGATTGGGAAAGTCCCTTAACCTCTCTGAGGTTCTTTCTTCTTAGGCAAAATGGAAACAACGATCAGTTTATGACACAAAGCCTGTGTCCCAATCCTGAGCAAATGGATAGGGTTTAATGAATTTTAGATGCCATTATTATTATTATCATAAATTCGAAGCTGCCAGTGCCAAGTTAGCCAACAGGATATGGTGAATAGTATTTATAAAATAGTCAGAAGTTAGAACTATTGCTATGATTATTATTAAATTATTACAGGAGCATCTCCCAAATAGTAATGAGCCACACATTTCACAGTTGGCAGTATGTTTTCCTAACAAAAATTTGGGGGTGTTGGTAATTTGTTACAGCCATATGTCAACAGATTTCTTCCAAACTTCTTTTTTTTTTTTTTTTTTTTTTTTGAGATGGAGTCTCGCTCTGTCGCCCAGGCTGGAGTGCAGTGGCCGGATCTCAGCTCACTGCAAGCTCTGCCTCCCAGGTTTATGCCATTCTCCTGTCTCAGCCTCCCGAGTAGCTGGGACTACAGGCGCCCGCCACCTCGCCCGGCTAGTTTTTTTTTTGTATTTTTTAGTAGAGACGGGGTTTCACCATGTTAGCCAGGATGGTCTCGATCTCCTGACCTCGTGATCCGCCCGTCTCGGCCTCCCAAAGTGCTGGGATTACAGGCTTGAGCCACCGCGCCCCCAAACTTCTAAGAATAGAATAACCTCAAATTATTTTGACCACAAAAGACCATCGAAAAATGTTTCTTGGCTGATGCTGCTTCTGTTTCACAAAGTCAGGTCTGGAAGAGGTTTTGTAAGTTTAATGCATTTGTAGCAATTGCTTGTTTGTTTTCTTCTCATCCTTGACCATGACAGCCACTCATGTCTTAGGACAGAATTGAGATTTACCTGCCGTCTTTCTTCTCCACTTACCTTCTATGGTAACATTTATATTAATAGAAATTTTGTAATTTCTGGCTCAGAGAGCTTTCAGGCAAGTTCATAGGATAACTATTCCTCCCACGTTATTTGTATGTTGGTTTATAACTGAGTTAGCTTGTCATGTTTAGAATGCCGGACTAAATATGTAATAAGCAATCTGAGCTCAAACATCAGTTGCCTTTAGTATACATATGTTAAACCAGCCACTCAAAAAGGGTGGCTTTTCGTTCCTTCCGATAATTGCTAAGCTGTATGCACAAAGGTCTCATGATGTATTCTGTGGTGACTTTCCTGGAGGATGTAAACACAGTATAACCCGAGTTAGATGTAACTAGGTTGTGGTGACTTAGGGGCTTCTGCTGTTTGTATGATTTGAAACCTGCACTGCTGGGGCAGCAGAGCTCATTCTCCAGTGAAACATCCTGAAAGCATGAAATGACTCACCCTTCGCACTCTCACTGATCTATTGGCTTCTATTCAAACCACACAAGATATATACAGTTTGGTTTTGATGATTTGTCATATAGTTAAGTAGAATTTAGCAAATGTTTATTTGCTTCCTTACCCCTGAATTATATGCTCTCTGTCTCCATCTTTCCTTGGGGCATACTATTCCTTCTTCAGAGATAGGAAAGCTGGTTCTTGACATAACAGAACTACTCTGCTTTATGAACACACTTCCAATTGCACAGAATGCCTATTGGTGTCAACGTGTGCTTCCTTCTGTTTCTCTGCTTCTTTTGGGATTTGCAAGAGGCTATTCCTGGGGACACTGGACCGGGGCACAGGTGTGTCTAGTGAAGCTCTCAGAGTTATGACCAGTGGGGCAGAGGAAGCTTCTTCTGGCCCAAACATGTGCTACATTTCCTAAGCATGGGCATGGCGCTGGTGGTGGATCTGGGGTTCTGCTGAAGCCTGTTGCCCTTGGTGAATTAAAGCATGGTTTTATTCTATAATAAAGATGAGTGCATGCTCCTGTGAGGGTGGTCACTTTAGGTTATCAGTTTATACATATATTTTAAGACATAGTCTTACTCTATTGCCCAGGCTGGAGTGCAGTGGTGCAATCACGGCTCCCCGTAGCCTCAACCTCCTGGGCTCAAGTGGTCATCTCACCGCAGCTCCAGAATAGATGGAATTGCAGGTATGCACCACCATGCCTGGCTAATTTTTGTATTTTTTGCAACCATGGGGTCTTGCTGTGTTACCCAGGCTGCTACTGGCCTCAAGCAATCCTCTTGTCTCAGCCTCCCAAAGTGCTAGGATTACAGGCGTGGGCCACCATGCCCTGAGAGTTTTATATACTTTAATGTGAATAGGTTCCTGTTTCCTGTGTACTGACATTTACAAGAGAGGAGATACAGGAGGGAGGCAGAACCAAATGGAAGAGAAGAGCACTGAGTATGTGAGGTGGGCATGGAGGGAGTGGGGAGGGCCATGTGGAAAGGCAGGAAAGGCGGAAGGGTGCCAAATTGCAAATCTTCACACTCCCTAGTTGTTTGTTTTTTAGACACGGTCTGGTTCTGTCACCCAGGCTGGAGTGCAGTGGCGCAATCTTAGCTCACTGCAACCTCCGCCTCCCAGACTCAAGCAATTCTCCCACCTCAGCCTCCCGAGTAGAGTAGCTGGGTCTACAGGCACACGCCACCACACCAGGTAATTTTTGTATTTTTTATAGAGATGGAGTTTTGTTGGCCAGGCTGGTCTCCAACTCCTGAGCTCAAGTGATCTGCCCACCTCGGCCTCCCGAAGTGTCGGGATTACAGACATAAGCCACCGTGCCTGGTTCTCCCCAGGTTTTCTAAGTGATCATGGAAGTGGAATGCAGAGGCCTCTGTGATTATTAGCAGACAGCCTAAAGCAGTGGTCCTCAGCCTCTACTGTACCTTAGCATCACCCAGAAGATTCTCAAACTACCGAAGCCTAGACCCCACTGGTTATCTCCAGCCAGGCAGATTTAATTGATCTGGGGTGGAGCCCAGGGATCAGTATTTTTGTAAAATCTCCCAGTGTTTCTTAAAGGTAGTCAGGGTTGAGAACCCCCTCTTAAAAGAAGCTTTAGGAGTCCCCAAGAGTGGGGATCCCCACTTTGGTATCTTCTCTTATGGAACCTGGGGAAATCCTAAGGACTGTTCAGCAATGGAAGAAATCCCCACTTTTATTTTGTGGGAAGAGGAAGAGGATGTGGGTCAGTCATCACCCTGGAAACTCCCTGGCCCTCAGGACTCTCCCTGCTCTCTTTACTGGCTACAGAATGCCTTCCTAAAAAGGTGTGGCCTGATGTTTATGCCCATTCTTTCACTTTTTTTTCAGGACAAAATTCCACTGGAGATATTTACAATTAACCATTCCTCAAGTTAGATTTCAGACAAGTTGGTATGGTCGTAACATGATTTTCCGGTTTGGCTTGGATTCAGACCTACTTCCCCAGTAGCAAGGAAAGCCTATGGGGTTTTATGGAACATTTCTTAAACATAATCATAATGCAGTTTACAACTGCCATAGGTGTGGACAAAATATGTAATAATCCACTTTAAAATCAGATTAATGATTCCAAGCTTCTAGATTAAAACTGAAAAAAAAAAACAAAAAACAAAACCCTCTTATCCCAGGCCAGGCGCAGTGGCTCACGCCTGTAATCCAGGCACTTTGGGAGGCTGAGGCGGGTGGATCACGAGGTCAGGAGTTTGAGACCAGCCTGACCAACATGGTGAAACGCCGTCTCTACTAAAAATACAAAAAATTAGCCGGGCATGGTGGCGCGTGCCTCTAATCCCAGCTACTTGGGAGGCTGAGGCAGGCAGGAGAATTGCTTGGACCCAGGAGATGGAGGTTGCAGTGAGCCGAGATCATGCCACTGCACTCCAGCCTGGGCGACAGAGCAGGGCTCTGTTTCAAAAAAACAAAACAAACAAACAAACAAAAAACCCAACTCTTATCTCTTTCAAGATCTTGGTAAACATGATAAACATGGAGGAATTCAGAAATTATTCTGGCATAGTGAAACATCAGTTTCAGTTTTCTCATCTGAAAAATAGGATTGCAAATATCTGCCTTTTCTGTTAAAGATTTGTTTATGAAGATTAAATTAGATGATTGAGGTGAGTGCATGTTAGAAACTGTAAATTAAGGGAAAGGAGGTATGGAGGGAAGTTGTAGCCCTCTTTGCATTTACAGAGTTGCATGCTGAGAATTTGAAAAATGAAAATGATGCAGACACTGGGCTATTATGACTGGTCTAGCCTTTGCTTATAATACCCCTAACTGCTGGATTCTCCAGTTGCAGCTTTTCTTGGGCAGTGACTTACTTTGATTCTTTTGAACCAGGAATGTTTCCTCCTGCTCGTTGTTCACCTGTCAGGTTCAAGAAACTGACTGGACATTCTTTCCATATGGGCCATAGCATGGCGATTTTGAATGGCATCATAGCTGCTCTTACTGTAGAGTGGTGCCTCATGTAAACCCATACTGAAGAAATATTGTTGGCAAAACTTAGTCATGATTGTTTTGCAGTAACAGGAAAGAACGTCATTGCCTACTCAGAAGACCAAGAAAACTGCTGTTCGTTATGTGGTTCAGATATATGTCATCTTCATCATAATCATGCAAGAGCTTCTAAAGCAGAATCTAGGCATGGGGATATCTGAATATTAAGTTTTAAATACTTTCCTCAATGTATAAGAGGCTTACTTCATCTTTTTACTCTTGTGTGTAGTTCTTACAAGTTGTAGAAAACATTGTAATGGAAACCAAACTTGAAAACTTGAATACAGAACAATGCCTGTGCCTTCCATGTATGTACTACATTTTTTTTGCTATGATACACTGATATTTCTTTTTTTCTTTTCTTTTTCTTTTTTTTTTTTTTGAGGCAGAGTCTTGCTCTGTTGACAGGCTGGAGTGTAGTGGGGAGATCTCAGTTCACTGCAGCATCTGTCTGCTGGGTTCAAGCGATTCTCCTGCCTCAGCCTCCTGAGTAGCTGGGACCACAGGCGCGCAACACTACGCTCAGCTAATTTTTGTATTTCTAGTAGAGACGGGGTTTCACCATGTTGGCCAGGATGGTCTCGATCTCTTGACCTCGTGATCCACCCGCCTCAGCCTCCCAAAGTGCTGGGATTACAGGCATGCCACGGCACCCAGCTAATATACTGATATTTCCATTTAATTGTGAAAGGTTTCTTATTTACACATGTAGCAAAGCAAATAATGTCTACTACTCTGAAATTTTATAAAAAGCTGCTACTTTTAAATCAGAATATTTAGTTTTCAATATTCATATAATTAACAGGAAGTGCATTTATTTATTTTTCATTTATTTTGAGATGGAGTTTTGCTCTGTCGCCCAGGGCTGGAGTGCAATGGCACGATCTCGGCTCACTGCAACCTCCACCTCCCGGATTCCAGCAATTCTCCTGCCTCAGCCTCCTGAGTAGCTGGAATTAGCAGACATGCGCCACTACACCCAGCTAATTTTTGTATTCTTAGTAGAGATGGGGTTTCACCATGTTGGTCAGGTCTCGTATTCCTGACCTCAGATAACCCAGCTGCCTCAACATCCCAAAGTACTGGGATTACAGGCATGAGCCACCACCCCTGGCCTGTTTAGCTCCCACTTACAAGTGATAACATATGGTATTTGGTTTTCTGTTCCTGAATTAATTTTGCCTTGGATTATGGCCTCCAACTGCGTCCATGTTGCTGCAAAGGATATGATTTCATTCTTTTTTATGGCTGTGTAGTATTCCATGGGGTATATGTACTACATTTTCTTTATCCATTCTACCACTAATGGGCAACTGGATTGATTCCATGTTTTTGCTATTGCATATAGCAAGGCAATGAGCATATGAATGCGTGTATTTTTTTGTCAGAATGATTTATGTTCCTTTGGGTATATAGCCAGTGATGAGACTGCTGGGTTAAATGGTAGTTCAATTTAGAATTTGCATCAAAACAAATCACTTTATTTATCTAGTTCTTAATTTCAGGAAGTCATGGAAAATGAAAATGTGTATATTAGCTCACCCACATGTCTATCAAGATTTGCTAAAAAGACCTTACTTTCTTACATATTTTTAAGTTTTTTAAAGAAAACTTTTCAGGCCAGGCATGGTGGCTCATGCCTGTAATCCCAGCAATTTGGGAGACCGAGGTGGGAGGGTTGCTTGAACCCATGAGTTGGAGACCAACCTGGGCAACACAGGGAGACCCCTTCTCTACAAAAAATTTAAAAAATTATCCAGGTGTGGTGGCATTGGCCTGTGGTCCCAGCTACTAAGGAGGCTGAGATAGGAGAATTCCTTAAGCCTGGGAGGTTGAGGCTACAGTGAGCTGTGATCGCACCACTGCACTCCAGCCTAGGCAACAGAGTGAGACCCTGTCTCAAACATATATATGTATTTTAATATATATATTTATTAATAATATATATTTACTAATATATATTTTAAAATAAAAACTAAAACTTTTTGAAGGTTTTGGTCATTTCATCTTAATTTTGAGACGAAGTTTCACTCTTGTTGCCCAGGCTGGAGTACAGTGGCACCATCTCGGCTCACTGCAACCTCCCAGAGTTTTGAGGTTACAGGCATGAGCCATGGTGCCTGGCCCATTTCATCTTATTTTATCCTTACATCCACTTAATAGTATAATAAAACCCCAACTTCAGCCATTTTCAGCAATAGACTGTCTTGTTTCTTCTATTCCAATTATTCTCACCCTCTCTAACCCCCAGGCTATTTTGAAACACATTCCAGACATTTTATCATTTTATTCATAAGTAATTCAATTTTAAAACACGTTTTGAGATAAATGGTAGTAGTTTCAACAATAGCCTATAGAGGCTGAGACCCTTGGCACCCTGCACAAGGTTACATAACTTTTTCATAAATAAATTTGGACTTGAAATAAGCTTTTTAGACTTTATTAGAAATAGGCAACACTGGCCGGGCGCGGTGGCTCAAGCCTGTAATCCCAGCACTTTGGGAGGCCGAGACGGGCGGATCACGAGGTCAGGAGATCGAGACCATCCTGGCTAACATGGTGAAACCCCGTCTCTACTAAAAATACATAAACTAGCCGGGCGAGGTGGCGGGCGCCTGTAGTCCCAGCTACTCGGGAGGCTGAGACAGGAGAATGGCGTAAACCCGGGAGGCGGAGCTTGCAGTGAGCTGAGATCCGGCCACTGCACTCCAGTCCGGGCGACAGAGCGAGACTCCGCCTCAAAAAAAAAAAAAAAAAAAAAAGAAATAGGCAACACTTCTTTAACGTTCATTAAAAAAATATATCATGTCTCATGGGTAAATGTTTTGCTAAAAAAAATTACCAAATATGTATTTTTTAGGGTTGGTTTTTTAGGATTAGGGAATAAACAAGTTGTAAGAATGAGTCAAAAAACGGCCAGGCACGGTGGCTCATGCCTGTAATCCCAGCACTTTGGGAGGCCGAGGCGGACAGATCACTTGAGGTCAGGAGTTCGAGACCAGCCTGACCAACATGGACAAACCCCGTCTCTACTAAGAACACAAAATTAGCTGGGTGTGGTGGTGCATGCCTGTAGTCCCAGCTACTTGGGAGGTTGAGGCAGAAGAATTGCTTGAACCCCAGAGACAAGAGTTTGCGGTGAACAAAGATGGTGCCATTGCACTCCAGTCTGTGCAACAAGAGCAAAACTCTGTCTCAAAAAAAAAAAAAAAAAAAGAATGAGTCAAAAAAAGTAAAATAACTATAGGGGCTTGATTGTCTTGTCCAACCCCTTCATTGCAAAGTTGAGGAAATTGAGGTCTATACAGAATAAGAGACTTTTTTTTTGAAACAGAGTCTTGCTCTGTTGCCCAGGCTTGAGTGCAGTAGTGTGCTCTCAGCTCACTGCAACCTCCGCCTCCAGAGTTCAAGCGATTCTCCTGCCTCAGCCCCCACTAGTAGCTGGGATTACAGGCACCTGCCACCACACCCAGCTAATTTTTGTATTTTTCGTAGAGACAGGTTTTCACCATGTTGGCCAGGCTGGTCTCGAACTCCTGACCTCAGGTGATCCACCCGCCTTGGCCTCCCAAAGTGCTGTGATTACAGGCATGAGCCACCGCATCCAGCATTTTTTTTTTTTTTTTTTTTTTGCACAGAAAAACCTGTATTCACAGTCTGTAATTTCATAAGGAGAATTAGTTGACATTAAGATTCCAATGGGTCTTTGGGAGGCTGAGGCGGGTGGATCACAAGGTCAGGAGATCGAGACTATCCTGGCTAACATGGTGAAACCCCGTCTCTACTAAAAATACAAAAAATTAGCCGGGCGCAGTGGCGGGCGCCTGTGGTCCCAGCTACTTGGGAGGCTGAGGCAAGAGAATCACTTGAACCCAGGAGACAGAGGTTGCAGTGAGCAGAGATCACATCACTGCACTCCAGCCTGGGCGACAGAGCAAGACTCCGTCTCAAAAAAAAAAAAAGATTCCAATGGGTAAAATAATTAAGAACTTGTTTTAAAAGGGTTGAGAATTTAAATGAGTTCTATAAAGATGTATTTAATTTTATTTATTTATTTTTTTGAGACAGGGTCTCATTGTGTCACCCAGGCTGGAGTGCAGTGGTGTGAACATGGCTCACTGCAGCCTTGTTCTTCTGGGCTCAAGCGATCTTCCCACCTCAGCCTCTTGAGTATTTGAGAGTACAGGTGTGTGCCACTACACCAGACCATTTACTTTTTATTTTTTTGTAGAGACAGGGTTTTGCCATGTTGTCCAGGCTGGTCTTGAACTCCTGGGCTCAAGAAATCAACCTGCCTCAGACTCCCGAACTGTTGGGATTACAGGCGTACACCACTGGGCCTGGACATTTTATTTTCTACTTTCCCAGTTTCCTGTGACAGTGTTACTAATACTGATGATGTTAAAGGTGAGAAAGTGATGACAACGTCTAAGTGTCCAGACTGGTTAAACTCATTTTGAAGCCAGTAGTATAGAACAATGGTCTCCGTGGAGCAATGATTCTGGGCTGAAACAGACATGACAAAATATAATTATACGCAGAACACATAAGATCCAAAAGAAACATTCATATTAGGGAAAAACAAACCCAATAGTGTTTAATTCAATAATTTCCTTTAAAACTCAGTTGAAAGAGAGAGAGAAAGGGAGAGAGTGAAAATGTGTGTGTGTGTGCGCGCGTGTGTGGTTGTCTAGCCATTAGCAGTGGCAAGCAAATTAGCAAAAATTACAGTTGTAGAACTCAAGGTCACGTAGGCTAGTGTCATTCATGGATATAATAATCAACAAGAGTCATGGTGCCACTACAAGCAACTCTGATGGGGTACCAAAGAAAGCTTCCAGGCAGTAGTCACTGTGCCAGTGTTCTGAACACTGGGGTCTTTTAGATTCCGTATCAGCTCAAAGTTACTACGTTGGTTCTGTTTTCTTTTCCCAGGCAGAAATATAGGCACGAAAGACCTTGATTGCTTAGACTCTTGGGCCAAACTCCCAGAGATCCTGATTTTTAAAATTTTTTATTTTATTTTATTTTAAAAATGTAAAACGTTTTTGTGGGTACATAGTAAGGGTATATATTCATGGGGTACATGAGATATTTTGATACAGGTATGCAATGTGAAATAAGCACATCTTGGAGAATAGGGTATCCATCCCCTCAAGCATTTATCCTTTGAGTTAAATAGGGTGGAGCCTAGTCAGTGGTATATTTTTACATGTTTCTCAAGTGATTCTAAGGTGTGACTAGGGTTGAGAATGGCCGACTTAGATGAAGAGAAGCTTTCCCTGACTGGAGCTCTTCTCTGGCATGAGGAATTGTCTTCCTATACTAGGAGTTACCCACATTACTACCCATGGTGCTGACTGAGGTGCCATGCTCTCTAGGAGGGTGAAGGGTCGTTTGGGATGGGGACTAAGGTGGTATCCACGTCCTCTCATGAAATTGACTCCCTGAATGAGTAGCTAGAGTTCAACAGCGGAGGCTCCTTATGTAATCAGAGCTCTCACCATTAGGGACCTGGACATCCTCTGAAGTCAGAGCAAGAAATCATTTTTAGTTGAGGTTTTAGGGTTTTTTGGTTTTTTGTTTGTTTGTTTGTTTTGAGATGGAGTTTCACTCTGTTGCCCAGGCTGGAGTGCAGTGGCAAGATCTCAGGTTACTGCAACCTTCACCTCCCAGGTTCAAGCAATTCTCCTGCCTCAGCCTCCTGAGTAGTTGGGATTACAGGCGCCCACCACCACACTCGACTAAGTTTTTGTATTTTTAGTAGAGATGGGGTTTCACCATGTTGGTCAGGCTGGTCTCAAACTCCTGACCTCAGGTGATCCATCTGCCTTGGCCTTCCAAAGTGCTGGGATTACAGGCCTGAGCCCCCGTGCCTGCCTGTCTGGTTTTTGTTTTGTTTTGTTTTTTTGAGATAGGGCCTCACTCTGTCTCCCAGGCTTGGAGTGCAGTGGCATGATCAAGACTCACTCCAGCCTCAACCTCCCAAGCTCAAGCCATTCTTCCACCTCAGCCTCTGGAGTAGCTGGAGTTATAGGCTAGCACCACGATGCCTGGCCAACATGTTGCCCACGCTGGTCTCGAACTCCTGAGCTGAAGTGATCCACCTGCCTTGGCCTCCCAAAGTGCTGGGATTACAGGCATGCACCACCGCCTGGCATCCAACTATAGCATTATCTTTCCCCTACTTCTAAATAAAAAATGGCTCCAATTACCTCCAATTACCAATTGCAGTTGGATCAGTTGCAACCTTATCTCCCAGGCTGTCATGATTCTCTATAATCTAGTAGCACTAACCATTTCTTTAGCTTTGTTTTCCACGTTTTACTCTCAGATGCTTTCAGTCCCATCAGGTGGATTCACTAGTCGTTCTCAAAGTGCATCATGGCATTTTCCTTGTCCCTCCCTCGTCCCCATGTTCTCCTCTTTTCTGGGATGTTCTACCTTCATCCCTCTGTCAGTTTATTGCCTCCTCCCAAGCCTGGATGTAGTCACACCTCCTTCCCAATATGAACCCAAGTTATTTCAATCCACATTGATTTATGTTTCCTTAGACCTACTACACCAGTCATAATTTGCAATTAGTTCTTTACGCCTTGTTAGTTTTATTTTTGTTAACTATTTCTCCTCAACTAGATTCCAAGTTTGTTGAGAATGAAATCTGTAACTTGTTCTTTTCTCATTCACTATATCGGGCTGAATTTGTATAAACATATCCACAAATATCATGGGATAAAAGATTGAGATTATATGCTGAAAAATTTAGTATTCAAAATCTATTACAGTAGATTTGTCCAATATTTTAAAAGAAATTATGCTTTTCTTTCTCTGTTCACTGAAATAGTTTTCCTATTTATCCAATGGATATAGGTTGCGTCAATAATAAAACTTAGGAAAGATTACAGTTTATAGGTCTAACAATCAAATATTTTACCTATTTTTTCATATTCATCAATGGCATTAAAATAGATTCAGGCCAATTGTGGTGACTGAGTCTTGTAATCCCAGCACTGGGAAGCCAAGGCAGGAGGATAGTTTGAGCTCATGTGTTCGAGACCAGCCTGGGCAACATGGTAAACCCTGTCTCTACTAGAACAAAAACAAAACAAAACAGATTTAGTCAAATTTAATTTATCATAGATGTGAGTTTATCACCCTCCTAACGATGTCATGAGCTCAAGGGTAAGAAAGTCATACCCTTTTCCTAAGGCCATTTAGCCAATGCCATTTCATCTGTATTCACTTTCAATAGTCATGTTGGAATGTAATATTTAGAAAAAATGAATCTTTAAGAATCTATGTGTAAAGAACATGTTTAATAGTAATAATTATAAAATTAAATAAATAAAATCATAAGCTGAACCATAGGCAAATACTAGCACAGATAAGAGCCATCATCTGGTTGCTCACGCCTATAATCCCAGCACTTTAGGAGGCTGAGGTGGGTGGATCACCTGAGGTCAGGAGTTGAGACCAGCCTGGCCAACATGTTGGAATGCCGTCTCTACTAAAAATACAAAATATTAGCTAGGTGTGGTGGCGGGAGCCTGTAATTCCAGCTACTTGGAAGGCTGAGGCAGGAGAATCACTTGAACCTGGGAGGCAGAGGTTGGAGTGAGCCGAAATAGTGCCATTGCACTCCAGTCAGGGTGACAGAGTGAGACTCTGTCTCAAAAAAAAAAAAAAAAAAATGCCATCATCTAGGTACCATTTCCTCCTGGAAGACAGACATACAATATTTACTTATTTGAAGAATGATTCTCCCATTGAATAAGTATCGTTGTTTACTGGTTATAAAACTAATAAATGTTCACAGAAAAAAATTAAGAAAATACCAAGCTCTGTGTCATGAGAGAAATTGTGTCCTTCAAATTTGTTAGTTAGTTGAAATCCTAAACCCAGGACCTCAGAATGTGACTGTCTTGGAGATAAGGTCTTCAAAGAGGTGATTAAATTAAAATGAGGTCACATGAGGGGACCCTAATCCAATCTGAATGGTGCCCTTACAACAAGAGGAGATTAGGACACAGATAACACACAGAAAGAGGGATGACCTTGCGAGGACGCAGAAGGAGAATCGGCAAGCCAAGGAGAAAGGACTTTGAAAAATCCAAATCTGCTGATGTCTTAATCTTGGATTTCTAGACTCCAGAATTGTGAGAAATAAATGTATGTTGTTTAAGCCACCTAACTAGTCAGTGGTGTTTTGCTAATGAAGCCCTAACAAACTATAGAGTATATAAGTAGAAAAGCTATATTGCACTTTTTTTTTTTTTTGAGATGGAGTCTCACTCTGTCGCCCAGGCTGGAGTGCAGTGGCGCGATCTTGGCTCACCACAACATCTGTTCCCCGGGCTCAAGCGATTCTCCTGCCTCAGCCTCCCGAGTAGCTGGGACCACAGGCACCCGCCACCACGCCCGGCTAATTTTTGTATTTTTAGTAGAGATGGGGTTTCACCATGTTGGTCAGGCTGATCTCGACATTCTGATCTCATGATCCTCCCAACTCAGCCTCCCAAAGTGCTGGGATTACAGGCGTGAGCAACTGCGCCTGGCCTATTGCACTTATAATCCCACCTTCAGGATAAAACAAAACTGTTTTAAGAGCTTAATACATATATACATTAAGTGCTTTCTAATACAGATAGGTTCATAGTATACATCAAGTTTGTAAACACTCATCATGGACATTTCCCCATGAAATGTGTGCAGATACACAACATCTGTTGTTACAGGCTCATAGTCTTCTAATGGATTGAACCAATCCTTATCCATAGCCATAAGTTTGAGACATAGTCAGTATTCCACTGTCTTTGACTTTTTTGGTAGCCATTTAGGTTGTTTTTGTCTTTGTGCTAAACACTGCACAAAGGACATATTTATCATTGTACCCACATCTGTGTGCACTTAAGAGATTAAGAAACATGATTTAAGGGCTAGGTGCTGTGAGTGGCTCATGCCTGTAGTCCCAGCACTTTGGAAGGCTGTGGTGGATGGATGGTTGAGCCCAGGAGCTTGAGACCAGCCTGGGCAACATGGTGAAATCCCATCCCTACAAAAAATACAAAAATTAGCCAGGCATGGTGGCACAGGCCTGTAGTCCCAGCAACTTGGGAGGCTGAGGTGGGAGGATTGCTTGAGCTACAGTGAACCAAGATTGTGCCACTGCACTTCAACCTGGGCAACAGAGTCAAAAAAAAACAAAAAAAGACTTAAACATTTTTCTTCTGATTAATGTATTCATTGAAAAATTGAAAATAATCACAGAAATAAGCACAAGCTTGACCAGGCGTGGTGGCTAATGCCTGTAATCCCAGCACTTTTGGGAGACCGAGGTGGGCAGATCACCTGAGGTCAGGAGTTCGAGACCAGCCTGGTCAACATGGTGAAACCTTTTCTCTACTAAAACTACAAAAAATTAGCCGGATGTGGTGGCACATGCCTGTAATCCCAGCTACTCAGGAGGCTGAAGCAGGATAATCACTTGAACTCGGGGGGTGGAAGTTGCAGTGAGCTAAGATCATGCCATTGTACTCCAGCCTGGGCAACAAGAATGAAACTCTGTCTCAAAAAAAAAAAAAAAAAAAGGAGAGAAAGAAGAAAAAAAAGACAAAAGAAAAAGAAAGAGACAGACAGACAGAAAGAAAGAAAGAAAGAAAGAAAGAAAGAAAGAAAGAAAGAAAGTGAAATAAGCAAAAGCTCAAAGAAAAAAAATTAAACTTGCCCATAAGCTCAAAAATCACATAATTGCTTATAATCTGAAGATCTCTGTCCTTCCAAACTTCTATCTACATGATTTAAAAGCACAACTGTATATTCACCTGTTTCTCAGTAGGCTCAAATGGACAAAAATTCCCTGGCTCTCATTGTATCCCATGATGCAATTATGAACTCTCATGGGGAAAAAGAAGTTGGCTGTGGAATATATACCTAGAATTGAATGTCTTAGCAATTGTGAATGTTGCTTTACTTGTCCCTTTAAAACCACTGGAGTTCGACTATTTTTCAACAGTAAAAACACTTGCAATCCTGTAGGCTGAGCCACAAGGGGTTGGTAAAAAGGGAGCTTGGGGGTGGCAGACATGGTGGCTCATGCCTATAATCCCAGCACTTTGGAAGGCTGAGGTAGGTGGGTCTCGTGAGCCCTAGAGTTTGAGACCAGCCTGGGTAATGTGTCAAAATCCCATTTCTACTAAAAATACAAAAATTAGCTGGGTGTGGTGGCACACACCTGTGCTCCCAGCTACATGGGAGGCTGATGTATGAGGATCACCTGAGCCTGGGAGGTTAAGGCTGAGGTGGGAGGATCACCTGGGCCTGGGAGGTTAAGGCTGGGGTGAACCATGATCACGCCACTGCACTCTGGCCTGGGCTACAGAGTGAGACCTTATCTCAAAAAAAAAAAAAAGAGGTCGGAGGATAGGGCAGCCCAGAGATGACTGACCTAGAGACAACTGAGCAGCAGGAGAAACCCATCTGCAAATACATTTAAAGAAAAGCCCTTTGATAGCCTTTCCCCTTCCTTTTGGAATGAAGTCAGACTGCCATTCAAAGGCCACACAGTGGCCCCCAGCACAGTGGCTCATGCCTGTAGTCCCAGTACTTTGGGAGGCCGAGGCAGGTGGATCACCTGAGGTCTGGAGTTCGAGACCAGCCTGACCAACACAGAGAAACCCCATCTCTACTAAAAACACAAAATTAGTCAGGCATGGTGGTACATGCCTGTAATCCCAGCTACTTGGGAGGCTGAGGTAGGAGAATCACTTGAAGCTGGGAGGCAGACGTTGCGGTGAGCCGAGTTCGTGCCATGGCACTCCAGGCTGGGCAACAAGAGAGAAACTCCGTCTCACAAAAAAAAAAAAAAGAAAGAAAAAAAGTATAGCAAATTAGGGTAGAATTCATTGTAGATGTTTAAGAAAGATGGAAGGCCCCTGGTGGATACAAAGGACTGGCCCCCAAGTTTATAATTCATCTCACCCTCCTTGATCATCAAAGCAGAACTAGTCGGAATTCTTCCTCCCACATGTGAATTGCCTGCTCTACATGCTGGCCTTTGGTGACTTCTTGTCTTCAAGACTGTTCACTTAACCATGCTTCCTCTTTCTAAATATATTGGGGGCGGGCATGAGACAACCCAGATATTCCATGGAATTTGTCCCAGGTGTCCCTCTCTCCAGTTGAAATGGAAGAAAACTGAGGGAACTGGTGCTGAATATTATGTGTAAATTCATTGGAGAGTTAACCATGTGGACACCCTGGCTGATTAAAATGTGAAATGTCCTCCATACTAAAATTCTCATACTTAGATTTTGTCTTTAAAGAGAAAGTGTGAAAAGAGGAAAAATCAGGTAATTGTGAGATTTGAATAAACGATGCCTCCAAACACTTTAACTCAATTATCTAAAGTTTAAAAGATTTTTAAAATTTAAATGACATGGAGGATAGTGTCAATGATTTCTCTAGTGCCGCATGCCTGGTTTCAGTCTTACTCAGTATCTCCAGCACCCACAGAATGCTGACCTTAAGAAGATGAATGCCAGTCACTGTTGTTAGGTCAACGCTGAGTTTAAGACCCCACTGCATTTTATTAAGCAATTGCAGGTGTGAGGTAGTCCCAGCTGCATTGAACCTTTCAAAAGATTTGTGGTTATCTGCAAGGGTGTGCGTGTGTGTGTGTATTCACCACAAATAAACATTTCAGATTTGCCTCTTTCGAAAATGTGGTTTCTTGTCCAGCATGCTATATCCAACTAATGCAGTTTTCACAAGAATGTTCATAAAATTTATTCATGGAGAAAACCAATCACATTATACCTATCACCATAGAGTATCCTGTCTGCCTATGATAGACTATTCGCAAAATAGAATGGAAATTATGCTCAAGTAGACCTCACCTACCAACTACCAATGATATTGTCAGGCCAATTGGTACAATATGGCCCTACATTGCAGTCTGGCACCACTCACTAAGGCAATTCCTCTAAATTATGTTTACTCCAACTCATACAGAATTCCATTTACTTGCTTCCCATTATAATCCTTTCGGATTTCCAGATTGTCCAGGTAGAGTCATCTGAATCCATGTGCAGAGTGTACAGAGACTTTGAGGCATTCTCATGCTGTTGAGTGCCTGTGGGGATTATTTTTGGACTGCATAATCGGGCTCGCGCCCTAGGAGAACATTTGCAATAAAGATCATACTCATCCTCTGTGATAGCAAGTGTCTCTCCCACTGGACCCTACTCAACATGAGTTTATGGCCGGGCACAGTGGCTCACGCTTGTAATCACAGCACTTTGGGAGGCTGAGGGAGGCAGATCACTTGAGGTCAGGAGTTCGAGACCAGCCTGGCCAACCTGGTGAAACCCCATCTCTACTAAAATACAAAAATTAGCTGGGTATGGTGGTGCATGCCTGTAATCCCAGCTACTGGGGAGGCTGAGGCAGGAGAATTGCTTGAACCCCAGAGGCAGAAGTTGCAGTGAGCCGAGATCATGCCATTGCACTCCAGCCTGGGCAACAGAGTAAGACTCTGTCTCAAAAAAACCCAAAAGAAAAACAAAAATAACATGAGTTCAGGCTGTAGCCTCAGCCTCTTTGCCTAGTACTTGTATCCATTCAATGAATGTTTGTTGAGTGAAAATCTAAGGGAATAGATTTTTAGTGCTCTCACCACAAAACATGATAAGTGTGTGGAATTATGCATGTGTTATTTAGCTTGGTTTAGTCATTCTGCCATGTATACATATCTCAAAACATCATGTGTACATGATAAATATGTAAACCCTTTTGTCAACAAAAAATAATTTTAAAATATTTGTTAAATAAACAATTATATACACAAGAAAGAATAACTAGCAAATTTGTTAATATCCATTTATTCTTTTCTCCTCAAGTTTTAATTAATATGTTTCACTGCTAATAAGAGCATTATTGCTTGAGATGAAGATTATTTTTTCCTAAAACAAATGAATAAATATTATCCTTCCTTAGCGCTGTGGTTTAATACAGTACCCGACTCATCTTGGGTTCAGTAACTTTTTATTAACATAAATTGACTTAGTCACTTTTTATATATTTCCAAGATCCATTGAGATAATAATAATTTTATCATCTGAGCACTTTCAAACTAAAATTATACAGGAAAATGATTATTAAGAAATATAATATCTAAAATGCCTTTTATAAAAATTAGTTGGGCTTATTAGTGCTCACTTGTAGTCCCTGCTACTCGGGAGGCTGAGGCAGGAGAATGGCATGAACTGGGAGGTGGAGGTTAGAATGATCATGCCACTGCACTCCAGCCTGGGCGACAGAGCAAGACTGCGCCTCAAAAAATAAAATAAAATTTAAAGTGGCTGGAAAAATCCTTGACATGTAGTATTTACTAATTCTTTCCCTCACATATATTTTCAAAGAATAATGAAGACTGTAACTCCGAAGCTGGGTGGAAAATATAAAATTAATTTTACTAGAGGGCAAATGGCAAAAAGAAAAGGTTGTAGATTCTCTTTTCATCCAGCAAAGAGGTTTAACTATCTCATCAAAATGTCAAAATGTTAATCCACCCTTCTCATATTTCCTGGCATCATAGTGAAATGCATCTAAATTAAGGCAGCCAGATAAAATACACAATACCTACTTAAATTTGAATTTCCAACAAAAAATGAATTTTTTTATTATAAATATGCCACCTTGTAATATTTTGGACATGCAAGATTTGGGACATAATTATACTAAAAATTTATTCACTGTTTATTGGAAATTCAAATTTAACTGACTATCCTGTATTTTTAGTTGCTAAATCTGGCAACTCTAATCAAACAGCAATGTGTACCAGCAATTTGAAAAAACAGTAATAATTTGGTGAGCGCTTTTATTTCTTTAAAGAATTTTTTATTGGCAGTCGACCAATTTCTTTCAAGTTAAAAAAAAATTTTAATCTAAGATTTTAGAAGTGAGATAAAGTCTTTAAGCTAAATTTCCCCTCATCCTAAACCTGTGGTTCGTTTGCATAATGGCACTGTGATTTCACCTTCCTTTTGAAAATACTCCAGAATCAAAATATCTATTGTGGCTCTCTATGGTCACCAGAATGTGGCTTGCAAAAAAGGGAACAGTTGTTGGTTCTGGCTAAATGCCAGACATTTGGTGTAGAATTATCAGTTGCTTATTCTACCAGAAGTTTCAGTGGAAGCTTGTAAAGCAGGTTTTCCGTATTGGGGTGGATCAAATAGCCAGGAGACCATTTACATTGCTGTTTATTTTCATTGCATAGCGAAGAGCCCCAAGCATTCACACTGGAGGAGAAAAGGGCCAAGCTTGATAAGCAGTGTGGGAGGGGATAATAAGCGGCTGTGACCTCGCCTGCCGGACAGCTCTGGTTCACAGTGCAAAGGAGCTGCCAGCCAAGTTTGGATGGAGGTCTTGGCAGAGTCCTGCCAGCAAAGAAAGAAAAACCAGAAGTTGTACTAAATTGGTCCTTTTATGGGCACTTTCTCCCTTCATTATTCACCTCTCTCAAGCAACCATATAAATCATCTTGTGCCTGAATTCTAAAATTCCAGGGAGTTGGTAGGTGAGCAACGGCGGGAGGCCTGGGCCTCTTGCCAGTACAAAACCCGGAGGACATTCCGGGGCTTCAGCCAGCTCCCAAAAGCCCTCTTTCCTTTCTTCTCTGAGCCCTAGGGATTGGCCAGCCTGTTTCCTTTCCACTGATGCCACCTGTTATTTCCAACTGCGTTTATCTCCTCTCCTGCTACAGTGTGGGATGGAAGACAGTTCACGACTGCTGGCCCACATTGCTCACACCAACAGCCATGTATTGCCTGCTCACGTGTGTCGGGCACTCTACTATGCACTTTGTATCATAATATCATTTTACAGAAGAGGAACTAAAATTCTTATATGTCAGATAACCTAACAAGATCGTAAGTATGAAGATGCATTTCAAACATATCCAGTTATACTGTCTCAATCCAGTTCCCCAGACAAATGCCATCCCTTGTCTAAGTGACATTGCCAGTAAAAACCATAAGAATGGGGCTTTTCCTAATGCTGCACCAGGTCTTCTTACAGGAAAATACAAAGACCACAGAGGTGCCAATAGTGGATCTTTGAGGCTTAATGGGACCTTCTGTCATGAGATGGGGAGAGAGATAAGAGATGATCTGGTGAATAAGTGGTTTTCTTTTTTTGTTTTGTTTTGTTTTGAGACAGAGTCTTGCTCCGTCGCCCAGGCTGGAGTGCAGTGATGTGATCTCTGCTCAGTGCAACCTCTGTCTCCTGGATTCAAGTGATTCTCTTGCCTCAGCCTCCCAAGTAGCTGAGATTACAGCCATGGACCACCATGGCTGGCTAATTTTTGTATTTTTAGTAGAGATGGGGCTTGACCATGTTGGTGAGGCTGGTCTCAAACTCCTCTCTCAAATGATCTGTAAGCCTCGGCCTCCCAAAGTGTTGAGATTACGGGCGTGAGCCACCCTGCCTGGCCAATAAGTGGTTTTTAATTTTGATGTATGCAAGAATCACCATGGGGTTTGTGAAAACACAAAAGCAAAGATTTTAATTTTTTTTTTAAAAACCCATAAAACTAAGAAACATGGATAAATTTCTTAGATAGCCATAGATTGACTCAGGCTAACTGTATACATTTAAAACACTTGATGGGATGGTAATAATTTTATCTTGTTAAATTATTCCTAGCTGAAATTATACAAATAAAATCATCAAATAATATAATGTATATAAATGCCTAAGAATATCCCTATCATTTTGCTACATATAACTCAATCTCTACAAGTCACAGGAGAAAAAAAACAGATCATTTGACTTCATAACAAAAATTTTAAAGGTCTGTATGGCACAAAAAAGACATACACAAAGCCAAAAGATAAATGACAAGGTGAAAAAAAATTCGCAACTTGTATCACATACAAAGAGCTAATCTCCATAATATATAAGGATCTTGTCAGAAATCAATAAGACAAAAACCCAATGATCAATAAAAATTGTGTGAAAATGTGTTTTCTCTCTCTTTATATAAATATCCACATAATATTTTCAATTTTGCCTTTTGGCCTGCAAAGCCTAAAATATTTACTATCTGGTCCTTCACAGGAAAAGTTTGTCAACCCTTATGAGAGTAAGAAGTGGAAGGTAAATTCTGGTTCCTCGCAGAGCAGCTTGCATTAAACTAGCCCTACCACAAATAGCATTTATAAACTCTCAACAAAATATAAAAGCCAACTATTTGAAGGCACTGGACAGCAACTAAAAGTGGGCTGACATTGAAAGGAGTTAGACCACTGGAAGATGGAACCATACTATGTGAGACTCATGTTTATGTGGCTTTTTCACTGAGGACACTTCCCAGTCTGCATGACAGCAATTCAACCAAAAGGTCAGCTTAATTGGCTTGAGGTGTCAGAGGACAGGGTTCAGAGCTGCTAGAGTGGCTGGAAATTACCAATTTTATCTCAGAAATGAGGGAGACACAGAGGAAGGAGGTCCCCCCAATCTATGTATAAATACCACTCAAATTCAGACTAGTGTTATAAAAGAATGCTTAAGGAAGCTCTTCAAGCTGGAGAAAAATGTTATCAGAAGGAAATTTGGATCTCAGAAAGAAATTAAGAGCACTAAAAATGGTAATTGTGTGGGTGAATTAAAAGGTCATTTTTTTCCTCTCTCAATTTCTTCAAGACATGATTGCTTAAAGCAAAAATTATAATGCTATTTCATGTTCATAACATATATAGATTAATAACATATAGAGGTGCAAATTAGTGCAAAGATGAGCTTGAAAGGTACTATACTGTTTCAAGGAATGTATATTTTACATGAAGTAGTACAATTTTAACTCAACGTAGACTCTAATAAAGTAAGGATGCACCTTGTAATCCAACAACTAAAAAATGAACAGACATAATTAAGCCAATAGAGAAATGAAATGCTAAAAATTAACCAATTAACACACAAGAAGACAGAAAAGGAGAAACAGGGAAACAAAATCAAATGGAATAAATAGAAACTAAATGGCAAAACTGTAAACCTAAACTCAACTTTATCAACAATAACTTTTTTTTTTTTTTTTGAGACGGAGTCTTGCTCTGTCACCCAGGCTGGAGTGCAGTGGCCGGATCTCAGCTCACTGCAAGCTCCGCCTCCCGGGTTTACGCCATTCTCTCACCTCAGCCTCCGGAGTAGCTGGGACTACAGGCGCCCGCCACCTCGCCCGGCTAGTTTTTTGTATTTTTAGTAGAGACGGGGTTTCACCGTGTTAGCCAGGATGGTCTCGATCTCCTGACCTCGTGATCCACCCGTCTCGGCCTCCCAAAGTGCTGGGATTACAGGCTTGAGCCACCGCGCCCGGCCGACAATAACATTTTTGTAAATGGATGGAATAGTCTAATAATAGAAAGATATATATAGATTGTATTAAAAACCAAAGAGCCAACCATATGGTGTTTCTAAAAGATGCACTTTAGGGGCCAGGCGCGGTGGCTCACGTCTGCAATCCCAGCACTTTGGGAGGCTGAGGCAGGTGGATCACGAGGTCAGAAGATCAAGACCATCCTGGCTAACCCGGTGAAACCCCGTCTCTACTAAAAATACAAAAAAAAAAAAAATTAGCAGGGCGTGGTGGTAGGCGCCTGTAGTCCCAGCTACTCGGGAGGCTGAGGCAGGAGAATGGTGTGAACCCAGGAGGCAGAGCTTGCAGTGAGCCGAGATCGTGCCACTGCACTCCAGCCTGGGCAACAGAGCCAGACTCCATCTCAAAAAAAAAAAAAAAAAAAAAGAAAGATGCACTTTAAAGGCATAGATAGGTTGAAAGTAAAAGGATGAAAATAAGTATTCCATCAAACTGTAAGCATAAGAAAGTCTGTGTGGTTATCTTCATAACCACAAGATTATCAATTTAGTAGACCGAAAAACAAAGAGTAACACTAGAAATTAAAAAGGTCATATCAAAATGAAAAAAAGTCAATTTATGAGAAAGACATAACAATAAAATGTATCACCTAATAACACATTTTAACAATAATAATTATGTATCACCTAATAACACACTTTTAGTATACATAAAGGAAGATACAGTTAAACAGCGATAGTTGGAGATTTTACCACCACTCTCTCACAATTGACAGAACAATAAACAAAAATATTAGGAAAGAGCCCGAGTGCAGTGGCTCACGCCTGTAATTCCACCACTGTGGGAGGCAGGAGGATCATTTGAGGCCAGGAGTTCAAGACCAGCCTGGCCAGCATGGTGAAACTCCATCTCTACTAAAAATACAAAAATTAGCTGGGCATGGTGGCTTGTGCCTATAATCCCAGCTACTTGGGAGGCTGAGACTTGAGAATTGCTTGAATCCAGGAGGCGAAGATTGCAGTGAGCCGATATCGTGCCACTGCACTACTGGCTGGGCGAAAATTAGTAAAGATATAGAAAATCTTAACAATACTATTAATCTTCTTAACCAAATTAACAAGAATAGGGCAACACATACAATAGCTATAGAATACATTTTTCTCCAAGGGTAGGTAGAGAATGAACCAAAATAGATCATGTGCTGGGCCATGAAAAGAGTCTTAACTAATTCAAAAAAATTACAATACATTGTGATATGTTTTCTAGTAAAAAACAGTTTAATTAAAAATCAATAACAATGAGAAATCCAGGAAAGTTCCAAATATGGAGAAATTAAACAGCATGCTTTCTGGTTTTTTTTTTTTTTTTTTTTGAAACAGAGTCTTGCTCTGTTGCCCAGGCTGGAGTGCAGTGGTGTCATCTCAACTCACTGCAACCTCCACCTCCTGAGCTCAAGTGATTCTCTTGCCTCAGCCTCCCAAGTAGCTGGGACTACAGGCATGTGCCACCACATGTGGCTAATTTTTATATTTTTGTAGAGACAGGGTTTCACCATGTTGGCCAGGCTTGTCTCGAACTCTTGACCTCAAGTGATCTGCCCACCATGGCCTCCAGAAGTGTTAGGATTACAGGCGTGAGCCACCACACCCGGTCCCTAGCACACTTTCTTTTTGACTCTGTCACACAGGCTGGAGTGCCACGGTGGATCTTGGCTTACTACCACCTCTGCTTCTTAGGTTCAGGAGATTATCCTGCCTCAGCCTCCCAAGTAGCTGGGATTACAGGCGCCCACCAGCACACCTGGCTAATTTTTGTATATTTTAGTAGAGACGGAGTTTCACCATGTTGGCCAGGCTGATCTTGAACTCCTGATCTCTATTGATCTGCCACCTTGGCCTCCCAAGTGCTGGGATTACAGGCGTGAGTCACAGCGCTTGGCCAAAAAAAAAAAAAAAAAAAAAAAAAAATCACAAAGAATATTAGAAACTATTCTGAGTGGGATGATAATAAAAACACAAGATAACAAAGTTGGTGTTATATAGTTAAAGTAGTGTTCAAAACAAAATGTGTAGCTTGAGCTGGGCATGATGACTCATAGGCTTTTAATCCCAGCACTTTGGGAGGCTGAGGCAAGCGGATCGCTTGAGGTCGGGAGTTTGAGACCAGCCTGGCCAACATGGTGAAACCCTGTCTCTACTAAAAATACAAAAAAATTAGCCGGGCATGGTGATGAGTGTCTGTAATCCCACCTACTCCAGAAGCTGAGGCAGGAAAATCACTCGAACCTGGGAGGCAGAGATTGCAGTGAGTCAAGATTGCACCACTGCACTCCAGCCTGGGTGACAATAAAACTCTGCCTAGAAAAAAAAAAAAAAAAAAAAGCATAGCTTGAAATGCTTGTATTTGAAGAAAATCTTTAAATCATAGATCTGAGTTTCCACCTTAAGAAACAAGGAAAACAAAAGAAAGATAGGTAGAAAAAAGGAAATAATATAAAAGCAAAAACCAAATAAATAGTAAGCAAAAATTTTAAAAATTAAAAGAACCCAAAAGTTCGTTCTTTGAAAAGATTAATAAAATTCATAAATACCTAGAAAGATTGAGCAAGAAAAAAAAGAGAGAACACAAATTGCCAATGTCAGATATACAGGAAGAAATATCACTGCAGTTCCAATATATCAACAGTTTAGATGAAAGGACACATTCATTGAAAGACACAATTTAGGAAGTCTGACACAGAAGAAATGAAAAAAATAAGAATATCTCTATATTTGGCAGGGCGCAGTGGTTCATGCCTGTCATCCCAGTTCTTTGGGAGGCTGAGGCGGGCGGATCATGAGGTCAGGAGATCAAGACCATTCTGGCTAACACGGTGAAACCCCGTCTCTATTAAAAATACAAAAAATTAGCCGGGCATGGTGGCAGATGCCTGTAGTCCCAGCTACTCAGGAGGCTGAGGCAGGAGGATGGCGTGAACCCGGGAGGTGGAGCTGCATTGAGCGGAGATTGTGCCAGTGCACTCCAGCCTGGGCAACAGAGCAAGACTCTGTCTCAAAAAAAAAAAAAATATATATATATATATATATACACACATACACACACACACACACACATATATATTTATCAAAGAAATGTAATTTATTATTAAAAACCTCCCCACATGAATTTCATTGCAATAAAAATTTAAGTAAGCAAAATAAACTCAAGGCCCCAGTGGTTTCTGGTTAATTTTATCAATCATTTTGGGAAAAATTATCTCCGTTCACATGAACTCTCAGAAAAATAGTGGGTGAGGAATCATTTACCAACTCAATTTATGAGGTCAACATTACTCTGCAAAGCTATGGAATTTACAAGAAAAGAAAATGATAAACCTATAGTCCCTGTGAACCTAGATGTAAAAATTCTTAACAAAATAGTAGTAAATCTAATTTTGAAATATATAAAAAAAGATAAGACATTATGACCAAGTAGGGTTTGCTACAGAAATTTAAGATTAAAATTGCATTTGAAAGTCAATATAGTCTACTATATTAACAGAATAAAAAAGAAAAACTAGCCGGGCGTGGTGGCTCACACCTGTAATCCTAGCACTTTGGGAGGCTGAGGTAGGTGGCTCAATTAAGGCCAGGAGTTTCAGACCAGCTTGGCCAACATGGTGAAACTCCATCTCTACTGAAAATACAAAAATTAGCCAGGCATGGTGGCGTGCGCCTGTAATCGCAGTTACTTGGGAGGCTGAGGCAGGAGAATTGCTTGAACCTGGGAGGTGGAGGTTGCAGTGAGCAGAGATCCAGCCACTGCACTCCAGACTGGGCAACTCTGTCTCAACAAAAAAAAAAAGAAAAAGAAAAATGATACAAAATTCAGCATCTATTCAAGGTAAAAATTCTGAGCAAACTATGAACAGAAGGGAATTTTCTTAATCTGATAAAGGACATCCTTAACTCCTATCATACTTAATATTTTAAAAAACTGAATTATTTCCCCCTAAGATTAGGAATAAGGCAAGGGTGTTCAGTTTCACCACGTCCATTCAATATTATGTCCTAGCAAGTGCAATAATACAAGAAAAAGAAATAAAATAAATACATATTGAAAAGGAAGGAATAAAACTCTCTTCGTTCAGATAATATGATCACACATACACAGATTATCCTAAGGAATTTACCAAAAGCTATTAATTCATAGATAATATGATCACACACACTGATTAGCCTAAGGAATTTACCAAAAGCTATTAAAACTAAGGAACATTTTCAGCGAGTTTGCAGGAAATAAGACTAATATGCAAAAATAAATTGTGTTTCTATACACTAGTTTGGCCAACTGGAAATTGAAAAATTTTTAATGTAATTTATAACAACATCAAATGTATAAAAGCATTAAATTATAAAATGTTATTAAAGTATATTACATATTTAAAGAGAAACGTAACAAACTATGGACAAGACCTGTATACTGCTTTTGAATTGAATGACTCAATATGGTTAAAAATGTCAATTATCCCCAAACTGATCCACAGAATCTATGTAATCTCAATCATAATCCCAATAGGATTTAGTGAAGAAATTGACAAATTTGCTCTAAAATTTAAGTAGAAATGCAAAAGAAGTAAAGTGACTAAAACTTAAAAATGAAATGCTAAGTTAGAGGACTTGCACAATTGTATTTCAAGATTTAATACAAGGCTACAGTACTTAAGACAGTGCGACACTGGCATAGGCAAGGATAGATATGCAGATCAATGGAACAGAATGGAGTCTAGAAATAGACCCAAACATACATAGTCAATTGATTTTTATAGATGTGCCAAAGCTATTGAATGGGAAAAGAAAAATCTTTTCAACAAATGGTGCTGGAGTAACTGAATATATGTGTAGAAAAATTGGACCCTGGTTCCTATGTCACACCATGCACTAAAAATAATTCAAGATGGATCCTAGACCTAAATATAAAAGCTAAAACTTTAAAGTTTCCAGAAGAAAATATAGGAGAATATTTTTACAAACTTGGGTGGGCAAATTTCTTAGGTACCAAAAAAGTACTAAACATCAAAGAAAAATTGACTAATATTATGAAAATTCATTTTTATTTATATTTATTTATTTATTTATTGAGACAGGGTCTCACTGTCCCCCAGGCTGGAGTGCAGTGGTGTGATCACAGCTCACTGCAGTCTCGACCTCCCCAGGTTCAGGTGATCCTCCCACCTCAGCCTCCCGAGTAGCTGGGACTACAGGTGTGTACTACCATGACTGGCTAATTTTTGTGTTTTCTGAAGAGACAGGGTTTCGCCATGTTGCCCAGGTTGGTCTTAAACTCCTGGGCTCAAGCGATTCACCCATCTGGGCATCCTAAAGTGCTAGGATTACAGCATTTTTATTTTCTTTTGGTAGAGATGGGGTCTCACTATGTTGCCCAAGCTGGTCTCAAACTCCTGGCCTCAAGTGATTCTCCTGCCTTGGCCTCCCAACGTTATCAAAATTTAAAATTTTAAGATCTTTTTCATTGGAATAAACCATTAAGTAAATGAAAAGGCAACCAATTAAAAACTGTCCACTCTTGTATCCAGAACATAATAAAGAATTACAGATAATAAAAAGATCAGCAACCCAATACATAAATGAGCAAGATTTGAATAAGAACTTCACAAAAGAAGACACAAATGGTCAATAAGCACATGAAAACATGGTCAACATCATTAGTCATCAGGGAGATGAAAAATGAAAAAACAATGAGATTTCATTTCTCACCTATTAGAATAACTAAGCTGACAGCTGGAGGCGGTGGCTCATGCCTGTAATCCCAGCAGTTTGGGAGGCCGAGGCAGGTGGATCACCTGAGGTCAGGAGTTCAAGACCAGCTTGGTCAACATGGTGAAACCCTGTCTCTACTAAAAATACAAAAATTACCCAGGTATGGTGGTGCATGCCTGTAGTCCCAGCCACTGGGGAGGCTGAGGCAGGAGAATCACTTGAACCCAGGAGGCAGAGTTTGCAGTGAGCCGAGATTGTGCCATTGCACTCCAGCCTGGGTGACAGAGCAAGACTCTGTCTCAAAAAAAAAAAAAAAAAAAAGAATAACTAAACTGACAACACTAAATGCTGGTGAAGTTGTAGAATAACTGGAACTCTTAGAAAGACATTGCTCATGGGTGTAAAATGGTACAAATACTTGGCAAAGTAAAGTATTTGGCAAATTTTTTTACACTAGAAATTCAGTTCCTAGGTATTTACCCAAGGGAAATAAAAACAAATATGGACTAAAAGACTTGTATAAGAATGAAGGGCAAAAAATGGGATGGTGCTATAGGTGTGCATTTTAGAAAGCCTCCTGAGATGCTTAATACGAAGGAAGAAGTCACCCTTCCTAGCATTCATTTTTTTAATGTCAACATCATCAATAAAAATTTTGCAGTCCTTCTGTTAAGCTTAGTATAGCACACAAATGACAACTTGCACTTTTCCTCTTTCCCCATTTTATCCCAAGAGATCTCTTTTATTTCTTATGACCTTGCTTTATAGAAATGTGAATAAAAGATTAGAATCCCTATATCAAAAGTGTTTTCATACATGTATCCTGTAGGATGTGAAAATCAACCAGGAAACCCAGAATTTCATTTATTTATGGAGTGGATTAGACTCCAGACTTCAGAATGAAAAGGCTTTGGCTTCAGAGATGTAGTTTCAGTTACAATCCTCAAGTCTTAGAAAAAAATGGAATCAGCATTAAAAAGGAAGATTTTATATAAAAAAAAAGATTGCAGTAAGCTATGGCCTACCCTTTTCATTTTGTGACAGCCCCTGCTGTCCTGCTTGGTCACTGTCTCCCACGTGGCTCTCATAGATGTTGAGTTTCTGGCGTTTGATGGACATGATGTCACCTGCAAAAGTCTTCACAAAGTCTCCGAGAGGGTACTTTATTTTTGCCAGTGTTGGCTCTTTCATTGATAGTTGTAGAGAATCTAAATTAGAATGAAAAATATGAGGGAGCCCACAGGCCCCATATGTCTCACAGGGCATGTTTTGGTTAGGCCTGCTGTGTTTTGTACGTATGGGACCAAGTTGAATTTCTGGAGTTATGTTGTGTTTCTTCCAAAATTTTCTGGAATCCCTCATTACCGTTCCATCTTTTCCTCTGATAATTCTTCAGAAGACAAGTCCACTGGGCCACAGGTCCTCAATGAAGTAGCTGTTTCTAGGAGGTTAAGCAAATTTCTGGTTAAAATGAAACGCTTACGTCTGCTCACTCAGCTGTATCACTTCAAAGAGGAAAACAAATAAAACCCAGCTTCCTGTCAGCTCCTGGCATTAAAGGATGACAAGCTACAGTTGCTTTCCATTTTGACTAGAAGCAAAAACTACAGATGAATAACATCATAGATCAAGAAGCCAAACAAACTGAAGTAACCTCTTCATCAGCAGAAATCAAGCAGTTAAAGGCAGAGTGAAAACCTCCCACGCTGGTACCTCTCAAATTCAAATGAGGGTAAGAAAAACAAAACAAAACAAAAAGACAAAGAAAAGGAAGAGAAACTCTTTTCTGAACAAGCAAATTATAACCCAATATTGAACCTAAACTACTAAAAGCTGCAAGCACTTTTCACCTAATTACATGGTGTGAGAAGAAACCACTAAAACTGTACTCACTCTGCTACCTGAAGAAGGCCTTGGCTATTAGAAACCACCCACATGGGGACTTTCTCAGGTGCCTGCCCTGAGACAGTCACGACACTGTCTCGGCCTCTTCTCTCCTGATTTGGGCAGGACTTACTGACTCATTCATTTATTTACCATATACTCATTTATTCATTCATTGTCTACTTTCTGTCCACCAATATTGATAGAGGACCATATGAAAACATTATATATACTTCTAAGGTTGTTGCTTTTGATGATGCCAACACTTGATTACTGAACTTTTAGAGCAATGGCTTGTAGAGCCCTTCTTTTTTTTTTTTTTTTTAAGATGGAGTCTCACTCTATTGCCCAGGCTGGAGGGCAATGGCGTGATCTTGGCTCACTGCAACCTCTACCTCCTGGGTTCAAGCAATTCTCCTGCTTCAGCCTCCAGAGTAGCTGGAATTACAGGTGCGTACCACCATGCTGGCTAATATATACATATTATATATACACATATATAATATAATATATAATATGTATAATATGTAACATATATTTTTTGTATTTTTAGTAGAGATAGGGTTTCACCATGTTGGCCAGTATGGTCTTGAATTCCTGACCTCATGATCCGCCCTCCTCAACCTCCCAAAGTTCTGGGATTACAGGCGTGAACCACTACACCCAGCCACTGGCTTGTGCATTTTTTTTCACAAGCGTTGTTTCACAAATTTCCAAGCCCCACTCCCACCCCTTAGGGTAAGGGCAGCAGCTTTTCATAAGAAGGCAGCCATGTGCTGACTCCTCTTCTTTTAGAATATAAGTGGAGGGATGCCAAGAACAGCTGTGGAAATGTGCTGATGACAATTACATTAACTAGATCTCCAATGACCATGAGCAAGTAACACCTTTTACCCTCTGTCTCCTTACCTATAGAAGGAAGACTTTAGAGTAATTCAGAGGTTCCCCATGTGTGATCTGGCTGCTAAGAATTACTTGTGAGTGCTTTTAAAATATGTATGTATCTAGCCTCTACTCCTGAACTATTAAATCAGAATCGCTCAGGCTAAAGTCCCTGAATCTGCTTTTAAAACAGGCATTCAAGGAGAGTCTTACGTTGCCATAAAGTTGACAACCATGACTAGACAATCTCCAAGGTTCTTTCCAGTTCCAAAGGTCATGACCAGTGGTCTGTCATGTAGAAGAGAGTCACTGAGAAGATGAGGTTTTTGATTGAGGTCAGTGGATGTTGGGGATAGGGAGATGATTTTAGATAACAGAGAATTTTTGAGATTATACAACTGAATACTCACAGAAAAAAGCACAGAGAGACCACTGTGATATCCACCCCTCAAAAGAATAAGAACATTATTTTGAAATAAATAACTCTAGTATGTTTTGTAATAGAGAAACCTACCAGGAATAATCATCTTAAAATGTGTGGTTGATAAATTAAGCTACAATTAGAAAGAAAATAAGAGAATAAATTCCAGATGCCTCTATTTCAGGTAGGGCATAGTAGCATTGAGTTAAATAAGGGCTGTTCAACTTAAGTTAGAGAAGACAAGTGTTTGCCGCAGAATGGAGTAAATATTTTTGGTAGAATGCCTTTAATCATCATTCTGGTGGTGGATTATACTTCATTTGTGACAGAAGGAAAACAAACTGAAGAATCATAGCATAACTGAGGAAACATAACATTTTGATTCATAGTTAATGGTGATTGTTTGGGAACGGTCATTTATTCAGCTCTTTTAAGAGAGCTGCTGAAATAAAAAGCATATTTCTGGGTCAGAAAAATCACAGAAAGAAAAACATTTTAAATCCAATAAATCCTCTCACTAGCAAACCAACTTCTCTAGATTGGAAGCAGCCATACACACTCATTGGGATTTTCAGATTCTCCCAGGAATACAACTAATTATTAGAGCAGCCACTAACTGGGTTAGATGCTGCCCTCAAAACAGATACAGTAAATTCTTGCCATGTCAACACTTTAGGCCTATCTTCTCTCCCTCTGACCTAAAAATTAATTTTGCAAATACATATGCCCTTACAAGTTTGTGATGGCCCTCTGGAGGAGTCTCACATTATTAAATTTGCAAACTTGTAGGTCTCCTAGAGCTCTAAGCACATCTTGACACTGGAGGTCACATAATTATTGTCTAGTTACAGACAAGTGAACACTGTGTCCTCTTTGGTGATATAACAAATGTTAACTTGCAGGGTGCGTTGCATGGTACTTTTTTTTTTTTTTTTTGAGACGGAGTCTCGCTGTGTCGCCCAGGCTGGAGTGCAGTGGCCGGATCTCAGCTCACTGCAAGCTCCGCCTCCCGGGTTCACGCCATTCTCCTGCCTCAGCCTCCCAAGTAGCTGGGACTACAGGCGCCCGCCAACGCGCCCGGCTAGTTTTTTGTATTTTTTAGTAGAGACGGGGTTTCACCGTATTAGCCAGGATGGTCTCGATCTCTTGACCTCGTGATCCGCCCGTCTCGGCCTCCCAAAGTGCTGGGATTACAGGCTTGAGCCACCGCGCCCGGCCGCATGGTACTTTTATAAATGCTGTGCCTGAGATTTAAAAGGCACATATAAGCCGGGCGCAGTGGCTCATGCCTGTAATCTCAGTACTTTGGGAGGCCAAGGTGGGTGGATCACCTGAAGTCAGGAATTTGAGACCAGCCTGACCAACATAGTGAAACCCTGTCTCTACTAAAATTACAAAATTAGCTGGCCCTCGTGGTGCATGCCTGGAACCCCAGTTACCTGGGAGGGTGAGTCAGGAGAATCACTTGCACCCGGGAGGCAGAGGTTGCAGTGAGCTGAGATCATGCCATTGCCCTCCAGCCTGAGCAACAAGAGCAAAACTCCATCTCTAAATAAATAAATAAATAAATAAATAAATAAATAAATGAAAGGAACATATGCCAAATGCATGTGCCTATAATGCCAGCTACTTGGGAGACAGAGGTGGGAGGATCATCTGAACCCAGGAGTTAGAGACCAGCCTGAGCTACGTAGCAAGACTCTGTCTCATTAAAAAAAAAAAAAAAAAAAAGGCACATGCATTATACTGAGCATTAAAAACATATTATCATCATAATATGATTATATTGTCCAGAAATATTACACACAGCCCAGATTCAAACACTTTGTTCCATTGACTGCTTAGGAACACTGCTGCATATAGCACCATTTTACAAAAAGGAATACAAGCTTCATTTCAATCTTTTAAAATTTATCTTTAGACAACTCCCTCTCTGTTGCCTCTTTGAGTAAGCTATTCTACATTTCTGTCACATTCTTTAATCCCTGGCCTGTTTGGATCAGCAGCTATCCTCAACCATTTTGCTGAAAAAAGAAATTGAGAGCATTCATTAAATATGAACATTTGAAAAACCTTTTGTCCACTTTTCATCTTCTTGCCTACAAACTTACCTACAGCCCCACTATCCTTCTCTTTGTTGTCAGATCAACAGATATTCCTCCTACTGTGTACAAGCTTTGGAAATAATGTCCTTAAATATTTACACAGTGATCTTACACACTCGTTGTAGAAAAAGAAGAAAATCAGACAGTATAGGTAAGTGAGAAATGACTTTTAAAAAATTAAAATGAAGTCTTGCTATGTTGGCCATGCTGTCTCAACTCCTGGCTTCAAGTGATTCTCCTGCCTCAGCCTCCCAAAGTGTTGGGATTATAGGTGTGAGCCACCGTGCCCGGCCAAGAAATGACTTTAATTTCTTACTCTACTGGGCTTCAATCAATCTTACCCTTTCACTTATTATCACTTACGACTTTTCCCTCTTTTTATCGAGGCGGAGTCTCACTCTGTCGCACAGGCCAGAGTGCAGTGGTGTGGTCTCGGCTCACTGCAGCCTCCGCCTCCCGGGTTCAAGCAATTCTCCTGTCTCAGCCTCCTGAGTAGCTGTAACTACAGGCACATGCCACCACACCAGCTAATTTTGGTACTTTTGGTAGAGACCCGGTTTCACCATACTAGTTAGGCTGGTCTCGAACTCCTGACCTCAAGTGACCCACCCACCTTGGCCTTCCAAAGTGCTGGGATTACAGGTGTGAGGCATCACGCCCAGCCGTACACTTGCCTCTTAAATCTACATCTTCACCCTAGACTGCTCTCCTGAGTTCCAGACTAACAGCCCCCTGACTGCAGACTGTCCCATGTGGGTGTCCTATAGATAACCTCAATTCACCATCTCCTTTTTTGCAGCTTCTATCTTTTCTCCAAAATTGATTCTTTCTTCCATAATTATCTCTTTAGTGGAGTCACAATCAGAGCCAAAAGAATGAAGAGTCATCCTTGATCCTGCCTGCTCATCACTTCTTCATGGAATCAATGATCTAGACCTGCCAATTACATCACTATTCATGAATGCTTTCCCCATCTCCTCACACCATCATTATATTTTACCTGGATGAGGGCAATGTTCTCCCAGGGTGTCTTCTTGCATCCTGTCGGGCCCACCCTGCTATCCATCCTCCTTATTACACACCCAGATGCTCAGTTACTTCCCATGAGTCTCTCTCCTTAAAATTCTCCTCTAGATCCCTATCCTAGTTAACAGCATAATGTCACAATTCATTCTAACAAAGTCCCTAATGATGTGACCCTGTCTGTTTTTTCCCATCACTGTCCTACTATTCATCCCTTCATTCAAACTACAGCTGTGAGCTTCATTTCCAGAATGTGCTGGTCTCATTCTTTCTCTAGGATTTTATGCATTCCTTTCCTTTGTCAGAAATGCCTTCACCTCCCTTTGTTCATCTGGTGAACTCATGCTTAGCCTCAATTCTAATTTCTTCCCTTCTAGGCATCCTTCCCTGACATCCATGGGCACAGTTAAGTGCATCTTTTGTGCTCTCCTAGTACCTGTATATCGACACCCTTTTCACATTCTCTGTGCAGCCACAACAGAATTTTGTCACTTCCTCAGATGTGCTAAACTCTGCATTGTTCCTGGGCCTCTCCACACACTATTGCCTCTACTTGAAACTTTCGTTCCGCCATCCTTCTTTCTCTCACTGGTTAACTGCTACCTGTCTTTCAGATCTTAGCTTACACATTACTTCCTTTACAAGAGGTTCTTGATCGTATGCTAAAGTCCCCTTTCTTTAAAAACTCATAGATCTCCATACTTCCCCTATTACAACTCTGTATTGTTACTACTTAGGTAACTGTCTGTCTTTCCCAAGAGACTATAAACTCTTTGTGGTTGGAGACTAGCTCTTTTTCCCTGCTGTATCTAACACATTATCACAGTGCCTGGCACCCAATAAATATTCAACAAATATTTCTCAAATAAATAAATGGATTATACTACCACAGCTCTGTAATAATTTGTCTTCTATAACTCTCTATAACAAGGACTGTTCTATTCACAGTTGCATGACTAGCATCCAGTCCAATGTCTGTACCAGTAGGCAGTTAATAAATGTAAATAAATGAATGCGATACAATCAGCAAATCAGAGCAGCTGGATTTTTTTTTTTTTTTTTTGAGACGGAGTCTTGCTCTGTCGCCCAGGCTGGAGTGCAGTGGCCGGATCTCGGCTCACTGCAAGCTCCGCCTCCCGGGTTTTACCCCATTCTCCTGCCTCAGCCTCCCGAGTAGCTGGGACTACAGGGGCCGGCCACCTCGCCCGGCTAGTTTTTTTTTTTTTTGTATTTTTTAGTAGAGACGGGGTTTCACCATGTTAGCCAGGATGGTCTCGATCCCCTGACCTCGTGATCCGCCCGCCTCGGCCTCCCAAAGTACAGGCTTGAGCCACTGCGCCCGGCCTGGATTTTTGTATTGAGTTGGTGTGGGCAGTCCTCAGTTTACCTGCCTAGGAGCTTAGACCCACAGATAATAGAGACATGTTATCATCAATAGATTCATCCATCTTCCATCAGAAATGCAAACAAGAACCGAAATCATCTCATGTTTCCCCTCTTATTCTTCAAACATTATGAGAGTGGATATTAAAGTTTTGGCTGGGCACGGTGGCTCACACTTGTAATCCCAGCACTTTGGGAGGCCGAGGTGGGTGAATCATAAGGTCAGGAGATCGAGACCATCCTGGCTAACACAGTGAAATCCCGTCTCTACTAAAAATACAAAAAAAGTAGCTGGGCATGGTGGCAGGTGCCTGTAATCCCAGCTACTTGGGAGGCAGAGGCAGGCAAATGGCGCGAACCCAGGAGGCAGAGCTTGTAGTGAGCCGAGATTGCGCCACTGCACTCCACCTGGGCAGCAGTGTGAGATTCCATCTCAATAAATAAATAAATAAATAAATAAATAAAATAAATTGTCAGTCAGTCTCTGTCCAAAAAGGAGTGGGCGGAGAATATCCTCTGAAAGAGTATTAAAGGGGAAGTAAGAAAACGGAAAGTAAGATCTCATATGATGAGCCTAACTATATCATGATCACTCCATGAAGTAGCGTGATTATGCTCATTTTCACAGATTAGTGAAACGTTCAGTTGGTTGGGAAGCCTGATGAAGGCAGATTGGCCCTCATCCTTTTTCCACTGTACCATACTACCTAGACACAAAAGATGCCTTCTAAATTCTCTTTTGTGTTGTTCTTCCTACACTTAATTTATATTTACGCAAATTAGCTAACTTTATTCAGAGCCTAGTATGAGCAAGGTACTAAATCTGGGTGCTTTAGATATATTAATCTTCAAAAAATTGTATGAACTTAGTTAGTATTGTCCCCTTATTAGAGATGTTGAAATTGAGTCTTAGAGTGGTTTGGAATAAGGTCCATATACAACAGGATGAGAATGCAAACCTTTGTTTGTGTGATTATGAAGCCCCTGGTCTTTCTACTATATTTTGGTCCAGCTAAATGAGGACAAAACTTCAGATAATCTACCCCAAATGTCTCTGAATCTTGCCCCTGCATTGGAAGGGCAGGAAAGGTTTTGATAAGGGGAAAACACTTCAATCCATCAGCTGACAGCTTTGATCTCTTCAACTTACTGCATAGTAATAAGCCCTTAGCCCTTAGGGCAGGGAAAGGAAGAATGGAATTGAGAAGTTTTGTGCAAATCATTTTGCACAGAACAAATAGGAAAGTGAGTTAAATTGCCAGGTACTAGACAAACGATGATGTAAAGTGCTTAATGACAAATAAATATTAATTAGTGTTGAACGGTAAATGAAAAACACATGGATGATCCTCAGAATGACATAAACAAAAACATTCCGCATTGACAGGCAAAACATTAAAAATATTGCTTGTCAATGCAGAATATGCTTAACAAGCTCTAAATTCTTTAGCAAGTTTAATATACAAAAAGAAGTAGCATTTCCCAATGTTAAACTGCTTATTTTCAAAATTAATTTAAAAGCATTTTGGAATTGATGGAATTTTTCAAATTTTTCCATGATTTCCACTTCTAGAGAGGCCATCTAAAGGTTTTTTGTTTTTTGTTTTTTGCTTTTTTTATTGAGATGAAGTCCCATTCTCTCACCCAGGCTGGAGGGTAGTGGCTCTATCTTGGCTCACTGCAACGGTCACCTCCAGGGTTCAAGCAATTCTCCTGTGTAAGCGTCCCAAGTAGCTGGGATTACAGGTGTGAGTCACCATGCCCAGCTAATTTTTGTATTTTTAGTAGAGGCAGGGTTTCCCCATGTTGGCCAGGCTGGTCTCAAACTCCTGACCTCGAGTGATCCACCTGCCTCGACCTCCCAATGTGCTGAAATTACAGGCATGAGCCACCACACCTGTCCTGAAGGTTCACTTTTAACCCAAAACAATTTTCAACAATGTAAGAACTTCACATGAAAATTGTCATAAAAATGTTTAAGGGTGGCCAGGCGCAGTGGCTCATGCCTGTAATCTCAGCACTTTGGGAGGCCGAAGCAGGTGGATCACCTGAGGTCAGGAGTTCAAGACCAGCCTGGCCAACGTAGTGAAACCCCGTCTCCACTAAATAGACAAAAAAAATTAGCCTGGCTGGTGGCGTGCACCTATAATCCCAGCTACTCAAGAAGAAGAAACAAAAATATTTTGGTGTATCTGCATGTTGTGATCATGTAATTGGCAATTATAAAATTCCAGCAAACAAGTACCATCACAATAATATGAAAATAAATAAAATGAAAATCACAATAATATGAAAATAATATGAAAATCATCAATATCATGCTAAGAACTACACTGTTCAGGTATTTTCCCATAATTTGTAATAAAGGAATTTACTTTTCCTAGGATAATTAAGAAAACATTCATGTGGGCCAGCCATGGTGCCTCACTCCTATAATCCCAGCACTTTGGGAGGCCAAGGTGGGAGGTAAGCTTGAGCCCAGTAGTTTGAGGCTACAGTGAGCTATGATGGGACCACTGCACTCCAGCCCGGGTGACAGAGCAAGACCTCATCTCTAAAAAAGAAAAGAAAATAATGAATAGAATATTCATGTAATATTCTAAAAAGACTGTCTTTGGTTTTGTAAAATATTAACACATACCTAACAGTGGTCCTTTAAAAACAATTTTTCCAAACCTGATTAGTTGGTCTAATAAGAAAAAGTACAATTAAAGGAATAACAAGGTAAAATCTTTGAAATTGGGACTGTCCCAGAAAATCTTGGATGTGTGGTGACCATGACAATCATTTCGCATTTTTCACTTCTCACTTTCCTTTAGTCCAATTCCTAAATGCTGGCGATGCAGTGTTCTGAATTTAAAATGATCATAGTAAGTCATCAAAATCTGCTCTGTGTCCAAAAAAGAATTAAGTCATGCAGAAAATGCCTTATGGTATCTTTTGAGTGCTCATGCATCAGTAGACTCCATTGCCCTGAGAAATTTCTTGGAGAGGAGGAAGGAATGGATTCATATTTGCTTCTTAGGAGATCCACAATGTGCATCTTCTACTTTTGCATTCATTTCCAGTTGCTCAATCAATGATTCTGCTTCATTCACAAGAATCTGAGAGTTAGAAAATCAGAAAAGATGAATCTATAAGTTGTTTGCTGCCACTTACTGGATAACCACTCTTCTTGCCTGAACAAATGGAGAAGAATTTCACTGCTTCGTGGCAGTCATATACATGAACTTTCACATTTTTACAAATATTAGAAAAATACTAGAGACAAAGTTAACATCAAAATTACTTCCCAAATCTGTTACATTTTCTCAGTAAAACATAAACTCCCTTCTGCTATTTATTTCATTTTTATTTTATGCCCAGGAAAAGGAAAGGATAGTCTATATCCAGAACAAGAACATCTAAAACAGAAAACGGGGATAAGGGGCAGAATATCAAAAGGAGTGAGGAAGGGACTGAGAAGAACATTACATAGTAACTCACAGAATGTTTCAATAGCATAAAGCTTCAAAATGGGAAGCTTTCCTTAGAATAAATGGCATCTGTTGCCTCCACAAATGTTTGTACAGTTTATTTGCTTTGGTGCAGAATATTCTGTTTGGGGACATTGTAGGAACCGCTAGTGCCTGTCATCTTGCCCCAATCATTTAGTACTACAAACCCATTAGGAAGAAACCTCTGAACACTTCGCAGTTAAACAGGTGTCTAATCTTTTTAATACTGCATTTTTTGCCCTGTATTGTTTCTCAGCTGTTACAAAGTTTGCATGTGCAGCAACGGCAGCTCACCCGAATATCCCTTTACTTAGGGGTGATTTGGTGATTTAGCCTTATGTGGAAGTCTGTGTAAATGTAGTTACAATGCTTATAGTTCTAATCTCAAGTAAAGTTTTATCAAAAAAAAAGTATCAGTACTATCACATTGGGGATTAAGTTTAAAAAATTATCAGAAAAATATAATTGAATTAAATCAGCCCTCACCGGACATAATTTTATATATCTGAGTTGAAATCAACTTTAAAAGCAATTTATAGTCATTAGATAATGAGGTAGGCTTGTAGTTTTTCATGTAAAATACAGGATGATGTTTTACAAGGTGAAAGGTGGAGATTTATTTGAGTAATAACTCCATCTCCTCCCATGTGGCATGGCAATTAAACTCAAGTTTCAAAAATAAATAAATAAGGCCAGGCGCAGTGGCTCACGCCTGTAATTCCAGCACTTTGGGAGGCCGAGGCAGGCAGATAACCTGAGGTCAGGAGTTCGAGACCAGCCTGGCCAACATGGAGAAACCCCATCTCTACTAAAAATACAAAAATCAGCTGGGTGTGGTGGCAGAGGTTGCAGTGAGCAGAGATTGCGCCATTACACTCCAGCCTGGGCAACAAGAGCAAAACTCCATCTCAAAAAGTAAAATAAAATACATTTAAAAATATTATTAGTTTATATTATTTTTCGAATATGTATAGAAAAAGCATCTGTATCTGCAGGCTGAACCTATCTTGGAGGATTCCAACTCTCAAATGGCCATCTTCCCACATACAATCAGCAAACATAATATATCCTAAGCACACTTTGCACCTGGCCTCAAGTGTGCTCGTTGTCCTGTGTCCTTAGGGCAGCAAATGCAACATCATCCATCCAATCAGCTGGCCAAGCCAAAAACCTGGGTTATCATCCCGATTTCTCCTTTTTCCTCTCTCCTCACATAAAATCACGAAATCTGCTGATGAAATGTCCTAAATATCTCTCAAATCCATCCACCTCTCTCTCTTGCCAACACCCCACCATCCTTCACACCACTGCCATTCACAGCTGATGCTACTGCAACAGCCTCCTGATGGGGCTCTTCTCTCATAGCTCCCCAAATTCTTTGCACTTGAAACTGTTCTGCCACAGAGACAGTGCATGTATAATTTCCTTCCCCCTTTTTTCCTTTGCTTAAAACATTGCACTAGCTGTGCATTTCTCTTGACATGGATGGCCTTTGCGCATGCTGCTTCCTTCTCTAGTAGGGGAGACAGAAGGAAAAACAAGTCAACAAATACAGTCGTTTACAAGTTGCTCTAAATGGTCTGAAGGAAATAAGCAGGGAACTGAGACAGAGAGAAGCTGTGGTTGGAGGCTGTGACCACTGGGGCTCCTTTAGGTAAAGGGAAAATGGGTGAAAAACCATTCTAAAGGCCCTAACTGGGGCACAATCAAGAACCTGAGAAAAGTCTGTGTGGCTGGGGGGAGATGAACAGAGAGGAAAAGTGGCACCAGCTGAGGTTCGCAGCCCTAGCCCTTGGGATGGAATTTGGATTCTATCCTAAAAGAAATGGGACTCCACTGTCATTTAAACCAATATCCCTGGCTGCTCTGGGTTTGGGGGGAATGGGGGAACTGAGAACAGAAGCAAGGAAACCAGTTAGGAGGAGACTGCAGGGGTCTAACCACAAGAGGCGGCACAGACAAGAGTAGCGGCAGTGAAGGGAATGTTGCTGAAATGATCTGGGTGCATTTTAGGTGTGGAACTGGTGTGACTCCTTGATGATTCGAGCGTGGGTGTTCTGGAAAGGGAGAAATAAAGGCTGACTTTCAGTTTCTGGCCAAAAATCCCAAACAGGCTATTTCTTGAGAAGGAAAACCTGGAAGAAGGGTAGGCTTAAAACCAAAAGACCCCTTTTGGACATGTTAATATTGAGATGCTTGTGAGACATGCGAGTGACATCTCCAGGAAGGCAATTGGTTTGGGGTTTGGAATTAAAGGATAAGCCTGGGTCAGAAATTAAGAGTGGGGGCCAGGCACAATGACTCACCCCTATAATCCCAGCACTTTGGGAGGCAGAGGTGGGAGGACTGCTTGAGCCCAGGAGTTCGAGACCAGCTTGGGCAACATAGCAAAACCCTGTCTCTACAAAAAATACAAAAATTAGCCGGGCATGGCGGTGCATGCCTGTAGTCCCAGCTACTTGGAAGGCTGAGGTGGGAGGATCACTTGAACCCAGCTGTCCAGGCTGCAGTGAGCCAAGATCATACCACAGCACTCCAGAATGGGCAATGGGAATGAGACCCTGTCTCAAAAGAAAAATAAAAAAGACATTAAGAGTGGGAATTTGTCTACACAAGGATGGTGCATGTAAGCACCTCCGGGAAGCTTCCTCTAACCCCAGTCTGGTTTAGAATTCCCTGCGTTTAGCACTACACCCTGCACTTCCTCCATCGCTGTGCCAAGACTGTCCAGTAGCTAGTCTATGTCCTCCACGGAATGATGGACTAGCTCCATGAGGCCAGCGATGGTCTCTAATCACCGCTGTACACTTAATCTGACCCCGTGAATGCTGTCCACCTAAAAAGAAAGTGGGCATCCAAAAATAAACTTCATCCAATTCGCGCTGTGTTCTGTGCACTCGTCTTGGGGTGCACAAGCCCAAGAAGTACCTTGATTAGATACTCTCCAGCAAGTGCCCAGAGTAGGTCCTTTATAGGCTGTCTCTGTGGTGTCGAGGCTACATGCCACCCATGAGTAGGAGTTTGTGAGGGACTCAGGCTGGAAGGGCAGGCAGGGGTCCTGACTCCAAAGGAGGTCAGCCCATGGGGTGGAATGGCAAACACATATTTTACAAAATTAAACTTTTTTCTACTTTATAAAATGAGAAATTGGAAACTGAAACTCTTTTGTGCCTCACAACTTTCCTGATGTCACCTATCTTTGGAGAAGAGAGTTGAGTTCTTTTGTTTTCTTTTTTTCTGAGATGGGGTCTCACTGTCACCCAGGTTGGAGTTCAGTGGTGAGATCTCAGCTCACTGCAACTTCCGCCTCACAGGCTCAGGCGATCCTCCCACTTCAGCCTCCTGAGTAGCTGGGGCCACAGGCGCACACCACCATGCCTGGCTAATTTTTGTATTTTCTGTAGAGGTGGGGTTTTGCCATGTTGCCCAGGCTGGTCTTGAACTCCTGAGCTCAAGTGATCCGCCTGCCTCGGCCTCCCAAAGTGCTGGGATTACAGGTGTGAGCCACTGCGCCTGGTCAAAGTTCTCTTTTTAAAAAGTATTTTTTTTTTTTTTTTTTTTTTGAGGCGGTGTCTCGCTCTGTCGCCCGGACTGGAGTGCAGTGGCCGGATCTCAGCTCACTGCAAGCTCCGCCTCCCGGGTTCACGCCATTCTCCTGCCTCAGCCTCCCGAGCAGCTGGGACTACAGGCGCCCGCCACCTCGCCCAGCTAGTTTTTTGTATTTTTAGTAGAGACGGGGTTTCACCGTGTTAGCCAGGATGGTCTCGATCTCCTGACCTCGTGATCCGCCCGTCTCGGCCTCCCAAAGTGCTGGGATTACAGGCTTGAGCCACCGCGCCCGGCCAAAAAGTATTTTTTATATTGAGCTGGGCATGGTGGCTCACCCCTGTAAGCCCAGCACTTTGGGAAGCTGAGGCGGGTGGATCACGGGGTCAGGAGTTCAAGACCAGCCTGACCAGTATGGTGAAACCCCACCTCTACTAAAAACACAAAAAATTAGCTGGGCGCGGTGGCAGGTGCCTGTAATCCCAGCTACTCAGGAGGCTGAGGCAGAAGAATTGCTGGAACCTGGGTGGCAGAGGTTGCAGTGAGCTGAGATCGCACCACTGCACTCCACTCTGGGTGACAGAGTGAGACTCTGTCTCAAAAATAAAATAAAATAAAATAAAATAAAACTATTTTTATATTGAATAGAGACAGGGTCTTGTTATGTTGCCCAGGCTGGTCTCGAACCCCTGGTCTCAAGCAATCCTCCCATCTAAGCCTCCCAAAGTGCTGGGATTAGAGGTGTGAGCCATGATGCGCAGCCGAGTTCTCTTTAAGTCGGAACATTTCTTAGCTGTCAGCCTATTACTCAGCTGTCATTCTCAACTAGTTTGGCTGACAGGTTTTCTGTGATATTTTTATTAAAAAGTAGTGGCCTGAGAATCCAGTGAGTAAAATTCTAGTGTTGGCTCTGTCAACAAGCTGTGCGGTATAAGGCAGGTCAAGCTCTGGGCTCCCCTTTCTGTAAAATGAAAGGCATGAACTCAGGTTTCTTATAGTTCTGAAATTTCTGTCATTCTAGTACAACAGTCCCCGTTGTCTATGGGGGATATGTCCTGAGACATCCAGTGGATGCCTGAGACAATGAATAGAAATGAATCCTATATATACTATGTTTTTTCCTATATTTATATTCCTTTTTTTTTTTTTTGAGACGGAGTCTGGCTCTGTCGCCCAGGCTGGAGTGTGGCCGGATCTCAGCTCACTGCAAGCTCCGCCTCCCAGGTTCACGCCATTCTCCTGCCTCCGCCTCCCAAGTAGCTGGGACTACAGGCGTCCGCCTTGTCGCCCGGCTAGTTTTTTGTACTCTTTAGTAGAGACGGGGTTTCACCGTGTTAGCCAGGATGGTCTCGATCTCCTGACCTTGTGATCCGCCCGTCTCGGCCTCCCAAAGTGCTGGGATTACAGGCTTGAGCCACCGCGCCCGGCCTATATTTATATTCCTATGATAAAGTTTAATTTATAAATTAAGCACAGTATGAGATTAACAACTAAAACTAATAATAAAATAGAACAATTACAACAATATGCAAGCCTCACTACTCCTGCACATTCGGGCCATTATAAAATAAAATAAGGGTTACTTGAACACAAGCACTGTGATACTGTGACGGTCCATCTGATAACCTGGGGGGCTACTAAGTGGCTCACAGGCAGGGAGTGTAGACAGCGTGAATATGCTAGACAAGCAGAGGGTTCACGTTCCAGGTGGGATGAAGCAGGACAGCACGAGATCTTATCACAGTACTCACAATGGTGTGCAACTGAAAACTTACTAATTGCTCATTTCTGAGATTTTCCATTTAATATTTTTGGGCAGCAATTGATAGTGAAAGCAGTACCTCAGATAAGGGGGAATGACTGCGATTCATTACAAGACTTCCTGTTGTTACCACACAGTATAGCGTAGTCAATATTTGCAGAGTTTTGTGTTTGTTTGTTTGTTTTTTGAGATGGAGTCTCTCGCTCTTCTCACCCAGGCTGGAGTGCAATGGCACGATCTTGGCTCACTGCAATCTCTGCCTCCTGGACTCAAGCAATTCTCCTGCCTCAGCCTCTGCACTCCAGCCTGGACGACAGAGTAACTGGGATTACAGGCGCCCACCACCGCGCCTGGCTAATTTTTGTATTTTAGTAGGGATGGAGTTTCACTATGTTGGCCAGGTTGGTCTCGAACTCCTGACCTCAGGTGATCCACCCACCCCGGCCTCCCAAAGTGCTGGGATTACAAGCATGAGCCACCACACCACATTTGTTTGTTTTAATTTTGCCTTGCTACTCTCCCCACCTGTCCATATAGGATGCTTTTCTTTTCGTTTTAGAAGAAACTTTTTCTTACACAGTGTATTGGTAATCTATAGCTGCATGACATATTACATTAAAATTCAGCAGTTTAAAATAATAAACATAACCTGGTGCAGTGGCTCCTGCCTGTAATCCCAACACTTTAGGAGGCTGAGGTAGGAAGATCACTTGAGGCTCGGAGTTCAAGACCAGCCTGGGCGACAGAGCAAGACCCTGTCCCTAAAAAATAAATAAATAAAATGAAAACAAATATGAATTATCTCACATGGTTTCTGAGAGCGAAGAATCCTGGAGGAGCTTAACTAGCTTTCTCTGGCTCAGGACATGTGAAGTTATTGGCTGAGGCTACAGTATTGGGAAAACTTGCCTGGGGCTGGAACTTTCCCTTCTAAGCACAGGCTGCTGGCAGAAGGCTTTAGCCTCTTACCACGTGGGTCTCTCAATAGGGCTGCTAATGACACAGTTTCCCCCAGAGAGAAAGAGAGAGCGAGAGAACAATGAGGCATGCCACAGTCTTGCAAAAACCTGATCACAGGAGTGACAATCCACCACTTCTGTCAAATTCTACTCTCTATGAAAAACTCCCTAAATACAGCCCACCCTCAAGGGGACAGGAATTAGCTCCACATCTTGAAGAGAGGAGTTTCGAGGAATTTGTGGATCTGTCTTTAAAATTATCACAGTTGACTAAATAGATGGGGAAGGGGTATAGTTTATAAAAACAAACTCTTCATGAAGTCAAATACGACATTTCATTATCTTAGGAAAAAAATGTTTTGTTTTGTTTTGATGCCAGGCATGGTGGCTCACGTCTGTAATCCCAGCACTTTGGGAGGCCAAGGTGGGTGAATCACTTGAGGTCAGGAGTTTGAGACCACCCTGGCCAACATGGTGAAACCCCATCTCTACTAAAAATACAAAAATTAGCTGGGTGTGGTGGCACACACCTGTAATTGCAGCTACTTGGGAGGCTGAGGCAGGAGAATCGCTTGAGCCCAGGAAGCAGAGGTGAGCCGAGATCACACCACTGCACTCCAGCCTGTGTGACAGGGTGACAGGGTGAGACTCCATTTCAAAAAACAAAACAAAACAAAACAACAACAATGAAAAAAAAAAACAACACCATGGCACAATCATGGCTCACTGCAGCTTTGACCCACCAGGCTCAGGTGATTTTCGCACCTCAGCCTCCCGAGTAGCTGGGATTACAGGCACACACCACTGCCCAGCTATTTTTTGTATCTTTAGAAGAGATGGGGTTTCACTATGTTACTCAGGCTGGTCTCAAACTCCTGGACTGAAGCAATCCACCCACCTTGGCCTCCCAGAGTGCTGGGATTACAGGCGTGGGTCTCTGCACCCAGCTGTTCTTAGAAAAATTTTAATATGATTTGTTATGAACCACACTCATACTCTTCTCAAATTTGACTACGGAGTTATCTTTATTTTGAGACCAAACTTGGAATTACCAAAAACTTTATGACGAACAGAATTGTTCTTACTTCCAAATAAACATACATGTAAGAGCATTCATTATTGCTTAATTTAGTTATCAGTTTAAATTGATAGTCATAATACACAATCTTTCTGCCTCTAGACTTCTAGGAGAGTGAGAGAAAAAAAAAAAAACTACCAAAAAAGAATACTTGCCAATCTAACAATGAATAATTTGGGGTTTTAATTGCTAATTTAGGCCAGGCGCGGTGGCTCATGCCTGTAATCCCAACACTTATGGGAGGCCAAGGCAGGCGGATCACCTGAGGTAGGGAGTTCAAGACCAGCCTGACCAACATGGAGAAACCCCGTCTCTACTAAAATTACAAAATTATCCAGGTGTGGTGGCGCATGCCTGTAATCCCAGCTACTCGGAAGGCCGAGGCAGGAGAATCACTTGAACTCTGGATGCCGAGGTTGTGGTGAGCCAAGATCGCGCCATTGCACTCTGGCCTGGACAAGAAGAGCGAAACTCCATCTCAAAAAAAAAAAAAAATTGCTAATTTACTTTTGTTAATATATACTAGGCAGTAAAATGGCTAATTGCTACTCTTATCAATATCGGTTCTTTCAGGAAGGTTTGCTGAAAGGTGGAAATACTATTAGCCATGAGGCTTTTGTTTGCTCTGGGATTAGTAAGGTAAAGAGAACCAAAGGCAGGTTGTAGAATCTGTGTAATATTATATATTATCCTAATATATCATTAGATGAAGGCTCTGCTAAATCTTTTTAAAAGATGCCAAAGTCTCTTGTTTAACTTTGCTTTTAAACACTATTTTACAATGTCATAAATAAATAAATTATATATATATATTTTTTGAGACGGAGTCTCACTCATTCTCCCAGGCTGGAGTGCAGTGGCGCAATCTCGGCTCACTGCAACCTCCGCCTCCCGGGTTCAAGTGTTTCTCCTGCCTCAGCCTCCCAAGTAGCTGGGATTACAGGCAAGTGCCACCATGCCCGGCTAATTTTTGTATTTTTAGTAGAGAGAAGGTTTCACCATGTTGGTCAGGCTGATCTCAAACTCCTGACCTCGTGATCTGTGCCCAGCCAATTTATTATATTTTTTATCAAGGCAACAATAGAGGTACAAGATCTTCATTAAATGCTATAAATCTCAGATGCTGCTAACTTCCTGATTTCCTCTGTAAAGATATTACGTTTTTGTTTCTCAGACCAGGTGTGGTGGCTCACGCCTGTAATCCCAGCACTTTGGGAGGCCAAGGCAGGTGGATCACGAGGTTAGGAGTTTGTAGGCCAGCTTGGCCAACATAGTGAAATCTCGTATCTCTACTAAAATACAAAAATTAGGCCGGGCACGGTGGCTCACGCCTGTAATCCCAGCACTTTGGGATGCCGAGGCGGGCAGATCACAAGGTCAGGAAATCGAGACCACGCTGAAATCCTGTCTCTACTAAAAATACCAAAAATTAGCCGGGCGCGGTGGCGGGTGCCTGTAGTCCCAGCTACTCGGGAGACTGAGGCAGGAGAATGGCGTGAACCTGGGAGGCGAAGCTTGCAGTGAGCCGAGATCGCACCACTGCACTCCAGCTTGGGCGACAGAGCGAGACTGTCTCAAAAAAAAAAAAAAAAAAAAAAATTAGCTGGGCTTGGTTGCATGTGCCTGTAATCCCACCTACTCGGGAGGCTGAGGCAGGAGAATCACTTGAAAACAGAAGGCGGGCCGGGCGCGGTGGCTCAAGCCTGTAATCCCAGCACTTTGGGAGGCCGAGACGGGCGGATCACGAGGTCAGGAGATCGAGACCATTCTGGCAAACACGGTGAAACCCCGTCTCTACTAAAAAATACAAAAAACTAGCCGGGCGAGGTGGCGGGTGCCTGTAGTCCCAGCTACTCGGGAGGCTGAGGCAGGAGAATGGCGAGAACCCGGGAGGCGGAGCTTGCAGTGAGCTGAGATCCGGCCACTGCACTCCAGCCCAGGCGACAGAGCGAGACTCCGTCTCAAAAAAAAAAAAAAAGAAAACAGAAGGCGGAGGTTGCAGTGAGCCGAGATCACACCACTGCATTCCAGCCTGGGCGAAAGAGTGAAAGTCCATCTCAAAAAATAAAAAAAGAAGAAAAGAAGTTACTGTTCTTATTCCTCCACATTTTCTCTGCCATCACTGCAGAGAACTACTCTCAGTACTTACAGCTGTTTAAGATCCAACCTGAGCTTTCTCTTCACTACATAAAGTGCCAAATTACGGAATATTGTCCTGTATATATATTTTTGTTGTTTAAAAAATGATGGTCTGTGAGGGCGGAAAAAAAGAATAATTCCAGACCCACATCTGCTTCTGCACTGAGGGTCCATGGGCCTCATTCATTCCCGGCTGAAATCCTTGCTGAGGTGGGAACCCAGTGCCTCCGAAGGCAGCGAGTTCCATTTTTGGGCTTCAATTATTGTTAGTTAGTTAGTTTGTTTTTGTTTTAGAGACAAGGTCTCACTCTGTCATCCAGGCCGGAGTTCAGTGACACAATCATAACTCATTGCAGCCTTGAACTCCTAGACTCAAGCAATCTTCCTGCCTCAGCCTCCCAAGGCACACACCATCATGCCTGGCTAACAGACCAAGCTCTGCCCCTGGATTGGCATGTACTGGTCCAACCTCAATCCTAGCTAATTTTAAATTGTTTTGTAGAAATGGAGTCTTTTCATGTTGCCCAGGCTGGTCTTGAACACCTGGGCTCAAGTGGTCCTTCTGCCTTAGACTCCCAAATTGCTTGGGTTACAGGTGTGAGCTACTGTGCCTAGCCTGATTATTGTTTTATTTATTTATTTATTTATTTATTTATTTTGAGAGGGTGTCTTGCTCTGTCACCCAGACTGGAGTGCAGTGGTGCGATCTTGGCTCACTGCAACCTCCACCTCCCAGGTTGAAGCAATTCTCCTGCCTCAGCCTCCCGAGTAGCTGGGATTATAGGTGTGCACCACTACGCCTGGATAATCTTTTTTTATTTTTTTATTTATTTTATTATTTTTTATTTTTAGTAGAGACAGGGTTTCACTATGCTGGCCAGGCTGGTCGCTAGCTCCTGACCTCGGGTGATCTGCCCACCTGGGCCTCCCAAAGTACTGGGATTACAGGCATGAGTCATCGCACCTGGCCTCCCATTATTGTTTTATACAGCAAATTCGTCCTTAAGTATTCTCATCTCTACCTCCCTGTTCCTTTAATCAGCTGGTTCTATTCAACCCTCTGCAGCCATGCTGCATAGTCTCATTCCTTTTCTCTGTGACTTCAGGGGACTCAAGTATTTTTCTCTTTTCCTTGTTGAACAGTTTTTGTTCTTCCAGTATTCCTTGTATGTTACGTTTTCTAGATCCTCCTAACCCAGCCTCCTGAATTATTCAGGTCATCAGTTTTTCTTTTCTTTTCTTTTTTTTTTTTTTTGAGACGGAGTTTTGCTCTTATTGCCCAGGCTGGAGTGCCATGGCACGATTTCTGCTCAGCACAACCTCTGCCTCCCGGGTTCAAACGATTCTCCTGCCTCAGCCTCCCAAGTAGCTGGGATTGCAGGTGCCCACCACCACATCTGGCTAATTTTGTATTTTTAGTAGAGATGGGGTTTCTCTATGTTGATCAGGCTGGTCTCGAACTCCTGACCTCAGATGATCCTCCTGCCTTGGCCTCCCAAAGTGATGGCATTACAGGCATGAGTCACTGCACCTGGCCAGGTCACCAGTTTTTCAATAGTTATCTTTTGAGAATCCCATTCCCAGCTAAGAGTTTGGTCAGACAGACCCAAGTCGGCCCCTGGACTGGCATGTACTGCTCCATTGAGTGACAGTGTCCTTGGGTATAAAAGTGAGGCACTAACAGGACACGACCCGAGGCTTGTTGTGTGGATTAAGTGGGAGCATGTGAAGTGTTTAGGCCATCACCTGACATATATTAAACATTTAGTAAATGTTAGCCATGTATGTAATTGAAACATAGAATCCTACTTTTATACTTTTATCAACACAAAGCAAGAAGGAACTGCCACCTCCCTAATCCTGATCAGCAGAGTATTTTCAATGAAGCTGAAATCCCTATTAGCTTTCTCAGCACCCTCATCATACATGGCTGACTCATACTGAGATAATCAGAACTCCTAGGGCTGTTTTACATATGCTTCTAGTTACCACATATTCTCATCTGTACTTGCGCAGTTTGTTTGTGAGTTTGTTTTGCTGTTGTTATTGTTATGGTGGGGTTTTTTTTTTCTTTTTTTGGAGACAGGGTCTTGTTGTATTGCCCAGACCGGTCTTGAACTCCTGGGCTCAAGTGATCCTCCTGCCTTAGCCTCCCAAAGTGCTCGGATCACAGGTGTGAGCCACCATGCACAACTGCGGTGGGTTTTTATTATTTATCCTTATTCGATTCTTTTTTTTTCTTTCTTTTTTTTTTTTTTTTTTGAGATGGAGTCTTATTTTGTTGCCCAGGCTGTAGTGCAGAGGCTATTAACAGGCATAATCATAACACACTACATCCTTGAACTCCTGGGCTGGAGTGATCCTCCCGCTTCAGCCTCCTGAGTAGCTAGGACTATAGGTGCACACCACCTTGCCTGGATTATCCTTGTTTTATTCTAACATATTAAATGCAGCCTACAGAGATACTTTTGGATTCTATGTGTTCATTATCCTTCTCAGCTGCGTGGAACTATTGAAAAGTCCAGTTGCTGTTTGCATCCCTGCCTCTTAGCCTTTGCAAGACACAGCATATTCTTTGCCAAAAAGAACAGCCTCCTTCCTCACAGTTCCATGTGCGGCTGGCCTGGGAGCAGCTGCACGTTCCTATTGAGCTGTAAGCTTGCCATGCTGCTCCAGGATTCAGTGAATACTCAGGTATTCCTCTTTCTTGTGAATGTCAAACAGCAGCTGACATGTATCCTGTGGTGGGGCACTCTTCACAAGTGGTTTGCCCAGTAAAACTGTGAGTTATGTTAATGCCAGTGAATTATCATGCTCCAGGTTACAATACCAGCTACCAGGTTCTGTGCACTAGGCTCACGGGAGAAGGTGATGGAATTGCTCAAGAGGATACACAGGACATTTACCCTCACCCCACACAGACCCCAGCATTACACTCCATTACACTCAGACTTTCAAAACACATGCTCACTTTCTCTTTGTTGGAAAGACAAAAATGCTTAGAGGTTTAAATTTCTGTCTAGGCCAGGCAAGGTGACTCGCACGTGTAATCCCAGCCCTTTGGGAGGCTGAGGCAAGTGGATTACCTGAGGTCAGGAGTTCAAGACCAGCCTGGTCAACATGGTGAAACCCCATCTCTACTAAAAATACAAAAATTAGCTGGACATGGTGGTGGGCACCTGTGATCCCAGCTACTCAGGAGGCTAAGGCAGGAGAATCACTTGAACCCTGGAGGCAGAGGTTGCAGTGAGCCAAGATTGCACCATTACACTCCAGCACAGGCAACAAGAGTGAAACTCTGTCTCAAAAAAAAAAAAAAAAAATTCTATCTAAATATGTTATCTTGGACAAATGAATGAACTTTTCCGGCAAGAGTAAAATGAGGGAGTTGCACTGAGGTCACCTCCAGTTGCCCAAGAAGCAGAATTTTGTAGTTTATTCCAGTTCTCCGTTTCCACTGAAAAGTAGTCTTGTGTCAGGATCTCATAGTTCATAGTTTAGGTATGTTCCACAGTCCATAGCACTGGATCAAGGATGCAAGGGGTCTCCTGATGATCATGATTTCCAACATGAGCTTGCAGCGAAAATTATCTTGGGCATCTCAATGTCTTCAATTTTCTGGGGGTAAAATTACCTCATCTAAAAGTTATTTGCATAGGGAAAATATTTTTTTTTTTTCAGCCCAGAGGTCTTTTATTTTATTTTATTTTTTTAACACCTATTATGCCATGAATTCATAGGGAATAGGTTCCAGCAGCTCAGGCTCCTTCCCATTGGTTCTCACAAAGTGTGCTTCTCTGGGTGGAGCAGGCTGGCGCTTCAGCTGAACCCAGGTACCTTTCTCTTTGGCTTCTTTCTTTTTCTGATCATTTTCCTTCACACGTTTCAGGAAGCTATCTCGGCTCTTAGAGTGCTTAATGTGCTCAATACGCACATTAATTCTCTGGCAAGAATCTTGCCCTTAACTTGTTTGTTTACAACAATGCCAACAGCATGCTGGGTAACGTTGTAGACTCTCCCAGTTTTGCCATGGTAACACTTGTGGGGCATTCTTTTTGAACAGTACCCATTCCCTTGATGTCTACAATATCACCTTTCTTATAGATTCGCATATACGTGGCCAAAGGAACAACTCCATGTTTTCTAAAAGGCCTAGAGAACATATATCGGGTGCCTCTCCTCTTTCCCTTTGTGTTCGTCATTTTGGCGAATTACTGGAAGATGGCGGTTCCGGCCGAAAGACATTTTTTTTTTTTTTGAGACGGAGTCTCACTCTGTTACCCAGGCTAGAGTGCAGTGGCAGGATCTCGGCTCACTGCAATCTCCGCCTCCCGGGTTCAAGCAATTCTCTGCCTTAGCCTCCCCAGTAACTGAGATTACAGGTGCCTGCCACCATGCTGGAATAATTTTTTTGTATTTTGAGTAGAGACAGGATTTCACCATCTTGGCCAGGCTGGTCTTGAACTCCTGACCTCGTGATCCACCTGTCTCAGCTTTCAAAGTGCTGGGATTACAGGCGTGAGCCACTGTGCCTGGCCAGTGGGAAAATGATTTCTAAAATGATATGCAATCTGAATTCCAGATGTAGATATAATTCCTGACCCATGGGTACCTTATATTAAACATCTTTCACACAAAGTGGCTCCTCTTCCTGAATTTTCTTTATAGGTGGGCAACACCACCCAAGAATCAAGAGAGCCAAACCAAATGTCTTCCCTCTCTTCTCCTGGGCTCCATCCCCCTTGTCCATCCTGTTGACCATTTGGTCAACAAATGCTGTTGATACAAGTTACCTTGTATCAGTCAAAACTGCCCCCTCCTTAGCCGGGCGTGGTGGCAGGCACCTGTAATCCCAGCTATTCAGAAGGCTGAGGCAGGAGAATCGCTTGAACCCGAGGGGCAGAGGTTGCAGTGAGCCGAGATCGCACCATTGCACTCCAGCCTGGGTGACAGAGTGAGACTCCGTCTCAAAAAGCAAAAAAACAAAACTGCCCCCTGATACTGCCTGGATCCAGGCTTTTCTCTGTAACTGCCTCTGCTTTCTCTCTCAGTTCTCCTGTCCATGGTCTACAGTGAGGCCAGTGCAATCATTCCAGAATACGATCTGGTCACAAAGCTTCCCTGACCCTTCAGAGCTCCCTCTGTGGTGTTACACTCAAGGCCCACAGAATCCAGAGCCTACTGCCTTGCAGCCGCAGGTCCTGCTCTTCTTCCACGGGGTACCCAGGGCTTCAGTCCCATTCCTTCATGCTTCTGCCTGGCTGACTTCACTGTCTCCTTTGAGACTCAGCCAAAGTGTTGCCTCCCTTTAAGAAAGGAACCATCAGGGGTCCTTCCCACGATGTTTTACCACAGTGGATTTAGATGCCTGTTCGCCCACATGCCCCCTTACTGGACTGTAAGGTTCTCAAGTAGAGGAACGGTATCTTTGATGCCAGGGAAGTTGGAGGAATTCCGTGAGAGCAGACTACATAAGCACAAGTTTGCTGCCTATGCTTTTTTCTATAGCACAATTTTATTGAAATCTCCTTTCTGGTTTAAATTATGGAGAGAAAATAAATGAACTAAAGATGGTCTGGATAGGAAAAGTTTACCTAAAAAGAATTTTGTCCAAAGCAGTGATCCCAAATAAAACTTTTATCTTCTTGAAATTCCTCAGAAAATACTGTATGCAGGGAGAAAGTTTTCTTAAAATGTCCTCATTAGTTAGTTTTCTCAGCAAATATTTACTGAGGGCATACTGTCTGCTAAGCCCTGAAATAAGCATTGGGTGATGGCATGAAGGGATGATGCCAAGTCCTTGTCCTGCAGAATGTAGAATCTGGTGAGGAATTAAATACTAAACAGTAAAAAACAAAAAGGCTGGAATATGAATCAGCAGTTAATTGGTAATGGCTGGGTGCTGATGTAGACAATAACAGTAGAGCCTATGTAGATGGGGTAGTCTGAGATGGTGTATTAGTCTGTTCTCACATTGCTATAAAGACATACATACCTGAGGCTGGGCGTGGTGACTCACGCCTGTAATCCCAGCACTTTGGGAGGCTGAGGTGGGTGGATCACCTGAGGTACGGAGTTCAAGACCAGCCTGAACAACATGGAGAAACCCCCATCTCTACTAAAAATACAAAATTAGCTAGGCATGGTGGTGCATGACTGTAATCCCAGCCACTCAGGAGGCTGAGGCGGGAGAATCACTTGAATCCGGGAGGCGGAGGTTGTGGTGAGCCGAGATTGCACCACTGCACACTAGCCTGGGCAACAAGAGCAAAACTCCATCTCAAAAGAAAAGAAAAGAAAATAAGAGAAAAGAAAAGAAAAAAGAAAATGAACAAAAGCCAGATGTGGTGGCTCACACCTGTAATCCCAGCACTTTGGGAGGCTGAGGTAGGCGGATCACCTAAGGTCAGGAATTCGAGACCAGCCTACCAACATGGTGAAACCCCGTAGTTACTAAAAACACAAAAAATTAGCCCGGGCGAGGTGGCAGGCACCTGTAATCCCAGCTACTGGGGAGGCCGGGGCAAGAGAATTGCTTGAATTAGGGAAGTAGAGGTTTTGGTAAGCTGAGATCACGCCATTGCACTCCAGCCTGGGCAACAAGAGCGAAACTCCATCTCAGGAAAAACAAACAAACAAAACAGAAAATGAACAGAAGACATGAAAAGACATTGTGCTGAAGAGGGTATACAGATGACAAATAAACACACATGAAAAGATGTTCAAAATCATTAGCCATCAGGGAAATGCAATTTAAACCAGAGTGAGATGCAATTTAAACCAGAGTGAGATATCACTACACATCTATTAGGATATGTAAAGTAAAAAATAATGACAACGCCAAGTGCTGTCAAGAAGGATGCAGAGAAACTGGATCACTCATACACTGATGAGTATTTAACATGGTATATAGTATGGAATACTACTTAACCATGAAAGGAATAACTATTGATAATTCATACAAAACCTTGAATGAATCTGGGGGGTGGAGAGCCAATTCCCAAAGGTTACATACTGTATGATTCCATATATATATATATATATATATACACACACACACACACATAGAGAGAGAGAGAGAGAGAGAGAGAGAGAGAGCGAGAGAGAGATATGGGAGTCTTGCTCCCAGGCTGGAGTGCAGTAGCTCGATCTTGGCTCACTTCAACCTTCACCACCTGGGTTCAAGTAATTCTCCTGCCTCAGCCTTCCAAGTAGCTGGTATTAGAGGAGCCTGCCACCATGCCCGAGTAGCTGGGATTAGAGGAGTCTGCCACCACGCCCGAGTAGCTGGTATTAGAGGAGCCTGCCACCATGCCCGAGTAGCTGGGATTAGAGGAGCCTGCCACCACGCCCAGCTGATTTTTATGTTTTTAGTAGAGACGGGGTTTCGCCATGTTGGCCAGGTTGGTCTTGAACTCCTAACCTCAGGTGATCCGCCTGCCTCAGCCTCCCAAAGTGCTGGGATTACGGCATGAGCCACCACGCCCAGCTATATAATCTTGAAATGAAAAAAAGTTTAGAAGGAAAGAGCAGATTAGTGGTTACCCATAGTTAGGGTGGGAGATGGGTGTGGTCATACAAAGGCATTAAAAGAAAACCCTGTGATGTAACTCTCCGCACCTTGACTGTGGTGGTGAACACACATAAAATTTATAGCATAAATACACATGCACACAAATAAATATAAGTAAAACTGGGGAAATTTGAAAAAGTTCAGTAGAGTATATCAATGTAGAGATCATACATAGAGAGATAGAGTGAGAGAGAAAGAGAGAGAGACAGGATTTCACTCTGCCATTCAGGCTAGAGTGCAGTGGCACAATCACAGCTCACTGCAGCCTCAAACTCCTGGGCTCAAGTGATACTCCCACCTCAGCCTCCAGAGTAGCTGAAACCACAGGCACATGTCACCTAACTGGGCTACTTACAAAAAAAAAAAAATTGGTGCTCACTTTGGCAGCACATATACTAAAATTGGAACCATACATGGCCTTGTGCAAGAATGACACCTACATTCATGAAACATTCTATATATATTATATATATATATATTTGTTGTTGTTATTGTTATTTTTCATTTTGTTTTGTTTTGGAGATGGAGTCTCTCTCTGTCACCCAGGCTGGAGTGCAGTGGTGTGATCTCGGCTCACTGCAACCTCTGCCTCCTGGGTTCAAGTGATTTTCCTGCCTCGGCCTCTGAGTAATTGGGACTACAGGCACATGCTGCAATCACTGTGTTGCCCAGGCTGGTCACGAACTCCTGAGCTCAGGCAATCCGCCCATCTTGACCTCCCAAAGTGCTGGGATTACAGGCGTGAGCCACTGCACCCAGCCAGTTTTTGTATTTTTAGTAGAGATGGGATTTCACCATGTTGGCCAGGCTGGTCTTGAACTCCTGACCTTATGTGATCCACCCACCTTGGCCTCCCAAAGTGTTGGGATTACAGGTGTGAGTCACTGTGCCCAACCCATATATATATATTTTTTTAATTATATAAAACAAAAATCTGTAGAGACAGGATCTTGCTATGTTGCCCAGGGTGGTCTCAAACTCCTAGGCTCAAGTGATCCTCGCTTCTTGGCCCGACAAAGCAATGGGATTACAGGACTGACCACCACACCCACCCCAAGGTTGATATCCTGATTGTGATGACATACCACAATTTCACAAGATGTTATTATTGGGCGAAACTGGGTAAACTTGTGAATAGGCTCTTTATTATTTCTTACAACTGCATGTAAATCTGTATCTCAAATTTTCAAATTTTAAATTAAAAAGACTGGTAAAAAGGGATTTGAGGAAATGATATTAACAAGTATGCTAAAAAATATATAAAAGAAACACAAGAAAAATGAATAAAAAGAAAAAAGAAGAAAAAAGTCTCTGAAGAGAATGGGAGTTGAGCGTGGGGGAAGTTAGACTGAAACCCGGGATACCAGCGAAGAGGCGGCTGCCATGGAGATACCAAATGATGACTGAGACCATGGGGGCTGAGGGGAGAATCACGATGGAGAGGAAGAGAAATGGGGTTGATTCGAGCTCTAGAGTCTAGACCTTCAACACTTGAAAAGAATTTTCCCAGAGAGCTTCCCAAAAGCCCAAATTTGCAAGAACCATGATAACATATAATAAAAATATCAGTATCAATGCCATATAATAAAACATTCATCAACATTCCTCTTCCTTTAGTCACAGTGATACAAAAACAAGAACAAGCCGGGCGCGGTGGCTCACGCCTGTAATCCCAGCACTTTGGGAGACCCAGAAGGGCAGATCACGAGGTCAGGAGATCGAGATCATCCTGGCTAACAGATGAAACCCCGTCTCTACTAAAAATACAAAAAAAAAGAAAAAAAATTAGCAGGGCATGGTGGCAGGCACCTGTAGTCCCAGCTACTCGGGAGGCTGAGGCAGGAGAATGGCGTGAACCCAGGAGACAGGGCTTGCAGTGAGCCAAGATTGCGCCACTGCACTCCAGCCTAGGCGACAGAGCGAGACTCTGTCTCAAAAAAACACAGAAACCAAAAACCAAAAACCAAAACAAAACAAAAAAAACCACAAGAAGAAAGTCAAAGTACGAGTGGATTCTGGGCTCGAGAGTCTTGTGGGGTCTCACCTTCACTGCCCTTCCTCTCTCTTCCTACTTCTTGTAAATGGAATCTGGTTCTTGTAAATGGAATCTGGTGGCAGATTCCATTCCAGGTCAAGGCAATGGCCTGGACCCTGCCCTTCACTGTTACCTTGAATGACAAGGGGGATAAAGAAGACGGTTGGGCAGGTTTGCTTCCCACTTCCCCAGGAACCCTGGAAATGCACCATCGCATGCATGCCACACCCTCTTCACATCCATGCTTCTCCTTTCCACCCATGCCTGAGATTAAATCTCATTCCTTCCGCATGATGCACTTTCTACACAGACCTTGGAGGCACTCTTGGTAGAGATGTTAAATCTCTCAGTATCAAGGGCCTCTTCGACTGTTGTTTCCATGTGATTGAGACAGTGTTTTTCTCTGGGTGAGATCAAATGACTTCTCCCTAGAAAGGCCTTCAGAATCACAATGATTTAAGAACTAAACAAAGTTCTACCCTAAAAGATAGGAGACAATTCAAAGAAAGTAAAGAATAATTCTAACACAAATGTGAAATATAGATAAATGATAACATACAGAAGATACAACATCTACCTACATTTATTATATTAAAATCACTAAGGATGGGCTAGGCTTGGTGGCTCATGCCTGTAAGCCCAGCATTTTAGTAGGCTGAGGCGGACTGATTGCTTGAGTCCAGGAGTTCAAGACCAGCCTGGGCAACATGGTGAAACCTTGTCTCTACCAAAAAAATACAAAAATTAGCTGGGTGTGGCGGCACATGCCTGTGGTCCCAGCTACTTGGGAGGCTGAGGTGGGAGGATCTCTTGAGCCCAGAGAAAGAGGTTCCAGTGAGCCATAACCACACCACTGCACTCCAGCCTGGACAACAGAGCGAGACCCTGTCTCAAAAAAAGAAAGAAAGAAAGGTGCTAAGAATGAAGAGAACCAAGCTGTGTAGCTGTAAAATATTATAGATTGTGACTGTTTTCATGTCACCGGTTCACAGTGACTTGAATTTCCAGGGAAGTACTAGACATCTGGCCCTTTGTAACTGACATTGTGGCTTTCCTTTACCAGGCCAGAGGAGGGAGATGAGGAGGTCCAGAAGTGTCCTGGTGAAATGCAAAGGATGGTTCAACTACCGGAGGGTCCAAGTGGCCCCTTCCCAGTTACCTCTCCCACATTCCCAAGTGATCAGGCACAGAAGACACCAGCTACAAGATAACCACGTCCTTATGAAATCAGGAGGCAAGTTTCACAGGTGCCCCCAAATCAACCTCCAACAGCTGACAGCTAACTTATAGTTTTGGGAGATTTGCAACTAAAATGAAAGTTCAGAAATGAGTCAAGTATCCAGATTCAGAGTGGGATGGAATATCACATTTGGGATGGTGTGGGAGGTGATGGAACTACCAGGAATGAGAATCCTGGGGGAGAATGACTAGAACTAAAAATGAAAATAAAAATAAAACACAAAATCATACTGGTCACCTGAAAATGCAAGATAAAGCTCAGAAAGAAAAAAAAAAAAAAAAAAAGAGACCATCTATTTGTTTCATGATAACTCACCATTTTGTCTACTTCTTTATCTCTTGAAAAATGTACTTTTAAAAAGATTTACTTTGTAGCATATATGTGGATGAAACCTTTTTACCATTTAGGTACCTTACTGAGGGCTGCCGCCTCTTCCTCCTGTTCTTCCCCTCCCTGCCTCCTCCTCTTCACTTTCCTCTTCTTCTTTGGTCTCTTTGTCCACATAAACAAAATCATTTAGCCCTCCGTATCCTCAGGTTCCACCAATCGCAGATGGAGAGTATAGTATTTGGCTGGGAGCAGTGGCTCACCCCTGTAAACTCAGCACTTTGGGAGGCTGAGGCAGGAGGATTGCTTGAGTCTAGGAGTTTCAGACCAGTCTGGGCAACACAGTGAGACCCCATCTCTTTTTTTTTTTGAGACAGAGTCTTGCTCTGTCGCCCGGGCTGGAGTGCAGTGGCCGGATCTCAGCTCACTGCAAGCTCCGCCTCCCTGGTTTACGCCATTCTCCTGCCTCAGCCTCCGGAGTAGCTGGGACTACAGCCGCCCGCCACCTCGCCCGGCTAGTTTTTTGTAGTTTTAGTAGAGACGGGGTTTCACCGTGTTAGCCAGGATGGTCTCGATCTCCTGACCTCGTGATCCGCCCGTCTCAGCCTCCCAAAGTGCTGGGATTACAGGCTTGAGCCACCGCGCCCGGCGAGACCCCATCTCTTAAAAAAAAAATAACAAAAAGAAAAAGAAGGCTGGGCGTGACAACACAGTGAGACCCCATCTCTTTAAAGCAACAATAACAACAAAAAGAAGGCCAGGTGCAGTGGCTGGGATTACATGCCTGTAATCCCAGCACTTTGGGAGGCCAAGGCAGGTGGATCACCTGAGGTCAGAAGTTCGAGACCAGCCTGGCCAACATGGTGAAACCCCGTTTCTATTAAAAATACAAAAATTAGCCAGGCATGGTGGCACATGCCTGTAGTCCCAGCTACTCAGGAGGCTGAGGCAGGACCATCACTTGAACCTGGGAGGCGGAGGTTGCAGTAAGCCGAGATTGTGCCACTGTACTCCAGCCTGGGCGACAGCGAGAGTGAGACTACGTCTCAAAAACGAAAACAAAAAGAAAAAAGAAAATATACTATTTGTAGGACGTGAAACCTGCAGATATGGAGGACTGACTTTTCACATCCCATCGGGCTGATTAAGGCACCTGATCACCCTTGGATTTTGGTGTCTGCAGGGGATCCTGGTACCAATCCCCTGTGGATCCCAAGGGATGACAATAAATATCACATCTTTCTAAACATTTGGTAGAATCTTAAGTAGCCTATTTCACACCAAATGCACACACCTTTTCTTTGTGAAGTCTTCCTAAGAGACGGTCTGCATCATATTCTCTGCCTCACTTCTCCATTAGACAGAAGAGATTTGCTCCTCATGTGACCCCTTCCATGTTCCAGCTGAGAACCGTGAGGGCCTTCATCTTTGTATTTTGAAGGTTACTACAGGGCCTGTCACACAGTTTACTCAATAGCCCTAGCTCAAGAAAATATGTTGAATAAAAATAATACAAACAAAAAAAGTACTCAGTAGGGTTGAAATTAAGTCATCACGATCATTAACTCTTCTGGTCACACGATTTGCAATGCCTGTGACGGAGTTCCAGAAGGCAACACTAGTCTCACTCATGGTTTTATCATCATTCCTATACCTGTTTCTATAAAATATTGTAGAGTCTTCTTTAGCTAGTGCCCAGCCTCAGGATGACGATCTAAGTCTCTGACCGCAGCTCAGTTACAAGAAAGTTTTGGCCAGACTGGTGGAGAATACTCAAGCCAAAGTTTTTCATTAAAGGCATTTCAAGTCTTCCAGGACTGGCCTGTGTTAGTGCCATGTGTGATAGGAACACAATTGGGATCTTGAGGGGCAGCAGCTGGCCTGTCAGTTATGTTCTCCACAGTGGGTCTGAGCACCACAGCTCATCTGTTGAGTTTTGTAAGTTGTTGATTTTATTTTTCATTGTTAGGTTTTCTGTTTGGGTCTTTATCAGATCAACACGTTTTTGCTTCTATTCTAGTTGGTTTCACTTTCTCAGTTCTTGCTCTTTTTATGGATGTTATCATTGAGAAATCTTAGCATTCACATTTAGAAATATTTCTTAGACTGTTCTAATTATTTGTATTTCATTAGAAGTGTATTTGGGCTGTTCATATAGTTGGCTTTGTCAATTTAATTTATCCAAAAAATATTTATTGAGCACTTACTATATCTGAGTATTCCATTTATTTATTTATTTATTTATTTTTTGGGATGGAGTCATAGCTCACTGCAGCCTCTAATTCCTTGCTCAAGTCATCCTCCTGCCTCAGCCTCCCACGTATGAGTAGCTTTGACTACAGGGGTGAGCCACCATGCCCACCTAATTTTAAGAAAGTTTTGAGAGACAAGGTCTTGCTATGTTGCCCAGACTAGCCTTAAACTCCTGGCCGCAGGCAATCCTGTCATTTCAGCCTCCTGAGTTGCTGCAATTACAGGTGAGAGCCACCGTGCTAGTATTTAGAATTTTTATTTGCAGGCAAATCTGGAGTGGAGCATTTCTTTGTCTCCTCCTTTCCTCCTTCTGTCTCTCCCTATACTCTGCTTTTTCTGTTTAGGTCAGCTCTTTCTAATAGAACTTTCTGCAGTGATGGAAATATTTTGTATCTGCACTATCCAGTACAGTAGCACTAGCCACATGTGGCTATGGAGTACCTGGAAGATAACTAGTGAGACTGAGAAACTTAATTTTAAATTTTAACTTTAATGAATGTAAATTTGAATGTATGTAGCCACATAAGGCTAGTGGCTACTGTGCTGATCAGTGTAGGTAATATTTTAGTAATTGCCTGACTGGGCTCCCTAACCCAGAACCAGAACTTCTATGGGCAGCTGGAGGAAGGGATATTCTAGATCTTGCAATTGGACGAGGGCAGAGCATGGCTCAATTCCTAGTCTCTGGGGTATGCGTGAGCTCTTTCTAGGAATACATTTTAATACAAATCACGGCCCCAGGTTACAGATTTTGGGAGCCTTCTCTCAGGAACAGTGGATCCCTATCCCAGGCTCTAGCTTTAAGCTGTGGGTCTTCCACTGCATCAGATGGGGCATCTTTCTTCCTTGTTATCCCACAAAAATCACACTCTGGCCTGGCCTGCCTTCTACCAGACCCAAAGTATGTCAGGCTGCATCTTCATTGTGTCCAGTGAAGACTTGGACTTGCTCTAAGTCTTCTCCTCTTTCTGACCCATAGTCATTTACATTTTGTTTTGGGCACAGCCATAACTTTACAGCTTTTTCTTTCTGTGTTTTAACTAATGGTGCAGTGTATTTGGAATTCAGAAAGCTAGACTGAATCTGTGAAGTGCTAACAAATGGAAGAGAGTTTCTGTATTTTTTAACAGGATGATGGTAATATAGGTAGAAAGGGTCATAAAAGTTAAAGTGCCAAAACTATCTTAAGAAGCAGTTTGGAATTTGACTGTTTTGTCGTATTTGTATTGTGAAGATGCGAGTGCTGTGGGGAAGTGTGACAAGGCCTCTGCTAAAGTCTCCCTGGTTATGGCCCTCGGCTCTGCAGGGTGGGGCACCTAGGGCTGACAGGCAATTGACACCACCCCAACTTCAAAGCCTTCACCATGATGCCAGCAGAGCTTACGCTTCAAACCCATTCACTTGCACTGGTCCTTTCCAATGCCCTGGGAGCAATTTCATATTTGCCAGTTTGTGTTTTCTTTTCTTTTCTTTTTTTTGAGACAGGGTCTCGCACTGTCATCCAGGTTGGAGTGCAGTGGTGCAATCATGGCTAACTGTAGCCTCTATCTCCTGGGGCTCAAGCAATTCTTCCATCTCAGCCTCCCCAGTAGCTGGGACTATAGGCCTATGCCAACACACTCGGCTAACTTCTTAAATTTTTTTGTAGAGACGGGGTCTCGCCATGTTGTCCAAGCTGGTCTGGAACTCCTGGGCTCAAGCGATCCACCCACCTTGGTCTCCCAAAGTGCTAGGATTATAGGCGTGAGCCACCGCCCCCAGCTTGTGTTCTTTCCTTAAAGACAACCTCCCTAATTGTAAACAAATTTTCAGGCTGCACAGACCCTGGATATGCCCCTGCAAAGCACTGAAGGTTAAATAAAAGTGCAGACTTCCAGTGGAGGTGGTAATTTTCTAGAGAGTAGTTCTCCATGGGTATTGAAGTGCTAGGAGGTTGCATTAATCTTCAACATGTTGCTTGGGTTGCTCAGAGAGCCAAAAGAGATGAGATGGTCTTGGTTAGCTCAGGCAGAACGTGTAAATTTCAGAGCTGTTCACACCCAGCTTCAAAGTGTGTCTATAGTTCCTGTGTGTGACCAATTCAGTATGCATGATATCTCTTCCCAAGATAATATTTGATTAACTCTGCCCAAAATCTTACTTACTGGCTTTTTCTTTCTTTAAGATTCCATTACTTACCATCTACCAGTTCTTAGTTAACATAATTCTTTCTTTTTTAGGGTATAATATAATAGATTAAGCAACAGCTTTCAAGACTCCACCTTAATTGCCCTTCAATGAAATCTGACTATTCCCTAATCTCCTCAACTTCATATTCACAGATCATCTTTTAGGGTGGGTTAATCCTATCACCCACCCTACAGATTCACTGTTCCTAGTTTAGTTGTCTGAAAGTCATCTTGTTTCCAGTCTCAGGGTCACCTCACTGTCATCTGCATGCATTGACAGCATACTTAGTGGCAACATGTCATTAATGTCTTGAAACTCTGAGCACAATTTGAAGTTAATAGTAGTTATACAATTAAAAATTGGAAAAAAGTCTTACAGAGAACAGATATGTAAAAGTCTTCTCGCTTTCCTATATTTACTGGGGAAAACTAGAATTTCTCAAATCCAGGTGAAGCACTTTATGTTTCATTATATGGACAGCAAAAGCAGAATAACCATAGACACGGAGAGCAAGAGAAATATTTTATCCTTCCTTCAAGGAACCACTTCAAGTGATATGGATTAATTGTATAGTTAACAATCACTGCTTTAGACACAAGGCATATTTAGTGGAGTACATAAATAGTAACAGCAGAACATTTGCCTGCAAAGAGGTTAAACCTAGCTCAAGATGCAAAACTTACAAATGCAACGTAATTTTGAACAGTTATTTTTAAAATTGTTAATAATTATAAACAATTATTGGAGACAAACCAAAAAGGTGAAGTGTGAAAGAAGGAAAATAATAACAAAACCAACAATGATGACTGCCATTTACTGAAGACCTACTATGAGATGCTCACTAGAGTGGTACTTTTATTTAGTATCTACATTTTACAGATGAAGAAATTGATGTTTGAAAAAAAAAAGAAATTGAAGTTTTAAGCGGTTGTAACCAAGATACAGAGCGTTAGGATTTAAACCATCACTCCACCCAGCCTGGGCAGGGATTTGAGGGAAAGCAATCTAGAGGGAATGAAGTGAATGCAGGCACTCAGGAATAACAAGGCTGACTTAGATGGAGGGCAGTAGAAAGGAAAGAGGTGGGGTAAACTGGCAGCTGAGAGGAGGAGGGGGCTGGGTGTCCCAGTAAGCTTAGTCCTCTGGAGCTGGTGTGATAAGCTTGTAGGAAGCTACCATGAGGAGTAGTTATCTTGTCATATGACTTTTTGCAGACCTAGAATCTGAAGACCTAGTGGGAAATGGAATGGTCTTTACAATTAGTATCAGCATTTACAAGAGTCTACACAGATGAAAACCCATCATCTGGGAGGCTGCCTAGACAAACAATAAACAAAGATATAAGCAAGATAGTAAAGTTTGGTATAAGGGCTATGAGCTCAACAAACAGGGTGGCAACAGAGTAACTGGGGTGGGGGAACCAAGTTCAGATAGGGAGTTGTATAGACTGCAATAGTGGTCCAACAATGCTCTTTTCAGCCACTCCTAGTCACATTAAAATAGCAATTCATGGAGTACTATGTATACATTTCAAAGTATGTATGTATATATTTCAAAATTACATGAAACTATAAAATGTGTCTAATACCATGTTTCCTTTTGCAAAACTATAAGGAATGTACCCTTGAAGAACATAAAAAAGTATACAAACTTAATTCAAAGTCTATGATTTTTGTAGGGAAGTTTGTAGTTGAAAGAAAATATTATTTGAAACAGATTTTTACAATTTTTCCTTTTTTCCTTTTTTTTTTTTTTTTGAGATAGAGTCTCACTCTGTCACCCAGGCTAGAGTGCAATGGCATGATCTTGGCTCACTGCAACCTCCGCCTCCCGGGTTCCAGTGATTCTCATGCCTCAGCCTCCTGAGTAGCTAGGACTACAGGTGCATGCCATGACATCCAGCTAATTTTTTGTATTTTTAGTAGATACAGGGTTTCACCATATTGGCCAGGCTGGTCTCGAACTCTTGACCTCAGGTGATCCACCCACCTCAGCCTCCCAAAGTGCTGGGATTACAGATGTGAGCCACTGCGCCTAGTCTACATTTTTACTTAAAAAAAATAGAGATAAGGGTCTTGCTATGTTGCCCAGGTTGCTCTCAAACTACTGGCCTCACACAATCTTCCCACCTTGGCCTTCCAAAGTGCTAGGATTACAGGTGTGAGCCACCATGCCCATCTTGAATGCATTCTGAGAGATATAGAGAATCATAGTTTTAAAAGGCAATGTTTTCTTTTTTGGTTCGTCTTTCTTTTTCTTTCTTTTTTTTTTTTTTTTTTGAGACAGGGTCTCATTTTGTCATCTGTCACCCAGGCTGGAGTGCAGTGACATGATCATGGCTCACTGCAGCCTTGACCTCTTAGGCTCGACAATTCTTCCACTTCAGCCTCCCAAGTAGCTAGCTGGAGGTGTGCACCCCCATGCCTGGCTAATTTCTTTTACTTTTTGCAGAGACAGTGTCTTGCCATGTTGACCAGGCTGGCCTCGAATTCCTGGGTTCAAGTGATCCTCCCACCTCTGCCTCCCAAAGTGGTGAGATTACAGGTGTGAGTCACTATATCTAGCCAAGGCAATGTTTTTATTTCAAAATACAGACACACGGGGTCGGGCACTGTGGCTCACGCCTGTAATCCCAGCACTTTGGGAGGCTGAGGCGGGTGGATCATGAGGTCAGGTGACCAAGACCATCCTGGCTAACACGGTGAAACCCCATCTCTACTAAAAATACAAAAAATTAGCCGGGTGTGGTGATGGGCGCCTGTAGTCCCAGCTACTTGGGAGGCTGAGGCAGGAGAATGGCATGAACCTGGGAGGCGGAGCTTGCAGTAAGCCGAGATCTTGCCAGTGCACTCCAGCCTGCGTGACAGAGTGAGACTACGTGTCAAACAAACAAATAAAAAATACAGACACACAGTTTGAAAACTGCTGGCTTCACTAGAATAATTGTTAGTGGAGGTTGTGTTGTCAAAGAATGATCCCGGGGTATCTGAAATTTCCACAAACTCCAGAAAAGTCAGGTGCCCCTATAGCATGTGGCCTGAAAGAAATTATCTTGCCAAAAGCAGATCTATCAGATGTGTGATACTGGGCATCCCCATACTCAGAGAGCACAACGTGAAAGGTCATAGTTATTAAACTCATGAATGAGTCAACAGGACTTCCTTATTTTTTTCTCTTGCTAAAGTAATAAAAATGTAACAAGAGGAAAAAAATTTATTGAAAGCAGGATTGGCTGGGCGTGGTGGCCTATAGTCCCAGCACTTTGGGAGGCCTGGGCAGAAGGATCACTTGACCAGGAATTCCAGATCAGCCTGGGCAACATAGTGAGACCCCCTCAATCTCTACAAAAAAAATTTTTTTAAATGAGCCAGGTGAGGTGGCAGGCTCCTGTAGTTCCGGCTACTTGGGAGGCTGAAGTGAGAGGATCGCTTGAGCCCAGAAGTTTGAGGTTGCAAGGGGCTATGATTGTAGCACTGCACTCCAGCCTGGGAGACAGAGTGAGACCCCGTTTCTAAGCAAAAAACAAAGCAAGTGAGCAAGCAAGAAAGCAAGGAAGTGAGAAAGCAGGATTCATGGACTCCAAACTCCCTAGATTCCCTTGGTTGAAAGCCTTCCTTGTACCACTAATTACATTAAATGCTGGACATGCAAGTTGAACAATACATATTCCCTCTTGGGGATTAGCTTAGTGTAGAAGAGACGTAAGAAAAAACAATTATAGGCTGGGTGTGGTAGCTTACACCTGTAATCCCAGCACTTTAGGAGGCCGAGGCGGGTGGATCCCTTGAGCTCAGGAGTTCAAGACCAGCCTGGACAATATAGCAAAATCCTGTCTGTACAAAACATACAAAAATTAGCCGGGCATGGTGCTAGATGCCTGTAATCCCAGATACTTGGGAAGCTGAAGCACAGGAATCTCTTGAATCCAGGAGATTACAGTGAGCTGAGATCAGGTCACTGCACTCCAGCATGGGCAACAGAGTGAGGCTCTGTCTCAAAAAAAAAAAAAGAAAAAGAAAGAAAAAGAAAAAATTACAATGGTATTTGCACCTGTATGGTTGTGGATTGTGCAATGAAAACAGAGGCCCAAAAGATTGTCTTTTCTTGTTGTTGTTAATGTATTTATTACTATGTTTAATTTATTGGAATTTTTTTTTTTTTTTACTAAATGATGAATGCCTTTAAACAAGTTCAATGATACAGAGATGTAGAAACAATTAATAATCTCTGTAGAAATCCTTATTACCCTACAGGTCCAGAGAAATGCCACTTGTGTAATGAAGCTGTTCATCCCAGGCTCTTTTGGATGTTTATGACACTTTGTAGCACTCATATGACACTTTAAGTGACATAGGAACTTGGGATCTTTGAGGACAATTGAAAGCATCAAAGGTACTCAGCAGCTGGGTTCAGTGGCTCACGCCTGAAATCCCAACACTTTGGGAGGCAGGTGAATCACTTGAGGTAAGGAGTTTGAGACCAGTCTGGTCAACATGGTGAAGCCCCATCTCTACTAAAAATACAAAAATTAGCTGGGCGTGGTGATGCGTGCCTGTAAGTCCCAGTGATTTGGGAGGCTGAGGCCTGGGAGGTGAAGGTTGCAGTGAGCTGAGACTGTGCCACTGCACTCCAGCCTGGGCAACAGAACAAGACTCTGTCTGAAAAAAAAAAAAGATATTCAGGTCATGGCAAGTAATCCACAAGGTTCACACATGAGAACGTTAAGAGAAAAGAATGGAAAACCAGGGTGGGAGCATGGGACCTGGAGTTTCAGGTCAAGGACACCAGACTCTATTCCATGTGGTGTTTCAGTGGACTATCCACATAAATAAGCACTGCTCTAGAATGGCAATAGTGTATAGATTTGGAGTAGGCAGAGCAGAGACCGGGAGAGCTGGAAGGATAGTCAGGAATAAGAGGTCATTGAGGCCTAGGTCCTGGCAGCAGCAATGGAATGAAAACTGATTTGACAGCCTGGGCAACATAGTGAGACCCCTGTCTCTACAGAAAAAAAAAAAAAAAATATTGAGCAGGCACAGTGTCTCAGGCCAGGTGCTCCCAGTACTTTGGGAGGTCAAGGCAGGAGGATCTCGTGATCCCAGGAATTCAAGACCGGCCTGGGCAACATAGGAGACTCTGTCTCTAAAAAAAGAATTAAAAAATAAAAATTTAATTTAAAAACATTAGCCAGGAGTGGTAATACCTGCCTGTAGTCCCAGCCATTCAGCAGGCTGAGGTGGGAGGACTATTTGAGCCCCAAAAGTCAAGGCTGCGGTAAGCTGTGATCATGCTAATGCACTCCAGCATGGGCAGCAAGAGAGACAGACCCTGTCTGAAAAACAAACAAACAAAAAACAGTGATGTGAAACATGGGGGAGAGTCAGCAGAGCTTCATCGGTGATTTGGATGTGAGTGTGGGAGAGATTAGGAGCCTCTCATTACTTTGTGGTTAGGTGGAGAAGGAATAGTGGCAAAATTAAGGAGAACTTGAGAGGAAGACTGGTTTGGGGAGGAAGATGGTAAGTCTGGATTGGGTTTTGTTGCCTGTAAGATGCTAGTAGGTCATGAAAGTGGAACTATCGAGTTCCTTGCTAAAGTGTGGTCCGTAGAGCAGCAGCATGTGATCCCCCAGGAGCGTGTTAAAAATGTGCTGCTCGAGACGGCAGGCCTGATGAATCATATCTGCGTCATACACCTGCACCTGTTAAACCTTGGTCTCTAACTTAGCGTCATACTGCTGAGGAAATCACCAAACTTCCTATACTCTGGTCATTAAAGCTTCTAGGATTTTTTTTTTTTTTTTTTTTTTTGAGATAGAGTCTTACTCCGTCACTCAGGCTAGAGTGCAGTGGCACAGTCTCAGCTCACTGCAGCCTTAACTTCTCAGGCTCAAGAGATCCTCTCACTTCAGCCTCCCGAGTTGCTAAGACTCGGTTAATTTTTTGCACTTTTGTAGAGACAGGGGTCTTGCCATGTTGCCCAGGCTGGTCTTGAACTCCTTGGCTCAAGCAATCCACCCCATCTGCCTGAGTTTCCCCAAGTGCTGGGATTATAGGCATGAGCCACTGCGCCCAGCCAGCTTCTAGTATTTAGGGTGTGTTTTGTAGATGTGGTTACTGCAAAGGAGCTGTAGAAGAAATAGATTTGTAAAGTTTGCATGAGCCCCTTTAAAAAAATTCTGCCTATAGACTGGGCACAGTGGCTCACGCCTATAATATCAGCACTTTGGGAGGCCAAGGCAGGAGGATCACCTGAGGTCAGGAGTTCAAGACCAACCTGGCAAACATGGTGAAACCCCATTTCTACTAAAAATACAAAAATTAGCCGGTTGTGGTGGCAGGCACCTATAATCCCAGCTACTTAGGAGGCTGAGCCAGGAGAATCGCTTGAACTGGGGAGGCAGAGGTTGCAGTGAGCCAAGATTGCACCACTGCGCTTCAGCCTGGGCAACAGAGCAAGACTCCATCTCAAAAAAAAAAAAAAATTCTGCCTGTAAAGTCTACCCAAGGCAAAGGACACCTGTGGACCACACATACAGCTGGGCCACAGCTGCTGACTCATCTGCCTGATGCAGCACTCAATTGCTCTGTATTTCACACATTTTTTCTCTGTATTTAAGAGCAGCTATAATAACATCAAAGAGAAAATTACTTATAGAAGTTTTAAAGAACATGTCAAATTTTAAGAATTTACATATAGATATTATTTATTTTTTTTTTTTTTTGAGACGGAGTCTCGCTCTGTCACCCAGGCTGGAGTGCAGTGGCCGGATCTCAGCTCACTGCAAGCTCCGCCTCCCGGGTTTATGCCATTCTCTCGCCTCAGCCTCCCGAGTAGCTGGGACTACAGGCGCCCGCCACATCGCCCGGCTAATTTTTTGCATTTTTTAGTAGAGACGGGGTTTCACCGTGTTAGCCAGGATGGTCTCGATCTCCTGACCTCGTGATCCACCCGTCTCGGCCTCCCAAAGTGCTGGGATTACAGGCTTGAGCCACCGCGCCCGGCCTACATATAGATATTAAATAATAAGTGAGAATTTGGGTAGACTAGCATAAGTATAAAATGAATATCTTATTCTGAAAACTCTTCATGTTTTAAATATGATGTTTTCATCTTAATTGCATAAGTCTGTTCCTCAAACTCACCACAAAACAGACATCTATGTGTGAGAAATCATTTCCCAGTCTCACAAAGAAAAAAATCATAACTATGACATTTTCTAATATGTGGTTTATACAAATGCATAGACAGTCCCTTCCTTTTCTGTTTGTTCCTTCTTTAAAATCAGATATATACAGATACTATACTATAGTATAGTACACACTGTACTATACTCACTCAATGCAACCTCTGCCTCCCAGGTTCAAGCAATTCTCATGCCTCAGCCTCTCGAGGAGCTGGGACTACAGGCATGCGCCACCACACCCAGTTAATTTTTGTATTTTTAGTAGAACGGGGTTTCACCATCTTGGCCAGGCTGGTCTCAAACTCCTGACCTCAAGTGATCTGCCTGCCTTGGCCCCCCAAAGTGCTGGGATTTCAGGCGTGAGCCACCAACACACATTTCTGGATGTTAAAATTTAATCGAAATCCTCAACAAGAGGAAAAAAATCAGAAGTGACTGTCATCTTAGAATGTGCAAAAGCAATATGTTTACCAATGGTGGGTGGGGGAGTGGCTGTAAAATGATCTGTAAATAAAATGTTCCTGCTCCATGGACTGCTTAAATCAGAATCAGAATTTTTAGGATGAACCACATGAAACTCCCATTTTCATAGGTCAAACTGGTCAATTATTGGTCAAATACTGGCAATTTTATATGGTTCAACCTCTACTGTAATTAAGTGGTTTCTTATGGGTCACCCTATGCAATAACTAGACAATAAAGTAGAAAGCAAAGCAAATGGTGTATGTGTAGGATTTTTTTCTTTCATGTGGTTGGTTTTCAGTGTAGCACTGCCTCTATAATGCTATTGCTTCACTGACTTTCTTAATGACAACTCTGTAACTTGACTGCCAAGAAAGAAACTCAATTGTGATGAGCCATTGGTTACAGCGCCCTTGTCTGATAATTACTCCAATCATCAGAAAAGAGTTGACAGATAGTGTGACAGGATGGAAATCAGCCCCACAGGAAAAGCATTTCTTGTTTGTTTCTTTAGCTGACTGGAAATGTACATAAGATGTCTCGGCTTTCTGATTACACCCTCTTTGTACTGAAACTCTAAAAACCTAAAATGCAAAGACCTAAGGGTAAAAGGCTATCTCACTGTTTAAAATCTGTTGCCAAAAAAAGCTGACCTGACACAAATAAGAAGCAAACTATATTTATATTCAAAATGTCTTATTTCGAGACGGGCGGATCACGAGGTCAGGAGATCGAGACCATCCTGGCTAATACAGTGAAACTCTGTCTCTACTTAAAATACAAAAAACTAGCCGGGCGACGAGGCGGGCGCCTGTAGTCCCAGCTACTCGGGAGGCTGAGGCAGGAGAATGGCGTAAACCCGGGAGGCGGAGCTTGCAGTGAGCTGAGATCCGGCCACTGCACTCCAGCCTGGGTGGCAGAGCAAGACTCCGTCTCAAAAAAAAAAAAAAAAAAAAAAAAAAAAAAAAGTCTTATTTCATGTAATCAAATTGGAATGCATGGCTAATTCATGCCTCTTGCCTTAGGGCTAATTTTGTATCATGACAATATAATGGGAAGAATAAATTATCCAACAATTATAGGGAAAAAATAATGTTATCTGGGAGTTTTTAAAGAAGATAATATATACTTCACATTTTAAATTATTTTATAAAACCTTAAGTAGTCAAACAAGGGCCAGGAAAATCATCCAAGTGAATTATTTCTAAGTTTAAAAAAGTTAAAAGAATGAACAGGAAAAAATGGGTGCCATGGATCAGTGGTTACGTTATTACAATACCTTAAAAATAACACAGTGATGGACATATAATAAACATTCAAGAATTGTAACAACTGTTATTACTACTACCACTACTAACACCAGCATTACCATGACTATTAATATTACTGACCAGGTAGAGTTGCCTTTGAAATAATAGTTTCACTTATTTTATTTCTATGTATTTCAAAAAGTGTCAATTTGGTTACAGATTTCTTTAGTTAGATCAAGAGTAAAGATGTTTTATTCTACAATAAATCATAAAATTAAATATGTATGCAATGCCTAATCTTATATAGTGCTATAGTAAACATTAATTTGTACAAAATTGGCATCTAAAAATCTGGATTTGAGTGTGGGTTCTGTTACTCATTGTTAACCAAGGAGAAGTTGCTTAAAGTCTATGAAACTTAGTTTTCTTATCTGTAAAATAGGGCTAATTATAGTAGCAATAATACTAGCTAATGGTTAGGATATAATGCTTCCTATGTGCCAGGGAATTTTCTAAGAATTTTATATACATTAACTCACTTGCTAATACTTCCCATAATGCCTAGCATTAATTTAGTAAAAGAGAATTGAGCTGTCAGTCTCCATTTGCCTTCCACCACTGGCCGTTCTCTGCCAGGAAGCTGACTCCTGCAAATAGATCACTTGGGCTTCCTTGACACCTGACTTTCAGCTGGATTCAGACAGAGGAAAGCACCAACAGGAGATTAGAAGGTAGCAGGGGAGAGAGGTAGAGCTATGTCTCTCCCTTTGCTCCCTGAGCTAGCAACTCTATTCTAATGTGTGTGCTTGAGGAGGGAGAGAGAGATCCTAAGACTAGACCTCTTGCCAGACAGCCTGGAAACATAGGTCTTCTTCTAATTGGACTCAGTAAACACTACATCCTTCTTTTGCCTCTTTATGCCCAGGGTGGTAAACACTTCCTGCTGTTGCTAGTTTCTTGGTACCTAAACACCCCTCTCTAGTTCCCTTAAGTCCCTTACCATAGCTAGGTAAGCAGTTCCTTCATTAAAGTATCTTAGTTTGACCCCTATGAGGGGAACACTCTTTCTTGCTGGGACTCTGACTCTTTTAGGGACTGCATATTTTAGTATTTCAGGCAACTACTTGTTACTTAGTATAATGATAACTTGAGAGTCATTTTTTTTTTTTTTTAATGAATCAGTATGTCAGGGAATATAATTTTGCTTTTCAATAGTTCAAGAAACCAAAATGTTTCTAACTTGAACGAGTTCACTATTTTTTTTAAATAAACAAACAAAAAAATCTTTCATTTGGTTCACACTTCAGGGAAAGGATATTTTAGATTCAGTTTAGTTTTGCAGCATAACCAATTAGCCTGGTGTATCCCAATTAAATGGTTCATGGTTTGGTTTGGTTCAGGTTAAGCATGAAACCCTGACATTGTGGAAAAGGTCAGTTGGAATATATTTGTTTCCCTGAGTGGGACAAATGCACACTGGAATTATGGAGATATATTCCTAGGATGGTAGAAACTTAACGTCATCCTAGTAATAAAATTATTCTCAGTTAAGTGAATGGCTCATCAATCACTGGAGTTCTTATTGTGTGTGGTTCAGCTTCCTAAACAAAATCAGTAATAGGGCATGGCAGAGAGCACCTGTAGTCCCAGGTACCAAGAGGCTCAGGCAGGAGGATTTATTGAGCTCAGGTGTTCAAGACCAGCCTGCACAACATAGCAAGACTCCCTCTCATTAAAGCAATCAACAGCAAACCATGTACACCTGTTTTCTAAGTGCTTCTCCACCCTCCACCCTCCACCTTCTCCACTTAAATTAATTCCTTTCCAATTAGATTTGTCTTCCTCAAAGTATGGGCCCCAGACAATCATCTGGGATTTGTCGGAAATGCAAATTCTTAGGCTCCACTGCAGATCTTCTACTGAATGAGAAATTCTGCCTTAGGGCCCAGCAATCTGTGGCTTCACAAGCCCTCCAGATGACTATGATGCACTATAATGTTTGAAAACCATTTAATTATCTATTTCTTGAAGTCAAGTCCTATCTATCTAGTACTTCTGTGTTGGAACTGCGTTCCACTCAAAGAGCATGCTGATATTAATTTCATGTGTGTGTGACAAAATTACAGGGACAATTGATGGCATGCCCAAAGACATAAGTGTTTGAACTCCAGAGCAAAGATTGCTAACTGCTATGCTAGAATGCGCTCCTAAAGGCTGCCCAGAAGCAATAATGAAACCCGGTGCAAAATTCAAGGAACAACTAGTTGCATAAACTTTTAACCCTCAAACACCCATAATCTGATAATGCAGTATCTATTTATGAGAATACATATTTGCTTCATTATTTTTATCCAGTTGAAAAGGCCAAGATGTAATTTTACTAATACACATCTGAATTTTCTTTTTTTTTTTTTTTTTTTTTTTTTTTTTTTTTCGAGGCGGAGTCTCGCTCTGTCGCCCGGACTGGAGTGCAGTGGCCGGATCTCAGCTCACTGCAAGCTCCGCCTCCCGGTTTACGCCATTCTCCTGCCTCAGCCTCCCGAGTAGCTGGGACTACAGGCGCCCGCCGCCTCGCCCGGCTAGTTTTTGTATTTTTAGTAGAGACGGGGTTTCACCGTGTTCGCCAGGATGGTCTCGATCTCCTGACCTCGTGATCCGCCCGTCTCAGCCTCCCAAAGTGCTGGGATTACAGGCTTGAGCCACCGCGCCCGGCTACATCTGAATTTTCAAGCACAAGTTCCTCGTTACCCTGTAACTAAATAACTTTTCACATTTTGGCTTATTGAAAGCCAGTTTCTTTGCTTAATGAAAACCAGGCAAAGCTGCACACATACAGTGCAGCTACAGTGTGTGATAAAGCCATGGACACCTCGTTCGGAGCATTCCAAATGTGTTTAATTGTATCTTTTGGCTTTCATATTTCTTTTTTCTAGGACAATAGGTCTGTTTTAGTTACATTTTTTTTCGCCTGAAGTCAGATCTCACAGCTTCCGGTGAAAGGCACAAAATGGTCAGGAAGAGCAGGGCTGGAAGTGGGTAGGAGTTGATTTCTAATCTAGGGATTCCCTTAGTCGGAAGCTAATGATTCACAACGCAGGCACATCTTTAATCTCATAATGAATAATGTATAATGGTTTACAGAAAGATTTAATAAAAGATCCCTATGTTCCAAAGCAAGTAATTTGGGAGTTATGCTAGTTCCTCCCTCTCTCGCCCCCAAACACAATCTGTCACCAAGCCCTACTGATTCTAGCTGCCAAACCATTCTCAAACCTGTTTTATCCTTTCCATTCTCATTACAACTGCCTGAATTTAGGACCTAGACTTTTAATTGGACTTCCTTTCTCTTGCTCCCTTTTGCTTCATTGTCATGCCAACTACAAAAACTTTTCTTAATATCATATCGCTTCCCTATTTTAAATGTCTCCAACACCCACCCGATTAAGTCATTAGCAGGCATACCTCCTACCTCGTCTTGTTGCTCAATCAATATTCTAGCAATTTGCTATACAAGCCAATCTGTTTCATACCTTCTAGGCTTTGCTTTCCAGCCATTTCCTCTGCCTGGAATTCCCTTTCTCCTCCTATGCCAAGAGGGAAATACATTATATTTTCCTCAACATCAAGCTTAAAGGCCACCTCCTCTAGGGAGTCTTCCTGGTTCCATGACCAGGAATTTCTCCATCCCTTGCCATCCCTGTGCCTTGTACGTAATCTCATAATCCATCACATAATTATTATTATTTTAACAATTTTTTTTTTTTCTTGAGATGGAGTCTTGCTCTGTCCCCCGGGCTGGAGTGCAGTGGCGCAATCTTGGCTCACTGCAAACTCCGCCCCTTGGGTTCAAGTGATTCTCCTACCTCAGCCACCACACCCGGCTAATTTTTGTATTTTTAGTAGAGGCAGGGTTTCACCATGTTGGCCAGGCTAGTTATGCACTTCTGACCTCAAGTGATCCGCCCACCTCAGCCTAAGGGCTGGGATTATAGACGTGAGCCACCACGCCCCGCCCATCACATAATTATTTTAGCTATTTATTTGTATGTCTTGTTTAGTGTGAATTTCCAGACAGTTCCACACAAGGCCTGAAGTGAAATAGGTACACATAACTTAATAAATAATTGCATTCATCAATACCACATAGTATGTTAAATGATATCAGACATGATACAACTGGAGAAGTTTTGCCTCTCATGCAAATGTTCTGAAGAGCCAGATACTTGAAGTTGAATGACACAGCTTTACCACCTGTCACCTGTAGCAGTTGCTCATTCTTGTCTTTAGTTACACAGTAAGAGAAAAAATTGTTTTAACTACCACAAAAATCTTCCTATTCCTGAAATTATATCTGTACGACATAAAGGAATCATAAAGAAAAGCCAGCTGAGCACCTAATTTTGCCTTATTCTGTTCTAATTACATGTTTTAGGGTGTCTAACCCTGGTATGTCTAGGTGTATCTAAGAATTTTGATTTTGAAGATGCACTTGAACTGACTACATGATTAGGCATAACCACTAACCTCAAAAGTCAAAGTATAGCGTGGGAACGGTGACTCACGACTGTAATCCCAGCACTTTGAAAGGCCAAGGCGAGGGTATTGCTAAAGACCAGGAGTTTGAGATCAGCCAGGGTGAGACCCTCTCTCTTCAAAAAATTAAAAGAAAAATTAGCCAATGTGGTGGCGCATGCCTATAGTCCCGGCTACTCAGGAAGCTGAGGTGGGAGGATTTCTTGCATCCAAAAGGTAGAGGCTACAGTGAACCATGACTGCACCACTGCACTCCAGTCTGGGTAACAGGGTGAGACCCTGTATCAAAACAAACAAACAAACAAACAGGCCAGGTGCAGTGGCTCATGCCTGTAATCCCAGCACTCTGGGAGGCTGAAATGGGTAGATCACTTGAGGCCAGGAGTTTGAGACCAGCCTGGCCAACATGGTGAAACCCTCTCTCTTCTAAAAACACAAAAATTAGCCAGTCCATGGTGGTGCATGCCTGTAATCCCAGCTACTCGGGAGGCTGAGGCATGAGAATTGCTTGAACCTGAGAGGTTGCAGTGAGCCGAGATTGTGTCACTGCACTCCAGTCTGGGCGACAGAGTAAGACTCTGTCTCAAAAAACGAACAAAACTCAAACAAACAAAAATCAAAATTCAAAGTATAAAAGTTCAAGGCATAAAACAAAATGCCAGTGTATTTACTAACAATAAAAGATAAAGACCTGTGCAAAGATCTTTTTATTCCTGTCCGCTCACGCCTAAGAAAGAGGTAAGTTAGAAATCAGAGGGTTAGCCAGGTGCGGTCGGTGGCTCACGCCTGTAATCCCAGCACTCTGGGAGGCTGAGGCGGGCGGATCATGAGGTCAGGAGATCAAGACCATCCTGGCTAACACGTGAAACCCCCATCTGTACTAAAAATACAAAAAAATAAGCCGGGCGTGGTGGCGGGCGCCTGTAGTCCCAGCCACTCGGGAGGCTGGGGCAGGAGAATGGTGTGAACCCAGGAGGCTGAGTTTGCAGTGAGCCGAGATCATGCCACTGCACTCCAGCCTGGGCAAAAGAGCGAGACTCCATCTCAAAAAAATAAAATAAAGTAAATAAATAAAAAAAGATAAAGAAATCAGACGGTTACGTGCTGAGTGTGGACTTGGAGCAAAGGGAAATTACTAGTCTTTTTACATTTAATTTTATTTTATTTCAATCCTGCCTGCTTCTTCTATAGAAACTACAAGTCTTGGCCCGGTGCAGTGGCTCACACCTGTAATCCCAGCACTTTGGGAGGCTGAAGTGGGTGGATCACGAGGTCAGGAGATCGAAGTCATCCTGGCTAACACTGTGAAATCCTGTCTCTACTGAAAATACAAAAAAATTAGCTGATCGTGGTGGCAGGCGCCTGTAGTCCCAGCTACTTGGGAGGCTGAGGCAGGAGAATGGCATGAACCCAGGAGGTGGAGCTTGCAGTGAGCTGAGATCTTGCCACTGCACTCCAGCCTGCGTGACAGAGTGAGACTCCATCTCAAAAAAAAAAAAGAGAGAAACGACTAGTCTTATGAGACATTTTTTCCAATCCAGAGAAAAGCAAGGTGAACTATTCCTGTCCTCACTATAACAGAGCACACTGATTCTCCAGGGCCTCGATGCACTTTGTCTGGTAGAGTAAATGACTCTTTCTCCTGGACAATGCAGGAGCATTACTAAATTTATTTCTAGGAGAGATGGATTTTGTCATTTCCATTGCCTACGTTCTGGCCTTCCGCTAACATTTTTTTTTTTTTTTTAATTCAGACAGTGCGTAATAAACAGTGATCTCAGAACTCACCCCCTTTCACTCTTGACTTTTCTAACCACTTTTGCAACTTGGCCTTTTTGTCCTGTCCTGTCCTTGGTATCCTGGTTATGATTTTCACTTCTTCTCCATCACCTTACTGGTAGACCAGGCAATAAGGCAGTCATAGTGATAAAATTCGGAGGGTTGCAGTTTTCTCAGCATTCAATTATGGTCTGTCTCATCTGCAGAAGACAGGTCCCATCTTCAATATTTTTATCCTTTCTGACTTTCTTCTTAGAGAATAACATTCTGGGAGTACCTAACAGTAGTTCCCTAGATACTGACTATACTTAACATGATGGTCTTGACAACTACTGCTGTCCCAAGATATTTTTTTTAAAGGAAGAGGAAAAATTAGACATGATGAACTGAATCTTTCTCATACTGACTCTTCAAAACACTTCTGCCTCCACTCAAAAGCTGAAGATGGGGCTGGGTGCGGTGGCTCACGACTGTAATTCCAGCACCCTGGGAGGCCGAGATGAGTGGATCATTTGAGGTCAGGAGTCCAAGACCAGCCTGGCCAACACGGCAAAACCCCATCTCTACTAAAAATACAAAATTAGCCAGGCATGGTGGTGGGCACCTGTAATCCCAGCTACTCGGGAGGCTGAAGTAGAAGGATCACTTGAACCCAGGAGGCAGAGGCTGCATTGAGCTGAGATCAGGCTACTACACTCCAGCCTGAGCAAGACTCTGTCTCAAAAAGAAAAAAAAAAAAGCTGAAGATGGGAGGTGACCCTCATAAGGTTATATGGAATAGAAGAATTACTCCCTGCCAGAGACTAGAAAAAGAGCTCTGTTCAAATCATCTTCCTGCAATTTCCTGCAATGATTTTCCATGGTTGCAGAGGCTCGGGAGAGAATGTATATACAGGCATTGTCTGTGTTGTTCAAGAGGTGACTTCCTTTTTGTTGTTTTTTGTTTTTGTTTTTGTTTTTTTGAGACAGAGTTTTGCTAGTTTTGCCCAGGCTGAAGTGCAATGGTGCGATCTCGGCTCACTGTGACCTTCACCTCCCGGGTTCAAGGGATTCTCCTGCCTTGGCCTCCCAAGTAGCTGGGATAATAGGCACGTGCCACCACGCCCAGCTAATTTTTGTATTTTTAGTAGAGACAGGGTTTCACCATGTTGGCCAGGATGGTCTCAATCTCTTGACCTCGTGATCCGCCCGCCTCAGCCTCCCAAAGTCCTGGGATTACAGGCGTGAGCCACCACGCCTGGTCTTTTTTTTTTTTCTACTCACAGGATGCCTGTTTTTTTGGCCAAGGTTGGCCATAATTATTCATGACCTTAAAGAGCATAACTTGTGCATTATCTCTCACAACTGTATACCGTAATATTAAAAAAAACCTTGGTCTTGATCTACTATACACATATAAACCAATTTCAGCTCCCAAAAAGAAAGAAATTATTCAATGTAGTTTTTAAAGTTTTAAAATTCTGGCTGCTGAGTTTGGGGCACATTTCTGAAATGTGATTCTAATTATTTATATAATACAAAAAAAATGCTAAGCCTCTTTCAGTGTATGACTCACAACTTTTTTCTACCCACATACAACTTTTAAAATCATCTTTACATAATATCAGCATATTCTGGTGCTTAACTATATTATAGCTGGCCACTTAGAAGAATTAAATAAAACTCTCAGTTGCTCCTGTGAGGATCATTTGTTTTGTGAACTCTTTTCTTTCTTTCTTTCTTTTTTTAGACAGTCTCACTCTGTCGCCCAGGCTGGAGTGCAGTGGCGTGATCTCGGCTCACTGCAACCTCTGCCTCCCGGGTTCAAGCGATTCCCCTGCCTCTGCCTCCTGAGTAGCTGGGACTACAGGTGCCCGGCACCATGCCCAGCTAGTTTTTGTATTTTTAATAGAGAAGGGGTTTCACCATGTTGGCCAGGCTGGTTTTGCACTCCTGACCTCAAGTGATCCACCCGCCTCAGCCTCCCACAGTGCTGGGATTACAGGTGTGAGCCACTGCACCTGGCCTTGTGGGCACCTCAATAGATTTACTCAACCCCGACGCCTGGATTCCTGATTCTTTCTCCTTCTCGTCATAAAATACTCAGGAAGACTGTACTTCTGTGCAGGGGACCATACAGACGACATAGTAAGGAAGTAGGCCTTATTGTCAAAAAGTTTACAATTTTACAAAGTACACTGACATGTAACATATGAACAGCAAAATAAGTAGAATAGGAGGGGCACAGGGGCCGACACCTGTAATCCTAGCACTTTGGGAGGCTGAGGTGGGTGGATCACCTGAGGTCAGGAGTTCGATACCAGCCTGACCAACATGGTGAAACCCTGTCTCTACTAAAAATGCAAAAATTAGTCGGGTGTGGTGGCGGGTGCCTGTAATCCCAGCTACTGGAGAGGCTGAGGCAGGAGAATCACTTGAACCCGGGAGGCGGAGGTTGCAGTGAGCCTAGATTGTGCCACTGCACTCCAGCCTGGGTAACAGAGTGAGATTCCATCTCAAAAATAATAAATAAATAAATAAGTAGAATATCACTATACAATTAGTAAATTAGATTTAGGATGTTTATATTAGTGATAAGTAGCTTGAGGGTTAATAAAAATAGATGAGGCAGATTGCATTGACTTCCATGTGCAGAACGGGGAGCAGTATACTCCAATGGTGAAGAAAGTGGCAAGGGGGCCAGATAGGCCTGGGCTCATCTTCCAGCTCTGCGGTTGGCTCCCCGTGCCATTAGTTAGGGGACCATGTCCTATGGACCTTGGGCATTTATGATCTAAGCCTCCGTTTCCTCATCTGTAAAAGTGGGTTAATAATCCTCACTCTAGTGCTTATTGAGGTGATTAAATGATGGAAATCCTGTAAAGCATTGAGCACAGTGCCCACACATAGCGAGAGTTCAACAAATAGTTGTTTTAGAATTAAAGCACTTTGTATTTAGTCAAAGCATTTTCAGATATATGATCTTATTGATCTGGGCCTCAATTCTATAAAGATGATGAGGCAGGTATTATACACCTCTTGTACCTCTACACACACACACACACACACACACCCCCCACCCCTTCCGGTTCTGGACAGAGACACAGAAAGTTCAAGAGTTGTTCAAGTTAGTGATAGAGTTGGTATAAAAAGGGTCAATAACTCTGGTCTTTCTCCCTCCTGTCTCACTGAGTAGGAAGGACACACACAGGCGTTCCCAGGTTCAGACAGAGTGACATCATGTCAACAATTACTTCTCTCTTTCTGTGGTACGGTGTTCATGGAATAGAAAAAAAAAATACTGTTTTCTTAATGGCTTGAGAAAACTTTATAGACAACATGAAAGATGTCAAGGGCTCTTTGAGTGGCAGAGAAAAGGTGACTTTTACATGAGATGAAGGATTGGTTCTTAGCCCTGCTTGGAGAACAAGCTCACCAGAAGTAAGGGATTTTAATCAAAACTGCCTGAGAAGAGGAGATATATTTCAATTTCTTCTGAAACCGAGAGTACTATTTAGCTGCAGAACTGTGATAAAGATTAACTGGGGTAAAATGCATAAAGGATGTCTACACGGAATCATGATAGAATCTGGGGATCTGGAAGTAAAGAAAATAAGAAAAATAATACAGCTGCATTATCTTTCATTTTTATTACATTGCCTAAATTTACACTAATTAGAATTCATTTAGGTTAATAGGCAGTTGTGGATTTTTAAAGATGTACGTAATTCAAAAGTTTACTTATCTGCTAGCCATTAATAGATTAATGTGTTGTTTAATCAGATTGCTTTCCTAACTTTTTAGTGACACTGAAGAAAACAATACTTTTTCACAGGGAGAAGAGGCAGGTAATCTGAGGGTAAAGAGCAATTGGAGAAGTAGACTAAATTGGGTTCAGTCAACTGGTAGGAGCCTAAGTAACCTGGGAGAACACAGGACTTTCAGGGCAACGAGTTGCAGAAAGGGAGATGGCAGAGTCCTACAATTATTATATGGCAAAATAATTTTCCAGGATTATGCCTGTATACAGAGAAAGTGTGGAAATATTTTTCTTCTTCACCTTCTTACATAAGAGGGACCCTTAGTCTTCCTGTAACCTTATAACTAATGGTATCACTCACTGTCATTTGACTATGTAACGGTTAAACAGATATTTGTGGGCTGGCCTGAGTGGTTATATTAGTTTTATGGGGAAATTATTCTTGAAGTTTTTTTTTCTAATATACCATGCCTCCAACATAAGTTCATGTTTTGGCTTTTTCTTTCTTTTTTTTTTTTTTGAAAGGATGAAGGGATTTATCGAAAATGAACATACACTCCACAATGTGGGAACAGGCCTGAGCATAGGGGCTCAAAGGCCCTGTTACAGAGTTTTTGTGAGTTTATATACCTGTTACTTGGGGTACGCCCTATGTAAATGAAGAGGATGAAGTAAAGTTACAAAGTCATCTACTCCGTACATGCCCTGTGGAGAGGATATTTCCTGCCATAGCTGAAGTATGAATCGGCCTTATGTTCCCTGCCTCCACACCCTATTTTACTGCCTCATCTCCCCTCTGAGAGATGTGATCCCCATAAATGTTTATGGGAGGCAAAAGGACCGATGGTCTTTTTTCTGTAACTGCTTCATGCTGGCTCCGGGTGTAGTCCCTACCTATTGGGGATCATGGAACTCTCGTCCTACTCCAACTAGTGGAGGCAGGGTAGCTTCCTGATGGCCAGTGGTGGTGTCTTCACCTGGAACTGGGTGGAACCTTTGTTGCATGATCATCTGAAGCTTGATGGTCTCCTTGTGCTGGCATGCCAAGTTTCTGGGTTCTCTCTCCCTGAGCAGCCCTGGTGACCCTGCTCTTCCTCCTGGTTGGCTCTCAAAAATATGTTAACGGTGGAGGGTGTCCAGGTTCTTGGCATCTTGAACAAAGAACTGGACAAAATGCGCAAATGAACCAGGGAAGGGACGAAGTGATATTGAAAATGAGAGTACACTCCACAGTGTGGGAATGGGCCTGAGCATAGAGGCTCAAAGGCCAATTTTTGAGACAGGGTCTTTCTCTGTAGCCAAGGCTGGGGTGCAGTGGCATGATCCTGGCTCACTGCAGCATCTACCTTCCTGGGCTCAGGTGATCATCCCACCTCATCCTCCTGAGTAGCTGGGACTACAGGTGTGTGCCACCATGCCCAGCTAATTTTTGTATTTTTTGTAAAGACATGATTTCACAATGTTGCCCAGGCTGGTCTCGAACTCCTGGGCTCACATGATCCACCTCCCAATGTGCTGGGTTTACGATTCTTGAATTTTAAATAAATAGTATACAAGTGAAATTATTTAAACTTAGGAAGTGCTCGTGTCTCTATTAAATATATTGATATCGCATGCTAATATCTTTACATTAGTTATAATAATATCCTTTATTCCTTAGTTCTCTCCAAATTGGGTACATGTCTTGCTTTTCTACTGTTATTGGCCAGTATATTTTTTGAATCACTGCAAATATTTAATACAAAAGTAGTAGAAATAGATATATTTTATATTTTCTAAGGATAGTTTCAGTTGTTTAATTGCCCAAAATTGGTTTAGAGGACTTGTTCCAAGTACAGAGTCTATCTACTGAAAATATCTAATCTTCACAAAATACATTGTTGAATAAATTCACATATTTTGAAAATAGAACTGGACAGCAATGTCTATGGAGAATCCTTGCTAGTTATCAACCTATCCTAAAGTTGCTTGATTTCTCTTTCCAAATATACTATTTCTCCTGAAATTATTTGAAACTTGAAATGAAAATCTCCAAATATGCAGGGCACCCAATTCAGCACAAAACTTATCAGAGCAAGTTGCATTTATTTGGCATTACTCTTTTCCTAACTGACCTCCTTAATTTCTCATTAAATTTCTATCACGATTACCAGATTTGTGAGTTGAGACAGTTTCTAAAATACCACATTAACACAGGAGATATTTAAATACAAGGATTCAGAACAATAAGTAACACCTTGTTTTAGGCTTTTTCTCTCCACTTACACCATCTTGGTGCTAGTTACCATTATCTTTTTTCTTTTTTTGAAAGAGAGTTTTACATTGTCACCCAGGCTGGAGTGCAGTGGCACCATCTCAGCTCACTGCAACCTCTACTTCCCGAACTCAAGTTATTCTCCTGCCTCAGACTCCCCAGGTAGCTGAGATTACAAGCACCCACCACCATGCTGGGCTAGTTTTTGTATTTTTAGTAGAGACAGGTTTTGCCATGTTGGCCAGGCTGGTCTTGAACCCCTGACCTCAGGTTATCCGCCTGCCTCAGCCTCCCAAAGTGCTGGGATTACATGCGTGAACCACTGCGCCCCGCCTACTATAATCTCTTAATTGACATTTTACAATAGCTTCTGAAACTGGTCTCTATTTCCAGTCTGCCATCTGCAATCAAATCTCAACACAGAGCCAAAGAGATATTTTAAAATAAATCAGATGGTGTCACTTTTCAGCTTAAATTCCATTAAGTGCTGACTACCACACTTAAAATAAAATTCAAACTTTTTCCCACAGCCTATGAGGCTCTGCATAACTTAGCTCACCTCTTTTCTGGTTGTTCTTCCCCGCTCATTTCTGTATTTCAGCATCACTGGCTTCTCTGTGTTCTTCGAGAAGTCCAATTTGTCCCCCGCCCAGTTCTTTGGCACTTGAAATCTTCATTAGGAGTGCCTGACTCCCATCTTTCCCAAATCTGGACCCTGCTCTTCTTCAGGTCCCAGAGTTCTCTACCTACCTATGTCATGTCATCCCCTAGACCACCCAGTCCTTCTCTAGAATACTATCCTGTCTTATTTCCTTTGTAGCATGTATTTCTAACTACAATTATTTTATCTATTTATAGCTATCTCTCTGTCTTCCCTTCCCACTAGAATTTCAACTCAATGAGAAAAGGGATCTTGCCTTGCTCTTAGACACTATCGCTTGGAATTGTTCCTGGTACATATAGCAGTTACTCAGTAGGAGTTGATTTCTTGATATTTTAAACTCCTATAACCTAAATTTTAGAATTTAAAGAAGGCCTCAAAGACTATTAAGTCTGACCTTTCTGTTATAGATAATAAAAATGAGAGCACAGAGAGGTTAAATGACATATTTGGCAAGTGAAAAGACAAGTACTATAATCCAGTTCCAATTCCATAACTTCACACAGCCACTCCATTACAGCTAGTTAGCTAGTTGCTCTGAATTCTTTCCCTAATTCTTTAGCTAGCTTGATCATATTTCTCTTCTTTCCCTAATTTTAAGCTGTTGTTTTGTCCATTCATCACAGCTAATATAATTCATTTATTTGTGAGTCTTACTAGCCTTCTTAACTCTATGAAGTGCTTTATGATTCTGGTTATGAAAACTATCTTATGAAAATCAACCATCACATGTGAAAAAAGCCAGTCTACACAGTGCCTGTAACAAAGGCTCAGTTATGCTATTGCAGGAGAGAGTCAATAATTAGTAACACATTTCTAAAGGTCTCTCTTGCATAATTTGTGTGTCCAGATGTCTATGACATTTGGGTTCTAAAATAGAGTTCCAAATACCACACATTCATGTACATTTTCCAAGAATAATTGGATGATTTTGAGTCTTTCTATTTAATAAACATCAGGACTAAAGATGGGCTACTTCACAGTATCAAATTTATTCATTTTAAACATCCATTTTGATGTGGAAAGTGTTTGGCATAAATACAATTAAAAGAGTGCTGGATTGTAAATCCTTTGAAGTTTTTGTTTATGATCTATCTCTTCCAACTGCTAGTAGTGTAAAAATGGAATGTAATTTGCATAAAATTTTTCAATTCACATGTTCTTAGAGCTTAACTATTAACAATTTCCACAAAACACTCTGGTGGATCCCCATGGCTGGGGGTGCAAAGTCCAAGTGCCCTAATAAGGTACAAGCTCCCTTTCCTGCATCTGGTCCTGCCTACCTCAAAGCGTCAACAGCTGCCACTCCCTTCCCAAAGCTTATGCTCCAGGAGCACCGAGTTGCTTGTAATTCCTGGAACACAATGGAATGTTCCTTGTTTCCATGTCTTTCTGCATACTGTGCCCTTTCCACTTCTCTCAGCTTAGTCCTATGCAATCTACAAGTTTCAGTTCATAGGCCACTTCCTGTAAGAAACTGTCTCTGATGTCCTCAAGTTGGGTGAGGTAGACTTAGAGTTTAACTTCCTCCCTGAGTTACAATGAATTATAACTGTTTATGGATATTTCCTAGTGGGCCATGGACTACTAAAAGGAGCTCATCTTTGCCTCCACAGCATCTAGTAGTAGTTAAATAAAAGTTCAATGAGTCAGGTATATAGGTGTGCCTGTAGTCCCAGCTACTCTGGAAGCTGAGGTGGGGCGGTCATTTGAACCCAGGAGATCAAGGCTGCAGTGAGCTATAATTGTGCCACTGCCCTCTAGCCTGGGCAACAGAGCAAGATCCACCCTTCCTCAAGAACAAAAATTAAATTAATAAAGAATTTGCATAATAAAATTAAATCAGCAAAAAGCAAAGGCTGGACTTCAGTGATTTACTAGGTGTTTGAAAAACCTCAGTTAACTAGAACCCAGTAACTTTGCTGAAATTTTGAAAGAAGATTTACACTTCATGTTTTTTGTTTTTGTGTTTGTTCTGAGACAGAGTTTTGCTCTTGTTGTCCAGTTCTGGAGTGCAATGGTGTGATCTCAGCTCACCACAACTTCCGTTTCCTGGGTTCAAACAATTCTCCTGCCTCAGCCTCCCGAGTAGCTGGGATTACAGGCATGCACCACCATGCCCGGCTAATTTTGTACTTTTAGTAAAGACGGGGTTTCTCATGTTGGTCAGGGAGGTCTCAAACTCAGGTGATATGCCCACCTTGGCCTCCCAAAGTGCTGGGATTATAGGTGTGAGCCACCACGCCCAGCCTACACTTTATGTTGTTGTTGTTGTTTTCCTTTATGTTTTTAAAAACAGTCTCAGTATTTCTTTTTTGCTTTTACCAAGGATCTCTTCTGTTGTTGCAACAGAGTTTTGCTCTGTTACCCAGGCTGCAGTGCAGTGGTGCAATCTTAGCTCACTGCAACCTCTGCCCCGCTGGGTTCAAGTAATTCTCCTGCCTCAGCCTCCCAAGTAGCTGGGATTACAGGCATGTGCCACCATGTCTGGCTAATTTTTGTATTTTTAGTAGAAACTGGGTGTCACCATGTTGGCCAGGCTGGTCTTGAACTCCTGACCTCAAGTGATCTGCCCACCTTGGGCTCCCAAAGTGCTGAGAGCCCATGAGCTACTGTGCCTGGCCTCACTCATTCTCTCATTAATTTTAAAGAGATCCTTGGGCTGGGCGTGGTGGTTCACACCTGTAATCCCAGCACTTTGGGAGGTCAAGGCAGGAGGATCAGTTGAGGCCAGGAGTTCAAGACCAGCCTGGCCAACACGGTGAAATCCTGTCTCTACTAAAAAACATAAAAATTATCCAGGTGTGGTGGTGCATACCTGTAGTCCCAGCTACTTGGGAGGCTGAGGCAGGAGAATCTCTTGAACCTGGGAGGCAAAGGTTGCAGTGAGCCAAGATCACACCACTGCATTCCAGCCTGTGCAACAGAGCAAGACTCTGTCTCAAAAAACAAACAAAAAAAAGATGCTGTATATTTTTTAAATGTATATAGATATTTGAGATTAATAAAACATAAATATATTTAAAACAATACTTAATCCACAGAATTGATGTCATTATATAATATTACAATCTGCATACTAATACATTCATTCAACAAATATCTATTGAGAACCCAGTATGTGCCAGGTCCTGTGCAGGTACTGGGAACTCAGTAGTGAACAAGCTAGAGGTAGTTCCTGTCCTCAAGGTACGAATAGTTTAATAGGAGAGACAGACAATAATCAAACAGGTAATAACAAATGGGGTGACTCTTGTGAATAAAAAAAAAAATCTGGAAAATGTTAGAATAAAATAAGAGAAAAAGAAACAGGTATTCAAATGAGGCCCTTCCAGAAAAGTAAGTTTTAGACTAAGATCTAAGGTCTAAGAAGCAGCTAGCACACACAAAGAGGTGGGGGAGTAGCATTCTAAAGAGAAGGATCAGCATGTGCAAAGGCCTAGTTAAGAAAGAGCCAGGCTGGGTGTGGTGGTTCATGCCTGTAATCTCAACAATTTGGGAGGCCGAGGCAGGCAGATCACGAAAGAGATCGAGACCATCCTGGCCAACATGGTGGCCAACATAGTAGACCATCTCTACTAAAAATACAAAAATTAGCTGGGCGTGGTGGTGTGTGCCTATAGTCCCAGCTACTCAGGAGGCTGAGGCAGAAGAATCACTTGAACTCAGGAGGCCAATGTTGCGTGAGCCGAGATTGGCGCCACTGCATTCTAGTCTGGCGAAAGACCAAGACTCCATCTCAAAATAAATAAATAAATAAATAAAAGAAGAAGGAGCCACATAGTCAGGCATGGTGGCTTGTGCTGAAATCCAGTTAATAGGGAGGCTGAGGCAGGAGGATTGCTTAAGGCCATGATTTCAAGACAAACCTGGGCAAAACAGTGAGACCTTATCTCTTAACAACAAGACTAGGCTGGGCGCAGTGGTTCACACCTATAATCCCAGCATTTGGGGACGCTGAGGGCAAGGCAGCTGGATTGCTTGAGTCCAGGAGTTCAAGACCCGACTGGCAACATGGCAAAACTCTATCTCTACTAAAAATACAAAAAAAAAAAAAAAATTGAGAAGCACCTGTAGTCCCAGCTACTTGGGGGGCTGAGGCAGGAGGACCTCTTGAACCTGGGAGGTGGAGGTTGCAGTGAGCCAAAATTGAGCCACTGCATTCCAGCCTAGGCAACACTGTAAGACCCTGTCTCAAACAACACCACTACCACCATGGCTGGGTGCTACGGCTCACACCTGAAATCCCAGCACTTTGGAAGGCAGAAGCAGGAGGATCCCTTGAGCCTAGGAGTTTGAGATCAGCCTGGGCAACATGGGGAGATCCCACCTCTGTTTAAAAACAACAAGAACCTCATGTGTGACCGGGCGCGGTGGCTCACGCCTGTAATCCCAGCACTTTGGGAGGCTGAGGCGGGCGGATCACGAGGTCAGGAGTTAGAGACCAGCCTGGCCAACATGGTGAAACCCCATCTCTACTAAAAACACAAAAATTAGCCAGGCGTGGTGGAGGGCGCCTGCAATCCCAACTACTCGGGAGGCTGAGGCAGGAGAATCGCTTGAACCCAGGAGGCGGTGGTTGCAGTGAGCCGAGATTGTGCCACTGCACTCCAACTTGGTGACAGAGTGAGACTCCAACTCAAAAAAAAAAAGAAGAACCTCATGTGTTTGAGGAACTGAAATAGGACCAATGTGGATGGATACAGCATGCTAGGCGAGACCAGATCATGCAGAGTGTGTGGGCCATTCCAAGCAATTTCCTTCTAATCACAGTATGAAAAATGTGGACGGGGGTAGGCCAGTCACAGTCTATCTAAATTACTTCATGCAGTGCTGATTCATGTTGCATTTACATAATCACCTAATTTTGTTTATCAGATACTCAAAGAGTATTTATGAAATTATTTATTTTTCAGAATACAGAATAGAATATTGTCATACTGAACATCTTCTCAGAATATAAACATTTTAGTAGATCTAGTCAACTGTATATTGACAGAAGCTTGGCCCTTCATGGTGCCCTCTCATCCAACCTTAAATGGATATTCACAGAGAAAAAGGGCTATTGACATAAGGATCCAAAGAGCAAAACTTTCTCTCTCTCTTTTTTTTTTTCTCAGAGAGAGAGTCTCACTCTGTTGCTCAGGCTGGAGTACAGTGGCATGACCATAGCTCACTGCATCCCTGAACTCTTGGGCTCAAGTGATCCTCCCACCTCAGCCTCCCAAGTAGTTGGGACTACGGATACATGCCACCACGCCTGTCTATTTTTTTTATTTTTGTAGAAACCGGATCTCGTCAACTTGTACAGGGTGGTCTCGAACTCAAGCGATCGATCTTCCCACCTCAGCCTCCCAAAGCGCTGGGATTACAGGCATGAACCACCATGCCTGGCCTAAAATTGTTTCTCTTTAACTCTGGGCACACTGGTTCCAAAAAGCAACATTCTCCAGTTGATTATTGTCCTGGCCATGAAATCCAAAGGAATATGACCTGAGATCGAGCTGGGGGTGGAAGCAGATGCTTTTAGCTAGGGCTGAATGTTGCTGTCTTCATACTTGAAATCTGGAAGATCACTCTACTGCTAGCTCTTTTATTCTCATTGTTTGTTCTTGCATAAACTGAATTTTTGTGCCTCCAAGGTATTCTCCCAAATGAGGAGGAGACTGTTTCTATAACCTTTTGTGTTTGAAGGACAATCTCAAACTCAAAATGAGAATATAGAGCTCACATGAGCCAGACACAGAAAGATAAATTCTGCATGATCTCACTCATATGTGGAATCTGAAAAAAAAAAAAAGTTGGTATCAGAAGCAGAGAAGGGAACAGTGGTTACCAGAGACTGGGGAGGGGGAGAAGAATGGCAGTATGGGGAGAAGTTGGTCAATGGGAACAAAGTTACAATCAGATAGAAAATAAATTCTGCACAGTTGGGTGACTATCGTTAATGGTAAAATATGTACATTACAAAATAGCTAAAGGAGAGGTCTTTGAATATTCTCATGACAAAGAAATGATAAATGCATAAGGTAACAGATGTACTAACTACCCTGACTAGATTATTAAACAGCATAGATATTTATCAAAACATGTACTATTACAATGTATCAATTAGTGTTTCAAAAGAATATAGTGATCATAAGCACACAATACTAATGAATATCTATGTAGTATTTTATGGTTTGTGAATACACAATTCCTACAACTTGAGGCATTTACCCTTTACTATGCTCTAAGAGAGATTGAGAACTCAGTTGTCAGTGATTTCCCTGGGGTCTCGAAGCCTTGGTGATGTAAGCACTTTTCTTCATTGGGTTAAACTTAGGAGGAAAGGAAAATCTGCTGAGTTAGTATTTTTGGTGGCAGTAAGCCAATTTTCCTTTCCATATTGTTTGTCCTGGAGCACTTTTATAAGGTACGTGGGATTCATTTCCACTGAAGGAGATGCCTTGCAGCATAGGGGAAAAATGAATGACACAGGACTGTATGATTAGTTACTTACCATGATCTGCAGAAGGGTATAAAAATTGGGAATGGCCAGGCATGGTGGCTCATGCTTGTAATACCAGCACTTTGGGAGGCTGAGGTGGGAGGATGGAGGCTGGGGATTAAGAATGGGCACAAGGCCGGGCGTGGTGGCTCACGCCTGTAATCCCAACACTTTGGGAAGCTGAGGCGGGTGGATCACGAGGTCAAGAGTTCAAGACCAGCCTGGCCACGATGGTGAAACCCTGTCTCTACTTCAAATTACAAAAAAAATTAGCTGGGCACGGTGGCAGGCGCCTGTAATCCCAGCTACTTGGGAGACTGAGGCAGGAGAATCGCTTGAACTCAGAGGGCAGAGGTTGTAGTGAGCTGAGATCGTGCCACTGCACTCCAGCCTGGGTGACAGAGTGAGACTCTGTCTCAAAAAAAAAAAAAAAAAAGAATGGGCACAAATTCAGGCTGCCATTCCAGAAAGTGAGCAGGTTTTCTCAATTTCTTTTTTTTTTTTTTTTTTGAGCCAGAGTCTTGCTTTGTGCCCCAGGCTGGAGTGCAGTGGCACGATCTCTGCTCACTGCAAGCTCCGCGCCCCCGGGTTCACACCTCAGCCTCCCGAGTAGCTGGGACTACAGGCGCCCACCACCACGCCCAGCTAGTTTTCTTGTATTTTCAGTAGAGACGGGGTTTCACCATGTTAGCCAGGATGGTCTCAATCTCCTGACCTCGTGATCCGCCCGCCTCAGCCTCCCAAAGTGCAGGGATTACAGGCTTGAGCCACCGTGCCCAGCGGTTTTCTTGATTTCTTATACAAAACAGGTTGCTAGAAGGTCAAGGCCAGGAAAGTTTGGTTTGAAGTGCTGGCCCTCACTGAGGTGGGGTTTGGACTAAGAAAGGACCCCTAGTTTGCTAACTGAGTTCCAGTGATGGTTGAGTTCCCAGTGCTCTGACAAGGGAAGTAGAGATTACTGCAACAGTAGCATATGGGGAGGAATTGGAAAGGAAGGTTTCCTGGAGGATGTCCTTTCTAAGCTGAGATCTAAATAATGGAGATGGAATTTCAGGTACAGGACTGGGATGGGAAAGAAGTGAGGTGCGCTAGTGTGTGGAGCATGGAGCAGAAGCTTTTATGCAAAATATAGTTAATGAAGGTGTGTTCTAGGAACTGAATGTAATTTGAAACAGTATGCAAGTTGGGGGGGAAGGGGTGATTGAGAGGAAGCTAGAGGTGTGCAACCAATTATAAAGGACAAGCTCAAGATTTAGCTGAGGATAAGGGGGATCCAATGAGGGTTTTAAGGAGAATGATTGGTTGATAAATATCAATTGGGTATCAGTGTGAAGAATGGATTGGAGGGGTCAAGAGGTAAAAGGCTGTTGTAATAAGAAAGTGATGGATAGTGATGAACTGAACTAAGGTAGTGTTGGTAGAGTGCTTGGAAATGGGTGGAATTAGGAAGTGAAATTAGTAAGACTTGATATGCGTTTGGAGGAAGGGAGTGAGGGAGAATAAGGAGTCCAGCGTTCTTCTAGGTTTCTGATTTAAATAGGAGGTAGATGATATGTCTGTTCTGTAGGTAGGATGGCACCCAAGAGAGCTGACGCAGTGATCTTTGCACTAGGCCATGCTCCTTCTTCTCTACTGCAGGTCATGCTCTGGTGAGAGGGAAGTCCGGGCAGTCAAGGGCAGCTATGAATTGAGTACGACAGTCATGATTTCCCAAGGCAGTCCTGTTCTATGCCTACTGATGTCTCATCTGGTTTATCATTTTTCTGGAGAACAGCATCCAGTTTGGACCATAAGTTATAGTCACCTACTTATATGGGTGACTGCCCTTAGAAGGAAAAATATGTTAGTTATTTTCTTATTTTAAAATTATTAATAAATTTTTTTAAATGTTGCTATTATTTTTAGAGATAGGGTCTCACTTTTGTTGCCCAAGCTGGAGTGTGATGGTGCCATCATAGTTCATTACACCCTCAACCTCCTGGGTTCAAGTAATCCTTCTGCCTCACCCTCCCAAGTAGCTGGCACTATAGGTGCGCCACTAAACTTTGCTAATTTTATTTTTTGTAGAGTTGGGGGTCTTACTTTGTTGCCCAGGCTGGTCTCGAACTCCTGGGCTCAAGCAGTCCTTCCTTTTGGGCCTCCCAAAGTACTGGGATTACAGGCTGCGCCATTATGCCCAGCCTAGCTCTTTTCTTGAACACAAATTTTACTGGGGTTGCAGATATAAGGTAGTGTGTGAAAGAGATGAGTTGTGTAAAAAAATTTAGTAATGAATAACCCATTATTCACATCATTTATCTGAGTAAAATTACTGTGGTAGAAATTCTAAGTTATATCTATTCCAACTGAAGAAAGTTACTGCACTTTGGAAATTATTTCATGAAGTACTATCTTGGGTACATTAAACAAAAGAAAAAACGGAAATCATTTCACCGTAACCTGTCACTTTATTTTTTAAATTGTGAGTATTAGTGATTCTAAATACTATAAAGAGGTGTAATAAACCATGGCCATGGCTACAGTAGTGTACATTTTTTGAGGAGCTTTTTTTTTCCCACATGGATGTGATTTAATGTAGAAGAGATTATTCTTAGGATATAATTGGGCTTTACTCCAAAGTGGATGAAGCTCAATTGTATTCTAAAGTGAATAGTTGATTCCAGGTCTATGAGTAAGATTTCCTGGATCTCTGAACTGGTGAGACTGTTCTATAGCTCCATGTTAAAGTCTTAAAATCCATTTAATTTTTTTTTTTTTTTTTATCTAGAAGCCTCATTTGTATATTTGTAGTCCACCTCCTTCCAAAAAGTATCCAAGATATCTCAAAAAGATTGAATCCCCATTAGAAACCAGTTTTTCATAGTAGTTGATATGTTTCTAACCCCAAACTTTATTTGAAAGCTAACTTATACAGGCTGCCTTGTTATTTCATTTTCAAACAGATTGCATTCCAAAAATGCATTTCAGGGTTGGCTCTTTGAAAATTGGAATACATTTTTTTCAGAAACATTGTGATGGTTGAGTTCCCAGGCTACTGCACAAAAACCTGGTCAACTTTGGATGTATACTACTCATTTGAATTCTGGGTTCTAGATGTATTACTGAGAAGAGTGGAATAAATAGAGCTTTACCCCCATTTTCTATATAAACAGGAAAATTCCACAAAATGTGAAGCCTGTCTTGTTATCTCCAGCCTTTTCTTCATGTTTCTCTCTCCTGCTGGTGTTTCGCCAGGACCTCTGTCCTGGCCCAAGGCAGCACTGCTTCCCTCCATTTGGGCCTGTTCCAACTCCTACATAATGTCATATTTCCTAACGATTGCTTCTTTCTTCCCTAATAAAACTTCGATGCCCTCAGCGTAGTTATCTTAACTTCCCATTAAAGCATTGAACACCCATATGTGAATGACTAACGAATTCTGAGTATTTGCAGAGCTATTTATATATGTTTTTGAGACGGAGTCTCGCTCTGTCGCCCAGGCTGGAGTGCAGTGGCGCGATCTCGACTCATTGCAAGCTCCGCCTCCCGGGTTGACTTCGTTCTCCTGCCTCAGCCTCCCAAGTAGCTGGGGCTACAGGCGCCTGCACCATGCCCGGCTAATTTTTTTGTATTTTTTAGTAGAGAGGGGGTTTCACCGTTTTAGCTAGGATGGTCTCTATCTCCTGACCTCGTGATCCGCCTGCCTCGGCCTCCCAAAGTGCTGGGATTACAGGTGTGAGCCACTGCGCCCGGCCTGCAGAGCTATTTTTAAAAAGACAGGGAATATATATTATTTCAAACATGTATGATATGGGGGAAAGAACGTTGTGCAACTGAGTAATAGAAAAGGGGTAAATTCAGGTTAGGATAAGGCAATTTTAGACTAGGGCTTCCAGAGTTAGATTCTTTAAATTCCTAGTTTTACTTGTTTGTTTGGTTATAGTCTCTACCTTTCCTTTTAAATGAGAGCAACAACTAACATTAGCATATCACTTTATAAATACTATGATATACATTTGAACTGGTAAGGGATTATTTCTATTTAACAGAAAAGGAAACTGAGGCTCAGAGAAGGTAAATGCTTACTCAGGATCTCTAGCTAGTAGGGTTGAAGCTCAGATTGAGAATCCAGTTTCTAAGACTCCTCTTCTGTGCTAGTTCTGACACATTAGACTGTCAGAGGTTCCAAAGTTTCAAATATCTCCACGTTTATAGTTTAGGCTCTGGCACCGCTGCAAAGAGAAGAGCATAGAAAGTCAGGGATTTAGTTCAGCAATGCCATTCCTAATGCAGTTTCTGTCAGAATTTAGATGTGCCTCCTTGGCCAGGCACAGTGGCTCATGCCTGTAATCCCAGCACTTTGGGAGGCCAAGGCAGGTGGATCACTTGAGGTCAGGAGTTCAAGACAAGCCTGGCCAGCATAGTGAAACCCTGTCTCTACTAAAAATACAAAAATTAGTTGGGTGTGGTGGCACGCACCAGTAGTCCCAGCTACTCAGGAGGCTGAGGCCCGAGAATCACTTAAACTTGGGAGACGGAAGTTGCAGTGAGCCAAGATTGTGCCAGTGCACTCCAGCCTGGGCGACACAGCAAGACTCTGTCAAAAAAAAAAAAAAAAGATGTGCCTCCTCTTGTCAGAAATGGGTGCTATGCTAATAGCTGACGTAAACGAGATTTTGTCAAAAGGGAATGGGGAAATGGAGTCAGGAATAAATGGAAACATTTTGCATATTAGAGAAAATATATACTTTATATGTGTATATATATAATAATGACTTTACATTGCATATCATCATCAAAAAACATAGATCAATATCTTCCATAAATATTTTTCAGTGTTCCATTATTGATAAGACAATGAAATTATGTATCCTATAAATGTCAGTGTTTAGGAAACTTTAAGAGGTGGAGAACATACGCTTGCTGAAATAGGGAAGAAATGAAAAGTAAAATTTAAAAACAGAGGCACAATTCAAGAAGCTATGATATTTGTGGTTGCAAGAGAATGAAAATGAAGCCCAGTCAAACATGTATCCATATGTTTGGAGAAATGCCCTAATGGCAAGCTCTGCACATGGCAGGGAACCTTCCTTTCTATTCCTAAATGACGTGCATGGATGTATTAAACAGCCTTGGGTTACTTCTTGTTTGGGGCCAATCCAGTTGATAATCAGTGAAAAAGATGACATAGGAAAACACAGATGCCCAGAAGTCCTGGCCGCAGCTTTGGAAGTGAAATGCTGAGGGGACCATTTAGGTATGCCTAGGGGTGCTTAAATGTACAAACCCCTGAATGGGCGGGGGGTGGTGGCTCACGCCTGTAATCCCAGCACTTTGCGGGGCTGAGGCGGGTGGATCATTTGAGGTCAGAAGTTCGGCCTGGCCAACATGGTGAAACCCCATCTCTACTAAAAATACAAAAATTACCTGGTCAGTAGTGGTATGTGCCTGTAATCCCAGCTACTTCGGAGGCTAAAGCAGGAAAATCCCTTGAGCCTGAGAGGTGGAGGTTGCAGTGAGCCGAGATTGAGCCACTGCACTCCAGTCTGGGCGAGAGAGTGAGACCCTGTCTCAAAAAAGAAAAAAAAAAAAAAAACCTGAACACCTTGCTTTGGGCTGCCTAGTACTAGAAGTGCTCTGAAAAAAGTGATGGGGAAAGAGCCAGAGGCAAATAATTTACTCTTCATGTTAAAAACGTTTACAGGGACACCTGGACTTAAAAATAATATTAGGGTGGAGCACAGTGGCTTAAGGCTATAGTCGTCCCAGCTACCCGGGAGGCTGAGGCAGGAGGATCGCTATAGGCCAGGAATTCAAGGCTGCAGTGAGCCATAGTTGTGCCACTGCTCTCTGGCCTGGGTGACAGAGCACTGCCCCCAAACCTCCCATCTTTATTTTTTTTTTGAGACAGAATCTCACTCTGTCTCCACGGCTGGAGTGCAGTGGCATAATCTAGAATACAATCTCTGCCTTCCAGGCTCAAGCAATCTCCCAACCTCAGCCTCTCCAGTAGCTGGGACTACAGGCTCATGCCACCATGCCCAGCTAATTTTTGCATTTTTAGTAGAGACAGGGTTTCATCATGTGGCCCAGGCTGGTCTTGAACTTCTGAGTTCAAGTTATCCTGCCTTGGCCTCCCACAGTGCTGGGATTACAGGCGTGAGCCATCATGCACAGCGACCCCTGTCTCTAAATAATAATAATAATAATAGACAAACATTTATCAAAAGCTGTTCAATAACGAAAAACCTTTGCAACTGAGTGATGAAAGGAAGGTGCTAGACTATTGCCTGCATTCAAAAGAGATGAGTCATAGAATCTTACCGTGGGAAGGAAAGAAAGGTTCTTGTCAAGGGGACCGAGGAGTGGGCAGAAAGAGCAGGGAGGGTTGTGGTAGGTTTTTAAAAATTGCTGATAATCTATCAAACCTAGATTGGAGAAGAACATCCCAACAATGAAAATGTTAATCCACTTACTTTAAACAAAGGCTAGGCATTTAAGTAGGCAGATAGGATGGAATTTGATACCATTTGGGGGTGATTGGATCTATTTGAAATTCAGAACCTCCTCAAAGAATGTTAGGGCTAAATTGGGGCAAAATAAGCATTTTTTCATTTTGTTTTGAATTTTATTTTGGCAGGTAGAAGGACTTCTTGTTTGTATAGAAGTACACTTGGCTTTATTAAAGTGTAGGAAAATTCACTAATATCCATTTACTGTTCTGTATTTTATTAGTAAAAGAAAGATTTTAAAATCAAAGAGGTAGTCATATACATTGGTAATTCTTAATATTCTTAATATTCTCAAATTACTCAGGTAATTTGTCATTATTTATTTAGACATGAAAATACTATGAGCCTCTATAACCTTAAGTGTCAGTACAAATTATTATTTTGTTCTGTTTTTTTCCACCAACAATCTTTGCATTGTGCTAGCACACAATTCTCACAGTTTAATAAAGGAGCTTCTTTCGTATTTTAAGAGCTGTGCAGAGCAAGTACTGTATATCTTTAAATGTAAATAATATATAAATTATGTTTTCATCAAATTATATTAAAATATGCTATCTAAATACATTTATGCTAAGAGTCCCATATTTTTGGTTTAATGAGTATTTGTTGAATTCTAATATTGAGAATTTAAGAACAAGGTACTTTTTTCTGAGAGCGGATTTAGTTAGATAAGACAGGTGATACAGTACAGATTAAAAAAACATATAATTAAGTCCACTGGTAGCAGAATAACTTAACATTATGCAATCCTTCTGGTTCCATAAGACTCAGAAGTGTGATACTAAAACTCAAAATATACAAGCATTTTATAGTTTACTGAGCTTGTTAAATTCATTATTTCATACGGTCTTCATAATTTCTGTCTCCAAAATATCCCTTAAGTATGTCTACTCCTCTCTGTTGACACTGCATTCCTTAGTCCAGGCCTTCAACATTGCTACCCTGGGCTATACTCAATGGCTTTTACTTTATTCCATTCTCTATACAAATGGTAGAATAATTTCTCAGGGTGAAACCAGACCATGTCACAACCCTCTTGCTGTTCCACAACCCTTAGAATAATCTCCACGTACCTTACTATGGCTGCAGGGCCGTACAGATCTGGCTCTGCCTTCTCTCTAACATCATCTCACCTCATTCTCCTCAATCATCCACTTCACTCCTGGCAAGCATCTTCTTTCAACTCCTCCAATATTACGGTATTTTCCATCTGGGTCTTTATGTATACTATTCTGTTTCAAAAACGCATTCCCTGCCTAAAATATTGTACTCATTCTTATCCAAAGTTTCTCTTTCATTCAGCCTGGGCAACACAGCAAGATCCTGCATCTACAAAATTTTTTTAAAAAATTAGCCAGGCATGGTGTTGGGCACCTGTGGTCTCACCTATTTGAGAGGCTGAGGTGGGAGGATGGCTTGGCCCCACGAGGTCGAGGCTGCAGTGAGCCTTGTTTGCATCACCGCTGCACTATAGCCTGGGTGACAGAGTGAGACCTGTCTAAAAAATAAAATAAAAAGTTTTGGCTGGGCACGGTGGCTCATGCCTATAATCTCAGCACTTTGGGAGGCCGAGGCAGGTGGATCACGAGGTCAGGAGTTCAAGACCAGCCTGGCCAAGATAGTGAAACCCCATCTCCACTAAAAATACAATTAGCTGGGCATGATGATGGGTGGCTATAATTCCATCTACTTGGGAGGCTGAGGCAGAGAATTACTTGGACCTGGGAGGTGGAGGTTGCAGTGAGCCCAGATAGTGCCACTGCACTTTAGCCTGGGTGACAGAGCCAGACTCCATCTCAAAAACAACAACAACAACAACAAGTTTCTCTTTCCTGCTCTCTTGTTGTTTTCATAACATCTGTCACAATTTGTAATTGCTTTGTTTTCAATCGAGTTTTTTTTTCTGTTTTCTTTCTAGATTCATGAGCATAGAGACTATATTGATCTTGTCCACTGATGAATGCCTAGTACAGAGCTGCTGAGTAGTAAATATGCAATAAAAACTCATTACATGGGAGCCAAGCACAGTGGCTGACTCCTGTAATTCCAACACTTTGAGAGGCCAGTGCGGGAGGATCGCTTGAGGCCAGGAGCTCACGACCACCTGGGGCAACAGAACAAGACCTCATCTCTACCAAAAATTGAAAAGTCGGCCAGGTACGTGGCTCACATCTATAATCCCAGAACTCTGGGAGGCCAAGGTGGGCAGATTACCTGAGGTCGGGAGTTCGAGACCAGCCTGACCAACATGGAGAAACCCCATCTCTACTAAAAGTACAAAATTAGCAGGGCGTGGTGGCACATGCTTGTAATCCCAGCTACTTGAGAGGCTGAGGCAGGGAAATTGCTTGAACTTGGGAGGCGGAGGTTGCGATGAGCTGAGATTGCACCATTGCACTCCAGCCTGGGCAACAAGAGTGAAACTCTGCCTCAAAAAAAAAGTTAGCCAGGTGTGGTGGCAAGCACCTATAGGCCTAGCTATTTGGGAGGCTGAAGCTGGAGGATTGCTTGATCCAGAAGTTGGAGGCTATAGTGAGCTATGCTGCCAGCACTGCACTTTAGCTTGGGTAACCGAGTAAAATCCTGTCTATAAAATCTATCTATCTATCTATCTATCTATCTATCTATCTATCTCATGAGAATTAGTAAATGAAGAAATGAACAGTAGCCTGGTGAAGTGCACAGGTTTTTCAAAGGGGTCAACATTATTTACTAATGATCACATACCTTTTAAGTGCTGAACCAAATAGAAGTTAAGACCTTGTGATCAATGGTCTAAGGCTCAGTTTTACTCACTGACTGGCTATCTAGCTATCTCCCACTCCTGCTACACACCTCTGTTGAGAAAATTACTTAATAATAGGAGCAAAGCTAAAAAGAGGCATGAAACATGCAGGGCACAAATAATAGATTTGTTATGTCCCATACATGAACAATGAACGACCAAATATGACAGCCGAGAAGGAGAGTCATTCCTCAATATCCACGGGGGATTGGTTCCAAGACCCCCCCATGAATACCAAAATCCATGGATGTTCAAGTCCCTTATATAAAATCGTGTAGTATTTGCATATAACCTATGCACATCCTTCTGTATACTTCAAATCTAGTAGTCTAGATTATACCTAACACAATGTAAACGCTATGTATAATACCTAACACAATGTAAATGCTATTTGTAATACCTAACACAATGTAAATGCTATGTAAATATTTGTTATACTGTATTGTTTAGGGCATAATGACAAGAAAAAAATGGGGGCCAGGCAAGTTGGCTCATGTCTGTAATTCCAGTGCTTTGGGAGGCCTAGGTGGGAGGATTGCTTAAGCTCAGGAGTTCAAGACCAGCCTGGGCAACCATAGGGAGACCTACGTTAAAAAAAAACGTTAAAAAAAATATAGAAAAAAGTGTACATGTTAAGTACAGATGTAATTAAAAAAAATCTTTTTTCAGCTGGGCATGGTGGCTCACGCCTGTAATCCTAGTACTTTGGGAGGTCGAGGCAGGCAGATCACTTGAGGTCAAGAGTTTAAGACAAGCCTGACCAACATGGCGAAATCCCATCTCTACTAAAAATACAAAAATTAGCTGGGTATAGTGGTACATGCCTGTAGTCCCAGCTATTCAAGAAGTGGAGGCAGGAGAATGCTTGAACCCGGGAGGGAGGGGTTGTAGTGAGCCAAGATCACGCCACTGTACTCCAGCCTGGACAACAGAGTGAGACTCCATCTCAAAACAAAAAAACAAACAAACAAAAATTTAAATTTTTTTTCTTTTTTACATGAACCAGTTCTGTAATAATGAGTAACATTTTCATGTACCTCCTTTTCCATCCCTCTTTTTTTTTTTTCGCTATTTTATTTTATTTTTATTTATTTATTTTTTTTGAGACGGAGTCTCACTCTGTCGCCCAGGCTGGAGTGCAGTGGCCGGATCTCAGCTCACTGCAAGCTCCGCCTCCCGGGTTCACGCCATTCTCCTGCCTCAGCCTCCTGAGTAGCTGGGACTACAGGCGCCCGCCACCTCGCCCGGCTAGTTTTTTGTATTTTTTAGTAGAGACGGGGTTTCACCGTGTTAGCCAGGATGGTCTCGATCTCCTGACTAGTGATCCGCCCGCCTCGGCCTCCCAAAGTGCTGGGATTACAGGCTTGAGCCACCGCGCCCGGCCTTCGCTATTTTATTTCTTCTTCAACTCCACCTTCATAAAAATGTTTGATATGTATTTGGTGGAGGTGACTAATATATTCTCTGCATAAAGTATCTGGTAACTCTAAGAAAAAGTAAAGAGGAAAATAAATTTTTACAATTAAACTATGCACATAATTTTGTATCTTACTAAAACCTATTGTGGCACAAACGTTTTCCCGTATCACTAAAAATTCTTCAGAAACATGGTTTCTAATATCAATAAAAGAGATGCTATGGATACAATCTCTTAAAATAACAAGTCCTGATGTTCAATTAGTCATTCATCTTACAATGATATGTTGAGAATACATTATGTATTATACATTAATAATACCACCAAGCCTTAGGGCTTCAATCTGTTTTCCTAGAATTTAGTAGCCATCTTTTCACACTTTGAAGCTATATTGTAGACCTCTAGAATTTGAGCAGAATTACTCATTCTCTCCTCTGTGTTCCCATAGCATAGTGTTTATGACACTATTATGATAACTTCTGTTTTATATCATAATTAGTTAGGTATCTCTTTCCTTCTGTTGATTATAGGCTCCCAAAGGGCAGAGGCTATTGTTCATCCTTGTGTCCTCAGGGCCTAGGACAGGACCTGGAACTAAAGTGAATTTTTTTGGGGGCGGGGGGACAGAGTCTTGCTCTGTTGCCCAGTCTGGAGTGCAGTGGCAGGATCTCGGCTCATTGTAACCTTCCTCCAGAGTTCTAGCGATTCTCATGCCTCAGCCTCCAGAGTAGCTGAGACTACAGGTGCGTGCACCACTGCACCCAGCTTATTTTTTGTATTTCTGGTAGAGATGGGTTTCACCATGTTGGCCAGGCTGATCTTGAACTCCTGGCCTCAACTGATCCACCCTCCTCGACCTTCTAAAGTGCTAGGATTATAGGCATAAACCACCGCGCCCAACCTTAAATCTTGAAATTGTTTTAGTTATATCTGGCTGTTTCTCATTTCCAGTAACAATTTACTCATCCCACAGATATACCCTGGGTGCTACTTTCTACCATGCATTGTTCTGGGTATGATACATAAAGACCTAACAGTAAACAGAACTGACCAGGCCCTTCCCTTTTGGATCTTATGTTCTAATAGAGGGAGACAGTCAATAAGCAAAGAAGCAACTAAACAAACAAGAAAATTATCACATAATGGTAAGTAAGTATTTCACAGAGAATTAGACAAAATGATAGGTAGAGAATGGCCACTTCAGGCTGATCATCAGAAAAGGCCTCCCTTTAGGATATTTCCCCTCTCTCTCCCTTCCTTTCTAGTTCCCTTGCCAACAGGCCTTCACCATCTCATGCCTACATTAATTATTACAACAGCTTGTTGGATGAGCTTCCGGACTCCCGAATCTACTCCATATCCTGCTGCTAGACTGATCTTCTGTTTGATTATTATGGAAAGAAGGGATAAGTCCTGTGGAAAATTGTAATTTTCTCCTTTGTTAAACACACAGCCTAAATTACAGAATTCAGATCTAATTTTTACTCACCAGACAGAAGACTTAATGACTCATTTAGTTAATAAGGGATTAAAATGGGAGAGATCTCTTTGAATTTTGGCTCTGAGACCTTTCTGATTAGAGTTTATGGAGAAAGAAGTATACAGTATCTTGGAGGGAGCAAGGACCGAGCCCTTTTTCTTTAACCATTGAGGCTGGACAGAAAAGAACATTATTCATGGAGCTCCAACAAGGTGCTGTAAACTGTACTGAGTGTTTTATTTACCATCTATTATATAAACCTCATACTAACCCTCTAATTTTGTCTAAAGTCCCCATCCCAACTAAGTGGTAGAGCAGTGACTAGAACTCAAGTCTGTCTGAGTAAGAACCTTCTAACCTTACGAATTATTTGGTTACAAATGATATCCTGAGAAATATAAGAAAGATAAGCAAGAACCACAAATCAGTTGAAAGAGAGCAGTACCTGGAACAATTATTTGTAGAATAAATGAATAAACAAAAATAAATAGGATAATTTACACATAAAGTAATCATTTAGGGAAATGGAAAGCGAAAGGAAGTAACCACAGTTAAAGATATTTGTCCATTCACTAATGCAGCAAATACTCATTAGTACTTACTCGGTGTCAGATGCTGCACTTGGCATTGTGGGTATCATTCCTGCTCTGCTGAATCTTACAAACTGGTGGAACAGGTAGATATTAATATATACATGCTTTGAAAGAAAAACACAGCCTGTTTTGAGAATTAGACCTGAGCTACTTTGGAGCATCCTTGGCAATTGATATTTAAGTTGGAACATGCAAGGTAAATAGGAGTTTGTTAGGCAAGGAAGGAGGTTATGAGCATTCACAGGTCTCAAGGCAGAAAAAGCAGTATGGTGTTGGAAGAACTGGAAGGGGGAACACTTTGGATAGAACATGATGAAAAGAGTGGGGAGGTGGAGATCAGGGAGATCATGCAAGAACTTAAAGATTTTGAGCTTTATCTTGACAGCAATGGGTAGACACTGAATGAGAGGCTTAAACCTGAGGGACAAGACCAGATTTATATTTTAAAGGGCTCATATGTCTTCATGGTAGAGCACAAATTAGAGAGAAACCAATCTGAATGCAGAAATACTTCTTAGGAAGGGTCATTACAATAAGGAAGTGAGACTTGATAATGTATCCCATTGGTAGAGAGAACTGGAGGATTCAAGAAACATGTAAGAGGTAGAACAGATAGTATTTGGTGATTGATTGGATAAGAGTTTGAAGGACAAGTTTCTGGAATGACTGGTCATATTTCTAACGTAAATAATAACCTGGTGTTAGTTAATGGGATTAGGAACCCAGATGGAGTGATAAGTGTAAAGGCGTTAACATCGTAAGTTCAATTTGAAGAAGTAAGCCATTGGAAGAATGCGGTTGGGGCTGGGAATATCAGCCAGTCGTGCTGAAGGAAGGTTTAAAACTCATTGGCTGATGACAGTGATCTCTAAACTGTTTTTTAGATTTCTCATGCCTATGAGTAAAAAAAAATTAGTAAGTAGCCCGATAAATTGTATTTATTTATAAATCATAAGATACTGTCAATCTCTACATTAAATATTAGCAATTATTGATTTATTGTATGGATAAAATAAATAGAAATAAAAATGATAACTATGTCTTCATGTACTCCAATAGATCATGATACTTTGGAGATAACTAGTCTAGAGAATTAAAAAAAATAGAGTACTGTTATTTCAGACGTACAACTACTGGAAGTTATAACACCTTAAATCTATTAATTTAAATGAAAACATAGAGAAGGCAAGTTAGCCTTTTTAAGATTAATAATCAGTCTACACAATGAAGGCAAACTTCTAAATTTTAAGCTAAATGTGGAATAACTTATTCAAATTGAGAGGCGACCAACCTGGAGCCCAAGTAGCAACTCCAGAAAAGTAATCAAAGACTGGCTGGTCCCAGAACAGACAAAAAAGCTTCAAATATCTAATAGGATATTAGGGTGAGAGTATATGTTTATCTATTAGTTCGAACTGTGTGACTTGCACATCACAAAGATACAATGTGAACCAGCTCAAGCAAAAAGAGAAATTGATCAGGAGGATACTGGAGTGTTTTATACAGAGTAGTAATGTGAAGCTTAGGGAACTGGACCCAGAGACCTGAATCACATCAGTTCCCACAGTTTCAAGTCTCTGTTTCTTTGCATATCAACTTCCTTCTTTACTTTCTTCTTCTTCTTCTTCTTCTTCTTCTTATTATTATTATTATTATAGAGACAGAGTCTTGCTGTGCTGCCCAGGCCAGTCTTGAACTCCTGGCATCAAGCGATCCTCCCGCCTTGGCTTCCCAAAGTGCTGCAATTACAGGCATGAGCCACTTTCTTTTACATTAATTAATTTTCTTTTCTTTTCTTTTTCTTTTTTTTTTGAGATGGAGTCTTGCTGTGTCACCCAGGCTGGAGTACGGTGGCATGATCTCGGCTCACTGCAACCTCCACCTTCTGGGTTCAAGCAATTCTCCTGCCTCAGCCTCCTGAGTAGGTGGGACTATAGGCGTGCGCCACCATCTCCGACTAATTTTTGTATTTTTAGTAGAGATGGAGTTTCCCTATGTTGGCCAGGCTGGTTTCAAATCCCTGGCCTCAGGTGATCCACCCGCCTTGGCCTCCCAAAGTGCTGGGATGACAGGCATGAGCCACTGTGCCCAGCCCTAATTAATTTTATTTTCATAACCTATGAAGTAGATACAACTAACATTTCCTTTTTATGGATGGAGAAACTGAGGCACGGGGTCATAAGGTTAAGAAGTGGTAGAGCTAGGATTCAAACCCAAGCAGTACAGTGCTAGCATATACACTCTAATTTTTCAGAAGTAGAGAGACTAATACAATTAATCCTGTGTGTGGACTCATCATCTTGCTATGACAATCCTCAACTTACGCTCACTTTGGTTTCATATATATCCCCACCAATTTCTCCCCATCTTCACTGGATTATTTAGTTTTTCAAACTAAAAAAGGTCCATAAATTACAATTGGTTGGTGGCCTCTTAAGCTTCCTCCACTGTATACCTTCCCTTCATTTCTCTTTCCCCCCCTTGCAATATATTGAAGAAAGTGATCTTACAACATATCCTACATCCTGGATTTTGCTGACTGTAGCATTTCATTTAACATGCTCCTCTATCCCCTGTATTTCCTATAACCTAGTAATTTATCTTAGAGGCCTGATATTGCACAGGTTTATTTCTTTGAAAAGACTGCTTCAAAGCTGGTGTTAATACTTCTATTAGGAGATACATATTATCTCTCTGATGTGTTGGCAGTTCGTGATGATTGCTGTCTAGAGCAGCACTGCTCAAAGAAATTTTGGACAGATGCAGTGGTTAACGCCTGTAATCCCAACACTTTGGGAGGCCAAGGTGGGCAGATGACTTAAGGCCAGGAGTTTGAGAACAGCCTGGCTAACATGGTGAAACCCTGTCTCTACCCAAAATACAAAAATTAGCTGAGTGTGATGGTGCACACCTGTAGTCTCAGCTACTTGGGAGGGTGAGGCAGGAGAATCACTTGGACCCAGGAGGCGGAGGTTGCAGTGAGCCAAGATCGTGCCACTGCACTCCAGCCTGGGCAACAGAGTAAGACTATCTCAAAAAAAAAAAAAAAAAAAAGAAAGAAATTTAATGTGAGACACACATATAATTCAAAATTTTCTAGTATTCTTACTTTATTTTTATTTTTTATTTTTTTGAGACAAGGTCTTGCTCTATTTCCAGGTTAGAGTGCAGTGGCATAATCACAGCTCACTGTAGCCTTGAACTCCTGGGCTCAAGCGATCCTCTTGCCTCAGCCTCCCAAGTACCTAAAACTACAGGTGTGCAACACACCACTCCTGGTTTTTTTTGTTTTTGTTTTTGTTTTTGGTAGAGACAGGGGTGGGATATTGCTACGTTGAAGCGCTGGGACTACAGGCATGAGTCACCATGCCCAGACTAGTACTACCAATTTAAAAAGTTAAAAACAAGCCAGGCACGGTGGCTCACGCCTGTAATCCTAGCACTTTGGGAGGCTGAGGCGGGCGGATCACAAGGAGTTCAAGGCCAGCCTAGCCAATATGGTGAAACCCCATCTCTACTTTAAAAAAAATGCAAAAATTAGCCTGGCGTGCTGGCGAGTGTCTGTAGTCCCAGCCACTCGGGAGGCTGAGGCAGGAGAATTGCTTGAACCCGGGATGCAGAGGTTGCAGTAAGTCGAGATCACGCCACTTTACTCCAGCCTGGGTGACAGAGCAAGTCTCAAAAAAAAAAAAAAGTTAAAAATAGAATCTAAAATAAAAGTTGAAAGTATAAAAAGCTAAAAAATAAGTTAAAACAAGTGAAATTTATTTTCATAATATTATTTAGCTTGATATATCCCAAATATTATTATTTTAACATGTTATCAAGATAAAAAATATTGAGATAGGGTCTCACTCTGTCATCCAGGCTAGAGTGCAGTGGCATGATCTTGACTCATTGCAGCCTCTGCCTCTTGGGCTCCAGAGATCCTCTCACCTCACCCTCCCAAGTAGCTGGGACCACAGGGATACAGCAATGTGCCCAGCTATTTTTTGTATTTTTAGTAGAGACAGGGTTTTGCCATCTTGCCCAGCTGGTCTCAAACTTCCGGGCTCAAGTGATCCTCCCGCCATGGCCTCCACAGTTCTGGGATTACAGGTGTGGGCCACTGCACCCAGCCAAGATAAAAATTATTAAAAAGGTATTTTAGGCCGGGCGCGGTGGCTCAAGCCTGTAATCCTAGCACTTTGGGAGGCCGAGACGGGCGGATCACAAGGTCAGGAGATCGAGACCATCCTGGCTAACACGGTGAAACCCCGTCTCTACTAAAAAATACAAAAAACTAGCCGGGCGAGGTGGCGGGCACCTGTAGTCCCAGCTACTCAGAGGCTGAGGCAGGAGAATGGCATAAACCCGGGAGGCGGAGCTTGCAGTGAGCTGAGAACCGGCCACTGCACTCCAGCCTGGGCAACAGAGCGAGACTCCGTCTTAAAAAAAAAAAGGTATTTTATATTCTTTTTTCATTTAAGTTTCCAAAGTCTGGTGTGATTTTTTCACTCACAGCCAGTGGGTGCTGCAGCCAGCTTGAGTGGCTAATGAGAGTCAATTGTAAGCATTTTATCTCAACTCTACATTCAATGACATCTCATTGGTAGCTCAAAATTGGATATGGTGGAAGTACTCATATCATGGTGAGCAACACAAATCAGGGTTTTGTTCTTTTCGGAGAGTCAGTCATTAAACATTTGCCAGCCTGCCACTGCTTATAACACATTTCAATTTAAACCAGCAACATTTCAAGTGCTCAAAGTCATGGACAACTAGTAGATATTGTATCGGACAGTTCAGGTCATCCATTGTTTCATTAGGAGTCTGCAACAGAGGGTAATCTAGTCTATCATTCGCCCTTCCTTTATTAGGTAGAATAACTCTATCATGAAAGAACTTTCTTCATTAATTATTTAGTGGCTAGGCACAGTGGCTCCCACCTGTAATCCCAGCAATTTGGGAGGCTGAGGTGGGAGGACTGTTTGAGCTGAGGAGTTTGAGACCAGCCTGGGCAACAAAGCAAGACCCCGACTCTATAAAAACAAAAACAAACAAAAAAACTAGTTAGTTACCTTAATGTATAGTAAATACAAGGAAGGCAGGAGAAATCCTTAATTCTTTCCCTTTATTAACTAGTGTTCAAAATAATGAGTTGAGACAGGGTCTGACTCCATTTGCCCATAATCATCCAATGGCATGATTATGGCTCACTGCAGCCTCAACTTCCTGGGCTCAAGCGATCCTTCTACCTCAGCCTCCTGAGTAACTGGGACTACAGGTGTGTGCCACCATAGCTGGCTAATTTTTTATCTCTATAGTAGAGATGCAGTTTTGCCATGTTGCCCAGGTTAGCCTCAAACTTCTGGACTCAAGTGATCCACCTGCCTTGGGTGCTCATATTTTTATTGATGCTCAAATTGTCCTATCTTTGGCCAGTAGAAGCCTCTGCAAGTTCAGAACTTACACTTTAAACAGCTACAGTACCACAAATATCATTCAGACTTACATCTTATAATCTCAGTCATTAAAAGGGACTGACTATATTGCCTTTTCTTCCTATAAAGATGGTGACACCATATGACCCTATTTTCTAGATCAAAAGACTAGGATTCACCAGCCCAGCTTGTTTCAAGTGCCCACCCCTGTGACCAACAGTGTCATGGGAGAATCGGCAGCTCCGTTAACAATCAGGGAGGGATCATCTCCTTTGAGAATGAAAGTTTAAAAAAAAAAAAAAAGTCAGAGAGGGGCAGTTCCCAGAACAAGCACTTGATAGATAAAACAATAGGTGCACACCATAACATATTTAAAATATTGCACAGAAATTTTAAAACGTATCATCTTTCTCACGTCACTGATTGGTGGCTTTGTTTGCTCATTTCATACATATCTACCAAGAATGAATGGCTCGGCGTGGTGGCTCACGCCTGTAATCCCAGCACTTTGGCAGGCCAAGGAGGCTGGATCACCTGAGGTCAGGAGTTTGAGACCAGCCTGGCCAACATGGTGAAACCCTGTTTCTACCAAAAATACAAAAATTAGCTGGGCGTGGTGGTGTGCGACTATAATTCCAGCTACTCGGGAGGCTGAGGCAGGAGAATCGCTTGAACCCAGGAGGTGGAGGTTGTAGTGAGCTGAGATTGAGTCGCTGCACTCCAGCCTGGGTGGACACAGTGAGACTCTGTCTCAGGGACTATAATTCCAGCTACTCGGGAGGCTGAGGCAGGAGAATCGCTTGAACCCAGGAGGTGGAGGTTGCAGTGAGCCGAGATTGAGTCACTGCACTCCAGCCTGGGTGGACACAGTGAGACTCTGTCTCAAGGAAAAAAAAAAGAATGAATGATATTCATAGGACTACTATTCTGACCATATAAATTAGTTACAAGAAGTATAAACTTATGTAAAATTCTTGAATCTTTCAAGATTTTTTACTTTTATCAAAATGCAAGGAATGAGTGTGAAAAATATCTGGTAGCAAGTGGCACAGAAGGCATAATTACATATATTTTAAAAGACAGAGAACATCTTTTTGTCTCATGTGATTTGAAGAAAGAGGCACATTTTTACTCAGGTTGTCCGTTAGCCATGAAAAGTAAATTTTACATTAAACAATCTTATTTTAAATTTGTCCATGGTAAAAATTAAATGGAACAATAGAGAACTCAAATACAGCAACTGTGGTCTCTTTGATTTCTTAGCATTCTCTCACTCATTGAACTCTCCGAAAGCACTAACATTGATCCAACACCCCACTAATCAATTACAGCCTGGCAGGTAGGTATTTTAGGAATGGTCATATGCTTGTATTAAAGGAGAGCTCACTCCAATTTTCAGTGAGCACAATATGAAGAACCTGTCTTCTAGTAAAAAATAGAATGCACAATAACCAAAACATTCAAAGAATGAATTGTTAAAATTCACCAGGTACTCCAAAATAAGCAAATAAGTATTTCCGTGACTTCCTTTTTAAAACCAAAAATATCAATAAAGGTTTAAAATTGGATGGTTAAAAACTGTAGTTGTCTTATAATGTTTGTGGCTTTTCAATAAAATCCTTCCACAAGTACATCTGCATACAGTTTAACAAACACAAACATAAAACGTGGTAACTGGGAAAATAATTGATTAATCTACGGACTAAACAGGGAAAGTTACTAGGCAAAGGGAGGCAGAGATGCCAAGGTCTGCAGATGAAAAAAATTCATCTTGTCAGTTCATTTTATTAGAGTCTTGGTTATCAAGTTTTTGGGGGAGACTAGGAGATAATTTAGGAAAAAATGGAAATATTATAAACTATATTTAAAATTTTTCATTCAAAATGGAAATAGTTTTAGTACTACAGGGAGAAAAATGTGTATTTTTAGAACTTAGATGATCTATTTTATTGAAGACTGTCAATGAAGGAAAGACTAGGCCATGACTAGCAATTTTCTTCTTCTTCTTTTTTTCTTTTTGAGACAGAGTCTCACTCTGTCGCCCAGGCTGGAGTGCAGTGGTGCCATCTCAGCTCACTGCAAGCTCTGCCTCCCTGGTTCACGCCATTCTCCTGCCTCAGCCTCCCGCGTAGCTGGGACTACAGGCACCTGTCACCTCGCCTGGCTAATTTTTTGTATTTTTAGTAGAGACGGGGTTTCACTGTGTTAGCCAGGATGGTCTCGATCTCCTGACATCGTGATCTGCCCGCCTTGGCCTCCCAAAGTGCTGGGATTACAGGTGTGAGCCACCACACCCAGCCCGCAATTTTCTTCTTTTTACACTGATTATTCTAATAGTCTCACACCTGTAATCCCAGCACTTTGAGAGGCCGAGGTGGGAGGATTGCTTGAGCCCAGGAGCTCAAGACCAGCCTTGGCAACATAGGGAGACTGTCTCTACAACAACAACAACAATTAAGATTACCAGTGTAGGCCAGGCACTATGGCCCACGCCTATAATCCCAGCACTTCGGGAGGCCGAGGTGGGTGGATCACCTGAGGTCAGGAGTTTGAGACCAGCCTGGCCAACAGAGCGAAACCCTGTCTCTAATAAATATACAAAAATTAGCTGGGTGTGGTGGCATGCACCTGTAATGCCAGCTACTCGGGAGGCTGAGGCAGGAGAATCGCTTGAACCTGGGAGTGGAAGTTGCAAAGAGCTGAGACAGTGCCACTGAACTCCAGCCTGGGCAACAGAGTAAGATTCTGTCTCAAAAACAAATGAACAAACCAAAAACCAAAAAACAAAAAAACAAGATTACCAGTGTAAGACACTATGCTAGTGTGTTGTGGATACAGAGGTAACTACGACATGATATCTGTCTAGAGAGTTCATAGTATGATAGTGCAGACAAATATGTGTATAGACATGTTAAAATAATTTAGGAAGGGCAAAGAGAAATATGAATCCTGAGCATTATAAAGGCATAAAGGCACAAAGGTGTATGTGTGTAGATAGGTAGGTAGGAAGACTTTCTAGGAAGAGACAGTAACTAAGATAGGTTTTATAAAAGAATGGTTAGGAGTTAGCTAAGTGATGAGGAAGAGGGTAGAAAGAGGCAGGGTAGAGTGTTCCAGATAGGAACAGTAGAGAAACAGCACCATTATTAGAGAACAAGTAGAAAGAGAAGAAGTGGAGGAGGATGAGAGATTAAAATATAAAGTTAGATGGGGGCAGATCACAGAATTCTTGAATTCCATGTCAAGAAGCTTGAACTTTATCCTACAAGCAATGAGGAGTCAATGAGCTTTTAAAACAGGGAGACTGGCTGGGTGCAGTGGTTCATGCCTGTAATCCTAACACTTTGGGAAGCTGAGGTGAGAGTATCTCTTGAGTCCAGAAGTTCAAGACCAGCCGGGGCAACATAGTTAGACTTCATCTCTCAAAAAAAAAAAAAAAAAAAAATCCAAACAAATAAAATATGGAAACAAAATTAAAACATATAGATAAGGGCAGACCAGAGATTAGAATAGATTAGTTGGCTGGGTATGGTGGCTCACGCCTGTAATCTCAGCAATTTGAGAGGCCGAGGCAGGCAGATCACGAGGTCAAGAGATCGAGACCACGCTAGCCAACATGGTGAAACCCCGTCTCCACTAAAAATACTAAAATTAGCTGGGCGTGGTGGAGTATGCCTGTAGTCCCAGCTACTCGGGAGGCTGAGGCAGGAGAATCTCTTGAACCCAGGAGGCAGAGGTTGCAGTGAGCCGAGATCACGCCACTGCACTCCAGCCTAGGTGACAGAATGAGACTCCGTCTTTAAAAAAAAAAAAAAATGAAGACTAGTTAATAGGTTTGCTGCAGTATTTGGGATAGGAGAGGATGATAGGCCAAACCAGGGCAGTAACAGCAGAGGCAGAGAGTAGGAAAAGGATTCAAGAGCTAATTATAATTAGTAGGTATAACTGGCAGGACTTGGTGGTTGGATGAATGTGGGAAATATGGAAAATGGAAGAGTGCAAGACTATTGTGAAGCATAGTATCAACACCAAGTGCAACAGAGAATACTGGAAAAGGAGTAGGTTTGAAGGGAAGTGGTAACTTCAGTGATTTTAGGCTTGCTGAGGTTAAGAGGTAGGTGGAGGATACATGTAGCAGACAGCAGCTATTGAGAAAGGTTTGGGGTGCAGCTGTAGATTTGATGTCATTACCATATTTGTGATAATTAAAATCAACGGGTCACGTAACTCAGAAATAATGTAGGCTGAGAGAATTTTCTCTCAACCCACCGTGAAGTTGTACTTTTACAGAGCTTCTCTCTGCCATTAACTGTGGACTTTAGATGTAGTACCCATCACGAAAGGGTCCACCTACTAGATTTATCACTGATTTATGTATCTTTGAAATTGTTCTCCAAAGCCTAGACATGGAGGCTCGTGGTTTTCTTGTTTGTTTGTTTGTTTGTTTGAGACAAAGTCTCTCTCTGTTGCCCAGGCTGGAGTGCAGTGGCGCGATCTCGGCTCACTGCAAGCTCTGCCTCCCGGGTTCATGCTATTCTCCTGCCTCAGCCTCCAGAGTAGCTGGGACTACAGGCACCCGCCACCACGCCCTGCCAATTTTTTTTTTGTATTTTTAGTAGAGACGGGGTTTCACCATGTTAGCCAGGTTGGTCTCGATCTCCTGACCTCGTGATCCACCCATCTCAGCCTCCCAAAGTGCTGGGATTACAGGCATGAGCCACCGCACTTGGCCATGGAGGCTCCTGTTAAGTGAAGCAGCGCAGAACAGCAACAAAAAAACAAGCAAATACACAAAAGTATCTAAGATCGAATATACTGACAGTTCTTCAGTACTATTTCTTATATTCCAGGGGTTCAACAATACCCCCAACATACTAATTCTTCAGTATGTTCTACTTCGTTCAGCTTTTATGCCAAACTCTACCTGCCTCACAAAGATGTCACAATATTTTCAGTGTTCTAGTTGTTTCTTTTTTTCTTTTTTTTTTTTTTCTCTTTTGAGACAGAGTCTCACTCTGTGGCCCAGGCTGGAGTGCAGTGGCATGATCTTGGCTCACTGCAAACTCCACTTCCCAGGTTCAAGCAATTCGCCTGTCTCAGCCTCCCGGGTAGCTGGGATAACAGGCACACGCCACCATGCCAGGGTAATTTTTGTATTTTTAGTAGAGATGGAGTTTCAACATGTTGGCCATGCTGGTCTCAAACTCCTGACCTCAGGTGATCCACCGGCCTCGGCCTCCCAAAGTGCTAGGATTACAGGTGTGAGCCATCGTGCCTGGCCTGTTTCTTTATTAATGTATCATTTGACAATATGCTGTCAACATAACAATTTACCAATATTACCAGATCTCTTGTGGAACTTTCAAAGTGGCAGCTGAATTCTTTGATTAATTTCCAAAAGAAATCCCAAACAAAGAAACAAACAAAAAACTCTTATGATATTTGTTTACTTTTAAGTCAAATTGAAACTATTTTCTGAGGAGCTTCAGGAAAGAACCATGAACAAAACTTAAAGTAACATTTCAGAACCATGTGTGACAACCATGCAGATTAGTACTCACCCAAATTCCAAGAGTTACTAAAAACAGACCTTGTGTAATTGGGAAAATGAGTGGGCGGGTGGATATTTTAGTAGGGCCATGGCCTCTAAGATTTTCTGTTGTCTTTGCTATGGTCTATAAACTGAACAAAGTGCTGTTTTCTTTCTCATCAGGGTAGTCTGTAACTAGCCTAGGACCAACGCTTCTGTTAGGAATGAAGATATAATTCCTGTTGTTGTTGTTGTTTATGACAAATATAGCCTACTTATACCTTCTCTTTTATGTTCCTTGTCCACAGTAAACAATTTGCCACCACAATTCACAATTCCAATTCCCAACAATGCCAATTTGCCATAGCATTTTTTGGATGAGCCAGTAATCTGCTTCAGAATCCTTAACATCACATAACTCAGCAATAACTAAGTTAGTACTATTCAATTGGAGCCAACAAGCAAGATGAAATTCTAGTGCCATTGCTGGTCAAGACTTTTCCTTTTCACACTTAAGACAGGCATCCAATGTGACTCTCCTTGAGGTAAAAAGTGGACTGGAAATATAAGACAACCAGGATCATGCTCCTTCTCCAAGAAGCTCAAAGTGGAATAAGAGACAGACATGAGAGCAGTCAATGAGCAATACAGTGAGGTCCATGAAATAAGGGAGGTTACTTCGCATTTACACTTGAATCTGATTTTCAGGTTAAACAAGAACAGGAGAAGAGAAATACCATAGTCTATGTCATCTATGCACATACCTGGAGTCCATGCAGAGCTCTTACCTCCTACCCCAAGTGACATCCATGAGAACAAGATCAGACCAACTTATTTCATTCAACCACATAAGGGTATTGAAAATTATCTCTTTGAAATGTCACAACAGAGATTTAAAGTTAACAATAAATACAAAAACTTACTTTAGCCAGTTAGACATAAGTAACCAAAATAAACTGGTTCATGAAAAATCCTAGTAAACATGGAGCACTCCAAGCATTGCACTGGGCTACATTAGGTTATTACATAAGAAATTTAAGAAAATCCTCCCAACAGCCTCATAGTGAATCTTGAAAGTTCAATGTCCAGCAACAGACTCCACAACTTAAAGAGGGATGTGCAGAAAGTGGAAGGGATTCAACAGACAGTCACAGAGATGATTAAAGGGTTGGGAAAATAGGAGCTGGAAATTATTTAGCCCAATTTAGATCAGGCTACTAGGTTTCTTAATAACAGTATTTAAGCCCAGGAAGGGTTGTTATATACAAGATGATGAACAGCTGCTTTCTTTCTCAACTGGAGAGTGAACAGAAGAAACAGACTTTGATTAAAGCATGAAAGACCTAAGATGGATATATAAAAAAGAACTTTTGAAAATGAGGATTATTAGATGTGAGATCTCCTCAGGATCCCCTTCTTGTACCTGCTCCTTAAATGATGCTGTCTCACAGAATTCTTTTTCTATTTATTTATTTATTTATTTTTGAGACAGAGTCTTGCTCTGTTGCCCAGGTTGGAGTGCAGTGACGCAATCTCAACTCCCTGCAACCTCCGCCTCCCAGGTTTAGGCAATTCTCGTATCTCAGCCTCCCAAGTATCTGGGATTATAGGCATGTGCCACCATGCCTGCCTAATTTTTGTATTTTTAGTAGAGATGAGGTTTCACCATGTTGGTCAGGCTTGTCTCGAACTCCTGGGCTCAAGTGATCCGCCTGCCTCAGCCTCCCAAAGTGGTAGGACTACAGGCATAAGCCACTGCACCTGGCCATCACAAAATTCTAAGTTCTCTATCTCTTCTCATGATGCATGGTCTTCATAGTTCACTTTACTTACTCTGATTTTACTTAACCTCTTATAAACTTGTAATTCCCAAATATATATCTAAATATCTCCAATCCAGACTATTCTCTAAATGCCTGCTGGACTTCAAGCTTTCATCCCTTCCTGTTCTATTGCAATAACATCATAACTGATACCCTTGTCTCTCTAGTCTTCAGTTCCATTCTCTGGTTTATATGATGGTGGGAACCTTTCCATTTAAAAAGAAGTCTAGTCATGTCATTTCTTTGCTTAAGATCTTTCACTGGGTTCCCACTACTTAGTTGTTCTCCATCATTTGACCCTGCTTATCCAATATCATCTGTCACTCCCCAAACGTTAATTTCAAGATGATTTTACTTTGCAGTCATGTGTTTATGTCTCTGTGTTTTTTATGGTCTCTGTACTCTTCAGTTCTCCCAGAAAACACCTTCCCACTTTTTTCCTGTGGTCATCCTCTACTTTCAAGTTCCAGTAATTTTTTTCTGAGCTTATCAAGCTAGACTAATGATCCTCAATAGATGTTCATAAATTTCCATGAAAACTTCTCTTGAATAATGCTGTACTTAGTATTGATAAAAGCCTTTCCAGGCTGGGCGTGGTGGCTCACACCTTTAACCCCAGCACTTTAGGAGGCCGATAGGTGGGCAGATCACCTGAGGTCAGGAGTTTGAGACCACCCTGGTCAACATGGTGAAACCCCATTTCTACTAAAAATACAAAAATTAGCTGGGCGTGGTAGCACATGCCTGTAATCCTCAGCTGAGGCAGGAGAATTGCTTGAACCTGGGAGGCGGAGATTGCAGTGAGCCAAGGTTATGCCACTGCACTCCAGCCTGGGTGACAGAGCGAGACTTTTTCTCAAGAATTAAAAAAAAAAAAAGCCTTTCCAGCCCTCAGATTCAATAACAATTCATCTAGAAAACACCTGTATTAAGTGGCTAACAGAATATAGAAATCAATCCTCAAAAGCAATATATACCAGACTAGTTTGTTTATCACAGTAGATTCGGGCTGCTGCTCATCTGACACCCCTTGCAACATTGTCTCAAGCATTTCTGTATTCCTCTTTAACTACTGGGTTTTTCTTTTCCTTGCTCTTTGTCCAGCACAGTTACTCATATAGACTTAATATGTTATGTACTCATCTCCACTCAATTCTTACATCACTATGAAATAGGGTCAGCATCTCCATCTTATAGTTGAATAACTCACCAACTATATGCAGATGACACAGATGTATGTGTGAGTATATATTCATATATGTGTGCTTATGATATATACATATCCTATGAGCTCCAGCTTATTTAATGTGCTCTTACATGTCTTCAAAGAACCTCAAAATCAGATTTTGAAAAGTGAATGCATAATTTACTCCCCAGACTTTCTTCTTCTGATGTCACCTGTCTCAGTGTATGGTGTCAGAAACCTAGACGTTATCCTCAACACTTTGTTCTTTCTAAATCCCCCTATCCAATCCATCACCAACTTCTATCAATTCTCCCTCCTAAATATCTCTCATATGTGTTCAGTTCTCTCCACCTTTACCATTATCGATCTAGTCCAAGCTTTCACTGTCTCTTGTAATAGCCTCTATATCCTCTCGTCGTCTTCGTATCCATTCTCTGCAGCTAAGATGACATCACTCCTGCTCCTGTTCTCACCAGGTGCTGTGCTGGCTCCCCTTCACCTTCCGCCATGATTTGGAAGCTTCCTGGGGCCCTCACCAGAAGCAGATGTCAGCACTATGATTCATATACAGCCTGAAGAACCATGAGCCATGAGAGGTTTAATATATTAAACCTCTTTATAAATTAAAAAATACATCAAAAATCAAATTTGATCCTGTTACTTGACACTGCCCCTTCCTCCTACTTCATTCAAGCCCTTCAGCTGCTTCCCATTGTTCTTATCAAAAAGATAACCTCACCACTGCCACACAGCCCTGTCCCCTGGATCCCACCCACCACATCTCACACCTACCTCATCTCACATCCTGTTCTCCTCAACTGTTCCAGCCATTTGGGCTTGTTTTCCGCCCTTCACACCTGTGATGACCCCTTCCTCTGCGGGTCTTTGCACAGGATGGAAAGCCATCTTTCTTCTCCATTTCACCTAGTTCACTCCTAATCATCCTTGCGCTCAAGAGTCACTTTCCCAGGGAAGTCTCTGATCACTCTAAAGAACTCGGTCCCCAGCACTTTGGGAGGCAGAGGCGGGTGGATCACAAGATCAGGAGATCGAGACCATCCTGGCTAACACAGTGAAACCCTGTCTCTACTAAAAATACAAAAAATTAGCTGGGCATGGTGGCAGGCGCCTGTAGTCCCAGCTACTGGGGAGGTTGAGGCAGGAAAATGCTGTGAACCCAGGAGATGGAGCTTGCAGTGAGCCGAGATCTCGCCAGTGTACTCCAGCCTGGGCAACAGAGTGAGACTCCATATCAACAACAACAACAACAAAGAACTGGGTTACATCTTTCTATTACAGGTTAAAAACACTTGGGACTGAAAGCATTTTGCATTTCAGATTTTTTCGGATTTGGGAATATCTGCATTACGATTTATGTAAAATTTTTTTTTACTTTTTATTTTTTTTATTTTATTTTTTTTTTTTGAGGCGGAGTCTCACTCTGTCGCCCGGACTGGAGTGCAGTGGCCAGATCTCAGCTCACTGCAAGCTCCGCCTCCCGGGTTTACGCCATTCTCCTGCCTCAGCCTCCTGAGTAGCTGGGACTACAGGCGCCCGCCACCTCGCCCGGCTAGTTTTTGTATTTTTAGTAGAGACGGGGTTTCACCGTGTTAGCCAGGATGGTCTCGATCTCCTGACCTCGTGATCCACCCGTCTCGGCCTCCCAAAGTGCTGGGATTACAGGCTTGAGCAACCGCGCCCGGCCGACTTTTTATTTTTCAAGACAGGTGTCACTATGTTGCCTAGGCTGGGCTCAAGCAATTCTCACCTCAGCTTCCGAAAGTGCTGGGATTACAGGCATGGGCCACAGCACCAGGCATTTGCATTATACTTACCGGTTAAACATTCCAAATCAGAAAATCTGAAATCCAAAATGCTCCAAAGAGCGTTTATTTTAAACTTCATGTCAGTGCTCAAAAAGTTTTAGATTTTAGGCCAGGCACGGTGGCTCACACCCGTAATCCTAACACTTTGGGAGGCTGAGGCGGGTGGATCACCTGAGGTCAGGAGTTTGAGACCAGCCTGACCAACATCGTGAAACCCCCATCTCTACTAAAAATACAAAAATTAGCCAGGCATGGTGGCACGCACCTGCAGTCCCAGGTACTCAGGAGGCTGGGACAGGAAAATTGCTTCAACGCAGGTGGCAGAGGTTGCAGTAAGCTGAGGTCTTGCCATTGCACTCCAGCCTGGACGACAGAGTGAGACTCCATCTCAAAAAAAAAAAAATTTAGGTGTTATACCCTTTCGGATTTTGGATTTGGGATGCTCAATCTGTATAAGCTCCAAAGGGCCATGTCCTTTCCATTTCCCCTTTCCTCCCTTCTTTCCTTTCCCTACCCACCCCTCCTTTTCACAGGTGTTTTTGTGATTAGTAGAAAATCGACCTCCCCCGTTAGATTGCAAGCTTCATGAAAGGAGGGACTGTACCTATTTCTGCTCACAATATTGACTCCTATACCTAGTATATCATCTGGCAGGTAGAAAGTATTAAATATGATGAATAAATTAACTTGTTGGTTTATATTTATCAGGCACTGAGCTAAGTGCTTTACATAGATTATCTCATTAAATCTTCACAACAAACCTATGAGATCACAACAATTCTGTATTAGCTCCATTATACAAATGAGAAAACCAGGATAACAGAAATATTAAATACTTTTCTCAAGGCCTCACAACACAAATACTGAAATCCTCTATGGTAAAATTACGTGTGACTGGTGCCCATCATTTGTGGATGTCTATGGAGATGTCAATCTATTAACCAAAGAAACATGGAGCATGTGACAAGGAAGAGATCTCTGAATCACAAATTGATCATTTACGTCTCTTAAGCAAACCTGAAAATCCTGAATTTAAGAGTCAACAACAGAATCTCATGGCTGTTAGGTCAGGTTACTTAAATAGAAGAAAAAAATAGGCTGTACCTGAATTGTACTTGTTCAATGAGCCTAACTGTTCCACTGACCAGTGAGGCATAATAACTTTGCAATGTGCAGCACTGAATGTGACTGGCCTGGGCAAATATACCTCAGTCAAAAAACTTACCAAGCCAAAATAATGACCTGATTCTCATTTCACCAATGGGAGAACAACTTGCCTTCCTCACTTGTGCTGACCATCTTCCTATGTGCAAATAATATTACTGACCCTCAGAACAAGGATCTCTAAGGAAAAAGTTTTTTTTAAAAAAAGGAGAAAAGAAAAAGAAAAAAAAAGAAATAAAAAATATTACTGAACCACTGTAAGTAGTGCAACTACTTTGAGCAGTTTCTCCAAAGGAACTTGTACATTTTTCCTTCTCCAGCCACACTAACTGACCCACCACTTTTGTGAACAGAGAACGACAGCACAGTCATTCTCACGGCTCTCGCTGCAAGAGTAATATTTCAGAGTTTGAGGGAAATTTTATGTTGGTTGATCACAAATGTTTGGAAGAGTTTCATCTTCATTTCTGGAAGTTTTTGTTAAGGATGTTTAAAGTATCATTGCCATCTTTTATGAAATTGCTATCATGACTATGGAATTTTCAGTGTGCCTGAGGGGTGGCAAGTTGATGAATATGTAATCTAGTGGATACAAGAAAATGGTTAGAAATTCTAGTAGCTTCTTGAAACACTAGTAGAAGTTACTGAGGCAGGACTTCAAGAGGTGAAAATAACTGCTACATCTCCCTAAATCTCAACTAAGTATTAGCATACCAAATCTAGGCTTGATTGCTGTATTTAAAATATATTAGATTCTCAGACACTACCTTAAATCAGCACAATTCAAAAAAGACTGCCTTTTTTTTTTTTTTTTTTGAGACAGGGTCACACTCGGTCACTGGAGTGCAGTAGTACGATCATAGCTCACTCTAACCTCGAACTCCTGGACTCAAGAGATCCTCCTGTCTCAGCCTCCCAAGCAGCTGGTACTACAGATATGCACTATCACTCCAGTCTAATCATAAATAAAAAAATTTTTTTTTGTAGAGACAGGGTCTTACTATGTTGCCAAGGCTGGTCTCAAACTCCTAATCTTAAGTGAGCCTCTTGCCTTGGCCTTCCAAAGCACTGGGAATGCAGGTGTGAGCCACCATACCTGATCCAATTCATCATTTTTCAACAGAACATGTATCTGGCAAGGTAACCTACCTTGTTTACTAAGGGAATTTCTTCCTAGTGCATAATCTATATAGGAGGCCAAATTAAAGATCAGATTGTTTGATGAGTATATAACTAGAACAAAGGAAACTGATATTATTAACAAATATCTGATTCAGTCACTTCCTTGCATAAAAATCTCTCTCTTCCTGTGACTTTGGGGATAAATCCAAGAGTCTCGCTTTGTTGCCCAAGATGGGGTGCGGCGGCATGATGTCAACTCACTGCAACCTCCACCTCCTAGGTTCTCACACCTCAGCCTCCCGTGTAGCTGGGAGAGCATCACCACACCTGACTAATTTTTGGTATTGTTAGTAGAGATGGGGTTTCACCATGTCGGTCAGGCTTGTCTAAAACTCCTGACCCCAGGTGATCCACCAGCCTTAGTCTCCCAAAGTGCTGGGATTACAGGCATGAGCCACCGCACCTCGCCCCCCTCCTTTCTTTTCAAACTGCACCTCAAGCATTGGTCCTTTAGCCCCAACACACTGAGCTACTTACTATTTCCTTACTTTTGAAATATATTTCCTTTTATTTTGGAGAAATTCACATTTGTATCTCAAAACTCTGCTCAAGGATCTATCTTCCCTAGCAACTCAATTTGATTCTTCAAACGAGCAACAGTCATTTTATTCTCCATGTTTCCATAGCTATTTGGACATACCTCTATCAACACTTAACTATTGTATTTACCAATGTAAAAGTTCTCCCTGAGTGAAAGGTGAGTTTCTTGAAAGTTGGGACAATCCTATTTATTAAATACTAATTTTGGACAAACAGTAGAAACTCAAAAAATGCCCTCCAATTGCTTAGTATGTCCATAAACTAAGTGGTAAACTGGCTGTCTCCATTCTTCAATAATTACACAACATTCTTTTTTTTTTTTTTTTGAGATAAGAGTCTCGCTCTGTCTCTGTCACCCAGGCTGGAGTGCAGTGGCGTGATCTCCGTTCGCCGCAACCTCTGCCTCCTGGGTTCAAGCGATTCTCCTGCCTCAGCCTCCTAAGTAGCTAGGATTACAGGCATGCACCACTGTGCCCGGCCAATGTTTGTATTTTTAGTAGAAATGGGGTTTTGCCATGTTGGCCAAGCTGGTGTTGAACTCCTGACCTCAGGTGATCTGCCTGCCTCGGACTCCCAAAGTGCTGGGATTACAGGTGTGAGCCACCATGCCCAGCCACAACTTTCTGTATTATAAAATATTCCCCTATATATTCCATTAGACCAGTGGTTCTTTCACAGTTTTGAATTTTGTGACTTAGAAGAATTTTAAAACATTTTGGAGAGCAACAAAGAAAACATTAAAACTATAATCCATTAACATCATAATTTCAAAAATATATATTAAGTCTGAATATATCAGACAGTATATAATTTCAGAATAAGGGCAGCATTTTAAATTGTACAAATTTAACTTTTTAAAAAAATTATCTAGATTGTCTTTATTTTTCATTTCACCACCAATTAGTGAAAGATAGTATTTGGAAAACACTTAACTAGACTAGCATCTTCGCTGAAATAATTTTGAAAAACTGTATGTTTTGTATACATTCTTAAGTTAGCATCTGTGATATTTCATGGTATGTTCAAGTTGTTGTAATGAATGTCATTTCTGGCAGGTTATAAATACTACAAAATAAAATTATGTCATCTTAGAAAATACACTCAATGGAATCTCTATACTGTAATTCTTTGATAGCAACCACCAATAATTTTAAAATACACTAACAATTGGAACATTCACATTTTTCTTTGATTTCCATTCTACTTCCCCACAACATTTCATAATATATTTATACTCAGAAGTCTATTATCAATGTACTTAAATTTAATTTAAAACATTTCTGGGCTGGGCAGGGTGGCTCACACCTGTAATCCCAGCACTTTGGGAGGCCAAGGCAGGCGGATCACCTGAGGTCAGGAGTTCGAGACCAGCCTGGCTAACATGATAGAAACTCTGTCTGTACTAAAAATACAAAAATTAGCCGGGTGTGGTGGTGAGCACCTATAATCCCAGCTACTTGGGAGGCTAAGACAGCAGAATCACTAGAACCTGGGAGGCGGAGGTTGCAGTGAGCCGAGATCATGCCACTGCACTCCAGCCTGGGCAACAAAGAGCAAAACTCTGTTTCCATAACAACAAGAAAAAATTCTGGCCAGGTGTGTGGCTCAAGCCTGTAATCCAACACTTTGGCAGGCTGAGGCGGGAGGATCCCTTGAGCCCAAGAGTTTGAGAACAGCCTGAGCAACAACATATTGACACCCTGTCCCCTCAAAAAAATTTTTAAAATTAGCCAGCCTTCATGGCACCCCCCTGTAGTCCCAGCTACTTAGCAGGGTGAGGTAGGAGGATTGTTTGAGCCTAAGAATTGAGGCTGCAGTGAGCCATGATCATGCCACTGCACTCCAGCCTGGGTGACATGGTGAGACCTTGTCAAGAAAAAAAGAAAAAGAAAAAGAAAATTATGACTATAAATGTTAAAAAAAAAAACAAACCTTGAACTGAGTTATTATAATTGTCAAGGCATGTTTCATCAAAACAACATAAATATATGAATAAATATTGATATTAAACACAAGATATATACATTTATTGGAAATGCATTTCACAGCTGATTTTTTTCCAATGAATGATTGTGCCAAATATGTGTTTGCTAGAGTAAAACAGGGCTTATCTCATGTATTTTATTCCTTTTTTTCTTTTCTTTTGCTTATGTGTTAACATTTGTTCACAAAAAATTATGCACGACAGGAATAGAAGGGGTTTTGCTTGAGCTATGTCACAAAATTCTTTAAACTCCTTTCAAGCTATATGCAAACAAAACCCTTCAAAATCATTTTTAATGATTTAAAATCAATTTTAATGACACTTCAATAAGGTCCTTCTTCAGTTAATTGAAAGTAAAAGCTGGAAACCATAAGAGTTGCAAAAGTGTTGCTACCAAGTGATTACGGACATTTAGTTTCTCCATTTGTGCCTAGTGTTCCTTTTCCATCCTGGGACAACGTATCACAGTAAGACTAGGGATGGCATGCCTATATGGTGAAAGTATGACTTTTTTTGGTGAAATAGGAGAAGAGTGATTGTGAAAGGAGAGGTGGAAAAGGAAAAACAGCTCGACAGGAGCATTCTCCAACAGTTTAGTTTTAGGGGAAAAAGGCCATTTGCAAGTGGAAAGCCTGAGAACCAACTCTCTTAAACAGTTCATGTGCTCACACACTGCTTGGAAATTCTTTGTGCCCCTCCAGGGCTAAGGTACCCCAGTTGGAAGAACATTGGACTAGACCTGAAAGTATTAGAGCTTTCTTTGAAGACGTTACATCCCAAGCCTGGGATGTGCTCTCAGTCTTAAACAGATGACAGTCAGCCCAATCACATCTTTGGGACGGCAGACTTCTTTTGTAAAGACTGATCTCATTATTTATGCTGATTTTCTTATCTCTAGTTTTCAAAGTGTGGTATTTTCTCACCTGGACATTATCTCCAAGTTTTGGGGGATTGAAGTCACCCTATTTGAACCTAAAGCCTCCTATGAAGTTTTTGCATAAAGTTGTGTAGAAAGCCCTGTTTACAGTATTTCTTCATAGCACTATACCATTACGACCTTGGCATCTTTCTCTCTTCCACATTTTCTCACTTGATTCTTCTGAAGGTAACTGATTTGCACACTAACTTGTAAGAAGTGGATTAGTGTGAAATCTGTGGCTACTGAACAGAGTCGAATAAATTGATTTACCAGAGAAATGAGTCTGTGAAACAAATAGTATCTGTGAAGTAAACATTTGGGATACGTCTCCTAATGAACAGAAATCAGTAATATGGTTTTATTAATAATAATTACTTTCAAATAATAAACATCAACCTGTATTCTATTGTTCCTATTCTTTGTAGCCCATAACAAAATTACATTTAAATCAAAATGGACTGTAAAAAGAAACCATTTTGGCCAGGTGCAATGGCTTGCGCCTGTAATCCCGGCACTTTGGGAGGCCAAGGTGGGTGGACCCCTTGAGGTCAGGAGTTCAAGACCAGCTGGGCCAACATGGTGAAACCCCATCTCTACTAAAAACACAAAAACTAGCCGGAGGTGGGGGCACACACCTGTAATCCCAGCTACTCGGAAGGCTGAGGCAGGAGAGTTGTTTGAACCCAGGAGGCAGAGGTTGCAGTAAGCCAAGATTGCACCTCTGCATTCCAGCCTGGGTGACACAGCGAGACTCTATCTCAAATTAAATAAACAAAAATAAAAATACAATGCAAATATTATCAACATTTAAAATCTACTATGTTTCTGTTCTACTGGCTTATTCAGCAAAATTCTGATCTATGTTTTAGTCTTTTATTGGAAGTTCAAGGTTCTTGGTACCTATAGTGCCCACAAATTTGCAGATTTATATATTTATTCATTCAACAAATCTTTAGTGATTGTCCACTATGTCACAGTCACGGTTTCTAGCTTCTGAAAATATAATATTGAGCAAAACCAACAATGGACCCTGCCCTCACAGGATTTTCAGTTAAATGCAATAATCAGTGCCCTAAGGAAATAATTATACAAGTTTAAAAACTGCAATTGTGACAAGGGCTGGGAGGGAGAGTTAGAAGAATGCTAGGATAATCTGTATTAAGATATTTGAATATCTGGGGCTGTGGGTGGTCAGAGAAAGCTGCCCTAAGAAAGTGATCTAAGGATGAATGTGTGTCAATTAGGAGAAGGGAGGGAAGAGTTTTACAGCAGGGAACAACGGCTTGCGCAAAGGCCAGATAGTTCTCAAAGAAAATGTGAAGGAGGGAAGGAGGAGAGTGTTGGAGAGATGAGGCTGGAGCAGTACAGGGCCACTAAACCTTGCTGGGCTTGGTAGCCATTTTAGCAGTGTTTTGATATGTGTAATAGACCAACAGAAAATAACTGAAACTTTGAAGGGTTTTAGGCATGAAGGGATCAAGAATCATGAGTGTGGGTGGAGTGATAGGATCAGATTTGCATTTTGAAAAGATTACTGACTTCTGCAGAGAATGGATAGGAGGGCGCGGCCAGAATGTGTGAGTTATTGTGACAGATGCGTCTCTGAAAATATGCATGTAAATTTAAGCTCTTGTAAAATAAATAATGTTTTAAAGAGATTGAAATTTTCTAAGAAAAGAAATACCATGGTTTTTATCTTTTGAATCTTTTGTGTTTATTTTGGGGGGAAGGCCAAAATTGGTTCATAAGTGGAGAAAAAGAAGAATGAACAGTACTTATCCTTCAAAATGCTAGGGAAAACCATGTCATTTATTTTGTTTGTTTGAGACAAGGTCTTGCTCTGTTGCCCAGTTGGAGGGCAGCCATGTGATCATAGCTCACTGCAACCTCAAACTCCTGGGCTCACTGCAACCTCAAACTCCTGGGCTCAAGGGATCCTCCCATCTCTACCTCCCAGGTAGCTGGGACTACAGGTGTGAGCCACCACATCCAGCTAATTTTTTTATTTTTTGTAGAGACAAAGTCTCAATATGTTGCCAAGGCTATATGCCATTGACTATTGATGTTGTTAACTTTCTCCTCAAATGAAAATCGTTTTACTGACTTTTTTGTATGCTCAATATAAACTACATTTTTAAATATAAGACTACAGAAAATGTATTAAGAAAGTTTTTTTAAAAACTAAAATTCTCACCAGGCATAGTGGTTCATGCCTGTAATCCCAGCACTTTGGGAGGCCGAGGCAGGTGGATCACTTGAGGTCAGGAGTTTGAGACCAGCCTGACCAATATGGTGAAACCCCATCTCTACTAAAATTACAAAAATTAGCCGGATGTGGTGGCATGTGCCTGTAGTTCCAGCTACTTGGGAGGCTGAGGAAGGAGAATCGCTTGAACCTGGGAGGTGGAGGCTACAGTGAGCCGATAGATTCTATTCTGGTGAGCATCTTTTTAAAGTTTTCTCCATGCTTCTGTTCGTACATGGATTTGACGTATAACTCTAGGAACGAGGGCTGTTTTGCTGTTTTGTTCAGCAATGTATATATGCCTAGGGCTTAACAACATAGATGTTCAATAAATACTAATTGAATTATTATTGTTAATATGTTGCTTTTTTCACTCAACATAAGCTTGATTTTTTTATTTTTTTTGTTTTTTGTTTTTTTTTGAGATGGAGTCTTGCTCTGTCACCACACCCAGCTAATTTGTTTATATTTTTAGTAGAGATGGGGTTTCACCATGTTGGCCAGGCTGGTCTCGAACTCCTGACCTCAGGTGATCCGCCCGTCTCAGCCTCCCAAAGTGCTGGGATTACAGGAATGAACCACTGCACCCGGCCCAGCCCGACTTCTTAAGCCCATTACCATTGGGCTTAGGTTTCAGTATATAAATTTTGGGGAGAACACAAATATTCAGGCCATGGCACTTGTGTTTTAGACGGTAGCACTTTGTATAAGATTTTTTAACACATGTCCTCCGTACATTTTTTCTTCCATTACATTTGTTTTTATAATTGATTTATTAGACCTCTGTGTATATCAGTGATATTAAGCCTTTGTCTGTCACATATATCACAGATTTCTTTTTCCTAATCACCTTAAAAATCCTTTGTTTATAATATGCTCATTCCCTTTGCCACAGATTCTCCTTTTTAGAATTCACCTTAAAGAAATAATATTTACAAAGTTCTACTTTCAAGGATGTTCGACGAAGAATTGTTTATAATGGTTAAAAAAAGAAAAACCCAAAAAGCCCACCTGTAAACAATGAAATGTTCAACAGTGGAACACTGGTTAAATCATTTTTAAATTTGTATTTTTTATTTTTATTTTTTGAGACAAGAGTCTCGCTCTGTTGCTCAAGTTGGAGTGCAGTGCCGCCGATCTCGGCACACTGCAACATTCCCATCCCGGGTTCAAGCAATTCTCACGCCTCAGTCTCCCAAGTAGCTGGGACTACAGGTGCACGCCACCATACCCAGCTAATTTTTGTATTTTTAGTAGAGACAGGGTTTCACCATGTTGCCCAGGCTGGTCTCAAACTCCTGACCTCAGGTGATATGCCCACCTCAGCCTCCCAAAGTGGGATTACAGGCACGAGCCATTATCCCCGGCTAGTTAAATAAATTATGATATATCCATAGTCATTGAAATGATACAAAAAATTTCATTATGTTAAAACATATTATTAACTAAAAGCACAAATATCTAGGATCTATAACTTATAAACACCAAAAAAAATTTTTTTTAGCGAGGCACAGAGAAAAAGGAGACTGTATTTATACAACAGTGGTTAATTCTGGGTACTGGAAATAAGAGGTGATCCTTTCTTTTCCTCAATGATTTAACAAGAAAATTTAAAATTTAATATAGCTTATAATTATGCAGATATATAGTAGCTAATGGTACCTTAGACTGCAGGGCATTACTCCTGTCTGCAATCTTACAAACTTAACTTCTGCCTCATTCATAACCTCAAGCAAGTTGTTTAGCCTTTTTGCACAGGAGTCTCCTCATCTGTTAAATGATGATAATAATACCCATCATGAATTAACTCAGGGAGGTTCTGTAAACCCAATGTTTGTAATTCACTACAAACTACATAGAAAATGGCACTAATAATATTTGTATCTAACTATGATTATTACAATTTTTAACATAAAGGCAATGGCAACATTAACACACTACCTTTATTTTTTATCATTTTTCTGAGACGGAGTTTCACTTGTCACCCAGGCTGCAGTGCAATGGTGCAGTCTCAGCTCACTGCAACCTCCATCTCCTGGGTTCAAGTGATTCTCCTGCCTCAGCCTCCCAAGTAGCTGGGATTACAGGCATGCGCCACCGTGCTCGGTTAATTTTGTATCTTTAGTAGAGATGGGGTTTTACCATGTTGGCCAGGCTGGTCTTGAACTCCTGACCTCAGGTGATGCCACCCGCCTCGGCCCCCCAAAGTGCTGGGATGACAGGTATGAGTCACCATGCCTGGTCACTCAGTACCTTTAAGAAGAATATTTCTGTACTAAGCCAAAAAAAAAAAAAAAAAAAAGGAAAGGAAACGGACGAAAAAGTTGCCTACCAAAATTGACTGCAAGGGAAGATATAATAAATTATTCGACACTTACTACTTGCCTACTATGTACTGGTGGGGGTGGGATGGAGGTATAAGACAGTCCCGGTTCTCATGTGCTTCATTTTGGTGGATGACTCATGTCAATCCCACAGACAGAAAGGCTACTGTCCCTACAGCCTAAAGAGGCAAAATACCTCTACTAAGGGAGTGAAGGACAGTCAAGTTTGACCCTCAAAGATCAGCTGGGCCAGGTATAGAAGCTAAGCCCCATCACAGAGATATGGTGAGCCAGTAACAAGTGTAATCTACAGCAGTTTTACGTGGGGTAAGGTGAAATTAGGAGACAAATTTGTTGGGGATGCCCCATTCTTAAGGGGTTCCCCTGGTAAGCATAAGGGGGAATTCCCTTGAATATGGTAGTACCCTAACAGCAAGTATAGGGGTTAGAGGGGAGAGCACATCCCTGCTTGCTAGTAGGAGACTGGAAGGGCTTGGGGAATTCCTAAAAACTCCATTTACAGTGTAGGAGATCCCCTTCTGTTACTCAAAGTTCCCTTCTTACAGAGTATTCTGAGACATTTGTGATTACTATCCCCTGGAGCTTTGTTTCTGATTTCCAACTTCCTTCAGGGCTTAGAGAAAGAAAACTGAATACATATATATACATATATACAAAATCATAAATATATAAATACACAGGCATGCATACTCAACCACACGCAAACACACACACACATCACCCTGATGCTGTTAGTTCAGTGGTCCTAAAATTTAAGTCATTTGTTTGTAGCACTTGAATCTAGTGTCATTCATTCCTAATTAGTCCATGTTTAAACATAACTTCAGATAGAAGACAATGAGGATTTTATAAAACATAAGGTAAGATACATGTCTGAGAAAAATGCAGTTCTGACACAACACAATTAGGGACTTAAACGTTTTTGGTTAATTCTGGCACTATTAGTAAAAATAATATTAACATAAACTTATATAGTGCCAACTGCGTATTAGGATACGAGATGAGAAGTAGCAAATATTTGAATTTAACAGTTTTGGAATGAAAACAAGCTTTAGAGGTGAAATACAAATTTTTTGTTTCTTTTTCTTTTTTATTTTTTTTTGAGACAGAATCTCGCTCTGTCCCCTAAGCTGGAGTGCAATGGCCCGATCTCGGTTCACTGCAACCTCCGCCTCTCGGGTTCAAGCGATTCCTCTGCCTCAGCCTCCCAGGCGCACGCCACCATGCCTGGCTAATTTTTTGAATTTTTAGTAGAGACGGGGTTTCACCATGTTGGTCAGGCTGGTATTGAACTCCAGACCTCGTGATCCACCCGCCTCAGCTCCCAAAGTGCTGGGATTACAGGCGTCAGCCACCGTGCCCAGCAAAATAAAAATTCTTAAGTCCATTTTCATTTCCCATCACCTTGATCCTAGATTCCTAGATAAGTAACTAACTTCAGTAACTCTTCCTGTTTTTATGGGGGTGGAGGCTGTGGTGATTAAAACACAATAAATGTATTTATTTTTTTTTTTTTTTTTTTTTTTTTTTTGAGACAGAGTCTCGCTCTGTCGCCCAGGCTGGAGTGCAGTGGCCAGATCTCAGCTCACTGCAAGCTCCGCCTCCCGGGTTTACGCCATTCTCGCGCCTCAGCCTCCCGAGTAGCTGGGACTACAGGCGCCCGCCATCTCGCCCGGCTAATTTTTTTATTTTTTTAGTAGAGACGGGGTTTCACCGTGTTAGCCAGGATGGTCTCGATCTCCTGATCTCGTGATCCGCCCGTCTCGGCCTCCCAAAGTGCTGGGATTACAGGCTTGAGCCACCGCGCCCGGCCAATGTATTTATTTTCAAAATGTCTAGAATGAAAAAAAAACCCATGCATTAAAAACAGAGCACAAGTATTATTATAGCATTCTTATATATGTGGCACATATTATATACAGCTTCACTAGACAGAGTTCTCTTATTTCTGAAGGGTACAAACTCCATTGTCTTAAACTTCTCAGCAGCTAAAACAAAGCAGGACAAAACAAAACAAAACAAAAAACCCTACAACTGTACCCACCTGAGGAACTACATCAGAATTTCAAGCTCTTGAGCACTGGTGGCCAAGTGACAATACGTTTTTTACTGGAAAAATACTCAAAGCCAAAATCCTTTTGTGGCAGGGTAGTACTGTCATTCTTTACATTAAAATTACATATAGTCTATAAGATAGAACCAATGTTTTTTGTTTGATACACAACACTGCCAATCAACACAGGTACTATTACAGTGAATCAAGTGAATGTTGCTTTGAATAAATCTATACAATCAGTATGAGTCTGGATGTGGATTCATGTGTTTAGTCCATTTAAAAAATATTAAGAGAAACGGTCTTTTATAATGTGCTTGAGAAGACTTCTTTATTTAAATATTTATTTATTTTTAAAAGACTAGTCAAGTGGAAGTGGGGAAAGAGTGGCACAAAGGGAAACCAACTGTGAATAACCAATTGAGACAATTCACTACCTTGGGACCAGCCAAAGCTTGCTTTTTAAAGTAACCTTGAAATACATACCATATTCCATATTATACAAAGCTTTACATATTGCTCTTAGTTTTGAAATAGAAAAAAGCTTTTTGAAGAGAACAAGAATCATAAAACTAGAAGGTCTAAAAATTGTAACACCTGCTCTTCATAAAACATATATAACTTTATTTACATTAATATATTATTTAGGAGGTTCACGCCTTTAACATAACTCTTCCCATTAATCTCTAACTGTAAAGAGTTCATGCATATTTCTCATTTTCTGCACATATGTATTAATGTAAAAAATCTGCCCTGCCATATTCTTTTTTAGTCAACAATTATCTTGAGCATTTTATTAGTTTGTGATTCAACTTCTAATACATATGTTGCTTAAGAGCAAAAAGCCCCTCCATAACTTTAAAACATCTTTTTTTAACCTGAAATAGGCTTAAATTCTCACGTTGTCAGATGAGTCTTAACACTAGTATTTTCTAAATTTCGCCTATTAAGATTTTTTTAAAGGAGCATAAGGGCCCTAAATTGGAAAAAAAAAAAAAAAAAAACTCTCCTTCGATCATAATTGTGGGATTTCATTTCCAGTTCATTCTGTTGGAATCAATCTGAATTCCTTGTAATGTAAACAGTTCAAAAAGTCTTAAAAATGAATTGTTGACTTTAAACAATCTTCGGAGCCGCTCACAACGTCCGTAGAAGCAGACTCCTCCCCGCTCCTGGGGAAAACCCTGCCTAATATTTATAACGTTATGACATACTGTAATACTCACAAGGTGGTTGTAGAAGTATAAACACGACTGGAGTTATCTGATTGGCTGCTGGTGATGTAACACCCATGTCAATACTTCCCAGTGAACGCACGTGTTCGACCTTTTATTTAAATTTCCATTTCATCACAGCAATAAGACACTCGGGGCGGTGCATTTTCTGTGAAATGATTATTGCCCTGGGCCCGAGGTGCTGCCTCGCACAATGCATCAGAGGAGGTTGTGTCCGTGGTCGTAACCTCCTCGCGTGAAAGGCACCGCCTGGTCCAGTCTTTGTGAAGGAACAAAATAAGTTCACTTCCTTGGGCACCGCCACCCACCCTCAGCAAATGACAAGGCTGGAGCGCAGCTCCCACCGCACAGTTATTTGCAAAGTCCCAGGTGAACTCGTGGCGAGAGAAGGAAAATGCGCGTCCCGGGCGCGGGTAGGTGCGTGTGGGCAGCGGGGAGGCGGCCAGACCCTGACACTCGCCAGCTGTTTGTCCTCCGCGTAGCCCGGCCCCGGCCGCACACGCCCGCCCCCTCCCTGAGACCCCCAGCTCGCCGCCCGGCCTTTTGTCCCCCGCCCCTCGGCCGACTTCCTTCCCCGCGGCCGCACCCCCGCCCCCAGGCCGGAGGCGCGGCCCAGCCCCTTTCCTGGTCCCCTGGCGCCCCCACCCCACCCCAGCCCAGCCCCAAGCCCAGCCCCCCTCCCCCAGCCCGGCCCCACCCTTTCCCCCTCCAGCGGTTACTGCTACCCCGGTGCATTGTGGGCGCACGGTCCGTTGTTCATTTGCCATTCGACCTCCGCCAGGGCCTGGTCGGACGGAAACGCTCCGCCGGCTTTATTGTCGCTTCGTTATGTGGCGGAGCCGAGCAGCTTAGCGTGCCTCTCACCCTCAGCGCCTGCGAAGCCGGCGGCGGCGTCCGGGCTCCTCGGCGCGCGGAGGAAGGATATCTGTGTGGAGGGTCGGTGTGTGCGCGCGGCTTTAAAGAGGGGGCAGCGAAGGGTCTCCCCGCACTCCGCCGCTCAACTTCGAAGGCCTCGCTCGCCCCCGGCTCGCTCCTCACCTCTCCGCCGCCCGCCCCCTTCTCCGCGCGGGACGCTGCCCGGAGCGCGGCGGGGCGGGGGTGGAGGACGAGAGAGCGGCCGGAGGCGTCGGCCCGGCAGCGGCAGCGGACGCGTGCGGCAGCCCCGGGAGCGAGCGCGAGCCGGGCTGCCGGGCGAGAGGGCGAGGCCGAGCCCCGCGAGACCGGAACGCCGGGGGCGGGGGCGGGGGCGAGACAGAGGGGGAGCCGCGGGGAGTGCGCGGGACGCGGCCCGAGGCCGTGCGCGAGCCGGGGCACCGGGCGGCGGCGGCGGCGGCGCGCGCCATGTCGTTCAGTGAAATGAACCGCAGGACGCTGGCGTTCCGAGGAGGCGGGTTGGTCACCGCTAGCGGCGGCGGCTCCACGAACAATAACGCTGGCGGGGAGGCCTCAGCTTGGCCTCCGCAGCCCCAGCCGAGACAGCCCCCGCCGCCAGCGCCGCCCGCGCTTCAGCAGCCTAATGGGCGGGGGGCCGACGAGGAAGTGGAATTGGAGGGCCTGGAGCCCCAAGACCTGGAGGCCTCAGCCGGGGCGGTCGCCGGCGCTGCCGAGGAAGCCAAGGAGTTGCTGCTCCCCCAAGACGCGGGCGGCCCCACCTCGCTTGGCGGCGGTGGCGCGGGGGGCCCCCTGCTAGCGGAAAGGAACCGTCGGACTCTGGCCTTCCGAGGCGGCGGCGGCGGCGGGGGTCTCGGCAACAATGGCAGTAGCCGCGGCCGCCCCGAGACTTCGGCGTGGCCCCTGAGGCATTTCAATGGGCGAGGGCCGGCGACTGTGGATCTGGAGCTGGACGCGCTGGAGGGGAAGGAGTTGATGCAGGACGGCGCGTCCCTGAGCGACAGCACCGAGGACGAAGAGGAGGGGGCGAGCCTGGGCGACGGCAGCGGGGCGGAAGGCGGCAGCTGCAGCAGCAGCAGGCGGTCGGGCGGCGATGGCGGGGACGAAGTGGAGGGCAGCGGTCTGGGAGCTGGCGAAGGAGAGACTGTCCAGCACTTCCCGCTCGCGCGGCCCAAGTCTCTAATGCAGAAGCTCCAATGCTCCTTCCAGACCTCCTGGCTCAAGGACTTTCCCTGGCTGCGCTATTCCAAGGATACTGGTCTTATGTCTTGCGGTTGGTGCCAAAAGACCCCTGCAGATGGGGGAAGCGTGGACCTTCCCCAAGTGGGGCATGATGAGCTTTCGCGAGGGACCCGCAATTACAAGAAAACCCTCCTCCTGAGGCACCACGTCTCTACCGAGCACAAACTCCACGAAGCCAACGCCCAGGTACAGTATATCCTGCTCCTACTTTTTTGAGATCTTTTAGGGAAAGGTTTATCAGCATTCCCTTCCCCCCACCCCCCCCAAAATCTCAAAACCATTTTCCTGGGTGAAGACATCGTTCCAGTTGAGAGGTGCAGGAAGCTTACGCGTGGGGGTTTAGAAAGCCTGGGAACAAGTTTTGAAAAGTTCTGTGTGTTGTTGGGGGGAAGGGGATGGAATGACAATTGTCTTGTCGTAGCGCTGGATTTTTTTTTTTTTATGACTCAGATTTCTTATCAGATTGAATCAAAAAGAAAGTGAGGTTGAAGGTTTTAGTTTTAACCTAAAAGGCTGACTTTGCGGTAAAAACGTTTTATTAGCTGTGATTTTAGAGAAGCTGCTCTATGCTCACAGACGTTTAGTGTGCTGGTCGAAGTCAAATCGGGCAACTCTTTGAAGAGTGGATTAAACAGTTTTCCTTTACCTTTAAGGCTGCCCCTTTCAGGAAAACGTCCAGCCGAAAACATTCTTTATATGAAATCAAGATAATGTGAAGTATGAGAGCAGTATGTAAATGTAGAGAATGCTATTTGGAACTCCTTGCTCTTGTGTATAATTTTACTAAATTAATCTCTGTTGAACTTTCTTACCAAGGCCTGGTTTTGGTAAATTATTGTAGTTTTTACTTGTTTACTCAGATTTCTGTGCTGAGATTTTTTTCGTGCTGTTCCTTTTCAGAAAGATTTTTAAATGCAGTTTACAATTAAGTACTTTAAACTTAGCATTAGAAATGTTTAATGTGTAGTTATTTGTATCAAGTAGTGGATTTGGATTGGTAGGGGATTTATTTACCAAACACCGTGAAAGTGCTTACAAAAAGTAAGCTGTACTTTAGTTCTTAGTCCTTGTTTTAACATTTCCAGTCTAAAGATAGTAAGCCTTACTATTTTGATAATCTGTATTCAAGCCAAACAGATGTTGATCAGTCCTCACTTTTTGACTTTAAGGCAACCTGTGATGGTAGGTGGGATTCATTCTTTCGTGTTGGTAGCCAGTCGTTGATTTTATAAAGTTAACTCTCAGATAGTAGTCTGTTTATTGGAATGATTCTGCCATTCAGCGCACTTACCGTGGGGTTAATTAGGCACACCAGTAACCCACAGACACAGCACCCATGTTTCTCAGAAGTTAGGGCTTTAACTTTAAAGCACAGAGTAATTTCCCCTCCCCCGCCCCAGTGGACAATGTAGTAGGGTTTTTGTTGTTGTTGTTGTTTTGCACACATTTTACTTGCCTAAGCCCTAGAAGGAAGGTCATTTAACGATACAAGGCCGAGAAAGGTTAAGTAAATTGTCCTAAGAGTCTAGGGTGACCCAACTGAGGCTAGAGCCTGTAAGGAATGTCGTAATGGAAAAAGAATGGATTTGGAGTAAATCTGGGTTCAGATCTCAACTTTCTGCAATTAACTAGCTTTGTGAGCTTGGGCAATAGAGTGAAATGGAACTAACAGTTCCTTGTCTTTTCGTGTGCCAAACACATTTATTCTGCAAAGTATTTATTTTTTGTTCCCATTTTGCAGAAGAGGAATCTAAAGCCTTAAGGGGTTAAGTAACATTCCTGAAGTTAGGTAGTAAGATGATGGAGTTGTAGGGGACTTGTGAAAATGGAAGTTTAATTTTCCAAATAGGGCTAGGTTGGTTACTTAGAAAATGTTAAATGGGATGAATTTTCTTAATCTGCTGTGGACCAATTACTCTTTATCAGCATAGTCTCTCCCTGCAGGTAAATCTGAGTGGGAATGCAAATTATAATTAGCTCCTTCAGTGAACCTGAAATCAGAAGAAGGAACATTAGTTGGATAACCTAAAGTTAGCCTCAGCCTGGGTGTATTCTCCTCTGGGTATATATCTTTGTCTTGGAATTCCTAGGAAAAACCTTTCTAAACTTGAACTGAACTATGAGTCTCTTCTGTTCGCTCCTTTAAATTCCCCCATCAGTGCAATCTGCAGGCCATCTCCTTTCTTTGGGACATTCTATACAATATGCGTATTTTAAGGACTACAGTTTTAGTAAGTCCTGTGTGTCCTAAGGCTATATATTGGTTTCCTTGATTGGATTTTGGGTGTTTTCACTTTGAATTGATCCTAATCATTTCTTAGTTTCATTATAACTAATCTTGAGGGGATATCTTATCAACCCCAGGTACCAGCTGTATAAATATCTCTTTGTCTTAACTTGAGTGACAGGTTCCTCATCTGTTTTACTCTTTTTGGAGAGTGCAGTCATTTTTTTTTCCCCGTTCTTCTGCCGTCTCCAATTACCTGTAGGAGGCAGTATAACACAACACGTAATGTAAGCGCCTACCTACATGGGCTTAAGGTCAGGGGACTTTGCTCCTAAATCTCTACTTTTTGGGTAGGCAAATTAGTTAACTTTTAGTTTCCATATGTATGCAAAGTATGTGTGCCAGCATAAAACCACTTAGTGCTGTTATTTATTATCATTATTACCTTTTTGTTTTGTTTTTTGAGACAGTGACTCCGTCGCCCAGCCTGGAGTGCAGTGGTGAGATCAAGGCTCACTGCAGCCTCCTGAGCTCAGGCATCCTCCTGAGTAGCTAGAACTACAGGTGCGTGCCACCATTCCTGGCTAGTTTTTAAGTTTTTTTTGTAGAAATGGGGGTCTCACTATGTTGCCCAGGCTGGTCTCAGACTTCTCGGCTCAAGCAGTTTTCCCACCTTGACCTCCCCAAAATTCTGGGATTACAAGTGTGAGCCACTGAACCTGGTCATTATTACTTATTTTGATCACCCATGAGTTCTCCTTTTTTATACCTTCAGAGACTTCGTGGCCATCAGGTTATTTGAACATTCTGAGCCTTTTTTTTTTTTTTTTTTTTTTGAGATGGAGTCTTGCTCTGTCACCCGGGCTGGAGTGCAGTGGCCGATCTCTGCTCACTGCAAGCTCCGCCTCCCGGGTTTACGCCATTCTCCTGCCTCAGCCTACTACAGGCACCCGCCACCTCGCCCAGCTAGATTTTTGTATTTTTTAGTAGAGACGGGGTTTCACCGTGTTAGCCAGGATGGTCTCGTTCTCCTGACCTCGTGATCCGCCTGTCTCGGCCTCCCAAAGTGCTGGGATTACAGGCTTGAGCCACCGTGCCCGGCACCTATTTCTCATACATGAAATTTTTCTCAGCTTCACAAAGGCACTCTTGAATATCTTGTCTTAAAAACCTAGAAATGAGAGTTCTAGAATTCTTTTTTTTTTTTTTTTTTTTTTTTTTTGAGACGGAGTCTTGCTCTTTCGCCCGGGCTGGAGTGCAGTGGCTGGATCTCAGCTCACTGCAAGCTCCGCCTCCCGGGTTTACGCCATTCTCCTGCCTCAGCCTCCCGAGTAGCTGGGACTACAGACGCCCGCCACCTCGCCCGGCTAGTTTTTTGTATTTTTAGTAGAGACGGGGTTTCACCGTGTTAGCCAGGATGGTCTCGATCTCCTGACCTCGTGATCCGCCCGTCTCGGCCTCCCAAAGTGCTGGGATTACAGGCTTGAGCCACCGCGCCTGGCCGAGTTCTAGAATTCTTTAGGCAAGAAATCAGTTTGAGTCTAGGAGTACTAAACTCCTATTTTCCCCATTATTATTTCTCAGAGTCCTGTTTCTGAGGGGAATTTGGCCACATCTTAACACAGTCATGTACTGCATAACATTTTCAAGGATGGACTACATATATGATAATGATCCCAAAAGACTACAGTGGAGCTGAAAAATTACTATCACCTAGTAATACCGTAAAGTTGTAGCGCACTTTGTTTTGTAATCCCAGCAGATCGGGAGGCGGAGGTGGGTGGATCACTTGAGGTCAGGAGTTCAAGACCAGCTTGACCAACATGGTGAAACCCTGTCTCTACTTAGTGTAGCCTAAGTGTACGGTGCTCATAAAATCTACAGCAGTGTATAGTAATATCCTAGGCCTTTCATTCAGTTACCACTCACTGACTTACCCCAGAGCAGCTTCCAGTCATGTCAGCTCTGTTCATGGTGAGTGCCCTATAAGGTGTGCCATATTTTTACCGTACCTTTTTCATGTTTAGATAGATTAGATACACAAATACTATTGTGTTAACAATTGTCTAAAGCATTCATTACAGTAACATAATGTACAGGTTTGTAGTCTGGGAGCAATAGGCCTGACCATATAGCCTAGGTGTGTAGTAGGTTATACCATCTAGGTTTGTGTATGCTGTGACATTTGCACAGTAACAAAGTCAATGCATCTCTCAGATCATATCCCTGTCGTTAAGTGATGCATAACTGTATGTCATGAAAGGTTACTTTTCTCTAAGTAAGAAAAGTATCTTTCTGTTAATCCCTTGGTAGTGACCAAAAAGTTAATTCTTCTGTTAATTGGACCTTGGTTATTGTGGACTGTTCATGGGAGAGTCTTTTGTTTTTTTGAGACAGAGTCTCACTCTGTGGCCCAGGCTGGAGTGCAGTGGCCGGGTCTCAGCTCACTGCAAGCTCCACCTCCCGGGTTCACGCCATTCTCCTGCCTCAGCCTCCCGAGCAGCTGGGACTACAGGCACCCACCACGTCGCCCGACTAGTTTTTTGTATTTTTTAGTAGAGATGGGGTTTCACCGGGTTAGCCAGGATGGTCTCAATCTCCTGACCTCGTGATCCGCCTGCCTCGGCCTCCCAAAGTGCTGGGATTACAGGCTTGAGCCACCGCGCCCGGCTGGGAGAGTCTTTTAAAACATGCTTTCTGAGTCTGTGTTTTGAGCCTTCCATTTCAGAGGTGTCCCTGTATTTATAAGGATATGAGGGACAATTAATAGTTTAATTTTGAGTAACAATTGACTATATCATCAGAGTCAGGTTTAATGATTAGCTCATTCAGTATCTGACCATTGGCCCAGAAGACTTTAAAATTAAGTGGTTACCACTTATTCTTGGTCTAGACCACTTTCTACCCAATTGTGAAATTTTCATAGCCTAAATCACACATCCTGTCAACTCTTCCCAGGAGAAACAGGCACCCAAATGTATTTTTGTTGTAAATGTAGTTAACCTTTACAGAAACTAAGTAATGAATTCAGACCAGTGATCTGATTGAAATATCCAGTTGGAATATATTGATGTCAGTAGCTGAGCAAACAAAGACTATCTATCAGTCTAATTTGTTTTTGGCAGAAATAAGGGCCAACGTTGATTGGTTGGTTGGTTGGTTAGTTGATTGGTTTTTAACACTTTAGGAAGAAAGTCTGAAAGATCTTTCACTGAGGAAAAATCAATTAGAGTTGAGCCTATAACCCATTCAACTCCATTGTTTATTATTTATATATTTTACATTATATATAATTTATTCTTTGTCTTTTATTCAGTAACAGCTAGTTCATAGCCCTTATGCTTTTCAAACTTTTATTAGCAGTGTCTGACTATACCTTATTGTGTACCTAGGATTAGCTTCCTTTTCCATCTTAAATTTAGCTGTGTTAGGTTGATGCAAAGCACTGGAGATAAAAATCTATAAATAAAACATTCATTCTCTCTGCCCTCAAGGAACTTGTAGTTTAGTAAGGAGAGACAGACATGACTGAAAAAAGACTCAGATACCATGGTAGCAGTATATAATCAGGGTACCTTGAAGATTTTTTTTTTTTTTTGAGACAGGGTCTCACTCTGTCACCCAGGCTGGAGTGCAGTGGTGTGATCTTGGCTCACTGCAACCTCCGCCTCCTGGGTTCAAGCGATTCTTCTCCCTCAACCTCCTGATTATCTGGGACTACAGGCACATGCCACCATGCTAGGCTAATTTTTGTATTTCTAGTAGAGACAGGGTTTCAGTATGTTGACCAGGATGGTCGCTATCTCCTGACCTCGTGATCTGCCCACCTAGGCCTCCCAAAGTGCTGGGATTACAGGCATGAGCCACACGCCTGGCCTGAAGTTTCTTAAGAAAGGGAGTGATCAGTTCTACCTGCAAAGGTTGGAAGAAACTTGTACAATTGACTCTTGAATTTTAATTGCATTTAATTAATAGGTGTTGACCAGGGTGGGGAGGGCATTTAGGCAGTGCAGTTAGAAACAGCCTGAGGAGGAGCCAGGCGTGGTGGCGGTGGTTCACGCCTGTAATCCCAGCACTTTGGGAGGCCGAGGTGGGTGGATCGCTTGAGGTCGGGACCAGCCTGACCAATATGGTGAAACCCTGTCTCTACTAAAAGTACAAAAATTAGCCAGGTGTGGTGGCGGTTGCCTGTAATCTCAGCTACTCAGGAGGCTGAGGCAGGAGAATCACTTGAACCTAGGAGGCACCCCACTGTACTCGCGACAAGTGAGACTGTGCCTCAGAAAACACACACACACACACACACACACACACGCACAGCCTGAGGAAAGTGAAGAATGGTATCTTAGAGAAAGGAGAATTTGGTTGCTCTGCAGGATGAAAAATCAAGTTTGAATAGTAAGGTCATAGAGGATCTCCTGTCATGCTGAAAACATTAAATTTTATTCTCTTGACAAATGGGCAACAATAGCAGTTTTAAGCAGGGGAGAATCATTATCGAATGTGTATGCATTGCTATCCAGAGACACCTACATAGTATGTATGTGGGTTTAGAGTTTGAGGAGAGAACTGGTTGGCAGGCTTTTATAATAACCTGAATAGGCCAGGCACAGTGGCTCACACCTGTAATCCCAACACTTTGGGAGGCTGAGGGGGGTGGATCACCTGAGGTCGGGAGTTCGAGACCAACCTGACCAACATGGAGAAACCCCACATCTAATTAAAATAAATAAATAAATAATACCAAATTAGCCAGGCATGGTGGCGCATACCTACAATCCCAGCTACTCAGGAGGCTGAGGCAGGAGAATCGCTTGAACGCAGGAGGCAGGGGTTGCGGTGAGCCGAGATGGCGCCCTTGCACTGCACCTTGGGCAACAAGAGTAAAACTCCGTCTTAAAAATAAAAAATAACCTGAATAACCGTAGTCTGTCTGCTCCCTAACACTTACAGGATTAGAATTTCTGGGGATAGTACTACCAGAGAGGATGCCATCACTCAAAGATTCAGAGGTGATCAGAAAACTACAAAAGAGACCTTATTGTCTTTTTCTCTACTAACTATTATAATTTGTCATTGCCAGTAGCGTATGTTTGACATCACACTTGCTATGGCCTTGTCTTCCTTCTATAAAATGAATTTACTCTAAAATCTGGAAGTAGAAATTACAGTTTTTGTTCTTTCAGTATATTCCAGTGAGTTGCTGCAGAGTAATGAAGATTTTGATGTTTTCATTGCTTTTATTTTACCCTTGAATGATTGTATTTCAAATGTCTTTTTTGCTAATTCAGTTATTGGAAAAGGGCTGTAATTGAGTAGGGTAGTAAATACTTATTGCTTGTTTCTTTAGCTGAATAACATTTTCCTATCATTAATGGATTTACTACAGGTGTGTTGTTTGACTTTCTATTACTTGCAACTGAAGTTAGCCTCTCTTCCTCTTTCCCCGCAAAAGTGTAGGAGACTGGGTGACGGTCTTGTATTTTCTACGAGTTGGCGGCATTGTTTAGGCCGCAAGCTAGAATGCTGATGACCCTATGATTCTCTCCCTCCACTGCTTATATCTGTTTTATCATGCAAGTTCTGATGATTTTTAGACTATTTTTCTAGGCTCTGCTTGACACCTCACTGACATCTATCGTCCCTAATTAAGGTCTTTTTTTCTTGCAAGTATGTTGCCCTGTTCACAGTAGCTTTCCAGAGGGTACATGGCTAACACCTGTAATATTATCTCTTTGGGAGGCCGAAGTGGGAGAATTGCTTGAGTCCAGGAGTTTGCCACCAGCCTGGGCAACACAGGGAGACTCTTACCTCTACAAAAAATTTAAAAAATAAAATAACCGGGCATGGTGGCACACACCTTGTAGTCCCAGCTACTTGGGAGGCTGAGACAGGAGGATCCCTTGAACCCAGGAGGTTGAGGGTACAATGAGCCATGATCTAACCACTGCACTCCAGCCTGGGTGGCAGAGTGACACTGTTTCAAAAAAAAAGGAAAGATAGCTTTCCAACTGGTCACAGTATCTGTAGTCTTCTTTCCCTGATAAATCTCCACCTTGCTGCCATAGTCATCTCTTCTCTTTGCTATTTCAATTATATCACTGCTCTGAAAACTCTGTAAGGTGCCAGTAGCAATGGTTCTAATATTTGGGAGAGGGAAGGGGGTTCACATCTTTTTTTTTTCTTTTTTTTTTTTTTAGAGATAGGGTTTTGCTATGTTGACTGGACTGGTCTTGAACTCCTGGCTACCAGCCATCCTGTCGCCTTCCAAAGTGCTGGGATTACATGTCCCTCTTTATAATCTGGTCAAAATGGATGCACATTTACCTCTGAAATGTGCCCAAGTGCATATTTGCATTCCATAGGGCTGTTTAGAAAATCACATTGAAGGCCGGGCGCGGTGGCTCAAGCCTGTAATCCCAGCACTTTGGGAGGCCGAGACGGGAGGATCACGAGGTCAGGAGATCGAGACCATCCTGGATAACACGGTGAAACCCCGTCTCTACTAAAAAAAAATACAAAAAGCTAGGCGGGCGAGGTGGCGGGTGCCTGTAGTCCCAGCTACTCGGGAGGCTGAGGCAGGAGAATGGCGTAAACCCAGGAGGCGGAGCTTGCAGTGAGCTGAGATCCGGCCACTGCACTTCAGCCTGGGCCACAGAGCGAAACTCTCTCAAAAAAAAAAAAAAAGAAAATCACATTGAAGTTCTTTTACAAATCTGAACTTTTGAGGATGCTATAGACCATGTTATGTTTTTTTAAATGCTGGATTTTTTGTTGTTGTTGTTTTGTTTTGTTTTTAATGCTGTTTCATTTACTTGAAGTGCTCATCCACCCATCCCACTCTTGGATCCTTTAAAGCTCTGCTCAGGTCTTGTTTCTTCCAAAAAGCATCCCCACACTTTAAAAAAAAAAAAAAAAAAAACTGGATTAGATAACACTTGCTTTTCTGCTCTTAACAACACTTTAAGAGTCTTACCCACTAACAGTAACTTCAAATTAGCAACTGAATCATTTTGGTTCCCAGTGTAGACCCTGGCCAAAGTAGGCATTCATTTAATGCTTATTAAATAAATACTTAAAGTTAGGACTTTTCAAGCATTTTCCTTTGAGTAAAATATTTACTATGTTGTAGCCTATGTTCTTTAAATATTGAACATCTAGATAATAGGTTATAAGGATTTTAATAAATGGACACTTATCTATGTTTTCTAAATTTTGGAAGACTTGATATTGAGGTCTCATCCAGACTAAAGTTTTACTAACGGACATCTTCACAAATAAAAAAAATCAAGATTTCATATTTAGCTCTGAATGTCTGTTTCTTTAAAATCTGCTTGTTTAGCCAGTTTGGACTATAGTGTCGGAGCTAATCGTGTTGTCCTTTTTGGGAGAGAGGTTAGAAAAGGTCACTACATTTGAAAAGACCAGTTGTGGATATAGTAATTTTTTTTTAACTTATCAGTGGTATCTGATGTTATCGGTATACTAAAAGTGGACATAGAACGTTAAAGAAGGATCTAAAGATGCAAAGAATACCTGGAGTTATTAGGGACCTATTTAAGATTTTGTCTCTGGCACTAAGAATTTATTAATTTGTTGAGTTCAGCAAATAATATTGGCAGTTTTTTAGTGTTTTGTACTTATTTAGCTCTTTTACCCAAATCCTTTAATAATAATCTCCTTAGAGAGTACACGTACTCTTGGAAATGATTCATTTTTTCGAAGGGCATATTTATTTGTGTGGTTTTTTTGTTTGTTTTTTGAAGGGCATATTTAATAGCTGCTGCAGACATATGGAATAGTGCTTTAATCAGTGGTGAACAAGAAATTGCTGTTACTGGTTATAAAAGCAAGCGACATTAATGTTCTTGTACCATAGTAATGAGAAAAAAAAATAGTGGTTGAATAGTGTTTAATTTGTACAGTTTGTGTCAGAGTAGAATGGGCAGATATTTTGATGGATAGGCTTTTGTCTTAGTGACTTCTAAAAATTAGAACATCTGGTATGGTAAAGGCAGAGAATCTTAGCAATTGGCACTGGCTCAGAAAATTCAGAGTGCAGTGACTATAGCCTATTATGACTGCTACAATAGGCATAGCCACCTCCTGAAGTGTTTTCAACTGTTTGATATATGAACTTTAGGCAGCTCTTGACTTGTGCATGCTGATTCACTGCTTTCACAAACACTTCATGGGTATATGCTGCCAGATATTCAGTGTTGAAAACTTTGCTTCTTCCAAATATTCACACAACATTCATACTTTTGCTATAATATATAGTAGATGGAACATTGAACCGCATGAGCTTGGGTTCAGGTACAACTTGTGTAACAAAGCTTAGTGTTGGGCCTGCATCAAAGCAAGATTCTTCCCCCTTATTTGGAATTTCTGTAGAGAGCATAGGCAAAAAAATTGACTCAGTCTCAAAAGGGAAACCAAGTAAACAGAATGATGCTTTTGTAGAAAGTTACATTGTCCAGGTAATTGTTATAGGTGTTTTTAGTATCATTCTTTACATTTTCACACAAGTAGTAAATTGTTTCTTTCCTCTTTGCTACATGTGAAATTTCACAACATACTGTTTTTTTTTTTTTTTTTTTTTTTGAGACGGAGTCTCGCTCTGCCGCCCAGGCTGGAGTGCAGTGGCCGGATCTCAGCTCACTGCAAGCTCCGCCTCCTGGGTTTACGCCATTCTCCTGCCTCAGCCTCCCAAGCAGCTGGGACTACAGGCGCCCGCCACGTCGCCCGGCTAGTTTTTTGTATTTTTTAGTAGAGACGGGGTTTCATCATGTTAGCCAGGATGGTCTCGATCTCCTGACCTCGTGATCTGCCCGTCTCGGCCTCCCAAAGTGCTGGGATTACAGGCTTGAGCCACCGCGCCCGGCCATACTGTTTTTTTTTTAAGCAAGTATTTGCAACAATCCAATACAACATACTGGTTTAATACAAAAGCTTAGGTTAAATAAGTCTCATTATTACCTTACTTCCTTTCTGCTGTTCCCCAAAAACAAAAATAAGGGTATTACTCATGAATGGACTTGTTCTGATTCCTCTATCCGTGACTTAACAGTTTTTGCAGAATTGGATGTTTTGGTAGGATGAGAAAATAGCTAATTTAGAGCATGGAACATTATTATATGATGGGGGGTCATGGGTGGGAGTTTTTTGGTAAAAGGGCATTACGCATTTGGTACCAGAAGGGGACGGGAAGGTTGCCAAGGAATAGTCAAAAACGAGGAAATTTCTCTACTTTGTGTGCTTCATTCTGAAGTGATCATATACTCCAGATTCGCAGGGTTTTTCATACTATTCCATTTTCACAGTGAAACAGTTGAAGTGTATCCTGGAATCTTTTTTTTTTTTCCTTTGTTTTTTTCTTTTTGAGCCAGGATCTTAGTCTGTTGCCCAGACTGGAGTGCAGTGGTGCGATTATGGCTCACCACAACCTCTGCCTCAGCCTCCCAAGTAGCTAGGATTACAGGCGCACCCCACTACTGCCCAGCTGTTTGTATTTTTAGTAGAGACGGAGTTTGGGGTTTCACCGTGTTGGCCAGGGTAGTCTTGAACTCCTGACCTCAAATGGTCCACCCGCCTTAGCCTCTCAAGCTGCTGGGATTATAGGTGTGAGCCACCGCACCTGGCTGTGTCCTGGAATATTAATATTTTGGTTCTTTCAGTTGACTTCTCATATGTGGGAGCAGCACTATAATTTTTAGATGGACTAAGTTAGTTTCAGAGAATTGAAATGACAGTGTGACAGAGTGTGTGGCCTCCTGTGACATGGACTCAAGTAAAGCTAAAATTTTTATGATTTAGCCATGCATGTGATTGCATTAAGTCACGTTTTGTGATTGTTTAGGGGTCCACCATTTAGGATATTGTTTGTAAGACTTCTTTTGCAGTCCTGTCATCTCTACACCACTTCCTCTCTTCTAAGCATGTCAGTCCTTTGAACCTGTTTACAGTCTAGTATTTATTTCTCCACGTTTTTCTCCATGCTTGTAAAATCATAGATCCGTGTATATGTGTATATATTTTATTATTTTATAGAAATGGTCTATGTTTAATTTAATATTTTGTGCCAGAGAATTGACACTAGAATAAGATCAGTATTTTCAGTTATCTTTTCTACCAGAAATGGTCTAAGCAGTTTATCTCTTGGGAAAGAGATGATTACTTCAGTTGTTTAGCAAAGTATGGAGGGGATATTTAATCAAAGTGCTGGAAGGGATATTCAGCTCTGCCTTGAGGGAGCTTACCCACCTAGTCACTGTATGAGGAAAGTCATAAAGTTTTAACTAACATTTGTAATACTGATTTATAGTTTAGGGAAAAGGCTCGGGTATAGTGACTTTCCAAGGACACACAGTTAATAGCTGGTACAGACAGCATTCTGAATTCTAGCTCATACTTTTACGATTACATCACACAATTTTAATTGTGACTCCAAGTAGGACTATAATGAATACCTGTGTGATAAGAAGCAAAATTTACAAACATTTAGAATTTTGAATTCAGGAATTTTAATTTACCTTACAGTTTATAGTATTTATGACCCTAAAGAGATAAATCATTTTGAAAGTTGATAGGAAATTATATAACTAGATATTCCTGTAGTTGAAGCAGATTTTCCCCTTAGGGTCTTACCTTTATCTCTAGTTAGATTTAATTAACTTCATTGACCTAAACTGTTTGATTTTAATGTTTGCCAAGACTTAAAATTTACCTTTTTGTTAATGGTAGAAAGGGTGATATGCCTAGCACAAAATATAACTTGGATAGTTTAAGTTCAATCAGGGGAGACTGCTGCTTTCCTGTCAGAGATAAAGCAAACTCATTAATTCCTATAAATGAAAGTTTCTTTTCTGAAGAAAATAATTGCTCTTTTTAATTTTAAGAAATTCTCAATTCGTATTCTTAGCTTATATTTGAAAGATATAACATGATGAATGTTATTTTTAAAATGAAATCCTGCTGATCTTCAGTCAGATATGTTGATTTTTTTTTTAAATAATAGCAGTGGGTTGCACCACCATTGTTCACTCTCTTTCTTGATTACTCACAGATTAATATATTTGATTATCGCTTTTTAAAAGCCTGATAATTGTTTTCCTTGGTTTGGGAGTTTTTTAAAAAGTCAATAGAGTTTAATACTAATGTTTTTTATCCAATTACAGGAGTCAGAAATACCATCAGAAGAGGGGTACTGTGACTTTAATAGTAGGCCAAATGAGAACTCTTATTGCTATCAACTTCTGCGACAACTAAATGAACAGAGAAAGAAAGGTATTCTTTGTGATGTCAGCATTGTGGTAAGCGGAAAAATCTTCAAAGCTCATAAGAACATCCTGGTTGCAGGCAGCCGTTTCTTTAAGACTTTATATTGCTTTTCAAACAAAGAAAGCCCTAACCAAAACAATACTACCCACTTAGATATTGCTGCAGTTCAAGGTTTTTCAGTCATCTTGGACTTCTTGTATTCTGGTAACCTGGTGCTCACAAGCCAAAATGCCATTGAAGTTATGACAGTGGCCAGCTATCTTCAGATGAGTGAAGTTGTTCAAACTTGCCGAAATTTCATTAAAGATGCCTTAAATATAAGCATTAAATCAGAAGCTCCGGAGTCTGTAGTTGTGGACTATAATAATAGAAAACCAGTTAATAGAGATGGTCTATCTTCATCACGGGATCAAAAAATTGCCAGTTTTTGGGCAACACGGAATCTTACCAATTTGGCAAGCAATGTAAAGGTTGAAAATGATGGTTGTAATGTCGACGAGGGCCAAATAGAAAACTACCAAATGAATGACAGTAGTTGGGTCCAGGATGGATCTCCTGAAATGGCTGAAAATGAATCTGAAGGTCAAACAAAAGTGTTTATTTGGAATAATATGGGCTCCCAGGGAATTCAAGAGACTGGCAAAACAAGGAGAAAAAACCAAACTACAAAAAGATTTATTTATAATATTCCACCTAATAATGAAACGAATTTAGAAGATTGCTCAGTGATGCAGCCACCTGTTGCCTATCCAGAAGAAAATACACTACTCATCAAGGAAGAACCAGGTAAATATATATACAAAGATACTTCCTTGTTCATCCTAATTCTAATTGGATATAACCTTGAAGTATATTTTTAATTGAGTTATTTTAATTATAAAGTAATACTAAAGTTGTTTACAAAAGAAGGGGGGACATCATTCAAATGCATAACATATTTGGTATATTTTCTTTGTCTTTTTTCAACACATATATATGTGAGTTTATCAAAAGATGTATTAATAGCCAAGTATTGCATATATTGTTAAGGAACGTGGACTCTGCTGCATGTACGGGTCTTTGACTTTCCTCATTTTTAGCCTCTGTGCTCACTATTTTATACCCAGTGCTGGGAAAGATAGAATCTTTAGTTGCAACATATAATCACTTTGTTATTTCAGAGACCACCTTAACAACTTTTTTATTTTATTTTTGGCTGTTAAAACATATTTAAGTGTTTCAAAGAATTTTGACAATTATGAGATTATGGTATTCTAGTTTATTTAGGGCTACTGTTCTTCTGTTTTTATTTATTTATTTATTTTTGAGTCGGAGTCTCACTCTGTAGCCCAGGCTGGAGTCTCACTGCAAACTCTTGCCTCCCGGGTTCAAGCAATACTCCTACCTCAGCCTCCTGAGTAGCTGGGACTGCAGGTGCATGCCACCACATCCAGCTAATTTTTGTATTTTTAGTAGAGATGGCATTTCACCATGTTGTCCAGGCTGGTATCGAACCCCTGACCTCAGGTGATCCGCTTGCCTTGGCCTCCCAAAGTGCTGGTATTACAGGCATGAGCCACCACACCTGGCCTAGAGCAGCTGCTGTTCTGTTCTCACACTAGAAGCTATTTTGTTTGTCCACTGTCACCTGATTTTCATTCACCTTTGCATTAGTTGCAAAGCCTTTGAGGCCTTTCTCTTCAATATATTTCCCTCCAAAAGTTATATAGGGATCTTAGAGAATCACATTGATGGTGGGAATTTTTTTAAAAGAAGAAGACCATTGTTAAGTCTTTAGTTTAATCTGACTGTGTGTATCTTTATTTGAAGAAGCTTAGTAGGTTTGAGGTTTCCTATGCATACCCGAGACTTGTCCACCACTGTCATACATTATTTAATGCTTGTTTTTTTCACTTCAAAGCACCATAACTGTTCAGTGTCTGATTTACACGATGGTGGTCATTTGAGGATGGAGTATTTTCTGTTAAAGGAATCACTGTTTTTAGTTGCCAGAGGGCAAAATGCCATAGTAATCCTGTGAAATGCTCCTCTGGCTTTTTAGATTTGGGTTAGCTTTCAGAGGTAGGAATTGTGTGTGTGTGTGTGTGTGTGTGTGTGTGTGTGAAATTTTTACTGTGTGAAAATCAGCTAGTGTGTATATATAATACTATTTGTTGATCTTTTTCCTTGTACTTTATATCAAGTTTTAACAATAAAATCCCTGAGACAATTTAGTTAAATAAAATATTAAGGGTAGATAGACTCCTTAGCCAGCACTTTGTTTTGTCTTAATTATATAGAAGACCTTGACAAATTTTTTATTAGAGCTACATTGTCTTCCTGCTGTATGGATTATTCCTATTTAACAGTATGGTGGAAACCCTGTAGTGTTTTTAAATACACACACTTTTCCTTAAAGAATAAATAAGATCTTTCGGGTGTAGTGCTTGTTTGATGGCAACAGCAGTAACCCGATTTAAAAAATTAATGCCACATATAATTGGAGGGATTTAAAGACAAGCATTAATAATGAACTACAATGCATACTTTCAAAAATAATATTACTAGCAATTTTTATCAAGTATTTCCTAGCCATGGTTGTATCAATGGACTAGTTCTATCGTAAATTAATTGGTGGTCTAACATACTTTATCTCTTATGTCTGGTTTTTTTTTTTAAATGGAGTCTCTGTTTCCCAGGCTGGAGTGCAGTGGCACAATCTTGGTGCACTGCAACCACTGCCTCCCATGTTCAAGTGATTCTCCTACCTGAGCCTCCCAAGTAGCTGGGATTACAGGCACATGCCACCATGCCTGGCTGATTTTTGTATTAGTACTAGAGATGGGGTCTCACCATGTTGGCCAAGCTGGTCTACAACTCCTGACCTCAGATCTACCCACCTCGGCCTCCCAACGTGTTGGGATTGCATGTGTGAGCCACTGTGCCCAGCCATCTCTTAAAAAGGATCATTTTCATTTCGTTGTTAGCAGTTTGGTATCCAAACTTTGCTTAACTCACAAATTTGGTTCTGTCAGTGCCACCGATGTTATTTGGTGGGGAAAAAAAAAAATGGATCTCGAGCATTATGGTTAGGGTATAATATGATTTAGAGCCAAGGACTGGTGAATTTTTACTGTAAAGGGCTAAAACAGTTAAAAAAGAAAAAAAAAAAAGACTTTCACCTTTGTTGGCCATAAAAATCAGCTCATCAGCTCTGCCACTTGGGACATGAAGCAGTCATTTGTAATATGTAAACAAATGAAGGTAGGTGTGTTCCAGTAAAACTTGCCAACCCTTCGTATATAGCAGTGGTTCTTAATCATAGCTATGCACGTTGGGATCACTTGGGAGTGTTACATACCGTAAGGGGTCTCTCTTCCTGTGGATTCCAGTTTAATTGGTATGGAATGTGGTTTGGATGTGGAATTTTTTTTTAAGGTTCTATAAGTAATTCTGTGAGTTAAGGTTGAGATCAGCAAATATTACTATATTGGAAAGAGCCTAAATTGAATCAAACATAATGAATTTGAAAATAAGCTATGCCACCTACCCACTGTAGTCCATTATCAAATTAAGCTCTTGTCCTCAGTTTCCTCATTAAAATATTGTGTTGATTTTACAGATTATGAAAATGAAGTGACAAATATGAAATAACTCTCTTGGTCATGGCAGTCCTCCTTAAACTTGGAAAAGACTATTGAGGTTATTCATATCCAGTTTTCCGGTGCTGTGTACTTTCTACCGAATGCCAAATAGATGGTCTTAGCCTCAGCTTGATTTTTTTGACTGCTTGTAAAGACTTCCTTAAACAGCTTCCAGTGTAGGGTGACTGATTATTAGGTAGTCATTTTAAATGTAGCCAAAATTTGCTTTTCTATAACTTCCTAATTCTGTCGTTGGGAATAGTATAATTTATAATTAATTAATTAATTGTATTTATTTTTTTTTTTTGAGAGACAGAGTCTCCCTGTGTCACCAAGGCTGGAGTGCAGTGGCATAATTTTGGCTCACTGAAACCTCCGCCTCCCAGATTCAAGCTTTCTCCTGCCTCAGCTTCCCAGGTAGCTGAGACTATCGGCGTGCACCACCTACACCCAGCTAATTTTTGTATTTTGTATTTTTAGTAGAGAGTTTCACTATATGTTGGCCAGGCTGGTCTGGAACTCCTGACCTCAAGTGATCTGCCCGCTTCGGCCTCCCAGAGTGCTGGGAATACAGGCATGAGCCACTGTGCCCTGCTTGAAATAGTATAATTTAAACCTAACCTAATTCCTCTAATCTACCTGCTAACCCTTCAAATGTTAGACATTTAAAAAGTCCTGTTTTTGTAGGCTATGTGCTCTTCTGCCCACCTTGTGATTAATGCACAGAATTTATTCTAACTTTCCAGGCAAGTTCTGACCAATATAGAACACAGTCAGCCTGTGTTTACCAAGGTTAAGGCCTTCCCAAGGTCCCAAGGTCATTCAGCTAGTAAAAGTAGAAAGAGGCAGGTTGCATATTTAGAACTATCCTGCATTACAACCTTGCAATTAACCACTAAAGTAGTAGATTCCTATCTTTTTAAAAAATTAGTTCCGTTTAACTTTAAAATATTTTTATGGTCCCCTTCATCATTAGTTATGCTTTAATTTCCATTTGCTGAGAAAACAAAAAGTTTTCCATGAAATAAATGCTTTTAAATGAATGTAAAGTTCTGTAGCAAACATCTGAAAAGTCTTAGTGAATTGTTCAGTCTGCAAACAATGCTTGGCGTGTTTGCATTTGTGGGTCTCTTCTAGTTACTGTGACTTTCCCCAGGTCAGCCCAGAGTTTGTAAGATAGAGCTCTAATAACGCTGTCTTGTATAAGCTTTTGTTTGGGTGCCTTTTAAAAATTGAGGTAAGAAGGTATACCCGTAGCTGCAGAGTTTTTATTCAGATGGTATTTTTTTATCTTGAAATTAACGTATTTGTTGTTTGACTCACTACAGCGTCATATTTGTTGTTTGACTTCGCTTCAGATCATTTCTGATATGCAAGAATACTTGAAGGTAGAACTCAGGAAAGTTAGAAACTTCTGTCCTAAGAGAATATGCACATACTGGGATTATGGAATAATTAAAACTGTCAGCAAAAACTAAAATCTGGGTGATCAGATAAGGGTAAAAATGATATCATGAATGAATTGCTCTGATAATGTAAAAATTTCAAAATCCTTGTCTTGCTAATTTGCAACCAGGAAACATTAAATTTTAGCCAAATAAAGTAGATAACCTGAGATTAGAAATTGAATTACAGAAGTAGAGATAACTAGTGCCTAAATTTGTTTTACAATGTGTGTTCACACATGTTGTGTCCCATTTAACTAGTACAAGTCAGGTGTTAATCTCATTTTTTAAAATCACTTTATTCTGTGGGCTCAAGGAACATGGTTTTCTGAGCCTAGATTTTTAAATTTATACCTGTCATACTAGTAACTTCTGCCTATTATGAATAATTTTACTCTGTATGTACATTGCATGCATACATACCTTATTTTGAAATGACGAAAGAAACAAATTAGCAAAATAAAGTATAATTGGCAAAGAAGAGTGCTCATCATGGATATAAATGTGGTTGCCCTAATTAAGCTTTTAATTGACTGTAAGATACTAAACAGCCTTACTCAAAAGAGAAAAACATACCAGTTCTACCAGGATGACAAACTTCCTGGTACCGTCTTCTGAAAGGAATTTCTCCGTTTTTTATGTAGTTGACACCAAGTAATATAATGAACAGTTTCCTCAGATATTTTCTAGTAAATGCAGTCGATTATTATATTTTTTGATATTTGCCACAAGCTGATGTAGTCTGTGTAAATGATTTTTTTTCTTATGCCATACGAGTACTCAAATGTAAGGTAATTTTAGTTGATCAAAAGATAAAATTTAGAATTCTTTTAAATAATCTGGAAGTTTCTTTCACCTAGACTTCTGATGGAAAAGGAGTTTTGCAACATTTTTAGGTTTGTATTAATCCTTACAAGTAGAGTTGAAATCAGGTTTAAGCTTTGCGTTTATTTGTGTAATTGCTTTTTTGGTAAAAAAGCACATAATTTAGTACTTTGAAAACTATTTTGAGAAAAGAATATTCAAACTAGATAGATTTAACAAATCCTAATAAGGCATATATTTGAGACAGAGTCTTGCTCTGTCACCCAGGCTGGAGTGCAGTGTCAGGATCATGGCTTACAGAAACCTCTGCCTCCTGGGCTCAAGTGATTCTCTCGCCTCACTCTCCCACAATCAGCCCCACAGTACTTGGGACTACAGGTGAGCGTGCACCACCATGCCTGGCTAATATATATATATATATATTTTTTTTTTTTTTTTTTTTTTTGTAAAGATGAAGTCTCGCTTTGTTGCCTAGGAGGCTGGTCTCAGGCTCAAGGGATCCTCTAGCCTGACCTCTCAAAGTGCTGGGATTACAGGCTTTAGCCACCGTGTCCAGTCTAAAATGTGTTTCAAAACCATGGGACATGGCTTTGGTGAAGGAGACTTGGGCTTTAGATTCAGTTTTGCCACAAGCCTTGAGTATATCTCAGACAGCCTCCCTAATGGGAAAGAAGTAAAATTTCTACCTTAAAATTCTGAAATCTTAAAAGCTTTGGAGACCCAAAGCTTTTTCTTAATCATTTTGGCAACAAATCAGCTATTTGTATTTTTTTACTTCCTTAAATGTGAATATTCATGGGCTTTTTTTCTTTTTTCTTTTGAAATGGAGTTTCACTCTTGTTGCCCAGGCTGGAGTGCAATGAATGGTGTGATCTCGGCTCACAGCAACCTCCACCTCCCGGGTTCAAACGATTCTCCTGCCTCAGCCTCCCGAGTAGCTGGGATTACAGGCATGTGCCACCATGCCATTTTGTATTTTTTTTTTTTTTTTTTTTTTTTTTTTTGAGGTGGAGTCTCGCTCTGTCGCCCAGGCTGGAGTGCAGTGGCGCAATCTCGGCTCACTGCAAGCTCCGCCTCCGGGTTCACGCCATTCTCCTGCCTCAGCCTCCCAAGTAGCTGGGACTACAGGCGCCCGCCACCTCGCCCGGCTAGTTTTTTGTATTTTTAGTAGAGACGGGGTTTCACCATGTTAGCCAGGATGGTCTCGATCTCCTGACCTCGTGATCCGCCCGTCTCGGCCTCCCAAAGTGCTGGGATTACAGGCTTGAGCCACCGCGCCCGGCCCATTTTGTATTTTTAGTAGAGACAAGACGGGGTTTCTCCAAGTTGGTCAGGCTGGTCTTGAACTCCTGACCTCAGGTGATCCACCTGCCTTGACCTCCCAAAGTGCTGGAATTGTAGGCGTGAGCCAGCACGCCCTACAAATATTCATGTTGTACTGTATAAATATTAATGTTTTGTTTATAGGGTGCTACTCCAGACCCCACATGAGGTGTTACAGTCATAGCTATAAAATCGGAGACATTCTGCATTCTAAGTCTTACCCCAAGGGTCTCACGTAACAGATTTATGGACCTGGATTAGTTTTTATTCTCTTAGGAGATTCCAGGTGTTTTGCTAGACCTTTTAGGCGTCCCATGGAGTATGCGATGAAGGATGAGCTACAAGTCAGAATTTAATTTCATGTTTCGTTAGTAACTTGGGGTTCTAATAATTGGGGGGAGGATGCTGAAAGCCAGATGCTTATTTATTTTATTTTATTTTATTTTATATTTTACTAAGAGACAAGATCTCCCTCTGAGGCCAGGTGCGGTGGCTCACGCCTGTAATCCCAGCACTTTGGGAGGCTGAGGCGGGCGGATCAGGAGGTCGAGAGATCGAGACCATCCTGGCCAACATGGTGAAACCCCGTCTCTACTAAAAATACAAAAATTAGCTGGGCGTAGTGGCGCGTGCCTATTATCCCAGCTACTCGGGAGGCTGAGGCAGGAGAATCACTTTAACCCGGGAGGCAGAGATCATGCCACTGTACTCCAGCCAAGTGACAGAGCGAGACTGCATCTCAAAAAAAAAAAAAAAAAAAAAAAAGGCCGGGTGCAGTGGCTCATGCCTGTAATCCCCGCACTTTGCAAGGCCGAGGCCGGTGGATCACAAGGTCAGGAGATGGAGACCATCATGGCTAACATGGTGAAACCCTGTCTCTACTAAAAATACAAAAAAATTAGCCGGGCGTGGTGGCGGGTGCCTGTAGTCCCAGCTATTTGGGAGGATGAGGCAGGTGAATGGCATGAATCCGGGAGCGGGGGTTGCAGTGAGCCAAGATCGTGCCACTGCACTCCAGCCTGGGGGACAGAGCAAGACTATGTCTCAAAAAAAAAAAAGATCTCCCTCTGTCACCCAGGCTGGAGTATAGTGATCATAGCTCACTACAGCCTCAAACTCCTGGGCCCAAGTGATCCTCCTGCCTCAGCCTCTGAGTACCTGGGCACACCTACAGGCACGGGCCACCACTCTTGACTAATTTTTTTTAAGATTTTAAAAATAGAGACAGGGTCTCATTATGTTGCCCACACTGGTCTCCAGCTCTTGGGCTCAGCTCTCCTCCTGCCTCAGCCTCCGAGAGTGCTGGGGTTGCAGCCACTGTACCCAGTCCTGATGCTTATTTTTAAAAATAAATAATAGTTAATAAGTTACACAATATACTAATGCATAAGAATCTTCAGTATTTAATTTTAAAAGATGGTAGTACGCAACCATATGGTAGTGGAAATAGTAGTCTGCCACTTTTTCCCCTTTTGTTCTGCTTACTGTTGGCTTTTCTTCCCTGTATTGTACTTGACCCAAGAAGTGGCTGTGCTGGTGATTATTACCTGTAAGTTGGAAACTCTTTAAGTGGTCAGAGTAAAGCTGAAGAGCTGGGTCAGTTAAGACGTTTTTGTGACTTCTTCCTGCTGAAGGTGTTAAATTGTCTAAACCATATAAAGGTCAGTCCCTGAAAGTTTTTTATAGAACTGAATTTTTGGTTTCTGATACAGCCTTAATATATAGTAGGGTGACCAGATAGTGTAAATTTTCATTCAAAGCTTTACTCTTCAGAAATGTTACAACTTTCTGGGAACTCCAAAATAGCTTTCCACATATAATAGGAAATTTGGAAGTGTATTTATTTAAAATCTAAAGACACTGAGCAATAGGCCACATAATGTCAAGATTGAGGAGTCCCTTATGTGGAACTTATTCACAATAGGGTGACTGTGGGGTAGAAGCATATGCAGTGCCATGTGATAAACGTTAAAATTAGATTATTTAAGATGCAAGAGGGGGTGCAGTGGAACGGTCCTAACTGTCCAGGAGAGTTGGGGAAGGCTTCATAGAGAAGGCAGTGTGAGTGAATCTTTTGTTATTTACAAGTTTGCTAGGAGGAGGAGAAGAACATTCGTTGACTTGCAAAGTGGGAAGAAATTGGAATGAGTGGGTAGAAGAATAGAAAAGGAATAGTGTTGTGGGGGACATCTCCAATTTCCTACCATCTTGTCTATAGGTATAACTAGTTATTTCTGTATTGTGACTTTACAGACTCTGAAGTAATGAGTGGTTTTTAGAGATTTGATCTGTTTATGTTGCATTTAAGACTACAAAGTTTAAGAGCATTTTTCATGGATTGGAGGTGGGGCATGTACTGGGGGAACCTGTTAGGGAGAAATAACAGCACTTTGGAATAATGCAAGGAAGAAACACTTGAGCCTAGTCTAAGATGGGGCAGTCACTTGTCAATGAGTTTGCGAGTGAAAGGGAAGCTATTTTGAGTTTCAAAGGCCGCTATAGGAACTGTAAAGGGTGGTTTATATAATACATTTGCAACTGAATTTACTGTCCACTGAAAGGAGAAAACCGAAGAGAAAAAGTCTGTACCTGTTTGTGGGGGGGAAAAGCACCGAATGCATTTGCTTTTAGTTCTGAAACTGTTACCATAAGAGAAACTTGGCTGATAATGTATTTAAATGAAAATGAAAGTTGAGTAGATCTGAGTCTGAGTTTTTATACAACTTGTTTAGCTGTTTCTTAAAACTTCTTTCCCAGTGTCTTACATCTTTTCAAGAGTATTTGTATTCTAAGAAAATCTGGATTAGTCTGCACTTGCCTAATGGTTGGAATATTGAGAATCACAAGCAAATGGTCAGGGAAACCTTCTTTCCAACTCAGTCTTGTTTAATTTAGCATTCACAGGCAGGTGCTATGCTACTCACTTCACACATAATTTGGAAGGGTTGGTAGCCCACCATGATCTATGAGATTTCTGACATGACCAAGGCACCAAGATTAGTCTTGTCTTTAATGATACTTTGTTTTGTCTTGTACTTTGCTTAGAATTTTCATTTACTAATATCATTGGTCAAGGGCACATTTTTGGGAGGTAGAGACTGAGATTTAGACCAGTCTTTTAAGCTCATCTCATTATTTTTCCACTGTTTAAGATTTTTTAAAATCTATGGTAATATTTTCATTTTTTTTAGGAGACAGGGTCTTGGTCTTTCGCCCATGGAGGGAGTGCAGTGGGAGCTCGCTGCAGCCTTGAACTCTTGGGCTCAAGCGATCCTCCTATTTTGGCCTCCTCCCAAAGTGCTGGGACAGACATGAGCCACTGTATCTGTCCTTCCATGAATAATACCTCTCATGAAGATAGTTTTAAAAATGCAATACATGGTTAATTAGGGAAATAATATAAATGTGAATTCTAAGGAGGAGGTTGCTTTAAAGTAGACAAAAAGTATTACTGTAAAGAGCAATGATAGCTAGTACCTTGGTATCCTTAAGATTTTGGAGAATATGTTGTTAAATAAAGGGAAAGTAATAAAATGGATGCTGGTTTAAGACAGAGGGGAATTAATGTTTATATTTGTTCATTTCACAAAAAGAGCATATTAAGTGTCAGCAGCAAAGTACGTGTGAATATACTTCTGCTCTCATGTTCCCAGCATTGCAAATTGTAGTTTTTTGATTGCCTGCTTATGTGCCAGGCCCTGAGGCTTGGTGCTTGTAATAAACTGTCAGGAAGCAAGGCAATACAGTTACTAAATAGTGCAGACCTCTGCCATTAGCTTGTTATTTAACCTCTCTCAGCCTTAGTTTGCTCATTGATAAAATGTTGAAAGATTTTACTGCTGGATGCATACAATCTGTTTTTTGTTATAGAGATTGCTATCTGTTCACTGAGAAAAGACATTTTTTAAAATAGAAGACATCCTACATGGCTTGTCATTTGAATATTACATGCCACATGTGTGCCTGGCACCAGTCAGAAAAATAGCTGTCATCTTGTGAAACCAGTGTGGTGTTTGTGTGTGTGTGTGTGTGTTTTAGACAAGTGCAGTAGTGAGAAGAGGGGTAAGGAAACTAATGTTTGAATCAGTCTTCCAAAAGGATTTGTGCTGTTTGCAAAGAAATCTTAGCCCTTTTTTTGCTACCTTTAAATGAAGCTTAAGATTCCCATAGGAAGATACTTGATATCACAAAAGCAGATGTATTAGAGTTTATTTTGTAATCTTGTAATTTTAGAGAAAAAGATGATGACCAAGAATTGCTATCATGCTTCCTAATGAAGCAAAATTTATTCATGTCAAGTAAATGGTTGGTTGTCTGGCTTCTATTCCATTCACATCAACATCTCTAATAATGAGTTACTAGGTGGTTTAGCTGGTTTTGAATAAGGTAAGCAGTGACATAATATATTGCGTCCTGAAAGTTAAGCACACTATTGTCAAAAGATTGTCAACTTGGAAGAACTCACCTGTTTTTTGAGATTTGTTTTTGATATCAAGAACCAAGTAGTTGATGCCTTTCAAAAGAGACATGAGACAAACACACTTGCTATTTATTTCATAAGATTTTGGCCAAGGAGGTCTATACTTGTTGTCCATGTAGAATTAGAAATCACAAGTTCTAACACAGTACTTTAGGGGTAGGGTGGGAGATAGGAAATGCCTCTTAAGAATTGAGGAAAGCCTTCAGCAATTCACTATAGAATTTTGCATAAATAGAAACCTGTATTTGAAAACCCACTCGGCAGAATTGTGAGAAATGTCCTTTGAACAGACTGCATTTCAGAATGATGACTTTTTAAAAAAAGATTGAGAAGTCTAGTGAAATTGAATAATTGTATTTTTTATTTTTATTTCAATTTTGTTGAGACAGGGTCTCACTCTTGCCCGGACTGGAGTATAGTGGTGTGGTTGTAGCTCACTGCAGCCTTGGACTCCTGGGCTCAAGCCATCCTCCCGCCTCAGCCTCCTCAGTAGCTAGGACTAGTACATGCCTGACCAATGTTATTTTTTGATTGTTGAAATACATTTAACTTTAAGAAAACAAAACCACTAAATTTCAGTTAAATATTTTCAGTTCATGATAGGTTTTAGTTTAATTGTAGACCAAAAAACCAAATTGTTATTCAGATACCATGAATTAAAACTAAACTTTGTTTAGTGATACAAGTTGCAAAGGGCAGACTATTCAAGCCAGCATTTATATCCCAAAGTGCTGAGATTACAGGCTTGAGCCGCCATGCCTGGCAAACAATATTTTAAAAAGCCTTTTATTTATCATGCATTATGATAAATACTGGGAAAATACCTAAATAGTATCCTATCTAGGTATAATCCTAGATACCTAAGCAGTATCCCCGTTCTTAAGGATTGGGCAGAGGATTTCTGTATCTATTTACTGTTCTTTCCACATTAAATGCTTGTTCATTGTTCTGACTTCCAACCCATTTATTCTAAGCAATAATGCTACATTCTACTAATTTCACCTTACAGAGAAAAGAGAAACCAACAGCCTGGTGGAATATCCTTAAGTGTTGGCTTTAACTCTGTCCTTAAGTTTTGGCTTTAACACTGATTGTCTCTGCTGTCTCTCTTAAGTACCCAGACCTGTGCCCCTGTATCGCAAGACTCCTTAGGAATGTTACACAATGGTTAATTCCTTCTCTTCGCAGCAATATCTTTAGTATCTTTAACTTCTCCCTTTAGTGACTCCTTCCTGTCAGCATTTAAATATGTAACTTTTGGCCAGGTGCTGTGGTTCATGCCTGTACTCCCAGCACTTTAGAAGGCCAAGGCAGGAGGATTGCTTGAGCTCAGGCATTCAAGACCAGCCTGGGCAACATAGTGAGACCCTGTCTCTACAAAAAAATTACAAAAATTAGCTAGGTGTGGTGGTGTGCACCTGTAGTCCCAGCTATTTGAGAGGCTGAAGTAGGAGGATCGGTTGAACCTGGGAGGCAGAGGTTGCAGTGAGCTGAGATCGTGCCACTGCACCATCTCACTGCACTCCAGCCTGGGTGACGGAGGGAGACCCTGTCTCCAAAAAAAATGTAAGTTTCACTTTCTTAAAAAAGAAAAAAATCATTACTCTATTTCCTATACTTCCCTTTTATAGTTAAATTTCTCAGAAAGATTGTCAGCATTTTTTCTTAATTGATGATCATCTCTTCACAACAGACCACTCGTTTTATCTGCTTGCCCACCTACTCACCAGTATCGCTCAGTAAGATTACCAGTGACATCCTAGGTGCTTATTGAATGAAAGTGATGTCCATTTTTAGCATTCATCTTGAATTCTAGGGAGTGTTGACAAAGTGGACTACTTTTCCCTTAAAGGTTTTTTATATGTTTTTTTGTAACTCATTAAATGTTAGGATTCTTCAGTGTACTTAATCTTTTCTCACTGTCTCATCTGTTTCACTCCCATGGTTTTATTTGCCATCTATATTCTGTATTCTGACAGTCAAACTTTTTTTTTGAGATGGGGTCTCACTCTGTTGCCCCAGACTGGAGTGCAGTGGTGTGATTTCAGCTCACTGTAGCCTCTGCCTCATGGGCTCAGGCAGATCCTCCCACCTCAGCCTCCCGAGTAGCTGGGACTACAGGTGTGTGCCACCACACCTGGTTGATTTTTGTATTTTTTGTAGAGGTGTAGTTTTTCCATGTTGACCAGGCTGATCTCGAACTTCTGGCCTCAAGTGATCCGCCCACCTGAGCTTCCCAAAGTGCTGGGATTATAGGCCTGAGCCACCACTTCCAGTCAAGCATTCTAGCTTTAGTTGGTCTTATCCACTTGTGAACCAATACGGATGCACCAACAATGTGTTTTATACATCTAGTACTTACTAGTTAGTACTAGCAGTATTGTTTGAATGTCAATTACCATAATTGTAACACTTGGCTTGTTACATTATCCAATTAGATTCCTAGATCACATCTATGATATAAATTAGGGAGAAACTAAGGCACATGGTCACGTAGCCTGTAACAGAAATATGAGTGGCACCTAATTCACCCTGGTTCTACAGCCCATTCCTAACCAGTACACTGTACTCACTATACATGTCTTAGGCTTCTGTGAGCCTTGTAGTATTGAACACAGTAGATAATTCAGTACTTACAGATGGTACTTTTTATTTAAGAAACAGTTCCAAGAAAGAGTGGTGTTTTGGGTGGTGGCTATGGTGTGGTTTGTAGATAAATTTTTCTATGTTTCCTTTTCAGATTTAGATGGTGCTCTACTCTCGGGGCCAGATGGTGATAGGAATGTGAATGCAAATTTATTGGCTGAAGCTGGCACTAGTCAAGATGGAGGTGATGCTGGTAGGTACAGTAAGATTTTAGCAACAGTACATTTAAGATTGGGAAGTGTTACATCTTACCTGCAGCCTACTGTAATTTCTCTTCCATAAGGGGTTCTTTTGTATATAACTACTCTCAATCTATGTTAGCTATGTTCATAATGACTTTGGAAAATTGGTGCATGCAAATTGATGTTTCTGGTTTTGTATGTTTGAGGGAGTCATTTGTTTAGTTTAAAAACTCTTACATATAAAAAGTAATTGAGTTAATATGCCTTATGGCTTCCTGCTGGTATATAGATACGGAACGGAAATGGTAATTAAAATAATGATTGAATTTATTTTAATTAGCTTTTATGCAAAATGATGGTGTAGTTAATGGCTATAGAAAATGTTGATTAGTTCTGTGTGATATCAGCAGTGCACTGGAGGAAGCTTGATGAATATAAAAACAAAGAATTCATGAGTATGTTATGAATGAAATAGAGTGAAAGAAAGTCAATCTTTACAGAAGAATGCCAAGCTGATAGAAGAATGATAGAATTGGAAAAATAGCTATTTTGCAGCCCCCACAGGAAATAATTCAAAATCATCAGTGGATGTTAAGCCACTGTTAATGGGCTTGTCCCACTATGACTGGGCGAAAGGTTGTTGGGGAATATCATATTCACGTGGTCTCAGATTATTCCCATAGATTCCCATAGGTGATTTCCACTTGCAAAGGGGAAAAGGTAAATTTAGAATAAAGAGATCTGAGGAAGATTGTCGTAACTAAGTGATTAAACTTAAGTGTCATTAGTAAGAGAACAAACTGAAATTAAAGGTTGACTGATTTGATGTACTACCTGGCACACAACATTTCTTATGCAGTATTCTTGAGAAACTGTTTAGCTTGTATCTGATGACAAAGGAAAACCCAGACATCGATGTATACGACAGGTAGTCCAAACCTGTCCAAACTCTAAAATATTAATGTTATGATAGACAAATGGGGAAACCACTAGATAGAAGGAGACCAAGGAAGTAAACTAAAGTGCAGCATGGATCTTGCTTAGATCATGGGAACAAAAAATGACTAAAGAGGACATTTTGGGCCAACCGGAAATTAGAATATGTAGTATGTGTTAAGTGATAAGCAATTTTAAATTTCTTATACGGTGGTTATCTAGGAGCATGTTCTAGAAGATGCATTTAGGCTTGAAGTTATGAGCATGCATGTTTTCAAATAGTGCATAGAAAGCATGTATGTGTGTGTGTACATAAAAACATGACAAAACTAGTATTTGTTGAAGATAGATATGGATGTTTATTGATTGATTCAGTTTGACTAACTTTGGAGTTGTTTTCAAAGTTGATGAGAACAGAGACAATGAGGTACTTCTTACAAAAAGTAGTCATGGGCTCTGAATTCAGTATATACTGACCAAAATAAAGCCACATTTCTGAAGAAACTGCCTTAAGGTGGTTTCCCCTGACTGTCTAAAAGAATTTACAAAATAAGTTTTGAATTTAGCAGTTCATACGTCAGATGTGTTGAATTTTAAAGATTTTGTTTGTACAGAAAATTGCTAACAGCGCAAGAAGATGTTATTGCACTTGCTTTCTCAGTTTTGAAATCTAGTCCAAGAATGGGTTTAGTTAGGGGCCTGTGAATTCATATGTAAACTTTTAAATTTGTAAATCTTTGATATAGGGTTATTCCTCTTAAAGGGGACATTTTGATTCATTAGTATTTTTGCATCTGAGATCAGCCTTTGCTTGATGATTCTGATGTCAAAAACTTACATTGCTTTTTCCTTAGTTTTCTATTATGGAATAATGTACCCAGAAGGATATTATTGATCAGTAAGCACCATCTTGAAGAGCTCTATGACCTTAATGATTCTTAAGTGTATTGAATTTTACAATGACAGTACCTTTATTCAGGCCACTCTTGTAATTCCTACAAGTATTCTCTGTTATAAGAATTAGGAGAGATGAAAGAAATTTGGGGCAAGGTTTACTTAATTTGAATTACCATTTTGTGTTCCAGATAGAGTGTTACATTCCTTGTTATCATGGATGTTGAATCTTGGATTTTCAGTTTACAAATTGTTTTAGGGATATTCTTCTGTCTTTCTTTTGAGATGGGCTCTCGCTTTGTCACCCAGGCTGCCCTGAATCTCATGGGCTCAAGCGATCCTCCCACAGCCTCTCAAATTACTGGGATGACAGGCACGAACTACTGTGCCTGGCCTATTTCCTTATTCTTATATGTTGTGAATAATTGTAGATATTAGAACATCTAACATGTCTTTTGATACTAGTTTCCCAAGTTATTTTAAGCAAGTCAGAAGAACATATTGGCATGTGCTAGATAACATTTATTCTACAAGTAATCGTAGGGCATATGTCTTAGACAGTAGAAAAACCAAGGCAAGTAAGATAGGCACAGTTCTTGCTGTCTTGGAGTTTGACTTTGTACTGATTTAGACAAGAAATATGGATCATAAAGCTCAAACTTTATTTAGAAATGTGAAACTAACAGTAGGTTGACCTACAGGCTACCACCTCCATCCCATTCTTTATCCCTCACCCAGAAATGCTTCACTTTAGGATTCTTACAGCTTACTTCCAAACACAAATTAGGTGCAACTATGATGAATTATAGTTGAATTATATGTAGCTATGGGTGCAGGGAGCTTTCTTTACATCAAAAACCGGTCAAGATATTCCAAGTACAGCACAGTTTACAGTAATAGTAATGATGTGCAGTTTTAAAATACTTTAGAGACATTTTTACTTTGTTGGGTATTAAGACTTTCACCAAAAGGAATCTTAAGTTATCTTAATTTTTAAGAGGAACAACATGTCTAGGAACATATATGGGAAATGATTCTTAGCAAATCCATTTGGGTAAACATTCTTTACTTTTGAAACCGTGATGCCCATGGGAGGAAAATGTATTATCGCTGCTTGAATGAACTGTATCTTGGCAAGGAGTGTTTTAGGCAGCTTAGGTGCTTTGAATTGGGAGCATGCTTATCATGGACGAGGAACAGCACAGAGGTCAGTATGGTTGGAATAGAGTGACTGAAAGGGTGGTTGGAAGCCAGGGCTCCACCAGGTAAAGCTTTGGAAGATACTGAAAGTCTCTAGCTTTTATTGTGAGGGTGGGTAGTCTTTGCAGCCTTGTAAGCTGATGGTGATCTGCCTTAAGGTAGTGTTTTAAAGAATCTGTGATTTCTCTCCTCAGAACAGACTCCAGGAAGGCAACAGTGGAAGTAGGGAGACAAGTTTTTGGTGGCTACTGAAGACAGTCCAGGGGCTAGAGCTCACCATTGATTGGATCAGGGTGGCAATAGTTGTGGAAGATTCTGGATATATTCCTACTGCCAAAAGGTTCCTGGTCCAAGGAATTACATTAAAGATGGAATTAAATCCGGTGGATATAATTCCCGCCCTTGCTAATCTGAAGATCCTTAGGCACATGCATTATTCTATTTTGATTCTATCTTCTGCACGTTATTTTATTTAAGGATGGAGTTAGAAAGAAATTTCAGTGAACCCTGAGAGCATTCAGTTACCTTGCCCTAATATGTCTGAAACAACAATGATGTAGTAATAGAACTTTAAATGTTTAATTATCCTGTGTATATTCTTTATTCTCAGTCCATTTTTCTATACTAATTAATCTTAAAATTATGTGCCTGTTCTGGGTTTGTAATAAGGAGAATATCCCATTTGATAGCTGGACTTTAGGGTGATAAAATCTCGAGTGATAGAGTAGTTAGAAAAAAGCAACTATTAGGAGTTCTGGTTTGAATATACCCATCCTTTAAAAGGGTAATTTCTTGTGGCGTCTGCACAATTAAATGATACTCATGTTTTTTTCTCCCCCACCGGCACCTTTTTTGTTGTTGTTGTTGTTGAGACATTGTCTCACTGTCACCCAGGCTGGAGTACAGTGGCGCAATCTTGAATCACTGCAACTCCTGGGCTCAAATGATCTTCCCAAGTAGCTGGGACTGCAGGCACCCACCACCATGCCCAGCTAATTTTTAAAATTTTTTTGTAGAGACGGAGATGGAGTTTCTCCATGTTGCTCAGGCTGGTTGCAAACTCCTGGGCTCAAGTGATCCTTCTGCCTCGGCCTCCCAAAGTGCTGGGATTATATACATGAGCCACTGTGCCTGGCCCATGATTTTTTTTTTTTTTTAACTGAATTTCTTCTATTATAGTTGAATAGTATTTTGTTTAATTGTGATAATAAAGTAGGAAGACATCTCAATTTTAGACTAAAATAGAGTTTTATTTAACTCACTATGAAGTTCTATCAGTGCTCATAGGATATAAATATATTTTCTGTTTTCTGACTCTGATAAGAGACAGATCTTTATTACCATTACTAATTCAGACTTTTTACTTGTACTAGGTACTTCACATGATTTCAAGTATGGTTTGATGCCTGGTCCTTCAAATGATTTCAAGTATGGATTGATACCAAGTACTTCAAATGATTTCAAGTATGGATTGATACCAGGTGCTTCAAATGATTTCAAGTATGGATTATTGCCAGAATCTTGGCCAAAACAAGAAACTTGGGAAAATGGCAAGTATTAGTCAACTAAACAAATACAGAATTATTAAATAATTGTTAAGAATTAAAAGCTTTCATATTCTGCATTTTTTAAAAAAACAAGTATCAGTAGTTCTACATAATTGCTGTTCTCAGAGATAAGAAGTTTTGATAGTAAGTTTTCTGTTTAATATATAATAAGCACTTTCTCTTTTTTTGTTAATTCTCATAGGTGAATCATCTCTAATCATGAACAAGTTAAAATGCCCTCATTGTAGCTATGTAGCCAAATACAGACGAACACTAAAAAGGCACTTGCTCATTCACACAGGAGTGAGATCATTTAGCTGTGATATTTGTGGAAAACTGTTTACTCGAAGAGAACATGTAAAAAGACATTCCCTGGTAAGTAACTTTAAATACAGCTAATCTTTGAGATAAACTGTATTTATGTCAGTGAAGTTTAAAGGGATTTAAACAGTTAATTGTGAATTTAAGGAAGATTGTCTCCTAAATTGCTTTAAACAAAGAGTTTGACTTTATGAACTGATAGTGAGCTTTTTACAGAGAAACAGTGGTATATTCACTCATTATTAAATGTGTGGTTTAATTTGAGTGGTTCAAATGCATTCTGTTATATATAATATCCTTATATTGGATTTTTCCCCCCTTCAATTAGGTGCATAAAAAGGATAAAAAATACAAATGTATGGTGTGTAAGAAGATCTTCATGTTAGCAGCCAGTGTTGGAATAAGACATGGATCTCGACGTTATGGTGTTTGTGTAGACTGTGCAGATAAATCACAACCAGGAGGGCAAGAAGGTGTAGATCAGGGACAGGATACAGAATTCCCTCGGGATGAAGAATACGAGGAGAATGAAGTAGGAGAAGCTGATGAAGAGCTAGTTGATGATGGAGAAGATCAGAATGATCCCTCTCGATGGGATGAATCAGGAGAAGTTTGTATGTCTCTAGATGATTAACTGACCTACTATACTCCTCAAGGATGCTGCATTTGGACCTAATATGAATCGACAATTTGGATTGTTGAACTTGAAGGCTTGCAAAATATGGTACATGCTGGATAGTAGTTACGTTGCTGTGAAAACTGTAGGGTCAAAGCCTTATAGCAAAAAAAAAAAATTTTTTTTTATATTTGCACAGGACTATACAGCAAACAACCATGTGGTTGGATTACATGGAGTCCCCACATATTCAGTCAGTTATCAAAGTAAAATATTTTCTATTTATAGGATATACAGTAACTATTTGGGTCCTATGAAAATAGTCCTTAAAGAGCTTACATTCATGTGCTACTTTAACATGAATGGAGAAAATCCATTTATGGAAGTACAGTGACATTTGACCCAATCACTCTGTCCATCAAACCACTCAGGCTAGTTTGTACTAGTAGAGTTTTGTTTCTATTTTTATTTTTATTAATTTTATTTTTTTTAATACAGATTTTCAGTGAGGGGCTTTTTCAACCCCATTGGTTCTATTTTCTTGTATTTTTCCATTTAATTTGCTTCATAACTTAAACCAAGTCTCTTCTAGTCTTAGGTATTATTTCTCAATTTTGTGCTGATGGGCATGTTTATAAGAACTGGAGAGGTAATTTATTGGAATGAACTAACTGACTTCCTCCATTCCCCCCTTCCTTTTTGACATGAATTTTACTACTTCACAAATGAAGAATGATGTTATGAAGTTATCGTGGCGAAGTTGACAAATACCACTAAAATGATTATGATTTAGAAGTAACTTTCTTCTGCTGCTCTAATCTGATAAATGGTTACTATATGATGTTTTCTGACATGGTATTCGGTTTTGGGTATCTGTTACTTTGGCACTATTCTTGTTTGCCTCTTTATTTTTGCCAGTGTACTATACCTCAGTCCTATTTGAAAGACCTAATTGAAAGAAAAATCATAGAAATAAGTAAAATGATTTGTTTTATAATTTATCCACCATGTCCAGTTTGGTTAGCTTGTTATGCAATATAAGTGAAATATCAGGTTTTTACCCATGTCCCTTTTATCATTAAAATTAACACAAAATGTGCATTCTCTTTCGTTTCATACTTAGCGGGATATTGTTTTGAAATTATGATCAATACTTAATTTATTTTTTTCTGTTCCTTGAAGTCACTACACCTTGATACAGTCCTAGTAGTCACCATGATTCAACAGTCTCAAAAATCTTACAAATAAAATTCTGAGAAGCTTTATTATTCTGTAAACTAAATTCTTCAGGGTACAAAGGGTGACATATTGAGGTGAAATTGTCAGATTTACTTAGCCTGGTGACATGAATTAGCTGATTGTGAAACTCTCAGCAGCATTTCACGTATTGTTAACATGTATGGCATTTATTAGCATATTGTATATTATATAAGATTGAGGGATGTCATATTTTCAGCTTTCTTTTAAATAAAAATTGAGTATATTTTCCTATTTTATATCAGGTAACTAAATTATGCTAGTTATGTGGAAAAAAATTGCAAAGATGCTTTGACAGATATAATCCCTTTGGTGCTCCATCTGATCAAAGTTGGAAAGTTGATGTTTTTTAAGAGACAAGCTTTATCATTGTCTCTGATTTCAGTAGAATAATGGTTTATTGTTAGACAATGATGTTTCTGCTTGGATAAATCAAAGATAAATTACAGTTACATGGTTAGATGCATCTTTTGTCATCTATATTGTAGTTTCTGCATAACTGTAAACCTGACAGATAAGAATAGTTTGTTTGATTTTTGTTTAAAACAGATGAGTACATCTTAATGTTCTAGACAAATGAGTAAAATGTATTTCTGGTAGAAATTAGTTGGGCAAAGATACTATGAATGAAAAAGTATTTTAAACGTAAAATGTTCTTTGTGAATATGTAAGTATAGTATAAAGATTTCTTTCATCCCATTTATTCCCTTCCTTTAAATAAACTAGTTTACAATTGGTAGATCTGTCTATATATAAATATATATTAAAGAACAAAGATATATATCTAAAAATCACCTAAATCTGCTTTATTAGACTACAGTTCACTTATTGCATAGAAACTGGACTTTGGCTTTACATTCTTAATGTACTTTTACTTTTCCTCAAGATATGAACTTACTCTCTTGAAGCTGAATTTTCTTTTACTACTTAAATCATTTATGTATATCTGGTAAATTATGACCAAATTTTTGTTAGATTGCATACAGTAAATTGAAATACACACTTGGTACACTACGGGATTGTTGTGCTTTTGTTTGGTTTTAGTTGGAAATAAGGTTTGATGTAGATGGCTTGTTACTGTTAATTTAAAATATTCTATAATTGTCCATTTTATGTTGTGTTGTGACAGATTTGGCTATATTTTTAGTCAATTGAAATATGATACTTTAAAAGTTTGTTTTTAGGTAATCCAAAGGAAAAGTGTTTATACTCTTGAATATATTAGCCTCAGCCTATACAAAAATTTCTTTGAAGTAAACATTTTACCAGAAACAGAATTGACAGATTTTTCTACTTGCTGACTGCCTAACTTATTTTGTTTCATGATCTCGAGGGACTGCCTTTTCCCATCTAGATCTTTTTAAAAAATAGTTTTAGTACTAAGGTATACTACTGGACATTTCTATTTTTTTAAGTGTATTCTTTTTCTGACTTACAGTAAAATTTCAGGAAGTTGATAGATACTAAGAACTTATGATTGGTCTCAGAGGTAACAATGAAATACTCATAATTTTGTCTGTGGAACTCTGGCAGAATTATGTTACACATTTGGCGAAGTTGTCTCTTGTAATTTATATTTTAAATGAAAAAGTATTTTAGAGCTTTTAATTTTAATGAAGGGGAAGAGTGTAAACTTTCTTTCATATTCACTCTGTAGTTACAGACAGTCTCATAAATCAAGATTGTGCATTATTTCTTAGAGTTCTCAGACACAGATACTTCCATATGGATCCCTGTTCCTTTTTCTTATTTACTAGATATTTTGCTAAATTTAGCATACTAGCAATTAAGAGTTTAAAAAAGAAGAAACATTATAGGAAAGGGAAACTGAACAGTAATGAGTAGCTTTGAAATTGAGGAAAACACACTAGCTGGGTTAGGTACAGCCATCCTACTGGAGAAGAGTGAGCTAAATGAGTTAATTCATGTAAAGTGCTTAGAACACTGGTACATAATAGGTTCATAACACATCTTAAAGTTGTTTAATAATAGATAACCAAGAGGAAAAAGAAATGAGAAAAGACAGGGGAAAGGAAGGAGAAAATAGGAAATGAAAGGATTAGGACTTGGGCATTTATATTAATACAAAATGGTGTAAAGGGCCTGAATATGACTGGAGTAGTATCATATGGGGGAAAGTGTTATGGAAAATAGGTTTTTAAGAATCTTAAATTTTAAAACTTTAGTAAGCTTTATTTATATTTTTTAGGATTTTCTGAACATAGCATGAAGGGTTTAGATTCATTTTTCTGAAAAACGATTCAAAAAACTACCAATTTTTTTTTTGAGTGCCCACACTTGCCATTGTGCTGTATACCTGATTTTACCTTAATCCTCTATAAGGTAGGTGCTAATTGTCTCCATTTTATAGATGAGGAAAGGCTCAGAGAAATTCAGAAACTTGGCTAATTTAACACAGCTGTGATAGAGCTGGGGCTTTGAGCACGTCTGATTCTGAAGCCCATACTCTTTCAAGGAGGCTCTATTCTGCCTCACTAAACAACTCTTGTAGAATTTCAGCTCTTAATGGAGTCTATGGATTTATATTTTTCCTGTAAGACAGCTGTGTTTAGAATTTTGAGTGTCTTTCCTCCCCCCAACAAATTTCCTTACTACTCTTTCCTCATAAAGCAGTTGTTTTGTCACTTTGACTATATTAAGACACATCAGTGTAGCACATGCTCTTAACCGGCTGTGGCATTTTAATTTTATAAAAGAATGGTTTTTATCTGAAGAACTAGATAGAAACCCCAGTTTTTGTGCCGTTCAGTCACCCAGATCCTTAAAACTTAACGATGGTACATAATATCCACACTTAGAACTAACAGGTGTTTATAGTCACTTTAGGACTTAAAATGGAAAGTTTTTTTTTTTTCCTGCTGTATCCCTGCTTTCATCTGAAGTTAAAGAATTCTAGATAGTTTAAAATGTGTTAGGGATAAGCACACTTCAAAAGATGTTTTCTAGCCCTAAATTTTATGACATTGGGTACTTAAATTTGGAGTACACTAGCTATTGAGAACAATATTTTGGGTTGAGGAGAGTGATGGTTGAGGCCATTATTTAGTGGGAGCATTGGCATTTTGAACACTGTAAACATAAAAGAACACTTCTGCCTGCTGTTTGTAAAAGCTCTTTGGGAAGATCTTTTACGAAGACCAACTTTTTAACATGTAAATTACCTACCTAATATAAGTGTCCTAAGACATGTATGTAAACTTCCGAAACTGTTTTGTCTGTGTATTTAGAAAATACACAAGAGTCTTTATTCAAACCTAAAAATATAAACTTGTGAGCACTAAACTGCTTCTGGCTTTGTGAATTTTATTGACTGACATTTAATTCAGATTCCTTTGCAAGTGTACTAATTTAGACTAATTGGGGTAAGGGGAACACCTTAATGAAATTGACTTATGTATAATTCAGATATCTTTGTACTTCAGGCTTACAAGTTTCAATTATAGAATACTATAAGGGTTTTTTTTTTATTTGTATGTTTTTATATGAAAGTACATAAATGACAAACTACCTCCAAGTAATGCTGCTTTAATTAGTAGCAGTGATTTGTAATCAGTGTATCTTTTAAGATTCTCTACAGGTTTTAGAAAACATTAAAAATTCCCTTTTAATTTACATTTGTGCATAATCTTGGAAATGGGTTGAAAAGCAAAGGTAAACTGCTTCATCCCGTGTTGTATATTTGTGGACTGATTGACTACAAGTGATGTGATGTTATAAATTTCAAGTCTTTGAAATTTTATTAATGTAGAGAAAACAACTAGCTTTTTAGATTATTTCAAAGTTAGTAATAGAGCAAAGGAAATCAGAACTGATTAGATTATTCAGACTTTTCTTAGAAAAATAGGAGTTCATTGATTTTGTTTGGAGAAAGGCACAATACAGGGGAGCCTACATAGCATTATAATGCCTAGTATCTTTAAACATGTAAAGAGCTATCATGAGGCAGGATAATTAAGATACTTTATGTGTTTCTAAGGGGTCATGATTGGGACCATTGGCTCAAGATTGAAAATCGGTTTTTAATTATCCAAAGATGAAATGGGGCTGCTTCAGAAAAAGGTCTACCACTAGAGATAACTGCGTAAAGTCAAAGAGATTACTTAATCATTTTGGCTAAGGCAGTATTGACCAAACATTTCCATTTCAGAGTTGGATTTGTGCTTATTTTTTTTAGGTGTTGGGACCGTTGTAGTTACTTTTTGTTTTGCTTAGTCAACAAATAACTAAAATGATAAAATTTTGTATGTGTAAGTACTGGACGAAGGATGTTTTGACCATAAAAATGACATAATTTAGGAAATTAAGAATTTAGACACCACGTTCAGCTTAATAGAAAAAATCACTACCTGAGCTGCTTTCTTTTTCACCACAAATCACCACAGACCAGTGTTTGGGAGCAGGTATAGGAAACTGAATTATTGGATCCATGTTTAGGTAAGAAAACTAAAGGTACTTCAGAATTTAGGCTATGACATGACTGTCTTTCTGAAGTTTAAAGAAAGAACTTGAACTATAGGAAATCTATTCCACTAATTAAAGTGAATGAAAAACTGCATGGCGCCTTACCTGCTGTTAATACTGCCACCTTACTGTCAGCCAGATTATTTTTTTCCCAGCACGGCCAGTCTTAAATTTGGCAATAAGAAAAAACTAATCTTCCAAGTGTAATTAGGTATGCGTTAGAATCTTAGTGAAAGCTAAACACAAGACAGTCTTACTGGCATAGGTCCTAACAGTTGGTGAGATAATACATAAGATGGTTTCAAGATTATTGTAGAATTACTTAGATTGAAAAGAGACTGTAAGAGACTACCCAATGAAGCATACCCACAGAGGTTGCCACAGTGACTCCAGTCAGTTTTAGGACCCAGGACTCCTGAACTTCCATTTCAGTATTATTTTTCCTGTACCAAACTCATTCAATAAATATTTGAGATTAGGGATAAGTTTGAAGTTAGAAGATTCCAAAGTACACTCAAATAGTATTTGGCACATAGCTTGTTGCTCAAAAGTATTTACTAAGTGAATGACTAAAGGCACTAGCAACTTTAAGGATTTTGCCTGTTAGTATCATATGGCATGTAGCTATCAAGCCAGTTTTGTTTGAGTTGCCAAGCATATGATACATGGTGTCACACTGAGCCTTTGGGATCCTTTGCCTGGATACATAACCCTAGTAGATAATGTTACTGCAAGATGTGATGACCAAATCCAACCTACTGCAGATGTTACTATGGAGATCTCAATGCAAAAGTAGCCTTTGTAATTTTTTTTAAACCATCTCCATAACAGAACATTTAGTGAGAATTAATAGCCATTTGCTGCAAAATATTTGTTTAAAAATGTCTGACATATACACCACTAATATTTAAATGCCCAACATTCGGTCTATATGTGAAAAAACTAGAAGAAAAGCCCTGTTGGAGTTTTGATGTAGAGTGCAATAATACATCAATAAAAATATTTTAAAATGACCTGATGTTTTAGTTGCCAATATGATTTTGGTATTTGTGAAGAGGTATGTTGGGTTTTGGCATTTATATTTTACCATATGAAAGACGTATTCGTGTAAAAGGTAATGTGAAGCTTAGCATCTCTGTCAACCTGTCCCGTTTTCAAGTAGTTTCCTTGGATATTTGTAGCATCTGGATTCCTAAAGTGAGATGGTGGCATTTATGTACTGACATGGGTAATTCTCCAAAGCAGATCTTCCCACACTAATTTTTCAAGTACTTGTCACCTAAATCATTAATAAAATGTGCCCATTCCAAATAATAGCAAATGTAGGAATTGAATCAGCATCCCAGAGTACTAGTCCTGGGCCATATCCTCATTTATAGCAAAGGAAATTTGAAGAAGTCCTAAAATGACTTAAGGTGAAGTCTAGAATTTTCCATATGTAGGTATATTTTTGTTAGTCTTGCATTTGTCTAAAAATTATGTTTTATTATTTCATAGGCATAAAGATGTTTTTATTAAAATCTTACATTAGACTCAAGACAGTGTTTTGGAGCCAGGAATCATTCTAAACTTTTATCCTGTATTTGCCTTTTAAAGGTAGCTGACGTCTGTGGTGGTCTTTCATTGCTCCTGGGGACTTGTACCACACTCAAATGTGAGCTCCCGTTTCATTCTGTGGACTCTTCCTCTTTGGTCATACATGCATTCCACAGATATACATTGAATACCCACTTGTTAGGCCCTTGGATGAATAATGAGACCACAGGGTATATATAGTGTTCTCAATTATTACTATACTGCAAGTCAAGTCAGTTGGGATGGGGAAAGATGAAAAATTAGACATCTGGGAAATTTTACCAAAAAGACCCTTTGTATCAATGTGTTTTTTTTTTTTCTTTTTGTTTTTGTTTTTGTGTGATTTTGAGACAGAGTTTCGCTCTTATTGCCCAGGCTGGAGTGCAGTGGGACAATCTTGGCTCACCACAACCTCCACCTCCCAGGTTCAAGTGATTCTCCCGTCTCAGCCTCCCAAGTAGCTGGGATTACAGGCATGTGCCACCATGCCTGGCTAATTTTGCATTTTTAGTAGCAACAGGTTTTCTCCATACTGGTCAGGCTGGTCTCGAACTCCCGACCTCAGGTGATCCGCCTGCCTCAGCCTCCTAAAGCGTTGGGATTACAGGTGTGAGCCACCATGCCCAGCCTTGTATCGGCAGTTTTTAAAAGCAGGAGCGGGTGGGAGGGGTAACAGGTTACAGGATGAAGACAAATATAAAATAGTGCAGATTAAGTTAAGAATGCATACAGACAGCACTTTACATTGTCCCCCTTCAACATAATAAGAGGGGAAATAATACTTTCACCTTAAAAATGCACTACAGCGTTTTGGGAAAAAGATGTTAACTCTTAATTTTGACATGTGCTTGACATTTTTGTATTAACTGGCATAGAAAGACGGTAATGGTCAGTTACATCTTTTTCTAGGATATATATTTTTTAAGTGCTCCTTGTTTCTATCAGCTGTATTGAATAAGTCTGTAGAATTAACGCTATTTTCTCAGAAGACTTGGTATATACTCAGAAACACGCAATAGAGTCTACCTACCATTTTAGGGGCGTAGATGATGGAGAGGGTTTAAAGACCTAGAGGAGTTTTCCTATCCAATAAAGCAGTTCACTAAAATTGCAGGTACTTAGGTTAATATTCATTTCACTTTTTGCAGGGTAGTAGGAAAAAAAAAATCACCTTACAGGGTGAAATCATAAGCTTCTGTAAGTATTCGCAAGGAAAGTGATAGCCTAAGTATCTGTATTTAATTTTAATGTGGTTTTTTAAATTTAAAAAAGCATATTTACATCCCCCAAAATTATTATATCAAATGTTTAATGCGTGTTTAAAATTCCAGTTTTCTCATTGGTTGGAATATATCATATTTCTTATTGCCTATTGTATATGCGTGTGTATTTTGCTTTTTAGTCAGAATTATTCGATATATGTAGGAATCACCAAACTTTCTGTAAGGGACCAGACACTTTGGTTTGGTGAGCCGTAAGGTCTCCATCACAACTATTCAACTGCTGTTGTGGCACAAAAGCATCCATAGACAACATGTAAGTGAATTGTAAGGCTGTGTTGTGTTTATTTACAAAATTAGGCAACAAGCCACAGTTTGCTGATCCCTGATCTATAGGTTCCCCTTCCCCCACACCTTGTCCCTGTAATACATACATTGAAGAATGATGTGCCTTCCTAACATCAATGAATTCTTCCCTTCCAGAATTACAAATCTTGAGTAGCAAAGAGACTTTAATGGCATCATTTTAGCCGCAGAGGATTAAAAACCTCACCATTTCAGCTTTAATCAAACAGCAAGACCGTAATAGGAATTTAGTTATACCATATCTCAGTACCCAAGGTGTTCCCCCACCCTCCCCCCCGACACACCCTGGTTCCTAGATGAAATAAATAATATATCTGATTCAGAAATAACATTTAAAACTTCATGAGAGGAGACTTTAACTTGCTAATAAAAATAATTTGCTAATTTAGACCCTTTTGTTGCCACGTTATGTTAAAAGAGCCTTTTATTTTCAATCATGCTTCAACCTTGAGCACTATAACAGACTTTCTGTAGCCTTTCAAATGTTGGGTATCTGATTAATATCTACATTCATAACAAGGTATCACTAAATTAGACTTGTCAGTCATCCTGGGCATAGCTTGAAAATGCTAAGTTTGTGAATCAAAATAGCTGACCTGAAAAATACTTTTCATCAAGCCCTCAATAAGTTCCCAAGACTAAAGACTATCAAACTGAATAATAAACCTTTATGTCATTGTTTCAGACACACTGATTCCCCATTGGAAGCCCTAATGAAGGACTTTCTTATAGTCTTTGTGCTGCCCAGTCTGGTGGAATAGTAGGCTCTCAGTAAGTACATGCCAAATGTACAAATTCAGTGCTGAGCACCACTCTTTAGAGTCAGAAAATTTCTATTTAAAACAAGTTGATCTAACTTGTTCCAAGAGTTTTCCCATAATATTAAGGCTAATACTAATCAGAAGTTAGTTTGATTTTAAGGGATGTAGAAAAATTTCTATTGTTCTTCCTGTTTAATGAGATCCTATCCCATCAGGAGGGTCAGATATAATCAGGGAAGATATATAATGGAACTCTGAGGAAAACATAACCATTTAAGATTATGTGGGCATTTCATGCACTGTCCAACCCATAGCAATCTAGACTCTGTCTTCGATATTTTAGTGAAACTACCCTTCAAAAGGCCACTAGTGACTAGTTGTCAAATACACATCCCACTCTGCAGCATTTAGCATTATTAATGACTAGTTTCCTTCAGATAACACTCCTCTTATTTGATCCTGAAAGCATTGATATTCCCCTATTTCTTTGCTGGGTACTTTTTTTTTTTTTTTTTCTCGAGATAGGGTCACACTCTGTCACCCAGGCTGGGATGCAGTGATCTCAGCTCACTGCAGCCTGCACCTCTTAGGCTCAAGTGATCCTCCTGGCTGGGTGCTCTTTTCCCATTGTTCTTTCCATTGGTGTTATTCCGTTCCATTGATCACAGTGGCTTAAACTCTGGTAACTTTTATCCCTGATCTCTTCGAAGTTTGCAAACATGTAAATGATACCATGCACTGTTGCTTGGTGCATGAAGGATATTCAGTCACAATCCTAATTTGGGTCACAATTCTTTAGTTTCTGTTGGATGTCCTCAAGGTCTTTGGATTTACATTTTACTGTACAGAATCTCACCATGGGCTGATGTTGCATAGTAAAGTCACTTTTAGAAAAATTATAACCTCACCTTTTCTGAAGATATTTAATGCATGCCAGCTGTGTTAACACTGTTTGATGAGGTGGTGTCTAGCTGATTTCATCATGTCTCATCATGTATGTGTCTCTGTTAACTAAAATCAATAGAATCTTAGAGCTGAAGGAATGTTAGAAACAAATACTCTGTACTTTATCCGGTCTCTGCTTGAACTCATGCCATAAATGTTTACCTCCCACTTACTACCTCATATAACAGGTCGTATTATCTTGAGGTCCTATCAGTTCTTCCCTACATCGAGGCAGGTGGAAATCTGCCTCTCTGCAACTTCCACCGGATAATCATTTCATCCCCTGAAGCCACTCAGATTAGTTTGAGACTACCACATAATGATTTATATAACAGTGGAGACTGGAAGGGAGAGAGGAGTGCTTGGGATCTTAAAATTTTTCCATGCCTAAAAAACAATACTCTAGGTTTTCTTTCTTTCTTTTTAGAGAGGATCTTGCTTTGTTGCCCAGACTAAAGGGCAGTGGCACAATTGTATTTCACTGTAGCCTTGAATTCTTAAGCTCAAGTGATCCTTCTGCCTCAGCCTCCTGAGTAGCTGGGACTACAGGCATGCCCCACCACTCCCAGCTAATTTTTTTTTATTTTTTGTAGCAACAAGGTCACACTATGTTGTCCACGCTGGTCTCCAACTCCTGACCTCATGCAATCCTCCTGCCTCAGCCTCTCCAAGTGCTGGGATTATGGGTGTGAGCCACCACACCCAGCCTATGTTTTCATTTCTGTAAGAATATGAGAAACTCATGCTGTTTACCTTTTTCCTGTTGAATGTTTTACTTTTCTTTTTTTTTTTTTTTGAGACGGAGTCTTGCTCTGTCGCCCGGGCTGGAGTGCTGTGGCCGGATCTCAGCTCACTGCAAGCTCCGCCTCCCGGGTTCCCGCCATTCTCCTGCCTCAGCCTCCCGAGGAGCTGGGACCACAGGCGCCGCCACCTCGCCCGGCTAGTTTTTTGTATTTTTAGTAGAGACGGGGTTTCACCGTGTTAGCCAGGATGGTCTCGATCTCCTGACCTCGTGATCCACCCGCCTCGGCCTCCCAAAGTGCTGAGATTACAGGCTTGAGCCACCGTGCCCGGCCATGTTTTACTTTTCAAGACTAAGAATTGAATATTTGATATGAAAAATGGATGCCCAAAAAGATATTTTAAAGAGAGGCATCAAGAATTATTTTTTATAAACTAGGATGTTAATTTGCTGGCACTGGTAATAACACTTATCTTGGAGAAGCAAGTTTAATCTTAAGATTAAGTTTGCAGTTTGATATCAAAATTTAAATGTTGCTTAATCCCAGGCTTTCAAGAGTTTCATAATTGACTTAAGGCAGTGTAATTTTAGCATTCATAAATTTATGCAATTCCTTTAGCAAATGTATTACAGGGAAGATGAGAGGTTTTTTTCTTGCATTTTAGATTATAGTCTAAAAGAAAAGAGGAATATTTCAATATTTATTATTAAATTCTTGTAAAACTTCAAGTCCCTCAAGCCCCAGTCATTCGCCTCTTTAGCAGCAGGATAGATTCATCATTATAGCTACTTTGTTATTTTTATGCTGTCCTTATTTTGAAAAACATTAAGAGTATATGTCTAGTGCATTTATGTCACTAAGATGGAATAATTTGAATATTCTCATTAGCTAATTTACATCGTAAAAGTTATTAATGCTCATTAGCATATTTTTGAACTTAAAAATATAAGTCAGAAAATTCCCTAATAATAAACACCCAAATACATTTTCTAAGGCTTATTGTGTGCTATTTGAAAGCTACTACCATAGATACCATTATTCTCTTGGCATAAAATCTACGAATGAGAGAGCTGAGAATCCTAAGACCATCCTGCCTGTCTAGGTGATTCATTTTATTGCCATTTGCAGGGATTGATTGATATGCGTGGCAAAGGAAAGTTTTTACTCTTTAAGCATTTATCACTCAGTAGCATCATTCCAATTTGCTGTAAGTTTTATGTTTAATGTAAGCCATTTCCTTATAATATCAGTGTGACTCGACTTCTAAATGTTGGGAAACTAAGTGCAAATGATGCAGACATGCAGTATTTTTTGCAAGCAGAAAATTGGTAAATATGCATTAGCTATAGTGGTAAATATGCATTTACCACTGTAGAAGTTTGTTTTCTGCATTTATGATGTAAATCACTTGAAAAATCAGATTTGAGAATGTTTCCAGTATATTATACTTAATTAATGTCCTTTTTAGTGGCATATTTTTAAAAATAGTACCTCCTTTATCACCATAATTTCATTGTTGGAGATGACCAATGAGGTAATTGCAAAGCCAGAATGTAGCGTTTATATATGCTAAAGAAAGAGACTCAGTTTTATTTTCTAACCACATGCACTCACAGAAAGAAAACCTAATCGTACCATTAAAGAAAAATCGCAGCAATTGAAGCTAAAGATTGATGTACTATGTAATTGAGTCCCATCATAATAATTTAAGTATGTTTAAAGCATTTTTATTGTGGAATTAACAGTTAGAACATGGCATATATTTAAGGCCTTTATATTTTGATTTCAGAGATGAAAACTTTTAAAGACTTCTGAGAAGAGTAGTTATAGCTCATGAATGGGACTCTATCATGGACACTGGAAAAGGAATGTAGGAGATTCTTATGAGGCACAATAGATGGAAAATAGTCCTCAAGCAAAAATTGTCATTATTTGTAGATGTGATTTAGAAAGGTTTCAGAATAAACTACAGCTTTATATGAACTGGCTTTACTTCTTTGAGCAGGTAAAGTTGGTGAATAATTGGATAGTTTTTTTTCTTTAATATGTCCAGAACATTTGGTATGTTCCATCACTATTGGTATCATTTAGATCATGTATATTTATTTAGCTCTATTAGAAACCTTTTGTTTTTTCTTTAGTAGTGATCTAAATAATCTCGTTTAATTATTTATAACATGAATTTTAAAAGTGATTGAGCTTTGTATTTTCCTTCTTTTTGTTCATGCTTGACGAGTGTTCATACATTCTTTGCCTTCATCTCTGAGTTCCTACGTAGTCCTTTGCTTACTTTCTTCTGATCTTTGGCTAACTCTTGGGAGTTATTTTTCTGGCTAAATTCTTTTAACTAAATCTAGCTATGTTTTAGATTAAAAGACAAAGCTAAAGACTCACTGTATCTTCAAGATAACCTAAAATAAATTGGAATCCTATTTTATTTGCTAAAAATAATCTCGATGTTTAAATTTTTATTCTAATGTTAACCATGTAAATTTACTGCTGGATTTTGAATACTTTACTTCCAGGAATCGTTTTTTCACAGTGTATTTTCCTCTGCCTTAAATTTGGCCATTTTGCCCTGACTATGACCTTTCTTGTTAACTGGCTAACAAATGCAGAGTGAATCTCAAAAGAAGAGCATTGTTTTCACTTTTAAATAACCTTCTTCAGGGATTTTCAAACTGTGCTCTCCGGTCCTAGGGGCTCTTTGAAGATGCCTCTCTGGCCTGTCCGGGAAGGACATAGCAGAGTAGGTGGGACCCTGGGCCTTAAGCTAAACCTCAACTACAGCAACTTCACTTTTATCTTATTTGTTAGGCTTTCAGGGTTTCGTGCTTACAAAAAAATTTTTTAACCATTAACCTAATTTTAAAACACTCATGAATGATAATAACAATAATAATAATAGCTTTTGTTTATAGAGCACATATCTTGTCCCAGACCCCGCTTTAAATATTTTTGAACACTGTTTTTAAAAAAGCCCTCTAAAATGTGCTTCCATCATCCCTGTTTTACAAATTAAGAAACTGAGACTTAAGGAAATAAGCAATTTACCCACAGCGTCATAGCTACTAAGTGACAGATTCTGAATTCAAATTGGGGTGCATCAATTAATGTATTAGTTTAAGCCAGGAATGACAAATACAGGATTAAGTGTGCCCTCACCCCATATTCCCACACCTGAGGCAGACAGGACTAATGGATGAAAACAGTCTTTTTCGCTAATCACCAACACAGCCTTAGAATCTTTCTCAGCAAGGTGCTATGGGCCGTCAGTCCAAATCTATTGGTGTTGGCATTAAATGAGGCCTATTTACTTCCCCTACTTTAAAGTGAGATATCTGTGGCCCCACACTTCCGAATAGGAAGTCTCTTTAGCTCTAAAAGTGTTTGCCAGTTGATTGTTTTGATATTAATAAACACCAAATTATCTTTGATCCTAGATGTACTTTATCATAATGAAGTTATTCTGTGAACTAAAATCCCTGTGTCATCTTCATTCTAACTTCTAATATAGAAGTTTTGTTTCTGTATTTACATATTTGTAATCTGTATAATTTATACATTGATAATTATAAACACCATACATCCTCATAATCAGGATCATTATGGGTTTAAAACAAAAAAATTCACTTTGAGTAGCCTAGTGGAATAAAGACCTAAAGTAATTTATATTCTGAGACCTAATATTTTAGCTGTGGGGTGGAGGTGGTGAGGGAGAGGGTGGAGAACTCATGCTTGGGGTAAGTCAGCCAGTTTCCATATAGCTGAGAATTTAGTGGTTTGAATAACCTTCACTGTTTCCACTACCAGCATGCCCTGCCCAAGAATGTCATAGCCACAGGGCTGGGTGAATGCCCAAACATTTTTAAAAAGGAGTATACACAACCAACCCCCTGCTGATTTTTTCAACTGCTCTTGCCAGGAGGGAACCAGTAGTTCCTGGGCTGTACCCATTCTTACTAGGGAGAGCTGGGTGCAATTAAAGTTTTTCCTGTTAGGTGCAAGACTTTTTGAATGACTCATCATAGTTCCTGCTCAAGACGTGTCAAAGATGCCCAAGGCTATATTTAGGAACTTACTATGAAATTGCCTGTCAGTCCCAACCAATTTTTCCAATATAGTGTATATGGAGAGTTAGTATCCAGTAACTTTAAATACATGAAAAGGTTTTTGTTGTCGTTTTCTGTTGTTGCTGTAAACTGGTATGAAGATTTTCTTAAATGGATGGACATTCCTTTCATTGTGAAATGATTCAACACCCATTCAGCATACACATGCCAATATTGGAATGCCCCTCATGACCATTATCATGGAACCCATTAAATTCTTGTTTAAAAAAAGTTTGAATATGTCTTAAAATGTTTTCTATATGAATAAAAAGGATATTTCTAAAAGCTATTTCTGATGCACTTTTTTTTGAGACAGAGTTTTGCTCTTGTTACTCAGGCTGGAGTGCAGTGGCACAATCTCGGCTCACTGCAACCTCCGCCTCCTGGGTGCAAGCAATTCTCCTGCCTCAGCCTCCTGAGTAGCTGGGATTACAGGCATGCACCACCACCCCTACCTAATTTTGTATTTTTAGTAGAGATAGGGGTTCTCCATGTTGGCCAGGCTGGTCTCGAACTCCTGACCTCAGGTGATCCGCCCGCCTCAGCCTCCCAAAGTGCTGGGATTACAGGTGTGAGCCACTGCGCCTGGCCTCTGATGCACTCTTGAGTATTTTTGTAAAATCAGAGATTGTTGGACAGTGCTAAGGAGAATGAATCATAGTGACTGGGTCCAGTGACACTTGAAGTATGAAATTCTTTTGAGAATTTAAAGAACCACCTCTTGCTGATGAGAGTGTTGGAAAATTCTATGGTTGGAAGTCAGCTCCACGCGCCTCCTGGTTTTTGCTTTTGTTGAATAAGAGAAAAGAGAGTAGCCAATTGTAAGTGGTCATATTCCTAGCTGATCAGGACTTGCTAAAAAAAAGACAAAGCCATTGATTCAATTACCGTAGGTGTAAGAGTTTCAACTAGGATCAGTAGCCCACGTGAAGTAGAAATAGAAAGGCCAACCAAAGAACTAGTGATTCTAAGGTAAAATTTCCAGAAATGTAGAAAAGAACACTTAAGATTGGAGATGATGCCAGTTTTATATAAATGGTGATTGATAGCTGTTAAGGTTTGATGAGAAAGGTTCACGTATGTCTGTTTTCTTTCAAAAGTTTGTTCCCCTGATATTTCTTTTCTTTTTTTCTGAGACAGTCTCTCTGTGTCACCCAGTCTGGAGTGCAGTGGCGCGTTCTTGGCTTACTGCAGCCTCCACCTCCTGGGTTCAAGCAATTCTCCTGCCTCAGCCTCCCAAGTAGCTGGGACTGCAGGCGCCCACAACCACACCCAGCTAATTTTTGTATTTGTAGTAGAGATGGGGTTTCACTATGTTGGCGAAGCTGGTCTTGACCTCCTGACTTCATGATCCACCTGCCTCGGCCTCCCAAAGTGCTGGGATTACAGGCATGAGCCACTGTGCCCAGCCCGTTCCCCTGATAGTTCTAAGTCACTGTTAAGCACGTAATCCTAAGCATAAAAATTAATTTTTTTTTTTAAGAGACAGGGTCTTGCTGGGTCGCCTAGACTATAGTGCAGTGGCGCCAACACAGCTCACTGTATCCTCAAACTCCTGAGCTCAAGCGATCCTCCAGCCTTAACCTGTGAGTAGCTGGAACTGTAGGCACACACCATCATGCCCAGTTAAGTTATTTTAGTTTTTTAGGGGTTTTTGTGTGTGTGCTTTTTTGTTTCGTTCTGTTTTGAGACAGGGTCTCCCTCTGTCCCTCAGGCTGGAATACAGTGGCATGATCGCTGCTCACTGCAGCCTCAACCTCCCAGGCTCGATCAATCCTCCCACCACAGCCTTCCAAGTAGCTGGGACTACAGGTGTGCACTACCACACCTGACTACTTTTTGTATTTTTAGTAGAGACAGGTTTTCGCCACGTGGCCCAGGCTGGTCTTGGACTCCTGGGTTCAACCTATCCACTGGCCTCAGCCTCCTAAAGTGCTGGGATTACAGATATGAGCCACTGTGCCTGGACAAAGTTATGACTATTTTTTTAAAGTAAACATGCACTGCAGTTACCTGATGCTACCACATATTAACTGCATGAAAAATATTCCATAGAAGTAGAAAGTCCTTTTGACTGTGAACTTACAAACATGTCAATGGAAAGTATTATGAGCTATAAATTGAATATAGTTATTTTTTTCTTAATGACTTTGTAGAAGGGCTCTGATACAAGCTTAATATGAATACTAAAAACGGCCACTTTTAGCAACTGAAGCTAAAATATTGTAAGATCAGAATACTCCCATCTTGTAGACTGATAGAAGGCTATTTATTAAAATTTGGGGGAAAAAATTTCTTTTTTTAATGTCTTGAGTCCGTTTGAAAAAGTGTGGGGTTTTTTTTAAAAAAAAATTTTTAATAGAGATGAAAGTCGTAAAATTTTTCCTTAAAAACTTACTGTTATTAAAATTTCTGGCCTATAATTGATTTGTTGGATAATAGTCATTAGTATAGTGCTATTATAGCATTTGCCATCACAATGCCATTCATATGGCCAATACACATAAAAATAATCCAATGAAACTATTTCTCAAATATAAATTAAAACTAGAAAATGGATAATTTTAAAAAACTATACTACTATCAATTTGCAACTGTAAGGCTAGATAAGATTTGACATTATTGGGAGAGCCTCCCTGGAAAGCAATTTGGTAATACATTTCAAGAGTCATTAAAAAATGGTCATAACCAGGTATGGTAATGCACACCTGTAGTCCCAGCTACTGGGTAGGTTTAGGCAAGAGAATCACTTGAGCCTTGGAGTTCGAATCCAGCCTGGGCAATATAGTGAGAACCTGTCTCAAAAAAAAAATTAAAAGTTTAAAAACTTGATGCCTTAAAAATGTACTCCTAGAAAACTATCCCAAAACAGAGATGACTTTCATAAAAGGATATTTTTCAAACAGTAATTTATAAGCCAGAAAAAAAAAAACTTGTTTCTAATATATACATTGGAAGAAATATGGGAAGAAATAAGTTATGATAGATCCTCATATTATAATTAGGTACCCATTGATAATATTTTTTATTTTTTTTTTATTTTTTTTTTTTTTTTTTTTGAGAGCGGAGTCTCGCTGGGTCGCCCAGGCTGGAGTGCAGTGGCGCGATCTCGGCTCACTGCAAGCTCCGCCTCCCAGGTTCCCGCCATTCTCCCGCCTCAGCCTCCGAGTAGCTTGGACTACAGGCGCCCGCCACCGCGCCCGGCTAGTTTTTTGTATTTTTAGTAGAGACGGGGTTTCACCGTGTTAGCCAGGATGGTCTCGATCTCCTGACCTCGTGATCCACCCGCCTCGGCCTCCCAAAGTGCTGGGATTACAGGCTTGAGCCACCGCGCCCGGCCTCTGATAATATTTTTTAAAGAAAGATAATGTATTCTCTTGTTTGAATATTAAGGAAAAACTAGTCAAACGCCATTGTATGCTTTCAATTTTGTATAAAAGATAAAAGAAACCCATCAGGGCCAGGCACGGTGGCTCATGCCTGTAATCCCAGCACTTTGGGAGGCTGAGGCGGGCAGATCACTTGAGGTTAGGAGTTCGAGACCAGCCTGGCTAACATGGTGAAACCCCATCTCCACTAAAAATACAAAAAATTAGCAGGGCATGGTGGTGGGTGCCTGTAATTCCAGCTACTCGGGTGGCTGAGGCAGGAGAATCGCTTGAACCCGGGAGGCGGAGGTTGCAGTGAGCCAAGACCGTGCCATTGCACTCCAGCCTGGGCACACAGCAAGACTCCCATCTCAAAACAAACAAACAAAAAGAATGACCACATACTATGTTATCTGTCCTATAATCTGCCCTTTTTTAATTTAATAATGTAGTAACATATTTTGATGTTAATAAATACAAGTCTACCTCATTTTTAATAACTGCATTGAATTTGTGTGCTTAGGAAAGCCATCTTCATTTTAAAATTACTAAAATAGTTGATTACTTTCCAGTTAAGGTTATCTCTAACTCAGTGGTCGTCAGCAAACTTATTCTGTAAAGGGCCAGACAGTACATATTTTTGGCTTTGTGGGCCGTACAATCTCCATTACAACTAATCAATTCTGCCATTGTAGTGGGAAACAGCCACAGACAGCCAATACCTAAACAATCCTTAAACCTAACTTCTGCACGCTGAAATTTGAATTTCATACAATTTTACATGTTATGAAGTATCTTTTAATTTTTTTTCCATTTAAAAGTATAAAATCATTTTCCCCTTTCTTAGCTCACCAGTCATACCAAAACAGGTGGCAAATTGCACTTGGCTCCCAGGCTGGAGTTTGCTGACCCCTCTAGTAGAATGCCTTCCTTCAAAGCTTTCATCTCCTGCTATGAAGTCTCTCAGTGTCACACCTAAGTTTCCTTCAGTTAGATGCTAACCGTCTTGGAATATATTCTTTTGATGGTACAGAGATGCCCTGGGTTGTAAAGCAAAAAATCACACCTCTGACTTAGCTTGTGTTTTTGTCACACGTTTCTGATCCAAAACATAAAATGATAAAATTCAGAGGCTGGGAGAACAACTTCATTTCTATTTTAGAAAACACAACCATTTGAACATGTTTACTGAAAGTACTCATATATTTTATAAATTCAATTTTTCCTTCCTTTTGTTATGAAAGTTTCTCATTGCTTTTATACCTTTACTAAGAAAAAATTGCCTTGATATTGAAGAGGGAGACTTCCCTTACTGTTATCCTGTAAAAGCCGTATTTCCCAAGCTGCATTATATACTCCCTTTGTTTTTTTTTTTTTTTTTTTTTGGAGATGGAGTCGACTTTTTTTTTTGAGATGGAGTTTTGCTATGTCATCCATGCTGGAGTGAAGTGGCATGATTTCGGCTCACTGCAACCTCCGCCTCCAGGGTTCAAGTAATTCTCCTGCCTCAGACTCCCCAGTAGCTGGGATTACAGGCACCCACCACCACAGCTGGCTAATTTTTGTATATTTAGTAGAAATGGGTTTTTGCCATGTTGGCCAGGCTGGTCTCGAATTCCTGACCTCAAGTGATCCACCCACCTTGGCCTCCCCAAGTGCTAGGATTAACAAGCATGAGCCACCCGCCCCCTGTACTTGGCCTAGGATGGAAATTCAAACCTAGATTTGTGAATCTTCAAAGATCACCAATGCTCTTGAGCAGCTCTGGCCTGCATCTCTGTGATTTGCCATTCTGAGGAAGTGCAATTTTTGGTATTCAGTAAGAACCTTGTGAAATGTTATTTTGATGTAATTGCAAAGGCTTGTCTCGACAATATCCATTTCCCATCCAAAAACAAATTACAAATTGGGTGGCCAGCATGATTAAAGGCTCAGAATGAATTAAGCCCCAAAACCTAATTATGTTCAAAAAACCCTGCAGTAGACAGAGGTATGTTTTTTTTTTATCTACTTACTTTCTGCTATTTAGGTTATTTTTTTACATAGTCAAATCATTTTTGTTTTCTTTATAATTTCTGCTTGTGGTGTCTTTTATAGAAAGGACTTCCCCAATCCAAAATTATTAAAGTGATCATCTATTTTCCTTTCAATATTTCCCTTGAAGTAAACCAGTCTCCAAGCTGTTGGTAAGATTGTTTGGCAATTTATGTAGAAGAAATCCATGTCAGAGGATCCAAATTTAATATGCTTTTGCTTTGATTTCAGTACCAAAAAGTTAGATAATTTTGCTATGACATTATCTTCTCCCTTACAAGTCTTGCTATCTGAATTTATAATGTTCAAACGTAACCCCACTTTTCAACAGATTCAGTTACCTTTGAAACTGTGTATCATGTTTATTAATTGCAGAGAAGCCCATGAGCTGTAGAAGAAAGCTCCTATTCCTAGGGATTAGTTCAGTATTACTATCTAAATAACTAGCTCACCATCATAAATGATTTCTTAAATGGTCTCTTATTAATTCCCCATGAGAGAGATAATTTAATTCAGAAATTGCCTGTTGCATAGCCTATCTGCACACTTGTGACCCACAAATGGATGATCCATATGTTGCTTTGAGGAACAACTGGATAAAATTTCAATCTCCTAAAAGACTCACTAAATAAATTTTTTATCTGGTCATATAATTGAGATTTATAGTCCACCAAATGAGCTCTATTGGTTTACAGCTGGGAATTGGCCATTAGAACTTCATAATATCTTTTTAAAAAATATTTTCTATCTGATTCCACAGAGATATTTTGGTCTGCAGCCTTTATTTTCTGCTCCTTTCTTTTCTGCTTTTCTACTGAGTAGCTTGTGAATTTACTTTCACTTACATTTCTCGCTATGTGCTTTTCTGATTAGAAATGTAAAGCCACAAGATTTTAAAGGTAAGTGGTTAGAAAAAGCAGTGTACAAAATTGACAGAGGTTATAAGTGTTGTGAACAAGAAGAAAAGTATATATTCACAGAAAGAAACCTGGACAGATCATAATGTTTGCAGTGATTATTCCTGAGTGGTGGGAGCATGGATGATTTTCAGTTTCTTTGTATTTTGGTTATTTTCAAATTTTCAACAATGAGCTCAATTACTTTTACATAATTAAAAAATATTTGGGGTCAAACATTCACCTATTTCCCTTTTACTAAAAGTTACTGGAATTAACATCATTTGATATAGTAAATATTTCTGAGTTAAGAAAACATAATTAAGATCGCAAAATTACAATAATTATTAAGCCACTGACTTATTCCATAGCACTGTGTAAGCACAGCATAGAATTAAGAAGATGAAGATCCCAGAATGTGGAAACAGAACGCTGACAAGTGATTGAGGAGTGGTGAGAAGACATAGGTTCTGAGGACTGCTGGACAGCCTTTCCTATTTTTAAAGAAAACCTCTCTTAGAATGAGAGAAGAGTCATGAAAACCAAAAGGTTTCTGCATTTAATTCATTATTTAGAGGGCTGAATTTACTCTTTGATTTACTCTTTGATCACAAGCACTGGTGATTATATTTTATCTACTTTGTGGAAATGAGTTAGCACATGTAGAAAACTGCTCCGAAAAGGGCTGAAATGAAGCCATTAAGACCGAAGTGTACTTTTTAAAAATCCAAACGTGATGATTTATTTCTTGATCTTGGTGATACTTATATGGGTGTGTTCACTTTGTAAACATTAATCAAACTCTATACTTACCACTTGTGTGCTTTCCTATATGTGTGTTATACTTCAATTAAAAAGTTTACTTGAAAGAAAAAATCCCACCACAGCTCTGCTTCTGTCTTTTTGCAATGCACGGTGGTAGCCACGGTGTTTGGTTCCCCAGAACATTTCCTCCCTACGCCCACCTCTGGATCTGGCCAATCGCAGCAGCTCATCTCCTGCGCTCCAGATTGGTGGGTATGTTTCTGAAGCAGGGCCAATCAGCGTGCTTCCCTGGATCCCTTTGTGTGAAAGGAGGCGAGAATCAAGGTGGGTGGAGTTGGTGTTGGTGTGTTAATCCCAGCACAGTTTTGTGAGAAGGAAGGGCAGTGGTTGAGGTGTTTCTCCCAGCTGGTAAAGAGAAGCCGCAAGCTTTGCACAGGTTGACCTGTGATCTCTAAGTTGGATTTCTGAGTTCTTGACACATGAGTCAGTTGCGGCAGCTAAACAAGGTGAATGTCTTTTTTTCCTCTGGATTAAATGACAGCTAAATTGAATTACTCTAAACCAATGATTTTCAAAGAGTGCATCAGCATCACCTGAAACTTAGTAGAAATGCACATCCTTGGGCCACACCGAGACCTACTGGACCCACTAGTGATGGGTCAGGGGCGGGGCCCCAGTAGTCTGTGTTGCAGCAGGCGCCTCAAGGGATTCCAGTGTGCTCAAGTCTAAGAGCCGCTGCCTTAAGCTTACAACACACATCCTCTCATATCGCTATACCACACAACATATCTCTACCATAAATTGACCTGTTGAGAACGTCTCTCTCTCTCTCTCTCTTTTTCTTTTTTTATTTTTCGAGCTCCAACCATGTATGCAGAGTCCTAGGTGGAGAAAAGACATGCAAGAAACCAAGGGAGGTTCTCCTTACCTTCAGGTGCCAGTAAAAGTAACAATAGGAAATTTAGTTAGTAGTTACAGCATTGCAAGACAAGAATTCATCATGCTTTTAATTGTAAGACTGTGATTAATTCTCGATTAATTACCAAGTAATTGATGTGGAGGAAGAGGGAGATAACCTTTGTAGTTTAACAGGACTGTAGAATCCTTTGTCCCTTGCCTCAGATTTGCTGGAAGCTATTCTAGAAAGCTGGAGAAGCTTCCTCAGGGTTTATGCACCTCTTCCCCAGTTTGTCATAGTGTGGGCAAGTAATTGATACATGTGGATTCTTTAATAACTTGTCAGTGCCTTTTTACTAGTATTTCTACAGAATATGTATGTTCACAAAGGGAGTGCTTGCAATGTTGGACCTAAACGATGGCTGATGCTTTTTTTTTTTGTCTGAGACTTTAAAAAGTGAGAATTAAAAAAAAAAAAAAAAAAAAGGCCGGCATGGTGGCTCATGCCTGTAATCCCAGCACTTTGGGAGGCCTAGGCAGGCAGATCACCTGAGACCAGCCTGGAGTTCGAGACCAGCCTAGCCAACATGGTGAAACCCCATTTCTACTAAAAATACAAAAATCTCAGGGCGTGGTGGTGCATGCCTGTAAATCCAGCTACTCAGGAGGCCGAGGCATAAAAATCGCTTGAACCTGGGAGGTGGAGGTTGCAGTGAGCCAAGATCGTGCCACTGCACTCCAGCCTGGGCGACAGAGCAAGACTCTGCCTCAAAATAAATGAATAATAATAATAATAAAATAAAAAGTGAGAATCACTGTCATTATCTTCTATACTTTGACCCTTATGCAGCTTTCCCTGGACTGAAATGCCTCCGTTTTTCTGGCCTGAAACTCTCCAGATGGAACGAGTAATGAGGGGCCTTCAGGCTCTGCATAATACCTAAGACTCTGGAGAAGGGGAAAGCGAGCAGAGGGAAGCTGGGGGAAGGGAAGTGGCAAGGATCCAAGCAAAGGAGTGGAAATTGGGCCTGGCAACCTGCTTTCCACCTTTCCTCCCCTGCCCTTTCTACCAGGTCAGATCCTCCTCCTGCTTACTATAGCTTTCACATGTCAGTAAACATACTGTGTCATGTAATATATAATGCATTTCAAGTGCCTGATACAGTGCCTGGCATGTGACAGGTGCCTATTATTCTTAACATTATTATTTTACAGTAATAGTAATATATTTTCTTTTCCTTTTCATCTATCTTTTTTTTTTCTACTGTTTAGTTACCTGCATGGCAAACTCTCACGCTGAAGGCCTTTCCATCCCTCACACCAGTAGGACAATATTAATCACACTCTTCTTCTGTGAGGCCACTTATATTACATTATGTTATGTTACATTATATTTTGTTGTGTCTGCATTTCCTTCTCAACTGTGAACTCCCTAAATAACAGGGCCTAGGTTTCGTTTTACACATGTTCAAATCTTCAGGGCAAGCACAGCACCTGGTACTTATTAAATGTGTGTTAAATGAATATTGGATAAATTGAGTCACAAAGAGAAAAGGAGACATCTGAAAACCACATGCTTTACTTTGAGACTACTGTCTATTGACATAGTATATGACCACCTATTGCCCTGTCCTTGGGTTTCCACAAGCTGCCTCTTTTGTATTATCTTTCATAGATTTCACTGTCTTTCTTACTGCTTCTGAATTTTTAGCAGCTATTTCCTTTCGTGAAATATCTTGAGTTGCAATTTATTCCAATGTTGTCAGCTTTGCCACATTATCCATTAAGAGCATTTTTCTTTCAGTTGGAATCTAAATCATTGGTAGCTATCTTTTATTGAGCCCTTGCTATATATTAAACAAATATGTATTGAGTATCTACTATGCCAAGTACTCTTCTAGGTACGTTATGAAATAAAAGAGACAAAAAGCTGTGCTCCATGTCTGGTGATAGGCCATGTGTTTTCTATATGTGTCATCTCATTAAACACATGTTGTGAAAATGAAGTTTTTCAACTCTCATGGCAAGCCTCAATCTAGAGAACTGGGAAATATTTCTAATTTACGTTCATTAATCTCTTATTTTATCTTAAGTGATAAAAGAGACCATCAAAGTATCACTAACTATACCATATTCTATATTTTATCAAATTTACCAAGTTTACTTTCCAGCTCAAAGCCCATTATTGTTTAATATTGAGCATTAAAATTACATCCTAACCCATGGGCTACGTGCATCTCTGGATGTTTATTAGGTGAGGTTAATAATTGTGCTTTGTACCCAGGCAACTTGGATGAGACTATTAAACTCCTGTGTGCCTGGGTTCTTATAATTATTACTATTATTAGGATGAACCACATGGCCCAGAAATTTGAAACACTGCGTTTAATTTATAATCCCTGTTGCAACTAGGGAGTGTTGAAGAGTAATTAAGAGATAGTTTATCTAGCTTTCTTGCTGAAATAAGATTTTTCAAAATACACAAAATTGTTTTACTATGGTTAAAAAACACATAACCTAAAATTTATCATCTTAACCATTTTTAAGTGTGCAGTTTAGTAACGTTAAGTATATTCACATTGCCGAGAAACAGATTTCCAGAACTTTTTCTTCCTGTGAATCTGAAACTCTGTCCCTATTGAACAATGACTTTCTTTTTCCACCTCCTTGAAATATCTTTATAGGGCTTCCATGGACAATGTTTGGAGAGTTCAATGCTTTTTCTCGAAGAGGTCTCTGAAAGCACAAGAAGAAAATAGTAAGGCCAAAAAGAATTGGTGTCTGTGTTTTCCTATGAGGCATTTTACCCTATCCCGCTGTCAAAATTGCTGGCTGTCAGAAAGCTCCCTGAGTAGCATTGGGTCTTTAACAGATGACTCTGGCCCTGAGTGGTGCCAGGGAGTCAGAATGTATCTTAGTCTGTTTTGTGCTGTATACCAGAGACTGGATAATTTATAAAGAAAAGAAATGTGTTTCTCACAGTTCTGGAGGTTGAGAAGTTCAAGGTCGAGTGGCTAGCATCTAGGGAGGGCCTTCTGCATCATAGCACATCAGAGGGCATTACAAGTTGAGAGAGAGCGGGGGGTCGAACTGGCTTTTATTATAAGCCCCTCTTTCAATAACAAGCCACTCCTGTGATGGCAACATTCATTCATCCATCCATGAGGGCAGAGTTCTCATGGCCTAATCATTTCTTTCTTTTTTTTTTTTTTCTTCTTTGAGCCAAAGTCTCGCTCTATTGCCCAGGCTGGAGTGCAGTGGCAGCAATCTCGGCTCACTGCAACCTCTGCCTCCCGGGTTCCAGCAATCTTCCTGTCTCAGCCTCCCGAGTAGCTGGGATTACAGGCATGTGCCACCACACCTGGCTAATTTTTGTACTTTTAGTAGAGACGTGGTTTTGCCATGTTGGTCAGGCTGGTCTCAAACTCCTGACCTCAAGTGATCTGCCCACTTCAGCCTCCCAAAGTGCTTGGATTACAAGCATGAGCCACTGCACCCAGCCTCTAATCACCTCTTAAGTGGCCCCCATCTCAACACTGTTGCATTGGGGATTAAGTTTCCAACACATGAACTTTGGGGGACACAGTCAAGCCATAGCAGAATGCCTTTTGCTTGTTTGTTCTGGGAGGACTTCTAGAAATGGGTTCTGGGAAATAAAAAGGCCATACAGCTGTGGGCTCCCCTCCAACCCCCAGTGCTGGCATTCTCCCACTCACAGCTCAGATAATGATCACGTGGCCTGCACTTAAATACCTCCAGTGATGGGCCTCTCACTGCACCTGAGGCCAACGTTCCCTCATCATCTTCCCTTTATGATTACTACAGGTTGTGAGAAAACTTCACGAAACTGGCCTCTTAGGTACTTGAAAGTATTTAGAGTTACCTCTCTGGTCTGGTTCCTTGTCTTTTCTGCTTCAAGCTGCTTTGTTTCTTCTTCTTTTAAGAGACGGTGTCTCTGTCGCCCTGGCTGGAGTGCATTGATAGGATTATGGCTCACTGCAGCCTTGAACTCCTGAGCTCAAGCGATCCTCTTACCTCAGCCTCCAGAGTAACTGGGACTATAGGTGTGCACCACCAAGCCCAGCTAATCTTTTTATTTTTTCTTTACAGACGTGGTCTTGCTATGTTGCTCAGGCTGGTCTCAAACTCCTGGACTCGAACTGCTTGCTGTAAGACAGAGCCTGAATGCCAGGAGACCTACTAGGGAGATACCTTTGTTTTTGTTTTTTTATTTTTTATGTTCTCAAGATCTCTTTGATGTCATCCTTCCTCCCACTCTAACCCACCCCTGCCTTTACAGGCAAGCATGCCATCCAGGAATGTTCAGAGTACACTGTGTCTCTACCTTGGTGATGATGTAATCCCTCATCTCTAGCTGGGGCTCTGGGAATTGCCTCTTGCCAGATACAGTGTCCAGAGCAAGATCCAATAGCATGTTCTATAACTTTCAGCTAAAGGGTAGCATAGTCAAAGAAAATCAAAGTGAACAGATCATAATAAAGATCACCCACTCAATCTGATTGGAAGGAAGGCTACGAAATTAGATATAAAACATAAAAACAGACTGAGTCGACTGGTCATGGTGGCTCACGCCTGTAATCCCAGCACTTTGGGAGGCCAAGGCAGGTAGATCACCTGAGGTCAGGAGTTCAAGACCAGCCTGGCCAAAATGGTGAAACCCCATCTGTACTAAAAATACAAAAATTAGCCAGGCGTGGTGACCGGCGCCTGTAATCCCAGCTACTCAGGAGGCTGAGGCAGGAGAATCTCCTGAACCCGGGAGGCAGAGATTGCAGTGAGCCAACATCTCGCCACTGCACTCTAGCCTGGGTGACAGAGCAAGACTCCATCTCAAAAAACAAACAAACAAAAAAAACCGGTTAAGCCTGGTGGCTCATGCCTATAATCCCAGCACTTTGGGAGGCCAAGATGGGCGTATCAGTTGAGGCCAGGAGTTTGAGACCAGCCTGACCAACAAAGTGAAAGCCTGTCTCTACTAAAAATACAAAAATTAGCTGGGCATGGTGATGGGTGCCTGTAGTCACAGCTACTCGGGAGGCTGAGGCAGGAGAATGGCATAAACCCGGGAGGCGGAGCTTGCAGTGAGCCGAGATCACGCCACTGCACTCCAGCCTGGGTGACAGAGCGAGACTCCATCTCAAAAAATATATATATATATACAAAAAAATACAAAAAAAAAAAATTAGCCAGGTGTGGTGGCACACACCTATAATCCCAGCTACTCAGGAGGCTGAGGCAGGGGAATCACTTGAACCTAGGAGGTGGATGTTGCAGTGATCAGAGATGGCGCCACTGCACTCCAGCCTGGGTGACAGAGCAAGACTCTGCCTCAAGAAAAAGGAAGGAAGAGAAACTTTAAGAATAAAATAAAATAAAAATACAAACCAGTGCTATTTCATTAAGGAACTGAAGAAACTGCTAATGAATTAAGAAAATGTAAAGGCAGACCCAACCCTGAGAAACATGTTGAAAGAATTGAGAAACAAGTAAAAATATTGTGAAACTTTATCAAATTCCATGTGTATGTTTCTGAAATATATTAAAACTCAATTTTTTGACAAAGAGAAAGAAAGAGTGCATGCTGTTTGTGCACTGAGCCCGGTAGAATGTGCTTTTGCAACAATTGGTACTATAATAAATTCGAGACAGATAATTTATCTTCCACTATTTCAAGAAAGATTTCTGGACATTTCAAAATGAACTATGCCTTCGAGTTGAAGATTAACTTGTTTAGAAGACTTTGTGCTGCCAAAAATACCAAAAGATAACAAAAAATAATAAAGAAATAAGCAGCTCAAACTTTGCTGATCTTTATGATAAGCTAATTCTCTCCTGGTTATCTGCCTTTTGAAGCTCCATTAACTCTATCCTTCACAGGCTACTAGGGCAGTAGCTTTCCAGTTTTTTGACCCTGATACACATAAGAAATATTGCAAATGGAAATCTAGAAAGACATACTGTATGTATGTATCTATATAAATAAGAAAAAGTTGTATTAAGTATTTATTTCCCTTACCACTTGCAATTTACTGACATTTTCTTTCCTTTTTCATTCCATTCCTTTTCTGTCTGAAATTCTGTTCTATTATTCTGTTTATTTTGTTTTATCTTATTTCATTTTTTTATATTTAACTTTTATTTATTTATTTATTTACTGAGACAGGGTCTTGCTCTGTTGCCCACGCCGGAGTCCGGTGGCACGATTTTGGCTCACTGCAGCCCCTAATTCCTGGGCTCAAGTGATCTTCCCACCTCAGCTTCCTTGAGCAACTGGTACCACAGGTGTTTGCCACCACACCTGGGTTTTTTGTTTGTTTGTTTTTTGGCAAGGGCGGGGTTCTGGGCTCCATATGTTGCCCAGGCTGTGCTCACGCAATCCTCACTGCTTCGGCCTCCCTAAGTGCTGGGATGACAGGCATGAGCTACCCTATTCCATTTTTAAATCTCAATTGTGACTCACAAAATTGTTTTTCCCATTTACTAATTAGTCTTAATGAGTAGTTTGAAAAACACTGCTGTAAAGTGTGGCAAAAGGTGAAAGCTAGAAATGTCCTCTCTGCACCAGCCCAAGAACCTTTGCTAATCTACTTCATATTCACTTTCTACACTTCTTTTTCACTAATTCATTTATTCCTCATTTCACTTATTAGAGAAATACCTATGAAGCATGTGCCATGAGTCAAGCACTTGGCCAGTTACTGGGAAAACAGTGGTGAGCAGGAGAAATGTGGTTTCTACTTGTCCAGAGTTTACAGGACTAACCCACTTGTTTAAAGTTACCAAACTTCCTCCCCTGTTGGATGTACAGCAGTGAGCTGTCTTAGGGAACCTGAATCAGAAGTGACCTAAACACCAAGGGAGACAGTGGTGGAGTGAGAAAGGAGGCAAGTGTGCTCTTTTTTTTTTTTTTTGAAATGGAATTTCACTCTTGTTGCCCAGACTGGAGTGCAATGAATGGCACAATCTCAGCTCACTGCAACCTCTGCCTCCCGGGTTTAAGCGATTCTCCTGCCTCAGCCTCCTGAGTAGCTGGGATGACAGGTGCCTGCCACCACGCCCGGCTAATTTTGGTATTTTTAGTAGAGACAGGTTTCACCATGTTGGCCAGGCTGGTCTCGAACTCATGACCTCAGGTGATCCACCCGCCTCAGCCTCCCACAGTGCTGGGATTACAGACATGAGCCACCACGCCTGGCCACAAGTGTGCTCTGATATCACGGCACTGGGAGTGCCGTGATATAAGAAACTCTTTACTCAAGAGTTTCCTAGTGGTAACAATAAATGCAAGTCTTCAGAAAGAAAGGCATTTTACTTGGTTTGATAATATGATGATGTATAGCCTCTTTCCTGCTTCCAGTCTGATGGTGTGGGTGTGGGTAACACGTACATGATTACAACACAATTAAATAATGTAATAGACCAACATAATATTTTTGAGTTGCATGCAGTTAAGGGATAGTTGAAAGGAGAGGAAATGACAGGAAATGAGGGTAAATGTTTGGGAAGGAGCCTGGTTGTGGGGAGGAGTTTTCCGCGAGAGGAAGAGATTTGAATATTTTTACAGATTGAGAGAAAAGAACCAGTGGAGAGGCAGAGACAGGGCATCATTAATTAATGTGGTAAGGTGTTGGTAGACAAAGGTTTCCAGGATTAACCTGGAAAATAAAATCACTAGAATGGTGACCGCTTTATGGATAAAATAAAGGAATAATAGACAAAGCCTGTAATATTATTATAGTTATTAAAAGCGAAAGATATTTGATATGGTGGAAATTTTGCCATTAGCTACTTTTTCTCATTTTCTTGAATGGTAGGGTGATGCATTTTATCCTGAAACTACTCCCTAAATTACAAGCGCCCTTGCTTCCTCCCTTTATTTCATGGATTTCTTTGGGCCCACCAAAACTACAGCATCTTTTGTCCCATGGTCCCTTGTTTGTTTGTTTGTTTGTTTGTTTTCTAACTTGGAAGAATAGCATATACATTTAAAAATGCAAGCATCAAACTTATACAGTTTGATGAATTTTCATAAAGCGAACATATCTGTATGTAAATTCTACATTTACATACGGAAACAGAACATTACCAGCATCGTGGAAGCCCATCATTCCCAGGAACCCTCTCCCCATCCAAGGGTAACTACTGTGCTGACTTCTAACAAAGGGTGTACTTTTAAAAGAGAAAATGAACTTTCCAGTAGATAAACCCACAAGCAAGAAGGTATTTCTTTAAAAGCTATCCAAATAAGGAAGGCATTTTCAACCTGTTCTTAGCTGTTTACCCAAAATATTTCTGTCACTCCTATATTGTTTGCCCAGTTGGAGTAGAAGCAGAGTGAAGAACAGGCCAATCAGGTGGCTTCTGTCTGGAAGACTCCCCTTGGAAACAAACATTTTGAAATCGGAGGTAGAATTAAAACCAAATGTGAACCAACTTATATAATAAGTAACCTGTTTCTGGCTATCTTATGCATCTGATGCATTGATATCTTTTTATTTCGTTTGTTTGTTTGTTTGTTTTGAGATGGAGTCTCGCTCTGTCGCCCAGGCTGGAGTACAGCAGTGCGATCTCGGCTCACTGCAACCTCCGCCTCCCAGATTCAAGCGATTCTCCCTGCCTCAGCCTCTCTCCCTACTCAGCCAATCCCAGAGTAGCTGGGATTACAAGCGCCCGTCACCACGCCTGGCTAGTTTTTGTATTTTTAGTAGAGATGGGGTTTCACCATTTTAGCCAGGCTGGTCTTGAACTCCTGACCTCAGGTGATCCACCTGTCTTGGCCTCCCAAAGTGCTGGGATTACAGGCGTGAGCCACCACGCCCAGCCTGATGCATTGGTATCTTTTTAAAAACCAGAATCTATTTTTCATTATTACTTACAAAATAAAATTTTGGAAAATACAGAAAAGTCAAAACAACCCACAGTTCATCACCCAGCAACATCATTGTTAATATTACAGCATATTTCCTTTTTCTATTTCTTATTGATTAGATTATTTATTGAATGCATATGCATGGTCCCTGTGGCATTATTTGTAAGAGTGAAAAAATGGGCACGTTTTAATATCCATAACTAGGGAATGGTTAGATTATGGTACAAACATAGCATCATGACATGTTGAAAAGGATTAAGTGGAACTATGTGAACTGACATGGGAAGATACCCATCATCAATTTGTAAGTAAAAAAGATTCAGAACAATATTTATAAAATGATCTCATCTATATTTAAAATACATAGATGATGCCAGGCATGGTGGCTCACACCCGTAATCCCAGCACTTTGGGAGGCCGAGGTGGGCAGATCACCTGAGGTTGGGAGTTTGCGACCAGCCTGACCAACATGGAGAAACCCCATCTCTACTAAAAATACAAAATTCCCTGGGCGTGGTGGTGCATGCCTGTAATCCCAGCTACTCGGGAGGCTGAGGCAGGAGAATCACTTCAATCCGGGAGGCAGAGGTTGAGGTGAGCGGAGATCATGCCATTGCACTGCAGCCTGGGCAACAAGTGCAAAACTCCGTCTCAAAAAAAAAAAGATGAAAAAGGATTTGGATGTTGACTTTTTATCTGAAAACAATTCTTTTGGTCTCGCATAGGTATGGCTTAAGTTTTTTTTTTAAGACAGAGTCTCGCTCTGTCGCCCAGGCTGGAGTGCAGTGGCGCAATCTCGGCTCACTGCAAGTTCCGCCTCGCGGGTTCACGCCATTCTCCTGCCTCAGCCTCCCAAGTAACTGGGACTACAGGCGCCCGCCACAACGCCCGGCTAATTTTTGCATTTTTAGTAGAGACAGGGTTTCACCGTGTTAGCCAGGATGGTCTCGATCTCCTGACCTCGTGATCCGCCCGCCTCGGCCTCCCAAAGTGCTGGGATTACAGGCGTGAGCCACCGCGCCTAGCCTTAAATTTGGTTTAGGAGTAATTAAGAAACACTTTGCGGCGGGCTCGGTGGCTCACGCCTGTAATCCCAGCACTTTGGGAGGCCAAGGCGGGCGGACCACGAGGTCAGGAGATCGAGACCATCCTGGCCAACACGGTGAAATCCCATCTCTACTAAAAATACAAAAAATTAGCCGGGCTTGGTGGCAGGCCCCTGTAGTGCCAGCCACTCGGGAGGCTGAGGCAGGAGAATGGCGTGAACTCAGGAAGCAGAGCTTGCAGTGAGTGGAGATGGCGCCACTGCACTGCAGCCTGGGTGACAGAGCGAGACTCCATCTCAAAAAAAAAAAGAAAGAAAGAAAGAAAGAAACACTTTGTATTCAAGAGCCAATGCATTTTGAGAACAATGGCAAATAACTATTCATTCAATACATACGTATTGGTAAATAATTGTTTGGAAACCAATACCCAATTGTCTCATGGAAATCTGTCAGGTATTTTGAGTTATCATGTTTATAATATTTCCTATTACATACTAATTTATCGTTTTTAGTGAGTGATTCTCTTTTGTGAGACATTAAAGCGTCACTAAGTCAGGGACGACTTACTGAGATACATCAGAATTTGAACTCAAGATGCAACCAGAATATTCCAAGTGCAAGGTCGTTTATTTCCAATTGCCTTGAAGTTGGTGACTACGTTAGAAATATGGCCGTGGAAGTACCCCATTCCTACAATATAAATGATTTCCCCCCTTTTTTATTACCAGAATTTGAAAGAGCCAGCATAAAGGAGTCCTCCTCTGTGAAGGCATCGATGTTTCACTCAGACAGAATGAGATGCAGTATTCTTTTCATATATAAGTCAATATTTATCTACATTATGGTATTTATCATGTATAGTTTTTTTATTTTTTTAATTTTTTGAGGCTGAGTCTTGCTCTGTCGCCCAGACTGGAGTTAAGTGGCACGATCTCAGCTCACTGCAACGTCTGCTTCCTGTATTCAAGCGATTCTCCTGTCTCAGGTCCCAAGTAGCTGGAATTACAGGGGTGTGCCACCACACCTGGCTAATTTTTTATATTTTTAGTAGAGATGGGGTTTCACCACATTGGCCAGGCTAGTCTCCAACTCCAGACCTCAAGTGATCCACCTACCTCGGCATCCCAAAGTACTGGGATTGTAGGCGTGAGGCACCGCACCCGGCCTATCATGTATAATTGTAACTATTTACTAAAAGGTCTCTTCCAATAGATTATACACTTCTTTTTTTTTTTTTTTTTTTTTTTTTGAGACGGAGTCTCGCGCTGTCACCCAGGCTGGAGTGCAGTGGCCGGATCTCAGCTCACTGCAAGCTCCGCCTCCCGGGTTCACGCCATTCTCCTGCCTCAGCCTCCCGAGTAGCTGGGACTACAGGCGCCGCCACCTCGCCCGGCTAGTTTTTTGTAGTTTTTAGTAGAGACGGGGTTTCACCGTGTTAGTCAGGATGGTCTCGATCTCCTGACCTCGTGATCCGCCCGTCTCGGCCTCCCAAAGTGCTAGGATTACAGGCTTGAGCCACCGCGCCCGGCCCCAGATTATACACTTCTTATGGGCAAGGCTAATGCCTTTTCTCTTTGAACCCTAGTGCCTAGCATAGTATTCAACACATACGAGTACTATCCCTGAGATACTGCAAGGTTTATATAATGGTATGTAGAAACCAATGGTAGTATCTAAATGCCTAAGTAAAGAAATACTTTCAAAAGCAAGTCTTTTTTAATGAATATTTTACATCTGACTGATTTATTTAGTGACCGTAGGCTTTATTTTTCAAAAATGGCCACCATAATATATTTCATTCCATACGCTACTTGTACACTGAGAAGGTGACACTCCTCCCATCAAGTACTGTGGCTTATATCCCCTCTGCTTGAACTTGGGCAGGTCTCTGTGACTGCCTCAACCAACAGTGTATATAGTTGGAAGTGACGCCATATGACTTCCAAAGATAGGTCATAAAAATGCCATAGATTCTGCCTTATCCTCTTGGGACACATTCTTGGGATCCAAAAAACTATGCAAGGAAGGCAAGCTCCCATATGGAAAGGCTACATGCAGGTGTTCCAGCCAGCAGCCCCAGCTGAGGTCCCAGCCATTCGCCAGCATCAACTACTAGATATGTGAGGGATTCAGATGGTTGCAGCCCCTAGCAGTTGAGTCACCAGCTGACACTGCGTGGAAAGAAACAGGCTGTCCCTAAAGAGCCCTGCACAAACTGCGGATGCATGTGCAAAATAAATGATGGTTGTTTAAGCCACCAGGTTTAGGTAGCTTGTTATGCAGCAAGAGATAACCAGAACAGGTCACCGTGAGTTCACATGCCAGTGGAAATGGAGGGAAGGGTTAGGGGCCCAGAGCCATCCATTCTATTTCCTGTTTCTTAATCCTGGTGCAGTAAGAAGCAACATGGTCAGATGGAAGCAGGATTAGAACAAGAAAGATGACCCCAAATGGACCCTGAAAAAGTAATTAGAAGCTGCTAATTTCAAACAGAAACATTAAAAATGTATTTGTGAGGCACAGGGTTTATTTTTTGAGGAGGCAGAAAAACTATTTTAAGTGATTACAGAATGATCGTGGCAAACTCTCCTCTCTCTCTCTATATATATGTATATACACACATATAATGTATATATATATATAATTGTAACCATTTACTGAATATATATACTGAATATATATGTATAATTGTAACTACTGAATAGCTAGATAGATAGATAGATAGATAGACCGAGTCTCACTCTGTCACCCAAGCTGGAGTGAAGTGGCATGATCTCAGCTCACTGCAACCACCGCCTCTTGGGTTCATGTGATTCTCATGCCTCAGCCTCCCGAGTAGCTGGAATCACAGGCATGTGACACCACGCCTGACTAATATTTGTATTTTTAGTAGAGAAGGGGTTTTACCATGTTGGCCCAGCTGGTCTCGAGCTCCTGACCTAAAGCCATCTGCCACCCTTGGCCTCCCAAAGTGCTGGGATTACAGGCGTGAGCCACCGCACCCAGCCCTAGTATCTTACTGATGTGTTCAGAATCATGTATGGTGATTGCATGGACGTGCCGCTTAACAAAATAATTACGGATGGGTAGTGTAATTAATGCTGGTGATTTGTGAATTTGTGATGAAGGACCCATTACCTGCTGCAGAATGACTTCAAGATTTGCCCAAATAATCAGTGTGAACAGAATGTGGTTATCACCCTTATCAATGCTTTTGACACAGTAAGTTATACTGTGATGAAAAAATTACACAGGAGCAAAATGCATGCTGCAAGTATAGATGAGTTAACTGGCTGGTTCATGGACACAGGCTGCTTTCTTTCTTGGAAAATTACTTGTGACAGTTAAATTAACCTTGGAGATTGGCAAAGATTTGCATATATTTTTTTCCCATTCTTTATGAACTGCCAGGTTCTTTTGCAAGTACAACAGTGCACTTTTATGTTAACAATGAAATACATTATTTGGGAGGAAACAATGAAAAATGAGATTGAAGAAACCAACTATGAGTTATCAACCCTTTCAATCTATTAAAACACTGCAGCATATAACCTTGAATAAATTGTCTTGGTTCTTTAATGAAGATTAAATGTAAAGTATTTTTTATTAAGAAAAAACAGCTATTAGATGTGAATTTCCCCCTTATTCCCTTTTAAGCCAAACTACCTATTTTTTCTTTAAAAATGACATCCATCAGCCAGGTGCGGTGGCTCATGCCTTTAATCCCAGCACTTTGGGAGGCGAGGCGGGTGGATTACTTGGGGTCAGCAGTTCGAGACTAGCCTGGCCAACATGGTGAAACCCTGTCTCTACTAACAATACAAAAAAATTAGCTGGGCGTGGTGGCGCATGCCTATAATCTCAGCTACTTGGGAGTCTGAAGCAGAAGAATTGCTTGAACCTGGGAGGTGGAGGTTGCAGTGAGCAGAGACTGTGCCACTGCATTCCAACCTGGGTGACAAGAGCAAACTCTGTCTCAAAAATAATAATAATAGTAAAATAAAAATGACATCCGTCAAGTTCGCAATGGTCTTTGGCTTAGACTAACAAGATTGCATTCCTTTAGACAGCCAAATGAACAAATGCTAGCATTTCCACCTGCTCTCTGACAGTGGGATACTCTCCTTTATGAAGGTGGAATAAATAGATGTCTTGGGGGGCTAAGATTAATTAAAGACAAGTATTAAACCCCAAAGATTGAGAAAGTATATGTAGAAAGATATTTATCACAGTATCGTGATTTTAAAATGTCAAAAAATTAAATATTTCAAAAATATCGGATTATGCATAGCTTATAAATTATGATTACGAAGAACATTTGGCAACAGGGGGATCTTTATGTGGATAGAAAAAGGAAAGAAATGTATTAAAACCCTAACAAATATTGCTTTAGGGTAGCAGAATAAAATGTGATTTTATTTTCTTTTCTCATTTTTCTCTATGTTCCATAAAGGTGATTATATTATTATTATTCAAAATTATTTAAAACAATTGCTAAGTATTGAATGATGCTTGAATCCAGCAGGAGAGAACGGAGATCATTTTGAGCTATAGGTTGAAAGGAAATGACACATAAATATGGAGAAAACCTTGATGGGGGGTCTTTCCTTCATCGTATCGATGCAGATAGAAGAAGTGGCTTCCAGGTGGACACAGCCCCCTCACAAATAGGCTCTATTCCCATTCCTATTTTTCCTAAAAAGAGCCTTTGCCTGAATTCTCCATCTAACTTCTTCAAATCCTCAACTAATCATCCAATCTGGAGTTAATAAAAAACATTTGTGTATAAGTAGGAGCAAATAATATTTTACTTTTTTATTTATAAGATAGCAAATGCACATCAGGAATTGCAAAGCTGTTTTTGAGAAAACGAGGATCCAGTTTACATGAAGAGTTGAGAAGAATATAGGAAGATGGGGTGCTATCAGAGGTGAGGTAACCCTGGTTTTGAGGGGAAAACCTTAAAACTAGTGAAGAAAAGCCAGTAAGAAGGGGAAGTAGAATTTGCAAAATAGAAGTAATTGAGCCACAAACTTTACAAAAAAGCGTGATATGGAACAAAAGTTAGACTATGAATAAAAAATAGATTAACCTGGAGGGGGTGTGGCTAGCAGGAAGGCATTGAATAAGTTATCTTGACTTTCTAAAAGATTTTGGGTTTTCAGAGTGGTCTCGAGTTGCATACCTGCAGCTCTTTTGGCTTGCTCTTCTGCCATAAGCATGTTATTAAGCTGCAATTTACATCTGTACTTGAAACACAAATTCAGATTTTAGAGAGTATCCAAAAGTTCTTGCTTTTCTCACCTTGCTTTAACAAGTTTAATCCTGGATGACACTGACTTTCTTCTATACACATTTTTCACTTAAAAGATTATTCTAGTTACAAATAACTACTGAGAGGTTGATGCCAAATTTATTTAAAACGGTGTCGTATAATGTTCATTTTGCCTTCTACCCAGCATATATCCAAATAATTCCATCAAAAGTTTATATTCATTTCCCAAATATGAAAACCAATATCCTGAAATTCTGTCTGGTATCTTTTGGGCTTATCAGTATCATTATTTGCATATATTTGAAATAAAGACAAAGGGCAAATAACATAACTTCAATCTTGATTGAAGCCAATATTTTTCCCAAAAGTATCATTAAAAAGTATCATTTTATTAACAAATCCATCTTATAGTCCTTTTATGTGACTGTAATAGTTCTTTGTTAATATAGCCATAAGAAATTATTTACATTAAAACAATCAGAAGTGTTACAGCTCTTTTAGAATTTATCTAGTAGGTTTTCCAGTGACCAGAAAATCCTCTGCTAAAAAAAAAAAAAAAAAAAAAAAAAAATCATTTGGGTATAATAAATCAGTTATCCATTTCTCATCCCCACAATCATTCCTGTCTGACAAAAAAAGTATAGGAGAGTTGTTTGCAGAACACATCTTACTTGTTAATGCATCTTTTAAAATTCTGCTTCTTTCTTATGTAAACAATTCTAATCAAAATTTTTTCACACCTTCTGCTGCAACAATGACCCCATCCCCATACAAAACAACAGACACAAACATCAAGGACTTCCAGATTTTTCCAACTGTGGTTCCCATGATGAGAATTCTGTAGTGTAGGGCTTGCATCAATTATTTCCCTAATAACATCTAGTGAGTACATGTTTGTCATTCAACTGTTATATATGCTCCAAATATGAACCCAGGGTGCTTTGGGTATAAGTCAGGTGCTTGATTCATACCTACTTTTCTTTTGACAGTAATCCTTGTTAATGCCCTAATTTTATGATGTAATTTTACTTGAATTAATCTTGAACAACTGCAAATTATGTAATTAATTACATTCAGCTTCAATGACAATTACTTTCTAATCTCAGCCTCTCAGCCTGACACCCAGCAGAAATCCTGTATATACAATGGCAGTGACGGGTGGATGGGAAGACCTCTCCAGCTTACTGATGTGTATGGACTCATTAATTATATAAATTGCATTTATTTTTGCAAAAAAAATTTGCAAAAAAAAAGTGAAGTGTATGCCATTTTCTTGGACTTAAGGGCTTAGAGAAGTTAAGGGACAGAGAGTGAAAGAAACCACCTTCAGCAGCTCCTGATTATTTTTCCCTTAACACTCATTTTGAAGGGGTGTAATTGGCATAACTTAAACAAATTATTGTAGTCACATAAATTTGGTTTATGCTGGATTTAAAATTGAATAGATTTCTTTTTTTTTTTTTTATTTTTAGTAGAGACGGGGTTTCACCATGTTAGCCAGGATGGTCTCGATCTCCTGACCTCGTGATCCGCCCGCCTCGGCCTCCCAAAGCGCTGGGATTACAGGCTTGAGCCACCGCGCCCGGCCCTAGATTTCTTTATTATAGAATTGCTTGTTCTTTAATATGTTAATATATGTTGTGACTTTCCAAGAAGTGGAATATAAAATGTTTCCCAAACTGTTTTGAAAAGAGAGCACCCTTTCTTTCTAAACAAATAACAATTTTATTGAGGTATAATTTATGTGCCATGAAATTCACTTACCTTAAAGGAATAATTAAATGATTTTTATTGTATTTACACTTATGCAACCATCACCAAAATCCAAGTTTAAAACATTTTCACCATCTCAAAAAAATGTGTTTCTATTTGCCATCACTCGCTATTCCTCACTCTGACCCCAGGCAACCACTAATCTACTTTCTGTCTTTACAGGTTTCTCTTTTCTAGAAATTTTACATAAATGGACTCATATAATAGGTCTTGCTCTGTCACCCAGGCTGGAGTGAGTGCAGTAGTGCAATCATAGCCCACTTCAAGCTGGAACTTCTGGGGTCAAGCGATCCTCCCACCTTGGCCTCCCAAAGTGCTGGGATTACAGGCGTGAGCCACTTTGCCCCGCCACTTAGCATAATGATTTTGTTTTGTTTTGTTTTTTGAGATGGAAGTTTCGCTTTTGTTGTCCAGGCTGGAGTGCAATGGCGCAATCTCTGCTCACCACAACCTCCACCTCCCAGGTTCAAGTGATTCTCCTGCCTCTGCTGGGATTACAGACAAGTGCCACCACACCCGGCTAATTTTGTATTTTTAGTAGAGACGGCTTTCTCCATGTTGTTCAGGCTGGTCTCGACCTCCTGACCTCAGGTCGGGATCCTCCTGCCTTGGCCTCCCAAAGTGCTGGGATTACAGGCGTGAACCTCCGCACCCTGCTTAGCATAATGTTTTTGAGGGTCGTCCATTTTGTAGCATGTATCAATACTTCATTGCTTTTTATTGCCAAACAGTATTCCACATAAGTATACCACATTTAGCTTATCCATTTATCAGTTTATGGACATTTGGGTTGTTTTCACTTTGTGGTACTGTGAATAACATTTGAGTACAAGTTTTAGTGTTTGTATATTTTTCTTAGGTATATACTTTGGAATGGAATTGGTGAACTTATGTCAAACTTCTGAAGAAATTTCCACACTGTTTTCCAAAGTGGTTGCACCATTTGCATTTCTACTAACAGTGGATGAGAGTCTCAGTTTCTCCACACCCTTACCACCATCTGTCATTGTCTGTTGATTCTAACCATCCTAGTGGGTATGTAGTAGTATCTCATTGTGGTTTCTATTTGCATTCCTTGCTGACCAATAATGAGCATCTTTTCATGTGTTTATTGACCACTCATATAGCTTCTTTGCCCAAATGTTTATTCAAATTTTTGCCCATTTTAAATTGGGTAATTTTCTTATTATTAAGTTGCAAGAGTTCCTTCTATATTCTAGATACAAGGCCTTAATCAGATATGATTTGCACGTATTTTCTCCGTCTGTGGTTTTTCTCTTCACTTTCTTAATGATGTCTTCTGAAGCACAAAAGTTTTTAGTTTTGACAAAGTCCAGTTTATCGATTTTTTTAGTGCTTGTGCTTTAGTTATATCTACAAAGGTCACAAAGATTTATTATGCTTATGTTTTCTTTTAAGAGTTTTACAATTTTGGCTCTTACATTTAGATCTATGATTCATTTGGAGTTAAATTTTGAGTATGACGTGGGAGGCAAAGGTTTAAATATATCTTTTTGCATGTGGCTATTGAATTGTCCTGGCCCATTTGTCGAAAAGACTATCCTTTCTCTATTGAATTACCATGGCACCTTTGTTGAAAATCAATTAAGCATAAATTTAAGTGTCTTTAATATGTTAACGTATGTTGTGAGTCTCCAACAGGGAGGATATAAAATGTTCACAATTTTTTTTTTTTTTTTTTTTTTTTTTTTTTACACAGAGTCTCGCTCTGTCGCTCAGGCTGGAGTGCAGTGGCGCGATCTCGGCTCACTGCAGGCTCCGCCTCCCGGGTTCACGCCATTCTTCTGCCTCAGCCTCCCGAGTAGCTGGGACCACAAACGCCCGCCACCACGCCCGGCCAATTTTTAGTAGAGACGGGGTTTCACCGTGTTAGCCACGATCACGATCTCCTGACCTCGTGATCCGCCCGCCTCAGCCTCCCAAAGTGCTGAGATTACAGGAGTGAGCCACCGCGCCGGGCCCCCAAAATATTTTTATCAAGGAATTCTACTCCCTCCTCCGACCTTAAAAAAACAAAACAAAACAAAAACAAAAACAAAAAAAACACCGACTTTCATACAGGTTCTCATTGAGGTTCACAGAACAAGCTGTAGGGAAGCTAAATTGTTTTCATGCTTCTCTAAATTATTCAGGGCTCTAACTTTTACTGAAACTTTGTTTGTTTAGACTCTAGGAGGCTAACTGTTGTATTTGAACTGCAAATCCAAAGACAATTTCTTTTAGTGTGCTTATTACAAAGATCTCATTATGCAAAAATGATGCAATTTTGGAAGGTTTATGGATGCAAATTTGGAAGTATGAACGATTTTGCAATTGTGTCTTTTATGTTTTTAGGGCAATGCATCTTGCTTGGTCATGATACATGACTGGAGAGAATATCAGTATGAGGTGTTACAGTCAAATAAGACTTGTTTGCATATACTTTATCACACACACACTGTATACACACACAATCACATACACATATACACACATATTGGAGATACAGTTTTTTCTTTTTAAATATACACACATACTGAAGATATGGTTTTTTCTTTTCCTGTTTAAAACAAGTAGATCTTTTCTTAATTTTTTTAGCTTCTGAATTTTAAAGTCAATCACGTTTTTATTTAACCAAATATAATGCAGAATGTTGGATTAATTGCTTAAATTTGACTTTGTTAAAATGACAATATTATCACTTTTGCATTATATTACTACAACGAACAGAAGAACTTAGTACAAAAAATTAAAAGTGAAAAAGTAAGGCCGGGCATGGTGGCTCATGCCTGTAATTCTAGCACTTTGTGAGTCTGAGGTGGCGAATCACCTGAGGTCAAGAGTTCAAGACCAGCTTGGCCAACACAGTGAAACCCCATCTCCACTAAACATACAAAAATTAGCTGGGCATGGTAGCATGTACCTGTAGTCCCACCTACTTGGGAGGCTGAGGCAGAAGAATCATTTGAATCTGGGAAGTAGAAGTTGCAGTGAGCTGAGATCGTGCCACTGTACTCCAGCCTTGGCAACAGAGCTTGACTCCATCTAAAAAAAAAAAAAAATGGAAAAGTAGAATTAGTGTCTCTTTATTAGTTTGTATTTATCTGCAGAACAACAACAACAACAAAACACACACAGGCAAAAGCCAACGATAAGAGATAAAAATGTACAGTTACTTCGATGAGGAGATTGCAGCATCATACATCTATCTAGACAGGGAGATTGCAAGCTCAATCATGTGCACTGCAGTCCTCTGCACTGGCCAACCCAGGCGGCCTACCCCAGTGAACCGCTAAGCTTCAAGAAACCCACAGAAAATGATGGTGTAAGACAAGCATAGAGGTGTTCTACTGCGGCCCTCCAAAGTGCATTTAATTACCCTAACTGACACGCTGATTTTCTATGTCCCCACCTGCTAGTGATTTAGTGTTATTTTTACAAGCATAATATTGGTTTTTTTTTTTTTTAAATCCAGATGGCATTATCTCACCTTACATGTAAGAAATGATTACATACAGAAGTTTCCTTTTTTTAAAAAATAAAATAGAGATGAGTCTCCCTATGTTGCCTAGGCTGGCATCCAACTCCTGAGCTCAAACTATCCTCCCACCTCCACCTCCCAAAGTGCTAGGCTGAGATCACAGGCATGAGCTACCATGGCAGACAGAAGTTTCCTAATAGGTAATAATACTGTTTATTATTATTATTATTATTATTTGGGGCATTCTATTATGCCAAACACAATTTATAGTAGAAAGTATGTTTTCTTGCAAAACTTTAGCCATATTTAGAACAGCTTTCAACGCATAAGGCACCCCCTCTCTTTGTCAGGGCATTCCGGCTAATTTCGAGGCTTAATAGCTCTAGTCCATTTCCATTCTCACTATACTTTTTAGGTAACTTAAATGTTCATTTTAGTTTAAATCTCAAGTCCTTTTCTCTTTTTTTTTTTTTTTTTTGAGACGGAGTCTCGCTCTGTCTCCCGGGCTGGAGTGCAGTGGCCGGATCTCAGCTCACTGCAAGCTCCGCCTCCCGGGTTCACGCCATTCTCCTGCCTCAGCCTCCTGAGTAGCTGGGACTACAGGCGCCCGCCACTTCGCCCGGCTAGATTTTTGTATTTTTTAGTAGAGACGGGGTTTCACCGTGTTAGCCAGGATGGTCTGGATCTCCTGACCTCGTGATCCACCCGTCTCGGCCTCCCAAAGTGCTGGGATTACAGGCTTGAGCCACCGCGCCCGGCCTCAAGTCCTTTTCTCAAATGGATTTTACTAATTAGCTAATTTAGGAAAATTGTCTGGTATTTTTTCTTTCCTTTGTCACCTCAAACCTCGCTTGGTATTTGCTCAGCATTTTAAGATCTCCCCCGCCCTCCAGGCTACTTGGAAGCTTCCAGGCTACTTCTTTACGGGCAGTTTACAGATTTTGTTTTCAAAGGCCTTTCGTTGACCTTGACCTGCGTGGGTGTTCTCGTCTTTCCTCCTATCGTATGTTACGGTTACCTGCAGAGGCTAGGGTGGAAGGAGAGGTGCTATGCGAGGATGGCCCCAAGTTAAACAGTGACAGCCTCTGCCCTCCTAGACCCCAGGCGCGCAGGGGCGGGCGCGGAACACCGATTCCACCGTCACCTCCAGGCCTCGCGGTGTGGCAGGGTCCGGGACGTCACACAAATGCCAGGGCACCCATGTTTCTGCCCTGGGTAACTCTCATGTCAGCCGGTCCCCCTATTCTGCTAAAGGAGAAAACAAAATTTCCCTCCCGTGGAAGCAGCTGGGCAGTTTGAGAACTGGTCGGGCAGAAGGCTGATCGCGCAGAGCCTGGTGCAAACGGGAAGCAATTCCCCTGGAAAAAGAAATGAGTGGCAAGAATTTACATGTCTTTCCCAGGAGTATCAAAGTTTGGGAGAGTTTCCTTCCCAAAGTCATCTGTTCCAAACTGAACTCAAAAAGCTACCTCCCAGGGGCTCCCCAGGAACAGGTTCCCCTGTAAGGGCCAGCAGAACTTGAATAATTTGGGAAGAAGACTCCAATCAAGGATGGGAATTATCCCCTTACACACTTGGCTAAGATTCTTAGGAGAGTAAAGAGGGACTGGAAATTTATATATTTAGAGTCATATATAAATCTGACATTGTAAAATGCAGGCAGTTCTTATTCTGCAGTGTAGGGCCAATCGTTATCACATGGGTTACTCCTTGTGGTATCTTTATAAAGCTCTGATTTAAAGAACTGCTGTTTTGTTGTAGACGAGTGTCTGGGCTGATGGAACTCTCACATCACCTAAATAACCATGAGGCTGTTTTTCAGTTTGCTCACCTCAGTGCTACACATTGCACATGCATTAACAAATATCACCAATGAATGATGATGGAGGTATCATCATTTACTTGACAATCTGTAAGGTACCTTCCACGTAATTGACAATATATACCTACTTAATTACTTACGCTCTTCACATCTCTGTTCCGTTTACTTTGCAAAGAGAAAAGCCCTTTGAACCCAAACATTTGTCGACCCCAGTCCTAGAGAAGTCACAAAATTTGCCAGAGGGAAGGCAAATCTTTTAGCATCTACTTCTAGTATAGGTGAAATTGCTGGGAGTGACTGCTCAGGAGCAACTGAGCAAAATTGGCAATTTTCCCCACAGAGTAAAAAGATTTGATTTGAAAAACATCATACAGCCACTCAAATCTAATTGCCAATATATTTACCAAATTGTACAAGTGATTTTATTTTATTTTATTTTTTTTGAGACAGAGTCTCACTCTGTTGCCCAGGCTGGAGTGCAGTGGCACAATCTCGGCTCACTGCAACCTCTGCCTCCCAGGTTCAAGTGATTCTCCTGCCTCAGCCTCCTGAGTAGCTGGGACTACAGATGAGTGCTACTACGCCCAGCTAATGTTTTGTATTTTTTAGTAGAGATGGGGTTTCACCATATTGACCAGGCTGGTCTTGAACTCTTGACCTCAAGATCCACCTGCCTCAGCCTTCCAAAGTGCTGGGATTACAGGCGTGAGCCACCGCACCCGGCCACGGGTGATTTTTGGATTGTCCACACCATGGCTTCCCTCCTACAGATTGACTTTAATTACCTGAAGTAAGTTTGTAAGTTTAATTAAAAAGAAGTCGCAAGCAGTAGATAGTGAAATGAACAGAAATGGAAACACATATCCTGAAAGTGTAATACGCTGGGAAATTTTACAGAGGGAGGTGAGATTAAATGAAAGCAGGAAGAGTTCCTATGCTAGGTTAATTTACACAATGTCTTTTATTTGCTTACATTTATTTGGGGTGAATACATTTATAATTTTAACTTTTAAAGGTGTGGACAGAAATGCTTTTACTGATTAGAAAATAATTTTTATTCCACTAGAAGTGGAACAATACTTCTTGTAAATAAATACTAGAAGTAAAGTAATCCAGTGGAACAAAATATTTAAAATAAATATTTAAAATAAATATTTAAAACAAAATATTTAAAATAAATATTTAAAATAAATATTTAAAACAAAATATTTAAAATAAAATATTTAAAACTACACTTGAAATTTCAAATGCATACAATTCAGAGGATAAAAAATCTTCAAAAATCACAGACACAGAGTTTAGGAAGCCAAAGACTGTGAACCTCCTTTCTCACTGAATCTATGCTTTATTTTGCATTCTTCACAGGTAAGCAATCAATGCCTGTTCTGCTGTGGACCAAAACCAGCCCCATGGAGCTAATCTTCAAAGAAATGGAATTTACTCTGGCATACTCTTATGTATGATACCTTTCCAAGGCCAAATCCCAAGATACCAACAAGTGTAACTTTAGGCAATGATCCAAATCTTGGATTAGCTGCTAAATAACATTGGCAGAACAGTCCCTGGGTGACGAACATGCTTATAGGAGAAAAAGGCAGAGCTCTCTTCCAGAAACTTTCTTCTTGACATCCTCTTATAATGTTTGAAATCTCTCCTCTGTGAATGTGCAGTTTTTTGAATAAAACAACAGGCCCTGCTTGCCTGGTGGTGGCAAATGGGGACCTTTCTCTTGGTTTCCATGAGTAGACATTGGGGCCATGATGACTTCGTGTTTGCTTTTCTTCCCGTTGAGTGTGCTCGGCCTACTCCTTGACCCAGTGCTGAGTGTCTGTTACATGTCAGGCAAGGGCATGCGTAGACGTGAAGAAGAATAAGACACAATCACTGCTAAAGGAACTCACAGTCTGTGGGGGGTGTTCCCCAAGGCCGTGTCCCTGGCACTGCCAAGCGGAGCTGGCCTCCTTCCTCGGTGACTGCCACAGCCTGGACTGGAAAATAAATTTTAATTTCTAAGAAAGTAGAGAATGTGAGAGCGCCTTCAAAGTGAGGTTTACGGTTGTAAAACTTGGATTTCAGCGTGTTGTTTGAAAGGCAAGTAGTATTTATATGTACTCATGTGTACATAATTTTATAATCACTTACAGTGTGTCTGAACCAGCTCCTGACTTCAATGTTGTACTGCTCTGGGGAAACATCACACTTTTTCTACCCAGGGAACTTAAGTCTATCCCAAAGAATAGTAAATAGATTTAGAAACTCTCAAAGTGTTCTGCATAGAAAACTAAAAGGAACTCTCCTGTTTGAGAAACTGGGATGGGTTTAAAAAGACTGCAAATTCTTTATCACCACCCCCAAACCCTCAGAGGTGGAATTTATTTCTTCTCTCCTTGAATATGGCCTGGCTTTGAGACTGCTTAATGAATAGAAGGTGGCAGAAGTGACGCTGTGGCCACTCCTGGCTTACGTCCTGAGAAGGCCTGGAAGTTTCCATTTTCCATCTCTTCTGGGACCCCCAAACTACCACACAGAGAGACCACATGTCTTGCATTGGAGAGGGAGGAGGCTGGCCTCCTGGTGGGGCTTCCTGGAGCCTCTAGTTCCAGGCATCTTTTGAAAGACACCGAGAACTGCCAGCTGAGCTATCAGTCTACAGAAGCTAGAAAGCAAACAAAGTGGCTGTTGTTTTAAGCCACTAAGTTTGGGCAATTTGTTACATAGCAATAAATAATTGAAATAGAAAGCAAGCCATTCACTGTCACCTATAACTCTTGGTTAACAGGGAATGGCTTTGCTTTATTGGAAAGATAGTTAGACTTAGTTCTCTAAACTGAGTTTTGGCCAATGATTTATTGTGAGTTGCAGAGGACACAAGTAAGGGTTCCTCTAGTTAGAGAACACAGGGATATAGGGTCAGAAAAGATGCAGAGAATTATGTGGGGAGTAGGCGGCAAGGTGTGACCTTTAGGGCCTGGCGGGTGGTGGCAGACATGAGTACCCAAATAGATGTTGTGAATAAAACCAGTGATCCCAGGCAGACGGTGGTACCAAGGCTATGAGTGCTGAAGGAGAGAGCGGGGAGGAAGGATAAAAATAAAAGCATAATTATTCAAATAAAAATGTTTATTCATATGCCACATAAAATTATCTACCCTACTACACTTTTGGAAGCACTGCCTAGAAATAACACCCTTTTCATACCTCATGGCTCCTTCTGAAGGAGTCCTTCATAAGGAAGTAAGTAAATAGCGATTTTCTCTTTTTTGAAGAAACTAGATATTTTTTCTTACATAGTGAAACACAGGTCTTTTTTCATTACTCCATGCGGTGGTCACACTTAGCCCCATCAGCACAGTTATACAGGCACAGTCACACACCAAGGAACAGGTAGACACACACACACAAACACACACACACGGACACATTCTTAAACAGGATGTTTTTCAAATTGGCAATCATGAAGAAAAGTTTTCAACTTTTATACTTTCAAAGTTCCTAAAAATAGATGAGTCTATTTGATAGCAATTTTGGCATTTTTGAGGGAAATAAGTTTACTCATATTTTCAAATATTTAAGCTTAAACTGCATAATTAAAGAATTCCATATCATCTTTAATTTGTTTTGTTTGTTTGTTTTTGAGACAGAATTTCACTCTTGTGACCCAGACTGGAGTGCAGTGGTGGCATCTTGGCTCACTGCAACCTCCACCTCCCCAGTTCAAGCTATTCTCCTGCCTCAGCCTCCCGAGTAGCTGGGACTACAGGCATGTGCCACCATGCCTGGCTAATTTTTGTATTTTTAGTAGAGACGGGGTTTCATCATGTTGGCCAGGCTGGTCTCGAACCCCTGACCTCAAATGATCTGCCTGCCTAGGCCTCCCAAAGTGCTACTAAATGTACAGTTTCATCATTAGCCTTTTTTGTACTTTTGTGTTTTTATTTTTTTACTTTTAATTTTTTATCATTGGCCTTTAAAAAATCAAATGAAAGTATTATTGGATAACATAAAGCTTCCCTTGATTTCAAAAAATTCCAGTTTTGTCTACTGCTTGAAACTTTAGGTTATGATCTCATGAGCATGGTATTTCAATGTCTTCCTATGTAGGATGGGTATTTTTCTACTCCAGAACAGGTATTGTTACCATGAGGTAATCTATGTTTAAGAGTGTCATAGGAGGCAGAAGGGAATCACTTGCTGTGTCCTAAAATTTAATATGTAGAGTTTTTTTTTTTTTTTGACACAGAGTCTCGCTTGTGTCATCCAGGCTGGAATGCAGTGGCACGATCTTAGCTCACTGCAACCTCCACATCCCGGGTTCAAGCAATTCTCCTGCCTCAGCCTTCTGAGTACCTGGGACTACAGCTGCGCACCACCACTCTTGGCTAATTTTTGTATTTTTTAGTAGAGATGGGGTTTCACCATGTTGGCCAGGCTGGTCTTGAACTCTTGACCTCATGATCTGCCCACCTCAGCCTCCCAAAGTGCTGGGATTACAGGCGTGAGCCACCACGCCCAGCGAGTTTTATTTTCATACTTTAAAAAATAATTTATTGTTGATAGTGTTTCATGCAGTGGTTATAAGATCATTTTCTTAAAATTGTTAAGCTTTTAATTATTTGGGCTTTTTTAAAAAGATGCCTGAATTTTAAAAATTGCATGTAGCCTGAGGATTTAATGTCTGTTTTGTGTTTATTGTCTGATGAATTTCTTCTGTTATTTGCATTTACTTATTCTGGAATCATGGGATTTTAGAGCTATGAGCTGTCATGGAAGTTGCCTAGTTCTTATCCAACCATTTTATTTGATAATGGAGGCCCAGAGTCAGTTGAATAGTGGTTCAAAGTCACCCAGTATCTACTCATCTGCTTTTGTCTGAATGAATGAATATTTGCATGAGACTTCTGAGAAAGATCCCATTTCTTTGATGGAACAACTCTTCCAGCCGAATAAGGTTAATTGTGCCCTAAGGTGGGCAGCAGCTGAACACCAACATTGGGCTTTCCGGTGAGCAAGGCCTCTCCAGAATGCACAGAGACTTAGACTAAGTCTTTCTTCTGAGACCTGGTTATCCAAGTCCTGCCCGCTTGAAACATCTGTTCCATGGTATGCTTATGCCAGACTGATCCCATCTGTGAAGTTTTTCCCCTCTGAGCTGAGACATAGGTTAGGTGTGATTCCTGCTATATCCTTTCTTATTTTGTCCTGGGGGTCCAGACACAAACCTCGGTAGGAGGCAGCACTTTATAACTGAAAAAAAAAAAACAAAACCCTGTACAGAGGGTTCTTCCACAAATGTATGACCCCAGGTAAGTCACTTAACAGCTCTGGTTTGTAATAGAGTGAATTAGATGATCTCTAAGATAAATGAGGGTGGGGGAAACAGATGTTTAATTGAATCCTAAAAGGACACTAATAGACTAATTTTTCCCTTCTATTTGCATTTATTTTATTTTTATTTTTATTATATATTTATTTTTGAGACGGAGTCTTGCTCTGTCACCCAGGCTGGAGCAGTGTTGTGATCCTGGCTCACTGCAACCTCCGCCTCCCGTATTCAAGCTATTTTCCCACCTCAGCCTCCCGAGTAGCTGGGATTACAGGCGCACGCCACCACACCTGGCTAATTTTTGTATTTTCAGTAGAGGCATGGTTTCACCATGTTGGCCAGGCTGATCTCGAACTCCTGACCTCAAGTGATCTGCCTACCTCAGCTTCCCAAAGTGCTGGGATTACAGACGTGAGCCACCACGCCTGGTGTATTATTATTTTTAAAGTCATGGTAGTAAGTAGCAGTGAACATGGAACATGGATGTAAGTATATTTTAGATAATCTGGAAGTCAAGGTACGGAGAGCTAAAACATGATGTGGAAAGTCACAGGGAGTCTTTGGACACTGCCTACTTAACCTGGTGCAAGGAAAAACCGCTTCTCCCTAACTCAAAATCAGCTATTTAAAATCAACATTCTTGACTACAGATGATTGGTTCAGAGGTGAATACTTGACTGAGGTGGAATCAGTCAATTTTTTTTTGCCCCCATATTTGGCAATAAGAGTCAAGATGGCCAGTTAGTGGTGTACGCAGAACTGAGGTGATAGAAACTAAGCTTTTCTGTGATCACAATTGATTACGTGTTCAGAGGAACACAAAGCTGGTCTGCAGAGGTGAAAAGAAGCTTCATGAAGAGAAAAAAACAGACAAAAAGCAGAAATGGGGAAGGTGTTCTGCCTCTTTCCTGCTAGCTTTGGGGATTTCACCCAGTTCCTTCTGAGGCCAGGATGCACTTGCCCTTGGGCACGATGGAGTATGCCTATGTCCCTGAACCCCAACAATAAACTCCTCCGGTAAACATTGTTAAGCCATCACATAAAAAGGAGCAGAAATATGCTTGTCTAGTGTAGTCTAATGGGCAAGATCAGTTTTTTAGGAAGTACGGTTCTTAGAAAAGAGAAAAATGGGTAAATTCCAGCAAAATCAAATGTGTGGGCTTCACAGGGTCCTGCGCCAGCTGCCGCGCCCCTCCAAGAAACCTCTCTCCGCAGTGCTCCTCAAGCTTGGCCCTAACAAATGAACATGCAGTTGAAAAGTCGCAGGGCCAGGCGCGGTGGCTCAGGCCTGTAATCCCAGCACTTTGGGAGGCCGAGACGGGCGGATCACGAGGTCAGGAGATCGAGACCATCCTGGCTAACCCGGTGAAACCCCGTCTCTACTAAAAAATACAAAAAACTAGCCGGGCGTGGTGGCGGGCGCCTGTAGTCCCAGCTACTCGGGAGGCTGAGGCAGGAGAATGGCGTAAAACCTGGGAGGCGGAGCTTGCAGTGAGCTGAGATCCGGCCACTGCTCTCCAGCCTGGGCGACAGAGCGAGACTCCGTCTCAAAAAAAAAAAAACAAAGAAAAGTCGCTTCCTCAGGGAAGCCTTCCCTCCCCAGTTCCTGTCTCTCTCACCCCCTCAGGCCATAAACAAATAGGCCAGTGATTTCCAAATTAGTAAATTCTACAAAAAGACAATTCTTCAATTACATGTTAATAGTAACAGTATTAATGTTGTCCTCTATGTTTATTTCAAGTTTCAACTAATCAGTTGGCTAAGGATTTTTCTTCTCCTTCTACTCATCTTCTAACCAACGGTCACTCTCTCAAAGTGAATTAGCCAAAATTTTTGGTTCAAAACCAAGAGCTGCGTGTGGTCAGTCCTCTGGATAGGTCTAAGCATGTATGGATGCCTCAGAAATAGCCTGTGCCTTCCACCAGACTAAGGGAAAAGGAGATGGTATTATCTAAAACTTCAGTCTACAAAGAAAGTCAGCAACTTTCTTTGAGCTCGGAAGCCCCCCTGTGAGCCTTCTTCTAATGACACCAGTAACACAAAGTAGATGAAGGAAGCTCTAGCTGAGTGGCTGAAATGTGCTTGTCCAAGTGTACTTTTCCTTGGGTGTTTGGGAAGGCTCCTCTTCACCCCCTACTAACTAATCATTACTATAGGGAGATGAAGAGGGAGAACCCAGATGGAATTCCACCTTTGCCACTGATAATCTGGGTGTCCTTAGGTTAGTTACTGGGCCTCCCTAATCCTCAGTCTTCTCCCTGTAAAATCAGCGCAGTATAATACAGTGTATAGATGGGTGTTGGAGGCTCAATATGAGGACTGCAGGTCATGTTTGTAACTTCATCACCCACATCTCACACAAAGTAACCATGCGCCACATCTTGCTCAAAAAGTTGCCAGCTGTTCTATCAGGTCAGAAAAATCCAGTCGTGTGCTTCAGCCTGTCGCTCCTGTCCCTGTTCAGACTTCTCTCCTGGCATAGCCCTCACCCCAAGTCCTGTCTTCCATCCCTGGACACGATTACAGTTTCCGCTAAATAATGTGTCCTGTCCAGCGAAGTTATTTTCTAATGTGGTGGTGTCACGAGTCTCATTTTATAAGGCCTTTTTTCTTTACCTCATGCTAATCAGGTCCAGATATAATGTTGTTGCTTTTTCTAAGAAAATATATTGCTTCCTTTCTATGTAAACAGCACATGTGCTTAGAATTATTTGGTGATCAATACTAATTAGGTATTCCGCTCAGTAGATGTTTAATGTTTAAATTCTAGGCTTTCATCTAGTCACTTTGAGTTGATTGACCTAAACTCTATATTGATTAAATTGTCTTCTTTTTGTTTGACCTCCTCAGTAAGGGAGGAAAATCATTCAGTTGTATTCCTTCAAATCTCAGATCCAAAAATCAGTCTGTAGGTATAAAAAGAAAAAATAAGGCATACAATAATATCAGTGTGAAATGTTGCTTATGAATTCAATTAAAAGGAACTTTTGCTGAAATAAAAACTGAAATCCCCTGAAAAATTTTTAGTCTCTCTCTCCCCCTCCCGATCTCTTCATTCCTATTTTCTAATAAATCTTATTCAGACTGGAGACCCTACTGGGAAATTTCACTTTTAGTTTTGGGAAATGTCAGTTACCAGTGATGGGAATATCAGAATATTTAAAGCAAAGAAAAAAAGAATCTCTTCTCTCTCACATGTGTTAAAAATAGTCACAGGGTATTTTTCCCTCTAAATTCTGAAAAAGGGGAAAAAGAGCACTTTTTGGACTAACGTTCATGAGGGAGTATTTTCCTAAGGGGAAAACCTTTTTAGAAAATTAGAAGAAACAAAAAGATTTAAAACTGCAATCAGTTCTAGCAGAAGGAGGGGTGGGCCAGAAGGCATCTGTCTGTCCCCTTCTTCCCTGGCTCCCTCCCTCTGGACAGGCGCACAGGGCCATCAGGGAGAATGGCTCTGGCTGCAGGCAAACACCCCCTTTCCCCTTCAGATTGTCAGCAGCAGCAAGAGAGCAGAGTAAGTCCCTGCTCTCTAAAACTTCCTGGGGGCCTGGCCTCTTGAACCTGTTTACCTTGGAGGAGTCTTACCCCGCCCCCAGTCAAGTCAACTGAAATTCAAGCTTGCTCCTGAGCCACGCCTGAAAAAAACCTCTTCCTTTTAGTGCTCCGCCTAAAAACACTGGCAGTACCAATACTGATTCTTACCTCCTCTCCCTATCTCGCCCTCATCCTGAGCCCAGCCTACGATTAGCCCCTGGTCTTGGTGACTCTGCTCAGGGAAAAGCCAATCTTTTGGCCACCTACGTCCCAAATGTTCCCATTTTGTTTCTTTCATGCTCCCTTTCCTCAATCACCCACTGCTGTGTTGTTCTCTTCGCCCAGTCCAGGAAAGGGCCACAGGACTGACTGAGACAGAAGAAAAGATGCAAAGGCAAAAGATTTTAAAGGTGGATATATTCTCATTATTCACTTACAGAGGCCAAATTCAGCACATGACTCTGAACCCCCACTTGACTGATGTGCAGACAAACATGAAATGATGCTTAGTCTATTCCTCCTAATTTGTAGTTGCCTAAGAATTTAAGGTTGTGGTCAGATTTTGATAGAAAATAAAGAAACAAGTCAACGTTTTCCAACAGGGTATAACCAAATTCTAAAAAGATCGTTTGTGAGTAAATTCAGAGTATGTCTTTTAAATATTGTTACAGTTCTAAATAATCATGTGAAGCTACATTAAGAATTTGTGCAAAGAATCAGTAATAGTATTAATGTAGGCGGAAGGCAGTATCCCATGTCTTTAAAGACTTTTTTACTTGTTGCTGCTTTTTTTTTTTTTTAGACAAAATCTCACTCTGTCGCCCAGGCTGGAATGCAGTGGCGTCATCTTGGCTCATTGCAACCTCCGCCTCCTGGGTTCAAGCGACTCTTATGCCTCAGCCTCCCAAGTAGCTGGGACTACAGGCGCCCGCCACCTTGCCTGGTTAATTTTTGTATTTTTAGTAGAGACGGAGTTTCACCATGTTGGCCAGGCTGCTCTACTTGCTTAGTTTCTTAAAACAAATGTACTCTTATCTCTGCCATTTTGCTATATCAAAGTCAATACAATGATTATCTTTCAAAGCCTTTTTATAATATTGCTATTGCACAGTTTTCGACTCCTTGAATGAAAAAGGCTTGGATAATAACTACTGAGGAACACTTAAAAATACTGATTCTTGAATTTACATGTCTGTCTACTGCCAGAAAAATTGGACAAAAGTGAGAAATTCAATTAATTTGTGTGTGTGTGGTTTTTTTTTTTTGCCCACACTTAGAGTCCATATTATTCTAGATGAGATTTGAGGGAGGTTCTGCTCTTGTGGAATGTGTAGTCAGGGAACAAACTAATTGCTCAGAGATGGTAGGTTTGGGGTCTTCAACCCAACCCTGTTGACTACTATTGGGCAAATCTGGGCAGGTTTTATGCCCTTTCAAAACTTCAGTTTCCTCATCTATCAAATGGTATCTAAATTAGTACCTGTCTTCTAAGTTTAAGATAATTCAGTAAAATGCAAATGTCTGTAAATTGCTTAGAATAGTGCCTGGAATTCAGCGAACTGTCACAAAATGCTACATATCAACTAGTTGGGAATCTAATTCTAGAAGTCATGTATGTTATGTCAAAATAAGTGAACATTTAGAGTTTCATAGATAAACTTACAGTTCACAGAATTTGCTTACATTTTTCATCTTTTCTTTTTGGTCAGCGACAGAGTGGAAACCAGATGGGATATCACACAATTACAAACCCACGAGTTTTCCTGTTACTTTAAGGTAGATGCCTAATTTGGGAGTATGTGGGCAGAAGAAACCAAAAAATGTTCCTTTGGATAATACCTGAAAACAGGGGTTACCAATTTGGATTTTCAGAACAAACAGCAAAACAAAAGCTCTGACTCTATCCACAGAAAGTGTTTTTTGGGCTTCCGAGGATTCTTTGACCTTTGCTTTAGGAAACATGGACAGCCTTACATTTGATTGGTGAATTTTCTGCTGGTGTTTTGTTTTTTTTTAAACCATGTTCCCTGCCTGAAAGCTAAACCTATTTATGGTGAGCGCTGTTTTTTCAATTAGGTTTATTTTCATTTTCCCATAAGCCATGTTAGCTGAGAACTTCCAAAAGTTTATTTTTCTTCTCTTTGCTTTTTATAATGGTTTTTAAAATAAAATATACAGCACTTAACTATAGATTTTCTCTGGAAATACTCATGTCTGAAATAAGCTTTTTTTCCACACCTTTAACACCACGTCATAAGAGCTATTCAAAAATGCCTTTCTGAATGTAATTGTCCATTTTTGTGGCAAACTCTTCGAGAGCAAGGATCGCGTCCGGTTCGCCAGCTTTGTGAAATATCTTGTGCAAGCTGGCGCTTAGCAAACAGTATTTAAGAATGATGATCTGTTTGTGACTCGGCTTCTCCCAAACATTTTCAGCTGGTTATCAGAAAACATTGTTTAAAATTCCAAGCTTAGCATTAGTAATATGTTTTCTCCACGAGGTCCCTGATTTGGGGTGAGGGATGGACTGAAAACGAAAACCCACATCACCTTTCTAATAGTTGTGTAACGGAAAATATTCTCTGGTGAAAACACTCCAGGCGAAAGTGAGACTTAGCTCGGAATTCCCTCGGCGGCCGGCGCCTCCCCTCCGGGGGCCTGGCTCGCAGCCCGTCGGGACGAGGGTCTGCACGTCCTCGAGGGACTGAGGGCTGCTCTGGGTGAGGATGGGAAGGCGAGAGGGGTCCTCTCGCCAAGGGAGAGAGCCCTAGGCCCGCTCCCGGGGCGCTGCTCTTCCCGGGCTGGGGTGGGTGGCAGCTGCAGCAGGACCTCGCTCCGTCCCGGCCGCCCGCAGCCCCGCGCCTCCTCCCAGCGCCCGGTGTCCCACGGGCCTGCGCGGTCCCCGCCCGCTCCGGCTCCCGCGCCTCCCTCCCCCAGGCAGCTGGGGCAGGAATTCGGCTGGAGAATCTGGCCCGGGCACCCAGCCCTGGAGGGCTGGACGGGTTTGCCCGGGGCCGCGCCCTCATCCCGGCTCTCCATCCCGCCCTCCTCCCAGCTCTGGCTCCTCCACTCCTTCCCCTCTCCCGCCGGCTCTCCCCGCCTCTGTTCCTCCCGCTCCCCCTCCCGCGCTCCTTCTCCCTGCCCCCATCCACGCCGCCGCCCCCGGTCTTTCTTCCTGCCCCAGCTCCTGCCCTGCTCCCCTTCTCCCTGCTCCCCTTCTCCCTGCTCCCCTCCTCCTCGCCCCTCCTCCCCTGTTCCCCTCCTCCCCTCCTCCCCCGCTCCTCTTCCCGGTTTGCGGAGCTCCCACGCTGTTGCTATGGAGGCGCCCGCGGCTGTTCGCGGCCAGGCGGGAGCTGCCCTGGGGCCCTGGGGACGGAGCAGAGACTCTGCCCAAGGCTCGGGCGCCTCGCCGCATTGGGGCCCAGGAACAAAGCGCGCCCTCCCCCACCCCGGGAGTGCGCTGTGAGACCCTCAGGCGTCCCGGGCCCCCAGGCTTAAGACCACCGCGAATCTGCTCGCCCCCAACCTCTGTGGGCAGGACCCCTGGGGCCGGGGTGACAGCTGCGCTCTACCGCGCTACCTTCCTGGCCCCCCGAAGATCACTCCCGCTCGCCCCATCCCGGAGGTGTCACTGGGGCCGGAGGACGGCCAGATGGCCCCATTTAACAGGACTATCCCTTTTGTTGGGGGCCGAAGCAGCGTCCAGGCCAATTTACATAGGAAAATGGGGTTTGTGTCCCCAATTCAGTGCAGTGCCCCGACAGCTGGTGGCTCTGTCATCATGTCAGGACCCCACAGCATGATGTTTAAAGTGGCTTTATCTGTGCAGATGTGTGAGTGTGAATAGCAATTGACTGGGAACCAGTAGCTACTAGGTCTGGCTTGGAGATACTAAGCATTCTCAGAGGAAATTTTATCAGCCCGGTCACCGAATAAGAGCCTAGACGGGAAAAGGCCTGCTGAAGACTTCTGATGCTCTCCTACAGACCTTTTAGCTTATCATTTTATTCAGAAGTCTAAAAAGCCAAATTGTTTAGGTCTGAGGAGGGCTTTGAAATCCTTAACTATTTACAGCTTGGTCATTGCTTGTAAAAGTTGTGAGGCTGAACATAAAAACGGTTTAAGGAGGACTGCTAAGACTTAAAAAAAACGATGAAAGATCTAATCTAATTCATTTTATTGAACTAGTTTGACTCAGCTGGTTTGTGTCCAGAACGATAGCCTGTAGTAGGCTGAAAGTTATCATGTGTTTAGTTTGGATTCAGTAGCTTAAACATGTGTACTTACATTGCAGCATATTGGAACAGGGAGAAACTTTCTTATTTTATTAGAGAAGAATTTGAGGATCAGACAAGTTAAGTGATTTTCCCAAGATCACACAACTCTGTGAAATATGATCTAAATTGTTCAAATCCGTAAAAGACAAAGGAAGAGGACATTTGAAAAGACAGTAGTTTTAGAAGCCCTTGAAAATACCTCCATCATGAAGCTCTGGATCTGCAAGAGGTGGGGGCTTTTGAATTAAAAAAAAGCAGCAACCACTCTTGCACCTTTCCCCCAGTACGCTGGAGCCACCAACAGGTAACTCCCTAGAAGACAAGGGATCCAGAGGAATTTTTTTCCTGCACCTTTATACATTCATCATCTTTGGCTGAGACTGTATTGGAACCAATTCTAGCCACTAAAGTTTTCTAGAACTGTGCACTGGGACTAGTGACTTCGTTTCCACAGAAGCTATCATTTTGTAACAAAGATGGAAAGTATAATATATGTTTAGGATTTGTAGGCAATGGGAAATTGAAGCTGGGCTGGGACCTTCTTAGTCCCCATTTTTAGGTAGGGCATAAGGACTCTTATGGAACCCGCATTCACCTTACCAGAGGGTAGGGAAGTTAATTTCGAAAGGCTTTTTTTGTTTGTTTTTTGGACAGGGTCTCACTCTGTCACCCAGGCTGGAGTGATTCGGTCATAACTCATTACAGCCTTGAATTCCTGGACTCAAGTGATCCTTATGCCTCAGCCTCCCAAGTACGTAGGACTACAGGTGCTCACCACCACATTGGCTTACTTGGGAAGGGATTGGAGCTCCCCAGAACAACGGCACTACCTACCTTTATAATAATTTAAAAGAATCTTTGAAAGATGGTCTCTCTCTCACTCTTTTTTTTTTTTTGAGACAGAGTCTCGTTCTGTCCCCCAGGCTGGAGTGCAGCGGCACAATCTTGGCTCACTGCCAGCTCCGCCTCCCGGGGTCACCTCATTCTCCTGCCTCAGCCTCCTGAGTAGCTGGTACTACAGGCACCTGCCACCACACCCGGCTAATTTTTTGTATTTTTAGTAGAGACGGGGTTTCACCGTGTTAACCAGGATGGTCTCGATCTCCTGACCTCGTGATCCACCCACCTCGGCCTCCCAAAGTGCTGGGATTTCAGGTATGAGCCCAGCCGAAAGATGGTCTCTTTACATCAAGAAGTGTATTGGAAGAACTCTGTTGTCCAAATTTCCCAATAGACTTCTATTGGCTAACCCCCCTGCCTTTAATCTTAAGTGAGTTTATAATAATTTAGGAAAGAATGCCTCTGGGGAAGGTTTTAATTGAGCTGTAGTGAACCACAGGATGCCACATTAAGAAGAGAATATTTGAGTTTGCACACTGCACTTCAAACATGAGAAAGAACAGGGACGTGTAGCTGGATTGGAACTGGAGAAGGGTGTTCATTTCTGCTCTGCTTCTCACACCAGAACACATTAGCATTTTTTTTTTTTTTTTTTGCCTCATATTTGTTTGGGTCCATGTACTACCTAGATGAGAGTACCAAATACATAATGGAGACACTAGGTAATGAACATAAGAACCTCTCAATCATTGGAAAGAGAGGTATCTTTAGAGTCACTAAAAAAGTGTTATATTTTAAAAATAATTGTATACAAGGAAGGTATTCGAAATTGACCCCAGCGTCACCACTACCACGCAGTACCCTCTATCCCCTTCACTGTTTTGTTTTTATTTTTATTTTTATAAAGCACTTCTATTGGTTAACTACCAAGGTGTAACAAACAGCCCCCAAACTCAATCTCACACAATGACCATTTATTATTTTAGCTCATGCATCTGGGGTCCACTGGAGGTCACCAGATCTAGGCTGGGCACATTGGGTGGCTCTGCTTATGCTGGCTGGGCTCATATGTGCATCTGAGAGTCTCCTGGGGCACTGAGTGGGACTGAGGAAGCTTTGCTGAAGCAGCTCTGCTCTGTATCTCTTATCTCGTTGAACCCGCAGACCAGCCTGGGCATGTTCTCAGGCAATGGCAAAACAGCAAGAAAGGCCTTGGAGTCATGAAAGCCTCTTGTTTCTCTAGAATAAATAGCCAGGAGCAGGCATGCTGTCATTTCTACCTCATTTTGTTGGTCAAAGCAAGTCACATGGCCAACCTCAAAGTCAAGGGAAAGGAGAAAAAGCCCCACTCACTGCAGAAAACATGACAAAGGGAATGGAGAGAGGGAGAATGAAGAGTTAGGGCCATTAATGCAATCAACTACAGCACTTGCCACCATCTAATTTACATATTTTGCTTGTGTTTGTTCTCTTGCTGCTGGAATGTAAACTCCCTATTGGTATGGACTTTAGAGGATATATTGCTATATCCCCAACATCCAGAACAGTAGCACATTATAGATGTTTAATAAATATAAGGAATGAGTCAATTAGGAGGATTACATTAATTATTTTGGGTTATGCAGGAAACCAAACACTCCTTAAGATGGCATGTAAGTTTGTGTTAGTTTATCCTAAATTGATTGTATAAATCTTTTAAATTTTATTTTATTTTATTTTTTTAAACAGAGTCTCACTCTGTTGCCCAGGTTGGAGTGCAGTGGCACAGTCTTCGCTCACTGCAACCTCTGCCTGCCAGGTTCAAGGGATTCTCATGTCTCAGCCTCCCAAGTAGCTGGTTCTATAGGCATGCACCACCATGCCTGGCTAGTTTTTATATTAAACGTTTTTAGTAGAGATGGGGTTTTACCATGTTGGCCAGGCTGGTCTCAAACTCCTGACCTCAAGTGATCTGCCTCCCTTGGCCTCCTAAAGTGCTGGGATTACAGGCATGAGCCACCATGCCTGGCTGATGGTATAAGTGTTCTGATTTAAAGATTATTACCCATATTTGTAGAAAGTGCTGGCTATTTAGAATAAACATTTCTTAAACTTAAAACAAGTCTATATTTCAAAATGGTTTAACATTTCCCTAGAACATATAAACAAGTACCATATAAAAGTAGATTGGTTTCATGGGCAGAAAATTAGAAGTAGGGAGAGGGGGAATTTTACACATATTTTGGCAGAAAATATATTGCTTCTTCCTATATGGAAATAATACTAATATAATTTCAAGCTTTCAGAATCTGAATCTGAAATATTCTCAGGACTTTTGGATTTGAGCTATTCCAAACAGGTGTGGGATACAGGATATTACTCACCCAAATAACTTTTTTTAGGGTTTTTGGATCCACAGAAATTCACTTATTTCTGTCCTTTTTCTGTCCCACTTTACCTAATCCAGAAGACAGCTCAAAGGAGTTTTCTTTAGGTCATGCTTTCTAAGGGGATTCCTATGCAATGTATGTTTTTAAAAATTTCCTTGGAATTTGGATTTGTGCTGCCATTTTTTGACTGTGACAGATGATGAGGTAGGAGATAAAGTAGGTGTTAATGCTCCATTACGTAAAGGGGAGTTTTGTGTATGTCCATACTTAGCAACAGGCTAATTTGGGACTCCTACGAGACACCCAAGTCTTGAACGCTGGAGTATCTGAAGTTTCAACATGCCAAGTGACTAACTCCTCAGATGGGCATCTTTTACACCCGAAAGCAGGATTCCAGGTGGATGTATTATTTTGGATTAAAGGGGAACCTGGAAAGTTAGGGGCCTAGACACATCCTGAATTCTAGTTCTTTCTCTGTCTCCAGACTACTGAATAGAATCCCTACAAACAATGAGTATTGCAAGTTATACATTTAAAAGGTTATAAACATTTCTCAGAAAGGTTTCATTTACCAATTTACATGAACATACTTGCCCTATTGTTATTAAGACCCCCAAAAGGGTTTAGCTAGTTTATTTTAACTTTAGCCCTTTGGTCTGGGAGTTTGGAGAGGGTCTTTGGTTCATTCATTCAGCAATCATTCATTGAGGACCTACCGCATGCACCGAGTGCAATTAGACAGAGTCCTTGGCCCTAAGACACTCACAAGTGCCTTAAGATTTACAAGTCAAGGGGCAATTTCAGCACAGGCGGATAAGAGCTAGATTGGAAAAAGGGTGCTGTGAAGGTTCAGAGGGAGAGGTGCCTAGGGACATCACGGGAGGCAAGGAAAGTAAACTAACATTGGTCGTCGTTTGATGCCTTCGGATTTGCAGAAGTCCTTTTATATTCCTTCTCTCCTCCCATCCTGACACTAGCCCTCCCTGCAGGCCAGGGCAAGGGTATCCTTCCTATGACCCTAATATTCCTGTGTGAGGCTGAAGTGTATACAACCTCAACATTGTACACTTTGTAAGGGATTTAACCTGCATTCACACCTGGGTCTGCTGGTAGAAAGGAGCCTGGTGGATCTTGGGCAGAGCAGCTCCTGGGCTCTGGAGCTGGTGTCAAGGAGATGCCTACCTGCAGTATCAGGATGAAGGTAGGTGGAGCCAGACAGGAGATGCTTGAGGCCTGGGAAGAAAAAGCCAATCAGGACAGAGGTCTAGGATTGGCTGCAAAATGTGTTGTCTGAACAACACACAAACAACAATAAAGGGAGAGCAAAGGAGAAAGAGAAGAAAGACAATAGAGCCCACTGAAGAACAAAATATGTCAGTAAGGTCAGAGTGCCAGTAAGGCCAAACTGAAAAATACAGGGAACGGCAAACAGGAGCAAATTATTCATCACCCCAATTCTCACCCGCAAATGGAGATACCGTTCTAACAGAGCAGGTGTGAGGATAAGAGGCAACAGAATTAAAGACTGTGTGGTAATGTCATCTCAGATGCTCAGGAACTGTGACAACTCCTAAATGTAGGTGTGGCTGTTACACTACACACAATAGAAAGTAAAAAATACTTTTTTTTTTTTTTCCTGGATCAAATTCCAAGGTATGTGTACTTCCAAGGGTCTTGGAAGTGAAATTTTGAATATGGAAGCATATCTCTTCTCAGTTATGTGTGGGTCCCCTGGTCCCACAAGGTTATGTAAGGCCTACAAAGCAGGTACCTATAAAATTAGGATGACAGATTCAATTTCCAAAGTAAGTGATTTTACCATCTCCTAAGCATAGCAAGAGCTGCAGCTGAACTCAGACTCCGGTTCAGAGTTTGCTGTCGTGCACACCTCGCGGGGGTTGAACATCAGTTGGAATGGGTGCCTTCGGTGATCATCAGCACTACTCACAAACATTCTGATTCTCTCCTTCCAAGCATGTGGTAGGATTGTACTTTTTGTTCCCTTAAGGCTAAGCATGGGATATCCTTTGGCTGATGAAATGTGTTCATAAGTAATTTGTGTCACATGTAAGCAGCCTTTAGTTAGGAGCCTGGCCACAGAAGACCTGAAGCATTTATTTTTTTAAGATAGAGTCTTGCTGTGTCACCCAGGCTGGAGTGCAGTGGCATGATCTTGGCTCACTGCAACCTCTGCCTCCTGGGTTCAAGCGATTCTCCTGCCTCAGCATCCTGAGTAACTGGGACTACATGCGTGCACCCCCATGCCCGGCTAATTTTTGTTTTTTTTTTGGTTTGTGTTTTTTGAGGTGGAGTCTCGCTCTGTCACCCAGGCTGGACTGCAGTGGCGCAATCTCGGCTCACTGCAATCTCCACCTCCAGGGTTCACACCATTTTCCTGCCTCAGCCTCCTGAGTAGCTGGGACTACAGGCACCCACCACCTTGCCCGGCTAATTTTTTGTATTTTTTAGTAGAGATGGGGTTTCACCGTGTTAGCCAGGATGGTCTCTATCTCCCAACCTCGTGATCCGCCTGCCTCAGCCTCCCAAAGTGCTGGGATTACAGGTGTGAGCCACCGGCACCCGGCTATAATTTTTGTATTTTTAGTAGAGACAAGGTTTCATTATGTTGGCCAGACAGGTCTCGAACTCCTGACCTTAAGTGATGTGCCTGCCTTGGCCTCCCAAAGTGCTGGGATTATAGGGGTTAGCCACCACGCCCAGCCCCCACATGGAGCATTTAGAGATGGAGCCTCTGTCAGCTTGGCTTCCTGGATGACTCAGATGGGCAGACAGCCCCTGACACCTGCATCACACACATAGAAGACACAAGAAGTAAATCTTTTGCCATGCTTCACTGCTATTATTTCCAGTTGTTTCTGCTGCATAACTTGGCCTATTTTGACTGATACATTTGATATTCTAGAGCCTGTTTTTTTTGTTTGTTTGTTTTTTGTGGGAGGAGTGCACCGTTTCTGGAAGTACCGCACCAGGTTGATGAGTCAGGTGGACGGAGCAAGCTCCTATTCCATCTCCTTGCTGCAGAAAATCCACTTAGTATGTTGTACTCAGATAGAGGACATATCAGATATTAACTGTAGATATTCACTAAGATACTACACTTGATCTTAGCCAAAGGCCAAAAGGCCAAAAAGCAATGAGCCATTTTTTTTTTTTTTTTTCAATTTAAGGAGGAGAGAGTTTTTGTTAGTTTCTCTTGCTTCTTTTGTTGAGGAAACAGGAGTATAGAAGGGCCAAGAACAGTGGAAGGACATACATGTGCCTGTTCTCCATTTGGGCCCGCAGTCTAGTATGAAGTCCCAGTGGATAGCCAGCAGCGACAGCAGGAGCAGGCAAACACAGGTGGCTTTGTTACAGAACATGCCTGAGACATCACTCTGGAGACTCCCAGAAATGACCAAGGGAGATTTGGGAAGAGTGGCTAAGGTCCTGGTGTTACACTGGAGGTGCTAGGAACTACTGCCATTTGGAATTAAAATTACTGTGACCTTATGTGTTTATATAGGCTCAGGAGGTAGGAGGACAGCGAGTCAGATAATAATTCAGCTGCTTTGGTTCATCGAGGCCTGGAGCATGTCTGCAAACGTGTGACAATATACACCTATTGATCTTTCTGATTGACTGTTGGCCTTATGCTCTGTCATTTGTCCACGTAGACTACTTTTATCTGGCAGTATGGATCAGTGTATATTTTCTTTAGCAGTTAAACTGAATGTATAAAGTATTAATTTTGTGAGGAAGAAAACCAAAATGTTTAATTAAAAAGCCAGTATAATTTCTAGACTTCATCACGGGACCGATTTTCCTTTTTTTTTTTTTTTTTAAATAAAATAGTTTTCTTTCTGGGAGAGAGGTGTGAAGTGTTTGGCTAAACTGTATTTACCTTGTCTATAGTAATGACTTTAAGAAAGCCAACAAACTCTCCCAAGGTAGATTTTATAAGGGGTGAAGGATGCTGGAAAGGAAGAAATAATAGAGAAACTGTTATGAAAGCAAAGATATTTGTGTGACTGCAAATGGTACAAAAAATAGGAACTTTTTTGTTATCATCAAACTTAAGTTGAATTGCATGAGGCTTTCATTTTAACACCCTGCCACAAACCCACAAATTCAGCTATGCTATCCAGGAAATGTTATTTACAGTTTACCCTCACCTTAGACTCTCTGACCCTTGAAGACACCTTAGAGGATTGGCTGCCCCTTTCTCTCTCCTCTAGTTTATCATCTTTGCCTCTTGTCTTTAGGCAGCAGCACAGAATTTCCTGATGACACCTGCTTGTGACCCCAGCTTTGAGAATCCATTAATTCTTCTCCATCTGCTTGGATCGATAGCTAAGGCAACCCTGGGCATCACAGTTTTGTGCACAGTAGAGCCATCCATTTTCCTCTTGAAAAATCGTGTAAAAATTGGGAACAATGTCAACATGCAAAATAGAATTTCTTCTTTGGATAGTCAATGGCAAATTACTTCTGTTACTATTACATTTCTTTCAAATATTATAACTTAAAAATGTATAAAGCTCTTTCAAATGAAGTAACTCATTTTTTTTTTTACCCCAAAATGGTAAAGTCCAATTGAATATTATTATTCCTCACTTTATTGACTAGGAAACAATCTTGCTCAAGGTTACCAATTGGTAACAGAAACGGAACTCACACTCGGAACGTCACACTTTTTGGCCATCTTCCCCTTTCTTTATTTAAGGGTCATCATTAAATAATTAAAGGGTGACATTTTCTACAATATTTTAAAGCTTCAACACTGTTATTTTGCTTCTATACAAAGGAGTAAAGAAAAATTTTTCCGCTTTGAGGTAAAGTACGATGGAGTGCTCCTCATGTGTGAACTGCTACATCTCCCTGAGAACCAGCTCTCTTTCCCACACTGGCAAAGGAGGCCTGTGCCTCTCTGAACCACCTTCCGAATTCACCCAAAGATCTAGCTGCTGAAAAGAGCATATATACAAGCAGATAGCTGTGATCTGACAACTTTGGATACAAATATTAATCAAAAGAAAAGTTAATAAATAGTTGCCTGTATGTTACTTCATCCAAACCCTACCTTATTAGTCCCAAAAATAACAGCAGTAAAATATTAGCAGCAACCATTTACTGAATGTTTACTCTAGAGCCAAGCCAAGCAGAACACTCAGCCCCATGTCCAGCCACTGTCATTTAATCCTCAGTATAAGCCCGCAATGTCAGTGCTATCCTGGCTTTATTTTACTGACGAGGTGCTGAGGCTTACAGGGCTTAGGTAACTTGTCCAGGTTTTACAGCAGGCAAGCAGCTGAGCGACATCTCCACTCACACCATTGACTTTGTTCTTGTACAACAGGAAATCTCATTTCATAAAAGAAAAGTTTCCCACAAATAAAATCACAATTCATCCAACCCAGAAATAAGCTGAAGAAGTTGAGAGGTCATCTAACAGAGTTCTGCTTTGCTCATTGGAAACTGACTTCAGTGGAGACTTGTTAATCTTGTCAGTTTTCCTAGAAAATTAATTTGCTTTGCAGCAAAGTCTTAAAACTGTGTGTATTAAATGTTACAGCTAAGCTAGACTCTTCAGCTAGTCACAAACTCTTCAGTTTAGAGGGGGGAAACAGTAAATTAAGAGAAAGCAATGGGAAACATTTTTCACTGAAAGAAAAGCGAGCCACATAATATATGATTTTTTTCTAGCTTCAGGGTCTTGACCCCTTGGGGATGTTGAAAGGAATAAATGGATTGATTGAAGAAAGGGAAAAACAGCAACTTTAAAAAGCTTGTGGCAGATTAGATGGTGTTATGATGCCTGCTCTTGACTTCCTCCTGCCAAAATGAGATTCATTAAAGAAAACTCTTAAGTAAATTAAAATTCTGCTCGTCAATACCCTCCCCTCCAGATGTTAACAGCCAACTGTGGTTCGTTTGACGACATGGCTGTGGGCAATCAGTAGAAACATTTCTATTAAGAGGGATGATGAGAAGCACTGGGAAATATTTTATGTACTTTTAACCAAAAATGACCGAACAGCTGACTGATTGATGACTTCTGGTATCAGGAACCCGAGATGCTCTCACTGTGTGAGCAATTGCTCATGAGTTCAGTCTGGCCATTCCTGCACCAACAAGATGCTGTTATTCCCTAACTTACGTCTACGATGAAAAGGCGGCTTAGAGAGCAGCAGCAGGGAGGAACCTTTGGCTCAGACAGTGTCAGGCCCCTTGGTGGATTGTGGCCATTTCTGGACTTATCACCAGGGTAGCGCATGTTCTGGGATACAGCAACAGTTCTTCCTGTGGGTATTTCAGTTTATGGAAAAACGGCAGAAAACAGAACTGCCTATGTCAAATTAGAATCAACTTCCTGTCCTGCTGCGTGTGTGTGTGTATCGATCCAGCTATCTATCTATCTATCTATCTGTCTATCTACCTACCTACCTACCTACCTACCTATCTCTGTCTGTTTACACATCTAACTATCTCTATAATGGAGATATATCTCCATTGGAACAGCAATCAAAGGACACGTCTGGTCAGCAGGGTTATTAAATGACACAGTTACTTCCCGGTGTGGCGGGTGGGGGCTTGCACCTGGAAGAAGGCAGCGTAGGTTACACACCTGTTGTTATCTCTTTAATGCTGAAGGGAAGTTTAGAGTGCCCCCTTCTGTCACGTAAATTTCAGAAAATAGGAATGTTGATGTGAGTCAAAGGAGTATTCATTTGCTTGAATGTTTTTTTTTGAAATGGAGTCTCGCTCTGTTGCCCAGACTTGAGTGCAATGGCGCAATCTTGACTCACTGCAACCTCCACCTCCCGGGTTCAAGCAATTCTCCTGCCTCAGCCTCCTGAGTGGTTGGGATTACAGGTGCGTGTCACCACTCCCGGCTAATTTTTGTATTTTTAGTAGAGATGGGGTTTCACCATATTAGTCAGGCTGGTCTTGAACTCCTGACCTCATGATCCGCCCACCTCGGCCTCCCAAAGTGCTGGGATTACAGGCGTAAGACACCGTGCTTGGCCTGTGCTTGAATCTTTTACCAGATTGTCAGCTCCTTAAAAGCAGGGACTTGTTAGTTATATTTGCAACCTGTCGTTGGGTGCTTGGATCATAACAGGAGCATAATAGATATTGTAAACGAATCAATAAATGAATGAGTTTTGGCCTGATTTTGAAATGGAGGAGGTCACCTTTTTCACTTACTTTGAAATGCTATGGTCAGACAGGGTTCAGGGGTGCTTCCTGCCAGAGAAGTGTCCTCCCCTAGAAGACCAAGTGTGTCCAGGTTGTGCACAAGAAGGGAGGAGGAGTGGATGGGCTGCTTTGCTCAGTCTGCTCTGGGTTTTAGGAGAGAAGGAACCCTCACGGAAGAAGAGGCTAATTTGTCCTGAAGCTTACCAGAGGCTGAAGCTCCAATACAGTGTTCTCAGCCGTCACTGAACCTTAAATCTACTGGGAGTATTAAAAAAACAAACCAACCAACCAGGATCCCACCCTAGGCTAATTCAATGAGAACCTGGGGCTGGTGATAATGAAGGGAATGAGGACTTAAAAAAATCTCTAACATGCAGTCAGAATTGGGGGCTGTGGCTCCAGTTCAGTGGCTCTCAGCTCGTTGATATGTCAGAATAACATGTTAAAAATATGTATTAATAGATACTATCCCCCACATCCAGAGGTGGGAGTTAGGGTGTCCAGGTGGGGTTCATACTTCTGTAATGACACATTTTGAAGACCATCAGGGTTGAGACAACTCTTTGGCTTAGGATTTCACGTTTCAACGAGCAATCTAGGGTGCTTGTTAAGAACGTAGATTCCTGGGTTTGCCCTACATTTACTGAATCAGACTCCTGAAGAGAGGAACATGGGAATTTGTAGTTTTAAAAATGCCATTCTCATAATAAGGGAAACATTACTAGCTTGTGTTTCTTAAAGTGTGGACCCCAGATCAGCAGCATTGGCAGCACCTGGGAATCAGAAACTTTGGGGTGGGACCCAGCAGTCAGCTATTGAACAAGCCTGCAGGTGATTCTGATGCCCACTCCAGCGGGAAGACCACTGCTCTAGTTCTCTATTTTTCAAGGTATAGGCCGCAGACCAGCAGCACTGGCACCACCTGGGAGCTTGTTAAAAATGCAGACTCCTGGCCCCACCCCAGACCCAAGGGGTTAGAATCTACATTTTAAGAGGCTCCCCAGGTGATCTATATGCACACTAAAGTTTGAGAAGCCTTGTTTATATCCCCAAATAAATACCACTTTGCTGTGGAAATCAACAAGTGTAAGCTTCTTTAACAGGAAGCAAAATCTAAAATCGATGTTTCCCTTTAAGAACAGAAGTGGCTTTAATTCTAGAGAAACTGTGAAGGAAATCACTTGGAACTATACTATTAAAACAAATCCCTGCATTGTGTTATTAATTCAACTGAAGTGAAGGATTCAAATACAATTAGATGTAAAGTTCTTTATTTTTTAGACAGAGTCTTGCTCTGTCACCCAAGCTGGAGTTCAGTGGCGCGATCTCAGCTCACTGCAACCTTTGCTCCTGGGTTTAAGGGATCCTCCCACCTCAGCTTCCCTAGTAGCTGGGATTACAGACGTGCACTACCACACGTGGCTAACTTTTGTATATTTTGTAGAGAGAGGGTTTCTCCATGTTGACCAGGTTGGTCTGGAACTCTTGAGCTCAAGTGATCCACCTGCCTCGGCCTCCCAAAGTTCTGATATTACAGGCGTGAGCCACTGCTCCTGGCCAAAATTGCATGTAAAGTTCTAACCTCTGCCCTGTATTATTTTGTCTTTCCATAGTTTCCTAGTTTCATATAGAGTCTGTCAAAGTATTCTACTCCAGAGCCTGACTTTACACCTTTGGAATATAAATTTGTGGTGCACACACACACACACAAACACACACACACATCTATTAGATTAGTCAGGGTTCTCCACAGAAACAGAACCAATAGGATATATATAGAGAGAGGCAGAGGGCAGTGGGGAGGTATTTTAAGGAATTGGCTCACGCAGTTATGGGGGCTGGCAAGTCTAAAATATGCAGGGCAGGACAGCAGGCTGGAAATTCCAGCGAGAGTTGATGTTGCAGCTCGAGTCTGAAGGCAGAATTCCTTCTCATTAGGGGACCTCAGTGTTTTGCTTTTAAGGCTTTAAACTGACTAGATGAGGCCCACCCATATTATGGTGGGTAATCTGCTTTGTTCAGATCTACTGATTTAGAAGTTAATAACTTCTAAAAACCACCTTCATAGAAACATCCAGACTAATGTTTGACCAAACAACTGAGGATGTGGTATAGTGAAGCTGACACATAAAATTAACTCTCCGTCTTTACACATACACACATATGCATATATATGTTTATAAAACATTTTTTGAATGTTCTAGAAAGTCATAAAATATGCCTATTATCAGAGCTAGTGATAATTTCATAAAGTTCATCTATTATTACTCATTCTAAATGGGTTTTTCCTCTGTTTTATTTTTCCTTTCATTTCCCACCTTGCATTAAACTTATGTTCAGACAATGTGGCCGGGCGGGTGGTCCATGCCTGTAATCCCAGCACTTTGGGAGGCCAAGGTGGGCAGATCACCTGAGGTCAGGCGTTCAAGACCAGCCTGAACAATATGGTGAAACCCTGTGTCTACTAAAAATAACAAAAATTAGCCGGGCGTGGTGGTGCGTGCCTATAGTCCCAACTACTTGGGAGGCTGAGGCAGGAGAATTGCTCGAAACCAGGAAGTGGAGGTTGCAGTGAGCTGAGATCACACCACCGTGCTCCAGCCTGGGTGACAGAGCAAGACCCCGTCTTATAAAAAAAAATAATAATAATAAGGAAAAAGATAAAAAGAAAAAAAATAACTTATGTTCAGACAATATAAAATCTTAGGATAACCTATGGCACTCCAGATAGCTGTCACAATTGCTTGTCCTCTCATATCTTTCAATAGCAAATTTGAATTAAGTAAATAATTTTTGACAGTTGCAACTTAAAACACACACAGTGAATCTTATTTTAAACATTGCCCCTGAGGTTTAAGTAAACTTGGCCTGATCCCACAGTTAAAGGCTTGAAGCAGTCAGAAGTTATTTTTACTCCCTTTTCAAATTATCAGCCTACCTTTCTCACTCTTTATTGACCTTGGCATTTGTGTCCATAAGGGCCATTTAGGCGTGGCCCTTGCTATACAGAATGACAACTCCAGACCAGGCAAAAAGAAAAAAAAAAAAAGGGACAGCTGTCCTGGAGATAGATGCCAATTAATTTTGAGGCTTTTTTCTTTAGTGCATTATTATTATTATTTTTGAGACAGGGTCTCACTGTCACGCAGGCTGGAGTGCAGTCGCATGATCAGGGCTCACTGCAGCCCTCCTGCCTTAAGCAATCCTCCTGCCTCAATCTCTCAAGTAGCTGGGACTATAGACACACACCACCATGCTCAGCTAATTTTTAGTATTTTTATTAGAGATGGGATTTAACCATGTTGGCCAGGCTGGTCTTGAACTCCTAGGCTCAAATGAACCGCCCGCCTCAGCCTCCCAAATTGCTGGGATTACAGGTGTGAGCCACTGCGCTTGGCCAATACATCATTTTTTAAACATAATAAATGATTTCTGTATGGTAGTATAAAGGTCATTTGTGTAGGCAAGATTCTGAAGATATTGTGGTTTTGCACAGCCCAAGAAGAGTAAAGGGGGTTAATTTATAAGAGAATTTCTAGGTGTGGACCCAGATAGCTCCTTGGATTTTTGCTTGCATGTGTCTTAGTTGTGTCTTAGCTGTGCTTAGCTAAGGGATTTAGCTATGCACGTGAGTCACTTTAGACCTCTACCGAGGTTGAAATTACCGGGTACTAAAAGTCATGCAAATACTCTGGAAATGACAATGATTCCAGAAATGCATTTGGCCACTTTTTGTTTAGGTGGATGATGGTATCAGGTGGGACTCTCACCTGTGACAGAATCTCATCCAATTTAAGGATAAATGAGGCTTTGATGGAAGGTATCACAGAACTGCTGTGCTGCGAGACTGAGGGCAGCTGCAGACACTTAGGGATGGCTCCTGCATCCTAGGATTGGCTTATCCCTGATCATTCTCTCAGACTCCTCCATAAGGTGGGATGGCTGCTGACCAAGCTGAGGTTACATGAGTATAGTTTAAGATCAAAGAGGTTACAGGATTTCCTATTGGCTCCAGAAGAAACCTCTCCCTAGTTGAGTCACAAGCTCATCCCTCCACCGTCACAGCAGGCAGGAGGAAGGTTCTGTGAGGATTCCAGTCCAGGTCAGTTACCTTGCAAGTATTTGTTCCTAGAAAAAGTGGGGACAAAGTTGGGCTGGGCAGATATAAAACGAAAGCTAGTAGAGTTTAAGAATTCGTTTGTTCATGGATTTTAATCGCTCTCTTGGCAGTCTCCTTCTTCTATGAGGAAGTTTCTTGCCCTTCTCTAAGAGGTTTTTAGTTTTTGTAGTGTGCCACCAAGGCAGTCATTTTTGCTTATGGCTGATTTTTCATGCTCCATCTTGTATTTATTTCTTTTCCTTGGGGAACTCTTGCTGTTATAGCGAGGTGTTCTATTTGGTAAGTATTGGGGTTCTGTTTGGTTATGGTATAATAACTATCTGGCGTATGGTATAATAATTACTTTTTATTTTTATTTTTTTGAGACGGAGTTTCACTCTTGTTGCCCAGGTTGGAGCGCAGTGGCTCCATCTTGGCTTACTGCAACCTCCCCATGCCGGGTTGAAGTGATTCTCCTGCCTCAGCTTCCTGAGTAGCTGGGATTATAGGCGCCCACCACCATGCCTGGCTAATTTTTTGTATTTTTAGTAGAGACGGAGTTTCACCAAGTTGGCCAGGTTGCTCTTAAACTCCTGACATTTGGTGATAAACCCGCCTCGGCCTCCCAAAGTGCTGGGATTACAGGCTTGAGCCACCATGCCTGGACTTGTAATAATTATTTTTAATGGCTTCGTTGAGGAAGTAGATGTTCTTGTACCAATCTCTCAGACACATTATTTCTTTCTTTTTTTTTTTTTTTGAGACGGAGTCTTGCTCTGCCACGCAGGCTGGAGTGCAGTGGCCGGATCTCAGCTCACTGCAAGCTCCGCCTCCCGGGTTTACGCCATTCTCCTGCCTCAGCCTCCCGAGTAGCTGGGACTACAGGCGCCGCCACCTCGCCCGGCTAGTTTTTTGTATTTTTAGTAGAGACGGGGTTTCACCATGTTAGCCAGGATGGTCTTGATCTCCTGACCTCGTGATCCGCCCGTCTCGGCCTCCCAAAGTGCTGGGATTACAGGGTTGAGCCACCACGCCGGGCCAGGCAGATGCTCCTTAATGGGACCTTGAAGGCCAAAAAACAAGACATTGCTGAGTCCATTCCGGAAAAGAATGGGCACCAAGCCTCAATAATACTCTCCAATTCCATGACATTTCAGTGCCTTGAAAGCCTGGTAAATGTTGGTAAATTTGTCATGATGCAGCCTCAGTAATACTCTCCAATTCCATGACGTTTCAGTGCCTTGAAAGCCTGATAAGTGTTGGTAAGTGTTTCATGATGCTTGGAGTCTTGAAGAGTTCAATGTCTGAACTCTTTCCAGTGGAGTGAAAGTTGCTTCTGTTGTCCCTGAAAGCACTGCTGCCACACCACAGGTTGCAAAACTCTGGAGCACTGACATGCTTGTGGAGAAGGCAGGATAAATCCTCATACGGACCAAACATAAGTGCAAGTGTAGTTGTCTTCTGCATCAATGGGGGAAGGATTCCATGATACAAGTTTCGAAATCCATCCCTTCTCAAATGAAGTTTTACATCACGGGTTTTGATGCTATACAGCTGTTGTCGAAAGAGGACATTCTGAATGGGAAATGTGATTGTGAAGTTGTTGAAGGCTGCACAGCAGCCACACAAATAATGCTTCATTTCACCAACATTTGTAATATGAGGTGATAGATCTTGTTTTGAAGATGTTAGTATTGGTGGCCTCTTTTCATGAGCTTCTGAATCCATCATGTTGCTTAAGAGCTTTCTTTTTCATTAAGGACTTTTTTTTTTTTAACCTGTAATATCATCTGAGCCTGGAGTTTGGCAGGATGATAGCTTTTTGATAATGTTCCCAATTTCTTCCATTGTTATTCTTCTGTTAGGTTCTCTCTTCTTGAGTCAATTTTGATAACTAGATTTCTGTTCTCCAGGCATCCATTTCCAAGATGGGATTTTCTTTTACCTTCACACCCATTTTTTCTTTCCCTTTTCACCTTCAGTGAGAGAAGATATTTTATAGACAGAATAAAGAGAACTGTTAGTAGAATACTTTAAAAATTTGTTGTGAGAGGTAGTCGATGTCAGAAAGAGAAAGGCTTGTTTTTCTGGTAATTGTTCTCCTCTGAAGAATCTCAAAGGCAAATGCTTCCCCCATGAACCATGGTAAGGACTTGCTACTTCTGTCAGGTTGGAGATGCTTTCACTTTATGGGTAATGCAAAAAGAAACATGTACTCTGGAGGAAAGGAAGAGGAAATATTTTTTAAAAGACAAGGAGGGAAAATGTAGAAAAAAAATTTTTGGAAACATATTCATGGAAGAATCTGGATGGACAGTGAAGGTTTTATGGTTTCATAAAATAGAAACTAGGCTGGGTGTGGTGGCTCACACCTATAATCCCAGTATTTTGGAGACCTAGGTGGAGGGATCACTTGAGCCCAGGAGTTTAAGACCAGCCTGGGCAATGTAGGGAGACCCCCGTCTCTATAAAAAATACAAAAATTAGTTGGGCATGATGGTGCATGCCTGTAGTCCCAGCTCCTGAGGTGGGAGCATCACTTGGGCTTGGCAGGTTGAGGCTGCAGTGAGCCAAGATCATACTCCTGCCTGGGCAACAGAGAGTGAGACTCTGTCTTAAAAACAAACAAAAAAACCAAAAAACCAAATACAGATAACTTAAGCATTGAAAAAATATGGGACTGGGCATGGTGGCTCAGGCCTATAATCCCAGCACTTTGGGAGGCCAAGGTGGGAGAATCACTTGAGTCCAGGAGTTCAAGACCAGCTTGGGCAACATAGTGAGACCCCGTCTCTACAAAAAATAAAAAAATTACCCAGGCACAGTGGCTTGTGCCTGTGGTCCCAGCTACTCTGGAGGCTGAGGTGGGAGGATTGCTTGAGCCCGAGGAGGTTGAGGCTGCTGTGAACTATGATCACACCACTGCACTCCAGCCTGGGTGACAAAGTGAGACTCTGTCTCCTCCACTACAAAAAAAGAAAAAAAAAAAAGAAAAAATATGGGTAGGTCACAAAATTTAAAAATAAATGTATGAACTAGACTTAGACCAGAAACAGAGCTCCAGGGCAAAGGAACTAATGGCCATTCTCCAGCATTAGACCCTCAGGATAAATTAGCCTCAGTCACTGGTTTAGCTGGGCTTGGTCAGGGGAGGTCAGGGTTCTTGGGCAGTAACTTGTAGCCTGTGTACAATGGCAGAGGGGTAATTGTTCAAAGCAAACTCAAGGTGTTGTCACCAGAAGAAAGAGGAATGAATGCTGGCCAGGTAAAAGCAACAGCTGCCCTCTACAATGTCTGGATGAAAACTGAGGAAATATGTTCACCATCTTCTGGGGGCCATTTGCCTTTATGATGGGCCAGTAATAGGATTGCTTTATTTCTTGTAGTGCTATGCTTGAGTACAGACAAAACTATGGAATTACATGAGTAATGTGGTAATGAAGATCATTTGCATTTGTTTTGTCTTCTTCTGAGTTATTTTCTGGGACAAAATTCTCAGCGATGGAATTACCAGGTCAAAGGGGGTTATTACGTTTATGGCTACACTACTTCAATTCTACATGGAAAATAAATGGCAGCAAAGATATTCAAAACAGGGCAAGGAAAAACAAGTGTTGGGCCCTAATTTTTTCAACCATGTTTTGTAAAAGATACAATAAGAGGTATGGAATAATAGTTAAGGTTATGAGATAAAGGAGTAATATTATTAAATAATATTTTGGGAGTGACAATCAAGGGAAAGATCTCAATATCGATTGTTAGGTACTTTAGATTTTGAGCAACAGAGATATCCTCAATTTACCTTAGTTGATGACCTTCCTTCCTTCCTCTTTCTCTCCCTTTTCTCTCTTTCTTTCTTTTGAGACAAGGTCTTGCTCTGTTGCCCAGGGTGGAGCGCAGTGATGCAATCACAGCTAACTGCAGCTTTGAACTCGGGGGCTCAATTGGTCCTCCCACCTCAGCCTTCAGAGTAACTGGGACTACAGGCATGTGCCATGATGTCCAGCTAATTTTTGTATTTTTTGTAGAGATGAGGTCTCCCCATGTTGTTCAGGCTGGTCTCGAACTCCTGGGCTCAAGAGATCTTCCCACTTCAACCTCCCAAAATGCTGTGATTACAGGTATGAGCCACGGCCCCCGGCTGGTAGTTTCTTTTTAATACAAATTTTATTTTGAAGCAGTTGACTGAAAAGTTGCAACTACAGAAAAACAAAACAAAACAAAACTCTTTCTTTCTGGTAACCATTTGAGGATAAGTTGCCAAACTAATGCTCACCCCGCTGAAAACTTCAGTATTCATTTTCTCAAACGAGGACATTCTCCCATATCACCATAGCCCAACCATCCAAGGCAGGAAACTAACACTGATACATTTCTACCATCTAATCCTCACACCCAGTCAAGTTTTGCCAACTGTTTTAAATAGTAAAAATAAAACAAAACAAGTTTGGAATTCAGCATTGGATTTAGGTGTCATCTCTTTCCTTCTGGAACACTTCCACTTTCCTTGACTTTCATAATCTTGATACTTTTGAAGAATACAGACAGTTATTTGATTATTATGAAAGCAATACTGTGTTTTCCTCATTGCCTCCTATCAGGGAGCACACAATGTTGATTTATCCCATTTATTATGCTGTTTACTTTATTACCTGATTTAAGGTGGTGCTAGGCTTTTCATTATAAAGTTACTCTTCAACCATGTGTAGTTAATCACTATTTAGTTAATACGTGTTTTGTGGGGAGGCACTTTGAAACTGTAAATATCCTGTTCCTTGCCAAATTTTGAATTTATTTATATCAACATGGACTCACGGTTTCCTGTTTCACTCAATGGGTTATGATAAGTTGTTGTCACAATTTATTTTGATACTAAATTGTCTCAGACTTGGCCACTGAGGGCCCCTTCAAACTGGCTCCTGTGTCCCTTTCACATGCCTCATCAGTCTTTGAGCATTTCCTTGATTTCTGGATCAACAAGATCTTCCAGGTCATCCTATAATTTTCCTGCCTCAGCCTTCGAAATAGCCATTTCTCCAGGAAGCCTAGGTTGACTTTTGGAGAGAAAGGATGGTATTTAAGAACAAGATCTGGGTGCTAGATGGGCTCATTGCAATTGGGCTGTACTCACTGGGCTATGCTCACTGCTCCTAGGCCCTTTGACTAGACAGAGCCAGGGAGCACACACACACACACACACACACACACTTGTTTCTGTATCTAAGCATCTCTATCATCTCTATTTATGTATCGAAGTACCTACATGCCTACCTACCTACCTACCTATCAAAAACCATAAAAGAGCTGGGCACAGTGGTGAGTGCCTGTAATCCCAGCTACTCAATAGGTTGAGGCAGGAGAATTCCTTGAGCCTAGGACTTTAAGACCAGCCCTGACAACATATTGACGCCCCATCTCAAAAAAAATAAAAAACCAAAACAAAATCCCCAAACCATAAGGTCACACTGGCATCACAGGGTTCAAGCTGGTTCTACTACCCTTAACGTACTTACCTATTTTATCAATATTTCTTCATGCAACCAATCTCACGTGACCACTGCTGCCTCCTCCCCAGCATGGACATCTCATCTCTGAACCTCCATGCTGCCTCCACCCCCACGCCTCTGGTAGATAGTCTCCCCACCCTGCTTGGGCTCCAAAACCCCTCTGACAGCTGCCATGACACCCCCACATGTGGGTGCTCTGTGCATCTGTCTCAGGCTCTGATACCACTTGCTGGAAAGTCCCTTTTGCACGGACAAAAGGCAGTTTCTTTTACGGGAGAAAACACTAGAGCTGGTTTTAGAAGGGTTGGCTTCCAGAGCCTTTGTCTTTTTTCGAGAAGGAGTCTCCCTCTGTCTCCCAAGCTGGAGTGCGGTGGCGCCATCTCAGCTCACTGCAAGCTCCACCTCCTGGGTTCAAGTGATTCTCCTGCCTCAGCCTCCCAAGTAGTTGGGATTACAGTTGCCCGCCACCATGCCTGGCTGACTTTTCATATTTTTAGTAGAGACAGGGTTTTGTCATGTTGGCCAGGCTGGCCTGGAACTCCTGACCTCAAGTGATCCACCCCCCTTGGCTTCCCAAAATGCTGGATTACATACTGAGCCACTGCCCCGTCCTCAGAGCCTTTGTCTTTTTTTTTTTTTTTTTTTTTTTTTTTTTAGTAACCAATTTTTTATTCATTTTAAATAGGTTTTAAACTACTTTTGTTTGCAGGGGCTTTTAAAAGGAAAACGAATTAGGTCCACTCATTCCACTGATTTCTTTTTATGAAACTTGTATGATGCTGGCAGGTCTATCAAGCTCTGCTATAATATCTATCTGATCCATTCCGCACTTTCTTTTGAACATGTTCTCTAGTTGAGGATTTGTGTAAGGAATATACTGCTGTTCTTGCCATTTCCAAAGCAGTCTTTAGAAAAGCCATTCTGTCCCTTTATTTTTTTTGGTCCCAAAGGAGGATTCATAATCACTGTATCGAATGACTTGGACATTCTGTTAGAAAATAGCACACATCACATTGAACCATGTCATATTTGTTAACTCAAACTCTTCCACATTCCTATTAAATATTTCCAATGCATCTTCATCTATTCAAATCCAACACACAACCCTGCTCCTAACATTGCAGTTCCAATGCAAGTACTCCACACCACATCCTAGATCTGCAACGACTTTTTTCATGTCATCATACGTGTTATGGATTGTATAGAGCATACATGCTGCAATGTGCGGCCTGGTAGGATACTGTTCTGAAGTAGCTTGGGCTTTCGAATCCATCCACTTGTTGCAGCGACTCTCAGTTCCTTAAGCCTTAATTTCTTCATTTGTTTTAAAGTATGGACTCGTAGGGTTTGAAGGCACAGGATCTGGGCCGACCTGACCTCGGCCGGCGGCCTTTGTCTTAAGAGGAGATCATTATAAGTGTGGGTGAAGTCCAGCGGCCATTCGAAAAAACTGAAGGGCACACTGGACTGCTGTGCAGCCAAAAAGACTTCAAAAGACCTAGACCTCTCTTTATTTTTCTTTCCTTTTCTTTTCTTTTCTTTTTTTTTTTTTTTTTTTTGAGGCAGGGTCTCACTGTGTCACCCAGACTGAAGTCAGTGGCATTATCTCAGCCTAGGCTCACGCGGTCCTCCCACCTCAGTCCCCTGTAGCTGGGACTACAGGTGTGCATCACCACACACACCCTGGTAACTTTTCTCTTATTTTTTGTAGAGACAAGGTTTTACTATGTCGCTCAGGCTGACCTCGAACTCCTGGGCGCAAGTGATCTGCCTGCCTCGGCCTTCCAAAGTGCTTGATTATGGGCATGAGCTGCTGTGCCAGGCCAAGAGCTAGAATTCTTCAGCATTACATCATTTTTATGTTGGCCTCTTGGAGACCATTTTGTCTTTGAGGAAACCAGGGCCTAAGCAGGTTGCTCATGCATTACCTCTTTGATTTTACCCATAAGAGCATAAACTTCCAGGAAAGTGTTCTGTTACTTTCTGTGATGCCTTATCTTTTTGTTTTTTGAGATGGAGTCTTACTCTGTCACCCAGGCTGGAGTGCAGTGGTGTGATCTCAGCTCACTGCAACATCTGTCTCCTGGGTTCAAGTGATTCTCTTGTCTCAGCCTCCCAAGTAGCTTGGACTGTAGGCATGCGCGGCCATGCCCAGCTAATTTTTGTGTTTTTAGGAGAGAGGGGGTTTTGCCATGTTGGTCAGGCTGGTCTCAAACTCCTGACCTCAGGTGATCTGCCTGCCTCAGCCTCCCAAAGTGCTGGGATTACAGGCGTGAGCCACTGCACCCGGCCATGCTGTGGAAATAATGTGTTTGATTATGAACGGATTTTTGGCTCTCCTTTCAGATATGTTCTATTGCCTGTGCCTAGAGAAATAGCCATTCAAGATACTTCTTAACATTTTCCTTCCTGGCCCTCACTTTTGGCTTAAAGATGTTTGCACTGTCCCAGAATTGTGCCCCAAGATGGGAAAGTGATGGAACACGTACTTAATGGAATGCAGCAAAAAAGAGCAAGGATAATTTGCCACATTCTGGATCATTCCCCGTATGCCTTCTTTTATGATTCTAATTCTTTCGTCTTTACTTAGCATTCAGTGGAGAATTCCCGAGTAAGAAAAAGAATTCTTTCCCATCAAGAACTTTTTCCCATCCAGAAATAGTAGATCACTTTGTATATTTATTATTAATGTAACCTCCATATTACTTGCTGCATGGGCTTGCTGCCTACACTTTCTAGGCTCCTCCCTCTTTGCACCTGGCAATTGCTACCTGCCTGAACCTTGAAGTATTCTTCTTCCACACCTCACCTTCCTGTGACAACGCTCCCACAGAGCAGGCCAAGACATTAAAATAGTGGAATCTGTAACATGGATATGAATGAACCTGTAAACAATATCTTGAATGAGATATTGCAAATAACACCTGTAGTGCATTTCCTGGCATTCTATTAAGACTCCAGAACTGCACATCCTCCTCATCACCATTACTGTAGTTATTTGTTCTAATGCCCAGAAGAATCTCCAGGCAGCCTTGTCATCTTCCTGTGTTCGTTGACCTCACTGGGTAAATGAACTGTGACTCTGGACTCATCTTGTGTTTTCTCATGCTTGTTGCTTGGGCCTCAGCAAATGGGGCTCCCCCGCATTCTCCCCAAACCTCACAGAGTGTGCTGATTTCCAGCATCTTTAGGTCTTGCCCTGAATTGCATTGTCATGCAGGTAACTGGCACACTCCCTCCCTGTGGGCTCATGATGTTATACAGCATGTACTTAGAAGTAAAAAACTTTTTCAGATTTATTCCAGAACAGCTATATTCCCTCTTCATAGAGCATCATACTATTATCTCTTTTTTCTCTCTTCCAAGAAAGCCCACTTTTCCCATCCCACAAGAGAAAAACAATCCTAATGCTGAGAACACCCCCACGTGTTCCAAATTTGGCTGCTTTCTTGACTTTCCCAATAGCAAACTCAAAAAATTACACCTTTGTTCTCCTGGGATAATTTGTATAACCTAGAAGTTATTTAGCCTTTATATATATTATATATATTTTTTATTTTTCATTATTAATAACCAATGTTTCTTGCAGATGAATTAGAAAATATATTTGAGTTGCTGTAAATGAAAAAAAGAAAAGAAAATTACATATAGTCTCAATAGCCAGGAATTGCTCTGTTATCATAGTAACGTATGGATTGCCATCTTGTCTCATAGAGTCCAGTTCTTGGGAAGAAATTATTATGTGCATACCATTTTTAACCTCAATTGAAAATTAAGTTTAACATATTTTGAAACTTTGCTTGTCAATAAATAAAATTTGATGGAATTCCAACATGGAGATCCAGTCATGGCAGGGGAGGTGGTATGGTTAATAGCAAATAGTCTTACTGTTGATTCATCAGCATCCGCACAGAATCTAAACATTGACAAAACGTCGCTATAGCAGAGAGGCTGTGTTGAACAATTTAATTAAGAGTGCACATCACAATCTGTGATTATCTTCTTGTTTATTTTTTGCTATCTTGTTTCTTGTCTATCATTCCTTACTAGAACATAAGCACAGCATCCAACACATAGCAGGTCCTCAATAAATATCGTCTAGTGAATGAATGAATGAATTATTGAATTCATATTCTCTCTTGCTGTTCTATAACTAAGGGCATTGTGGCATGGAGAGATAGTGCTTTCCAAGTCTCCATGGTCTCCCCTACATTTCCCAGCATCCCTTGCAGAGACGGTATAGCCACATGACAAGTTGAATTAGAAAATATATTTGAGTTGCTTTAATAATAAATATATTTGAGTCGAGGCCAATGGATTATGAATGGAAGTAACCTGTGTCACTCCTAGTCTGTGGCAATTAAGAGCTAGTAATGCTTCCTGCATCTCTTTCTTTCCTTGACTCAGGAAAGGCCAGGTGTGTCAGTTAACATGGCTACAGAATGGAAGAAAGACATTTAAACCACAGCAGACTTATGTAAGTGAGAAATAAGGCCTTTTTTTTTTTTTTTTTCCAGTTCATCCACTGATATTTTAGTGTTTCCCTTTTGGGAACTTATTGAAACACAGTCAAGACTATCCTGACACGCATAGATATAAAACCAGAATTAGACATATTAGACATTTGTTCTTTGGCTGTGAGACTGATCAAATTTAATTGACATAAACAGGAGATAGTCTATGATTATAACTTCATGGTTTTATTTCCTTATTTGATTTTAAAACACCTACCCTGAAGTGCTTGGGTGAAAGGATATAAATATTCTGAATATAAATATTCTGAATGTAAATTCAGTTTCTTCAGATGTGTCATGGTTTGAAATAAAATATTTTAATTTAGTATGTTATTTAGATTATTTCTATTGTAAATTCTAATTTCTCTCACCCATAGGTTGTTTATAGTTTCTGAACAGGAACAATTCCCTTAGAGCTGTAAAAAGGAAAACAATACTTGTGCTCTTGGGGTGTCTTTAGGCGACAGCTGCAATGATGGCAAGTAGGATGAAGAGAGAGAGAGAGCTATTGGCTTGCTGTGGTCAATCAGTTACCTATTTTAGAAGTTCCCAGACTTTCTCAGTTCATAGCTATAGTCATTCAGTAATTTATGCATGGGCCCTAAGCCAAAAAATATATATATATATAATATATATATAATGTGTTTGTAATATATATACACATATATATACATGCAAATATATATATATATATATATAAACACTTTGGTTTATTAAAGTCCAAATAACTTAATGGTTTGTACAGTGCCTGGCAGATATCACCTTGTTTCCCCCAAAAGCTTGAAACCTCCTGCAGGGCCCGTCTTCTTCACTACAGTGACCCAGGGTACCTCAGCACATAGTTTGGGAACCACAGACATATGATTTAATATTTGTGGGATTTGAGGAACCCTATCTTTTAATATCTAGCCTTTCGTGAGCCTCTGTTTTATTGTAAAGAAATCTGAATATCTACTCATAGCATGTCAAAAGGTAGTAACTTTTTAAAAAATTGAGATGGAGATCTTGCTATATTGCTCACGCTGGTCTCGAACTCCTGGGCTCAAGCAATCCTCCCTCCTTGGCCTCCCAAAGTGGCATGAGCCACCATGCCCTGCCAAAAGGTAGTAACTTGAGCTTCATGTGAAATTTGGAATTTCATATTTCATTGAAAGAAGTAGTCATCAGTGTGGATGACAGGTAAGGGTCGCTAGACAGAAGAATGGAGCATTAAGCCATTTAGTCTCTGGTCATTTCCAGCGTCTGTTTTCTTCCAGAAGTCTGTGCTCTTGTGGGTTTCCTGTGGCCTCTCTAGCTAAACCTTCACGGTTTCTTTGATTGGTTAATCCTTGCTATGGAGCTTTTATTGTTGATATTCCTCAAGTCTTAGTCCTCAATTTCCATTATAGACTATGAGCAGATGGCCCCAAAATGTAGAATATTTTTCTTTTTACTGGTATTTCCCTTTTAAAATTTCACCAGTCCTTCAATAAAAGAAAGTCAACCTTGACAGCCAGGTGATTGGAGAGATGGAAAGGTAGGACCATCAAGAGGTACCTCCTTGACTTTCTCTCCCTCAGGCCCCGTAAAGAGAAGCTGAATCCCATTAAGGGAACAGAGGCGCAGGGGGTGACATGGTGACCAGCAGTACAGCGAAGGGGCCACGGTGAGGCAGGACCTGATGGAGACGCATGACCTCCACAGAGAGCATCTCAGGAGGTGACTCCAGAGAGGGAAAGCGTCCATTTTCCCACAGTGTGAGAGCAGCTGTTCTCTGCCCTGGATGCTCAGGAGACTCACCGGCGAATCACTGGGGAGATGTTTAAAGTGCCAGTCCCCCACCATGAAACAATAAAAACAGTTTTGGGGAGGGGATGCTGGGCATCAGAAATCTAAAAATGCGTAGCCAGGGTTGAGAACCACCTTGCTGGAGGAAGCTGACCTGAAGAATGAGTGGAGGTGAGGGTAAGGGAGCGTGAACTTGACTCTCTCGCTGCTCCCACCACAGGTCCAGGAGATGGGAGCCTGGACGTGCTGATGGCCGTCTTGCCACCATGTATAGCCCAGGAATAAACCTAGCATGGGAGGCTGTGGAGCTGAACTAGGAAGAGAGTTGAATTTTGCTGATATCATTTGAGACATTCCTGAAGCTAATACTGTTTCCTGAAATGTCAGTTATGTATCCCACATCTTCTCTTCTTCCTTAAAACCCAGTATGGCTTGTGTTTTCTGTCTTCGCACGGAAACAGCTGAGGACTGCTTGTGTGGTTATTACTCCCTATCTCCTTCTTTAACACCAAAACCTTGGAGGGGCATTTGCATTTTAGGGATTATATGAAGGGCTTTAGTTTATTTATTTTTAATTGCTTTGAGACAGGATCTTGCTTGCTGTGTTGCCCAGGCTGGAGTGCAGTGGCACGATTGTAACTCACTGCAGCCTTAAACTCCTGGGCTCAGGAGATCCTCCCAATTCAGCCTCCTGAGTAGCTGGTACTATAAGTGCATGCCAACATGCCTGGCTAATTTTTTTTTTTTTTTTTTTTTGGTTTTGAGACAGAGTCTCCGAGTCTCACTCTGTCGCCAGGCTGGAGGACAGTGGCGTGATTTCGGCTCATGGCAACCTTCACCTCTCGGGTTCAAGCGATTCTCCTGCCTCAGCCTCCCAAGTAGCTGGTACTACAGGAGTGCACCACCACATCCAGATAATTTTTGTATTTCTAGTAGAGACGGGGTTTCAGCATGTTGGCCAGGATGGTCTCGATCTCTTGACCTCGTGATCCACCTGCCTCAGCCTCCCAAAGTGCTGGGATAACAGGTGTGAGCCATCGCACCTGGTCACCTGGCTAATTTTTATTGTTTTTGTAGACAGGGTCTTGCTAGGTTGCTCAGGCTGCTCTTGAATTCCGGGCTTCTCGTGATCCTCTCACCATGACCTCCTGCAGTGCTGGGATTATGTGCATGAACCACCACACTCAGCCTGACGGGCTTTATTTTTGCTTTGGTTGGCAGAGACTGCTTATTGTGTCCCAATATTTGTTCTCCCTTTTGTCCATGTAATAACTTTTTTAGCTGAGCTGCTTAGAAAAATAAAGACTACAATTCTCAGTGTCCATCACCACTGTGCCAATAGGCACAGCTTTGGCCAATAGGATGCACGCAGAAGCATAGCGGTAGCATGTGGAACCCTCAAAAATCAGCAAGAATGGACCCTGTTCTCCATCCTTCCTCCTTTGTGCTGTCTGTAACGTGGATATCTCCATGTTCAGCTTGAGGAAGAGGTGGTAGGAATGGTGGAGCAGTGAGCTGGATGGGGAGCTTGAATCCCTGGAACTCCAGGGAACAGAGCCACCACTTTGACTGTGGCCTGATACTTCCAGAGTTCATTTATGTGAATGAGAAATAAATTTCTATCTTAATAAGCCAGTGCTATTTTGGGTTTTCTGTCACTCAAAGTGGAATCTAATTCTAACTAATATCCCCTATTAAGTTTCATCTTGATAGATTTGGACTGTCACTTTGTGTCTTTGGGCCCTGATGTCATCATTCAACATCTCCTTTATCCCATCCAGCTCTCTGTCATCTGTTAATGAGATCAGCGTGCCCTCAGTACTTCCATCCAAGTCATTAATAAAAATAGGATCGGGAGAGGGCTGAGGACAGCGGCCTCCAGCCTGCTCCAGCGAGCTCTCTCATTAGGGTCCTGGGGATCTAGCTACCTTGCCTTGGTCACCTCAGAGGTGGCGTGGAGGAACATCGAGGAGTTTCAGCCGTAGATCCACAGGTGTCAAGCTTTAGCATACATCAGGAACGCCAGAGGACCTTTTTACTTAAATTTAATTTTTAATTTGTTTTAGAGAGAAGCTTTTACTCTGTTGCCCAGGCTGGAGTGCAGCGGTGTGATCGTAGCTCACTGTAACCTCGAACTCTGGGCTCAAGCAGTGCTCCTGCTTCAGCCTCCTGAGTAGCTAGGACAGGACTACAGGCATGCACCACCATGCCTGGCTAATTTCCTTTCTTTTGTGGAGAGTGGGGGTCTTGCCATGTTGCCCAGGCTGGCATGAAGCAATTCTCCTGCCTCAGCTTCCCAAAGCACTGGGATTACAGGTGTGAGTCACCAAAGCCCAAGTATTCGTATTTCTAACAAGTCTCAGGTGATGCTGATTCTGCCAGGTCAGAGGCCACACTTTGACAACCACCGTTTTTGGAAGGTGAACTGCAAGACGGAAAAAAAATACTTCAAAGTAGTTTGGCTCTAGAAGGTAAGTCCTTCAGGAGGCAAGAGGGATGGACTGCAGAATATCTGGTGGAGGATTGGACTATGATGGGACCCAGCTCTGCACTGGGGCTTATAGGAAGCAGGCCAGCAGAGTTGGGAATGGATGAAGGTAGGTAGGTTGGTCCATTTGATTTTGGGAGGCTTCAGGAGGTTCTGGGCAATGGCATCTTTTTTTTTTTTTTTTTTTTCTGAGATAGAGCTTTGCTCTTGTTGCCCAGGCTGGAGTGCAGTGGTACAATCTTGGCTCACTGCAACCTCCACCTCCTGGGTTCAAGCGATTCTCTTGCCGTAGCCTCCCGGGTAGCTAGGATTACAGGTGCGTGCCACGACCCCTGGCTAATTTTTGTATTTTTTAGTAGAGATGGGGTTTCTCCATGTTGGCCAGGCTGGTCTCGAACTCTTGACCTCAGGTGATTCATCTGCCATGGTCTCCCAAAGTGCTGGGATTACAGGTGTGAGCCACTGTGCCTGGCCAATGGCATCTATTTTCTCAGTGAAAAATATGCCAGAACATTAACGGAAGCATTGACTGTTAACTATGTGGGGAGAAATTATGAAGTAGGGAGCAGCAGGCAAACTCAAGCATGGCTGAGTAACTGTGTAAGGAGGAAATGGACTAATCTTGGCATCAGTACATTACTAAGAACATCTAAGTATTAACCTATAAGCAATTCCAAGGAGGAGATGGCACTGTATTCATCAAGATATCTCCAGGCCCAGCAAAGTGCTTGGTGAGTGCTCAAGTAATTTTTAAATTTTTTGGTGTTATTTTAGAGACAGGATCTCACTCTGCATCTAGGATCCTGGCTCACTGCAGACTCACACTCCTGGGTTGAAACAACCTTCTTGTCTCAGCTTCCTGAGTAGCTAGGACTACAGGTGTGTGCTACTACGCCTGGCTAATTTTCTTCTGTAGAGATGGGGTCTCCCTGTGTTGCATAGCCTGGTCTTGAACTCCTAGGCTCAAGTGAACCTTCTGCCTTGGGCTCCCAAAGCACTAGGATTATAGGCATGAGCCACTATGCCCAGGCTCCATTCATGTTTAACAATAAATGAGCCTGTGAAGTTCAATTTTTAGCTTATATTCTCCCTCCAGAACAAAATGGCAGTTCATTAGGTTTACATGGGTATATATTGTGTTAATTTTAATGAATTAAAAAATAATTTGTCTCACAGACATTATATAATACGTGATTGTTTTAAGAGAGATAATATTTTACACAATCATTAGAGTATTATCATACCTTAAAACAAAAAGATTGTGAAATGTACCACCACCACACCCTGAAATGCAGTTTTCTTCCTAAAGTTGAGTTACAGGAGCGTCTAACAGGTTCTGCTTCATGTGAACACCATTTTTGTCATCCTTCTGACACACATGAGCTCAGAATCATGGTTCACCAACCTCCTGTCTGGGGACATGATAAATAAGGGAATAAATCTGTGGGCACTTGGAATAACTTCCTACCAGCTGCAGAGATGGGGACTGGCCTAAAACCACTGCTGGTTCTGACATGAAGGAGTTAAGAGCAGTGGAAAGTCAGGATAGCTTTGTCATTAAAACAGCTCCATACAGCAGGGGAAGGTGACCAACTGTCTTGATTTGCCTGGGACTAAGGGGAATACCAGGATGTGGGATTTTTCACTGCTACACCTAGGATAGTCCCGGGCAAACCGGGACAAGCCAGTCACCATCGCCGAGCTGTCCACAATGGAGAAAAAAATCCAAAATAGTAGCTCATACAGCAAGGCTGCTGTTTTGATTTCTGGTAGGAAGCAGAGCTGGCTTCGTGGGCGTGGGACTGGTGTAGCAGAGTCGAATAGGACTTAGAAGAACTCATTCTTAGTTTGATGCCCTGCTGTCATTTGAAATTCTTCCTCATTTTTGAACAAAAGGCCACTCATTTTCATTTTGTACTGGGTCCTGCATGGTGTGCAGCTGGTCCGCAGATTATGGAGAAGAGGACTGAGGGTTCTTCCTGCCTTTATTCCTAGGTGGCCTGATGTGAGAAGGGTTCTCTCGCCCTCTCTCTCCTTCCCCCTCTTCCTTTCTCATTGTTCCCACCCCCGCCACTTCTTTCTCTTCCACCCCACTCCCTCTCCTCTTTCTGCTTTAAGCAAAACCTGTGCAAGGCATTATTTTATCCATTATATATTTTTAAAGTCCATGCCATCTTATCACAGGTGTTTGTGTTTTAAAAAAATAAACTTGATTCACATGCAGCACTTCCCCCTTGGATGTGTTTCTCCCAGCAAAAAAAAGTGAGCCGGAGAAGGACAGATAAAAATATTTGGAAAAGTTTAAGAAAGTGTGGCAGCAATACCAGTTGACTGCGGTCTCCAGGCTCACAGCAGGGAGAAGCCACCCTCTGGATCAAAGGGAACCCCCTCAGCAAAGATGAAAGGGGTGATAATTGTAAGTTAAGAGAAAGAGTTTTATAATAGAAGTGATAATAACAGCTGTATAGCAGGAAACTCAGGGAGCATTACATTGGGGCTGGGTGGGTGGGGCCCAGGCAGGTCGACTGAGGAATCTCTCCTAAAACTGTGCTATGGGAATCTGAATTCTCTCCAAGTTATTTCTGCTTTCCTTCTTGGATGTCAAAAATCACACTTTTCAAACAAAGGGTGTCATTGTGGTATTTACTTATGCTTTTGCAATTTTAAATGTGGAATGTAAGGAGGACGGGGATGGTGGGCTGAGACAGGGTAAATAACACTGAATTTGGAGTGTCAGGCCGGGTGGCTGAGCTGGGTGTAAGGCTGTAAAGGCCACTTTAGGGCACTGGCTGAGCTCAGCTGTGTTTTCACCTTGACCTCACCTCCTACCGGGAGGAACGTCCCTGGGGAGCAGCAGGGCAGGCCTGGAAGGGGAGGCGAGCGTGGTCCCATCAGCCCCACCCACCTGGCACCTCCTCTGGTGCGCAGGGCTCACCTGAGCCATCCGAGCACATCTGAGCTACCCTAGGTCAGCGCAGGAGGAGGCCACAGGCAACAGGATGCTGAGCACCGCAGCTTAGAAAGATAAGTGGAGCAGAGCCTGCTGTGCCAAAGGCACGGTCTTTGAGATTTTAAACGTATTTTTTTCTCCCTGCGTTTGCATGGGTAGGGTGTCAAAGCCATCTAGGGGATGAGGCATGGGAACTGGAGTTGGGATCAGCTGCAGGGATTCTGCCCCAGGCGCTGGAAAGTTGCTCAGCTCCCATGGGTTCTCTTTCTTCCTCCTGTGCATGTAGGCAGTAGGGTTAAGAATAGCTCTGTGAAGGTTTGAGTAAAGTAATCTGGCCTTCTAGGGTGGAGGCAGGGGGTGAGGATGGTAGAAGTATACTGTAAATACACAGTATGACCTGGCTGGAAAAGGATAATTTGTAAAGCATAGAAAACTTGGCTGTGTATATATGTTTGGCTCCCCATTTATATTAAACTAAATGATGAATTACTTTCAGGCAATGAGGCAGAAAAGCAAAAGCATTTCTGAGTGGCTGCTGATAAGTCCGGAGGAGGAATACCAAACCCAGGCCTCCTCCTGCTTTCTTGCTGAGATGCCCTCGCGTTGTAAAAGCTGTACTTTCAAGCTGTGGTTCAACAATATGAAAACTCAGAACTGCCGATAGATGATTTAAAAATGATTATGCATGTCCAGACAGCTCTAGATGTAACTTTTATTAAAGAGTATACATTTGGCCAGGCGCGGTGGCTCAAGCCTGTAATCCCAGCACTTTGGGAGGCCGAGGCGGGCGGATCACAAGGTCAGGAGATCGAGACCATCCTGGCAAACACGATGAAACCCCGTCTCTACTAAAAAATACAAAAAACTAGCCGGGCAAGGTGGCGGGCGCCTGTAGTCCCAGCTACTCGGGGAGGCTGAGGCAGGAGAATGGCGTGAACCCGGGAGGCGGAGCTTGCAGTGAGCTGAGATCCGGCCACTGCACTCCAGCTTGGGTGACAGAGCGAGACTCCGTCTCAAAAAAAAAAAAAAAAAAAAAAAAAAAAAAAGAGTATACATTTAAAAAAATTGTTGGTCTTTGAGGTTAACTCAGGTTTCCCTTGGAAAATAGTCTATATTTGTGTGTTAAGGTAAAACTTTCTCAGCAAGGTAAATATTTAAGAAAATAATGACAAAGTCACCATTTTATGAAAGACAGAGGTAATTGAAATGATTGCTAAGTAGCGAATATCTAATTTCAAAAGATATGCCTGTATTTATTTTGTTCTCTTTTAAAACACATCTTAAGACTTAATTTTCTAGCCTTGATATGGCAACTTCAATTTTTTAAAAATCTATTTTTAGCACAAGTTTTACTGAATTGTCCACCAGAGGGCAGTATTAGATAAAAGTTTAATAAAAATATACATTCACTGTAATTCATAGAAATCATATGTTTCATTTGTTTTTATTAACAGTGATATTAATATAAAGCACTTCCATCCACAGAAATAAAGTGAGCAAGCTCTGCATATTTGGTTTCCACATGGGGTAAATCGTTCTGAAAGCAGCATATATTAAGTTGTAAAGGATATGTTGGTTTCATAGCTTTCAAGATGAAAGAAGCAGTCAAAGAACTACAAACGATTTGGGTGGTACTTTACAGGCCCGGGATCGATCCTATTGGCTTGCTAAAAAGGAGTTTGGTTGTTTCAACTCAATCTCCAACACGCTATTTACTCTCCCTGGGAAACCATCCAAATTTGGCCACATCCCATATGCTAGAAAAAGCTCAGAGCCAGAGCCAACTGTGGGTTTGCCTGAGGTGGCAGAACAGCATGAGGAGAGGTTGCAGGCTGGTTTCCAGGGGCCAGAAACATCCTAACCACACCCGTGAGGCTGTCGTGAGTGGGAGGTGGTAGGGACTTATGCCTGGCTCCCACAAGGTCGTCAATAAATGTTGGTTTCTCTCCTATTCACTCGCTGTGTAATTATATATTACTTTGTGGTGTTGCTTTTGTTTGTAGTATTTACAATTTTAAAAAATTAAAGAAACACATACACACATACACATGGTAAGCAAACAGTATAAGGTGGTGTAGAATTAAAAATGTCTTTCTGAACCCACCTACCAGACCCTCTCTCCAGGGATGAACATCTGCAACAATTTTTTTTTTTTTTTTTTGAAACCAGGTCTTGCTATGTTGCCCAGGTTGGAGTGCAGTGGCTGTTCACAGGTGTCATCCTGCTATTAATCAGCACGGGAATTTAAACCTGATTCATTTCTGACCTGGGCGGGTTCACCCCTCCTTAGGCAACCTGGTGATCCCCTGCTCCTGTGAGGTCACCATATTGTTGCTGAACTTAGTGTGGACATTCTACTGGCATAGCACACTACAGCCCAGAACTCCTGGACTCAAGCAACCTCAGCCTCTTGAGTAGCTGGGACCACAGGCAAGTGCCATCATGTTGGCTGGCAGCAACAATTTTTGTGTATCATTCAGAAAATTTTCATACAGAAACTTGCCTATATAGACATCTGTATATCCCATAGACATTTTTACGTAAATAGGAGCAAACTATATAGACATTAGCTTGCACCTTGCTTTTTTTGTTCAGTGACGCATCTTGGAAATATTCCCAATTTATATCTTAACTTTTCCCATTTTATTTCCAGTGAGACATGTTTCTCCATGGCAGGAACTTTGTTATAAGTATTTTCTTTTCCTCTTTGCCGTACAGTGTCTGAGAGAATACTATTAACATACGAGGTGTGTAAAAACGATTCTGGGGTTGATTAGTTGGAATGTCAGTCTGTTCCTGGCAAAATGGGGGAAGGAAGAAGGAGAGGTTATAATTACATAGGATCACTTTTATTGTTCATTTCCAAAAAAATGAGAATTGGAAAGAGAATTGGGTCTTGTGTAGTATTTTTCTTAGCCTCCAACTGCTTGAATTTGACAGCAAATCCTTGTATTATTTGGCATATCGTTTGCCCCAGCTCCCCTCATTTGTCATTCAGTGGCAAGCTGTGCCTTTGGATCACCAGGTCTTCATAATCTCATATTAATGACTGATGCTCTGTGATAACAGGGCATGAAGGGAGCTTCGGAAGCCAGAGATGACATGCATATAGATCCGTTGGCACACACTATACAGCCTTGACAATTGTCCTTCATTTAAAAGGCCGTGTATTAGGATAGTTGAAATCACATACAACAGTCTTACTACTTTTTACACTACATCCTTTGTTGAGCTTTTATAGCCTTGATTTGAGAAAACTTTTTTGTTACTCAAATATCTATGCATTTTATCATTTAGAAATAATCATACCTAGGGAACTGCATTGTGGTGCAACCTTTCAAACATTTGAAAAGTCCCTTGCGTAGTTTTAATAGTGAGTTACCACCATTTCCTACTGAATAAAGATGAAGTTTCTTACGTCGGGACATGATCACAGCAAATCTTGAATGTTTATTTGCATCCAAGGATCCACGTGTCAGCAAAGTAGACTCTCTGTTCCCCAAATGTGTCTTCACTGTCTGGGCCTTTTTTTCCCCTTGTTTGCCTGTCTGAAGTTCCACCCATGTCTTAAGATCCAGCTTCAATGCTCCCCTTTGGATTCAAGCTCGCGGACCGTGCGGTACGCTGTGTGCAGAGATGCGCCCATAGCTCTGGGCAAACAATATGGGTAAGGCACGTTTTCCTTTCTACCAGCAGCTCTGTGAGTAATGGCGGCCACAGTCAGGTGGGCAGTGCTGCAGCGGAGACCTCACATGGGCTGCAGGAGAAGAGGGAGGGATTGGTTAGTACTGGAGATTAATTTGTGGTTTCTCAGAGGTGACACTCGAGTTGGTTTTTCAAGAGTCTGAAGACTTATTTGGACAGATGCCAGGAGTGGAAGGATATTCCAGATCTGAACAAAGGCTGTATTTTCTAATGATGCTGGCAAATAGTCTGTGTCTAAAGGGTTCGGTGTGTGTGGAAGCGGCTAGAGCTAACCGGGTTTAGGTTCTGAAGAGCCCTGATTGTCTCAGAGCTCAGGAGTTTGGAATGGAAGAGGCCATTGGAATGGAAGACAAGGAGTCTGTGCAAGGGAGGATTGGATGGATAATGACTGTCTTCATCAAAATAGGGAACATAAGAGGTCAGGCAGGGAGAGAGGAGAGAATTACATGGGTCTCATACACAATGAGTTTATGGTGCATCAGGAACCTCTCCTTGGTGATTTCTAGTAAGATTTGGGAAGCTCAGAGGGGTCAGGAATGGGGCCGTGGGAGTACAAGGTAACAAAAGCATTTTCTCCTCTATGAACAAAATGATCTTGGGTTAATTTTCTAGCCCTGTTATCCTGGAAACCTGCTAGAAGTGCTAGCTGTGTTACCAGGTAACACCACTGATGCTAAGAAGGGCTTGTGATTGGTAAGCTGCATATGGACAGGGAGGACCAGGAGTGAATCTGACTGTGCAGGGAGGAGGCATAGCTTCCGGCTTCATGGGTGCCCTGACTTGCAATGGGGCACTCTGCTTTCTGGGACCCGAGAGCCGTGGCTCAGTAGAAATAGTTCCTGATGTGTAGGGACCAGGGAGGCTTCTGCACCCACCTGTATGTTCTCAGGCCCTCATATCTGACCTGTGACTCAGGCCCTTAAAACTAACCCCTGGACTTCTGGGAGTGCTCCTCCTGCTGTGCTGTTTCCTGCTCCATTCCTCAAGTGAAGCCAGCATTGCGTGAGGTTTCTTGGAGTCTGTAAGTTCTCTTAGCTTAGCCTCAGACTATCAAGAGTGGACATCGCAGGAAATAAGTCAGATTTATTTATATGTGACAGGCAAGATTTCTACTGTTCTGACATATTAAAGAGAATATTCTGGCTTTGTGTGATCGACTTGTTCCTCCATTGATCCCCTCCAGTGAGCCAGGCATGTGTCCTTAGTGTCCAGCACATCAGTGCTGGTCACATGGCAGGCAATGCTCAGGCAGTAATTGTTGCATAAAAGAGATCAATAAATATTTGTTGATTACTTTCCACATTTCAAGTACCATGCTGGTTTCCAGGATACAAATTCATGTCAATATACAATATACTCTTTCTCTCAAAGAATTCACATTCTATTAGACAGAAAACAGAATTTTGTCACAGTGTGCGCAAAGGGGAATGATGAATGAATGACTCACATGGTTGATATTATTGTCTTACAGTAGCAAAAATGAACCCTCAATCAGGACCCATTTTGTATAGTATGCTTTTGTTACTTCTTTTCAAGTTTATATTTACATTATCAGATTTTCCTATCTCTCTCCCTATCAATGAGTTGCTAATTGTAGTCATGGTCATCATTTTCACCATCGTTGTCATAAGCATTGCCGTCATCACTTGGAGAGCACATATTGCTTGCCAGCGACTGTGCTAAGTGACCTATTGGGATTATCTAGTTGAATCTTCTAACAGCCCTATGAGGTAATTACTAAAATTATGCTCATTTTACAGATAAGAAAACTAAGTTGGGTAGAAGCAGGATTCAAAACTGGAAGGCTGACTCCAGAGCCCACTCTCTACCATCCTGCTTCTTGCTGTCCTCACCTCAGGTGTAGAGGTGGCCTGTGAAATGAAGCCTAGGCATTTATGTGCTGGAGCCCTGAAAGCTACATCTTGTGTATACATGGAGATAAAGTAAATGGTTCTTCAAATGTTTCATAGGTACAGTAGATTTAGGACAGTTGTAGTAACAATGTCTAGTTCTCATTTACAAATATGCTAAGTAAGAAATCAAAAATGTTCCCCTCCATGTAGGATTTTAAAACTTTTTAAAATTTTTGTGGGTATATAGTAGGTGTATACGTTTATGGGTTACAAGAGATATTTAGATACAGACATGCAATGGTAACCAGGGTAAATGGAGTATCCTTTCCCCCAAGTATTTATCCTTTGTGTAACAAACAATCCAATTATATTCTTTTAGTTATTTTAAGATGTACAATGAAATTATTTTTGACTATAGTCACCCAATTGTGCTAGCAAATACTAGATCTTACTGTCTATTTTTTTTTTGTACCCGTTAGCCATCTGCCCTTCCCCCACAGCCTCTGGTAACCATCCTTCTATTCTCTATCTCCATGAGTTCAATTCTTTTCATTTTTGGCTCCCACAAATAAGAGAGAACATGCAAAGTTTGTCTTTCTGTGCCTGGTTTATTTCACTTAACATAATGACCTCCAGTTCCATCCATGTTCTTGCAACTGACAGGGTCTCATTTTTTTTTTTTTTTTAATGACTGAATAGCACTCCATTGTTTATATACACCCCATTTTCTTTATTCATTCATCTGTTGGTGGACACTTAGATTGCTTTCAAATCTTGGCAATAAACATGGGAGTGCAGATATCTCTTCAATATACTGATTCCTTTCTTTTGGGTATGTACCCAGCAGTGGGATTGCTGGATCATATGTTGGCTCTATTTTTAGTTTTTCGAGGAACCTCCAAACTGTTCTCCATAGTGGTTGTACTAATTTATATTCCCACCAACAGTGTACAAGGGTTCTCTTTTCTCCACATCCTCGCCAGCATTTGTTACTGCCTGTCTTTTGGATAAAAGCCATTTCAACTGGGGTGAGATGACATTTCATCGTAGTTTTTGATTTGCATTTATCTGATAATCAGTGATGTTGAGCACCTTTTTAGATACCTGTTCACCATTTGTAGGTCTTCTTTTGAGAAATGTCTTTTCAGATCTTTTGCCCATTTTTATGTCAAATTATTAGATTTTTTCCTTATATATTCTCATTAGTGATTCCTCGTCAGATGAGTAGTTTGCAAATATTTTCTCCCATTTTGTGGTTTGTCTCTTTACTTTGTTGATTGTTTCCTTTGCTGGGCAGAAGCTTTTTAACTTGATATGATCCCATTTGTCCATTTTTGCTTTGGTTGCCTGTTCTTGTGGGGTATCAATTTTGTTTGTTCGTGCATAAATGAATAAAATGTTGGTCCTAAAGTTAGAAATTAATATATAATGTATTTTAGTTAAAGCTCAGGCTATAAGACTTTTTGATTGTACTTTACTATACATGGCAAGTTTAGTTTTATTATATCCTGGTGGAAATCTAGGATAATTATTTTTGACTTTAAAAAATTTTTTTAATTATACTTTAAGTTCTAGGGTACATGTGCACAATGTGCAGATTTGTTACGTATGTATACATGTGCCATGTTGGTGTGCTGCACCCATTAACTCGTCATTTACATTAGGTATATCTCCTAATGCTATCCCTCCCCCCTACCCCTACCCCACGACAGGCCCCAGTGTATGATGTTCACCTTCCTGTGTCCAAGTGATCTCATTGTTCAATTCCCACCTATGAGTGAGAACATCCAGTGTTTGGTTTTCTGTCCTTGTGATAGTTGCTGAGAATGACGGTTTCCAGCTGCATCCGTGTTCCTACAAAGGACATGAACTCATCCTTTTTTATGGCTGCATAGTATTCCATGGTGTATATATGCCACATTTTCTTAATCCAGTCTATCATTGATGGATATTTGGGTTGGTTCCAAGTCTTTGCTATTGTGATAGTGCTGCAATAAACATATGTGTGCATGTGTCTTTATAGCAGCATGATTTATAATCCTTTGGGTATATACCCAGTAATGGGATGGCTGGGTCAAATGGTATTTCTAGTTCTAGATCCTTGAGAAATCACCACACTGTCTTCCACAATGGTTGAACTAGTTTACAGTCCCACCAACACTGTAAAAGTGTTCCTATTTCTCCACATCCTCTCCAGCACCTGACTTTTTAATGATCGCCATTCTAACTGGTATCTCATTGTGGTTTTGATTTGCATTCCTCTGATGGCCAGTGATGATGAGCATTTTTTCATGTGTCTGTTGGCTGCATAAATGTCTTCTTTTGAGAAGTGTCTGTTCATATCCTTCACCTGCTTTTTGATGGACTTGTTTTTTTCTTATAAATTTGTTGAGTTCTTTGTAGATTCTGGATATTAGCCCTTTTTCAGATGAGTAGATTGCAAAAATTTTCTCCCATTCTGTAGGTTGCCTGTTCACTCTGATGGTAGTTTCTTTTGCAGTGCAGAAGCTCTTTAGTTTAATTAGATCCCATTTGTAAATTTTGGCTTTTGTTGCCATTGCTTTTGGTATTTTAGACATGAAGTCCTTGCCCATGCCTATGTCCTGAATGATATTGTCTAGGTTTTCTTCCAGGGTTTTTATGGTTTTAGGTCTAACATTTAAGTCTTTAATCTATCTTGAATTAATTTTTGTATAAGGTGTAAGGAAGGGATCCAGTTTCAGCTTTCTATATATGGCTAGCCAGTTTTCCCAGCGCCATTTATTAAATAGGGAATCCTTTCCCCATTTCTTGTTTTTGTCAGGTTTGTCAAAGATCAGATGGTTGTAGATGTGTGGTATTACTTCTGAGGGCTCTGTTCTGTTCCATTGGTCTGTATCTCTGTTTTGGTACCAGTACCATGCTGTTTTGGTTACTGTAGCTTTGTAGTATAGTTTGAAGTCAGGTAGCATGATGCCTCCAGCTTTGTTCTTTTGGCTTAGGATTATCTTGGCAATGCAGGCTCTTTTTTTGGTTCCATATGAACTTTAAAGTAGTTTTTTCCAATTCTGTGAAAAAAGTCATTGGTAGCTTAATGGGTATGGCATTGAATCTATAAATTACCTTGGGCAGTATGGCCATTTTCACGATATTGATTCTTCCTATCCATGAGCATGGAATGTTTTTCCATTTGTTTGTGTCCTATTTTATTTCGTTGAGCAGTGGTTTGTAGTTCTCCTTGAAGAGGTCCTTCACATCCCTTGTAAGTTGGATTCCTAGGTATTTTATTCTCTTTGAAGCAATTGTGAATGGGAGTTCATTCATGATTTGGCTCCCTGTCTGTTATTGGTGTATAGGAGTGCTTGTGATTTTTGCACATTGATTTTGTATCCTGAGACTTTGCTGAAGTTGCTTATCAGCTTAAGGAGATTTTGGGCTGATATGATGGGGTTTTCTAAGTACGCAATCATGTCATTTGCAAACAGGGACAATTTGACTTCCTCTTTTCCTAATTGAATGCTCTTTATGTCTTTCTCCTGCCTGATTGCCCTGACCATAACTTCCAACACTATGTTGAATAGGAGTGGTGAGAGAGGGCATCCCTGTCTTGTGCCCATTTTCAAAGGGAATACTTCCAGTTTTTGCCCATTCAGTATGATATTGGCTGTGGGTTTGTCATAAATAGCTCTTATTATTTTGAGTTATGTCCCATCGATACCTAATTTATTGAGAGTTTTTAGCATGAAGGGCTTTTGAATTTTGTCAAAGCCTTTTCTGCATGTACTGAGATAATCATGTGGTTTTTGTCTTTGGTTCTATTTATATGCTGGATTGCATTTATTGATTTGTGTATGTTGAACCAGCCTTGCATCCCAGGAATGAAACCCACTTGATCATGATGGATAAGCTTTTTGCTGTGCTGCTGGATTAGGTTTGCCAGTATTTTATTGAGGATTTTTGCATCAATGTTCATCAGAGATATTGGTCTAAAATTCTTTTTTTTTGTTGTGTCTCTGCCAAGCTTTGGTATTGGGATGATGCTGGCCTCATAAAATAAGTTAGGGAGGATTCCCTCTTTTTCTATTGACTGGAATAGTTTCAGAAGGAATAGTACCAGCTCCTCCTTGTACCTCTGGTAGAATTCAGCTGTGAATCCGTCTGTTCCTGGACTTTTTTTGTTTGTTAGGTTATTAATTATTGCCTCAATATTAGAGCCTGTTATTGATCTATTCAGGGATTCAACTTCTTCCTGGTTTAGTCTTGGGAGAGTGTATGTGTCCAGGAATTTATCCATTTCTTCTATATTTTCTAGTTTATTTGCATAGAGGTGTTTATAGTATTCTCTGATGGTAGTTTGTATTTCTGTGGGATTGGTGGTGATACCCCCTTTATGATTTTTTATTTCATCTATTTGATTCTTCTCTCTTTTCTTCTTTATTAATCTTGCTAGCAGTCTGTCAGTTTGTTTTATCTTTTATTGGTCTATCTTTTCAAAAAACTGATTCTCTGATTTTTTGAAGGGTTTTTTTTTTTTTTTTTTTTTTTTTTGAGACGGAGTCTTGCTCTGTCGCCCAGGCTGGAGTGCAGTGGCTGGATCTCAGCTCACTGCAAGCTCCGCCTCCCGGGTTTACGCCATTCTCCTGCCTCAGCCTCCCGAGTAGCTGGGACTACAGGCGCCTGCCACCTCGCCCGGCTAGTTTTTGTATTTTTTAGTAGAGACGGGGTTTCACAGTGTTCGCCAGGATGGTCTCGATCTCCTGACCTCGTGATCCGCCTGTCTCGGCCTCCCATAGTGCTGGGATTACAGGCTTGAGCCACCACGCCCGGCCCTGAAGGGTTTTTTTGTGTCTCTATCTCCTTCAGTTCTGCTCTGATCTTAGTTATTTCTGCCTTCTGCTAGCTTCTGCATGTGTTTGCTCTTGCTTCTCTAGTTCTTTTAATTGTGATGTTAGGGTGTCAATTTTAGATCTTTCCTGCTTTCTCTTGTGGGCATTTAGTGCTATAAATTTCCCTCTACACACTGCTTTAAATGTGTCCCAGAGATTCTATTATGTTGTGTCTTTGTTCTCATTAGTTTCAAAAAACATCTTTATTTCTGCCTTCATTTCGTTATGTACCCAGGAGTCATTCAGGAGCAGGTTATTTAGTTTCCATGTAGTTGAGCAGTTTAGAGTGAGTTTCTTAATCCTGGGTTCTAGTTTGATTTCACTGTGGTCTGAGAGACAGTTTGTTATAACTTCTGTTCTTTTACATTTGCTGAGGAGTGCTTTACTTCCAACTATGTGATCAATTTTGGAATAAGTGCTATGTGGTGCTGAGAAGAATGTATATTCTGTTGATTTGGAGTGGAAAGTTCTGTACATGTGTATTAGGTCTGCTTGATGCAGAGCTGAGTTCCATTCCTGGATGTGTTTTTTAACTTTCTGTCTCATTGATCTGTCTAATGTTGACAGTGGGGTGTTAAAGTCTCCCATTATTATTGTATGGGAGTCTAAGTCTGTTTGTAGGTCTCTAAGGATTTGCTTTATGAATCTGGGTTCTCCTCTATTGGGTGCGTATATATTTAGGATAGTTAGCTCTTCTTGTTGAATTGATCCCTTTACCATTATGTAATGGCCTTCTTTGTCTCTTTTGATCTTTGATGGTTTAAAGTCTGTTTTATCAGAGACTAGGATTGCAACCCCTGCCTTTTTTTGTTTTCCATTTGCATGGTAGATCTTCCTCCATCCCTTTATTTTGAGCCTATGTGTGTCTCTGCACATGAGATGGGTCTCCTGAATACAGCAAACTGATGGGTCTTGACTCTTTATCCAATTTGTCAGTCTGTGTCTTTTAATTGGAGCATTTAGCCCATTTACATTTAAGGTTAATATTGTTATGTGTGAATTTGATCCTGTTATTATGATGTTAGATGGTTATGTTGCTCGTTAGTTGATGCAGTTTCTTCCTAGCATTGATGGTCTTTAGAATTTGGCATATTTTTGCAGTGGCTGGTACTGGTTGTTGCTTTCCATGTTTAGTGCTTCCTTCAGGAGCTCTTGTAGGGCAGGCCTCATGGTGACAAAATCTCTCAGCATTTGCTTGTCTGTAAAGGATTTTATTTCTCCTTCACTTATGAAGCTTAGTTTGGCTGGATATGAAAATCTAGGCTGAAAATTCTTTTCTTTAAGAATGTTGAATATTGGCCCCCACTCTCTTCTAGCTTGGAGAGTTTCTGCCGAGAGATCCGCTGTTAGTCTGATGGGCTTCCCTTTGTGGGTAACCCGACTTTTCTCTCTGGCTGCCCTTAACATGTTTTTCTTCATTTCAACTTTGGTGAATCTGACAATTATGTGTCTTGGAGTTGCTCTTCTTGAGGAGTATCTTTGTGGAGTTCTCTGTATTTCCTGAATTTGAATGTTGACCTGCCTTGCTAGGTTGGGGAAGTTCTCCTGGATAATATCCTGAAGAGTGTTTTCCAACTTGGTTCCGTTCTCCCCGTCACTTTCAGGTACACCAATCAGATGTAGATTTTATCTTTTCACATAGTCCCATATTTCTTGGAGGCTTTGTTTGTTTCTTTTTACTCTTTTTTCTCTAAACGTCTCTTCTCACTTCAGTTGATTCATTTGATCTTCAATCACTGATACCCTTTCTTCCAGTTGATCAAATCGGCTACTGAAGCTTGTGCATGTGTGACGTAGTTCTCGTGCCATGGTTTACAGCTCCATCAGGTCATTTAAGGACTTGTCTACACTGGTTATTCTAGTTAGCCATTTGTTTAATCTTTTTTCAAGGTTTTTAGCTTTTTTGTGATAGATTCAAACTTCCTCCTTTAGCTCGGAGAAGTTTGATCGTCTGAAGCCTTCTCTCAACTTGTCAAAGTCATTCTCCGTCCAGCTTTGTTCCGTTGCTGGCAAGGAGCTGCGTTCCTTTGGAGGGGGAGAAGCACTCTGATTTTTAGAACTTTCAGCTTTTCTGCTGTTTTTTCCCCCATGTTTGTGGTTTTATCTACCTTTGGTCTTTGATGATGGTGACGTACAGATGGGGTTTTGGTGTGGATGTCCTTTCTGTTTGTTAGTTTTCCTTCTAACAGTCAGGACCCTCAGCTACAGGTTTGTTGGAGTTTCTGGAGGTCCACTCCAGGCCCTGTTTACCTGGGTATCAGCAGCGGAGGCTGCAGAACAGTGAATATTGCTGAACAGGTGCCTCCCAGTTAGGCTACTCAGGGGTCAGGGACCCACTTGAGGAGGCCGTCTGTCCATTCTCAGATCTCAAACTCCATGCTGGGAGAACCACTACTCTCTTCAAAGCTGTCAGACAGGATCATTTAAGTGTGCAGAGGTTTCTGCTGCCTTTTGTTTGGCTATGCCCTGCTCCTAGAAGTGGAGTCTACAGAGGCAGGCAGTCCTCCTTGAGCTGTGGTGGGCGCCACCCAGTTCCAGCTTCTGGGTCACTTTGTTTACCTACTCAACCCTCAGCAATGGCGGGCGCCCCTCCCCAGGTCTCGCTGCCGCCTTGCAGTTTCATCGCAGACTGCTGTGCTTGCAATGAGCAAGGCTCCGTGGGTGTGGGACCCTCTGAGCCAGGTGCAGGGTCTAATCTCCTGGTGTGCCGTCTGCTAAGACCGTTGGAAAAGCACAGTATTAGGGTGGGAGTGACCCGATTTTCCAGGTGCCATCTGTCCCCACTTCCCTTGGCTAAGAAAGGGAATTCCCTGGCTCCTTGCACTTCCCTGGTGAGGCGATGCCTCACCTGCTTCAGCTCACGCTCGGTGGGCTACACCCACTGTCCTGCCCCCACTGTCCAACAAGCCCCAGTGAGATGAACCCTGTACCTCAGTTGGAAATGCAGAAATCACTGGTCTTCTGTGTCGCTCACGCTGGGAGCTGTAGACTGGAGCTGTTCCTATTCGGCCATCTTGGAACTGCCCCCTAGGATAATTTTCCTTTCAACTCTATGCCTTAAAGAAGTGTACAAGTGTACAAGTGTTCTTGTAGGTTTAAGTGCATTAGAGTGTGCTGCCTATTAATACTGAATTCTTTCAAGCACAGGAGAGTGGAAAGACACTTAATCTGCCCAATTTCCTTGACAATGCTTGAAAGTTCCAGAAACACTTTATTTCTCTTACTTTTTTTTTTTTTTTTTTTTTAATGGAGTCTTGCTTCATCACCCAGGCTGGAGTGCAGTGGCACTATCTCAGCTCACAGCCATCTCTGCCTCCTGGGTTCTAGCGATTCTCGTGCCTCAGCCTTCCGAGTAGCTGGGATGCTGGGATTATAGGTGTGTGCCACCATGCCTGGCTAATTTTTGTAATTTTAGTAGAGACGGGGTTTCCCCGTGTTGGCCAGGCTGGTCTCGAACTCCTGACCTCAAGCAATTCTCCTGCCTTGGCCTCCCAAAGTGCTGGGATTACAGGCGTGAGCCACTGCGCCCAGCCCCTTTTCTCATTTTTGTAACTGGCTCTCCACACATCCCTCCACCCCCTTCCTTTGATATACTTGAGGAAAGACAGCTTGGTTTCACTTCTACTCCATCCCACTTCCTGTACAAGGCTGCTGTGGAGCAGTGCAGTGGCAGGGAAGGCCAGCCCAAGGAATCTCTTTACACTCCTGTCTCTAAATCCCCACAGCACCACAAATACAAGGCCATGTGCTTAAGAAGGGTGTCAATATGATATATTGTCCAAGGGGGACACTTTTGTTTTTCTTTTTTTTTGAACAGAGTTCCCCTATATTGCTCAGGTTGGTCTTGAACTCCTGGGCTCAAGTAATCCTCCTGAGTAGCTGGGACTACAGGCTGAACTGATTGAATTACACCAGGACACCAGGCACAAGTGGCAATCCCAGCAAGCTGAGATGAACTGTCACCTTAGTAAAAGAGGCTTTACTGAAGGACTGTGGATGACAGAAGAAACACAGAGCAGGCAACGACTTAAAATTGACCTCCTTTTTTGTTTTTTTCTTGAGACAGAGTCTCGCTGTGTAACCCAGGCTGAAGTGCAGTGGCGTGATCTCGGCTCACTGCAAGCTCCGCCCCCCCCAGGCTCAAACGATTCTCCTGCCTTAGCCTCCCGAGTAGCTGGGATTACAGGCATGCACCAGTATGCCTGGCTCATTTTTGTATTTTTAGTAGAGATGGGGTTTCACCATGTTGACCAGTCTGGTCTCGAACTCTTGACCTCAGGCGATCCACCTGCCTTGGCCTCCAAAAGGGCTGGGAGTCCAGGTGTGAGCCACTACGCCTGGCCTGGCCTTTTTGAAAGCCCCTTAGTGTCCCTGCCTTGGGAGGTCCTCAGGAGCTGTCTGGTTTCCCAGCCCTCTCCCTGCTGCTTGTGGCTCATGTTAAGGGAGGTGGGGAGTGGGTGATGTGAAAAGTCCTTTGTCTGCACTGTCCAGGACAAAATAACCACGTGTGGCCATTTTCATTTAAATTAAACTAATTTAAGAATTCATTTTCTCTGTTACATCAGCCACAGTTGAAGCACTCGGTGGCTGCTGTATTAGAAGGTACAGAATGCAGAACATTTCTATCATCACAGAAAGTTCCACGGGACAGCACTGTCTTCTCACCTCTCCCTGCTTCCTTCCTTAGTTCTGGGTTCCTTATCCTCCCTGACACACACACACACACACACACACACCACACACACTGCCTGACTGTCCAAATTCCATTTGTGTATTGCACAGAAAAATGGGCTATTCAGGCTGCATCCAAAGGGCTTTTCTTTCTACTAAAGAAGAATTGTCAATGTTCTCTGAGGTGTTTTCCTAAAAACCAAAGACCTGTCTGCCTTGGGAAGAATTATCACTGTCTCCCAGAAGGCAGAAGTGTCTACAGTCCGTTCTTGTTTCTCTAAAATTATGACATTGGTTTTCAAATGTGGCACATGGAAGCCATTTTATTACTTTATCATCATACGGTGGATAAAGAAGTACAAGAAGTTCTAAGTCAAATCCTTTGTTTATTTGGCTATAAAAAGCAAAGAGAAGAAAATGAAAAAAGAATTACAGCTCAGCCTTAGGCACAACATCAGCTTTTAAATGGAACATATTTGACTTGTACTGAGGAATAGTCTGTCTGCACTGTGTTGAATAATTTGCCAGATGGCCGTCCAAACAAATGAACTGAAGCAAAACAGGCCAGATTTATGGTTTCTTTGCAGTCAAAAATAACTTTTCTATTATTAAAAGTAAATAATTTCATATTAAGGTGCTGTGGCTTACATAAGAACAATTTGTATTGAGAGGTACGCTAGAAAATAGAGTTATACTGCAGAAGTCAGTAAACATTTGCTCTCAAGAAGAGATTATTCATTTTGTCTAAGCAATGCGCCAAGGGTGTATATTTATAATCAGTTTTTCCAATTGATCATCAGATTGTAAAAATTCTCGTACCTAAGCTTCTACTGAGACATTTATTGCTGGATTTTTCTCAGAAAATCCTCTTCCTTCCATTGCTATCACCTCAAAACAAACAAAAACGTAAAAAGGGAGATGCATTCTTTGTGTAACTCATTTTATAATTTTTTATTTTTTTGTGGGAAGATCAGACTCCATGTGACTGAAGTGGCCTTGTAGTTTTTAGTTTTTATTCTGTTCATTTAACAAACTTCCTTTTTTTTCTTTTTTTCTTTTTTTTTTTTTTGAGATGGAGTCTTGCTCTGTTGCCCAGGCTGGAGCGCAGTGGCGTGATCTCCGCTCATTGCAACCTCTGCCTCCTGGGTTCAAGTGATTCTCCTGCCTCGGCCTCCCGAATAGCTGGGATTACAGGCATGTGGCACCACGCCTGGCTACTTTTTGTATTTTTAGTAGAGATGGGATTTCATCATGTTGGCCAGGCTGGTATCGAACTCCTGACCTCAAGTGATGTGTCCACATCGGCCTCCCAAAGTGTTGGGATTACAGGTGTGAGCCACCATGCCTGGCACCTTTCTTTCTGAGACAGGGTCTCACTATTGCCCAGGCTGGAGTGCAGTGGTGCGATCTCAGCTCACTGCAACCTCCACCTCCCTAGTTCAAGGGATCCTCCCACCTCAACCTCCTGAGTAGCTGGGACTACAGGTGTGTGCCACCATGCCCAGTCAATTTTTGTATTTTTTGTAGAGACAGGAGTTTCACTATGTTGCCCAACTGGTCTCGAATTCCTGAGTTCAAGCAATCTGCCTGCCTCAGCCTCCCAAAGTGCTGGAATTACAGGTGTGAGCCACCACACCCAGCCTCATTTAACAAACTTTCAGATACATTTTGATGTGTGTGTCATTCTAGGCAAGTGGAAAGTGGGGGTGGGTGCCATTAGGGCTGAATTGCGCTGGGACCCACGCAAGCAGCGTTGGCAGGATTTAGGGTGCATGAAGAGTGCATTGAAAGAATGCACTAGTAACTGGGGGAGACTCGTTAGGGGCCATTAAGAAAGTACAGGCAATAGAGGATGGTGGCTTCCACTCAGGTGGGAGCAGTGGAAACAGAGAATTGAGCCAATTTAAAAGATATATAGGAGATAAAATCCACTGGACTTCATAATGGATTTGCTGCAAGAAGTGAAGGAGAGAGTGGTGTCAAAGATGACAGTGGGGTGAGAGGAGCCCGTGATACTGCAAGATAGTCTAGTTGGAGGAAAAGAATTCCAGAGAGGCAGAGAGAAGAGCACCAGGACAAACCTCTGGTGTGGTCTCACCAAAGGGATATATGACTGGAAAGTGGGAGCAACGCCTAATATGTTGAGTGGGATTTCCAAATAGAGTGACCTGCGCCCTGCTTTTCAGAGCATGCTCCAGGGAGAGGCCATCATGGTGCCAGAGGGGCTGGGCAAGGGAGGTAGTGTGGCATGGCAAGGTCTAGATAGGTCAAGAAAGCCCTTGAGTTTCCTAGGGCTCCAGAGAGAGGCAGAAGGGTTGAGGCAGGGCCGGGACACTGGAAGAGTCCTTAGAGAGTAATGTGGAGTATGTCAGTAGATGTGGCATGGGCTGTGCCCCTAGAGACCACAGCATGACCATGGCACTAAGAGTGGGTGATGGATGGTAGGAACAGAAGTCCAAGGACCTCATGGAATGGGTTTCTCTCCAGTGGACAACAGTATATATGACTTTTGGGGATCAGAGACCATCAGTCTCACTACTTCCTGCTGAATGATGCATAAACGGCCATAGAAAAAGGGGAAGGGGAAATTGGGTTGACTGAGTTAAATCAGGAACTAAAGAGCCTTGAGGAGATCCTAACTTGGTAACAGTTCAGTAACTAATGGTCATGCAAAGCTGGAGAACGGCTGGGTTAATCATAAATGAAGTTGACATTAGCCAGCATTTGGAAAAAAGAATACATTCTGAAGGCCAGGCAAGGTGGCTCACGCCTGTAATCCCATCACTTTGGGAGGCCGAGGCGGGTGGGTCACCTGAGGTCAGGAGTTTGAGATCAACCTGGTCAACATGGTAAAACTCTGTCTCTACTAAAAATACAAAACCGGGCGTGGTGGCGCGCACCTGTAGTAACTGGTAATCCCAGCTCCTCAGGAGGCTGAGGCAGCACAATCGCTTGAACCTGCGAGGTGGAGGTTGCAGTGAGCCGAGATGGCATTATTGCACTCCAGCCTGGGCTCTAGAGTGAGACTCTGTCAAAGAAAAACAAAACAAAACAAAACAAAAAACATTTTGAGCTTTACCTTATACCAAAATATTCTAGACAGTTAAGAAAAAATTAGTATAAATAAAAGGCAAAGAAAATATAAGGGAAATATTATTTGACACCTGAAATGTGAGAGGCCTGTCTAAGCTGTGGGTGGGCTGTGAAATTTTAAAGCAAACCACTGACAGATTTAATGACACAAAGATTTTAAAATGTGCAAGCAAAAATGTGTCATACCTGAATTTAAAATGCACATACATTGCAAAAACAATTATAGCAAATAAGACAGAAGTTTAAATCCTGACAATAGAAAGAACTCCTACTAATACATAAGGAAGGGTTAAGATCCCAAAAGATAAATAGGCAAAGGATGTGAACTGACAAATTGTAAATATAAATTGTAAATGTCTGACAGAGAAAACTGTTTAACATAATTAGCTTTTATTTAAGAACTACAAATTGACTGGTCATGATGGCTCACACCTGTAATCCCAGCACTTTGGGAGGCCGAGGCAGGAGGATTGCTTGAGACCAAGATTTTGAGACCAGCCTGGGTAACACAGTAAGACCCCCATCCCTACAGAAACATAAAAACCATAGCTGGTTGCAGTGGCATGCACCTGTAGTCCGGCTATGGAAGGCTGAGGCAAGAAGATCATTTGAGCCTAGGAGTTTAAGTTTGCACGGAGCTATGACTGTGCCACTGCACTCCAGCCTAGGCAACGGAGCTAGATTCTGTCGAAAGAAAAGAAAGAGAAAGGAGAGAGAGAGAGAAAAAAAAAAAAAAGAGAAAAAGAGAAAGAGAAAGCGGGAGGGAGGCAGGGAAAGAGGAAGGAAGAAAGAAGGAAGGAAGGAAGGGAAAAAGGAAGGAAGGAAAAATTAAAACAAGGATGACATGCTTTTTAATATCTATCAACTAAGGACAGATTTTAAAAAATGATAATACTCCTTGCAGGTGAGCCTACAGAAAGACATTCATTCACTTTGCCACTGGGAGAGTAAATTGAGCCAAATCATTTGGATAGTAATTTGGCAAGTGTAGTAAAAGTTTAAAAGAGTATACGCCTGTAGTCCCAGCTACTCGGGAGGCTGAGGCAGGAGAATGGCGTAAACCCGGGAGGCGGAGCTTGCAGTGAGCTGAGATCCGGCCACTGCACTCCAGCCCGGGCGACAGAGCGAGACTCCGTCTCAAAAAAAAAAAAAAAAAAAAAAAAGTATAAAATTGAAAACAACATACATTTTCCAAATAGGAGAATATTTAAGGAAATTAGCGTATATCTACATGCGGTACTATTACACAGCTATTGAAATGAAGGCATTTGAAAATATTTAATGATATGGGGAGTTGCATATGCTATAATGTTAAGTGACTAAAGGCAACATACTGAATTATATATACAGTGTGATCACAACTGTGCGAATCAATATGCATGGAAATAGCTTGAGAAAAATGTATCAATCTACCAGTGCTTATTTGTGAGGGTGGTAATTATCTGATAGTCTTTCTACTTTTCTGTACTTCTGTAGTACAGAGTTCTAACTTGAAACATTAGAAAGTAATCTTTGTTAGAAATAAAAATGTACTTTTAGCTTACTGCAGCTAACTGACAGCTTCTGCTGTAATGGTTCAAGAGGCTTTTTTGGACTAATGTATTTGTCTCAAGTTACTTAAAGTTGATTACTCAGAGAAATACTTTGGGGGAGCCAAAAAAATACTTTCATGGCTCTCAATATGTGCCAGGCAACATACTAAACACGTTACACATATTAACTCATTTATAACTCCCGATACTTATATGAGACAGGTCACATTATTATCCATATTTTATGCTGCAGGAAATTGAGGCACACAGAGGTTACGTAATTTCTCCACGGTCACACAGTTAGTAAATGGTGAAGCTGGGATTTGAATTCAGGCAGTATGGCTCCAGTTTTCCTACCCTCTGTGCTCGGTGAGGCTATATTTAAGATAATAAGCAATGCTTTTTTAACTTTATTTTTGAGATAGGGTCTCACGCTGTAACCCAGGCTGGAGTGTGGTGGTAGAATCTCGGCTCACTGCCGCCTCTGCCACCCAGGCTCAAGCAATTCTTGTGCCTCAGCCTCCCGAGTAGCTGTGACCACAGGCGCTCACCACCACACCTGGCTAATTTTTTGTATTTTTGGTAGAGATAGGGTTTTGCCATGTTTCCCAGGCTGGTCTCCAACTCCTGACCTCAGGTGATCTGCCCATCTTGGCTTCTCAAAGTGCTGGGATTACGGGCGTGGGCCATCACACTTGGCCCCTTTTATAACTTTAAAAATAATTTTTTCATAGGTGGTTTTCAATGGCCTAGATAATAGATAATCTTATCTTTCAGAAAACAAGTAAACAGTGGAACTTTATGAAAACAAACTGACATTAAACAATACTAAAATGTCAAATGATATTCATGGTCATGAATCTCATCTGTGAACCAAGAGTTAAATTAGATGATCTTTCAGATCCCACCTGGGTATAATAACCCATGACTGTATTTATTAGCAAGAAAAATGGGTTTTGTATCCTGTACTAGAAATGGTAAAATTATTTCTTCCACCAGTCATTTCCTTCCCAACCTCACACTTTTTTTTTTTTTTTTTTTTTTTTGAGGCAAGGTCTTGCTCTGTTGTCCATTCTGAAATGCAGTGGCACAAACAGCTCACTGCAGCCTCCATCTTCCTGGCTCAAGTGATCCTCCCATCTCAGCCTCCTGAGTAGCTGGGACTACAGACACGTGCTCTCATGCCCGGCTAATATTTTTATCTTTTGTAGAGATGGGGTCTCCCCTTGTTGCCCAGGCTGGTCTCAAACTCTTGGGCTCAAGTGATCTGCCCACCTCCACCCACACTTTATTATTAGGTTGGTGCAAACATAATTATTAGAGAAACTTCCATGTGGCCCCGAACAGTACACTCTCACCCCAGCCCAGTTGGTTGGAGCAGGGGAAGATGGCTCTCCCTTGTTAGGCCAATCACATTCTCTCGAGTTTGGAATTGGTGCTCCAAAATTCTAGTCCCCTCTTGACTGCATGTGTTGGGAGGTCATGTAGGCCTCTGCTGGCCATTTTCCACCACGTGCTGGAAGAGCAGAAAAGGCAGCTATGTAGGGTGAGGAGGGAAGAGACCCTAGAAAAGAGAGGAGTCTTGATCCTGCTGCCCCTGGAGACTGGATGACAGGATGGAACTGGAAGGGCAGGGTGGCTGCCTATCTCCCAAATCCTTTCTCACTCCTGATTCCAGGCCTCTATGTGGCCTGACAACATCATCTGACCAGGGGTCCCACAGAAGACACCAGGTGTCCTTTCAGTAAATTCCCACTTGTGTTTGCTTGGTCGAGTTTGAGTGGGATTATTACTTGCGGCCAAGCACATAAAATGTATGGGTGCAAGTGGTTTCCAGCACACCTCTGGCTGTAGCCACAAGGTGAACAGTGAGCAATTTTCCCTTAGCTGAGCTGTTCTGCAACCTCTCACATGAATTGTTTTTCTGGGATGATCTGGCCATTACAGTGAAATCAGCTAAAGTAAGGAATGTATCAAAAACTAGGAATTGCTGTGCAGATGATATTAAAAGAGATTGTGAGCGACCTGCTAGCCAGCTGGCTGACTGAAGGCTTTGGCCTGGGGTCTGAGGCTAGTTTGCAGGTTTCATTTGGAGGTGAGGACATTTGATTGTTTTCAGGTTACCCAGGCTTACCGTGCTTTGGAGAACTGATTCACAACCAGCAAACTTGTGAGAAACTCATGGATCAGCCCACAGGCCAGCGTCCTAATGCACAGGGAGATGCCTGTATTGTTCAGAGCATTAGGTCTCAACCGTGCGCAGCGGGCACCCCTTGTAACACAGGGGAACTTCCTGTGCCAGGCGCTTTGCCAGTCCCTGTGCAACACTCTCCAGCCTCGTGCTGTGCTCTGTCCCTCTTGTTCTTGATACCATAGATGCCTTGGCTGGAGCTGGCTGGAGCTTGTCAGGCATACTTGCATATAATTAAATAAAAAAATATAAATGGAATCAAGTCCCAGAAGAAACAGTTAAAGAAGTCAAATGTGGCTGCTTCTGGGAGCATAATGAAGGGGTGAAAAGGGACAGCAGCAGGGACCTGCTTTCACTGTAAGCTTTTTACTACCCTGATTTTTTTTGTAACTGTGTGCATGTATTACACAGATACAAACAAATAAACGATGACTATAATACCCAGATCCTTCTCCTAAAATAGTGTCTATTACGCCTTAATGCCAGCCTGGATTCTCTCTCCTGTGTGACTGACACAGATCCTAATAGTCTCATTCCATTTACTCTGCTTGCTTGTAAGAGCACAGACCTATGTTGTAATTTATTTCCTTTAGAAGCATTCATTTTTGTTCACTTATTTATTGAATTGCTATGTGCAAGGCATTTCTACATAAAACAGTAACCATGTGATTGCACACTTTGTCCTGTATTGGCTAATTATTATGTAATCAATATAGTCATTTGGAGTTGGCCATTTTGAGAATGTACATATTCTAAAGAAACTTTAAAAATGTGGCTTTCCAAATAAATGTCTATGCCAGTCTTTAAAATGTTTCCTTATTTCCTCTGCTTTGTTCCAGCAATGGCAGGTTGAAGGCAGAAAGCACATCTGAAGCCTGAAGAAATGCTGTCTGAACAATTTGTTCATCTACTCATTAAAAAATGTATTGATCATCTATTATATGCCTGGTAGAGTATGACACAAAGTGGGTAGAAGACACAGGACACGGTCTTCACCCTTAGGAAATGTAAGTTCTTGCAGGGTATTTTTTGAGGGGAAGGTAGCTTGCATTTTTACACTAAAAAAAATTCATTACCTCCTCAGCTGTTTGCTGCAGCATCCCTTTGTATAGGATTTAGTAAAAACTTGTTTTGCAAATTTATGGTTTCCACACAACTTTGCAGGACAACATCTAAGGCCCAGATTCTCAGTATCTTTTTCTGCTGCCCTGCCCCTGAGGGTTCTGCTGTGTCCCAGTCACTGAGATCTGGAGAGCCTCTGGGACCCTGGGAGCAGAGGGCTTGGGAGGGGCGCACTTGCAGTCTGAGCACAGTATGTGGAGGCTGCTGTGCCCACCCCTCCTCCACGGCAAACGTGGGCACTGAAAGTCAGCTTTGCAGAAACCCACTTTCAGGAGCCTGAGGCCTGAAGATGACAATTCCAGGCTGGCTTAGCTTCAAAATAGGTATTATTTTCCCTCTGTTTGCCACGTTGTCTACTTGTTTGGAACAAAAGTCAGCAGCACAAGGTCAGCAGCTAACATATCTGGACAATCATTGCTAAGGATTGCTAAGGGAATGGGTTGAAATTGTCATTAGCAGGGCTGAACATGAGGACACATGCCTTCCACATGTTTCTAAAAATGGCCTTGATAATGAAGACATCTCTTTGGTTTTGAACTATTTTTACAACTCTAGGTAAAACCCCAAGCCCCAGCGAGCCTTTCTTGGTATACATTAGTTATCCTTAATTAAATAAATGGTTTCAAATAGAAGCAGATACACAAAAACTTTTATTAAGTGGAAGTTAGACTTACTTCATGGTAATTAACCAGTTACAAGTGCATTTAAATTCATGTGTGTAGACACTGTAGAAGTCAAAATGGTCTTTTGAAAGTCCAGTGTTCTGGCTCTGTTTGTGCCAGTGCAACCCCAGGTAGAACCATCCACAAAGTAAGTACAGGTCAACAATGATATCAGACTAGATTGGGAACACCATATTCATCATTACAAGCATTACAGAACAGAAAAGTCCAAGGACCAGAAGACGATTACTAAAGTGATTCTTACTATAAGCCTTTTTTTCTACTTAAATGCTTCCAGAGGACCAGTGTAGCAAATCCTCAACCCTGGGGGGACAGAGCCACTTCTGCATTTTACACTTAAATGAGCCACAGAAACTGTAAACATTTGGTGGTCTCTTGATGCCCATTTCAAATAGATGCCAGCTGTCCCCTTGGGAAAGTGCAGTTTAACTGGTGTGAACATTTAACATTGTACATCTTCGATCTGAAAATTTCCTTCTGTTTCAATTAGCACCAGTTTATTTAAAAATATTTTTCCTGGTGTTAAATATTTAGGAAACATTTTTTTTTAAACAAACACACAAAGTCCAAAACAATGGAAAGCAACAGAAATTCAAAAAATTGTTTTAGAGAATAGCATTTAGAAAAACAAATGATTTAAACATTCAACAAATCTATGTACAATGTGCCAGAAGCTGGCAAGGAGCATGGCTGAGGAACAGTCAGGTAAAAGGTTTATCAACCTGAACCTCCACAGGCTGTATTTACAGTCAGATAGGTATTCAGAAATGTGTATCAGAACATCTGGATTTGGCTAAAAATCATATAAAAAGACACATTGCCCCTCCCCCAATAACTTCTAATTAGGTAGCAAACAATCCAGTATAACCTTAAGTACCAGGTTTAGAAATGTGTGTGTTTCCCCCGCCCCTGTATTTTACAAACAGTTGAGAAACTTTCTCAATGGACACTGAAGAGAACCAGAATGGCAGAGAAATGGAGTTATTTCCACATTGTCAGATGAAGGAAAAGATACTTTTTCATGCTGAATAATGTAGTAAAGCACTGATTAAAGAGAGAAGGCAAATTATTAGGGGAAGAGGTTTCATGAAAATATGAAATCAACAAACGGGCTGAAGAAATTTGTGTATATTCTATATAGACGTTCCAAAATATAAGTAATTTTGAAAAAAGATCAATGATTTGCCTTGCTGGACAATATTTTCATATTTTGTTCTTTGAAACTATAACCGAAACCCCTTGAAGAATATTTTTTTTCTGGGATTGAGCATTACACCCAACAGATAAAACCTATGCCATTTTTATCCAATGAAATATTCATTCACTTCGTGCAGTTTCATTTGCTTGTTAATCCAGTGTTACTAGAACCTTTAAAGAACTGGGCACATTTTCTAACAGCCAACATTTCCCATTTATGCTTAAGGAGTAAAAAATAAACCATTTCCCATTTATTCATGTTAATGATGGAATTTTTTAGAGCCTGATGTTGCAGAGTAAAGTTTCCATCTTTAAAAACATCAAGCAGGAGAATATAGATGGGCTTCCCATATCCCCATAAGGATCTGTATCCAAGTTTATTTTGAGTAATTTGCAATTGTGGTAGGTAGCTATGCAAAAATTTACTTGGATTCAATACAAAATACATGCTACTCTTTGAAAATGCATAGTTTATAATTTTATACATTCATTTACTAATATTAAAGACTTTTGTTGAGCAAGTACTTACCTCTGAATGGTAGTAAGATTATATTTCAAAAGATCTCTAAACATTGGACAGCATTGCCACTTAGCTTTTGAGTTAGCACTCAATGACATGTGAATGCCAGTCATTTTCACACGAGTGTCACACAGGAAGGACTGCTGTTTTCTCTGCATTCTTTCTCCTTTACTTGTTTAGCAGGCACTAAAAAGCAATGCTTTCTACTGATTGCATTTCCACTAAATACCCCGTTTTAAATATTTAATAATTTCATTTTAATATTTTAGATTTGGTGTAGAAAACAATTCAGAAGATGGCTTAATTTTTAAAAGTTTCCTTAAACATTGTCATGGACTGAGGGCAACAGAGGTTTTGTGATTACTGTTGTTCTCTCTCCAGTCTTCTCATTTGATAAAATGACCGTAGGTCACTCGCAGTTGCATCTGATGATAGTCATGAACCCTTTGGGACCTAGCGATTTTTTCTTATCCTGAGTTCTTCTTCTAAGCATATAGGATTTTGATACACAAAACACTTCGGAAACTATTCTAGTGTCTGGTTATTCCAGAGAGCCTATGTTTAAATGGCTGATCACAGTCCAACCATTAATTACAAAAATAGGAATTTTAGGGTGTGTTGTAGGAAAATATTGATTCAGGGATTTTTTTTTTTTTTCTTTTAAACATGTATGATCCACATTCCTGGGTTAATTTACACCCAGGACATTTTCAGTTATCGAAGTCATGGGACTAGTATGTTTTGGAGATTTTTTAGTTCTTCCCTAAAAAGGTAAGTCTTTTCTAAAGCTTTCTACCAATGACCAAGGAGGTTCCCCAAAGTTGGCAGACAGTGAAAGGAGGGGCTTTGCTATCATCACAGGTGTTGGTCACATCACAGCCATTGATTTCCAATAAGAAGAGTATGGAAAAAAGGTTTAAAAAGTAAAACAAGGGTTGTAATCTGCAAAGTGATGCATTGCCCCTCAACCTTTTTTGGGAGAGTATGGGTAGTTTATCATTAAACTCCACTGTAGATCCCTGAGGGGTATATTCACACTCTGGCAGCCGCTCTTCCTCTTTCCTCTCGGTCCCAGCCATCTGTGCCCAAAGCATAGGAAGGGGGCTCCAGTGGAGTGAGGGGCAAGTGCTTAACAACATGAGTGGACTGGAGTCCTCTTCTCTTTCCATAAATACGAAATTATAACAATTACACCCTGCAGGAGCCACTTCCTTTTCACATACTAAAGGCCAATTCTGCTTTCATGCTCTGTAATTGTGGGCAGAAGTCAGAGCCTGGAGTAATTAAACATGGAGCCCTCTTGCTCTGCCCTCACTGTCCCCTCCTAAGGTGGAACCCAGCTCACATTCCTGGTTCTGATCACTCTATTAGCCTCGCATGTGGAAAGGACCAGTCGGGTTGCTGACTTGCACAGCAGGCTTTGAGGCACAGTGAAAGGATTAGCTATCTGCCTTGTCATTCTTTACAGTGAGTCTGAACAAATCTTTTGTGATGAGCGTGGCTGGCTGTCTGCTAAGCTGCTCTCCTCATGATCACCTAAAACCGTTCAGACAGATGGAATATTTTCCCCGAAGGAAGGGGATAGCCACACTGACTGAGCCTTACATCCCAGTCACAGTAATATTTATCCCCTTGCACCTTAATTTAAGAGAGAGAAAGCAGTATCACGGAAACAGGAATGTCCCATCAGGGGCTTTAGAATTGAAAAAACGTTAACAACAACCTGGCCTCCAGCTCAGGGAAATGAGGGCAAAGGGATGGGTAATCTTTCAATAGCAAATTCACTGGGGCTCGCCAAGATGGGGGAAAGCAAGACTGGTAGCTGGAATGGGGACTGTTCTCTTTTAAAGCTCAGTTTCTTCTCTAGAGTGCTGGTTTTCCTTTTAAGTCAAGGATGTAGAGAGAATTCAGAAGAAATAGATGTGCACCTTTGTTTTTTTCTGTTTGTTTAAAGGAAATTTCCTTCTTTAATGGTAGTCTCACTCCATCCCTAGGTGCAGCAGTGCAATCTCGGCTCACTGCAACCTCTACCTCCCGGGTTCAAGGGATTCCCCTGCCTCAGCCTCCCAAGTAGCTGGAATTACAGGTGTGCACCACCACGCCCAACTAATTTTTGTATTTTTAGTAAAGACAGGGTTTCACTCTTCTTCTGTTTTCACTCTTTCTTTCTTCCTCTGTTGGCCAGGCTGGTCTCGAACTCTGACCTCAAGTGATCCATCCACCTTGGCCTCCCAAAGTGCTGGGATTATAGGCGTGAACCACTGCATCTGGCCAACTCTGGTTAATTTTCTGAATTAAAAATTTAGGGAAATGGCCCTAGCAAGATAATGTAATAGTTAATTAGACTTGAGAATTAATTTTTAGTATTTTCATGATATAAATAAATCAAAGGGATCTTCTCTTTGGAAGTTGGTAGTTAATAACTATGTGGATGGTGCCTAACATGAAAGAACATTTTTCAAAAACAAGGACTACAGTTTAACCACCATCTCCACCTTCTTTCAAAATCTACGGTTACTTGCTTTTGGAACCATAGCTTGCTTTTTCTTTCTTTCTTCATGGGTCTTTCTACATCCTGTTATTGTCATGGCAATGGTGCTAACTATGATTCTTTTCCATCAGAAGAGGAAAGCACTAAACTGCTTCCTTCTCCAACACTCTATTACTTTAGAAACATAATAATAAGTATCATTCATCAAGAACCCTGTTCATGATGTAGGAGTCTGGCCAAAATGTTTTTTTTTGAGGCTCCTTCTAGCTCCACGACTCAACTGCCTGTGAATGACTTTACTCCAAACTCAAGATGTTACACCTGGTAAATTAATGGGAGAAAGGTAAGATGAAATGCATTCATAGTTTGGACTGCTTTTTAATCATTCACAATGAAAGAAATCTCAGGCATTGCCAATGTCATTTAAATTGCATTCATATTTAAACATGACTTAACCATATTACCAGGCGTTTCCAACTCTGAGTTTACAGTATGTTTTGATTTGATCATTACGGATTATAAATTTGAGCTGGTTTTAAAATTTCTGGCATTGACTTAAGTTTATATACATAGCAAATGTTGTATGCTAGCAGCAAAATAAATTTTCCCCAAGGAGTCAAAACTTTTACTCAGAACATACATTTAGCTAATAAGCTCCTATAATTAACTACCAAATTGGCTGAAATTTAGGGATTAGAGATCCGCTATAGTAAAGGGATTCATCTGGGGATAAATCAGTTTGCACTTGGCAACATGACTGAGTAACGGGTGGGCTCTTTACGTCTATGCTGAAAGGCCTGGACTGAAAAGATGGTTTGAGAACACGGTGGGTCCCTGGGTCTTCTTACGTCCCTCATCAGTCTGGCAGACTAAGGTCTGAGCCAGGCCTTTAATGAGCCCTTTCCCTCTTCCTTGCAAGCAGTACTGAGGCTGACTCAGGTTCAAGACTACTCTGGGTTGGCCTTGGAGGTGGGTATGCTGATTTTAAATATTCCTATTCTACGCTGGGTTCTTACAGAGATCAAATGGAGTAGTGTGTGTGAACGAGACGGATTTTATTACATACGTGAAAGGGTCAGTGATTATCCCAATACCATCAGGACTCCGATGTAAGATACAGTTTAAAATAACTTAGTCCATCTAAATGAAGGAAGCAACTTCTCATTTTTTTCATGACACATTTATTCCCATTTTGCTTTTGCCCTCAAAGATGCTAGAGTTTTGTATGTGGGAAAAACCTCCTTTTGAGGTTAGTGGACACTCCGAAATAACCTAAATGCCTACCAGTTCTGAAGCAAGGCTTCTGCTGTATCATAGGTGAAGCAGTGGTAATTTGACATGGGAATGAAGACTCATGAGGCAGGATGGAGAGGGAAGGAGTGTGGGGAGGCTGGCAAAGGGCTTTGGCACAAGGAGGCAATGTGTGCTCGCTGCAAGCTTCAGAGGCTCCTGGCCACCTTCTCGGAAGGCACGAGGCTGTTCTTTGCCAGCCCCTCATCACAGTGGCCACGGTAGAAAACAGTAAGAAAATAAGGTAACAGTGATTCAATGCTTTGTGGGGCACGGCCTGGGCATGCCAAAAGGAGGCAGAGTGAGAGAGCTGGATAACTCAGCGTATCTCTATTCAAGTCTGCCATGAGAATGATATCCGGGGAGAAACGATCTCTTTCCCCACTTTTATTTTAGTTGCCCAGATAGTGCCGACATGCGAGTTTGTGGGGCTGATGGATGAACCTGACCTCACAACTGTGGAATGTGAAATCCACTTTTCCTAACAGTTGAAACTGGGGGCTGCAGGCTGCACCTGCCTGTGTACAGCTTCTCTTTGGTCTGCATAGTGTTGGCCAAGAGTTTGAGTTAGTTGTCAACACTTACGTGTCAGGTAATATCCTATTTCCAAGTCAGAAGATCTAGCAGCCCTGGGCCTGATTTCTGCATGGTTCTGATTGTCTAGAGCTGAGTGTGGGCGCCCCTTCAAAGAGGGCATGTGTTCTCCAGTTCAACCTGGTCTTCACCATTCTTGTGTTCCTCTTTGCCTGATCCACATCAATCATTTACAGAACTTGCGTGGTCCTTCTGAGGCACTGACATTTGCAACCTCTCCTATATAGAATTAGGAATCTTTTGGAAATGAGACTCATTTGGTTCAAAACCGCACAGCAATAAAAACTTCTTGGGGACTTTAACGCTAATAATGGAGACATTCCAAGGAGTGAAAACAGAGATTTGCAGGACGCCTCATCTTAAAGACCAGGAGCCAACGCTGTACATGGCTTTCCCTAACTCTGTGCATTTCTAGTCCTCAAGTGTGCAGATTCTAAAGCCTATTTGAAACCAAGGTCCAAGTGACCTTCTGACCACCACATAAGAGCTGCCCAACGGGTGTATGGCTGTTCTATCTCAGCTTTGCTTTTGATGTTATCTGCATACTTGGCTAATTAGGCTAGCTTCTGGATTACTAAAATCTTAGAAAGAAAAGATGCTTTCTTGTTTTAACAGTGAGTGGGCTTGAAAAAACTGTACAGCATTATGAAATGGTTTTGGCAAAGCTCTAAATTATTTGTGCAGTTTTAATAAACTCTTCACAACTCCCATCTGTTTCCTGGTTCTTGGGAACGCAGTCACTTAACTGATCACAACCTCGTGTGCCTGCTAGTTCTTCACAGTGAAAAATCAAGCACTTGTTCTTTTTCTTTTTTTTAAATTTTCTTTTTTCCCTCCACTATATTTTGGAAGCACTTGTTCTTATGTGGAAATTACAGTTATATACTTAGTGCTGAGGACAAAATTATTTTAAACACTACTGATCACCTAAGAATTCTATCTTCGGACCTATCTAATATGATTTTAGGAATTTCCACCAAATGATACTTGCTGGTTAAATGCAAGTATCTGTGGCTCTGGTAGGTCAAGTGGTAAACTTGTCTTTGTGACACAGAATTTATCATTTTACACTAAAAAATTTATAAGAATATTTCTCCCATGGCCTATAAGCATATCTGTTAACATTTTTTAGATTTAAAATATACAAAATGACTCTTCAGGCATCTCTTTCCATACTTTGAAAACACACCGTTAATGATAAAAGGAGTAGCTGTTGCTATCTTGATTCTCTTATAATACCCATTCCATCTGATCTGTATTTCTACCCTTGCTGCAGAGGGTTAATTAAAAAGATATGCATCAAAACATTTGCTTAAAAGAGACATAGCCCTTTGTTTGGTGAGCCGGAATTACTTATAATATTAACACTTCCTGTCTGGTAAAATACTATATATTTAAAAAATAAGCTACAATGTATAAAACCAAGGTCATTTCTCGCAAAATGTCTGTGTTCTTTGTGATTACAAAACACTGCATCTTGTAAAATATTTCCAGTTAACTTGAGAAGTAGAGTACTGACGCTTATTACCAAAGTGTCATGTCTCTTAGAACTGTAGAAGCCTAACCAGTATATTTCTTGTTTTATTTGGAAAATTAAGTTATAATTGTTTTTGTATTTAAAGATTACATTTTGCCACAACATATTACCATTATGATTCTCAGACCCACAACAAAAGTTATAAAACATGAGATTGTCTTCAGAAAAAGGAACTATTTACAAAACAGGACCAGAAGTAAAATTCCCATTTTGGTTCCTGGTCCTATGACAGATATACCTTTTAAAGCATGTATATCATTGGATATGGGCTTTTTCAAAGTCAATCGTAATAAGCAAACCAGCTGGTCTTAAATACATTTTATAGTTTCTTGCTCTATTGGTGTGCATTACTCAGTGATACAACTGGTACCTAAAAAAAGTGCTAATCTCATTTTATTTACTGACTTCAGGTTTGGCTAGTTACAATGCAAAAAAGACACAAGAAACAGTTCCGATATGGAGGAATCCTCACAGGTACGAGGAACAGGGACAGTCCGTGCCGCTGGTAGGGCTACTTTCTTAGAGAAATGAAATTTCCAGTTGACCCGTGTGCCCGGGGCATTCTCCAAAATGATCCACATTCTCATTCATATTCATGAATCCTGCTCTGTTTCCACTCATTTGTATGCACAAATTCTTCCCCGAGTTCACACAGGTCAGTGCTACAGAAGATGTGGTCGATAGCAATTCTACAGGGTCATGAGAAAAATCAGCACCTTGTCCACAAGAGTCCATGGAAGTTTGTTTGCTAACATGCTATTAAAGCAAAATGTATATCATTTACGGCTTGCTTTCACCTACAGAATTCTGCTGATAGCTAATAAACAGTCATCCATTGGGTAATGATAAAAAGAACCAGAAAGGCTTTGTATTCACAATTACATTCAGAAAAAGCCTTACATGAGTCTAGGAATATCCCCCACCCCGCCCCCACCCCCAGGCATTGCGCCTGTGGTCCAAATATTAGCCTTAGGCTACGGGTCAGCTACGAACCGTTTTCCCAGGGCACTCCCCCACGCCTCACAAATGTCAGTACTGCCCAGTTCACGGAAATTTGTCTTGAAATGATACCATGCTCATTTGAAGAAAAAAATTGTTCTGAGTAGAAAAGACTTTAGTGACAACAAAATTCTTCCTAGTTTTAGGAGTCTCCAGACCTATGTTTGCATGCCCTTTATTTTTCCCTGAGGAAATGAATATTATTTATAGTATTTTGCTACTATTCTCAAGGTATTCTCTCTTATATGTACAACTCTGGCCACTTTTCTCTGAACCTTTGCAAGTGAATGCTGCACTTTGGAGTCTGATGAAGGGGGAATATGGATTCAGCAGTGCCAGCTAATTCAGAACCCAGGGCTGCTTTCAAAAGTGTGGCTTAGTGTGACACCAGAAACAGCAGACTTAAAACTCCAGTGATCTTGAGATTTAATGGAGGGCATTTCAGTTTTGAAAATCTTTTGCAACATATAGACATGTGGCTATCTCTTTGAAAAGTTTTTAGAAAGGTCAAGAATTGTGTCATTCTCTACTGAAAATTTTCATCTGCAATATGGTTATGTTCAGGCAGGAATTGTCTAACAAAAGGGCACCTTGTTGGTGCCTGGAGCTGCCGCCGCTGGGCACTTTGCAGCTAAGCGCACACATTCTTGCTCAGAAACCCACGACTTTTTTCCTGACACTGGCTTTTGCCAACCAAGGGAGAAAACTTTTCAGCTAGCGTGGTGGAGAGAAGTCCGTATCTGCTAGAGATGGCCCGCTCCGGCTGGGCACAGCAGCCCTGCACTCTTGGCCAGAGGTACTTCCCTTCAGGTCATTCTCTCCTTGCCTCAGGCAGCTGCTCCCAGAGGAGACAATGGCAGCTCCCTGGGAGGTGCTCAGGGATGGTGACCACTAGCTGATCAGCACCAAGAAGATGAGCAAGAGCCAGGTGTTCACAGACCTCTTTTACCTCACCGACCCCCTTGCTACCTGTGTGTTTTCTCCAGGTTGTCACACTGCCTCCCACCAATGCAGCACACATCTTCTGGGAAGGCCCAAGGCTTAACACCACTGCCTGCTGGCCACTCTGTTTTGTCACTGTCTGGAGAATGTCCTGTCAGTCACTATGAAATGACTTCTTTGGAAAGAGATGCGAAAACTTTTCTGAAGGTTGGGGTGTCAAAGGAGAAAAAAAATCAAAAGGCTACATTATGCCTTACTTAGAAATATTTCGGGACCAGAATCCATTGTTTTGCATGTCTTTTGCACAGACAGGCCTCCCCTGAGCTCCCTGCGGTGGCCAGGGCTCCAGTTCCACCGCCAGCCTGCTGTGGGAGCAGTCTGCCCAGCCCTCCCCCTCCTCCCAGTCAAACGAACACATACAGAGAACTTGGTTCCACAGCGATGGCATCCAACGAATGTCTGGCTAATTTGGCACTTCATTTAGTTCCAAAACATAACAACAAAATAAAGCTACATTAAAAAAAAAAAAAAAAAAAACTAACTTGCACGATCAGCGGTGTATATTGGAATTCATGGCTTTCAGGGTGGCCTGTAAGGAGTATAATCCCTTTTCTTCAAGACCAGCCACCTGTGGTCTACTAGTTATTCCATGCATTGGTCCAGGGAATATGTGTCTGTGTCTAGAAAGGTACTGAGGGTCTGTCTGCACCTGAAGCCAGAAAAGAAACGACGCAGAGCCCTGGGCTATCAGGCAGAAAGGAGCCCCAGCTGGGGCAGGAGGCACAGCACTGTGTGAAAAACACTTTAGAAAGGAGAAGAGACCCCAGGGAAGCTACATTCAGCTCTATAGTTCTGTTTACACCTGTGCACTTATAGCCGCACACCAGGTAAGGACTGAGCTTGGCTCAGCTAAGCTGGAGCTTAGCACACTCATGGGGTATATATCTGGGGGTGAAAGCCACGGGGCTTTGCTCCAGGACTGCTCCATAGCAAAGATCTCTCCCTCCTTGTGTTTCAAAGTTCTGGGATGGGGGATGGATTTTATACTTCATGACTTGAATCTTTTTCTATTAGTAACAGTCCAACGATCAAGGGCTAGAGAGCTTTGCTGAAGAGAAAAACCTCTAGTCCAGGACTGTACCCTATCATTTAAATACATGGTGAACTTGCTTAAACAGGTGACCAGCTCTGGCCTCCCAAGGCCATTGGGTAATCTGCCCATGGGTCAGGGCTTCCTGGACCAGCCAGAGCATCATCTCACATCAGTGGTGCTGCATGGGGGGTGACAGGACACCAGGAGGAGAAAGGACATGCTAGAGTAGAAGAAACAAACACATTTCTGCATTTTTAAAAATGCCATTTCCTGGCTGACCTTGTAAGTCTAAAACATACAGTATTCCTGGTGCTGTGACTAGTACTGATTGGTAATCAAGATGCAAAATTAGATGAAGCTCTTTCTCTCTTCTCCTAAAATAAATGTTTTTAAAGAAACAAATAAATGAAAAAAAAAAAAACCAGGATCTCTTCCAAGGAATAATTTTTAAAAATTTATATGAAAGTTTAAGAAATAAAAGTCCCATAATATGTGAATGCACAGATCGTGGATGTTGCGCTGTAGAACCTCCTTATACTTTCTTTTGCTTGTATATAAAAAGAATATTTGTCATTACTAGATGACTTCTCTCTATGCTTAAAAAAGTGTATGTACAATCTCTAGACATATATTAAACTTTCCTCTGTGCAATTTCATTTAACATTCCTATGGCTGATCCCATGTCCCCTGTCCCTATACAGTGCCTCCTATAAGGTGCTCTTCCTACTTTGCATAGGTATAGGAGAAATAACTCTTTAGCAGGGCAATTCAGAGTAGGGTAGATAGAGAATGAGCTTATTTATAGGGCTTGACGACTCCCCTCTCCCCACACCACTATCCTCCAAACAAGCAAACAAGCAAGTTACAAAGTCCAATAAATGGAACACAGTGCAAGCCCTGGCCCTACTAAATTGAGAAATTCCTATACCTACATGCATTTTCCTTTTGATGTTCTGTATGTTCCCTTTTCAGCGAATTCTTAAATGAATAGCTCCAATATTTTTATAAGAAAAAATTAAGGTTTCACAACCTTCCATTTACTCACATGTTTATATTGTTCATTAACTCAGCTCCCAGATATGCTAAAGCATAAAACCTATAAAAGTGCACTCAGAATGGAAGTGGTTTGTCGACCTAATATGACTTTCTGAACAGGTGGGGCCATGTGGGCTGTGCTCTGCTGTCTAAAGCAAACCTGCTGGGACAGTTTGAAGTTCTCTACCTCTTCCGAAATCAGTCAGTGGTGGAGCTTGGAGAGAAGGAAAATGACCCATTAACCAGGCTACAATCTTGACAGACAAGCAGTAACAAATAGCTCTGAGTTGCCATTTGTGTCACATCCCTGAAAGAAGCATCGAGGCTTACCCAGATGGCTACAGGTGCCAGTTCTTGACTGAGTTGTGGCAGGTAGTGAGTAAAATTAGCTGTGCTGCCTCAGGGGAAGAGCTTCTTATGGATCCAAGGAAGACTCCTAGATGTTTCCCAACAGTGACAGCTGGACTTCCTGAACTCAGCGTGGGGCTGAAGTCTGCTGGTGATTTCCGTGGACAATCGCTTCTCGAGTTTATGCCATCTGGGGGCCCTACAAGCTAATAGCTCTACCATGGTTCAGTTTGGGGTCATTCTTAAAAACAAAACAAACAAAAAGACATAGAAAAGATGTCCAGAGTGCTGCGCTTTCTTGCAACACATCCTGACATATACTGCTCCAAGAAGTCAAGTGGAAAATAGGGAAAAGATTATTCACAACAAAAGTAGGTATTGTTCTTTGTACAAATGCTACTGAATAACCTGTAGCTTGCTTTTTAAGTGTCAAAAAAATCTTGGAAATGGCATAATTCAGAAAGCTTATCAAAATATGCCTCCTTTCTAGGTAAAATGGGCTTTGTTGGTTTAATTGCTACAGAAGTCCACAGTTTTAAATCTAGACATACAGCAAAAAAGTTGACCTTTCTTTTGAAGGAAAAAAGCTAGCTATAGCTGTTCCAGGCTGGGTTCTCAGTAAGAGCAACTTTCTTTTGTCATAGGTGGTGACTTAAACAATTTTTCTGTGTTTTTGCTGTTATTCCTCCAAGGTTCCTGAAAAGGCTTTTCCCAGCTTCAACTGTGTTTTATTCAGGAGGAAAAGCTCTTTCCAACACCTGCAGTGGGAGGCCAGGGCAGGAGCGGCTCAGGGCCCCGAGCCCCTCTGCCTGGGGGTCTCTCAGTCGAGGAACCTCTGGCAGGCTTTCTTCCAGCGGCAGGCGGTACACCACATGTCTCGGTTCTCCATCCCGTACACCTTCCGACACTTTTTGCCCTCTCCCCTGGGCTTCCTGTAAGATAGACGAGGAAGGTTAGTTTAGTGGGAGGAATTCCATAGGCATTCTATGGAGAGCTCAAAATCCCTTGAAAGAGTGAGGGGAAAAAAAAAAGGCTGGCCATGGTGGCTCATGCCTGTAATCCCAGCACTTTGGGAGGCAGAGGTGGGCAAATCACCAGCAGTCAGCAGTTTGAGGCCAGCCTACTCAACATGGTGAAACTCTGTCTCTACTAAAAACATACAAAAATTAGCCAGGCATGATGGCACGCACCTGTATCCCAGCTACTCAGGAGGCTGAGGCAGGAGAATCACTTGAACCCGGGAGGTGGAGGTTGCAGTGAGTCGAGATCGCACCACTGCACTCCAGCCTGGGAGACAGGGCAACTTCTCTCTAGGTTCAGACTCTAATATGTGCTGGTTGTTTTCACAGCCACTCAACTGTAAAAATTTGCTACTATATCCCTTAGGCTTCTATTTGTCTACTCGTGGACATGTCCATTTGGGCATCTTCATAAAACTGAATTAAATAAGTAAACACAAGAAATGTCAGTAGAGAGCAACATTGCTCTTTCAAGTTTTTAAATAGGTACTTTCAAATGCTCCCTCCATTCTCAATTTCTAGTACAGCAGTCCCTGCTAAGGGTGGGGAATATGTTCCAAGACCCCCAGTGGATGCCTGAAACTGCAGATAGTACAAACCCTATATATATACTATGCATGAATTTCTTTTTCTTTCTTTACAGTTTCATGGATTGAAGATTCATTCTTACTGTCGATGTTTGCAACCTCAATATAACAATTTTTTTCTTTTTTTGTTAAGTTGAAAACTTTCACCTTTTCACTTAAAGGAAGCACTTTATGGCTTGTCTTTGGCATATCTGAATTAAAGCCTCACCACTCTTGCACTTTGGGTCCATCATTAAGTAAAAGAAGGGTTACTTGAACACAAGCACAGTTTGTAACAGTCAATCTAATGGGAGAGTAGTGTAGACACTGTGGATACACTGAACAAAGGGATAACATTCATCCCAGGCAGGACGGAGCTGGATGGCACGAAATTTCATTACATGACTCAGAATGGTTTGCAATTTAAAACTTAGGAATCATTTATTTCTGGAATTCTCCATTAAGCATTTTTGGGCCACAATTGACTTCAGGTAACTGAAACCACAGAAAGTAAAACTGTGGATAAAAGGGGACTACTGTATTTTGGTTAAGGAACTTCTGGGGAGATTGTTCTTGATCTGCATTAAAAATTGTATCTTATAGTTCATTTAATATAGAGATTAATACAACATGGCTCTAAATAGACCCAATAATCACCATTACCTATTCTGTAAAAACAAAACAACAAAAACCCAAAACCTTACTGTAAATTATTACCCCCTAAAACAATAAATCTTCATTAATAGGTAATGGATGGGAAAAACCACAGGAAAAAAAGAAAGTGAGTTTTGTCAATTGTGGAGAAATTTTATAGAAGATCATCTCTCAGGGTTCTCTCTGCTGTTCTGTTTTACAGTTAATTCCCTTGTGGTGAAGTATGCGGAGTTTTAAGCTGTCGTACCTTAGGCTGACTGTGCCTCTGGGTGGGGAGGACAGGACCGTGTGCGCATGCTGTCTCTGCTCTCCTGTGCCCACTGGATGATGATGTGTGGGTGACACCTGGTGAATACATGGAAAACAAAGTTGATGGGACAGGTTTTCCACCCATGCAGTTAGTTAGCCTTTGCTATGTGGACACTGGTCCTTGACCATTAGAAGCAGAGATGAGGCCAGGCACGGTGGCTCACACCTGTAATCCCAGAACTTTGGGAGGTCGAGGTGGGTGGAGCACTTGTGGTCAGGAGTTCAATCAGCCTGGCCAACAAACATGGTGAAACACTGTCTCTACCAAAAAGTACAAAAATTAGCCAAGCTTGGGGGTGTGTGCCTGTAGTCCCAGCTACTTGGGAGGCTGAGGCAGGAGAATTGTTTGAACCCCGGGGCGGAGGCTGCAGTGAGCTGAGATCGCGCCACTGCACTCTAGCCTGGGTGACAGAGTGAGATCCTGTCTCAAAAAAAAAAAAGAAAAAAAGAAGCAGAGATGCTTTCCTCACAGAGACAACACATTAAAATGGAGGAGGGCTGCTTATGGCAGAATTAAAATGCATTCCCAAACAGAGAAGACCAACCAATAGCCAATATCTCAAACATTTTTTACTTCGTATCTATGCATTTCAAGTGGCTCATAATACCATATTTTCACTTGAATAATATTTTAAACCTTAAAGTACATTCCTGTCTATTTCTTTTAATCCCCATGAACCCTGTCAAGTAGGGCAAGGCTCACCATTCCCTTTTTAGAAGATGAAACATACCTAGAGAGGTTAAGAGATTTATTTAAGATTATGTAGCTAGTAACCGACAATGACACAATGCAGGTCTAGGCCTTCTGTTGGCTCTAGTGGATCAATCACAGCCACTAAATACATGGATTCTTGTATAAAACACCCCCTCAGCAGACTCTCAGGTCCAAACAGGAAGGAATAAAGGCAAGAGGCAGAGAGCCTGAGCAAATCAAGAACATATGCCATCCACCAAACACTTACTGAGTGCTCACTATGTGCTAGGTACACTGACAGCAGCTTTAACCTTCACAACGACTCCACATAGTATTACTACTGTTCCCATTTTATAGATTAGGAAACCAAGGCAGATGGAGGTTAAGTAACTTGCCAAAGGTCACGGCATGTGTCATGGTGGAGCCAGGGCTGTGCTGCAGCTCTCCCTGGCACCAGGACATGTGTTTAACTCTGTTGCTCTTCTGTCCCTCAGTCATAGAGAAGGACCCCTGCTGTCCTCAGTCCCTTCCGGATTACTCACTTCAGCCCTTTGCATCACCTGCTCTCGTAACACTAAATAATGTCCCCAGCTTCTGGAATTCTTACAAGCTGCAACAAATTAATTTTTTTTAACAAAGGAAAAAGAATGTTTCAACTAATTAATCAGTATTGCCATATATGGGAGGGCAGACATTTAATAAATTTAAAAACCTAGGAGCCAACGTGGTCATAGGAATAGCATTGTCAATTAAAAGTCATGGGAGCGTTCCCCAGACATTCTTAGAGAATTGCTTTTCTCTAGTATAGGTATTAGTACTTTCTCTTCTCTTTGAACATAAAGGAATGCTCGGGATACAGTTTGGATATGTGTCCCTGCCCGAATTTCATGTTGAAATGTTATCCCCAATGCTGGAGGTGGGGCCTGGTGGGAGGTGTGTGGATCATGGGGATGGATCCCTCATGAATGGCTTGGACCATTCTCTTGGTGATATGTGACCTCTCACTCTTGAGTTTACATAAGACCGTGGTGGTTTTATGCCCATTCCTGCTTCATACATGACGTGCCTGTTCCCGCTTCACCTTCCACCATGAGTAAATGCTCCCTGAGGCCTCCCCAGAAGCAGATGCCACTGTGCTTCTTGTACAGCCTGCAGAGCCAATTAAACCTCTTTTCTTTATAACTTACTCTGTCTCCGGTATTTCTTTATAGTAATGCAAGAATGGCCTAATAGAGATCATCAGTGTTATTTTCCCAGACATTAATTTTAATGCTATGGTTTGAATGTTTGTCCCCTCCAAAACTCATGTTGAAACTTACTTGCCAATATAATACTATTAAGAGGTGGGGCCCTTAAGAGGTGATTAGGCTCTGAGGGCTCCACTCCCATGGGTGGGATTAGTGTTCTACAAGGGCCAGTCTGGCCCCCCTTACCCTCTCACCTTCTGCCATGTGATGATGCAGCATAAAGGCCCTCACAGAGGCTGGCATGTTGATGTTGGACTTCCCCGCCTCCAGGCTGTTAGTCAGTAAATTTCTGTTCATTACAAATTACCCAGTCTAAAATATTCTGTTATAGCAGCACAAAACTTAGACATTTAAAAAATTATACAGGTAGGGCCAGGAGTGGTGGCTTACACCTGCAATCCTAGCACTCTGGGAAGCCAAGGTGGGCAGATCACTTGAGTCCAGGTGTTTGAACCCAGTCTGGGCAACATGGTGAAACCCCATCTCTACTAAAAATATACAAATTAGCCAGATTGGTGATGTGCACCTATAGTCCCAGCTACTCAGGAGGCGGAGGTGGGAGGATCACCCGAGTGTGGAGAGTTCAAGGCAGCAGTGAGTCGAGATTGTGCCGCTGTACTCTAGCCTGGGCAACAGAGTGAGATGCATCTCAAAAAAAAAAAAAAAAAAATTATACAGGTAAGTAAAAAAATCTAACATTTGGAACCACTGTTGCCATGAGTTTGAATTATTCTATACCACCAGTCTTCATGCTTAAGTTGGGTGGAGCAAGGGCCAGCAGAGGTAACATTCAGAGTTTTTAAAAATAAAAGCTTTGGAGTTCAGTGCATTCATTTCATGTGTATAGATATGTAGCTTCCTCCAAGAGCAGAATCCTCCTCACCCCATCTCATAATGGCTTTGGTTTTGTATAGGATGAATAACAGCAAACTAGAGGGAGTGAATACCTGAGACATCTATAGTCACTGTAGATGATCTATGATATGCTTATATGAATTGTTTTAAATTATCAGGAAAATAAACATAAAAATCTAACAACTCTTGTAGAACTAATAGAATCCCAAGAACACTGTGCTTCATTTAGTCAGAGAACTGGAAAAGTTTGGTTGACATGACAGTAACACTACTTCCATCAGCCAGGGATAATGTGGAAGTTTCTAGATCATGCAAAGTTGCCATAGCCCTTTTGCATGAAGTGATATGAGATTATTGGATATTCTTCATTCAACAGATACTTATTAAGTACTTGCTATGTACCAAGCATTGTTACAGATTCTGCGGATATAGCTGTGAACAAAACAAATTCTCTGCTCTCATGGAGCTTACATTCTAGTGAGAAGATAGACAATAAATACAAAATCACACAAGGCCATTTTAGTGATAAGTAGCTGACAGAAATAAAATAGGGTAATAGGCTAAAGTGTAATAGAAGGAGAGGACATTTATTTATTTTGAGTGGTAAGAGAAGGCCTCCCGAGGAGGTTACCTTTCACCTACAAGGCATTGCAGAAAAGGGGGTGGGCACTTTGTGGGAGGTGGAGGGTGGGAGGAGAGGAGAGGGAAGTATCAAGCTATGCCTCTGACCTGCAATAAGGGATCTGAATGTTATTCTAAGCACAATAAGTCAGTCATTGGAGAGTTTTTAAAAGCAAGACATCTGATTAATGCTTTAAAAAGATCACTGGCTCTTTGGGGAATGGATAGTAGATAGCCTGGAAAGGAGCCCTGGAGTTAAGAGGCTTTTGCAGTATTCCAGGCAAACACATACTGGTAGTTTAGACTAGGTATGGTGGCAGTGGTGGGAGCGCCTGGATTCTTGATGTTTAGAGGCACAGCCTAGGACTTGTGGGTTGGGATGGGGCACAAGGAAAATTGCATCTTTAGATCAATCAAGGATGAACTGAGGAGTCAAGAATGAATCCCAGGTTCTGGCCTAAGTGGCTGGAGGGACAGTGGTGCCATTTTCTGAGATGAGAAAATTGAAGAAGCAGCAGGGTGAGGGAGGCATGAGGAACAGGCTTTTGAAAATTCCAGGAACAGAGTTTGAGGGATATGGATTGTCTTCGGCTGTTTTGTGCTGTTGTAACAGAATACCTGAGACTGGATGATTTATAATGAGCAGAAATTTATTTCTTACAGTTCTGGAGGCTGGAAAGTCCAAGGTTGAGGGGCCTGCATGTGACAACAGCCTTCTTGCTGTGTCATCCCAGGGCAAAGGGTAGAAGGGTAACAGTGCACTTAAGAAAGGGCTGAACTTGTTTTTACAACAAACCCACTCTCCTGATAATGACACTAATTCATTCATGAGAGTAGAGTCTGCTAGACCCCATCACCTCTTAAGGGTTCCAACTCTCAACACTGTTGCACTGGGGATTAAATTTCCAACACATGAAATTTGGGGGACACTTTCAAACCACAACATGGACCTCCTGCAGGAATGACCCCTCACCAAAGTCTTTCTTCCTGCTAATGGCTCTCTTAACTCTGGAGTTCAGCACATGTGTTTCTACAGGGTACAACATAGCAAAAGACAGAGGACCCACTTCAAACTTCCGTATGTGGCTTAGTTCAGTGGGAGGCTCAATATGACATGTGAGTTTTTCTTGAGACTTTTAATGGCAAGACAGTTATGTTTCAGCTTCCTATTTTAGTTGAGGATGAGGGTGGAGAAACCAAGGGAGTAACTGGGGCAGTCAACTACCATTTATTCAGTGTTTGGGAATGTGAAAGACAGGCAAGTAGGTTATCTATGATCTCTTTTAATTCTCACAGCAAACTTGCAAAATAAGCAATCTATACCTACATCTTACAGATAGAGAAATTTAGGCTTTGAGCAGGGAAGTGGCCTGCAGAGCATCCCAGAGGTAAAAGTAGCAGCAGAAGTAATTTGCTGAGAGCCTGCTATATAAGCTAAGTGTCTTCCATATGTTATCTATTTTAATCTTCACAACAACCCTATCATAGCCATCATTTCCATTTTATAGATGAGGAAATGGAGAAGTTAAGTGCACTGCCCAGACCACACAGTTAGTAAATGGACTCAGGATTTGAACACCGTTGTCTGACTTGAACACAGCTGGCTTTGGAACTCACTTCTGAATGATGTCAAAGCCCTGCTTTTTGCACTCTTCCATCCTGCCACATAGCTGATGGAAAAAATGTGTGTCCTAAAATAAAGCCCCATAAAGCAAATACTCTCTCTCTTAGTGGTCTCTGCATTGCAATTTGTTTATTTCTTAACCACTTCTAAGTTCTATTTTGTGGCATGTTTTATAAAGCATATAATGTACTTGGACAGTATAATATGATAATATTTCTAATTAAATAAAATTGTTGGGCTATATGTTCATAGTTTGTCTACTGGTTAGGTGTGACCTCATAAGAATCTAAAGAACTCTAAATTATTATCTGTAAAAATTGTGGTTAATCTCTCCCATGTGTTGAGTGTATCTGTGTTACAGAAATCAATCCTAAATAGGGAGGAGCCGCTTTCTCTGACCCATTAAACAGTGCTGAGACATAGTAAAGGCAGCAATGATGCTAAGAGATCTGTAGTGTCAGCTACATGCCAGGCACTGTGTGAGCGACACAACTCTACAAGGTAGTACTAGAGTAGAGGATATTACTTTAGAAGGGTCACATGGTGTTCACAAATGCCAGAGCAAGGATTTGCAAGTAAGCCTCACACTAGAGATGCTGTGCCCTTCTGTAAATATGCAGGAGAAATTTCTTTTCTTTGAATTTTTTTCTCTCTTAAGAAGGGGGAAAAAGGCCTCTGGCTTGGTTTTAACCTCATATAATTCTGAACCTTCCCTCAAGGCATTAAAAAAGAAACCTCAAACAAGCTAAGCATTTGACAATTAAGCACTATTTCAGCTTTGGAGACCCTCCCCAACAGCCTGAAGCCTCCTAGAACTGCTCTTGGATAGCAAGTTGACCAGCTCATACTTGCTTTCTTAGGGGTTGTTATAGATCGAATGTTTGTGTCCCTCAAACTCGTATGATGAAGCTCTAATCCCCAGTGTGGCTGTATTTGGACATAGGGCCTTTAAGGAAGTCATAAGGGTGGGGCCCTGATCCAACAGGATTAGTGTCCTTTAAGAAGGGATAGCTGAGACTGTTGCACTCCTTCTCCATGTTTGCTCTCCTTGGCTTGCCAGTGCCCTGGCATGTGCTTGTGCGCACTCTCTCTCTCGGCTGTGCATGCACAGTGAGAAGGCAGCCATCTACAAGCAGGAAGGGGTCTTCACCAGAACTGACTTGGCTGACACCTTGATTTGGACTTCTAGCCTCTAGAACTGTGAGAAAATAAATTTCTGTTGTTTAAGCTGCCAAGTCTATGGTATTTTATGGCAGCCTTGAGCTGATTAATAAAGGGGCCAAGGGCTCTTAGTTTTCTGTCATGAAAAGAGAGAGAAAGAAATGGAGATAATTAGGAGAGAAGGCAGGTCATTAGGGAAAAACATGTCAAAGAAAGTTGTAATTAAGGATGTTCTCTTTCCTATCCCTCTCCCCACAGCCTTAGGCTACAAAAGACTGAACTTCCAGTTACATTTGTTAAATATGCAGTTCAGCCTTCTCAGCTACACACCTCTGGGAAGAGGTCTTACCCAGGGAACTTATTAAAGTCCAATGTTCAGGAAATCTAGCATAGGCAAATGAATAAATAAAATCCTACAACCCTTGGGATTTTTCAGAAATGGATTTTTCCCACTTTCTAGGAAGTGTACAAAAGTATCCATCCTCAATACCAAGTCTCAAAGATGTGGGAGAAAAGTAAACTCTAAACAGGGTTGACAACCTCAGGGTATTTATTGTAGAATACAAGGATAAAGGTAATTTTTTGAAAAGCATTTTATAACATGAATATTTCTCTGTTCTTCAGTTTGGACACAATTGAAGCCATCATTAATACAAATTCATTATAACTTACAACTTTTAGAGCTTTGGTCTGAAAACCCTATTATACCAATTTAAAGGGTAAGAATTCACACGTTTTTAAATTCTACCTGGCTTGCCTGGCCCTCCTGGAGCATTCAGGGACAGTTGCTGGCACGCTGCCCGTGGGTGTGCAACAGTCCTGCATCTGTGTGGGTGGGCCGTCATGAGAGCTAGCCCACCAGGAGAAGATGGACGACAGCAGCACCTGCTTGTTTTTTTTTTTAAAGCATAGCCAGACAGTTTAGCAACATAAAGAACATTCTTAGTTGTAGCCTTCTTGTCTTTCTAGGGTAAAACAAAAACCTTTGAAAATTCCACCCCACCCTTATTTTATCTTTAAACAGGAATGGCAAGCTTGACTGCTAAAATCAGTCTAAAGTCTTTGCTGAAACAGGTCACACAATCAGCAAAATTGGGAATTCTCTGGTGAAAGAATAAATTAGAAGCTCTCAGCTGGGCACGGTGGCTCCAGCCTGTAATGCCAGCACTTTGGGAGGTTGAGGTGGGTGGATTGCTTGAGCTCAGGAGTTCAAGACCAGCCTGGGCAACATGGGAAACCCCCATATCTACTAAAAATACAAAAATTAGCCAGGTGTGATGGTGTGCATCTGTAGTCCCAGCTACTCAGGAGGCTGAAGTGGGGAAGATGAGCTGAGCCCAGGGGGGTTGAGGCTGCAGTGAGCCACGACGGCACCACTGTACTCCAGCCTGGGTCATGGACTGAGACCCTGTTTCAAGGAGAGAGAGAGAAAAAAAAGCTCACATAGGATTTTAGTGGAATACCGACTTAATCCAGCTATAGTATGTCTTAGATATCGTATATATACTTTCTGTCAAAGTTTTTGTCTAGAATGTCCCAGGTAACCAACACAGAGTGAAATGAGGGATTCTGTAAAAATTCAAGGGCACTGAGATAAGGGTAGAAATACACAGTGTCTGTAGCAGAGTTTTAACATTCCATTGTTGAAGAACAAATGATATAAGGTATCCTGGCTGGTATCCTAGTGTGTAAGACACATAAGAACCATAAAGGACACAGAGCTAGTAAAGAGCCCCTCAGAGTGATTTCCCTATACTTTAGAAGATAATTTAATTAGAAAAGCAAAGGGGAAAACATTCCAGTTTGCGTGGCCACAGAGGTAGTCTGAAAGAGGTCTGAACTGGGCTGTTCCATCTCCATGCTATTACATCAGATGAGCAACATGGTGTATGCTTCCCATACACCACTGAAAATTCTTCCCAAGTCAAAGGCAGGAATTAATAGGACGCAGAATAGATGGTCTCAATAATTCTATAACTGTGGCTGCCATTTTAGGTTAATACAGAGAGGCTGTCTCAAAAGTGATATCAAGAGTCACTCCGGGTCTTTTTATGTCTACCAAAAAAAAGTCCTCAAACAGACAGATTGTTAACCTCTGACACCTACATCAGTGGATCAGTGTTCTTGCCAGAAGCAAAACTAATACCAACACAGCTAAGCTGCCCTCTTCTAATGTCTACTAACAAGGTCACTCTTGCAGAGCTACCAGAAGTTACCACTATTCAATGAAAATACAACTTTAAAAATGACTCCAGACCCATGGTATTGTTTACAAATCACATTCCCAGAGTCTTTTCTGGAAGCCACTATTTCCCAAATTGCTTCCAGCAGTATGCTTTTTACTGTTGGCTATTCCTCTACGGAATTTAATAAATATTCATCAACAGAGCACAGCATAATTCATTCAGCCACTTTCATTTTTATCAGTTCCACAGAAGGGTTTAGACTTTGCTGGAAACCTCGGGGAGTTGCCAGTGGTTGACAATAAGAAGCTTTTGTGAGGTCCTTGGGGAGAAGGGTGGAGAAGAGAAAATAAGGTTAATATCTGTTATCATAAGCCACTTTCTGAACCTTATCAGGAGTTATACACCACTGTGAGCCTCAACAGTGTGCATGTCTGTGGCTGTTATGTGATAAACTATAAAAGACCCAATATATTTTTAAATGAATGGTTAGAAATCAAGTTAATTCACAGTGATTTATCAGACAGGAATCATTTAATATGTCAAATCAATTCTTATGTACTACTTAAGTCTGATTGCATATTTCAGCACTCATTTACTTTCAGATTACCCATCAGCATGGATTATTCAGACTTTGAAAGAAAAAATGATTTTAATGTATTTTTGAGATTTCAAAACGACATACATACAGAACAATATTTCCTAAGTAATAAAATTTATAGTTACTTATAATGATAAACACCATTTTTTCTATACAAGATCTGAGTTCAGCTATTAATTTTACCATCATTTGGAAACATACAAATATACTACCAACACAAAAAAATCTTGATATATTTCCAACAAGATGTTTATGAACAGTTGAAACTCTCTTACAGTTTTCTGAAATGCAAAACACCTTTTTGAAGAGAAGTGATACCTGCTGATGAGTTTACAAATATCATTTAAGAAATATAGTACTTCTGGCATCCTGATGTTTGTATTTTTCTTGCATGCCTCTACTATTCGCTCTCTACATTTAGTCTACATTGGCTTTGACCAGATTTTTGGCTTTTTCGTTTTTCTACTTACCGGAATGCCTGTGAAAGTGACCGGAGGAGATTGCCAGGAAATGCTGAAGCTGCTGCCATTGGGGGTGAACTTGGCCGATCCTGGAATGGTCACAGGGGGTGTGGCCTGGCAAATAAAAAACAGACAAAGCTGTTATGAAGGAGTATTTTCCTTCGGAGCTTTAAGCTCTTATTACCAAAGGAGGACCTCAGAAATGGTCTCAGCTATATTAATAACTCAGACTAATTATCTAATAGGAAGACATTAAACAAGGTTAAAGGGAGCAGCCAGCAATAAACTTTGTATATACACCTAAGCAAGCTATCTAAGGTATAAAAAGAGATGGTTTTTGACTGTTGATTTCTGAAAAGAAATTTTATTATATGTACATATACTTATTTTAGGATACCTGTGAGATAGAATTCTTCACTCTAAAATTGGGGAATCTACCCTGCTATACTGTGAGGGTGGGTGTAAATTAGTACAATGTTCTTGGAAGGTAATTTGACAGTACATATAAAAATTCTTAGCATTCTCTGTGTTAGCTATTCCACTCTAGGAATTCATTCTAAAGAAATGTATGCAAGAATGTTCCTTGCACAACTATATATTATAAAAAAACAATTGGGGCTGGGTGTGGTGGCTCATGTCTGCAATCCCAGCACTTTGAGAGTCAGATGCAGGAGGATTGCTTGAGGCCAGAGTTTGAGACCAGTGAGGGCAACACAGTGAGACTTCGTCTCTACTAAAAATAAAAAAAATTAGTCAGGGGTGGTGGTGTGTGTCTGCAGTTCCAGCTACTTGGGAGACAGAGGCAAGAAGATTATGTGAGCCCAGGAGTTCGAGGTTGCAGTGAACTATGATCATGCCACTGCACTCCAGCCTGACAACAGAGTGAAATCTTGTCTCAAAAAAAAAAAAAAAAAAAAAACAAGGCCGGGCGTGGTGGCTCACACCTGTAATCCCAGCACTTTGGGAGGCCTAGGTGGGCAGATCACGAGGTCAGGAGATCGAGACCATCCTGGCTAACACAGTGAAACCCCATCTCTACTAAAAATACAAAAAAAAGAAATTAGCCGGGTGTAGTGGCGGGCGCCTGTAGTCCCAGCTACTTGGGAAGCTGAGGCAGGAGAATGGCGTGAATCAGGGAGGCGGAGCTTGCAGTGAGCCGAGATCGCACCACTGCATTCCAGCCTGGGTGACAGAGCGAGACTCCGTCTCAAAAAAAAAAAAAAAAAAGAAAAGAAAAAAAAATACTGGAAACAACACAAATGCCCAGTAATAGGGAAGTAGGTAAATAAATCATGATATACCTACAGAGTAATTCAAAACGTTGTTAAAATGGCATAAAAACAGACACATATACCAATGGAACACAAATAGGGTACCAAGAAATAAGTCCACATATTTATAGCCAACTGATTTTTGACCAAGGCGATGAGAACATACACTGGGGAAAGGACATCCTCTTCAATAAATGCTGCTGGGAAAACTGGATATCCACGTGCAGAAACACGAAACTAGACCCCTAACTCTTGTCATTTACAAACATCAACTCAAAATGGATTAAAAACTTAAATGTAAGACCCTAAACTATAAAACTACTGAAAGAAAACACAAGAAAAACACTCCAGGACATGGGCCCAGGCAAAGATTTTTATGGCTAAGACTTCAAAAGCACAGGAAACAAACAAAAATAGACAAATGTGATTATATTAAACTAAAAAGCTTCTGCATGGCACAAGAAACAATCAACAGAGTGAACAGCAACCTGTTGAATGGGAGAAAATATCCACAAACTATTCATCTGGCAAGAGACTACTATCCAGAATATACAATGAATTCTAAACAACTCAATAGCAAAAACCAAATAATTCCATTAAAAAGTGGGCAAAGGACCTGAATTAAAATTTTTCAAAAGCAGACATACAAATGACCAATAGGTACATGAAAAAATGCTCGACATCGCTAATATCAGAAAAATGTGTATCAAAACCACAATGAAGCATCATATCACCCTAGTCAGATTGGCTATTATTAAAAAGATGAAAAATAACAGACGCTGGTGAGGAAGCAGAGAAAAGGGATCTTGTATATACTGTTGGTGAGAATGTAAATTAATACACCTATTATGGAAAACAATATGGAGATTTCTCAAAATCTAAAAACAGAACTACCATATAATCCAGCAATCCCACTACTGCGTATTTATTTAAAGAAAAGGCAATCAGCCTATCAAAGGGATACCTGCACTCTCATGTTTACTGCAGCACTATTCACAATAGCAAAGATAATATGGAATCAGCCTAAGTGTCCATCAACAGATGAAGTGTCAAAATGTGGTAAGAACACAATGGAATACTATTCAGCCATTAAAAAGAATGATATCCTGTCATTTGCAGTCATATGAATGGAACTACAGGTCACTATGGTAAGTGAAATAAACTAGGCACATGAAGACAAACATCACATGTTCTCACTCATATGTGAGAACTAGAATAATTGATGTCATGGAGGTAGAGAATAAAATGATAGTTATGGGAGGTGGGGAAGGGTGTGATGGGCCATGGTGGGGAGATACGTTGGTTAGTAGGTACAAACATACAGTTAGATAGAAAGAATGAATACTAACGTTTGATGGCAGAGTAGGATGGCTATAGTTAACAACAATGTATTTTAAATTTCGTAACAGCTAGAAGAGAGGACTGGAAATCTTCCCAACACACAGAAATGATAAATACACAAGGGATTAATATTCAAAATACCCTGACTTGATTATTATACATCTTATGCATATAACAAAATGTTATGTGTACCCCACAAATATGTATAAATATTAGGCATCAATTTTTAGAATGGTGTTGTTGAAGAAGATTCATTGGCATGGGAAAATGTTCATGATATATTAAATAGAAAAAATAAAATACAGTAAAAACAGTTCTGCAACAGATCCCTTTTAAAAACTGCACATATATAAACACAGAACAAAGTCTTGAAGTACATACAAAAAATATTAACCAAGGTTGGAATTAGGGATGAATTTTCTTTCTTTACTGTGTTTAATATTTTCTATGCTGAGCATTTATAATTTCTATAAACAGAAAAGTCTCAACATTTCTAAGTTTATGCCTTGGGAAGGACATTCGAGATCAACTAGTGTGTGTTCCAACTCTCTCATTATATAGATGAGCAAAATGATTTAAGTAAGTTGGCACCCATGATTTCTGGCCTAAGTGTAACAGTGATAAATAAAGATGAATGAATTACTTGTTTTGACCAACATAATAAGAGTCAGGAATGAAATTTATTACACTAATTCAAACATTAGCTCTATTCCATTACTCTTGAGTTTAAGTCTGCTAAATAAGTGGCTAAATTTTTCGACTAAATTTGTAATTTTCTAATTACAAATATATTTGCTAGTGGCAGTGGCTTTGTACTTGGTACTACTGGAAAGCATTTTGACAATACACAGTAAGAGTCATAAGCTGTTCACTCATATTACATCCTCTGACTCAATAATTATTCTTCTGAGAATTTAAAGAAAAAATAAACACTACAGGCACAGAGATGTTTACAGTGGAGTTATTAATGATGATGAAAAAACAGGATAGATTAAAAAGTAAACACCTAATAATAAGAATGATTAAAACAATTTGGTGTTTCAATTTAATTGGATATTATTTAGTTACATGGAAAGTTTTTATAAAACAAGGGTGGGGGAACATAATTACAAGTATGTAAAGGAGATTTTAAAAACTGAATAAGGTAGTTGAGAATTATAGGACAAATATTTTCTTAAAATTTGAATGTATTAACATTGTATAAAAACAAATCAACATTTAAAAGAGTTAATGGCCAGGCATGGTGGCTCAAGCCTATAATCCTAGCACACTGGGAGGCCAACATGGGAGGACTGCTTGAGGACAGGAGTTTGAGACCAGTCTGGGCAATGTAGTGAGAGCGTGAGAGCTCGTCTCTACAAAACATTTAAAAAATTAGCTGGATGTGGTAGTGCACACCTGTAGTCCCAGCTACTTGGGAAGCTGAGGCAGGAGCATTGCTTGAGCCCAGGAGTTTGAGGCTGCGGTGAACTGCACTCCAGCCTGAGAGAAAGATTGAGACCCTGTCTCAAAAAAAAAAAAAAAAAAAAAGTAACTTCTGGTGGGAAAAAGGGAGTTTTACCCCGTCCTAAATTTGTAGGATTTGTCCCTAAGGTCTTGTCAGACTTTAGCATGACTCAGGATTATCTGGAGGGCCTGTTAAAACAGAATGCAGGGGGGTGTGGAAGAGGGGTGGTCCCAAGAATTTACATTTCTAACAAGTTCCCAGGTGATGCTGGCACTGTTGATTTGGGGAATATTGAGAACCACTACTCTAATCTGAGATGCTTAATTATCCATTTAGAAGGCAGGGCATGAAGTCCCAGATTTGGAGTGTGATTCTGCCATTGTGCCAAACCTTTCCAATGCTTACCTTTTATTTATTTATTTTTTTGAGACTTACTCTGCCACCCAGGCTGGAGTGCAGTGCCATGATCACAGCTCACTGCAGCCTCAACCTCCCTGGGCTCAGGTGATCCTCCCATACCTCAGCCTCCCAAATAGCTGGAACTACAGCACACACCACCATGCCTGGCTAATTTTTGTATTTTTTGTAGATATGGGGCCTCACCACGTTGTCCAGGCTGGTCTCAAACTCCTGAGTTCAAGTCATCCACTTGCTTCAGCCTCCCAAATTTCTGGGATTACAGGTGTGAGACACTGTGCCCGGCCTTATTTTTTTTTTTAAATAGATACTTATATAATGTGCCAGGCACCATTTTGAGGGCTTTGCAACATTAGGGACTTTTTTTTTTTTTTTTTTTTTTTGAGATGGAGTCTCGCTCTATCACCAGGCTGGAGTGCAGTGGTGCAATCTTGGCTCACTGCAACCTCCGCCTCCCGGGTTCAAGCGATTCTCCCACCTCAGCCTCCCGAGCAGCTGGGACCACAGGCATACCCCACCATGCTGAGATAACATTAGGGATTATTATTATTATTTTTTGAGATGGAATTTTGCTCTTGTTGCCCATGCTGCAGTGCAAGGGCGCGATCTTGGCTCACTGCAACCTCTGCCTCCTGGGTTCAAGTGATTCTCCTGCCTCAGCCTCCTGAGTAGCTAGGATTACAGACATGTGCCACCACACCGAGCTAATTTTGTATTTTCAGTAGAGACGGGGTTTCACCATGTTGGTCAGGCTGGTCTCAAACTCCCGAACTCAGGTGATCCACCCGCCTCGGCCTCCCAAAGTGTTTGGGATTACAGGTGTAAGCCACTGTGCCCAAGGGATTTTTATCATCATAACAACCTCTATGGGATCGAATCCACAGGCAGCACTGGGCAAACTGAGACTAGACCATAGGACCCTATCTGTGTGAGATCTTGGTTTTAAAGGGAGAAAAAGAAGCAAAGCTACTGGGCTGCTGTGTGTGATGCTGTTTTTCCACCAAGTTATCTTTTACTCATAGGCCAGATGGCCCCTGGTTTTGGTCAAGGTCAAAGTGATTGCTCTCACAGTCCCCTGCAAGTCACCTGGTAAGCATGGTCAGTGTGCACGAGGTAGAGGGTGGTGGGAGCTGAGCGGCTCAAGGGCGTCATCAACTTAGTCTCTGTTTTGGCACAAGGAGTTTCTGTTCGGCTTGAATCTGGGATGGGGAAAGTAGGAGGTGAAGCCAGGGACTGGGAAGGTGAGACTGGGGCCAGGCTGCTCAGCCCATCTGCCACTGAGTCTGTGTTGAGCTTGATCTCAGTGTAGTAAAAGTCCTCTTCTCCATCACTGTAGTCAGAGTCTCCAACGCGCCTAATGCAAAAGAGAGCAAAACAATCATACTAAGCCAATCTGTTTTCTTGCCTCGAAATCTTGCACATGCGTTTCCCCTCTGTCTGGAATGCTTTTCCTCCCTCTTGTTTGCCTTGCAAACTCTTCCTTATTCTGTAGCACTCAGTTCAACGGTTCACTTCCAGGGAACCCTTCTTTGATGTCGTAAAGCGATTCATTCATTCATTCACTCATTCAGTCAATTATTCAACGATGATTTATTGAGAATCTAGTATGTTCAGGCACTGTTCCAGGGTCTCCTGATAACACAGTGAATAAAATATAGACTCCGCCCTGATGGAACTTAGAGTGGGAACTTACAGGCAGACAAGAAACCCCTAAAGAAATAGATATTTATTAGGTGGGAGCTAAATAATGTGTATACATGGACACAGAAAGTGAAATAATAGACATTAGAGACTTCAAAAGGGGGAGGGTGGGAGGGAGGTGAGGGATGAGAAATGACCTAAGGGGTACCACTTTCACTATTTGGATGCTGGCTGCACTAAAAGCCCAGGCTTTATCACTGTGCAACACAGCCATGCAATGAAACTTCACCTTGTACTCCCAATCTATGAAAACAAGAGATTAAAAAAATTTAAAAAAATTAAAAAATAAATAGATATTTAATATATCAGGTGTTACTAAGTCCCAGAAAGAAAAATTCAGCAGCCTAACACTGTTGTTAAGCAGGATTAGTGACGGGGGCACTATTTTAAATAGAGTGGCCAGAGGAAGCCTCTCTGAGGAGGTGACATTTGAGTAGAGACCTGCCTAGAGGAAGTGAGGGAGACACCATGCTGGCACCCACAGTGAGGACACACCAGGGAGGAGTGACACAGAGCTCTCAGGTGGGTGGGCCTGGCAAAGAGGCCAGAGGCTGGAGCTCAGAACACCAGGGAGTGACGGGAGGAGTGAGAACATGGCAGAGGCAAGGTCATTCAGGGTCTGTAGCCCACGGCGACGGCTTTGGCTTGCATTCCGAATGTGGTGGAAGCCACTGGGTGTTTTCAGAACTCTAACTTAATTTTAAAAGGATCACTCTAGATACTGTCTGGGAAATAGAGGACAGGAAGACAAGAGCAAAAGCAGAGGCCACCGAGGAGCTGTTGTCAGCAATATTCCAGATGAGCAGGGCAGGCGAGCAGTGCAAGGGCCGAGACGTTAAGTCCTGGGTGTATTCTGAAGGTTGGGAGTTAGAACTTCACTCCTGTTAGTGCTCTGTGCTCCCTCTGAAGTGTGTTTACTCATCTGTTTTGTTAATCACTGGCTACCTGTCTGTATTTTTTTAAACCTCTTTGTTGCCTCACTATGACTGATTCTGTAGGGATGTGTTTTGTTTATCATATGTCACTCCACACATGTTGGTGTATTTGGCGGAGGGCAGGTACCTAGTAAATGTTGCCTGAATGAGTGAGTGAATGAATGGAGCTGAGGTTGTTGTAGCACAGTGATTAAGAGAATGGGTTCTGGGGTTAGACTTCCTAGGTTCAAACCTTGACTCCTACACATTCTAGTTGTGTGCATGATTTTGGTGGCCTACAGACAGCCCCGTTCCTCAGTTTCCCCACTTATAAAATGGGGATCATTAATTATAGCACCAGATTATTGTGATGATTAAGCTAATAAATATAGGGTGCTTAGAAGCAGACCTGACACAATATAAACGCTATGTAAAGTGCTTATTAAGTAAAAACAAAGACGATGTTAGAAGGTCTCAATTTTCACTGTCACCAGGAAAAGTAGCTTCTTAGGTGTTTTCAAAGTTCCTCTCCCTGAAACATAGTACATTGTACTTTTTCACAGAAAGTTTTGAGTAAAATAAAATAACGCTCCATAATGTCAGAAAATGTTTATTAGATGATTTGTGAGTTTGTAGAGAAGTGGCGCTTCCCTTCTCTAGAAACCTGGCTTTCCAGGATGGCTGGGCAGAGGCCATGGGTATCCCCTCACCGCAGCAACAGCAGATCACTGACTCAGAACATACCTTTTCTCCAGTAATGAGCCCTGCATAGAACCTAACACAAAAATCCATGCCCCACCTCTTCACAGGCCTGTTTGTTCAAATCAGTGGCTTGTCCTAGCCTAGCTCCATTTCCCCTGAGCTCCCAGGCTGAGGCACCTGGGGAGGTGTCTTTGCACCATATCAGGTCTGGCTGGGCTTGGCCTTGTGACCAGCACACCATTAAAGACCCCAGAGAGTGGGAAGAAGAACGTGCATCTGTTCTATTCCTGTCCCCACTTCCTTTCCAGTTAAAGGCAGGTTGAGTTGCTGCTGGCTGCCACGTGCTACTAACAGACACACAGGCCTGGGGGACATTGTGTGTCCCACGTGGGGATAAATCAGGACCAGCCCCTGGTGTACAAGAATGGAGTGAGGTTTAAGAGAAAAGTGGTGTGCTTTTTATATAGGTATGGCGTGTACTGCAGATATATCAGAGGTGAGGGCATATTTTCTTCCGGCTTTGACATGTTTCCCTCTTCATCCCCTCACCAGCCAATACTCATTAAAAATTCCCCATTATCCTACAGCCATGTAATTGAGTTCATGGATCAAGGCAAAGGTGTGTTCTCTCTCCCAGTGCATGAGAGAGCACAGGCACTGGGCTTCATAAGTATAGACTGGCCTCAAAGTCTTGCTAACCCAGGCCCATTCCTGTATGGTGCCTGGCAGGGCTATGAACCATAATTCACCAGGGAAATTCTAAAGCATATCAGGAAAAAGGGGATCCTAGGAAAGCAAAGTGGCTACATTTTGGATTCCACCCACTGTGCGAGTACCCCAGGAGCTCACAGGACTAACATGTGATACCACTTCTGGGGTCTATAAATACATATAAACAGCATATGCTTCTGATGGGACTGAATAGGGCTCAATTTTCTGGGCAGACAGACTTTAAAACAAATACCCTACCTCCTGGCTCTAGCTTTGGGAAGTTCTTTCTAAACCTTTAAAAAACGGAGCTGCTTCCATTGTGAATTGTCTTGACAATGAGATTTCAGGGGAGACACTGCAGGATTTCCTTCCCTGAAGGCTTGAGGAACAGAAGGGGGGTGTTCTGCCCTGAGGTATTTCAACTGGTATTTCTTACACATAAGGTAGACTCTGGTCAGGGAAGCCTTACAGGGCCGTATCTCCAGTGCCTGTTGACCTATGGGTAATATGCTCTGGAAGGCTCTGGTGTGTCCCCAAACATCAACCTGGATGATTACAGAGCTAGATCCCTGTTTCTCTCCATGGTCACTATGGAGCCACCCTCATAGATTAGCAATATCACCTTAGAAGCTATTTTCACCTTCTGCCTATACCATTTGTTGGGCATGATGCATTTTCTAAATGTATCCCTTGCTGGGTAAAGTGACTACTGTATTTATTTCTCTGCACTTATCTTGTGGAAAGGACTCCTCTGTGTCCAAGCACACAGGAGCCTGGCCGTGCATTTGTCCTTGCCTTATGAACACTGGTTGTAACTTACAGCCTCTCAAGGTCCCTTCTAAATCTCAGATCCCTGGATGAGATAGACTCAGGGCAAAAAGCACAGGACTAATGGAATACCACTGCCCCCCTGGGGTGACCTGTAACTGCTATGGCTCCTAACCCTTCATTTTATCTTTCCTTTAGAAGGCTGTTATATACTATGAGGAAAATTATACATTTTACAAATAAACAGCTTATTTGAGCAACAGAAAGTGACTGAGCCAGATGATCAGGCATCATAAGAATAAGCAACAGCAGCATCGATTGGTGTGGTGGTTCTGGAACGCTTTTTAGGCTATATATGCCTGTGAGGCTTAAAGTCATGAATACTCTCCACTGGAAAGTAAATGTACATTTTATTCCACAGGTAATTTCAGTGGGTTCAAGGACCCTTTGAAGTCCAATAACACATTCCAGGTTACTCTAGTGTTTGTACTTTACAAGTCTGTCTCACATATATTTTATCTTTGGCACTCACATGTGACCCTGAAGAGCTGACATTATTATAAATTTCCATAGGAAACTGCAGCTCTGGGCAGCAACTTGCCTAAAGTGACTCAGTAAGTGAACTAATGAGGCTCTAAGATGTTACATCCTTGTTCTTTCCACTGTGCCATATTGGCTTAGATGATCTGCAGTGGCCATCTCTCTAGAAATTAGGAAGACCAAGTCAGCCCAGTGTCCAGAACCTTTAAGGCACACTGTGGTGCACAATTTCTGAGTGCGGGTGGCCTTAGACTGAGCAGATGGAGGCTACATCCCCGAAGAGAGGGCTGCCTTACCCCAGATGGATGGTCCGGATGTGTTTCTGGATACCTGCCGCAGTACTCAGCACCTTCCCACAGTTTTTCCAGAGGCATTTGAACATCACCTTCATGGAATTCTGTAAAGGGGAGACAGTGATATTAAAATGGAAACTATTTTCTAACAACATTTTCTTTCTGTCATCCCAACATATTTTTTTCCTTCATTAGAAAAGTTAACAGCATCCCCAGTCTCGTGACTGTAACTCAGGACACTGTTGTAGGCACCCTTAGGTTTGTATCTTGGTGACCTCAGTTATTTCTTCATATCCTTCATGAGAAATGAGCTCTGTTGGAATATTTCAGATCATGTTCATGAAGGTAGTCACAGGGCCATTTTGGCTGTCTAAACAGTGGATAACATTCACTGAGCACTTACTGTGTGCTAGGTGCTGTCTTAAGTGTTTATCTCCTTTAATCCTAAAAGACAGATACTAATATTAATCTCCATTTTACAGATGCATAGAAAGCTCCAGTAAAAAGTGTCTGGTCAATGAACCAGCTACTGGCAAAGCTGAAATATGAATCCAGGGACTTTGGCTCCAGAAACCATCCCCTCCACCAGTACAAAATTCCACCTCTTCAACAAGGGTCGCAGTATTCTCTTTTCCTTTTTTTTTTCGGAGATGGGGTCCCATTCTGTCACCCAGGCTGGAGTGCAGCGGCACAATCTTGGATCACTGCAGCCTCCGCCTTCTGGGGTCAAGCGATCCTCCCACCTTAGCCTCCCAACCAAGTAGTTGGGACCACAGGTACATGCCACCATGCCTAGCTAATTTTTTTGCATTTTTGGTAAAGACAGGGTTTTGCCATGTTGCCCAGGCTGGGGCAATATTTTTCAAAACAGTCCAGTGCCATGATTAATAGCACTGATTTTGGGCTGATTTCTCAAGTTCTTGGTGCTCTATTTATAAAATAGGAATAATAATAGTACCTGTTTCACAGCATTATTATGAGGATTAAACGACATCATGGAAGTGAATCAGTTAGCAGAATGCTGACAGGAATAACCATTCAACCAACAGCAGCTATTACAGGATTATTATGATTGTGCGTCCTAAATTTTATAAAAAGTGAGTTTTCTCCAGGGAGGTCCCTTGTCATTGGGATGCCATCTCTTTGCTGACTGTTCCCTTGGGTATGGTGACAGTCACTTCCATGTGTTGACCAAGTCCCATTTCCTTTTCCTGCTGGGCACACAGCTAGACCTCATTTCCCAGACTCCCTTGCAGTCAAGTGGGATCACATCACTGAATTAGGGCTGATGGATGAGAAGTGACACACATTCCTTTTAAGTCTTGCCCCTAAACTACTTCCCAGTATCACCCCCAGTCTGCTCTGCTGGCTAGATGCAAAGGACACAAAGGTCTTAGGGGACAGCAAAACCACCAGATCAGCGTTCTTAATTTTTTGTTTGCCATGAACCCTTTTGGCAGTCTGGTGAAACCTATGAATCCTTCTCAGAATAGTGGTTTTTAATGTTTAAAACAAAATACACAAAATTATAAAGAAATGCAAGTGTATTGAAATACAGCTAGAAAAAACATTAAATATTTTGTAACCCCATTAAAAAGTGGTCAAAGGACATGAACAGACATTTCTCATAGAAGACATACAAGTGGCCAAAAAATATATATATATAGGAAAAAGATGCTCAATATCACTAATCATCAGAGAAATGCAAATCAAAATCACAATGAGATACCATCTCACACCAGTCAGAATGGCCATTATCAAAATGTCAAAAAATAACAGATGCTGGTGAGGCTGCAAAGAAACGAGAATGCATATACACTGCTGACAGGAGTGTGAATTAGTTCAATCACTGTGGAAGGCAGTTTGGAGATTTCTCAAAGAACTAAAAATAGAACTACCATTCGACCCAGCAATCCCATTACTGGGTGTATACCCAAAGGAAAATGAATCATTCTACCAAAAAGACCCATGCACTTGTATGCTCACTGCAGCACTATTCACAGCAGCAAAGACATGGAATCAACCGAGGTGTCAGTAGAATGAATAAATGTGTTACACATACATCATGGAGTATTATAAAGCCATGAAAAAGAATGAAATTATGTCCCTTGCAGCAAAATGGATGCACCTGGAGGCCATTATCTTAAGTGAATTAATGTGGAAACAGAAAAGCAAATACTGCATGCTCTCACTTATAAGTGGGAGCTAAACCATGGGTACACATGGACATAAAGATGGAAATAACAGACACTGGGGACTACTAGAGGAGGGAAGTAGGGAGGGGGTAAGTGTTGAAAAACTATCTATTGGGTACTATGTTCACTACCTGGGTGATAGGCTTAATTGTATCCCAAACCCCAGCATCACGCAATATACCTATGTAACACACCTGCATATGTACCCCTGAATCTAAAGTAAAAATTGAACTTAAAAAAATTTTGTAATATTGTAATATACATATTCTCTAATTAACATAGTAAATAACAAGACCTTGAAGTGGGCCTAATAACTAGCATAATTTTAAAGTAGTGTTATGAATAAATGATATTTCATGATATCTACTAAATTGTAATGTGATATGAAACATCTATGATTTTGGTAGGTATTAAAGTCGCAGGTGGTGCTAACATTATTATGCCTTGATGCCTTGAATCATAATTATAGGAAATGTTAAATTATGGTTAAGAGGTTGGTGAAAATAAAGATACACTTTTTCCCTCATACAGGTTCACCGACCTCCTGGATTCTATGTATCCATTTGGGGATCTGTGGATTCCAGGTTAAGAACATCTGCATTAGAAGGAAGAAGCCTGGATCCCCAGAGGGCTGTTTGGAGCAAAGACATCCACCCTCTTTGGAACCTCCACTGACCTGACTGGATTGTGACATGAGAGTAAACAAACCTTTATTGTGTTAAGCTACTGACACGAGAAAAATGGGTTGTTACAACAGTCAGCCCACCTGACCAACACATATGGCAGTGGTGACATCTTTCCCAAACTGCTGGAACTGATGTAGCTTGATTTATGTGCCTGCTAGAATATCTGCAATCAAGTACTTCTGGTTCACACCATCATACTCTTGATTCTATGAAGCAATCATTCACTTATTTAGAAGACGACTCATCAGCTATTACTGATGGAATCAGTATCCAGATGATTTATCTGGACAGCCACCCCATGTTGAAGATTTTCCACAGGTTTCTGAATTGAAAATGGTACTTGGGAGCTTCCAGAATTGAAAGTGCTCATGTGTTAGTGAATGGCTGCCTTAAGCATGGCAAGCAGAGGACAAGTGTGGTAGCACACTGCAGCAGTCTGCTAGAGCAGATTACTGACCACAGAAGGAACCCACTGTTCACATGGGCTTCATGAGTCCAGTGGTCCACTGTGCCCCAGAGGCTCTGCCTGGGTGGCCAGCATTCACAGCACAGCAATCTTTCTGTTTCTTCTGCAGCTCCTGGGCACACACACCCAGCTCCATGATGTTCTCCCTGCAGTGTGCAGTGCTGGGCATAGGACCCAGAGCTACACAGAGCTAGAGCTGAAGCTCTTTGAGATGCGGAGAAGCAAAGATATAATTAGGAAATTTTAAGTACATGATCCTTACGAGTCTGTGTTTATTCCAAGGAGGCAGTTCACAAATTTCAGCCTCTGTGACCTCCTTGAGCCAGTGATCTAAACACCTGAAATATAAGATGCGCCAGAGGGGGCAATTTAAATCCCAACTTCAAACCTGCTAGGTTCACAAAAAGAAATTCTGCAGAATTCAAAATATTATTTTACGCAAAGCATATAATTTAACAGTACTGTCTTAGTCCATTTTGTGTTGTCATAAAAGAATACCTGATGCTGGGTATAAAGAAAAGAGGTTTATTTAGCTCATGGTTCTGCAGGCTGCATATGAAGCATGGCGCCAGCACCTGCTCAGGTTCTGGTGAGGGTTTTTGTGTTGAGTTAAATCATAGTGGAGGTCAAAGGTGATGCAGGAATATGCCAAGAGGGATCTAACCTAAGGGGCATTCTGGCTTTACAACGACCCACTCTCCTGGGAACTAATCCACTCTCTCAAAATCCAATCCAGTCTTGTGAGAGCGAGAACTCTCGCCATTATGAGAATGGCACCATGCCATTCAAGAGGGATCCACCCCGATGACCCAAACACCGCCCAATAGGCCCCACCTCCCAACACCCCTACACCAGGATCAAATTCCAACATGAGATTTTGGTGGAGGTAAATGAACCATATCAAACCATGGCAAATATTAATGAACAACTCCTTACACTATGAATGCTTTCTGCCCATTTTTCAAATGATGAAGCTATATTGTAGAAAATATCTTCCACATAAGAGAACCAATGACTCAAGCAAAAATACATGTACCCAGCAGTCCAAGCATCTGTCTGGAAATGAAGTCATGATGGATGAAAACACTTTTTGATTAATTGCTAACCTTTTTGCTGATGGCATTCTTTCATTCATTAAACCAAGTATCTCTTTAGCAAGGAATATTCTAGGTTTTGGGGATAGAGAACAAAAAAAGAAATGAGGCTTCTTTCAAGGAAGTGAAATTCTAGTAGGGGAGAGACATAAATTATAATACATGATGACCATTTCAGATATAGCATGAGGCCTGTAGAAGGTGACTTTTGAGCTGGGACCTGAAGGTTGGAGAAGGAGCCAGCCAAGCTATGAGCTAGAGTTTTCCAGACATAGCGAAGAGTTAAGTGCAGAGGCCTGAAGATGAGAAAGAGCTTGGCTCTTGGAGGCCAGAAAGAATGAGGGTGTGTTGAGAGTGAAATGTGGGAGGGAGTGATTTGTTTGAGATAAAGTGGTGAAGCAGGGTCAGATCATGTGGGGCTTTGCACATAAAGGTAAGGAATTTGGATTTTCTTCTACAATAAAAGAGAAGTTACTGAAGGAAGACAGTGACACTATATGACTTGTTTTTTTTTGTTGTTTTTTTTTAAATATGACTTTGTTTTGGGATAGAAAACAAATGAGGTCACCAGCATAGAGTCACTGCGTGAAGTCACCACAGGTGAGAAGAGATGGTAGCTTAGAGGGTTTGGGCAGAGAGGATGGAGAAAAATAGACACATCCAAGACATATTTTGGAGGCAGATCCAACAATACTTGCTGTTGGGTTGACTATGAAGAATGATAAAAGGGATGGTGTTAAAGATGACTTCCATGTTTTAGGTTTGAATGACGAGGTGTGTTGTGGTTCTGTTTTGGATATGTTAATCTTGAGATGACTATTATGTATCAAAAGGAGACTGCACGCAGGACACTGGATATGTGAACCTGGAATCAGGGCGAGTCGGGGATAGAGATATAAATTTGGAGTCAGGAGCTGAAGGAGCACTTAAAACTTGGGTGTGGATGAGACCATCTAGGCAAAAATGCAGTTAGAGATGATTAGGGTGCACTGCAGCATCCAATATTTTATGTTGGAGATTGAGAAGGAGCAGTCAGAGAGGGAAGTGGTCAGGAGATCATGATATTAAAAGCACAAATGGAAGAAAGTGTCTCAGGAAGGAAAATGTGACCAATTGTGTTGGTCAACAAGGACTGGGAAGTGGTCCTCGGATTTGGAATATGGAGTATGCTGGTGGCCCAGATAGCGGTAAATCTCGTAGAGTGTTGTGGATGGAAGTCAGATTGGCATGGACTGGAGAGTAAGTGGGATTCAGGAAAACAGAGAGAGTAAGTGCCAATGTTTTCAAGAAATTTTGCTGACCGATGAGCAGTCAAGGGAGGGTTTGTAAAGATGAGTTATACTAAGGTGAGTTTCTACGCTGATGGGAACGACTGCAAAGACAGGGAAACTGATGGTGCAGTAGAGAGGTAGGGGTTAGCGACAGGATGAGGTTCTTCCGAAGGTCAGGAGAGCAGCACCAATACACAGAACAGGGAGAGGGGCTGCGTTGGACAAGACAGGACAGTTCTCCGCTGGAAAAAGGAGGGAAACCAGATGGTGGCTGCAGATGCAGTTAATTTGCTGATTTGGTGGAGAAGGGGGAAAAAAAAAGCATTCCTGTATGAATGTTTCTAATTTTTCAATGAGGTAGGAACTGGGGTCAGAACTGAGGACAAAGAGGGAAGAGTGTGTATGAAGTTTGAGGATACCTGAGAAGGATAAAATAGTTGCCTTACAACAGCAGTCCCCAACCTTTTTGGCACCAGGGACCAGTTTCATGGAAGGCATTTTTTCCACGGACTGTGGCGCAGGTTGGGAGAGGATGGTTTCGGGATAAAACTGTTCCATTAGGCATTAGTTAAGATTCTCATAAGCAGCGCGCAACCTGGTTCACAATAGCGTTCATGTTCCTATGAGAATCTAATGCGGCTGCTGAGCTGCAGGAGGCGGAGCACAGGTGGTAGTGCTCGCTCGCCTCCTGCTGTTTGGTCAGATTCCTAACAGGCTGTGTGCGGACTGATACCAGCCCGAGGTCCAGGAGTTGGGGACCCCTGCCTTAGAGAATGGGGAAAGGAATGGGCAAAGCATAAGACACTATTTCCGTATTTCTGATATTCATGGTGGGAAACAAGATTCCAGAAAGTTACAAGACTTATCCAGTGTCATCTGATGGCTCTTACCAATGAGTTGGTCAGATGTAAGCTTTCATAATGAATATAATAGTATTGTAGGACATATAAAGCCAAACTCCTCCTACGTCATGGGACTTTTTTAAGGCCTCAAATTGCTGATTGTTTTAGGATATGATAATCACAGTGGTATTTTTGTGCCACAACAAGTACTATTTATAAGATTACTGTTCTTCATCCTTGCAATAATGTCAAGCATTTGTTTTTTAACAAGGTTGGTCCTGATTACAGAAAAATAAATATCATTGGTTTAACTCCTTTGCATAGTTTCCATTTGTTACTTCAAGTAGATGACACATTTTGGAGGCATCAAACCCCCAGAATCCAAGGAAGCTGACCATTATCCTCTGTTAAGTCCCCTGGAATTAGGATAACTACCAACAGCAATTGTTTATCTCCTCCTCACACATACACAGACCTTCCTTGAACTCCTGCAAAAAGGCTCCAAAGAAAATAAGGTAATGATAATAAGAAACGTAATGAACTTTGTCTCCTTTTGCCTTTTTTCCTTTTGCTGGGTTTTCAAGAGGCACTTTGGGGATAGACGATATTCTATCCCAGTGCCTCACAGTGTCTGGCTCAATAAATATTTGTTATGTTCAATCTCAGAAAGGTTGTGTTTTGGGACCCTCAGAGATGAGCCACATTTGAGATATCTTAATTTATTTAAATAGCACTTTGTAAAATTTACTTAGTGAATCGTCTGTGTTCAAAGAATGTTTGTCAAAAAGATTTGTTCTGTAGAATTTAATGTTTCTCAGCATGATTAACTCTTGCTTATCTTACCTGGCTGTAAATTAACTTCTCAGGGGACATCCATGGTGATGCCCTGCATGGAGAGGACTGAATTATAAGATGGTCTTCCCTTCACTTTATATGGCACATTTCTCTTCCAGTCTTGCATACCCTACACTGGTAGCTGCCTGAAGAAAGTCTTGAGTTCACCAGAAGACAATGGAAAATCTGCTGCAGGAAAAATTGCTAATTTATAATGACTCAGGTCATTGGCAAAAGTGATTAGAAAACAATGTTGTATCCTAGAGATACAGAAAGTTCCTGTGGATTTGCAAGGCAGTTTGCAAATAGGGACTCAGAAACATAATTACATATAGTGGGAAGACTATCAACTGTTTTGGGGGAGGCGGCACTCCCAAAACAAAGTTCTGCTTTCTCCTCCACCTCTTCCTTTTGACATTCCTTTTGAATATCTCATCTCACATTTATTATCTCATTTTAGTCCAGACTGTCAGAGCTCTGCCTTCATAGTTTACACATGCACAGATAGGGGCCATCTTTAAATTTGAGGGCAACATAGCTTAAGGCAATAAGAGCTTAAGAAACACCTATAATTTGAGCCAATTCAATTTGTAGGAATCTATCCAAACAGGAATTCAAAATACTTGCAAAGACATATGTATATTCATCACAGATTTTTACACTAGATAAAAATAAGAAATAACCTCAAGGTTGACAATAGGAGATTGGTTAAATTATGCCATATGACTGTATATTAAACAATCTTAAACATGAAGTTGTAAGAAAAGCTTCTTTGGTGTGAAAAGAAAAGTTACATGTCTATTAAGGGACTTGATAACCTGTCCTATTTGACCTGACAGGTCTACACCATGCCTTTTCTGCACCATGCTCAGGGTCCCAGGAGGCTGCATTAACAGGGCTTCTGGCTCATAGATCTCTGGCTGGATCTGGCCAATGAGAGGCACCGGCAGGAGGTTGGGAGGCAGGAGAGACTGGAAAGCAGGAGGGTATTGATTCCTCCTGGCTCTCCCCTTCTGCCTGGCCACAGGTGGGCAGTGGCTACATTTCTCCTCCAAAAGTTACCCTTTCTGTTGGGTAACCTCTCCAAAAGCTATATTTCCAGAGTTCTGGTAAATCTTCTGGATTGTAGAAATTCCTCTCCTGCATAGCCTCTTTAGGCTCTAGGGGTTAGGGTTAATAATGGCCTTCCATGTTGTTAGCCCCTGGAGTCCTGCACCACCCCCTACTGATTTCCCCTAACCCTGTCTACACCTTTGTAAAGTGACTTGTCTCTACATAGGCCAAATACATTCTTGCATCAAAGCATGAGGCTCTTTAAATGGGAGTTTAGTGCTTTTTAAAGTCCCCTAACTACATCCAGTTGAAACAAATCCTTTGTCTACAAACAGACTACTTGCTGTTACACTAAAGAAAAGCAAGCCATGGGAGGAGGAGAACATGAAAAAATAGCTAAATAAACGACGCCCAGATTGCCGCATGGGTCCAAGCCTGCCCAAGGAAGCCAAACCAAGCAAAGCTGCTGGCAGAGTCGCAGCAGCCAAATCTGAACAGTCCCATCTGTGCTTCTACCGTGGCTTCTCCTCGCAGAGCTAACAGATGTTTGCAAAGCTGGAATGTCCACCAGCTCATGGAGAACAGCTGAAAATTTACCCCAGTGGAAAGCACTTCTGCAGAACACCAACGTCAGCAAAGACCTCAAGTCTAACAGAATGGTCTTCTTCATATAAAGGAGAGGGAACAGAGGGAGGCCACCGTCGATTGGGAACCACTCTGTGCCTGGTCCTGTGCTAGGAGCTTCCACATGTGTATCTTATTTAACACCCACAATAGGCCCAGGAGGAGTTGAAGCTCCATGCAGTTGTGAGCAGACTCCTGGAATCTCACATATGCCTGACGTGAGATGTATAGCAGCTTCCAGACAAACTCTTTAGAATTTCTCAACATTGATGCTCTGGGCCACAATGGTTGGATAGAACTTCCCAGAGATTTTCACCTTTGCAGCAGCTTCTGAACTGTTTCTAGGAACAACTGCCTTGGGTCTACTGGCTGAGACCTTTGGCCAAGGTTTCCCTGATTTTCTCTCTGCTTGCCCTACCAATAGTAAGCCTCAATCCTGTTTTTAAAAGATGGTTCATACTTAGGATATATGAAGTAGCTTCTATTTTCTTGACAGAACCCGGACTGATACTTAGGATTGATACGGTGACTGCTGAAGCTCACCTTCAGTTCATTGAATTATATAACATTTTTGAAGTATTTCAAAGTATTGTATAACATGCATATGACGTGTAAGTCCAACTAACGCTATATTCTAGAAAGTACATGAACATCACTTTATCACTCAGCAGCCTGGAGTTAACGTCATGTTCTGAGGTGACTGAGAGGATCTTCAGGTATTTTTTTTTTTATATGGTGACATGTGTGTGTGTGTGTGTGTGTGTGTGTGTGTGGTGTTGGAATGGCAGGACAGGGACAGGGGCTTACACATCCAAGACTCTCCAGAGAGGACTAAGGACCCTGAGGGACAGAGAGGGCTGAGTTATTCTGTGCAGGTGAGTTGGCTGCATTATACAAACTTCCTCAGCCTGTCTCGTGAAAACCCACACAGCTTGGCAGCGGCTCCAATGGCTCTTTCAGGGTCAAGAGGTCCACATAGATCCTCAGCAGATGCCAAAAGATCGGTAAATGCACTAGTGTATTTTAAAATTACTAACTTCCTAGAAGCTGGCAGGGGTTCCAGTGGTCTCCTTAATTGGGAAAGCAGCCATGTTACCTCATGCTACCTCACAGTTACACGGTATACAAGTTGACTTACCTTTTGGGGGATTTATTTATTTATTTGTAAGATGAGGGGACTAATGAGAGTAGAGGTTTTGGATCTTCAAGGTGTGTGGGGTTAATACAAAGTAACAGCTGAATTCAATGTATACCAAGCACAGATGAAACACTCCCACCTCCATGTGCTGTTTATAGATGCTGTGGTGATAAGTGAATACAAAATTAACAAAACAGTTTTGTAAATAGAATAACCCAGAATGTATTCTTTTGTGCCTGGCTTTTTTTCCCCTCTGCATAATGTTTTTGTGATACACTGTTTTGTGTATCTGTAGTTTGCTCCCTTTTATGTGGTGAAGTATCCCATTGTATGATTATAGCACAATTTGTTTATCTAGGTACCTATTGATGGGCATTTGGGTTGTTTCCAATTTGGGGTGATAATGAATAAAGCTGCTATAAACATTTGTCTGCAAGTGTTTTTGTGGACATGTGTTTTCTTATCTCTTAGGTAAATACATACCTAAGAGTGGAATTGCTGGGTCATATGGTAAGTGTATATTTAACTTTCTAAGAAACTGCCAAACTGTTTTACAAAGTGGTTGTACCATTTTACATTTCTACCAGCAATAAATGAGAGTTCCTGATGCCAACATTTGGTATTTTGTATACCAAAAATACACACTGTATAATTCCATTTACTTGAAATTCTACAACAGGCAGCATTAATCTATAGTGATGAAAGTTATATCAATGGTTGGTTGCCTGTTTGGGACTTGGTGGTGCCTTTGACTGAAGTGGGGTATGAGGAGTGCTGGCCTTGGTTAGAGTGGTGATTACCCAGGTAGAGACAGTCAAAACTCACTGAACGGTACACTTAAAATGGGTTCATTTTATTATGTGAAAATTATACCTAAGTAAAGTTGATTTTAAATGATTTCTATAACAGCAACAACAAATGACAAAAAGATTTCTGAATTAACAGAAATCCCTAGTCATTCTGTGTTTTCTCAATCAATGAATTCTAAAAGTGCATCTCATCTTTGGGGACATCTGGACATTTCTAGACATATTGAGTAGTCCTCTAACTTGGAAAGATCGAGACTGGGCTAGAAGATTTCTAAAGTCCTTTGAACTCCAATGTTCCAGAGCCTATATACTACATGGCACGTTATTCTAAGATCTTGTCACTAAGTTGCCTAGATATCATTCCTCTTTATCCTGAATTTTCTCTATCAGGCCAATCAGCTCCCTGCCCTGGCTGACAATGCTGTATGTACCATCACCATGAAATCCGTGCAGTTGATCCAAGCTGCTGTTCTTAGCACCGCCCTCCCCAGCAGTTTTAACAGATGGATCTATTTCTGGAACAGCCGTTCTTTTTGCGAGAGGCACTCTCTGCTCAAAATTAGTGGGTTAGGAATTAAGTCAGCAGAGAGACTGGCAACATGCTTATTCGTGATGGCTTTACGGGTTTGTTTTCTTCTTGGAGCAGCCATTCACAATTTAAAGTGATTCACAGCTTTTTGGCTCTGAACGATTAAAAATACAGAGTGGAGCAAATGATTAATTGTTTGCTACTGTACAACTATTACTGAAGCACCTTATGTTAACTCAGTGCCTTCTTCTCTAACTTGAGGTTCTTCCTAATACACAGGTACAAACTGTTCATGGTTAAGACACACACCTGTGAAATAAATGGAAATGATGAACGCTGAAATTTAGAAATTGCCTCTGAGATGCTGCCAATGTTCTGAAATGCAGAGTCCTGAGTCAGATTTCCTTTTATGCCCCCAATTTCTGCTACTGTCTTTGCTGCACTCACCTAGTGCATTGTAGAGGGTTTCTCAATGCACACCCAAATGAGCACAGGGTGGCTGAGGGATCCAGAGTCATCCTGAGCCACTGTGGCATTGGCGTGGTCAGTGTGGTCAGGGTGGAGGGTGGAGGCAAGCACCCCCTTCTCTCCACACCTATGCTTCTCAAATTCCCCATTCAGGCAGTTGCCAAATGGGGGGAAAAAGAGGCAAAGTATTAGCAGCTAACATTTATTGCTCTTTACAGGGCCTTTCATATATTCCTGACAACAGCCACATAGATATAGTGCCACCATTTTCCATATTTTATAGATGAGGAAACTGATGCTGAAGAGGCCAGATGACTTGCTTAAGTCACGTAAGTCCTAAAGCTGGCATGACAATTTTGGAATGCACAGATTCCAGAATCTGACAGAATCAGGGATCTGGCATGGAAAAGGGCACATAAATCATTTCTTATCAGCGCTTCTTGATTTTCTTGGGGTCTTGTGGAATTGATGGTTAACTCTTTTGACCTTCCATAGAATTCATTTTCTCCCACGAACTCCCAGAATGGCTGTATTCAGGGTCACTGCATCACCTTGTGGTCATGACGGAAATTGCACCTCCCCAAAGTCACACAACTCACAAAGTTGTTTGAGTCTGGGCTCACACAACCTGGTTTTTCTCTGAGCTTGGAAGTTCTGTCAGTCTATCTTGAAATCCCAGAGGAAAAATTCTGCTAGACCTGGGCTTGACAAAGTTGGCTGGCTGACCTCCAGAGCTAGGATAAAGAAGCCTTTCATTTCCCTTCTCGTATTCTCACCTACCTTGGCTGCAGGTTCCTTAAAGGTGACGGATACTTCATGTGGCAGACAGCCTGGAGTTCCTGTTTCTGCTCTCCATTTCTTTCTAAACTTTGTGCACCCTTGCTCCCACCCTGCCACAGAGCTGTAATTACGTCTGATGATTTTCTCTCCATGTTTTTCTCCTTGTGGGCCGAAGGAAATATAGATTCATTGCATTAACTTGCCTCAAACATTTCCTCTGCTATTTCAGTTAAACTGATCTCTGCCAAATTATAAGCTACACAGCCTTGGACAGTTAACATAACCTCAATGAGCCTCTTGGCACAATGGGGATAAGAATACATCAAAGATTTGGGGGATGATTAAATGAAATGCTACATTTAAAAGCATTTGGTAAACTGTAACTAAATATGCAAATATAGTGATTATCAGCAAATATTTCCTCCTCACTATTGATAGTAAGAGAGACTGCCTTGTCTATGCAGTGTACCACACACTGTCATCTTCTTTACATAAGTGGAACATGGATCTCCACAAGAGGTGGGAGTCAGCCGTCTCTGTGCTGGGGGGAGGTGGGAGAAGAGATGAGGAAGCTTCCATAATAATGAGAAAGGTCAGGATCATTGTTTCATAGTTCTCAAATGTCTATTCAAATGTTGCCACATTCTAGCACATTTAATCTTCATGACTATCCTGAGAGAGACATGTTAATACCTGTTTGCCTGTTTTACAGATGAAGAAGTTGATGATCAGAGAGGTGAAATGATATTCTTAGGTTCTCAAGGTAGCAAAGAATGTGAATCTTTTGATTTCCAATGAGGACATCTTAATTTACCACAAATCATATTATCTCTTTATAACAAAGAACAGAAGCTTCCAAACTTTACGGATGATATGCCACAATAAGAAATACATTTTGCACCGCACATACACATATGTGTACACTGAAACAAAATTATCAAGAAAGAATACTTATTATGTACAGTGTACTCTATTCTGTTTTATTGATTAAAGAGTGACTCATTAAATTGATTCACAACCCACTAGTGGATTGAGACGTGCAGTTTGGAAAAAACTGATCTAGAAGGTTCTCAAACAATACCCACAGAACAAGTGATTATCACAATGGGTTTTAAATGGGTATTATGAAACTGAGGGAAAGGAGAGGAGAATAAGATGAACTCAGAAAGTTCTACCAATTAGACAGGACATATTGTCTGGTTTAAGCAAATTAACTAACAGAAATCTTTTGAAACACGATTTTTAAAATCTCCAAAATAACTGTATTACAGTTACTGTGTTCTGTCACATCACGAACACTGCATTTATCACTTGTAATTATTGCCTCTTTACACATCAATTTCCAGCCACCCAACTTTTGACACCTTGAAGGAAAAAAACTATGCCTTATTCTCAGGGGAATAAGCATTTTGCCTGATACGTGCTCAATAAATATTGGTTCACCTAATAAATTTAAAAAAGAATAGCATCAGCCTCACCTTCTTGTTATTTTCACCATTCCAAGTAACTTTAAGTTCAAAAGGCCAAGGTAACAACTTGGTCTATGTAAAACCCACGCATTAAACATTAGTGGCTACAATCAGCATCCTATTGGTCTCACTTTGGGGACATCTAAAGTCTGAATAGAGGGAGAAGTCATAAAGAAAGAAGGATAGACACTACTCTTATTCGTTCATTCCTTCCTACTATCTAGCTTCTTCTGGAGTGGGCCTGTGCTCATTCAATAAAAATAAATATATATAATAAAAATTTAAAAAATAAAAAATGTAAAAAAGGAAGCTTTTTTCCTTTTCCTTCGGTGACTTGACTATAACTTAATTTAGTTAAAGCCTGTAGACCTTCCATATGGGCCTAACAAGTGCAGTCTAATTGTGATGCAAGAGTGTGACTTTTGGCTCAGTGGCTACATTAGAAATGGAAGGGTATGACAGGCTTTCATTAATGTGCCTTAAATAACATTGGAGTTCCCTGTGCTGTGAGACTTCTGTCACAATCCTGGGCCATGCTTGTTGAGTGTTCGAACTACACACTCAGAAAACCCCAGGGAGAAAGTCTGTGAAGCTTCAAGTAACAGGAAAAGACTTCAGGTTCCTACCACTGTCCTGCCTGCAGGTACCCACTGATACAAGTGCCAGCCTCTCTCCCCTACTGGTCAAGTGAAGACTCAGTGTCCCTGGGGACCCACAGGGTGCCAGAACAACTCCAGCGCCTTTGCATGACACACTGGTATGAAACCGCAACTCTTCAGGCCACTGCCTCTGGGAAGGTCAGGGGTCTACATTAATATCCTTTTTTCTGGACAAAAATGTCAGCCTTTTTAACATGTACACACCCAGAGACAGTGCCCATATCATCTCCACTGTTACACATGTGGAATGATGCTGAGAGGCGCAGGGAGGGAAGGCATTGTTGGATCAATGCCATCTCTTTGTTTTCCCTCTTTGAAATGAATTGGGGGAGGAAAAAAGTTTGCACTGCAATCCTCAGGGCTTTATATTGGATTTTTGTTTGTGAACAGCCATTTAATAATGAAGCTACCAATACTAAATTTAAAAACCAATACATATAACAACAGTTTTACATTTACGTGGTGATTTTTAAAATAATGCCAAATGTCTTCTAGATTTAGTGGTAGTATAGTGGTAGTTTTGCTTCATTCTGTGAAATGCAAATGTTTTTGAAAAATGATGACTGAACATAACTTAAATGTACCTGAAGAGAATGAAAAGAATATGGACTTGAGGCTCAGGCAGATCTGGGCTGGAACGATGGCTCTGTCCCTTTCTAACCTGCCTGACGGGGGCCAGTTAAAGTGTACAATCAATCTCCCTGATCCTCAGTTTCCTCATATCAAGATGGAAATGCAAAACTTACTATACAGGACTGCTGGGAGGATTAAACAAATATGTAATCAATTAATTTGCTAAATCAATTAATTGGATGTCTTTTTTTTCTTCTACTCCTTTTTGTTTTGTTTAAAGCGACAGGGTCTCACTCTGTTGCCCAGACTGGAGTGCAGTGGCCAGATCACAGCTCACTGCAGTCTTGAACTCTTGGACTAAAGCGATCCTCCCACCTCAGCCTCCTGAGTAGATGAGACTACAGGTGCATGCCACTACACTTAGCTAATTTTTTTTTTTTATTTAAATTTTTTTAGTAGAGACAGGGTCTTGCTATGTTGCACAGGCTGGTCTCCAACTCCTGGTCTCAAGCAATCTTCCTGCCTCTGTCTCCCAAAGCAGTGGGACTACAGGTGTGAGCCACTATGCCTGGCTCTTCTTCACTTTTTATTTAGTTAATACATAATTTCTAGGATGTAAGAATGGAAGTTTGTTTATATCTCAGCTCTTACGTATATTTCACAGATGACTGCATAAAAATGAGATACAAAATATTCTTCCCAATAACCCTTCAGGGCTGATTGAGGGAGAAAAGAGGAAAAGATATTAATTATAGTTTACATATGAAAAAAATAAGTCCCATGAAGAGAGTGAGTTCATACTGAAGCAAGCCTGAGGTCCAATTTTCTAACTTACAAATACTGGTAACTCCCAGGTCAGCAATTTATAACCAGAGGATGGGACACGTGCGTATAAACTTTCAGGTAACTTACCAGTATATGTCATTTTTTAATTGTCACCATAACAATTTCTGTTCAAACTTCAACAACATTAAAGAGGAACGTAAGCTGCTGCTTTCCACAGGAAGCGGGTGTAGGTCCAAGGTTAAGCTCACACTGGCCCTTCAGAGGGGACGGAAAGCACCTTCAGGAAACTGAACGCATGGTTGACCACCAACCTTTCTTTTCCTGGGAATGGGCTCGTCGAAGAGCAGGTTGCTGGCCTCCGCCTCGTCGATGCCGTCGTCTGGCTGCGCGGGGCTGCGGAAGGGCTTGAAGCTGTCAGCCGAGAGTGGCGGCGACGGCGTGGACGGGTTCGACTGGTCGCTGGGGGCGCTCCAGCTCCAGTAGCCGCTGCTGCTGGTGCTGGAAGGCACGCAGCCGCCCTCCTTCCAGGATCCGCTGAGGCTCTCTGCGTGCACACAAACACAGTCAGTGCCAGGACCCCTGCGTGCCCGGGCATGGTTCAGTGGGGAAGTGGGAGCCTTGGTTCTACACCATTGAAACCACTCCAGCCCTCTCAATCATCTGCATCAGCTGGGTATGTAAGTTTTAGTTCTATTTATATACCGCCTCCCAAAAGCCACATTGTAGTTTATAAACATTTAATTTTTTTAACCTCATGATAATAGGTTTTTCTAAGAGTTTTCTGATGTGTTTTTGTATTGTGCAACACAAATTCCTTGGGATCATAGTGGGGATTATATGGAAAAAACAGATTTTCTTGTTCACTAAGTTTGGGGAGCTCTGGGTTTATTGACTGCAGTAGTTCTAAGACAGGAATAGCATTTGCAGTATTCTTCTGAACGGTTTGGTCACAGAGTTCCCTCTCTCCCAACCCCTCTAATTTCAACATTTTTTTAAAAAGGGATTTCTTAGCTGGGGGCAGTGGCTCACTTCTCTTATCCTAGCATTTTGAGAGGCTGAGGTAGGAGGATCGCTTGAGGCCAGGAATTCGAGGCCAGCCTGGGTTACATAGTGAGACCCTGCCTGTACAGAAAAAATGAAAGAATTAGCCTGGCATAGTGGCATGCACCTGTAGTCTCAGCTACTCTGGAGGCTGAGGAGGGAGGATTACTTGAGCCCAGGGGTTTGAGGCTGCAGTGAGCTGTGACTGGGTCACTGCACTCTAGCCTGGGTGAAAGAGTGAGATCCTGTTTCAAAAAAAAATTGGGGGGTGGGAGGTTCTTATAGGACTGTGATTCTTAGAATACATTTATAGGAAGTTAGTCTAACACTTAAGAATCTAAGAGAAATAATTTCTGTATAGTTATCTAAAGCCCATTTCCATTCTGCTTATTACAACAAATAGTAATGCTTTACATTTTGTGAGTGTTTTACATTTTACAAAGCTTATTCACACAGTCTCAAGCATTCTCACAACATCTGTCCTTCAGAATAAGGATTATTATCCCAGTTTTATAGATGAGGACTCTGAGGCAGCAGGAAGCAAAGTGACTTGCTATGTGACTGGTAAGTATCCTTGGTGAGCCCAGGCCCAAGGTGGCCTGCTGGTTGGACCTCTTTCCTCAGTGCATGCAGTCCCTGGTCTGTAAACAACCTCCATTCTTTCTGGCAAAGCTGGGATAGGATAAGAATTTATTGGCAATAATTACTTTAAGACTGCTATTGGATATCACCTTTTCATTTGTGGTGGAAAGCATTATGAAATGTTCGCTAATGTGGAGAGATTTCTGCCCAGTTAGAATGTCTTCTGCCAGCCTGGCTAATATGGTGAAACCCCGTCTCTACTAAAAATACAAAAATTAGCTGGGTATGGTGGTGTGTGCCTGTAATTCCAGCTATTAGGGGGGTGCTGAGGCAGGAAGATCACTGGAACATGGGAGGCGGAGGTTGCAGTGAGCCAAGATCGTGCCACTGCACTCTAGCCTGGGCAACAGAGTGAGACTCTGTCTCAAAAAAAAAAAAAAAAGAATGTCTTCTAGGTGCTCTTTTAATCACTGAAGATTTGCTTTACTTTTCAAGATGCACAACCTTAATTAGCATTTGTATAAATTCTACTTTCTTTTTGGAAAATTTCTCCTCCATATTTATGTGCATTTTGAATATATTAAAACTATGTTCTAATTACAAGGAAAAAACATCCCCAAATGCCTCATTAAAAAAATACTGTTAATGTCTGTGTAATTAGTAATGAAGTGAAGACAAATGGTAGATTAGCATTCATGGGGAAATTTCATAACTACCTTTACCTAATTATAGATTTCTAGCATATTCCTCAACTATGTCAAGCAAAAAGTTAAGTTAGAGGAGTGAAACTGTAAACTGAAATAGGAGAAACTACCCATCTCATTACAGCTAGGTTCTTTTAGAATGAAATGGTCATTTATGCAGTCTCATGCTTTGCCAGCATCAACAAAACCAAATTAGCATCTCACTCCCTGCAGTCTACACAGAGACTGATGCACTCACCAGACTAGAGTTGCCTGTTGTAAATAAGAAAGCTCCATTTAGTACAACAGGAGTTCAAGAAGAGCATAATATAAGGCTTGATGATTTTACTTGGTGTGAAAAACTCCCTTGGCAGGCCCTGGGTGGCTTATAAATATACTGTAGTATGCATTTGTAAAATAAAATAAAGCTAATGGTGCTAGATGTATAATCATGTTAAGTATGAGGCACTGAATTTATTTTGAGAATCAACTATTATTACAGTGTGGTTACATGGTTTCATGTCAATGCCAAAAGTGAATTTGCTTACTGATTTATGAATGGCATTTCCTTTAGAAACACTATTTAGTCAGAAGGATTATAAGTGATATAGAAAAGTCTTTTGCAGAAAAAAGGTCTGATTTATAATATTCTTAGGGGACAGAGCCTCCTTATATTAAATCACTGTTTGTCAGGAATGGAGACAGGCACTGCTGGACTCTTACCCTCTTTGCAGACCCACTTCCTGACAGAGTGATCCTTTTTAGGCACAGAAAATGATTACAACAGTTTAAAAAAACTCACCGATGTGCAATAATTCTAGAGAAAATCTTTTTTTTCTAAAAAAGCGCGTTCATTATCATAAATTGCTTTCTCTAAGAAGTTGCTTTTTCTTACAGACTAAATGAGAGACAGCAGACAATTTGGGGTTATTCGTTGAGTAGTTATTTTTTAAACCATAAATGAGCACTGAATTACTTTATTACTATGCTAACAAAAGTTTGCATTGAAGAACCAAAAGGTTTATTTTAATTCTGACCTTTAAGTACAAAGGAACACTAAAAATGTTCTCAATTTAAAAAAGAAGCCAATGGTAAAAATAATGATTACTTTAAAATACACTTCTTTTTTTCCTCTAAGGATTCCATGATATTCTGCAATTCCTTTTTCTTAGAATATGTTTTGGGGGTTTTCCAGGGTTTTCTTTTTTTTCTTTTTTTTTTTTTTTTGAGACGGAATCTCGCTCTGTCGCCCAGGCTGGAGTGCAGTGGCCGGATCTCAGCTCACTGCAAGCTCCGCCTCCCGGGTTTATGCCATACTCCTGCTTCAGCCTCCCGAGTAGCTGGGACTACAGGCGCCCACCACCTCGCCCGGCTAGTTTTTTGTATTTTTTAGTAGAGACAGGGTTTCACCGTGTTAGCCAAGATGGTCTCGATCTCCTGACCTCGTGATCCGCCCGTCTCGGCCTTCCAAAGTGCTGGGATTACAGGCTTGAGCCACCGCGCCCGGCCTTCCAGGGTTTTCTTATTTTTTAGTTTTTAGAGTTGGAGTCTTGCTCTGTCACCCAGGCTGAAGTGCAGTGGCACCAACATAGCTCAATGCAACCCCAAAGTCTTGGGCCAGGACTACAGGCATGTGCTACCACACCTGGCTATAGTTTTGCCTTTACTATAATCTTTTTTTAGCATTGCCAAAGTGAGAAAGGTAAATCCGAATACCTATTTGCTAGAGACCCCCAGAAGAGCAGTCAGGTCACTGAATGGGAGTAGTCAGGCCCATTTCAAGAACAACTCGTCTGGTGCTACGTAAAGAGGAGGTGTCAGCTGGTTGAGGTAGCTCCCGCCTGTAATCCCAGCACTTTGGGAGGCCGAGGCAGGCGGATCACCTGATGTCAGGAGTTCGGGACTAGCCTGGCCAACATGGTGAAACCCTACTAAAAATACAAAAATTAGCTGGGTGTGGTAGCACATGCCAGTAATCTCAGCTACTTGGGAGACTGAGGCATGACAATAGCTTGAACCCAGGAGGTAGAGGTTGCAGTGAGCCAAGATAGTGCCACTGCACTCCAGCCTGGGTGACGGAGCAAGACTCCATCTCAAAAAAAAAAAAAAAGAAAAAAAAAAGAGGTGTTATCCCAGCTTGGTGAATCATGATGTTGCTGGGCAATACTGATTCATGACATTAATTTGAATTCCTAGCATCTTGATCATTATTTCCCCCTTATAATGGGGTTGCAGTAAGTTTTGGTGAGGATTGAATATATGTTCAACAAATTTATTTTAACACCTCACATCTAAAACCAAATTGGGTGTGAACCATATCTCAATCTCATAATTGACTACGCTGGTTTTTGAGAGAAGGTTTTCACTGATCAGAAGTTTCTTTCAGTGGTCTCAGTGCACTACATTTCAGTGAACTGCAAGCTGCAATCTGGCTTTCTTCCATAGGGAGTGCTCTTGACAAAGCCACCAGTGACTACCTTCTTGATGCAATATTCAGTCTTTTTAATGCATGACCTTCTGAAGCATCAGATACTTCTCCTTAAAACATGTTTTTCCCTTGGTTTTCATGAAACCACACTCTCCTGGTCTTCCTCTACCTATCTGGTCACCCGTCAGGGTCTTCCTGGGTGCTTTTTCCACTGCCAATTCCTTGCATGATGGTGAGCTTCACTGTTTCCCTCCTTAGCCATCTTCTCTTCTTACTTTGCTTTTACATAACTCTCTCATGGTGACCTCATCTACTCTCATGGCTTCAAAATGTTGCCTTCTAATTCTGTACCTTCAGCCCAGATCTCTCTCCCAAGATATACCCAAATCTATACCAGATGTTGCCCCTTGAATGATCCTCAGGCACTGCCTATTAAACATGTTTCCTATTGTCTTCTTCAGCAACTTCAGCTCTTGAACCAAACATTTGCCAATACATCTCTTCCTGTGTGTTTTTCACCTACCCCAGTGAATGTCCTCCCCTTGCTGAAGCACACCAACTGCCTGGAAGTCATCCTTGACCCACCTTCCTGCTCACTCTCTCTGTCCAGCACCAAATACTCTTGATTCTGCATTCTTCACATTTCTTGATTATGTCCTATTCACCTCCACTGTGACCACCAAGGTCTTTTCTTTTCCTTTTGGTTGATAAACCTAATCATAACTTTGCAGTGCTAGAATCACTTTAATGGTACTCCCATAGCCTTAGCATAAAGTCCAAACTCCTAGCCAGGCATAAATGACCCCTCCTGAAAGGTCTGCCAGTCTCTCCAACTTCACCTCCTACTGCCTGACCTCCTTATTTATTGTGTTGGATTATATGAGACAAAATCATATCATGATTAAGAGAATAAATCTGGAATCAAAAAGACATGGAGAATTTCAGTTCTGCCAGAACCCTATGAGCCTTAGTTTACTCATCTGTAAACTAGTGATAATAATATCTCATAGAATTGCTGTGGGAATTACAGGAGATAAGGCAAGCATAGTACTTGTTTACTGACACATAGTAATGCTCAATAAATGCTAGCCATTCATATGGCTATGATTGATGGTCTTTCTTCCCCAAAGAGACAGTATACTACCTAGGAGTGTGGATACTTTTTCAATGAGGTATTCAATTCATCTAGCATGGTACCCTGAGAGAAGGTTTTCACTGATCAGAAGTCTCTTTCAGTGGTCTCAGTGCATTACATTTCAGTGAACTGTAAGCTGCAATCTGGCTTTCTTCCATAGGGAGTGCTCTTGACAAAGCCACCAGTGACTACCTTCTTGATGCAATATTCAGTCTTTTTAATGCATGACCTTCTGAAGCATCAGATACTTCTCCTTATCTAGTCCAAACTAGAATTATCTAGTCCATTTGTTTATTCCATACACATTCAAACAGAAATAAATGTGTATGGAATAAACGAATGGACTAGATAATTCTATTATCTATAGATAATATCTATATAAGGAGTCTGAGATAATGTTTTTAAAAAATAATCTCAGAGTTCTTTGATCCAACTGCCTCCCCAGTCAAACAGAAATAATGCTAGGGAAAATAATTCATTAGCTCAATCTTCATTTACCTGGGAAAAAAAGGGACACAAGTACTGCAAAGACGTGTCCTAGCAAGGCAGAAAATAAAGGAGCTCAATAAAAGTGAGTTGAACGGAGGGATGGGTGAACAAGAAGCAGTGGGCTCCCTGGGAAGATGAAGAGGAAGCTGACAGCTCTGGGGCCCTCGATTTCTTCCATGTTTCCCTTTGCTTCCTGCTAATGGGTGAGGGTCAGTGGTTCATAGCATTTGACAGGAATGAGATGCCTCAAAGAGAAGCCCTGCTCTTGGTGTCAAGGGGCCCTTCCCTAAGCCCCATATCCTGGGCTTACCGTTTGGCCGCACCGGAGGACTTCGAACCAAAGGGCTAGTCGACAAGCTGGTTAGTACCATTGCTGCTGTCACCTTGTCCATGTCTAGTTCCTCTGAAGATTTCCTGTAAAACAGGAAGGGACATTGGTGACTGTTCACTCTGCATCTGCTGTGGGCCACACAAGGTACCATATGCTGTCACACGTTTACTCTATTAACTTATCCCCATGAACAACCGATGCTCTGTTAGCTTTATTTTACAGATGAGGAAGCTGAAGTCCATGAAGTGAAGTGTTTCAAAGTCATATAGTATTAGGAAGACAAGGATTCCATCACCCATACTTCATCTAACAACTGTTCATTGAGAGTGTGCTGTGGGCTAGACCCTGTTCTAGCCATGAGTGACATGAGGTGAACGGTAGACAAGGTTCTTGCTTTCATGGAGCCTAGAGGATGGCAGGAAGCAACACACTTATCAATAAACAAACAAGCTAGAAAGAACAAAATCATTTCTGACAGTGACAAGGGCTATGAAGTGAATACACAGGCTAATGTGACAGTGCCTGCCTGTGGGGGCTGCATCTAAGGTGGCCAGATGTTTCTCTGAGGTGGTGACGTCTGAGGTGAACTGTGAAGGTGGGGGAGAGTCTGTCCTGAGGGGCAGGGAAGTGCACCCCAAGCTGAGGCAGCAGCCTGTGGAAAGGCATGGCAGTGGGAATGTGCAGGAATGTTTAAAGGTTGATCCTACCGTGTGAGAAGGGGAGAGCAGTGCAGAGCCGGTCAGATGGGGTCCAGTGGCCATGGAAGGTGTTTTGATTTTATTCTAAGTGAAACGGAAAGTCCCTGGGAGGCTTTAAGCAGGCCTAGTGAAGTAATATGATGAATATCTGTAATATAATTAATTAGCTGAGCTGCTATATGGAGAATGGATTTTAGGGAAGGTAGAATAGAAGTAGAGAGGCTACTTAGGAGATGACTGCTAGGAGTCCAGGAGAGCTTGGACTAGGGTGGGAACAGTGGCTGGAGACCCAGCAAGACTGGCTGATGCACTTGGATGTGGGAGATGAGCAAAAGGGAGCAAGGAAGGCTGTCAGGTGTTGGCTGGAGCACTAACTAGAGCCATTTACTGAGAAGGGAGAGCCTGGAGAAGAAATGCAACTAGGGGTGTTTGAGCTCCCAAACTTTAAAAAAAATTTTTAAAAACTACTTACTATAAAAAGAGTAGGTCATGGGAATAGTTACCATGTTGTTAAAGTGAAGAGCCACTGGCAATCATTCACTGAGATGAAGAGGTTGCTCTGGTTCATTAATTTTGGCCAGTTAACCCTGCATAAAGGTTCATAAGATTATGATCATGGTGACTGCAGTCAACTTCTTTTAAGCCTATTTCAATAAAGGGGGTAAAATTGAGAGGCAAAAGTTTGTGTCGTACGATGAAATCAAATAAATTGTACTACCTCCTGAGAGATGAACATTTTCAAATTAGAGAATAGCTGAAGAAGCCCAACAGAGGATTAATAAGCCATATCCACAAATGAATTGTCACTTTGACAAATGTGGCTTTCATTCACAGGTGTGCTACCTGATTTGTAAAAGCAATGAACTCTTAGAGATAGAAACTTCATAGCACTGCTTCACAAAACAGTGGGAAGATAAATTCTTAAACTGGAGAAAAAAACAAATAGTTCCCAATTATGGGGGGGGGGCTGCTCAATTAATTTCATCATGAAGTTACAAAAATTGTTACAGTTTGGCTCTCTGAAGTCCACCCATGATACTAAATTATTAAACAAAGCCTATTCTTTCAATCGAAGGTACCAAGAGACTGAAATCTTTGAAATTTTCTTCAATAATTCTTCTCAAACACCTTATGCTCCTTATGCACCTTACGCACCTTAGCAAATTGTTCTATCAAAAGACAAATTACTTGTTTCAGAGATGACTATTAAAATACTTCTGTAAAGCAAGCTTAAGAGTGCACAGTAGCCGGGCACGGGTGGCTCAAGCCTGTAATCCCAGCACTTTGGGATACCGAGACGGGCGGATCACGAGGTCAGGAGATCGAGACCATCCTGGCTAACACGGTGAAACCCCATCCCTACTAAAAAAACACAAAAAAACTCGCCGGGCGAGGTGGCGGGCGCCTGCCCAGCTACTAGGGAGGCTGAGGCAGGAGAATGGCATAAACACGGGAGGCGGAGCTTGCAGTGAGCTGAGATCCGGCCACTGCACTCCAGCCTGGGGGACAGAGCGAGACTCCGTCTCCAAAAAAAAAAAAAAAAAAAAAAGAGTGCAGTGAAATTCACTCCATACAGAAGTTTTCAAGACAACCTCATACACTTAGGGGAAAAAACTGTTCATTCATTTGGCATACCATTTAAAGATTTTACAGTATTCACAGTTTATAAGATCCCTGTACTTGGGAGTAAAGGTAAAGCCATTTTCTTAAACAGACAAAGCCTCTTGAAATCGCACCAGGGAAAGAATGCAAAGCACCTTCAGGTAATTCTGAGTGTTTTGTTGGCTCAATCTCCCCATGTAATGCTGGTCACAGAAGGGATAAATTGGGGCTTGCTGCATATCCACTAATCTACCTTGGGGCTCCTCCAGCTATCTGCCCTTCCCAGAGCCCAGCTCCAGGATCACCCAGAGTGGGGGACACCTGAGCTGGCTGCTGCCCACACCTCTTCCAAGACTGAATTAGGAGGGCTGCTGACTTCTCTTTCCAACAGCCAGTCTGCTTTTATTCCCTTACTAACAAAGGTTTAAAAACCAGGATAGGAGGCCCGTGCACCTGGTACAGCAGGATGACATGATTTGGTAAGGAGAGGGTCCCCTCGCCCCTCCCCGGGTTCCTACAATGACTTGCTAAACAACCTTTTTCCCTCTTCTACATCTTGGTTTCAGGGACCTTTTCACCCCTCTCTCAATCTGCTTTGTATCTCTTTTGATTTTCCACACCTAAGGTGAACATTTTGCTTTAGAGGTCTAATTGATAATTAACTCAAATACTGATTTATGTGTTTTTTAAAATATGACAATACAGAATGCATCATTGTAAAATATACATTTTGCATTGCAAAAATCTACCACATTTCAAAATAATTATTGAGCATCATAAAGAGATTTACAATGAAGAATGAAAAAAGGAATAATTAGTATAATCAGAGAGTTTTTGGATTTGGATTTCCTTTAAGTTTCCTGCTGGCACTGGAAATCACTAACAACCACAACAAAGTAAAAGGAATACATCACTAATGACTCAGTTACCTGTATTTCTCAGGGAATATTTTAATCATGCTACATGAAACATTACCAGATGATATGGCTTGTGCTAAGTTGTGTTTTTGTTTTTATCTTTGTTTAATTTCTTTTGGTAAACTACTATCTAATTACTGATTAACTGGTAAATTCAAATCCTTGTAATTAAACACAAAGAGATGATATACAAAGCAGAATTTGTTACACTTTGAGAAAACTGCTGCAAGGCCCTTCTGGTAGATTTAGAGTTGTTGAGAAAAAACAAACCACTAGAAGTGATATTAAATATTCTCTCCTACTTTGAATCTCAATCTACAATTGAAAACCTTAAGAATCATGTTTACTAAAGGCTTTTACCTTTTTAATTAATCTTTCCTCCAGCCAGATTTGAATACTATGGGACTTAAATTAGGAATTATTTAAAAATACAGGTTGAGTACTCCTTATCCAGAATGTTTGAGACCAGAAGTTTTGGATTTCAGATTTTTTTTTTTTTTGAGATGGAGTCTTGTGCTCTGTCACCCATGCTGGAGTGTAGTGATGTTATCTTGCCTCACTGCAACCTCCATCTCCCGGGTTCAAGTGATTCTCCTGCTTCACCCTCCAGAGTAGCTGAGATTACAGGCATGTGCCACCACCCCCAGCTGATTTTTGTATTTTCAGTAGAGATGGGGTTTCACCATGTTGACCACGCTGGTCTCAAACTCCTGACCTCAGGTGATCCACCTCCCTCAGCTTCCCAAAGTGCTGGGATTACAGGCGTGAGCCAATGCGCCTGGCCAGATTTCTTTGATTTTGAAATATCTGCATATATATAATGTAAGATATTGGGGATGGGACGCAAGTCTAAACACAAAATTGATTTACGTTTCATATACACCTTACCCACATATCCCAAGGTAAGTTGATTTTACCCTAGGGGACGCTGAACAAACTGTGTGTTGTATGACTGTGACTTGCTGCATGAGGTCAGGTGTGGACTTTTCCACTTGTGGTGTCATGTTGGTGCTCAAAAAGTTTTGGGCTTTGGAGTGCTTCAGATTTCAGATTTTGGAATGAGAGATGCTCAACCTGTGATAGAAGTATTCGTTGTCACTCTATACATGATTTGTTCCTGAAACCGACCTGGCTTCTGTGGATGAACAGGATTTCAAGACGGGAGAAACACATCAAGGAAGCCGGTGAGCCCTGGGCTTGCTGGGAGACCACTCAAGGGTCCTACGTGAGGGATGTGGTCGAAATGGGGGCAGAGCCTGAGCCACACCATGGGGGTGTGTGTGCCAGGCTGAGTGGTTTGTTATATTCCTATAAGCAAAGTGAATCGACGGCACATTCATGAACCCGGGAGTGAGGTAATCAATCTGTATTTAAGAAATGAGTGAAAATGGGAAATGTAAGGAAAGTGAGGAAATGGAAGGCAGGCAGTTCAGCTGTTTTTAGTGGAGTAAAGTCTCATTTCAACCGTATTACATTAAAAGGGACACTGCCCCTCCATGCAGAGATACTATTCAGTCTATGAGTATGGACCTTCCTGGATTTCTGCTGAGGCTATGTTCCGGACCTCTCCAGGAGAGGCAGCAACAGTAATGACAAAGAGTGTAGGCTCCACAATGAGTTAGATAATGTGGCTTCAGATCCACTCTCTGCATTGCTACCTGTGTGACCTTGGGCAAATTACTTAAACTCCCTGTTTCCTTATCTGTAAAAGAAGGATAAACATAGACTTGTTGAGGGGGTTAAATGAGAAAGTACATGAGCACCAGCATGAGCCTCAGCCACAGTCAGAATTCATATTATGTCAGCTCTTACTAACCTTCTAATTCCCGACTACACCCATAGTGTATGTCCCCCATGAGGGAGGAGAGCATTAGATGACTTCACTTGCTTTTCTTGTTCAGCACCAGCACTAGCAATTGTGGATTTTCTTTTTGTAAGGCAGGTATATTATTTTTGATAATGAAAAGACTGCTATAACTCTGTAAGAGCTGGCAACTGGCTCATGGAGAAGCAGCTGCTGGTCCCTCACTAGAGTTTCCAGTCGGTGCTTTGGCAAAGACACTGCTCATTACATAATGAGTCTTGGCCAGACTGTCCACAAATAGAAAAGCCTAGAGTGCTTGTTTGGATTCCATGTCTAAGAGTTTATGCTTTCAGTACTCACTCTTGGAGCACTATGTGCTAGGGGCTGTGCTAGATAGGAGAATTAACAGTCTTTATAAAAATGAACAGTTTCTATCCTCTTCAGCTCTGGTCTATTGGAGAACTAGACCTTTATCAAACACACACACAAATAAATGTAAACTTACAAATGTGATAAATGCCAGGAAGAGTACTATTGATTGGATGAGGACCGACCTAGGTACTTCTAGCTAACGGGAGAACAGGGCTGAGACTAGAAGTGAGTATGGGTGTTGCCTCAGAGGATGGAAGAGCTTTTGGGCAGTGGAAGAGCCAGGGCAAGGCTTCCTTTAAAAAGGAAAGGGAAGACTGAACACGAAGTGCAGTCTGCTTGGGAGGGGCAGTCCAGGGAGAGAGTTCCATGCTCTATAAGGGCTTTATCCTTATCTTAAAGGCCCTGGGAAGCACTGAAGTGTTTCAAGCGCAGTGGGGTTGGGAGAGGTTGGGTAAGGTTGGGGTGATGCTATCAGATTAGCTTTTCAAAAAGCTCATTTTGGCTGCCGTGTGGAAAATGAGTTTCTTGGGTTTGACAACCAATCTTTTATCTGAGGAATTGATTGTCTGATGACTGTGTGGCAGCAGGTTGCAGAATGACATCATCTACTACACGAAGAGGCAATCAGCGCAGTGCACAGCATCAGCAGACAGCCCGGCCAGGTCTTATGCATGGGTGGGTGTGGCTGGTCTGTCCTTGAGCGCTCAGCTATGGCCTGTGCTTACAAACCCAGCTATTGTTTGTGCTGCAAGAAGCCTTTTCCTTCTTTTGAGCCACTTCGTGCCTGAATACTGCCTGCTTGGAGGATGCATATAAACACTGTCTCCCGTGACTAGCTAAGGGAGAGATGTTTTACACCTTGGAGAGCCATAAAAGACATTTATCGGCAATTAAAGTGCTGTAGTAACAAATGGAAGTAAAAATGAATAATACATTCCTTAGATTAGCAGTGATCTAGTTCCTTAGCAACTATTGAAATCTGCTGTCTAGACCAAGTTCAGTCACTTTTAAAAACTTGTAATATTCTTAAAATGAGGAATAATATCTGAAAATAAGATCTTTTACTGGAAAGGCATAATCATCCCCAATCTTGGAATTCTGAGAAAGCTTTTACTAAGAGTCTGGAAAACTGGATTCAGTAACTATTAAATATGATAAAGCACAGAACTTCATTTCCATTTTAAAGAAATCTTGTAGAAAAAGTGGTAAATGTTAACTCTTCCCAATTAATTTTAGCTTCTATTTCTTTTAAGACTATAGGGAAGTCCGTATTCATCAAAATTGATGGAAAAAGAAAAAAAATCAAAGGGAAGATTAGAAAGCTGCCTATTGCAATAAAGTGTTCAGTGGCCTGGATTGAACAAGATGGAAAAATTAGAGTGAATACATCATAATACATAAGGCAATATATACCAGTACATCTGAAGCCATCTGTGGTGAAGGGTCATTTTTAAGACATTTTTAATATGTCACGGATCGATACTATACAAAAAGCCTATGGCCTGTGGAAAATTTCTACACCCCTTCCTCTTCATTTCTGTACCTGGCCCAACGACTAACAAAGAGCTTGCAGACTGGCACTGGTCCCATTGTCCACACTTTGAGTAGCATGAAGCTAGGCAGTTGCTTTAATTTCCATTAAACTTTGAAAAGACTCCCTCCTGTCCCTCTTTCTACCGCTTTCTGTTCTTGCCTCATGAACCTTCTACAACTTCTCTCCCCACTCACTCTGCCCACTGGACCCCTGTGTTCCACTGCAAATTGACCCTCGCGTGACCTTGCCCTCTCCCCTTTTACCATACCCAGACTCTCCCTGGTAGGTCACTCCTTCTTTCCACTGGAGTTACTGATCCCTTTACCCCCAGTGAGGTCAGGTGGGGTGTGGGCCTTTCATCTGCCTCCCTTAGGAGACCATCCCCCTTCACCCACATGCAAAAGCTCCTGGTTCTTTGAGGCACAGGCAATGCACTTATCTTGTTCTCTCTTTTCTATTTCAGGCATCGACCTTCCTGTCAGGACCTCTCTCCCCTAATATTCATAAAACATGCTGGCACATAAATTACAGCCTTTATTTTTTTACCTTGCTTGGAATTATGATCCTAGGAGATGTACTGAAGGTAGCCAATATCCTAACTTCATAACTTTTGTCTCCTTAACCCACCGCCCCCAGCCAACATTCAGCAGAGTGCTGAGTTGGAGAGAAAAGACGTTGCACTCTGATAGACTGCAGTTTAATCCCCAAAACCTCCATTTATTAGCTAAGTGCTTCTAGGCAAATCTTGCAGCTTCACAAAACTTCTGATTCCTCATATGTAAAATGGGAATGACAATAATACAGACCTTAGAGGGTTTGGAAGAGTTAAATAAGATGTGTAAAATATCTGACATATACTAAACACTCAATAGTTATTATTATCCTCCTCCTCTTTTACCTAAAACCGTTATTTTATTTTTTTTTTTTGAGACGGAGTCTTGCTCTGTTGCTTGGGCTGGAGTGCAGTGGCCGGATCTCAGCTCACTGCAAGCTCCGCCTCCCGGGTTTATGCCATTCTCCTGCCTCAGCCTCCGGAGTAGCTGGGACTACAGGCACCCGCCACCTCGCCCGGCTTGGTTTTTTTTTGTATTTTTAGTAGAGACAGGGTTTCACCGTGTTAGCCAGGATGGTCTCAATCTCCTGACCTCATGATCCGCCCGTCTTGGCCTCCCAAAGTGCTGGGATTACAGGCTTGAGCCACCGCGCCCGGCCTAAAACTGTTATTTCAGTGAACCACTCTCAGGTTAAAAACCTGAATTTTACCTATTTAAGTATTTATAGGTGAAATAATATGAAATCTTGGATTTGCATGAATATGCTGCAGCCTTCCATAACCCCTTCCTCAAAAGTGTGAGTTGGGGATGATTAGATGAAGTAAGATGGACAAAATGTTGACAACTGTTGAAGCCAGGGAATGGGTACTGAGGGAATCATCAGACCACTCTCTCTATATCTGTGTAGATTTGAAACTTCCACAATACGAATTTAAACAAGAACACAGCATGAACACACACCTGGATTTTGGCAGTCACCTGCCATCGCCCCACTTCAACTCCCCCCTCCCCTTTTCTGTCTAGCTCCACTCTCTGTCACCGCATCTGCTCCTCCATCTCCCAGGGACAGCCAGTTTCTGGATTTCTCCTTTCCTCCCAGGCAGTAGAGGCTAGTACTTCTGACCTAGAATAGCTTACTTCTGGCTACTGCTTCCCTTCCGCTGGGTCCACTGGTGGCTCAGCGGGGTGCTCCCTTCATCAGCATCCCTGAATCCCTGGCCTTGCGAGCCTTCTGCTCCACTGGCCCAGAAGAACCAAACCCTGGCTGAATCCTCCTGGGCTGCTCTTTACTGTCCTACCCCAGGGCGTTCAGTGCTGATGGGAAACAGCAAATGACTCTGCTGGCCGGATCCATCCTCGGCATGCACCCTACCTGCACATGACCTCAGCAGGCCCTTCACCCGCCTTCGCTCACCACACCTGCCTGCTTCTAGCCAGGATTCTGCCTTATCTTCACGTCTCTCTGCAAGGCTCAGCTCCTGCCAACCCAAGCAGCAGACGCCCTTTCCTTCTAGATTATACAGAGAATTGAGGCCTCTAGGCATGACCTTTGTCACATTCTGCCTTTCTTACCTTCTTGCTTCAGTCTCAGAGGGAGGTTAGCATGGTGTTTTGCTTTTTGAAGCCACTGCCTCTACCTGTGCTGTCTTTATCCTCCTTCAACAAGACCTCCTCTCTCCTGTTCCCACTGGCCCTTCTCTATTAATAGGTTTCTGTTTTCTCCCCACTTACATGAAAGGGGCCAAACAGGACCAGACAGAGAGGTAGGAAAGAAATGAGGAGAGGAGTCAAGTGATTACAGATACAAGAGGGAAGAGAATTTCAGGAAGAACAGGTTAATAGCATTAAGTGATGTAGAGATCAAGCCAGATGAGGACAGACAGGGAATTTAACTTAATTCCCTTGAACTTAGCAGCAAGGAAGTAGGTGGAGACTCTAGCAGGAGTGGAAGTGGACTGCTGTGGGTTGCAGGGTGGATGGAAACTGGGAGGTTGAGAAATTAGAGGCAGTCATTATAGAGGACTCTTAAAGACACTTGGCCATGAAGGGAAGGGAAACGTGGTTCTTTGAGAAGTTAGAGAGTTTTCCTGTCTGTTCTTCAGATGAAAGGAACTCTAGCATATTGAATTGCTGATAGGAAGGAGCTACTAGGGATGAAGAGGTTGAAGATACAGGAAAGAAGGGATGAGGAATGGACAAGTTCTTTACTGGGGCAGCATGACAAGGGTCCTGGGCTGCAATGGAAGTAGCTTTAGACAAAAGGAGGAACAACCACCCCTTCTACCCGGAGTGAGGAGAACAAAGATGGGCTGGGTGCAAGCACACTTGTAGGTGTGGGGCTGGGGAAGTCGATGCTTCTCTCTGGAGGCCTCTCCTCAGAAGCAGGTAAGTTTCTCTGTGGAGAGTGGAGAGGACATTGCCGTGTTGAAGGTTTGGAATTGCTGTTATGAGTACTGGGAGAGAAAATGGAGCAGGACACCAAAAGTCTATCAAGCAGCAACTCAGGCTCAGCTGAGGTTGGAAAGCTTGGTCCCATCATGACAAGTCCTCTGAAGGGCACCTCTTCCAACTCATGAAAATTCTCCGTGAGAAGACTCACTTTCTCCTCTCCATACCTGTGAATAAGCTGTGCCCTCTGCTTGGAACAAGCTTTCTTCTCTTCCTGCGCTGGCCTGCTTCTACTCACCCTTAGTACTCATCTCCATCCCGCTCCTGGAAGCCGCCTTCCACCTGCCGAGGGCCAGAGGTACTGACTGCTGTGCTGTTGGACTGCATGTGCTCCCTCCACGTCCCCACTGCGAAGATCAGGGCTTAGTTTTGCATCTTTTTATTCCCAACTTCTAGCACAAACCCTTGCTTAGGGTAAGTTTTGTTTTTGTTTGTTGAGGCAGGGTCTTGCCCTGTCACCCAGCCTGGCGTGCAGTGATGCGCTCATGGCTCACTGTAGCTTCCACCTCCAGGGCTCAAATGATCCTTCTGCCTCAGCCTCCTGAGTGGCTGGGACTACAGGCAAACGCCACCACGCCCGGCTAATTTTTCAAGTTTTTGTAGAGACGGGGGTCTCACTATGTTGCCCAGGCTGGTCTCAAACTCCTGGACTCAAGTGATCCTCCTGCTTCAGCCTCCCAAAGTGCTGGGATTACAGGCATGAGCCACTATGCTCAGCCTTGGGGTAAGTTCATAATCAAGGTTTTGTGGACAAATTAGCATTAAGTAAGGATGGTGACAGTCCTGGAGGAGTGGCAGGGGGAAGCACAGAACATGTATCTAAAAAACTTCTGCGGTTGTCCTCTGCTCACTCTCTCTCATCTTGTTAGACCTGGTGATTTATTTGTTTCCTCTTGTGGAAGACAATTCCTCACAAATTCAAGTATTAAATAAATCATTCATAGGATTTTTTTTTTCTTTTTACTGGCCCTAAAAATTGTTGGCTTATCTAGGCAAAATGGATTTTGTTCCAGTGTCTGTGATAATTCTTCTATATTCACAAAAGCTCATAGACACATCAGTGAACTCTAGAATGTCAGCAATAACATTATTAAATAATAAGTTTCAAATCCCCTGAAAACAATTCTGTGTGATTAGCTGGACTTCTTGATGTGAGCAGGCTGCAAAGCACAGCTCAGGGAGGCATCTCCAACATTCCTTGATGGCCTTTTTGCTTTGTAGGTTTAGCGCTTTTGATTGCAGCCAACATTTTCTCCCAGGAGTCACAAGGCCAGTCTTAAACTAACAGAAAGCCCTCTGTGTGCATGTGATATTGTGAAACAGATATTTTGTTTTCCTCCATCCCTGTTTCCTGCTGCACAACTCCTAAAATCCTTGGAATCTCCAGTGATAGGTGTCTTTTTGTGCGCTAATGAGACGACTGGTGGCTGGCAGCTTCTAGGTCGCTTCTGGATGGTGCTGGTCACAGGAAAGACCAAGGCAGGACTAGAGGGCGGGACTTTCGGGCACCGTCCCCCACCCCAACCTCTGGGGGTGGTGGGGGGAAAGGGCTGATCACCAGTGGCCAATGATTTACTAAATCATGCCTACATACAAAGCCTCCATAAAACCCAAAAGGACAGGGTTTGGAGAGCTTCCAGACAGTGGGACATGTGGAGGTTCCCAGGGGGTGGTGAGCCCAAGAAGGGCAGAGAAACGCCACACACCTTCCCCCAAGCTGTGCCCTACACATCTCCTCATCTGTATCCTTTATAATAACCTTCATAATAAACCGGTAAATGTAAGTCAGTTTCTCTGACTTCTGTGAGCAGCTCTAGCAAATTAATCAAACCCGAGGAGGGTGTCCTGGGAACCCTGATTTATAGCCAGTTGGTCAGAAGCACAGTAAAACAACCTGAAACAACCTGGGGCTTGGGATTGGCATCACAAGTGGGGAATTCTTGTGGGACTGACACTTCTTCAGGTAGACAGTGTCACATTTGAACTGGAGGACACTCTCCTGTAGAACTGGTTGCTTGCTTGATGTATGGGGGAAACTCCCACACATTTGGTGTCAGAAGTGTGTTGTGGGAGTGCAGTGGGAGAGCCTGAGTGTTTACCCCTGAATTCTCAGAGCTCCCTTCTGGGACTGCCACTGAGGCTGCATGTGATGAAAAAAGACCAGAGGGAACACAGCAAATTCCTGAATTTATTTGGATAGTGTGTGTTTTGTGTGTCTTTGTGTATGGGTGTGTATATATCTGTCTATGTCTGTGTGGGTTGGTGTCCTGGGTGTGTGTCTCTGCATAGCTGTGTGTATGGGCCTTGTGTGTATGTGTGTGTCTTGGTCCTTTGTGTATGTGTGTCTGTCTGTGTTTGTGTTCATGTGGGTTGATGTTCTGGGTGTGTCTCTGTGTGCACAGCTATGTGTGTCTGGGTCCTCTGTGTGTGTATATGTGTATTTCTGCGTTTGTATCTATGTGGGTTGGTGTCCTGCGTGTGTGTCTGTGTGTGTATCTTGGTCCTGTATCTGTATATGTATCTGTGTGTGTGTGTGAGTGTGTGTGTGTGTGTGTGTGTGTTGGTCTCCGTGTCTGTGTGGGTCAGTGCCTCTGTGTGGACTTGTGTGTGCTCTGTGCATGGAGGAGGAGATGAGGGAGTGGGAGGTGGCTGTGCCCGAGACCCTGTCTCCTGCCCAGGGCAGCCAGCCTCTTTCTTCTGGCTCCCTGGGATGGCAAAGTCCTTGCTTGCTTCTCTGTACCCCACTAAGTATGAGCTTGCTCCTCAGTCATGGCCAAAGAAAGGTTATCAAACTCTGGAAAGGGCTCTTGATTGTTTCAGGAAGCTGCTGGCTGTGGTGCATTTAGCTGGGCTGCTGTCTGTGCAGGCTGTCAACCAGTCACTCCTGGGGTCCTGGGGAGCACCTCATCCAGCAGAGCCTGTCGTATGTGCAGGGGTGGCAGGGCCCAGGCTAATCGGGTTGAAGTGCCCTGTGTCATTTGGGACATTCTCAGGTTAACGGTCTGCCTGATAAATGTCACGGTTATTCTCAAGAAGAAAACTAATCAAAGTTGCACCTCTCACTCTTACGTCTGTGTCCACTTTGAGTCACTCCAGGCTTACTGATGGGGTTAAGTATGTTATTGCTTGGAGCCTCAAATCCACTTAAGCCCCAATAATGTAAAGAACTTCCAGCTACATTTTCATGGTGATAACAGTTATATCATGAGAGCAGTTGGGAGAAAACAAATCCAGTATTTTCTTATTTGACAATGCAAGAAAAATAAGGTGATTTTTTTCGTTTTTTTTTTTTTTAAAAGAAAAAACATTTAAAAAGACCACACTTCTTATTTCTGCTGCTTCTCTTACCTGAAATAGTATCATTATTATGTTGGCAACAGACTGAAACATGGGCTAGAAGTGACAGTTGTAGCTATTTTACTTTTGTTTTTTCCAAGAGAGAAGACTCACATCACTCCTAACAGAGCCACCCCTATTGGGTTCCCCAGGAGCAAGGGGAGAACGTGTCTCCCCTCAGAGAGCAGCTGTGGAGCCATCCTTGCTCGTGTGCTGCAAAGGCAGTGGGGCCCGGGCTCTGGGTAATGGCCTTGCCCTTCAGGAGTAGCTGCTTTACTTGGGCAGAGAAATGAAAGGTTCAAGCCAAGTGGGCTAATTTGCTGAGATGCTTTAGGCTGAGAGTTATTCAGAGTTTTTCATTATAACTTTAAATTTTGGTTTATTTCACCTTCAGTCTGTCTGGGACCTGCTTGCAGATTTCAGCCACTTCTGGATACACCTGGGACAGGGCTGATACCTCCACTGTCTTACACTGTGAAGAGAGGGACAAACTGATGTGTGACATAGACCACTGAATCAATCCCCTTTTAAGCTGCTTAAGTTCCAGATTTAGTTTCAAAGAGAAAAAAAAATTGTCATCTTTTTAAAAAAATTGCATCTTCTTTCTCCTAATAGCTAGTATTTATTGAGCATTCATGACATGTATACACTATTTTAAACTGCCACTGTGGGTTATGTCACTCCGCCATTTTATAAACATGGAGACTTTGGTAACTTTCTAACAGTACTTGGCCAGTCAGCCGGGCCTGTCTTCTTCAGAGGCGCAATGGGGTCTTTATACTACAGACTAATGCTGTTTGCATGATCATCTCTATCACTTTGTTTTTAATTTAAGACAAACATGTAATTTCCTATAATTGAAATATATATGTGAGCTAAGAGCAATTCCTTTTAGGTCACACATCTAAAATTATGTTATAATGAAAAGTATTTCCTTTATATATAGGGGTGGGTCCACGTTAATGAGAACATAATATATGGATTATAGGCCGACTACTCATTTAAAAAAGAGTGTTTTGCTTTCAAAAGGATCTCTGTGGGTTTTCTTTAAATAGTATTCTTATAATATACCTAAAATGTTTTGAATAATTAAATTTCAATTCAATTCATACACTCAAACTCTAATCTCTATACTGACATCTGTTCTATGTTATTAGGTTGAACCATATGAAATTGTGAGTCTTCATTAATCTTTTTGTCTATAAAAATGGCAATTTCATATAGTTCAGCCTGTATTTGTGCTAATTCAAATACTATTTATCTCTTGTTTCACAGGCCAGAAGTGAACCGGTTTGTCCTCATTTAAATTCGATTGTTTCAATCAATGAGCCAGATAATGGTTCTCTTTTCTAGGGTGTGTATATTACTAAGGATAATCTTCAATAATATTATTCAAGCAGGCCTCAATTCAGTAATACCTACCATGTACAAAGTATTGCTTTAGGCAGAATTCCTTGCTCCAAAGCTTGTCAATGCTCTCCATAAGACACTTGGAATGTCCAAATTTGGGGAAATGGGTGGAAGCACCTATGTTGCCCTCTGGAGGATTCTCATACACACGTAACATTACTGGCTCTATTTCCTGTGTCCTTTTATTTATATTTTAATTGTGTTACCAATATATGTTTCTGTCAGTTCATACAGCTTTTATTTGATGACTGATCAATTTGAACTTTCAATATAGGTATCCTGTCCCTAGAAAATGGTAATTCTATCATTTAAAACATTTGTTCATAATAGAACTATCTAAGCACTATGAAATCAAATCTATTTACTGAATATCCACAGGCTGGACAATTGCACACATAGATGTGTATACTCCATGCCCAAGGAACATGACTTCCCCAAAGGAATGAGCAGAAGAATCTGATACAGCTAGAAACACAATGCAAAGGTTACCACTGGGCATAACAGCAGATCAGTAACATGGCTGGGTGGCTACTGGCCAGGGCATATCCAGTTTCCTGTAATAGGAGGTGGATGAATACAGGTTAGTAATGCCAAACAGGGCTTAGGCAAAAGCCAAGTGAAGTCCACAGTCCAGAGAAGGCAAAGCATTGCAGCTACTATTGAACATTTCTCCTAAAAACAATATACATGGCTTATAAGCCTAGGATGCTAGAATTAATATTTAATGTGGAAAGCATTGCTAAAAATGATTGTATAGTTATCAGGTATAAATCATAATTTTCACCTCTGCTAATAACTTTTAGCTCATTTAGGTTGTCATACTTGTGTAGCAGCAGTTTATAGGCAACCTTACTGTAATAGCATGTTGAAATTATTCAATCTATCTTCCAGTTCTACACTATTATGAAGTTCTAAATATTTCAAATACTAATAGGCCTCTATTAGTCAAGAGCTCAGTGGCTATCTGTCTTCTTTCCTTTCTTTTTTTTAGTTTTGAATTATTAGGAAGGCTGATTAAAATCAACTTTCCATATACTTCAAGCGAACCCATAGGAGTTAGCAAGCACATAGACTACAGAACTGGGATTTACTTGAAATTTGATGGGAAAATGAGCCAACTAAAAATTATTATAAAAATAGAGAGAAAAAAGCATTCCCAATATGACACATCACTAACATTAACGTTTCTTTTCCTACTTGGTATGTTATTTCTATGAAGGTTCATCTACCACAGACAGAAATAAGCACCTGATTTCCTGTGTAAGTAGGAAAAACTTCCAAAAGTTCAGGCCAGGCGTGGTGGCTCACGTCTGTAATCCCAGCACTCTGAGAGGCCAAAGCAGGCAGATCACGAGGTCAGGAGATCAAGACTATCCTGGCTAACACGGTGAAACCCCGTTTTTACTAAAAATACAAAAAATTAGCCAGGCGTGGTGGCAGGTACCTGTAGTCCTCGCTACTCGGAAGGCTGAGGCAGGAGAATGGCGTGAACCTGGGAGGTGGAGCTTGCAATGAGCCGAGATGGCACCACTGCACTCCAGCCTGGGCAACAGTGTGATACTCCATCTCACAAAAAAAAAAAAAAAAAAAAAAAAAAAAAAAAAAGCAGTAATGGCATGTCAGTTTGACTCTTCCAAGAAGCAGACACCAAGACAGGATCAGTTCTATAAAGGACTTATTGGGGAAGATGCCTATGAAGGATGGTGGGGTGACAGCCGGAGAAGGCAGGGAGAGCCAGCCAGACCACCAGGCAGGTTTGACCCCTGGGAGAAAGGAAGGATTGGGTGGGAAGAACTTTGGAGCAGTTCTAAGAAAGTGTCAGCCCAAGGCAATGGGGCATCCTGAGGAAAGGTTGCCCATTACAGGAGTCTGTGTCAGGCAGGATAGCCTGCTCTACTGTGCTAGGACCTTGGAGAGGAGGAGCCCCAGGGAGGATGGCCTTGGTGGCTGCCATGGATCTGCAGCAGCAGCAGCAGCAGGAGGAGGCTGTCCACCACCATGCTCCCCACAGCAGCAGCTTTGCTTGTAAGATCTCAGGGGTGCACTTCCATCCCCTCCATGAGTGCTATTTCCTTTTGGTGATTATGTAGTTTTGTCCCTAGGATCTCGTATCTTACAAACAAAGCTCCAAAATCCCTGGGCTAGACATCTTTGCCAGCTTCCCTGAGGACCAGTTGTCTGCTTATGTGCTTTTCCTACCCAGTCGGGTGGCACTTGCCGTTATGGTAAAGGGGAAAAAGATGGTCAGGTTAAATAAAGCCTCTGGGGTGACTTCCTATCTCCTGTCTTCCAGAACTGTTTGAGAGCCAGTCCAATATTTGCCCAAGAGTTACTCTTATTAATTTGTTTAGGTTACGGTCCTACCAGGTCAAACCCAGGGTATAATCAACCTCTTTAAATAAATCACAATAGTAAACATTCATGCAGCATTTCCCATTTGTCAACCACTGTTCAGCCTGTATATTCATTAACTCAGTTACTCCTCATAAGTCTATGAGGTCAATATTACTCTCTCCATTTTTTTAGGGATGAGGAAACAGCCACAGAAAGGTAAAGTGAAGTAAGTGGTGGGGTTTGGATTTCCACCCAGGCAGTTGGGCACTACAGTATGTATGCGTTATGACGGTGATTACATCTCCCCAAGATTCACATGTTGAGGCCCTACCCCTCGACATGATAGTATTTGGAGATGAAGTCTTTGGGAGGTAGTTAGGTTTCGATGAGGTCATGAGGGTAGATGCCCCAGGATAGCATTTGTGTCTTGTAAGAGGGAGAGACACCAGAGCCCCCTCTCTCTACCGTGCGAGGCCACAGCAAAAGGTGGCTATGTGCAAGCCAGGAAGAGGACCTTCAACCAAAAACTGAATCTGCCAGGACCTTGAGTGTGGACTTCCCCGCCTCCAGAACTGTGAGAAATAAATATCTGTTGTTTAAGCCACAAGTCTGATATTTTGTTATAGTAGCCTAAGCAGACTAAGACAGTGGTTTTTTGTTTTTATTTTATATTTGTTTGCAATCAGCTTTCTTAGGTTGAATAAGACAATGTTTTTACCCAGTATACTGGGGAGGGAGGTTGGCAAGAATTAGGCAAGCAGAGAGGGTACCAGACATGTGAGGTGCAGTTTAGCACAGGGCTAATTCTTCTGGCATACAGGAATACCAAAAGCTGGAGGCCAGCTTGGCAGCAGGAGGCCCACCTGGGTGAGCTTGGGGTGTACTGTGGCACTGCAAATAGGCACATGAATCTCAGGCCTAGGCTAACATAGTGCTTGCTGACACCCTCCTATGGTGGTTCCTACTGTACTTCCAGCCATAATTGGTTCAACAGTTCTGTATATTCTAGCCTTCCAGTGACAGATATCAGAGGCTATAGCTAAGTAGTCACAGGGAAAATGGACACTGACAACAGTCCCAATGGCAGTGATGATTCTGATAGTAGCAGCAGTGGCAAGAGGAGTCAATAGTGGCAAATGGTAGCAGTTTCATGGATATTGGGGTTAGTGATGTTTTTGTCACATCCACTAAGAATAGACAAACCCACTATAAATGGGAGGTCAGGGGTACAGGAAAGGAAAATCTATAGATACATGCAAAAAAAATTTTGTATATTATTTCAGTGGTTTGACAGATTCTTTGAAATTGATCCATAACCTCCAGCAGGTTAAAGACTCACTGCTTTAAAGAAACTCGAGGGAGTACCTGTGGAGCTCAAAATACATAACCTGTCTTTAAAGGTCCTGTGATAAAAGGCAGAACACCAGTGTGATTGTTTTATAAGGTTTTCCAGGGGACAGGAGAAACTATCAACTACTGAGGCTCAGATTTTTTACTTTATATGCTGGAGAAGTTAAAAGGGTGGGGCCGCAAAACACTAAGTGAACTACATGACTTCCATAAAAGCGAATTATGCCTGATTCATCTCTTACAATTCTGAGGATATAAATATGCATGTGGGTAAAGGGGAAGCAGTGAAGGTAATGGCTCACAGCACCCCACCCCTATGGATGCATAACTATAGTATCTAGCAGGACAGACCACAAACAACACCCAAAGCAATTCAAATTGTGAATTGTACCTTGAAGGTGATCTCTTTAGTCTTTAAAAATGCCTTTAATAAATGCTCCACTATGGTTCGAATTTGCTCTCCACAAAGTCCATGTGTTGGAAACTTAATTCCCAACGCAACAATGTTGGGAGGTGGGACCTCTAAGAGGTGATTGGGTCATGAGGGCTCAGCCCTCAGGAATGGATTAATGCTGTTACTGTGAGAGTGGGTTAGTTATCCCAGAAGTGGGTTCCTAATACAAAGGATGAGTTCAGCCCCATTCCCTTCCTCTCTTGTGTACTCTCTAACCATGTGATGCTTTCTGGCACTTTATGACACAGCAACAAGACCCTCACCAGATACAGTCCCTCCATCTTGGACTTCCCAGCCTCCAAAACTGTAAGCCAAATAAAATTCTATTGTTTGTAAATACCCAGGTATTCTGTTACAGCAATATAAACCAGACAAAGACAGGCTCAATCTTATAGACTATTTTTTAAAAAAGGGAATTAGCATGAAATTGAAGGAACCTTTCATAAATAACCAGTTTAGAGATGGGGGGGAAGTGGAAATGAATGGGCACGTCTCCCCAGAGACATGTCAACAACTGAGTTCCTGTAGAACTGCTGCTTAGGATCATTTTATAAACGTGTTGGAGCAGGGCACAGGAAAATGTTTGGATCTGCTGATGATCCTGACCTCTTAACTGATGAGGATAGATTTCAGAAGATATTTTAAGATTATACTAAATAGATAGAATGGTGTGTTTTAATGTGGGAAAATGCGAGGTAATGAATTAAAAAAAAGTATCACCAAGTTTAAGGCATATGAGATCTGAGTGATCTGTTACAACCCAGAAGCGTTTCCCGGGATTAAATGATAGAATCCACTGTCAGAAAAACGATCGCAGGGTCAGCTAGACCAACCTGTCACCTGAAGCCACTGACACCTTCCACTGCATCCTCCCTAGATGAACACTGCATTTTGCTTTCACAGTGAGGAACTCATCATCCCTGGAGGGAGCCTCTTCTTTCAGACAATTCAATGCTTAGAAGGTTGAAGCAACTTCAGTCTTTTCCTTATGTAGTACAGTGTTTCAGGACGACAGAGAGCAATTCTGATTCCTCTTCAACAGAAATGTCACTGACATTGGAAGGACTAGGATGCTTCAGTCTCAATAGATTTGCCTATTCTAGATAGTTTATATAAATGAACTCATACAACACGTAACATTCTGGGACTGCTTTCTTTCACTTAACCATGTTTTCAAGGTTGATCTCTGTTGCAGCATGTATCAGTACTTCATTTCTCATATTGCTATATAATATCTGTTGTATGGGTGTGTCACATTCTGTTTATCCATTCATCAGCTGATGGACATTTGCATTGTTTCTAAATTTTTGGAATAATGAATAATGCTTTTATGAATATTCATATATGAGGTTTTGTGTGGACATGTATTTTTAGTTCTCTTGGGTATATACTTAAGAGTGGAATTGATGGGACATATGGTAACTCCCTGTTTAACCTTTTGAGATTAAACAGTGACTGCACACTGTTACAATTCCACTGGCAATGCACAAGAGTTTCAGTTCCCCCACATCCTCTCTGACACTTGCTATTGTACATCTTTTTTTTTTTTTTTTTTTCAGAGCCAACATAGTGGATATGAAGTCATTTGGATTTGCATTGCCCTGATAACTAAAGATGCCGAGCATCTTTTTATGTGTGCTTATTTTCCATTTGTATATCTTCCATGGAAAAACGCCTACACAAGTCCCTTGCCCATTTTTTCAACATTTTTACTTTAAAAAAATTGACATATAATAATTGTATATATGGCATACACAGTGATGATTTGATACACAATATATAGTGATCAGATCAGGGTAATTAGCATGTCCATCATCTCAAACATGTATCATTTCTTTGTGTTGAAACATTCAATATCCTCCTTCTAGCTATTTGAACTATATATTAATGTTATCCTTTAACAAGTCCCCCCCGCATCCCCTCTTCTTTGCCCATTTTAAAATTTGGTTGTCTTTTTATTATTGAGTGGTAAGAGCTTTTACATATTCTAGATACTATATCCTTATGTATGATTTGCAAATACTTTCTCTCATTCTTTGGGCTATCGTTTTACTTTCTTGATAGTGTTCTTTGTAGCACTAAAGTCTTTAGTTTTTATGAAGTCCAATTTATCTATTTACTCTTTTGTCACTTGTGCTTTTGGCGTCATATCTAAGAAACCATTGCCAAATCCAAGGTCATGAAATTTACTCCTATATTTTCTTCTAAGAGTTTCATAGTTTACATCTTAAATTTAGGTCTTTAGGCTGGGCATGGTGGCTCACGCCTATAATCCCAGCACTTTGGGAGTTGGAGGTGGGTGGGTCACCTGAGATTGGGAGTTCGAGACCAGCCTGACCAACATGGAGAAACCCCGTCTCCACTGAAAATACAAAATTAGCCAGGCATGGTGGCACATGCCTGTAATCCCAGCTGCTCGAGAGGCTGAGGCAGGTGAATTGCTTGCATCCGGCAGGCGGAGGTTGCAGTGAGCTGAGATCACGCCATTGCACTCCAGCCTGGGCAACAAGAGCAAAACTCTATCTCAAAAAAAAAAAAAAAAAAAAAGAAAGTAAAAGAAAAGAAAAAAAAAGAAATTAGGTCTTTAATCCATTTTGAGTTAATTTTTGTAGAGGTTGAAGTAGGGTTTTTTGTTTGTTAGTTTTGGTTTGGTTTTTTGAGATAGAATTTTCCTCTTGTTGCCCAGGCTGGAGTGCAATGGTGTGACCTCGGCTCACTGCAACGTCCACCTCCTGAGTTCAAGGGATTTTCCTGCCTCAGCCTCCCGAGTAGCTGCGATTACAGGCACCCACCACCACACCCGGCTAATTTTTTTGGATTTTCAGTAGAGATGGGGTTTCACCATTTTGGTCAGGCTGGTCTCCAACTCCTGACCTCAGGCGATTCACCTGCCTGGCCTCCCAAAGTGCTGAGATTACAGGCGTGAGCCACCGCACCCAGCCTGAAGTAGGGGTTTAACTTCATTCCTTTGCGTGGAGTTATCCACTTATCGCAGCATCATTTAAAAAATTAAATGATGTTAAAAAGACAATTCTTGAATTGTCTTGTCACCCTTGTTCAGAATCAGTTGACTGTAATGGGAAACTCACTTCTAGTAATGATGTTGGACATTTGCTTTTCATACTGTTGACGTGTTACTGAGTTTATTGCCACCTAAATCCCGTAAGTGTTTTACAGGTGTTCCTGTTAAACCAAGTCTCCCCCATCCTGCCCTTGTGCAGGTGGTAACTGCAGCTCGAATGATAGATTTCATCTTTATACCTCTTAAATGTCACCTTTTCAGTTCAGCTGGTCATTCCACTAAGTTGGGAACTTTAGGATGTGGAGTCTAATGTCTTTTCCAGGTTTGTATCACCTACATCTTCAGTTTTTCTTATCAGTCATAACATACTTGATAAAATTCGTATCAGGCAACTTGAACTAAGTATTCATGAATAAGACAAGGCACCTGCCTATATGGAGGAAGCAGGGAACAGAGAGATAATGCAGAAGTAAACTAATGAGCAAGATAACTTCAAATAGTGGGCTTCTTCAGCCATAGGTCATTTAGGGGAATCCCCTTAATCTATACATTTCTTTTTGTAGCAATTATTTCTTCACTGTCATCTTAGAAGCTGGCTCTGTCTAAATGTCATTGTTTAAGATTGATTTCAGCAAGTGCTTCACTCTGAGATTGACCCTCCTTGTATTTGATGCTGACATCAAGTAGAATAGCCTCTTCAGTACCCCTCAGAGGCATGCACTACAGGGATGGCTTGCTTTGGGTTCTAGAAGAATACATTGCAATCCTAAAATGATTACTTTAACTTGATACATTACAGAGTGCATGCTAACACTGCTGCTACTTTTTCCTGTATACTTAATATCAGCTGTCTTGGGTGCCAGTCCACATTCTTTTACCATCAGCTGCAGCATTATACACATGCTCTCCTTCTCTGTAACAAGCGCCATCTTGCAGAAAATTTGTAGAGCCACATCAGAGTAATAGTTGACTTAGCAGGAAGTCCTAGTGAGGCCAAGGGAAATGAAATGTACCAGAGGAAAAACCTTTTCCTGACTCTGGATCATCTCGAGATGAAAGTCTGTCAATACTGATGAAAAGCAGTTGTGTCCCTAGAGTTGAAAACAGTGCCTGACATGTAGCATCCAACAAATATTTGTTGAACGAAATGAAAGAATCAATGAAAAATTTTGCACTATTCAACAGTTTTGCCTCTTCTGAAGATTCTTCTGTTTATGAGACTTTTTTTTGAAAGTTCACTTGTGTATCAAACCTTCCTTTGTTTGTTTGATTTTGTTTTTAATTCCTTCTTGATCGATACAGCATTGACTACTACCAAAGTTCTGAGGTGGTATTAGCAGCCTCCAGGAAGCTCTTGGTACCTCTAGGCAAGCATGAATCATTCCATGGCATTACTGAACGCTCTAATGATCTCCTCCTCCAGCCTCCTTTGTGTGCCTTTGATCTTTTCCTTCCTAGCTTCACATATTTACATTGGCAGTTTTCTTCAACAAAAGAGGGCTCCAAAATTGAATTTCTCTTAGCGACCACTAGTTTCTATTTGACTCATAAATCATCTTCTAAGTGCAATTTTAGGTAACACGCTGGTCCCACTTTAAGTCATATGGCGGCGGTGGTTGGGGAGAGGGTGGCAAGAGGCAGGTAGGGCCAGGATTGTGATCTTTCAGTATAAATATTTTGTTTGGCACAAAATCACTCTATCACCACTAATCTTTCTTTTCTGCCATTTTGCCTCCATGTGTACAAGCAGAAGTCAGATTTAATATTTATCAATTTAACTGATTCCATGGAAACAACAGTGATTTCTAAGATTAAAAAGAATTATGGATGCACACTGATCATATTTCTTGGCTGCAAAAACCAAAACTCTGACTCATCAAATTAAATTACTCATTAAAATACGGGCCAAATAAGTACACTCTGTATTCAGGTACTGATATCTATCAGAAGGGACAGGGAATGAAATAATATTGCAAAAAAAAATTTGCTTCCCTGTTTTCATGAGCAGAAATACAGGATGCATTTCTAGGACACTACTAATGTATAAGCCCACACAAAATGTGAGTTAAATTGCCCTTGTCCTTTGTTTTTAATTTAACACTGTCTGAAGTGGATGTATTTGCTGCTCCCCAAAGTGAGCGTTTTATTCTTTTTCTTCTGAGAAAGATACTGAGATCCACCGGGGGTCCCGCAAGCCTCAGAGCAGGTTCCTTCAGTGCTTTGGGACAATATTCCCTGGCAGCAACTTATTTATGGCAGTGGTTTTACTATTTGGATTGGAGTGGCATATTCCTAAGCCCTCTGTATTGGGTCTTCCAATTTCTGTTTTGGGGATGTGAAGCTATGTGGGAGCATGAGGCCCAAGGAAGGGGGTGGGGCTAGAGGTTCCCTATTCTACTGCCCAGAGTCTTGCTTGGTCTGATCCTGCATGTCTCAAAACTTCTTGCATATTAGACTCCTTTGGAGAACTTTAAAATATAATACAGATGCTCAGTTCCAACCCAGACTAATTAAGTCAGAATCTCTGGGAGTAGGGCTGGGGCACTGGTATTTTGAAAACTCTCCAGGAGACTCTGATACAAAGTCAGATTAAGAATTATTGAGTCTGGGCTGGGCACAGTGGCTCCCGCCTGCAGTCCTAGCACTTTAGAAGGCCAAGGCGGGTGGATCACCTGAGGTCAGGAGTTGGAGACCAGCCTGTGCAACATGGTGAAACCCCATCTCTACTAAAAATACAAAAAATAGTTGGGCGTGGTGGCTCATGCCTGTAATCCCAGCTACTTAAGAGGCTGAGGCATGAGAATCGCTTGAACCTGGGAGGCAGAGGTTGCAGTGAGCTGAGATTGTGTCACTGCACTCCAGCCTGGGTGACAAAGTGAGACTCTGTCTCGGGGAAAAAAAAAAAAAGGAATTATTGAGTCTGATTTAGAGATGAACAGATGGACCCCTCCTGACTCCTGTTCTATCAACACCTTTGGAGGGGCTCCCTTAACGTTATCTAACTGCTTTCATCCTTCATCATAGATACCATATAGAGGAGCATTATATCAAGTCATATGACATATTGGAATTATGGGAGTTAACTTCAGAGGCCTTGGTGCTCACAGGTCAAGAAACATTTGAATTTTCTTCAACACAGCAGGATCAATCTTCTGCCCAGCCTGCTTTCTAAAGCACTTCTTTCACTTGATAGGGTCAAAGGAAATCAGGTCACTTAAAAAGAAATCAGCAACTCACAAAAGGAATCACAGTTCATCTGTGACCCTCTATCCTTGGATCATCGCAAGACATCTCTTAGCCTTCTAGCATCTGGAGCCCAAGTCATTTAAAAGACATTTACCATTCCTAAAGATTATAGCTGATACTGACTGTGCATAGGAAGCTTATGATGTCAGGACCTGATCCATAGAAAGTTTTTGGATAGATGTCTAATTGCATGTTCAGAAAACTTCTAATACATATTAAGTCCTTTAAACTGTTTTTGTTCGTAAGTTAGCAAGTTCAAGCAAAATAGTTCCATTTTTGGCACTGGTCTCTCTGTTCTCTATCTTTGGGATTGCACGTCTGTTCCCAAAATCTGAAAACAAGAACTCAAGAATCTATCCAGACTGGGATTATAATATTCATCAGTTTTAACCTACTGAAGGAGCTTTATATTAAATTCTACATGGAGGGCATATGCTGTCAGAAACAATACCTAAGTGCTGCTCAGCAAGATTTGTTACTTGCTGCTATTCACTGTCAGCTTCCTCTGCTGGTTTGGTTTATCTGCCTCAGGGAAAGCTAAGAAAGGCCAATTAAAACACTGCTTAAACTTTATCACACTTCCATTTTTAAGTTGCAAAGGCACTCTATACTCTTTAAATAGCTCCAGTATTTAAAGCCTCTCTGACACTTTTAGCTGATGTAAAACCTTGGCAGGGAAAGATTTAAGTAGAAAATACATGTGTGAAATGTCTTAAATCCAACTGTAGTCCACCCATCACTTCGTGGTCATTGCATCAACAGCAGGGCTGTTATGTACCACTGTGAGAAGATGTTCAACTCTCTGGTTGCTGTGCCACACCACCATTCATACATACAGTACCACTTACTCATTTTATTATTTCTTCTGTAAATATTCACTGGTTCCTACTATGTGCAAGTTCATGCCAGGCACTGAGGATGCAGAGAGCTGCATTCCTGAAGCTTATACTTTAGTAGAAGGATAAAATGGGGCAAACAGAGACTCTGCAGGCTGCAAAACTGGGTTGAAGTTCTGTTTTTCTACTTATTCGGTAACTCAATTTTCTCAACTACAAACGGAAATAGTAATACCTGCTTCCTAGGGCACTGTGAGATTTGAGAGAGAATGTGCACAAAAACCTTTGCTGCCTCCCTCTTACTCTTTGCCAATCTGAACTCTAGGTTCTTTTGATTTTGTTTCTGCAAGTTCTTGCCAATGCATTCCCTGCTTTTTACATCCCCTTTCCTAGGTTCTGTCCTCTTGCTGGGATTATTACCGGTTGGCTAGCTGGTCTATCACTAGTTTTTTTTCTCCTTTTTTTCTTTAATCAATTCTTCAAACTGCCTCCTATGTGATCTCGCTGAAATTTAGCTCTCATCATGACACTGCTCCCTCTATAAACTAAATCTTTGATGACTCTATATTACTTACTGGATGAAAGCTAAACTTCTTAGCATGCCATTCGAGGTCATTCATCAGCTAATTCCCATCTAGAATTGTCTCCTTCTCACATATTTACAGGGCTGAACTAGCGTACAAATGTGTTAGTGTGCAAAGGTGCATTTTTCTAGGTTAAGGCATCAGAGCATTCAACGAATTCTCAAATGAACCCAAAATGCTTAAAACCTGCCAAACTGTGCCTTCCTTGTTTTTGTTTCCATCTTCCAATGATCCCATGCTCTAGGGTTTTAGCCACCCCATAAGATTTTTCATTATTTTATTAAAGTCAGTATAGTTTATGATTTTCTTTGTGGTACTCACTCTATCTGGAATGTCCAAACCCCCAGCTTGGCTTATTGAAATTCTACTTTCTCTTCAAGGTTATCTCAAATGCCATGTTCTCCAGAAAGTAACACTGATCTCTTCCATCAAAATTAATTAATCTCTATATCATACCCCCTAATGCTTTGAACGGTTATTATCTTACTGTGGAAGGCTAAATCATTCTTCTCCATTTCTCCCTCCTCCCTGTCTCCATCCCCCTTAATCAGCGAACATTGTAGTTTCTCCCTCTAGAGGTAGAGTATTCTTCCTCACCAGTTGTTGTTGGGGTTGGCCAAGGGACTTGCTTCAGCCAGTAAAATTGGACAGACATGATGTTGTACCTGTTCTGAATCTAGGCTTCAAGGAGCATCACAGGTTTCTGTTTGCCCTTCTTGTACTTCTGCTGTTATTATGACAAGAACATGCCTGGGCTGGCTTGCTGATCCAAGGCAGATGACAGTCATGAGGACTGAGCCTAAACCCAAACTGCAGCTTGAAGCCCAGCCTTTCCAAGTCCAGTCTAGATCAACCCACCCCCAAACAACCTGCTAATTAATAAATAAGTACGTAACTGAGGTTTTAATCCATTGAGTCTGGGGTGGCTTGCTACTCAGCATTATTATGCCAACAGCTGATATGATTTTTGTACAGTTTTGTATTTTAGTTTTCCATGTACGGTACACATCTATTCCTTTTCCCCACCTGTAAAGTTCTGGTTGGCAATAACCATGTTGTCCTCATCTTTGTGTTCTTCAGTGACTTAGTCCATTTCTTGCACAGAGTGAGCACTCTACATTTCTTTTTTTTTTTTTTTTTTGAGACAGGGTCTCACTCTGTTGTCCAGGCTGGAGTGCAGTGGCATGATCATGGCTCGCACTGCAGCCTCTACCTCCCAGGCTCAATTAATTCTCCACCTCAGCCTCTCTAGTAGTTGGGACTACAGGTGCGTGCCACCATGACCAGTTAATTTTTTTTTTTTTTTGTAGCGATGGGGTTTTGACATGTTGCCCAGGCTGCTCTCAAACTCCTAGACTTAAATGATCCTCCCAAAATGCTGGGATTACAGCCATGAGCCACCACTCCTGGTCATCTATACATTTTTGTTGGTTTCAAGTGGATAATGAACAATTTACTGAGGTTTAAAATAAACAGAGAAAGTCATTAGTGACAACTTGATTATCATCAAAGACTACCTAGTGGGCTCCATGTGGTGGTACCAAAATAGTTTGACAAACTTCCATGAAATGCTTCTGGAAAAGATCAAAGTTACAATAACTACATTAGTATACAAGTAACTGTTAGTTACTAGGGCAATAATGGCAGGGTGGCCCTTTTCAAAATGTGCACAGGTCAATTATCACAAAGCTTTAAGGAGCCAGGACAAAGGAGCTGCTACTCTATTGTAAGCAGCAGATTTGGTGACTTGCACATGTATTCAGAAGGGCTTCTTGCTCCCACAAATCTTCTATGGGGACATTTTCTGCCTTTTCACCATGAATTTTAGTAAATTCATGGATGTTTCACATGGATGTTTGTCACTCTGTTTTTAGGAAATGTGTTAGGAGCTGACAGATGAGAGAAAGCAGGTCACTGCTGCAGCTGGCAGAAGCAGGTTACTGAGCACATGAGAAATGAGCACACTCCAAGCTGAGAACTGAATCTGCCTTCCAGCTCCAAACTGGTTTCCACATCATGGGTGTGACCTCAGGAAATCATTCAGCTTAGCTGAAATGGAAAGAACTGAGATCGATGGAATGTAGTCATTGGTCTAATATTCTATACACGTTGTCTCATTCCTCCTCACAATAACACCATGAGAAAAGTGAAGAGCTTTAACGATGTTAATTTGTCCAAGATCACACAGCTATTAAATGGCAAAGCCAGGATTTGAATTCGAGTCTGTCTGCCTGCCTCTACAATCCACACACTTCCCAGGACACTGCTTCCCACTGCATTCTCCCTGGTGCGTGCCCCCATCACCCAGATGTGACTCCTTGGACATCAGCCTCAGTCCATGCAGCATCTGAGGCTGACAAGCTCCCTGTACAGAGATTTCTATCTCTGCTCATCTCCTTTGGAAGTCAGCCTTAAGGCTTTTAGCCAGAGCCACCAAGCCACTTCTGCTTTCTTTTTCTTTTCCTAACTGTTCTCAAAGTTTCACAGCCAAAGTCATGCAGGTTATAAGAGGACTTCTGAACTTTCTTCTCATAAGTTTATACACAGGCAATGCTTAAGTATAAGGTAAATTTTCAAGACTAGTTTATGCAGCAGTCTCTGTTTTGTAGCCACAGGAACTTCCTATATATACTAATGGCACTTTCTGTATTGGTCTAGAAGGTTCTATTTCAATAACTCAGCAATAGAGATGGCTAAGTATCTGGGTAAGGAAAGGAATTGTTCTCTGGCTGCCCATGGCCCTTTTCTAAGCCGCCGCCACCGCCGCCGCAGCAGCAGCAAGAGCAGTCAAAACCATGGATGGGTGGGCTACAGGAAACCATCAGAAATCTCTTCTCATTCTCCACAGGGGTAAAGAAGGAAATACCACAACGAACTGTATTTTCACAGTTCTCACCTCATCTCAGAGGGAAAACTCAGAAGCGGACCAAAACCCCATAGTCAGTTACAGCCATTTGGAAGGTTAAACGCAACTGCCCACTGGTTAGTCTCACCAGTCTCAGTCATGCAGCCAGTCACCGAGGGAGCTCATGAAGTCACTCAGCCAACAGGCAGCCGGCCAGGCAGGGGCCAGGGACTTACAGCACAAAGGCTGAGTTTTCAATGGCTCATCAATGGGGCCCGCAGAGTAGCACAACTGCCAGGGTCCCATTTGCATTGGGTGACCACTACCCTTCTTGTATCATTTATTTCACTGTACTTTGATTGTGGGTCAATGGCTTACACCCTCTTCTGGACTACAGGATCTGTGAGGGAGGAAGCACATTCTCCTTCGCTTAGCACTGTCTCCTGTGCTCACTGCTCTACCTTCAGAGTCTAAAAGAGAGTCTGAACTGTAGTAGATGTCTGAACAGAGATTTGCAATTTAAATGTTAAATCTTGATAATATTTTGGAATGATGTGGTAACTTGAAGGAAACAGATGAGAGAGCTTGAGATTCCTTTATAATAAAAAGGAAGAAAAATGCAGATATTCATGGTCTGAACATCTTAGATATGCGAAATGCAAACTGGGAGTTGCAGAAGGAGTGGCAGCTGGGTAGGAGAGGACATAAGTAGTCCTAGATGTTTTGCATTAGAAGTTTCACAAGAGTTTAATTAAAATATATTGATATTTATATTGTTAATCTTACTCTGCAGTATGCCTAAAGGTATTCTGAGAATTGTTTTTCAAAGGCATAATGAAATCAGAGAAATATGTAACATTTGGTTAAAATCTTCAATTGGTTGAAAATCTGCTCAGAGTTCCTTAAAACTTTTTAATATCCACTTCCACCATATACAAAATGATTTATTATGGTTTTGTAACCAAATTGACTAGGCAGTTTTTGGATGTCCTGCATCATTCCTGGCTCATAGTTTATAAAACTGTTACTATTATTATTTAACACTTATAGTCCAGTGGAAGAACTCTTAGTACACATGCTTGGTCAGTTAATCAGTTGGTCAGTTAACCAAAAAAGCTTATTAAAGAGGAAAACTATAAAAATGTTACATATATGGACTTTACACATTTTATTTTTAACTCAAAATTTAAATGTAATCTAGGCTAAGGTTTTAGAGGACAGGCTTACTTACTAAGAACACAGACTCCAAAGAAAGACTGCCTTGGTCAGTCGCTGTGGCTCACACCTGTAATCCCAGCACTTTGGGAGGCAGAGGGAGAAGGATGGCTTGAATCCAGGAGTTCAAGACCAGTCTACGCAACATGGCAAGACTCTGTCTCTACAAAAAAATACAAAAAAAAGTAGCTGGGAGTGGTGGTGCATGCCTGTAGTCCCAGCTACTCTGGAGGCTGAGGAAGGAGGATTGCCTGAATCTGGCAGACAGAGGTTTCAGTGAGCCAAGATTAGGCTACCACACTTCAGCCTGGTTGATAGAGTGAGACCGTCCCCCCTCCAAAAAACAAACCAAAACAAACAAACAAAAAACAACTGCCTGTTTCTCTTATTAGCTACGTAATCTTGGCCAGATTACATTTTCTGTATCTCAATTTCCTCATCTGTAAAATGGGGATGAAAAGATATTTACCTCACAGGGCTGTCATGAAGATTAACGAATACAAACAAATTAATTAGGCCAGGTCCTGGCACATGGTCACCTCTCAATAAGTGTAAATTATCATTGCATAAATCATGAAGTATAGAAAATATTTAGTTGTGATTTAAAGTGAAACAAGAATTTAAAGTTATTTAAAAGCAAAAGAAGTACATAATCCTTAACATTTAAAAAATATTTTCCATCTTTTGTAGCATTTGCAGTACCTAGTTTGTCATCAATTTTAAAAGCAACTTAGCTTTTTCAAAGCAATCAACTTAGTTTTTATAGAAATACTGCATTTTTACATTCCTCAACTTCTATCTGCACTTTCTATTGTGTTCTCTCTCCTACAAGTGATCAGAGAATATATTTACTGTGGGAAGAGTGGGTTCTCTTTATCAGCATCCCAAACCACTCTCTCTCACTTTAAGAAAAAAGGCACCCTTTATCTGTCTCCCTGTGAACTGCCTCAGGAAGAAAAGTCCTCCAGGGTGGCAATCAAGGTGCCAAATTAGGAAGATCAGTGTTGGTGTAGTAAATAGTAAATGACCCTAAGTATTGAATAAAAACAATTATTTTGCGTGTGGTTTCCAATTCTTTGGTTTCAAGAAAATTGAAAGATAACTTAGAAATAATATTTGAAGATACAGTACTATGTCATATTTGACATGCGCTTGTGAAACCAGTTCAAATAACTGAATGACACTAATAACAAAACTACAAAGTTTTCTTCCCATTAAAAAAAGGAATAAAATTGAAGCTGAATAGTGTCATTCTAGTAATATATAATACTCATCAAAAGACAAATGAATTTTTAAAGCCTCCTCATTCTCATTAAGTCATGGTTTTAAGACAATTTTATTTTTTGTATTCACTTCTTCATCAGACTTTTAATTAATATATGTTGTGTTGATCAAATATCCACTACTAGTAGCTAGAAGTATAATTCATACCAGAAAAAAAAAGTTAAGCAGTCAGGATTATATGGTCAAAGGAAATACAAAACATTTTGATTTAAATTTACAAATGTGTTTTAGAGAAGTATGGTGATTGGTAAAAAAACATTGAAATCATAAATAGATTACGATAAAGTTCATGGAGAAAGTGAAATGGAAAAAACGAAAAGAAACCAGTATAATTTCTGCCAGTTAAAAAAGAGCTTATTTGTGTATTTTAAAAAATGGATGATGGTGAGAATCAAATCTCTATGGTATTTAGATTCCACTGGATAACCTTAAAAGTAATACTATATATTTTTTAGTTAAGATATCAATATTACATCCTTTGCAACTATTTAGACCTAAAATGTAAAAATCTAAGATGTCAACTTTAAAATGTGAGAGAGTACATGGTTTTCAAAATTCTTGCAGAGGATTCATGAGCAAAAAGTTTGAACACCAGCAATCTAGAACAGCCTGCCAGCTGTTCATTTTGGGCATCAGAATGGAAAACACTGGTCAATCCAGGGAGCTGACTGATAGATGTTCAACTGTTTCAACGTTTCAAATGACCTTTAGCATCATTAGTTAGTTGTTAATGAGGGAAATGCTATTTGGTGGTGGCTCACTCTGATTCTCATCAGCTTTTACACTTTCTAAAACCATTACAAGTCTTTTAGGTGGAACTGTATTATATTTACGCAAGTAATGTACACAAAAATGGTGGTGCTTTGGAGAGTCTTAGATGGGATTACTTTTTCACAGTATCTCATCATCAATAATGGTGATGAGATACCTGGTGATGCTGGGATTTTTGTGATTTTTTTTTTCTTCTATGAAATTCAAAGTACTTTATCCATTATATTCAATTAGTCTTTAACAAATTCTAATGAAATATGTAGGAGGTAGTTTGACAGAGGTTAAGTGATACTCCTTTAGGGAGTCAAAGATGGTATCAATAATAAATCAAATAAAACCCATGACTCTTCCTATTTATAAAAACATTGTGGACGCAGAACAGCAAAGTCATGTTAATAACTCAAAGTTTCTTCTTTACAGCTCATGCTGGGTTTAAGCTCATCAACCATACACCTTTTCTTTAGTTCAACTATGACAAATACATATCTGCGAACTGGCATTTCCCAAGCACCTCTCTATTTTAATTGTATACACTCTTCCTGGCTAGCTTCATCCACTGGCATGTCTTTAACTCTCGATACTCACAGATGATTCCCCCAAATGTCTCTCCAGTCCAGACTTTCTAAAACTGTATTCCTCCCTGCCATTAATGAAACCTTCACTAAATGGCTGTAGAAGCCAGAAACCTAGGAGTTGTCAGGCTTCGTTCCCCTTCTTTCCTCCTTATACCCAACTGAACCCAAGTTCTACTGATTTTACTTCAATGAAACCCTAAAGTCCTTCTCCATTCTGATTTTTCACCACCACTGCCTAATTCGGGCACTCATTTTCTCTCTGCTGAGTCCTTCCTCTCAAAACAATAACCCCTTAACTGATCTCCCTGCCCTAGGCTCTGCTCCATTCACTCGACACCCCACAGTGTCATTCAAGCAGTCTTTTCAGAAGTTAAATAAAATCATGCCATTCCAGGCCTGAACAATTTCCAGTGGCTCTCCACTGTTTATCATTTAAAGGCAGATTTCTAAGTGTGGTTTATAAAGTGCTCATGACCTACTCTCTATCTACTTTTAGAGCAACACCTCCTACCCCTTCACCAAAGTGCAAATGCTAAATCCTAGGACTTGGGGAATAAGGCATAGTGTTTGTGTTACAAAGTGGTAGGGAGACACATACATATCACTATGAAATGTTAGGGCACTTAAATATTTTATTAGAGGTTCCAGCAAAATACTGTGGTAGGAGGGCAGAAGGAGTATAGTGGGGAAGGCTTTCTCAAAGAAAAGCCAGTCCTTGAAGGGTTTTCTTAGGTTAAATTGTCAGATAAAACCCAGGACTTCCAATTAAATTTTCATTTCAGATAAACAACAAACAAAATTTTTGTATAAGTATATCCCATACAATATTGGGACATAAACAATGACCACAGATTTTTAGTTTATGCTAAATTCAATTTTCAGTGGGCCTCCTGTATTTTTATTTACTTAACACAGCAGCCCTACATCAGGTATATGCAATTGACAAGAAGAACATGGACACAAAAACACAAAGATTATGCCAAATTGTCTAATGCATTTGGAGTCTCAGATACACAGGGGATGGGGAAAAGAGGAAGTTATGGGAGATGCTGCTGGAAAAGTAATGAGGGCCCCAGCAGAGAGGCTTCTGAACAACCTTGATTTGTCCAAGAAGATGATGTCATCCTACAAACTTAGAGTCAGCAATGAAACAGAGACAATATCCTTCATGAAAAACAGACTGTACATATAAGTTTTTGTGGACCTAGCTCATGTCTCCCTGGGGGCTTACTGTTAACAATGCTTATATGAATTCTAAACACATCTAGAGCCATACAGAGCTCGCCCTTAAATGGAGAGAGATGTATTTTCTAAAAATTAAATATTTACATTTAAACAGGAACAGCTTAAAAGTAAATTTCTTTTAGAAAGGAAATAGTGAACATTAAATATTTTTCTAAACAAATGTCTAATGCAGGTAGTGAGTAACACACATTAAATCTAAGATGAAACAAGCTAATGAATGTCTACAACAGGGAAAGAGTCAATAAATTATGGTCTTGTTTATATACCATGTTGATTTAAATAAGATTTTAAGTCGTATGTTTAGATACAGAGCACATCAAAATATTGGCCATCTGACTCATAGATATAAAATTAATAATTATAAAATTAATACATATTTATTAGTTACTTTAACCAGAACAGAACCTTACTTTAAAACAAATTATTCAGGTTAACAATGATAAAAATAAATTAGCAATTTTGTTTTTTCTTACTGCATTGATATCAATATATGTGTTTTTTAATCAGTTTGAAATTCAGCTCTGAAAAAGCAAGAATTCACGACATATTTAGAAATATCTTTTTAAAAATATTTAAGTATTGAGGAATATTTTCTGTGATTTTTTTTAAGGTGTAAAAAGATACTTTTGAGCTACTGGGGAGATCTGAAGATGAACTGGACGTTAGATATTAATAATGAAGAACTATTTTAATGTTGTGAGGTGTCAGAATAACTGTGGTTAAGTTAAAAATAACATCCTTTTCTGTTGGAGGTACACACTCAAAGATTATGGGTGCAATGATATAATGTCTGGGATTTGTTCTTAAAATACTCCACTTTGAAAAAAAGGGTGGAGACAGTAGATGAAACACAGCTGCCAAAATGTTGATAATTACTGAACTGGGATGATGGACATACAGGGAGTTCAATATTGATTCTATTTCGGTGCATGTTTAAAAATTTCCATAATAACAGGTAAAAACAAAACAGAGAATAATTTCCTTGAAAGTACATTATATAATGCCTTTACATCTTCCAATTCATGTTAAAAATACACACTTACACACACACACACACACAGTTTCCTCTAATGGTTAATAAAGCAGTTATGCATCTGTATATTATTAATGATCACTCATTTATTGAGTACATTCTATGGACCAGGCACTGTGCTTAAAGATTACCATGCATTAGTCATTTAATGTTTGCAATAATCTTTTGGTCTAGGATTGATTATTATCCCCATTTTACAGATGGAGAAACTGAGGCCTGGAGCGGCAACACAATTCCATCATAATGATAGTACATATACTGTGTTGGAATACAAACTGAGGTTGCCTGACTTTAACCACAACCTATACTGCCAGGTAGAATAGCAAGAGTTTAAATAAAGATACTCACAACACATATTATAATGAAAAGAATGTGGGAAATCGCACACATATTTCTCCCTTGCTATAGCCATGTGGCTCAGGGCCAGACTTACGATCGGCTCAGACCCAGCATCGGTTCAGTCATAGATCAAGCTGTTGTTTTAAGTGGAAGAGGGGAAAGATTCTGCTCTCAGACAAAGAAGGAGATGCAAAAGAAACAACAGAAGTCTCTTCTCAGTGACAACAGCAGTTCTGCAACTGGTTTTTGTTTTTGTTTTTGTTTTTTTTCGTTTTTAAAAATAATACAAAATAACCAAAACGCACAGTTTGCTTTTTTTGTGCCTTCTGATGCCTGGTTATATTTTGCAAGAGTTCGCTTCGGGTTTTAAATAATTCATCATGCAGTGCCTCTTGTTTGGCGCAGGCAGGCAGGGGGTGGATGGAGCGGGTAACGAGGGAGAGGCGAGCTTGGAGGACGCACATCATACAAGTGAGGAACTGGCACAGCTGCAGCCTCATGAGACCCCGCCCCGATGAGCTCATCCCTTGGCAGTGCAAATTAGGATGACATAATATTTCTGGAGAGCTCCTTCCAGCCCAATGCAGCAGGAGAGCTCTTGCTTTTCCTGAGCATAGGAAAAATTAGCATCGGTATTTCTAGCTGTTCCTGAGGAAATGGCATTTTATTCAAGGGTGTCGTGGGAAACATAACACATTGCCTGCCTTAGTATCAGCTACTGAGCAAAAGGAAAGCAGAGCTTATCAGTAAATAAGTCACTGATTGTTGCACTTGCCAAACTACAAAGGTAACCAGCATTCTTCAAAAACAGGGTCCAGTTACAAGGGCATGAGATATAGTCTGTGTGATTCTTCAAAATTTTTTAGCCCAAGAATATAAAAAACACCACAATACTATTAAATAATAGTAATAATCATTATCATTTATTTAGCTCTTGCCTTATGCTAGAAAGTACTTGAAATGTTTTATATATTTTATCTAATTTAATCCAAATTATAACCCTACAAAGTAGTCATTGCCGCCTCTACACATATACACACTTTACAAATTAGGAAACTGACGGCCAGGGAGGTAGGGAATTTGCCCCAGGTCAGAGAGCTGTGGGCCCAAAGCCTGCACTCTTGATTACTATGCTATGTTTCTCTACAGGCCACAACACAGCTCTGATGGATGCATGGCAGTGTTTAATAACTCAAAATAAAATGTAGAACTCAAATTTGTTTTGGCCAAGAAACCACAGATGATCAAAGCTAGAATATCTTCCACGCCTGGCATTTCTCACTGCATTAGACAGCCAATTTTGTAAAAGATGTGGGGGAGAGTAGTATTTCTTAAGGGCACCCCATGAGTTAGGCATTTCGTAAGGCAAATTACATGGCTCAATCATTTAACACAGTAACTGTCGCATGTTGTATTTATTTTTATTATCCCTAATTTATATGTGACAAAAACCAAAGAAGCAAAGTAACTTGTTTAAAGGCACAGAGTAATTGGGTCTGGGGTTTGCAGCCAGGTCTGTTTGTTTCTGAAGCAACATGCTATGGTAAAACCTGCAAAAATTTTGGAGTCAATAAATCTCAGTCTGAATTGTGGCTCCTAAACTTACTTTGCAACGCTGGGCAAGTTATTAATCCTCCTGAGTCCCAGCTTCCTTAGCTATGAAATGGGAATGACACTTCAGAGAAATATAGTAAGGAATAAAGAAAATGAGAAAATATAAATCAAGTGACTAGTCCAGAGAGCTCAGCAGTAGGAGGCAATCATTAAAAGTTGATTCTTCTTTTTTCTTTGCATGAACCGCAACGATCGTTATGAAAATATTTAAGGAAGATGAAGGAACAAATGGAATACACCTGCAATTTTCATCATTCCCTCCCCTCACTCCTCAAGTAACTTCTGTTGAACTATTTGAGCTAGGGTTTTAGGGAAAAGAAAAGTAAATGAAGGTAAGGGAAAGAAAGAATGTGAAGAAAAAGTAGGAACAGATAGGATGAAAGACAGGTAGATAAGAAAGAGTGGACGGAAGAGGTGAGATGTAAACTACTAAAAGGGGGAAGGGTGGCAAAATGAGTGGCTGGGTGGGGGCTGTGGAGTCAGAAGGATTTGGATTTGGGTACAGTCTATCAGATAATACACTCAATCACTTTGAGCCTCAGTTTTCCTAGCTATAAATGGGGTGATAATGCACTCTTCATAGTGTCATTGTGAGGTGCCAAGTAAGGTAACATATAGTTCTGAACCTACTGCCTGGCGTGCAGAAGGAACTCAATAATGGGAAGGGTATGAGGACTAAGAATAGGGAACTAGAATCCCTTCCACCACAGCTGAAACTTGGCATCCTCTTCTTGGCTCCCAGAGAGTAATCCTGCTTCATTGAATTAAGTGGGAGTCAATCATTTTTCTGTGAAAATTTTTTGAAGTTTTTTCACCAGAACCAGTTTCACTACCAATCCACCCACTCCTGCAGTTTGGTTCCAACACTGGTTGCAGTCTGGGGAAATGCTGTCTGGCTGGCAGGTAACTGAACGCTTCATCTGAGCTGCAGCGTTGATCAGAAACATAGCCATGGCTTTGGGAGATTCCAGTTGGAGACAGAATCTATTTTCCTGAGTGAGATTTCACTGAAGCAGGACTGAATAGGTATAAGGAAATCTCACCCAAGGAGAATAGAGTTTGATAACTGCTGGAACCCCCTGAGCCAGGATCAAGTTTCTGATCAGCCTTACTGCTGAGAATCACCTGGATGGTGGCTTCTCCTGTGTGCTTGCTACATGTCTATAGAATTGCATGCCCCATTCTAATGCCTACTAAACAAATTAGGCAGCTTGATATGAACAACACCAACATCTATGCATAGGCTGCCAGAAACAGAACACACCTGGGAAGATGCGATTGCAGCACTAAGAACTTTAAACTTCAGTCACACGACAAGGAAATAGATTTAAATAATGGAATTCCTGTGAAATCATTTTTTCTTTTACAGTTGAAGAAACACATGTCCAGGAAATATTGTTTGTGTACTCCATGACTATATATGAAATCATGCTGTTTAGTTTATTTAAAAAGTTGTGCATTTAAATACCAGCACTTTGGGAGGCCAAGGCGGGTGGATCACCTGAAGTCAGGAGTTTGAGACCCTAGCCAACATGTTGAAACGCCATCTCTACTAAAAATACAAAAAATTAGCCAGGCATGGTGATGTGTGCCTGTAGTCCCAGTTACTAGGGAGGCTGAGGCAGGAGAATCACTTGAACCCGGGAGGCGGAGGTGGCAGTGAGCCGAGGTTGTGCCATTGCACTCCAGCCTGGGTGACAGAGTGAGACTCTGTCTTTAAAAACAACAACAACAACAAAAAATGTTGTGTATTTAGTTAATTGTGGTCACAGGTGATAAAGTATAATAATTACCAACAATAATAATGCATTTTACTTTCTAAAAAATAGATTAGATTTTTTTTTTCCCAATGGTGGGCGCATCTCCTTCTCATTTTTTAAAGCTATATCTTTGCAAATAACATTACTTCTAAACTTTGCCCTGGTTTAGCAAAGCTGGTGGTTTATACCAGGAGAAGTTAATCTCTGTAATGAAAAGGTAGCCACTCAAACAACATGAGTTGAATTAGTTATAAATTGGGAAACGAAAGATGTGACTTGCATGTTTCATATACTCAAATTCTGATTAAACTTTGAAGAAACAAATAGAATCATATAATTTGATAACTGAAACCAACTTTTAAGGACACTTACTTCAAATTTATATTTGAAGAAAAACAAGTTCACACTGGAGAATACTTTTAAATGAACGAGGTGCCTCCCGTCTAAGAGATAACAGATTAAACCCAATCTGATTTAAGGTAGTTATATCCTTATGACTGCCACTAAATTGACATTTGAAGCCAGAATGGCCCTCTGTCCCTACTTCCATGAACAAGAACCAGGTTCCACTGCTAAATAGACAGCATCCACTGTTTAACAATCCATACCAAAATTTAGGGATCTTGACGTTAACCAGACTTTCTACTGGTAAATCTATTATTTAAAATATTTGCCACTTAAAAACAGCTGGTAAAAGCAAAATTGGCAGTTCTTCCAAACAAACGAGCTGGGTATATATCAAATTAACTTCTGCCGATATAAGACAAAGGAATGGTATATGTGGTGATTCAAATAATCAGTTATCAATGGTATACACACATGATCAATTTTTAAAGACTTGGACTACATCATGATGTATTTAAAGAAAAAAGATCATAAATATACTGTAACATTAAAATATACATACTAATGGGATTTCAATACTTGAAAATCATCTTTATGAATTTTAACTATCACTACTTTCTATATGTATGAAAGTATCATTAGTAATAGCTGAATGTTTTATAGCTAGATAACATCAAGTTAGCCGGGTGTGGTGACATGTGTCTATAGTCCCAGCTACTTGGAAGGCTGAGGCAGGATCTCTTGATCCCAGGACTCCAAGGCTGTGGTGAGCGATAATCATGCCACTGCACTCCAGCCTGAGTGACAGAGTGAGACTCCATCTCTAGAAAAAACCAAATAAACCAAAAAACACCCCCAAACACATCAAGTTAACTGGAATTTTATTCTCTGTTATAATGCACATTTTCCCTTTTTAGAGTGCTACAGGCTGATCCAAAGGTTAGTTACCAAGGGCTAGAAACAAGAATGAAACACAAACAGTGCTAAAATTGCATATCACATGAAGGCGAGACTTTTCCAAAATAAAAATGAACAGCCATATTCAAACTAATGATAATGTCTTCAAACAGAGACTAAAAATACTAAAGACCAATTATATGTGCATACAGTATAAGAGAAACTCTGGTTTTGCACTATCTTTTATTCTGCTTGGAATTCACATGGCTTCTTGAATTTGTGCCTTGAGATTTTTCATTCATTTTGGAAGGTTTGGCGTCATCATCTCTTCAAATATATGACTGTTTCCATCTTAATCTCTCTGTTCTCTCCTATGATAATCCAATTACATACCACATCCCGTTTTCGGGATTTTGTCTCTTGGTGTTCTATTCTGTTTATTTTTTTATTTTATTTTATTTTATTTTTGATACGGAGTCTCGCTCTGTCGCCCAGGCTGGATTGCAGTTACCGGATCTCAGCTCACTGCAAGCTCCGCCTCCCGGGTTTACGCTGTTCTCCTGCCTCAGCCTCCCGAGTAGCTGGGACTACAGGCGCCCGCCACCTCGCCTGGCTACTTTTTTTGTATTTTTTAGTAGAGACGGGGTTTCACCGTATTAGCCAGGATGGTCTCGATCTCCTGACCTCGTGATCCGCCCGTCTCGGCCTCCCAAAGTGGTGGGATTACAGACTTGAGCCACCGCGCCCGGCCTATTCTGTTTATTATTCCCCTTTCCTGGTTACTAATTTTCTCTTCTGCTATGTTTAATCTTTGGTTAAATCCATCATGGTAGCCAGCTACCAAGGGACTTGTGGTAGTCTTCCGTCATAACAGCTCAGGGCTTATCTGTGTGACTAACAGAATATGGCAGAAGTGACAGTGTGCCACTTCTGAGGCTTGGTGGCCAAAGACCTTACAGCTTCTATTTTGCTTGCTTGCATTTCTAGTTCTGAGGAAAACCAGCCACCATGTCAAGAGGACACTCGAGCAGCCCCCTAGAGAAGCCCTCATCAAAAGGAACCTCCCTGCCACCCATATGAGGGAGCTCCCTTCAGATGGCTTTAGTCTCACTTAAGTCTTTAGATGACTGCCCCCACACAAGATCTGATGGCAACCTTATGAGAGATCTTGAGCAAGAACCAGCCAAACTGGGTGCGGTGGCTCATGCCTGTAATCCCAGCACTTTGGGAGGCTGAGGTGGGTGGATTGCTTGAGCCCAGGAGTTTGAGACTATCTTGGGCTACATGGTGAAACCCCATCTCTACTAAAAATACAAAAATTAGCCAGGTGTGGTGGCATGCACCTGTATGCCCAGCTACTAGGGAGGCTGAGGTGGGAGTCACTTGAACCCAGGAGGTCAAAGCTGCAGTGAGCCGAGATTGCACCACTGCCAGCCTGGGTGACAGAGTGAGAGACCCTGTCTAAATAAAAAAAAAAAAAAAAAAAAAAAAAAAAAAAACCAGCCAAATTTTAATCCTTAAATCTCAACTCATTTAATCTTTCCTATGAGAAAGATTAAATGATTTTTGCTGCTTTAAGTCACTAAGGCTTGGGGTGATTTGTAAACACAGCAATAAAAGCGAATCCAACCACCCATTAAGTTTTTAATTTCAGTTTTTGAATTTTTCAGTTGGTTTATTTTGGTAGTTTCCAGCTCTCTTCTAAAATTTCCAGTCTTTTTTTTTAATCTCATAGAACATATTAAACATTTTAAAAAGTGTGTATAGTAAATGTGTTATGTGGAGCCCTGTGCTTCCATTATCTGCTATTTTCCTTGTTTTTTCCCCATGCTCAATGTCCTGTCTCCTCATGATCCTGGTTAGTATTACCTGAGTAGTGGATATTTTATATAAAATCTGTAGAAATAATTTGAGGCTTTGATAAAAAATTTTTTTTGAGATGTACTTTACTTTGCTATTGGCAGGTACAGAAACCAGCAATCCAAGATAATCTTGATTCAATTTCAAGGATTAAAAACTGATTTGAAGTTGAGCTTCAGACTCTGAGTGGGCCAATCTATTTCACTCTTATTCCTGGCGGTAGCCAGTCATGTCTCAATCCAAAGTGTGGGGTATTTACTAGCTTCACTCCCAGCTTTGGTTGGTTTCTGGACTGCAAGTTTTATTCCCTTATTCTACAGGGCTGTCAAAAGCCTTGCTACATTTCTCAGCTTCTCAGTTACCTCTTCCAGGATCATAAGATATCTGAGTGGAAAAGTGGTCCCACATAGCAGATTCACCTCTCTATTTCTTACTCATTTTCCATATTTTCCCATAATTTTAGACTTCCCATGTCTCTGAGCAATTCCTTTTAGTATATTTCGTCCAGCTTTTATTGTTCTCAGAGAGAAGGTTGGTTTAAATTTTGAACCTTACAAAAAAAGTACAAATCCTTGTATTGTTTTATTAGCTCATCTAGAATTATAGTCACCTCAGAAAAAAAAAGACCATATGCATAGTTTTTTGCTATGGATCTGATAGCATAACTTATTCAAAACCACTCCCATATGATACGAACCAGTATTATCCAGATGATGTTTTGAAAAACTGCCAATCTACTCATTTATGACAAGTCAACTGGTCATAGCAAAATGTGAGAAACCACTATTGATAGAAACAACTCCTTTCTACAGAGACTGTCAAGCAGTTTCCTGTAGGATCAGATCACTAGACAAGCTGGTCATTGCTTCTCTTTAGTCTTCAGAGAAGGACACAGACTCCTGTTCTGTGGAAAACCAGTAGCCATGTTGTAAGGATACTCAGTCATATGGAAAGGTCCACAGGCCCCTGGGAATATTTCCACATTTTCTGGATTGTTTAATATTACCATATCAGGATGCCTACCTAATGGTTAGTTAACTAAAAGATGAAAGGAAAGAAAGTTTCAAACATATAAGGAAGTCTTATATTTGAAGTACTATGACTATCCATAACAAGAATTAGATGTCTAACTGTTCAGTATAATACTGAACAAGATAAACTGGAACTTACAAATTCAGATAATTTTTATTAGAAAGGGAAGAAACAAATTTCTAGATGTGATGCTGCCACTTTAAAAGGAATATTTTAAGTATATGTATGTTGCAGATAAAACCTTATTTCCTGTTGAAATACAGTTTATCTACAATAGAAAGATGAGCATTTTATCACAATACCTTTATAAGTTTTAACATGTATTCCACTTGAACTATAAGATTATAAAATTATAATTCCTAATTTACAAATTTTAGATTCGAATGTTCAAAGTAGGTTATTTGTTGATTGTATTTTCACTGTCGTCACTATCTATTGATGGCTGTCTACCATTTGAAGCTGGCCCTCAGTCTGGGACATATCCCTTAAAAGGAGAGCATGCTTCCAATTAATCAAGTTTCTTAATTTTCTCTACTGTGTCTCAGATTTGTTCATCCCTCTATTGTTTTACTTTTTTGAAACCATCCTGGAGGTTACTTCCTTCTCCTCTTACTTCTGTACACATCCCCCCAATTTCAATTTGCTCAGGAACTTTCAATGGTTACTGAGTCCTCACCTTGGCCTTTAAGGCTTCAGCATCATCTGGTCCTGATCTACTTATTCAAAATCACTTCCATTACTTTTGAAATAAACCTCCACTTTATATAAGTTAGTCATGTCACCACTGTCAACATGATGCTTAGTTTTGCTGTTGTGATTCTCTTCTGGCTTAGGTGCTCTCTTTCCTCCTTACCTATCCAAACTATACCCATGACTTGGTCACCAAATATCAAAGACCTACTACTCTTATTTATGAAAATCAAATGCTACCTTCTCCTACACATCTTTTCTGTCCAACCTGATCCATGCTTGTCGTTCTTTGAAATTATGTTTTACTCATGATTTAGAAAGCAAAAACTCAAAGTGTCCTATACTGTCTTCCATTTTATCAGTGGTGTTACAAACTTGCTGAGCCAGGGGCAGAATCTTCAAAATCTTCTAAAGTTCCCACACAAAACCCATGTTCAACAAATGCCTTTTAAATATATTCAACTTAGTGTCCAAATCTAAGTAAAGGAGTTTCATTGGACAGCGATGAGCCTGCTTAGCCCACGAATTACCATTTGCTTCTCCGTTTTGGTAAATTAGCTGCTCAGAAGACAAAATAGAAAGGTCAAAACTCATTTTGGTAGAGACCTGGTTCCTGGCCACAACACATAGATTATTTTTTTTCCATGGGTTATACAATGGGATGAAATGATAAACTCTTCCACACTAATTGTAGGTTGTCTATTTCATGGCTCCATGTTTTCAATATAAAATATGCAGACCTTCTATTTAAACAAACTAGTAATTTATTTTTTCTTAGAAAATTATCTTCAGCAGGTGATTTTCTTAAACTCATATGCAGCAAATGTTGCTTTGGTACGTATGCTTTACAAAGAGAAAGAAAATATAAACAGGAAGGAAGGAATTCCAGTTTAGTATACTAACCAAGTAAGCATTAACTATCGTTTGAAATACTGTCTACAAATAGTATGCTTCCTGCCATAAGGTCTATAGAATTGTCCTGTGGTTTCTGCCTGTCAAGTGGCAAACTCCTTTAGTAAAGCTTGTTTAACTTTCTTCAAAGAAGGCTACATATAATCACATGCTATTTCAATGGACAGTTTTTGAATCTTTTCTGTACAACACATTTTCTCTTATGCATAAAGCCTGTTTTGATAAAATATCAAGAAATATAACTTTCTACTCCTAAGTTCAGAAGTCAGAATGTTGCTAGCCCATATTTAAACATTACTTTTTTGTTATTTTTTTTGAGACAGAGTCTTGCTCTGTCACTAGACTAGAGTGCAGTGGCGTGATCTTGGCTCACTGCAACCTCTGACTCCCTGGTTCAAACGATTCTCCTGCCTAAGCCTCCCGAGTAGCTGGGATTACAGGCACGCGCCACCATGCCCAGCTAATTTTTGTATTTTTAGTAGAGACAGGGTTTCATCATATTGGCCAGGCTGGTCTTGGTCTCCTGACCTCATGACCCGCCTACCTAAGCCTCCCAAAGTGCTGGGATTACAGGAACGTTACTGTTTCTACAGTAGTCCTTTATCATAGCTGCCCATGAAAATTACAAGGGAACTGAAAAAAAAAATTGGTGCCTGGCTATGGGGATGCACAGGCATAAGAATGACCCAATGGACTTCGGGGACTCAGGGAAATAGTGGGAGGAGGTAAGGTATAAAAGACTACATATTGGGTACAGTGTACAGTGCTTGGGTAATGAGTGCACCAAAATCTCAGGAATCACCACTAAAGAACTTATTCATGTAATCAAACACCACCTGTTCCCCCAAAACCTATTGAAATAAAAAAATAAATAAATAAAAATTGGTGCTTAGGTTCCATCCCATAATTTGTGATTCAATTAATATGGTCTAGGGCTTTGGGCCCTGGTGTTTTCTTAAAAAACCTGGCCAAGTGATACTCATATCCAGCCAGGGTTAAGAATTACTGTTCCAAGTAGAGAGGAAATGGGAGGACCAGAACATCAGGGGAAGAAAAATAACAGTTTTTGAACAATAATGCTATAGTAGAAACAAAAATTTATTGCATACCCACATACATTAGGTGATATGCTAACCATGTTTCATCTCATGTTCGTTATCGATTTACATATAACAGGTCATCTTAAAGTTTAGTGGCTTAAAACAACAAACATTAGTATCTCACAGTTTCTGTGGTCAGGAATTTGGGAGCCACTTGCCTGAGTGCTCCAAGGTTTCTCATGAGGTTTCAGGCAAGCGATCAGCCAGGACTGCAATTGTCAGAAGGCCTGACTGAGGCTGGATGGTCCTTTTATAAAAAGGCTCACTGACATGACTGTTGCTAGGAGGACACAGTCACTTGCTAACTGTTGGCAGGGGGACCTAGTCTCTTACCCTGTGGGCCTCTTTGTGAAGAAGGCTGCTTGAGTGACTTCATGATATGGCAGCTGGCTTCCTCCAGAGCAAGTGATCCCAGACAGAACAGGTTTTATGACCTTGTCTTGGAATTTACGTATCATCAATTATGCCACATTTTATTAATTAGAAGTGAAACACTAAATACAGTATACTCAAGGAGAGGCAATCTCTCTATTTTTTGAAGGAATGGGGTATGAAAGAATTTGTGAACATATATTTTTAAAATAAATGTTTTATTTAGAATAATTTTTCTGGATTTATGATAGATTTAAGGAAAGGTTGCAAAAATAATATAGGGAGTTTCTATATACCCTTGACATGGTTTCATTTTTTTCTTAATATTATCTTTTTTTTTTTTTTTTTTTTTTTGAGACGGAGTCTCACTCTATCGCCCAGGCTGGAGTGCAGTGGCCAGATCTCAGCTCACTGCAAGCTCTGCCTCCCGGGTTTACGTCATTCTCCTGCCTCAGCCTCCCGAGTAGCTGGGACTGCAGGCGCCTGCCACCATGCCTGGCTAGTTTTTTGTATTTTTTAGTAGAGACGGGGTTTCACGGTGTTAGCCAGGATGGTCTCGATCTCCTGACCTCGTGATCCACCCGTCTCGGCCTCCCAAAGTGCTGGGATTACAGGCTTGAGCCACCGTGCCCGGCCTTCTTAATATTATCTTATGTTACTGTGCTACATTTGTGAAACCTAAGAAAGCAGCATCAGTAGGCTATTACTGATTAAACTCTCAACTATTATTCAGATTCACTAATGTTTTTATTAATGCCCCCTTTTCTCTTCCAAGATCCAAATCCAGGATACTAAGTTGCATTTAGTTGGCATGTTTCTTCTAGTCTGGAACAGTTTCTCAATTTTTCCATGTGTTTCATGACCTTGATAGTTTTGAGGAGTGCTGGTCAGGTATTTAAAAATGTCCCTCAATTTGGGTTTGTCTGCTGTATTTTCTCATGGTCACACTGGGGTTATGAGTTTTTGAAAAGATTACCATAGAGATGAAGTGCCCTTTTCATCATACCATTTCAGGAGGTACATTCTCTCTGATCATTTTAACTTGATCATCTGGTCAAAGAGATATCCACCAGGTTTCTCCAGGTAAAGTATTTTTCCCTTTCCACATGTCTTCCTTGGAAGCCAGTCGCTAAGTCTAGCCCAAACTTAAGGTGCAGGGATATAGATACTCCTTCTCTACCTCCTGGAGAAGGAGTATCTGCATATATTACACTTGGGATTCTTTCCTAAAAAAGCTTTTTATAGACACATTTTAAAACCACATACATTTATTCTATTATTCAATGTTTACAACAATCCTATAAGGACTATTGTTGTTCCTACTTTCTAGATAAATACATAGCTTAAAAAAGTTAAGTACTGTACCCAAGGTGACACAGCTAGTGAGACTTGGCATTTGACATGAGGTTGGTTTGACTCTAGAGTCTTTTTTTTTTCTTCACTGAACCTTTTAACCTTTACATTGATAAGAACCTGCTAATATAATTCAAATATATTTTAATATTCTACAAGATTTTCAAGAACTTGGTAGAAAGGGCAATACAGAGCTTGCTTGTATTGAATTGTATTGAAACAACAATATCTTGTTGAATATTGTTGTTTCCCAGATGTGTATCTGTCACATGTACTTCTGTCTCCCCTGAGCACCTGGTATACAGGTACTCAGCAGATACTTACTGGCTGAAAAGAAAATGACTCTTCCTCCTTACAAGTTATCAACACTGTCCTGAATGTCTATCATGGATGCCAAAACTTAAGGTGGTCAGTCCCTTAATGCTCAGATCCAGGGATGAAATATGAGATATGACAGGGCTCACACCAGCATGACTGGATAGAACCTGCAGGCTAGAAGGGTAGGACAAGCCGGAACTGTTAGTTTACTCTTTCCCTGTTCATACTTTAATGAGCAATTATAACTGAAGATTCAGGTTATTTAGCAAATACTCAGTCCCAAAATCCACTCAGGTAATGAGTATAATTTTTGGATTGCTAAAGTAATGGGTTGTTTTCATCATATCAAAGATTATACATCATATTTCTAGGTCATACATAAGTCATTTTCTCCAAATCTTGGGCATTCGGAAGCCCAGATTCCAGGAGAAACCACGATAGTCTTTCAAGCAATCTCTTCTATACATCAGGTGCTCAGATGGTTCAGAGAGATGTCCCACACTTGGTTAAACTGGAACTATGTCTCCCTAGGATAAGACAGCTAACTTATGGAGAAGTGGGCAGAAAGCCTCCAAGCTCCTCTCCTATTTCTCCTCCCCTTCTCTTATTTGCTGTGTAGATGTAGAAATGGAAGCAGCCCAAAGGAAAGGGCTAGTTCCTACTATGCTCAGTATGCTAACAAACTCAGGGAGGCTTGGCAAAGTCTTCTAAGAGAAGACTCTAGTTCACCTGTTTCAGTTATGCTGAAAAACATTTTTCTTCTCTTCAGTCTTCTAGCAAGAAAGTATGCTTGGAAGACACTGCTAGTTTCTTTCTCCTTACCTATGTCTGCAGTTAGGAGATTCCCAGCTCTAGATCCCTACTTACAAACTCCAGGGAAAAAGAAAATGACTTCTATTAAAATGACTCCTATTACACTCTGGAAAAGGGAAAAGCTGGGCAAACTGAATGCCTAATAGGGCTTGCTTCCAGTGCAGTCTACAAGGACACTTTAAAAAAGACTGTCCACATAGAAATAAGCTGCCCCCTCATCCATGCCCCTTATATCAAGGGAATCACTGGAAGGTCCACTGCCCCGGGGGATGAAGGTCCTCTGAGCAGAAGCCACTAAAAAGATGATCCAGCAGCAGCACTGAGGGTGCCCGGGGCAAGTGCCAGCCCATGCCATCACCCTCACAGAGTCCCGGGTATGCTTGACCATTGAGGGCCAGGAGGTTAACTATCTCCTGGGCACTGGCACGGCCTTCTCAGTCTTACTCTCCTGTCCCAGACAACTGTCCTCCAGATCTGTCACTATCCGAGGGGTCCTAGGACGGGCAGTCAGTAGATGCTTCTCCCAGGCACTAAGCTGTGACTGGGGAACTTTACTCTTTTCACATGCTTTTCTAATTATGCCTGAAAACCCCACTCCCTTGTTAGGGAGAAACATTCTAGCAAAAGCAGGGGCCATTATATACCTGAATATAGGAAAAGGAACATCCATTTGTTGTCCCCTGCTTGAGGAAGGAATTAATCCTGAAGTCCGGGCAACAGAAGGACAATATGGATGAGTGAAGAATGCCCATCCTGTTCAAGTTAAACTAAAGGATTCCACCTCCTTTCCCTACCAAAGGCAGTACCCCGTTAGACCTGAGGCCCAACAAGGACTCCAAAAAATTGTTAAGGACCTCAAAGCCCAAGGCCTAGTAAAACCATTCAATAGCCCCTGCAATACTCCAATTTTAGGAGTATAGAAACCCAATGGACAGTGGAGGTTAGTGCAAGATCTCAGGATTATCAATGAAGCTGTTGTCCCTCTATACCTAGCTGTACCTAACCCTTATATTCTGCTTTCCTAAATACCAGAGGAACCAGAGTGGTTTACAGTCCTGGACCTTAAGGATGCCTTTTCCTGCATCCCTGTACAGCCTGACTCTCAATTCTTGTTAGCCTTTGAAGATCCTTCGAACCCAACGTCTCAACTCACCTGGACTGTTTTACCCCAAGAGTTCAGGGATAGTCCCCATCTATTTGGCCAGGCATCAGCCCAAGACTTGAGCCAGTTCTCATACTTGGACACTCATGTCCTTCGGTACATGGATGATTTACTTCTAGCCACCTGTTCAGAAACCTTGTACCATCAAGCCACCCAAGCGCTTTTAAACTTCCTCACCACCTGTGGCTACAAGTTTTCCAAACCAAAGGCTCAGCTCCGCTTACATAAATACTTAGGGCTAAAACTATCCAAAGGCCCCAGGGCCCTCAGTGAGGAACGTATCCAGCCTATACTGGCTTATCCTCATCCCAAAACCCTAAAGCAACTAAGAGGGTTCCTTGGCATAACAGGCTTCTCTGCTGAATATGGATTCCCAGGTATGGCGAAATAGCCAGGCCATTATATACACTAATTAAGGAAACTCAGAAAGCCAATATCCATTTAGTAAGATGGACACCTGAAGCAGAAGTGGCTTTCCAGGCCCTAAGAGGGCCCTAACCCAAGCCCCAGTGTTAAGCCTGCCAACGGGGCAAGACTTTTCTTTATGTCACAGAAAAAAACGAGAATAGCTCTAGGAGTCCTTACACAGGTCCGAGGGACCAGCTTGCAACCCGTGGCATACCTGAGGAAGGAAATTGATGTAATGGCAAAGGGTTGGCCTCACTGTTTACGGGTAGTGGCGGCAGTAGCAGTCTTAGTATCTGAGGCAGTTAAAATAATACAGGGAAGAGATCTTACTATGTGGACATCTCATGATGTAAAAGGCATACTCACTGCTAAAGGAGACTTGTGGCTGTCAGACAACCATTTGCTTAAATATCAGGCTTTATCATTTGAAGCACCAGTGGTGCGACTGCGTACTTGTGCAACTCTTAACCCAGCCACATTTCTTCCAGACAATGAAGAAAAGATAGAACATAACCGTCAACAGGTGATTGCTCAAACCTATGCTGCTTGAGGGGACCTTCTAGAGGTTCCCTCGACTGATCCTGACCTCAACTTGTATACTGATGGAAGTTCCTTTGTAGAAAAAGGACTTTGAAAAGTGGGGTATGCAGTGGTCAGTGATAATGGAATACTTGAAAGTAGTCCCCTCACTCCAGGAACTAGCGCTCAGCTGGCAGAACTAATAGCCCTCACTCAGGCACTAGAATTAGGAGAAGGAAAAAGGGTACATATATTTACAGACTCTAAGTATGCTTACCTAGTGCTCCATGCCCACACAGCAACATGGACAGAAAGGGAATTCCTAACTTCCGAGGGAACACCTGTCAAACATCAGGAAGCCATTGGGAGATTATTATTGGCTGTACAGAAACTTAAAGGGTGGCAGTCTTACACTGCCGGGGTCATCAGAAAGGAAAGAAAAGGGAACTAGAAGGAAACTGCCAAGCAGATATTGAAGCCAAAAGAGCCACGAGGCGGGACCCTCCATTAGAAATACTTATAGAAGGACCCCTAGTCCCCTCCAAGAAACCAAGCCCCAGTACTCAGCAGGAGAAATAGAATGGGAACCTCACGAGGACACAGTTTCCTCCCCTCAGGATGTCCAGCCACTGAAGAAGGGAAAATACTTTTGCCTGCAGCTAACCAATGAAAATTACTTAAAACCCTTCACCAAACCTTTCACTTAGGCATTGATAGCACCCATCAGATGGCCAAATCATTATTCACTGGACCAGGTCTTTTCAAAACTATCAAGCAGATAGTCAAGGCCTGTGAAGTGTGCCCAGGAAATAATCCCCTGCACTGCAGGCCATACATTTCAATCCCTGTATCTTTAAACCTCCTTGTTAAGTTTGTCTCTCCCAGAATCGAAGCTCTAAAACTACAAATAGTTCTTCAAATGGAGCCCCAGATGCAGTCCATGACTAAGATCTACCACAGACCCCTGGACTGGCCTGCTAGCCCATGCTTTGATGTTGATGACATCAAAGGCACCCCTCCTGAGGAAATCTCAACTGCAAGACCCCTACTATGCCCCAATTCACCAGGAAGCAGTTAGAGCCGTCGTCGGCAAACCTCCTCAATAGCACTTGGGTTTTCCTGTTCAGAGGGGGTACTGAGAGACAAGACTAGCTAGATTTCCTAGGCTAAGAATCCCTATGCCTAGCTGGGAAGGTGACGGCATCCACCTTTAAACACGGGGCTTGCAACTTAGCTCACACCTGACCAATCATGTAGGAAAGAGAGCTCACTAAAATGCTAATTAGGCAAAAACAGGAGGTAAAGAAATAGCCAATCATCTATCTCCTGAGAGCACAGGGGGAGGGACAATGATCAGGATATAAACCCAGGCATTTGAGCTGGCAACGGCTACCCTCTTTGGGTCCCCTGCCTTTGTATGGGAGCTCTGTTTTCACTCTATTACATCTTGCAACTGCATAAAAAAAAAGACTCCTATTAAAATTAAAAAGAAAACACCTCCATATTAAAAATATGTTTGAATGACATTAACAGGTTCTTATCAGTGTAAAGGTTAAGGAGTTACTCATCTCAACAATATGAGGCATAGGTACTCAGCCAAATTTATAAACATGCTTAAGGATGTCTTTGTATGAACTTAGTGGGTAAACATCTACACATGTAACGATAAATAAATATAAACTAATAGTGGGTAAACATCTATACATGTAATGATAAATAAATAAATATAAACTAAATGTTGTTTGGAGAAAGAGAAACACATGTCTGGGATGTTCAGAGAAGCAGGTGGGCTTCAGCGCTGACCTAGTGGCTCTCCTGGCTGCTGCTGCTCCACATACCCTCCATTCTCACTCATCTGGAATGGCTCCTGGTAGCTCAGCAGCCAGCATGCCTGGAGTCTCCATTCCTTTCTCAGCAGAGAGCTGGGGGTGGGCCCAGCAAACCTGGATTGGAATCCTGACTGTGCCTCCTACTACCCAATGTTACCTCAAACAGGTAGATCAATCTCTGTGTCTCAATTTCCTCATGTGTAACACAGAGATAGAGATGTCTAACTTTATAGGGTCCCTGTGAAAATTAAATTAGATAATGAAAAGATGTAACATGCTTCACACAGTGGATGGTTCAGAAAGTGCTGGCTTTTATAATGATCAAAACTTCCCTTTTCAATGATCTCAAGACTTAAAGATAGTGAAATGTGACTCTAAGAAAAAACAAAACTTAGTAATTTTCATAGCAAAACCCAGTGTGAGGCTTCCAGACTGCAAGACAGGAAGATCTTTTCTAGACTTGAAATGTGGCTAGTCTGAATTGAGATGTACTATGAGTTTAAAATAAACACCAGATTTCTAAGACATATTTTAAAAAATAATCTAAACTACACCACTAATATTTTTAAAATACTGATTACATATTGAAATAACATTTTAGACACGGTGGTTAAATTTATATTATTCAAATTAATATCACCTATTTCTTTTCACTTTTTAAAAATGTGGCTACTGAAAAAAACATGTGTCTCGCAACATTACATATATATATATTTGGATGGCACTGTTCTAGAACATTGAAGCAACATGGAGAGAAGTACTTCATTAAACTAAATCCTAGAGCACTAAAATAGTTAATTCATCTCCCCAAGGTACTATTTGAAAGTAACTCAATCACATGAGAACACAAAATGAAATATGTCACAAACTGCTAATCACATCATTAAATATCGTCTCCCTTGTTGCAGAGTATAATCATTCATGAGAATAAAGGGCTCGGGGACTTTCAAATCATGAAAAATTTCAAATCTCCATTCAAATAATCGTGTCATCCCTGCTAAATTTGTCATAATCTAATCTGGCTGCAAATTAGTGCATGACATCTTCATCACAATTCACAAGTGCACTCAACTGGCACAAATACGCTTTTATTTAGGCACAGAGCCAGGGAAAGGGTGGTCTTTGCTCAAAATAATGTGCTTAACTAATGGACCATCCCTTTTACCACTGGGGAGGCCAGAAGTAATGTGGAGACACACATGAACTAACCAATATTAAACGTTCAAGTAGCTAATTCTGTGGTTTAAACTAGAAGACAAACAGATTATGTCTTTATTTTTTACCGATCCTCAAAGCTCATAAGTACCTAAATTTTTACTTATTCCCTTGTAGTAGTAAATGGCTATGAGAAAATGAAAGTAATACAAAACAAACAGAAATGACACTTGTATGCATTAAAAACTATACTTTAAAAAATCTATGGTCAATAATTAAGAAAAACATTTACAATTTGAATGATCAATTTTTAAAATGTTTAAGTAAGTTTAGAGTAAAAACTGTGTGCTTTAAGAGGACACCCATTTCTTCTATTCTTACAACCTCCTGCAGCATTCTGTTTTTTCCTTAGTTTTGCTGAAAATATAGGTGTCAGTGTCTCAATCTATTTGATATAAACATTTCAAATTTCCAAAGTCATAATCCAGGAACTAAATAGTTTTACTTCTTTCTGGTCTCCTATGGAATTTTAAAGCCATGTCACATTGTATTTTTTTTTTTTTTTTTTGAGACGGAGTCTCGCTCTGTCGCTTTTGACGGCAGCCCCTACTTCTGCAATGTTACCATTGACTATATTAAGCTTTATAGATAGTCAAGATAGAGACTATATTAAGCTTTATAGAGACTATATTATAGTCTTTATAGATAGAGACTATTTTAAGTTTTATAGATAGTCAAGACAGAGAAATTTCAATTCAAGGAATTCTCAAGCACAGGGAGAAATTGCTTAGTTTTGGTTGGTAGGGCTGTGGCAATTACGCAGCTAAGTTCCAGGACTAGAAAAATGCTCTGAGGGTAAATTTAACTATGGGGGGAAATGACATCTTCAGGAGAAATACCATTACGTATGGATAATACCCAGTATCTTAACAGACTGGCCATCCACCTCAACCAAAGTTTTAAGTAAGTGATATACCTTAAACATGTAAATAATAGAATACTCTATAAAATGTACAATCAACTTTGCTAGAAAACATGCATATCACAACAAGGGGATTACTATGTATGAATGTGTCCATTAAAAATATTCCTCTGCAATTCCTCTTTTTATAATTTTGGAAGTGCTTTCATATCTGAAAATACCAGTAGATGCACATGAGCATGACCAAATTCCACATATCGGATTACAGCTGCAAAAACATTGTACTTCAAAATGAAGTCAAACACGAGCTCAGAACCACGCAGATTCTAAAGACAGAGTGTACAAAACAGGAACAAGCAGGCCCTTTGGAAAGATAAGGAAAACATCAAAATCGTCTCAACTACTCTTAACTGATTAAATATATTTCTGTCAAGGGAAAGTAGATTTAATTTCCTAGGACAGCTCAGACTTTTTCACAACTCAGACTTTCTCAGGATTGTTGTGAAGACTGTAAAATGGAACCATCACTTTGGGAAACTGTTTGACAACTTCTTATAAAATTAAACAAATGCCTACTCTATGCTTTCAGGTATTAACCCAAGTGAAATGTAACCTCATACAATGTTTCCAGCACTGTTGGAAACATTAAATAAAATCATAAACAAGAAAGTCTCTTACACAAGGCTGGGCATGTGGGAGGCTTATTAAATAGGTTCGATCGCCTTTCATGTTTTTGGATGTATAATAAAAGGCGAAAGATTTATATCTGAAGAGAAAGCATAGTATATATTTTTGGACGTAATATAAAAAAGTACAGGGTTTCGATAGGGCAGACCTGGGTTTATGTCCTGGTCTATTACCCATTTTATTCACTGATTCAACCTTTTTCGGACCTACTCTGTGCAAATCACTCTTCTAGATGTTGGGGATATTGTACTGAATGTGATAGTTTGAGGCTTTACTTTTATGGGGTTCACATTCTAGCACCTTGGGCAAGATGTTTAAGTTTTCTGAACCTCATTTTTGCCTCCACAGTTCAAGTAAATTCAGCACCTATGACACGCTGGGTATTATACTAAGTTTGGCAGTACAAGAACCAACTAGATAGAACCTATGTTTTCAGGTACTTTTATAAGTCTGATGGGGGCAGCAGACAAATAATCATGTGAATTCAGGTACTGTGAGAGGGATCAGGACCCACTGTTATGGCCAATAGGGAACTCAGTCCTGGGTGGCAAGGAGATTGGTCTCAGGGGTGCGTCAGAGAAGGCTTCCTGGAGAAAGGCATTTAAATGCAGTCTGCAGAGTAAACCAGGCAAAAGGTCCTCACGATTCACATTATTAGTAAGGTGAAATGAAAATATAGTTGGGAAAGTACACATCAATCAGTCCATAAAGTCCTTCATAATATAAAGCAGCACTATTACTATTTTAAAGGCAATAGTATTAAACTGGAAAATCACTGTGTAGTCCTGAATCCAGTTTATACTGTCTTTGACAATATGCTGTCTTCCTAATATGTGCTTCATCTGGACTTTCCTTATCGGCTTCCTTGGTCCCAACACTTCTAACTTTCTGCTTGAAGAAACTGGGTACTTGAATAAATTGTTTTTAATCATATGGGACCAATTCTGACTTCCAGGCAAGTCCCTGGGATTTGCTAAATTCACAGTCTGCAGTGTAGGCTCTGTGGTAGGCCACAGTGGCCTCAAAGCATAAAACAGGCCTTCCAAATAACCATGAATCTTGCTATTCTGGTACCCACCAAACATTTAATAATTTTTTTCAAGCTAATTGAAAAGCCCTGTTCATGGGACTTGAATATAGTTTATACCATAAATAGCCAGAACTACAAAACAGTACAAAACACTAGCTCTGCTGGAAGACTTTTGATTTGCATTTGCTCTTTTATTTTATATGCTACACAAACCTCCGAAAAATGGAAGTAGGGAGTGAGACTGGGGACAAGGGCTTAGTAAATTCCTCTTTCCAAATACTGTGGCATTAAAATAAACTTGGATGAAGGATGTCATTAGAGAAATACAGGCTACATTCAGCACATCCTCATTCCATGGTGTACGCTCAGGCTGACTAAAGACTTTATGATTGCATCAGCAATTATGATGAAAGCCACTCCAACCACAAGAACTTTGAACCATTTAAGTAGATTTTTGAAAAAAAAAGGTTTTTTTTTGAGATGGAGTCTCGCTCGTCGCCAGGCTGGAGTGCAGTGGCGCGATCTCGGCTCACTGCAACTTCCACCTCCCAGATTCAAGCGAGTCCCCTGCCTCAGCATCCTGAGTAGCTGGGACTACAGGTGCATGCCACCATGCCTGGCTAATTTTTTGTATTTTAGTAGAGACAGGGTTTCACCTTGGCCAGGCTGGTCTTGATCTCCTGATCTCGGGATCTGCCCACTTTGGCCTCCCAAAGTGCTGGGATTACAGGCATGAGCCACAGTGAAAAAATGTTTAAAGCACTTCACTTTCCTCTTGGGAAGTTGCAATAGTTGTTAGATATAGCAATTCTCCTACAAACAGCAAGGCTTTACGTGAAGGCTATACTCCATCTTAAAAAATATCTGTTTTATAGTCAGAGATGTTTCCTGGATTGTCAGAAGAAGAGAGATTGTGACGTAGAAATGCCCATTCCCAAAATAATGGCAAGTATATAACCAGAACAAAATAACTGGTATAATAAAAACAGGTACCATGCAAAGTCTAATGGAACCCTCTTCTCCAGCCTAAGTATGCTTGAAAGCCTCATGTAAATAGAAGAAATGTGTCTGGTGAAGTGAGAATGGGGAGTTTTTGTTCCTTGAAGGGAGAAACTGACCAACAGTAGGAGGCAGCTATCTGATGTCATGGCATCTGAGTTAAGGCCATCATCCAGTCCTCTCAGCTCCAGCATCAGTGCCTTCATATTTGTAGGCAACCATCCTTTTGACCTTAGAGTTCTAACTCTGCCTGGAAAGATCTCACAAGATCCCCCTAGGCCCAAACCAATGCATTATTAGCAACATCACTTTTTAAAATACTGTGTAAAATCCATATTTTAGACTAGTGGAAATGGTAGGGGAATGGGCATTGCTGTAGCAAATAGCAAGAGTGAAAGCAACTTACTCTTGGGTGGAAAGAACCCAAGGAAAATAGTAGGAAAAAGTTCTGGAAACAGAAAGACAGACTGGTGAGGGGAACTTGGCTTAGAGTCAGGAAAGACACCAAAATTTGGAAGGAAGTTAAGAAAGGAGGAAGGGAGAGAAGAAGGAAGTTGACTAGTTCTGAGACATCTTCTCCAGCTTCTAGGCTGCCTCTGAAAGACATGGTCAGGCCCTTTTTTCTGGGGAGTAGGAGAAATGCAGAAATTCCATTCAAACATTGGTTCATTTAACAAATTATTTATTTAGCAACTAATGGTTTTTATTTAGCAACTAATGGTTCCAATCATGTTTCCTGGTGCTGGGGATTCAGCAGTGAAGACGCAGAAACTCGTTTAAAGCAATTTGATATCTACGGTCATCTACTAATGAGTGAGGTGTGATGTGAGTTCAGTCCCTGTGGCCACAACAGAATGGCCCCATCTACTTCCTAACAACTACATAATTTTAACTACCTGCAAATGACCAACAGCCTTCACCTCCCTAGTAGATTAGGAGCCCTTTATTTACTCTTTTATTCGTAGAGATGGGGTCTCACTATGTTCACCAGGCTGGTCTTGAATTCCTGGCCTCAAGAGATACTCCTGCCTCAGCCTCCCAAAGTGTTGGGATTACAGGTGTGAGCCCCTGCACCTGACCCCACTTTTTGTCTTTTATGGTGATTTTTACTGTACCTTTTCTGTACTTATATACACAGGATGCTTGCTGTTGTGTTATGGTCACCTACACCATTTAAACCAATAAGATAGCATGTAGTCGCACAGTGTGGAAACAGCATATATCATATCACATATCCCTGAGGTGGGGCAGGATCTACTACATAGGTTTAGTGTGTGGAATCGTCCAATATAACATGACCAGAGCTGCAACCTCTGATTTAGACAAGGAGTAAGGGTGCTGGGACCAATGATCACCAGCTGCCCAACTACCAAAAAATTATGCTTCCAAAATCTCTTGATGTTTATTCTGCATGAAGAGAAATCGAGTTGTCCTATGTGTGCCACTCCAGACAGAAGCCCTTTTTTCCCTTTATTCACACGTTTAATGCATAGAGAAAAACCCAGTGCTTGGCCCATAGTAAACATTTAACAAACACTCAATTAGCATTTGGTAAATCTCTTCCAAGGAAAAGGGTCCCTGTGGAGAGCAGCAGGACACTGGCCTGTGACTATACCTATGGTGTCAGTAACTGAACCAGGGGTGGACCCTCCTTCCCTGCTTGCCAGAGGTGACTTATCAGGCCGAACTCGACTAGCCTGGATGGTTCCAGGTGCGTGAATCTTCCCTCACCTGCACTGTATAAGATGTTTGCCTTCTCACAGAATCACCTTAACATTAACTTGAACTTAGTCCTGCGCCCTGGAAGCTTCTAGTTAACTATCCTTTAGGCTAATCAAGAACTCCTCCTGGATGGGCAAATGATATCAGGCCAGGAGTTCAGGATATTCCTGCCTGCACAGCCACGGTATGGTCTCACAGTCCTCATACATCCCCCCAGGCAGCCGCAACATGGAACAGGGTTGGCACCACAGGCAATGACTGCCAACTTGTGTGCAATTGGAGGCCAGGGATGATTTCTCACTCTGACTCAGAGGGGTGGGATCTCCTCAAACTCTAATTCTATGCTACCCAATAAAAACACAATGCAAGCCACATACGTAATTCTGAATTTCCTGGTAGCTACACTAAAACAAAAAAAAAGAGAGAAATTAATTTTAATAACATATCTTATTTAGTATAACATACGCAAAATATTTCAATGTGAAATCAATATTAAAAATTGACAAGATAATTTATATCCTTTTCCTCATACAACTCTTTAAAATCCAGCATGTATTTTAAACTTTTCTTTTTTTTTTCCTTTTTTTGAGAAGTTGTTTCACTCTTGTTGCCCAGGCTGGAGTGCAATGGCATGATCTCGGCTTACTGCACTCTGACTCCTGGGTTCAAGCAATTCTCCTGCCTCAGCCTCCCGAGTAGCTGGGATTACAGGTGCACACCACCACACCTGGCTAATTTTGTGTTTTTAGTAGAGACAGGGTTTCACCATGTTGGCCAGGCTGGTCTTGAACGCCTGACCTCAAGTGATCCACCCACTTCAGCCTCCCAAAGTGCTGGGATTACAGGTGTGAGCCACTGCATACGGCCTTATTTTAAACTTTTAGCACATCCCAGTTCCGACTAGCATCATCTCAGATGGTCAAAAGCCATGTGCGGCTACTATCCCGGACGGCACAGCGCTAAGGAATTCAGGAATCTCTGAAGACATCTTGGGGTGACTGTTCCTAAACAAATCTTTTCAACTAAAAATCAGTTTAGGAAAAATAAAAATATTTATGAACGAATCACTCTAATAATTCTTGTGTGGGAAAACGTTTATTCCCGCAACGTAGATAACCTGTTTTAACAAAACAATGTTAATGAGAAAAGTTTTGCTTTTTTTTAACCACTCAAATCTTAATATCTGGACATATTTATTACAGAAGAGGCAAGGTGGAGGAAGTCTTTAAACTGTCAACTTGAAATGACATAAATAATCACACTGTAAAGCTAGGTGGGCAGTGAACTACTTCTCACTGCTAGGGTGCCCTTCCCTGACCAAAGAATGACTCTCAGGGCCAGTGTGCTGGTTCTTTCCTGGTCTTTGTTTACAGTGACATCACAAGAGCCCTATAAGGAAGAGAGGAAGAGAAATAGATTGGATCTTGGTTTCTAACCTGTGGGTCTGAAGTTTCTGTCAGTCTGCTTGGACACTAACAACTGTCTCTTGACTGAACAATGTTTAATTTTCAGTCAAAACTATTTACCAAATGCTAATATGAGGCAAGCACTGTTTCAGGTGCTGCAATTTACCCACCACATATTTGAATTATTTTCCAAATATACATGGAAGATATTATAATGAGTAAAATAAAAACTCATACATAAGCATTAATTCCCAGCAGCTGTTTCTCCTTTGCATTTTCCCAATCAGTGGAATCTAAAAGTACATACATGTAAAGATTCCCGAAATTGCTTGATGCTAAAGTGTGATCTTTCAGCATCAAAAATCACTATTTTGCTCTCCTTCAAGTGGTGTGAGTGGCATGACTTGAAGTCAGCCAGGATTCTTTTTTTTGTTTTGTTCTTGTCACCTAGGCTGGAGTGCAGTGGCGCGGTCTTGGCTCACTGCAACCTCTGCCTCCTGGGTTCAAGTGATTCTCAGCCTCCCAAGTAGTTGGGATTACAGGTGCTCACCACCACGCCCGGCTAATTTTTGTAATTTTTTTAGTAGAGATGGGGTTTCAACCAATTGGCCAGGCTGGTCTCGAACTCCTGACCTCAGGTGATCCGCCCACCTCCGTTTCCAAAAGTACTGGGATTACAGGCGTGAGCCACCGTGCCCAGCCCCAGCCAGGATTCTGAGATGAGATCTATCCATTGCTTGTTATTGAGTTAACAGTCTCTTGTTAAGAAGCACTGCGTGTTAGAACCAACTATAGGCTGAGTTTAATTATTCAATGCTAATACATTAAACACAGATGATTTCATTATATAAATGCACTGGCTACTTTGCAGTATTTCCTTAGGCATAATAAGCTTTTACCATAAAAGCCAAATCAACATTAATCTGCAAAGCTGTCATTTTATATCCACTGCCAAGGAAAAAAGATAAAAAGAAAAAAAAAAAAACAACAAAGTGAGATAAAGTAAACCTTTATCAAGGAACTGGACCAATACAATGATCAAACCAGCTCTCTCCATTCCTTTGGGGCAATCTGATATACAAGCTGAGGTTTCAAAGTATATTTTATTTAATTGCTGAGGGCAAGAGAACAGTAGGAGGTTTTTAGTCAAGCTCTTTATAATGCTAGACTGCTCTGCTTTGGGGGTAAACTTAAAAAAAAAATCCTTTTTTTTTTTTGAGATGGAGTTTTGCTCTTGTTGCCCAGGCTGGAGTACAATGGTGCAATCCTGGCTCACCGCAACCTCCACCTTCCGGGTTCAAGTGATTCTCCGGCATCAGCCTCCCTAGTGGATGGGATTACAGGCCTGCGTCCTGACGCCTGGCTAATTCTGTATTTTTAGTAGAGACAGGGTTTCTCCATGTTGGTCAGGCTGGTCGCAAACTCCTGACCTCAGGTGATCTGCCCACCTTGGCCTCCCAAAGTGCCGGGAATACAGACCTGAGCCACCGTGTCTGGCCAAAAAAGAAAAAAAAAAAAAAAAAAATCTTTTAAAGTTAGCATTTTCAAGCCAGTCTAATAATCCCACCAGTTCCATTTCCTTTCAGTTGCAGTAGGAAAGAGCAAAATGCTGCCCTGGTGAAAAAGTAAAAAGTATTCACGTTTCAAAGCTGGCTGGTAGACAGTAGCCAGCCAACTCCTCCCGTATTTCCAAGCAAACACAAGGCAAAGCAATGTTTTTTTAAAATACCTTTTACAAACAATCTATGTTTAAACAAGGCATACACAATGCTTTCTTCCCAGTCTCTAAAAGCTGGCCACTGTTATGTGTTTAATTATACTCCTAAATCCTAAAGAATAAAACAGCCAGCTAGGTAGTGACTGTTTGATCTGCACGTCTTGGCTGGAGATTACAGTGCAAAGCAAAGCTGCCCAGGCTCCTGTTTCTAAACTCCTCCAGCCAGGAGGGCCTGAGGCTTGTGGTGCAGCAAAGCCAAGCTCTTCCTTCCCACTGGAGGAGGGCAAGGAGTATACAGCACACACCAGTTGCATTCATAAGGAAACAATCTTCCTGCCCACCAGCACTATATTTAGAGCCATCTCTTGGCAATGCAAATTTATATTTCTGGGCTTTCTGCCACTTGGACCAAAGGAAAAAAAAAAAAGGCGGGGGGGGAGGGGACAAGAAAAACTGGTTTGGTTCCAGTGCTGAGCCCAAACAACAAAAGTTAAATGTGGCCTTCCCCATTGATGCATTTCTGTGTCAAACATCCCTCCTTCTTCAAAAGCAGTGAACACTGGATGTGGCTCTAAAGAATGGAATGCTTTTTTCCCCTTCCATTTCTAATGAATAAAACGTGTCCTACTCTCTAAGGGGACATTTTATAAAGAAGGAAGCAATGAAGCAAAGTTATCTGAAAAGGACAGAATGTTTTAAAAATGTTTAAAGTAATATCATCCACGCTGGGGCCGTCAGCTTCCCCAAACATGTAGTAACCCCTGAGAAAAGTTAAAGCCCAAAGTCAGCTACAGAGTTGATGGAAAAAATACGCAGTGCTAAATAGCCAGGCCTCTCCAATCCTCAAAGGCAGACCCCATGAGAGATGCTCTCTAGCATTTGCTGTTTTGCTACATGAACACCTAGCGTCTGGGAATTTCAGGGCTCTTCACTTCCAGGAGAAGTGATGCAGGCAGAGACCTTAGTGTGTATATCCTGAGCAAGCAGCTTCCAGTCTTACTTACTTGGCTTCGAACTGTGGAATGCCACTGTCTATCAGAAATGAGCAAAACAAACATCTCTCCTGTCTACTCCCAAACCTAAAAGGTCTTTCCTGACTTTCTTCTTCCTGTTTTTTCTTTTCCTTACGATTGTATTTTCTGAACTAATTTTAACATTTCTTTCAGTTTAATATCTTGTCATGGAGCTGAGTGCTCAGTAATGTAGAATACTAACAGGACAGCCAGTATCTCCCACAAATGCAACACCAAGCAGGACAGCCATTTAGTGGTTTGGGTAAGTATTTCCTCTGCACTGGTATGTGCAGTCACCTCTAACTAGTTCAACAAATACAGAAAAGGAAAGAACAAAAATATCTGCAGCTTTGCAGCCATTTTCCCATGCTAAAATTATAACAGAAAATTAAAACAAGTATTAAATTTCTTTTGAAAATCCTCCACAAAATTTCTTAAAATTATGAAATGATATGTATGCATGCAAATTAACTCCACTTGACATGAAATATGAACACTTCTGAAAGCCCCAGAATAGTTCCATATAATACCTATTCTGGTTTGGGATTTCATAAATGGATAAATGCAAAAAGAAACTGACTTGCTGCCAAACAAAAAACCATTCTCATTGTTCAGGTCTTAAAGACTGTTCACAAGGCCTCCTCCTTCGAGGCCTAGGATAGATTGTAAACCCTGTTCCCCTGCAGTTAGGCATGACCCCATGATCTGCTTGGGTCAATGGAACGTGAGCAGAAGTGACAAGTGTTGCCTCTCTAACGCTGGTGCTCAGTTCTCTGTGTTCTCTTCCTCGCTACATTTACCTGAATCCTGGATGGACATGAAGCATAAGCCAGAACTATATTAAAGACTTTGCTGTTTAAGTCTACTGAGATTTGGGGCTGCTTGTCACCATGGCAGACCTAGCTTAATCTGACCAATATAGTAAATTAGTAAAAAATTAACAACAATTAGCAGAAGACAATAGGGTAAAAGTTCATCACAGGTCTAGCACCAAGGAGGCACTCAACTGTGTCACTCCTTCCATAGTGTCCCTTCCCACCACGGCTTAAGATTTGCATCCACTCGACTTCCAGGATATATCCAGGATCTATTGAAATCCAAAGCAAATAAAACACTTAAAAAAAAAAAAAAGAAAGAAAGAAAGAAAAGAAAAAACAGGGCTGGGCACAGTAGCTCACACCTGTAATCCCAGTACTTTGGGAGGCCAAGGCACGCAGATCACAAGGTCAGGAGTTCAAGATCAGCCTGGCCAACATGGTGAAACCCTGTCTCTACTAAATTAGCCAGCTGTGGTGGTAGGCGCCTGTAATCCCAGCTACTCGGGAGGCTGAGGCAGGAGAATTGTTTGAGCCTGGGAGGTGGAGGCAGCAGTGAGCCAAGATCATGCCACTGCACTCCAGCCTGGGTGACTGAGTGAGACTCTTATCTCAAAAACAAACAAACAAACAAACAAACAAAAAACCCAAAAAATAGAACAGAATGGGTCCAGCTGAGGAAAACAGACATGACTACTGAGAAACAGTGATTCCCAGTGTCTCTAAATCTCAGGTTCTCAATACTGCTCATCCAGGTTCAATCTGAACTATTCCAAGTACTGAGTTCTAGGTAGAATCCAGGCATCTGTAGTGCTTCCCTGACTCCCCTGGTGATTTCAGCGTGCTTCCAGGCTTGAGAACCATGGCTTCACATGACTGGGCTTTACCATTTTCCAAAACTCAGTCCCAGGACACTGAATATTTTAGGAAAGAAATGCACAAACAACAGTACCCACAAACAGCAGTTCATGTTATAGCAAAATGTAGCTGAAGGCCAGCCACAGTGGCTCACATCTGTAATTCCAGCACTTTGGGAGGCCAAGGAGGGAGGATCACTTGAACTCAGAAGTTCAACACCAGGCCTGCACAACACATCAAGACCCCATCTCTAAAAAAAAAAATCAGTAAATCAGCTGAGTATGCTGGTGCACATCTGTAGTCCCAGCTACTTGAGAGGCTGAGAAGGGAGGATGGCTTTAGCCTGGGAGAGTAAGGCTGCAGTGAGAAGTGATCACACCACTGCACTCCAGCCTGTGTGGAGGGAGACCTTGTCTCAAAACAGAGGGAGACCTTGTCTCAAAAAAAAAAAAAAAATGTAGCTCCCTATAGTATCATCAGAGCCCCTCAAAGAACACATGTTGCTGCACCAGAAACCCGAGTCTTTTGGATCTCAAGAGAGAAATATCCAAGAGCATTGTATCTCACTTCCTCTAAGAACAACCAAAGTTTCCTGGCACCCAGATCTGTGAACACATAAGTTTCCATTACAATGGAAACAATGATGATATTGTTATTTACTACTCATTCATTGCTGATTATGTACCAGGGATATTATTATTTAAAAGATACAATTTAATCTTATCTGCACATCAACCCCACGAGCAGGTATTATTATCATTTCCATTTTACAGACTAGGCAGTTGAGACTATAAGCTTAAGCGACCCACTGTGTTTATGTGTTTGAAAATGAAGAGGTTCATATGCTGCCCCACAATATGGCATAAAACTGAGGAACAGTTCGTTTGGAACAATTTCTCTATATGCACTTCTAGTTGTCACAATACCTATTTTTCAGAAACTCACTTGGTTTAAGAACCTAAAGAACATGTCTTATTAATGGCAGACCACAAACCATAATTTTGACAAACATGTACTGAATAAAAAATGATTATTATTTGAATTTTGATAAAGTCTGGCATCATTATATGTAATTCACTTCTTTGCCTGAGGTTAAACAGTGTTCATGCATTCACCTACTGATGATTTAAGAACCTTCTGAGTGCTAGTTACTGCAGAAAAAATGGCAAGCAGGACAGTCACTGCCCTTTGCAAGCTTACAGTTCAGCTAGGCACATAGGCAATTAGGCAGCAAGAATAGTGTGCAAAGGGGCAAGTATTATGAAGTCTCTCAAAGTGGCCAAGGAGACTCATGAGTGGCCAGTTGTCCTTCCATATACAGTCATGTACCATGGTGATCTTGTAAGATTACAATAGAGCTGAAAAATTCCTATTGGCTAGTACTTACCATACTGTACTTTTTTATTGTTATTTCAGAGTACAGTCCTTCTACTTATGTAAAAACAAAAGTTAACCATAAAACAGCCTCAGGCAGGTCCTTTAGAGGTTTTCAGAAGAAGGCACTGCTATCATAGGAGATGACAGCTCCATCTATGGTATTGCCCCTGAACACCTTCCAGTAGAACAAGATGTGGAGGTGGAAGACAATGATATTGATAATCCTGCCTGTACAGGCCCAGGCTAATGCGTGTATTTATGTCTTAGTTTTCAGTAAAAAGGTATAAAATGTAAAAAAATTAAAAATTTTTAAAATAGAAGCTTATAGAATAAGGATGGAAAGAAAATATTTTTGTATAGCTATATAATGTATTTGTGGTTTAAGCTAAGTGTTATTAAAAGAGTCAAAAAGTTAAAAAAAATCCTTAAATGTTTATAAACTAAGAAAGTTACAGTAAGCTAAGGTTACTATATTACTGAAGAAAGAAAATTTTAAAAAATAAATTTGGTGTAGCCTAAGTGTACAGTGTTTATAGAGTCTCCAGTAGTGTACAATAAGGTTCTAGCCCTTCACTTCACTCACCACTCACTCACTGACTCACCCAACACAGCCCCCAGTCCTGCAAGCTCCACTCATGGTAAATGTCCTATATAGGTATACCATTTTTAATCCTTTATATTATATTTTTACTGTACCTTTTTAATGTTTAGATAGATTTAGATACACAAATACTACTGTGTTACAATTACCTACAGTATTCAGTACAATAACATGCTGCACAAGTTTGTAGCCTGGGAGCACCAGGCTAGACCATATAGCCTAGCTGTATAGTAGGCTATACCATCAAGGTTTGTGTTTTCTATGATGTTTGCACAATGACAAAATTGCCTAATGACGCATTTCTCAGAATGCCTATCCCCATAGTTAAGTGACACATGACTGTAATTGAAGTGCACTGGGCTTTGTTTCTTATACCTATGGCCAATTTAACAGATACACTCATTGTCCAGACTTTGGCCTCCTATGGTGGTATATTATAGCTGTGCCTTTGGAGCAATTTGTATCAATATCACATTGCTTCAAATACATCTTCATTGTCATCGGAAGTATTTCCAGTCTCAGGTATAAAGGGTTTCCTTCAGTTCACTGTGGAGCAATGGCTCAGCTAGTCACCAAATTATCAGTTATCACAGGAACAGGCAAGCGGAGCAGAGGGGCATTAAAAGCTGGCTTTCGACCTGTTGAATTGCTGAGCATAATTTGGGCCTTTATTCTACCTTCGCTTAAGAGACTGATGAGGTGTGGGAAGCACACCTTCCACACAAAGGCCTTTGTCAAGTGTCACACTTATTAAGCGTTTTGCACAGAACTACAGGTCATTATACATCATCTGGTCTGTGACAGCCATTTTGTTAATATCTCCCTCCTCCTTTGAAAAAAACTAACAATGGTTTTGTACATCTGTTCTATAACTCAGTGTCAAACATTAGAAAAGAAAGCAAAATATAATTACTCATTTTAAGAGTTTGCAAGAAGAGGACCATAATTGCTAATAATAAAATAGCTAATACTTATTAGGCTCTTACTATATGAAAGATACGTATACTAAGTGTCTTATGTGTACTATCTCATTTAAACTTTATCAAAACCACAAAAGTTAGGCATCCTTGCATTTCATCAATTCTAAAGCATACTTTTTTTTCATATTTTAATATGTTTGAAATCAGGGTACATTTTATAATCAAGTTATATCACAGTTTAATTGGCAGCATTATTTTTCTTTATGAATTACACAGAAAAAATGCTGTATCTAAAAATATATAGTGCCTTAGACGTAATAAAATATGGTAGTATTATCCCCATTTTATAGAGAAAGAAACCGAGCCTTAGAGAATTTGAGTAACTTGCCAAAGGTTATATAGCAAGTAAGTGGCAAAGGAAGCAAGTGATCCCAGGTTTTTCTGACTCCAAAGTTCATGCTCTGAACTGGTACACTATACTTGCTTCCCACCACGGAGAAATACTAGATTTAAAAAACATTCATCTATTCAGCACTTAGTATCTATTATGAATGAGTCACATAGAATGAATGCAAGGAGTAGAAACACAAGCACAACAGCTTTTAATGTGACTGATTAGTGACTGTGGGCACCTGAGCAGTTAACTAGAATGTTCAGCTTTGTAGACTTTCGATGGACCCTAGAGTCACATTATATTTAAGCATGGGCTTTTTTTTTTTTTTTTTTCCAGGGCCTTTTTTTCCCCCTCTAGCAAAATATCTCACACCTACATACAAGCTTTGGACTGGGTGAGTAATATTTAAATCAACATTTTGTTGTGGCAGACTTTAAGATACCCCCCAATGATCTCACCTCCCGCTGTTCACACCCTTTTTAATACCCTCTTTACTAGTGTGGCAGGACCTATGACTTGTTTGTAACCAAGAGAATATGGCAAAGGTGACGATGTGTCACCTTCATAATTGGGCTACATAGACTGGGTTTCCATCTTGCTGGCTTTGATGAAGTAAGCTGTCATGGTGGGGAGGCCCACATAACAAGGGACTGAGGAGAGGCCTAACTCTAGTCAACAGCAGCTAGGAATTAAGGCCTTCAGACCAACAACCCAAAAGGAAATGGATCCTGCCAACAACCATGTAAGGGAGCTTGGGAGAGGATCCCTCCCCAGTTGAGCTTCCAGATGATACTCCAGCCCTGCCTGACACTGTATTTTATTTCTGAGACAGGATCTTGCTCTGTTTCCCAGACAGGAATGCAGTGGTCTGATCATGGCTTACTGCAACCTCAACCTCCTGGTTTCCATCAATCCTCCCATCTTAGCCTCTCAAGTAGCTGACCACAGATGTACACCACCACGCCCAGCTAATTAAAAAAATATATTTTGTAGAGATGGGGGTCTTACTATATTATTCAGGCTGTCTTGAACGCCTGGCTTCAAGTGATCCTCTTGCCTCAGCCTCCCAAAGTGCTGAGATTACAGGCATGAACGATTGCACCCAGCCCTGGCTGACACTTTAAATTGAGGCTCATGAGAATGACCCTGATGAGCAGTTGATCCAGCTAAGCTGTGCCCTGACTCCTGACCCACAGAAACTACGAGAGAATAAATTTGCATGGTTTAAAGCTGCTAAATTTGTGGAAATTTGTTATCCAGTAATAAATAATACACTTGTTACTATGGTTTGAATGTACAGGGGTCCCCAAGATTCACAGATTGGAACCTAAGATCCAGTGTGATATTTTGATTAATGAGGCTGAATTCTCATGGATGGGATAAGCACCTGAATTAGTCTGTTCTTGCATTGCTATAAAGAAATAACCTGGCTGGGCAAGGTGGCTCACGCCTGTAATCCCAACACTTTGGGAGGCTGAGGTGGGTGGATCACGAGGTCAAGAGATCGAGACCATCCTGGCCAACATGGTGAAACCTCATCTCTACTAAAAACACAAAAATTAGCTGGGCGTGGTGGCACATGCCTGTAGTCCCAGCTATTCAGGAGGCTGAGGCAGGAGAATCGCTTGAACCCAGGAGGCAGAGGTTGCAGTGAGCCAAGATCGTGCCACTGCACTGCAGCCTGGTGACAGAGCAAGACTCCGTCTCAAAAAACCCCCCAAAAACAAAAAACAAAACCTGAGTCTGAGCAATTTATAAAGAAAAGAGGTTTCATTTATAAAGAAAAGAGTCATAGGTCTTGCAGGCTGTACAGGAAACATGATGCTGGCATCTGCTTGGTTTCTGCAGAGGGAACTTATAATCATGGCAGAAGGTGAAACGGGAGGAGGCATGTCACATGGCCAGAGCAGAAGCAAGACAGCGAGCAGGGAACTGCTGCACACTTTCAAATCACCAGATCTCACAAGAACACACTCACTATCGTGAGGACAGCACCAAGGGGGATGGTGCTAAACCATTCACAAGAAATCCACCTCCATGATCCAATCACCTCCCACCAGGCCCCACCTTCCAACACTGGGGATTACAATTCAACATGAGATTTGGGTGGAGACACAGATCCAAACTGTACCAGTACCCTTATAAGAGGGCTGCAAGGAATTACCGAGGCCCTCTTGCCCTTCCACTCTTCCACTACATGAGGACACAGCAAGAAGGTGCTATTATGGAAGCAGAGAGCGGCTTCACCAGATACCAAATGCTGACACCTTGATCTTGGACTTCTCAGCCTCCGGAACTGTGAGAAATAAGTTTCTGTTCTTACAACTTACCCCCGTTTCAGCTATTTTGTTATAGCAGCAGGAAAGAACTAGTACAATTGGTTAAAAGGTAAATTTCTTTGTGTCACAGACATTTGTGGTGCTCTCAAATAACTGGCACTAAAAAGTCTAACTATAAATTTAACCTTTTGGGGGTTTGGGCCATAATCCTGAAAGATATAGTCCTAAACACTATAATCCTGAACACTGAAATCCCAAAAAATCATAATCCCTAATGTCTAAAATCCTGGAAATCACAATCCTGAGAGATCAAAATCTTGAAAATATAATTCTGAAAAAATAACTTAATAAAAATTCCTTGAGACGTTTATTTACATTTTTAAAAAGGAGATTTGAGAAACATCTAAAAACATGACAGAATACCTTGTAGGCCACTTTACACAATAACATAGCATAAACACTCAGGTATACTAACAATGGTCACATAGGTGTAAAAGTTATGAGAAGACAAACCGTATTTATAAATAGGTTAAAAAGGGCGCCTGTAGTCCCAGCTGCTCGGGAGGCTGAGGCAGGAGAATGGCGTGAACCCGGGAGGCGGAGCTTGCAGTGAGCTGAGATCCGGCCACTGCACTCCAGTCCGGGCGACAGAGCGAGACATCGCCTCAAAAAAAAAAAAAAAAAAAAAAAAGCAAAATGTGTAAACAAAGTCACTATGGTTGGTAATTGTGTGCACCAGCTTTGTAATTGTGGCATCTGAAATACCTTGATAGATAATCTAAGCCTTTTGATGAGATCTGTTAAAAACTTCAATGGGTCACCAACATATATGCAGTTGCCCAAAGAACCAAGATCTAAAGAAATTTTATCTTTAACAAATGCAGGTGTACAAAAGGACATCTTCATTTACTGAGGAAGTTTCAATATTTCTACATATGTGCACAATGCTTACACCCAATGTTGTGATAATGCACTTTTGTGAAATCAAATTGGCAAAAAAAAAAAAAAAAAAGGCATAAAATGAATTAGATGTCTCTAAAAATCTTGACACAATTTATACCTCCAGTATTGGACATGATGTGAAAATGAAATACATCGCATAGCAAATTGATGCTATGTGTGAAGGGGCAGAAGTCATACGTGATTGAATAATTTGGCAGGTGTATTACTTCATTTTCATACCGTTATAAAGAAATATCTGAGACTGGGTAATTTGTACAGGAAAGAGGTTTAATTAACTCACAGTTCCACATGACCAGGGAGGCCTCTGCAAACTTACAATCATGGTGGAAGCTGAAGGGGAAGTAAGGACCTTCTTCACATGGTGGTAGGAGACTGAAGTGCAAGCAGGGGAAATGCCAGACGCTTATAAAATCATCAGATCTCATGAGAACCCACTCACTGTCACGAGAAGAGCATGGGGGAAACTGGCCCCATTATCTAATCACCTCCCTCCCTTGACATGTGGGGTCCCTACCTCAACATGGGGATTATAATTCAAGATGAGATTTGGGTGGGGACACAGCCAAACCATATTATTCTGCCCTGGTCCCTCCCAAATCTCATGTCCTTTATACATTTCCAAACCAATCATGCCTTCCCAAAAGTCCTCCAAAGTCTTAACTCATTCAAGCATTAACTCAATGTCCAAGTCCAAATTCTCATCTAAGACAAGGCAAGTCCTTTCCACCTATCAGCCTGTAAAATCAAAAGCAAGTTAGTTCCTTGCAAGGTACAATGAGGGTACAGATTGGATACATGAAATGCTCCCATTCCAAATAGGAGAAGCTGGCCAAAACAAAGGGGCTACAGGCCCCATGTAAGTCCAAAATCCAGTAGGGCAGTTATTAAATCTTAAAGCTCCTAAAGAACCTCTTTTGACTCCATGTCTCACATCTAGCACATGCTGATGCAAGAGGTGGGTTGCCGTGGTTTTAGGCAACTCTGCCCCTGTGGCTTTGCAGGGTACAACCTTCCTCCTGGTTGCTTTCATGGGCTGGCGTGGAGTGTCTGCAGCTTTTCTAGGTGTACGGTGCCAGCTGTTGGTGGATCTATCATTCTGGGGTCTGGAGGACAGTGGCTCTCTTCTCACAGCTCCACTTGGCAGTGTTCCAGTGGGGACTCTGGTGGGGGCTCCAACCCCACATTTCCCTTCCACACTGCCCCAGCAGAGGTTCTCCATGAGGACCCCACCCCTGCAGCAAGCATTTCCATACATTCTGTACATCCAGGTGTTTTCATACATTCTCTGAAATCTAGGCAGAGTTTCTCAAACCTCAATTCTTACTTCTGTGTACCTGCAGGCTCAACACCACATGGAAGCTGCCAAGGCTTGGGGCTTGCACCCTCTGAAACCATGGCCTGTGCTGTATCTTGGACCTTTTTAGCCATAACTAGAGCAACTGGGACACAGGGCACCAGGTGCCTAGGCTGCACACAGCAGGGGGGGGCCCTGGACCTGGCTCAGAAAACCATTTTCCCTCCCAGGCCTCTGGGCCTGTGATGGGGGGGCTCCCGGGGTCTCTGACATGTCCTGGAGACATTTTCCCCATTTCATGGCTATTAACATTGGGCTCCTCATTACCTATGTACATTTCTACAGCAGGCTTGAATTTCTCGCCAGAAAATAGGTTTTTCTTTCCTATCATATTGTCAGGCTGCAAATTTTCCAAACTTTTATGATCTGTCACCTCTTGAATGCTTTGCTGCTCAGAAATTTCTTCCACCAGATACCCTAAATCATCTCTCTCAAGTTCAAAGTTACACAGATCTCTAGGGCAGGGGCAAAATGCTGCCAGCATATTTGCTAAAGCTTAGCAAGAGTGACCTTTGCTCCAGTTCCCAGTAAGTTCCTCATCTCCATCTGAGATCACCTCAGCCTGTACTTCATTGTCCACATCAGAATCAGCATTTTGGTCAAAACCATTCAACAAATCTCTAGGAAGGGCCAAATTTCCCACATCTTCCTGTCTTCTTCTGAGCCCTCCAAACTGTTCCAACCTCTGCCCGTTACCCAGTCCCAAAGTTGCTTCTACATTTTTGGGTATCTTTATAGCAGTACCCCACTCTCTGTGGCACCAATTTACTGTATTGGTAAACACATTGCTATAAAGAAATAGCAGTTTTCGTACCACTATAAAGAAATAATAGACTGGGTAATTTATAAAGGAAAGACTCACAGTTACACATGGCTGAGGAGGTCTCAGGAAACTTACAATCATGGCGGAAGATGAAGGGGAAGCAAGGACCTTCTTTGCATGACGGCAAGAGAGAGAAGTGCCAGCAGGGGAAATCCCAGATGCTTAGACAATCATCAGATCTCATGAGAACTCACTATCACAAGAAAATATGGGAGAAACAGCACCATCATCCAATCACATCCCTCCCTCAACACATGGGGATTACAATTTGAGATGAGATTTGGATGGGGACAGAGAACTAAACCTTATTATAGCAGGGGAGATTTTTTGTGTTTTTCAGTTGTGTTTTTACTTCTTCCATGATTTCAAAACTCACTGCATTTACATCTGGAGAGTGGTTGTGGTCTGCACATTTTCTATGTATATGCTGTCCAACTGAAAGTCTGGTTATCGCTTGGCCATTGTAATTAAGTGATTTTCTGCTTTTGCAGTACCAATAATAATTAGCTTTTAAAGTTTTATCTTTCACCATTAAGGGAGCCTCGTATACTTATCACAGACTTTTTTTCAAGAGAATAATTTCATATATCTCTTACATTGTGTTATAAGAAATACAGTAAGAAGGAATGATATTCAACTTCTCCAATACCAAATCTGTAGCAGTCAGGGTTCTCCAGGGAGACGGAACCAACTGCATATGCATATGAGAAGATATGTATTAGGGGAATTGGTCCATAGGATTATGGTGGTTGAGGGGGTCTTTATCTTATGTGATCTGCTTCCCTGTTCACAGTTACTGATCCAAGGGTAGCCACCTCATCCAAACTCGGCCAATGGGCACCCTTCTCCAATATTTTTTTGGAGAGAGTAATGAAAATTCCTTGAGTTCCAAAGCGGGAAGGGTCAAACATGAACTCTCAATGGCCAGGTTCCCTGCTATATGCAGGAAGTCATTCTTCAGATGGGAATAATGATATGAACACCCAGAAAGGGGCAGTCTGGTTCCTTCCAGTCATTTCTGCTATTTCCTGGTGTCAAGCTGCACCCCTGCCCTTTCTTGGGGTCACAAAAGCCTTACTATAAACTCCCTTTGGGATCCAAGCAAGCATAATTTAGCTTCAGTTATCTCCAATTAAAAGATACTTTAGTTAATACAATTTCCTAAACTATGTTACTGATATTTTGAAACATGTGGATCCTTTATATTGTTTAGAAACAATTTTTCTATTACTAATTCATTACTACCACACTTAGCTGACTTCTGTATTACAGAATATTAAAGTTAGAGGGACATTACAATTGTCTAGTCTGACTCTTACTTTTTTTTTTTTTTTTTGAGACTGCGTCTTGCTCTGTGACCCAGGATGGAGTGCAGTGGCACAATCTCGGCTCATTGCAATCTCTGCCTCCTGGGTTCAAGCGATTCTCCTGCCTCAGCCTCTGGAGTAGCTGGGATTACAGACATGAGCCACCATGCCCGGCTAATTTTTGTATTTTTAGTAGAGAGGGGGTTGCAACACATTGGCCAGGCTCGTCTTGAACTCCAGTCCTCAGGTGATCCGCCTGCCTCAGCCTCCCAAAGTGCTGGGATTATAGGTGTGAGCCACTGCACCCGGCCTGACTCCTACTTTTAAATAAGGAAACCACACCATACAGAGGTTAAGCTACTTTCCATAATAAAAGTCCATGCCAGAATTTCCTAAAATTTGACCTTTTATACCCATTCCAGTGAGTGCTATCATCTAACACTACGCTGAGGTCCCAGGAATTTATGGAGGCTTAAAGAATTTGACCTTTGTTTTAAAGATGCCTCACAAATCTGTCATCTTTCAAAGACTTGTAATTAACTTGGTTAATTAATAAATATCTTATAATAACAGTTTATTTGATTTTACTCATTAAAGTGCTCATTGTTCATTCTCAATTCTAAGGACACCAAGAAACACATGGCCACTAGTGTTAAAATTATGTAAAATAAAAGGACCTCTATGCTCACTCCTCTGCGCTCTGGTTTAGTTTAACTGCTTCACTTCTAGACTGCATAATAGTTGCTAAACAAATAAGAATAATTCAAAATTTACTATATAATCAATAACACTGCCTCACTTTTCTACTTACATGTAATTTTAATCATAAAATACTGCATATTGAAGAAAATATAGAAACAGAAAAGCAGAAAGAAAACATTCACTCATGCTTAATGTCTGAAATTGGTATAAGCAATAACCCTGAACTATATAATGCTTTGGCTAGTTTTTGTAAACTTATTGATATTGAGCAGCTACAATCCAATACTCCAAAGAGGCAGCTGTTAATACGTTAATCAATACCCCAGGTGTTCTCGTATAAGCACCTTTACAAAGAAATTCACTTCCCTCTACCCAGCCTTTTTGCTGCTATTAAAATTACCTTCTCCTTGAAACCCTCTATAACTAAGGTCATCAACCCACTTTTCCCAGAGGTTCCTTTGCTTGCAGTATACATTTTAAGAATATCTGGGTCTACTAATCACCTTGAGTTTTAGAAGAAACTAAACAGGCTTCCCTGAGGTTTTCTTGGACAGTTTAGCTCAATTGAAATCTCTATAGCAACCTAAAGGCATAGATGTCTGGAATAAATAAACCATGCCAAAGCAAGCAGAGATTGTGGCCCAAGGGCATGCATGTTGCAACACAAGCTTTTGAGTGTAGATTATACTGCAGCTGCAAGATAGTGTGAGGAGAAAATACTATCTATGAGATAGTTTTTGGAAACATCCAACAAGATTGAAAGCAAGCAGGAATAAGTGTGATTAATCAGATGTCAGAAATGATTCTTTAATACTAAGAAAAAAGCCTACAGTACAAAATTAACTTGCTTTTTTTTTTTCCTTTCAGACTCCTTAACAAATAAAGCTTTGTGTGATAGGTCCTTGTAAGTACATCTCCCATAAGCCAATCAACCTGAAGAAGAAATTAAGAGGCTAAACTGGAAAAAATCAGCCTGCTTCCACCATGAGTTGGACACCGGCAAATTAATGTAATTCATGCCTTAGAGCTCCACATGAACACAAAAAGATTTGTATTCAATAATAGTATGGCATATTCTTTTACATTTTCTTTTCCAGGTTAAGGCCATGGGTTTGCTTTGAGACAACTACTGATTCTCAATGGATCTCTCACACTTTTAATGAGAAGGGATTAGGCAGTAACTCGAAGCCCAGATTTTCTTTGTGGTTTTAACACGAAATAAAGGCGGTTAACATCGCATGCTATCTAACTCAGCTCCATCCAGTGGTGTGCTGGAGTCAGCTTACACTTATACTAGCTCGTGAAGGGCAATGGATACATCTCTTTCCAACCCCATGTTTAGACACGTCACTTTAGTAGCCTGAAATTGGCCCTAAAGGAGTATTGACACCAGAGAATCAGCAAATGATATAAATGAGCACTTCTTTTTTCTTCTGGAGAGCTAGTTGTCAAATATTTACCAGAACACCACTGGTTTCATCCATTCATCCAGCCACCTAACATGTATTTACTGAAATCTAACGTATGCCAGCTAAGACCTTGTGGTAAGCCCTGAAAGTATACAACCTACACAGTCTGTGCCATAAAACAGCATACATTTTAGTTTCCTAAAATATGTGGACCAACAAACATACTGGTATATGATTTTCTTTCCCAGCTGAGTTAGATGGTTCATGATGATGTTCAAATCTTTAGAGATTCTAAAGAACTCTATTAGCTAATGCAGTGGAGCCTAGGAAAACTGCACTAGTTCTTGCTGGAGAGAATGAAGACTTATTGCTGAAACTCCTGATTTGGTGATTCTGCAGAGGCCCACTTACTCAGCAATTATTAAATTAAAGTTTTTATTTTGAGATAACTGTAGATTCACAGTAAGTTGTAAGAAAATAATACAGAGAATTCCCATGTATAATTCACCCAGTTTCTCCCAATGGTAACTGTATTAGTCTGTTTTTACACTGCTGATAAAAGACTAAAGACATACCTGAGACTGGGCAATTTACAAAAGAAAGAGGTTTATTGGACTTACAGTTCCATGTGTTCTTGAATGCTTTGCTGCTTAGAAATTTCTTCCTCCAGATACTCTAAATCATCTCTCTCAAATTCAAAGTTCCAGGAATCTCTAGGGCAGGGGCAAAATGCCACCAGTCTCTTTGTTAAAACATAACAAGAGTCACCTTTGCTCCAGTTCCCAACAAGATCCTCATCTCCATCTGAGACCACCTCAGCCTGGACCTTGTTGTTCATATCACTATCAGCATTTTTGTCAAAGTCATTCAACAAGTGCCTAGAAAGTTCCAAACTTTCCCACATTTTTCTGTCTTCTTCCAAGCCTTTCAAACTGTTCCAACCTCTCTGCCTGTTACTCAGTTCCAAAGCTGCTTCTACATTTTCGGGTATCTTTTCAGCAGTGCCCCACTCTACTGGTACCAATTTCATGCTGCTAAGACATACCTAAGACTGGGCAATTTACAAAGGAAAGAGGTTTATTGGATTTACAGTTCCACGTGGCTGGGGAGGCCTCATAATCATGGCAGAAGGTGAAAGGCACGCCTCACATGGTGGCAGACAAGAGAAGAGAACTTGTGTAGGGAAACTCCCCCTTATAAAACCATCAGATCTCAAGAGACATATTCACCATCATGAGAACAACACAGGAAAGACCTGCCCCCATGATTCAATTACCTCCCACTGGGTCCCTCCCACAACACATGGGAATTCAAGATGAGATTTCAGTGGGGACACAGCCAAACCATATCAGTAACCTTTTGTAAAACCACTGTCCACTATTAAAACTAGGATAGTGACATTAATATAGTTAAGAGAGAACACTTCTATTACGAGGATTCCTCATGATGTCCTATTACAGCCAAATCGACTTACCTTCTGTCTCCATCCCTCCTTCACTCTCGGTAACCACTAATCTGTTCTCCATCTTGATAGTATTAATAGATGTGCAGTGATAGCCCATATTTCCCTAATGGCTAATGATGTTGAACATCTTTTTGTGTGCTAACTGCTTTTTTCTGTGCTTATTTGCTATATGTCCTCCTTGGTGAACTGTCTGTTCATGTTGTTTGCCCATTTTCTAGAGGATTGCTTTTCACTGTTGAGTTCTGAGAAACTTTATATATTCTAGATACTAGTCTTTTGTTAGGTATGTGGTTTGAAAATATTTTTTCCCACACTGCAGTCTGTCTTTATATCCTCTTAAGAGAGTTTTTGTGGAGTAAAAGTTTTTAATTTTGATAGAGTGCAATTTACAGTTTTTCCTTTTAGGGACTGTGGTTTTAGTGTCAATTCTAAGACTTTTTCGCCTAGCCCTGAATTCTAAAGATTTTCTCATATTGTTTCTTTTAATTTTACGGTCGCACATTTTATATTTAAGTTCATGATTCATTTCAAGTTAATTTTTGTATAAGGTATAAGACTTAGGTCAGGGTTTTGTTTCATTTTTGTTGTTGTTGTTGTTTGTTTGTTTTTTTTCCTATGGATATCCAATTGCTTCTCTACCATTTGTTGTGGAAGATAACCTTTCCTGCACTGAGTTTCTTTTACACTTTTGTCAAAAACCAGTTAGGCTCATTTGTATGTCTGTTTCTGAATTCTTTATTCTGTTGCATTCATCTATGTGTCTATCTCTCCACAAATAGCACACAGTCTGGATTACTGTAGCTATATAAGTCTTGAAATTTATTCCTCCTACTTTATTCTTTTTCAAAATTGTTTTAACTATTTTACTTTCCTTGACTTTCTATGTAAATTTTTGAATAATCTTCTCTATATCTATAAAATATCTTGCTAGAAATTTGATAGGAACTGCATTAAACCTATATATATTTTTGTGAGAATTGACTATTATGTTGAGTCTTGCAATCCATAAACATGGTATGTCTCTCCATTTATTTAGATCTTTGATTTCTTTCATCAGTTTTGCAGTTTTTAGCATATAAGTCCCGTACATGTTTTATTAGATTTACAATTAAGTATATATTATTTTCCTTTGAGAAATTTTAAATGATACTGTATTTTAAATTCCAGTGGTGATGTGTTCATTGCTAATATATAGAAACACAATTGATTTTTGTGTTTATTTTGTATCCTTTGACCTTGCTTAACTCTCTTATTAGTTCTAGGAGTCTTTTTAAAAAATAAATTCCTTGGAATATTCTACATAAACAATTATTTTATCTATAAATAGGGACAGTTTTGTTTTTTTCCTTTCCAGTCTGTATGTCTTTCGCTCATTTTCTTAACTTATTGCATTGGCTAAAACTTCCAGCAATATGTTGAATGACAGTATTGAGGCCAGACATCTTTGCCTCATTTCCAGTCATATAGGAAAAGCATTCAGCTTTCCCCCATGAAGTATATAATATTATTTGCCCCTTATCAGGTTTAGGAAGTTCCTTCTATTCCTATTTTTCTCAGCATTTTATCATGAATGCATGTTGAATTTTGTCAAATGCTTTTCTGCAGTGATTGATATGATTATGTGATGTTTCTTCTTTAGCCTATTAATGTGGTGACGAATAGGCTAAAGATTGACTGATTTCCAGTCAATCCAGTGATTTTTTGCTACAATGATTGATCTTCAAATACTGAGTCAGCCTGGAATAAACTCTACTTGTCATGTAGTACCATTAATTCTATATATTACTGAATTCTATTTGCCGATACATTAAGAATTTTTGACTCTGTAGCCATAAGGGATATTTCTCTGTATTCTTATTTTTTTTGTACTGTCATTGGTTTTGGTATCAGGGTAATACTAGCTTCATAAAATGAATTGGGAATTGTTCTCTTGTTTTTTATTTTTTTGGAAGAGATGTGTAGAATTGCTTTGTTGATTTATTAATCTTTTCAAAGAATGAAATTGTATTAGATTGTTCTTGCACTGCTATAAAGAAATACCTGAGACTGGGTAATTTATAAAGAAAAGGGGTTTAATTGGCTCACGGTTCTGCAGGCTTACAGGAAGCATTGCTGGGGAGGTCTCAGGAAACTTACAATCATGGTGAAAGGGGAAGGGGAAGCAGGCACATCTTACATGGCCAAAGCAGGAAGAAGAGAGTGAGAGAGGGGAGGTGCTACACACTTTTAAACAAGCAGATCTTGTGAGAACTCCATCCTGAGACAACACTCGGGGGATGGTGCTAAACCATCAGAAACCACCCCCATGATCCAATCACTTCCCACCATGCCCCACCTTCAACATTGGGGAATACAATTCAGCATGAGATTTGGATGGGGACACAGAGCCAAACCCTGTCAGGGATCTTTGTTTCATTAATTTTCTCCACTGTTTTTCTGTTTTCAATTTCATTTATGTTCTTTATTATTTCTTTCCTTTGTTTGCTTTGTGTTTATTTTACTTTTCTTCTATTGTATTTATTTTACTTTGGGTTCTCGAGGTGAAAGCTTTGATTATTGATTTGAGACTTTTGGTCTTTTCTAATACATGTATTAACACTCCATTAGCTGTGTCCTACAAATTTTGATATGCTATATTTTCATTTAGTATAATGCATTTTAAGATTTCTCCTAAGAGTCCCTCTTTGATTCATGGATTATATAGAGGTGTGTTATTTAACAATTTTGAGACTCCTACTTTTATTTATGTACAGTGTTTTTGAGTGTATCCCTTTGTATAGCTTTCTTTAGTGGTCTCTTTAGATATTACATTATATGTACATAGCTTGTCACAGTCTACTGGTGTCGTCACTTTACTAGTTCAAGTGGAATACAGAAATCTTATCTCCTTTTACACTCCCATTTTTAATTGTTTTAAATATTTCCTCTATGCACATTTAGAATTACATCAGACATTATTATATTTTTTGTTTCAACCATCAAACATAATTTAGTAAACTCAAGAGAAGAATGTTATATTTACATGTTTTTGCTTACCATGCTCTTTCCTCTTTTCTGACATTCCAGAGAACTCCTTTCAGCCATTATTTTAGCGTAGGTCTGCTTGTGACAAATTCTCTTAGTTTTCCTTCATCTGAGAATGTCTTGATTTGTGATTCATTACTGAAGGATATTTTCTCTGGGTATGAATGCTGGATTGACAGTTCTTTTCTTTCAGCACATGAAAAATATTTTGCTATTTTTCTTCACCTCCATAGTTTCTCAGCAGAGACTATTTCTTTGCTGAGCCTTTCTATTTTTTCATTTGTTTCAAGCATGTTCCTAATTGTTCATTGAAGCATTTTATCATGACTGCTTTAAAATCTTTGTCAGATAATTCTAACACCTCTGTCATTTTGGTGTTGGCCTGTATTGATTGCCTCCTTTTTTCATTCAGTCTAAGATCTTCTTGGCTTTGTGTATTATGAGTTATTCTGAATAAACATTTTGAGTTATTCTGAATAAATATTTTGTATTATGTAATGAGATTCTGAATGTTATTTAAATCTTTTTTTTTTTTTTTTTTGATACAGGGTCTTGCTCTGTTGCCCAGACTGCCAGGCTGGAGTGCGTTGGTGCAATCATAGCTGACTGTAGCCTGGATCTGTTGATCTCCAAGGCTCAAGTGATCCTCCCATCTCAGTCTCTCCAGTAGCTGGGACTACAGGCACATGCCACCATGCCTGGCTATTTTTTGTTTGTTTGTTCTGGTAGAGATGGGGTCTCCTTATGTTGGTCAGGCTGATCCTGAATTCCTGGGCTCATGCAGTCTTCCTGTCTTGCCCTCCCAAAGTGCTGGGATTACAGGTGTGAGCCACTACAACCAGCCTAAATCTTCTTTTTCTAAATGGCTTTCTTTGCCATTACTCTGGCAAAGGAAAGACTGAGGTGCTGCCCTGTTACTGCAAGGTGGGGACAGAAGTCTAGGTTTCCTACTTGGGTTTCCTGACAGCTGAGGTGTACAGTGCTGCCTTACTGTTGACCTCCACATAGTCTCTGCTCACACCATGAAGGGAAAGGGGTAATTACTGCCCAGGGGGATAAAAATCTAAGCTCCTTACTTGGCCTTCTCTGAAACCACCCCAACAGGAGTGCTAGGATGCCTCCTTAGTGCTTCATGGGGTAGAAGTCTGGGTTCCCCACCAGGCCTCTGATGGCAAGGGTGAGGGTGGGTCCACAATTCCTTCTGTGGTGTTCGGCTAGAGGATTGTCTAAAAGTTTTCTGTCTTGCTAGGATGTTCCTGTTTTGGTCTTTTGACTAAGAGAGAGCAGGCTCCATTGGAGCTTTGGTCTATGCTGTTGACATTTCCTATTTGCCAACTTTTTCAGCTCCACGTCTGGGATAAACGAAGCAAAATGAAAACCCATGAAATTTACCGCTATGCTGTTGCTGTGGCCTGGGGGTTTCTAGCCAGTCTGTTTTCTTCTCTCTACCTTTCATCTTTATATTTTTTAATATATAATATTCAAGGTTTTTAGTTTGACTTAGGGGAAGAAATATAAAAAAGTATGTCTACTCAACCTTCCAAAAGTGGGAATCTCCTACTCAGCTATTTTTATTAACCATCCTATCATCTTAGGAATTAAAAAACAAAAATCACTGGATCCCAACAAAGCAGTTGGTATTCTTGCTAAAATTATGGAACATCAAACACCTTGGTTATAAAAACACAATTTAGTCTAAATTAACCGCAAGGAATTTGCTAATAAGGCCTGCAAGAAATATTATGGGTTTTGTGAATTTTGTTTCTTTCTCTAATTACCTGACATACAATAGTTTTAAAATTAGAATATCAACATTTTCACTTATAGTTAGATAAAGCACAGATGCTAATGTTTGGTCATTCCATTGGTTTGTTCTTACTATATTTACAATGGTGGCATCTGAGAAGCCCTGCAAAGTGCTTGAAGGTAAAATAAATAATAAAGAAATTTTCAGCAAGTTATTTTTCAGTGTGTATCGAACAGACTTGTAGACCTGTATTGACTATACTCAGGTAAGACCAAACCTAAGGTAAGTAAAAATTTGAGAACAGTAATCATCATTTAAGTTGAATATCCCAAATAAACTATTTGCTGAAAATATTTTCTTTAGTTTACTTCTTAATTTACTTAGGGTGTTGAAGAAGTGATATGGTGGAAGAAATGCAAAAATTATACTGCGAGTACAATACAGTACAGTTGTTTGAATACTTATCTTTATGGACAATTCTAGAGTGAAATGGCAAGTGATAAAAATGTGCTCCAATACAAAACACTGCCTTACATGGGAGACTGCATTAAATTATTTATCTTCTTTAGAGGGAAAAACATATACTACAAAGAAAGTAAAAACATTAGTAAGAAGAATGAATATTTATCCTAGTGATAAAGAGTCGCTCATAAAGCTGGCTTTAACATTTATACCATTTGTATTATGTACACAATTTTTCAAAAACTTCGCACTTCAAAATAATTTTTCCATGCAATCTCCATAACCATCATTTTTAATAGCTGCATGATAGTCCTTTGGGCATTATACCATAATTCAGTTCTCTAAGTAATCCATTATTGTAAATATTTAGTTCAGTTACAGTGTTTCACTTCTATAAATAATGAGTGACAAGTGTTTTGCTTATTGTTTTCACCCTATCACTACTTTGGATTATTTACTTAAGCAAGAGACCCTGAAGTAGAATTACTGAATCAATGGTATGATAATTTTTATGACTTCTCATAAGAATTGCTAAATTCTTTCCCAATAGAGTTGCACAACTTTGCAATACTACCATCAATGTATGAAAATAGGAGCATGTCTGCACCCTCTCCAGCAAGTTACTGTTGTTTTTTTAAAGGTGATTTTTAAGTTGAAATATTCATAACTTAATCTGCAATGATTTAATTAGCAGTTATTTACTAGATTTATTTCTTTGGTGAATTATCTGTTATCGACTTTAGTCATTAATTCCTTGAGATTTGGAAGTTTAATCAATTTGAATCAATTCTTTATAATAATAAAAAACCTGCAAATTATTTTCTAGTCTTTTAAAATTTGTTAATATAATAAGGTTATGATTTTTATACAGTTAAAATTTCTGATCCTTTTCTTTTTCTTCTTTTTTTTTTTTTTTGGAGAAGGGGTCTTGCTATGTTGTCCAGGCTGAAGTGCAGTGGCTATTCACAGGTGTGATCCCATTACTAATAAGCATGGGAGTTCTGATCTGCTGCTTTCAACTGTGACATTTCACCCCTCCTTATGCAACCTGGTGGTCCCTGGCTCTTGGGAGGTCATCACAATGATGACAATCTTAGTGCGGACACCCAATTGACGTAGCACATTACAGCCCAGAACTCCTGGACTCAAGTGATCCTTTTGCCTCAGCCTCCAGAGTAGCTGGGATGATAGGTGTGCACCACCACACCCTGCTGATTCTTTTCTGTGTGATTTGTTTAGTTTATTCTAGGTTTAGGATCTCATTCACTGTAATTCTGCATTTTTCTTTTTATATGTATTTATTTATAAAATTTTCCATCCAATATAAATTAGTTCAGTGTTTGTTTGGAGAGGAAGGGCAAAGTTATTTTTTTAAAATTGCTAAGAATTTATCTCAATATGATTTCCATGAATATTCCTGCCCTTCCCTATTGTTTTATCACGTAAGAAATTGCTAGTATGCCAGGTACTTTGGCTGTTTATTTCAGTCCACTAATCCCTACTTAGACTTGTATCATTACTGTTTTAATAACTGTAGCAATACAGAAGTAGTATAAAGTCAATAGCTGCTTGTTAAATGAATACTGAATCTGGTAGGGCTGATAGCCTTCAGTACTATTTTTAAAGAGTTTTCCTCAATATTCTCCCCCCGCTTGTTATTTTTGAACAATGTCAAATCTACAGAAAAGCTAAAATCATAATACAATGAACATCTGTATATATCCTTCACCTTGAGTCACCAATTATTAATAGTTTGTCATATTTTATTTTCTCTGTGTATCTTTATATACATACAACACACGCACATACACTTCTTTTCCTGAATCATGTGAAAGTAACCCATGGGCCAGGCGTGGTGGCTCACACCTGTAATCCCAGTACTTTGGGAGGCCAAGGTGGGCAGATTACCCGAGATCAGGAGTTCAAGCCCAGCCTCACCAACATGGCAAAATCCCGTCTCTACTAGAAATGCAAAAATTAGCTGGGCATGATGGCGGGCACCTGTAATCCCAGCTAGTTAGGAGGCTGAGGCAGGAGAATTGCTTGAACCCAGGAGGCAGAGGTTGCAGTGAGCCAAGATTGCACCACTGCACTCCAGCCTAGGGGACAGAGTGAGGCTCCAACTCAAAAAAAAAAGAAAAGAAAAGAAAGTAACCCCCCACAAATATCATAACACCTAGCCCCTAAATATTTCAATATATAGCTCTTAAGAACAAGGGCATTCTTTTTTGTAACCATAACAGCATTACTATATTCGATACTATTACCCAATACACACTCAATATTGAAATTCAATATTCCCATAATTAACTTCAAAGCTTAAAAACTGATCAAGAATCACCCATTGAGAAAATATGTGCAAACCACACATCTGATAAAAGTCTAATATCCAGCATCTATAAGGAACTTAAACAAATTAAAAAAAAACATTAAAAAGTGGGCAAACGACATGAACAGACACTTTTCTGAAGAAGACACACATATGGCCAACAAGCATATTAAAAAAAAGCTCAGTGTCACTGATCATTAGAGAAATGCAAATAAAACTACAATGAGATACCATCTCATACCAGTCAAAATGGCTATTACTAAAAAGTCAAAAAATAACAGATGCTGGTTGGGTTACAGAGAAAAGGGAACACATAATACACTGTTGGTGAGAATGTAAATTAGTTCAGCCACTGTGGAAAGCAGAAGGCAATTCCTCAAAGAGCTAAAAACAGAATTACCATTCAATCCAGTAGTCCCATTACTGGGTATATACCCAGAGGAATATAAATCATTCTACTGTAAAGACACACACACACAAATGTTCATTACTATACTACTCACAACAGCAAAGACATGGAATCAACCTAAACGTCCACCAATGGTAGACTGTATAAAGAAAATGTGGTACATACCCACGGGGCCATTATCCTTAGCAAACTAATGTAGGAACAGAAAATCAAATGCCACATCTTCTCACTTATAACAGGGAGCTAAACAATGAGAATTCATGAACACAAAGAAGGGAATGACAGACACTGGGGACTACTTGAGGATGGAGCATGGGAGGATGGAGAGGAGCAGAAAAGATAACTATTGAGTACTAGGCTTAGTACCTAGGTGACAAAATAATATGTACAACAAACCCTGGTGACACAAGTTTACCTATATAACAAATCTGCACATGTACCCCTGAACCCAAAAAAAAAGTTAAAAAAAAGGATCAACCATTACATTAGTTATGTGTCTCTAACATCTTTCAGTATGTCTTCCTTCCTTCCTCTCTTCCTTCTTCTCCTTTCTTCTTTCCTTTCTCTTTCTCTTTCCTTCCTCCTCCTCCTTCCTCTCCCATTCCTCTCGTTTTATCTTTTATGACATGACATTAAAAAAAAAATTCCAGGCCAGTTGTTTTATAGAATGCTTTTAAATTTTGATTTGTCTTACCTTCATTTGTATAAGTATACCACCACATCCAGCTAATTTTTGTGTGTTATTCTTGACAAGTTTTGAAATCCTTTTATGTCCTAGTCTTATCTCTTGGAAGATGAGACTCATCAAATTGGAATTTTGTCAGTACCCTATTATATAAATAAAATTTTAAAATATTCCACAAAAATGACACTAAACCTTAAAATCAATGTATAAAGAATGACATCTTTACATTATCTAAAGGAAAATAGTATACATTTCTTTTAGTCATCTTCACTTGTGTCTCAAAATTTAAAACATCTTCATATAGATACTAATAATACACTTCTCATTAAGAACACTTTAGTTACATTATTTCACTATTGAGAATTTTTAAATTATATTTTCTTACTGGTTATAAACTAGAGTCACCCTCTAACTACAGGATAACTGGTTTTTTAAAAACTGATCTTGTTTGCTGTCACTTTACTAAACTTCAGAATTACTTTTCTTAATTTCCTTTATTTTGTTAATTTTCCTACATTTGCAGTCAAAATAGCTAAATATGACAATAATAATATACCATGTGAGGTGCCAAAGGCTCAGAGATTCATCCCCAGCGGAAGGAGCAGCAAAGCTCTCATGGGGAGGTAGAACCTCAGACGGGCTTTGAAAGATAACTGGGTGTTAGGTGATACAGGGGCAGGGGTCATGGTGATAAGGATGGAGGAACAACCAATGTTCCAGGAAGAAGGAACAGTGTGAGAGGATTCAGAGAGAAGGGAGGACCAGTGAGGGCAATGGCAAGTAGCACAGTGTGGCTGGAGGGCAAGGTACATGGAGGGAAGAAGAAAGAGAAAGAAATGGAAAATACACTGGTAATATTACAGCAGAGAGCCCTAAATGTCAGGCTTAGAAGTATGTTCTGAACTTTTGAAACAGTAGGAAACTGTCAGAAATTTTTAAGAGATTCCTATGGCAGAAAGAGATCAGAATGGTGCAAGTAGGACTTGAGAAGGGGACAGAATCTTCAATGGAAACTGACTGGCTGTTGGGGGAAGAGGAGAAGAGCGGCATGTGTATTGAGTTGGATGGTGGCCTCAAAAAGGAGATGTCCCTGTCCTAACCCCCAAAACCTGTGAATGTGGCCTTATTTGGAAAAGAGGTCTTTGTAGTTTTGTTAATATAATTACATTAAGGATCTTGAGATGAGATCACTTAGATTAGCCGTGTGAGCCCTAGGTCCCATGATAAATGTACTCATAAGAGAAAATCTGAGGACGATTTGGGACAGATGAAAGAAAAGACACAGAGAAAAGGAGGGGGCAATGCGATCACTGGGGCAGAGACTGCAGTGAGGTACTTACAAGTCAAGAGCGCTGACAGCCACCACAAGCTGAAAAAGGCAAAGAATGGGTTATTTCCCTAGACTCCCGAGAGGGAACACACCCCTGCTGGATTTTGGACTTCTGGCCTCCAGAACTGTGAAAGAACAAACTTCTGTTGGTCAGGTCAACCCACAGTTCATAATCTGTTACAGCAGCCCTAAGAAACAAATATAGCCTTCTTTCCACAAAATAGAAAAGTTTGGAAGAGAGCTGATTTGGAGAGAAGTGCTTAGAAACTGATCCACATAATTTATATAGTCTGCAGAAAAATTACGGCGTTGGATTAAGACACAGTAAGTTCGGCAGAAAAAGTAGGGCAAAGTCTTTTCCTTTCTCACATCCTTAGCTCAGGATCACTAGTCTTGTCTGTTTGCCTAGGGGTGAATTTCGAGAGCTTGCTTAAAATGTACATTCTTGGACCCCCATCTGTAGACATTCTGATTTATTTGTTCTGAGGTGGGGCTCAAAAATCCGGTTTCTAAACCATCCCATTAACACAAGAGTGGGCAAACTTTTTCTGTAAAGGGCCATATCTGTAAATATTTTAGGCTTTGTGGGTCATACAGTCTCTACCACAGCTACTCAATTCTGCTACTATTTGCAAAAGCATCCAATGACAATACATAAACAAATGAGCATGACTGTGTTCAATAAAATTTTATTTATGCATACTGAAATTTGAATTTCATATAATTTTCACATGTCATGAAATATTATTATTCTTTTGATTTCCCCTCCAACCATTTAGTGATGTACTAAAAACAGGTGGTGAGCCAGATTTTGTTCACAGGCCACAGTTTACCAACCTCAGCTTAAGGATGCTGCACTTTGTGAATCGCTGCTTTAAATGTTAGGGCTGAGAATTTTCAAGCCAGTGGCATGTCATGAACCAGCAGGAGAGAAAGGAATACACCAGGATAATCCTCAGCAAGTTGGCAGTGTCTTCTAAAACAGCAGCCCATAATGTGCCACCACTTTTATAGAAGGGTGTTGCTCATGGGTACATGGTCCTTCAGGCATGCCATAGACTTAAAAATAAACTGAGAGCCATTGTGCTGGAGTAGTGATTGGCAAACCCAGCTTATCGACTGGGTTGGGCCTAGATGAGAAAGCCTGGTTTCCACTAGTTTAATTCCACCATTTTTCTCCCATTGAAGAATGGCTGGAGAATGATGGAGATAGTCTCAAATTCACTCCAATGTATAGGAATAAGTTCTTCATAGACATCAGTTAAATGTAATTAGCAATAAATGGCTTTTGCTATATCTCATAATGTTGAACTGTGAACTGCCACCAAAAATATTAGGAAATTACTGCTTAGAGAATGGGCAGTTGCCTTCCCCATCCCCGAGCAATCATTACTGCTGTCTTCTCTCAGTACCTCTTGCTTTGAGTTAGCGTAGCTGGGATATATTTATTTTCAAGCCTCTCTACCTGGGTTGCAGACACAAGCAAGTATGCATAACAGAAATCCATGACAAAACCAAGATTCAATAAGATCTCAACAAGCTGGAAGCCTGGGCTCGATATAACAAGATGAAATTTAACTAGGACAAATGTAATTGTCTGCATTTACATTTAAAGAGATTCAATTATAAAAGCACAAGTTGGGGGAGAGACGGCTTTACAAGCAGCTGCGTGATGCAGCAGTTCAGAGGATAAAAGGCCTCAGGGATGTTTTTAACTAGAGTCTCAACAAGAGCTAGGGAGATGGGGCTGCTGAAGTACTTAATATAATTTTGGCTGCATTAATGCAATTACAATGTCCAGATGAATACAAGAGTCCACTGTACTCTGAAATAATCATATGATATGTAGAGTCCTTCGGCTATTCTAGGCATTAGGTTTTAAAAGGAACATTAAAATAAAATAGTAGTAATGGTATTTAGCAATGGGAGTGTAACCAGAAGAGGAGGAGGACCAGGGTAAGAAAGAGCCTGAAAAAAGGGTTTCATTAAGGACATCTGAGGGAGCTGGGGTTGTCAGTAGTGCTTTTGAGGAAGCACAGTCAGTCACTGCTTGGTATTTGCAGGTGAATGGCACCAGGACACTTTCCACCCTCAAGGTTACCAACATCCTCACAAAATCCTCCTGTCGGCCCTCTATGCATGCGGGTTTTGCATCCTGTGAATACTGTATTTTTGATTGGTGTTTGGTTGTGGACATGGAACCCGCCCATATGGAGTGCCGACTGCACTTATTGAAAAAAATCCACGTATAAGTGGACCTGAGCTGTTGAAAACTGTGTTGTTCAAGGGCACTGTACTTGGGAAAACTTGGAAATCAGAGAAATGGCATGGTTTGAAAGTTAAACTACAAAATCAAAGCATAATGGGTCAGGGCCATAAAAGCATAAAGTCTATATACATTTGCACTCCTGGAAACCAGATATCCAGATTGAACATGTGTGTTCAGCAGAGGTGTGTGTGTATGTCCACAGGGAGCAGGAGCAAAAGTGGGATGACAGAAGCAAACATATGCCTTGCCTATCCTGCCTTGTCCAGAAGAGAAGGCCTGTCCATCTAAGAAAGACCAGAACATTCAACTATAGCTGAAGCTATCACACATTTAAATTATGTGACTTTAGTCCATTCTTTTTTTTTTTTCCAACTTTTAAGTTCCGGAGTACCTGTGCATGATGTGGCAGTTTGTTACATGGGTAAATGTGTGCTGCGGTGGTTTGCTGCACAGATAATCCCATCACCTAGGTATTAAGCCCAGCATCTGACTTAAGTCCATTCTTGTTCTGACTCCATGTTCTCCTAGCAACAGGGGTAGCCTTTGGATAACATGACTTCCATTCAGCTTCCCTAATGGGGGAAGAGGACGTCATAGATTTCTTATTGGCATTTTTGAATTAATAAACTTTTTTAGAGCAGTTTTAAGTTCACAGCAAAATTGAGAGGAAAGTACAGAAAGTTTCCATTTTCCCCCTTCCCTCAACCTGTACAACCTTTCCCACTGCCGACATCGCCCAACACAGTTACAACTGATGAACCTACACTGAGACATCATCAGCAGCCAAAGACCACAGTTTACACTAGGGGTCACTCTTGGTATTATGCCTTCTAAGGGTTTTGACATATGTAGAATGACATGTAGAGTCACCATTATAGCACCATACAAGGTAGTTTCACTGCCTTAAAAATCCTGTGTTCTCTCTACTCATCCTTCCTTTCCTCCAACCCCTGGCAATCACTGATCTTTTTACTGTCTCCACAATTTTATCTTTTCCAGAATGTCATATAGTTGGAATCATAGAGTATGTAGTCTTTTCAGATTGGCTTCTTTCACTTAGTGGTGTGCATTTAAGCTTCTTCCATGTCTTTTCTTTTTTGCTGAGCACCCTCTGTCCTCATACTCCATAGGTCTTTTCGTGGCTTGATAGCTCATGTCTTTTTAGCACTGAACGATATTCCATTTCTAGATGTGCCAAAGTTTATCCATTCACCTACTGAAGGACATCATTGCTTCCAAGTTTTGGCAAGTATTAATAAAGCTGCTATATAGATCTATATGCAGGTTTTGGTGACGATAAAAGTTTTTAATTCATCTGGATAAACACTAAGGAGTGTGATTACTGAGTTGTGTGATAAGAATATGTTTAGTTTTGTAAGAAACTGCCAAACCGTCTTCCAAAGTGACTGTACCATTTTGCATTCCTATCAGCAGTTACTGTTGTTCCACTTCCTCACCAGCATTTGGTGGTGTCAGTGTTCTGGATCTTGGCCATTTTAATAGGTACATAGTGATTTCTTGTTTCAATCTGCAATTTCCTAATAACATATGATGTTGAACCTCTTTTCATATGCTTATTTGCCATCTGTGTATCTTCTTTGAGGAGGTGTCTGTTCAGGTCTTTTGCCTGTTTTTTAATTGGGTTGTTTTCTTAATTTTGAGATTTAAAAGTTCTTTTTATATTTTGGATAACAGTTCTTGCAAATACTTTCTCCCAGTCTGTGACGTGTCTTCTCCTTTGCTTGACGTTGTCTTTTGCAGAGCAGAAGTTTTTAATTTTAAGGAAGTACAGCTTATTAACTGTCTCCTTCATGGAGCTTGTCTTCGCTGTTGTTTCTAAAAAATCATCACCATACCCAAGGTCATCTAGCCTTTCTCCAAGTTATCTTTAAACATTTTTAAAATTTTATTTTTTAGAACAGTTTTTGATTGACAGAAAAACTGAGATGATAGTGTGGAGTTCCCATATAGCCCCCATGCAGTTTCCCCTACTATCTTACATTAGTATGATACATTTGTCACAACTAATGAAACAGTGTTGATACATTATTATTAACTAAAGTCCACACTGTATTCAGATTTCCTTGATTTGCTTAATGTCCCTTCTCTGTTCCAGGGTCTCATCCTGGATACCACATTACATTTAGTCTTTATGTCTCCTCAGGCTCTTCTTGGCTGTGATGTTTCCCAGACTTTCCTTATTTTCGATGACCTTGCTGTTTCAAGCAGTACTGGTTAAGTATTTTACAGAATACACCTCAACTGGGATTGGTCTGATGTTTTTCACTTGATCACACTGGAGCTATGGGGTTTTTGGGAAGAAAACCACAGAAGTAAAGCATCGTTTCCATCACATCATATCAAGGGTACATACTAGTAACAGGACTTATCACTGTTGATGTTGACCTTGATAAACTGGGTAAAGTACTATTTGTTAGGTTTCTCCACTGTAGTTACTCTTTTTTTTCCTCCTTTGCATACTTTACTCTTTGGAAGGTTATTATGAGCAGCCTATACTGAAAGAGTGAAGGGTTATGTTCTACTTCCTTGAGGTGGGAGTATCGACAAAACTTATTTGGGATTCTTCTGCAAGGCGATTTATTCATTTTTTCCTCTTTATTTATCAAATCATTTATTTATATACATATGGACTCATGGGCATTTATTTTACAGTTTGGGTTAACCATCCAATTCTACTTTACTTTGTTGTTTAAGTTGTCCCCAGCTTTAGCCACTGGCAGGTCCTTCTGTTAGATCTTGTGCTCCTTTGACATGTTGCCATCAGTGAGGTTTTTTACTTCCTCACTTTCTGCTTTCTGGTATTGTAAGATTTTCCAGGCTCATCCTGTGTATTTCCTGACTCATTCCTAGAATCAATCATTTTTCCAGGCCCTGATTCCTTTTACTAGAAAATAGTATTAAAAACCAAAGTCTGGTTGGTGGGTGTTCTTCTTGCTACTGGGTTATTGTTGTTTCTAGGCCATCTTGGCCGATAGAGCAAGAAAATATATGTGTGCATACTAACCCATGTATATACACATATCTATAAATATGGCATCTAGGCCAGGTATGGTGGCACACACCTGTAATCCCAGCACTTTGGGAGGCTGAGGCAGGTGGACTGCTCAAGCCCAGGAGTTTGAGACCAGCCTGGGCAACATGGGGAAACTCTGTCTCCACAAAAAAAAAAAAAAAAAAAAAAAGAACCCACAAAAATTAGCCAGGCAAGGTGATGTAGTCCCAGCTACTTGGGAGGCTGAAGTGGGAGGATCGCTTATGCCTGGGAGGCCAGGGTTGCAGTGATCTGAGATCATGCTGCCGCACTCCAGCTTGGGTGATAAAGTGAGACTCTATCTTAAATAAGTGAATAAGGCATCTACACTTACAGTCCCCTTTCATATGAGTTGCTTAAGTGCCGAGCTACAGTCAGCTATCTGGTCAACCCTACAGAGATCCAGCTTCTGTGTCTGTCTGAGACCGACTGACTTTTACTTGAACAATTTTCTGCTACACTACTACCTACCATTCCTCTTTCTTCAAATTTCCACAAGGATGTTTGGTCTGAAAAAGAAGACATTTAGAAAGGACATAATAATTGTATTCAAATATTTGAGTGACTGCCACGTAGAAGACAGTCTGCAGTTGCTCCCTAGGGCACAATCAGAACCACCCATGTAAATTACATGGAAGACAATCTGACGTTAATATGAGGAAAACTGTGTACAAATCAAAACTTTGTCATAAAGAAAAATGTGCTGGTCTTGAAAAGTCCTGAACTCTGTATCATCAATAGGTGCGCTCAGTCAGAGACAATCACCAATGGCTTGTCCTGGATGTTGTGATGGAGACTCCTGTTCTGGGTCAGAGACTGGACTCACTGATAGCCCAGACTTAAAGCAAAAAGTCTGAACCTGTAATAAGAGCTATTTTAAAACAAACAGTCTTATATGCTAAGCCCTTGTGCTGATAGCCCAGAAGATCAGGATTTATTATCAAGAAATGAACAAATAAAACTCCTGATTATTATACAAAAAGAATACATTTTTAGTAAGTCCGCATTAGTTGTTAAATATGGTAGTAAAATATACTAAAGCACAGAAGAGGCTTGTTTTTATTGAATAAGTGTGACTGAAGCAGAGGTGGATAGTATACACTTTAATTGCTAAGATTATGGCAAATATTTGAACCACTGCAATAACCTCATGCAGAGAAAAGATTTTGTGCACTATTTTACATCTGCTGTACTCTATGTGCTACTTCATCTGATAGGAAGCTTCTGGGATAGCATCCAAGGAAATCAGGCAATTCAGAACACCTTTTTAAGAAATGCTGCCAGATTTTTTCTCTTTACCTCCCTCTTTCTTCAAACATTATGCATATGAGAGCACACACGTGTATATGCACATTTGCACGTGGACATGTGCGTGCACACAGACTCACCTTAAAGGTCTAATCATGTCGCCAACATGTCACCAGCAATCCAGGAGTTCTTACTCAGAAAAGCAATAACACAAAACCCTACAAGAGTTCGGAGATCAAAGTGCTTCCTATGCTAAGCTTTTAATAAACACAGCCCCAACATCCTGCGGAGGGTAACTGCATTTTAAACATGCATCTATAGTCTTACAAACTATGCAGAATAAAACCATCAGGTATTTAAACGAAAAAAATACATTTCAACTGAGTCAATATGGCTGATTTCTTTAATTTTCTAGTTTTCTTTTTTCTTTAACAGTGAGACGAGTTTTTATTGCCTCATGCTAACCCCTTCCCAGTATATTTTCTGGTGACAATAATCACAGCTCTGTTCTAGTCTCCCTCCTTCCTACTTCTGAGATCTGTAGTACAAAACTAAGTTAGGTTACCAGTTCACACTGCACTTTATAATTTCAAATGCCGCACAAGCACCGCCAGTATGCTATAAGGAGAAAAACAAATCGTAAAGGAATTTCTTTCTTTTAAAAAATTAGCTTGTATAAAATCTTAACTGCAATAATTTTCCACCTAAAATTTCCCTACTCCGATGAGAGGAGGAAACAGTTTCTTTGCCATATTGTAGCCATTATGATTTAGCAGGTTCCTACTTTCCCATATTAGCAGGATTTCAAGTATATTTGCAAATTGCAAAATCAAAACACCAGGCAGTGTAAATTTATGACACATTTTATTTTTATTAATAAAACTCCAAACAGGATAGTCAGAATTTCATGCATTACGTAGTGACATGATTTTTAAAAAGTGTTGGAATAATTAGAGTAGTTGAATACTTTCATAAACACAAAAAAGCAAAACCAACAGAATAAAACTTCACTCATTTGAACCAAAATCATTTATAATTTATAAAAATTAGCAAATGTTGGTCTTGGGTTAATCAATCTTTTACTACTAGAAAATGCAGAACTTTTAACAACAAATCATAAAGAAAAATTAAAATATTCAATAAACTAGAACGGCAGACCCTACCAGCTACCTGCTCTATAACCAGTCTCCCTTTCTTTCTCACTAACAGAATGTTTCGTTTATTTGGGATGGCAATAGGTGTAGCTAAAAAACTGTATCTCCTAGGTGATAAAAGTGGCCAAATGACAATTCTGTCCAATGAGATATAACTGGAAGGCATAGGGGTAGAATTCAGCGAAAGCTGCTTAAAAGGGCAAACTCAATTCTTTACCTTTTGTTCTCTGAATTTCATCTTGTGTCTGCCTGGAAAAAAGTGTGCTGTTGGAAATTGTAGAAAGGATCTTAGGTCTATGAGGATGACAGCCACCTATGAAGGAAGGCGGAGCATGAAGTCACAAGGAGTCTGGGCCTTTACGACACCTGAGCCACTGCGTATACTGCAGTGGTTTCTTTAAGATTTTTTTTATCACATGAAGGGGGGAAAACAAATTTGCTTAAGCCACTCTTTAGTCAGGTTTCTACTGCATGCTCCAAACCAACTCTAATTGATAAAAATTGTGTTGTGTACCCTTAAGAATTTCAAAATCTCCACTTAAAAACAACTATGTACTAACCACTGCCCATTCTCTACTTCTTAAACCAGATCTCCTAAGGACCTCTACTTTGAAAAACTATCGACTGTGTTTGGGTAAATATGTGCTCCTGAAAGTAATGTACTATTTTCATTAAAAATTATTAAAGCATTGCAAAGTGTTAAGAGTAAAAAAGATGATATGAACCATGAATTTCAATTAGATTTCTTACAATGACCAATGCTAAAACTAAGAGAAACCATAAGTAAACAACTCCAAAAACATTAGGAAGAAACTAGAATGATTCTACAAAAGAGAAAAACAGCATTTTTGATGACAGTTTTAAAGTGAGGAAATGATTAAAAACAGGTACAGCGTGGACATCATCATGCACTTCTGACAGTGTCACAGCATAATTAGTATGGTCTGGTGGTGGAAGAACTTGCTATTGATTATGAGGTCTAATTTAGTTACCATCTTTACACTGATATATCAACAAAGATGAAATACAACTTAACTTATATGAAGTACTGTAATGTGCTAAGTTAAATTAATTGTTAAAGATGGTAAACCCAAGAACATTACAAAGAGCAAAACTAAAAATAGGCTAGGTGCAGTGGCTCATGCCTATAATCCCAGCACTTTGGGAGACCACAGAGGGAGGATAGGTTGAGGGTAAGAGTTTTGAGACTAGCCTGAGCAACATAGTGAGACTCTGTCTCTACAAAATTGTTTTTAAAAAATTGGCCAGGTATGCCTGTCGTCCCAGTTACTCAGAAGGCTTAAGTGGGAGGATCTTTTGGGCCCAGGAGTTTGAGGCTGCAGTAAGCTATGATGGAACCACTGTACTCCAGCCTGGGTGACAGAGTGAGACTCTGTGCTCTGAAAAACTAATAATAACAACAACAACAACAACAAAAAACCTAAAAATAACACGTGATTCAGCTTCAACAATAAGCAATAAAATGAAGTAGGTACCTTCAAAGCTTCTGCCAGTATCTCAGGTTTATACTTCCATTTCTGTTTGATGAAGATGAGGATTATTATACTCAACGAAAGATGTCAAGAAGAAATAGTCAGAGGAAGGATATTTGTATGTTAAAATCCAATGACTGGTCCATGAACAGATATTTACAAGTATGCATTTCAGAATCTGGTAAGAAAACAAAGGTAGGCAAGGTGGGAAAAGATTGGTGTGGAAGTGTGTGGTGCTGGTTATCAATACCACAGCATTTCCAGTGTGCTGTGTCAGCCAGAAGCTGTTCTCACTCTTCAATGTGCATCAGTATCCTCGGGGTTAGGGGTATTTTGAAAAAAAAACAAAGATGCTTCAGTCTTGCCCAAGAGTTTAAGTTTCAACTGTGCAAGGACTGGGCCCAGCTAAAATATTATTTTAAGAACACCTTAGGGGACTTTAATGTGCAGTTAGGGTTGCGACTCCCTGGCCTAGAGTTACAGTAGTTGGCCCTGAACTGGACCTTGGTTATGTGGAGGACATGGATCAGTAGACAGAAAGACGATGAGTGTTCAGGAAGGGAAAATAGGAAAAGGATGAATTAGGAATGCCTGAAGGCCAAGGACTGGTGATGAATGCAGATGGTGTGTTAGAAAGGTACCGGAAATAAAAATCACCTATGTAAATACACACACACATACATGAGGTAGGGCCAGTTTACAGACTTTTTTTTTTAAAAAACAATGACAGGAAATGGGAAACTATAGGCAAGAAAGTGACCAAGTGACAATGATAACAGTGGGGGAAGTCCAGCGCAGCAGGAGCCCCAGGGAGGAGTGCCAGTGCGGGAGATGGGAACAGAAAGACCAGCTGAAAGGTGGATGGCAGAGGTCCCAGGGTGAGATGGTGACACAAAGATTAAGTGGAGCCACACTGGGCAGAGTAGGCAATCTGGGGGTTAAGGAGTTCTGAGGGCATGAAGCTAATATTATTGAAGGATGCTCTGGGACATCAATAAAAAATAAAAAGGGAGGAGGGACAAAGTGAGAAGAGGAAATGTTGAAGGCACTGCAGACAACTAAGAAGGAGTTTACTAAAAATCCAGGTGACAGACCCTTATGAAAAGGGTGGACGAAAACGCACATTGCCAGGGACATGTCTCAGGGGGCAGGGAAGGTGAATGAAGGAACAAAGTGACCCCAGTATTTTAAGATGCAATATTAATTTGGGGGTGAGGGCGAGGGAAAAGGGAGCACTAGAGCAAATCCTGCTGAATTGATGTGGAGCTGGTTTAGTAAATGTATGAAATCCTTAGAGCTCATCAAGAGTGAAAAAATGAGTGTTCTGACTAATATCTTCAGGTAAAATGGAATTAGGATGACAGTGTAGAATGTAAAAGGATATTTTCCAGGTGCAAGCCTACTTTCACTTTTTGGGCAGAAGAGGAAAATCAACAAGAACCTCCTGCTCATACTCTGCACTTCTGAGAGAAGAGTGCACGCAAAGGTGAAGTGGAGTGATAGTGTATCACTAGCCATCCCTGTCCCTGCAGATCCTTAGGCAGAAATAAACAGTAGAACATGCCCAGACAGGGGGAAGGAGATTTCCATCTCTAATCAAAGTAGGTGAAAAATACAGGGCCCAGAGTCAAAATTATCAGAGGAGTGGGCAGTCCCAGGTGCAGGAAATGCTTAGAAGTTTGGTGGCTCCCACAGGGGCATGTTTAGTGGGGAGATAACTGCTGAATCTCAGCCTGTGGGAACCACAGTCTTAGTAGCAGACTCTGACTTGTTGGAGAACATGACTCACTGAGCTCCCCTCTTCCAAAAGTGACTCCTACCTATACACAGCAAAACACTTCCTTACTCTGTGCAGGGAGAAGCAGCCAAGGCTTCTGCTGACTAGTCTCCACTCTGTCTACAGTTATCTGGGCTGAAAAAAAAAAATGATGGCAGCACTTTCAGCAAGGCAGCAGAGAACAGCAAGGAGGGGAAGCTCGTTTTCTGGGAGGAGGAAGGGGTAAGGAAGTGATGAGCTCAGCCAGGTACATTAAGTTGGAGATATTCTCAGGACATCCATGCAGAGAGGTTTGTAGGTGGCTGGAAGAATGGGTGTAAAGTCCAGGGAAAGATTAGGCTGGACTTGAATCTTGGGAATCAGCTCACAATGGGTGCCTGACTCTTGAGAGCAGGTGAGCTCACTGTCGGCCCACAAACATTTGCTGAATGACTGGAGAAAGAAAAATAGAAGACTAAAGGCACACCCCTGGGGGCACATCTGATGTGCCGGTAGGAAAGAAAAGTAAAGAATATCTAGTCCGGGGCACAGAGGGAGACTCCGTCACAAAAAAAAAAAAAAAAAAAAAAAAAAAAGAATAGAGACAGAAAGGAAAAGGCAGTGGGTAGAAGTTCTGGAAGGCTCAGCACCATGAAGGCACGGAAAGAGATTCAAGGTGGTCCCATTTTCACCTATTAGATTAAACAAGATTTTAAACAGAGAAAGAGAAAAACTGATTAGGCTGTCTGAGCTGGTGGGAGTGTAACTGCTGTTGGGAATGCAAATTTGAACAACTTCTGGCAAAAGACATTAAAACACCCAAAAAGTATGCAAATCCTTTAATTAGGAATATTTCTTCTCAGGTTTATCACTTGGAAATATGTAAGAATTTACACAAGGCTTGGCTACAGGATGGTTAATGTAGGGGCATACTCTAACATGATCCCCAAAGATCCCTGCTGTTGGTTTGCAGACCATGATATAATCCCTTCCCCTTGAGTGTGGGCTGGCCCAGTGACCTGCTTCTAGCAAAGAGAATACAGCCAAGTTGATGGCATGGGATGTCATTTCTTTAATTAGGCTACAAAAGATTGTGACTCCTGTCTTGCTAGCAGATTCTCTCCCTAGCATTGTAAATGCATGAGATTAACACATCAGGAGTAAAGCAGCATTGTAAATATATGAGATCCTTTTAACACATCAGGAGTAAAGAAGCATTGTAAATGTATGAGATCCTTTTAACACATCAGGAGTAAAGAAGGTTTCCTCTTGCTGCCTTTGCTGAAGCAAGCTGGTATATGGGGAGGCACACATGGCAAGGAACTGAGAGCCACTTCCAGCTGACAGCCACCTAAGAACTGAGGACCTCAGTCCAACTACTCTTCCGGAAATGAATTCTGCAACAATCACGTGTGCTCACAAGTGGATTTATCCCTACTTGAGTCTTCAGATAGCCCTGGCCAAAACTTTAATTTCTGACTTGCAAGAGATCCTGAAGCAGAGGACCCAGTGAAGCCATGCCCAGATTCCTGACCCACAGAAAGTGATGTGTGTTGTTTCAATCCAACAGGTTTGGGAGTAATTTGTTTGCTACACAGCAATAGATAACTAATTCAGTTAACCACAGTGCTATTTGTAACAATAAATACATAAAACAACCAAAATGTCTACTAGGACATTTGCTGACTAAAAATGGCACATATGTAGGGGCAAGGGAGGAGCAATGAATTTTAGAGATATTTGGAATTGAATAACCTAAGACATGGTGACTGATTTAAGGTGGGGCATGGGGGCGTGGATCAAAGATGATGTCCAGTTTCATAGACTGAGCAATAAAGAGCAATTGACATGGGAACACTGGAGAAAAAGTGCGTGTGAAGAAGATGATACATGTTATCTGGAGAACACCGAGTATGACGGGTCTGTAAGTTATCCAAGTGAAGACGTTTAGTATGTGATGGGCTCAACATTCAGATGGGAGAGATAAACACCAAAAAAGTGGCACACACATATGCTATAATACAATTCATTCATTACAATTACACTCTAGATGTAAATAAATATTCATGAAATACATTCACAATGTATTAATTATAATATATATTAAAGAGTTCAAAACATCATGTACCATGTAAGCCCATTATTTAGAAAAGTAAGCTGTTTATGTAAGGGATAATATAAAGAAATGGGTAGAATAATAACAAAGTATTAATAGTAGTATCCATAAACCAAATGGCTGGTTTGTGGATGCTTTCTGTTTCCTTTATCTATATTTACAAATTATTTAAAATAATTGTATATTTCATTATAATAAAAATAATTGCATAACAAAAGAATAAACAAAAAATCATCAATAATACAGAATGCTACAATAAATTAAGGAGGTTTCATTATTTTTATTGACTACTCTCTATGTACCACAATGAAAACTGAGAAGTTATTTTTTATTTGGCAAGAAGAAAGCAACTGCTTGTCTAAAACAATGCAATGCCACCTTCTCATTAGTGGAAGAGGTTAAATGATGTTTTCCTACTTGCTAAATGTATTGAATGGTATCCAATACAAATAGGGGGATGAAAGAATTTCAAATAACGTAGCAAAGACATCATAAGAAGTGTTGCATATCAATAGGCATTGTTGTACAGACATCTGAAATTTATACTTGATATAAATAACAACAAAACTGACAATAGTTGGACAAAATTAAGAGGTAACAAAGCTACAAAAAAGAGAGAGCCTAGGCAATGAAATTATGAATAAACCAGATGTATATATAACCATAGAGGATGAAAAATTTGTTATTTCAGGAAATCTTAATATTATTGTGGTGACTTTTGACTTTTTGCCTGACAGATGTGTTTCTTAAGAATACAAGTAACTTTAGGAAAAAAACTTGAGCTTCTTCAATTTTGTTGGCTTTACAGAGACACTCATATAGTAATTATTCACAGTTTGATTTTAATATCAATGACGTAAAAAGAGCAATTATTAATAGTTCAGGTTGATTATCAAAGAAACTGCTGTTAATCTTGTAGCTCGACATTTCAAAAATCTTTCCAGGAAACAGCTCATATAAAAGACAACCACCCAATATAAAAATACTCTTCATTAGACAAATCACCTCTTTTGAGCAGCAAGATATCACATTGAAAGAAACCAAAAAGTTACTTTAATTTTCCAACATGTCTAACTTATTCTCCGGAAAAAAGCTATGCAACATGAAACTAAAGCTTCTAGATGAAGGAGATCAAACAGTAAAACTGCCAAGGTCTTTGCAAACAAATGCACAGTTAATTACAGATTTTGTTTTTGTTTGGACACACACAAAGCTGTGTCTGGAACAAACCAACAAGTAGATGTGAAATTAGCCATTCTGAATAAGTGAACCATTGATGGTAAATGTGTAAAATGATAAAACTGCAACTAAACTTGAGGCTTAGGTTTGGAGAGAAACTCTAGGATTATTTTCCCTGTCTGGTGTCTAGGATACCATGAGTAGAATTCAGAGGAACTTTTTCATGTACGTTTATAAAAACAAAAACGAATGACCACAGTATAAATGTATGGTACATGAGGCATCGCATAGAGACAGAAGTGCATAGGATAAACCCTAAACTGAGCAAGTGTATGTTCAAACCATGAGATGAGTGACAGATTTTATTTCCTGGATGCAGAGAGAATACAGCTGTAGGGGAATCTCCCATCCCAACGTCCTCACACAAACGTGCACACAGAGCTTAGATGAATAACAACACAGAGACTCAGTGGGACAGACAAGAAGCACCGGCATCTAAAAATGCAAATGAATGACCCTTGGGTTTCTGAATGGAACCTGCCTTTTTCTGTTTAAAAAATGCTGTTCACCCTGTTTTAATGGCATGGAATAAAAATGGCACTGTAACTTGTAATTTTGAGATATTAAATATGAAACATAAAACAAGGGGTTATAAATCAGCTGAAGACTAATTAAGATACTTAGACTGTCATTCAAAAACATTCCACAGAATGTAATAAAATGAGTGGGTGGTTGGTTCTATTTTAATAACTGAACCCTGTAGGAAGATTTTATTTCTTTAAACTATCAGCCAAATATATCCAGGACTGACTAGAACATCGAAAATACACTTTTACATTATGTTAAGCTAAAAAAAAGAAATAAAATGCCTCAAAAGACTACATCTGAACAGTGTTCTGATTCTCAGCTACTCGGGAGACTGAGGCAGGAGAATCGCTTGAACCCAGGAGGCGGAGGTTGCAGTGAGCCGAGATTGCGCCATTGCACTCCAGCCTGGGCAACAAGAGGGAAACTCCAGCTCAAAAAAAAAAAAAAAAAAAAGAAAGTATTCCTGTAGCTAATAATGAAATTATGTTTAACTGTTTTTCCACCATTTTATGATAAATATGAAATCGACCAACGTTTTTCAATGAGGGAGCACTAGCATTTGTAGTAGGAAATTACACATTGTGCAGGACTATTCTGTGGAACTAAAATTAGGCCTTAGACATTTCCAAATGCCTCTTGTGGGTAGAATGGGGCTTGGTGGTGGTGATGATATTAATCACTTATTGAAAACAACTGATTTTGACTGCTCCAAAATTTGTGTCCTTTAATTGGAGAAACATAGTTATTTGCATCTTGGAAAAATTGACCGTTATCTAGAAACCAAATGAAACCTGGTGTCTTAGTCCTCTTCTGCTGCTTATAACAGAATACCTGAAATTGGGTAATTCATTTTTTCAAAAGGAGTTTATTTCTTACAGTTGTAGAGGCTGAGAAGTCTAAGGCTGAAGGGCCACATCTGGTGAGGGCCTTATTGCTGGTGGGAACTCTCTGCAGAGTTGTAAGGCAGCACAGGGAATCACGTGGTGAGGGGCCTGAGTGTGTAAGCTCAGGTCTCTCTTCCTCACCTTATAAAGCCAGCAGTCTCACTCTTGTGATAACTCATTAACCCACTGATCCATTAATAGGTTAACCCATTCCTGAGGGCAGAGCCCTCACGACTCTTATCATTTCTTAAAGAGATCTCTATCATCTTCCCACCTCTCAATACCGCCACATTGGAAATTAAGCTTCAACATGAGGGAACACACATTCAAACCATAGCATTCTACCCATGCCCTCCCCCCAGATAAACTCCTGTTCTTCTCACAAACAAATGTATTCATTCCCTCCCCATAGCTCCAAAGTCTTCACTGGTTCCAGGATCAACTCAAAAGTCCAAAGTCTCATCTGTGAAATCAAAATAAGTTATCTACTTCCAAGATACAATGGCAGGACAGGTATAGAGTGGACATTCCCATTTGAAAAGGAAGAAGACTGGGTGTGGTGGCTCATGCTTGTAATCCCAGCATACTGGAAGGCCAAGGCAAAAGGACAGCCTGAGCCCAGGAGTTTGAGAACAGTCTGGATAAACACTGTGAAAGAAAAGAAAAGAAGAAAGAAACAAAGAAGAGAAAAGAAAGAGAGAAGGAAAAAGAAAAGCGAGAGAGAAAGAGAGAAGGAGAAAGGGAAAGAGAAGGAAAAGAAAAGAAGGGAAAGAAGGAAGGAAGGAAGGAAGGAAGGAAGGAAGGAAGGAAGGAAGGAAGGAAGGAAGGAAGGAAGGGAGGGAGGGAGGGAGGGAGGGAAGGAGGGAGGGAGGGAGGGGAGAAAGAAAAGAAAAGAAAAGAAAAGCAGGAAGGCAGGAAGGCAGGCAAGCATGCAAGCAAGCAAGCAAGCAAAGGAGGGAATAGCCCAAAAGACAGTGGTAACAGTCCCCAGGTTAGTCTGAAGCCCAAGAGGATAAACATCAAATCATAAAGCTGGAGAATAATCTCCCTTGACTCCACATCCAGCATCCTGTGTATACCAGTATGGAAGTTGGGGCCCCAGAGCCTTGGGCAGCTCTGTCCCCACGGCTTTCCTGGGTTCAGCCCATGCTTTAGCTTTCCCATGCTGGCACTGCACACAGGTAGCTCTATAGTTCTGGGGTCTTGGTGTTGGCCCTGCTCCCATATCTCCACTAGGCAATGCCCTGATGGGAACTGTATGGCAAGTTGGAGCCCATATTTCTGCTTGGCACTGCCCTAGAAGGGGCTCTCTGCAGTGGCTCCACCCCTGCAACAAGTCTTATGCCTGAGTCCACAAGCTATTTGACACATTCTTTGAAATCTAGGTGAAAGCTGCCACGCCTCCATATCTCTTGCATTCTGTGGGCCTGCACAATTAACATCATATGTATGCCTCCAAGGTTTTTACAGCTTGTACCTTTCAGAGTGGCAGGCTGAGTCACACCTGGTGCCACTTGAATCACAGCTGGGGTGGTCAAGGAGTGCTGAGGCTAGAATGCAGGGAGCAGAGACCTGTCAGGACCCTGGGCAGGAAGCCCATGGAGGGTGTCCCAGGTTTGTCTGGCAAAACTATTTTGCCTTCCTAGGCCTCTGGGCCCATGATGGGAGACGTAGCTTCAAAGACGTCTAAAATGTCTTCAGGGTCTTTCTTCTAGTCTCTTAATCATCTGTACTGATCTCCTCAGTAAAGGTCACTGAAAAAAAAAAGCATGTTCTCCTGAACATGCTTTTTCACTCTTTACAAGGCCAGGATAAGAGTTTTCCAATCCTTTGCTTTGCTTCTTTTTTGATTATAAATTCCATTTTAAGTCATTTTTTTCCCTCTCACAGCTTAATGTAAGTGGTTAAAGGTAGCCATGCAGCAGCCTGAATGTCTTACTGCTTCAGCATTTCTTCTGCCAGATATCCTAATCCATGGATCTTTCCTGCTCTTTAGTTTTTCATTTTAATTTTCAAAATTTTAAAATTTTGTGGGTATATAGTAGGTGTATTAGGTTCTACATTCTATAATGTCCTTAGACATGGACACAATGCAGCCAAGTTCTTTGTCGGTTTATAACAAGAAGGGCAATTACACGTTTCCAATACCTTGCTTCTCAGTTCCATCTGAAACCTCACTGTAATCGTCTTTAGTGTCCATTTTTCTTTCTTTTCTTTTCTTTTTTCTTTTCTTGAGATGGAGTTCTGCTCTTGTTACCCAGGCTGGAGTACAATGGCACGATCTTGGCTCACCACAACCTCCGCCTCCCAGGTTCAAGCAATTCTCCTGCCTCAGCCTCCCAAGTAGCTGGGATTACAGGCATTAGTCACCACATCTGACTAATTTTGTATTTTTAGTAGAGACAGGTTTTCTTCATGTTGGTCAGGCTGGTCTCAAACTCTCGACCTCAGGTGATCCGCCTGCCTCGGCCTCCCAAAGTGCTGAGATTACAGGCATGAGCCCCCACGCTTGGCCCTAGTGTCCGTATCTCTATCAGAATTCTGGTCATAACCACTTATCCAATCTCTAAGAAAATCCAAACTTACCCTAGTCTTCTTGTCTTCTAAGCCTTCACTAGAATCTAGGCTTTGTCTAGCCTGCTCCTCAAAAGTCTTCCAAGCCTCTGCTCATTACTCAGTTCCAAAGCTGCTTTCACATTTTCAGGTATTTGGTATCAGCAACACCCCCCTCTCAGTACCTTTTTCTGTCTTAGTCCATTTTCTGTTGCTTATAACAGAACACCTGAAACTGAATAATTTATAAAGAAAAGAAATTTATTTCTTACAGTTATGGAGGCTGAGAAGTCCAAGGTTTAGGGCCCGTATCTGGTGAGGGCCTTCTTGCTGGTGGGAACTCTGTAATGTACAGAGTCCCAAAGTGGCTCATGGCATGACATGGCAAAAGAATCTGAGTGTACTAGATCAGGTCTCTCTTCCTCTCCTTATAAAGCCATGAGTCCCACTCCTGTGATAAACTGTTAATCCATTAGCCCATTAATCCATTGATCCATGAATAGAATTAACCATTTACTTCTTAAAGGCCTCACTTCTCAAAACTGCCACCTTGGGGATTAAGTTTCAACATGAATTTTTGAAATGGACAAACATTCAAACTACAGGAACTGGAAATTACGGTTAACATTTCAAATTGTTGGATGCTAGACAATAATATATATAAAAACTTGCAAGGAATAGTTATGCAATATTTATTTTGCAATATGCTAAAGTATTAAATCATAAATTGTTTTACAATTGAATTGCTCTTTTAACTTTTAGACCTGAACTCTGAAGTAAAGGCTTATTTCCTTTGAGTCTAGCCAATACTTAATGATGCATCCTGATGTTTCTTGATTGTCCAGATAGAAGGGATTTTAAGAGTTTGACTGATACAAGTACCCAAAATAGCCACTGGTACTCTACCTCCAGGTACAGGAAAAACTGAGGCAGCTAGGGTTTGGAGCAGACCCCCAGCAAACCACAGTAGTCCTACAGGACAGTGGCTTCACTGTTAAAAGAAAAACAAACAAACAGAAAACAACAATGACAACAACATCAACAAAAAAGACCCCACAAAAACCCCATTCAAAGGTCAGCAACCTCAAAGATCAAAGGTAAAGATGCCCACAATGATGAGAAAGAATCAATGCAAAAACGCTGAAAACTCAAAAAGCTAGACTGTCTTTTCTCCTCCAACTGACCGCAACACCTCTCCAGCAAAGGCAAAGAACTGGGCTGAGGCTGAGATGGCTGAATTGACAGAAGTAGGCTTCAGAAAGTGGGTAATAACAACAAACTTCACTGAGCTAAAGAAGCATGTTGTAACCCAATGCAAAGAAGCTAAGAGCCATAAAAAAAAAAAAAAAAAAATACAGGAGCTGATAGCCAGAATAGCTAGTTTAGAGAGGAACATAACCAGTCTGATGGAGCTGAAAAAAACAACACAAGAACTTCACAATGCAATCATTAAGTATCAAGAGCAGAATAAACCAAGCAGAGGAAAGAATGTCAGAGCTTGAAGATGATCTTTCTGAAATAAGACAGGCAGACAAGAATAGAGAAAAAAGAGTGAAAAAGAATAAACAAAATCTCCAAGAAATATGGGATTATGTAAGGAGACTGAATCTATGACTGATTCAGGTATCTACAAGAGATGGGGAGAATGGAACCAAGTTGGAAAACATACTTCAGGATATCATCCAGGAGAACTTCTCCAACCTAGAAAGACAGGTCAACATTCAAATTCAGGAAATGTAGAGAATCCCAGTAGGATAATGCATGAGAAGATCAACCCCAAGACACATAATCATTAGATTTTCAAAGGCTGAAATGAAAGAAAAAGTGTTAAGGGCAGTCAGAAAGGCCAGGTCACCTACAAAGGGAAGCCCATCAGACTAACAGTGGACCTGTCAGCAGAAACCCTATAAGCCAGAAAAGCTTGAGGGCCAATATCCAAAATTCTTAAAGAAAAAATTTTCAACCCAGAATATCATATCCAGCCAAATTAAACTGCATAAGCAAAGGAGAAATAAGATCCTTTTCAGACAAGCAAATGCTGAGGGAATTCATCACCACCAGGCCTGCCTTGCAAGAGCTTCTGAGGGAAGCACTAAATATGAAAAGGAGAAACTGTTACTAGCCACTACAAAAACACACTGAAGTACACAGATCAGTGGCACTATGAAGCAACCACATAAACAGGTCTGCAAAACAACCAGCTAGCATCATGATGACAGGATCAAATTCACACATAACAATACTAACCTTAAACTTAAATGGGCTAAATACCCCAATTAAAAGACACAGAATGGCAAGCTAGATAAAGAGCCAAGACCCATCAGTATGCTGTATTCAAGAGCCCCATCTCAAGTCCAAAGACATACATAGGCTCAAAATAAAGAGATGGAGGAAAATGTTCCAAGCAAATGGAACACAGTAAAAAGCAGGTGTTGCAGTCCTAGTTCCTGACAAAACAGACTTTAAACCAACAAAGATCAAAAAAGACAAAGAAGGGCATTACATAATGGTAATGTTAAAGCATTCAATTCAACACAAAGAGATAACTATTCTAAATATATATGCACCCAATACAGGAGAACCCAGATTCATAAAGCAAGTTCTTAAGAGACCTACAAAGAGACTTAGACTCCCACATAATAATGGTGAGAGACTCTGACACCCCACTGACAATATTAGACAGATCATCAAGACAGAAATTAACAAAGACATTCAGGACTTGAACTCAGCTCTGGATCAAGCATTCCTAATAGATATCTACAAAACTCTCCACTCCAAAATAATGGAATATACACTCTTCTCATGACCACATGGCACTTACTCTAAAATTGATAACATAATCAGAAATAAAAACACTCCACAGCAAGTACAAAATAACTGATATCATACCAGTCTCTCAGACCACAGCACAATCAAATTAGAACTCAAGATTAAGAAATTCACTCAAAATCACACAACTACATGGAAACTGAACAACCTGCTTGTGAATGACTGTTAGTTAAATAATGAAATTAAGGCAGAAATCAAGAAGTTATTTGGAACTAATGAGAACAAAGAGACAACACACCAGAATCTCTGGGATGCAGCTAAAGCAATGTTAAGAGGAAATTTATAGCACTAAATGCCCACATCAAAAAGCTAGAAAGTTCTCAAGTTAACAACCTAAAAGAACTAAATCACAACTAAAAGAACTAGATAACCAAGAGCAAACAAACCCCAAAGCTAGCAGAAGACAAGAAATAACCAAGATCGGTAAAGGGCGGAGCAAGATGGCCGAATAGGAACAGCTCTAGTCTCCAGCTCCCAGCGCGAGTGACACAGAAGACAGGTGATTTCTGCATTTTCAACTGAGGTACTGGGTTCATCTCACTAGGGAGTGCCGGACAATCGGTGCTGGTCAGCTGCTGCAGCCCGAGCAGCAAGAGCTGAAGCAGGGCAAGGCATCACCTCACCTGGGAAGCACAAGGGGGAAGGGAATCCCTTTTCCTAGCCAGGGGAACTGAGACACACAATACCTGGAAAATCGGGTAACTCCCACCCGAATACTGCGCTGTACCAAGGGTCTTAGCAAACAGGCACACGAGGAGATTATATCCCACACCTGGCCAGGAGGGTCCCACCCCCGCCCACGGAGCTTCCCTCATTGCTAGCACAGCAGTCTGCGATCTAACTGCAAGGCAGCAGCCAGGCTGGGGGAGGGGCGCCTGCCATTGCTGAGGCTTAAGTAGGTAAACAAAGCCGCTGGGAAGCTCGAACAGGGTGGAGCTCAAAGACCCCTACCTGTCTCTGTAGACTCCACCTCTGGGGACAGGGCACAGCTAATCAACAACAACAACAACAACAACAAAGCAGCAGAAACCTCTGCAGACGCAAATGACTCTGTCTGACAGCTTTAAAGAGAGCAGTGGATCTCCCAACACGGAGGCTGAGATCTGAGAACAGACAGACTGCCTGCTCAAGTGGGTCCCTGACCCCTGAGTAGCCCAACTGGGAGACATCCCCCACTAGGGGCAGACCGATACCCCACACCTCACACGGTGTTTGCAAAAACATGCCAAAATGTAAAGACTATCGAGGCTAGGAAGAAACTGCATCAACTAATGAGCAAAATAATCGTCTAACATCATAATAACAGGATCAAGTTCACACATAACAATATTAACCTTAAAGTAAATGCACTAAATGGTCCAATTAAAAGACACAGGCTGGCAAACTGGATAAAGAGTCAGGACCCATCAGTTTGCTATATTCAGGAGGTCCATCTCACATGCAGAGACATACACAGGATCAAAATAAAGGGATGGAGGAAGATCTACCAAGCAAATGGAGAACAAAAAAAAGCAGGGGTTGCAATACTAGTCTCTGATAAAACAGACTTTAAACCATCAAAGATCAAAAGAGACAAAGAAGGCCATTACATAATGGTAAAGGGATCAATTCAACAGGAAGAGTTAACTATCCTAAATATATATGCACCCAATACAGGAGCACCCAGATTCATAAAGCGAGTCCTTAGAGACTTACAAAGAGACTTAGACTCCCATACAATAATAATGGGAGACTTCAACACCCCACTGTCAACATTAGACAGATCAACGAGACAGAAAGTTAACAAGGATATCCAGGAATTGAACTCATCTCTGCACCAAGCAGACCTAATAGACATCTATAGAACTCTCCACCCCAAATCAACAGAATATACATTCTTCTCAGCACCACATCGCACTTATTCCAAAATTGACCACATAATTGGAAGTAAAGCACTCCTCAGCAAATGTAAAAGAACAGAAATTATAACTGTCTCTCAGACCACAGTGCAATCAAACTAGAATTCAGGATTAAGAAACTCAATCAAAACTGCTCAACTACATGGAAACTGAATAACCCGCTCCTGAATGACTACTGGGTACATAACGAAATGAAGGCAGAAATAAAGACGTTCTTTGAAACCAATGAGAATAAAGATACAACATACCAGAATCTCTGGGACACATTTAAAGCAGTGTGTAGAGGGAAATTTATAGCACTAAATGCCCACAAGAGAAAGCAGGAAAGATCTAAAATTGACACTCTAACATCACAATTAAAAGAACTAGCGAAGCAAGAGCAAACACATTCAAAAGCTAGCAGAAGGCAAGAAATAACTAAGATCAGAGCAGAACTGAAGGAGTTAGAGACACAGACAACCCTCTAAAAAATAATGAATCCAGGAGTTGGTTTTTGGAAAAGATCAACAAAATTGATAGACCGCTAACAAGACTAATAAAGAAGAAAAGAGGGAAGAATCAAATAGACGCAATAAAAAATGATAAAGGGGATATCACCACGGACCCCACAGAAATACAAACTACCATCAGAGAATACTATAAACACCTCTATGCAAATCAACTAGAAAATCTAGAAGAAATGGATAATTTCCTGGACACTTACACTCTCCCAAGACTAAACCAGGAAGAAGTTGAATCCCTGAATAGACCAATAGCAGGCTCTGAAATTGAGGCAACAATTAATAGCCTAACAACCAAAAAAAGTCTAGGACCAGATGGATTCACAGCTCTATTCTCCCAGAGGTACAAGGAGGAGCTGGTACCATTCCTTCTGAAACTATTCCAATCAATTGAAAAAGAGGGAATCCTCCCTAACTCATTTTATGAGGCCAACATCATCCTGATACCAAAGCCTGGCAGAGACACAACAAAAAAAAGAGAATTTTAGACCAAAATCCCTGATGAACATCGATGCAAAAATCCTCAATAAAATACTGGCAAACCGGATTCAGCAGCACATCAAAAAGCTTATCCACAATGATCAAGTGGGCTTCATCCCTACGATGCAAGGCTGGTTCAACATACGCAAATCAATAAACGTAATCCAGCATATAAACAGAACCAAAGACAAAAACCACACGGTTATCTCAATAGATGCAGAAAAGGCTTTTGACAAAATTCAACAGCCCTTCATGCTACAAACGCTCAATAAATTTGGTATTGATGGGACATATCTCAAAATAATAAGAGCTATTTATGACAAACCCACAGCTAATATCATGCTGAATGGGCAAAAACTGGAAAAATTCCCTTTGAAAACTGGCACAAGACAGGGATGCCCTCTCTCACCACTCCTATTCAACATAGTGTTGGGAGTTCTGGCTAGGGCAATCAGGCAAGAGAAAGAAATCAAGGGTATTCAGGTAGGAAAAGAAGAAGTCAAATTGTCCCTGTTTGCAGATGACATGATTGTATATTTAGAAAACTCCATCGTCTCAGCCCCAAATCTCCTGAAGCTGATAAGAAACTTCAGCAAAGTCTCAGGATACAAAATTAATGTGCAAAAATCACAAGCATTCTTATACACCAGTAACAGACAAACAGAAAGCCAAATCATGAATGAACTTCTATTCACAATTGCTTCAAAGAGAATAAAATACCTAGGAATCCAACTTACAAGGGATGTAAAGGACCTCTTCAAGGAGAACTACAAACCACTGCTCAGTGAAATCAAAGAGGACACAAACAAATGGAAGAGCATACCATGCTCATGGATAGGAAGAATCAATATTGTGAAAATGGCTATATTGCCCAAGGTAATTTATAGATTCAATGCCATCCCCATCAAGCTACCAATGACTTTCTTCACAGAATTGGAAAAAACTGCTTTAAAGTTCATATGGAACCAAAGAAGAGCCTGCATTGCCAAGACAATCCTAAGTCAAAAGAACAAAGCTGGAGGCATCACACTACCTGACTTCAAACTATACTACAAGGCTACAGTAACCAAAACAGCTTGGTACTGATACCAAAACAGAGATATAGACCAATGGAATAGAACAGAGTCCTCAGAAATAATACCACACATTTACAACCATCTGATCTTTGACAAACCTGAGAAAAACAAGAAATGGGGAAAGGATTTCCTATTTAATAAATGGTGCTGGAAAAATTGGCTAGCCATAAGTAGAAAGCTGAAACTGGATCCTTTCCTTACTCCTTATACGAAGATTAATTCAAGATGGATTAGCGACTTAAATGTTAGACCTAATACCATGAAAACCCTAGAAGAAAACCTAGGTAATACCATTCAGGACATAGGCATGGGCAAGGACTTCATGTCTAAAACACCAAAAGCAACGGCAGCAAAAGCCAAAATTGACAAATGGGATTTAATTAAACTAAAGAGCTTCTGCACAGCAAAAGAAACTACCATCAGAGTGAACAGGCAACCTACAGAATGGGAGAAAATTTTTGCAATCTACTCATCAGACAAAGGGCTAATATCCAGAACCTACAAAGAACTCAAACAAATTTACAAGAAAAAAACAAACAACCCCATCAAAAAGTGGGCAAAGGATATGAACAGACATTTCTCAAAAGAAAACATTCATACAGCCAACAGACACATGAAAAAATGCTCATCATCACTGGCCATCAGAGAAATGCAAATCAAAACCACAATGAGATATCATCTCACACCAGTTAGAATGGTGATCATTAAAAAGTCAGGACACAACAGGTGCTGGAGAGGATGTGGAGAAATAGGAACACTTTTACAGTGTTGGTAGGACTGTAAACTAATTCAACCATTATGGAAAACAGTATGGCGATTCCTCAAGAATCTAGAACTAGAAGTACCATATGACCCAGCCATCCCATTACTGGGTATATACTCAAAGGATTATAAATCATGCTGCTCTAAAGACACACGCACACGTATGTTTATCGTGGCACTATTCACAATAGCAAAGACTTGGAATCAACCCAAATGTCCATCAGTGACAGACTGGATTAAGAAAGTGTGGCACATATACACTATGGAATACTATGCAGTCATAAAAAAGGATGAGTTCATGTCCTTTGTAGGGACATGGATGCAGCTGGAAACCATCATTCTCAGCAAACTATCGCAAGAACAGAAAACCAAACACCACATGTTCTCACTCATAGGTGGGAACTGAACAATGAGATCACTTGGACTCGGGAAGGGGAACATCACACACCGGGGCCTATCATGGGGAAGGGGAGGGGGGAGGGATTGCTTTGGGAGTTATATCTGATGTAAATGACGAGTTGATGGGTGCTGACAAGTTGATGGGTGCAGCACACCAACATGGCACAAGTATACATATGTAACAAACCTGCATGTTATGCACATGTACCCTAGAACTTAAAGTATAATAATAAAAAAAAAAGAAAGAAATAACCAAGATCAGAGCTGAACTGAAGGAGATAGAGACATTAAAAACTCTTCAAAAACATAATGAATCCAGGAGCCGATTTTTTGAAAGAAATTAATAAAATGGATAGATGGTTAGACCAGACTAATAAGAAGAGAGAGACAAATCAAATAAACACAATCAGAAACGATAACGGGGACATCACCACTGACCCCACAGAAACATAAACAACCATCAGAGAAGACCATAAACACTTCTATGCACATCAACTAGAAAATCTAGAGGAAATGGATAAATTCCTGGATGTATACACCCTCTCAAGATGGAACCAGGAAGAAATAGAATCCCTGAATAGACCAATAACAATTCTGAACTTGAGGCAGTAAAAAAAAAAGAAAAAGAAAAAAAAAGGCCCAGGACCAGGATTCACAGCTGAATTCTACCAGAGGTACAAAGAAGAGCTGGTACTATTTCTACTGAAACTATTCCAAAAAACTGAAAAGGAGGGACACCTCCCTAACTCATTCTATGAGGCCAGCATCATCCTGATACCGAAACCTGGCAAGAGATACACCAAAAACAAAAAAAACTTCAAGCCAATATTCTAGATGAACATTGATGCAAAGATCCTCAATTAAATACTGACATATGCAACCCTGCAGCACATCAAAAAGCTTATCCACCACAATCAAGTTGGCTTCATCTGCAGGATGCAAGGTCGGTTCAGCATACACAAATCGATAAATGTGATTCATCACATAAACAAAACTAAAGACAAAAACCACACAATTATCTCAATAGATGCAGAAAAGGCCTTGGATAAAATTCAAGATCCCTTCATGTTAGAAACTCTCAATAAACGAGATACTGAAGGAACATACCTCAAAATAACAAGAGCCATAAATGACAAATCCACAGCCAATATCATACTGAATGGGCAAAAGCTGGAAGCATTCCCCTTGAAAACCAACACAAGACAAGTAAGGCCTCTCTACTCCTGTTCAACACAGTATTGGAAGTTATGGCCAGGGCAATCAGACAAAAGAATAAAATAAAGGTATTCAAATAGGAAGAGAGGAAGTCAAATTATCTTTGTTTGCAGATGACAAGATCCTATATATAGAAAATCCCATCGTCTCAGCCCAAAAGCTTCTCAAGCCAATAAGCAACTTCAGCAAAGTCTCAAGATAAAAAAAATCAATGTGCAAAAATCACTAGCATTCCTATATAGCAACAACAGGTAAGCAGAGAGCCAAATTGTGAATGAACTCTCATTCACAATTGCTACAAAAAGAATAAAATACCTAGGAATACAAATAACAAGGGAAGTGAGAACTCTTCAAGAAGAAATACAAACTACTGCTTAAAGAAATCAGAGGACACAAACAAATGGAAAAACATTCCATGCTCATGGATAGGAAGAATCCATATCATTAAAATGGCTATACTGCCCAAAGTAATCTCTAGATTGAATTCTATTCCCTTTAAACTACCATTGACATTCTTCACAGAATTAGAAAAAACTATTTTAAATTTCATATGGACTGAGAAAAGCCCAAATAGTCAAGACAGTCCTAAGTAAAAAGAACAAAGCTGGAGGCATCACACTAACTGTCTTCAAACTACCTCAAGGCTACAGTAGCCAAAACAGCATGGTACTGGTACAAGAACAGATACATAGACCAGTGGAACAGAATAGAGAACTCAGAAATAAGACTGCAAACCTACAACCATCTGATCTTTAACATACCTGACAAAAACAAGCAATGGGGAAAGAATTCCCTAATTAATAAATGGTGCTGGGAGAACTGGATAGCCATACGCAGAATATTAAAACTGGACCCCTTCCTTATACCATACACAAAAATTAACTCAAGATGGATTAAAAACTTAAATGTAAAGCCAAAATTATAAAATCCCTAGAAGAAAATCTAGGCAATACCATCCAGGACACAGGTTCGGGCAGAGATTTTATGGCAAAAACACCAAAAGCAATTGGAACACAAGCAAAAATTGACAAATGGGATCTAATCAAACTAAAGAGCTTCTGTACAGCAAAAGAAACTATCATCAGAGTAAACACACAACCTACAGAATAGGAGAAAAATCTTTGCCATCTATCCATCTGACAAAGGTCTAATATCCAGGTTACAAGGAACTTAAGCAAATTTAGAAGAAACAAAAAAATCCATTAAAAAGCGGGCAAAGAACATGAAAAGACACCTCTCAAAAGAAGACATCCATGTGGCCAACCAACATATGGAAAAAAACTCAACATCACTGATCATTAGAGAAATGCAAATCAAATCCATAATGAGGTATCATCTCACACCATTCAGAATGGCCATTAAAAGGTTAAAGAACAATAGATGCTGGTGAGGTTGCAGAGAAAAAAGAATGCTTTTACACTGTTGGGAGTGTAAATTAGTTAAACCGTTGTGGAAGACACTATGGCAATTCCTTGATGGAAATACTATTTTCCCATCAAGAAGCAGAAATACCATTTAGAAGCAGAAATACCATTTAACCCAGCAATCCCTTTACTGGCTATATACTCAAGGGAATATAAATTATTCTATTACAAAGACACATGCATGCATATGTTCACTGCAGCACTATTCACAATAGCAAAGACATGAAATCAACCTAAATGCCTGTCAATTATAGACCAAATAAAGAAAATGTGATAAATACACACTATGGAATACTATGCAGCCATGAAAATGAATGAGATTATGTCCTTTGCAGGCACATAGATGGAGGTGGAAGTCATTATCCTCAGCAAACTAACGCAGAAACAGAAAACCAAACACCACATCATGTTCTCACTTATAAGTGGGAGCTGAAGGATGAGAACACATGGACACATGGTGGGGAAAAACACACATTGGGGCCTGTCGGAGTGGGAGGTGGGAGGAGGAAGAGCGTCAGGAAGAACAGTTAATGGATACCAGGTTTAATATCTAGGTGATGGATGATCTGCACAGCAAACCACCACGGCACATGTTTACCTCTGTAACAAACCTGTACATCCTGCACATGTACCCCTGAACTTAAAATAAAAGTTGAAGGAAAAAAAAAAAGCCATTTTAACACCAAAAATGCAAAGCTGTTCATCTGGCTGAAAATTTCATCATGGACTGGCAGGGTGAGGGACCTGCAGTATATTACTTGATTTTTCTATTAATTCCTTATTTCTAATCACCATTGCAGTCAACATGGTAGTGACTACTAGGGTTTATTACTCTTCCTTTTAGAATGCTACTCAAATGTAACTATAAATATCCTTATCAAACTGTAAAAATTAAATATCTTACCCCTGAAGTAGGCAAGGACTAGGTACATAAATCCTTACCTTTCATCAACAGGCCAATTAGTTGACTACTGTGCAAGTTTCAAGCTTGGGGGCCCATCTTATCACTTAACAGAATTATTATTGCCTTTTAAGTAGTCATCCCCTGCTTTTCCCTAGCACTTCTAGCTTGTGATGCTGTAGCTCTGGGGAACATAGAGAACAAACTGGAGCAAGAAAATTGCTGTTTTTTGGTAAGATACTGCATCATATTCCCAAGCACACAACCTGGAATCCATACCTACTCAATTCCAGGGACTTTGGTGACAAGTCACCATAGCCATCAACTACCTTATCAATTCTGCAATTATGGGGACCCAGCCTTGAGTTAACATCTTTTCTTAGAGAACAGGAAATATTACTTAGGAGTAATTTCACTTACCTAAGAGAAATGTAGAAAGTCCCTGAAAGTCAAGGAACAAACATACAAAACTAGATATCTTTTTTTCACTGTAGGATTTTTACTTTTTTTCTTTCTCATGAATTTTAACAAAATTTATTCATTTGCTTTTGGTGTCCAAAAGGCACAGGAATGAGAAACAAAGAAAAATGGTTTGGTGTTCTACCCATCAAATTAAGCATCACATTTTCCAAGATTGATCATAATTCTGATTATAGTAAAAATGCCCTGTTATTTCCTAGCATGGTCAGATTTACATGAAAATATGCCTGACTTTGATTTTTAGTTGTCCTCTCTCACCCTAGGATTCTCACTCGGCTCCCGTACGTCTGCAGACAGCAATGCACCACACTGATTGCATTGATCTCTCCCTAAGCTGCCACCTGCCATCGCCTCCCACCTTTGATCCTTTGCCATCATCAGTGTCTTCAAACAGCACTGCTGTGTTCTGCCTGCAAAAACAAGCATACTCCTCAGTGGAAAAATACCACATTCCAGCTTGGTGAAGCAGGTGGTGTGTTTCATAGGATGGAGCAGAAAGTAGCATCTCTTCTCAAACAAGAAGGAAGACTATTAGCACATCAGCACAGAAAGTCGTGCATGCTGAATTTTAAGTGCTGCCTCACAAATGAAAATGTGGTAAAGTTTGAAAAATCAGCTTTGAAAATGTATTAAGTCCATTATTCAAACCCAAAGTCTTAACTTTTTTAAAAAACCAATTTTCCCATCTTTCAAATAAGGAGGATGGAGCAAATGATGTTCAAGATGCTCAAACTTCTTTTTGCTCCGTAAGATCTAAAACCTGATCTTGGCATCACATAATGACCATCACAGTCAACACTGCTCACAACATGTACAATGGGATGCCTGGTATGTTTTACAGCTATTATCTGGACTAAATATCCCATTTCATTTCTAGCCTAGGTAGGCAGATGAAAAGATTTGTGTTTTTTTCTTTGTGTGGACAATCGGAATTAATGTAATTAAATTACTCAGAGTCTGGGAAATGAAGAAGCAACAAATATACTTGAATAACAGAGTTTCTGCTACAGGCTCAGAAGAACTCAGTTTTTATTTAATTTCTATTCTTGGAAGAAGGTTCTTTTTTTCCATGAAGGCTCACTCCTCTGAAGCTAAATAGGACCAAATGGAGCTTCAATAACATGGAGACAAAATCCCACAACCAAGAGTGGGAGCTGTCCCATGCCACAGACACAGCCTTGCAAATGCAGGGAATTCTGCCTGATTCTGACTAGGACTGGCAAAGAAAAAGGCTGACACCAAACAGAGCAGCATCCTCATGACACTGGGTCACTTCTAACTGTGACAACTGCAATACAGGGCCATACTGTCCTCCAGCTGATACCATGTACACACAAAGAAATTACTTTTCATTTTTGCATGGTTTTCCCACACACTGCTGGAATGACCAAAGCAGATACTCCACAGTTTTGCTACATATTCAGGAGCAACCTTGCAAACTAGTGTGGTTTCGTTTTTGAGCTCAAAGGAAGCCGACATTAGACTCAGTCAGCTCAGCTGGGTATGATTCCATAGGGAATATGAGCACTATGATTCCATTGTAATAATGTCTTCCTTTATTTACAAGGATGGCAATAGAAGGAATGACTCAATATAGACAATTCCGAGCCCTGAAACATCATGCACATCAATGACAAGCTATGGAAGCCTGTTCCTTACTGGTCTCTTGCTTGCCCAGAGGGTAGGAGATAACCCTTCTTCTAGGTGACATATCCAGGTGGGTCCAGCGGCTGCTGCATGTCACTGCTGAGTAGAGTCTGCCATTGTGTGATGAATTTAGGCAGAAAGTCCTCAGCCAATGCTAATGGCTAAGAAGCCATTTCATCAGATTCTTACCCAGTGAAAAGGTGTTTTTTTTAAAATAATGAGGAAAAAAAGCTTACTGAATTCTCTAGAACATAGGCCTTGGGACAGCATACCACAACTATTACTTCTAAGCGGGTATCCAATAAACATTTCTAATTGACCAAAAAAAAAAAACAGTTAACAGTGAACTAATATTTACAGGAAAAAAAGTGTTCAATATATGCGCTCGTTTAGCTTAACAAAGTGTCAGCTCTGCTTAATCTATTTCTTTTGTTTGCATTTTAAAAAGTATAAAAATGTAAATGTGTATGTATATTTATATTCATATTTGTATATGTATATGTAGTACACTATTGTCTGATCCACTGAGAGAAAATGACCTTTTTACATCTATTACTGCAGTTACAAAAGTATTAACAATTTAATAAGTAATATCATAAACACTTGTTAAACATAGGTTAAATATTTTTAAAACCACAAAATGGGCTTTTACCTTGTTTTAATCTTAGCAGATTGTTAAGCATCTTTCTAGTTTTGAAGGAGGCAGTGAAATCCCAAACATTCATGGTTTTCTCTATTCAGCCTGATCTTATCTAATTTAAAGGAGAAACAGGTTATTCCACCAGCTTTGGACAGTGTGGGGAGAAAGGAAACTCTTTGGCTGCAAGGCTAGTTCCTGTGTGGCAGAGGTACATGAGGTGTCTGGCCTGTGCACATGTGGGATAAGTCAAAAGACCTCCTTAAGATCAAGGAGCAGCAGAACTACACAATTCCTCCTTCCTGACTACCAGTTTAATTTACTAAACTATTTTATCTCCAATGTGGAAACACACTTTCCAAGAACTCTCTTGTTCTTTGAAATTATATTCCTCCCGAAATTACCTGCAACTGAAGGCAGATTGTTTTTTCAGTTGTAGATCTTACTATACTTTGTTTAAATTGCCTACAAAGAAAGGGACAGTTAATTGAATGTGAAGATGAATTTTAGGTTTAACACATTGGTGGTGAATCACAATGTGCATCTCTTTTTAGGTCTGTAGCAACATCAACTCCAAATGTTAATTTTCAAGTTTTAACATTATTTGTGGATATGTGGAAAATATGACTACACTGTTTGTTAGGAATGAGTCAAAAGAGAAACTTGTTAGTCCTGAAAAATAAACATGCGGAGAACACAGTTTTTAAATATAGCTTTAATGGGAGGTGATGCATTCTATTATGGTTAAGAAGCACAACAGAGGCTAAATGCTATGCTCCCCATGGTCCCTCCTTACAAATGTGGTGCAGCTGTCTGGCACTTTCAAAGCGATCGTTTGATACAATCATTAACGCTAGCTACCTGCTTAGTATTTGCAAAACTACATTGCATGTGCAAAGAATTGAAGTGGTATTTTGAAAACCACACAGTTAATGTATTTATCAACTGTGGTTAGAAAGAACAGTTCCTCCAAAAACAGTTCACAATTACCAGTGTTCAAGATAGTTTGTTTTATTCAGTAGCCTTTGATGAATCTGGTAAAGTCTGATCACATCTAAGTGTAGGGTTATCCTGGAATAATCAATCCCAAAGAACAAAAATACATGTTTCTACAAAGATTTGATAAAATCTTGCATCCAGCTGGGTGTACTGGCTCACATCTGTAATTCCAGCACTTTGGGAGGCCAAGGTGGGCAGATCACTTGAGGTCAGGAGTTTTAGACCAGCTTGGCCAACATGGTGAAACCCTGTCTCTATTAAAAACACAGAAGTTAGCCAGGCATGGTGGCATACACCTGCAGTCCCAGCTACTTGGGAGGGTGAGGTAGGAGAATCGCTTGAACCTGGGAAGTTAAGGTTGAAGTAAGCTGAGATCGTGCCACTGCACTCTAGCCTGGGCGACAAAAGTGAGTGAGACTTCATTCCAAAAACAAAACAAAACAAAACCAAACCCTCACATCCTGTAGACAAAAGCCACATTTCACTTTAAAAAAATATGTGATAGCAAATTGGATGCAAAAATAGCAGATGACCTTATAAGATGTTACTCTTAAAAAAGGGCAGCAACATTAGGCAAATCTGTTATGAGATGAATACTATTTTTGTGATTAAGAAAGCGGAGTTCATGAGCTTCCTTGAAGAAGTGTTTGCCAAATCCAGCTAAAACAAACCCTTAGCAGGAGAGAGCAACAAAATCTTTTCATAATTTAGAAATTAAGCTGTACAAGCAAAGCTTGCCTTGAGAAATGCCAATGTATGAAAATCAAGATGTAGAGAGGTAGTATATATTAAAACAAAATACAATAAAATAGCAAGCACTTCTAGTACATTTATTTACAACATGACTATGGTTTGACTAAGTTGGTCCACATACCATTCTTTATATATATACTTACTGTTTATTTGATTTTTGCTCAAAGTATGCAGGTCTTTGTTAAAGGGATCTTAAATTCAAGATGTCTTAGAACAAACTTCTGATTTCCCTCCACTCATATCAACTTTCTTTTGAATTACTCCTGAATTATTATTTTTTTATTGGCACCACCAACCATTTTCTCCATCCAGCTGCCCAAGCCAGCATTTCTGACACCATCCTGAGTACCCTCTTCATCCTTACTAAGCTCCCTACCGGCTTTATCCTCACCGTGGCCTCTTGAACATAGCCTTCTTCTCTGTTGCTTTTGTACTGGCCAAAGGTTTCACAATTACTTCTCTCAGATTTCTACATCTGCCTCTTAATTATTCTTTCTGCTTTCAATGTCAACACTTGTATACACTCCCTGGCTCCTCATCCCCATAGGGTACCAGATGACATTTTTGAAATGCCAATCTTATGGTATCACCTGAACAGTTCTCCATCACCTAACAGATAAAAATCAAATTCTAAAAGTATTCCAAGTTAAGCCTAACTCTCCAGCTTTATCCTTTATCATTTATCCACCCAGAGCTCTATTTATAGGAGAGAGGAAAAAGGTTAATATTTAAAAGAAGAATCAATAACAGTTTAAGCCAGTAACAAAACAAATCCTTTGTACTTAGAAGTATTTAAAATATGTATTTGACACATTTGTTGCATTTCCTAGTTTACAAGCAGTATGTATTAATGAGCTATATTTTTACAATACAAAAAAAGCATGAGCAAATGCATTCAGTGTGATAACTGTGGTCCAAACCTATAGTATGTTTACTTGGTATGTTTGAACTGCTGTAATGGTAGCTACCGTGGGGAATGTCAAGAGTATCTGGTAATAACTAACGAGGCTCTCTCAAACTCTGGAAATGAAGCCTGCTTTTATGTTTTTAAAGAACCAGAACTGCGATAATACCCATTTAACCTTCCTTTGATTTAGATGTAATTTAAACAGATTCACAGTAACTATAATTGTACTAAACATCAGTTATGCACAACTAGGAGTCATTTCCCTTTACGGGACATACAGGAATCATGCTCCAGATTTCTAACTAAATCTGTTTAGTTCCAACTAGTCCAGCTAAACACTGCCTGGCCCACAGTTGATGAAACGCTTCCCTCCTTACCGTGGATGCTCTTCCCCACCACCCCAAACCTCAAGAAACACTGCCATAGACAGCTACATTCCACCCCTAGCAGTGTGAGTGAGGCATTTTCTTCCTGTGTGTTAGAGTAGGAAAACAGAGAGAGCAAGAGACCAACCACTGCCTTTGGAATAAATGAGATGTTGGACTGAAATGCAAAATTAACTTATGCTTTATTCTAAAGCTGCACTGTTCAAGATTTCACATGCAAAAAAAAAAAAAAAAGAATGGAAGGTGTCTTATTAATGACTTTTTATATTGAAACATGTTCAAATAATGATATTTAAGATATACTGGGTTAAATAATGAGTTATTAAAATTATTTTTGCCTGTTTCTTTTTCTTATTTTTTAATAAAAATCGTATTTACTTAGAAGCATTCAGAATATCAACAAAACAGCTATACCTTTTTTTTTTTGCAACTAGAGTGGTATTCAGTTAACAGAACAACTATTTCATATAAACTACATCAGAGATAACTGAAGATGAAATAACTACCATCCCCATATATAACTCATTTGTGCTGTGCACCAAAAAGAACCTGCTTTAAATTTCCACGCTAATTTACAACCCCCATACCGTAGCAGGCACGGTACAGCACCTATCGAAAATACCACCAGGACAGGGCTATCTAAAGACATATGTAGTAGTGTGTTAACTATACAAAAAAAAGGCACTATACAGTTTAAAAACAAATCTTACACAGCCTTACATTTCAATTTTTTTCTTTAAAAGGAGTGAGTTGTGTACAAGGGGGTTAATGCTCTATAGCAAGGGTCCTCAGTCACCCCCAACCCAAGAGTCTATGGCCTGTTAGGAACTGGGCTGCAAAGCAGAAGGTGAGCTGCAGCGGGCAAGTAAGCATTACCACCTGAGCTCCGCCTCCTGTCAGATCAGTGGTAGCATTAGATTCTCACAGGCACGGGAACCCTATTGTGAACTACGCATGTGAGGGATCTAGTTTGCACACTCCTTATAATAATCTAATGATAAATGTAATGCACTTGAATCATCCCGAAACCATACCCCCAACCATGGAAAAGCTGTCTGCCATGAAACTGGTCCCTGGTGCCAAAAAGGCCAGGGACTGCTGCTTTATAGACAAGGAAAAAAAAAAAAACTGCAAACCATACCCCCCCACCATGGAAAAACTATCTGCCATGAAACTGGTCCCTGGTGCCAAAAAGGCTGGGGACTGCTGCTTTATAGACAAGGAAAAAAAAAAAACTGCAATAGAACCAATTGCATCATCATTGTCTTCTTCATCTTCCTCCTCCTCCTCTTTATCTTCCTCCTCTATGTTTTCTTTTCCTTTTCCTTTTTTTTTTGGCCTTGATGACTCCCTTTTTTGAAAGTATCAGGCTTTCCTTTTAGCTCAAAATGCAGCAATATTCTTTCGATATTTTTCCTGCAGCTTCACAGTCGTCTTTTCTTAAGGCTGTTTGTCGTATGCAGCAGTGTCTTACCACCTCTCCCAGTTTCTTCTCAACATCATCAATGGATAGGCCAGGATGTTCTCCTTACAGAACAGAAGAAAGGTCAAAAGAGGTTTCTTGGGTGCGTGTCTCTGAGAAATTCTTAGAAAACTCTGAGAAGTTGATGGGAGCATCTGGGTGCTGCTTCCTGTTCTCCTCCCAACAAGTTTGCACAAAGAATGCATTTGATGACTTTTTGCCTCTTGGCTTCTTAGGATTTTGCCTCTAGGCTCCTTAGGATCTCCTTTGCTCATGTTAAGTTATTTTTCCTCAGCAAGGCAAGAGTCACCCAGTGCCCATCTGGCTCTCATTTGCCCTGGCACTGTCTCTATGGAGCTCAAAATACCACAATCAATGTCTCTTTTTCCTATTTTCAATGTAGCTATTACAAATTTTTTTATATTATAGATATAGTTCACATTAAATTTCTATTAGACAGTGCTGCTTGAATGTTATCCTTTTTAGATAAACAAACGACCAACATCTTGTTTATTACTTGCCTTTGTATATAATAAAAGCAGAGTACAGAATCCATACTGACAAGGGGAGATGAAGAGTAGGAGGAAGTAAGAATCTCATTATTTCTATTTCTTGATTATTTACATTTTGAGCAGATATAAGGAGGAAAAAAAGATGTTGCATCACATCTAAATGTAAACCTATTCTGCAGAGGCAACCTATGGCATGGGCATCACAAAAGTGGTATAATGGTACTCCTAAACACTTTGGAACATTCTCATATATCCAATCTGTGCAACAAAGCCAGTGGTCCACCTCGTACGACAGTGCTACTGGTCCACCTGAAGTTTCAGTTTTAACTTTTCTCCATTTTGCTGCCAATGATGATTTACACAGAAGGACATTTACTAATTATCCAAGGACTCTTTGGAAGTGATACTTGCAAATGCCCAAGCTTTGTTGATCCACAGAGCATATCCTTCATCAATGGCAAAGTGACATAAATTATTATTTTAAAAATTCATACTGATAATCAGAATTCTAAATTCACAATGCCATTCTAAACAGGTGGCACATTATAATCTAACACTAATGTGTGCTTATAATAAAGAGCTTATAGTACACAGAAAATTATGAATTTTGAATGTCATTTTTAACACCAACCAAAAGAAGAAGAGTGTAACATTCTCTTTAAAACACACACATACACACATATACTACATGGGCCAAATTTGTGTTATAAAACAAGCTTGACTAAGCTATAATTAAGAACACTGAAATAACATCAATATTATTAGTGTTAGTACAAGAAAGAGAATTGCTGGTTTAGAAAAGTTCTTGTCTTACCTTACTACCTTCTTTCACATTTTTATAGAACATTAAGAGAGTGAAGTGGCAGCATATGTGCATTTAGATTAAAGAAATTCATCTACAGGCGCTTGGCAGGAAGAGACGGCTATTTTTAAAAACAACAAACAAAAACCTACTATTCCATTCAATGAAATTTTGCCCCAGAATAAGAAGGGAGACAGAATTGCTTCTTTTTCAAGTGGTTTCAGATCCCAAGTCTTTCAAACTGAGTTCTGTTCTTACAGGTAACAGAAGACATTGTAAAGAACAATTTTGTCTGTACTTGATTTGTGTGTTGATGTGAGAATCTAAATTCTCAGCAAGATAGGGCTTGATTGTGTACCGATGGCACAATGTGTTGCATTAAGTCATAATGTCAATTATATTGGTTCCTACCATTTCCCTGTCTGCATCCCCCATCCCCAAGATTATACTTGAGTTTTAGAAAGATCATTTTGGCAAATGTGTAGCAAATAGACTGTAGAAAGAAACCAGAGACAACAGTTATTTCCTGCCTTGAATTACTGAAATGATGGGACGAGATGGGAATGGATAAAGGTTTCTTGGAAAAGACGCTCTTTATAGCTACTTTATGGGGATTGCCTCAGTTTTTTTTTTTTGTTTTTGTTTTTGTTTTTTTTTGAGACAGAGTCTAGCTCTATTGCTCAGGCTGAAGTGCAGTGGCACAATCTCAGCTCACTGCAAGCTCCGCCTCCCACGTTCATGCCATTCTCCTGCCTCAGCATCCTGAGTAGCTGGGACTATAGAAGCCTACAACCACGCCCGGCTAATTTTTTGTATTTTTAGTAGAGATCAGGTTTCACCATGTTAGCCAGGATGGTCTTGATCACCTGACCTAGTGATCCGCCAGCCTTGTCCTCCCAAAGTGCTGGGATTACAGGAGTGAGCCACCATGCCCGGCCATGGATTGTTTCAGTTCTTAAGGGGAGCCCACCAATTATACAGTACCAGTATTTCTCTAACATGAATGAGTACATTTATACTCCCCTCAAAATATATTTTTTTAAAAAGAAACGTTCTAAAATTTCAATGTTCTATTTTTTTAAAATAAATATTTTAAAATGTTAAAGTGATCTTTTTTCTTTTTTTCAAAAGTAGTCTCATACTGGTTACAGAGTTTGTGACCTGAAAAGTTTTTAACACATTTAAACATTAAACATTTGTTCCAGGAACTGCTAGGCTTCTAGAGATTCAAAAATAAAAGATACCATTTTTGTCTTATCTCACTTAATTACAAATTTGACATAGGAGACTTTTCAATAAACTGTCTAAAGTACATAAAAGAAAGGAGACACTATCATTGAAAATGGGAGCCAAATTAGTTCACAGTTTCCCACCATATTTATAGGATTTTGCTTGTAGCTCAGATCATTTCCTAACTTTGAACTAAAAGGTCAATGTGTTTCTGAAGTTCTTTTAAACTATATAATTCCCAGAATGGCATGCTGTAAGGAGAAGATGATTTCATTTTATCTAGCAAGTAATAAATATGACATCACTATATTTTAAAACCCTGAAAAACAAATAGTACCATATGGTTTGTTTTCTTCCAACTGCAAACTAACAATCTGTAGTATTCTAATAAACTGCTGTTAGGTCTAAGAATATTTTTGGCCAAATTTTCCTTTTTTCTTTGTTATAACTGGTTTGCTAATAGATTTCTTTAGCTTTAGTTATAATTAGAAGACAGTTACTGCTTTGCATAATCAAATTATAATTGCTGTTTGGGTGAAATCCAACCAATTTAAGCATCAGTACCTTCAAAATCATGATGTCTGGCAAAAACAGAATAATACATGTCAGACTCTAATGATCTAGGTTATCTAATAATGCTTGCTTAAGTGTTGAATTATTTTAGAGGCTGGACAACAAGTAATACTTGAATTATCAACATATTTTGAGCATCACATTTGTAAATGACAATAAGTTAATGGTCTCCAATAAACACAAATGGTGATGATAAGGAACAAAAATTCACTTGAGATCAGAAACCTATCCCAGTCTTAGTTCTGTCATTGGTTAAATATGTGTTTCTGGGTGAGTCACTTAACTTTCTGGATCTGTTTACTGATTTGTAAAATGGAAGTTATGAAATCTAATGATAATGGACATTTGTCAATTTTATTCCATAGACATACCACATTTTGTTTATTCACTCATCTATGGAATAAAATATTTTGGCAAACAAATGAAGTACTGACACATGGATGAACCTTTCAAACATGCTCTCTTTTTTTGTCCTTAAACTTCTGAAGCCTATTTTCCTCAACTCTCCATAGGGGTCAATGAAACTAGTATTTTCATGTCTCTCAGAGAGAGATCAGCCCTTGAGTGACTGTTATCCCAACAATTAGCATCGACACTTTTAGTACTTGTTACCCCCAACCCAATTACTGTGCTCCCCAATGATCCTAAAAGCTAGGAATAAATTTGCTTTCTGTTAATGATAAATCTTTAATTCTAAAGAGAAATAGTGCTTACTCATGTGCTCTCACACACTCTTGCCCGCTCTTTCTGTGTAGTTACCTCTCCTGAGGAAAGCTGAATAATTTGAAGAATACTTTGAGTACCCAACTCTATAATGCACTTATTCCGAATCACCCTTAAAAAAGAAAGTAGTGTTTTTTCCTTGAAATCAATCATGCAATATCCCAGGGGTAAGCAGACTCTCCTATAGTAAAGATTTGTTTCTACCAACCCCAGGAAACTCAGAAGAGGAGTAGTTTGTATTATTTCCTCTCATGACTCAATTAATTAATTAAAGAATTAATTCTAGGATCCTACGGCCAAACAATCAGTTGCCATTTTTCACAGGAAGCTTTGGGCCCTCTTAAACAATGAAGATTCCAGGTAGTCTGCACTGATAACTCAGGGCTGCCAAACGGCAGGGAGATTGCCCCTGTCTCAAGCCTGCACGGCCTAGGGCACTTTTAATATATAAAGTACAATATTGAGGGGTAAGAAGGCAGCCATGAGAACGCACTTCACAGATCTCCAATAACAGGGAGCTAACCGACCACGGAAGGGCCCAGTTGCTGGCCGCTGAAACCATCTGCTGCATTTGTGCCAAAGCCACAGCTCCCACATGCTGCTCCCAGCAAATGACAGAGTACAGCAGGGTTACCAATGCAGGACTCCTGAGGGCCTTGCCCGGCTACCTAGGACACTTCCCTCCAACTTTCTTGCCCTCTCTCCACCACTGCGTTCAGACAAGCACCTTAACTGACATGTATGTCCCTCCTGTCCTTGCCCCTCCTGCCCCATTTCTCCCTCAGGTGTCTCTCTTACTAAAACATTTGCATGATTAATCCTGTCTTGGCATTTGCTTCTCTAAACACCCAGCCTAACACATCTGGATTAATAACTTACTTAAACTTAAACATTTTTTAAACTAGCAACTTTAAAATTGGTTCTCAAATATTGGGTAAACAAACAGGGAGTTTGTATTGATACTGAGTTCTTCCTTCTCTATTTCAATCATCACCACCTTGAAAAAGATATCAATAAAAAACTGGGCTTTTAAATAGATGTGTCAAATTACTAACATTCTTAAAACTAAAAGAGTGTCCTTTAATTACAGATTTACTCCCAGTCCTAATGGGAAAGGAGCAAATCAAGAACTGTTATTTGAAATTAGCTACATATGTGTCTGTCCCTCTCATTCCACCGTAACCTCCAGGAGGGCTGGCACCTGTCTCAATCATTATTTTTACTGAGTACTGGGTTCGTAGCAGGTACTCAAGAAATATCTGTTGAATGGAGGCAGGAGATGAAATTAGTGATGTGAAACTACGGTGAGGTATAGAGAGTAAGGTGGGAAGGGGTTCCCAGATCTCTCTAGTTACATGAAATAAGCAATTGAAATACATGTGTTGCTTTTATTATGTAAACCACAGAAAATAAACTTAGAGTTTCATTTTACAAACCCGAGAAAGTAAAGTTCAACAAAAATCTTAGCTTTAATGAGAATACGCAAAAGATAAAGTGAGAAACGTTACAGCGAACTGATTTTAAATGATTGAAGAACTCTGCACTCTATGGGCCTAAAATGATTATCCTGCTTTTTGGCCAAAAGATCATATATATATATATATTTAAACATGAATTATATATTTTATAACATATGGATACAGATATTCCTCAGTACCCATGGGGGGTTGGATCCAGGACTCCCTATGGATACAAAATCAGCAGATGCTCGAGTCTCTTAAATAAAATGCTGTAGTATTTAAATATAACCTAGCATATCCTCTGGTATACTTGAAAGCAGCTCTGGATTACTTATAATACTTAATACAATGTAAACACTATGTAAATAGTTGTTGTACTGTTTAGGAAATAAAGACAAGAAAATAATGTCTGTACATGTTTGGTATAGACAATTTTTTTCCCAGATATTTTCTATCAGTGGTTTGTTGAATCCACAGGTGCAGAACCCATGGATACACAGGACCAATTGTACATAGATTTCCTTGTATTGATAAATTTCACTATACTGTAGATTTACTCAAAGTTCATTATTTATGCCTGTCAACAGATATGTTTCTTCTTATAAGGAAAAGGAAAATCCTAAATCTTCCTACTGTATCAGGTAAAGAAGTTTCTTTAAAACAAAATATTGATAGATGACAGTGGGAAGTCTGACATTTATTAAACTTGATAACAGTAAATGGAAATAGAGTTTGAGAGTTTGATCATTATAATCCACAATGCTTGCTTCCTTCATCATCTTTTTTTTTAAAGCAACTTATCTCACCAACTGCCAGCACACTGTATTTATGATGATTAAATTCTTACTACAGCAATGAAAACAAGTGTATCAGTAGACACCCCAAACAATGAAGCCTTAAGTAGTATTTCCCATAATAGATCAATACATCTAAATTATACTTTGTCATTGGGGGATTTTTGCTGTGCATTAATGGATTTTAAAACCTAATTAACTTTCCCACACTGTTTAAGAACCCACAATAACGCTGGCATGGGCTCATGTACTTTTAAGTACATTCAGTGAACCTGAAAAGGTGAAAAATATCCCACATACTAGAGTCAGAAAAGGCAGAAAACATCTTTCTTCTTCCTCTTTGCATTATTTTCTCCAGCAAGTGCTCCAAGTGAGGTGGAATTAAAGAATAAAGGTATACTTAAAACAACCTATGGTAATTTAGAATGATTAATTCCAGGTATTTTAACATATACAATGTTCTAATGGAAATTTTATGTAGAATAAGTCCTACAGAATTGCAAGTTGGTACTAAACTGACACTAGAAGTTTAACTTTTGCCCTACAGGGGTAGGAAGAAAATAAAAGCACAGCTCTTCACATTTCAAATTGTTAACATGTCATTTTCCTATGAGATAACCAAACAAATACAAATTGAGATGCCTATGAGGGTCAGGGTGTGATAAAATGTTTCACAACCATGCCATAGTAGTAGGAAATAATCCTAAATAATTTAACATGTATTTATATGAAAAAAATTAGAAAAGCAAATAATTCCAAGTAGTTAAACAGAAGTAATGAATATGTGAACATTTTCAATTAAAGGTTAAGGAAAACTAAGAGGCCTATAATTTTAGAAAGTCTGACAAATCTGGCAACAGGAGAAAATAATAATTTTCTAGAGAAGATACTTTTGATTTAATATAGAAAGAAATGAAACTCTAATTACAAAAAGTGAATAGGCAGGAAAGGCACATTTATTCCTCTTCCAAAGGTACTGTTTTCCTGGTTAATTGTTAGAAACCACTTGGACAAATGCAGGACTTTTCAAACAATTGCTATAAGCTGTAAGTTTCATTATAAATGATTTTTGGCAACGAAATGTGACACACATATTACAAATAAGCAATCTCTCGTGCTACAGCATTTCCTTTCTTTTTTTCATCTGACAAATATTCATGAGTCCCCAGAACATAATTAACACTGTTCCAGGGCTAGGGATAAAGCATGAACAGAGTAATCTAAAATCCCTGCCGATGTGGAGCTTGTTTTCTAGGTGAGACAAATGATACACAAGAAAGTAAAAGGTCTAATATGTATGCGCCACCACTGCCACTGTCATTCTGCCAGAATATTGTCTTTTGGTTCAGTGCTATTGGGTGTGGTTTAAATAAAATTATAATGTGACAAAGGCCTCTTTTTGTTGTTGTTGTTTTTAGAAAGACAAAGGCCTTTTGATATTTCAGGTAAACCCTCTTGGTTGAGTTTTAAGGTAGATCTGTCGTACAAAGATTATCATGATATAAACCAGGTATCACCATCTTTTTTTCTTTTTTTTTTCTTTTACATATTTTAGACTTTGCAGACCCCCTGTGGTCTGTGTCACCTATTCTTCATTTCTTTTAGGCCTTTAAAAATGTAAAAGCAGGTCAGGCACAGTAACTCACACCTGTAATCCCAGCACTTTGGGAGGCTAAGGTGGGAAAATCGCCTGAGCTCAGGAGTTTCAGACCTGCCTGGGTAACATAGTGAGACACCATCTCTAGAAAAAAAAAAATAATTAGCTGGGCATGGCTGCATATGCCTGTAGTCCCAGCCCAGCTACTCTAGATAGAACCTGAGGCAGGAGGACTGCTTGAGCCCAGAAGTTCAAGGCCGCAGTGAGCTACCTTTGCATCACTGCACGCTAGCTTGGGCGACAGAACCAGACCCTATCTCTATTTGAAAAAAAAAAAAAAGTAAAACCATTCTTATGTTACAGGCCACAGAAAAACAGACTAGGGGCTGAATTTGGCCTGCAGCCATAGTTTACTAACCTCTGACCAAAGATCTGTGTATACTTGCTTTGAAGTGTATATGCTCAGTCCTATATATGACGTTTCATCCTATTTTTTTGCATTTATTCCTTTGCTCTTTATTATTCATTTATTAAAATTGAATAAAACATTCTTTTCTAGAGCTACAACAGTTCCAACTACAGAAGCCTCAAAGTCAGTTCTGAAGAGTAGGGCCACCTGCTCTATTTCACACAAGCAATAGAAAAAAATTCTTGGCAGAAAACTTCTCGTATGTCTATATGCTGAAGAGAGTCTGTACACTGGCAGAGATTATGCATGCTCTCCACCAACTTCTTGGGGCAGACACATGTGAGATTTAATGTTCCCTTACCTTGCTGGAGGAACATCAATATTGGAGGAAACAACTTTTCTCTTCTGCTCAAGGAGACAGATGGAGCGAGTGTTTTCTTTTTCATGGTCAAGGACCCGGCTGGCTTTTTTGGTGTCTGCTGTTTTCACATCTTCCTCCATGGCCAAGGAGAACACGTGTTGATGAGACATTTTTTTACTACAGTCACGTTTTAAGTCCTCTGATTGAAATGTGAAGGTCATTTCCCGCTTAATGCTCCCCACCTATGAAATGAAACACAGAAATTCTTATTCACATAAAACATCACCTTTGTACGACCATTGCAGATGATGGTGAGGACAGATTACAGACACTGTCCTCCCTGTTCATCTGAAATATTGTATGATTTTAATGAGAAAAATGCAACATATAAATAAAATAACCTCACAAAATAATATACAATCAATGCATCTACAAATGCAAATAAGAAATATCACAAACACACACACAAAAATGCCTTCGAGGTATATAAAAACAAGGATTGAAAAGCATAATACCTCTAATTTTTTAAAATATAAAACATCATTGTTTTATCTCCCACAACTAAGAAAATTCAAGTAAACTCTTAAATATTTCAGTCTGATTATCATGATTAATAGAAGAGAGCTAATGTATAAAATCAAACTTTCTTTTTGGCTAATAATATTGGTCTTAACCACATTCTGTAGTTCATGAAGAAATCTTCTTTATCCTTCATCCCCAGCAGTTAAGATTTTTTAATTAAAAAAAATTTTTTTATTATACTTTAAGTTCTAGGGTAAATATGCATGACGTGCAGAATTGTTACATAGGTATACATGTGCCATGTTGGTGTGCTGCACCCATTAACTCATCATTTACATTAGGTATATCTCCTAATGCTATCCCTCCCCCCTCCCCCCACCCCATGACAGGCCCCAGTGTGTGATGTTTCCTATCCTGTGTCCAAGTGTTCTCCACTGTTCAATTCCCACCTATGAGTGAGAACATGCGGTGTTTGGTTTTCTGTCCTTGTGATAGTTTGCTCAGAATGATGGTTTCCAGCTTCATCCATGTCCCTACAAAGGACATGAACTCATCCTTTTTTATGGCTGCACAGTATTCCATGGTGTATATGTGCAACATTTTCTTAATCCAGTCTATCACCAATGGACATATGGGTTGGTTCCAAGTCTTTGCTATTGTGAATAGTGCCACAATAAACATACATGTGCATAGCAGCATGATTTATAATCCTTTAATATCATGTCTCTATAGCAGCATGATTTATAATCCTTTGGCTATATACCCAGTAATGGGATGGCTGGGTCAAATGCTATTTCTAGTTCTAGATGCTTGAGGAATTGCCACACTGTCTTCCACAATGGTTGAACCAGTTTACAGTCTCACCAACAGTGTAAAAGTGTTCCTGTTTCTCCACATCCTCTCCAGCACCTGTTGTTTCCTGACATTTTAATGATCGCCATTCTAACTGGCATGAGATGGTATCTCATTGCAGTTTTGATTTGCATTTCTCTGATGGCCAGTGATAATGAGCATTTTTTCATGTGTCTGTTGGCTGCATAAATGTCTTCTTTTGAGAAGTGTCTGTTCATATCCTTCACTCACTTTTTGATGGGGTTGTTTGATTTTTTTCTTGTAAATTTGTTTGAGTTCTTTGTAGATTCTGGATATTAGCCCTTTGTCAGGATGGAGGTTCCAAAATGGCTGAACAGGAACTGGTCGAACAGGAACAACTTCAGTCTACAGCTCCCAGCGTGAGCAACACAGAAGATAAGTGATTTCTGCATTTCCAACTGAGGTACCGGGTTCATCTCACTGGAGCTTGTCGGACAGTGGGTGCAGCCCATAGAGCAGGGCAGGGCATCACCTCACCCAGGAAGTGCAAAGGGTCAGGGAATTCTCTTTCCTAGCCAAGGGAAGCCATGACAGACAGTACCTGGAAAATTGGGACATCCAACCCAAGACTGCGCTTTTCCTACGGTCTTAGCAAATGGCAAACCAGGAGGCTATATCCCGCGCCTGGCTCGGAGGGTCCCACACCCATGGAGCCTTGCTCACTTCTAGCACAGAAGTCTGAGATTGAACTGCAAGGCGGCAGTGAGGCTGGGGGAGGGGGGTCTGCCATTGCTGAGGCTTGAGTAGGTAAACAAAGTGGCGGGAAAGCTCGAACAGGGTGGAGCCCACCACAGCTCAAGGAGGCCTGCCTGCCTGCCTCTGTAGACTTCACCTCTGGGGGCAGGGCATAGCTTAACAAAACGCAGCAGAAACTTCTGAAGACTTAAACATCCCTGGCTGACAGCTTTGAAGAGAGTAGTGGTTCTCCCAGCACCAAGTTTGAGATCTGAGAACGGACAGACTTCCTCCTCAAGTGGGTCCCTGACCTCCGAGTAGCTTAACTGGGAAACACTCCAGTAGGGGCCGACTGACACCTCTTACAGCTGGGTGCCCCTCTGAGATGAAGCTTCCAGAGGAAGGATCAGGCAGCAACATTTGCCATTCTGCAATATTTGCTGCTCTGCAGCCTCCGCTGGTGATACCCAGGCAAACAGGGTCTGGAGCGGACCTCCAGCAAACTCCAGCAGACCTGCAACTGAGGTCCTGACTGTTAGAAGGAAAACTAACAAACAGAAAGGACATCCACACCAAAACCACATCTGTACGTCACCATCATCAAAGACCAAAGGTAGATAAAACCACATAGAAGGGGAGAAACGGAGCAGAAAAGCTGAAAATTCTAAAAATCAGAGCGCCTCTTCTCCTCCAACAGAATGCAGATACTTGCCAGCAATGGAACAAAGCTGGACGGAGAATGACTTTGACAAGTTGAGAGAAGAAGGCTTCAGACTATCGGTAACAACAAACTTCTCCAAGCTAAAGGAGGAAGTCTGAACCCAACACAAAGAAGCTAAAAACCTTGACAAAGATTAGATGAATGGCTAACTAGAATAAACAGTGTAGAGAAGACCTTAAATGACCTGATGGAGCTGAAAACCATGGCACGAGAACTACGTCACACTTGCACAAGCTTCAGTAGTTGATTCGATCAAGTGGAAGAAAGGGTATCAGTGACTGAAGATCAAATGAATGAAATGAAGTGAGAAGAGAAGTTTGGGAAAAAAAGAGTAAAAAGAAATGAAGGAAGCCTCCAAGAAATATGGCACTATGTGAAAAGACCAAATCAATGTCTGACTGGTGTACCTAAAAGTGACAGGGAGAACGGAACTAAGTTAGAAAACACTCTGCAGGATATTATTCTGGAGAACTACCCCAAACTAGCAAGGCAGGCCAACATTCACATTCAGGAAATACAGAGAACAACACAAAGATACTCCTCGAGAAGACCAACTCTAAGACACATAATTGTGATATTCACCAAAGTTGAAATGAAGGAAAAACCGTTAAGGGCAGCCAGAGAGAAAGGTCAGGTTACCCATAAAGGGAAGCCCATCAGACTAACAGCAGATCTCTCGGCAGAAACTCTACAAGCCAGAAGAGAGTTGGGGCCAATATTCAACATTCTTAAAGAAAAGACTTTTCAACCCAGAATTTCATATCCAGCCAAATTAAGCTTCATAAGTGAAGGAGAAATAAAATCCTTTACAAATAAACAAATGCTGAGAGATATTGTCACCACCAGGCCTGCCTTACAAGAGCTCCTGAGGAAGCACTAAATATGGAAAGGAACAAACGGTACCAGCCACTGTAAAAACACACCAAATGGTAAAGACTATCGATGCTAAGAAGAAACTGCATCAACTAACGAGCAAAATAACCAGCTAACATCATAATGACAGGATCAAATTCACACATACCAATATTAACCTTAAATGTAAATAGGCTAAATGCGCCAGTTAAAAGACACAGACTGGCAAACTGGATAAAGAGTCAAGACTCATTCAGGAGACCCATGTCACATACAGAGACACACATAGGCTCAAAATAAAGGGATGGAGGAAGATCTACCATGCAAATGGAAAACAAAAAAAAGCAGGGGTTGCAATCCTAGTCTCTGATAAAACAGACTTTAAATCAACGAAGATCAAAAGAGACAAAGGAGGCCATTACATAATGGTAAAGGGATCAATTCAACAAGAAGAGCTAACTATCCTAAATATATATGCACCCAATACAGGAGCACCCAGATTCATAAAGCAAATCCTTAGACAACCACAAAGAGACTTAGACTCTCACACAATAATAATGGGAGACTTTAACACCCCACTGTCATCATTAGACGCATCAACTAGACAGAAAGTTAGCAAGGATATCCAGGAATTGAACTCAGCTCTGCACCAAGTGGACCTAATAGACAGCGACAGAACTCTCCACCCCAAATCAACAGAATATACATTCTTCTCAGCACCACATCAACTCATTCCAAAATTGACCACACAGTTGGAAGTAAAGCACTCCTCAGCCAATGTACAAGAACAGAAATTATAACTAACTGTCTCTCAGACCACAGTGCAATCAAACTAGAAGTCAGGATTAAGAAACTCACTCAAAACCACTCAACTACATGGAACTGAACAACCTGCTCCTGAATGACTACTGGGTACATAAGGAAATGAAGGCAGAAATAAAGATGTTCTTTGAAACCAATGAGAACAAAGACAAAACATACCAGATTCTCTGGGACACATTTAAAGCAGTGTGTAGAGGGAAATTTACAGCACTAAATGCCCACAAGAGAAAGCAGGAAAGATCTAAAATTGACACCCTAACATCACAATTAAAAGAACTAGAGAAGCAAGAGCAAACACATTCAAAAGCTAGCAGAAGGCAAGAAATAACTAAGATCAGAGCAGAACTGAAGGAGATAGAAACACAAAAAACCGTTCAAAAAAATCAATGAATCCAGGAGCTGGTTTTTTGAAAAGATCAACAAAATTGATAGACTGCTAGCAAGACTAATAAAGAAAAAAAAGAGAGAAGAATCAAATAGACAAAATAAAAAATCATAAAGGGGATATTACCACAGATCCCACAGAAATACAAACTACCATCAGAGAATACTATAAACACCTTTACACAAATAAACTAGAAAATCTAGAAGAAATGGATACATTTGTAGACACATACACCCTCCCAAGACTAAACCAGGAAGAAGTTGAATCCCTGAATAGACCAATAACAGGCTCTGAAATTGAGGCAATAATTAATAGCCTAACAACCAAAAAAAGTCCAGGACCAGACGGATTCATAGCCAAATTCTACCAGAGGTACAAAGAGGAGCTGGTACCATTCTTTGTGAAACTATTCCAATCAACAGAAAAAGAGGGAATACTCCCTAACTCATTTTATGAGGCCAGCATCATCCTCATACCAAAGCCTGGCAGAGACACAACAAAAAAGAGAATTTAAGACCAATATCCTTGATGAACATCAATGCAAAAATCCTCAATATGATACTGGCATACTGAATCCAGCAGCGCATCAAAAAGCTTATCCACCATGATCAAGTGGGCTTCATCCCTGGGATGCAAGGCTTGTTCAACCTACGCAAATCAACAACTGTAATCCATCATATAAACAGAACCAAAGACAAAAACCACATGATTATCTCAATAGATGCAGAAAAGATCTTTGACAAAATTAAAAAGCCCTTCATGCTGAAAACTCTCAATAAATTAGATATTGATGGGACATATCTCTAAATAAGAAAGAGTTAGTTATGACAAACCCATAGCCAGTATCATACTGAATGGGCAAAAACTGGAAGCATTCCCTTTGAAAACTGGCACAAGACAGGGATGCCCTCTCTCACCACTCCTATTCAACACAGTGTTGGAAGTTCTGGCCAGGGCAATCAGGCAGGAGAAAGACATAAAGGATATTCAATTAGGAAAAGAGGAAGTCAAATTGTCCCTGTTTGCAGATGACATGATTGTATATTTAGAAAACCCCATTGTCTCAGCCCAAAATCTCCTTAAGCTGATAAGCAACTTCGGCAAAGTCTCAGGATACAAAATTAATGTGCAAAAATCACAAGCATTCCTATACACCAATAAAAGACAAACAGAGAGCCAAATCATGAATGAACTCCCATTCCACAATTGCTTCAAAGAGAATAAAATACCTAGGAATCCAACTTAAAAGGGATGTGAAGGACCTCTTCAAGGAGAACTACAAACCACTGCTCAACAAAATAAAACAGGACACAAACAAATGGAAGAACATTCCATGCTCGTGGACAGGAAGAATCAATATCATGAAAATAGCCATTCTGCCCAAGGTAATTTATAGATTCAATGACATTCCCATCAAGCTACCAATGACTTTCTTCACAGAACTGGAAAAATCTACTTTAAAGTTCATATGGAACCAAAGAAGAGCCCGCATTGCCAAGACAATCCTAAGCCAAAAGAACAAAGCTAGAGGCATCATGCTACCTGACTTCAAACTATACTACAAGGCTACAGTAACCAAAACAGCATGGTACTGGTACCAAAACAGAGATATAGACCAATGGAACAGAACAGAGTCCTCAGAATTAATACCACACATCTACAACCACCTGATCTTTGACAAACCTGACAAAAACAAGAAATGGGGAAAGGATTCCCTATTTAATAAATGGTGCTGGGAAAATTGGCTAGCCATATGTAGAAAGCTGAAACTGGATCCCTTCCTTACACCTTATACCAAAATTATTTCAAGGTGGATTAAAGACTTAAATGTTACACCTAAAGCCAAAAAAACCCTAGAAGAAAACCTAGACAATACCATTCAGGACATAGGCACGGGCAAGGACTTCATGTCTAAAACACCAAAAGCAATGGCAACAAAAGCCAAAATTGACAAATGGGATCTAATTAAACTAAAGAGCTTCTGCATAGCAAAAGAAACTACCATCAGAGTGAACAGGCAACCCACAGAATGGGAGAAAATTTTTACAATCTACCCAGCAGTTAAGATTTTAACAAAATCCGTTCCAAGGCCATATCATAAAGTCAGAATAATTTTTCTCATCATTTGTAACTAAATGTAATGATGATTCAGGTGGGAGACCAACATAAAATTAAACCTCAGTGAACTGAATCTTGTTACTTTAGACTTTGTGATAACTGAAAAAGGAGACTGAAGCTAAAGAAAGGTTTTTGTAAGGTAATTAGTACTGTAAATGAGGACTGGAGAAAGCCAGTTAAAGTCCCACTATACAAAGATGAGTCTATCTGGTAATCTGGAGCCTCACTAATCAGTGGGGTGTATTTCAAAATATGCACAATCATGAGACATTTCATGGGCCTGTGATACAATCCATTTCCTCCGGTTGGGTCATCTGTGGAGTCAGTAAATCTTCACTCTCCCATTTAAATAGAATATGTGCTTGTTTCTTTTTAATTTTAGGTATGAGAAAAAGCACAAAGGTTTTAATCAAATAGATTTAGATTTATAGAAGCTAAAGTCATAAGTATACATCACTTTCAGAATACAAGGAGAATAAGTGTGTTTGATAATAGCAGAGACTGGTAAAGGAAGGTATTAATGACTAGAAATTCTCAGACTAAAGGAAAACTGAAATACATGCGTGCTGGAGTCACGGCATCTGCCCCAACATGAGACTTTCCAGAGTCTGGGGATGACTTGGGCCTTGGAATCCATTTGGCTGGCATGGATCTTTCCTATGACACATAGAGCACTACACAGAGCTCCATTCTCATCTTGGCCTCTCCTACCAGGAAGAAAAGAAGATTCTCTTCCCATGGCTTTTCTGTCAGACATACACCCAGCTCCACAGGAAGATGGTCACCCACTTTGGTCTACTTGTAACTCATTAAAAACTCACAATATTTCTTAGGCTGTATTAATGAAATCAAATAAAGATAAAAGAAAATCTATTGTCTGTTTTTAAGTGTTCACTGTTTCGATGACATCAATATACAATAGAAAGACAAAAAATATTTCAGACTTCCACAAATGAAATAAATGATAAAAATGTGTTTAGAAAATCAACAAATATAAGGACAAGTATGTTAAACATCCATCATTAGTCAATGCTGTGCGTAACTCTCTTTACCTGGAGGTGGGGGGAAAGGGAAGAGTTTTTCACTTCTCCACCAGTCCATTCCTAACCTATGTTACAACAAGAAAACTCTAAACAACAAGCATAAAAAAAGAAAACAAAGGCCTAGTTTTGATGATTATAAATTGCTTCTAAGTGTCAAGTATCATGTTAATTAAATATTTAAGTATTCACAGTATTAAGTTGAAACAAAAATTGACATCCATGCCTCCCTTGGGGCCAAATGCATTCGTTAAATGAATTCTATCCAAAATTTAAAGGAAGGAAACAACATTACAGGAAGTCTAGCTTTTAGCTTCAAAAATGTAGGGAAAAAAAAACCCTGAAGCAAATTAATGCAAATAGAATACATTCCCTATAGAAATAATAACTGTATGTCACGCTCTTAGCCAAGGATTCATAATAAAATATAGTAATATAAAACAAAGCAATCTATAAATCTTCTGTAATACTTTCTAAGTAAAAAATTAGTCTCTCAATAGTAATCAGAGAAATTTAGCAATGTAACAGATTTTAAAGAAAATTTAGCCCGGACTTTTTATTTAAAAGTAGAATTAAAATGACCAAAAGGGACCAAAATACATCTAGAGATGAGTAAAATATTTTGGACACTATGAATCATGGGTTCCACCATTTGTAATACTAGCGGAAGGGGTAAATGGCAGATGTAGATACTCGTTATGTCACTATGCTTTAAAGCATGTATATATGTATCACATGTTCTTTTTAATGTTCTTTTATTCATATCAATTATTATTTTTAAGACACAAAAAATGACAGCTCATAGGAGAGGAGAGAGTAGAAAGCATATATAACATCAAGTCTTAAGAAGCTGAGCTCAGAAATGGCCCAGAGAAATAGGGTGGTGGCTGGAGGGGATGATGGACGAGAAAGCATTTTAAGACAGGAGGTAAAAGAGTATGTTTGTATACTAAGGCAGAATGGAAAAGAAGGGATGACCAAGGGCTGGCAGCAGCAGTAGAAGGTGACAAGGCTCATCCAGCTATTGCAAATGAGAACTGACTGGAACCTACATTAGCTTAACTGAAGAAAGAAGCAAAAGGAAAATATAATTTCCATTCATATGAGATTTCCAGAAAAGACAAATCTACAGAGATAGAAAGCAGATCAGTGATTTTCTGGGGCTGGGGGTGAGAGCAGGAACTGACTGCAAATGGGCATGAGAGAACTTTTTGGGGTGATGGAAATGTCCTAGGACTAGACTGTAGTGATATTTGTATGAGCAGTAAGTTTATTTAAAATTATTGAATTGTATCTTAACAATGGGAGGAATGCTATGGCATTTAAATTATACCTCAATAGAGCCGAGGAAGGAAGGATAGAAGGAAGGAAGAAAGGAAAGAAGGAAGGGAGGAAGGAAGGAAGGAAGGAAGGAAGGAGGAAGGAAGGAAAGCAGAGTAACTATTGATATAGAGGGTGTGTTTCTTTCTCTTTTTTTTTTTTTTGCTACGGACTCTTGCTCTGTCACCCAGTCTGGAGTGTAGTGGCACAATCTCAGTTCACTGCAACCTCCACCTCCCAGGTTTAAGCAATTCTCCTGCCTCAGTCTCCCAAGTAGCTGGGATTACAGGCACCTGCCACCATACCCAGCTTTTATGTATTTTTAGTAGAGATGGGGTTTCACTGTGTTGGCCAGGTTGGTCTTGAACTCCTGACCTCGTGATCTGCCCACCTCAGCCTCCCAAAGTGCTGGGAATACAAGTGTGAGCCACCACACCCAGCGTAGAGGGTGTATTTCTAAGAATCCCTAGAAACAAAAATTTGGAAATTGTGATGCAAAGAGGTAGCCACCAAATGTATGGATCTTAAAAACAAAACCAAAGAAAACAAAATAAAACAGAGGTGGCATGGCAACCCAAGCTGCTGCAAGCAGTTGTGTATTATACCCTGAACAAATGAGGCTAAAATTCAGTCCCCATTCAAGCCATATCCCCAGGCTTCCTTACTTTGGATGAGGCACATTTTTCTGATTCATGCACCTAGAGAGGAACTTTTTGTACTTCATCTGTCCAAATAGGGTGTTTTTATTTATTTATTTTCCCAATTTGTACAATGCCCTGGTGATAAAACTGTTCCTGGTGATCTGCAAGGTCTAGGCTAACTTAGCTTGCTGCTTCTTTGAAGGTGGTATCAATTATGTGATTCATAAATATGAGCTGATATTCTTGTTAATGGAAAACTTGAGACAATCTGAAAAATCACTCTATGCTATAGGTCCTAAGCAGGGAAAGTGTTCAATGATAGAAGACAGCCAGAAAGAACAAAAAAAAACATCTGATTGGAAGGAGAGAACTCAATAGCAGCATTAAAGCTGGTAAGGGCAAGAGAAAGAAGAAACAGTATGCACAGCACTAACAAATGAAGATGCTCACCTTTAGGGATAAATGGGGATCTACCAAAGAAGGGAGGGCTTCTCAAAGCTATGGGATTCCTTGTAAGGACCAGGAAGAGAACAGAACATAGCTAAGAAACTGACGGCTTCCTGTAGAAGAGAGACCTAAGTGGCAGGGAAGAGCTGATGCTGATGTTCAGATTAATTTCCCCCACATTAGGATTGATTTAAAGAACTTGCTTTCCCAACACTGTAACTTCTATTGCTCATCAGCACTTCGTAGTCACATTGTACTACACTAGCTACCATCAAATTCCTTCTCCCTACCCAAACAGAAGCTCTTCATATAGTGTATCACAGACATACACATTAATTTCTCACAAGGGAACAAAGCTTCAATGTTCAATTATATGAGAATACCACCAATTACTGAGTTAACGGACAAATAAAACTCAGAATTTTCATTCCAATGAGCAGCTTTTGTTTTCCTAGAAGAAGATAAACAGTGTATATATAAATATGATATACTTGGGGAAATTGCCATTTTTTTTTTTTAACAAGAAGTTAACAGTATCTATTTAAGTCCTGAATTTCTCTAAATGGTATCCTTTGCAAATCCGATGCAACTTCCTAAGACGGACTGAAACTCATCATTTCTTCTTGATACAAAAACATCTAGTTTCCATAGGAAGATCATAAGGGCGCATCAGAAAAGAGGATGTCTCTGACTTCAGCCCACTTACTTGACCAAACCTTCCTTCTGCCTACACTCAGGTACATTCCAGGCCACCTTAATCCTCACACCCTTCTTACAGATTTACAGTAATAAAATGCTAAAAAGCATGTGTCAACACTCAACTTTTGGAAACTGTCCTCAGTTACTCATCTCAACCCAATCAGTTTTGAGGAGTTGGCTCTGGAGATTAACAGGATTTCCAGGAATAATCTGAAAACAACCCGTTTGCTTTCTGGGGCTTTCTGGGTAGTAATAGTTTAGACATTCAAAAAAAAAAAAAAAAAAAGGCATGAAACTTAGGCCACAGCAAAAACCACTCTTAGCAAACAATAGGATGCTAGTAAGAGGACCACTTGGCTGAGCAACTCTTTAAGGCCCTTCCACTCACCAGGAAACCATAAAATCACACCTGAAGAAGTTTATAAAAGAATTTTCTTATATTTCAGATTATTTTCCCCCACATTAGGATTTAAAGAACTTGCTTTCATAACACATAATAAGACACATCACAATTTGGTGACTGATGACAATGATACATCAACCGCTGCGTGGAGTGCAAATCAGACCCAATAGATTTAAAATATGTTACAAAAAGATAAGCAAAACTGATGTTAACAATAAAAACATTTGATTCTCTCAACTTAAAATATTACTGCTGGCCGGGCCCTGTGGCTCATGCCTATAGTCCCAGCACTTTGGGAGGTTGAGGCGGGTGGATCATGTGGTCAAGAGATCAAGGCCATCCTGGCTAACATGGTGAAACCTGTCTCTACTAAAAATACAAAAAAAAAATTAGCTGGGCATGGTGGTATGCATGTGTAGTCCCAGCTACTCAGGAGGCTGAGGCAGGAGAATTGCTTGAACCTGGGAGGCGGAGGTTGCAGGAAGCCAAGATCGCACCACTGCACTCCAGCCTGGTGACAGAGCAAGACTCTGTCTCAAAAAAAAAAAAAAAAGAAAAAAAAGAAAAAAAATTACTGCTAAGGATCATGTTCAAAGAAACACCAGAACCTCAGAATAAACTGATAAAAAAATGACACCCAAAAACAGTCAACAGAACTCTACTCCTTATTTTAGATTACATTCTTCAAATTTCATGCTAGGTACACAGAAAAATATGTTGGTGTCATATCTATAGTCCTAATGAATGGCTATAATAGAACCATTCATTTAAAAACAATAGATTCCAATTACTAGCCCATTGATTATATTGTTCCCTTAGCCCTCTGAAACCAATGAAGTGTTTGTTGACTGCTTTTTTCTTAAGTACATACATTATTTCTCTATACCAAGACAGAGGAACTGGCTGATAAAAATCAGAATGGTTTGGTGGTAGTGGTGATGTAACCATAATAGGTCTGTTGCCCTATGTGCATGGTAAATCAATACACCGAGACACCAGGTTGCACTGGTTTAATCACAGGGCTGCCAAACAAGGAGATAGGAGGAAACCTCAAATCTGTCTGCCAGAGGAGTTTGGGGATAGGGTTTCTAAGGGTTTTGGAATTGGCCAAAGTGTGGAGATTGTTGACATCTGTTGTTCTACTGGAATTCAAGATCTGTTTAAGCAATTCTTAAATGGAAGCCTATGATTCTAATGTCAGAGGTCCTATCTATCTTGAGCAAAAGCCCCATGATTCTAATGTCAGAAATCCTACTAGCTGGGCACGGTGGTACATGCCTGTGGTCCCAGCTACTTGGGAGGCTAGGGTGGGAGGATCACTGGAGCCCAGGAAGTCAAGGCTGCAACGAGCCGGATTGTGCCACTGCACTCCAGCTGGGGTGGCCGAGACCCTGACTCAAAAAAAATTACAATTACCACAAAAGAGAAATCCTATCTACAGGTACAGTGGGGGTGCAAATAGTATCTAGTGTTACATGACTTTCAGTTACAAAAAAAGTGAGTCAAAGGAAACCCAAATTAATGCTTAATTCCAACAATATTTCTGTCAAAAATTCTTGTTAACCCCGTGAGGGCAGCTTCAACGATGGAGCAGGGAGTAAAATTCAGCATGACAGAGTTGAAGCCCTGTGTTATGTTTTGGCATCTTATGTTCAAACCATGCAACTACACTATCTCAGGTATCAGTGTTGTTAATGCTGGGTTTACTACAGCAAGTTTTGTTTTGTTCTGTTTTTACTTTAAGTTCTGGGATACATGTGCAGAACATGCAGGTTTGTTACATAGATATACGTGTGCCATGGTGGTTTGCTGCACCTATCAACCTGTTATCTAGGTTTTAAGCCCTGCATGTATTAGGTATTTGTCCTAATGCTCTCCCTCCCCTTGCCACCACCCACCCCGACAGGCCCCAGTGTGTGATGTTCCCCTCCTTGTGTCCATGTGTTCTCACTGTTCAACTCCCACTCATGAATGAGAACATGCAGTGTTTGGTTTTCTGTTCCTGTGTTAGTTTGCTGTGGATGATGGTTTCCATCCATGTCCCTGCAAAGGACATGAACTCATTCTTTTTTATGGCTGCATAGTATTCCATGGTGTATATGTGACACATTTTCTTTATCCAGGCTATCACTGATGGGCATTTGGGTTGGTTCCAAGTCTTTGCTATTGTAAATAGTGTACTACAGCAAGTTTTAACTTTAATCTGTTGACAATTTAATATTCAACAAAGCATGACTTGGCATGCTGCATGGAAGATTAGTCAGCAGCACATTTAGGATGGAAAGTTATTGGAAAAGTTGGTAGTGGAAGACTGGCTAAAGTTTCAAGCCTTTTATTAACATTATGCAAGGGAGACACACCACTTCGGTATTTTTTCTAAAATCCTTTCTGAAAAGGCTTGGATAGAAACATCCATTTCTGTAAGTCCAATACTAAATTTAACCTCAGCTAAATTCATTTGTATATTTTTCCCAACCATATGGTAAGGACTGTAAACCAAAATGCATGAGACACGTCTCAATCAATTTAGAAGTTTATTTTGCCAAGGTTAAGAACCTGTACTGAAGAAAACAACATGACACCACAGGAACAGTCTGTGATCTGTGCCTCTTTCTCCAAAGATGATCTTGAGAGTTTCAATATTTAAAGGGGGAAAGTAGGCTGGAGGGGAGAGAGGGAGGGTAGGTAATCCACATGCTGCAAGAGAGAAGGAGCAGGGAGGGGACGAGTCACTTACATATTCGCCTTGAGCTCAGTAAATCAGCACTTCACACTAGATAGGGTGAACAAAGAGTAGCTACATGTGGAGATATTTAACCTTAATCTGTAGCTATCTGCTAAGGAACAAAAGGAAAAGCAGTTTCCTGCATGACTCAGCTTCTAGCTTAATTTTTTCCTTTTGGCACAGTGAATCTTCCTTTCACAGGACAGAGGGAAAATCAATTATCAGTGTGGGTTGATCTTATTGAACTTAACTTCAGGATACAGAATTTCAAATATCACATTAGTTACTTTGATATTTTATTTGTTTTACACAATTCAAAGTTCAGCTCACCCATTCACACCTAATCCATGTAGAAATCCTATGAATTTTATCTTCAGAATATATCTAAAATCCAATCACTTCTTACAACCTCCAGTTACCATCCTGGTTAAGCCGCCACTGTCTCTTACCTGGATTTGTACAATAGTCTCCTCCCCGGGGCCCTGTTTCCACTCCTGCACCACCTCCCCTGACCCCCAGTTCCTTCTAAGGGTAGCCAGCCTTATCTCTTAAAAGTCAGATCATGTCCCTCCTTGGCTGATAACCCTCCAATGGCTCCCCATTTATTCAGAACAAAAGCCAAAGTCCTTGCTTCCAAGCCCCATGCCTCTATCCGATTTTCTCCCTCTCCTACTTCCTCTCTTCACTCTCATGGCTATGCCCAGCCTTGCTGGCCTTGAACATGCCAGGCATACTCCTGCATCCAGACCTTTTTACTGGCTTCCCCATCTTCCTGCAAGGTTCTTCCTTCAGATACCCACATTGTTTGCTTCCTCACCCTTTTCAGTCTTTGCTCAAATATCTCTTTCTTAGTGAAGCCAACCCTGACCACCCAATTTAAAATTGCAATGTTGCCCTCTCCCTCCTCATTCCCCATATTCTATTCTATATCAGCTACAGAATTATCATTCTAGCCAGCTGTGGTGGCTCATGCCTGTAATCCCAACACTTTGGGAGGCTGAGGTAGGTGGATCACTTGAGCCCAAGAGTCAAGACCAGCCTGGGAAATCTGGCAAACCCCCATCTCTACAAAAAAATTAAAAAATTAGCTGGGTCTACAGGCATGGTGGCATGTGCCTTTAGTCCCAGCTACTCGGGAGGCTGAGGTAAGAGGATGACTTACTTTAGCCTAAGAAATTGAGGCTGCAATGAATTAAGATCACACCACTGCACTCCAGCTTGGGCGACAGAGTGAGAACCTGTCTCAAAAAACAAAACAAAACTAAACAGAATTATCTTTCTAAAGCACTATAGTTTTATCATTCTGCAGGACTTATTATTTTCTTACAAACTGCATAATTATTTATTATGCTTATTGTCTAAGCTGCTCCACCAGAATGTTCGCTCGATGAAGATAATAGGGATTTTTGCTTTGGATACCGATGTATCTCCTGGAGCTAGAAGAGCACCTGAAACAGCATGGGCACTCTTGTAGCATTATTACACAAATGGAGTTTCAGGTGCAGATACATGTTATATGGCGGCACCTACTCATAAAAGTCTAAGGAGGACAGATGCCAAGTTCCTAGGGCTGCAAAAGCGTGGGATCACAGAATCCCTCAGCTAAAAGCATTTCCTAAGCTACTAAGAAGGAAATAGTAAATTGTACAATAACTTGGGGGAAAAAAATCTGTATAAGTACAGAATGGTCACTATCTCAATTCTTTCCTTATCATAGTATTCAACTTTAGTGCATGGAGGACTTTGCCTCCAGGAATACAAGCCTTATTTTATAATAAGATTTACGGAGAAAATTTGGTTTATTTTATTTTTAAATTATGGGACTTTGAACCCTCCTTCTACAAGTATCACCAGGTTAATACAAGATAAACCTGTAGAGAGATCAAAAGGCAAAATCTCAGAAGCAAGACATGGTTAAAGTTACATAAATTTCAAAATCCTGGGAAATGACTATTCCATCCTCCAGGGTGAACTGTTAGGGGCAGACCATCAAGCGGCCTGGTCCCCAGGTATGCCTGAAACACTTCTTCCTCCCTTTCTATGAATCACAGGAAATCTAGCCCCCTACTCTCCCAAAGAGTTCTAACATTTATAGTCAAGAACAATCATAATGATAATAAACACCAACTTTACTTCTTCCACATTTAGTTTATAGTGACTATTTTATGCAGATGGAATTTGAGCCCCACCCAGTTATTTCTTTTCGAAGGAGGCCAAGCAGCTGTTCTACTGAAGGATAGCTGGACTACTGACAATCTGTCCATTCCAATAGCTATGATGGCCACACAGGGCCCGCTGACTGCCACTGCCACAGCCAGAGCTGGGACCCTGGACACAGGACATCTATCTCTGACTTTTCCCCACTGGAGTTTCTGCCAAGGGGTCCCACATTCTCCTCACCTGAACCCTACCCAAACCTACCGTACATCAGCAGAAGGGTTGCTCGAGAGATCAACTTTTCTACACCCCTACTGGAGCTGACCCTCATCTCCCCAGAGCCCACTCTCATCTTAGACTCTACTCTGAGCTCCCCATCCTCCCTGGCCCAAATCCCAGGCACAAACACACAGCAAGAGAGAGATTCGTGGGAACAGAAGCAGTATGCCAGAGCTCATCTTCTTCATGCATTAAATAGTTCATTGTAGCTGGCCTGGGAATCAACAGAAAACTTTAAGACACAGTTTCTCTGACTAAACCACACATTTCAAAAATGCAGTTAGAACAGAACCTTTGGGCAAGTTGGAGAATGTACTTCTGATATGTATAAATAAAAGGCCAAATCAGTTCTCAAAAAATATATATATTACACAATTTCTATGGGCAGAAACAGGGCCAACTGAATCCTTTCTTTCAGGAATCTGATCTGAGAGACCCAGAAACTGATGTCAGTTAGTGGTGGTGGCTGGTGGTGATGAAGAAGCACAGACTGAGGCAGTAAGGGTGAGCAGGCCAGGCCACATGCACACAAGAAAGTAGAGGAAACCAGGAAGAGCAAGGGGGAGGAGGAGGAGGAGAAGGGGGGAGTAGGGGAAAGAGGAGGAAGAGGGCAGACCTTGGAGGAGGAGGAAGAGTTGGGGGAGGGGGAGGGGGAGGAAAGAAGTAGACCCTGGAGGAGGAGAAGGAGAAGGGGAGCAGACGCTGGAGGAGGAGGAGGAGGAGGAGGAGAAGGAGGAGGAGGAGGAGGAGGTGGCTGCCTGAGGTGGCAGCGGAGGCAGTGGCAGGGAGCAGACCCTGGAGGAGAAAGGGGAAGGTAACAGGAGGCAGAGTGGAGGAGGAAGAGGGGAGCAGACCCTGGTGGTGGAGGAAGAGGAGAAGAAGGAGGAGGAGGAGAGCGGACCCTGGAGAGAAACAGAAACAGAAAGCAGGAGACTCCTGGGACAGACCAGCAGTAATGGGAGCTGCCTCTTCCCAGAGAGCTCCAGGCTGAGTTTGCAGAGTTTCAGCCCAGAGGCCTGGTTTCGGCTGTCTCTGGGCTTTAACGTCTTGATATCCTTTTCCATAATTGAAATTCCCACCCCACCCACTGCATTTCACCTTTCTTTTTTAAAATATGTGAGCTAGTTTCAAATTCTTTCAACAAAAATAACTGAACTAACTAACGCCTCTAATTCCTTTGGCAATAAGAACTAGAAATATAACTTTTCAAATTCATCAGTGGTTGCCACAGTCTAACACAACATCTTTAAAGTTTCAGAGCAGATTAGAAGCAGATTTTAAGTAAAAAGGAATATTGGTTGCTGAAGGTTATTCCTTCAAATACATTTCATTTAAAATACAATTTATCATTCCTTTGGGCAGTAAACAGCAGGTGAAATTAAAAACTCAAGTTGAAAACTAATGAATTCACATTTTAACTTGGATTGTGCTAATTCACAGATAGGCAATTATTTTTACTAGCTGCACAGATGACTAAATAAAATCTGTTAATAAATGCAGCTAGAGTGTATTCAAGAAATTAGGCAATACATATTAGAATAAATTTGCATATCTGCTTATCATAAATGTAATTCTTTATAATAGAGGTTTTACTGGTACATAAGAGAGTAGATAGAAATGACTATGAGGGAGAAACACTTCCTACTTCAACACTGAGGCTTTCATAAGGGAGATGGCTCAAAAGAAGAACTGCAATAGCCCATGATAGATGACTGTAGGAATCCGAAGACCTTAGGATAAAAAGACATGCTTGGGGGGTTCCAGCCTGCTCCTGATCCTTTCTGCCTGCTTTCCTGCTTGTGGGCTCCGGGCTGCTAAGCCAGCCATAATGAGAGAGAAAGAGAAACAGAGAGAGAGAGAAACAGAGAGAGAGAAAATGAATGCGTAAATACAACAGGCACACACACACATCTCCTGGTGGTTCTGCTCTTCTGTTAGAAGCGTGGCTTGAGATAAAGCATTTATTTATGCTTTAAGCATCTCTCTCCCCTAGTGCTCCAGAAACCATTTAGAGGCAGAGAGCAAGTTTTGCTCAGTTTTGATTCCCAGGCACCTGCTGTATTTTTACCTGGCACATACTGGGTACTTCATAAATGTTTATTGAATTAATGTAATTAAGTGAAGATAATATGGCAATAAGGCCAGCCTGCAAAAGCTGAAAAAAAGATCTGTAAAATCAGGAGACAGAAGTGATTGCTACCCCATACTCACAATACTCTAAAGCAAGCTTGTCCAACCCCTGGCCCGCGGGCCGCATGCAGTCCAGGATGGCTTTGACTGTGGCCCAACACAAATTCATAAACTTTCTTAAAACATTATGAGATTGTGTGTGTGTGTGTGTGTGTGTGTGTGTGTGTGTGTATGTGTATTTTAGCTCATCAGCTATCGTTAATGTTAGTGTATTTTATGTGTGGCCCAAGACAATTCTTTTTCCAATGTGGCCCAGGGAAGTCAAAAGATTGGACGGCCCTGCTCTAAAGTATACAGAGGACAAAATGACAATAACAATAGTAGTAGCAATCATAATAATAACAGCTCCAGTTACTAAGCCCTTACTAAGTATAAGACACTTCATTAAAAATTGCTTCATACATATTATTTCACTCCAATACCAGAAAATCCCCTGATCCTGCTCAACTACTGCTCTTTTGCTTCATTCCCCGTCAGTCAAGTGATCAATAGAGTTGTCTCTCCAGGCTGTCTTTACTTCCCTACCTCCTATTCACCCTTCTATTTATTGTAATTGATTTCTACTTCCATCAAAACAACAATAAAACCAAACCAAAAAAAATCATGCTTTCTCCAGGGTCACGAATGAGCCTATCACTAAGTTTAATAAACACTTTTCAATTTCCATTTTGAACAGTACTAAACACAATTAGCTTCCTTGAAGCATCATATTGTCTCAGCTTTATAGTAGCTGTACCATTCCCAATTTGTATTTGCAGAGAGCAGACTTCCCTAGCTGGCTTAAACATAAAGAGGATTATTGATAGTTCCTCAATCTCCTAGAAGCCTGAAGAATCAGTCTGGGATGATCGATAAGACAACTGCACATAGCCAGGAGAGAACTCCAACCACATCACAAGTCTGAGCTAGCAAGAATACCCTGCACTGCCTTCCACCACAAAGGGTATGAAAGCTAGAACTTCCACCACAGATGCCTATGTAGCACCAGAACCTTTGCCACTGTGTTTGCCAGATCTCTTCTGCACATGGCAACGATCTCACCGTCTTCCTTGTGCTTCTTGTCACATGCATCATATGGATGCACAGTCTTGGAAGAAACCAAGTCACACACAGAATCGTAGTTACAGGGCATTCTAAAATTTAGGCCACAGCAGCATAGGAAAATAATACATGGCAGAGGTATTAAATGAGCCAATCTACAGTATCTGCCACACCACCGTATGTTTCTGCATTTCTTTTTTTTCCTTTGCAGCCTCCTCTGTCTGCTACCCCCAACACATATTTTTCAATCTGTGTACTTCTCTCTATTTCTATTGCTATCATCATTTTTTACTTGGACTACTGCAATAACTTCTCACTTTCACTCTTTACTTCTAAGAATCCACGTGTTATTGAGAGAATCATATAAGAAAGATGTTGTAACTTTAATATGTCATATAAAAATATCACTGCTAATAGACTTGCTCTTAGTTATAAATAGTACATTTTTAAACATATCATTTAAGTAGATAGCTACCCCTCTGGCATGAACTCAAGGTGCCAGAGAGACCCCTAGCAGAGATACATATCAAATGACTAGGAACGATGCCAGAAATTCTATCAATGGGTTTAAATCTCTTCTCTTTTTCTTCTTCTCTTTCTAGAGAAAAGGTCTCACTCTGTTGCCCAGGCTGGAATGCAGTGGCATGATCATAGCTCACAGCAGCCTCAAACTCCTGGGCTCAAGATCTTCCTGTCTCAGCCTCTCAAATACCTGGGATGACAGGCACATGCCATCACTCCTCATTTAGTTTTTTAATTTTTTCATTTTTTTCTAGAGATTGGATCTCCCTATGTTGCCTAGGTTGGTCTTGAGCTCCTGCGCTCAAATGATCCTCCTGCCTCTGCCTCCCAAAGTGTTGGGATCACAGGCATGAGCTACCATGCCTGGCCTAAATCATATTTGTATCACTAACCCAGTATTCCTAGCTAAACTATAAGTATCCAGGAAAAGAGTCTTTGTTTGCTGTGAAACTGTATAAAGCTGGAATCAAATCCCAGCCCTGGCCCTTACTAGGTTAATCTGGAGAAAGTTTTTAACCTCTCTGCACTTCAAGGTCCACCCCTAGTCCTCATCTATAAGATAGGGAGGACAGGTTAGCTAAAAGGATCAAATGGAAACACCTAGTAAAATAACTGATAAATAGGCAATGAACTGTAGTTCTGGTAATACCTTTACTGAGAATTAGTTTGCAAGACTGATTAATATCCAATGTGACGGTTAATGAAGAATGAAGCATTCTAGCAATTTTACATGGGCCCCCTGTGTAAAAGGGATCACACACGCAGAGAAAAAGAAGTACTATTGGGAGAGAACAGGGCTCTGCTTAAACAGAACAGTATGGGCCACCAGCAGCAGTGAGAGACAGGTAAGGCCTCTGGGAGCCTTCAGTCGGCAGTGGGTCATAAGAAAACAGAAATAGTGATCAACCCAGGAAGAGAGAATGAAACCCATTCTCACCCTTTTAAAAGCTTCTGTCTGGAGTGAGCCCAATGGGGAGCCATCAGTGTCTCTGACCATTGTCCATATCATCCTATTATACTTCCTTAGCTCAAACCGCACTCAAGAAAGCACAGAAAATCAGAACCACAGTAGAAGATGGATGAGAAGCTGGAAGAGGAAGTGTTCAGCAATGGCACACCATTCTTTGCCTTATTGTATGTCCCAGAGCTTGTGCAGCAGCAGCAGCAATCTTTCTTAAACCAAAGGGATCCACGCTTGGATCTTCTTCAGAGGACAAGCCTGCGAGCCAGATAACATTGCCCTGCTAACATCCTGCTTTCATCTTCAAGTCAAGAGGTGAGTCAAAAGACAACTTTACGTTAGCTAAAATGTACCTACAGCTCTGTACCACCGTGAACAATGTAGAAGATACTATTTTCCACCAACATTTCTCATATATTTGGTCTATGGACTGACTCAATGAGCAGTTTTGTAAATGCAAGAAATTTATTATTCATTTGTACTTTCTAAGATGATGTCATTTAATTTAGTACTTTGAAAGACAGAATCTGTAGACAGTGGGATTTTGTAAGTAGTTTTACAGACCTCTTACACTTACATCCTCCTTACAAACACAGCCATGTGGCCCTGCCAACCCTAGCACAACAAATGAGACTTGGCTAGCAGCCAAATAGTACTTATCATAAGACCATATACAGAGCAAATTATTACTATGTGTTTATAAATGTCAAAGGTCACACATTCTGTTTTTTAAAAGTTGAAGTCTCTTATTCATGTGTTAGCATCTGAAGGATATTCCACAACAAGAAGGTAAAATATGCCAAAGCCACAATTTACTCTCTAGCTTGAAAAGGCAAATAAGTTGTTTACAGCCAGAAACATGTACATTCTTCCAGGGAAACAGCAGACAAGTGACAGACACTATATAAACACCTTCTGTATCTCTGTGTAACACACAATTTTAAAGTATATGTTAATACATTAATTCCCAACTAAAACACCTCTTAATTTTCTTATTTAAAGATCATTTTCATGGAACTCTTCATAAAAGAGATTGTATGAAAGACTTCAAAGAAGATACAAATTGTAAAGCTTGAATATTTATTCCAGCCCACACATACACCAGTCTCCTTTTTTCCCAGAGATAATAAGGAAAAAAGATATTTTAGTAGACCTCTGAAAAGAGTGTTTGCTTGAAAAGTCATCATGAATACAACAAATATTTTTGCTAGGTATTTTAAGCACAAGGGAGAACAGTGAAATATATATATGTATATGTGTGATATATGTATCTGTATATATATACATACACATACATACATATACACACGTACATGTGTGCATCACTAAAATCTATGTTCATGTAGCTTACAATGCAGTGGAAAGAAGGGGCACAAATAAAAGAATCACATAAGTATAATATGAAAACCTCAACAAGTGCTCTGATAGGTACATGGAAAGACTATGGGCAGACAAGGGAGGAGAAAAATCAGAGGTCTGGGAAGGCAATTCTGAGGAAATGTCTTTGTCAGCTCAGACCACTACAACAGAGTATCAGACTGGGTGGCTTATAAACAGAAATTTGTTTCTCACAGTTCTAAAGGCTGGGAAGTCCAAGATCAGGGCACCAACAGATTGGGTGTCTGGTAAAAACCTGATTCCTGTGGTTCACAGACAGCCATCTTCTCACTGTGTCCTCAGATGGTGGAAAGAGGGCCACCTAGCTCTCTGGCCTCTTCTTGTAATTACATGAACCCCATTTATGAGGGTTTCACCCTCATGACCTAATCCCCTCCCAAAGGTCCTACCTCCTAATACCATCATACTGGAGATTAGATTTCAACATATGAATTCTTGAAGGACACAAACATTCTGTCTATAGTGCTTCCCTACCACAACAACCAGACAGGGCAAAGCAGGTGGCTTTACCATTACACTCCAGAAGTCAGGAATCTGACCAGGTGTTTAAAGATTTGAAGGCAGGAATCAAAAGCTATTTTTCTTATTTCATTGAATCTTGGAATGAAAATAGTTTTTAAATTTTAGAAATCTACCTTCAAATTAAACATGCTATTAAAATTTTATGTAAAGACAATCAAAAGTTATAGTTTAAAAAATCTTTTTGAATGAGAAACTTGAATTTTTTCTTCTCTTTCTTTTTATTTATTTATTTATTGAGACAGGGTTTTGCTGTGTTGCCCAGGCTAGTCTTGAACTCATGGGCTCAAGCAATCCTCCCACCTCAGCCTCCCAAAGTGCTGGTATTATAGGCATGAGTCACTGCACCCAGACTGGAATATTTCCTGATTTTGATTTCAAGAAAGTCTGAGTACTTGAGGTGCTTACCATGAAGATATCTGAATGGAAGTTACAGAAGAACTATTCTATTCTATTTCTTTATTATACATTTCTGCTCCCCTCCACAAATTTTTAGCCCTTCAAGAACATCAAAAAGTAATATACATAGAACAAAAATATTATAGCATGTAGGCCACGCCCTTCCTCACTCTTATACTGATTCTGACTCCCCTAGAGGTCCATGCAAACACTGAGTGGTCAGCTGGTCTGGGTTCAGTGCCAATGCCAAATCCAATACAGATAATTTCCTGCACTTGCACTTTGATTTCCTAACACTGGAAGCTGACCCTGGTGGTAAGAAGAGTCTGGGCTACATTTAGGAAGTTTCAACATTTGATAAAAGTAGTGCTGATTCAACTTGTGCTACTCACCTCTCTTCCACTATTTTCCTGGCTTAAATCAGATCAAAAAGAGTTAGCATGCTCCAGTATTCTGCATCCCTCTGTTAAGGACAGAAATACTCTACATGTCAAGATGTAAACTTCTGTAATCATTGTTGAGGATTTGGAAGGTCTTTCAGCAATGATGAAGAAATTATCAGTCTTAAAGATTGTGGACTTTACTGGTAGTAAAACAGTAAGGAGCTATCCACACAACCATGAATTTAGACTTGCTAATAAAGTATGATTTGGAAGCAAAAGAGGCACACACACCCAAATACTCCCAAACAGAAGAAGAACACAAAATATCTGCAAAATTACAGCAATCTAGGGCCATTTGATCCAGATGTTAATGGCCTGAGTGATGCAAGAGTCCCTGTATTAAAACACAGGTTGGTGTCTGATGTTCCTAAGTCACCACTGTTTATTATCCTCAAGGGACAGGGAAGCATATACTTCGGAAGATTTTAATAAAAATTGTTAAAGTAAAATGGATGGGCCCATCTCCTCTGCCATACTAAAAACTATCTGACACTATTAATTCCTAGTAATATTAAATAAATAAAGGGTATATTTTTATACTCTTTAAAGGATTGCTTTATTTTCTAAGCTACTGAGTATTGTGTATAATGTTCAAGATTTGAAGAAGGAATCACTCAACTATCTTGGATTCTTATCAGGGAATGCTGCTCATGAATCATGCCTGATTAAACCAGTTTTTTGATTTTGCAGAGATTTGCCTCTCCACCTAGGTAATGCAGGCCATATCACTGATGTATTCAATTCATTGACTAATGACTTGCACACCTTCACTGATGTTTTTTAGTAGTTGCTCTTGAGTAAATCTTGCATGTGGTTTCCAGCAGCAATTATTCATTCCCTAAGCAGATACCTTAAGACATAATTGATATTTTATCTTAGAGGGTAAGAACTAAAAGACATTCCAGACTTACTGAGTAACCCAGCTTTTTAAATACAGAGATTTCACACACACACACACACACACACACGTTAATTCTTCTACTTTGAGGATACTATTACCAGTTTGTTTAAAAATGACCAGGAGATCTTTGAGGTTTAATGTGGGAGGACTAAATATATTCTTTAAAGTCAGCAACAGTCTTCATGGAAAGCAAAATAAATAAGTCAATCAGTTAATTTTAACATTGTCAAAGCTATCAAAGAAAGAGGTATTTTCTAGGCAGACTGTTGAAGTGGTCATGTTTTTGGTTAATAAGTTCTTCTTTAGGTTGGACTTAAAACTTCTCTGGAAAAATTTAACTCCATTTTTACTCATTTCAACATCATTAGAGACAAAGAATAATTAGTTAATATTGTTGTAGAATTTCAAACTCCTAAGGAACTCCTAAAGCTACCCAGCTCAGCAAGATTGCGGGATACAAGATCAACATGTAAAAAACAGTCACATTTCTATATACTTAGAATAAATGTGTGGAGACTGAGTTTAAAACACAGTACCAGGTCAGGCGCAGTGGCTCAAGCCTGTAATCTCAGCATTTTGGGAGGCTGAGGCAGGCAGATCACCCGAGGTCAGGAGTTTGAGACCAGCCTGGCCAACGTGACAAAACCCCGTCTCTACTAAAAATACAAAAATTAGCCAGGTGTAGTGATGCATGTCTGTAATCCCAGCTACTTGGGTGGCTGAGGCAGGAGAACTGCTTGAGCCTGGGAAACAGAGGCTGCAGTGAGCTGAGACTGAGCCACTGCACTCCAGTCTGGGTGACAGAGTGAGACTCCATCTTAAAAATAAAATAAAATAAAATAATATAAAATAAAATAAAATAAAATATAAAATAAAACATAGTACCACTTAACAGTCATCCCTCAAAAAAGGGAAGTATTTAGATACAAATCTAACAAAGACATATTCAGGATCTATATCCTGAAAATTACAAATTGCTGGGGAAATAAACCAAGGAAGACCTTGATTAATTATATAAATTGAGGGACATATTGTAGTAACGGCTCAAAAGAGTCACCATAGTAAGAATGTCAATTCTCCTAAATTGATTTATAGGTTGGATGTAATTTCTATCAAAATCCCAGCAAGATTTTTGTAGACATAGACATGCCTGTTGTAAAATGCATATGGAAAGGTACAGGACCCAGAAAAACTAAAACAATTTTGATAAAAAAGAATAAAATATGAAAAGTCACCCATCCCTATGTTATAGCTTATTATACAGCTACCATAACTCAAGATGGTATGGTACCAGCAGAGCACATCAATGAAACAGAACAGAGGGGACCTAGAAATAGACCCACACAAAGATCTCCAACTGATTTCTGTCAAAGGTAGAGGCAATTCAATGCAGGAAAGCGTGTTTTAACAAGCAGTTCTGAAGCACTGAACCTCCATAGGCAAAAAACATGAACTTCAGCCTTAACCTCACATGTTCTACAAAAATTAACTCAAAATACATTGTTGGTACAAACATAAAATGGTACAGTCACTATGGAAAGGGCTGTGACATTTTCTTATAAACTAAACATACACTTACCATAAGATACAGAAAGCAATTGTACTTTTAGGTGTTTATCCAAGAGAAATGAAAACAAGTTTATACAAAAACATACACATGAATGTTCATCACAGCTTTATTCATAATATCCCCAACCCAAATGTCCATCAATGAGTGAAGAGGTAAACTGTGGATATTCACAGTAATCAAAAGGAATGAGGTATTGATAGTTGGATGAATCTCAAAGGAATTATGGGTCGTGAAAACAGTCAATCTCAAAGGGTTTACACACTGTGCAATTCCATGTATATATAACATTCTCAAAATGAGAAAATCATAGAAATGAAAACAGATTAGTATCCTAGGGGTTAGGAATGTTGAGGTGGCAAGGAGGGGCTGTGGCTATATAAGGACAACATGAGGGATCCACGTGGCGGACAGTTCTGTGTCTACAATGATGGGGGTCACATGACTCCACACATGATAATATCACACACATGCATACACATGTTAATGTGAAATTGGTAAAATCTAAATAAAGTCAGTGGGCTGTATCAGTGTTGATCTTCCAGTGGTGATATATTATGGTTACACAAGATACTACCATTGAAAGAAACAATGGTGAAGATGAACAGGATCCTTCTGTATTATTTCTTACAACTGCAGGTGAATTTACAATTATCTTTTAAAGTTTTAAAACCTAGACTAGGTGAGGTGGTTCATGCCTGTAATCCCAGTACTTTGAGAGGTCATGGATCCCTTCAGCCCAGGAGTTTGAGACCAACCTGACCAACATGGTGAAACCCCATCTTTACAAAAAATACAAAAAATCAGCCAGGCGTGGTAGCGTGTGTTCATAGTCCCAGCTACTCACCACTGCACTCCAGCCTGGGTGATGGAGTGAGACCCTGTCTCAAAAAAAAGTTTTAAAAACTAAAAGAAAAGGTAAAAAAAAGACAGATAGATAATATATTCAAATTACCCCCTTTTTACAGGTGACTCAATAAAGGCACAAGCAGTAAAAGAACTTGCTTGAGATTATACTATTAGTTAAGAGCTAGTTAAAAAATAAGACTCAGGCCTCTGATTTTTCCACTATGCCACACTCCTTAAAATAAAATAATAAAATAAGCCATCACTACTGTTCCATCTCATACTGAGGGATTAAAAAGATAGATACCTTTAAGAAGCTAAAAATCTAGTTGAGGATACATGGAATAAATATTAAGGGAATAGGCGAGTAAATAAGGTTAAGTATTACATGATTCTATCTTAAATATAGTAAGAACTCAGTGAAAAATACCTATGTTTGTCACCAAATTCTACTGCAACATCTCAACAAATCCAAGGCAAATAAACCTCATTTATTACAGAATACCTGTAAGAAAGGGACCTCTTATCCAGCTTCACAGACTTATCCCCAGATATCATCTATGCTTAAGATACCGTATTATGGGTGGTAGGTTGACCACAAAGGGAAATGGATGGCTAATGATTACCAGACCCTACTATGTTACCTTTCCTCACCCTCCTTGTGGCAAGCACAGCAACAAAAAACACCCCAGAAACCACAGGTCCTTTTCTTCACAGAAATAAATCACACACAACAAATCCAGCCCATTAGAGGTAGAATTTATCTCCCACAGACTCTAGATTTAAATTTATTACCACTGCAATCCTGGCTCAAAGGGGACAAAGACGTTACTATAACACTCAGTTCTAGTTTAATAGTATAAACTTGGCAACCAAACACTGTAAAAGGACTGGAAAGTGGTGTTCTACACATGGGGCTGACTCAATTTGCAAGAGAGTGAGTTCCAGTAAGAAAGAATATCATTTGGATTCTGGCAAGGATGGTGGATTTTCAGGCTCTGTTTACCTGGCTCTGAAGATGATGAGGTTTTAAGGTCTGAGGATGAAGATGAAAGGTTTTATGATAGTTTTTTACATTTGGGAATAGCTTGTTACACATTAGGGGCTAGCTTTTTACACTTCTATAGCTTAACTATTTGCTGAAATGTGTTTTTACTGGAATTCAATTTTTCTGTTGCTGTCAATAAAATACTTGCTTTTACTGCACTATGTGCATAACACTGAGATTCCATTAAATTTGTTTTGTTATGCTTTCTATCAGTTTTTCTAAAATATTTTATTGTATTCATATGTAATGGTAACTTTTTAGGATTTCACACAAATTTATTATAAAGTTGCTGGGTTTGTACTTTTATTTACATTTACTTTTCCTACATGTACTGGATAGAAATTCACTCCTGAAAGTCATTTTATATTATGGCTCACTTTTTAAATTACCCATTACTTGTTTTATGTTACATACTTGGTATGGAATTAAATTCACCAGAAACTTGTCTTTTTTTCTCCATTATTTTTCCCTAATATAGAAATGTAACTGTTCATTTTTTTCTAATATAGAAATGTAACTTCATTTTTTTCAGAATGAGTTGACTATTATAATAATCTTTCTGTGGCTTTTTCTTATGTGAACTCCATTTTAAAATCTCATTCATAATACATGCATAAGATAAAAAGTACTTCATTCCCCTCAAAAAAAAATTTCCATATAAAAGTGAAATGCATCTTATATGATGGCATGACACTGGCATGGAGTGTTGCTGGCAGAGACAAGGCTGATGGGGTTCCAGCACTAACGCCAGGCTCCACCCCAGCCATCATCCCATCCTTCCACCCTCCTTCCCATTCCTTGGTCTGTGCACTTGCTATATGCTTTTTGTTGTTTTATTTTGCTTTTTGCCCAGAATGCCATTCACCTCATTCTCTACTTTATAATCTCTCTTTCAGTCTTTAAACTTAGCTCTAACATCATTTACTCCAAAGCCTTTGCAGACTCCCCTAAGTAGTGACCTTTCCATTTTTACGTTCCCAGAACACTTTTGAGTTCATTACTACAGAACTCATAAAGCTATATTGCAAATATGTGTATATGTGTTTGTTTCCTTTGCTTGACTGAAACACCTCATATGGGAACCACGAGAAATTGCCTAGCATGAAGCAGGTGACAAACTGAGCAGACCTGATTTCTGATCATCCTAGCCATCAGCCTTCTGGGCTGGGCTATCACAATTGCGCATTGCTTAACAATGGGGATACCTTCTAAGAAATAAATAAGTAGATAATTTTGTTTAGTGATGATACAGTATACTTACATAAGACTAGAAGGTAGAGTTACTACACACTTAGGCTATATGGTATAGCCCATTGCTCCTAAGCTACAAACTTGTACAGCATGTCACTGCTTTGAATACTAAAGACAATGGTAACACAGTGGTAAGAAACACAGTGTTATAATCTTATGAGACCAGCTCTGTACACACAGTCCATTATTGGCCAAAACATTGTTATGCGGTTTGTCACTGCAGTTTTTGAAAAATAGGGGCACATCTATTCTTTCTTTCTTTTTTTTTTTTTTTTTTTTGAGACGGAGTCTGGCTCTGTCGCCCAGGCTGGAGTGCCTTGGCCGGATCTCAGCTCACTGCAAGCTCCGCCTCCCAGGTTCACGCCATTCTCCTGCCTCCGCCTCCCAAGTAGCTGGGACTACAGGCGCCCGCCACCTCGCCCGGCTAGTTTTTTGTATTCTTTAGTAGAGACGGGGTTTCACCGTATTAGCCAGGATGGTCTCGATCTCCTGACCTCGTGATCCGCCCGTCTCGGCCTCCCAAAGTGCTGGGATTACAGGCTTGAGCCACCGCGCCCGGCCGGGGCACATCTATTCTCATGGTTTAAGGAAAAGGCATGAGCCAACAAAAAAGACTAGACATCATTTTTCTTTTTTCCAGCTCAGCCAGGCATAGATCTCTCAGGACTCTCATTTAGAGAGTAAGGCCTGAGAAAAAAAAAGTCTGTGCTCATTTAGCCATACAAAGGGTGGAACTTACTTTTCTGGTAAGTGAATCTAGAGGGTAATCCCACTTATAGAGCAACAGCTAAGAAAGGAATCCAGTGCCCTCAGCCAGTAGAGACCCCTTGAAAAACACACTCTATGTTAAATGTTCAACATACTTTGCATACTAACGCTAGAATATCATCTCTTGGGCCTTTAAAACCTGCACTGAAAGGAAAGGGCAGGAATGCAATACTGGGCTTTCCTGACAAGAACCCTAAGATAACTACTGGGAATGAATGAAATAATTTGGGGATGTGTTTCCACATTTTCATACTTATGGTAAAAATAATAGTACAGTAATCCCATCAGTATTAGTATATACATGCCACATTAATCAATTTTTAATAAAAGAAGTTTCTACCCCTTTTGACTGATAAACTTTAATAATTTCTGCTGCAGATTTCTCTAAAATGTATTAGTTGTTTTCTTGCCTATGGAACAGAATGAACTTTTCTTGATGGTACAAAGTCATCATTGTGGAAATGTTGTTATTAAATTGTAACACAGAGTAATGTGCCCTCAGAAGCTACTTGCTACCACTTTACATAGACTCCGAATGTTATAATTTCTTATTTTATATGCCCACTTGTACAGTGTTTTCAGTTCATGCTTGCTGCTCGCAGGACACTGCCTGGTAGTAGAGGATTACCCTCTTCCTGCTAATTCCCAAGTTTTCATTTGTTGTGCATCAAGAAAACACATAACCATAGTTGCTAGGACTGCATCTTAAGTAGGAGTGAGTGGGGCAATAGGTTTATGTTTCTCACTGAATTCAGAACTCCTAGAAAGAAATAATATTTAGGCCGGGCGCGGTGGCTCAAGCCTGTAATCCCAGCACTTTGGGAGGCCGAGACGGGTGGATCACGAGGTCAGGAGATCCAGACCATCCTGGCTAACATGGTGAAACCCCGTCTCTACTAAAAATACAAAAACTAGCCGGGCGAGGTGGCAGGCGCCTGTAGTCCCAGCTACTAGGGAGGCTGAGGCAGGAGAATGGCGTAAACCCAGGAGGCGGAGCTTGCAGTGAGCTGAGATCCGGCCACTGCACTCCAGTCCGGACGACAGAGCGAGACTCCGCCTCAAAAAAAAAAAAAAAAAAAGAAATAATATTTATCTTTTAGCCCCCAAAAGTGCCTAGCATGGTGTTTTGCATACCATACCATTAAATAATGTTTTCTGATTTAAATTAAGCAAGTATATGAGCTGTATTTTTACATCTATTTTGGCCACTCAAGCATTGCTAGGTTGCTTGCTTTGTTTTAAGGTAGGTCACCAATAAGTTTGCTAGATGAGGGATCACTCTATAAATGACATCATTCTTGTGGTCTGCTAGTATATACACAGAGAGAATCTGTGAAAGACTCATTGACTCACACCTATAATCCCATCACGTTGGGAGGCTGAGGCGGGAGGATCACTTCAGCCCAGGTGTTCAATACCAGCCTAGGCAACACAGAAACACTCCCTATGTAAAACAAACACAAAAATAACCCGGGCACGGTGGTGTGTTCCTGTAATCCCACCTCCTTGGGAGGCTGAGGTAGTGGGAGGGCCACTTGGGCCCAGGAGGTCAAGGGTGCAGTGAGCCATGTTTACACCACTGCACTCCAGTCTGGGCTACAGAGCAAGATACCATCTTTAAAAACAACAATCTATGAAAAATGAGTTAAATTCTAGATGATTATTAGTTCCTTCTTTTTTCTTACCAGGACTTTAAAATGTTCTACAAGTATTGCTTCTATAATAAGAAAAAGTTACATAAAACCCAAGATTATTTTAGCAGTTCTGTGGAAAACAGACTTAAATGAGGAGGCAATGGAGGCAAAAAAATAAAAAATAAAAAATTTAAAAAAAGGAAGAAGAAACTAGAGAAATCAAGAAAATTATTATTGGAAAAGAAAAAAAAACAGTAGAAAGAACAAACAGGACTTGGTAATAGATGAAATACAGGAAGAAAGGTGACAGAGGAAAATCATCAGAGAGTGTCTGTATAATGACCTTGTGATCCGCCCGCCTCGGCCTCCCAAAGTGCTGGGATTACAGGCTTGAGCCACCGCGCCCGGCCTGTTCTTTCATTTTCTATTCATTGAAACATTTATCGAGTGCTTACTCCTAAACAGGTATTTTTATTGAGTACAACGATGATGGAGAAAATGAGAAGCAATAGGTGTTTTCTGGGGAAGGAAAGACAATGCTGATGGCCCGCAAGTCACTGGGAAACAAGAGGTGTGTCATGAGGTTAACAGGAGTAAACAAAAGACCAAAGCAAGAATGAGTCATAAAGGAAGATACCAACACAAAAATCTACCAATACACTGTAGGTAAGACAAAGACAGGTACAAATTTAGAAAGAAAGGATACAAAGTTATTTATTAAAGTCATCTTGAACTACTCATTTACCCTCTCTGGCCATGGCTGCCTCATGATTGAATTGAAATAATAATGACTGTGATGATTATAAGAAATACACAAGATATTGTGTATGAAATGATGCTAAACAGTGTTAAGGCACTATAAAAACACAAGACATAATCAATGCTTTGCTGTTACGACATCCAAGGATAAAAAAGGACAAAAGCATTCATTTCCATTATATGTTAACCCTTAAAAGTAAGCTTCTCTCTCTAGCGATATGTTCCAGTTCTATGTTTTTCTCTATTTCTCCTCAGTGCCTTCCTGTCAATTTTACCAACTTTTTTTTAAAAAGACACACCAAAAATACTCAGCAAAGCAAAGATTAGAGGGACTGCCTGAGCTGGGATCTCCTTTCCAACTCACTGGGCACTGTACTGCAAAAAAATATAATTAGAGGAACTTGCCTAACTGTGACATAGTTTGAAAAACTAATTTTCAAAAAGACTTGTAAGATAGCAACATCAAGATGGGGGATTTATTTAAGTGGCTACAAATCCATTTCTCTTTATATAAACTAAAATCAGAATATAAGTTTCTACCTGAACCTAGCCACTAAGCTTAAGTTTAAATTCTACTCCCTTTGCTTAGAACAACAGAAACAAAAAAGAGGGGTGGGAGCAGTAGTCAGCAAATTGGAGCTTAGACTGGTTTTGCAAGTTAGCAAATTATTAACCACTGCCAGCTTTCTACATTTCTCAAATGAAAACTGTAATATGCATTCTCTACTTTCACTATCCTTGCAGTTGTCAGTTCATATTGTAATTACTTATTTGTTTGACTATTATTTTTAACTTTTGAAAAGTTTTTAAATTTCTGTGGGTACACAGTAGGTGTACATATTTATGGGATACATGAGATGTTCTGATACAGGCATGCAATGTGAAATAAGCACAATCATGTACAGTGGGGTATCCCTCCCCTCAAGCATTTACTCCTTTGAGTTACAAACAATCCACACAGTCTTTAAGTTATTTAAAAATGTACAATTAAGTTATTGTGTTTGACTATTTCCCCACCAAACTGTATGTTCCAAAAGAACCACGTCTTTCTCGTCTTTCTAGTTCAATAGTATATTCTCTGTACCCAGCGAAGTGTCTGGTACAAAGTAAGCGCTACATGGATACGATGTTTTGATATCCCAAGATAAAAGCGATAGCAGACGAAATTTTTTTAATTATTGATACATGTTCTTAATTGTATGAGTACACTTTTGATGAGTAAAAGTGTTTATTTTGATAAAAGTCTATCAATTTCTTTTCATTTAGAAATACTGTTATCTGGTTCTTGGCTAAAAAAATTTTGCTTAAACTATTCACAATAGCAAAGACTTGGAATCAACCCAAATGTCCATCGGTGACAGACTGGATTAAGAAAATGTGGCACATATACACCATGGAATAAATACTATGCAGCCATAAAAAAGGATGAGTTCGTGTCCTTTGTAGGGACATGGATGCAGCTGGAAACCATTTTGAGCAAACTATCCCAAGAACAGAAAACCAAACACCGCATGTTCTCACTCATAGGTGGGAACTGAACAATGAGATCACTTGGATACAGGAAGGGGAACATCACACACTGGGGCCTCTTGTGGGGAGGGGGAAGAGGGGAGGGATAGCATTAGGAGATATACCTAACGTAAATGATGAGTTAATGGGCGCAGCACACTAACATGGCACACGTAAACATATGTAACAAACCTGCACATTGTGCACATGTACCCTAGAACTTAAAGTATAATTAAAAAAAAGAAAAAAAAAAGAAAAAAAATTTGCTGAAGATATGGAATCAACCTAAATGCCCACCATGAATGACTGGATAAAGAAAATGGGATACATATACACAGTGCAATACCATTCAGCCATAAAAAAGAATGAGATCCTGTTTCTTGCAGTGACATAGGGGTCATTATCATAAGTGAAACAGGAGGGGGCGGTTCCAAGATGGCCGAATAGGAACAGCTCCAGTCTACAGCTCCCAGCATGAGCAACACCGAAGATGGGTGATTTCTGCATTTCCAACTGAGGTACTGGGTTCATCTCACTGGGGCTTGTCGGACAGTGGGTGCAGGACAGTGGGTGCAGCCCACCGAGTGTGAGTCAAAGCAGGGCGACACATAGCCTCACCTGGGAAGCACAAGGGGTCAGGGAATTCCCTTTCCTAGCCAAGAGAAGCTGTGACAGCTGGCACCTGGAAAATTGGGTCACTCCCACTCTAACACTACACTTTCCCAACGGTCTTAGCAAACCGCACACTAGGAGATTATATCCCACGCCTGGCTCAGAGGGTTCCACTCCCACAGAGCCTCGCGTATTGCTAGCACAGCAGTCTGAGATCGAACTGCAAGGCAGCAGCGAGGCTGGGGGAAGGGTGCCCGTCATTGCTGAAGCTTGAGTAGGTAAACAAAGCAGCCGGGAAGCTTGAACTGTGTGGAGCCCATGCATGGAGCCCACCTCAGCTCAAGGAGGCCTGCCTACCTCTGTAGATTCCACCTCTAGGGGCGGAGCATAGCTGAACAAAAGGCAGCAGAAACTTCTGCAGACTTAAATGTCCCTGTCTGACAGCTTTGAAGAGAGTAGTGGTTCTCCGAGCATGGAGTTTGAGATCTGCGAACGGACAGACTGCCTCCTCAAGTGGGTCCCTGACCCCCGAGTAGCCTAATGGGAGGCACCGTCCAGTAGGGGCAGACTGACACCTCACACGGCCGGGTAGCCCTCTGAGACGAAGCTTCCTGAGGAACAATCAGGCAGCAACATTTGCTGTTTAGCAATATTCACTGTTCTGCAGCCTCCACTGCTGATACCCAGGCAAAGAGGGTCTGGAGGGGACCTCCAGCAAACTCCAACGAGACCTGCAGCTGAGGGTGCTGACTGTTAGAAGGAAAACTAACAAATGGAAAGGACATCCACACCAAAACCACATCAAAGACCAAAGGTAGATAAAACCACAAAGATGGGGGAAAAACAGAGCAGAAAAGCTGAAAATTCTAAAAATCAGAGCGCCTCTCCCCCTCCAAAGGAACACAGCTCCTCGTCAGCGATGGAACAGTGCTGGATGGAGAATGACTTTGACGAGTTGAGAGAAGAAGGCTTCAGACAATCAGACTTCTCCGAGCTAAAGGAGGAAGTCTGAACCCATCGCAAAGAAGCTAAAAACCTTGAAAAAACATTAGATGAACGACTAACTAAAATAACCAATGTAGAGAAATCCTTAAATGACCTGATGGAGCTGAAAAACATGGCACGAGAACTACATGACGAATACACAAGCTTCAGTAGCCTATTTGATCAAGAGGAAAAAAGGGTATCAGTGATTGAAGAACAAATGAAATGAAATGAGAAGTTTAGAGAAAAAAGAGTAAAACGAAATAAACAAAGCCTCCAAGAAATATGGGACTGTGTGAAAAGACCAAATCTACGTCTGATTGGTGTACCTGAAAGTGACGGGGAGAATGGAACCAAGTTGGAAAACACTCTGCAGGATGTTATCCTGGAGAACTATCCCAAACTAGCAAGGCAGGCCAATATTCAAATTCAGGAAATACAGAGACCAACACAAAGATACTCCTTGAGAACAGCAACTCCAAGACACATAATTGTCAGATTCACCAAAGTTGAAATGAAGGAAAAAAACGTTAAGGGCAGCCAGAGAGAAAGGTCGGGTTACCCATAAAGGGAAGCCCATTAGACTAACAGCAGATTTCTTGGCAGAAACTCTACAAGCCATAAGAGAGTTGGGGCCAATATTCAACATTCTTACAGAAAAGAATTTTCAACCCAGAATTTCATATTCAGTCAAATTAAGCTTCATAAGTGAAGGAGAAATAAAATCCTTTACAGACAAGCAAATGCTGAGAGATGTTGTCACCACCAGGCCTGCTTTACAAGAGCTCCTGAAGGAAGCACTAAACATGGAAAGGAACAAATGGTACAGCCACTGCAAAAACATGCCAAATGGTAAAGACCATCAATGCTAAGAAGAAACTGCATCAACTTATGAGCAAAATAACCAGATAACATCATAATGACAGGATAAAAATTCCCACATAACAATATTAACCTTAAATGTAAATGGGCTAAATGCTCCAGTTAAAAGACACAGACTGGCAAATTCGATAGAGTCAAGACTCATCAGTGTGCTGTATTCAGGCAACCCATCTCACGTGCAGACACACACATAGGCTCAAAATAAAAGGGATGGAGGAAGATCTACCACGCAAATGGAAAACAAAAAAAAAGCAGGGGTTGCAATCCTAGTCTCTGATAAAACAGACTTTAAACCAACGAAGATCAAAAGAGACAAAGAAGGCCATTACATAATGGTAAAGGGATCAATTCAACAAGAAGAGCTAACTATCCTAAATATATATGCAACCAATACAGGAGAATCCAGATTCATAAAGCAAGTCCTTAGAGACCTACAAAGAGACTTACACTCCCACACAACAATAATGGGAGACTTTAACATTGCACTGTCAGCATCAGACAGATCAACAAGACAGAAAGTTAACAAGGATATCCAGGAATTGAACTCATCTCTGCACGAAGCGGACCTAACAGACATCTACAGAACTCTCCACCCCAAATCAACAGAATATACATTCTTCTCAGCACCACATCATACTTATTCCAAAACTGACCACATAGTTGGAAGTAAAGCACTCCTTAGCCAATGTACAAGAACAGAAATTATAACTAACTGTCTCTCAGACCACAGTGCAATCAAACTAGAAGTCAGGATTAAGAAACTCACTCAAAACCACTCAACTACAGGAAAACTGAATAACCTGCTCCTGAATGACAACTGGGTACATAAGGAAATGAAGGCAGAAATAAAGATGTTCTTTGAAACCAATGAGAACAAAGACACAACATACCAGAATCTCTGGGACACATTTAAAGTAGTGTGTAGAGGGAAATTTATAGCACTAAATGCCCACAAGAGAAAGCAGGAAAGATCTAAAATTGACACTTTAACATCACAATTAAAAGAACTAGCGAAGCAAGAGCAAACACATTCAAAAGCTAGCAGAAGGCAAGAAATAACTAAGATCAGAGCAGAACTGAAGGAGACAGAGACACAAAAAACCCTTCAAAAAAATCAATGAATCCAGGAGCTGGTTTTTTGAAAAGATCAACAAAATTGATAGACTGCTAGCAAGACTAATAAAGAAAAAAAGAAGAATTAAATAGACGCAATAAAAAATCTTAAGGGGATATCACCACAGATCCCACAGAAATACAAACTACCATCAGAGAATACTATAAACACCTCTATGCAAATAAACTAGAAAATCTAGAAGAAATGGATAAATTCCTGGACACATACACCCTCCCAAGATTAGATCAGGAAGAAGTTGAATCCCTGAATAGACCAATAACAGGCTCTAAAATTGAGGCAATAATTAAGAGACTACCAGCCAAAAAAAGTCCAGGACCAGACGGATTCATGGCCAAATTCTACCAGAGGTACAAGGAGGAGCTGGTACCATTCCTTCTGAAACTATTCCAATCAATAGTAAAAGAGGGAATCCTCCCTAACTCATTTTATGAGGCCAGCATCATCCTGATACTAAAGCCTGGCAGAGACACAACAAAAAAGAGAACTTTAGACCAATATCCCTGATGAACATCAATGCAAAAATCCTCAATATGATACTGGCAAACGAATCCAGCAGCGCATCAAAAACCTTATCCACCACGATCAAGTTGGCTTCATCCCAGGGATGCAAAGCTGGTTCAATATATGGAAATCAATAAATGCAATCCAGCATATAAACAGAACCAAAGACAAAAACCACATGATTATCTCAATAGATGCAGAAAAGGCCTTTGACAAAATTCAAAAGCCCTTCATGCTAAAAACTCTCAATAAATTAGGTATTGATGGGACATATCTCTAAATAATAAGAGTTATTTATGACAAACCCACAGCCAATATCATACTGAATGGGCAAAAACTGGAAGCATTCCCTTTGAAAACTGTCACAAGACAGGGATGCTCTCTCTCACCACTCCTATTCAACATAGTGTTGGAAGTTCTGGCTAGGGCAATCGGGCAGGAGAAAGAACTAAAGGGTATTCATTTAGGAAAGGAGGAAGTCAAATTGTCACTGTTTGCAGATGACATGATTGTATATTTAGAAAACTCCATCGTCTCAGCCCAAAATCTCCTTAAGCTAATAAGCAACTTCGGCAAAGTCTCAAGATACAAAATCAATGTGCAAAAATCACAAGCATTCCTATACACCAATAACAGACAAACAGAGAGCCAAATCATGAATGAACTTCCATTCACAATTGCTTCAAAGGGAATAAAATACCTAGGAATCCAACTTACAAGGGATGTGAAGGACCTCTTCATGGAAAACTACAAACCACTGCTCAACGAAATAAAAGAGGACACAAACAAATGGAAGAACATTCCATGCTCATGGATAGGAATAATCAATATCGTGAAAATGGTCATACTGCGCAAGGTAATTTATAGATTCAGTGCCATCCCCATCAAGCTACCAATGACTTTCTTCACAGAATTGGAAAAAAACTGCTTTAAAGTTCATATGGAACCAAAAAAGAGCCCACAATGCCAAGACAATCCTAAGGCAAAAGAACAAAGCTGGAGGCATCACGCTACCTGACTTCAAACTATACTACAAGGCTACAGTAACCAAAACAGCATGGTACTGGTACCAAAACAGAGATATAGACCAATGGAACAGAATAGAGCCCTCAGAAATAATACCACACATCTACAACCATCTGATCTTTGACAACCTGACAAAAACATGAAATGGGGAACAGATTCCCTATTTAATAAATGGTGCTGGGAAAATTGGCTAGCCATATGTAGAAAGCTGAAACTGGATCCCTCCCTTACACCTTATATAAAAATTAATTCAAGATGGATTAAAGACATAAATGTTAGACCTAAAACCACAAAAATCCTAGAAGAAAACCTAGGTAGTACCATTCAGGACATAGGCATGGGCAAGGACTTCATGTCTAAAACACCAAAAGCAATGGCAATAAAAGCCAAAATTGACAAATGGAATCTAATTAAAGAGCTTCTGCACAGCAAAAGAAACTACCATCACAGTGAACAGGCAACCTACAGAATGGGAGAAAATGTTTGCAATCTACTCATCTGACAAAGGGCTAATATCCAGAACCTACAAAGAACTCAAACAAATTTACAAGAAAAAAACAAACAAGCCTGTCAAAAAGTGGGTGAAGGATATGAACAGACACTTCTCACATTTATGTAGCAAACAGACACATGAAAAAATGTTCATCATCACTGGCCATCAGAGAAATGCAAATCAAAACCACAATGCGATACCATCTCACACCAGTTAGAATGGCAATCATTAAAAAGTCAGGAAACAACAGGTGCTGGAGAGGATGTGAAGAAATAGGAACACTTTTACACTGTTGGTGGGACTGTAAACTAGTTCAACCATTATGGAAGACAGTGTGGCGATTCCTCAAGGATCTAGACCTAGAAATACCATTTGACCCAGCCATCCCATTACTGGGTATATAGCCAAAGTATAAATCATGCTGCCAAAAAGACACATGCGCACATATGTTTACTGCAGCACTATTCACAATAGCAAAGACTTGGAACCAACCCAAATGTCCATCAAGATAGACTGGATTAAGAAAACGTGGCACATATATACCACGGAATACTATGCAGCCATAAAAAAGGATGAGTTCATGTCCTTTGTAGGGACATGGATGAAGCTGGAAACCATCATTCTCAGCAAACTATCGCAAGGACAAAAAACCAAACACTGCATGTTCTCAGTCATGGGTGGGAACTGAATAACGAGAACACTTGGACACAGGAAGGGGAATATCACACACCATGGCCTGTCATGGGGTGGGGGGAGCGGGGAGGGATAGCAATAGGATATATACCTAATGTAAATGAGGAGTTAATGGGTGCAGCACACCAACATGGCACATGTATACATATGTAACAAACCTGCATGTTGTGCACATGTAGCCTAGAACTTAAAGTATGATTTTAAAAAAAAGCACTCACTAAAAATAAAAAAATTTTTAAAAAAAGTGATTATGGTCAGATACAGAAAGACAAATATCACATGTTCTCACTTATATGTGAGAGCTAAATAATGTGTACACACGGACCCACAGTATTGAATGATACACAACACTGACAGGGAAGGATAATGGGGTAGGGGGTGGATAGATGAGGAGAGATTACTTAATGGATACAATGTATGTTATTTAGGTGATGGATAACCTAAAAGCTCTGACTTCACCACTACACAATCTATGGATGTAACAAAATTACAATTGTACCCCCATATGCTTATACAAATAAAAAAATAAAAAATAACATAATGATCATAGCATAGAATTTCAACCTCCTAAGGAAACTAAGACTATAGTGAAACAAACTGCATTCACTTGGTCTCTGAAAATACCAGTTTTGTGTTTTTATTGTCTATTTGCTTCAAAGAAATGCTCTCTCATTTGGTCAGAGTTGAGAGTTACATCTAATGCCTGTTCAGTTCTTTTGAGACAGGGTCTCACTTTATCACCTGGGCTGGAGTGCAGTTGTGTGATCATAGCTCACTGAAGCCTGGAACCTCCAGGGTCAAGTGATCCTCACACCTCAGCCTCCTGAGTAGCTGGGACTATAGGCACATGCTGCTGTGCTCAGCCAATTCTTTATATTTTTTTATAGAGAAAGGGTCTTGCTTGGTTGCCCGGACTTGTCTTGGACTCCTGGCTTCAAGCAATCCTCCTGCCTCAGCCTCCCAAAGTGCCAGGATTATAGGTATGAGCCACTGTGCCCGGCCTCTGTTCAATTCTTGATGAACACTGAAATTACTTCAGAAGAATAAGATGTATCTGCCTTTCGACTGACTTTTTTTTTTCTTTAAAGGAAAATGCTAAAATGAAGACCTACAAATTAAAACTTAAAACTATTTGAAATTGAAAAATTAATTTAAATTTATTAAATTAATCCTTGCCTATCCCAAAGTTACAAAGATATTCTCCTCTGTTTCTTCAAGAAGCTCTGTAAGTTTTAGCTTTTATATTTATATCTATGATTCATTTTTAAATAATTGTTTAGTGTATGGTGAAAGGTTGAGGTAACTGAGGGTTGGTTTGTTTTTTGTTTTTCTTCTTTCCAGATGAATAGTCTTTCCAGGACTGTTAGTCGAAAAGCTTTTTAATTTCTTTGGTGCCTTTCTCAAACCATTTCTGTGTGGGTCTATTTTGGGGTTATTACATGAATCCATCTGTCTATCTTGTAGCACCAGTAGCACACTGTCAGGATTACTCTCACTTTACAGTAAGTTCTGAAATCAAGTAGATTAAGTCTTCCAATTTTGGCCTTGCTTTTCAAAATTGTTTAGCTTATTGTAGTTATTTTGCATTTCCATATGCATTTGAGATTAGCTTGTCAATTTCTTACTAAAAATCTTGCTGAGATTTTAATTGGGATTGTGCTGAATCTTTTAATCAATTTGTGGACAACTGACATCTTAACCATATTAAGTTTCTAAATGAACACAGTATATCAATTCATTTATTTAGGTCTTTGCTCTCTCTGCTCTCTCTCATCAATGTTTTACAGATTTCACACACCTTTTTTGTACATTTTTCATTAATTTTTATCCCTAAGTGCTTAGTTTTTGATGCTACTATAAATATTTGAAGTCTCCTTTTAGTAGTTTTGTTGATTCCTTAGGATTTCTCTGCATATAATAGGTAAACTGCAAATAGAAACAGTGATATTTGCTTTTTCCCTAATATTTATGCCTTTCACTTATTTTTCTGGCCTTATCACACTGGCTAAAACCTCCAAGATGATATTGAATAAAACAGGGCAGACATCCTTGCCTTATTCCTGATATTGGTAGAGAAAATTATCTTTTGCTATTAAACATGAGGTTAATTATAGGATTTCTATATATATATATTTTATCAATTTGGGGAATTTCCATCCAATTTATTGAGGTTTTTAAACCATGAATGAGTACTGAACTTTGTCAAATGCTTGTTTATGCATCTATTGAGATAATCATATGGCGTTTCCCTTTCAATCTACTAATACAGTGAATTACACCAGTTGATTTTTAGTATTTAAACAACTTTACATTCCTTGGAGAAGAAATGACTTTGATCGTAATGTATCATACATTTTATGTCACTAGATTTTATTTGCTAATATTTTGTTAAGTGTTTTTGCCTATGTACCTGAAAGTTTGCAATGTTATTTGTAATATCATTGCATGGTTTTAATGTCAAGGCTATGCTGGTCTCATAAAATTTATTGGAAGGATACCATCTTATTTCTTTTTTGTAAAGATTTTTATAAGACTAGTATTATATCTTCCTTAAGTATTTTATAGATTTCACTGGTAAAGCCATTCTCATTGGGAGTTTTCTATGTACAAAGGTTCTTAATTATAAATTCCATTTCTTTTATTTATTTATTTATTTTTACCTCAAATCATGGGATATTTCTTTAACAGACGGTAGGTTACTCAGATATCCTGTTACTTCATGTGGTCAGTTTTGTTAACCTGAGTTTTTCAAGGAATTTTCCCATTTCATCCAAGTTTTCAAATTTATAGGCAAAAGTCCTTTACTAACATAAAAGTAGTATGTCTGAATTTTCATTTTAAAATCTATAAGATCTAGAGTAATGTTCTTTCTTTCATTTCTGAACTGGTAATCTGTGCTTTCTCTTTTTAAAAAAAAAATCAGTATTGCTAGGAGTTTATCAATTTTATTGACCTCTAAAAGAATCAGCTTTTGATTTCACAGATTTTCTCTAATGTTTGTCTTTTTATTTCCTTCCTCTTCTTTTTCTAACATCTTTGGATGGAAGATCACTGATTAAAGGCTATACATTCCCCTCTAAGCACTGATGTAACTTCCACAAACTTTGATGATGCATTTTCCTTTTCAATCAGTTAAACTATTTTTCTAATCACTTGTGATTTCTTCTTTATTCAATGGTTTATTAAAAGAATATTGATTGGGCCGGGCACAGTGGCTCACGCCTGTAATCCCAGCACTTTGGGAGGCTGAGGCGTGCAAATCACTTGAGGTCAGGAGTTTGAGACCAGCTTGCAACATGGTGAAATCCCTGTCTCTACCAAAAATACAAAAATTAGCCAAGCGTGGTGGTGCACACCGGTAATCCCAGCTATTCAGGAGGCTGAGGTCGTGCCACTGCACTCTAGCCTGGGTGACACAGCGAGATTCTGTCTCAAAACAAACAAACAAAAAACAAAAACAAAAGAAATATAGTGATTGATTTTTAAGTATTTGTGAATTTTCTAGCTAGATTTTTATTATTTATTTCTAATTTTATTCCATGTGGTCAAAGGATATATCTATGTGATATGATTTCAATTCTTTGGAATTTACTGAGATTTGGTGTGCCCCCCAGTATACAGTACAGTGTACATTCACATTCATGGTAAAACTGAAAGGAATGCCTGTTTTGAAATTGCCCAGTGTAGCAGTCTGTAAGCATTAATTAGATTAAGCTGTTTGGTGGTGTTATTCAAATATTCTATAACCTTACTTTTTGTTACCAATTCCATCAATAATTGAATGTAACAAAGATATTCAATGATAATTGTGAATTTGTCTATTTCTCTTCTTGATTCTTTGGGCTTTTGCTTCATATATTCTGAAGCTTTCTTATGAGGCACATAAATATTTAGGATTTTTATGTCTTCTTGATAAACTGACTCTTAACATTGTGGGATATTCTTCTTCATCTCTGATCATAGGTTTTAGGTTCTAAGGCAAGATATATTTTCTATGCTAAAGTAAAAAGATAAAACATGAGACCAGATTGCTAGACTCAAAAAACCATTACTTTGTGTTGAAGTTCATCTACCAGGGGTAGGAAAGGGTTGCCCCTGTCTTGTTTCCAATATGACCACTATCGGTACAGGGTGACAGGAACTATCCTAAGCAATGGGTTGTGATAGTGGGAAAGTAGGTGTTGGAGTAATAGCTGCAGGCCTGCTCCCCTGGGGTTCACTCCTATGCCATGCTGGTCTATCATGATTTTATTTGCTTGGCCTTAACCTGAATGATGGCTCCCACCAGGATGCCAACAGCACTAGCCACATATGAATGATGCTGCTGTGTGAATTCTTTATGTTTCTTAATACAAATATTTTGCTTTTGTATTTCTCAATACATTAACCTGAGAGGCCCTTAGTTTTACACTGTGTTCTCAAGGACATGAGCAACCTTGGGGAGAAGTCAGCAGTGACTCCAGGTCTGTACAACAGGCAGACTTTCACCCCACAGAATGACTTTGACTATGCCTTCTTCTACTGGATGAGTGGAAATAAGCCTGAAGAGAAAAGCAACACAGAGAGGTTAAAAGAGGTCAGGGTTGGTCAAAGGACCAGACTGAAAACAGTGAGAATGAGGCTTGCATATATATACATATATTTAAGAATTTCTGAACCAAACCTTTAATCCTGGGTCACTGGCTTACTTTTTACACAAGAGTCATCCTTCACTGGATAAGGTTAAGACTATACTACACGTGCACACACTCATGCAAAAATCCCAAGACAATGTGGGGCAAACAAGATTGTAAGAATGAAACCTCTGTTTTCTTTTTTTTTTGAGATGGAGTCTCGCTCTATCGCCCAGGCTGGAGTGCAGTGGCCGGATCTCAGCTCACTGCAAGCTCTGCCTCCCAGGTTTACGCCATTCTCCTGCCTCAGCCTCCCGAGTAGCTGGGACTACAGGCGTCCTCGCCCGGCTAGTTTTTTGTATTTTTTAGTAGAGACGGGGTTTCACGGTGTTAGCCAGGATGGTCTCGATCTCCTGACCTTGTGATCCACCCGTCTCGGCCTCCCAAAGTGCTGGGATTACAGGCTTGAGCCACCGCGCCCGGCCGAAACCTCTGTTTTCATCCCATGCTGCTGGGGATGTATATTTGAAGCACACACACTGGAACCTTAACCTTTCAAACCTCTGTACTTCTATGTGGCCTTCAGATAAAACTGCAAACAAGAGCTTCTTTGTGGTGCAGGGCCAGCCAGCATCTTCTGCTGCAGTGGTGATAACAAAGTCTGGGGAGCTAACAGAGAAGGGAAGATTTGATGGACAACACATGAAATCAGTGTGTACCTACCTCGTTGACCACTGTCTTTGTGTTGAAATGGGGCAAGTGGAATAGAATACACTGGGTGATGTGTGCCTGACTGTGGGTTCAGTCTTTCAAAAAATCATCCCCCTTCTAGCTTTTAGATTTGTCTGAGCCTTGTAGAACTTCAAAAGTTGCTGGTTTAGTGACTGCCACATGGTCTAGTTTGTATAAATATAATGTGTTGATCTTTCTCCTGTTGTTTTAGGGTATTGTTTACCAACATTTTGTATGAAAAAAATACCAAAGATTTTTGTCAAAAGATTATGCACCACACAAAGGATCTGATTTGTAAGCCTTGTGACCCTTTTACACAAAGTGGGCATCTTTACCCACTCTCTCATTATGCTCCTTCCCTTATTTCCTATATTAGACAAGATCTTCTGTCCCAAAAACTTGACTCCTCTCCTACCTTTAACCAAAACGACAAGATGCATGTACATACTGAATTCATGGGGTGACTCCAAATTACAAAAGACTTGCATTAAAAATATGAATAAATTAGGAGCTCTGTAGCCTTCATTTCCAATCCATACCCCAATGGTTGAAGTCCATTCCTTATTGTGTTTATGTCAAACACTTTTACTGCTGGATTTGTATGGACCAGGTCTGTTTACTGCTCTCAAATCCTAGAGTAGACAGAAATGAGAGACGGGTGGTGGGGGCAGGATGAAGTCTTCCACTTAGAAACTTGAAGTGGGTGACTAAGAAAAGAAAGAAGAATGTCCATCCAATTCACTCAGGGATTCTTCTGCTGATGCAAGAGACCAATGTCAAAGCAGCCACAAGACTGTCTAGTAGCATGCAGACTGAATGTAATTCAGCTCTGTTCACCGCTAGAATCCGAAGCTTTATCTTGAGTTTACAAGAAGAAAGAGTGAGGAAATAAAATGAGAACTTGTCTTTGTCTTTTATTTCCCCTTATTTCTGAACTGCAGAAGACAATCCTCTTGAGATTTGATGACACTATCACTGGAGTATATTTATTGGATGTTTGATTTTGCTGTACAGGATTCTTCCTTTCTCTTACTTCCCCCAGTGTTTTCTAACACATTTACCCTCTCCTTTCCTCCACTTCTTTTTTTCCTGAAAAACATAATGAATGAATAAAGTCTTATTGGCACTGAAAAGCCAAAGCAACTGTGGTTGCATGCTAATGGGTACGGAGTTTCTTTCAGGGGTGACACAAGTGTTCCAAAATTAGATTGTGATGATGGCTGCACAACTCTGTGAATATTCTAAAGAACACTCAATTGTACACTTTAAATGAGTTATATGGTATGTGAATTAAATATAATAAAACTGTTGAGAGACAGAGACAGAGAGAAATGCAGCACTGCATCTGTAGTGTTCCAGAGCTCAGTCCCAGTCACCTTCCCTTCTCTACCTGCTGTACCCCTTGGTATGCTCCCTCAATCCCATCACTTAAATATCATCTAGTGGCCCGTGTCTTCTGAATTTCCAACTCCAGCTCCATCTTCTCCACTGAATTCCAGCCTACTCGACATCTCCATTTGGAGGTCTAACAGGTATGTCAAACTTAACATGGTTAAGACAGAGCTTTTGATTCTTCTTCCAATCTGAATCTTTTCTTCCTCCATACAGTCCCATCTCGGTAATACACCACCATCCACAAAGTTTACTAAAGTTCAATAAAATAGCCATGTGGTTGAACAAGATAGAAAAAATAACTTCTTTTTTTTTTTTTGAAGACAGTTTTACTCTTGTTGCCCAGGCTGTAGTGCAGTGGTGCAATCTCGGCTCACTGCAACCTCTGACTCCCAGGTTCAAGCGACTCTCCTGCCTCAGCCTCCTGAGTAGCTGGGATTACAGGCATCTGCCACTACATCTGGCTAATTTTTTGTAGAAAAAATGACTTTTTCAAACAATCAAACCATTAGCTTGTAAATGAACTTGACTAAGATCTTTGAGGTATCTCAATTTAACACATAAAGCTAGACATAGTTTACAAACAATGAAAACTATATCATCTATCATAGTTTTTAAAATAAAGATAATTTTTCCAAATAACCTTGTGCTAGAGTGCAAGAAAAATTCAAGTGACAAAAATCAATACAGGGAGTTGAGAAGAAGACCTATTTGAATAGAGATCTCTTTTAGATCTCTTTTTTGAATCAGAATAAAGAGCAAACAGGGCTGGGTGCAGTGGCTCACATCTGTAATCCCAGCACTCCAGCACTTTGGGAGGCCCAGGCAGGCAGATCACCTGTGGTCAGGAGTTTGAGACCAGCCTGGTCAAAATGATGAAACCTCATCTCTACCAAAAACAAAAACAAACAAACAAACAAAATTAGTCGAGTGTGGTGGCACATGCCTGTAATCCCAGCTACTTGGGAGGCTGAGGCACAAGAATTGCTTGAACCCAGGGAGGCTGCAGTGAGCCGAGATCGCATTACTGTACTCCAGCCTGGGCAACAGTGAGACTCTGCCTCAAAAAAAAAAAAAAAAAGAAGAAGAAGAAGAAGGAGCTAAACGAATTGTTGTCACTCAGCAGATGGCTATAAGCACATTTTCAGAGCCTCTTGAACACCCACCAGCCACTCAGGTAATAAGATACGCAAAGAGAGACCTTGCTGTCTTTCTGTAAACTCTACCTTGGGTCATATCAACCCTTCAAGTGGCTCCTCCCCTACTGTCGCCTCCTCTTTCCCACACTAAGACGCCACAGTGTTTGTTCTGTGTTTACGTAGGCTCAGTTGTCCATTCCCCCTCCTTTTCTGAGAATTTTTACTGTAACTAATATTTGATAAAACAAGACTACATTTTTTCAAATAGGAACTCTTCAGATATTTATTTTTATAAATTCTAAGATCCCCTTTCTAATATTTCCACTCTTTTTCTAATATTCTGTTACATTAGTTTTGAGTTAGAAGTCTATGAACCTGACAATCAAAACATTTTCAAAAACTTGCAAAAAATTGTTAAAAATTAGAAATTAGTTTCTGTAAGCACTTGCAGCTGAGTTGCAAAGCGTGCACAAACTACATGAAAGCATTTATGGCAACCTATGAAAACTATTTCACATTGTTTTAATTTATAATTTACTCCAAAATATTCTTTCTCCTTAAATTTCTATTGTGGCTTAGGTACCAATACCAATTATTTAAAAAATCTGTTCGTCCCAAATGTTTTCCGAAATGTTTGACAAATATCTGTCATTCCGTATAAAATTCTTCCTATATATATTTTCAACAGAAACTGTTCTATTCTTCTCTGAGGCTTATTTTACACATCTATAAACTGGGGATAATAATATCCACCTCTCAAGGTGATCCAGAAGATCAAGTAAGATTGGCCATGAGGGCCTTCTATTAGTTACAATGCACTGAATATTGGGTAATATGGAAATAAACGTTGAACAATATCCAATTAAGAGTTATTATACATGGTCTCAGCATTCACAAGTGCTTAAACCCCTTTACTTGTAATAGCAATAGTGTTGACAGAAAATGTATCAGTCCTAGAATCCTGGTAAATTTTATGTTCTTTTCATTGAGACTCTCCTGATAGTTTCAATCTTTTTTTCTTTTAGAATGTGAAAAACAGGCTGGGTGCGGTGGCTCACGCCTGTAATCCTAGCACTTTGGAAGGCCGAGGCGGACGGATCATGAGGTCAGAAGATCGAGACCATCCTGACTAACACGGTGAAATCCCATCTCTACAGAAAATACAAAAAATTAGCCAGGCGTGGTGGCGGGCGCCTGTAGTCCCAGCTACTCGGGAGGCTGAGGCAGGAGAATGGCGTGAACCCAGGAGGCGGAGCTTGCAGTGAGCCGAGATCACACCACTGCACTCCAGCCTAGGCGACAGAGCAGGCTCCGTCTCAAAAAAAGAACGTGAAAAACATTATTAAACACACTTTCCTGGATATAAACACCTTGTGAATTTCTGCTCCCTTGGCGCTTTTAGATTCTGTTACAATAACACTTCCCACACCCTCCTGTCTTTCACATTAGACCCATCGTGGGTACTGATTTATTGAGAAAGGTAGTGTTCTCTACCTGTTTTTAAGCTTCACACACAAGAATGGTATTCACAGATATACAAGTGAAAATTTACCACAGGAAATACTCCCTTTTTTAGAAACTCAATATTGAAAAGTTATCAGCTTTATGAGGAAAAATATGTGAAAGCTTATATGACCCACTACAACACTTTAACTCTCCTTGGTGCTTGTGAAATTCACTTGAAAACTTATTTCTTTAATTAAGCAGTTTTAGTTATTTATCTCAAGGATAAGACACTTATCCATGCCTTTCCCACCAAGAAAAGAAATTATAAACCAGTATTTCCCAAAATGTATCCCAAAGGAAAGATGCTCTAGAAAAAAAGTCTGATAAATATGTAAATATCACAATCTATATATTCACTCTCTTGGAAACTCAAAATGGCCCTTGGCATACATAGCCAGCAACTTTTTTATAGATATATGTGTGTTACATTACTCTTCCAATTTCCTCTATGTTTGAAATATTTTATAACATAAAAAAACTGTATCTCTACTTTTAAGTGGAATTTCCCAAAGTCCATTAATTACCGAACCCTTTTCTCTGTGTCTAGACATCTCCCTAATAGTGGGAGCAAGCAGATGTGAGTTTAGAGGTACACTTTGGGCCACCCATTTCCATCTACCCAAAAAACAAAAAATGACTTATTCACCAAACAAAATTACAAGCCCAAGACACCAATGCACAGGAGGGTGGGAAGGGCAAACCCATGCCTTGGAGATTCCAGCCACATGCAAATGAGAGGTAGAAGGTGACATCACCTTATTTCCACAGCAGCTTTAAGAACTATATTCAATGTGTGTGGTAAGCCTCTTCCAACCTACCCTTTTGGATAATAGCCAGGTTTCTCCAATATAAGAGCTATAGATCTGAACAAACTGATGAACATAAGAGATAGGATGTCTCTGTCCTCTTTGCACAAGTAGATAAACGACTCACAGTTCCTGAGCTGAAAGGGAAGATTAAAGCTCACCACATATTATGATGGAATACCACAGAGTTCAGATAAACAGGGTCACTTCAGGAAGTAGCTCTCTGAAATGCTTTGGTAGCATTAACAAGGAGGTTGTAACAGTCAAAATAACTGCAGGATTTTGGATCCTTGAGCACAGTTTTACAAATGTTTCCTTTCTGAAACCCAAAACAAAATAAATTGCCATCCGTGTCTAATTTCAGGAGGTCTCTGGACCATATTAAAAAACAATAGCCAATGATGGAATATTATTCCAATTTTATAGATAACATGAAAGCATACAGACAGTAAGTAACTTGATGTAGCCATGCAACAAGTGAGTGGAGATGCTAGAATTTGAACCCATAGCCTATGCCATATCACTTCTTGATCTACAGAGAGGTAACAGTTGGGTGGGGGCAGCTGAGAGTATCATCTCCTTTAACTCAGCCTGTTCTCTCCCATCTCACTGATGCGCCAACAATGAAGGTCACATTTATGAACTAAAATTATCCTTTCTGCAGGTTTTATCAGATGGTATTTCAGGGTATACAACCTTTTAAAACACTGGGTTTAATTTAAACTGTTGGAGCACTTTTGACATTCACTTATTTCAACTAGCCATCTACAATTAGTCTCAATCGATACGACTTTCATTTAACCTTCCATTATGACAAGAACATATGTAAAGCAAACGTTGTCACCGGTGACCGTCAGGTATGGCACGGAGACCTCCCATGGAGCAGTACCCAGGCAGCACTCTACTACTTCTTTGCTCCTCAAGCCTCCATGGTGTTCTGCAACATGAACAACCCCCCTTGTGTGTTACTGCAAAGTCCTGACTTTCAAAGAGAGTCTGAACATTACTCTAGACTCTGACAAACTCTAGAGTCAAGCTTGCTTCCTACATATAAATTGTAACTCTAGATTTTTCCAAAACTGTATCTTCAATGACATGTAAAACTTCAATCGTTCTAATTCTATTAACACATATTTCAGAGTTATATTTTGTTCCATTTCATTTAGTAAATAAGAGCAACTAGAGTTATTTGCCAAATTCAGTGATCTAAACTCATCTTTTGACCGGCTATTCCAGAATCACCTCCTAGCCAAACCACAGAATCTTCTTCATATAGATCACTTGGTTACAGTTGTTTTAAAGGTATATTTCAAAGTTACATCTCAAATTGTGGTAGCTAAGAAAAGGCTTTGGGCAGATCTAATCTTGATCTCATTAGGGATAAAGAGGAAAAGTGACTTCATACCTCTTTACAGACAACTTGGCAGGAATGTGTTAGAATGTGGGCTCCCTGAAAGCAGAAGAAGGCCTATTTACTGTTGTATCCTGTGTGTATAGCAGGAGCCTGGTAAACAGTAGGGCTCAATAAATATCTCCTACTAGAGGGAATGAGCAGAAACATGGACAACACACCCAAAGAAAATCATCCATATTTCAACAACGTAGAGTTGGCTGGTTATGAGGGTCTCTAAGTATTAACAAATATTTCAGAAAGTCTAATGGAAATCATGCATTTACCTTAAGATGAGATGGCACAGGGCAACTAAAAGTCAAGTTTGCTTGACTTCTGCAAACATTATATCAAGTCATTGTAACAAGGCTGATTGTTTCATGCACATGAGAAGTTTGGATGTTATACAATGACATGGGGAGGGAAAGGCTCCCTTACTCCTCTAAGTCCCTCTTGCAGGGAGGGATACATTAATCTAACTGGGGCAGATTTACCAATTTTCTACCAATTTTAGAAAATCAAACCCACATAGGGCTGTGGCTCTCTCAGGCTCTGTTAGATGGGGTATCACTACGATGCCCAGGCTGGCCTCGAATTCCTGGGCTTAAAGCTCCCAAGTAGCTGAGACTACAGGTGCACCAGGCCTGGTTTGGCTTCCCCCTACTAGGGGAGCAGGGGGTAAGCAGATTCAGGATAGGGCTGGATTTCTTGCTCTTCTCTTCTTTTCTCTAATGCTTGTGTTATGGGGCCTTCCACGGTCAACCAGTAGTAAAATGCTGGTGAAGGAGAAGAGGCTCTAACAGTTGACTGGTAATGATATCTTCTAGGCAAATTTACTATCAGCACCCCACCAGGGACTATGGGCACTCACTTCCCAATGAAATGGGGCTTTTTTCTCATCTGTTATCCTCTGTGTATACGTGTCCCTTGGAAAGCTCACAGGGAGTGGGGACTGGTCCAGGCAGGATTCACAGAGGGTTCCACCCATCACACCACAGCCACATGTAAGTCCACCTCTAGCTGAGGTACTTTACAAAGGATAAGCATTCCAAAAATAGAAGTTGATAAGCAGTAAGTAGTAGATCACTTCAGAAAATTGTGGATTTTCAACCCACAACTCTAAGAGAGTGAGCTGTAGATCATTCCTGAGCATAAAAAACCAACCCGGAAGTGAGGACAATAAATTGGGGTTGGCAGACCAGGGCACCAATCATGGCAGCAGCAAACTTGCTAGCAGCCCCAGCTGGACCAGGCATACCACCCTGCATAGAGTCAGTGCCCTCCGTGGTCAAATGAAAGTACTGGATTACTAGATAGTATCTGTTTGCCTTCCAACTCCAGCAGTCTACAATTCAATGAATGACAACTCTGTCTGGTATCTTAAGCATATGCCTTTTGCTTGAGCCAACACAGACCATTTGCAAGACACATACTTGTTAGCAAATTGGAATTCAGTGTTTGCTGCACAGTTCCTGCCAAAGGCTTCTTAAAGTCATCTCATATTCAAGACATAGTCTAATAGACATGTTAACCATCCCTGAAGAACTGGCACAGATGAAGCAGATTCCATTCAATTAATATTTATTGAGCACTGAAAGTGGGAACTCTATCATATATTATCTCATTTAAAAGCCTTTCTTCTCCAGTTTTTCAATAGTTAAAATCTTGGTAGGCTTGTAGCAGTCTTTCGTGTCCAAGCGTTTCATAAGTTTATTACACTAGCAAATTATCAAACCCTCTAGATTCTTGCGTTCTTATCTCTAAACTGCTACACAGGATTGCAGAACACATTCCTGTGCTTGTTATCTCAGCCTAGCTACTGTTTTCCCTTCACTGAGTACCAACACTGTATCCTTTTTATGTTTGACAGTGCCTTTGTTTTCTGTCTGTTTGCTTGTTTGTTTGTTTGTTTATATTCTGTTTTTTGGTAGTGTTCCTTATACAGGGGCCCAGGGATTAGTTGGTGGTAGGCAGGGGAGTGGGGAGGGGTTTGTGTGTTCAGGACTGTTACCACTGCAGATAAACATTTAAGCTTCGTTTGATCAGAAATTGAAAACCATGTAATACAAAGTTTCTCTTATCTCATTTAAAGCCCACATTAGTATATATTAGTATCAGTTAGAGTAATCAAGCAACAAATCTCAAAGACTTAGTAGCATCTATTTCTGTTTCCTCAATCGTCCCAAATCTTCCTGGAAATACATGGGCACACAAATCTCAATAAATACAGAAAGATGCCAGTTCAGTGATTAGAAGCACAGGCAATGGACATGAGCCCATGCTCCCCACTTGTGACCACATACTAGAATGTGGTATTTCACCTCAAGTCAGCATCATCAGATGGAGAATGGGAGTCACACTGATTCCCAAGTCATACATTTTCATAAGTTCCTCCTTCATATAAAGCATTTAGTAAAGTTCCTGCCTCACAAATACCAACAAATATTTGTTTGTATTAATATTATTGTGGAACCCAAATTGTCATGGATTTCATTCCCATTCTTTTATTGATGATTTTTTTGGCTTACCCTTTGTTTTCTCCAACCCACTGACACATGACTTTTCTACCTTCCCCTCACTCCCTTCTGCCCTCACTTTTCTTATATCAGTCTATTATCATACACTTGCCAACTCTTTCGACAGTAATTCCATCTCTTTCTTTCTATTACTCACCCATCAGGCTAAACCTCACCTCTGCTGAATCCAGCCCTCCACTTTCTCTACAATAGGCAATGTAGTATAATGCATATGGGTGCTACCTCTGGGGTTAGACTGTGCAGGGTTCAAACCCCTGCTCTGATACCTAACAGCTTTTTATCTTTAAGTAAGTTGCTCATCCCTTCTGTAGAATGAAGTTCTACAGAATGCCTGACTCATGGATATGCAATGAAATTTAAATGAGACTATACACTTGGATTTGTGGCCCTGGTAAGCACTCAATAAATTTAGCTGGGATTATTTTTATTATATTACTATATGCATGAGGCAATGGAATAAAGTTGGGAATATCACATACCCAGACAGACGATTTGAACTATAAATGTTGAATCACAAGTTGGGTCCTTGATACTGTCTGGCAACTATATTCATCTCCCTAGTACATTTGCTCTCAATGCCTTCAGCTCTTACTTTAAATCTCCCTCACCCTCAGCTGATGACCTTCCTTTCTGCTACATGGAGAAAACAGAAGCCATCAGAAAACCACTATCATCTGATCATCACCCAATATAGAAAATGTATCCACATCTGGACTTATGTTCTCCATCTTCGTTCCAATCTAATGGAGGAAGGTTCCCAAGGGCCGGTCCTTTACTTGGGTTTCAGGTTCCCTCCCTAAGGCTTTTCAAGGACTTTCCTCCTGTAGTTTTTTTCTCTTTTCTTTACATCTTTGGTTCCTTCCTAGATGACCCCTCAATGATCCTCACCACCTGGGGTTTATACCCTTATAAAATTCCCTCTCCTTAGGTTGTGGGTGGAACCTGTGACTTACTTCTAACCAACAGAATATGGCCAAGTTGCTGGCCTATTCCTCCTGACTGCATTGCATTATGCAAGGCTCCATCTTGCTGGCAGGCAGGCTCTAAGATTCTCCTTGCTGGCTTGATGAAGTAAGAGGCCAAGCTAAGGAGGCCCACGTGACAAAGAACAGTGGGAAGTAAGGAAGGGGTGGGGGAGAGGAGCTCTACAAGCTGAGAACAGCTTCCAACCAACAGCCAGCAAGAAGCCTAGGACCCTCAGTCCTACAGACGCAAGGGAATGAATTATGCCAACAATCTGTGTAAGCTTAGAAGTGCATTATTCCCTGGTCAAGCCTTCAGATAGGAACTCAACCCATGTAACACCTTGATTGCAGCCTTGTGAGACTCTTCACAGCAAACCTAGTTAAGTTGAGCCTAGACTCCTAACTCTAAGAACTGTTTTAAAGCAAAAAAAAATCTGTAGTACTTTGTTACACTATAATAGAAAACTAATATCCCCTCTTCCACATAATTCCCATGATGCTCTAGTCATAACACTAGGGTCTACTGTATTCCATCTATTAAAAAAACCTAGGCCATAGGCCTTCCAGCTATTCCTCCTCCTCTTTGTTCTACCTTTCCAACAAACTTGTCAAAAGAGTTTTTCATGTGTCCCTCTGTCCTAACCTCTAATCAGCTGCTTAGCCTACTCCAAGCATATCACTGAAACTTCTCTTGTCAAGGATACTAGTAAGTTCCATCTTATCTAAGCCAAATGAACATCTCTCTCTTTCTTATTCTGTATCTCAGCAGCATTCAACACAGTTCCTTACTCCCCACCCACTTTTTGGAACTACTTCTTCTCTTGGCTTATTGGACTTTACATTTTCTAGTTTTCCTTCTACTTATCTGGCTGCTGCTTCTCAATAATGTTTGCTGGCTTCTCCTTTTATGCCCAAACTTAAATAGTGCTTTGCCCCTGAATCAGGCCCCAGGCTCTCCTCTCTTGGCCCCCTGCACTCCTTTTAAAGCCCCCAGGCTTTACATGACATTAACACACTGATGTCCTCAAATTCCTCCCACTACCTCTGACCTCTCCTATCCATTCCCCATATCGCCACCATCTGCCCAACCACACCCTCCACCTGGTTGTCCAATAGTCATCTCAGACTTCACATGCACAAAACAGAAAACTTGATTTTTGTTCTCTAGGTTTTCCTAATCTCAGTAAATAGTACCTTCAACCAACATTTACATCATGGTCTCATCCTGGATTCCTCCCTTTCCTTCATCACCCATCAACCAACGCATCCACAAGTTCTTTTAGGCTGATCCTCACAATAGATTCTGAATTTACCCACTCCTGACAATCTCTAACTCCAAGCTGCCCTACCCCTCCCTTGGTCTGTGTAGTGACAGCCACCCAACTGGCCTCCCTTTCTCCACTGCTGTCCTCCACACAGCATGGATCTTTTGAAAACTACAAATCACCTTGTAAGACTTTATTGTTTAAAACTTTTCAAAGACTTCACTATCCTTTTAAAGGGCCCACCAGGCTCTCTTTGCAGGGACCTCCCAGCCTCCCTGACATATCTCATACCTACCAAGTTCCAGCCACATTCACCCTTTTCTCCTTCCCACCTCAAGACTAGTAACTGCTACTCCCTCTGCCTGGAAAGATTTTCCCATGTGAAACGTCTCATATCTCAGGTCAAATGTTCCCTCCTCAGAGAGATCTCACCCACAGTAGCTTTTTTTTCTTCCTTTGAAACTCTAAGATACCATGATTTTCTTCACAGGACATATCACAATATGAAGTGTTATTCTTGCTTATGCATGTACGTCTGCATCTATGTGTCTGATTGTTGCTATGATGCCTCTCACTAGATGTGAGCATCAGGAAGGTGTCCACTGCTATGTTCTACAATAGCTGCTAGCACATAGTAGGTGTTCAATAAATATTTGTTGAATAAATGAATGCATGAAAATATATGATATTAACATTTGTATATGCATTATAATAAAATTATCTAGTGATATTCCATTAGAAAATCTCTTCAGATACAGTGTCTTTAAAAGAGTATTTTAAAAAGATAAAATTAAACCTCAAACGACTCAACATTCTGTGTAAATTTCTGAAAAGTTGTGGGCAAATGAAAGTGTTATAAAATGAAGCCCATTTTAAAAGAATTTAAAGGAATTTGGAGATGTGAAAAATCTTTATTGATCAAGTGAATTATCACACTCGTTATTCTGTTTTTATGGATTTGAATTTTTTTCCTATATTAAACTTGTTTTCATCACAGAGCATAAATTATTATTGTTTCTATCACAAATTCTGCAATCACTATTCAAACCACAAGACACACTTTCAGTACTTCTGGACAAAAATGCTAAGGAGTCACTACTCTTGTTATTCAATGTCACTGACACCATGTGACTTCACTTCAAACCCAGCTATATCCTGTAGCCATACAGTGCAGGCTTTTCAACAGACCATGATAACGAATGCGGTCACGGTTTGGATTTCAACAAGCAGCTGTCAAAAACTATCATCCTAAATGACTACTTGCTGAAAATTTCTCACTCCCAGAGCTGGTACTTCCAGGGTGGTCTAGGAAATAAATTTCTGCCCACATCTACTCTGGGGCTATTCTAATTGCCGATGTTCAACATTTCTTTGGAAATGCAATTTCAAGCTTTGAGGAGCTTTTTTGGTGAGCATCCAAAGCTTTTTTAATGGTCTCTAACTATTAAGCTCACTTGTTCATGAATTTTTTTTCTTCCTGAAATAGCAATACCTTCTGAAAACTCCACTAAACAGTTATTCAGCTGATTTTAAGAGCCATTCTTAAGAAAAATCACTCATTCCATTGCTTACCACTTGCTGCCCTCAAAACTTCTTAGCAACATACACCGTGCATGAGCCTCAACGTGGTTTGCTTTGTCCAATCGCATGCCTGAAAGCCCAACTAGTCAGTTGTGTAATAATAAACCCCTTATCTCCAGAAGATACACAAACGGAAAAATCTCTCGGCGCTTCAGTGCACAGGGGACTTCGCTAGAATTCTCAGCAGAAACTCATATCCATTTTAAACGCCACCCCACCCCCTTTTCCTGATTTCCTCTTTTTTCCTTATTTGCAATTTCGAGGAGGGAAAAAAACCCAAACGCTAAACGATGTCGAGTTTACCAACATGGGAGGGCGAGGGTCAATGCCAAAAACTGCTAGCAAAATGCATGTGAAAACCAAGGGCTTGGTTTTTGCTGCACTGGGTTTACCGGTCCTCTCACAAGCGCCTGTGATTGAAACTCATCAACAATTGTTCTTGGATGGAAGAAGGGGCTTGAGAGATTGACAAGAAACACCTCTTTCTAGTTTCAATAAGCTTGAACAGCTCTCAAAATAAGGAGAAGGGGATATTCCTTCCTTCGGGGAGAAAAAAAATCTCACTCTCCCCTAGCTCTCCCGTCCCCACTGGGCACGAAGCGGCGCCTCCGTGGTCCCATCACCCAAGTTCCCCCCCCCCCCCCCCCGGGGAGAAGCGCCCTTTCCCGGCACCCACACCAAACAACAAACCCGACCCGGCCTTTGAGGAAAGGGGGAGCGGCCGCCTGGGAGAGACGCAGGGGCCCGAAACAGAGGCAAATCAACAGTTCCCCGCGCTGCTCCGCGCGGCCGCCCGCGCAGCCTGACACACCCCTCCCAGCCGGGTCTCTCCCCGGCGCCGCTGACCGGCCTCGGCCAGGCGCCTCGCCCCGGGGCCCGGGGCCCGGGGCCCGGGCCCGCCCCCCGCCCCAGGCCGGCGGGTCCCACACGCGCCACCGCGCCCAACACGCACCTTTAACGCGCCCCGGGCCGGGCCCTTGGGGACTGCGCGGCCGGGTCCGAGGGGCACGAAACGCTCCTCGCCGTCCTCGTCGTCTTCGTCGCCGTCCACCACCTCGACGACCACCTCCTCGTCTTCCTCTTCCTCGTCGTCATCCTCCTCCTCCGCGACCCCTCGGGGCTTCTCCTCCACCCGCCCGAGCCCCCTCCGCCGCCTGCTCCCGCCCTCCTCGTCCTCGTCTTCCTCCCCCAGAAGCAGCAGCACCGGCGACGAGGCGGCTGCGGCGGCCCCGGTGGCCCGAGGGGGACCGGTCCCGGCGCTGCGCGGCGGCGGCGGTGGCAGCGGCGGCCTCCAGCTCTCCGGGGCGGGCGCCGGGGCCGGGCCCGGGACAGGGGGCGGGAGCCCGGGTAGGGCGGCTTCCTTGGCGGGCGCGGGCCCGGCAGGCTGCAGCGCGGCGCCCCCCCGGCGGCTGCCCAGGCTCGAGCGCTTGGCTAGACGCCGCGCCTGCATGCCTGAGCGCGGGGCTGCGGGCCGCGGCGCGGGGCCGGAGAGTTTGTCACCTCCTCTTCCTCCTCTGACTCCGCCGGTGGCCGCTGTGGCCGCAGGGCCGGGGACTCGGGGCCGCAAGGGGCTGCAGGAGCCGCCGGCCAGAACCCACGGCTGCCACTGGCTGCAGAGGCGCGGGCGCCGCCTTTGCTGGACCGGCCGGCGGGGACGCCGGCGGCCGGCGGCTACGGCGGGGCGGCGCGGCGGCCGCGGGCGGGGGTGGGTGTGAGCGAGCGGCGCGCTGCCGCCTCCGCCGCCGCCGCCGCCGCCGCCGCCGCCCGGAGCCGCGGGCCGCGCTGCGCTCCATGCGGCCGGCGGCCGAGCCCGCGCGCGCCTCTCCCGGCCCGCTGCGCCCGCGCGCTCCGGGCCTACAGCTGCCGTGCCTCGGCGCGAGCTGTTTGTGTTGTGTGTTTTCCACCACCGCCCCCCTCTTCGCGAGCCATTCCTCACAACCCTCCGGTCCCCACGCTCAGACAAAACCCGGACTGGATTTTTTTTTCCCCCTTACCCACAGTCTCCGAAAGTCTGGCGCTTCGAAGCAGTTGGCCCTGACACCAGGGCAAATGCTTAACCGCAGCCCATTCTTCCCTCCGGAGGGAGGGGAGTAGACTTCGCTGGAAGTAAGGTTGTCGGTCAAAGTTAGACTTTGAACGTAGAGATTTGCTACAAGTCATTTTAATGATCACTGATGTGCATGGCAGCTGCTCCTGAGCTTGTGTGAAATCAAGGAAGGTGTATCAATCCGAGGTTTGGGATGAATTCCTAATAATCATCAGAGTCGCTTAGATTTTCGAAATACTGTTTCATGAGCGATTGTCTACCAATCTCACACTCTGAACGCACCACTCTAGGCCTTGCAATTGAGCTGCCCTGGCTTTGTGCTGAGTGTGTAGGTCTTTCAGCTTTTACTCCTGCTATTCTACCTTGAGTGCCTGATTATAATGGATGAATTCCAAGAAGCTTTCTGCTTGCACTGTCTGATCTGTAGACTCTATTCTGGCATTGTTCAGGATTTTGAAGAAACAAATGGGTGGGAGTTCAAGATCATTTGAGTTAGTTACTTAAGAAATTAATAGGAAGTAAGACCAAATCTGGAAATCAAGCACATAACGTGACTAATTTTGCCATTTTCTGACAATTTTTAGGTGTGACAAAATATATTTGCTATTTGTTTGGGGTTAGGCTATGTAGTAAGTCTTATTTCTTTTTTTATTATTTAAATTTTATTTATTTATTTATTTTTATCGAGATGGAGTTTCTCTCTTGTTGCCCAGGCTGGAGTGTGATGGCACAGTCTTGGCTCACTGTAACCTCCGCCTCCTGGGTTCAAGCAATTCTCCTGCCTCAGCCTCCTAAGTAGCTGGGATTACAGGCGCGCGCCACCATGCCCAGCTAATTTTGTATTTTTCGTAGAGACGGGGTTTCACCATGTTGGCCAGGCTCATCTCGAACTTCTGACCTCAGGTGATCCACCTGCCTCAGCCTCCCAAAGTGCTTGGATTACAGGCGTGAGCCACCGTGCCCGGCCGTAAGTCGTGTTTCTTGCATTCAAGTCATACCCCCAATTCCATTCCTCTAGAGGAGGACTGGGGAGGATCTTACGCATCAAATACCCTGGTAGGCGCCTCCATGGGGCCAAAATAAAAGGTGTATTGGCCTTCCGCTAATTATTGTTGGACATTTAACATCGTAGGCTCTGTTAGATACTTGGAGGGGGCTCATTAAATGCTCACTTATGGTGTCTTCCAACTGTTGAACAGGAATGATGACAAAGATTCTAAAATGAACTTTTTGTTCTCCCTGAATCAGATTAGCTTCCTGATGTACCTATTTCAGGTGATGACACTCTCATTATAATCATTTGAGCCCAAAATAGCGGTATCATTTTAACTCCCTTCTCTACCTTATCCCTAGAGGCAATTGCCCACAAGTCCAACCCATTGTTCTTTCTGAAATGCATTTTGAATCCACCCCTTCCTTTCCATTCCCAAAGCTCTTCTAGCATTTTGTGACTTCAAAAGTGAAAGTTTCTAACAGTTCCACACACCCATTTTCTCACCCACACACCCTCCCTTTCCCTCCTCAGACACCACCAACAGATTTATGTTTCGCAAACCCCATTTAGATCACACAATTTTCTTGTTGGACTTCATATTTGTAAATATTCTGTTCAGGAATTCAGAGAGAAGAAAACAGAACATTAAGAGATGGGTGTGTCTGATCAAAGCACGGAATAGCAGGGACCAGCCAAAAAGTTAATAATCAGTATCAGCTAGAGTGTGCAAAGAATGAAGAAAGGTCATTAAGGTAGTTTCATCCCAATTGGAAGAAATTTAGCTTCGTTGATTTGGGAGATGATTTTAGAGTGAGGCAGCAGGGTCTTTCTCTGGCCATGAAAAGGAAAGATCAGGGGCAAGGGGTGGGCAGACAGGTATGGAGAAGGAGGTGGAGGAGAACAAAGGTGTGAGGCAAGCTGGCTAGTAGTTAGGCACATGGTCTCAGTAGCACCTGTGTCCGAATCCGGGCTGTGGAACTTGCCAGCTTTACTTTGACTCATCCTCTTTCTGTGCCCGTTTCCTTATCTGTGAAATGGGGATCATAGTAGTAAAGTTGTTTTGCCAATTAATGAGTTAATAAATGCAATCAGCTTTCAAGAGTGCCTGAGACAAGCTAGGGTTTATATGAGGGCTTATCATACTAAACATTGTCGTGGTAGGTAAACAAGGTGGCTTGGGATACTATCAGAGAATAATAAGGTGGCTCTCTTTTAAGTAAGCTCAGTAATGTCAGTAACTAGCAAAATGTGCTTTTAAAGACCAACAACTTCTTGTCAGAGGACCATGGTCAGGCCAAGGATATAGCTTTTGTGTCTAAAATTGCTATAGATGAAAGAAAGTAAATGTTTTCTTGAGAACCTAGAGGAAATACAGAGTTAAATGAATCGGTGATTGGCATTTGTGACTTAGTGGAAGATGATACACTATTATACATTCTTTTAAAATTGCTGTATATGCTTTGAAATCAGCTTATTGTTTCTCTTAGGCCACTTCAATAGACCATATACACATCCATTCCGTGGCCCCACATTGCTGGAAAGGCTGCCTCTGAATGGGGGAAAAAAAGAGCTGGCATTGGTTTTCAAACCATTAAATGAAGGCTAATGTCACAAAAGAGGTTTCACCCAAGCTGGGCTTTGAGGGATGAGAAAGATCTGTTCAGGCAAGGAGAGCAGCATTGTCTAGGCAAGTGCAATCCACTGAAGACCACCCTCATTAAATCAGAGGACATTTAGTGGGAATAAAATAAAATTACCTAATTCATTAGGAATCAAGAAATGATCTCATGATATGGGCACATGACACACTACATGCATGACGTGTGCTCAGAAGTCAAAAAATACCTCGTGATGCCAAGCAAGTGGGGAAGAGTCATTGCTGCTTCTTTCCCCCACATTCACTAAGTGTAACACATTTTTTTCTTCTAAAACTGGGAGCGCTTGTCACTCAGGATGAGAAAGTGTGCCTCTGAGCCATGGGGTAAAGAAGGAGCCCCTCCAGGACAGCTGGATTGAACACATCCTCATCTAAAACATTTCATCGTTCATTCTGCGTAGATTTATTGAGTCCTGACAAGTTCCAGGTCTTGTTCTTGGTGCTGGTGTGCAGCAGTGAACAAAATAACCCTCCCTGGGGGAGGGAGCAGACAACAATCAAAGAAAATAAGTGAACAATATGATTTTGTGGAGGCAGTAAGTGACTATGTGAAAAAGTAAGAGAAAAATAAAGCAAAGGAGGGGTAGAAAGTGCTGAAGGTTTAGTATAAAGAAATGTGCATTTCAAAGTGCATTTCTTTATATTAAAACAGACATAAGAATAGCGTGAAGTTTATTGTGAACTTTGAATGAAAACTCTCAGCTGTGGACTCTGTCTTCTTCTTGCAGATAGAATCCATTCTCCCCTACTGTCCGCATGCTTTGGTCGAATAGTTTGAGAAGCACTGGTGAGGAAGAACAAGAGTAGGCTTTGGAGTGAACATCACTCCCTAACTACATAGTAGCTGGCTGGCTCCTGTCTGGTTTCTTCAGATCCTCAGTGATTCTTCAATCTTTGAGTTCTGAGCCCTAAAGATACCTAAAGTATTTTTTTTTTACATGTAACGAAAAGAAAGAGAGAGAGGGGGAGAGAGAGGAGAGAGAGAGAGAGAAAAGAGGGAGGGAAGGAATCAGGCTCAATTTGACATTATGTTCAGTTATTTTAAAATTCAAGATTCCAGCAAAATAATCATGTTTCCAAAATCATGAGGTGTAACCATAGCCAGAACAAAACATATAACAAATTTGTACCCACTAGTGGTGGTTCTTTTTTGTCCTTGTGAAACTTTAATAGTTGGATTTGTTGAGATTAGTAGCTGCTTTTAAAAATTATTTTAAAAGTAAAAGTAAAATTTTGCCCTTTAAAAAGGTTATGAAAGTAAGATTAGCTTAGTTTTTCCACAGTTCTGGGAAACTTAAAAATGATTTCATTTGATGACTGTCATCCCACTGTATGAAAAATAGATTAAGGTTAAGCGAATCACTCGTCTATTACAACCTTCAGGCTGAAAGCCTGTCTAAGTCAAGCATAACCTCCACCCAGATAAATGTTTCTTCCATGAGCAATTAACTTAAACTCTTTTTCAAAACACACAGTACTTTCAAAATACTAGTTCCTTACAATACCTTTCAAAGACTTAGGTGTTTTTTTAGTGAGTGTTAAAATGATAGCATTGCCTTCTTTTTTATGTAACACAATTTACTATTTAGGTACAATTTTGTCTTTGTTGTTTCCTGATCAGTTTAGTCATGTCATATTGGCACTTGAGAGGCAATAAATAGAACGCTGGACTGAGATTCCAGAGATTTGAGTTGAATCATACTATGGGGATTACTAGCCATGGAACACTAGTTAAGTCCCCTGATCTCTGCAGAGTTCACAACTCAAATATGAATGAGTTGCGCTCCCCAAGGAGCTCTCTAATTTTAACTCCTGAGTTCCAGGAGTTAAATGTCAACTTGAAGTCTGTTTTAAGATTAAGCCAAATACCCATTATTAAAATCCACAAATGGAGTCTAGTGTGTATGTTAAGAAATGCATGTCATTTTGTTTTTTTTTTTTTTTTGAGATAGGGTCTCACTCTGTTGCCCAGGTTGGAGTGCAGTGGCTCAATCACAGATCACTGCAACCTGTACCTCCTGGGCTGAAGCTATCCTCCCACCTCAGCCTCCAGAGTAACTGTGACCACAGGCATGCAACACCATGCTCAGCTAGTTTTTGGGGGGTTTCTTTGTATTTTTAGTAGAGGCAGGGTTTCACCATGTTGTTCAGGCTGGTCTCAAACTTCTGGGCTCAAGTGATCCACCCACCTCGGCCTCTCAAAGTGCTGGAACTGAGTGTCTCTTTTTATTTATTTATTTATTTATTTATTTATTTATTTTATATTATACTTTAAGTTCTAGGGTACATGTGCATAACGTGCAGGTTTGTTACATATGTATACTTGTGCCATGTTGGTGTGCTGCACCCATCAACTCGTCAGCACCCATCAATTCATCATTTATATCATGTATAACTCCCAATGCAATCCCTCCCCCCTCCCCCCTCCCCATGATAGGCCCCGATGTGTGATGTTCCCCTTCCCAAGTCCAAGTGATCTCATTGTTCAGTTCCCACCTATGAGTGAGAACATGCGGTGTTTGGTTTTCTGTTCTTGTGATAGTTTGCTAAGAATGATGGTTTCCAGCTGCATCCATGTCCCTACAAAGGATGCAAACTCATCCTTTTTTATGACTGCATAGTATTCCATGGTGTATATGTGCCACATTTTCTTAATCCAGTCTGTCACAGATGGACATTTGGGTTGATTCCAAGTCTTTGCTATTGTGAATAGTGCCGCAATAAACATACGTGTGCATGTGTCTTTATAGCAGCATGATTTATAATCCTTTGGGTATATACCGAGTAGTGGGATGGCTGGGTCATATGGTAAATCTAGTTCTAGATCCTTGAGGAATTGCCATATTGTTTTCCATAATGGTTGAACTAGTTTACAATCCCACCAACAGTGTAAAAGTGTTCCTATTTCTCCACATCCTCTCCAACACCTGTTGTTTCCTGACTTCTTAATGATTGCCATTCTAACTGGTGTGAGATGGTATCTCATTGTGGTTTTGATTTGCATTTCTCTGATGGCCAGTGATGATGAGCATATTTTCATGTGTCTGTTGGCTGTATGAATGTCTTCTTTTGAGAAATGTCTGTTCATATCCTTTGCCCACTTTTTGATGGGGTTATTTGTTATTTTCTCGTATATTTGTTTGAGTTCTTTGTAGATTCTGGATATTAGCCCTTTGTCAGATGAGTAGATTGCAAAAATTTTCTCCCATTCTGTAGGTTGCCTGTTCACTCTGATGCTAGTTTCTTTTGCTGTGCAGAAGCTCTTTAGTTTAATTAAATCCCATTTGTCAATTTTGGCTTTTGCTGCCATTGCTTTTGGTGTTTTAGACATGAAGTCCTTGCCCATGCCTATGTCCTGAATGGTACTACCTAGGTTTTCTTCTAGGGTTTTTATGGTATTAGGTCTAACATTTAAGTCTCTAATCCATCTTGAATTAATCTTCGTATAAGGAGTAAGGAAAGGATCCAGTTTCAGCTTTCTACTTATGGCTAGCCAATTTTCCCAGCACCATTTATTAAATAGGGAATCCTTTCCCCATTTCTTGTTTCTCTCAGGTTTGTCAAAGATCAGATGGCTGTAGATGTGTGGTATTATTTCTTAGGACTCTGTTCTGTTCCATTGGTCTATATCTCTGTTTTGGTACCAGTACCATGCTGTTTTGGTTACTGTAGCCTTGTAGTATAGTTTGAAGTCAGGTAGCATGATGCCTCCAGCTTTGTTCTTATGACTTAGGATTGTCTTGGCAATGCGGGCTCTTTTTTGGTTCCATATGAACTTTAAAGCAGTTTTTTCCAATTCTGTGAAGAAACTCATTGGTAGCTTGATGGGGATGGCATTGAATCTATAAATAACCTTGGGCAGTATGGCCATTTTCATGATATTGATTCTTCCTATCCATGAGCATGGAATGTTCTTCCATTTGTTTGTGTCCTCTTTGATTTCACTGAGCAGTGGTTTGTAGTTCTCCTTGAAGAGGTCCTTTACATCCCTTGTAACTTGGATTCCTAGGTATTTTATTCTCTTTGAAGCAATTGTGAATGGAAGTTCATTCATGATTTGGCTCTCTGTTTGTCTGTTACTGGTGTATAAGAATGCTTGTGATTTTTGCACATTAATTTTGTATCCTGAGACTTTGCCGAAGTTGCTTATCAGCTTAAGGAGATTTTGGGCTGAGACAATGGGGTTTTCTAAATATACAATCATGTCATCTGCAAACAGGGACAATTTGACTTCTTCTTTTCCTACCTGAATACCCTTGATTTCTTTCTCTTGCCTGATTGCCCTAGCCAGAACTTCCAACACTACGTTGAATAGGAGTGGTGAGAGAGGGCATCCCTGTCTTGTGCCAGTTTTCAAAGGGAATTTTTCCAGTTTTTGCCCATTCAGTATGATATTGGCTGTGGGTTTGTCATAAATAGCTCTTATGATTTTGAGGTACGTTCCATCAATACCGAATTTATTGAGCGTTTGTAGCATGAAGGGCTGTTGAATTTTGTCAAAAGCCTTTTCTGCATCTATTGAGATAATCATGTGGTTCTTATCTTTGGTTCTGTTTATATGCTGGATTATGTTTATTGATTTGCGAATGTTGAACCAGCCTTGCATCCCAGGGATGAAGCCCACTTGATCATGGTGGATAAGCTTTTTGATGTGCTGCTGAATCCGGTTTGCCAGTATTTTATTGAGGATTTTTGCATCGATGTTCATCAGGGATATTGGTCTAAAATTCTCTTTTTTTGTTGTGTCTCTGCCAGGCTTTGGTATCAGGATGATGTTGGCCTCATAAAATGAATTAGGGAAGATTCCCTCTTTTTCTATTGATTGGAATAGTTTCAGAAGGAATGGTACCAGCTCCTCCTTGTACCTCTGGTAGAATTCAGCTGTGAATCCATCTGGTCCTGGACTTTTTTTGGTTGGTAGGCTATTAATTATTGCCTCAATTTCAGAGCCTGCTGTTGGTCTGTTCAGGGATTCAACTTCTTCCTGGTTTAGTCTTGGAAGAGTGTAAGTGTCCAGGAAATTATCCATTTCTTCTAGATATTCTAGTTGATTTGCGTAGAGGTGTTTATAGTATTCTCTGGTGGTAGTTTGTATTTCTGTGGGGTCCGTGGTGATATCCCCTTTATCATTTTTTATTGCATCTATTTGATTCCTCTCTCTTTTCTTCTTTATTAGTCTTGCTAGCGGTCTGTCAATTTTCTTGATCTTTTCAAAAAACCAATTCCTGGATTCATTGGTTTTTTGGAGGGTTTTTTGTGTCTCTATCTCCTTCAGTTCTGCTCTGATCTTAGTTATTTCTTGCCTTCTGCTAGCTTTTGAATGTGTTTGCTCTTGCTTCTCCAGTTCTTTTAATTGTGATGTTAGAGTGTCAATTTTAGATCTTTCCAGCTTTCTCTTGTGGGCATTTAGTGCTATAAATTTCCCACTACACACTGCTTTAAATGTGTCCCAGAGATTCTGGTATGTTGTATCTTTGTTCTCATTGGTTTCAAAGAACATCTTTATTTCTGCCTTCATTTCATTATGTACCCAGTAGTCATTCAGGAGCAGATTGTTCAGTTTCCATGTAGTTGAGAGGTTTTGATTGAGTTTCTTAGTCCTGAGTTCTAGTTTGATTGCACTGTGGTCTGAGAGACAGTTAGTTATAATTTCTGTTCTTTTACATTTGCTGAGGAGTGCTTTACTTCCAATTATGTGGTCAATTTTGGAATAAGTGCGATGTGGTGCTGAGAAGAATGTATATTCTGTTGATTTGGGGTGGAGAGTTCTATAGATGTCTATTAGGTCCGCTTGGTGCAGAGATGAGTTCAATTCCTGGATATCCTTGTTAACTTTCTGTCTCGTTGATCTGTCTAATGTTGACAGTGGAGTGTTGAAGTCTCCCGTTATTATTGTATGGGAGTCTAAGTCTCTTTGTAAGTCTCTAAGGACTTGCTTTATGAATCTGGGTGCTCCTGTATTGGTTGCATATATATTTAGGATAGTTAGCTCTTCCTGTTGAATTGATCCCTTTACCATTATGTAATGGCCTTCTTTGTCTCTTTTGATCTTTGATGGTTTAAAGTCTGTTTTATCAGAGACTAGGATTGCAACCCCTGCTTTTTTTGTTCTCCATTTGCTTGGTAGATCTTCCTCCATCCCTTTATTTTGATCCTATGTATGTCTCTGCATGTGAGATGGGTCTCCTGAATACAGCAGACTGATGGGTCTTGACTCTTTATCCAGTTTGCCAGTCTGTGTCTTTTAATTGGAGCATTCAGTCCATTAACATTTAAGGTTAATATTGTTATGTGTGAACTTGATCCTGCCATTATGATATTAACTGGTTATTTTGCTCGTTAGTTGATGCAGTTTCTCCCTAGCCTCGGTGGGCTTTACATTTTGGCATGTTTTTGCAATGGCTGGTACCGGTTGTTCCTTTCCATGTTTAGGGCTTCCTTCGGGTCTCTTGTAAGGCAGGCCTGGTGGTGACAAAATCTCTAAGCATTTGCTTATCTGTAAAGGATTTTATTTCTCCTTCACTGATGAAACTTAGTTTGGCTGGATATGAAATTCTGGGTTGAAAATTCTTTTCTTTAAGAACGTTGAATATTGGCCCCCACTCTCTTCTGGCTTGTAGAGTTTCTGCCGAGAGATCTGCTGTTAGTCTGATGGGCTTCCCTTTGTGGGTAACCCGACCTTTCTCTCTGGCTGCCCTTAAGATTTTTTCCTTCATTTCAACTTTGGTGAATCTGGCAATTGTGTGTCTTGGAGTTGCTCTTCTGGAGGAGTATCTTTGTGGTGTTCTCTGTATTTCCTGAATTTGAATGTTGGCCTGCCCTACTAGGTTGGGGAAGTTCTCCTGGATGATATCCTGAAGAGTGTTTTCCAACTTGGTTCCATTTTCCCCCTCACTTTCAGGCACCCCAATCAGATGTAGATTTGGTCTTTTTACATAATCCCATACTTCTTGCAGGCTTTGTTCATTTCTTTTTCTTCTTTTTTCTTTTGGTTTCTCTTCTTGCTTCATTTCATTCATTTGATCCTCAATCGCTGATACTCTTTCTTCCAGTTGATCGAGTCGGTTACTGAAGCTTGTGCATTTGTCACATATTTCTCGTGTCATGGTTTTCATCTCTGTCATTTCGTTTATGACCTTCTCTGCATTAATTAGTCTAGCTGTCAATTCTTCCACTCTTTTCTCAAGATTTTTAGTTTCTTTGTGCTGGGTACGTAATTCCTCCTTTAGCTGAGAAGTTTGATGGACTGAAGTCTTCTTCTCTCATCTCGTCAAAGTAATTCTCTGACCAGCTTTGATCCGTTGCTGGCGATGGGCTGCGCTCCTCTGCAGGGGGAGATATGCTCTTATTTTTTGAATTTCCAGCTTTTCTGCCCTGCTTTTTCCCCATCTTTGTGGTTTTATCTGTCTCTGGTCTTTGATGACGGTGACGTACTGATGGGGTTTTGGTATAGGTGTCCTTCCTGTGTTATAGTTTTCCTTCTGACAGTCAGGACCCTCAGCTGTAGGTCTGTTGGAGGTTGCTTGACGTCCACTCCAGACCCTGTTTCCCTGGGTATTAGCAGCAGAGTTTTCAGAAGATAGAATATTGCTGAACAGCGAGTGTACCTGTCTGATTCTTACTTTGGAAGCTTCCTCTCAGGGGTGTACTCTACCCTGTGAGGTGTGGGGTGTCAGACTGCCCCTAGTGGGGGATGTCTCCCACTTAGGCTACTCAGGGGTCAGGGACCCACTTGAGCAGGCAGTCTGTCCATTCTCAGATCTCAACCTCCGTGTTGGGAGATCCACTGCTCTCTTCAAAGCTGTCAGACAGAGTCGTTTGCGTCTGCAGAGGTTCTGCTGCTTTTTTGTTGTTGTTGTTTAGCTGTGCCCTGTCCCCAGAGGTGGAGTCTACAGAGACAGGCAGGTTTCCTTGAGCTGCTGTGAGCTCCACCCTGTTCGAGCTTCCCAGTGGCTTTGTTTACCTACTTAAGCCTCAGCAATGGCGGGCACCCCTCCCCCAGCCTCGCTGCTGCCTTGCGGTTAGATCGCAGACTGCTGTGCTAGCAATGAGGGAGGCTCCGTGGGCGTGGGACCCTCCTGGCCAGGTGTGGGATATATTCTCCTGGTGTGCCCGTTTGCTTAAAGCGCAGTATTGGGGTGGGAGTTACCCGATTTTCCAGGTGTTGTGTGTCTCAGTTCCCCTGGCTAGGAAAAGGGATTCCCTTCCCCCTTGCACTTCCCAGGTGAGGCGATGCCTCGCCCTGCTTCAACTCTCGCTGGTCGGGCTGCAGCAGCTGACCAGCACCGATTGTCCGGCACTCCCTAGTGAGATGACCCCAGTACCTCCGTTGAAAATGCAGAAATCACCGGTCTTCTGTGTCGCTTGCGCTGGGAGTTGGAGACTGGAGCTATTCCTATTCGGCCATGTTGGTCCTTAACCCTGGGTGTCTCTTTTAAGCCAATTCTAGGTGCTGTCTTTTTCTTAGGACTGCCATCTCTGTTCCTAACAACATCACCCTTAATTTCATGAGGCTTCCCTGCTTTGTTGGGAATACAGCAATTATAAAATTATGCATTTTCTTGCTACCTTCTTATTTTGCTAGTTATTTCTTCAGTAATAAGATGCCTAACAGCCATGAACCAAGTAGTTTCTATGTTTTATTATTTGTATTAACCTCCCTTTGCACAAACTGATAATTGTTCAATCTAAGATAGATAATTATTTCCTACTTATGGTATTTTCATATCTCTGAGGCTTTTCTCGCTATCTTCCTTTTCTTACAGCTTTTTTTATGCAGGACCCTTCTGGTATCAGTAACTGCAATCCTACTCACACTAAAGAAAAAAAACAGGGCAGAAGAGGAATTTATCAGCTTGGGTAATTCAAGCACACATGAACCTGAGCTTAGGAAAATTAGGTGTGGGGCCTTAAGTGATGCGTGGTCCTCTGTCTTTTTGTCTGTCTGTCTCTGTCTCTCTCTCTCTCTCTCTCTCTCTCTCTCTCTGTCTCTCTCTGTCTCTCTCTCTCTCTCTCTCTCTGAGTGTGTGTGACACTTATTTCATTATCTGGCTGACTAGAACCAGATCCACAGGCAGCTCTGGCCACACACTTGTCCACCTTGTGAGCAGGTGCAGGGGAACTCTTTGCTATGTGCATCAGCTGGAAAAATCCCAGCAAATGATTTTTGGATGGCCAAGTCCAAATCATGAGCAGACACTTGTGGCCAAGGGTGGATGGCCATGATGGATGGCCTACACCGGACCATGTAGTTAAAGAGAAAAAGAGTGATTACTGTATCAAGCAGAAAAAGGCCACCATATGTTATAAATATAACCAATACTATCACAAATCTGAAACATACAAACTTGTAGAAAGAATAAAAATCACATCTAACCTCCCTACCCAAAGATAACCCCTGTAATTGTTTTTGGTATATTTATTTTCATTTCTTTTCTATGCATCATCCTTTTTGTCTCACATTATTTTTCCACCTAATTTTATAATGAGAGATTTTCTTTCACACATGGTGGTATATAACTTGTAGATGTTTATGGAGCTAGTAGGGTAAAAATAAATCATAAAAATATTAGCAGAATATATGCATGAATATTTTTATAACCTCTAGGGAATGATAGCCATTTTAGACTTGATACCAAGTCAGGGCCCTAGCACAAAGGTGATACATGATCACAAAAAACTTGTAGACTTTTTCACAAAAGACACCATTAAAACGTTTTAAAGTAAGTGAAAGATAGAAAATATTATCAACATAAAATCAAGAATTAATATGCTGCAAAATGCAAATAATTCAGTGTTATTGAAACACTTAGATATAATATTTGCTTACCAGGCTTGTAAAAATTCTAAAGCTTTCATACTATTCAGAGTTACTGAGACTATGAGTATGCTATTGTATGTATCCATCACATGGCTGTATTCTGCTGCAGGATCTGTCATGCTTCTCAAAGACTTAGGTTTTGTTTTAGTGAGTGTTAAATGGTAGCTTTGCTTTCTTTTTTATGTAACACATATTAACTATTTCAGTGTGTGCAATGCAGTTGCCAGTTGAAACTGGCAATTCCATTTCCAGTTATTCATCGTAGAGGAACACTGTGCCTACTGGCACAAAGGAATACACAGAGGATACTTATTGCAGCACTGAAGCAAAATATTGAAAACAGCATAAATATTCATCAAAATGAGAATGGTTTAAAAAGAAGTCTTTGATGATGTACGAACCACTATGCAGCCACTACAAAGAGGGAAGTCACTGTGTACTAAAAGAGAAAGGAGGAAAGGATTCATATATTTTTAAGTGAAAAGAACAAGCTATAAAATACTTTTTTTTTTTTTTTTTTTGAGACGGAGTCTCGCTCTGTCGCCCAGGCTGGAGTGCAGTGGCTGGATCTCAGCTCACTGCAAGCTCTGCCTCCCGAGTTTACGCCATTCTCCTGCCTCAGCCTCCCGAGTAGCTGGGACTACAGGCGCCCGCCACCTCGCCCGGCTAGATTTTTGTATTTTTTAGTAGAGACGGGGTTTCACCGTGTTCGCCAGGATGGTCTCGATCTCCTGACCTCGTGATCCACCACATGATTTCATTTGTATTTAAAACATCCTACAAAATATACTATATACATCTATTAATACATAGTGTCATTTCAGATGGATACGGGGAAGCCTCTATAGGATACCTGCTAACCTCTAGGGAGGTGAACAGGCTTCAGGGAGGAGGCAAAGGAAGTCTCCCATTTTCCCTATTTTTTGCCTTGTTAAAAAGAATGGGCAGGGCGCAGTGGCTCATGCCTGCAATCCCAGCACTTTGGGAGGCCGAGGTGGGCAGATCACCTGAGATTAGGGGTTCAGGACCAGCCTGGCCAACAAGGCAAAATCCCATCTCTACCAAAAATACAAAAATTAGCTGGGCATGGTGGTGGGCACCTGTAATCCCAGTTATTCAGGAGGCTAAGGCAGGAGAATCACTTAAACCCAGGTGGTAGAGGTTGCAGTGAGCTGAGACAGCGCCAGTTCTGTCCAGCCTGGGCAACAGACTGAGTCTCTGTCTCAAAAATAATAACAGTAAAAAAGAATGTATTCAAATATTACAGTTAATTTAAAAATAAAGAATAAAAAGTCTTCATAGCAAAATTCTTACTGCAGAATATTGTGTCAAGCTGTGCAATGATTTCACCACATCTTGCTATGTAATATAGTGCTGCCAGCCTTTGTACAGAAAGTATTATACAACTTTTGGATTCTTTCCTTAGGATCAGTGCCAGAAGTAGAATCAGTTGGTCAAACAGTATGCACATTTTCTCGATACGTTTGACTAGATGGCTTAATGAAAGAGTTTGCTGCAGTGTGCACTCTGAAAACCACAAGAAAGTCGCTGGCGTCCTGCATGCTCTCTTACTTTAATCATGTCTCATTTTTTCCATCATTCTCTCCCTTGCCACTTTGACAAATGTTCCATCAAATTTTATTTTGTTTTAATTTATGTCTTTGATCATTAATGAAAAAAATAGTTTCCCGTGTGTTCAAGTTTTGCTTCCCCTTCTGCACATTATTTTCTTATCCTTTGCCCATAACTCTGATAGAATCAGAGTTTTTCATATACACTTGTGTGCGCCCTTGACGTTAAAAACCCTATTGCCATATTTTCTGCAAGTACTTCTCTAGCTTTGTTGTTAAATTTCTTCACATTTTCTTCTCTAAATCTTTAGATTTACCTATGGGCCTTTCTTTTCCTTTCTTCATTGAACTTATTTACAAATTATTCCTGTTTCCCACCAATGTTTGTACTAAAGAACTCTGCTAGACTTCATCCATTATCATTTACCATCAATTTCTACTTCCTTTTATAAATTTACCTGCAGCAAGGCTTCATTTCAACAACTATTTTTTTACGTGCTTATGTCACATCATAATTTCTTTATACTACAGTGATGTGCTATTGCTGGGAAGAATTCTTAAAATTTAGTTTGCAGATTTGATTCTCATTTACTTAGTTATTACTTACATGCCTTTCTTTCTGTAGTTTAGTTAATAACCCTTAGTTAATCCTTCTTTCCTAATAGAAATATTTCTAGGCTTAATGGCTGGGTGTGGCGGCTCATGCCTGTAACTCCAGCACTTTGGGAGGCTGAGGCAGGTGGATCACCTGAGCGCAGGAGTTCAAGACCAGACTGGACAACATAATGAAACCCTGTCTCTACAGAAGAAAAAAAAAATACAAAAAATTAGCCGGGGATGACAGTGTGAACCTATGGTCCCAGCTACTCAGGAGGCTGAGGTGGGAGAATTGCATGAGCCTGGGAGGCAGAGGTTTCAGTCAGCTGAGACCATGCCACTGCACTCCAACCTGGGTGACAGAGTGAGATACCCTCTAAAAAAAAAAAGAAAAGAAAAGAAAGAAATATTTTAAGGATTAAATAATAATTAGCATAATACCTCTAATAAGCAATGCTTTCCAAAATACTAAACCTAGGCCTTTTAATGTATTTAACATTAATATAAATGTGAGCATACAAATGGCTCACCTGCTAGAACATTCTGCAGTGATGGAAATAGTCTATATCTATGCTGTTCAATAACATCAGCCACCAGCCACATGCAGCTATGGAGTACTTGCAATGTGCCTACTGCAAATAAGGAATGGAATTTTAGATTTTATTTACTTTTAATTAAAGTATGAATAGCCACATGTGACTAGTGGCTATCATGTTGGATGGTGAAGGCTCAAACCTTCCAAGGGTCATTTTCTACTTTCCAGATCCATTTTTAGGTAGATCTGACTGAGAAAATTAAAAAAAGAGAAATCACACCCAGGATACTTTGCTGCAAATCCAAACTACCATAACTATGTTTTTTCTCATATATCTACCTAATTTTAAAAATTAAATGTTTTGAATTTGAGCTTATTTTTAACAACTCTCATTTATTACCTTCATCAGGTTTCCAATTAGGGTATTTTCAGGTTTGATGACAGACATCAAAAGCTCCTAATCTATCCCTTTGCCTCCAGTGCTATTTTTATCTACACCATTTTAGTTTCTATGTTTGTTATTTTATTCTCAAGCTCTTCCAGGGGAAGAAGTACCTAAATTAACCCCAGCAACCTATCATGGGAGTCTTGAAAGCCATAAAATAGAATGAGACATCAGCATATGCTGATACAAATACCACTGGGATTTCTTAAAAGCTAGTCATAAATTTCTTTTTGTTGTTATGCCTGTTAATATGAAAAAAATGAGAGTGAGACAGAATTTTGTAAGAAGTGTAAAAATTCCTCAGTACTTCCCATACTTGCCAGGATAAAGAATTTTCCTTAAACCATCGTAGATATACTGTTCTTCCGGTCGACAATGTGCAAGGATGAAGAAGGGCTGGGGAGCGCAGTGGGTGGAGCAGCCTTGATTACCTTCCATTTCTTTCACTGTGGATGCAGAGGTTACTTGCAACATTTTTGTCACATTCCTACAAAAGCTATGGTGGAGCTGCTTGTCCCACCACCTCCTCCATATAAACCCCATTATCCTCATGCCCCCAGTGGCTCCATCTATTTATCTGGTCACAGCCATCCTGCCACCTGATGTCTTGCTTCCTATGGCCACACAGCAGGCAAAGCTGGCTTGGCCGAAGCTGGAATTCCAATCAAAACCTTTATTTCAAAATAAATACTGTTTCTCCTTGCTGCTTTCCAGAACTTAAGAGGAGTGAGGAGAAGAAAAATAAAGAGAAACAGGAAAGGAAGAAGAAGAAAAAGGAAAGGACAAGAATAGGGACCAGTAAGAAAAGTGATTTGTTTTTCTAAGACCACCAGAGCGGGCACAAAAGAACCAGCGAGTAGGCAAGTGTAGGAGCGAAACTGCAAGTTTATTTTGGTCACCTAAGGTGTGGGGAAGAGGTCTGTCGGCCTCCGGCAAAGAAGGACGACAGAGTCCCCCGGTGGTGCTCTCAGACGGAGTTCCTGCAGTCCTGACATCCCAACAGGAGTGGAGGACTGAGGAAGGCTGCGCACGGCGTCCCTCCGGAGCGGCTTTTCTAGGAGTGGGAGGGCAATAGGCAGGGCACGGGCGTGTCAGGGGGCGTTCCGCAGGTGCGACCAGGTAAATCTTGGTCTCTTCGGATTGACGTCACCTGGCGCATGCCCAGTTGGTCTGCACCTTCCTGGGCGCCGGCTGCGTTTTCGCGCGCGCAGGAAAAGTTGGTGAAGAAGAACCCGAAAGTGCACCATCTTGCCTCCGTTCGTCCAAACAGTCCAACCTTTTATTGGTAATAGTGATAAGGGGCGCCAGTGGTCTGTCTGACCACTTCCTGCTGTCAAGGGGCGCCGCCAAGGTCGGGGCCCATGGTTGGCACTTGGACGCACGGATGAAGAACAAAACAAGGCACAGCACTAGCATAGGAACGAGGAATGGAAGCATTTGTTGGAATAGGGGCAAAACCCAGAAGGAAGGTCCCAGCAACGTTGAGGAGTATGAGATAGTTAAGAAAATTTAGTAAGTTTGAGGCGAGTGGGGGAAAGCCAAACTGATTTCCACTGATTGCTTTCGGTAGGGGCCCTTTTTAGCTGGGAATGAGGAACGAGTGTGCAGAGTAGTTGTTGGCCAGGCAGTCCCCCACGGGGGGACTCTGTTGGCCTTCTTTGCCGGAGGCCGACAGACCTCTTCCCCACACCTTAGGTGACCAAAATAAATTTGCAGTTTTGCTCCTACACTTGCCTATTCGCTGGTTCTTTTGTGCCCACTCTGGTGGTCTTAGAAAACAAATCAGTTGGTGCCGAAGACCCGGGAGGAGACCCCTCCTCAGGCCTCTAAGGGTTGAGGAACCTCCTCCTGCTCCCATGCGGCAGACGGATCAGGACCTGAGACCCGCTTCCCTCACTCTCACGGCCTCTCTGGGGTAAGTGCCCTTGTCTCCTCTTTACCTCCCTCGGCCAGAAATCCTGCGCAGGTCCGAGGCCCACTTTTGAGCCACCAAGTGGCTCGGGATACCCGTTCAGGACGGAGACGTCCACCTGAAGGTAATCTCCACTTTGGCTCCATGAGCCTCCAGTCTGTCTCTGCTGGTTCCGAAGGACGCTTTGAAGCCAGGCAGAGATCCACTTCCATTTCCATTGTGTCCATTGTGTAAGTAAAGAGGAAACAAATGGGAAACCCCCAGTCCAAATTTCCAAAGAGCACCCCCTTAGGGTGCCTCCTAGCCAATTTAAAAACCTTACAGGTCGAACAAGACCTTAGGAGGAAGCGGTTAATTTTCCTTTCCACTGTGGCGTGATCAACCTCAGCAATTTCTGCCAGTGGCTAGGCAAGTGGTCTTAAATTAATTACATACAAGGCTTTTGGGCCTTATGCTCTCGTCCCGACGGAGGCCGACAGACCTCTTCCCCACACCTTAGGTGACCAAAATAAACTTGCAGTTTTGCTCCTACACTTGCCTACTCGCTGGTTCTTTTGTGCCCGCTCTGGTGGTCTTAGAAAAACAAATCAAAAAGCACAAGAATAGTCTTGCCTCTTTGCTAATTTATTATGTTTTATATAACAATCCACACATACACAAAAAGATTTTTCTCTATGTATTCTAAGTTGCCACTTCCCTTACTCAGTTTTCAGTGCAGAGAGGAAATAGCTAGTGATGATCTTGGATATAAAAATAATGATCCTTAATATTTGTTTCCGAATCTTCTCCAATAGGTTTTCAATACAGAGTTCCAGCCACCCCACCATGATCATTTACCTATGTTGTTTCACAAGGTTTTTTTCTACATTATTCTACTGTAAGTGATACCATGTTCTCGTCAGCATTAAATACCTTTGTCTTATTCTCAATTCATGTTCAGCTTGTTTCTCCCAATGATCTGTGTATTCCTTTTACATACCTTGCAAATAATCAGTGATCCCCTACCCAGGGTATTTATTTCTTCTAGAATCTAAAATCCAATGTCACCCTAAGTGCATGAGCTGCCACCTTTCAGAATAGCACTCAGCTTGTATTTTTTTAGGCCTGTAGATATTCCTGGCCAGGACTGGCTACATAATTTGCAGAGCCCAGGATAAAATAAATATGCAGGACTCCTTGTTCAAAATTATCATGAATGAGACAGAAGGGCATTAAACCAAGCATGGGCTCTTCCAAGCAAGAGGCCCTGGGTGGCAGTACAGGCTGCATGTCTAGGAAGCGGGGAAATGAAGAGGGTCTGAAGTAAAGCTACCACAGAGGATAAAGTGAGGTGAGGGTGGATTTGAGAAACAGTTCCAAAGCAGAAATCAACCAAACCTGGTGACCAACAGGATGTGGGCAGAACAAGAAAAGAAGGAACCAGGGACAATTGTCTGTTTTGAACTTCAGGGACTAGGTGACCTTAGTGCTGGTCACTGAGGTGGGGGAGCAGGCTTGGTGGGGGACATAGCACCATTTAGGAAATAACAAGTTTCAGATGCCCACAGACATCCAGGTGAAGTGTGATAGTTGTTTGATGTTTAAGAGAGAGATCTGGAGGCCGGGGGCGGTGGCTCATGCCTGTAATCCTAGCACTGTGGGAAGCCGAGGCAGGTGGATTGCTTAAGATCAGGAGTTCCAGACCAGCATGGCCAACATGGTGAAATCCCGTCTCTACTCAAAATACAAAAAATTAGCCAGGCATAGGGGTGCACGCCTGTAGTCCTAGCTACTCAGGAGGCTGAGGCAGGAAAATCTCTTGAACCTGGGAGGTGGAGGTTGCAGTGAGCTGAGATTGTACCACTACATTCCAGCCTGGGTGAAAGAGTGAGACTCTGTCTCAAAAAAAAAAAAAAAACTCTGGAGAGGGGAGAGGGTATTAGTGAAGGGGCTGGGCTAGTCCTTGGCCTATTTGACATCGGGGCCATTCCTTGCCCTTCCCCCGTTCTGCTATCTGTCACTGGTAGCCATCCTCTGTAGGCCGTTTCTCCCCAGCTCCTTTTTCAGGGGCATAGGTAGGAGACTGGAGAGAGTTGAGCAGGAGCCAGGGGATTTCTCCCCTTCTCTCTGCTGTAGGGCTGTCCTCCCACTGGGCTTATATCCTCCAAGACTCCAGCTCTCCTTATTTCCACAGGTCAAGAAGCCACTGGCTGTGATAGCCCCACCTCTCTTTTTGTCCCTCTAGCCTAAAAGGGTAGCAGGTTCCTGTCCTTGCTAATTTCTGTGTTGTCTCAATAACCCGTCTATGTTCTCAGCTCTTCCATCACCAGCAGGATGAAGTTTCTTGTATTTTTAAACCCTTTTTGTGTTTTCCTGCGTGGACCCTGTCTATATAGGAGTGATGAGCATACAGCGATGTTTGCTAAAGTAACTGAATGTGCCTTGAGATTGTAGATGGGGACTGAAAATTGCCGCAGAATTTGGTAACAAGTTGGTGATGCTAACAAGAGAATGAAAGCCAGGTTGCTGTGGAATTTTTAAATGGCTGGGAATTGAGGAAGTAATTAATGCATATTTGAGATTTTTATTTTTTAATAAATATATTATTAGAGGAAGGAGCAAAGGAAATAGGATAAAGAGAAAGAAGTTTTGAAGGTGGGAAATTGGCACTGCCCCAAGTAGAATGGGAGCTGGAGGAGATACAGGTGAGAGCCAAGTCATGGCTTGATGAAAGAGCAGCTGAAATTGGCTCCCACAAATGGTGTGTCTGCTGCAGGACTGTGTGATAATCTCCAATGTCTCTCAGGAGTGAAGAAAGTGAACCCAGTGGCTATCACTGTGGTTCTCAAAGTATGGTCCATGGACCAGCAGCAGCTGCTGCGGCCCCTGAAAACCTGCTAGAAATGCAAAACCTCAGGCCATACCCCAGGCCAACCAAATGAGAAAACCTGGGAGTGGGGCTCAGCCATCTGGTTGAAGAGGCCCTCCAAGTGATTCTAATGAATGCTAAAGTTGAGATTGACTGCCAGACCATTGCTACCCAAAGTGTGGTCTGCAATCACGCAGCATCAGCACCATTTGGGAGCTTATCAGAAATGCAGAATCTCTGTCCTCTCCCTCACATCCACATCAGGAGTTTAATAAGATCCCCAGGTGGCTCCTATGCATATTAAGCGGCATTGAACTTAGGGACTTTTTCTCCTCATTGGTATTTGTAGATAGCCAGTGATTCTTGAGGACCTAAATGAGAGGGTAACTTTTAGTGGAGTAATTTCAGGTTAAATTCAGATGACAGAAGAGGTATCAGATTTTGGAGGCTGAGAACCCTGCCTAACACCTTTCAAATGATACCATATAGGTGACTAGACCTGCTGTCCCCTCTCGTGGACTACACGTGAGACAGAAATGGAAAATTACAATGCAAAACAAAACAAAATGCAGCTCTGATGGTCAGCCCTCAGGAAAGGTTATTGAGTGTCTACTATATGTCCTAAGTTCTTTGGTGGACCCTGAAATACGAACTGTTGCTCAGTTCCTATGCTCAGGAGCTCCCAGTCTAGTAGAAGATACAGATGCGTGAACACATTATTACGATCCCTCTGGTAAAGGCATGATCATGATCTGCAAGGGAATTTGGGGATCATGGAGAAGGAGAGAGCCAGACAACCACAGTGGGTCAAAGAAAGCTTGTTGGACGAACTCCTGCCAGAGCTGAATGAGTGGGGATCTACCAGATGATGAGGTGGCAGGAAGAGACATTCCAGGGAGAGGTGGCCTCAGGAACAAAGGCACAGAGACAACACAGAATTTGGGATCTCCACCCTGGGGGCAGGAACATATTCTTTACAAGGCCAGAGTGCATCTAATTAAAAAAACACACACACAGTTATTTTTGACATTTTCAATCCAAATACCATGTAGTCTTACTTTGAGCCTGACTCTTTCTGTAGGGCTTAGGCTAGGCTGGTGTGATGGAAGAATTCTGCAGTGGCAGCAGCATTGACATCACTCCACATCACATGTGAATCAACAGTCCTGAGAGAGGGAAGTCAAGCCCATGTTAGGTGGTCCATGGAGAAGCTCCTCTATTGTCACATTCTTTCTTCTTCTTAACCCAGAAACCATGATTTTGGTGGCACAGAGAAATGTGAATACTCAGGTTAAAAACACTTGACACCCTCATTTCTCCACTCAAATCAGTGTGCCTAAAGGCACACTCATGCACCCAGACCAGCAACACCAACCCTCTCTCTGCACCCCTGTGTTATGTGATCTTAGCTATGCTCATGGTGAACTCATGCCAGAATAAACCAGAATGACTATCTGAAGAGTCTTTCCCAAGAACCTCAGCTCTTCCCCCCTTGCAGAAGATGGGCATGAGTTTCAGGGCCCAAGGGTATTCTGCCTTAGTGGTGTTTAGCTTTCATACATTTATGCTGGAGTATATGATTTTTTTCTTTTTGAGACAAGGCCTGGCTCTGTCACCCAGGCTGGAGCACAGTGGTGGGATCTTGGCTTACTGCAACCTCCGCCTCCCAGGCTCGAGCCAGCCTCCCACCTCAGCTTCTCAAGTAGCTGGGACTACAGGTGTGCACCACCATGCCTGGCTAATTACTGATTTTTTTTTTTTTTGTAGAGATTGGGTTTCACCATGTTGTCTAGGCTGATGTCAAACTCTTGAGCTCAAAGCAATCCACCTGCCTTTCCTCCCAAAATGCTGGGGGATTACGGCATGAGCCACCATGCCTGGCCTATATGATGTTTTTATATTCTAAAAGGATCCTTCAAGAAAGAGGCAGATGTCTTATATTTGCCTCTCATGGCATCTCTAATTTTACAAGGGTGCCCACTCAAATACTCAATTTTGTACAACGAAGTATTGCTCGAAGGAGGCACATTAGCTTGAAGCAATCTCAGTCAGTGTTAGTTCAAAATTTTTACAGAGGCCACTTGATGCATTCAGTAAAACCAGGAGTCAAAGAAATTTAACTTAGATTTGGCCATTTTCCTGGAATCACCACTGATGGATGTTGCTGGAAATAAGACATCTATATACCACCTTATAAAGCAAGATGGTATGTGATTTTGATGTGAAGATCACAAGCAGCAGATTGACTTTCTGTGGTTAGGATAAAGTATCCAGAGGCAACATCATATCCAAAAAGTCCTGCGTGTCAAACAGCTCATCTGGAAGTGAATATGATGTGGTTTGCAGAACTGTTAAAAGATTGGGAAAGTGGTTCTAGTGATGGGAGAGACCTGATGTAAAGGACTCATGTGAAAAGTTTTAATAAAATAGATTCAAGGAGTGTGAGAATGGCAATAAGCAAAGTATTATTTTATAAAATGCTTTTTAAAAATATTTACCTGTAATATTTAATGAATAGTTTTTTTTAACCTAGTCACACACACTATAAGGTAATAAGTTCAATGCAGTATACCTGTTGAGTGGCAAACTCATATATTTGATATCCATCACAATAGTTGGATGTCTAATAGGCATCTCAAGCTTAACAGGACCGAAATAAAATTCTTAGTTTTCTTTTCAAACATGTTTCTTCCCCAGTTTTGCTCATTTTAATAAGTGGCACTGCAATTTACCCTTTAGTTTAAGATAAAAACTTAGAAGCCATTCTCGACTCCTCTTTTTCTCCCATATCCCAGATTTATCTTCAAAATACATCCTAAATCCAACCAATTCCACCACCTCCACCACTACGGTATTCATCCAGCACTCATGATCTCTAACCTGGACTACCTCCTAACTAGTCTTACTGTTTCACTTTTGTCCTCTTACAGGCAGACCTCCACATAGCAGCCAAATTGTGTAAAATACACAAAAAATAAAGCATGCCCCTCTCCTGTCCAAGAGCCTCTGATAGTATCCCATCACACTGAGAAGATATCCAGATTTTCCTTCTGAGGCCCAGAAGACCCTATAATTATATTACTATCTCCGTCTCAACTCTCGGTAACCTGCTCTCCTTTCCCTCCTTCCTATCCACATTGCCTTCTGTCTTCCTTCATCACACTAAACTCATGTTCATATCAGGCTGTCACACTTCCAGTCCTCTGCCAGAACACCCTGCTTCCAGATCTTACCATGACCTGCTGACTCCTGAGCTTCATTCAGGCATCTGCTCAAATATGTCCTTAAAAAGGCCTTTCCTCATCACCCTGCTAAAATTGCACTTCAAACCTGATTCTTTTTTCTTTTGAGCACTTATTACCAGCAGCTCTATGACATTGAGATATCGTCTGTCTTGTTCATCCCTCTGTCCCTAAAATAGTGCTTAGCATTTATAGTTGCTTAAACATTTCTTTCCTGAATTTAAAGTAGTACTTGACTATTCCATCTATATCCATGTAAGAATGGTTAACCATTCTAGTGGGTCAACAAACTTTTTGTGAACCTTTTTGTTGGAAGCTCTAGTGGTTCTCAAATTTCACCATGCATCAGAATCACTTGGAGAGTTTGTTAAAGCACAGATTAATGGGATGCAGCCTCAAAGTTTCTGATTTTAAAAATGTGGGGTGGGGTTGGAAAATTTGCATCCTAACAAGTTGCAAGGTGCTGCTGCAGCTTCTGGTCCAGGTACCACACTTTTAGAACATAAGAAACAACTGAGTCAAACATCACCTCTGGCAATGCCACTTCTTCACATTTTCTCTTCCCAATCCCTTGACCCTTTTTTTCACTTGCCAGTAGCACCACAGAAAGCCATAGGACTTATGCCCCAGATCTACTCCTCACTAGGACAACCTTGTGATATGAAGCGCTTGAGGACCAAGGCTTCCATTCCTCTACTTCCAGGATTTTGCACTGCACTTCTCGGGTTTTGCACAAAGTCGTAGAAGGAAAAGTGTTTGTGGAGCATTGTGCATTCTAATGATGTCAAAATTTGTAAAAGGAATGCCTTTTATCCTCCTCCCCTGCCAGGCTTTAAGCCAGTGCTTTCTGCACCTTAAGAATATGTCAGCATCGTCAATACTAAAAGGTTGTGGTTCACTCCAGTCAAACAGGACTCTTTTCCCAGCAATTGCAAGCCTGGGCAATGACTGATTGTTTAACTTCTGCCCTGTGTTGTTCGAAGGGAGCAGGACTGAGATCTAGTTCTTCAACTGCAGCAGTGAGATTTCCTATGTATTTCAGTGGGTAATGGCTGGGTGAAGGGAGAAGTTTCTGAAACCTTTCTCACTTTGAAGGGGTGTGTGTGTTAGACTTCCACTTAGATGAATCAGCCTGGAGCCCTTTCGGGCTTCCATGTTTCTTTTCCACCCCCGTTTTATCATGCACATTTAAAATTGAGTGATAATTCTGAGCCCCATTTTCTTTTATCTTGTTTCCTGATCGTCTCCTACTGCTTGTTCCTCAGAGTAAAAGCATTAAAGCTCTCTCTAAGAAAACAATTATCTTGGGGGGTATGACCCATCCAACATTTACCTTATTTACATTTACAACATTCAATACCTTAGCCATTTGTGATGGGTTAATCAAGCTTTTAACAAGTCTTTGAAATCAGGAGAAAGGAATTTTATGGGAAATTGGTGGTAGTGTAATCAGTGAACATCTGGGGTACAAAGCATGTCAGACAAGGGACCCTTGTGTTGGAACTGTTCTGTGATTTAATTCTGTTTAATTCTATCACACATGTAGATTCATGTAATTACACGAATTTACATGTGTGATAGAATTAAACAGAATTAAAATACACACTACTGCACTGTAAATATACACAGAATTACATACACACACACACACACGACTGTAAAACTGGTGAAATCTGAACAAGGTGGATTGTATTGTCAATATCCTGGTTAGGATACCGTACTGTAGTTATTCAAGATGTTACTGTTGGGGAAGACTGGGTACATTGGAGAAAAGTAGGTACACATAATCTCTGATATTTCTTACAACTGCATGTTAAAATAATCTCAAAATTCAAAGTTTAAAAAAGAATTGCTGCACAGAGGACAGGACTGGTGGATGTCAGAATGCAGAGTCCCCGTTTGCAGTGAAAGCATCGTCAGAGCCCAGAGAAGAGGACAGAACCCCAATCTAAGGGGAAGAGAGGCATGGAAGGGAAGATGAGGCATGATCCTAGGGAAAACTCCATTTTCCTCCTGTCCTTAAATTATACTGAGGAGAATATAGTCTATCACTAAGTCATAATTCCTAGAACAATCATCTGTCAGATGTGAAAGCAATAATAGTACTAGATGACACTGAGTGCTGCCAGCTGCCTGTTTTTTTTTACATGAGTTATCTTGTTTGATCCGCTAATGTCCTATGGTATAGATACTATTATTATATCCATTTTACAAATGAGAAAATCAAGGCACAGAGAAATGAAGAAACATAACTGGCAACTGGCAAAGCCAGGATTTGTCTGATATGCTCAGCAGTGCAGCATCAACACTATTGGGTGCTCACCATGTGCTAGGTATACTGCCCTAAATGCTTTCTTTTCATGCTGAAGAAAGTAGCCTATCACATCTGGAAAATTCTCTGTCAGATACTGGCATCAAATTACATTGGTTTGTTGTGTGCTTAAGTGTCAGGCACTTTACGTAAGTCATCCCTTTGCATCCTCACAGCAAGTCTGGATGTATTGTTTCCACCTTATTGATGAGAAAGCCAGGCCCAGAGAAGTTGGCTGTCTTCAAAATCACACGACCAACATGTGCAGAACAGCAAAGGCGCTCAGCCCTGAACTCCAGAGCTCTGAGTGCTGTGGCCTCCAACTCAGAAACCACAACCTCAAAGTCATTTAATTTTCCGCCAAGTTAGAGGCTCCTAGTATTCACTGACCAGGCATGAATCTATTTTATTTATCCTGGTGTGCAAAGGATAGAGATTTAGCATACTCATTTTGCCTAGTACAACTTGGGAACTTTCTTTGCTATGTGAATCTATTAGCCCATGGAAAAGCTCTTTTTAGTTTCACGGTTCAGTACACAACAGCAGCACATACAACTCGATGTTTAATAAGCCTTCTTTAATGATGATGGTCATGACTTTTTGCTTTGAAGGTTTGCAGGAAGCGATGAACATTTCTAACATATAAGCGATCTCTTCCTTCCGTTCCTTTTCTCTTCGTGTCACTCCAGAGCACCTAGCAGGGGACTGGGGATTTAAATGGTTATTTATCTATTAGTCCCTCTGAGTGAAGTGGACACATTCTGTGCTACATCATCGCCCTGTAATCACAAAGACTGGACACACGAAACCGCGAGGAACATGTCAGGGGAATTTCTTGCAGACTGATGGGGTGAACCAAATAAATTCACAGCATCTCAGCCGCAGGCTCCGGGTTACAATGCGGATTCCTCCTGGGCGGCGGGCCCCAATAGGCTTTCACTTTTCTGCTGGGGCGCTTGCCCACTCCGAGCCAACTCCACGTCCTGGTTTTCGTCCTCGCCGCCTTCCCGCCGGCAGCCGGCTGCCGGTAAACATGCGGGGGTCGCAGAAAGAGGCGGCTGCCATTGGAGGAGCCCATCCAGGCCTCCCCTACGCCTAGCTCCGGAGCTGTCAGTTACTCGAACAGTGCGAGCGAGATTTTGGCGCCACAGCTGGGAGTGAGGCTTTTGTTCCATAACAAAAACAAGCGCCTGAGTGGCAAGGCTGCCAGCGCCCAGCCCAGCCGAGCAGGCATAAAGGAGCCCGCGTCGCGGATGTTTGTGACCTGTCATTAGAGACAGCTCCCTCAGCTTCCAAACGATCACATGGAGACAATGTGGCAAATTATGTTTGCACCAGCAAAGACCCTGCTCTAGCCACGAAGGTGAATACTGTGCACCAGGATCTAGTAAGGGGGGCCTGCTTGCTCAGGCGGAAAAACACCAACGAGTCATTTCCAGCGCTTTTTGTCTCCTCTGTCAAAGAACTTCTGTTTTCCCTCTGCAGCTGAAAGGCAGCCTTCTGGTTGAAACAAGTTAAATGATGAATCCAAGAGGAAAAACTAGGTATTAAGATGTCATAATATAGTTCTCCTGATATGGTGGTCCCCCATTATGAGTACATAGAGATGGAGTCTACTATATTATTTGTTTGATGTTTGCACATATGATGCTAAATTAGAACACGTCCAGACCCAGGTTACTCCCTACTATGGAAAAATTCATGTGAAAACCAGAATTCGAAAGTCAGATAGATTAGGGGCGAGTGTTCTCATTTCAGAGTCTTTGAGTTTCAAAGCATTCCAAAGACCTGAAACTCCTCTCCAAATCAGTAAAGCTGGTATCTAAAGTGCCACAATTGAGAATTTATTTATTCAGATTTAGTCTGGTTAGAATGGAATTACCTTTGAGAAAACGATGCTGTTAAAAGATAGTCATTTACACCTTAGTGTGAATTTGTTTATTTTTCTTTTGAGAATAGGCTTTCAGGAAGGAAAGAGACTAGTTACAATTGAGTTCCTGGAAGGAGACAGATGAACAATATGGGTGGAAATGGACGCAGAAACACAGTCTAGGTATCCCAGAAGCCCTGTTTGTGGCTTCACAATTCTGGGGAAACCCAGCTTTTTAAAGAGAGGTATGTTTTGTTTTGTCTTGTTTTTGCAATAATAGAACTTTCTGCAGTTATGGACATGTTCTATATCTGCACTGTCTAATATGCAAATCACTAGGCACATGTGGTTATTGAGGACTTGAAATGTGCCTGGTGTGACTGAGAAATTGAATTTTTAATTCAATTGGATTTAAATAGTCACATGTGACTAATGGTTCCCATATTGGGCGGCATAGCTTTAGAGCATTTTAAACGGTGTCCACAAATCTTCAGGAAAAAAAATTGCATAGTGTAGTGGGCAGCCTCAAAGATGGCCCACAATAGTCCCTACCTCCTGGTATTCATGCCCCTGAGTGGGATTCCCTCCTTTTGAGCATGGGCTATAACTAGCAATTTGTTTCCAGCAATAGAACATGGCCAAAGTGATGGGATGTCACCTCCAAGATTAGGTTACAAAGAGACTCCAGCTCCATCTGGAGCATCTTCTTTGGCTCTCTCCCTTGTTTGCTCTGAGGGAAGCCAGCTGCCATGTCATCAGCTGCCCTATGGAGCAGCCCCGCTGGCAGGGAACTGATGTCTTCAGCCAACAGCCAGCAAGGATCTGAAGCCCTCAGACCAACAACCATCAAAGAACTAAACACTGCCAAAAACCATGGGAAGGAGCTGAGAACTGAATTCTCCACTAGTCCTGGCCTAGAGATGACTGCAGCCCTGGCTGACACCTTGATTGCAGCTTTGTGAACCAGAGACACCCAGGTAAGCCATGCCTGAATTGTAGACCCACAGAAAATGTGAGCTTAGAAAGGTGTGTTGTTTGAAGTCACTGAGTTTTGGAGTAGTTTTTTACATAGCAAAAAATTTTGGTGTGGTTAGGTTCATTTAAAAGACATTTATATGAGTTAGGGTATCCCCCGGTCCAGAGAAACCTCCAAACATTAGTGTCTAATGCAATAAAAGTTCTGTTCTTTTAACAGTGCCATGTGGGAATTCTGATGGTGGTATGAGACCCAGCCCTTTTTCCTTCAGGTTGTCCTAGAAGTCATTTCCATTCCAGTCAGCTGGAAGGGGAGGCAGAGTGGCTCCCATGAGGAGCAGACTTGGGGAAGATGCACACCATTTCTGCCTATGTTCTACCGGCCTTGCTTAAATGACCACCCCAGACTGTAAGGCAGACTGGGAAATATAGTCCAACTGTATGCCCAGAGTGAAGCCAAAGCAGATTTGAGGATCAATCAGCCTGTACGTTTTGCCAAAGCACAGTATTTTTTGAGGTGGGTAAGCCCCTTGACAAGAACAGGCCTTCATGGCTTGCCAAACCCTGGGATCATGCAGACAATAATCTCTTAATAAATAATGGTAGGCCAGGCGCAGTGGTTCACGCCTGTGATATCCCAGCACTTTGGGAGGCCGAGGCGGGTGGATCCCGAGGTCAGGAGTTCAAGACCAGCCTGGCCAAGATGGTGAAACCCTGTCTTTACTAAAAATACAAAAATTAGCTGGGCACAGTGGCAGGCGCCTGTAATCCCAGCTACTTGGGAGGCTGAGACAGGAGAATTACTTGAACTAGGGAGGTGGAGGTTGCAGTGAACCAAGATTGAGCCACTGCACTCCAGCCTGGGCGACACAGTGAGACTCTGTCTCAAAATAATAATAATAATAGTAATAGTGATGACAGAACTCGAAAGAGGCTATTATCCCCATTTCAAGATATGAATTCACCAAAATTGTCAGAGTATTCTAGTCCCATAAGTTCCCATGACTCAACCAAAAGTCAACTAAAGCAGCGTTGTGTGAAGAATGTTATGGCACAGTTCTGGAAATGACAATGGAAAAATCAGGAAAAGATTTTTATTTTCTGTCACCCCCCACAAAAAATCTGTGGACGTATTAGCAGTCTCTTCTTGTTCCTGCCTCTACCCTCTGAAACCCAAAACAACCTCTAATTTACTTTCTATCTCTGTGCATGTTCAAATGAGCATGTTCTAAACTACAAAGTGTGATTAGGGTGGAGTTCTACGAGCTGAGGCATCCCTTAGATGTGATTGCTAAGGTATCTGTCACATCTATTGCTTTGAAGGCTGATTGATTTTCTGGAGGCTGGCCCCAATGTCACTGTCCGTCTTAGGGTTAATAGTGAAAGGGGAAAAAAAGAAAAGATTGGTTTTGTTGATTTCAATTGTTTTAAATTGAGGAACTCATGTGTCAATATATTTTTGCTCCTGTATCAGTACATTTCTGAAATGTCACTCCTCCCTTTTATCACCCTGGTCACCTTCCACCCACCTCCCTTAATGGTAACTTGTGAGCTAGTAAACATGGGAATGTTCACTGAGTATGTATCTTTCAACATGTGTATTAGCCTGTCTTCACGCTGCTGATAAAGACATTCCTGAGACTGGTGAATTTACAAAGAAAAAGAGGGTTAATGGATTCACAGTTCCACATGGCTGGGGAAGCCTCACAATCATGATGGAAGGCAAAAGGCATGCCTTACATTGCAGCAGATAGGAGAGAATGTGCAGGGGACCTCCCCTTTATAAAGCTATAAGATCTCATGAGACTTATTCACTATCATGAGAACAGCATGGGAAAGACCCGCCCCCATGATTCAATTACCTCCCACTGGGTCCCTCCCATGACACATGGGAATTCTGGGAGCTACAATTCAAGATGAGATTTGGGTGGGGACACAGCCAAACCATATCAACATGACTTTAAAAAAAGTTTTGGCACCCTGAAGTAAACAACTAAAACAAAAAAAAAAAAAGAAAAGAAGAATGCTTGACACAAATCCAAAGGCAGGTGTCTAAGGAGCTAATGTCACTTAAGCTTCAGGGCTCCTTCCTTGTAGGGGTCCCGTCTTAGGCTGAGTGCTGCCCTGCAGAGAGAAGCAGCAGCAGCAGCTCTCACATGTGATGAAGCCAGGAGTACTGCCCAAGGAGGGGGCCCCTCTATATTCCTACTTTTTAACAGCTTTATTGAGATGTAATACAAATAACATAGGATGTCCCCTTTTAAGCTCTGTAATTCTGTGTTCTTTTTACAGTATATTCACAGACTTGTTAGTAGATTTTCATTACTGTAACCCCCACAAAAAAACTGTGGACCCATTAGCAATCCCTTCTCATTCCTGCCCTTAACCCCTGAAAACCAGATAACCTCTAATTTACTTTCTATCTCTATAGATTTGCCCATTCTGGACATGTTTTTCTTTTTCTTTCTTTCTTTTTGTGAAACAGCCTGGGTGACAGCTCGGTTACCCAGGCTGGAGTAGAGTGGCATGATCATGGCTCACGGCAGCCTTGGCTTCCTGGGCTCAAGTGATCCCCCAACCTCAGCCTCCCAAGTAACTGGGACTACAGGCGTGTGCGACCATGCCCAGCTAATTTTTTGTAATTTTAGTAGAGCTTCCCCACGTTGTCTACACTAGTCTGAAACTCCTGGGCTCAAGCAGTCTGCCCACTTTGGCCTCCCAAAGTGCTGGGATTACAAGCGTTAGCCACCTCGCCCCTTCATGGTCATTTCATATAAGTGGAGTCATATAATACATGGTTTTCTGTGACTGGTTTCTTTCACATGACATGATGTTTTCAAGGTTCACCCATGTTGCAGCATGTATCAGAGCTTTATTTCTTTTTATTGCCAAATAAAAATACATGGTACTGGCAGAGCTCATTTTGTTTATCCAGTCATCAACTGATGGGCATTTAGGTTGGTTTTATATTCATTTTGTCTATATTATATTATTTGTCTATATTATGTTATATTCATATTTTGTCTATGCCCTGCCAGTGGTCCCAGGGTTGTAAGTGGGGTTGGCAGACTCCCAGCAATACCTTCATATTCGTCTGCCCTGCTATGATAACTTGCCTTTGGCAGCTGCCAGGGAGCACTTGGATCCTATCTTTGATCCCTGGAAGAATATCTGAAACTGAGGCTGCTCTGCACTCTGTACAGGGTCCATTAGGACCATGTTTCTAGGCGTCTTGCTCCCCAACCCCAGGACCAGCCCAGCAAGGGCAGAATATGGGGAAGAGGAAGAGGTGCAAAAGACTGGCCAAGGCTTACTAGCTGCCAGGGTATTCGTTGCCAGTGCCATGCCAACTATGATCAAAGAGCTGGAGTTCTCTGAAGTCTTGCTCGACCAAGAAGCCTTGTCTGAGCAGGAAACTTGAGGAGATTGTAAAAGTGACACTGCTCACCATCTATAAGGAATTTTTCTAAGTTATTCATAATTTTTTCAAAAAAATGTGGTCGGCCTGGCACAGTGGCTCACACCTGTAATCCCAGCACTTTGGGAGGCCAAGGCAGGTGTATCATGAGGTCTGGAGATCGAGACCATCCTGGCTAACACAATGAAACCCCGTCTCTACTAAAAATACAAAAATTAGCTGGGCGTGGTGGCGGGTGCCTGTAGTCCCAGCTACTCAGGAGGCTGAGGCAGGAGAATGGCATGAACCCAAGAGGCAGAGCTGACAGTGAGCCGAGATCGTGCCACTGCACTCCAGCTTGGGTGACAGAGCTAGACTCCTCAAACAAAAAAAAAACAACAAACAAATGAACAAACAAACAAACAAATGTGGTCAACCATGATAAAGAAAAAATTGGATTATCTTTCTACTTTTTCAATGAAAAATTATATTACTAAATTGTCATAGCAAGAGGCAATAAGAAAGAATACAGAGAGGAGTGATTTCAGTGATTTCAGTGAAAATGGTGGAGTAAGGCACTCTAACATTTTACCCTTCCATAAAAGCAAATAAAAAAAAACTGGCAAAAATGATCAGAAGCAACTTTTTTCAACGCTGGAAATTAACTAGAGGCTTGCAGCCACCAGGGAGTGTTTATTCAAGGAAAGCACTGAATCTCAGTAAGCTTTGTGGCATTTTAACTTAACCTCGGACCATATCTCACACCCAACTCAGAGGTACCTGTGAAAGGAATAGCTGGCATTCCTGGTATTGGAGCGACAATTAGAATAAAACTCATTTAAAAAGAAATGTAATTATTTTCCCTTTAAAAACACATGTGGTGGCTCCGTGGAAGTCTGCTCAAAAGGCTTGTCTTTATTTCACTTGACCTGGAACTCACCCAGTCCAAAAGCTATGTGGGGGTAGGGGAAGCATTTGTCAAAAGCATCTACAGGCAAATGTTTTAGTGTCTGCTGCCTGAGGTGATAAATAGTTGCTACAAACCAAAAAGTTAGGAAGAAAAGGCTGGGAAATGTTATATTCATGAAGGCTTTGCAAAATACATGCATATTCCTGGGAATCTAGAAGCCATGCCTGCCCAGGAAAGACCTATCAAGACCCTAAGCTCTGACTTCTGGATGACCTTGAAGCTTTGCACAAGGAGGAAGTGAAGGCTAAGGCAGAATTGTAAACTGCCTGGCTAAGCGTTAAAGGCAGGCCCCAACACACAGAGTCTCTTGGCAAACACTGTAATATTTTTGGTCTCAGGCACTGGAGGAAATCTCTGTCCAATTATTGTTCTAACAGAACAGAGACGTCTATGGTCAAACATGACAAAGAATACAGACTTTACAGAATTAGTTTATAAAAATCATTCAATGAACAACTGAAAATAAAATGAACAGCAGCAACAACCCTGGGGAGAGGAGAGAATTTATTTTCCAGAGTTGCCACATAACACTCAAAACATCCAGGTTGCAGCAAAAAATTATGAGCTATACAAAGAAACAAAAAATGTATGGCTCAAACACAGGAAAAAAAGTTAGTAGAAACTATCTCTGAGGAGGCCTAGCCATTGAATTTACTAGAATACACTTTAAATTAGTTACCTGAAATATGTTTAAAAAGTGAAAGGAAACAATATCTGAAGAACTAAAAGTATCAGAATAATGTCTTACCAAGTAAAAATACCAATTAAAAAGCCAGGTGTGGTGGCACATGCCTATAATCCCAGCACTTCAGGAGGCTGAGGTGGGCAGATTGCTTGATCTGAGGAGTTTGATATCAGCCTGGGCAACATCATGAAACTAAAAATAGAAAAAATAGCTGGGTGTGGTGGTGTGAGCCTGTAGTCCCAGCTACTTGGGAAACTGAGGTGGGAGGATTGCTTGAGCCTGGGAGATTGAGGCTGCAGTAAGCTGAAGTCATGCCACTCCACCCCAGCCTGGGTGACAGAGTGAGACTCTGTCTAATTAATATATGAATGAATGAATAAATGAATAAAAATATAGAAATTTTATTTTTAAGATAACCAAACAGAAATTCTGGCACTCAAAAGTATAGTAACTGAAATTAAAAAATCACTAGGGGATTATTCCATCTAGATTTAAACACGATTCCAATCGTAGATTTAAACAGGTAGAAGAATCAGCAACTTGAAGATAGATCAATTGAGATTATCCAGTCTGAGGAACAAAAGAAAAATGAATAAAGCAAAAAATTAATAGAAACCTTAGAGACCTGTGAGATGTCATCATACACATAATGCTAGTCCTGGAAGGAGAAGAGAGGAGAGAGAGAGAGAGTGTGTGTTTTTAAAAATAATGACAGGAAACTAAAATTTGCTGGAAAATGTTATCTATACATCCAAGAGCTCAATGAACTATAAGTGGAATAAACTAAGAAAATCCATAGAGAGATATACCATAACTAAAGACAAAGACAAAGAATCTTGAAAATAGGAAGTGGAAAACAACTCGACTCTGTATGATTCAAGAAGGAATCCTCAATAAGATTAATTACTGATATCTCATTAAAAATCCCAGAGGCTAGAAGACACTGGAATGATGTATTCAAAGGACTCAAAGTAAAAAAGAGTCAGCGAAGAATTCTATATCTGGCAAAAGTATCCTTCAAAAATAAAAATAAATGAAGACATTCCCAGATTAAAAAAACTGAGAGTGTGTTGCTAATAGACCTACCCTCCAACAAGTGCTAAAGAAAGTATTTCTGGCTGAAATAAAAGAACACTAGATGGTAACTAAAAGCCATATGAAGAAATAAAGATCTCTGGTAAAGATAACTATACAAGGAAATATAAAATACGTTTAATTTTTTCTAACACTTTTTTCTCCCCATTCTGATTTAACTGCATAAAGCAGTATTTATAAATCTATGGTGATGGATACACAATGTATACAAATACAATTTGTAACAATAACAGCATAGCATGGGAGTGGGTGGGGAGAATGGAGCTATGGAGAAGCAAAGATTTGATATACTGAAATTAAGTTGGTATTAATCTAAGCTAAATTGTTATAAATTAAGAGATTAATTATAATTGCCAGGCAGCCACTAGGAAAATAACTCAAAAATATAGTCGAAGAAATGACAAAGGAATTTAAACGGCACAGTAGAAAATATCTACTTAACATAAAAGAGGGCAGTAATGGAGGAATTAAGGAATAAAAAGGATATAAGACATATAAGAAACAAATAGCAAAAAGCAGAAGTCCTTCCTTATCAGTAATTATGTTAAATTTAAATGGATTAAACCCTCTAATTAAACGGCAGAGATTGGTAAGATATATGAAAAAACATGATCCAACTCTATGTTGTCTATGAGAGACTCCTTTTTGATTTAGAGATACAAATTGGTTGAAAGCAAAAGACTGAAAAAGATATTTCATACAAAACATAACCAAAAGACAGCTGGAGTAGCTATATTAGTATCAGACAAAATAGATTTTAGTGCAAAAATACTACTAGAGACAAAGAAGACACCATATAATAATAAAAGGCTCAGTCCCTCAAGAAGATATAACAATTATAAACCCTCATACATCTAAAAATAGAGCCCCAAAACACCAAACAAAAACTAACATAACTGAAGGAAGTAATAGCCAATTAATGATAACTAGGAGATTTCAATATCCAATTTTCAATAATGGATAGAGCAAACAGATCAGTAAGGAAACAGAAGACTTGATAGTGTCAAAGGACACTATCAAGAAATTAAAGAGATAACCTAAATAATGGGAGAAAATATTTGCAAATTATGTATCTGATAAGGGTGTAATATCCAATATATATAAAGATCTTTTACAATTCAATAACAAAAAGGCAAGTACTTCAATTTAGAGATGGGCAAAGGATTGAAAGGGTATTTCTTCAAATATACATATACACATGTATATACTTGTATATATGTGTATATATATATATACACACACATATACACAGTGCTACTATATATACACACACACACACACACACACACACACACACACAAGTGGCCAACCAGTACATATAAAGATGCCCTTCCTTATAGGAAAATATAAATCAAAATGACGTGAGATGCCACTTCACACCTAATAATGAAAAAAAAAAAAAAAAGGAAAACAAGTGTTGGTAGGATTTGGGGACATTGGAAATCTTGTACATTCACATAAAAATATAAAATGGTGCAGCTGCTTTTGAAAACAGTTTGGCAATTCCTCAAAAAGTTAAGCATTAAATTATCATATGATCCAGCAATTCCTCTCCTAGATATATACACCAAATGATTGAAATCAGGTACTCCAAAAATCTAAGTGTAGACACATGTTCATAGTAGCACTGTTCATAATAGTCAAAGGGCAGAAAAACCCCAAATGTCCATCAATAGATGAATGGATAAACAAAGTGTGCTATATTCATACAATGGAGTATTATTTAGCCATAAAAAACAGGGTACCAATACATGCTATGATGTGTATGAACCTCAAAAACATTACACAAAGTGAAGCGTAACACAGAAGGTAACATCTTGTATGATTCAATTGGTGTGAAAGATCTAGACTAGGTAAATCCATAGAAACAGAGAGTAGATTGGTGGTTACCAGGTGCTGGGAAGGAAGACATTGAGAATAGCTGCTTAATAGGTATTGGGTTTCCTTTTGGGGAGATAAGGATGTTCTGGAACTTGATAGAGGTGGTGGCTGCACAACATTGAGAACTTACTAAATGAACTGTTCACTTTAAATGAATACTTTTATATTATGTGAATTTCACCTCAAATGTTTTACATAAAGGATCAAGTACTGTTACAAATGACAACATAAATGAACCTTGAAAACATTATGCTGAGTAAAAACAGCCAGACACAAAGAGACACATATTACATGATACCATTTATGTGAAATATCCAGAACAGGCAAATCCATAGAAATAGAAAATAGATTAGTAGTTACAGGGAATGGGGGAGGGGAGAAGTGGAACTGACAGCTGATAGGGACAGAATTTCTTTTAGGATGATGGAAATGTTTTGCAATTAAGTAGTGATTGCATGACATAAAAACCATGGAACCATGGAACTGTACATTTTGAAATGGTAGCCTTTGTATTATTGATTTTATCTCAATTTACAAAAGTATACAGAGAAAAGATGCAGGGAAAATGTATTTTAGAGATATGTCAGGCCATTAGTTAATAAAGTTATAATAAAATTATGACATTTCCAATATTATTTTTCAGCTTTTCATTGTTTGTAATTTGTTATGATTTCTTCTCTTACTCTAAATATGTATTCACTTTTGTGCCCATTTTGTATTTTTTTTCTAAGAAGGCTTTCAGATTGATTGCTTCAGGTTTCACAAAACTGGGATGCCACCCTTGTATTACTAGGTACAGAAACTCAGCTACCCAAGGTGCTACTAGATTAAGGAATTCTGTCACCAAGCAGGCTGTGCACTGCTTCAAGAAGGCCCACTCTCAACTCCTCCTTGCAATTCTCTGCCGCATCCCACCAGTCCTCACGCCTCCTCTGAGATGTACCTTCCTTCTCTTCCCACTTCTCCCATTGCCACCACCTTCATTCAGGTTATTGTTGGCCACCTAGACTCTGGCAATCACCTGACTGCTCTACAGTTTCACAAAACACTACTTCCAATCACCCTCCAACTGCTACCTGGGAAGATCTCGCTGAAATGCATATTCTCTGTCTCTTCTTACCTCTGCTGGGAAACCTTCCAAGGCTCTCATTGCCTGTAGGATAAAACACAAACAAATACATCCTGTCTATCTGTCTAGACCCATCTCATAACTTTCCTTCCCTGATGTGCATCCCCACATCAATAATGCCTAACTCCTCCCCTTTTCCAGAATCTCAAGTATTTTATGTCACCTGGTATCTTTTGTATAGTTCTTCTCTCATTTAGTAAGAAATGTCTCCTCCTCTTGGTGGGAAATTCTTTATCTGCCTATGTCTACCTCAAGTATGGCCTCTGGGAAGGTTTCCCAACTCCCTCTACAGTCCTTACACTTTACGTTATAGTTATATGTACAGATATTTTTGTATCTTATACATTAATGTATATGTTTGCAAATCAACTATAATAATCTCAACTATTTCTGTGGTTGTATATGAGTATATTAAAAAACATATTGCCAGGTGTCCTACAAAAGGACACATGTTCACGTGTTGGAAACTTAGTTGCCATTGTAACAGTACTGAGAGATGGGGTCTTTAAAGATGATTAGGCCATCAGGGTTCTGTTCTCATGAATGGGATTAATGCCATTATTGCAGAAGTGGGTTGGTTACCTTGGGGAGTGATAAAGGGGTGAAGATAAAAGAATAAGTTTGTTCCCTGTTTTCTCTCTGTCTTGCACACTTTTGCCCTCTTTCTTCCTTGCCATGTGATGCCCTTCTGCCATGTTATGACACAGCAACAGGGCCCTCACCAGGTGGCCAAGCAGATGCCAGCACCATGCCCTTGGACTTCCCAGCCTCCAGAATCATGAACCAAATAAATCTCTTTTCTTTATAAATTACCAAATCTGTGGTATTCTGTTATAGCAACAGAAAATGGACTTAAACACATTTATATGAATATATGTATATATATGAATATGTATGAATATATAAAATCATATATATGAACATATGTATATATATGAATTTATGAATATATGTGAATCTATATAAAACATATATATGTTTTTGATTTGTTTCCTAAAGAGCTATAAACATATCCAAGGCAGAGATGGTGTCACATCTATTTTAAAAATGTTTTCCTCAGCAGTTACTATATTTTCTGTACTCAGTAGGCACTTACCCATGTGCCTTACTTACTCAGCCAGGGACTCATACAGTGGAAGAAATACTTTTTGAATAAAATTGAATTAAATATTCTTTTCCTTAAGGACTTTAGGCACTGAATAAAGAAACTAGCACATGAACACAATTAGGAATATTAATATTATAAATAAATATCAAGTAGTAAACTGCAAACCAATTAAATGATCACTGATGACCTAGACAGTAGAGTGGATTACATCATCCTCCTCCTCCTCCTCATCATCATCATCGTCACAATTGTGTAAAGCTAATCAAAGGAAAACTTTCTGAGGCAGAGAGGTAGTAAACTAATAAAGCTGAAGGCTTTCGGTTCAGGGTAAGGAGAGAAAGGGGTTCTTCCTGGGAGTAAAGAGCTGGAAGACTAACAGGGGAGAAAATTTAAAGATCTTCCTGGGGAAATGGAAAATTCTTTGATCCCAGTGGGAGGCACTCGGGTATTTTAGTGTTTTCTTTGGACGTATTATCTTTTTGTACTGAGATGAAAAGAGATTTAGTAATGTAAGAATTTTTACTACTTTGGCAAAAATTCCCCAAAAGTCACAGATCTCGTTTTGTGAGGGACAGGGAAATGGGAACTCAGCTAGGTATGCTGAGCCAATTCACAGAGCCAAATTAAAGGAAGGCATGGAAAGTACACCTCGTTTTCCCCTCTTCCTGATTCTTTCTCACTTTCAGATGGAGCAATATGAGGGCTTCACAGAAGCAGGAGGCTCTGCTCTTCCAGGGACCCGCTGGTGGACTAGGAGAGGGGATTAGAAGCTTTGTTGGGCTAGAATTCCAAGGAGACCATGAATAAAATAAGTCACACTATATTTCTGTGTGAGGCAGGAAGAGAAGGAAATCACCTCTCTTTTGGCATGCCAATGGAAAGGGGATTTAAATTTCCTTGGGGAAGCATGTGCTTATTTAATTATGTAATTGTAAATTTATTATAGTGTTTAATAGTTTTCTCCCTCCCTAATCCCTCTCTCCCTCCCTCCTCCCTCCCCTCCCCTCCTTTCCCCTCCCTTCCCTTCACTCCCCTCCCCTCCTCTTCTCTTTCTTTCCAAAGGGCTTGGTTTGGTGCCTCTCCCCTTCCCATCTTTCTCCTCACATCCTGAAGCCTGTTTGTGCCCAGTGTTCTGAGCACCACAGAGACCACCAGGAGGGCTTGACCCGGCCTCGGATGAGAATAATGACATGCCTGGAGCAGGAGATGCTCATTAACCCAGAAGAACAAATAAATAACTGATGGGAGAACTAAAATAATAAGATGAGCCAAAGCAGTCTCAAACCACAACATAATCAGCAACTTTAATATTGTATTTCTTTCTTCCTTCAACAAACCGTTATGTGTGTGCTGTGTGTTTGGCACTGTGCTAAGCATTTGAGCGACATTGCTGGGTAACTACAAAGAAGACGTTTTTGAGCAGACAGACAATGAATGGATCATATCAGTAATTATGAAGTTACCACTGTGTGTTATAAGAGAGCTGTTGGCGCTGGAGTGCTGGTGGGTGCCGCTCTTCTAGGTGAAGGAGACATCACAAGCCAAGGTTCTGTAGCCAGGAGACATGGCAGGTTGGAGCGACTGAAAGGTGACCAGTATGGTCATTACCAAATTTTACTTTTTAAAAAACCACTCTGACTGCTCTATAGATAGAAGCCAAAGTAGGAGGGAATTCTTCAGCGGGACACAGGGTAGCTCGTGAAACCTGAACTCTGAAAGCACAGCTACATCTCAGTAAAGCCTGGAATCGACCCCAGAGAGGCTCTCTTTCTCCCTCTCTAATTTTTTCTCTCTTTCTCTGTCCCCCATCTCTTCTCTGTCTCTCTGTTTCTCTCTCTTCCTCCTTCTCCTTTACCCTCTCCTTTTTCTCTCTCCCTGCCCGCCATGTTCTTTCTCTTTCTTTCGAATGCCTGCATTACTCTTTGCTCTCTCTGCCACCCTTGATTAGAGCTTACCTGATCTTCCAGTTCAGAGACCCAGAGGAGAACTCCTCAGGACCTCGGTGCCCCACCCACACATATCCTACCCTTGTTTGTTCCTTGCTGAATCAGCTGGGGCTCACAACTTGTGGGGGAGAAGATGCAACAGCATCCGTGTAGATTTGGTCACTCACCGCTAGAGTTCCAGAGAAGGGGGCTGGCTAGACTCCCCATATATTTGTTTGTTTGTTTGTTTGTTTTTTGAGACGGAGTTTCGCTCCTGTTGCCCAGGCTGGAGTGCAATGGTGTGATCTCAGCTCACCGCAAACTCCACCTCCCGGGTTCAAGTTATTCTCCTGCCTCAGCATCCTGAGTAGCTGGGATTACAGGCATGCGCCACCACGGCCAGCTAATTTTGTATTTTTAGTAGAGACGGAGTTTCTCCAAGTTGGTCAGGCTGGCCTCAAACTGCCAACCTCAGGTGATCCGCCTGCCTCAGCCTCCCGAAGTGCTGAGATTACAGGCGTGAGCCACTGCACCTGGCCATGTTTTTTCGCTGATATGAAATTATTCATTTACATGTTCTTATGTAGTGACCAAACCACAGACTTTTAAAACAGCCACAGGGTGGGGGCAGTCTATTACCCTAAGACAAGACACATTTATTTGGCCAAAGTAGTTACTTGGGTGCTTCTTATGTACAAGGCACTGTGATAGGTGCTGGAGAAAAAAAAAAAAAAAACAGTTCCATACCTTAAATTGCTCATATCCTGTGCAGAAGGCAGGTAAGTTAACCAACAGGCCTCCACAGCCTTGGGCACTATGCAGAATATTTCTTGTCTTTAGTTAAATTTAACTCAATTCATTTGCCATATTACAGGCACAGTGTAAGGGAATCCAAAGATAAATGCCTGCACTCTACCCCCAAGGAGTTCAGAGTCCAAGAGAGAGACAGAGATATCAACAAATATTAACAGTACAGAGGGATAAGCCAAGAGTCTAAGTATACGAATGATTCACAGGCAGGAAAGAGAAGGGAGTGATTATCCATCGTCCCCAGCCCCTCACTGGGAAGTCTTTGTGGAAGAGGTGACACCTACTCTGGGCTTTGAAAGTCATTTCAGGCAGTGGAGTTGGGGCACAAAGTCACATAGTGATGAAACTGAATGGCATGTTTAGAATGATGTTGCTGGAGGGTGAGAGGAGGATGATGGAGGTCAGTGCCTGAGAAAGTGGAGAAGGCAGCAATGGTAAGATTGTGAGGGGCCCCAGCACTTTGGGAGGCCGAGACGGGCGGATCACGAGGTCAGGAGATCGAGACCATCCTGGCTAACACTGTGAAACCCCGTCTCTACTAAAAAATACAAAAAACTAGCCGGGCGACGTGGCGGGCGCCTGTAGTCCCAGCTACTTGGGAGGCTGAGGCAGGAGAATGGCGTGAACCCGGGAGGCAGAGCTTGCAGTGAGCTGAGATCCGGCCACTGCACTCCTGGGCGACAGAGTGAGACTCCGTCTCAAAAAAAAAAAAAAAAAAAAAAAAAGATTGTGAGGGGCTTTTTGTACCCTGATTAGGACTTAACGCAGATGCCAAAGGGCTGGGAGGAGAGACTCATGATTCAATTTTGGTTTTAGCAAGCATTCCAGCAGGACATTGATGACTGATGAAGGGAAGACCAGGATACAGGCAGAGAGAGCAGTCAGAAATCTATCACAGTAATCCAGACATGAGACAAGGAGGGCCATGGCATGCGGATGAAGCGGATGAAGTGGAGAGGCGACACATGAGATACCATCAATTGAGAGAAAATACAGACAGCAGAGGGACAGTGAGAAGAAGAGAGAGGTAGATCAGATCATTTAAGTTGGAGGTAGTTGAGCATTTAAGTGGAGATGTTTTAGAAAAAGGTCGGGTATACATGTCTTGAGCAGGCAAAGAAAGCAGAGCAGAAATGTAAATATGAAATCTTCCGGAATTTAGGTGTCAGAATGAAGGGAGAGATGGAAATCTAAGCAAAGAAGACAGGAGAAGCCAAGACAGAAAATAGTCCCTTAGGATCATTAAAGTGATTACAGATGGAAAAGACCTATAAGCCAGGAAAATGGGAGGATTTCAAAATTGAGAGTTTTTTTTTTTTTTAAACGTTTATTTTAGGTTCAGTGGTGCGTGTGCAGGTTTGTTATATTGGTAAACTTGTGTCACAGGGGTTTGTTGTACAGATTATTTTTGCAAGGCTCTTGTATCGATTCGAACCCCGAGAGCAGACAACACGAGGCGGTGTGGAGCAACACACTGTTTTAATGAGTGCCTGGGTGCAGACGGGCTGAGGCCTAAAATGGCATCAGCACCAAATGAGGACAGGGCAGGGGTTTTATAGTCTCATGTAAACAGGAAGTGTCTCAGTCTGATGTAACTGCTACGCAGTACCCGGATGGCCTCTCTCTCGGTCTTCAGGGGGTATGTGTCTTCCAGCCGGCTCTCTTCCTGCTTGTGCTATCTTGCTGACGCATGCTGCTGGCGTCAGTGGCCTTGTGCCTTGGGACTGAGCCTGAGGAGGGAGGAGTTATTCACCCCCTGCTGAGCTTCCAGGCCCTGGGGAAAGTCTTTTTGGTTATGGGAAAAGGGAAAAGGGACGACTTTCTCAACGACTGCTTCAATCGTGATATAGGGGGTGGGGGGCACCTTGGAAACAGAGAAAAATTTAATTTGGGAGGTATTCTTGAGAGATGGGTTGGTATTCATAGTGTCATTGCAGCAGGAGCATTGTCTGGATTGTCTGGCGGTTAACCGTAGTTTCAACAAGACTTTTAATAGCTTTTATTATTAGTGAGATAACACGGGGGAGAAATAGGAGGAACCCAATGATGAAGATTACTGTTCCTTCCAGTGTTTTAAATCCTCCTAAGTTAGAGAACCACCCTCCTAGAAGGTTTATTGGGTCCCATCCCTTCCAGGTTTAGGCTGGTATGTGGGCCACTTTTCTGATGTTTGAAGGGATTTCTAGTACTGCTTTTCTGTTATCGTCTATGTTAAGACAACAATTGGAGATATTGAATTTACCACCGACCCCACCTTCTGCTAATAAGTAGTCTAGTGCTAGCCTGTTTTGATAAATTGCTGTGCTCATTTAGTTTTGTTGTTGCGCGAGCATTTCCAGGGCTGAGGCGGTTTGGTTAGTGATTATCTCTAGAACCACCTGTAGTCTCATTATTCTATTTAGCATATATAAGGGAGTGAGATAACCCCATGAGCCATCCTCAGCCCAAGTGGCAGGACTGTAATATTCCATGATCTGTTGTGGAGGCCATTTGTCCTGTTGCCATCTTTGGCTTCCTCCTACCTTTAAGGATCTTTTGTTGTTGTTGTTGTTGTTTAGGTTATTATATACAGGAACTCTGAGGGTGTTGCCCGCTGTTAATGTTTTGGAGGAAGGAGTAGCCTTGGAGGTGAGCTTGATCCTGGTGTGATGGGTCCAGTGAGGGAGTCCTTGGACTCTCACTGCAGTTGGCGTGCTGAGTATCACAGTGTAGGGGCCTGTCCACTTTGGTTGTAGGTTTTTGTGAGGGTCTAGTTGGCAGATAAACACATCTGTGCCTGCAAGACAGTTATGTTGAGAGGACAAGGAGATGTTGACAGGGAGGGGCATGGCCTCATTTCCTGCTTCAAGAATGAAAGACTGTGTCTGGATTAAGGAGGGGAGATAATTCCCGAGTGGCTCAGAGTCTGGTAAGGGTGGAGGCCCCAAGACAAAAGTTCAGCCATACGTGATTTCAAAGGGACTATGAAAAGAGGGTACCTTTGGTGTTGCGCAGCGTCTCATGAGGGCGAAAGGGAGATAGTATGATGCAAGGCTTTTGTATGAGTTCGAACCCTGAGAGCGCACCAAGAGACAACACAAGATGGCATGGAGCAACACACTGTTTTAATGAGCGCCTGGGTGTAGACGGGCTGAGGCCTAAAATGGCATCAGCACCAAATGAGGACAGGGCAGGGACTTTATAGTCTCCTGTAAACAGGAAGTGTCTCAGTCTGATGTAACTGTTATGCAGTACCCGGATGGCTTCTCTCTCGGTCTTCAGCAGGTATGCGTCTTCCAGCCAGCTCTCTTCCTGCTTCTGCTATCTTGCTGACACACGCTGCTGGCGCAAGTGGTCTTGAGCCTTGAGACTGGGCCTGAGGAGGGAGGAGTTATTCACCCCCTGCTGAGCTTCCAGGCCCCGGAGAAAGTCTTTCAATTTTGTCACTCAGGTACTAGATTTAGTACCCAATAGTTATTTTTGTCTGATCCTCTTCCTCCTTCTGCCCTCCATCCCTCAAGTATGCCCCAGTGTTTCCTCTTTGTGTCCATGAGTTCTCATCATTTAACTCTCCCTTATAAGTGAGAACATACAGTATCTGGTTTTCTGTTCCTGTGTTAACTTGCTAAAAATGATGGCCTCCAGCTCCATCTATGTTCCCACAAAAGACATGATCTTATTCTTTTTTATGGTTGCATAGTATTCCATGGCATATATGTATTACATTTTCTTTATCCAATCTGTCATTGATGGGCATTTAGGTTGAGTGCATGTTTTTGCTATAGTGGATAGAGCTGCAGTGAACACTTTTGTGCATGTGTCTTTATGGTAGAATGGGTATATAACCAATGGGTAGATACACAGTAATGGGATTGCTGGGTCGAATGGCAGTTCTGTTTTTAGCTGTTTGAGGAATTGCCACACTGCTTTCCACAATGGTTGGACTAACTTATACTCCCACCAACAGTGTGTAAGCATTCCCTTTTCTGAGAGTTTCAAAGAGAAAGTCGTCTGAAGTATCAGTTGCTACAGAGTGACTAAAAAGAGGCTATATAAGGATTTGGCAGTTAGGAAATTGCAGCAAATCTTTACCAGGGTAACTTTACCTGCATTGTCAGGAAAGAGAAGCCAATTACAGGGTTGGAAGTGAAGAAGCTGAGTTATGAGTAGAGGTTGTTCCATTAAGAAAATTGTCTTTGAAGCCATGCGGAGAGAAAGGTCAGTAGCTAGAAGGGGACACTGGGTTTGGGGGGATGGTTTTAGAAGTTAGAGTGTTGAGCATGTTTGTTCATCGAGAAGAAGCAGCCTGTGGAAAGGAAAACTGAAGGGGTAAAGAGATGGAGAGGGATGCATTCTGGACCAGGGTTGGAGACATTAATCTACAACAACAAGAAGAGCACATCTCCATCTGAAATTGTAAGAAAGGAAATAGATGAAAAAGGTTTGTGTGTGTGTGTGAAAGGAAAACTTAGGAATTTTAAATCCAATGACCTCAATTGCTCAAGTATGAAGAAAGCCATTTGTCAAAGTGAAGGATCAAGAAAGGAGAGAAACAATGAAGGGCAGGCACTGATGTTTTACATCTGCTATGGACATGGAAGGAATGAAACTTGCAAAGTGGAACTAACTGGGCATGGAAAACAATTTGAGAAATCATAAATTAGTAGAGATGTCTATCAGCAGCCCAGAGGTCTAGAAGTCCTGCCCATTCTCACACCATTAAACCCAGTTCTGACACACTTTGAACCAGATCGTCTAATTCCTCAAAGCTCAGGGCACCTTGTGCTCATGGGGTAAGTATTCAAATTAAATAAATTAGTATAAAATCCATGCAAAAGGAGTATAGTAAAATCCTTTAATCTATGGACTCTGTCAGCAGGGACTGAATGCAGGTTTCCAGTATTAGGAGAATGCTGGCTGGCTGTTTAATGTCTTCACCAAAGACTAGACAATGGGAAATGGGCTTAAAATGCAGCCAAGTTTCAATAAGGAAGAATATTCTATGGAAGAGTAGCTAAACATGCTAATGGGCTCTGAGAGACTACAGTGAACAGCCTGCCCTGTGGAATACATATGTCTTAAGTGGTTTTGATCCAATCCTAGGAGCATGGTTTATTTGATCTCTTAAATTCCCTTTTAGTGCTATGCCACTGTTGGATTTTAAGCAAAAAGGAATATATAGTAGCACATCCCATATAATGGAGACAGCACATAGTACTTTGTTTCTTTCTTTACTTTTTATTTTACTTTCTTCCATAATAGGCACATTAGAGGTAACTTCTATGTAAAATTATCTGGACATTACATTAAAATAAGTCACATGTAATTATTAATTGTGTCGTAGTCCCATCAAGTAAAAAAGATTCATAGACCCTCAATCCTCTCTCCAGCCTTGTTGGTTATCACTAGCTTGATTAAAGGGAATGATACTCGTTTGTAAATGCATTTGGCAAACTTACCCTGCTATTGTTTCCATTATTTTGCAAATTACAGACATTGAGATGAAGGCTCTGTAATTTCCTAGTGTTCTCTTTATTCCTGCTTGGAAAACTGGTATTGCCCTGGCATACTTCCACTTTGCTGTTATTTCATTTGAATACAGCAAATTCTTTATTATGATTAACAAAGACTTCTGCTCCATTCCTCTTTGAATATCAGTCTGCTCATAGAGATGTGTTGATTTTGAGCCCTGCTGTCTCCTTGAATCTCTCTGTTTCACTGATCTCAAAGATGTTCAAGACAAGACATCCAAGTATTCCTAAATGACATGTTTTTTTTGTGTGTTCTCCATTTTGAATTTGTTATATGTTTAGTAATTTTACCTTTGTCTGGAACTTTTGTCTGGAACTTTTTTCTCCTCTTCTTTTACTTGTCTAATTTGAAATGCCTCCTTAACTCATTACCTAAGAGCCTGAAAATATGCAAGTGGTCGGGTTTGGTAATCTTAACAATTTGTAAGCTTCTTTGCCCTTTGATATTTTGGGGTTTTTCTTCCTCACATCTCTCTCTCAAGATTTTTGCTCAGTGCCAGGCACTTTGGGGGTATCTCGAGTATATAAATAACTTTCCTTGAGTACTATATACTTCTAATCCATTAACTGATCATTGCACTGGAATCACCGAAAATCAGGCTCTCCTTCCTTAAGTCCTGCCTGAATATCTAGTATAATATTCATTGAGCAATCCTCACACCTAGAGAGTACTAAGTGAGTATTTTCCTCCTAAGATCAGTCATATTTAGCAAAAAATCACATTAATAGAGCTCTTCTAGGTAGAAAGTGCTAGAACCAAAACAGGTGCATGACTGTGACTTGGGAGCCCATCCTCCATGATCAAATATCAACATGGAAAGTTCTTCTCTTATCCCTGTCCCCCAGCTCCTTTTGTCTCCCCCTTCCCTCCCACTCCTCCCTGATGTCAGCATCTTCAGTCACTCCTTGTTACTTTAACCCAATTGGGCAAATACTGGGAGGAGTGTACTGAGGATAATAATAGCAATAATAAGAGCTCACATTTCTTAAGAGCCTAGCACGTGACAGGTATTGTTCTGTGTTTTACATCCTTTATCTCAGCTAATCTTCTCAACAATCACATGAGGAGAGTAATAGCAGAGAAGTGGACCCTGAGAACTCAGAGAGCTAGTGACTAAGGAGAAGGTACAGGATTTGAACACAGGATATCTGATTGCAGAGCTAGAACAACACTGTTTCTGTGCAGAGGAAGCATCCAATGAATCATGAGCATTTTATGGTGACTATTATTCAGGTGTGTATCTTCCATGTATTGAGTACTACTACCACATGCTTAGGCTGGGTTTGACCTCTCATCTCATTTACTTTTCATAATCACCCATGGAATTAGGATTTCCGTTTAACAATCAAGGAAATTGAACCTCAAAGGCATTCTGTAACTTGCCCAGGATTACTCATCGAGTAAGAAGGGGGAGTCCTGAATATTCCAGCTAGTCTGCTCTTTTCACCTCTCTTCAGGGTTTGCTTTAGAGAGTGGATTGAATTTTTCCTCATCAGACTGAGGATTCTAATGAGGTCACACTGATGATAATACTTAGAAATCAGTGGCTTGTGTTTCTCCCTTCATAAGCAGGGTCTTGGTGCCTGAGGGTGGATCACGTGGGCTCCCACACATCTCCTCTTTCTGGGAGCTGTTTGTGCTCTGTCGGCCCCTCTGCCAGAGGGAGGTGTATCATACAGTGGTCTGTGGCACAAGAGGAGAAACTCACACCTGTCTTAACCTCAGCAGTGCTTTGTGTGCCCTGGTGCCCTGATGTCTACAGCTGTCTCAATGTTCTTTAAAATGTAAAAAAGCTCTTTCACTTTTTATTAACAGTCCCTCTACTGTCCATGAGATTCAACTACCAGTGCATGGGGACCAGGCCAGGGCTCAACGCCATATGACAAATGCCATTCTGTATCCAGAATCTTTCTCCTGTCCACTGACTAAGAGGTGCGTTTGTTCCCTGGTAGATCTCATTGAGCCTGGATCTTTCTCTCCTCCTAATGAGCTCTCCGAGGACACTCCTCTGGTGGAATCACCTTATCAATTTTCTACATATATTGTATGCTTTAAATCTCACTTAGACTCAGGGACAGAGTCCCTACTAGCTGCTTTTTGCTTTTCATCTGTCCCATATCCAGACTCCACAGCCCACGGCACCTATTTCCTTTTGGAAAATTGCTCTTGCCCCCAAATGTTGTCTTGGCAGAGGGTAATGCTTACCTCTGACTAGGGAAGCTGCCCCGCCAGGAAGTGAGTGTGCAACCTTGTTTGGCCAGTCGGTGCTCCCCTCTGGGACTGTGAATCATGAGTAGGCGACACAAAGATGTTAGAGATGGGTAGAAATGCTGCCCATTCCTGCTGTGGGTCCTGAGGGCTGCCTCTCACATTGCCCCTAATGCCTGCGGGTTCCAAGCCTACAGCTGATTCTCTGAGCTCCTGACATACTTACAATCACTTACCTTTTATGTAAAATAGTCAGGGTGCATTTCTGTTGCAAACTATTAAGAATCCAGACTGAAATATACTCAAATTTACAATGTAAATGAGGCCAAAAACATCTTTGTGGCCTTTTGGTCTCTTATTCCCCTCCCTCTTAGCTTCTCCTCTGCTCCCAAACTTCCAAGGGTCTTACACTGCTTTCACTGTGCAGGCCTCTCTCATCATGGTAACTTTTAAGCTTGCCCTCTCCAGAGCTGAGAAGCCTGGATTTTTTTCTCCACCTTTTGTCGCAACACATTCTATTTTCTTCTGCAAAGACTGATGATCAGGGCATCTTCATGGCTGTACAAGAATGCCATGAAACCATGTATCTTAAATCACAGAATACTCTTGAAATAAAGTCTCATAGGAACAATATGTGTGTCTAGTAAGAGAACAGCATCTCTGGTCCGTGCCAAGTCTGAAAACTAGTGTTATGGCTAATCTTGCTCTTCTTCCCCAAGGAGATTCATAGCTGTTGATGGTTCTGAATGGGCAGAAGAAATAATATGTGACTGGGAGCCAGAAAAATTAGAATCTTCTTCCATCTCTGGCACCATCTCATTGTGTAGCTTTAATCAAATTACTCAGCCCTTTTGGGTTTATTATTGAAGTTGGAAAAATAAAAGCATTGCATTAGATTTTCTTTAAGTTCCTTTCACACTATGATTTGGGTGTTACCTCTTCCAGTGGATTTGCGTTTTGTCTTCCAAAAGATCCCTAGAATTGCTAAATAGTAGAAAGGAGAGCTTTATTGGCGGTATCAGTCTGCAAACCAGGAAGAGATGGTCTTCAGCATGGACCAAAGGTGCTCTCTCTTCAAAGAGGAAAAGGGCAGGTTGGGTTTTATGCCTCCCAGGTCCAGCATCATGCAATAGAATCCTACACATTGAGCAGGTTTGGGAATAAAGCTGTACATATTTATGAAGGAAGTCGAGCACATGTGCAATGGGTAAACATACATGTAATATACATCCCACATTCACTCTGAGGTGGGGTTTCAGCATTAAAATGAGGTGGAATTTGGATCTTTACAGCAAAAGGTGAACTATAGGGCACAGTTTGTGTGCAGTCTCTATTAAGCTGGCTGAAACTGGCTTGAGGTTTGCAGTTGCTCATCAAGAAAGAATGTTTGTAAGACTGGTCCTCTATCCAATCAGAGTTACAGTGACCTGGGTTGTAAATCAGAGTTAGGAAGTCTATGACACTTTGCCTGATAGCTCCTATTGTTAGGAAGTTTAGCAAGGGTATAAATTTTTTCTTGTAGCTGTAGGAATTTAGGAAGTTACCATGCCAGCCAGGCCTGAACCCTTGGCTCATAGGTAACTTTCATTCCCTTAACTAGGGTCCATCTTAGCTGAGAAAGGGGCATCTATTTTGGTCTCTCAGATCACAGTTATATCAGAAGATTCTTGAAGTTTTCAAACTCTTGAGATCAAACATAAATCATTAGTATCCAGAAGTCAAGCTTTATAACAGGCTATCAGGAAAAATATTTTTGGTTTACTGAGATGAAGATGAGAGGAAGGGAAAGGGAAGAGAGGAGAGGCTTCTCCAGTTTTACTATTTGTGCTTTTTGGAAATTGCAACTTCACAACCCATTCCTTTTCTCATTAGACAAATAATGCAAAGAGCTTAACTACCACACCAGCATGCTATGAGGGTGCTCCCTGGTGTGCTTCAATATTGGACCAAACACAAGACAGATGTATTCCTGCTGCCTGTGTAACATTACAACTCATTGATCAAACGCAGCAACATCAACATCTCAAGGAGTCCCTTTGTTCAAAACACAGTAAATGACTCCACATTTTCCCTTTGAGTCAACAAAAGACTCTGCCTGTCACCTTGCCTGGAGCGGGATGGTTTTTCACTATGTGAGTATCTGTCTGTTTATTTCTGTCCCTTATGTTGGTGGGCACATGTCTGTATTGCTGTCCCTGTTACAACTCAACCCAGTGAATGTTAGCTGTGATGCCGGTAGTTACCATCTCTTGACTGTTTACCCAACAGATAACAATGCTTACAAATGCCTTAAAAATATTACCATTTGGTTTCAACAATTGGATGAAATAAATATATTTTTCTCTTCATTTTATATGAGGAAACTAGACAACAAGAGGGTCAGTAAATTCCCGAAAGTCATACAGATAGTAAGAGGCAGAGCTGGGCTATGCACTTGTGCTTATTTTCCTCGGTGTTCTTGCTGCTACAAGGAACCTTGAAAGATGAGATTTTCAAGAGCGTGAGCAGCTTGTCTCAGGAATTGGAGGAGGATAAGCACCTATTACTTATCTCTATTCATTTTGACTCTGGCCTGTGTAAAAGCAGGAAATAGAAGGCATGAGTGTTCTCCATAATATTTGCAGTTCATAAGTTAGAAATTAGCAATCAGCCCCTTTTCACGTAGGACACAATAATAGACACTGGCACAGTCCCTGCAATTTGGTTATGCAAAGAAAACAGGAAACAAGCACATTTTCACTGCAGTTTCAGTCTGAGGAGGGCTGGCATCTGCTGACGTGAGGGCTAGATTTTCTTGTCAATATCGTATTTACTATCCCGATCACATGAGCAGAGAGAGGAGGATGAGTCACGGTTAGCTGCCTGCTAAATTAGGAAAATGTAATCCATTTGTTTCTTTCAAATTAGATTCCCCCAAAGCATTTTAGACCTTTTTTTTCCCTCAGCAACCATAGCCACAACCTAAACAGCTAACACATTCCCAAACTAGGCTAATCTGGCTGTCTATTATAGCTAGACAATCTGGCTGTCTATTATAAGTAAATAAATTACCATTTGGCAGCATTTCCTTCCAAAATTAGGGCAGGATTTTGAGTACATTCATCTTCACCTACAAATGCCAAACTTCTTCTGCCCTGGCTTGACTCATGTCCACCCCTCACTGCCTACTTTCAAGAGCCATCAAAATACAATGTAGTATGTTGATGATTTATATTTCTAGAAAGCCACAAAGTAGTCCTTAACCAATAAGAATCATAAATCATTAGCTCTGTGAGGAATCTATTGGATCACTCATTTTATAGATAAGGGAAATGGAAACCCAGCAAGGCTGAAGCAGTCTCATGAACTCAGCTCTCTGGATGCCAGACTGACAATTGCAGTCCCCCTTTTTTCTTTTCTTTGTTTTGTTTTAATTTTTTTTTTTTTTGAGACAGGGTCTCACTCTTGTCGCCCACACTGGAGTGTAGTGGTGCAGTCATGGCTTACTGCAGCCTCAACCTCCCAAACTCAAGAAATTCTCTCACCTCAGCCCCCTGAGTAACCAGGACTACAGGCACGCGCTACCATGCCAGGCTAATTTTTTTATTTTTATTTTTTGTAGATATGGGGTCTCCTTATGTTATCCAGGCTGGTCTCAAACTCCTGGGCTCAAGCAATCCTCTGCCTCAGCCTCCCAAAATGCTGGGTATACAACCATGAGCCACCACTCCTGGCCTCCTTTTTTTTTTTTTTTTTTTTTTTTTCCTGTGCACACCAGTATACCTGAAAATCAGTGCCGTACAGGAAACCCTGGTTTGGAAGTGTAAAATGTGTGATGATCAAACAAACAAAAAAGCAAACAAACAAGCCAGCAAGTCCACAGACTGTGTCAGCTCGGCCATTCTCCAGGAGGGGTACTTGGGATGAAGAGCTGGGAACTCTTCTGTAGAAGATAGTTCAGCTTAATCTCCCAACCTGTAGCCTTTCACTTCATTTTCTTATAAAGTGTGCTGACTTGAATCAGGGCCTGATTTCTCGTTTTACTCATGTTTAGCAATGAGGTCAGAGACTGGTTTTCTTCAACCATAGACACTAGATTGCCTGTTTTGATCTTTATTTTCAAAGAATGCTACCACTCTTTGGAAACTACTGGTGTTATTTCTCCAAGTGAACTGAGCTGCATGTTTTTGTGCCCTGCACAGAGGAGGTACAGGTTTTAGCAGTAACATAGGGCAAGCAAAGGGTACCGCTAGGAACCGTCATTACTCCTTGTGGTCATCATTGCCATCTTCATCTCTTAAATTTAGGCTCTGTTAGGGTCTTTACATGGATGCCTCATGTAGTATTCATATGAATGTTTTATAAATGGGAACACTAAATCTTAGAAGTTAAAAAACTTTGCCTAGACCACATCACTAATGAGAAACTTAAACCTGAAACCAGGAGTCTGACTCCAGATCAAGTGGTTGATTATGCGTGGTCTTGGTCAATTCACTCAGAAGTAAAATAGTATAGGATTTTCAGCAGCATCTGCATTTTGAACAGAGCATCTACACATCATATAGCTAGGGGTGTTGGTTCAGATTGCCACCTTTCAAGGTTGGACATGAAAGTTAACTTTTCTGTCTTCATTTCTTCTCCAGTCTAACAGTAATAATAACAGGTTGCTATAGGAGTGAAATGAAAAATTGTAGCATCTATGAAAATCCCTAGAGCAGTGATAAGGACTTGGTAAATCTCACTTTCCTCCCTTCCGTCAGGGAGATGCCTGGCCCAACCCAAAAAAATAATTTGTAATTTGTAATGGTGATTTTTTTTTTTTTTTTTTTTTTTTTTGAGATGGAATCTTACTCTGTCACCAGGCTGGAGTGCAGTGACGTGATCTCGGCTTACTGCAACATCTGCCTCCCAGGTTCAAGTGATTCTCCTGTCTCAGCCTCCTGAGTAGCTGGGACTACAGGCACGCGCCACCACTAAATTTTGTATTTTTAGTGGAGATGGGTTTCACCATGTTGGCCAGGATGGTCTCGATCTCTTCACCTCGTGATCCACCCACCTGGGCCTCCCAAAGTGCTGGGATTACCGGCATAATGGTGATTTTTAAAAAACTGAGAAGCAGTCCTCACAGATAGACATTCTGAGATGAATGGACACCAATGTAGACCTCTTTTTAGTCATTTTCAGGCAGCAGGGATTTGTACAACGAGGAGTTCTAGTGCAGAAGTTAACAGCCACAGAACCAGACTACCTGGGTTCAAATCTCAGCTTGCTGTCTGCTTGCTGTGTGACCTGAACTCTCTGCACTTTTATTTTTTTCTTGAAAAATTAGATTTTGTTTATAGAAAACCAAACAATTCAATTTTTAAAATTGGCAAAGGGACTGGGTACGATGGCTTATGCCTGTAATCCCAGCACTTTGGAAGGTCAAGGTGAGCAGATTGTTGGAGGCCAAGAGTTTGAGACCAGCCTGGGCAATATGGTAAGACCCCATGTCTCCCAAAAATTAAAAAATTAGGTGAGTGCAGTGGTATGCACCTGTAATCCCAGGTTTACTGGATTATATTTTAAATCTATATTTTGCTTTTTTTTTTTTTTTTTTTTTTAGACAGAGTCTTACTCTGTCACCCAGGCTGGAGTGCAGTGGTGTAATCTTGGCTCACTGCAACCTCCGCCTACTGGGTTCAAGTGATTCTCCTGCCTCAGTAGTTGGGATTACAGGCCTCCTGAGTAGTTGGGATTACAGGCACATGCCACCATGCCCAGCTAATTTTTGTATTGTTAGTAGAGATGGAGTTTCACCATGTTTGCTAGGCTGGTCTCGAACTCCTGACCTCAGGTGATCCGCCCACCTTGGCCTCCCAAAGTGTTAGGATTACAGGCATAAGGCATCACACCCAGCCTCTGTACTTAACTTTTGAGGAACTGCCATGTGCCTGCTACTCTGGGGTGGCTTTGGTGGGAGGATGGCTTAAGTCCAAGAGGTCGAGGCTGCAGTGAGCTATGATCACACCACTGCACTCCAGCCTGGGCAACAGAGCAACACCCTACCTCTTAAAAAATGGCAAAGAACTTGTATAGATATTCCTCCAAAGAAGATATACAAATGGCCAAAAAGCACATGGAAAGATGCACAAACATTTATCATTAGCCACCAGGGAAATACAAACCACAGAACAATGAGCTACCACTTCACACCCACTAGGACAGCTATAAAAAAAGGGGAGAAAATAACTAGCGTTGGCAAGAATGTGAAGAAATTGGCACCCTCATACATTGCTGGTGAGAATGTAAGATGATGCAACCTCTGTGGAAAGGTTTGGCAGTTCCTCAAAAGTTAAATATATAGGCTGGGTGCGGTGGCTCACGCCTGTAATCCCAGCTCTTTGGGAGGCTGAGGCAGATGGATCACCTGAGGTCAGGAGTTCGAGACCAGCCTGACCAACATGGTGAAACCCTATCTCTACTAAAAATACAAAAATTAGCCAGGTGGGTGGCATGTGCCTGTAATCCCAGCTACTCAGGAAGCTGAGGCAAGCTGAGGCAGGAGAATCACTTGAACCCAGTAGGCAGAGGTTGTAGCGAGCCGAGATTGCTCACTCTGCACTCTGCACCCACTCTGCACTCCAGCCTGGGTGACAGAGTGAGACTCTGTCTCAAAAAAACCACAAAAAGCTGAATATAGAATTAAAATATGATCCAGTAATATCACTTTTGTGGGTATATCCAAAAGAATTGCAAACAGGTGTTCAAATGAAAACTTGTATGTGAATGTTTATTTTCTTTTCTTTTTTTTTTTATTATACTTTAAGTTCTAGGGTACATGTGCATAACGTGCAGGTTTGTTACATATGTATACTTATGCCATGTTGGTGTGCTGCACCCATCAACTCGTCAGCACCCATCAATTCATCATTTATATCATGTATAACTCCCCAATGCAATCCCTCCTCCTCCCCCCTCCCCATGATAGGCCCCAGTGTGTGATGTTCCCCTTCCCCAGTCCAAGTGATCTCATGTTCAGTTCCCACCTATGAGTGAGAACATGCGGTGTTTGGTTTTCTCTTCTTGTGATAGTTTGCTAAGAATGATGGTTTCCAGCTGCATCCATGTCCCTACAAAGGACGCAAACTCATCCTTTTTGATGGCTGCATAGTATTCCATGGTGTATATATGCCACATTTTCTTAATCCAGTCTGTCACAGATGGACATTTGGGTTGATTCCAAGTCTTTGCTATTGTGAATAGTGCCGCAATACACATACCTCTGCATGTGTCTTTGTAGTAGAGTAATTTATAATCCTTTGGGTATATACCCAGTAGTGGGATGGCTGGGTCATATGGTACATCTAGTTCTAGATCCTTGAGGAATCGCCATACTGTTTTCCATAATGGTTGAACTAGTTTACAATCCCACCAACAGTGTAAAAGTGTTCCTATTTCTCCACATCCTCTCCAACACCTGTTGTTTCCTGACTTCTTAATGATTGCCATTCTGACTGGTGTGAGATGGTATCTCATTGTGGTTTTGATTTGCATCTCTCAGATGGCGAGTGATGATGAGCATTTTTTCATGTGTCTGTTGGCTGTATGGATGTTCTTTTGAGAAATGTCTGTTCATATCCTTTCCCCACTTTTTGATGGGGTTGTTTGTTTTTTCTTGTAAATTTGTTTGAGTTCTTTGTAGATTCTGGATATTAGCCCTTTGTCAGATGAGTAGATTGCAAAAATTTTCTCCCATTCTGTAGGTTGCCTGTTCACTCTGATGGTAGTTTCTTTTGCTGTGCAAAAGCTCTTTAGTTTAATTAGATCCCATTTGTCAATTTTGCCTTTTGCTGCCGTTGCTTTTGGTGTTTTAGACATGAAGTCCTTGCCCATGCCTATGTCCTGAATGGTACTACCTAGATTTTCTTCTAGGGTTTTTATGGTATTAGGTCTAACATTTAAGTCTCTTATCCATCTTGAATTAATTTTGTATAAGGGGTAAGGAAAGGATCCAGTTTCAGCTTTCTACTTATGGCTAGCCAATTTTCCAGCACCATTTATTAAATAGGGAAACCTTTCCCCATTTCTTGTTTCTCTCAGGTTTGTCAAAGATCAGATGGCTGTAGATGTGTGGTATTATTTCTTAGGACTCTGTTCTGTTCCATTGGTCTATATCTCTGTTTTGGTACCAGTACCATGCTGTTTTGGTTACTGTAGCCTTGTAGTATAGTTTGAAGTCAGGTAGCGTGACGCCTCCAGCTTTGTCCTTTTGACTTAGGATTGTCTTGGCAATGCGGCTCTTTTTTGGTTCCATATGAACTTTAAAGCCGTTTTTTCCAATTCTGTGAAGAAACTCATTGGTAGCTTGATGGGGATGGCATTGAATCTATAATAAACCTTGGGCGGTATGGCCATTTTCACGATATTGATTCTTCCTATCCATGAGCATGGTATGTTCTTCCATTTGTTTGTGTCCTCTTTGATTTCAGTGAGCAGTGGTTTGTAGTTCTCCTTGAAGAGGTCCTTTACATCTCTTGTAAGCTGGATTCCTACGTATTTTATTCTCTTTGAAGCAATTGTGAATGGAAGTTCATTCCTGATTTGGCTCTCTGCTTGTCTATTACTGGTGTATAAGAATGCTTGTGATTTTTGCACATTAATTTTGTATCCTGAGACTTTGCTGAAGTTGCTTATCAATTAAGGAGATTTTGGGCTGAGACAATGGGGTTTTCTAAATATACAATCATGTCATCTGCAAACAGGGACAATTGACTTCTTCTTTTCCTAACTGGATACCCTTGATTTCTTTCTCTTGCCTGATTGCCCTAGCCAGAACTTCCAACACTATGTTGAATAGGAGTGGTGAGAGAGGGCATCCCTGTCTTGTGCCAGTTTTCAAAGGGATTTTTCCAGTTTTTGCCCATTCAGTATGATATTAGCTGTGGGTTTGTCATAAATAGCTCTTATTATTTTGAGGTACGTTCCATCAATACCGAATTTATTGAGCGTTTGTAGCATGCAGGGCTGTTGAATTTTGTCAAAAGCCTTTTCTGCATCTATTGAGATAATCATGTGGTTCTTGTCTTTGGTTCTGTTTATATGCTGGATTACGTTTATTGATTTGCGAATGTTGAACCAGCCTTGCATCCCAGGGATGAAGCCCACTTGATCATGGTGGATAAGCTTTTTGATGTGCTGCTGAATCCGGTTTGCCAGTATTTTATTGAGAATTTTGCATCGATGTTCATCAGGATATTGGTCTAAAATTCTCTTTTTTGTGTGTCTCTGCCAGGCTTTGGTATCAGGATGATGTTGGCCTCATAAAAAGAGTTAGGGAGGATTCCCTCTTTTTCAATTGATTGGAATAGTTTCAGAAGGAATGGTACCAGCTCCTCCTTGTACCTCTGGTAGAATTCAGCTGTGAATCCATCTGGTCCTGGACTTTTTTTGGGGGGGCTATTATTGTTGCCTCAATTTCAGAGCCTGCTATTGGTCTATTCAGGGATTCAACTTCTTCCTGGTTTAGTCTTGGGAGAGTGTAAGTGTCCAGGAAATTATCCATTTCTTCTAGATATTCTAGTTGATTTGCGTAGAGGTGTTTATAGTATTCTCTGATGGTTGTTTGTATTTCTGTGGGGTCAGTGGTGATATCCCTTTATCATTTTTTATTGCGTCTATTTGATTCCTCTCTCTTTTCTTCTTTATAGTCTTGCTAGCGGTCTGTCAATTTTGGATCTTTTCAAAAAACAACTCCTGGATTCATTGATTTTTTGGAGGTTTTTTGTGTCTCTATCTCCTTCAGTTCTGCTCTGATCTTAGTTATTTCTTGCCTTCTGCTAGCTTTTGAATGTGTTTGCTCTTGCCTCTCTACTTCTTTTAATTGTGATGTTAGAGTGTCAATTTTAGATCTTTCCTGCTTTCTCTTGTGGGCATTTAGTGCTATAATTTCCCTCTACACACTGCTTTAATGTGTCCCAGAGATTCTGGTATATTGTATCTTTGTTCTCATTGGTTTCAAAGAACATCTTTATTTCTGCTTTCATTTCGTTATGTACCCAGTAGTCATTCAGGAGCAGGTTGTTCAGTTTCCATGTAGTTGAGCGGTTTGGATTGAGTTTCTTTGTCCTGAGTTCTAGTTTGATTGCACTGTGGTCTGAGACAGTTTGTTATAATTTCAGTTCTTGTACATTTGCTGAGGAGTGCTTTACTTCCATTATGTGGTCAATTTTGGAATAAGTGCGATGTGGTGCTGAGAAGAATGTATATTCTGTTGATTTGGGGTGGAGAGTTCTATAGATGTCTATTAGGTCCGCTTGGTGCAGAGATGAGTTCAATTCCTGGATATCCTTGTTAACTTTCTGTCTCGTTGATCTGTCTAATGTTGACAGTGGAGTGTTGAAGTCTCCCATTATTATTGTATGGGAGTCTAAGTCTCTTTGTAGGTCTCTAAGGACTTGCTTTATGAATCTGGGTGCTCCTGTGTGGGTGCATATATATTTAGGAGAGTTAGCTCTTCCTGTTGAATTGATCCCTTTACCATTATGTAATGGTCTTGGTCTCTTTTGATCTTTGATGGTTTAAAGTCTGTTTTATCAGAGCCTAGGATTGCAACCCCTGCTTTTTTTTCTTCTCCATTTGCTTGGTAGATCTTCCTCCATCCCTTTATTTTGAGCCTATGTATGTCTCTGCATGTGAGAGGGTCTCCTGAATACAGCAGACTGATGGGTCTTGACTCTTTATCCAGTTTGCCAGTCTGTGTCTTTTAATTGGAGCATTTAGTCCATTAACATTTAAGGTTAATATTGTTATGTGTGAACTTGATCCTGTCATTATGATATTAACTGGTTATTTTGCTCGTTAGTTGATGCAGTTTCTTCCTAGCCTCGATGGTCTTACATTTTGGCATGTTTTTGCAATGGCTGGTACCGGTTGTTCCTTCCATGTTTAGGGCTTCCTTCAGGGTCTCTTGTAAGGCAGGCCTGGTGGTGACAAAATCTCTAAGCATTTGCTTATCTGTAAAGGATTTTATTTCTCCTTCACTGATGAAACTTAGTTTGGCTGGATATGAAATCTGGGTTGAAAATTCTTTTCTTTAAGAACGTTGAATATTGGCCCCCACTCTCTTCTGGCTTGTAGAGTTTCTGCCGAGAGATCTGCTGTTAGTCTGATGGGCTTCCCTTTGTGGGTAACCCGACCTTCTCTCTGGCTACCCTTAAGATTTTTTCCTTCATTTCAACTTTGGTGAATCTGGCAATTATGTGTCTTGGAGTTGCTCTTCTGGAGGAGTATCTTTGTGGCGTTCTCTGTATTTCCTGAATTTGAATGTTGCCTGCCCTACTAGGTTGGGGAAGTTCTCCTGGATGATATCCTGAAGAGTGTTTTCCAACTTGGTTCCATTTTCCCCCTCACTTTCAGGCACCCCAATCAGACACAGATTGGTCTTTTTACATAATCTCATACTTCTTGCAGGCTTTGTTCATTTCTTTTTCTCTTTTTTCTTTTGGTTTTCTCTTCTTGCTTCATTTCATTCATTTGATCCTCAATCGCTGATACTCTCTTCCAGTTGATCGAGTCGGTTACTGAAGCTTGTGCATTTGTCACGTATTTCTCGTGTCATGGTTTTCATCTCTGTCATTTCGTTTATGATCTTCTCTGCATTAATTAGTCTAGCTGTCAATTCTTCCACTTTTTTTTCAAGATTTTTAGTTTCTTTGCGCTGGGTACGTAATTCCTCCTTTAGCTCTGAGAAGTTTGATGGACTGAAGTCTTCTTCTCTCATCTTGTCAAAGTCATTCTCTGACCCACTTTGATCCGTTGCTGGCGATGGGCTGCCCTCCTTTGCAGGGGGAGATGCGCTCTTATTTTTTGAATTTCCAGCTTTTCTGCCCTGCTTCTTCCCCATCTTTGTGGTTTTATCTGTCTCTGGTCTTTGATGATGGTGATGTACTGATGGGGTTTGGTATAGGTGTCCTTCCTGTTTGATAGTTTTCCATCTGACAGTCAGAAGGACTGTCTGTTGGTCTGTTGGAGATTGCTTGAGGTCCACTCCAGACCCCGTTTGCCTGGGTATCAGCAGCAGAGGTTGCCGAAGATAGAATATTGCTGAACAGCGAGTGTACCTGTCTGATTCTTCCTTTGGAAGTTTCCTCTCAGGGGTGACTCCACCCTGTGAGGTGTGGGGTGTCAGACTGCCCCTAGTGGGGGATGTCTCCCAGCTAGGCTACTCAGGGGTCAGGGACCCACCTGAGCAGGCAGTCTGTCTGTTCTCGGATCTCAACCTCCGCGTTGGGAGATCCACGGCTCTCCCCAAAGCTGTCAGACAGAGTCGTTCGCGTCTGCACCAGCCCCCGCTGCTTCCCCTATTGGACTTCAGCTGTGGGCTGTCCCCAGAGGTGGAGTCTACAGAGACAGGCAGGCTTCCTTGAGCTGCTGTGAGCTCCACCCAGTTCGAGCTTCCCAGTGGCTTTGTTTACCTACTTAAGCCTCAGCAATGGAGGGCGCCCCTCCCCCAGCCTCGCTGCTGCCTTGCGGTTAGATCGCAGACTGCTGAGTTAGCAGTGAGGGAGGCTCTGTGGGCGTCGGACCCTCCCGGCCAGGTGTGGGATATATTCTTCTGGTGTGCCTGATTGCTGAAAGCGCAGTATTGGGGTGGGAGTTACCCGATTTTCCAGGTGTTGTGTGTCTCAGTTCCCCTGGCTAGGAAAACGGATTCCCTTCCCTCTTGTGCTTGCAGGTGAGGCGATGCCTCGCCCTGCTTCAGCTCTGGCTGGTCAGGCTGCAGCAGCTGACCAGCACCGATTGTCCGGCACTCCCTAGTGAGATGACCCCAGTACCTCAGTTGAAAATGCAGAAATCACTGGTCTTCTGTGTCGCGCGCGCTGGGAGTTGGAGACTGGAGCTGTTCCTATTCGGCCATCTTGCTCCGCCCCCCGAAGTATGTGAATGTTTAAAGCAGCACTATTTATAATAGTTAAAAGGTGGAAGCAACCCAAATGTCTATCAACTTGTGAATGGATAAAGAAAATGCAGTATATCCTACACTGGAGTATTATTCAGCCATAAAAGGAATGCAATACTGATACATTGTTACAACATGGATGAACCTCAAAAGCATTGTGCTGCATGAAAGAAGCCAGACACAAAAATCATACGATATTTAATCACATTATATAATTGAATTTATAAGAAATAGGAAAATTGGTAGAGATAGAAAGCCAGTTAGTGATTGCCAGTGGCTGATGGGAGGGCAGTAGGTATCAGTGGGTATAGGGTTTTTTTGGGGGGGGGTGATAAAAATGTTCTGGAGCTAGATAGTGGTGATGCTTGCACAATATTGTGTATGTGTGTGTGGTTTTGGTTTTGAAGACAGGATCTTGCTCTGTTGCCCAGTCTGGAGTAGTAGCATGATTACAGCTTACTGCAGCCTTGACCTCCAGGGGCAAGCAATCCTCTCACCTCGGCCACCGTAGTAGTTGGGACACAGGCACACACCATCACACCCCGCTAATTTTTTATTTTTTGTAGAGATGGAGATCTCCCTATGTTGCCCAGGCTGGTCTCAAACTCCTGGGCTCAAGTGATCCTCCCTTCTCAGCTTCCCAAAGTGCTGGGATTATAGGTGTGAGTCACCACACCCAGCTGTGCAATATTGTGAACACACTAAGTGCCACTGAATTGTGCACTTTAAAAATGGTTAACATAGTAAGTTTTATGTTATGTGTATTTTACCACAATTTAAAAAAGGGATCACGGTAATACATACCTCATAGGGTAAAGTCTTAAATTACATAGTAAGCACTAAATCATTGTTGTCAATGATGGTCAATGGCAGGGATAAAGGCTAGGAGAAGATAGAAAAGTCAAGATTGAAAAGGTGGACTCTCAATTACCTAAAAACGCTTCTGGATTAGTATTGTTCTGGACTGTCATAGGTATGAATGGAACATTGCAAAGCCTTATGGGAAATTTCAGATGCAAATCATTATTTGAGAATTCTGGGCCAAGCATGACCAGCCTGCTTAGGATTCAAGAGAGACTGTCCACTAAATACCTCCAAAATGAGCTTGGGGTACACATTTTGGGTGTTGCTTTTCTTGCTTTATTTCTTAGCCAGTCATCTTTATCAAAAATATCCTTTTCAAAATGAGGTACCTATGGTGTTTGTGGATAATTCGGGGTTCTGTGTAAAGTAATTGTTAAAACTATTAAATAACTGAAAACATAAAATGTAAAATGCCAAGAAAAAGAAAAGGTGGACTCAGGAAGAAGTTAGCTGAGGCCTGGCTGGTAAGAACATGAGGGATGAGTGCAGGAATTATGTAGGCAACATGGAAGAGGTGGTGTAGAAGGAAAACGTGTATACATGTGTATAGTAAGTTAGAAGGAGATACAGCAACCTTTTCATAAAATTCTAAGCAACAGACTAGTGTACACAAAACCAGCCTGAAGTCAATGGTAGGTTGATATTCTGTGGTAAGAAGAGATTCAATGAATTTAGTACAGCATGCATGACTTTGCAAGCTCTAGTTTGTGAAGTAATCCAAGCTTCAGTTTGAGAGAGAGAGTTCACACCAAGAGCCTTCCTCTTTTTTTTTTTTTTTTTTTTTTAACATTCCTGGGTGCAATTAAAAAGAGTAGTCAGGGTGTTTTGGTGGGGATGGACGTTTTTGTTGGGCAGTACAACAGATTTCAGGAAAGGAGGCTGTAATATTCAGTCCCACCTTGTCTGGTGGTAGCTCTGATTCTAGAGTAGTCTTGATACGCACTTTCCAAGGCGTGACTCCAGAGAGAAAGAATAATGAGCTGATAGCTAGTAGTGCAACCCACAATGGCTCTGTGGGACACTTCTCATTTTCATGTCACCCTCAACCCTCCTTCACCTGCCAATATTCTGACCATGATAGGCTAGATGTGAGGTCTATGGATTGCACACAGGAAAAGCTGTAATTCTTGGAGTCAAAACGTAGAAGGGAGAAGAGACAGGGAATAAGATATGAGCTGCCACAGACCCTTGCTACTTCCTTGCTCCTTGTCTAGGCTTGGTGCTTAGAAACTCCTTTCTAGCAAATGCTCCCTTAGAAAAGGGAAATAAAATGCAGATTTGCAGCAGGCTAGGGCTAAAGAAACCCTGATACGTGCTCTAGAAGCTGGGGGAAAATACAGTTATCAGCTATGTTTACAAGCTGTTCTTCTGTCTTGCAAGTGTGGTGGGTGGAGTTGTTTATAGGTGAAGTTGTCCAGCTTCCTTTATCCCAAGCCCTTGCCTCATGCATACATTTTCTTCTGCAACTCGGTCTCCAACTACTAAATGAGAGTCCTTGCCAGCTGGATTTCTGGGCAGTTTATTAGGCAGAATTGGGAGACTGGAAGAGGGTAGACCAGAGAAATGGAAAGGTTGATGGAAAGGAAGTGAGTGAATGGGGCTAATGGCTTAGGGTGGCAATGATGATCTATATCACTAAAAGGGGAGAGAAGGTAGGCCAGGGGGCTAAGCAGAGAGAAGCCGTGTGGACTGTATTGGAAGAGGGAATTTTGGATTTTACAAGTTAGAGGCTCTTGGGGATTGCTGGAGACCTAGGGTAAGGGGAGAATTGGCAGAAAAGGAGGTAGAGGCTTTGATGGCTCTTGATTAGAACCCCTGAGGGAGAGGGAAGTATAGATTCGAATCCTCTTTAATTCCTATTTGGCAGCTGGACTGGTACTCCTTAAACATAGAGATGAGACCACAGGAGATCAGCATGTATTTGGGTCTCACAAATAAAAGTAGAGACTTGACTGCCCCCTGGTATAACTTGTCCCTTTGTTCTGAGAAAGCGATCCAAATGATGCAAAGACCATTGGTTCAAAGAAACATGGATGAGAAGCCATAGCTCTAAGAAGCAAAACTCTCCGGTGGGACATTGGAAATGTGCTCTCTGTGATTCACCCTGAGATGCTTAAAGGGTTTGTTTTAGCAGCAGCACCATCTTTCTCTGTATTTGTATTAGATGGAGCTTATCTCTGCAAACCATGTTGTTTCTTTCAGAGAAGTTCCTCTTTCTACATGCACGCATGCGTGCGCACACACACACACACACACACACACGAGTTGTAACTTACCACAGCCGTAGAAAAGAGAATGTCCGGGATAGCTTGAAAGTTAAGGAAAGATCTCAAGGACCATTGATTTAGGAAAACTAACTCCAGGGACGTTCATTTCACCAGCCACTCTCTCCTTCCCTCCACAACAGGTGAGGGAAGAAATTTAAGTTCTGCTTACAAATGAGGTGAGAGTTCATTTAATCCATTCACCATGACCGAAGTTACAAAGGGCTCTCTGGTTATTAAGCATTCAGTTATTTTTTCTTGTTTTCAAAATTGATTTTTTTTAGTCTAAGAAAGTAAATAAAGCCTATTTCTTTCAATCTTTCAAAATATTACAATGAAATTATTTGAGCTTCTGTTCTGGTAAAACCATCACTTCTTCAAAGATGATTTCTTGCAGTTGTCTCATTATTTACATGATCAGAGAGGTTACTTAAAGAGCACCCCTTTAAAACCTGGAGCATTGAGAGAGAACCACAAACAGTCCTATACCATGAAAAATCCTATTTATGTGGGAGGGAAATTTTCTTAAACTTCAGTTTTTAAATCTGTTTGGGACATTAAATCTCTCCACCTCCCACTCTCTCCTCCCTCACTGACTTCTGAGGAACAACAACCACCAAGAAAAAAATAAAACACTGTGTTTTGAATTCCATTATGTTTCCAAACTTCCAAGTCAGAGGAAATTGTTTAAAATGACTTACCCCACACAAATACACGGAAGGAGGAATGGAAAAACAACTTGCCAGCTCACAAGATCACTTTTCTCTACTAACCACCCACTTTTGCTGACCTGGCAATTAAAAGTATGTAATTTCCTCACAGCATTTCCGACATATTTTAGTGATATTTTGTAAGAGTTAAGAGAGTTCTGTTTGCTCTTCTTACACAGGCCTCTTGGACTTTGGTTCCTTGAACAGGATCCTAAGCTTAGAAACTCTCCAAGTGACAGAAAATTGGCAGATTCTTCGTCGTTGATTCCTTACTGGCTGTTTGGAGAGGAAAGGAGTTCTGCTCAGGACTTGGCGGAGCCCTTTGCTTGGCACCTCAGCCAGTAACTCAAAGTTCAAGGAACTTGACAGACAGAGGCTGTTTTTCTGGTGAGATTTGAACGTGCCCATTTGAGTCTGTCATCGCACGTCTGCATCTTGTCTCCTTCCAGAGGATGCTTATTTCTGACCAGGCTCATGATGGGTGTATTCTGTGTGGGAAGACTTTTGCCTGCCCCTGTGGCGTTTACCCTGGATCAGGGTGAGCCCTGGATCTCTCCATTGCCTCAATCCATACAGCCTCACCGTGCCAAGTGGAAGCAGTGGCAGTGTGTGTATGTGTGTTTAACTGTTATTCAAACAGTTAAAAAAAAAAAAAGACAGAAGGCTTAGACAGATTTCCAGAAAACAGACTGTGTCAGTCTAGACTAGTAAAACGCAGCCAGTTTAATTTCTGAACTTGTTGTTATTATTTCTGAATTTATTTTGTATTTAACCTACTTCTCCCTTGCCCCATCCCCACAAAAAAAGAGTAAAAAGGTGAGAAAAATAACCAATCAGTTTCAACCACTATCCTGGCATTATGAAAGTTAAAATTCCAAAGATTAGAGATTATATATTGCTCCTATGAAAAATAACCTTTGTGTGAATCTTTTAAGATTCCTACTTTAAAAAAAAAAATAGCAAAAGCAGCATATGTTATTGTTGAAACTTTAGAAAAAAATAGGCCAAAAGAAGAACATTGAAACCATGTATAATTTCACCATCTAGACATAAGATTACATGATTTGTTAAGTAAAAATTGGTCTTGAGTTAGGTAGAACAGAGTTCAAATTATGGGCCTACCTGTATGATTCAGAGCAAGTTAACCTCACTGAGCATTGAACTTCTGTCCATAAAGTGAGACATATTTATAGGGCTGTGGAGGGTTGCGGTAAAATTCTGAACACAAAAGTAATTGCTGATTGATAATATCTGTATTGTATCCCCTAAACTACTGATATTTCATTGTTAATTTCATACTACCTGCAGTTTCAGAAAATGGGCTCATTAAATTTTTCTCTCATTTCGTTCTTTGTTATATTGCCATGACACAAATTTACAGCTTCAGTCTTCTGCTTTATTGTTTCTATTGCCTATGCTTGTCTGGAGTAAGATGTACACAGAGCCATATTTTTATAGTGAGTAAACCTTATTTCAGTGCTTTATTATTTTTTGGCAGTGAATGATGTTGCAGCAAGTCTGAAACCAACTTGATTTTCTTCCTTCTAGGTAATTTATTTTGCCTGGCAGATGCCTGAAGATTTTCTTCAAGTTCAATACTGTACATAGGGTAAACTTTGATATTAATTGAATTGGAATGTTCCTGGAACATGGTTCACTTTTTATATGCAGTTTCAGTGATATCTTAAAATTCAGATAATTCTCTTGTATTACATCTTTGAATATATCTTCTATTTTGTAGTTTTTCAATTCAGATACATCAATTCTTCTTATATTGGATTATGTTTATCTACCACATATATTGTCTCCTATATAGTTTTTTTATTTGTAATACTGTCAGTAATTTAATATTCACCAGTTTTTATTGTTTTAATTTTATATTAGCTCTATATTCTTTTAATTTGTTTTATTCATTCAGAAATTGTTTTTAAAATCTCATTTTCTTGTTGCCTGATTTGATATTTTTATTCAAATTTAGTGAGAAATGAGTGTGATTAATATGCTTCTATTGGCTTGAGTTAAATTTTTAGGGGCAAGTGTAGCGGCTCACACCTGTAATCCTAGCACTTTGGGAGGCCGAGGCAGGTGGATCACCTAACGTCAGGAGTTCAAGACCAGCCCGGCCAACATGATGAAACCCCGTCTCTACTAAATATACAAAAATTAGCCAGGTGTGGTAGTGCACGCCTGTAATCCCACTTACTTGGGAGGCTGAGGAAGGAGAATTGCTTGAACCTGGGAGGTGGAGGTTGCAGTGAGCCAAGATCGTGCCACTGCACTCCAGCCTGCATGATGGGAGTGAGACTCCATCTCAAAAAAAAAAAAAAGTAAGTATTAGCTAGGTTAGGCTTTGTGTCTTCTGCATACTATAATCCCTTTTTTCTTTTATTTTCTTCTGCTCAGTGGTTTTTTTTTTTTTTTTTTTTGGTCAAAAGGTTATTTTATTGTATTATTTTATTTATTATTAATTAAACTTTTTATTTTGAGATAATTTTAGATTCACATGTGGTTGTAAAATGTAATACAGAGAAATTCTATGTATCCTTTGTCAATTTCCCTCAATGATAACATCTTGTAAAACTGTCATACAACATCAAGACTAGCATATTGACATTGATACAAATCTTACTCAAATTTTCTCCATTTTACTTGTGCTTATGTTTATATGTGTGTGTGTGTGTGTGTGTGTGTGTGTGTGTGTGTGTGTGTGTTGTATTTAGCACTATGCAATTTTTATTGCTGTGTAGTCTGGCATTTTACTACCGAAGTCAAAATACAGAATGGCTTCACCACCGTAAGGATATAGTAGGTTGTCCTTTGTAGCCATAATTGACTAATTGGACATTTTATATAAATGGAATAATGTAATACATGGTCCTTTGTAACTGGCCTCTTCCATTTAGCGTAATGTTCCAGGGTTCGTCTATATTGTAGCACTTTCCGCTACTTCATTCCTTTCTATTGCTGAATAACATTTCACTTTATTGATATACCATATTTTATTTATATATTCGTTGGTTAATGGACATTTGAGTTGTTTCCACTTTTTAGCTATTACGAATAATACTGATATGAACATTCATGTACAAGTTTTGGTGTGGTCCTGTGTTTTCATTTCTTTTGGGTTGGTACCTAAGAGTAGTGCTGCTGGGTGATATGGTAACTCTATGTTTAACTCTTTGAGGAACTGAGTGTGTTCTAAAGTGGTTGCACCACCTCACGTCCTCAATTGCAGTGTACCAATTTCTCCACATTATCAGTTTGTTGTTGTTTTTTGAGACAGGGTCTCATTCTGTCACTCGGGCTGGAGTGCAGTGGTGCAATCTCAGCTCACTGTAACCTCTGTGCCTCTCAGGTTCAAACGATTCTCTTAGCCTCCCGAGCAGCTGGGGCTACAGGTACACCACCACACCCAGCTAATTTTTGTATTTTTAGAAGAGACGGGGTTTTGCCATGTTGGTCAGACTGGTCTTTAATGCCTGGCCTCAAGTGATCCGCCCCCCTCAGCCTCACAAAGTATTGGGATTACAGGAGTGAGTCACTGTGCCCGGCCATCTGTTTTTCTGAATAGAGACATCCTAGTGTTTGTGAAGAGGTACCTTACATAGTTAAAAAAAAATTTTTTTTTAATGTAGAGTCTTCCTTTGCTGTGTCTCATGTAGTTTTGATTTGCATTTCCCTGGCTAATGATGTTGAGGACCTTTTCATGTGTTCATTAGCCATTTGTGTATCTTATTTGTCCGAATGTGTGTTTAACTTTTTGCTCATTTTAAACTGGGTTACTTTCTTATTATTGAGTTGTAAGAGTTCTTTATATTGTCTTTCCATAAGTCCCTTATCAGATATGTCATTTAAAAATAATGTCTCCAGTTCTAAAGATTGTCTTTTCACTTTCTTGATGGTGACCTTTGAAGCATAAAAGTTCTAAATTTTAATAAAGTCCAATTTATCTATTTTTTTCTTTTGTTGCCTGATCTCCTGCAGCTCTCATGCTCTGCAGAGTCTACCACTGCTTCCAGCAGCCTCCAAACTATGTCCAAACTATGCCACTGCTCCCATCAATGCTTGGGTTACTAACAAGCTCTACCTTTTCGCCTTCTATCCTGAGGGAGGCACTGGGAGTTGGCTAGCTTCCTTCTGATTTTGTTGCACTGGGGAGGGGATGGGGCAAGGGCAAGTGAAAACATCACAAAATTTTCTACCGTTTAGAGTCTGACTTCTTCTTGGTTAGGGAATCTCTTGGTTGCTGTAGATCCTTAACTGGTTTCTAAAATTCCCACGAAGCTACTTTGGTTCCTTATCATTGCATGCATAATGTTTCCATGGGCAAGAGCCTGTAGCTTCCTTCTTGGCCATCTTGCTGACCTCATGACCTTATTTTTGCAATGTTGAGGTCTCTCACAGCTACGTGTGTTGCTGGCATTGCACTGGGCCATTCTGCTCCACCTCATGTGGCTGGAAATGCAGCATCTGGGGGCGGGGGAGGCTTGATTAGGCTGCAATAGTTCATTCCAACCTACAGGCAAGGAATGAGCCATTGTTGGTTAGAAGATCAGCAGGGTTGTTGACCAGAGCGCTTATAGGTGACCTCTCCATGTGGCTTGAGCCTGTCACAGCATGGTGGATGGATTCTGGGAGTCAGCATTCCAGGAGCGAGCATTCTAAGAGGAAAACATGAGGAGCTGTCATACAAAAAAAAGGTAATTTTTTTTTAAAAGATAGAGTTGGGAGGTCCTAGGCCAGCCCTTATATGTATGCAACTGGCATGTCTCACTGTGCATCACCCATGAAACCCCAAAGCCTCTCAGAATGTAGTGTGAAAGCCACTGCCTGAGTTAAGACCTCTAGATTTAGATGTCATTCAGATTTCTCACACAAAGGTGGGGATGCAGTAAGGTCACACTAAAGCCACCTGTAGTTTAGTCCCTTCTGAAACCATGGCTCCACTTCCTGAGGCCATGATAGCTGAGGATGACTTGCTATTTGTGAACACCTTCTTCTTCCACTTGTTCTGTGCCCCAGCCTTTCCCAGGAGTTCCCACGGGGCTCCCCGCTGTCCTGGGTCCTCTCCCACTTGTGAGTGGGCCCCACCAGGGCTCTGTAGTGGCTTTTTTTGCTAATTCTGAGCCAGTGGAGTCACCTCTGCTGTTGTATCCCTTTTCTCTCCCACTTTGTACCTCAGACCTTGTACGAAGTGAGAACAAACATTTTCCATGTCCATTTTTCTCTGTTTGAAGGCCACAGGGTCGGGCTTGTTTGCACTCTTTTCTCTTTAAAAACAGAGCTTTTGCTTGTTCATTGGTTTTTAAGGGCCTTGCTTCTCATCAAGGCTCTGCTTCCTTAGACTTTGGCACAAAACCCAAAGGGGCTGAGCAGGAAACATACCTGACTCCTCCTTCCCCGGGTTACCCTTGAGAGCCTTTTCTTTCCGCTCTCAACTGTTGGCCTCACACCAGGCTTGTACTTCTTGTACCTCTACCCCTCCACCCTTTCCCTTCAGGATTTCCTTCCCAATCTTCCTTCCCTGTGAAGAATGGCCTTTATTTGCCCAGCAGCTCAAGGGGCTTAGTCTTTCCAAATAGATCTGCGCACCAGCTGACCCTATGAGATACTCCCTTGAAACCCCTTGGGCTTTAATGAGCAATGATCAGGGCAGCAGGTCCCTGCTGGTCCCTTGACCATGCTCAGGCAGATCTCAACTTCCTGGGCCTGAGCAGTGAGGCCCAGCTCTGGAACCCTGTTACATTGTAAGGATTGAAAGGAAGCTAGAGAGAGAGCCGTTGGCACTCCTGAGAACAGAAGCTAGGCAGCCAGATTCCCATCTGATAATGGGTTGTATCCTGGCTTACTGGGAAGAGAAGTTTATTGTAGACTCTACTTGCTAGGTGTCCACTCGAATAAAGGCCAAAGAGATGTTTGCAGCCCTTGCCTCTTGAAATGGAAGAGCCACCTAGTTATTGTTTCTAAAACCCTGTTTTCTCTTGTGTTCTTGAAAACCTTGGCTTCATTTCCTAATTCCAGAGTCCTCCCATTCATTTCAGATCCTCCTCACCTATACGTGCCCCTTGGACCTCATTTTCTGGCAAACTACCGTGGGCTCACCAGCTTCGGCTCCAGTTTTCAGAGCCATGTGATGAGACTTCCCTCCTTCGTCACAGATTGTTTGGCACCTATCCCAGCCAGGGTGAGCTTCTACTGCTGCAGAATCAGAAAGGAAAGGGGACATTTTTAACATGGAGACTATGATGGTTCATATTGACTGTCAACTTGATTGGATTGAAGGATGCAAATTATTGTTCCTGGGTGTGTCGTTGGAGGTGTTAGCAAAGGAGATTAACCTTTGAGTCAGTGGACTGGGAGAGGCAGACCCATTGCAATCTGGGTGGGCACCATCTAATCAGCTGCCAGTGCAGCTAGAATAAATCAGGCAGAAGAACATGGAAGGACTAGACTGCATGAGTCTTCCGACCTTCATCTTTCTCCCATGCTGGATGCTTCCTGCCCTCAAACATCAGACTCCAAGTTCTTCAGCTTTTGGGCTCTTGGACTTACACCAGTGGTTTGCCGGGGCTCTTGGGCCTTCAGCCATAGACTAAAGGCTGCACTGTTGGTTTCCTTACTTTTCAGGTTTTGGAACTCAGACTGGCTTCCTTGCACCTCACCTTGCCTATGGTCTATTGTGGAGCTTCATTTTGTGATCATGTAAGTCAATACTGCTTAATAAACTCCCCTTCATATATACATCTATCCTATTAGTTCTGTCCCTTTAGAGAACCCTGACTAATACAGAGACCCTCATTGTGTACCACAGGTGTGAATTCCATTCTCTTATCAATATTCCCTTTCTGGAAACAGTTTATTTACCACATATTGCTCATGGTAACTAACACAAGCACACCTGTTCCAGATTAACTTTTGTAGATTGAGGGGCAACCCCAGGCTAGAGTGGGGCAGGGCAAGACAAAGTAGTCTTGTAATACCTGTCCAAGGTGTCTGACCCTAAGATGGTGGGAAAATCATGCCACTATTGAATACGTATGTTGCCACCTACCCATCTCCACCTGTAGCAGACATCACTCATCTGTCATAATATTTTTTCTGGTTGAGCACAAATTTAGCCTCAGCATCTTTCTCATCTTAGGACTACAGCAACAGCATGCAATGAAATTTGACATGTAAAAGAAACCTTATTTTTCACTTCTGAAATATAATGAAGATGAGTTTAGTTAATCAGAGTGAAGAGGGTAAGGGAATGGCTGATTAGAACAGCCTGTGAAAGAGGAGGAAGAAGAGGAGGTAAAAAGAAAATGGGAAAGCCAAGCTGGGCTGTCAGGGGTGGAAAGTCCCCAGGAGATAATGATGGAAATGTCCCTGCTGGGGAAACAAGTATGGATTAAGAACCTGTGCCTGGAAGAATTGATATTTGGGAATATCAATTTTTCGTGGCTAGAGATGCTGGGATAGCAACCATAACCATAAGTCAAAGCAATTTTTCCTGGATCCCTAGCCAAGAAAAGATTCTGTTTCTCTAGGGGTGAAGGGGGTTAGTGGAGAAGTTAAGTCTGACTCAAGAAGTGGGAGAAATGGAGGGTAAGGAGGGACTACTATCCACCTGGAGGTCGGAGCTTAGAGAGGTGTGCCCAGGTACCTTAAAGGAGGGATGCCTGTAGGAGTGCGGTAGAGATTTTAGGTGCTTACTGAAAAATGTGTCACATCACTTGTGATTTCACTTAGTTATTCATAAACTGGACTACAGAATTTCTTCACACATTTTCAACAGTGTGCTTGTGTACATCAGTTGGATCGCAGGGGACAGAGTAAAGGTGGGTCTATGAATCTAGAGATGCAATTTTCAGAGTGAAGAAACCAGTCCTGTAAGTCTTTAGCTGATGGTCACACATTTCTCATAATGGAAAGTGAGGAGAAATTACATGGGAGTGCAGCTGGAGGACTTGCTGTCCGGGGGCTTCCCCAGGAATATTGAGTTTTGTCGCGACAGAGTATGAGATCTCGGCTCTTCCCACCAAGAGGGCCCCTCCTATCACCTTCTCCTGTGACTGTTCTGAAACATAATGAAGCTGCTAGTGACTTGTGCTTTTCCCACCCTATTGCAGTTTAAGCTCTCGTTTTGCAATATTTTGGCACACATGATACCATGACTTAGGCTAAGAATAGTGTCTGTCTAACTGGGCTAAACAGATTCCAGGGAGCTTTACAACTAGTTACTGCTGATATTTTAACAATGCTTTGAAAAGGAAGGATATGGCATGAAGGTTTATGTTAATTCCAGTTAATTAACCGAGTGAACCTGGGAAGACTTCCTCCTTTTTTCTTTCACTGTTTCTTACATGAAAGAGGCACGGATCTGCCTTCACCAGTCAAACATATGACTGATTTGCTGAGTGTCGTTGATTCAACGCCTATAACCTCTCACTTCACTTCCTTCCTCTCTATTCTCTCTGCTGGAACCACATCAGGTTTTCATGACCTCTTACTTGGTTCCTTATAAATCCTCCGGGGGATCTCCACCTCTCTTCTCCTTTTAGGTCATTTAATAAACTTCCCTCAGGCCATTCTTCTTAAACCATAATTTTTAAAAAGCTTTAGTTTATTTTTATTTGACATATGATAATTGTACATATTTATGGGGTATGGTGTGATGTTGTGATACGTGTATACATGTGTAATGACCAAATCAGGGTAATTGGCATGTCTATCATCTCAAACACTCATCATTTCTTTGTGGTGAGAACATTCAAAATTCGCTCTTCTAGATATTTTGAAATGTACATTGTTGTTAACTATATCACCCTATTATGTAATAGGATACCTTAACATATTCCTCCTAACTGTAACTTGCACCCATTGACCAACTTGTCCCCATCCTTCCCTCCCTCATTTCCCCAGCCTCTGGTAGCTACTATTCTACTCTGTACTTCCATGAGAGCAACTTTTTTAGATTTCACATCTAAAAAATGAGTGAAATGAGGCAGTATTTGTCTTTCTGTGCCCAGTTTATTTGACTTAGTGTCCTCTAGTTTCATCCACATTGTCACAGATGATAGGATTTCATTCATTTGAATCACTGAAGAGCATTCTATTAGGCACCTGTACCACATTTTCTTCCTGCATCCTCCATTGGTGGACACTTAGGTTGATTCTGTATCTTGGCTATTGTGAATCATGCTGCAATAAACATGAGAGTGCAGATGCCTCTTTGATATACTAATTTCATTTATGTTTTAAACTATAATTTTGATTATTTTATTCCCTCTCTCAAAAGACTTCATTGGCTCCTTGGGGAGTGTAGAATCAAGAGTTCAGACATCTTTGTCCAGCATTCTAAACTCTTCAGAGCTGGAACCAAATTCTCCTTCACAGACTCTCTTTTTCAGTGAAACTGAGCTACTTACTCTTCCTCATAAATAATACATATGTTCTTGTCTCCTCACCTTATGTTATTCCCTTCCTTGAAGCAGCCTACCACCTTTAAGTGTTTAACTTACCTATTTTTTTTCACTAAACCAGTGTTTCTCACCCTTGGTTACACGATAAATCACCTGGGCAATTAAAAAAAAATCCCAGTGTCCAAGCCTTACCCCAGCGCAATTCAATCAGAACCTTCAATCAGAGGTTGGACCTGGGCATTAGGATCTTTTAAATGACGTTAAAATATATAGATAACATAAAGTCTGCCAATTTAACCATTTTTAGAGTACTGTGGCATTAAATACCTTCACATGTTGTGCAACCATCATTACCATCTATATCCAGAACCTTTAATCATCCCAAACAGAAACTTTCTACCCGTTAAACAACACCTCCCCCATTCCCCCTCCTCTCTCCAACCTCTGGTAACCACTGTTTTACGTTCTGTCTCTATTTGAGAATTCGACTATCCTAGGTACCTCATATCAGTGGAATTGTATCATATTTGTCCTTTCGTGACTTATTTCACTTATTGTGATATTTTCAAGATTCACCCGTGTTACAACATGTATCAGAATTCCCTTCCTTCTTGAGGCTGAATAATATCCCATTGTATGTGCAGACCACATTTTGCTTATCTATTAATTTGTTCATGAACACTTGTTTTTTCCCCCACCTGTTAGCTGTTGTGAATAATGTTACTATAAAGATGGGTTTACAAATACCTGTTTGAGTCCCTGTTTGAGTCCCTGTTTTCAATTCTTTTGTGTATATACGCCAAAAGCGGTATTGGTGGATCATATGGTAGTTCTATGTTTAATTTTCTGAGGAACCTGCATCAGTATCTTCTGAGGTTCCCAGGTGGCTCCAAGATGCAGCCAAGTTGACTTCTGCTGCTATAGAGCCTCTCCCAGTTTCTCCAGCTAAATGTAATCTCTCCCTCGTACGATCTCAGCTAACAGTTTAATGAACTTTTCTATGGAACCTATTTTTTTTTTATTTTTTATTTTTTTGAGATGGAGTCTTGCTCTGTCGCCAGGCTGGAGTTCAGTGGCATGATCTCAGCTCACTGCTACCTCCGCCTCCTGGGTTCAAGTGATCCTCCTGCCTCAACCTCCCAAGTAGCTGGGACTACAGGTGTGTGCCATCATGGCCAGCTAATTTTTGTATTTTTAGTAGAGAGGGGGTTTCACCATGTTGGCCAGGATGGTCTCCATCTCTTGACCTCATGATCTGCCTGCCTTGGCCAGCACCTATTTATTTCTGTTATATTATTTATATTGTTATACATATTATTTGTGTTAGATGTTAAGTGTAGGATGACAAGCACAACCAAAAAAAAGCTGTGCTCTCATGAAACTTGCAATTTAGTGGAGGAGACAGATATTAATTATATAATCATATAAGTGTGTAATTACAAATTGAATTATCTGCTATGAAAGAAACATGTTTCTATTAAAGGCAAATTAAGAAAAAACCCTGACCTAGACTGGAGGTCGGGTGCGGGGAGGTCAGGGGGTCTTTCTTAAAAAAGTAATGCTTGAGTTTTTTTCTAAAGTTTTAAAAGGAGTTGCCTAAGCATGAAGTGAGAAGGAAGATCATTCCAGGGAGAATAAACACAGATTTGATGGATGGAAAAAAAAAAAGGTGGGGGGGGTCAGTTTTGCTGAGATATGGCAAATGCTGCAAGATGAAATTGGCCATTTTTAGGGGACAGATCATGTAAGACCTTGCAGGTATTTTAAGGATTTTGGTCTTTATGCTAAAAGCAATGGGGGAACCACTGAAGGGATTTAAGCAGTGACATGACAAACTCAGACTGGCATTTAGAAAAGATCACTCTGCTGCTGTGTGGGGTAGGGATTGGATGGGCATGGAATGGTTGTGGGGAAACCAGGCTTTTGCAATGGTCAGGGTGATAGAGGTGGTTCCTTAGAGTAGGGAGGTTGCAGTGGTGATGGACAGGTGTCAGAGTTGAGAAGTACTTAAGGTGGGTGATCCTTGTTGATAGTTTGAATATGAGCAACTAGGGAAGGTCACTGTCAAGGATGATGTCACCTTTTCTGACTTGCCCAAAGCTTTCAGATTGTAACTGTGTTTGAGTAAACTTTGCATGCTTCCAGAATATCTTGCACAAAGCTTATGTTCACTGAATAATAATTTTTGAAGGAATGAATGAGTCAATAAACCAAATATTACATTATATTGAACACACCCATATGAAGCATACTGAATATTAATGCAATGCTGTAGATTATTATTTTTTTGCAGAGGGACATTTGCACAGTTGGCTTAACTGAATTAAATTCAAAATGTTTTCTGCTTCTGTTATAGCCAGACCTGTGCTAGGCACTGAGAATACATACATAAATAATATATTTTCTGCCTATGACTGGCTACAAAAACAGTAGAGAAAAAGACATGTGAATAAAAATTATAACAAAATGTAATTGTAAAAATAAGTATACACTTTAATTGCAGAGGAAATACAGAGGAGGCAGTGATTAATTTTTTTTTCCAGGGGAGCTAGGAAAGTTCCCAAGGCAGAAATATAAGTACAACATATTTCAAGCAGAGTTTAAAAAAAATGTACTTAGATGATTTAGGGAATGGCGAGCTTATTGTGGTTACAGCGTGGGGTGCAGGCAGGCAATATCACTAAGGTGAGGAGACAGACAGGGAAGAGAAAGGAAGACAGAGATTTGGCTGGAGGCCTGAGCATCATGGCAGCATAGGAACTGGGAAGAGTGAGGAGGCCAAAGTATATTTCATGGTACTTTGGCCCTAAAATTTTTTTTTTTTTTTTTTTTTGAGGCAGAGTCTCGCTCTGTCGCCGGGACTGGAGTGCAGTGGCCAGATCTCAGCTCACTGCAAGCTCCGCCTCCGGGTTTACGCCATTCTCCTGCCTCAGCCTCCCGAGTAGCTGGGACTACAGGCGCCCGCCACCTCGCCCGGCTAGTTTTTGTATTTTTAGTAGAGACGGGGTTTCACCGTGTTAGCCAGGATGGTCTCGATCTCCTGACCTTGTGATCCGCCCGTCTCGGCCTCCCAAAGTGCTGGGATTACAGGCTTGAGCCACCGCGCCCGGCCCCCTAAAATATTTTTGTAAGTCAAAAGATTTCATGGTCAAATAACTTTGGTAAACACTGATAATTACATCTCCTTCTTGGAAATGTGTATGCACAATGGCATATTAGAGGCTTATAGAATAGAAATTGGTTTAACTTTGTCCAACACGTTATTTCTCAGACACATTGGACTAGTAATAACCCAATTTCTCTCATATAACATAGCACACATATTGACATCCTGCAGGAGAGAACGTTTTGGAAAATGTTACATTGGGCTTTAGATCAGAGATGGTTTACATGGTTTTGCTGTCAACTATGGTCAAGGTGTGGTGTGGGCTTCTGCTAGTACTAATTTTTCACTACCAATTTGCTATGAATTTTGCTACTAATGGGCATATATGGTGTAACAATAAATTTTCACAGCATATATGCTCATTGAGCAAGAAACAATATACAGAAGGATTTAGTTATCTGCAAGCAGCAGGCAAAAGAAGAGAGCCACAGATTGAATGTTTCCTTAAACACACAAACATGTCCCTCAAGAATAGAAAAGGTGGTGTGGTTAGGCTTCTAAACACTTCTGACCCTGTAAATAGAGGATTGCTTTATAACGCTGTGAGAGATGGTTAAACTTTAATAATGACTGTGTTGTCGTTATTGCTAACTTGTTGAATGTTATTTTGAGTTTTTCATCCTTTTGAGAGTACTGCCATAAATCCTAATATTGTAGAGGGTGTCATAGATAGAAAGAGTTGAGACCCGTTGCTGCTTTGCCTGAGAGGCACCGGAATATCAATGTCAATTATCAGAGTGGGCAGCCACTGGATGGAAGTGAGGTTCCAGTAAGATGAGCACAGCTCAGTGGCTGGGGAGGTGGCCTGTGACTCTAGTGAAAACTGTTGGTTTTGTATGTTCAGCATCCATTTAACCTTCTGGTAAAATACCATACTTTTCCTTTTAGGAATAATTTCCTGAAAATTCTGATGGCTATTTGAGTGTGTAAGAGTCATTTTATTCCCATGTGGTGAAATAGGATATCCCTTTTTCCTCTAGCTTCTATATTGCTCATGTGTTTATAAATTCTGCTACTACCCAATGATTCATGGGTTTTGCCTCCGAAGATTTTTTCCTAGAGAGCAAAGTCTTTTTGCTTGTTGTTTTCTGCAGATCCTAGACAGTATACGTCATGTTGTGGGACCAAAAAATGAATGAAAGATGACTATGTCTAGCCTAAAACATCTCTTCAATCAGAATAATGAAATGACTTCACTCCAATGGAAGCAATTATAAAGGTGTACACCAGAACCCACCCCTCTCTTATTTTATTTGAATATTGACTACCTAAGTTTTTTCTTTCTGGCTTCTTCAGACAATTCAGAACTCACCTGTAAGTTCAGATCAGAAGACACCTTGACAGCCTCACTATTCTTCCAAGAAAAAAAAAAATTACCTTTATGTTTCACTCAGAAAAAACTTGTTTTTGCTTTTTCTGGGGTTAAAGTTCTCAGTTGGCAACCCTTGGTGTGCTTTCAAATATTTTAAAATTTGACCTGCCTTTTGATGCTCCTGCAGCTTTTCCAGGATTTCTTTCTGTCACTGGATTTCTTTAAAACCAAACCAAAACAAAATGAAATACACCTTTTTTTTTTTTTTGGAAGGAGTCTCGCTGTGTGTCCCTGAGGCTGGAGTGCAGTGGTTAATCTCAGCTTATTGCAACCTCTGCCTCCCAGGTCCAAGCTATTCTCCTGCCTCAGTCTCCCAAGTAGCTGGGATTACAGGCACGTGCTGCCACGCCTGGCTAATTTTTTTTTTTTTTGGTAGGGGTTTCACCATTTTGGCCAGGCTAGGTTGGTCTTGAACATCCTGACCTCAAAGAATCCACGCGCCCCTTGATCTCCCAAAGTGCTGGGATTACAGGTGTGAGCCACTGCACCCGGCCAACATAAATCTTTATTTTCTATTTGTCTGTCTCTTCTCAGTTACCAGCTTGGAATATGGCTTAGAGCTCATATAAGATGATAAGTTCCACCTAAGGAAGTTTGGTCCCAAAATATTCATCTTTCTTTTACAATTGCAGCATGATCCAAACTTCACTTTACATATAAGTTTTCTCTCCTGGTGAGACAAGTTTATTCAAAATCATATGTACATTGAGACAAATTTCATATTGTTTTGCATAACTTCTGATACTACTGGGATTAATAGAGCGATAGAATGAGAACTCTACTATTCCATTAGGAATGGCCTCTTTCTCCCAAAATGAAATGCAAAGGAAATGTAAATAAATCTCAATACAATAGAACAGTTTGATTTTCACCTTCAGGAGTGGTAGAAATTGTAGTGGGAGGACGTTAGAGAAGCACAACTAGAGTCAATAAAGCTCTGGGTTTTGGGAAAGGAAGGCTGACCCTGTTTACAGATGCCTGGAAATCTTGGAAGGTTTTAATGCCAGAGTAAACAGAAACTAGACACAGTCGTCATCTTGGATTTTTTAAAGGTCTCAGATAAGTTTCCCCTTCATGCATTTGTATTAGGGCACAAAGAAGAATTTGATTCCAACTTGGCTATTTATGCAGGGAAATAAGGATGTCTAATACTTACATAGAAGCTTCCCAAACTAAGATTAAAATGATGTAGTCTGTATGAGAAAGCAAGTCATTGGTGACCCAAAGGAAATCTGTAAATATGAATAGCAGGTACAGTAACAATCTCATTGATTGGAAATTAATAAGGAGCAAGGAAAACTTAATACTGGCAAAATGTTTGGATAATATCCATTTATTCATTTATCTTAAAAAAATTATAAATTCCTATTATGTGCCAGGCATCATTCTAAGTGCTAGAGACTGAGTGGTGAAGAGACAGTTCATGCCCTTGCATAGTTCACATTCCAATGGTGGATATATAAACTCAATAAACCAATATACTCTTATTGCCAACAATTCTTATTTTATTAAGAAAACAAACAGAGAAGACCGATAGGGGCGGAACAAGATAGCCAAATAGGAATAGCTCCACTCTCCAACTCCCAGCGCGAGCGACACAGAAGACCAGTGATTTCTGCATTTTCAACTGAGGTACTGGGGTCATCTCACTGGGGAGTGCCGGACAATTGGTGCTGGTCAGCTGCTGCAGCCCGACCAGTGAGAGCTGAAGCAGGGCGAGGCATTACCTCACCTGGGAAGCGCAAGGCGGAAGGGAATCCCTTTTCCTAGCCAGGGGAACTGAGACACACAACACCTGGAAAATCGGGTAACTCCCACCCCAATACTGCGCTTTAAGCAAACGGGCACACCAGGAGAATATATCCCACACCTGGCCAGGAGGGTCCCACGCCCACGGAGCCTCCCTCATTGCTAGCACAGCAGTCTGCGATCTAACCGCAAGGCAGCAGCGAGGCTGGGGGAGGGGCGCCCGCCATTGCTGAGGCTTAAGTAGGTAAACAAAGCCACTGGGAAGCTCGAACTGGGTGGAGCTCACAGTAGCTCAAGGAAACCTGCCTGTCTCTGTAGACTCCACCTCTGGGGACAGGGCATAGCTAAACAACAACAACAAAAAAGCAGCAGAACCTCTGCAGATGCAAACGACTCTGTCTGACAGCTTTGAAGAGAGCAGTGGATCTCCCAACATGGAGGTTGAGATCTGAGAACAGACAGACTGCCTGCTCAAGTGGGTCCCTGACCCCTGAGTAGCCTAACTGGGAAACATCCCCCACTAGGGGCAGTCTGACATCCCACACCTCACAGGGTGGAGTACACCCCTGAGAGGAAGCTTCCAAAGTAAGAATCAGACAGGTACACTCGCTGTTCAGCAATATTCTATCTTCTGCAACCTCTGCTGCTGATACCCAGGCATACAGAGTCTGGAGTGGACCTCAAGCAATCTCCAACAGACCTACAGCTGAGGGTCCTGACTATTAGAAGGAAAACTATCAAACAGGAAGGACACCTATACCAAAACCCCATCAGTACGTCACCATCATCAAAGACCAGAGGCAGATAAAACCACAAAGATGGGGAAGAAGCAGGGCAGAAAAGCTGGAAATTCAAAAAATAAGAGCGCATCTCCCCCTGCAAAGGAGCGCAGCTCATCGCCAGCAACGGATCAAAGCTGGTCAGAGAATGACTTTGACGAGATGAGAGAAGAAGACTTCAGTCCATCAAACTTCTCAGAGCTAAAGGAGGAATTACATAGCCAGCGCAAAGAAACTAAAAATCTTGAAAAAAGAGTGGAAGAATTGATAGCTAGAATAATTAATGCAGAGAAGGTCATAAATGAAATGACAGAGATGAAAACCATGACACGAGAAATATGTGACAAATCCACAAGTTTCAGTAACTGACTCGATCAACTGGAAGAAAGAGTATCAGCGATTGAGGATCAAATGAATGAAATGAAGCGAGAAGAGAAACCAAAAGAAAAAAGAAGAAAAAGAAATGAACAAAGCCTGCAAGAAGTATGGGATTATGTAAAAAGACCAAATCTGCATCTGATTGGGGTGCCTGAAAGTGAGGGGGAAAATGGAACCAAGTTGGAAAACACTCTTCAGGATATCATCCAGGAGAACTTCCCCAACCTAGTAGGGCAGGCCAACACTCAAATTCAGGAAATACAGAGAACACCACAAAGATACTCCTCGAGAAGAGCAACTCCAAGACACATAATTGCCAGATTCACCAAAGTTGAAATGAAGGAAAAAATCTTAAGGGCAGCCAGAGAGAAAGGTCGGGTTACCCACAAAGGGAAGCCCATCAGACTAACAGATCTCTCGGCAGAAACTCTACAAGCCAGAAGAGAGTGGGGGCCAATATTCAATGTTCTTAAAGAAAAGAATTTTAAACCCAGAATTTCATATCCAGCCAAACTAAGTTTCATCAGTGAAGGAGAAATAAAATCCTTTACAGATAAGCAAATGCTTAGAGATTTTGTCACCACCAGGCCACCACCAGGCCTGCCTTACAAGAGACCCTGAAGGAAGCCCTAAACATGGAAAGGAACAACTGGTACCAGCCATTGCAAAAACATGCCAAAATGTAAAGACCATCGAGGCTAGGAAGAAACTGCATCAACTAACGAGCAAAATAACCAGTTAATATCATAATGGCAGGATCAAGTTCACACATAACAATATTAACCTTAAATGTTAATGGACTAAATGCTCCAATTAAAAGACACAGACTGGCAAACTGGATCAAGAGTCAAGACCCATCAGTCTGCTGTATTCAGGAGACCCATCTCACATGCAGAGACATACATAGGCTCAAAATAAAGGGATGGAGGAAGATCTACCAGGCAAATGGAGAAGAAAAAAAAGCAGGGGTTGCAATCCTAGTCTCTGATAAAATAGACTTTAAACCATCAAAGATCAAAAGAGACAAAGAAGGCCATTACATAATGGTAGAGGGATCAATTCAACAGGAAGAGCTAACTATCCTAAATATATATGCACCCAATACAGGAGCACCCAAATTCATAAAGCAAGTCCTTAGAGACCTACAAAGAGACTTAGACTCCCATACAATAATAATGGGAGACTTCAACACTCCACTGTCAACATTAGACAGATCAACGAGGCAGAAAGTTAACAAGGATATCCAGGAATTGAACTCATCTCTGCACCAAGCGGACCTAATAGACATCTATAGAACTCTCCACCCCAAATCAACAGAATATACATTCTTCTCAGCACCACATCGCACTTATTCCAAAATTGACCACATAATTGGAAGTAAAGCACTCCTCAGCAAATGTACAAGAACAGAAATTATAACAAACTGTGTCTCAGACCACAGTGCAATCAAACTAGAACTCAAGACTAAGAAACTCAATCAAAACCGCTCAACTACATGGAAACTGAACAACCTGAATGACTACTGGGTATGTAACGAAATGAAGGCAGAAATAAAGATGTTCTTTGAAACCAATGAGAACAAAGATACAATATACCAGAATCTCTGGGACACATTTAAAGTAGTGTGTAGAGGGAAATTTATAGCACTAAATGCCCACAAGAGAAAGCAGGAAAGATCTAAAATTGACACTCTAACATCACAATTTAAAGAACTAGCAAAGCAAGAGCAAACACATTCAAAAGCTAGCAGAAGGCAAGAAATAACTAAGATCAGAGCAGAACTGAAGGAGATAGAGACACAAAAAACCCTCCAAAAAATCAATGAATCCAGGCGTTGGTTTTTTGAAAAAATCAACAAAATTGACAGACCACTAGCAAGACTAATAAAGAAGGAAAGAAAGAAGAATCAAATAGACGCAATAAAAAATGATAAAGGGGATATCACCACGGACCCCACAGAAATACAAACTACCATCAGAGAATACTATAAACACCTCTACGCAATCAACTAGAAAATCTAGAAGAAATGGATAATTTCCTGGACACTTACACTCTTCCAAGACTAAACCAGGAAGAAGTTGAATCCCTGAATAGACCAATAGCAGGCTCTGAAATTGAGGCAATAATTAATAGCCTACCAACCAAAAAAAGTCCAGGACCAGATGGATTCACAGCTGAATTCTACCAGAGGTACAAGGAGGAGCTGGTACTATTCCTCTGAAACTATTCCAATCAATAGAAAAAGAGGGAATCCTCCCTAACTCATTTTATGAGGCCAACATCATCCTGATACCAAAGCCTGGCAGAGACACAACAAAAAAAGAGAATTTTAGACCAATATCCCTGATGAACATCGATGCAAAAATCCTCAATAAAGTACTGGCAAACCGGATTCAGCAGCACATCAAAAAGCTTATCCACCATGATCAAGTGGGCTTCATCCCTGGGATGCAAGGCTGGTTCAACATTCGCAAATCAATAAAGGTAATCCAGCATATAAACAGAACCAAAGACAAGAACCACATGATTATCTCAATAGATGCAGAAAAGGCTTTTGACAAAATTCAACAGCCCTGCATGCTACAAACGCTCAATAAATTCGGTATTGATGGAACGTACCTCAAAATAATAAGAGCTATTTATGACAAACCCACAGCCAATATCATACTGAATGGGCAAAAACTGGAAGAATTCCCTTTGAAAACTGGCACAAGACAGGGATGCCCTCTCTCACCACTCCTATTCAACATAGTGTTGGGAGTTCTGGCTAGGGCAATCAGGCAAGAGAAAGAAATCAAGGGTATCCAGTTAGGAAAAGAAGAAGTCAAATTGTCCCTGTTTGCAGATGACATGATTGTATATTTAGAAAACCCCATTGTCTCAGCCCAAAATCTCCTTAAGCTGATAAGCAACTTCGGCAAAGTCTCAGGATACAAAATTAATGTGCAAAAATCACAAGCATTCTTATACACCAGTAACAGACACACAGAGAGCCAAATCATGAATGAACTTCCATTCACAATTGCTTCAAAGAGAATAAAATACCTAGGAATCCAAGTTACAAGGGATGTAAAGACCACTTCAAGGAGAACTACAAACCACTGCTCAGTGAAATAAAAGAGGACGCTAACAAATGGAAGAACATTCCATGCTCATGGATAGGAAGAATCAATATCGTGAAAATGGCCATACTGCCCAAGGTTATTTATAGATTCAATGCCATCCCCATCAAGCTACCAATGAGTTTCTTCACAGAATTGGAAAAAACTGCTTTAAAGTTCATATGGAACCAAAAAAGAGCCCGCATTGCCAAGACAATCCTAAGTCATAAGAACAAAGCTGGAGGCATCATGCTACCTGACTTCAAGCTATACTACAAGGCTACAGTAACCAAAACAGCATGGTACTGGTACCAAAACAGAGATATAGACCAATGGAACAGAACAGAGTCCTCAGAAATAATACCACACATCTACAGCCATCTGATCTTTGACAAACCTGAGAGAAACAAGAAATGGGGAAAGGATTGCCTCTTTAATAAATGGTGCTGGAAAAATTGGCTAGCCATAAGTAGAAAGCTGAAACTGGATCCTTTCCTTACTCCTTATATGAAAATTAATTCAAGATGGATTAGAGACTTAAATGTTAGACCTAATACCATAAAAACCCTAGAAGAAAACCTAGGTAGTACCATTCAGGACATAGGCATGGGCAAGGACTTCATGTCTAAAACACCAAAAGCAACGGCAGCAAAAGCCAAATTGACAAATGGGATCTAATTAAACTAAAGAGCTTCTGCACAGCAAAAGAAACTACCATCAGAGTGAACAGGCAACCTACAGAATGGGAGAAAATTTTTGCAATCTACTCATCTGACAAAGGGCTAATATCCAGAATCTACAAAGAACTCAAACAATTTACAAGAAAAAAACAAACACCCCATCAAAAAGTGGGGAAAGGATATGAACAGACATTTCTCAAAAGAAGACATTCATACAGCCAACAGACACATGAAAATATGCTCATCATCACTGGCCATCAGAGAAATGCAAATCAAAATCACAATGAGATACCATCTCACACCAGTCAGAATGGCAATCATTAAGAAGTCAGGAAACAACAGGTGTTGGAGAGGATGTGGAGAAATAGGAACACTTTTACACTGTTGGTGGGATTGTAAACTAGTTCAACCATTATGGAAAACAGTATGGCAATTCCTCAAGGATCTAGAACTAGATGTACCACATGACCCAGCCATCCCACTACTGAGTATATACCCAAAGGATTATAAATCATGCTGCTATAAAGACACATGCAGAGGTATGTGTATTGCGGCACTATTCACAATAGCAAAGACTTGGAATCAACCCAAATGTCCATCTGTGACAGACTGGATTAAGAAAATGTGGCACATATACACCATGGAATATTATGCAGCCATAAAAAAGAATGAGTTTGCGTCCTTTGTAGGGACATGGATGCAGCTGGAAACCATCATTCTTAGCAAACTATCACAAGAACAGAAAACCAAACACCGCATGTTCTCACTCATAGGTGGGAACTGAACAATGAGATCACTTGGACTCGGGAAGGGGAACATCACACATCGGGGCCTATCATGGGGAGGGGGGAGGGGGGAGGGGGGAGGGATTGCACTGGGAGTTATACCTGATATAAATGACCAATTGATGGGTGCTGACGAGTTGATGGGTGCAGCACACCAACATGGCACAAGTATATATATGTAACAACCCTGCACGTTATGCACATGTACCCTAGAACTTAAAGTATAATAAAAAAGAAAAAAGAAAAAAAAAAGAAAACAAACAGAGAAACAGGATAGAGCTTAACTGGTGGAGGCAGGAGAGGGATGTGAACATGGTATGGACTATCTAAGACAGCAGGAAAGTCCTCTCTGTGGAGATCCCATTGAGCCAAAGCCTGAATGATGAGAAGTAACCAGGCCTGTGTTGGGTGTCAGTAGAACATTCCAGGTATAGGAACAGCAAGACCAAAGGCTCTGAGGTGGAGACTAGAATGAAGGCAAATGTGGCTAAAGCAGAAGGAAAGAGCAAAAAATATAATGGAAAATTATTCATTTAAGCACCAAAATGGGATGCATATGTTTTCTCTTTTGGTCGACTTTATTGAAGTGCAATTCATGTAAAATAAAATGTACCTAGTTTAAACATAAAGTTCAATGAATTCTGACACATGTATTCACTTTAGCTTACTCTAAGACCTTATACATTTTCTCTGGCTTTAAAAATTTTATAGTTTTAGATTTTACGTTTGAGTCTATGATCTATTCTGAGTTAATTGTGTTTAGTTTAAGATAAAGGTTAATATTCATCTTTTTCCCCATAAGAATCTAGTTGTCTCAGCACTAGTTGTTGAAAATCCTTTCTCTATTCAATTACCTTGGTGTCTTTGTCAAAAGTCAATTGACTCTGTATATGTGCCTCTGTTTCTGTTGTGTACCATTGATCTGCAAGTCTATCCTTTCACTAATGCCTTGTCATCTTGATTACATAGCTTTACAGTAAGTTTTGAAATCCAGGAGTGTATAATCAGTTTTATAGTTTTTTTAAATATATAAAATGATTTGGCTATTTGAGATTCTTTGATTTAAGGTATGAATTTTAGAATCAGCTTGTTAATTCCTACACAAAACCATCCTTCTGGGATTTTGATGAGGATTGCATTAGGGCTATAAATCAATTTGTGCAGAGCTTATATCTTAGTGATTTTGATTCATGAACATCATATATCCCTTCATTTTATTTGGATCTTCTCTCATCAGTATTTTATAGTGTTTGGCTTATATGTCTCATATATATTTTGTTAAATGTATTCCTAAATATTTTGTTTTTATGCTTTTGTAAATGACTTTTCCTACGTTTATTTTTCAGATTTTTGTTAGTCATATATAGCAATACACTTGATTTTGTATATTGACCTAGCATTTTGCAATCTTGCTAAATTTACTTATTACTTATGAGGTTTGGTTTGTTCGAAATGAATTACAAAGTGTATTGGTTGAAACATACGGGTTTATATGTTTGTAATTGAGGTCTGATGCAAAAAGGAGGCTGTGATGTTTAAGATGAGGGCATCTGAGCACTTCTGGAGGCACCAGGCAGACTAAGCAGGGAATGGGAGCACATGAAGTCAACAAGCTGTCTGGGAAAGTCCTCATTCTAAAGAGCCAGCCAGCGGATGGGCCAAGTTTAGTTCAAGAATATGCATTTTTGAAATGCAGATACCAATAAGAGGCAAGATCCTTATCTGCAGTAAAGGTTCTTTTTAATTTTTATTTTAAAAAATTTTATATTTGCATAAGAATGCCAGGTCATAGTAAAAGGTTCTAAAAGAGCTATTTTACTAAAATCTTTTAAGGTAGATTATCCTTGGTAAGCCACTTGGGATAAAAGGTGACAGTGAACTAAAAAGACAAACAGGGGAATTTCATTTTGTTTCTATACGTGTTTGTGTGTGCGTGTGTGTGTGTGACAGACACACACATTCACACAGAACTTAACAAAAATTAAATGAAATTTGATGAAAATGTAAGAGATAGCAGGACTAAAAACTCATTGAGATTAAGTAGCTGTTAAAAATCCCATCCCCCACTCTCTCTTTCCCCACCACACTCTGCAAGCCCCCCTCCCTCACATCCCACAAGTACTTAAAGTCTATTTTACTAAAACAATGCAAAGAGTTGTTTTATTTGGTTTGTTTTTTGAATAACTAAGTGTCATGGTTGAAGAAGCATAAGGTAGAGCCAGCAGTGACCATGAGAATAAAACATTTTTTTGTTACACTTTGAATCTCTGCAGACCGGGGAAAAGGGTCAAACTGACCTCATCTATCACTTGTGGGCCAGGCTAGTCCAATTAACATCTGGAATCCACATGTGGCAACACAGGCTGCCTCTTCTTATCTCACTTCCTATCTTTATAGCAGTGTTGAGAATCTGCACATTTGCATTTTTGGAGAGGGTTCATCGGTGTAAGATTTAAGGCACTTCCCCAAACATACAACTTTAGATTTGCTGGTTCATTTTCCACCTGCTTGAGAAAGAGCTGCTCAGAGGGGATTGTGTAGGGAACCTCCTTGCTCCCTCTGGTCACTTTAACTTCGTGTCTAAGACTATGCCTGGATTTTTTTGTTTGTTCATTAATTTATTCACTCATTAATTCAACAGTTACTTATTGAGAGCCTACTATGTGCCAAGCATTGTTCTGGGTACTGGGGATCTGCAGCAAATAAAATAGACAGAAATATCTGTCTTCATGGAATTTATATGCTAAGTCATTTGTTCAACCATTTGTTGTACTAGGACTTGGGTCTGATTTGACGGTTTCATTGAGGGAGGAGAAAATCACATTAGCATAGAGGGTGATAAGTGCTCATACAAAGGTAAGCACATGGTACAGTGCAGTGAGTGAACCTATCCTGGGGAACCAGGGAGCGCTCCCAGTGGGGATGTCAGACTTGAGTAGGAATGACTTAGATGTCATAGTCCATTTAGCATTGATATAACAGAATACCTGAGGCTGGGTAATTTATAAAGAAGATAGGTTTACTTAGCTCAAATAATGTCTTCAAATGTTTCTGCAGGCTGGGAAGTTCAAGACTGGGCAGCTGTGTCTGGTCTTCCATGCTGCCATGCTGTTTCCACTTATAGCAGAAAGTGGAGGCGGAGTGGGTATGTGCACTAAATCACATGGTGAGAGAGGAAGAAAGAGAGAGCAAAACCAAAGAAGCCAGAACACTTTTTTTTTTCTCACAGACAAGGTCTTGCTCTGAACCCAGGCTAGAGTATGGTGGTACGATAATACCTCTCACTGCAGCCTCCAACTCCTGAGCTCAAGTGAGCCTCCTGCCTCAGCCTCCAGAGTAGCTAGGACTACAGGTGCACTGTCACTGTTCCTGGAAAATACATACACACACACACATATATATATATATAATATATATATATATATATATATATATATATATATAGTGTGTGTGTGTGGGGGGGGGAGACTGGGGTCTTGCTTTGTTGTCTATGCTGGTCTCAGACTCCTGGTCTCAGGCAATCCTCCCACCTCAGCCTCCCAAAGTGCTGGGATTACAGGCCTGACTCTTCTTAACAACTGGCTGTCATAGAAACTAATCTATTCCTGTGAGAGTGAAAACTCACTTACTGCTGAGGTATCATGAGGAATCTGCTACAAAAACCCAAACATCTCCCACCAGTCCCTACCTCCTAAAACCACCACACTGGGGATCAAATTTCAGCATGAGTTTTTTGGGGACAAACTATATCCAAACCACAGCACTAGGTGAGAAACTGGGACAGGCATTCCGGGCAGAGGAACAGAAGCTATCTGGGAAGTCAGATATATGTGGTGGCCTGGGGGAGCTACCCTCCAGTGTGGGATGGAAGGGGAGGAGTAGAGGCAGATGAGGCTGGAACTGTAAGCAAAGTTTCATTATTAAAGACTGATATAGTTTTGTCGTGTCCCCATTCAAATCTCAGCTTGAATTGTATCTCCCAGAATTCCCACATGTTGTGGGAGGGACCCAGCGGGAGGTAATGGAATCATGGGAGCTAGTCTTTCCTGTGCTATTCTCACAATAGTGAATAAGTTTCATGAGATCTGATGAGTTTATCAGGGGTTTCTGCTTTTGCTTCTTCCTCATTTTCTCTTGCTGCTGCAATGTAAGAAGTGCCTTTTACTTCTCACCATGATTCTGAGACCTCCCCAGCTGTGTGGAACTGTAAGTCCACTTAAACCTCTTTTTCTTCCCAGTCTCAGATGTGTCTTTATCAGCAACATGAAAACAGACTAACATAGTAAATTGGTACGAGGAGTGGGGTGTTGCTGAAAAGATAACTGAAAATGTGGAAGCAACTTTGGAAGTGGGTAACAGGCAGAAGCTGGAGCAGTTTGGATGACTCAGAAGAAGACAGGAAAATGTGGGAAAGTTTGGAACTTCCTAGAGACTTGTTGAATGGCTTTGCCCAAAATGCTGATAGCGATTTGGACAATAAAATCCAGGCTGAGGCAGTCTCAGATGGAGATGAAGAACTTGTTGGAAACTGGGGCAAAGGCAAAACTCTTGCTATGTTTTAGGAAAGAGATTGGTGGCATTTTGTCTCTGTCCTAGAGATTTGTGGAACATTGAACTTGAGAGAGATGATTAAGGGTATATGATGGAAGAAATTTCTAAGCAGAAAAGCATTCAAAAGGTGACTTGGGAACTGTTAAAAGCATTCTGTTTTAAAAGGGAAACAGAGCATAAAAGTTCAGAAAATTTGCAGACTGATAATGGAGTAGATAAGAAAAACCTATTTTTTGAGGAGGAATTCAAGCTGGCTGCAGAAATTTGCGTAAGTAGCAAGGAGCCTAATGTTAATACCCAAGACCACGGGGAAAATGTCTCCAAGCCATGTCAGAGACCTTCATGGCAGTCCCCCATCACAGGCCTGGAGGCCCAGGAGGAAAAACTGGTTTTGCGGGCTAGACCCAGGGTCCCTGTGCTGTGTGCAGCCTAGGGATTTGGTGCCCTGTGTCCCAGCCACTCCAGCCATGGCTAAAAGGGGCCAACATACAGCTCGGGCTGTGGCTTCAGAGGGTGGAAGCCCCAAGCCTTGGTAGCTTCCACATGGTGTTGAGCCTGCAGGTACACAGAAGTCAAGAATTGAAGTTTGGGAACCTCTGCCTAGATTCCAGAAGATGTATGGAAATGCCTGGATGCCCCCGAAAAAGTTTGCTGCAGTGACGGGGCCCTCATGGAGAACCTCTGCTAGGGCAATGTGAAAGGGAAATGTAGGGTTAGAGCCCTCACACGGTGTCCCTACTGGGGTACTGCTAGTGGAGCTGTGAGAAGAGGGCCACCATCCTCCAGACCCTAGAATGATAGATCCACTGACAGCTTTCACTGTGTGCCTGGAAAAGCCACAGATACTCAATGCCAGCCTGTGAAAGCAGCTGGGAGAGAGGCTGTACCTGCATAGCCACAGGGATGGAGCTGCCCAAGACCATGGGAACCCACCTCTTGCATCAGCATGACCTGGATGTGAGAACCTGGAGTCAAAGAAGGTCATTTTGGAGCTTTAAGATTTTATTGCCCTGCTGAATTTCAGACTTGCATGGGCCCTGTAACCCCTTTATTTTGCCCAATTTCTCCCATTTGGAATGCCTATATTTACACAGTGCCTGTACCTCCATTGTATCTAGGAAGTAACTAACTTACTTTTGATTTTACATGTTCATAGGCAGAAGGGACTTGCCTTATCTCAGATGAGACTTTGGACTGTGGACTTTTGAGTTAATGCTGAAATGAGCTAAGACTTTGGGGTACTGTTGTGAAGGCATGGTTGGTTTTGAAATGTGAGGACATGAGATTTGGAGGGGTCAGGAGTGGAATGATATAGTTTGGCTGTGTCTTGAGTCAAATCTCAACTTGAATTGTATCTCCCAAAATTCTCATGTGTTGTGGGAGGGACCCAGGGGGAGGGTAATTGAATCATGGGGGTTGGTCTTTCCTGTGCTATTCTCAAGATAGTGAATAAGTCTCACAAGATCTAATGGGTTTATCAGGGGCTTCTGCTTTTGCTTCTTCCTCATTTTCTCTTGCTGCCACCACGTGTAAGTGCCTTTCGCCTCCTGCTATGCTTCTGAGGCCTCCCCAGCCATGTGGACCTGTAAGTCCAATTAAACATTTTTTCTTCTCAGTCTCAGATATGTCTTTATCAGTAGCGTGAAAACGGACTAATACAAAGGCCTTCCGTGTGATGATGTAACAGCTTCCTATTGCTGCTGTAACAACTTGGCTGAACACAAATTTATCATCTTATCATCTTTGGATTTTGAAGGTCAAAAATCCAAAACAGGTATCACTAGGCTAAAATCAAAGTGTCAACAAGACTGCATTCCTTCCTGCAACATCTAGGACAGACTCCATTTCCTTGCTTTTTCCATCTTCTAGAGGCCATCTGCATTGTGGGCTCATCACCCCTTCCTCCAACTGCAAAGCAGCAGCATAATACCTTTAAATTTCCCTCTGACTTGTGCTTCCCTTTTCTACTTTTAGGAAAAGTAGAAATGTGATTAAATTGAGTTCTCCTGGATAATCCCAAATCACATCCCCATCTCAAGGTCAGCTGATTAGCAATTTTAATTTCATCTGCAATCTTCATTCTCTCTTGACATGCAAGATTATATATAGTCACAGGTTCTGGGGATTAGGATGTGGACACCTTAGGGGGCAATTATTCTGCCTATTACAGAAGGGTGGCTAATACTGAATGTAAGCAGAGGAGCAATATGATCAGATTTGCATTTAGAGTATTTGCTGTTTTGGTTGTGTGGAGATTGGGGCTGGGGATGGGTTGGGTAGGCTAGGCAGAATGGAACTGGGAGTATCTTACAGAGATTTTAAGTAAAAAGCCTAGTTAAGAGACTATTTCAGCAATTAAGTGAAAAATGACACGTGTCTGTATGCATATACGTTAGGTAACTTAACCCTACGGTTCTTAGAAAAGTTCAATCTAATTAAGTTTGAGACATACCTCATAGTGTGGAGAAAAGGAAATTGTTTTTAAATCCTAAAGGCATGATTAACTTTGGAACAAAAGTTAACTCTTCATATACAGTTTCCTTACTTTTCCCAAGAAGACATGTTTTCTTAGTTTGTAAAATAAGGATGTTGGACTACCTTGCCTCTAAAGTTTTCTCCTTACTAACATCTCTGATTCTATGAACAGAAGAGGAGAATTGTTTCCATCTTACCTAGATTGTGGCTTGGAGATAAAGTCACAAATGATGAAAAATACCTTTGGAAACACAGAAACAGAGCTACTGCTAAAGCCAAGTGCTTTCATTTACTAAACTACAAAAGACTAAAAAAGTACGGATATGTGAAATACAAAAAATTCTGTGAATCCCAAGAGCTGGAGACTCCATGAAATTCTCAGGATGTTTTCATAGGAAATATAGCAGGCTTTAGCTTCACTTCTTTTTACCATGTGGATGGGAAGAATGAACTGAGCAGTGGATTCTTACCGTGTCTATCAGGACTCTTGGTGGCATGCAACAGAGGCTGACTGCTTTGGTTTGGCTCTGTGTCCCCACCCAAATCTCGTCTTGTAGCTCCCATAATTCCCATGTATTGTGGGAGGGACCCGGTGGGAGATGACTGAATCATGGGGCCAGATCTTTCCCGTGCTGTTCTTGTGATAGCGAAGGAGTCTCATGAGATCTGATAGTTTTAGAAAGGTTGAATTTCCCTGCACAAGTCCTCTCTGCTTGCCGCCATCCACATAAGATGTGACTTGATCCTCATGCCTTCCACCATGATTGTGAGGCTTCCCCAGCCACGTGGAACTGTAAGTCCAATTAAACCTCTTTCTTTTGTAAATTGACCAGTTTGGGGTATGTCTTTATCAGCAGTATGAAAACAGACTAATACATTGACTCTGCCTTGGGAGGGTCTTGAGGCTGCTGATGGTCTGGGAGGCTGTGTGGGCAGGGAGGACTGTCAGGAAGCAAAGAAGCACAGAGCCTCAGAGCTAAGTGCATGGACAAGCGGATGCTGCCGAAACATCAGGATGTTATGTAGCCCCTGCATCTGCAGAGGATCTGGGGTCACATTGTTTCCTCCATTTTTGTGTAGCCAGCTGGAGAGTCAAAGCCCCCCGAGCAAACATCTGATTGGTACATGCCCACCTCCTTAGCTAGAGAGGAAGCATCCATCCACCTCAGCTTTGCCTCCTATCTGGCTCACTATTCACAATATGAAATCTCCTACAAGGGAGAACAGATTTGAAAAAGTGTGTGGATGTGGGAGTGGGATGGTTGGTTGCCAGATGGCCAGAAAATGACAAACGTCTTCCTGTTTTTGTTTTTCTCCCTGATCCTTTGGCCTCCTCTTGGCTGTCTTTTAGTTTGTTAACTTACTATAAGGGAGATATGTCACATCAATCTAGACTGGTGATTAAAGTGGGATCTTAATTACCAGGGTGAGTCAGGAAATGAGATTTAAAGAGTCACTTTGATTCTTCTGAGATTGCCATTCAGGTATCACATCAGTTAAAGAGTCACTTTGATTCTTTTGAGATTGCCATTGTGATACCGCATCACACTGTAAATGGTAACCCCCAACCCCAGGCAGATTAGGTGGAATTTTTCCAGCCAATTTCTAATTGGTCTTTGTGCTGCAAACATAGCTTCTGACTGCTTCTCAGCCAAGGTTGTGTGGACAGATGGACAGGGGTTGGCTAATAGCCCATAGAGACCATTGCTTTGGGAGATGGATTCATTTGTGACAGTGATGTTTGACCACACAACCCATAACATTTAGCTGCTTCAGTACTGTCCTTGCCGTGTAGTAATTCTCCTAGTCAGTGCTCAGTGGCAGAGATTAGCTAAATTGACTGTTTTGTTCTCTGGAAGGGTCTGTTTACTGTTAATAGGACCAGAGATAGAAAAGGATATTAATTAGTGCTAAATTCCCCCATCATATTGATCCAGAGTGAGAAAACAGATGAAATCCAGCCACTTGGGAAGAAAATGTCTGGCTTTTAAAGGGTCACCCTGTGTGTGTCTCTCTGTTTGGCAGAGAGGCTGGAACAAGCACAGGCTTGTCAGGAGGAGAGGAGCCAGGGGGCCAGACTGGAGAACTCCAGTTCAATGGTTGTCCTCAAGATGCTGGTTGCACAGAAGCAGATAGAACAACCACTTTTTCGAAATTATTGTAATTTTTTCTTTAAAAACAAGCATTGGCTTTGGATGAATTATTGTAACGGTGCAGAAAAAGCCAAGGATTTGGGGGTAAAAAGCAGCAGCAGCATTTAGTAAGTGGAATTTATACAAATACCTCTCTCATCGTCTTATGATAGATGAAGATTCCTTGAAGCCTGAAGTGGGGAGGCAGAATATCTGAAATGAAAAGCAACTTCCTCTGTTTCCCATTGGACATCTTATTGTGTCAAGAAAGGCAAAGGATGAGCATTCACAAAATGGTCACTCATGAAGCATGGTGTTGGCCAGCAAGCCAAATTTGAGACATGTCTATGCCTTTTTAGCCATTTGTGGGTAGCAACTATTCAGGAGAGAAGGGTTGGAGGCTGTGTTCGCTCTTGGCCACATTGCCTTCAGGTCTGTTCCTAAACCTTTCCTTGCTCTGCTGTGGGTGGCAAGTTGGGGGTGAGGAGGGAGCCTGCATTTCCAGGCTCCATTGTCTGCTGTCTTCTGATGGGCTTGGGCCCATAGGAGACGCTGACAGACTGGAGGCCAGGAGGACGGCAGGAGCTAGTGTTTCTCCCTGTCTCTCCAGGCTTTGGGCCTCATACTTTGCTACTGCTGTGACTCTTCTGTGGTGGCTCAAGTGTCCCTCTGCCCCCAGCAGTCCTGCCAGGGTTCTAGCTTCCACTAAGTGCCCAGTCTCTGGGCTCTGGTAATTCTGTCTTGCCCCGTTTTCCTTCTAACCCAAAGATAGTAGTGCCTTCTCCAGTGTGGATGATCTCTGGAGCACCTCACTATCTCATCTAGCTTCTCAGCAAATTCCATCACCTGGGTAACCAAGTCCCTGTATTAAACTCTACTTTTAAAAATACTGAGATGATTTTCCAAATTAGACCATGACTAATACAGGCAGAGGGGTGTCTTTCTAACAAGAAACATACCAGAAACTATACAGGACCCAACCTATCCACCCCCGACCGTGGTTTGAAACAACAATCAGCTTCCTCCTTTATCGCTCCCGGGCTGCTCTGCTACAGACATTTGTGTCTTTCTGTAGTCTGATACATCTTCAATTTCAGTTTTCTCATTTCATCTGAACTCTCAGTATCTCTCTGCCATCCTCGTGCCTGTCCTCAGAAGCAGCACGGCATTGAGTAAGACCACTGGCTTTGGCATTGGGCTAACTTGTTTCAAATCTCAGTTAATGTCTCCAAGCTCCAATGGCGCTGTCCAATAAAGCACAATGAGAGCATCATGGGTGGTTTTACAGTTTCTAGTGCTATATTTAAACACATAAAAAGAAACAGGTGACATTAATGTTAATAATATATTTAACACAATAATTTCAAAAATGCAATCAATACAGAAATATTGAGATATTTTACATTCTTTTTTCTAATACTAAATCTTTGAAATATAGTGTGTATTTTATACTTATAAAACATTTTTTTTCTTTTTTTGAGATGGAGTCTTGCTCTATCACCTATGCTGGAGTGCAGTGGCGTGACCTTGGCTCACTACAAACTCCGGCTCCTGGGTTCAAGCAATTCTCCTGCCTCAGCCTCCCTAGTAGCTGGGACTACAGGTGCACGCCACCATGCTTGGCTAGTTTGTTTTGCATTTTTAGTAGATATGGGGTTTCACCATGTTGGCCAGGCTGCTCTCGAACTCTTAACCTCAGGTGATCCGCTTGCCTTGGCCTCCCAAAGTGCTGGGATTACAGGCGTGAGCCACTACACCCGGCCCATTTATAGAACATTTTAATTCACATTTGCCACATTTTAAGTACTCAATGTTCATATGTGGCTAATGGCTACTTTACTGAACAGTGCAGATCTATAAGAAGAGATAATAAAATTGCTGTAGCCATTTTTTCTTTTTGTTAAAGGTTAGAGATAATATGTACAATGCTTGGCATATAGTAGGAGCTTAATGCAGGTGAACTGTGATTATTATTAGCTATGGGTGCTCAGCTTCCTTTCTATTTCCCTTACCAGCATTTTGAAATTTTCGTTGCTCTTCTCTCTCTTCATGGATTTTACCCATGATCTTCCATTTTCAACAGATAATCTTATTTTCTCCTTCAAAGAGAACAGTGGTCAGCCGAGTATTTCACTTCACTGACTAGTCATACATCTGTAATGGAAGCTTTATTAACTGATAGAATAATTTTCACAAGTTGAAAAAGTTGCTTAAAATAAACAATTGTTAAAAGTAATTCATAGTACATTAAATGTATTATCTTAAAACTTAAAAATGTGATTCCTGGGCAAGATGGCTGAATAGAAACAGCTCTGGTCTGCAGCTCCCAGCGAGACCAACGCAGAAGGTGAGTAACTTCTGCATTTCCAACTGAGGTACCTGGTTCATCTCACTGGGACTGGTTAGACAGTGGGTGCAGCCCACAGAGGGTGAGCAGAGGCAAGGTGGGGTGTCACCTCATCCAGGAAGTGCAAGGGGTCACAGAACTCCCTCCTTTAGTCAAGGGAAGCTGTGAGGGACTGTGCCAGGAGAAACTGTGCTATCCAGCCCAGATACTATGCTTTTCCCATGGTTTTCACAACCCGCAGACCAAGAGATTCCCTCAGGTGCCTACACCACCAAGGCCCTGGGTTTCAAGCACAAAACTGGTGGCTGTTTGGGCAGACACCGAACTAGCTGTAGGAGTTCCTTTTCATATCCCAGTGGCGCCTGGAACGCCCGTGAGACAGAACCGTTCACTCCCCTGGAAAGGGGGCTGAAGCCAGGTAGCAAAGTGGTCTAGCTTAGTGGACCAGTGGAACAGAACAGAGGCCTCAGAATTAATACCACACATCTACAACCATCTGATCTTTGACAAATCTGACAAAAACAAGCAATGGGGAAATGATTCCCTATTTAATAAATGGTGTTGGGAAAACTGGCTAGGCATATGCAGAAAACTGAAATTGGACCCCTTCCTTACACCTTATACAAAAATTAACTGAAGATGGTTTAAAGACTTAAACATCAGACATAAAGTCATAAAAACCCTAGAAGAAAACCTAGGCAATACAATTCAGGACATGGGCATGGGCAAATACTTTATGACTAAAACACCAAAAGCAATTGCAACAAAAGCCAAAATTGACAAATGGGATCTAATTAAACTAAAGAGCTTCTGCACAGCAAAAGAAACTATCATCAGAGCGAACAGGCAACCTACAGAATGGGAGAAAATTTTTGCAATCTATCCATCTGACAAAGGGCTAATATCCAGAATCTCCAAGGAGCTTAAACAAATATACAAGAAAAAAAACGCAAACAACTCCATCAAAAAGTGGGCAAAGGATATGAACAGACACTTCTCAAAAGAAGATGCAGCCAGCAAACATATGAAAAAAGCTCATCGTCACTGGTCATTAGATAAATGCAAATCAAAACCACAATGAGATACCACTTCACACCAGTTAGAATGGCAATCATTAAAAAGTCAGGAAACAACAGATGCTAAAGAGGATATGGAGAAATAGGAACACTTTTACACTGTTGGTGGGAGTGTAAATTAGTTCAACCATTGTGGAAGACAGTGTGGCAATTCCTCAAGAATCTAGAACCCTAAATACCATTTGACCCAGCAGTCTCATTACTGGGTATATACCCAAAGGATTATAAATCATTCTACTATAAAGACACATGCACATGTATGTTTATTGTGGCACTATTCACAATAGCCAAGACTTGGAACCAACCCAAATGCCCATCAATGATAGACTGGACAAAGAAAATGTGGCACTTATACACCATGAAATACTATGCAGCCACAAAAAAAAAAAAAAAAATGAGTTCATGTCCTTTGCAGGGACATGGATGAAACTTGAAACCATCATTCTCAGCAAACTAACACAGGAACAGAAAACCAAACACCGCATGTTTTCACTCATAAGTGGGAGTTGAAAAATGAGTACATATGGGCACAGGAAGGGGATCATCATACACCAGAGACCGTCAGGGGATGGGGGAAAGGGGAGGGATAGCATTAGGAGAAATACCTGATGTAGGTGACAGATTGATGGGTGCAGCAAACCACCATGGCACTTGTATACCTGTGTAACCTGCACATTCTGCGCATGTATCCCAGAACTTTCAAAGTATAATAATAATAATAAAAGAATGTACAGTCAGTTGACATTCTTTTGCTATATAGAACCACTTTTCTTTTTTGAGACAGGATCTCACTTTGTCACCCAGGCTGGAATGCAGTGTCATAATCTGAGCTCACTGCAGCCTCAACTTCCTAGGCACAAGTGATCCTTCTACCTCAGTCCCCCAAATAGCTGGGACTACAGGTGTGTGCCACCACACTTGGCTAACTTTTTTGAATTTTAGTAGAGACAGGGTCTTGCTGTGTTGCCCAGGCTGGTCTCAAACTCCTGAGCCTAAGTGATTTTCCTGCCTCGGCCTCCCAAAGCTCTGGGATTATAGGTGTGAGCCACTATGCTTGGCTGGGCCATCTTCCTTTGAGTGTGGGTTAGCTGATGGGGTTTCCATTGTAGTACTCTCACAAATCACACATAACTCATTGTCCATGAGTCTAGCTTGGGATTCTTGAAAGTGGAGGAAAAACTGAAAAGTACTTTTTGAAGAAATACGATTGCAGAACACCCTCCACAATGTGTTGTAGCTGTCCCACCCACACCTACACTAATGACATTTTTAGTGAGCCACACTTGATAGACTTTATAAAGCAATTTTGTTTTTAGGAAAAGGCAACTCTTTTCATACATACATTCTATTGTTTTATATAATATTTAATTAAATTTCATAATTCCAATAAGAAATGCATAGGCATAAATAAGCTTGTGGAAAAAAAAATAGAGTTTTTGTCAGTGCAGAACTCAACTGGGGAAGTGGAAGTGCATGGGCTTCTAGGGAATGGCCAGTTGACCACACAGAATGCCAAGGGCATCCTTCAGGATGTTCTAGAAGAAGGAGGCAGAGCAGAGCACCATTTAGTCAGTGAGTCGGTGAAGTGGACATTGATGATGAAAGTCCCCACTGTACCCAGATTGTCCTTATCTGCATTCACTGTTGTTCTTTTCATTCTTGCTCAGGGGAAGCTAGTTCCCTTATTTAGTAGCCAGGAGTTCTCTAGAGAAACAGAACCAGTTGGATATAAATAAAAAGAGATTTATTAGAAGGTGATTATGGAGGCTGAGAAGTTCCACAATCAGCAGATTTTGCACAGTCTACAAGCTGAGGACCCAGGACGGAAAGCCAGTGGTATAGTTCAAAGGCCTGAGAGCTGGAGAGTGGAAGATGAAGATTTTAGTCTGAGTCTGAAGACCTGCGAACTGGGAACACTGAGGGTGGAGGGAGATGGATGTCACAGCTCAGAAGTCAGGCAGAGAGCAAACTCAGCTTTCCTCTGCTTTTTGTCCTATTCAGGCCCTTAACAACTTGCATGATGCCCAGACACACTGGGGAGGGCCACATGCTTTACTCAACCCACCAATTCAAATGCCAGTTTCATCTAAAAACACCTTTGTAAATGCAGGCAGAAATAATGTTTTTCCAACTAGTGGGGCATCCCTTGGTCCACTCAAGTTGACTCATGAAGTTAAACCATCACACCCTCCCATCCCAAGAAATCCCTCCAGCTCTTCCCTAGATCCATCCAGCCCTGTCTACTCAGAACACTTGTTCTGCCAGTTCGCTACTCTTATTTCCTGATCTCTTGTACGTTTCCCTAGACCTACAAGCATGCTAAGCACTTCCTAATGCTAGAAAGGATCATTAATGAATACATGAACTGAGATGCAACATTTCACCAATAATCTGTCCCTTGATCTTGCCCTTTTACCCTTCTCTTCCCATATTTCTCCCCTTGCTGCCAGACTTCTTAAAGGAATAGCTGCACTTTCCCTTCTCTGAATATTCTTCTGTCTAATGCCTTCTGGCCTCCACACTACATTTACTGAAACTGATCTTTCTAATGCCCACACTATCCTTTGAATTCTCCATTTCATCCTGATTCTATTCCTCCTCTCCACATTGTCTGCTGCCGTTGGTAAACTCCTTTTCAAATTTCTACTCCTGTGACATTTGTGGCATCATCTTCTGAGTAATTATCTCTTCTTCCGATGTGTCTTTTCTGTCTCTCTATGGTCTTCTCTTCCTTGTTCTGTCTCTTAAATGTTGGTGTTTCTTGGTGTTTCACTTTTCTTGTTCACTCAAAATATTGTCAAGGTCAGGGCCTGTGTTCTTTCCCTACTTGGCTGGAAGCTGAGCTGCAGATTCTGACACCCATCTCAGCATAGTCCTGGGGGGTAGGGCTGGGGTGTAGGGTGAGGACAGCGAGAGTTCTTAGAAGGAACTGATATTTCTTATACAGATCGGTGCCTGAGTCTGGCCTTGAGAAGTAAAAGATGGGAGGTTAGGGGAGATACCTGGGATAGCCGGCGAGGGGAGAGGCAATGGCTACACTTCCCATGCTTGGTGGGGCAGGGACACTGGAGTGCCCACAGGCACCCAAGGTCTCTGTCTGGAAAGAACTCAGCCCTGGACATCCAGCCCGGGCACCCAAGATCTTTGTCTCGAACAAACTCAACCCCTCACCCAAGCAGGGCAAAACTGTTGGGGTCACCAGGGGCAGGAGAACCAGGGGCAGGAACTGAGCCTGGATGAGAGGTCACTGCTGGTGCAGCATGGATGACCCCCTTTGGCCGTCTCTGAAGATCCCACTGCTTCTCCACTTCAAAGAGCCAGCATTTGGATGTCATTCATGACAGAAGAACCAGACAGCTAGGTTAAAGGTGTTTTTAACTTCTTTTCTTTTCATCCTCTTTTCCTGTGCTTTCACTCGCTGCAAGGAGGGACTTGAAGTACCAAGCAGGGGTGGCAGCAAGAAAGGCAGATGTGGAATAAGCAGAAGGAGAGCATAGACTCTGCCTCTGTCACCTCTGGGCCATGCAGAGAGCTACTGTCAGGGGAGAGGGGTGCTAGCAGGCTGGGGAGAGAATCAGGTAGTAGTTAATGCACAGGTTAGGAAGTAGTGGTCTAAGTAATAGAGATAAGAATCATTAACTCAGGCGTTTGAACAGTTGTCTTGTGGCAGGATCATGACTCTCTGTGTCATTGGAATGAAAATGGTGAAATGTGGCCATACCATTTCCATTCACTCAACAAATATTTATTGGATGCTTTCCAGGTGACCAGTATATCTAGAGCTGGTCTTTCTCTACTTAGCACTAAGAAAGGTTCAAGCCCCTCCTTGGTTTTCTACAGCTGTAAATAAGATTCTCCTAGTGACTCTCAGAAAGCTCCATCTTACTGAAGACACAGATGCATCCTTTGCCATCAATACCAGCATTGTTTAATCTAAAATGCACACACCATAAATCAGAGGAGTGGTTCCATATTGAGGAGGGAATACTTTATTTTTGTACTCCAACAGTTTATTTTTCAAATATTTCTAAATGAACCAAGTGCCCAGAAATGGTGAAACTTTAATTACTCCAGTTTCTGGTGGATAGGTTCGAAAGTGTGAAAACACTCATCACTATGTTCCTGCCTAAAATCCCTGGGAGTAGGGGGCTCATTTTCTCACCTCTCTATTGCTAAATTAGAATTTAGCCACTTTCTACAACTGAATTAGAGCCTGTACTTCAGCCAAAACACAGTGTGGATTAGACAACTAAAGACGTCTTTTCAAGTGGAACAAAGCAATTAATGCCAGGCAGGAAGTGTCCAGTGTGGCGTCTGGCTTTGTATGCGCTCTCAGGCCCTGTGGGTGCCAACAAGGGAGGTGCAGTGAGGCAGGTAGTTGCTGGGAACCTGAGCCAAACATAGAGGTTAACAGAGAACCCCTCAGGGACCCGCAGCTGCCACCACTGTTGGTGCAGGTGAGCAGGTTGTGTTTCCATAGGGAGGAGTCAATGTCAAGTGCGGAAGTGTGCGCGTGTGTGTGCGTGTGCGCCTGTGTGCGCACATGTGCGTGTGCGTGCGTGTGTGTGCCTGTGTGATGTGTGCGCATGTGCGTGTGCGTGTGTGCATGTGTACGTGTGTGTGTGCGCGTGTGCTTGTGCAAAGGCTTGTGTAGGACCTGGGCCGGGGTATGGAGAGAAGACATTAAAAGAATCATGATGATGATAAATGGGTACCTTTTATTTTCTCTGGTGCAAAGGGGCAGGGTCTCTGAAGGAAGGAAGAAAAACATGTTGGGGAGAATAAGTCAGGCGCCCTTCATATATGCTATTCCGTGTAACCCTTTAGATGAGTATTGTCCCATTTTCATGAATGAGTAGACTGAGGCAGACAGAGTGGCTAGTGTACCTGATGCAGGTTAAATGGTGAATACATGGTGCCGTTGGGATCTGAATTCTGGTCTTTGACCCCAAAGCCTGTGGACATCCCATTCCCCACACTGCCACTCCAATGGCTCCTTCTTGTAGTTGCTTCAAAGCACTGTGTACCCTGGTGACTTAGTGCATGGAACTCTGGAGGTCAATCACTTTGTCTTTCTAGGCCTCTGTGTCCTCATTTGTAAAATGAGGCAGATGAAGCAGATGAGCTCAAAGTGCTGGGTACATAGAACACTTACCAATTATTTGATGAATGAATGAAAGATTGAATGGAACCCAGGGCTCAGTCGGCTATGTGTTGCAGGTGGAGTAAAGTGAGAGAACTAGGCAGGCAGAGGAACATAGAGTCGTCTCTGTACATAACAGAATTTAGAAAGACACTTACTACTAGGGCCACGTGGTGAAACCTGTAGTCTTTCTCTCTCCCTTCCCTTCCCTTCCTTTCCCTTTCCCTCTTTCTTCCTTTTCTTTCTTCTTTCCTTCCTTCCTTCCTCCGTCCTCCTCCTCCCTCCCTCTCTCTCTTTTCTTTCTTTCTTTCTTTCTTTCTTTCTTTCTTTTTCTTTCTTTCTTTCTTTCATTTCTTCTTTCTTTTCTTTCTTTCTTTTCTTCTTCTTTCTTTCTCTTTCTTCTTTTCTTTCTTTCTTTTTTCTTCTTTTTCTTTCTTCTTTCTCTCTCCCCTTTTTCTCTGTCCCTCCCCTCCCTCCTTCCTTCCTTCCTTCCTTCCTTTCTTTCTTTCTTTTTCTTTCTTTCTTTCTTTCTCTTTCTTTCTTTTCTTTCTTTCTTTTCTTTCTTTCTTTCTTTCTTTCTTTCTTTCTTTCCTTTCTTTCTTCCTCTTTCTCTGCCTTCCTTCCTTTTCTTTTTCTTTTTCTTTCTTCTTTTCTGCTTTCTTTCTTTTTTCTTCTTTCTTTTTCTTCTTTCTCTCTCCCCTTTTTCTCCCTCCCTCCCTCCCTCCCTCCTCCCTCCCTTCCTTCCTTCTTCCTTCCTTCTCTCTCTCTTTCTCTTTCTTTATTCCTTTCTTTTTTCTTCTTTTCTTTCTCTCTTTCCTCTTTCTTAGCAAACAAACAAGATCCAGTTCCAATGGGTTAGTTAAATGACTTACTTTGATGTGGCTACTTTGTAGACCTAGATATACAACTCAACACTGGCTGTTATGTGGAAAAGAACAGAAGCGAAACTTGAAAGCTGCTGCCTGTTTATATTTGCTGCAAAGAGGAGTAGCAGAGTTGATGATTTTTTGTATCTGAGCCCGTTAATCAGTCTTTGCATATGTGATGGAAGTTCTTGAGCCCAGCAGGGAGTGGAGAATGGAACCGCACAGCATGTGCAAACAGGAAGGTTGGGAGGCAAGAGTGCTGCTGAGGAAGAGCTTTGTGGGTGGGGGCCGGTGGTTCAACTGAGATGCTGACTTACTCTGTTCTCACTTTTATCTTCAGCAACATCTGTTACCATCATGCATGCTTTGTGATTTCAAGGGAAATTTAAAAGGTCTGGAGTATGGGTTATTGTAGAAGAGGAAAGAGAACAGCTGCAGGAGCTAAGGAGAAAGTGAGATGGATGGTTTAGCAAGGGCCAAAAGCAGTCAGCCCCTGTCCAATGCTCCTGGCATTCCACTGAAATCGAGGGACAATCTCTGACAACCTCTAGCCTAACCTTGTACCGGAGGTACTTTTGTTTACATTTCAAAACAGAGCATGACCTTAGATGAAAATGAGAGACTTGAGCACATGGGGCATTGCAAAGGCAGGGAGAGAGGGGCATTTGGTTTAGGGGGCACAGTAAAAGCAGGGCTGGAGTACGCATGGTTGCTTTATTTTAGGACCCAGTGGGAGACCATTGGTGTCAAGGGATATGAATATTTAACATTTTCCCAAGGAAACACTGAATCTGTTAGTTTTACCCTTCTGCATATTACAAGATGTATGCAAGAGAAAGACAGAGGACAATTCAGGGTCACTTGATCCAACTAGTTATGAAACAGAATGAAGTGAGAGAGAAGCACCAGTGGATTGAAAACCATGTAGAAAAATAACACTAACAGTAAATGTGGTTGACAACAGCAATCTCAGAATTAAAAATTTTCATTTTTAAAAAGCTTCCTAGTAATTAATGAATAAGAGGAGTGAGAGTAGGAAAGGTGTTTTGTGTTTTTTGTGGGAAAATTATTTTTACCTCAATTTAAAAAAATGTTAATTAGAGGTCAGGCACAGTGGCTCACGCCTGTGATCCCAGCACTTTGGGAGGCTGAGGCAGGCAGATTGCTTGAGCTCAGGAGTTCGAGACCAGCCTGGGCAACAAAGTGAGATCCCGTCTCAACTAAATGTACAAAAGAATAGCTGGGTGTGGTGGCGTGTCCTGTAGTCCCAGCTACTTGGGAGGCTGAGGTGGGAGGATCACTTGAGCCTGGGGGCGGAGGTTGCAGTGAGCTGAGATCGTGTCACTGTACTCCAGCCTGGGCAACAGAGTGACCTGTCTCAAAAAAAAAAAAAAAAAAAGTAATTAGGTGTTACTGGGTTGATATAGTTTATTTCTGTCCATTCTTTCTTCCTTTTAACTGCTTGCCAGCTATCTACTTTGTTGAGCCTCTATTCAATTACTAAGTCAGTCTTCATTTAAATGATCAGAGGTTCTTTCATTCAGTAGTGCATATGATTATCATATAACATTTATTCATTGGGGGTGGGGTTAATGGAAGATAACTACGGGTTTTGGGCAAACCCATATCTGATTAATTATGTTTCAGTGGGAACTCCATAGTTTTTCAACTTATTATAACTGAGGAGTTTACACTCCCCTGATAAAAGAAAAACTTCAGCTGAATTAAATTTAAGTGAGTTTAATTGAGCAATGAACGATTCGTGAATCGGGCAGCCCCTAGAATCACAGCAGATGCACAGAGACTCCAGGGGTGCCTCATGGTCAGAACACATTTATAGACAAAAAAGGTAAAATGGCGTACAGGAATCGGAAGTGAGGTGCAGAAACAGTGAAATTAGTTACAGCTCGGTGTTTGCCTTCTTTGAACGCAGTCTGAACATTCAGCAGTCTATGAGTGGTCGAAGTGTGGCGGCTGGGATTGGCTAGCACTTAGCCATGGTAACAGGTGCATACTACTAAGCTGGGATTTTATTTTGTGTGACTATTAGGTTAGGTTACAGTTCATCCACAAGGACTCAAATGTAGAGTACAGAGTCTGTCTCAGGCCATATTTAGTTTGCTAGAACACCGCCATCATGATATTGCAAAATATTTTTACCAAGAAGCTCAAAGCAATATTATTGAATAGTTATGAAATCAATTGAAAATAGGTGAATATTCTATAACTAGTTGTAGAAATGGAAAGATGTACATTCTGAGTCCAATCTGAAATCATTGCCTACCTCTCTTCAACCTTCTCCTTCTCTATCTGTAGTTCATTAATATCATCATCTATCCAGAGACCCAAGAGGTGTCTTTTCATCTCTATGCCCGTAATTTCCTACATCTTATCAGTAGGCAGATCCCTTTGTTACACCAACTACTTACGTCTAAAATTAGTATTTTTTCTCCCCATATCCTCTGCCCTGGTCAAGCCTTCATTGGCCCACTTGAACCGGTCTCCCAGCTTCTGATCTCAGCATCCCCCATGCAAACTTCAAGTGCCTTGGATGGAAGCCCCTTAACTCCTTGCCATCATATGTACAAATCTTGCCTGCATTGCCTGCAAGGCTGTGAGTTCCAGCGGGGTGGGGGCAGGTCTGTCTGATCCACCTTTGTGTCATCAGTTCTAGTACAAAGCCTGGTAGGTTGGCTGTGAGTAAATCTACATGCTATTCATCTATCTGTTTATCCACCATCCATCCCTTCAACATATATTTAGTGATGTCTTATTATGGGCAGGCACACTTGTAGGCGAATGAGAATATGGAAGTAAATAAAATAGATATCGCTGTCCTTAGATATGTTGCTTCTTACACTGATACATACACTTAAACCTTTATAAAGACATTTTATAAATTTATGGAGTCAAACAGATCAGTGTTTTCCTCTATGATTTGTGCTTTTGTGCATTGCTTAAGAAATATTTCAGTTTTAAACCATAATAAAGCCATAATAAATATCTCCCATAGCATAAGTTTGATTAAGAACTCAGGCTTGGAAATAAATTATCTGAGTTCAAATCTCATCTTTGCTACTAAAAGCTGGACAAATTTGTTAACTATTCTATGCTTCAGTGTGATATCATTGATTACCATGAGAATAATTATTTAACTCATTAAGGTTGTTTTGAAGATTAAATGAGCTAATATAATGAGATGCCTGTAGAATGGTAACTCATAAATAGTAAGGTTATATTATTGTAGCTATTATGTTTCTTTCTTATTATTCTCTCTTTAATCCATCTGAAGTGTATTTTCATTTATGGCATAAGTTGGGAATTGAATTTGATGTTCTTTATTATTATTTTTGTGTGTGTGTGTGCTTTGTTTTGAGACAGGGTCTTGCTCTGTCCTCCAGGCTGGAGTGCAGTGACACAATCATGGCTCACTGCAGCCTCAACTTCCTGGGCGCAAGTGATTCTTCCACCTCAGCCTCCCAAGTAGCTGGGATTACAGGTGTGTGCCATCATGTCCAGCTCAGTTTTTAAAAATTATTTTTGTACAGACAGTGTCTCACTGTGTTGCCCAGGCTGGTCTGAAACTCCTGGCCTCAAGTATTATGGAATATGGAAATATGGAAAACCAGTTTTTGCCAAACTTCTTTTTAAAATCTTTCAGTGGCTTCTATGTGCTCCTAATATCACAGTAAAATTATTATTTTTTTCTTTTTTTTTTGAGATTGAGTCTTGCTGTGTCACCTAGACTGGAGTACAGTGGCGTGATCTTGGCTTGCTGCAACCTGTGCCTCCTGGGTTCAAGCCGTTCTCTGGTCTCAGTCTCCACTCCACAGTAGCTGGAACTATAGGCATGCACCACCACGCCAGCTAATTTTTGTATTTTTGGTAGAGATGGGGTTTTGCCATGTTGGCCAGGCTGGTCTCGAACGCCTGATATCAAGTGATCCAGCCGTCTCAGCCTCCCAAAGTGCTGGGATTACAGGTGTAAGCCACTGTGCCTGGGCTATCACAGTATACTTCTTGATTTGATCTACTCTGCTCTGTGGAATCTGGACCCTGCCTGTCTCTCGTCTTTCCCTTTTTTGTGACTCTGTCTCTGTGGTCAGACACCCTGCCTTCTTTTGTGGTCCAGGAATATACCAGTGTCTTTTCCTCCCTGGGGCCTCTGCACTTGCTATTTTCTCTTCTTGGAAGTTTTTCTCCCCAAGTTTTATACTGATGCCCCAAGTCATTCAGGCCTTCCCTGACCACCCAGTAGAAAAGGTATCATTCTTCCTGCCCTAACAAACCAGGGCACTCTCTATTTTATCATCATTTACTTTATTCCATCTTGTTTTACTCATCACATTTAGGATCCGAAATTTGTTTTGATTAATCATTTTTCTTCCCCTGCTAGAATGTAAGCTTCACTGGAACAGAAACTGTTAGCTGTTTTATTTATTGCTGTATCCTCAAAATCTAGAACGGTGCCTGGGAAATAGATAATAATTACTTTAGTGAGTAGTTTGTACTTTTCTCCTGATCCAAACAGGCTTGCTTTCTGGATGGCTAATACTGGATGGCTAATACGGAAGGTTGATTTGAGGTGCTACAGAGTGACTTAGGATGGGGACTGGCCAGACAAGGGCAGGAATGGTGGAGAAGGAGATATGCTGGAGGCCTGGCAGGCTGGGCCGGTATTGATTTATGTGTGCTTGTGTGAGAAGATCCAGATTTTCCTGACTTGGAGCCCTGGCGTTGGCTGTGCACCATGCCTGGAATTTCTTTCACTGGCTTATTATTTCAGTCTCACATCAAATGTAACCTGCTCATAGAGGCCTTTCTGGAGCCATTTCTGTAAAGTGGATCTCCAGAGACTTGGTACAATCAGTGGAGACATCGAGATACTGAATACCCCAAGAATTTAAACGTGCATGCCAAACGTTTAAAGGTAGGCATAGGCACTAAGGCCATTAGAATGTGAGCTCCAGTGAGGCAGGAGTTCTGTCTCTTCTCTCTCACCATGTTTCAGCTCCTGGCACATAGTCAATACTCAGCAAATATTTATGGAATGAATCAATATTTGGTTTTCTGTGGCTTGTTTTGTTTTCCTGTTAACTTTGCTTTTCTACTTTGATGTTGCGATGATTAATTTTTTTTCCTTTGGGCCTAAACATTTAAAGCTGTTGCTTTGAATGACGTGTCTGTTTTAGAAAACACTCTGCCAGATTGTGGTGCTGTTTATCTGCATGTCAGATGTCTGCCTTCTTCCCCGTGCCACCACTTTTTGGGCTGGTTTGACTTGGAGGACATCCCTATCTTGTTACCCTGGCATCTCTTCAGAAGTTCACAGTCACAGAGAAGCTTTTGGTGGGGGAAGAGTTCAAGTATGAAATACTAAGATTTGATAGGCACTAGTTCAAGACAGGCTTATAGAACTATGGATGGTAGAAAGGTAGGAGAATTCAAATCAAATCAAACATTTATTTTGTGCTTGCTGTGTGCAGGAAATTGTAGTATATGCTACGGGGAATATTTCAAAGTTAAATGTGCCCTGAAGAGCAAACAAGGCAGCTAGGAAAGATGATTCCACTCCAGAACAACCACATTTACATTGGGACATACCGAGGGAGACATTTTGGAAACAGATGTGATGCCTGGGAGACAGTTGGCTTTGGAGTGCGGAGGTCTAGCCTTGAGATTTTTAAGAATCATCTAGGATGAGAGCAAACATTCAAAATGGCGACCTCAAAAGTACAGAAAGGTCCTGAATAATTCTTCAAAAGTGAAAAGAATCGTAGTGCAGATTGCATTCACAGAGGCAGAAAGATGGACCCAAGGAGAACATTTTTCAAAAAACAGTAACGATAAAGGCTGGACTGTTTAGCTTACCTTAACTAGGGTATCAGAATTCTCCACTCCTCTTAATGAGCACTTGGTAAACGTCTACGTCCTAGAATCAGCAGTACACTCACTTCTGACAGAAGTGGAGAGTGCTCCATTCTACAGGTGACAGAGAACTTTCCAACTGCTGAGCTCTGGAGCTTCCATTTCCCCAGGTAGCCCATGTGGGAAACCAGGATCTGTGATCCAAAGACCTTTTTTTTTTTCCCTGAGATGGAGTCTCGCTCTGTCGCCCAGGCTGGAGTGCAGTGGCGCGATCTCCGCTCACTGCAAGCTCCGCCCCCCGGGTTCACGCCATTCTCCTGCCTCAGCCTCTCGAGTAGCTGGGACGACAGGCGCCCGCCATCATGCCCGGCTAATTTTTTTGTATTTTTAGTAGAGACGGGGTTTCACTGTGTTAGCCAGGATGGTCTTGATCTCCGGACCTTGTGATCCGCTCGCCTTGGCCTCCCAAAGTGCTGGGATTACAGGCGTGAGCCACCGTGCCCAGCCGAGAATAAACATTTCTTAGTGCTGAGCCTCCGCACGCAGAATGGAGTTGTGATTAATACTCTGGGAAAGGAAAGAAAGTTCTGCCCATGTGGTGAGAAAGGAAGCCAGGGTTTGAAACCAAGATGGCCAGGCCCTTCCTCACATCTGCCTCTAGGTTGCTATCATTACATCACGTGCAAGGAAGCAACGAGGCAAGATGAGACCCTTTGACATAGGGAATGGCAGGCACGGCCTCTGTGAGAGCTCAGCAGGCATTTGTTGATGTGGCGAGTGATCTGCGGGAGCCTCTGCCCTCTCCTCTATGCCCAAATACTCCCAGCAGTCTCTCAGGAGTTTGCCATGCCCATGAGAGTGAAGGGTGGTTTTGCTCAAGCCTGTGATAGGTAGCAAGCTCCTTAAACTGTAAACAGTCTTAGGAGTAGGAGGGATATTCACTCACTGTACAGGAACAGTTAGTTGGGTAGAAATAAGCAGGCCAGTCCCTGGAGAAATATGGAACAGGGTGAATATTTATAATGGTGCAGATGGGGTGGAACAGAAGAAAGCACAGAAAAATCTCAGAAAGGGAGGCTGGGTTGTGGTGGGTCTTAAAGAGGCAATCTGGGGGGTTTGGGGTGTCCTGTAGTTACAGGACACGGACAAAAAGAAGATAGAAGCATGCCAAAGAGAACTCTCACTGCTTTGCCTTTTGGCCCCAAGGCCAGTCTTAAGTGACTAGGAAGGGGGCAGCCAGGTCAGATGGTGATTAAAGTCATTTGCTCTGAGACATCCTGCTGGGGCTGCATGCCCCTCACACAACAAGCAGATGGGTTTTCCTCTTGGCCTGGGGAATTATTTCCTGTCAGGTGGCATATCTTCATAGGAGTGCTTGGCAAGTGTGGGTAAATGCCATCAAAAATCTGCCAGCCTTGTTGTGAAGATGGTCTCTTACCATGCACAGAGCACTTAGCACCTTGCCAGGTACCATGCTTAATATCTCATTTAATCCCCAAGACAACCCCATTAGCAGGTTCTATACTATAATCCCCCCATTTCCAAATGTGGAAAGGAGGGCACAAAGAAGTCCAACAGCTTCCTCAAAGTCATGATGGGGCTGGGATTCAAACTTGGGTCCTTTTCTGCAAAGTTTTTGATGCTAACCGCTACACTTTGGTCTGATTACCAGGAACATTATATTATCTTTCCTGTTATGGTGGTGAGTTGACTGCTGGAATCCCAAAACCGAGGTAATGCATGAAAGATAAATAAATTAGCCATTCTTGACCTTTTCAAATACCAAATAAATTTTAACAAGCCTTTATATAAAACTGACTTTTATTACAATTGAAAAAAGAGCAAAGACAATTGGATAAGTGCCTTTAATTACAACATACCTGCTATTTACATGTAACCATACTTTTATATATACAGCTTGAATAAGTTTTATTACATGTAAACTATAAGATATTACAAGTTAAACTCCAGTCTTTTCTGGATATTCAGAATTGAAATACTACCGGCAGAAACACACAGAAAACAAATACCCATTTCAGTTCCTCAGGTACCATTACTGGTTGAATGATCAAGATCTGGTCACAGAAGAGAATTGGAAATATGCATCAAAACAAAACTTATTCTTAACGTGACTAACAGTATTGTTATTTAAACCCTAAACATAATTAATAATTGGATCATTAAAAACATAACTTCAATTTATATAGCACCTTTCTTCTGAAGAGCTGAAAGCATTCGTGCTTATCTCTATTATTTCATTTGTCCCCATAACATCTCTATGAGGTAGGCAATGGTTGGTATCATTATCCCCATTTTGTATATGGAGAAACTGAGGCACAGAGAAGTTAAATCATTTGCTCGAGGTCACACAGTAAAGTCAATGCTGGAACAGGGACCACAGCCCTGTGCTCTTGTCTCCAAAACCAATGCTTCTCTTTACACTAAATGGTCCCATTTGAGAATTTAATTCAACAACTCAATATACTTTTCCAATAAATTAAAAAATGTACATTTTTTTCACCCATAAAAATTTTTGAAATACTGTGAGCAAGATACAAACACTCTGGGATGCATGGTAGACAGATGCTACACTCTTCTAGAAAGTGCTTATGGAAATGTTTATCTTATTTTAATGAGGAGTTTCTTTTCCTAGTTAAAACAAAGTAGATGTCTTTACAAGAAATATATTTGAAAGAATGCTTCTAGTCACCTACCCAATTATAGCTCTAGTAGCCATATTATGTTATCTATAAACCAGGTTTATTCCTGAGTTTAAAAAGAAGAAAATATCTAAATTATAAGTTAAATTTTTGAGATAATTTTTCTCATTTACACACATTTACTCAAGAGACTCAGGGTGGCAGATAGGGAATTGGGCCAATACATTTCCCAGAGAGACATGAGAACTGAGACCCACAGGGGCAGGAAGTCCGAATTTTGCTCTAATCCCTACTCCCTTCACCGCTCTAGAGTCAGCTATATGGTTGATACTCGAAGCAAATAAAAAGAAAATGTTTAAAAAGTATCAAGGTCGCAAGCTTACTAGAATGCTCACAAATGTTTGCTGACTTGAACGTAAAGTTCAGCTTTCCTGACGCTTTCCACATTGCTTGTCCTCAAGACGGGAGCATTGCTGCAGGCACGGCCATCTTCCAGGACGTGGGCGGGGCAGTGGTGGGGCAGCACATAGGAATGAAATCCTAGCATGGCTCCAGGAAAAACAAGACAAGTCCTATATTCAAAAAGTAAAGTTAAAAAAAGCAAGCATGCTTAAGGGATGGGTCATGAACAGCATATCAGCTTCATTTATGAGTCTTCCATTAAAAATACATAGAGGCTTGTGAAAGGAATGCTGCAAATCCTCAACCCATAGACTCAGGCTTTTAGTCCCAACCTCTTCTCCTAGAGAAGGATACTGCTGTCTTTCAGGGAAGCCTTCACTACCTAAATGAGGAGCTGAAGATTAAAAAAAAAAAAATTCTCTTTAAGCTTAAGAAAGGAAAAGGAAACCGTTTGCTTTAAACTCACGGTTTCCAACTTGTTGAGTTAAAAAACAAACCAAACCAAACCAAACCAGGACATGACAATAAGATAATTCTGAACTGTAGGCTCTAGAGAGCGACTGGTCCTCCTTTTAGCCTTAATTGTGTCCTATTCAGAGTGCCTAACAGGTATACTAGGGGAACTTTAAAAAAACTAAATGTATAAAGAGAATGAGCAGAGATAACTGTTCTGCTAATTTTGAAAAAAAAGATACACTCTAGAATATCCATTCAAAGAGTTAACTGTGATGACTTACAGCAAAGTTTTACAAAACCAAAATGAAATACCCTGGCTCCTGAAGTAAAATGAGAACTTTAGCAGCTACACCTCCAATTCACCTATCCTAGGACCTAGAAGGTGCTTGGTTTCTCACCCCAAAGTCAGGCAGTTTGCTATAAATGGCCAAGTCATTCTCCATATCTGGTAGCTCTACCTTTGCATGTGAAGCACTCACAGTTTTCTTAGGACCTGGGGGATCAGCGCAAACTGGCTGTAACTTGACATCAACCTTAGGCACTGTTTCCTGGGGGAGAGGGTGCAATGGCTTCATGGCGAAAACATTTTACACTCAATTTGCTTGAAAAATGTTTTCTTTCTTTTTTTCTTTCTTTTTGAGATGGAGTCTCGCTCTGTCACCTAGGCTGGAGTGCAGTGTTGCGATCTCAGCTCACTGCAACCTTTGCCTTCCAGGTTCAAGTGATTCTCCTGCCTCAGCCTCCCGAGTAGCTGGGACTACAGGCACATGCCACCATGCCTGGCTAATTTTTTTGCATTTTCAGTAGTGACAGGGTTTCATCATGTTGGCCAGGCAGGTCTCAAACTCCTGACCTCAAGTGATCTGCCTGTCTCAGCCTCCCAGAGTGCTGGGATTACAGGCATGAGCCACTGCATCCGGCCTAAAAATGATTCCTTCTTATAAAAAGGATTTCTTCCACTTCACAACACTCAGCTTCCTTTTTTGTTTTCTGGTAACTATGAGTCTGGTGTTGTCATAAGAATCTACCTTCCACATGCTGGACAGTGGGGGCTGCCGCTTGAGGAGACCCAGGCCAGATACAGAGCACTGCAGGGAACACTAAGCTTCCGTGATTAGAGCATGGCGCTAACATTTCTGCCTCTGTGAGTTTGACTCCACCACATAATTTTTTAAAAGTTCTTTTCCGGCCGGGCGCGGTGGCTCAAGCCTGTAATCCCAGCACTTTGGGAGGCCGAGACGGGTGGATCACGAGGTCAGGAGATCGAGACCATCCTGGCTAACACGGTGAAACCCCGTCTCTACTAAAAAAATACAAAAAATTAGCCGGGCGAGATGGCGGGCACCTGTAGTCCCAGCTACTCGGGAGGCTGAGGCGAGAGAATGGCGTAAACCCGGGAGGCGGAGCTTGCAGTGAGCTGAGATCCGGCCACTGCACTCCAGCCTGGGCGACAGAGCGAGACTCCGTCTCAAAAAAAAAAAAAAAAAAAAAAAAAAGTTCTTTTCCATGGCCCCTTAGTGTCAACCATTCTTCTGAAAGAAGTGAGCAACAGTGTACATGTTTTGGCAAAAGTCATGACAAATAGCACCAGCATCTGCCGCCCTAGGTGGACCTGTGGCCTCACTTTGGCAGCCTGTGAGTTGGGCAGAGCTGTGATGAGGCACGGCTCCATGCTGGCTGGCAGGGTCTGTGATACGGCAGCACTGTGATGGGTACCGGAAAGACATAATGGCACGTCCTGTCAACAGTAGACACAGAAGGCTGAGTGGGGAAGAGACCCAGGGATATTGCTACGCAAAGTGGTAGACAAGGTAGACAAAGTGGTAGACTACGTACCAGGAGACAAACTGAGGTGGGAAGAAATAGTGACTTCATGGCCTCATTCTTTAGACTTACTCCTTAAAAGGACTAGATCCAGGAGGGAAAAGTAATCACAAAATGCTCAAGCTAATAAGAGATACTTTTGGACTTAAAACTAAAGTTTAAAAATTCCCAGTACTGAAAACAACTTTCTCACTCTTTTGTGAAGTGGACAATTTGACCATTACAAAGACCTTTTGAAACAATGAATGAAAATGCTACTACGTGTCATGAATTATCTTTTAATATTTTTGAGTAATGGGAGTACTTTAATACTGATTGGGCCCATGTAATAGACAATATGTCACTTTCGGTGTAACTACTTTTATGAGGAAAAAACATATTAACAATGAAATGCCAATTCCTATTTATGACAGATCTTTTTTGTTTAGATATATTTCAAGTTTCCCCAGAAAATATGAGGCATGTTAACACAACACAATTATTTAAAAGGGAACAACATTAAAACATTTTACTGCTGCCAGTGTAACATACAGACATGTGAGAAATGACAATGATCAACCTTTGTAATACAAGATTATGCAAGGTGATATGAAGCAACCCAAGGACAGCACATTTTAAAAAAATACCCACAGTATCTAACTGGCAAGCCAAAAAAACTTCCTGTATTAAGAGAAATGATTACTGAATTGAATGCTTTTTTAAAAATGTCTTTTAAACAAAAATTCTATTCACTTTTCATGTTACATTAAGAATTTGGAGTATCATTTTTCAGTTACGTCAAAGAAGAACTTGAAAAAAGTAATGACATACTTCACAAATAGAAGAGACTGGATGTTAACACAGACCTAAAAATGAGCAGTAGGATAAAAAAGCCATGAATGTTTGTTCTCTTCTGGACCATGATTTTAAATTTTAATTTGGTAATTCCAGATCAAGATTCTAATTTATCATGGTTTCTGGACTGATCTCTTTAAGTTAAACACTTTCAGTCAAAGTGTGTTCAACTTGCCTAAAGCCACTGTCAGGAAAAATGTATTTAAGAAAAGATACAACACAGGGCAAGAAAATACTACTGTAGAATAAGGAATTTAGATTTTACTGCAAATAAAGCCATATTTGATATTATAGACACATGTTTCTATTTTCACATCAGTCACTTATTAACACCAAACATTATACTTCAACTTTTCCCCATTACACAGTACAATAAGCCTGTCAAGATTTCCAGGAAGTAACCATCAGTACCTACTGTGCTTCCAGCAGCCAAAGCTAAGCTGGCTGGGTACCAGAAATCAACACCTTCAGGAGAATGGCATCACAAGATTGCATGGACTCATATTAACTATTACAAGGAGCACTGGAAGAAAATGTCATTTGCTTATTTACAAAATCCTAATTGAACTAAAGCTCTGTAATTATAGCCACGCTATCAGACCAGCTTTTTTGCACATCCTATCACATCGCTGCCTGCTGATGTTTTACACTGCCTATAAAGCCTCATAATTTTAAAAGGGAATGAAACAGAATGCCACGGGTGACCGACCTCTGCTCCTGCTACTTGGGAGTCACGTTGCCTTAGCTTCATCCTGGCTCAAGGTTACTAGTCGCTTGCTGCTTTAGGCCAAATCTTTTATCTCTTTACATTTCCTCCTCTCAGGCTGAGTCAGAAGTAAGTCACATGTATAACAGAACTGTCTTAAAATATCACTGTTTTTCAGCCAAGAGAATTATGGATGCAATTTAAAGTCTAAATATATTAATTGGAAAAATTAAATTAGACAACTCAAGGTTTTCCTGTAATTACCAAATGAAACTGATTGAAAAACTGTTCCCTCTAATTCTGCTTTTCCAACAAAAGTTCATCACACTAGCAGGATAAACATTCAAAATACGTAATAGAACATATCCTAATTAAGCACCAGAGTTGTGTCAGAGCGAAGTATATACACACACACGTATATGTGTGTGTGTGTGTGTGTGTGTATTACTGGTTAAGTAAATGCTCTAATTAGCAAAAATCATGAGAAATATATATAGTGGCATAATGTGGTTAAATTTGAGTTCTCTGTGTTAACTACTTACTGTTAATTTAGTACTCAATGAGAATTAACTCTGGGATTTTGAGGGCAGATAAATCAGTAATTAGCCTTTTTCCCACAAAGAATAGTGGTAGCTTCAAAAGCTTCAGCAGACCTACTGATGTAATTTATTCAGGACAGAAAAAAAATATGTAGCTAACATTCTTGCAAGAATTACTTTCTTATAGAATTTAAGATTTCCTCAAATATTTTCTTTTCTATATAGCATTTTGCTCTTGTGTAGTTATCTGCCTAGGATACAGATAGGATATTGAGACTATTTCAGAAAGTAGACATACTAAAAACATTTGACAAATTTTTAAAAGTTTGCATAAAACAGGTTATCCTTTCCTGCTGACTATACTTAAGAAATACCAAAAGTAGCATACAAAATGCTTCTAAACTTTCAAAATATCTGAATAAAAACAAAGATCCTTTTAACTGAGATAGATTTATAATTCTTACTTACAAGATAAAAAAAGTCCTAAAATTTATTTTTAAATTTCACATAACCTGCTATAATTGGCTGTAAAAAATGGATGTCAAAATAGAATTTTAAATATACAAATTGTTTTTGATAACTACCTTTCATATATTTTATTTAAACTGTAGCATTAGCTCAAGATGAAACTTTTTAAAAGAAGCCATAGGCTTTTGTTGAACTCAAAGATTCAAGCCCAGATTCTGAACAAAGTAAATGTGATGAAATTTATGAAAAACTATACTATACAGTCAAAACGATGATGGTGCCTCAGTAAATATACTCAGTAAAATATCCAGTGCTCCAAAGAGCTGAGCTGTCTTTCTAAGGTTCACTCTGCTTCTCTCCTCCAGCCCTCATGGCCTGTGCTACCGTCTATTCTTTTAGCGTTTATGCTGGAGGGCCTTACACTTCCTTTAAAAGTACACTGAAAATACTTTATATCACAGCTTATTTTAACCACTGGTTCTCAAATTAAAAGGTATATTTCAGTGCATATTTCATGGCCACATTGCAGAACTAATATTTGAAAACTTCTGGGGGATATTTTGGTAACGAAATTGCAAAATTACGTGATTATTTATGAGCTTTCTATAAAAAGGGTTTTTTATATTTTATTTTTATTTTTTTATTTAGATATCATACCTACTTCCCTGTCTTTTTGATAAGTAAGGCATGAAATGAAACAAAAGTTTTGAGCTGTAAGGTGCCTATAAAGGATGTCACTATAGCATGCACAATGCTAGGTGTGTAAGATGACATGGCTGTTACCATGTACTAAAGAACCCCATCATGTGAGAGGCTGCTGAGTCAAAGTCATTAACACAAAGCAGTGAAAATCACCAGCAAAGCAGTGCTTATGAGAGACTGGAATTCAGAAAAATGCAAGGTACAAACTTCTCTCTAATCCAAGGGTATTCTGCTATGATCTTCTAATCAATGATGATTGTGTTTATGCACATGACATCTTCATGGGAGAGACCAGGCTGATTGCAAAATAATCACAACAACGAACATAGCTCACTTCGCAATGTCAGAAATGCAATGTAGAGCAGTCACAAAGTCAAACCATGAATACAGGGATGGAAAAACGTTCCAGTGAGCTGGTCTCTACAATTTTTAACACACTTCATCCTCCCAATTACATTCTTTGCCCATAAAGAAGAAAAACAGCAAGATTATTAAATCCAAAAAGTCACAGATGTCACAATGGGATGAAATAATTTCCTCATTTTTTTTTTCTTTATGAGTATAGGAAAAGCTGTCTTTCCACAGCTCACACTCATAATAGCACTTCAACTAGGCTCCTTTGAAAATGAAAAGTGAACAAGTTTCCTAATGCCGGCCTTATAAGATCTAAAAAGATGATTAAAATCAAACCAGGCTGAGCTCTTAATCTGAGCTATTTCAGCCACTGATGTTTGTAAAATATAGGAAGAAGATTCCAATAGGCAATTTGCATTGACAAGCACTGGACTACAGAATTCATCACTGTTTTCTGAAAAAATGTAATTAAACTTTAATTGAATTATGACACTTTTATGAGGTTTGTAATTCACAGCCACCTCTCATCATATTTTGTTCTTCTTTCCATTTTACCCTTTCAAATATTTCAATATTGCCCACTGTAAACCAATGAAAATGATTAATTATTTATGTATTTTCCATTTATTTCTCTAGGGGTCTAGGTAATTTGGATCAGGAGCTCCAAGTACCATTTAAAAAGGTGAGTCTTTAAAAACCATCAGTGTTCTAAACACTTGATTAGGAAAAAGATAACAGCTCCTAGTAATGATCTAGCTTATGTGCTTTATGATATCTTTTCCAAAGGAGAGTATAAATCATTGTACATAAAATCAAAACAGTTAATATACATTTTTTTCTGGCACTTTTGAGAAATTAGGCATTGAACATAAAACATCTTATAAACTTACATAACAAAAATAAATGTTTATATTTTAATCTTAGATTACCTTAGGGTAGCAGTTAACTTATGAGATGCCACACTATTGGTGTGGGCAGTGGAGACCATGGGAAATACACATTCATGTGCACAGCCCTTTGGAGATGGACGCATGGCTGCCATCCAAATATGTGGTCTGTGTCCCAACATAAAGATTAAGGCTCTCTGTTTTGAAGGAATGAGTTCTGGGCTTAAACAAGTATAGAAGTACCACAATACTCATGGAAAATACTGAAAAGGCTCGGACGAGTTTTCAAACACTGGGGGAAACACGTTTTTGACTAGAAAAATAAAATAAAGCATCTAAAACTGACTTCAAGTACTTTGGGGAGAGGCTGCTGATACAGAGTGCCAAAATAAGGAGGAACAAAGATGGAAGAGACTCCAGGGACGTCCCTCCCCAGTCCCTTCAGCTGCAGGGTCCAGATCCCCAGGTGCCGACGCGCAGCTCTCTGGGGAGGACTGGCGACCTGGGCAGAAAGCAGCAGCCATGGTTTGTCGCCATCCTAAAACACCTACATTGAAAGCAAAGGCCAAGCTTTGTGTGAAAATTTCCTTGGAATGAACCACAGGAATCTGGACATTTCAAGGGGGAAGAAGCCTTAAAGTCAATAGTAGACAGAGAAAAGGAAAGAGGGGAAGAAAAACCTGGCCCTTCTGAATGGCAGTACTTCAGGCTGGCGGCGTTGCGGTCCTTGATGAGTGCAGTTTTTCCATACAGCTTGGCTTTCCTCACTAATGAGATGAGACCACTGACAGCTGGGATCTTTTGTGGGCGGTGAGGGTGCGGGAGGGAGATGTGCCTGTCCATCTGGCAGGCAGGGGCACGCTCAGGTGCAGCCTAGTCCGTACCTCTCTGTCTCAGAAACTGAATAACTGGGAGAACAGTCAGGGCCTCTCCAATCATCTTCAGGTGACTAAAGCAGCATATGAAGTATAGGTTTGTGTCATTTCTTCTCTTCCATGGAAGAAACGTCCCCAGATACTGATCACAGGCTACCCAGGGTTGTCCTCTGGGTTGCTAGAGCCTGGTAGTATCTCTGCCTTGCTGCAAGTCACTAATGCTCTCGTAGTCGTTCTCCTTTGGGACGAGACTGCGGTGGCCATTGGTTCCCAGGGTGGCCTTTTCTTCTTCTCTGTTGAGAGTCTGTATCGCTTCATAATCAGGCTCTGGCTCCTCGCCGGGCTTCCCTGCTGGTGGAAGTGTGCTGTTTGGAGTTTTTTCGAAGTCTTTAACAGTAGCATAGAGATCATTACAGGAGGAGGGTGACCTCTGTGGGTCCTCTTGAATGGAGGTGTAGGTGGACTCTGGCACTGTAAGCGACTGTCCTGATTTATTCACTAACTGTCCAGGTTTATTCACTGATGAGTACATAGCAGAGATCTAGGAAACAAAGGAAGAGTTGAATAAACTTCCAGCTGTGACTTCCCCCTCCCTCTTTTTAGTGACAAGCTACATACTGAGCACTCCTGGGCTTCTGTGTGTGTGTGTGCTCCTTAAAGATTTGTTCTTTCTTATCTGTACTAATTATGGAGCACATTACTAGAGAATAATTACACACATTATCTTCAACTGTGTAATGAGATCAGTCATATTCCCTTAATTCCATGAAAACCCAGTTCTCTTGGGTCTGCGGAGGAATTTGAGGAGAGGTGAGGTGGAAAGCTCCCGAAGCTCCCGGAAACCTGACCACGGCATTGTGTTTTATTTCATTTCTATATCAGAATGATATTTTGCCTGAAAAAGGGCTCCACTGCTTTACAAAAAAGGACAGAAAACACATAGTAGACTAGTGATTCTCAAAGTGTGGGCTGTAAACCAGCAGCAGCAGGATCTGGGAATTTGTCAGAAAGGCAAGTTCTCAGGCCTCACCCGAGAACCACCAAATCACAACCTCAGGGCTGGGGCCCAGCAATCGGTGCTGATTCTTATGGCCAGTAAAGTGTGAGAACCACTGAATTAGACTACTCCATGCTTTGTGCATCACAGTGGTCTCCAACACCCGTTGCTGGATTCTCATTGGTGGTACACATATATCTGAAAGGGCATTCCTGTCCATTATTTTTTGACTTAGTTGTGTATTACTGGTTAAACAGACACTGACAGACCAGGTCTAGTTTTATTCAGTGGGAAAACCCATTCTCGCTTGCATCCAGCCAAGTCAGAAATAACAACTTACGGGATACTATTTCCTATGGGAAGAGCCAGTGACTCTCCAAGCACACCCTCCCAGTCCTCACAGTCTCACTAATAAATCCTGTATCACCTCTGCTATCAACAGGGATTTCATTCATTGTGAAGATTAAATGTACTGATTAGGAGACTTTTGGGGAGTAGTATTTTATTGTGAAAAATCATGGTTGGAAATAAGTAAAAATACCCTTCATTACCTGTGTTTATTTTTATCACAGTGATTTGATTCATTCAAATACCCAGGAAATACATGAACATGCTTCCTCACAGATGCCTGGCTTCCCAGGGACTGAGGGACATTTTCCTGCTTTCACTTTTCTCACATACTGCGGGTGAAGTTTCCAGGTGGCCTCAAAAGCTTCTTAAGACAGGCCTGCCACATGCTAACTGGTCATTTGCATGAGAACTTTTCATTACAGGCTGGTGGCTGGTTCCGTGTGGTGAGGACTTGACAATCCCAAGGGTTTACAGTTCAGAAAAACAGTCTTTGGAAAACTTCTGCCATGTTGATCTGACTATCCTAATGAATATGAAATTATTAACATTCTCACCTTAGAGGTTTTAATGAAAAAACTGCTCTCAAAATAGAATAATTATAATTTCTTTGAATTTAGGGAGAATAAAAAATATTCACTGCTGTTTATACTGAAGTGCAAACACAGAATTTATTATCTAAATGGTGGTCTAACCCAAAAATTACATATGGGCAGATTATAAAAGGGTAAACAATGGATGCCAGTGGTGAGGGGAGAGGCATACCAGTTTATTCATCACCTGGTAACATCGAGGAGGACAAACGTACCCTGACTTAGACTGGAACAGTGAGAGTCAGCCCCTCACCACCATTTGCTTCTCTCCTCAGCTTTCTTCCCCATGGTCCCTGCCATTAATGGCCCTCACTCTTTGTAAGAGTACTTGGTCTTCTTGGCCTTTGTCCTCATTCATTAACTTGCAATTTAATATTGACTCTGGGAATGAACCTAGTGTGAGGAGGGTCCCACTGTGCATTTCAACTTTTATAAAAGCTTCTTGAGTCTTCTAATATTCCATTTTACTGTTTTCTACGACTACTATGACTATTATTTTTATTTTGTATACAGGTTTCTCTTCTAGCCCCCTTGCTATTTAGCTTCTCAATTTTTCTCTTTAAAACTTTCGTTATTCCTCAGTCTGTAAATTGTTGCTATATTCTCATAAGTTACTGTCTTCCTTTTCCCCATTTCTCTTCTTTTTCTAATCAGTCATTTCCACAACATTCTGTTAAATTGGGATAACAGAACTTAAAGCTCAGATCTCAGCTTCAGTCTGGACTGTTTAACATTAAATTACATAAATACAAAAAAATCCTTTTATATTTATTTTTCCTCTTTGTCCTAAAATGAATGTCTGTGAGTCATAGTTATGTCATGTTAAAAATTTATCAGTTTAACTAGGTCCTGTTTCAATTGTAAGATAAGAAGCAATTTACAATTTTACATAGCCTGTAGTTTCCAGAACTCCTATATATTTTATCTTCTTGTCCCAAATGGGATCACTTTGGCTGCAGAGTAGAAAACAGAGTGGAGGGAGGCCAAGGAGCTGCCAGGGACCAGCAGGAGGGGACTGCTCTGGCCTAGGGAGGGGTGGCCGCAGTGGGCTTGAGGAAGGTGGGTACACAAAGAAAACAGTTTGGAGGTGCAACTGATGGGTCTTGGCAATTGACTGTGTTGGAGGACAGTGAGGAAAAGGAAGTATCAAGATGACCCCTAGGTTTTGGTCTGTGCAACCAGATAGACAGATGGCTGGTCCATTCTGGAGGTAGAAACATGGAAGAGGGTGGGCAATATCACCTAGGGAAAGCACTTCTGCTCCTTAAACATTCAATGTGGGAGTCTATCTCCATATTCTAATGTTTTACTCAGAGTCCTATAAGAAGTGATGTACCTGCATATGTACTTTGCTCTTGTACGTGTACACCATTTACTCTGTTAGGAATTCCAGATAGAAGTTATATGCAGTTAGATTAAAAGGTGCTTAGCTCTCTGAGCATAGCTCGACATTATATATATATGTGTGTGTGTGTGTGTGTGGGTATACGCATATATATATTTCATATGTGTATATATATATATAATACTGGCTTTAACAATTTTAATCTTTCATTGAAAATCTAACTCGTGAATTTTGCACCCTGGTGCTTGAGAATATGCGATCTGCTCTTGTTGGCTGCTATGTCTGACCCTCGCTCCAGCCTGGAACTGTACTTACTGAAGTTAATCTGCTCTCAGCATCCAGATTTCCACACGGAGACTCCTCTTTCTGTCTCCCAGGAGGGAGCAAATTCCCTACATCCACCTGTTCTAACTTCCTGAATTTTCCAACCCATGATTCATTTCCTTCTGATGTGGTCTTCCTGACTGCTCCCATGCTGGAATGTTTTTCTTCTACTCTTCTCCCCTGCCCTCTCTATTTTTCCTGACCCTGCTTTCCTGCTCAGTTTCTTTTCCTAAGCTGACTGCTTGTCCTGTCATCCTTCTTGTCTGGTCTGCCCGTCAGTCTCTCTGAGCCATTATAAAACCAACATCCCAAGTCTTGATCTCAAACATAGGCACAGGAGAATATTTCAGCTCTTTCAAAGGTAACATTACAGTGCATGTATTCAAGGGGAGAAGCTCTATTCTTTAATACATGAGTTTTCTCTTTTTAAAAACAAACAAAACTTACCTCTTCTTCCGTGAGAGTGGGGTCTTCTTCCCGAGACTTGTATGACAATGAGCTAAATCTCTGTCAGAACAAACACAAGCCAAGGAAAGTAGTTTGATGTTAACAGTCTAACCTTTCTTTTGCACATGTTTCCTCATATCTGTCTAGAAATGTTTTCAAATGATTTTTATGGAACCAGGAAGAAATTATGGGAAGAGAAACAAACACTTATGCAATCTATTACATGTACGATGTTCAGGGATATCTAGTAGTATTATCCTTAGAGAAATTTTCTCTAATTTTGTATTTGGATCTGTAGGTACAAAGAAGCCAAAAGAATTATTTAGACTACTGTTTGAATTCCTAATTGTCACTGAAGGATTGGTCATCCATGGAGGATTAATACTTAAAAACATGGTGTTTCTTTATCAAATGCCTGAATTTTATATTCTACAGTTTGCTGGCGTTATCAGAAAGATCCTTAAGTCATTTGGAAACTTCAAAGCTAATGGAGAAAATGACTCACATTTTGTGTTTTGCCCCCTGCCTGATTTCTCAATGATTTTGGCTCTTGGTTTACTGATTCTCTAACACATCCCTTGTCTTAATTTTTGGTGACCTCAACAAATGTGTATCCTAAATCCCGCCTTTCAGTTCCTTGACTTCCCCTGCTCCAACTGATCTTGTGCTCTGTGTCCCCTCTCCATGTCCACCCCTGACCTCAGCACCCTCATGGTTGCACCTGGGCCTTTCTAAACCACAGCCTCTCCACCAGCCCAGCTCCTTGCAACCCCTTTCAGACCAGTGCTCGTGGTCAAAGCTCTCTCCTTCTGTAACCCAGTTCCAATGCTCCTTCAACACCATTGGGACCCATTCATGCTTTCAATGTCTGTCCTTCTCCTTGGCGTCCTGTACTGCTTTACTAGGCTTAAGCTCCGTAGTCAACTGCCAATCATATGTGAACTCAACCCTCTAGTGAGTCCTTAAAGCAGCTCCGTATCATCTGATGCTTCCCCAATACACCCAGTCTCTGCTCAACTCACAGTCTACTTTGCAGCTTCTCCTTTTCTCCCCAGACTTCCAACACCTCTTCACCTATCTTCACTCTGAGCAGATGATCTTGCTTCCTAGTTGGCTAAGAAAACTGAAGGAATCAGAAGAAATTTGTATGAACTCTTACCCTTACCCTCAGCCTCTGCATTAATCTATTTTCTTTCTTCCCTGTCAAATGGGTTTTCCATGTTCTGCCTTCAGGCGATCCCCTCTTTCCTACACACTAGACTCTGTCCCCACATACCTATGTGTGAGTACAGAGCCAGGAATTCTCCCAGTGTAGGATCATTCCCAGCCACATGCAAACGTGCTGTTGTTTCTCTCATTCTAAAAACAAAACAAACCCAGTCCTCTGAAATTCTACCTACTCAATATCTCACTTCCTTTTTTTTTTTTTTTTGACAGTGTCTCACTCTGTCATCCAGGTTGGGATGCAGTGGCGTGATCTTGGCTCACTGCAGCCTTGACCTCCCAGGCTCAAGCCATTCTCCCACCACAGCCTCCCAAGTAGCTGGGACTACAGGTGCACACCACCATGACCAGTTAATTTTTGTATTTTCTGTAGAGACGGGGTTCTGCTACATTGCCCAGGCTGGTCTCAAACACCTGGTTTCAAGTGATCCACCCACTTCGGCCTCCCAAAGTGTTATGATTACAGGCATGAGTCACTGCGCCCAGCCTGTGTCACTTTTTTATAGCAAAATCTTTTAAAGAGTTGTCTAAAAAGTCAACCAAACCATTCTTCTCGTCCTATTCTCTTTCTAATCCATTTCAGTCACGTTTCTGCCTCTACCATTCCACAGAGACTGCTCTTGTCAGGGGCACCAATGAGACTCATCTTCCCTGACCTACTCGCTGCACTCGGCAGAGAGGCCCGCCACTCCTTCCTCCCTGAACATGTTCTTCACTGGCTTCCAGGACTCCACAGCTTTCCTGTTTTTGTTTCCTACTTTGGTCTCTTCTGCTGGTTCCTTTTCCAGATCTCTGTTCTTGGAGCTCTGCCAGCCTCTATTTACACTCACCTATCCTGTGACCTCATCCAATTTCATGACTTTTAAAACCACATTCTGTGGATGACTCCCACATCAGCAAATCCAGCCCCGGCCTTTTCTCTTTACCTGGCTCATCAATCCAGCTACCATCTGATAAGCTCTACTTGGAAGTCCAATAAGTATCTCAAGCTAAACATATCCAGTCCTGAATGCTGGATCTCCCCCTCAACCTGCTCTGCCTGTATCCTCTTCATTTCAGTTAACGGCGATTCCATCTTCCCTGTGTGTTGGGCCCAGCCTCATACTCATCACTGTCTCTTCTTTATCTTACTACACTTAGGATCCATCAGCAAATCTCTTGGCTCTGGCTTAGCTTTTCTCATCACCTCTGCTGCCTCTGCCCTGATCCAGGCCACTGCCATTTCTAATCTGGTTTATTAGAGTCGCCACCCAATTGGTCTCCTCACTTCTACCCTTTATAGTCTATTTCAAAACGGGAGTCAGAGGGATCCTTTGAAAACACAGGCTAGGTTGTGCCATTCTGCTGCTTGGGACTCTAGTGACATTATTAGTGTTCAGACTATAAGCCAAGGCCATCCAGGATCGAGCTCTGGTTCTCTTTCTCCTCACTGCTATCCTTGTTCTTCCCTCTCCAGCCACAGCAGTCCCCTCCTCTTCCCTTAAAAAGCCAGCTGCGGCCGGGCGCGGTGGCTCAAGCCTGTAATCCCAGCACTTTGGGAGGCCGAGACGGGCGGATCACGAGGTCAGGAGATCGAGACCATCCTGGCGAACACTGTGAAACCCCGTCTCTACTAAAAAATAAAAAAATAAAAAAAAAACTAGCCGGGCGACGTGGCGGGCGTCTGTAGTCCCAGCTACTCGGGAGGCTGAGGCAGGAGAATGGCGTGAACCCGGGAGGCGGAGCTTGCAGTGAGCTGAGATCCGGCCACTGCACTCCAGCCCCGGCGACAGAGCAAGACTCCGTCTCAAAAAAAAAAAAAACCAGCTGCAAGCTCTAACCTCAGGAGCCTCACACTGGGCATCCCCTCTGCTTCATGTGCTCTTTCCACAAAAGCACAAACTTCACTCCCTTGGCTCCTTTACCTCAAATGTCACCTTCATAGCTGGGCAGACCCTGACCACTCTATCCAAAACTGTACTCCCCACCTGTTTTCTCAGTCCCCCTTGTTCAGTTCTCTTTTTTTCTCTTACAAACTTTAAACTTTATGTCTGTCTCTTCCCACTAATGTGTAAGTTCCACAGGGCAGGGATTTTGTTCACGTACGTTTTGTTTCCAGCACATAGAAGACTGTGCACACAGCAGTGCTCATTAAGATCTTTTGTTAAATAAATGAATATTAAATACTTCAAATTCTCAATTCACTTAAAATCAGGGTTGTTTACACAAAGATGATGGATTACTCATTTTTACTATATTGTGGAAGGATAATTTCATTTCCAGATGAGTATTTCCAGTTTTTAATGTGAAATCTGGAGAACCGTTTACTAGCGATGGTTAGACAACTCATCCTCTTATCTTTCTAATGCTTGTAAGCAAAAAGCTTTATCTGGTTTAGGCAGTATGAACTTTACATCAGGTTTACGGTCTTTGATTCTATGAAGGGCAAAAAATTGGACTGCATTTTTGCATTTTATGAACATGTTCATAAACCCTTCTATTGGTGCTGTCAACAGCTGATTTCATGGATAATACGAAAAGTTGAAATGCATTCAGAGAACAGCACAAAGAATGACTTTCCTGGTCTAATTTGGACAGAGTGAGGGTTCGCCTCTGGCCATGAACTACAGAAGGTTTTCAAGGCTACTAGTGACTGGCTAACCTGCTACTTGTCCTTCCTACTAAAATCTGAATAGAAGAGAGAACCTTGCTCTTTTTCTGTGTGGAAAACAGAAATTAGTTATTAGTTGCCTGAAGCAGATGGGCCTAGTTAAATCCCAAAGAGATTTTGACAACTAGGGATGTGAACTTCACTGTGGCTCAGATATCAAGTTATCAGACATATACAGAAGGCTGTGGATTGCGAATGCATTTTAGAGCTTTGTTGAATATCTAAATTGAGGAAGTATAGGTTATAGTTTAGAAATGGTCACAAAATAAGATCTGTTGGTTTAGATGAAGGTTTGTACAATCAGATATAACCAGGGGCACGTGAGTTCGTTCCCATGGTGCCTGTTGCTATGCATGCTGATTTTTGGGGATCCTGGAAGGGTAAAGGTCACCATGCTGCTGAGGCAGCCAACAAGCAGAATAGGTCAAATGTGTGGGCAAAGAGTCCAGTTTCTCTATTTAATTCCTGGACTTCAAAATGAAGCAAACAAGATTTGGCCCTAATTAGACACGATGGAAACAATGTGAAAATATCCGAGTAAGATGCTGAGAGAAATATTTGATAACTGTTAAGTTTCTAGTATTTTATTACTTGGAGGGGGAAAAAGCCAAACACAGCTTACATGAGCACAGCTCTTATCATTCCACAAACTGGAAAGTGTTTGCAGATATTTCCCAGAACAGCTCCAGGGCCAGCTAGATTCCTAACCAGGACAGGAACCCACAAAGGCAAAACAAAACGCCAGCGCCCACCTTGTTAGTTTCCCTGGTCCTGTCTGTAGCACTCTCTTCCGCCTCTCCCCCTTCCTTCTCCTGAAGGTTTTCATTCTCGTCCAGAAGTTTAACAGGGACAGGTGGTGGGGCCTCCTCTTCTAGATCACATGAATTTCCAAGGATACTCTCTACATTAACACTTTGGCGACATTTTTTGTTTCTGTCCACCGAGGCATATTCGGCAAACTCAGCTTTGCCTTCAGTCTGGGGCCCTGGGAGCTCTTTCGAGGTGGAAGTAGATTTTGCCTTGCCAGTGTGGCCTTTCTCCAGGTGTGCAGCTGCAGCCACCTCCTTGATCTCTTTCACAGTTTCGTACAAGCAGTCCTCCACCATGTTTTCTTGGGAGGAGCTGTCTTTGAGCACTTCATAGGGCCCTTCCATCCCCAGGCCCTGGTCCCCATCCGCACTTCTCACTGTGAGCATGGTGTCCACTGCACTCTCGGGAGGGATTCTGGGCAGCTCCCGACTCTGATGACATTTTGGCTTCCCTGTGCTGTCCTGGGAATCTAGCAGATCCGAAGCCGATGTCTGGACTTCCTCGTAATGCTGCATGCAGGTCAGAGTACTGTCCTCTGAAAGAACTAAAGCAGCAGACACATTAAAAGTGGAGAAAGGCAACTCTTTCAATAATCAGTACCGAGAATCAGGTCATATCAAGTTAGATTAAATCAAGATGCGTGCTTTTTATTTAAGTCTCAGGCACGAATTATAGTTGCTCTGTCAGTTGGTACCCTACTTCAAACACAGTTTAAAATAAAGCTGATCATTATATCTTTCCCAATACAAGATTTAATAAGTTATCTTGGCTATAAGTATAGTTCACAATTACTTCCCTTAATGTCACTCCAATGAGACTCTTGTAGGCAGACTGTCCAATGTGACCAGAAGATGACCAGTTTGCTGCAGCCGAGCTCTGGGAGGCTGGACACCAGAAGGGCAGCATGTGCAGTAGCCACACTCCCCAGCCCCTCTGGCCCCTGCCTGTGTGGAGGGGATTATTGGTAGCCACCTCCTTTCACACAGGTCACTTTTGTTTGGCAGATATAATAGAAACCACAGGGCAAACATGCACCCTTCAGCCATTAGCACAAAGGGACTGGCACCTCATACCTTGCTTCCATCTCACCGCCACCAACATTCCTACCTCAAATTAGAAAAAACCAAATGTGAAATTCTTGGCCAGCCACAGAGATGCTATTGTGTGAAGCTGTTCAGCCGTCCCTTTGTCAACCGTGTTGTGAGTGCCTGCCATGCGCCAGGGATGGTGCAGGGTGCTACAGACACATCGTTCAACGAAACAGAAAGCCTTGTCCTTAGGATGTGGACACAAAGTAAGCAAGTTATTCCATTAGTGTCTCACTCTGGGGGAGTTAGAAATAGTGTCTCCAAGGGGTATGTGAAAAAATGACAATGGATCCCCCAGTCCTTCTGAACTTACCAACACCCCTGTGTGTTCTAAATCCCTGATCATCACGGAGGGGGTGAACTTTTGCTCTCTGGTTCTAGTTGTCTATATCATGTGGACAGAGAACAGGCACTGGTGTCCCGATTACCCCCCAGTTTCCTTATCAGTAAACAGGGGTAACAGGACGCCCTCCTACGTCAGGTGAAAGCATGGTGTAAACTCCAAAGCAGGAAGGAAACCTAACTGCTCCTTCCATCAGCAAGAGCATACAATGCATGATGTGCAGGTCATGCAGAGTGGCTGACGGTGTGCCCAGGGCTCAGACTGCCTGGTTCCAATTACAGATCCTTAGCCCGCTGGCTCTAAGATATCAGGCAAATTAGCAACATCTCTGTGGAAGGCAGAACGACCCTGAAAAATGGCTGCCTCCTAATTCCTGGAACCTGTGAATGTGTTAGGTTTTGTGGAGGGTATGGAGGGATTAGGGTTACAGGTGGAATTAAGGCTGTTAATTAGATGACTGGGATGAGAGGGAAGCCTGGATTATCCAGGTGGGCCCAGTGTAATCACAGGGATCCCTATAAGTGAATAGGGAGGTGGAAGGGTCAGAGAGCGATGTGAAGAATGAGGGAGAGGCCAATGGATTCTCCTTGAGGCTTCAGGAAGGACCACAGGCCTATGGATGCCCTGATTTTAGTCCAGTGAGACCCATTTCAGACTTCTGACCTCAGAATTGCAAGTCAATAAATTTCGTTATTTTAAGGTTTAAATTGTTATTTATGAGGTTTGTGGTTATATTGTTACAGCAGCAATGTGCCCAGATTTGTCACCTTTAAATTGTGAATAGTAATAATAACTATCTTACAGAGTAGTGATATTATTAACAGTAATCTCGTGGGGTAAATGAATTAGTACATGTAAATTTACTAAAATATTCTAAAAGAATAAATGAATTAGTACATGCACCAGTCTTAGAACAATGCCTGGCACACAGAAGTGGATTAATAAGTAGTCGTATTCATCCAAAGTAGTGTTTTGCTAAAACTGCTAGTAATACTAAAAGTGAGCAATAACACATTTCCTACTGTTTCAGCGACATATTTTGAGACCTAGGACTTCTAAAGGTGGTGAGGCCTCTGTGGAAAGCTGGTAGTTTTGAAGAACTTACTGTCCCCATTGGTGAGAGCTCCATTCTGCTCACTGCTGGCAGGAGCGTCTGTTGCCAAGCTAGTAACTGAACGGCTGAACATCTCCTTGTCTGAAGGCTGAAAAAACAAAAACAAAAACAAAAACAAAAACACAAATGCATCACATTGCTAAAAATCTGGACAGCAGAGCAGAGGAGAAGATCCATGGCTTTTTCAAAAAATTAAAACAGCAGAAAGAGAAAACAGAATCTCCTACATTAGTCCCCCCTTATCCACAGAGGATACATTTCAAAACCCCCAGTGGATGCCTAAAACCATGGGTAGTACTGAACTCTACACAGACTATGTCTTCTCCTATCCATATACGTTATATCTATGATGACGTTTAATTTATAAGTACAGTAATTTAACCATAACCACTGATAATAAAACAATAACTATGAGATTAAACAATAACCACTGATAACACAGAATAACTAGAATACATTACAGTGAAAGTTATGTGAATGTGCTCTTTCTCTCTCTGTCTCAGAATATCTTGTATGGTTCTCGCCTAATTTTGGATTGTGGTTGACTGTGCGTAACTGAAACTGCAGAAATCAAAACTACAGATTGAGGGGAGCTACTGTTTTTAGATTTAAATTAAGTAAAATAAAATAAACTGAGTTCCTTGTTGACTAGTCACATTTCAAGCACTCAATAGCCACATGTGGCCAGTAGATACCGTATCAAATAGGAGATACAGAACACTTCCAGCACTGCAGAAAGGTCTATTAGACAGTGTTGTCCCAGCATCTTAGGGGCACTGGGAATCTTCCAAAGCCATGTGTAGAGCTTCCTGCCGGATGACCTACACAGGGCGACAGACAGGTTGTGAGAGATCAGTTCCCTTAGCTCAAGGCAGGAAAGGGACTGGTCAAAAAAGACCACAGCAGCCTCATGCTTCCAACACAGGTGCTGTAAATCATTATTACTGGTAAGGGTGTGCCATGCCATGAGAAACGGGGAAAGGCATCACCCTTTGTCATATGAAGGGAACAGACATACTCTGGTTAGAGATAGATAACGCTATTGATTTCTGAAACCATTTTAGAACCAGCCAAGCCTCTGGCTGCTAGGTTCACAGAAACAATAATACGCTGAAAATTAGCTCTGCAAACTTTTTTTTTTTTTTTTTCTGATGAGGTCTCAGCTGGTTGCCCAGGCTGGAGTGCAGTAGCATGATTATAGCTCACTGACGCCTGAAACTTGTGGGCCCAAGAGATCCTCCTGTCTCAGCCTCTGGAATAGGTGGGACTACAGGTATGCGCCGCTACATCTGGTTAATTTGAAACACCTTTTAAGAGATGGGATCTTGCTATGTTGCTCAGGCTGGTCTCGAACTCCTGGACTCAAGTGATGTGCCCACCCCAGCCTCCCAAAGTGCTGGGATTACAGGCGTAAGCCACTGTGCCCAGCTCTGCAAATCTTTCTTATTCTCACAAATAAACTTAGGACATTTGGAGGGAAGAATGGCATCAACAGTTGGTTCTCTGCAGGGATAGAATGTGTAGATGTTACCCAGAACAATATGCCAGGCTCAGCTATAGCTAAGAGTAGTCAGAAAGCAAGTTGGTGTTCATGTATTTCTTTAAATACCCAACTTGTCTCAGATTGCAGCCTGAATCACTGCAAATGTGATTTGCTCCCTGTCCTTTTCATAGCCTGCATGTTCCATCCTCGTGCTCCAGGATTCTACAAGGAAAGTTGTGATGTAAACAGCACACGAACCTTTGCTAGTTGGCCTCACACATTCTCTGACTCTTGATTGGAAGCTAATAATAGACAGCAGATAGTTCATGCCGTGCCATGATACAAAAGTGTATTGGGAGTCAGCTGTTTCAATCCAATGCAGTTCATTCACGTCTGATGAGCCTCCAGTGAGATGGCTCACTGTGTTATATTGCCAGGAGTTGGCAGTGCAGGTGCTAATATCCCAGAAATGTTGTTATAAATGGGCAGGCATTGGTGTGGGGGAGGAAGGTTCCCAGGTGGGCCCATAACAGCATAATTGATCACAGCTGAAGTTACCATAATCTAGACTCTAACTACTATTCCTAATGTTTGCTTCTATGAGATGAAGCATCCGCAAGTTGTGTAAGATCTAGGAGCTGAAAAGCTCTTAAAAGAGAGCTGGGTGGGCCAGCGTGTGTACATGGGTGCCGGTGCCCGGGTAAGCATGTGTTCCTGTGTGTGCTCGCGCCGTCTCACAGACATTCACATCCATATAAATGAGGCTATGGGTTGGGGCAACAATGAATTATATGGTGGATGAGGAAGAAGGCATAGGGATGGAAGTCAGCTTTTTCCTTTTATTCACCTGCCACTCTCTTCCTATCTCACCCGGGCTGCTGCTGACCCTGAGCAGGACAGCAGGAACCCAAGCTCCAGGCCAGGGACTCTCACACTTGAGCATGCAACAGGATTGCCTGGGGTGCTTCTTAGCCTTTCACTGGGCCCCACCCCCAGGAGAATTCGCATTTCTAAGGAGCTCCCAGGTGCTGCTGCTGCTGGCAGCAGTCCAGGCCACACCGCGGAAGAAGCCCTGCTCTAGAAGGAAGTGAGGAATAGCGGTGCGAGCCCTTCCTCAGCCCCTCCTCACCTCCCAACTGGCACCAGGAGAATGGTGGAGTGAGGAAAGGCAGGGGCCTGGAGTCTGCATGGGGAGAAGCGACAGTGGAGCGTTCCCTCCATCCCTCCCACCCGCCCTGCTGAGGCCACCGCAGCAGCGATCACCAGGCAGAGCAGAGGCGCTGGGAACAGGTGAGAAGTGGGGACAATGTGGACAACCAGAGATGGGAACAGGGCGAGAAAAAGAGTAAAGGGAGGAGTGGTGATGAGGGCCCAGGAAAGCGGCAAAGGGTGAGGTGGGTGTGTGCATGCAGAAGGGAGAGAAGGAAAATCCTGGGGGTCCTAGGAGGAACCGGGAGTCCTGACAACTTCCTGCCTGCTTGAGCCAGAGGAGTCCCAAGAATTGGCAGGTCAGGAAGCCTAGACTGGAGATGGCCCCTGGTCATCTCTGCAAATGTCTGCTGGCTACGGGTTTTACACCAGACCTTGGCTCATCCATGCTTCCTTGTTTGCACCCCTCTCCCCGCAACGAGTTTTTGCTTGACCTTGAGAAATGATGTCCTGAACAAGAAGCACCTTTTGTTGTGGCACTGCCACAGGACTCAGGGCAGACTTTGAACTCTGCCTTGCTAATGTGAGGATGGGCCCCTCCACAGCGGCTGTTCAAAAGCAGCGGCCTGGGTCAGAGAGGACAAGGAAGGACCTGGACACTCTCAGGCTGTTCCTCGCCAGGGTGGATGCCCGGGGGCCTCAGGATCATCAGGACCTGTAAGATACTGAGGGCTGGGAAAACACCAGCAAGGCCAGGCTATACCGAGGGTGCTGTGGGTCCCAGGCTCCCTCCAGCTTCATAACCTGTTGTTATGACAGTTCATGAACTGTGTCTCTCCAAAATTCATGTCCAAGTCCTAACCCCCAGCACCTGAGAATTTGGAAACAGGTGCATTTGGAACAAACATTTGGAAACAGGGTCATTGCAGATGAAGCCAGTTAACATGAGGCCATGCTAGAGTCGGGTGGGCCCTAGTCCAATATGCCTGGTGTCTTTATAAAATGGGGAAACTTGGACACAGCCAGCTATGCACAGATGGGAGGTGATGTGAAACACAGAGGGAGGTCGCCATAGGAAGATGAAGGCGGAGATTGGGGTGATGCCTCTACAAACCAAGTCACGCCCAAGGTATGGCTGCAAACCACCAAAAGCCAGGAGAGGCCCAGAACAGACCCTCAGAAGCAACCAATCCTGCCAACACCTTAATGTTTGCACTTCTGGCCTCCAGAACTGAGAAACAAACTTGTTATTTAAGCCACCCAGTTTGTGGTCCTTTGTTATGATAGCTCTAGCAAATTAATGGAGGCAAAAAACTCCCATCCCTGCAGCAGGTGGGAGCCATGTAAGGATCATTCCGGCAGCAGCACTACTGCATCCATTTCAGAAGCTCTCCCAGTGAACGCGGGGAAACTGCACAGGCGGAAACTCCAGCCATGGCGGCCGCCATGAAAACCTACAGAAAGAGGGTGTGTGGTGGAGGGGGCCACGGTTTAACTTAGGCTTAGCTCTCCCCGTGGGTTCCACTCAGGCTGTGGGCACGTGGGAGCACACTGAGATAAGTAGCTGATGTTCTGGAGCACGCACGGACACGCGGACAGGTGGACAGGCAGACAGGCGGACGACGCAGCACGCACGGACACGCGGACAGGTGGACAGGCAGACAGGCGGACGACGCAGCACGCACGGACACGCGGACAGGTGGACAGGCGGACGACACGCGGGCTCACCACGTTCATCAGGTTCTCATGGTCCCCACTGTGCTGTCGCGGCTTCTTTTCCCTGAAATGAAAAGTGAAATGTTGTAATGTCAAATGTGCCCCCCTAAAATCAAGCGCACACTACCCTTTCCTATCCCAATTCTTATCAGCTTTTACATCTCTCCTGTTTTAAGAACCATGTTTATTTTGTCAACAAAGACAAAACCAGACACTGACTTGATGGCCCGTTAGCAGGTGCTGGGTAAGAGGAGGTCAAGCCTCAACTAGGAACTGTCCCCTCCCTTGGCACCCCTTCTTCTGGGGAAAAAACATACAAGTTCACGAGGAGAGGACCGAGGCCCGGGCTTGCGTAGAAATTGTTTATACCTAAAGTAGCAGAGTGAGTTATACCTTTTTTTTTTTTTGAGAAAATGTGGACAATTATCTCACTTAGAGTCTCTGCAAAGTCACACACTGCAGTGGGATGGAGAAAATAAAGAAAATACAAATTTTGGCATGCCAGGAAGGGTACATGCTCTCAGGATGAGTCATATGTACTTCCAGTCTATGGGAAAGTCTGTCAAGTAAAAATAGAATTTGTTTTCACTCGGGACAGTCTAAAGAAAGCCATCAGTTGTAGAGAATACGCGGCCGGCCCATCCACGTTCTCTATAAGACAAGGGTGACACCTAGTGGGAGCATGAGTAACTACAGAAGCAGGCCCGTCCAGGCCCAGGGAAGTCCGGGTGCCGTGGCCTTTCTTCATCTTCCCAATCATTCAGACTCTGTCCCAGCCACAGAGGTCTAGGTCCAGGCTGGGCAGGGATCAGGAGGCTAGCTGGGTTCAGAGAATCTTGGCTTTTCTCCTCCTGACAGATTATAGGGTAGGAAGCCATTTCAGAATTTTAAGTGACGCTCCTGGAGTTGCTTCCGTGGTGGAGGGAGAGTTTGGACAGGGCTGGCTGACGGTCAGCTGGTCTACATGGGCCTCTGGTGGCATCCAGCCCATCAGAAGGTTATGTGCTTTGTAACAGTTCCAGAATGTCCTGAAAATCACTTCTGGTTAGAAAGAACTTCTCTCTGAGCAAAGATTTCTCTTGTGGGGGGGGGGGGGGTACTGACATTTTACATGAGATAGAGGAGAGAGAGAAAAGTATAACTCTAAAAGAAGGACACTGATGAATTATTTCATATACAGCATGTTCCTCTCCTGGGAAAATAATCTGTTTCTTGAGAAACTGAAGGTCTATACTACACATTTTTAATCATAAACAATCCCTCTGAAACCACGTAGCAGCAAACATTCTGTGACTTCCGCGGGGTGGTGGCAAAAAGATGCGCATCACACAAGATTTCAAAACGCCCACAGATGAAGACAAAATCCATTTTGACAAGGGTGTGCTCAAAAGAACTGCAAGACTTTCATTCTGGGAAGTTTAAAATACAAAGAACAGCAAGACTTTCGTTCTGGGAAGTTTAAAATATAAGGGCTCTTCTAGTTGCTCCCCAGCAAAACCAAATATGGGTTTTCCTTCAGTGCATAAAGAATGTCCCGAGATGCTCTGCAGTGGACAGAAGGGAGTTAAAGCTAATGCACAAGTTTCTGGGACAGCTCTGTGGCGGGATTCCATTCCTACCAACAGGTTTTTCACAGAAACTCTTCTGGATACAGGGGATGTATTAGTTTAAGGCACCGGTATATACACTCTGGTTCTCACCTGTCACAACCAGAGCACAGGAAAATGAGGAAGGTGATGATGAAGAAAATGGCGACAGTGGCCAGACTTCCCCACAGGGTGATCTGCATCTGTCCGCTGCCCAGCAGGCTCCCCGTGGGCCCCATGGCAGGAGCAGGCACTGGTACCAGCCGAGGGAATCAGTCAGTCCTTCAAAGGTGGCGACATGGGGGCAGAGAGCTGCATGCTGCAAAGAGACCAGGGCATTTGGAGAGTAATTCTTGGGTAAAGTGGGAGAATCTGTAATTTGGCCCCTGTCAGGAGCGAGACCTTTGCACAAAGTCGGAGGAAGCATGTGCTGGATGCTGAGGAGAGCCCCAGACTGGACTTGAAATTGGACTCTGGGCAAGTCCCCTCTATGGTCTAGGCCTTTATTTTTCTTACCTGAAAATGAAAGTGGGAACATACAGCTGCCTGGCCCAGTGTTTGAAGCAACGGATGTCTTGTCTTGGTATGTTTGGGGTGGATTCTTCTATTCTTCTTGTTCTTTTTCCCCCCCTTCAAATAGGGTCTTGCTCTGTTGCCCAGAGTGCAGTGGCACAATCATGGATCACCGCAGCCTTGACCTCCCTGGGCTCAAGCAATCCTCTCCCGAACCACCCCACTGTCCCCTACTGCAGGGTCTACAGGCATGCACCACCATTCCTGGCTAATATTTTTATTTTTTATAGAGACAAAGTCTCACCATGTTGCCTAAACTGGTCTCGGACTCCTGGGCTCAAGCAATCCTCCTGCCTCAGCCTCCCAAAGTGCTGGGATTACAGTGTGCCACTGCGCCTGGCCTGGATGGATTCTTAATGTCTTCAAATAAAGATTTCAAGTACTCCATAGCAATAAATACATGCTCATTTGGGTTCATTTTTTAAAAAATCAGAATAGTATATAACAATTCTTATATAGCTTTTGCAAAAATGCAACTCATCATCTGCCCCCGCCCCTCACTGCCTTCTCTCATCTCTCTCACCCACTGTTCTCTGAGAAGGTTTAAGGTCAGTGTAACTAATGAAATAGAAGTCTTTATATTCGCCTGCATTTATTTATTCTGAGTATGTTGTGTATTCTCTGTTTTCACTACCCTGCCATCAGCACCCAATAAATGCACTTTCAAGTGAATGGATGAAGTATGTGCTAAGAATACATCCCCAACAATAAATAAGACCTATTTATAAACAACTGCAAGAGAAGCATAAGAGCTGTATCTAGTACATTTCTGTACCTGGTATGTACCAGGGATTCTGCTAAATGCTTTCCTCATTTAATTGCTGTCACCACCCTGTGTAGGAGGCACGGTTAATCCCCCTTTTACAGAGATGGAAGCTAAATCCCAGCAGAGCGGTGACTTCCCCCGAGTGTCACAGGAGCTAAGTGGCAGGGAGGGATGAGTCCATCTGTCTCAGACTCCAAAGCCTGTGCTCTGCGTCCCTCAAGGAAGCTCCTCGTCACTGTGGGGACGCTGGGACTCACAGGGGTCACTGCGCCCTGTCCCAATACTTCCAAAGAGAAGTGGTCAGATTTCTTATGTGAAATATTTTAAGAGCTACAGATATTTTTAAAATGGAGTTGTATATCAAATGATCTGTCATCACAGAGGCCTTGTTTAAAGAATATTTGCTCAATTCTAGAACATTCTAAATGAAAAGAAATAGCCTTTAAGTTGGTCTCGTGTCATGAATAAAGCAAATATTTTTGGTTTTTGATAATAGTGCAATATCTTCCTTGAAAAAGACTGTCAGTATTTGCATTTTCATTTGCTTCAGTGATAAAGCTGTGACTGTTTTCAGCCATCCCTGAGCACAGATATCAAGACGGCAGGGGTGGCTTCGCAGCAAACCAGGGTGCCTCCTAAGATGGGGAGAATAAAAGCCATTTTGGCAAAGGTGGTTCAATCGGACCAAATTATCTCCGGGTGAAACACTGTCACATTTATGTGAATATTCAAAGCTAAGGAATATTAAAAAGCTGAAGAGGCCGGGCGCGGTGGCTCAAGCCTGTAATCCCAGCACTTTGGGAGGCCGAGACGGGCAGATCACGAGGTCAGGAGATCAAGACCATCCTGGTGAACTCGGTGAAACCCCGTCTCTACTAAAAAAACACAGAAAACTAGCCGGGCGAGGTGGCGGGCGCCTGTAGTCCCAGCTACTCGGGAGGTTGAGGCAGGAGAATGGTGTAAACCCGGGAGGCGGAGCTTGCGGTGAGCTGAGATCCGGCCACTGCGCTCCAGCCTGGGCGACAGAGCGAGACTCCGTCTCAAAAAAAAAAAAAAAAAGCTGAAGAAAAAGAGACTTTTGCCTACAACGTATGCAGTGTTCCGAGAGATGAAGTTGTTTTCCTATTTTCTAAGGCTCTATAATTACATCAATGCAGGGCTTCCTGTGTAACAAGAACTTCTTTCTTCCTATGTTTGATTGTATGTATATTATGCCTAACACGACAGGCGCACAGTAACAACAAGTCAAATTACTTTTGCATGTTTGCCCCCAGACAGCTATAACCAAATGAAAATAACCACCACTTCTGTGATTTGTTGATGCAAAGAATAATTCACTTTAAACTGAGACTACAAATTGGCACCACAATAGGTTTTAAAATGCATTCAAGCAAGCACCTAAATCATGGTGACCAACGAAAATATATAAAATACATTTTTATATACAGGTCCAAAGCATAAAACATTTTAGGAATCACAGACAAAAGGTATCTATCTCCTGTGCAGGCATCTGTTTGTTCTTCATTCATTCATACAACAGATTAATTAATGCCTATTTATAAAATGCCATGTTCTTAGAAAAGAGTTTGCTGTGTGAGTTATTCAAAAGCCAGAGACCCATCCATGAAACCTAGTGTGGAATCGCCAATACCTGTCTCCTTTATGTACATGTTTCTCTTTTCTCTCTCCTCTCTCTTAACAGAAGGAGGTCAGTAGAATATGATGAGAGATGTGGGGTGCCCAGCCTATTAGAACAGTGCAGGGAGAAAGAGGATGACGGGATGATTACAAGCTGCGGAATAAAGGATGGAACCAAGAGAAAATGTGTCGAAACTCCTGGCTTACTCCCCTTCAATTAGAATTGTCTATAAAGCCACTGAAAGACTTTTCCCCAAGTTCTTACTGTGGACAAAATCCTCACAGTGAACAGAGTGATCACCATGGGGTGTGCGTTTCTGAGTCAGATGCACTGTAGTCCTCAGGGACAAACGTCCCAGTTGCTGGGGCAGCTTTCTCCTCTTGGACCTTCTAAGTGCTGTTCTGCAGGAGGACTGTGGGACACCAGTCCCTGTGGTCGTGGGCAGTCCTGGCGGGTCAAGAGTGGCTGCACCAGCAACTGCCACCTACTCTTCTTTAGGGGCCTGGCAGAGTGTGTGTGTGTGTGTGTGTGTGTGTGTGTGTGTGGCGGCAGGGTGGGGGTGGTGGCTGAGGGGATCTAGACTAACATAATCTTTGATCCTTACAGCAGACCTCCTGGGTGGACAGTTCCCATTTTGGAGAAGATCTGTGCACTGCTACCCTTCTCTCCGGGTCTCTCTCTCTTTTTTCTGGATGTTTGTTTCCAAAATTCTGCTGCCCATGCCTTCTCTGGCTATCTCCTTAAATTCTGGCAGCTCAACTACACTAAGCCAAGACTGTCGCCCACTCACCCTCCTGCTCACATGTCTAGATGGACATCCTGGTAAATGTGTGTCGGTGGACCGGCTCCTCCCCTGTGCATGGAGATGGCCCGCCCCTCCCGCTGTGTGCAGATGCACATGGATCACTTTGTGTTTCACTTTCTTGGAGCAGCTGAGGGTAGAGGCCTTATGCAGAAAGCCCAGTGCTCTGCCCCTAGGCTGCACCCTCATGTATTGGTTTTACTGCCCTTAAATGCAGTGCTTGGGGGTCCTCATTCTGTTCCTTTGAGTGAGGGGAAGGTGGAGGGAAATCAGTGTTCAGACGGCCAGGGAGGCTTTTTAAAGGATGAGTGATGGGGGAGAGAGTAAGCGGATAGGAGCCATAGTGTATGGACAGTAAAAGTTACCCTGAACAGGAAGGTCCCTGTGGCAATCATGGCATTTCCAGACTCTACACTGTGCCTACCAGGCTCTCTGTGAAAACGCCACCCAAGGCAGTGCTGTCCTGTGACATGGTTATGGTCCATAAGGACCATCTTATTTTGGGCCAATTCAGTATCAAGTAAGTTATGTCTTGACTATCAGGAATGACCTCTTCCAGTGGAAATATCTGAACCATTTGGAAGAGCATCCCTTATGATTTTTTTCATGAAGACATTTAAGTCTGTTTCTCTGAATCCTGTTCTTACTTGACTCAATAAACTTGCATTCAACTACAGAATATTATATAGAATATTATTTCTTCTTCTTTTTTTTTTTTTTTTTTGAGACAAGGTCTTGCTCTGTCACCTAGGCTGGAGTGCAGTGCTGTGATTACTGCAGCCTCGACTTCCTGGGTCAAGCAATCCTCCCACTGCTGCCTCTTGAGTAGCTGGGAACACAGGCATGCACCACCATACCAAGCTAACTTTTTTTTATTTTTAGTAGAGATGAGGTCTTGTTATGTTGCCTGGCTGTTCTTGAACTCCTCCCACCTTGGCCTCCCAAAGTGCTGGAGTTACAAGCATGAGCCACCACACTGGGCCTATTTCTTCAAAGTTTAAAAAATTTTCTTATCAGACCACATGTGTAAATATTCTGAGTTATTCAACACAGGGCAGAGAAGGACCATTTATTTTAATTGTACCTCTACTAACACTTAATTTTGGCACCTGAATGTTGTATTAAGATGAGCCACAGAAGATGGTAATAGTAATGTGATCACAGATTTAGATTAATAGTTGTACATTAATTCTGTTTGCTATAGAATAGGCTTCATTATTGGCTGCACTGATGTAAAGTCATGGCTGGAGACTGTAATATAATACAAGTATATAGTATTGCTGTAAAAGAGGCAGTGGTATGACCTCAGTCTCCACTCCAATTTTGTATCATTTCGAACTACCGTGAGAACTTGTCCTTAGCCTTGAGAAAGGTCAGTGCTTATGGTTAAAGGACTTTCATTGGGGATTCTTTCACAGATTTGTCTGATTAATTATTTTGGACTAAAATCTACATACTCTCTTACCCTTTCATATCCACTCATTTGTTTTAATGAATAAGTGATTTAATCACTAGAAAAACCACTGGCCTTTTAATTTAACAGCACGTGCCTTTTTTTGTGTGTATGAGACAAAGTCTCGCTCTGTCACCACGCTGGAGTGCAGGGGCGCTATCTCAGCTCACTGTAACTCCACCTCCTGGGTTCAAGTGATTCTTCTGCCTCAGCCTCCTGAGTAGCTGGGACCACAGGGGCGCGCCACCACGCCCAGCTAATTTTTGTATTTTCAGTAGAGACGGGGTTTCACCATGTTGGCCAGGATGGTCTCCACCTCTTGACCTCGTGATCCACCCGCCTCGGCCTCCCAAAGTGCTGGGATTATAGGCGTGAGCCACCATGCCCGGCCAGCAGGTGTCACTTTTAACCACAAGGTGGCAGCATAATTCTGTTCTCAGCCCTGTGCAGCACTTTCTTGAAGGAAAGCTGCTCAATTACTGTTGGTGCCTTATGCTTGGCATTTGAATTGTCTTCATCAGCCTGCACTATCAGCCACCAAGATCAATTCCAACAGGGAAAAACACACACACAAATTAACGAAAGGTGCAGACCAAATGGCAGCTACTTATTTCTTTGGCCAAACATCCTTAACAGGTAGGTTCTCTGATCATAGCAAATTCTATAAATAATAATTAGGTCGAGTTGGGATGGCCACTGAGATTAGATATGGAAACAGACACTTTAGAGTTCCTTTGAAGCAGATCTAGGTCAGTAATGACAGTCATTACCTTTTTACAGCTGTTGCAGTTGATATATAATTAAACATGATAGAAGCCACCTCCACTCATGACCCCTCACTGTTGGATGAAAGAAGAGCAAGGGCCCAATCCCAGTGGCAATTCTTCCTTCCTGGCCATTACCAGGCGCGGGAACCATGCGGTCAAATGACACGTTGTGGGCTCTAAATTAACCAGATTTAATGATGGCAGAGGAAGCAGATTCTTTGGTGGGTTCCCTGGTCCTGTGAGCACACTGACAGCTGCACAGGCTGAGGCGAAATCAACTCTGAACAGAATCCTCAAGCCCCAGAAAGAGTTTTAAGCTACAGTGTGTAAATTCAGGTAGTCTTCCGTTCAGGTTACAGGGACTGTGCTACAGACAAGCCTGCCACACGGAACTTTGCATGGATGAGTATCTGTTGGAAACACACAGGGAATCACCTACCCAGATGTTTACTGTTCCATCCTGCTAAGGTACAAAGGCTTTTGCCTACACATGACTGTTATCAAGATCTCCCTATTCTGACCCTTCACTGAGTCAGGGGCAGAACACACCCAGAGCGCAGAGGGTGGTGCAAGGTAAGTTTTTCTTGTTTATAGATTCCTGAATCCTTTTTTAATGTCCCCACACGGCGATATCTTGATATCTCTTTCTGCAGCAGTTTAAGAATGAGTGTAGCTGAAAGAAACCTGGAATGCCTTAACATCACAAGACCACACTGACCCTGCTATCAGAACTCACTGCTCATGGGAGAAAGTGCCCAGCACTCATCCCAAGAGCAAGTTACAAATCCTCATGGCCGTCTGTCAGCATAACTGATCACTGTTCGTACACACCAGACCTATCGGTCCATACAGAGAACAGGAAAGCTGACCCTTTTGGTGGAGGGGTGTGTGGGGCTGTCACTTGTCTTCAAGAATACATTAAACTTACATCACAGAAATAATATAGATTATTGTTTATAAACACTTTTGCCTTCCGACAAGCCAAGAGGCAAGTGAATTTGATGGGTAAGGAATGACTTCTAAGGTTGGTTTCCCCAAATTCTGGCTTGGAAGCCAATTCTCAAGGTTCATTTTGAATGGTGGAGAGAGAGAGAGACAGGGAGAGAGAGGGGGGGGGGGGAGTGAGACAGAGAGAGAGAGAGAGAGAGAGAGACTGAAAGAGAGAGAGAGAGAGAGACTGAGAGAGAGAGACAGAAAGAGAGAGACTGAGAGAGAGACTGAGAGAGAGAGAGAGAGTGAGAGAGAGAGAGAGAGGAGAGAGGGAGGAAGGCAGAGTGCAGGGGCATGGTCTTTCTAGAAGTCCGTATCACATGCACTCCGACAGAACCCTGAGATGTGCTTCTATTTGGGCTAATGCGATACATTCTACACTGACCGCATAAGGAGCATGGGTAATGGGGGTTCACTTTGTACAAGAAGGCTTCATGGAACGTTTCAGACAGTGTGTATTTTGGGCTTTAGGTTCTATTTCTTCCTGCCTTGCATGTTAGCTCATCCAGTCTAATTTCCTTGAGGGCAGGGATGTCTCCACCTCATTTCCCACCATATTCCCAGCACCTCTATGACCTGGGAAATAGGAGCCAGTAAGGAATTTTTATTGAATACATGTTTCTGTAGGAAGAATGGTGAGTAGATTCTCAAGTGGATTCTCAAAATGCAAGTTTAATTCATAATTTATACCACAAGGAAGAGAAGAAGAGTAACAGGGATGAGCACACTAAGCAAACAATTAAAAAATAAGCTAAGTGTGTCTTAAGGCAAATCCTTTTTCCTGAGACAGAGTCTTCCTCTGTCGTCCAGGCTGGAGTGCTGTGGCATGATCTCAGCTCATGACCCTTTAAGGTAGATGTTACTGAAATCAATTTTAAGGACTCCTGGGTTTAAGCGATTCCCTGCCTCAGACTCCCGAGTAACTGGGACTACAGGTGTGTGCCACCACGCCTGGGTAATTTTTGTGTAATTTTAGTAGAGATGGAGTGTCACCATGTTGGCCAGGCTGGTCTTGAACTCCCCACCTCAAGTGATCTGCCAGCCTAGGCCTCCTGAAATGCTGGGATTACAGGCGTGAGCCACTGCACCTGGCCTTAAGGCAGATCCTTCACTCTGGAATGAACATAGCCATCTGGCTTCTCTGTATTGTCACTGAAGCAGCTGAACATCTCCTGAGAAAAGTCACAGCACCGAAATATCAGTGTCTTCATCCCCTGCAGCAGACCTCTCAACTCCAATGATCTCACCATGTCCCCAAGCTTAGTGTTCTACTGACCCCTATCTGCAATGACAATTTCACACCTTCTCCAGCTCCTAGGTTCCTGACACAAGCCTCAAGGGGGCTGGACCTTCCCTTTCTCAAAGGAAAAAGGAGCCTTAAACAGTGTTGGCTCTCTTTCCAATGTTTTTCATCTGACAAATCTAAGCATCCTATGAGTCTCACTTCTTCGGGGCAGCTTTCCTGATGCCGAAACCCTCCCACCTCTCAGGTGTAGCCGAGGCCCGTCTTTGACAAGTTTTTTCCTTCCTGGTTCAAAACTGAAATTATGAAGCGATTGAAGTGTCTCCTCTGCTGGGCTAAACCCCAGGAGGGAGGAACTTCGAATGGACCTATCTGGTTCATAACTGTAGCCCTAGTGTATGGCACACAGTAGGCACTTAATATTTATTGGATGAATTAATAGTTAAGAGGAAGAAAAGGAGGCAAGAGGAGTGCATATTGATCAGGTCTTCAAAGGTGGTAAGGTTGGAAGAAACCCTTTTGCTCCGTCCTCTCAAGTGATGCTGAAACTTGATGGGGGCACAAGGAACCACAAAGGCCTGCTTGCCCGACCACCTGGCCAGGGTAGGTGGGTCTCCACGGTGCTCTTGCCTGCACAGAAGCCATCACTGTGGTTTTACCCAAGTTCCCACCAGGGTCCCCAAGAAGCTCGCTACATTCCAGTTTTGACTCATAGGCTTGACATAAAAAGCACTGAAAAATGGAAGCGAGCACAGACCATGTGTCTGCCAGCCACTTTGCTGCGGGTTATTTTATTCCGTCCTCGTGACCCTTTATGGTAGATGTTACTGAATCAATTTTATGGATGAGGAAACTGAGGCTCAAAGTTAAGTGCCTTATTTAGGGTCATGTAGCTACAGGTTCCCAGACTCTGTCCCCAGCACTTCCTCTTCTAACACACCGCCCAGCACGCTCTCAGCCCCATGTATGCACAACCTCCAGGCATCTGGCTTGTCTGGGACAGCAGCAGACAGGTGAGGACGTGGGAGCCACACCCATCTCCCTGGCAATCTTAACTTCACTCTATCAGGACTTGTTTTAGTGCCGGAGAGAAGAATGTTCACTCCCATCTGGCACACCCACTGCTCACTCCCAGCCATGCATTAATCATAAACCTCCTTCCAAGGGATCTGGAGGGCTTTACAAACATCCCACCAGCTTTGCTGTGATGGATGTGGTATTTACAGGCAGGCTGGTTGACTGAGACCAGCACTATTTGCAGTCACACTCTGTTAAGCATTGCTTTGCACTGTTTCTATTTAGCTTCTGAGGGACAGTAATTCAGCCACCTTTTTTTTTAAATAATTTTTTTTTTAAATAATAAAAGACTTAACAAAAAATAAACTTCAGTTTCTTTGCCACAAGGTTCAAAAATGTACTGCTTGACACAAATGCCTCTCAATCAAATTTTCTACTCATGGCTCATGATATTGAAAAGATCCACTTCCTTTTAGCATTTGTTTAGCCTGGGCTAACTACAAATGCCCTGTTTCTGCAGACAGCTACTACCTCACTGGGACCGCACAGCAAAAGATGCTTGATCTGGGAAAAGTAAACCCTCAAGATTGGAGAAGTAGAATTTAAGAGCAGATGATCATTTTGTCAAAGGAACGTCAACAGAGGAATTTGTAACACCGGTTCACTGTGAGCTAGTGCCAAGTCACAGAACGTGTCCTGTGGTCTCTCCCACACCATTAGACGTACTGCCATCGTAAGGACTGCTGGCTTAACAGTGTTAATATCTTACCCAGCACTGGCAAAAATATAGCTGAAATCATTACCCAGTGCTTAAATCATGGCTATCTTTATGATGTTTTAGAACATCATAAAGCCAGGCAAAGTATTTCTTGATTCATAAAAATGGAACAAAAATCCTCAAAACACATCCCTTCAAGTTATTTACTGGTGTTATTGTGAATGACTTAGGGCTGGGGAAATGTCTCAAGAGAGACTAGCTTGATTAGAGAAAGTCAGAGCTTGTATTTGAAAATATATGTCCAGAGCTTATCCTCACAGATTTCTGCCAGGAGAGGGCAGGGAAGGCAGATGACTCAAGGGGTGTGACTCCTAAGCCCCTGTAGAGGAAGGGACAGGGTCATGGCTCTTGTAGAATCGAACTTCCCCAAGGGTGGTCCCAGTTAGCAGCACCTGGGAACTTATTGAAATGCAGAATTCTGAACCTTCTCCCAGACTTATGACTCAGACACTCTGGGAGTGGGGCCCGGCAACCTCTGTGTTAACAAGCCCTGCAGGTGATCGTGATGCACCCTGAAGTTTGAGAAGCACTGTTCTAGAAGAGCTACTAGATGTATATATGGTGATCTGGGATCTTGTTATAGATTCTGATTTGGCAAATCTGGAGCGGGGCTCAAGAGTCTGCATTTCTGACTGGCTCCCAGGTGACGTCCAGGCTGCCGGTCTGTGAACTACATCTGAAGTAGTACTAGTAGAGATGCTGAAGCTTATACAGCCGGATCCCTGGAGCTGAAACCTGGCTTTCAGCTTACTCAAAGATTATGGGACGATCAAGTCAGAGCTTCTGTTTCCTAGGAGCCTTCTTGATGTCTTTCCCACTCGAGTCTGGTAAAATGGCAGTGAGTGGCTACATTGCTGCTATGTAGAAGTAAAGACCAGGTTTTGCTCTGTTCTTTTCCACTGAATTGCTGTGTGGCCTGAAGCAAGTCCAAGCCTCCCCATGCCTCAGAGTCCCCTTCTGAAAAATGCGGTCATTTCTAAGGGTTCTTTCGAACTCTTAGCTTCTATCATTTTATAAAAGTTGCCAGTGATTCCTAAAGTCTAAGATAAAAATTCAGGACTTTCCACACAAAGGTGAATGTTGCTCCAGCAGGAACCTTAAATTCTCAAGGTGATCCATAGTTTCAACTCCCAGAAAGCACAGCCTTAGTAATTTAGAGGCAAACCTGATGAGGCCACACCAGTGGGGTGGATGTCAGGAAGAGAAGCCATGGACGGCCTTTTTAGTCAGCGTGCAGTGCCGGGAATCACTCCCGACAGCCCTTCCAAAACACCATTTGCGCTCTGGCAACATGACCATGGTACACCGGGTGCAGGGCTGACTTAGGAGTCTCTTTATTTTTTCATTAACATGTACTTGGCATATTTACATATTTACAATTCAAATTTAGAGTAGCCTTTCAACAAAATGTGAAGACAGAACCAAAACACGCAGATGGTGCACGGACAGGTAACGTAGAAAGAAAACACTTCTCCCGAAAGCTTCTGAGGCTGTTTAAAGGCATATGCATATGCCCAAAATTTTGAAAAATCTTACACAGAAAGCAAGTTGGAAATGGATCCATTTAATTTCTAATCTCAGGACTTGATAAGCTTGAGGAGGTTCCAAATGTGATAAGAGATTCTGGAGACCTCTGTTTCTATTACTACAGACAGTCTGCACCTCGGGTTGGTTTCACTGGCTTCTTGACCAATACCTTGGATGATATTTCCTACTCGCTGACACTCTGTCATTCATTAAGCACATAATTGATAAATACCTACTATGTGCCAGGTACAATTTCATCTTCTAATCACACCATGAATATGAAATGATATTGGACCACTACAAACTTTGCAAGAGGTAGAAACTGTTTAGGATTAGGTTCCTAATACAGAGCTATATTTTGACCACAAATGAAAAGCCATTTATTGTTGAACTCCAAGCTTGTGCAATCAGAATAAAAAAGCCACAAGCTCTTTCACTTCTACCATGTTGCACTAGAAACAACACTGAATCACCATAATTGCTGCTGGATTCTGTTTAGCCTGGCGGCAGAGGCTCCATGGCATTGATGCAGCTGCAATGCCCTTGGACTGATGTTGTTTCAAGCTGAGAACTGTCCCCAATGTGTCTGGTGGATTCCAAAGACACCCTTTGCATGTTCACAGGGTGGAAGGGACTCCCTCCAATGTGTGCACTTGCCCACAGCGAGGGCCAGCAGGCCTCTGAGGATGGGCTAGGTCCCAGGGACCAGGAAGCCGCTGTCTAGAGCCTACCTCCCCCACTTTCTGAATGGAAGAAAACTGCTTTCACTTTACAGTTAAAGCAAAAGCTTAAAACAGCAAATATTCATGCAAGAGGTGACACATGCATTTGAAATCACACCAAGGCATAAATGACTGGCAACCATGTCACCTGGTGAAGAAAAGAGGGGAAGGAAAAGGATGAGAGGACTGAGGCCAGGATGCAGGGGCGTTGTGCATTTGAGAGAGACAGGACATGGGAGAATAGACTTAGGGGGCTTTCCAGGTAAATGTTTTCTGCTTCACCTCTTTGCCTATGGCTGGCCTTAATCCAGGGGCAATTCTGTGAGAATGACATATGTATGTATGTATGTATGTATATATTTATATACTCCAATACATCGATCTCCCTCTCCTCCGTTGTCCAATTTAGGGAAGATAAAGCTAAGTCAACAGAGGTGGCGGAAATCAGTACGACAGAACAGTAACACTGGTGCAGATCCTGTTCTTCAGTCAGACATGGCTGAATTTGTGGAACTCAGTGATCAGAATCAGTCATGCTCTTTGGAAAAGGTTCTTGTTCATTTCAAAGGCTGCTAATACCTTGGGGAAGCCAAAAAGACTTTGGACCTGATACAAAAGGCAATATGGAGAAAACTGGAGGGTCTCTAGTAGAGACACAACAATGGGACAGAACATTTCTGAGCAAGTGCATGTTCTGTCAACTTAAGTGATGAGTGTGATTGTGGCCCTGCGCAATACCCAGCCTCCATCTGTATCATAGCACGTGGCCTGCAGGTCCCTTCAGCACACCTGCCCCTCCATCTGTCAGCCTCATAGGCTTCACTTGCTGTCCTTCCCAGGCAAAGATGCCCTCCAGACTCCCTCACTCCCTGATGTTCTCCCAGTCCCGCCTTGTAACACAGGAGGCAATTTGTTAAAGGGCCGAGGCCCAGATATAATCGAGTTAGAGAGGGGCCCAATAATCTATATTTTAATTTTAAAATTTAAATTGTAATTATTTTTTGAGACGGGATCTTGCTCTGTCGCCCAGGCTGGAGCGCAGTGGCACAATCTCGGCTCACAGCAACCTCCGCCACCCAGGTTCAAGCTATTCTCCCATCTGAGCCTCCCAAGTAGCTGGGACTACAGGCATGTGAAACCATGCCTGGCTAATTTTTGTATCTTTAGTACAGATGGGGTTTCATCATGTTGGCCAGGCTGGTCTCGAACTCGTGACCTCAAGTGATCTGCCTGCCTCAGCCTCCAAAGTGCTGGGATTACAGGCGTGAGCCACTGCGCCTGGCCAAGAATCTATATTTTTATCTTATGTCCTAAGTGATTCCAAAGTAGGTCATCCACTGGAAACCCTTTGAAGGACACAGGTCTGGAGCTCGTGAGTCCTGGACTGCCCAATCCTGAGTCTATTCTCTACCCTTCTCTCCCTGTGTGGGCCCTGAAGTGCCACCTCTTCCTGGTCCCTTTGCATCTCACTGGTTCTGCAGACAAGCCTCACTGTGTTCCTGGTTCATCGTGTGAAAGAACAAATCTAATCTCCCAGTGGGTCTCCATGGGCAGAGGCAGTGAAACTCCAGAAGTCCACAGGGAGAACTCAGAAAACTGACCCTCTTTAGAAAGCCACGGAGCAAATGTGATTACAAGACCTCATGCACCAAAAAGAATGCAATTCTGAACATCTTTATAGCTAATGAAAATCACATTGTCTTCTTCAAGATTTTCTATTTTTTTTTCTATTTGGAAATCATGAATAAAATAGAAGTTATGGGTTAAGGCTGTGTTTATGAAAATTCTTGGCGTATAATGTGAACAGTTTTATATTTTGAATGTCACAGTGGGTTTCAAGTTGAAGAATCATATGTGGAACTTACATTATACGCCATTGTATTAAGAACTTTTTTGGAGAGGCCTTAGAATATGGATTCATTAAGCTAACATTTTAAAGACAGCCTTCCCTTGTGCTGAGTTCAAAGCCCTTTGTATGTAAGGCAGTCAATATGGTCACTCTACCCCCAATTTCCATTTTGTTTGGAAAGTAGAGCCAAGGAAAGTCTTCAGGTTGTTCAATGAGAGCGAATATCATGGTATGGCTCTGACGGCCCTGCCCCTTTCACTTCTCTATGCTATGTTTTCACTCCTTTTCTGGAAGGAGTATTTTAAAGTCATTCAATAGAGAGGCAGAGAGAGAGAGAGAGAGAGAGAGAGCGAGCGTAGCCTATGATAAAGCGGCAAGATCTGCAGGTAGGGACAGGCATATATTAGAGATGTGTTGTGGGAAATGCAGGAAAAAGGTGCCAACCACATCTTCTAGAAATGTGGAAGTTACTTGAAGTTAATTTATCATAAAAGAAACACGGATCTTTATGGAATACAAGATTCTATTAAGAACTTAAAAAATAGGATAGGCGTGGTGGTTCACACCTATAATCCCAGCACTTTGGGAGGCTGACCTGCGTGGATCAACTGAGGTCAGGAATTCAAGACCAGCCTGGCCAACATGGTGAAACCCCATCTCTACTAAAAATACAAAGAAAAAAAAAATTAGCCGAGTGTGGTGGCAGGCACTTGTAATCCCAGCTACTCGGGAGACTGAGGCAGGAGAATCGCCTGAAGCTGGGAGGTGGAGGTTGCAGTGAGCTGGCTGAGATCGTGCCACTGCACTCCAGCCTGGGTGACAGAGCAAGACTCTGTCTCAAAAAAAAAAAAAAAAAAAAAAAAAAAAAAAAGAAAAGAAAAGGAAAAAAGAACTTAAAAAATAAAACATGGGAGCTTGAAGAACTGCACATGGAGTCAGGAACCCGAGTTCACGCTTCTCTGCCACTGAGGCTTTGAGGAGGTCTGGCTATGCTAAGAGCATAGACTATACTTCTTTGAGTGGCACCTCCTAGAAGCATGAGGTTTGCACTAAATAGCCGTGGCAGTGGTCCTGCCAGTGCTTACTATGAGAAATATAACAGTGGAATCTGGTCTAGGGAGAATTAGTGTGTGCTTATTTCTCATGCCTCTATTACAGGAAAACTTCAAGAAAAATAGACTTACAAAATGGGACAAGAAGATGTGTTTTTAGGACAAAAAGAAAACTCATCTAGGAAAATCAAGGTAGCCACTGACATCTAGTAACTGCTATTGGGAAAAGCAGTATGTATCATTTTTGTCTTTTGGATTAAATAATACAAGCTATGTGGCTTCATTCTAGTTCTTTTTGTAAGCAATTATTTTAACAGTTATGTGATTTCTAGACACAAATTGTAAAACAATATGCTATTATCCCATAAACAAGAATAATTCAGTCTTTTTCACATCACATATTTTAGGCCTTTCTCCAAACTCTTCAAAACTCTACTTCATTGTACTTCTTAATGAATTGCCATATTATAATGTTTCAGGAATAAACAAACTTTGGGGGCAACTGGCCCACTAGTAGTCACTGGTAACACTTTGCTTCCCTTTACGAAGAACATAATTAAGAACAATATAAGGTATTCTGCAGTAGCCACTTATCTATCATACGTCTTTGATTCTGCAGCCAGGATCCAACTAAGACACCAAGATGCATGACTGCAGTATAGTTCTCAAACTATTAATACTCTCCCAAAGACTGTATCATAATACTACTACTGCAAGAATTTAAAAGGGTAGGGTGAACCTGACAGATCAAATTCCAATCTCACGTTTCCTAACAGAGTGGTGTTCTGCCCCACTTTCTCTCATCTATGACTTGGTGTGGTTTTCAGATGAACTGAAGGACATGCCCTGCCACAGCTCACTGGAATACCAACATCCTCCAGGACTGCAGCTGGCACGGCCCTACTGCGTGAGCTTGGGAGGTAGCAGCTGAACCTACTGATGAAGTAATGTCACAAAAGTAGCTTTTATAAAATATTAATATAATAAATTATCTTGATTTATCTGAATTGCTCATAAAACTATTAATGACATTGTTCTACTGTGTGGTACATAACGCTTTATGTGTCTGTGTGATAAACTCTTAGAGATTTTAGTTCTTAGCAGAAGGTGTTCTGTCCCGGTGAACTAGTTTGCCTTTTTGTATAAAAGATAAACTACACATACAAAAATCATATTTCCTTTCTTCTTTTCCCTTCACATGGCTGGCTGGATGCTCAAAGCTGTAATTATCTTTAATTATAGCAATTACCTTCGTCTAGCTCTTTCTTTCCTCTGCCTACACCAATGCCAATTACAAGTTTTTTATTTCATATGTTTTAAAAAATCTTATGTGTCTTTATTATAACAACTTCAATATTTTTAGAAGCAGATATTAATTTCTGAATAATGGATACATGAAACTTGAAGGTTAATTACCATGGACTATGCCTTTACAGATTTTAAGAGTTCCCAATCTCCAGATTATACTTTAGAAGGAAAACACATTTTCAAAAGAGCAAAGAATAAAAGGAAAAAGGAAGGAAGAAAGGAAAAGACTTTCCCATCAAACTAACCTTAGGGACCATAAGTTCTGATCTCTAAAAAATAATTATTACCCAGATGATAAGATATAAGATACAAAGACTAAGATGGTGAAAATCAAACCAACGGTATCCTAAAGACTATGGCGACCTATTAAATTAGACCAGTGGTGTTTAACCCTGGCTATCCACTGTAAATTTTTTTTTAAGACGAAGCCTCTGTCACCCTTGCTGGAGTACAGTCGTGTGATCATAGCTCACTGTAACGTTTAACTCCTGGGCTCAAGAGATCCTCCCACCTAGGCCTCTTAAGTAACTAGGACTACAGGCATGTACCACCACATCTGGTTAATTTTTATTTATGTATTGTTGAGATGGAATTTAGCTATGCTGCCCAGGCTGGACTTGAACTCCTGGCCTCAAGTGATCCTCCTACCTTGGCTTCTGAAAGTGCTGGGATCATAGGTGTGAGCCACTGCGCCCAGCCCAAACTTTTCACAGTACACTAATGCCCAGGCCGAACTCTCAAAGTTGGCTTAATAGATCAGGGATGGGGCCTGGATATTGATATTTGTGAATGTGTCCCCAGGGCATCTGAATATACGGTTGGGACTGAGAATCACTGAGCTAGACTATTCATTCATATTTCTAAACTCTTAACTAGCAGATGCTATTTCATCTTACTTCTCTTATAGTATTGGAACAAGTCATAATCAAGATGTGGCAAGATAAAACAGATATAGTTCATTGTTCCTCTTCCCACACAACGAGTCTACACTCTGATTCACATAAACCAGAGTTTCTCACATGTATATCCTTAAAGCCCAGGTCAAAACAGATCATGTTTTGAATCTATTCCAGAAGATGGTATCTGAGCTCACACAACATAAAGACTCAGATTTAGAAGATATGGATTTTGAGCCACATTTTTTTTGCTTGTTTGCTATATTATTTCTATGTAGTTTTCTCTGCATCCCTCAAAAGTTATACAGCTACTGTAATTTATCATAGAAATTAAAATAGCATTATTTTAAAGTATTTTCAAATATAAAAATTTCTATAAGAAATATATAAAATCTCTTGGCCTGTTACTTGTTTGAGGGTAATATGCCACTGTTTTTAAGCTGTATGTCAAAGCTGATCTAAAATACATTTCTCTATCCACTTACAAAATGATCCATAATTCTTAGAGGGAAAGAATGTACAATAAATCAATACATTCTTATGACAATAACTTTTCTTTATGATTTAGGCCATTTTAGCTTTTCTATTGACCTTCATTGTTTAAATGGACACAGTACACTTTGTTCAGCTCAGTTTGGCCAACATTCATTGAAGGGTCCTCATGGGGCAGGTGGACCCAACCACTCCAGCCTCAGCTGGTTCCTTGGTCTCCTTGACCATGACTTCTCATGTGCTTTTTCTTTCTAGCCCTTGACCATGTCAAGCTTCCCCTCACCTGGACCTTTTATACTAGCTGTTTGTTTTCTGGAATGAACATCCTTCAGGTCACCATACAGCTGGTTCCTCCTTATTTTTTCAGTCTTGCTTAAAGATCATGTTCTTAGAAAAGCATTCTATGACCAACCATTCTAAAACTCTCCCGTCCACTCCACTACACTCAGCCTTCATCTCATTACCCTGCTGTCTTTTCCTGTTATCCTTATCTGAATGCATATTATTTATTGGCCTTTGTGTTTATTGTTGTATGCACAACCTCTAGAATAGAACCTTCATGAGCACAAACTCCATGTTTGTCTTTGCAGCTATAACTAAGGCACTGATATGGTTTGGCTGTGTCCCCACCCAAATGTCATCTTGAATTGTAGCTCCCACTATTGCCACATGTTATGGGAGAGACCTGATGGGGAGATAACTGAATAATGGGAGTGGTTCCCCCATACTGTTCTCATGGTAGTGAGTAAGTCTCACAAGATCTGATGGTTTTATAAGGGGAAATTCCTTTTGCTTGGTTCTCATTTTCTCTTGCCTGCCACCATGTAAGACATACCTTTCACCTTCCTCCATGATCGTTTGAGGACTCTCCAGCCACATGGAACTGTGGATCCATTAAACTTCTTTTTCTTTATAAATGACCAGTCTCAGATATGTCTTTATCAGCAGAATGAAAATGGACTAATACATGTACTAACAGCAGAGCAGGTGCTTAGTAAATATTGATGGAGTGAATAAATGCATATCTTTGCAGTCTTACTAAGAATAGTGCCAAACATAATCCTGTATTCTTTAAGGTTGTAACTACTGATGGTTAATAGATAATGAATGTGTACAGTTGCAATTTTATTTTAAGCTATAGTCCCTCATGCAATATGCACATGTTGGGATTTTAATTAGATTCACAGTGCCAGCTACTTTTGCAGAGAAGGCGTTTTGCAGCCTGTGCCTTGCTGACCTCTGGCTGGCTCTAAGCTTCTGGTAGAGAGGGCTTCTCCATTTGCACATTTTGCAATCTTAGTTGTTCCTTTCAATTTCCAGCAGAAGGCAGCTAGACATTAATGTCTGAAACTGTACTTCCAATCATCTGTTGAGGTTTCTTTAGATCACTTTATTGGGAGTAACACCATGTTTATTTGGCATAGGGTCCTCAGTCTGCCATGGCAAAGTTTTTGGGTCTCTTGCAATTGTTCATTTCCATACATGTCAGCTTGAGATGGGAGGTATATTGCAGAAAGAATCCATTTAAGTTAGTGGACTCATTACAGCCTGGGATCTTTTGTTAGTAATCTTATCCTTCCATTATTACCACATGATACTGAGAGTACTGGCCAAGAAGTCAGCTGCAATATCTTCAGGACAAATCCTACTGACATATGGAATGACAGTTGGGCACTACCACTATTTTGAGGCACTTCTGTTTGGTCTAGACTAGCGCTTTAAGCCATATTGATAACACACTCTGCCAGCCTTCCAAACATGTGCCTATGTTTGCATGTCAGCTCCATTCAGTATCTTCAGTATTTCAGATTGCCATTCAGCAGAGAAAAGTATATTTGACACCTCTACCAAAATCAGTTACATTTGTATCTTGTGCAACATGCATAGTTCAGTGCCCTTGCCCAGAGTAGGCACCCAATAAATATTAATTCCTTTTGCTGCTTCCCTGGTTGGTTTAACAAAATCTTATTTTATTCAAAAATGTACTTAAAGAAGAATCTGCATCTTCCTGCATTCAAAGCAAGCTGATTCTGCTATTATGATTTATAATTTATAATTGAATTTAACACAGCTGTAACTAAAACAGAGAAATAATCAGATACCAGCTGTCCATTTGAATATATTATATATACATTTAGTTTTTAAAATGAGCAGGTTCTTCTGAATCCAGTGATGAATTTTAATGTCAGGAAAAGAAGCACAACCAGACATTGTGTTGTGTGATGCAGCAGGAAACCCTGGGCACTAGCTAGAAAGTCTAACGATAATGCAAACTTGCATTGATCAAGCCTCTAAGTCTACCTACCAGAAGTTAAAAACATTTTTTTCACTTCTATCACTTAAATCATCATATAGCGAGCAAGAATTTTGCCTACCCATGTCAGTCAACTCACATCCACAAGACAGAAGTTTGTGTGTAAGTTTCTGTGAGAAAGTATCAGACCAAATTTCAGACACTGTATAACTATCCAGAATCATTATCATCCATATGCCAATTTAAAAGGCAGAGGTATGGGTCAAAAGATGATGACAAATTATGGTAACCACACTTTTGAGAAAACACCCAAGGAGACTGGCTCCTCTCCCTAGCTGTGAAATACCATAGTGGTTTAAGGTGTGGCTTTGGGTTCTTTTCCTGATTTTGCAGCATATTATCTTCCTAGACACGTCATCCACAACCATGCCTTCATTTCCCATCAGGCTGCCACGATCCCAGATCTGTATCTTTGGCCCAAGCCTCTTTTCTGAGCTGCCATCCCATATCCAGCTGCACCTGGGCTTCTCTACCTGGGTGTCCCCAGGCCCTCTGCCTCAGTGTGAGCAAGGCTGGACTCTCCATTGTCCTCTGCTATGGAGTCATCCTCCAGGGCCCCTCTCTCTGGAAATGGTGCCACCTTCAGTTAGTTGGCCAAGGTCAAATCCCAGGTCCTCCCTGTTTGCCACCCTCTCAGTTTCCTCCCACATCCAATTCAACATCAAGTTCCCCCTGCCCTTTGTTTTTGAGACAGAGTTTTGCTTTGTCACCTAGGCTGGAGCGCAGTTGCAGGATCTCGGCTCACTGCAGCCTCTGCCTCCCGGGCTCAAGAGATTCTCCTGCCTCAGCCTCTGGAGTAGCTGGGATTGCAGGTGCCTGCCACCACGCCTCGCTAATTTTTGTATTTTTTGTAGAGATAGGGTTTCACCATGTTGGCCAGGCTGGTCTTGAACTCCTGACCTCAAGTGATTCACCCACCTCGGCCTCTCAAAGTTCTGGGATTACAGGCATGAGTCACTGCACCCGGCCTCAAGACATATGCTCAATATAAAATGTTCAATATGATATAAATTCTTTACAGTGCTAGTATTAAAAACCATAGATTGTTCAGGGATCTCTGAAATCTAGTCCCACATATTTGCATTGACATTTTATTTACTAAAAAATCATTGCAGTAATTCAAAATATTTTTAGGGTTTGCCAGGGTAAAATTCTCAGATTTTGGGCTTACAACTTTGTACATAACTTCTAGTTTGGCAAACAAACATAAAAAATGTGGAATCCCCCTAAAAGATTTTATGTGTAAGTAGAGTCATCGAATTTAGAATATCAAGCCCCAGATGGTTTATCAGTAGCAACAAAAACTGCTTTCCTTGCCAACACAAATTTTATAAACCGGAAATCATTCTCAGGCATGCAAAGACAGACATATCAGGTCTACGAATACTTATGACTATGTGCTTGGCACTATGTTAGGTACTTCATTACATGGCCCATAAAACATTACTTTAAAAACAAACGAGAGTTCAAAACGAACTATTTACTCTTTGTAGCAAAGGCACTGAAGTCTTTCCAGAAAGTGACCCATACTCCAGTGCTGTAGAGCAAGACAGGGACTAGCAGGCTTTGAAAGCCAAAGCAAGACCATCAGCAAACCTGTGCTGGGCTGTCTTGAAAATGTTAATTAATTTATATTCATTTTTCTTTTCTGATGACATAAATTGTTGGAGATTCAATATTTCTGTTGTTGTTAGCAGCAAATGACTCTACATGTGATGGAATGGCCACGTAAACATGTCTTTGTACAATCATTATTAAGGAAATAAGGAATGAGGCTTGTAGCTTCAGAAGCTTCCCCTGTCACTCAGAGAGGAAGAAAGTGAGAGGCATAAGGATCAGAGCCACAGTTCGTAATCACCTTACCACTAAGACTTTCTAAAATCATAAGAGGAACAGCAGTACAATGGACATTCAGTGCTTGGGAATGATGTGCAATTGGGTGGATAGACGGCCCTTTTGTGGGCTTTGGAGCTTCTGGAGGTGGTGGGTTGGGTAAAGCAGGCTGAAGTCAGGAGGCAGAGCCCGAGAACCATCTGATCTCTACCATTTAAGGAGCTTAGAAGTTCCATAATTATAAAAAAGCTGGCACCACCCTCAATGCACATTTGCCATATTTCTACACTACACATTCTTGAATACCCTTTGATGTTCTATTTATTCCAAAGAGGATAGGTATTTTCTGATCCAGTTCACATCACTGATTGGAGGTATTTTAGCTGCCAGATAAATAAATCTCCATTGAATGCAATTTATGGGATCCAAAAGCAATGTATGGATCAATCTAGAGCTATATGAAGCTTAGCTGGTTTTATGAAAATACTCCTAACAGTAAAAAGAAATCAATAACAATGTATTAAGGTTTTTGCTCTTTGTATAGGTTTTGAAATAAGTTCTTACCCATGATAAAAGGCCTTAAATATTTTGGGAGCTGAAATATTGTACTTGACTGTCTCTGGTTCTTTTCCTGAGTTGACCCTTATGTTGAGTTAGCGTATTTTACACAGTGCAGCTGCCAGCCTCTGTCAGGCCAAGATACACATGCACTTAGAGGCAGTAAGGTTTCCTCACTTACATTATGTTTCTGCAACAGGGAAAGAATGTATAACACTTCACCTTTGTAAGAAGCACTTGGAGGTTCATCTGATATTCTATAAAAGTAAGCAACTGAAGAATTTGGCTTAAAATCTTATTTCTAACTTTTATAGGAAAAAGTTAATACTTTCCATGTATTGAACATCTATGATTAGCCTAGTACTTTCTAGGTTGGAGCCTCACCTAGTTATATTTAACTTTTTCTTCATAGGGTTGTTGTGAGCTATAGGTAGGTATAGAAGATTCCTTAGATGGTCACAAGTCTTCCCCTCCCTGTATCCTCACTTCTTGCAACGTAACTTTGTAGCTCCTTCCAGCAAGAAATGCTGTCTATTTCTCTACTCTTCATGGTGGGCTGATTTGTGACTCCCTTTAGCTCATGGAGCTCAGTGGAAGCAATGGTGTGTCAATGCTAAACCCAGCCCACATGCTTTGAATGATTCTACTCCTCTCACTCTAGAACCCTGCTGATCCTCTATGTGAATAAGCCCACACTAGCCTGCTGGATGATGAGAGAATGTTGTCGTCCAGTTGTCCTTATTGTTCCCCCAGTAGCCAGCCAATCCCCAGAAGCAGAGACACCTAGCTGACTGCAAGCTGACCAAAGACACAGGCATGAGCCCAACTGAGACCAGAAGAACCTCCAACCTAAGATGGCCCAAACTATAAAACTGTAGAATGAGGAGCTGAGTAAATGGCTGTTGTTTTTAAGCTGTTAAGTCATGGGGTGGTTTGTTATGCAGCAAATGCTATAGGAGGTATTATTTTCCTCATTGTATTAAAGAGGCACAGTAATTTGTTCCAGGTCTACTAGCTGGTAAATGGTAAGGCTATCAGGTTATTACACCAGCTTTAAGGGCCTACACTCTTAGTCACTTCACTGCTGTTTGATGTAAATGAGAAAGTACATACTGAGTGCCCTCCAGATGCTCAGTTGTTGGCTAGACATATTTTCTGCGTTTAGGGAACTTACTGTCTCCATTTTGTTTTTCACTAATGAAAGTACAATTTGACGGTTCTCCTTACGCTATTGCCTCCACCTGAAATGTATTTTCTACCCTTGAAACCCGCTCAAATGTAACCATTTCTCAGGAACATCCTCTAATGTCCCCAGATAGAATTAAAGTTTTCTACCTGTGGTTGACTGTAAAACATGGACCGTAATTGCTCACTCTTTCCTTTCTCCTTGCCCTTTAAAATGTGACGTTTTAGTACCTTCCATCAAGAAATGAAATCTCTTTCCCCACTCCTTGTGTCTAGACTGGGCTTGTGACTTGCTTTGGCCAGGAAATGTGGCAGAAGTGATGGTGTGCCCGTTCTCACACCAGGCCTAAGGTACCTTGAATACTATAGGCATTCTCTAGGAAACCCTAACCCCATATTCCAACAAGTCTGGGTTGACCCTGGTGATGGCTGAGAGGCCAAAGGACCAGAGCTTAGTCAGCCAGCTTGTCTCAGCTAAAGCTCCCAGACATGTGAGAGAGCCCTGCCAAGATCAGCAAAGCCAAACCACAGCTGACTGCTGTTGCATGAGCAAACCTAGCCAAGATGAGAGGATTGCCCAGCTGAGCCCAATCTAAACTATCAATCACAGAATCAAGAGCTAAATACATTTTCATCTAAAGCCACTAAGGTTGTTATGAAACAACAGATAATGAATACAGATCCTTTGTATTCTTTGGGCATGTTTAAACTTATTTTTGGAATAGCATATGTATTCAACACATGTCACCAGATGAATAAATAAATGACTAAATATTCATTCAATTACACAGAGATAAGATTCCTCTAACAAAACAGAACTCTTTATTTTGAAGTGAATAATTCTATGTTTCCTGGCTGTGAGACAGTGATGTTTATAGTACAGGGCCTGATACTTAGCAGGTGTGCTCAATAAATGTTAGCTCCCATTGATCTTATAGTTGAAATAAGATGCCAAACAAAAGTCAAAGCAAACACCATGCATTGACACAAGCAGGATGTTACTTCCTAAATCCTTTTAAAATCAGGACAAACTCTCCTGGTATTTGTAGGATGGAGACTTAGGGCAAGCAACACATACTTTCTGCCCCTCTCCAGATATTGGCAAGTTTCTTTCTCTTTGAAAATAAGCTTCTTTAAATAACTTCACAGCTACTCAAGCTACCCAATTACAAACAGCAGGAGCACTCTGCTACAGAAAGACCTCCCCAGGAGGCTTTCCTTACTTGTTCTCAAGGCCAGTACTTCTCAACTTTGGCTGCATATTTGAAGAACCTTGGGAGCTTAAAAAAAATGCTCCAGAGACTGACTTAATTAGTTTGAGGGTACACCTGCACATGGGAATTTAAACAGCTCCTTGGGTAATTTTACTGAGTAGCCAAAGTGGAGAGGACCACTACTCAACTTTTTCCCAGAGTGCCTCTACCAGTCAAATAATTATTATCAGATTTAACTTTAAAGGTAGTCCTAAATAAACCTTTTTTTAATGTCTATAATCGAAACCCAGCACTGAAATACTACAGCTGGAAAATAATTTCTTATAATGGACAATGACTGGCTCAATTAAGAAACAATGATCAGATAAGTAACTTCCTGATAATTAACTCAACAAGCATCATATGAACATTTGGCAAGGTCTTAACTGTCTTAAAGGCCTTAACATAATTAGATATTCAACACTTTATTGGCCTAAATTAAATGCGATATAACATTTTTATTTATTTATTTATTTATTTTTTTGGAGACAGAGTCTTGCTCTGTCACCCAGGCTGGAGTGCAGTGGCCGGATCTCAGCTCACTGCAAGCTCTGCCTCCCAGGTTTACACCATTCTCCCGCCTCAGCCTCCCGAGTAGCTGGGACTACAGGCGCCCGCCACCTCGCCTGGCTAGTTTTGTGCATTTTTTTTTTTTTTTTTTTTGAGACGGTGTCTGGCTCTGTCGCCCAGGCTGGAGTGCAGTGGCCGATCTCAGCTCACTGCAAGCTCCGCCTCCCGGGTTTACGCCATTCTCCTGCCTCAGCCTCCGGAGTAGCTGGGACTACACGCGCCCGCCACCTCGCCCGGCTAGTTTTTTGTATTTTTTAAGTAGAGACGGGGTTTCACCGTGTTAGCCAGGATGGTCTCGATCTCCTGACCTCGTGATCCTCCCGTCTCGGCCTCCCAAAGTGCTGGGATTACAGGCTTGAGCCACCGCGCCCGGCCAGTTTTGTGCATTTTTTAGTAGAGACGGGGTTTCACCGTGTTAGCCAGGATGGTCTCGATCTCCTGACCTTGTGATCCACCCGTCTCGGCCTCCCAAAGTGCTAATACCATATAACATTATTGACTATACTGAATAACAAATTCAAGCTAAATTGCATTTAAGTGTACAATCTAAAAGTACGTTCACCTAAAATCTTTCTTTCTCAAAGTGTACATTATCATTTGGATAATAATACTTTATCACAAATTAAGGTACAATTTAATATTTTAATATGATTTTGAGCTCAGATTCAACATGGGTATTTCAAAAAATCTGGTTTTGCCTTCCTAGTACGTAAGTGACTCACATGGCAATATGGTTTGGCTGTGTCCCCACCTAAATCTCATCTTGAATTGTAGCTCCCATGATTCCCATGCATTGTGGGAGGGACCCAATGGTAGGTGATTGAATCACGGGGCAGGTCTTTCCTGTGCTATTCTTATGATGGCAAATGGGTCTCATGAGATCTGATGTTTTTATAAATGGGAGTTGCCCTGCACATGCTCTCTTGCCTGCTGCCATGTAAGATGTGCCTTTGCTTCTTCTTTGCCTTCCACCATGATTGTGAGGCCTCCCAAGCCACGTGTAACTGTGATTCCATTAAACCTCTTTCCTTGAGAAATTACCCAGTCTTATGTATGTCTTTATTAGCAGTGTGAGAACAGACTAATACAGTAAATTGGGACCAGGAATGGGGTGCTGCTATAAAGATACTTGGAAATATGGAAGTGACTTTGGAACTGGGTAACAGGCAGAGAGGCTGGAATAGTTTGGAGGGCTCAGAAGAAGACAAGAAAATGTGGGAAAGTTTGTAACTTCCTAGACACTTGTTGAACAGCTTTGATCAAAATGCTGATAGTGATATGGACAATAAAGTCCCTGCTGAGGTGGTCTCAGATGGAAATGGCAAACTTGTTGGGAATTGGAGTAAAGATCACTCTTGCTATGCAAAGAGACTGGCAGCACTGTGCCCTTGCCCTAGAGGTCTGTGGAACTTTGAATTTGAGGCAGATGATTTAGGGTATCTGGTTGAAGAAATTTCTAAGCAGCAAAGCATTCAAGAGGAAGCAGAGAATAAAAGTTTGGAAAATTTGCAGCCTGATGATGCAATTAAAAAGAAAAACCCATTTTCTGGGGTGAAATTCAAGCCAGCTGCAGGAATTTGCCTAAGTAATGAGGAACCAAATGTTAATCACCAAGACAATGGGGAAAATGTCTCCAGGGCATGTCAGAGACCTTCACAGCAGCCCCTCCCATCACAGGCCTGGGGGCCTAGAAGGAAAAAATGGTTTACTGGGCCAGGCCCAGGGCTCCCCTGTTCTGTGCAGCCTTGGGACATGGTGCCCTGCATCCCAGCTGCTTCAGCTCCAGCCATGGCTAAAAGGGGCTAACATACAGCTCAGGCCCTTGCTTCAGAGGGTGCAAGCCCCAAGCATTGATGGCTTACACATGGTGTTGGGCCTATAAGTACACAAAAGTCAAAAATTGAGGTTTGGAAATCTACACCTAGATTTCAAAGGATGTATGGAAATGCCTGGATGTCTAGGCAGAAGTTTGCTGCAGGGGTGGGGCGCTGATGGAGAACCTCTGCTAGAGCAGTGTGGAAAGGAAATATGGAGTTGGAGCCCCCACACAGAGTCCCCACTGGGGCACTGCCTAGTACAGCTATGAGAAGAGGGCCACTATCCTCCAGACCCCAGAATGGTAGATCCACTGACAGCTTGCCCTGTGCACCTGGAAAAGCCACAGACACTCAACACCAGCCTGTGAAAGCAGCCAGGAGTGGGGCTGTACCCTGAAAAGCCACAGGGGTGGAGCTGCCCAAGGCCAGGGGAGCCCACCTCTTACATCAGCATGCCCTGGATGTGAGACATGGAGTCACAGGTCATTTTAAGGTTTAATGACTGCCCTATTGAAGTTTGGACCTGCATGGGCTCTGTAACCCCTTTGTTTTGGCTAATTTCTCCCATCTGGAATGGATGTATTTACCCAATGCCTGTACACTCATTATATCTGGGAAATAATTAACTTGCTTTTGATTTTATAGGCTCATAGATGGAAGGGATTTGTCTTGTCTCAGATGAGACTTTGGACTGTGGACTTTTGAAGTGATGCTGAAATGAGTTAAGACTTGGAATTGTTAGGAAGGCATGATTGGTTTTGAAATGTGAGGACATGAGATTTGGGAGGGGCAAGGGGTAGAATGATATGGTTTGGCTGTGTCTCCACCCAAATCTTGTCTTAAACTGTAGCTCCCATGATTCCTACATGTTGTGGAAGGGAGCTGGTAGGAGGAGATTGAATTATGGGGGTGGGTCTTTCCTATGTTGTTCTTATAATAGTGAATGGGTCTCATGAGATCTGATGGTTTTATAAATGGGAGTTCTCCTGCACAAGCTCTCTCTTGCCTGCTGCCATGTAAGACATGCCTTCGCTTCTTCTTTGCCTTCTGCCATGATTGTGAGGCCTCCCCAGCCATGTAGAATTGTGATTACATTAAACGCCTTTCCTTTACCCAGTCTTGTGTATGTCTTTATTAGCAGCACGAGAACAGACTAATACACATGGCAATAGTGTTCCTTTTTGTGATTATTTAATTCTTTTTTGGTAGAGTTCAAAAGTGCTGAAAAATGATGGGCAATGTTATGTTATAAACTATATAGTGCATATTTAATGCATGCAAATTGCTTTAATGCCAAAATTTCATCCTCAATAAACTCTATGCTATAATTACAAATGGACTTCCAACACACATTCAGAGTCAGAATTCTCTAAGCCACTGGTTCTGAAAAATCTGGTTCGACCCTCTGACTTCACAGATACGAAAAACAACGTCCAGAAAGGTTAAACAAGTCAAACAATGCCCACAACACCAAATGGCTGGGAATGGAGCCCAGGACATCTGAGCCTGCATCCTCTCGCCCCGCTAGGGGCATCTGGAAGATAACAGCGGAAGTGTGTTCAAGCCCTACAGAAACAGGTGGCAGGGCTGGATTTGGTCCCCAGCTTTTGCCAAATACTTGGATTTTGCCAGCCTCTGCTATAGATGGCTATATTCAGTAGAAGACATCGACAACAGGGGATATCACTATCGCTTTTTATACTTCAATTCTTCTTATCACAAAACAGGCTGAAGTCAACCATGGTTATTTAATACATTAGTTATAAATGCATTTGCTGTATTTTTTCTAGTCTATTATTAACATCTTACATTAGCATGGTACATGTGTTTCAATTAATGGACCAATATTGGTACATTATTATTTGGATTTCCCTAATTTGTACCTAATGTCCTTTTATTTTTGGTTCCAGGATCCCATCTAGGATGCTGCATTACATTTAGTCTGCTCATTTTTCATTACTTCAAGTGTGTGTGTATGTGTGTGTGTGTGTGTGTGCCTATGTGTTTGTGTGTGTGTGTCTATGTGTTTGTGTGTGTGTGTGTGATAGAGAGAGAGACAGAATATGAGTATTTATCTTCTATTTTGCAAATTAAGGGCAAAATCCTACAAATTACAATTCTCACGTTCTCTAATGTAAAAGAAAAGGGCATATGTTAATGGAGTAATCTGTGGTTTCAATTATGATGAAAACATTGTGGATTAAAGGAAGGTTAGGTTAAAAAGAATTTGACATTTAGAAGGACCTGGAAACAGAGTTTCTGATTCCAGCATGGATTAACAAAATCTAAAAAGCAAGGAATGCAGTAGAGTAGTGTGAGAATTTAAAGTAATAAAAGTCAGTTCACATAGAAGCATGGTAATAAAAAAACATTGTGTAATTTGTCACCATTTACTTTAGAGGAGTCTGCATTTTTAAAATCCACAGAAATGCAGTGATAGTTTCCTTGCCAGTATTTGCGTAAAACATTTTCCAAACAAGACTGATTCATCTTACTCTGAAATGAATTGTTAGATCACAACAGTGAATGTTAAGGCATTTGCATCCCTTATAGAAATGCCAAACATTTTACTATGCCTGATGCTGTACTATAAATAGGGAGATTCAAATGCTAAAAATGTTCTCTAAGTTGCCAAACATAGTTCTTTACCATGTACTTCCTGGTACAAATGACTTGTTCTTCCAAAGTCTGAAAATGAAAGCTAACTGCAATTCAGAAAAATGTTGCAAATTACTTCAATTAATTAAATGTAAAAGTCATTTCATTTCTGTATATTTCTTTTTCCTTAGATCATATTTCCTTAGATCATATTTAGGCTTCTTTAGACATTTACCAAAGTTTTGTTAAATCACAGTTAGTCTGGTAACAGTTGAGTTTTAAAATGAACAATTGGAACAGCCAAACAACGCCAATATTGCTGGAAAACAATGATGCTTATCTAAATTATTCTGAATTGTTAGCCACATTTGGATGTAATAGTAGATGTAGAATTTACTTACTATATTTTTTCTAAATAATCTCTGGGCACAATAGTGCCCATAAATCAATAAATTACAGGTTAAAGGTATTTCATTTCACAATAATGCCCACATATTACTGGGAAAATTTTACTAATTTATAATTGGTATTTCAAAATAGTTTCAATATCTATGTATATCTTGAATAAAAAAGAACATAACAGTATAGGGATTTGTATGGCATATTTAAGGTTAGTATTCATTTGAAGAGGTGATCCCTGATTTTCACTGAGAGCTGGGACAGGAAATTGTAGGAGATTTTTCTATAATGTGGACAGGGCAAGGCACAGTAAGAGCTGCTTTATAACATTTTCTTCAAATCAGCTGACTATCCCACTGGGCTTTAATCTCCCTTCTGCAACTGACCAGACCTCATATTATCCAATTACCAGTAATCTACTTAAGAACAGCAAGGTTCTCTTTAAACTGAATAAAAGTAATTATTTTAATATCTTTTCCTGGCTTCTTTAAAGGCTTCATGTTTTTTGACTTGCATAAATTTTTTGCAAACCTCCATAGAAGATATTTTACTTATTTTACAATTTTATGGCACGTAAGAAGTGACTTAAGTAAAATTATTTGATTTTAAGTTAATTATTAATTAAAGGTTACATTAACTAGTTCATTTAAATACAAATTTTACTAATTCTAGTTTGACGTTTTCCTTATTTAACAGTGATGTGCTATTTAGTCTACTTTAAATTCATCATGTAATGAAATGCATGACTTGTAGACGAATTTTTGCAATGACAGATGGGCATATACTTGGTTTTGTGACCAATTATATAAATTTCAAGCTACAATTAATATGTCATGATAGATAAACAGATAAAAGTTTTCATTCATGAATATTTGGTAATCTTGCATTCTGGACAAAAATAATCAACCTACAATAATTTTTGTGTTTAATTATAAAATAATGAGACAAGATAAAAAAGCTTTAGGCTGCTGTTTGTATGCATTTCTTTGCAGTGAGTATATATATATATATGTCAGTATATATATATATAAGCCAAATTATATGTGATTATCATTACTTTTTTGTTTTTCAACATTCAATTTTATACCATATAAATGTCCTAATAGACTAATATAAAACTCTGCAAACACATTAAGATATTTAAGATTAAAAGAATAATGCAATAAACACACATATTTAGGAAATAAACACCCAGTTTAGGAAATAAAACATCATCTATGCTATGAAAAGTCTGTCAGAGGCCGGGCGCGGTGGCTCAAGCCTGTAATCCCAGCACTTTGGGAGGCCGAGGCGGGCGGATCACGAGGTCAGGAGATCGAGACCATCCTGGCGAACACTGTGAAACCCCGTCTCTACTAAAAAATACAAAAACTAGCCGGGCGAGGTGGCGGGCGTCTGTAGTCCCAGCTACTCGGGAGGCTGAGGCAGGAGAATGGCGTGAACCGGGAGGCGGAGCTTGCAGTGAGCTGAGATCCGGCCACTGCACTCCAGCCCCGGCGACAGAGCAAGACTCCGTCTCAAAAAAAAAAAAAAAAAAAAAAAAAAAAGAAAAGTCTGTCAGAATTTTGACCAGATGACTGCAGATGATAATCGTCACAACATCAGTTGCTGCTTCTGCTTACTGTCTGTAATCAGTTATCCATTCTATGTATAAAGTAACAGTAAATGACTAATTATAAAAACGAATGGAAGCCCCCATGGGGGCTTGCAGTGTTTATGTGAGTCATAATCATGTTCACTCATCTAACTGGCACTAATAGCTTCACATTCGTTAAGAGGTCCTGAAGCAGTATGATTTTCTTCAACGTATTTAAGTAATCATTTTATTTATTAATAATTACTTTCAAAATAGAACCTAGGTTTGAACCTTTACCACCCTGAACAGCCTAAAATCCCTGGGACAGTTTTGCATCACAGTGATTTTGTGAAAAGGCTGTTGGGAAACCCCAATTCAGGCTCAGCCAATGCTAAGTTAGAGATGCGGGAAGGAGAAGGGTGCACACAGGACTGATGTGAGGCTGCACAAAGGAGGCCATCTGGAGAGCAGCTGATGCCCCTGGACTCCTGGCACATGGCCCCTCCAGGATCTAGAGAATACTCCGGAGTCCAGAGTCAAGACCCAAACACCTCCACATATATGCAAGTTGGGCTGGGCTACAACATGTAATGGTTCTGCAAATGAGGATGATGTATATTAAATGTATGTACCCACAGGTACCTATGAAGTATACCTACTGAGGTTCCAAATCTTGGTGCCAGCCTGCCACAGAGCTGAAATTTCTACCGAAAAGACCAAAGAACCATACCACAGAGTTAAAAGCCATGGGAAAAATTTGTTCCAACTGGGAACAGTTGTTTCTTTTAGGAAAATGTTTTTAGCTTAGGACTCTGTTAATTACAAAGTCATGGTCAGAGTTCCCTTTTCAAACTGTTTCTTAGAAAGCATAGAACAAAATTTGGTTCTACCATATCAACCATGCAGGATTTCAGAGAATGTATTTTGCATAATAACTTCCCTCCTTCTTCCATCTTTTCTAGCTTATATACTCTGTGCCTCATTTTACCCTCACCAAGTTTTCATTTGATGTGCTGTATACTGTATCTCATTCTTAAAACTTTTCTGGAACAAAATAATCACCAACTTATAAAGATGAAAAAAGCTTAGGGATAATTCAGTTCTATCCTCCATATTTTATAAATGAGAAATTTCAGGCTCTAAGGTCCCAATAGCTATCAGTTTAAAAAGGGACTGGAATTTAGAGATCCCAAATGTAGCTTATTACTTTTCTCTCAATATCTGTTTGCCTCCTGTGACAGTGGAATTTTTTTTTTTTTTTTACCTCTCCTAACAACAACACTGCCCAAGTGATGCTGACAGACATTTTCACCCACCTGAGACAACATAAAATTTAGGAAATTCTACATTCTACATGTTGCTTTGGAGAGTCACAAGAAAATTCTGAGAAATCCTGCAATAAGTAAATCAATTTAATTTTGCTGAACCTATGTCTCCCAAACATATCCAACCATGAATAAACCTTTTTTCTTTTCTCTTTTGGGGGCACCCAAATGAGAGAGAGCTGCACCCATCTAACTCCTCACATTCCACTTTGGGAAGTTCCAGGTTAAGACAAGGCCTCCAGGAGCAACTGTCTAAATTCCCATGGCAGCAGGGAGGGAGGAATGGTCAAATGTCCACCCCGGAGAGCGGCTGCTCTCCATACTGGCAGGTCGTGCTATACCGCCGTGCCCAGGGCCATGGTATGTCAAATGGCCCGGGACCCACCAGTGAAAAAGCTGTAAAGGAGGGGCAGGGCAGTACGCTGGTTCTTTCTCCACCTGCTGCTCGGGCGTTCCTCTGCAGGCATGCCACAGAATGCAGTTCAACCTGACAGTCACGGGAGGAGGTACCTGGCTGGAATCCTGTTTACCATGCAACATTAGTCCGCACCCACTTTGAATTCTAGAATGACAGGAATGACAAATTCTTCCTCCACTGCAGCAAATGCCATCACTCAATGGGGATAGAGTTCCAAAAATGACAACGCAACATGGTGTGTGTACCTCTGTGGGGGCAGTGTGTGTGTTTACAGACCCCAAAGGGGCTGACAGGTAAGCAAGCTCTGCTATGGTCCAGGAGACACCTGTGTTCAGACGCATGGAGCCCTAATGCTAGACCCTGGAGTAGATGCCAGTGCTGTCTCTACCCTTCTTTGGCAAGTCACTTACCCTCTCTGAGCTTTAGTTTCCTCTTCGGTAAAACAGGAATGTTAGTAATAGTAATAGGGTGATCGGGCAGATTAAAGTTTAATACTTGCAAAGTGCTTAGACCAGTGCTTGCCTCACTCTAGGTACAATATAAGTGTCTGTTAAATAAAATAGTATCATTCACCTCTAATCCCAGCTATTCAGGAGGCTGAGGCACGAGAATCACTTGAACCCGGGAAGCAGAGGTTGCAGTGAGCCCAGATAGCACCGTTGTACCCTAGCCTGGGCAACAGAGCAAGGCTCTGTCTCAGAAAAATAACACAAAAAAACCCAAAAATAAAATAGGGTCATTAAGTGTTTACCCCAATTTCCCTCAACTGATAAACATTTTCTTTCATACTAGATGGTGACATATAGCATTGGTGAAACAAGGCCCTTGTATGCCTTGCTTTAGGGCATCCTCCCCTGCGTCATGATGATGACACACAAAAGGCCTGTGCCCACACTGACTTAGCTGCCTGCAGGCTCTCCCAGCTTTCTGGCGAACTGTGGTCACAGGTTATGGAGAACCAGCTGTCACTGGTGTGTGCTAAAGATCTGGCCTCAGTGGTTATCGGAAATTCTGCAGGAAAGGAACAAGCAGGCAGGACAGGAGGCATGGCTGCAGAGGCACAGATGGGCCAGCAATTACCCTGCACACGAAGGTGTCTTTCAGGGACCTGCCAGTCCTGCTGCTGCAGGCAGCGCCTCCGAGGAGCCCCTGGAGGGAGCAGGAGAACCTGGCCCTGCCTCGACCTCACGTCCCTCAGTAATCCTTAACTCAGCTGTGAAAAACAATAAAATAAAAACTACTTGAAAAATAGACCCCAAAAAAGTACCAAATAGAAACAATAAAGGGAGTTCATTGAAGCCTTGGTGATTTTTTCTTGCTTTGTGATGTACTTGAAAATATCATCATATAACTATGTTTCTATACTTTTTTTTTTTTTTTTTGAGACAAGGTCTTGTTCTGTCACTCTGACTGGAGTGCAGTGGTGTGATCTCAGCTCACTGCAGCCTCTGCCTTCCAGAATCAAGAGATCCTCCCACTTCAGCCTCCCAGGTAGCTGGGACTATAGGCATGTGCCATCATGCTTGGCTAATTTTTGTGGAGACAGGGTTTTGCCATGTTGCCCAGGCTGGTCTCAAACTCCTGGACTCAAGCAATCTGCCCACCTCGGCCTTCCAAAGTGCTAGAAATTTAGGCATGAGACACCATAGCTGGCCAATTTCTATACATTTTTAAAAAGACAAACAAATGCATCATCAAAAAGATTGTCTAACAAATACATTTTAAAAGACCAAGAAACTTAAAAACAACAAAGCAGATAATATATGTGAATCATGTCACAAGTGGTGGAGTAAAGGACCTGCTTTTGTTACATAAGATTAACCCTTATGCAGGCTACATAAAAAGGGATTTGCAATAATCCAATGCTCTACTGTATATTAACACTACCACAGATAGAATTTTAGAAGTCTCATAATTTATATTATGTAGTTTTTATAAAAATATCCAGGGAGCTGTTCTTAAGAATATAGGCCAAGAGGCTGGGCATGGTGGCTCACGCCTGTAATCCCAGCACTTTGGGAGGCTGAGGCGGGTGGATCACAAGGTCAGATTGAGACCATCCTGGCTAACACGGTGAAACCCCGTCTCTACTAAAAATACAAAAAATTAGCCGGGCGTGGTGGCGGGTGCCTGTAGTCCTAGCTACTGGGGAGGCTGAGGTGGGAGAATGGTGTGAACTCAGGAGGTGGAGCTTGCAGTGAGCTGAGATCACACCACTGCACTCTAGCCTGGGCGACAGAGCGAGACCCCGTCTCAAAAAAAAAAAAAAAGAATGTAGGCCAAGATTGGGCAGTCATGATAAATTTCTCTTTAAGCCTAAGGACGAGGGGCCCCCACAGCTGCTGTTGGGGATGCTGGGTGTGGGGCAGGCTCTCCCACTCTCTAGCTCACATACTGTCTGTGAACACAGCAGCCTGGCACACATGCACACACATGAGGGTCCCAGACACCTGGGGCTATCAGGGCCCATCACATTGTGCAGTCTGTGTGCTCAGGGAGAGGTGGGAACACATAGCCTCAAGAAGCAGAAACGCCAGGCCTCAGTCATGGTCAGCTCAGCTTCCAGTTCAGAGTTTGCACGCTGCTTTGAGCCTTTGCTTTTACAGTTATTGCCTTTAAAGTTCTGAACATTTGGGGCATGGCTCCCTCTAACGAGCAGTGCACCTCTCACCTCAATGCACATCTTTAAATGTGTCTTTTTTCTCTTGTCTGTGGCAGCATACACTTGCTTCCGTGAACCACCAGATGACGTACACAGGCTAATTTTCATTTGTACCAATGTGAATGCTGACGTACAAAGGGCAATATCAAAGCAGGTCTAGTGTGTTCATCAAGTATTTCTAAACTTCCCTGATTTTAATTCCTGTTACTACAGTACTTGGGTAGGCATACTGCATCTTAAAGACTTTTTTCATGTAACGCAGGCATAATGCAATGTGAAGAAAATTATCACTGAGAGGAAAACTGTTTCCCCAAATTACGACTTACATCGACAGTAATGAGAAGCTATTAAAATAGATTTTTGCAAAATTTCTAAGCTGATCTGCTGCTTGGAGTTTTGAGATTTCCCACTGCTCTGCTATTTTCCCATTCTGTACGCACAGCACAGATTCCTGCCAAGCCTATTACAGTGAACAAACAATGTCCTCTCTGTCAGAACAGAGAATGAATAGCATCACAAAATTCTCCTCTAATGTACAGCCTACATTTCCCTCACCCCAACCCCTTCAGAAGAGAATAAGCAGGGTGAGGACCGAGGAGGAAAACAGGACTGACTCTCTCCTGGCCAGTCGGAAACTGCCTTCCAGAACACTAAGGGCTAGGTAGTGTCAACCATATCATATTAACTTCTCAACAGAGAAAGTTGACAAGTTTATTTTCTTTTAAGGGGGATCATATGTTTTTGCATTTCTGTGTGTGTGTGGGTACACAAATATCTTTATAAGGAAGGAGGTGTTTCATCAGATAAAATTTTAGGTGGCATTTCATCAGATAAAATAAGACAGCTTTTAGCTACAGACTGAGCAGTGACAGGGGAACTTCATAGAAATGACACAGCAATTTGTGCTAAAATATTGGCAGCTAATTCATGAATGCCAAAGCTGACTATGAATTCGGCTGCTTCTGTTAAGCCTTTATTCTCACTAAGCTCATGATTCACAAAGAAAGCGCCTAGAGTTACTCCTCTGAAACATACAGTATCATGCTGACAGATTCTTCTTTGGTCTCTCTCTCTCTCTCTCTCTCTCACACACACACACACACACACACACCACACACACACACACACACACCCCTCCCCACAAGAGGCATTAAAGATAAGATTTCCAAAACAAGAACTTCATGAAGCATTTCTCACAAACCAATGAAAGACTTACTAAAGGCTTACTTAGCAGGTATTTTCATAGAAGAACATGGAGTTCCTTAAAATCTTTCATACTTGTCTCAGTTGGTATAAACTATTTTGATTTAGGCTTTCCCCTCCTGTGACATGAATATAGCATATATTTTATTTTAACCTCTAAAGGAAACTACTCATTTTTTTGCTCATAAAGGATGAAATGTTATTTTCATAATCAAACCCCACTGGCTTTTGTGTTCATGAGTATCTGTAACATGAAGAAAAAAGGCCAGCCTCTTCTTTCCTCCTCATTTCCCACACATTTTCCATACAGCTCAGTGAGCTCCCAGATTCTGATGGCATTCTCCTGGTAACACATTTAGAAGAGGCTGCAGGATACCCCAACAGCACTGCTTTCTTCTCTGTCTCTCTTTCTCTCTCTCTCTCCCTCTCTCTCTTTCTCTCATATCACTCTAGGTCTGTATGAGACTAAACAATTAAACCTTTGTGTTGTGCCACTGCCATTCGAAAAGCCTAATGGTGTGTCCCTTCATTGGTACAATGGTAATATTGACCTTGGAGGAAATGTTTGTCCAGAAGAGTATTCCAGATTCTGGCAATGTATTCCCTTTGAAATGTCGTGGTGAGAGTTCGCTCTTCTTTCTTGGCCTATAGCCAAAGAGAAGGAAAGTTAGAAAAAAAGGCAGATGGATATACACTGTGAAAGATACTTGTTCAGTTCACTGTAAAAATGCTAGTGTACTTACGCCAAACACTGAGATTTATATTCTTATATTCCTTCCTGAACAAAGCAAACTGAAATGTAGAGGCACAACCATCGACATTAACAATTAAATTAAAAATTTCAATAAAGAAAAGTTCATATCTCCCCATACCCCAAAAAATTTTCATAAATAGCCAAGTATCTAATCAAATACAAATCAATTTACTTGCTCTTTCCATATTTTCCCTAGTTATGCCAAGTAAATCTCTGTGTTACTACAGTGATACTAATTCAAGTAACTGTTTTCTGAATTTGAAATAAAAGAAGTGATTTGTTTGAAAAGAGCATTTATACTTTTTGGTAAGGTAAGCTGTGATTCAGTTCTGAAAATTTCTTATTAGAAGGAGACTTTGGTGCAGCGTGAACAGTGTGACCTGGACGACATGCAGATCTAGCCCCGAGTCATCCCTTCACACATTCTGCTGTGGAAATGGGGAAGATGCTCAGAGAAGGAGAGGATACATGGGTGACTTCCCTTGCTCTCCCTCCTGATTCACCAGCTCCCCAGTCCTACCTGTTGTTCTGCTGTTTTTGGTGCCTAGTCCTTCCTCCAGCCCCCCTTCCTCTCTAGTTCTCTTCCCATCCTCAAATAAGTCTCTCCCATACTGAACACTTACTTTACATAAGACACCATGACAAGTGCAGTGTGAAAGGGAGGAGGGGAGAGGGACGGAATGAACGAATGAACGAACGAATGAACGGATGAAAGAACGGCTGTGTTTACGCTCTAAGGAGAATATCCTGGCTGTTGACTAAGATTCAGAACCTCTCAATCATTTTAACCAACTGAGGCATAATTCCCAATTTCCAACCTAATGAACGGAGTGGAACATGAGCCTTCTAGATTTGCATCTACTGATGTTCTTTTGTTAGAACCACATATTATCATCTTAGACTGTGTGTTGCTTTCTCTGATAGCAGAGTCAGCAGAATATTTATATTATCTTGAGGTATATCTATTGTTTCCCTGACAGTTTGAAAGTGAGAAACTGCTGCCTTTTGTTTGCCACTGCATTTAGCTACATTATTATTTTCTTTTAATAAGTGTAAAAAGACCAGAACAAGACACACAATCATGGGCTGTCTTCTTCTAAGCCGACTCCAGGTCTTTCTGCTGTCAGTCACTTCAACTAGGAGACAGGGCTTCGCTGCGTGCAGGGCTTGATAGACAACTGAGTTCCCAAGCCATCGTTCCACTCTTTTATTAGACTTCAAGTCAAGCCTCCTTCTGAACCCCTGCCATGCAGATATATTTAGATGTGGATTCCAATCATAAGCCTCTCCACTTTTCCTTGTCATCATGGTCAATCCAGGGAATTCTCCTGAATTGGTCAGAAATATGAGCAAGATTTAATTATCTAAATCAAATTGCTGCAGTTAAAAGGTAAAATTTAAAGAATTAACAATTTTTTTTTAGAAAATGTCAAATTCTATTAAGGTGTATTAAAAATGATGTTTGGATGTGCTTTCTCTATTACCAGATATGAGTACAATCCTGATTTGAAAATTGGAGACAAGATTTGACAGTTAATTTAATAATATAAAAATGGTGCACAGTTTTGAATTTTCAGAATATACATTTTGCGACTTAAAAATATTCCAAGAAAACAAGGTCATCAAGACGCTGTGGTACTGCCATAAGGATAGACACATAAATCAATACTTTAGCATCCAGGAATAAACCCATAGATTTATATTCCTTCAATTATATGGCCAATTGAGTTTTTGGCAAGGGTGCCAAGTCTATTCAATGGGGAAAGGACAGGCTTTTTCAACGAATGGTTCTGGAACAACTAGACAGCCATATATAAAAGAATAATGTTGGATCCTTAACTCAGACTACAGAAAAAGTTAATGCAAAATGGATCAAATACCTAAATGTAAGAGTGTAAACTACTGTTAGAAAAGAACCAAAGAGCTAAATCTTCATGAGCTCAGATTTGGCAGAGGCATGTGACCCCAAAAGCACAAGCCAACTAGAGAAAAAACAGATAAACTGGACTTCATTCATTAAAATAAAAATATTTGTAATTTAAAGGACAATATTAAGATAATGAAAAGACAACCCAAAGAATAGGAGAAAATATATGCAAATCATATGTGATAAGGGATTTTATATAGAGAGAATATATAAATAACTCTTACAACTCAATAACAAAAAGACAACCCAACCAAATATAGGCAAAGGATCTGAAGAGACTTTTCTCCAAAAAAGATACACAAATAATCAATAAACACACGAAAAGATGCTCAACATCAGTAGCCATCAACAAAGTGCAAATCAACCACAAATGAGATACCACTTCATACCTTCCTAGTGATTTGCACTTGGCCATAGTAAACATGTCTAAGCTAATAACAAGTGTTCAGAGGATGTAGAGATATCAGAACCCCCATGCCCTGCTGACGGGAATGTAAAATGACGCAGCTGCTTTGAAATAGTCTGGTAGTTCCTCAGAATGTTAAACAGAGAGTTACCATGGGACCCAGCAATTCCACACCCAAGTATATAGCAAAAGAAATGAAACTACACATCCACACAAAAACTTGCACATAAATATTCACAGAAGCATTATTTGTAATACCAAAAGAAGTAGAAACAATGTCCCTCAACTGGTGACTGGGTATACACAAAATGTTGTATATCCATACAAAAAAAAATATTATTCAGCCATAAAATAGAATAAAATACTGGTACATGTTACAACATGGATGAACCTTGAAAACATGCTAAGTGAAATAAACCAGTCATGAAAAACATATTATATGATCCTGTTTATAAGAAATGTCCAAAATAGGCAAATATATAGAGGTAGAAAGCAGATTTGTTTTCCTTAGAGCTGGGGGAGAAGGGGTGATGAAAATGTCCTAAAATTGATAGTTGTACTTTAAATGGATGACTTGTATGGTATGTGAATTGCATCTAAATAAAGTTCTTATGAAAAATAATATTCCAAGGATTTGGATGTTATAAGCATCAGTCATTTTTTGGATCAATCTTAAAAAAAAAGGCAAACCACAAAATAATTTTAGCTGGAATCATGGGAGTTGTGACACTAAGCAGATAACCTAGCTGCACTGCAAACTGTCATGCCCTGACTGGGGCAACTTGAGTATAATTCTGATAGACCAAACACTCCTTTAGGTCTCCTTTCATGTTGCTGATTATTTCCAAGGGTGATAGAGATAATTAGGTTATCGGGGTATAGAGATAATAAGGTTGATCACTGCAAATGATCATTGACCCAATCAAACAGAAATCCCATACTTTCAATATTGATTTCTTTTTTTCACCGAATGGAATTTTAGGACTTCTGATACTGATGATCTAGTCAAATGTGACTTTTCCCTGAAACCCACATATCCTGTCCATGGGATGCCACACTCAGCAGTTTCTGTTACACCTGGCTCTCTGACAGTTTTCATGAGGACGGTTGGCGACTTCTTAATACTGATGATGACATTCATAAGAAGGCCCAAACAAGTGAACTCCAGGAGTTCAGGATGCGTTTTTACCAAACTAACCTGAACTGTTGTTCTGGCTAAAGCCACTCAGCAGAACTGAAACAGAGCTCCATTCTGGGACACTGAAACCCTGAGGGATGAGATGGGCACCTGACAGATGGCCTGAGCTGAGCCCCTGCTGGCAGTGCTGAAGAGGGTCTAAGGAAAGGAGTGTTTTCTCAAGGTTATATCCTAACAGTCTCTTCTGGGGAAGGAGTAATGATGTTGAGAGTGTATCTCCCTGCTATCTGGGTAGACAAATATAGGGATTGAGGAGAACAGACTTCAGCAATCTACTCCAAATTCATGTCTGACTTTTAAAAACTGTACCCAGAGGCAAGATAACTACTCAGTATGAGACTAGAATCATGAAGCTCAATTATAGATTCTCAAATTTAAAAGAAACTTAAAGGTCATCCATAAATCAACCCCACTTGATACTTGAAGCCTTTCTACAATGTCCGTGACATCTCATCTATAACTGCAATGTCAAGAGGACTTGGTTAAACAGAACAGTTCAATGTACTGAGCACGGAATGAATCACAGTGCTTGGAATATAGTAATTGCTCAATATTTATTCACTGATTGAGTGAATTCATTTAAAAAAAAATCAGAGTAGGCTCAAGGATGTTGCTATAATAAAACCTCACTCACAGTCCCTGAAGACAGAGAAGAGAGTAGGATTACAGGTTGCTCATGACTGGCATACTACTGCAGCAATATTTCCCACATGCAAACATCATTCCAGTAAATACAATACTTTATCTATGTTGCAATGGAAATAAACCAATAAACAAAACTTAGACCTGCTAATCTACCTATGCTGAATTCCCTTCCATAACAAAGGGCTTCCTCCATCCCAAGGAATCCCTTTCTGTCTCTGGGAAATGTTGTTAAATTTGAGTTAGGAGTAAGAAAGATTCTTTTGTGCTCCAGAGGCTTAGTGGCTTCAACCTTGTTTGAATGTTGGTTTTAACGTCTAGGGCCATGCAGAACAAGTCCCATAGTTCCCCGACATGGCAACCCTTCAAATACTGAAAGACACCTATTTAAAGAAGTCTCTCTTCCCCTGCTCTTGAGCCTGTCCTTCTCTACTCCAAAGAATATGGTTTCACGTACCACCTGCCATAACTCAAAAGAACACAAAGGCTGCCAGGAGAAGGGAGCGGATCCCTGGCCAGGTCTGCTCACAAGAGCAGAGGAGGCGAAGAGCCTGCTGCAGCAACAAAGCCCAACCTGGGAGGGCAGGCCAGCAACCACGCACAACATCCAAGGAACAAAGCAACATGGGCCTGATTTAGGAAATAACCCTTATCTGGGTTTTGGTGGTGGGGGTGGATAGGAATTTTTGGGGCCCAGCTATTGCAGAGCTATCAGTAAAGAGTAAATAGGCTGGTGAAGTCAGGAGGGTCGTCCATTACCATCCTAGAGGTCTAGTCACAGCAACAGAATCTAGCCATTGAGCAGTGACTCAGAGTCAGAGCCACAGTTCTCAAGAAGATCACTTGGCAAGACCAACACAGACTATGAAACCCAAAGAAGATCTTCAGTCCCAAACACTTGGTTACACAGACACAGAAAGAGCTGAAACTTGGAAGGCCAAGGAGTAAGGATCATGGGAGCCTGAGAATCATCTTGGGATACCACAGCCTACATCTGCATGGCAATAAAATCGCTGGAATGTGATGTAGTCATCCCAGTGTTCACTGGGGCAATGCCATCTCAACATGGGAGATTCAACAAACACAGCTGGCACTGAGCAAAATACTACTGTGGGCGAGGCAGAGGGAGAGTATAATTAGTGATGTGCTCCAGTGGACTGCGGGGTAGGTTTAAACATCTAAAGTGTTTTCTGCTTTAGTCAGAACAAATTCAGATTTGGGGAGGGCAACGATAGTGCATGTAAGAGGAACAAATAGTGAGGGAACAAAGAAGGCAGGAGGAGAGGTACTGGGGGCTGGCACTGTCATTTTCTGGATGTTCTCTTCTAAAACATCAAGCTCAAAGGCAATTCTCCAGAAGAAGCAGCACTTCATCAGTGAAGAGTGGAACAGGACTCTTATTTCTGTCCACCCACATTATTTAGAAGGCCAAAGATCACAGAAGCCTTTTTATCAGCTACCCTGACATACATACACACACACACACACACATATATACACACACACACATATATACACATGTGTATATATGTATCAACATATATATGCATGCGTATATACACAATGTTATAAACATATATTAACACACACATATATATTTTTATATTTGACTAAAATCTAAATTTCTGTGAAATATGATGCTGCTAAGCTTTATCTCTCCTTACTGTCCCATTGCAATTTAACTGGGGGAGCAGGGTGCTTATATTGATCCCTGTGACATTTCTGCTTCTTAGATTTGGGTCACCGTGTTAAATGTCAAGATGTTCCTAATTCTGTTTCCATCAGTTTTTACATCTGTTACCTCTCCCAACTTTGGGGCATGCATTTATACGGTTTTACTCACGTGAGGCCTGATGTGGACTAAGACTGGATACGGTTAAAATACCAAAAACTTCTCTTCAGGAAGAGAGCAATTTATTAATCAGTGCTCTCTAGATATAGCTACCAAATGAGTTATTAATCCAGCTAATTACACACATGCCTTATTTGTCCAAATACTAAATGTTAGCAATTTGACATACTTTTAGTAAAAACAAAAAAAAGTATCCATAAACTAATGCATGATATTTCTCATTAACCTGTCTAAATTCCCTGACAGGTTTAATACATTATCAACATAACAGAGATCAGTCTCAAAGTACAGATATTTCATTGATATTTCAATATTCAGTCCATAGTAATCATGCAAGAAAATGATATTAAATATGTTCAATGACACAGCAATTAAAGAGGTAGCCAAAGACAATGCATATGGGCTATGATGCACTGTGCAATATTGGAAAAACATAACTAACAATGCTTCTGCCTCCCTTATCCTAGGATTCTTGTTTTCATCAGCTGCTCTTCTCCCCTTGCTAAGCTCCCTCGTGTTTCCTGGTTGCTTTTTCTTGCTGCTTCTCCCAGCTGTGCCTCTCATTTTTTCCACTCCCCAGCTGCTTTGGCTCACACTTTCAGCCTTCCTGGTATTTACTGTGTTAACAGTTCTAGTCTTCATGCCATCTGATGTCGCCTATTTCATTTTTCACACACTTGAACAGCTGAAATCCCTGATGTATGCAAAGCAGAAGTCCATTAAAAGAGGGTTTTCTGGGTTTTTTTTTCATTGAGTACAGAAAAAAATGGAAGCAGCAAGAAGGGGTAGTTCACAGAGCTGCCAAAAGAGGCCACTGTGAAGATAAGACGAAGGCAAAATATAATAATAATCAGATTTCTTCAGGCATCAAAAAGATTATAAGTATGACACTGGAAAAATAGTTCCTTTTGCAAATCCTCTTCAGTGGTATGGTTTAATGAAAACTCTGTAATCCCCTTTCCAAGAGGAACACAATTTTCTTGAATTCTAGGAAGCTGATGATAAAATCCTTAACGATGTATCCTTACACTATCTACAACATACAGGACTCAGGTAAGACAGATACAGTTATAATACCTACATTGGGTTTTTTAAAATGACATTTTATTAGCAAAAATCTTCTATTTCTAAGCATGCTACCTGGAAAGAGGCTTAAAATGCCATGATTTAGTATAAGCCTTATCTGTATGCATCCATCCCAAGTGTGGCTTGGATATGAATTCCTTGCAGTTTCAATATCAGCAGAGAAATAATCAAAATGACCAAAGTGTTCAACAGGAAAATAAATATTTCTTGTTGGCACAGAATAGAATAGTTTATAATGTGCAGCATGATGTATTTAAGAGAAGTTCTACAGCATGCTTCTTGGGCATCTGAATACAAAGCAAGATGAGATTCAGTACTTAAATGTTGCTTTAGTCAATAGAAAACATAATAAATTGATTCCTCTAATTATTAGTTTATAAATTGATAGCAAAATACAGATTTTAAAACATCTTCTTTTAGGCAATGTAAATAAGCACAAGATACTAGCCAGCACACCTACAGAGGATATTCATTCAGTCTTTTGTTCATTTTCTTTATTCACCTGTCATGTTACTTCCTTGCTTATGAATACAATGACCAAAAAGTAAATATTATTCCAGTCCTTTCCACTCTGCACATTTAGGAACTTTCTTTTGGACTGGGACTTTAGCTGTCTAGAGCTTTGGCTTGTCTTGGCCTAATGCACATGCCCTATCCTGCCACTGTGCATCACGGGCAGCTAACTGGGTAGCCACCTGGAACACTGCGTTGCCTCTCACAGAGCCTCAGGTCTGCCTCAGGCCTTTCCTGATGAAAAACAGTTCTCTGACTTCTGAGTTATCTAATCTTGGGATCACTCAAGGGGTTATGGGGTTGGAGGGTTGCTGCCCCAGCAGAAGTTGTGTGAATGGGTATGCATGTCGGTGGGGAGAGGCAGGCTAGAAAGACTTGCCTTTCCCCAGATCTGAGCCACAAACATAACCCAGGCCACTTTTCCTTACCTTCACCTCCACCTCCATTGTGGTGGCTTAGCCATTTCACCTATGCTACCTATGCTTCTTCCCCCAATCAGGTGATTTGGTGTTAGAGCTGGTGCAAACAAACAAACAAACAAAACTCATCCAAAGATTCTTCTGCAGTGCCATGTCTAGATGAGGCATATCAAAATGCTTGCTTAAATGTGGAATATTTATGATATAGCTACATATGTATAAGAAGAGATTAACCAGTTACCATGTATAACTGTTTTTCAGTACATTATTATTTTTTAAGGCTCTTCCATTTATTTACTATCTAGAATATATTTCCTTCAAACTGATTGTTTATAGAACTAATTGTTATTATGTATACCCTATGTTTTACTTTATTGTTTTGATATCCAGACTAATGGCATTTTAAGTGACATGTGAAATTTGGACTTTAGTACTGCAGACCTTTGGCTATCTCGTCAAAGAAGGAATATGGGCTCTTCTGATTGATCAAATAAGGGTGGAAGAGGAAAAGAGAAGAAGGAAATAAGAAAGGAAAGGAGAAAGAAAAATCAGATGTGAAAGACTGTAAACTCCCTTGTACAAAGGCACAATGTCTATTACAGCTGGTAAAAATCATGACAACAAACGCACCCGAGGGTAACATGGCTGCATCTTTGCATGGAAAACTGAAGCAGCAGACAGCAGTTTCCACATCAATCTGCCAAAATGGAGAAAACTAGTGTCACCCACAAGACTAGAAAGAAAAAGAAACAAAAACACCCCTTGAATCTTAACCATGAGAGTGAGGAGCAAGAAAGATAGGAGCAGCCTTCTCCCTGCAGAATCGCATTTTTTTTTTTTTTGTCTGCCATCAACAGGTGTTGCCATGGTAACTATCCTGTAGTTAAGTAGTAGTAGAGGCAAGAAAATCTATACAAAACCACAATAGAGGGACAAAATAAGAGAGATGTGTTACAGCAAAACTAACCTCAGACCTACCAGAATGAGCAGACGGAGGTTTGACTGGCCATTTACCAGATCTCCACATTATTTGAAAGAGATGCTGGAAGGAGAGAAGATGTCAGCCCAGACTATGGTCTCGGGAGGAACCAACACCAGGGAAGTATTGTGGGGGCTGCTGTGGCTCTCCATTTGTCTTCAGTTCCACTTTATATCCCTATTCCCATTTGTACATTTTAGCTGTTTGATGACTTTGCGGAGGAAAGCTGCAGTTGTGCTGTGTTATGTCTGGAAACTTCTAAAAAGTAAACATATCACTGAATGACTTCCTTCATTACACTTCTACCTCTTTTAGGTAGTACATTTAGTAATAATTTCTCTGTTTTCTCCCCTTCAGATGGAGAAGCTCAGGATTGCATGCTATGAATTAGTGAAATAATCCATAGCTAATTCTTCTTATGAACAAATATCGCCAATATTTGTCAGCCAGGTACCAAGAAATACCTCAGAGCCTGGCGGGGATCAAAACCTCATTTCTTTGGCTCTTTCTCCATTGCTCACGGCTCATGATAATACCCATAGTTAGTATCATGAATGAGGAAATAACACTATTTCTGAAATTAAATTCTGCATTTTCACTTTGTAAGCTATTGTTGCTTGTCTCCCAAAGGGCTCAATCTTAACCCCTTTGTCTACCAAACTTCTTGTTGTTCAAATGACCAATCAGCTTTATAAATAAATAATATAGATTAGTGTACTTTGCTAACTTCTGTGACTCTTCAGGATTAAGGCAGCTGACAGAACAAGATTTGGGAAGATAAAGTCTGAAAGGTTTAGCTCAAGAGACAAATCCATGGGGTACCAACTATACTCTGCTGAGGCCGGGCAGGCATCAGTGTCATAGAAAACAGAGAGCCTATGCCTCAACAGCCAAGGCTCCTGCCCATTTCTGGGACTCAATGTCCCCTTCCATAAAGACATGGAAGCATTACCTCATTCAAAGGGTCAGTGTGAGGCTCAAATGAGATAATGCTGTGAAAGCATTTGGTCACTAACTGCAAAACACTAGGCATATACAAGCTGATTTGGAAATATAGTTGTCACTTGTTTTTCAAACTTTCTGCTATGTTAACATCACCTTTAACACACTTTTTTATGATAAAATAAGTAGGCCATGACAATTTTCACATGATAATTTTGGCAGAAAATCTTTTTCCTCTTAATCATTTGGAGGTGCTCATCAGATTTGGAAATCATTTTCTTCTACGAGTTCTCTTTCTTTAACTTTTTGTTCAGGCTAGTAGATTTGTATCACAGGGTGGGTAGGTGTATGTGTGTATAAAAGAGAAAGAGCGGTGAGGAAGAGAAGGAGGAACAGGAGAGTCAAGCAGAGATGGGAAAACACAGAGAGGAACAAGTAAAGGTGTTAAAGAAGAGAAAGGGGTAAAGACTTTTCCCTCCCATTTCAGAGATAAGTACCTATCCCTGAGGTGTTACTTTGTTTGCAATTTATGGATCACTAGGGATAAGTCATAGGTGGCCATTTTGGTGGCTGTATACACTCTTTAGCAGAAGAGATTCTGGGAATGACATTAATTTCTGCAACTGGCTCTCATCTCATGGCACTGTTTCTCCATTCTTATGCTGATGGGCTCCACCAATCATAGTTGAAGATGCATAAATCCTCCTATTTCTCAAACTAACACTCCTAGACCCCTTTTACAATAAAATACATACTTTGTCTTTTTTTTATTAATAGCTCCCTTTAAAATGTTGCGCTTTTGCTTCTGAGTGTTTTGAACTCATGCTCCCCCTACCCCACCCCTTCCAACCCTCCTCTACTTTCCCATCTTTACCACCCCACTGTTCACCACATTCACCCACTGGTGAAGTCTCAAGTCTCATGGATTCTGTCTCCATAAATGTTATAGTAAATGTCCAGTTTTGGTATACTACATGCTTACTGAAAAAGTTCACAGAACACACAGGATACAGAGTATGATGTTTTAAAAAAGAATATTCCTTTTCACTGTATTCCCTAATCCCACAGGTAAGTATTGTTAGAGTTCAGTACAATACTTTAAAAAGGTCTGGAAAGATACAAAAATCAAAAGGTTCTTTCTTTCTTTGTTACATATATAGTACCCTATACTAGTCACTGCTCAACAGTTTCATTGTGTTCATTACTGTGTGTTAGAGAATGTTCCATATGAGATAACATATAGGGTTATCTCATTCCTTTTAGTAAATATAGAACATTCAATGAATGGTGTGGTTATACTATAATTGGGCGTTCTGTGCCAATGGATACTTAGATTATTTTTGGTTTTCCTCAATTACAAATGACATTACAATAATTAGTCCTGCATATATATTTCAGCACATGAGTGAGTATAGATAGGATTCCTAGACATGGAGTTGCTGAGTCAAAGGGCATGCACACTTTCATTTTATTCTCCTGCTCCTTACTGACCTAAAACCAAAGTTTTATTAATATATGGTATGTAACGGTAAAAGGGAATATAATCCTTTGTTCTTCTGGGTTTCGCCGCAAATCAATTCATTTCTTTTAGTACCTTCTGGGAATTCTTAAATATCCTTCTCCACTGATGGTATTTCTCCCTGACTTTCTAGTCCTGCTGTGCATGTGCAGATTTCTTTTTCTTCTTCGTTTTAAACTTGAAGAATCTGGAGTGTGAAGGATAAAGTAAACAGCCCACAAGGCTTCTTACGCGGTCAAGGCCAAGAAGTTCCCAACTACTCGTGCCCTTTTTGCATTCATCCTCCACACAACTCTCCAAGTGACTTTCTGAAATGCAAATATTAACACTTGACTTCCCTGCAATAAGATCTGAATGCCTGGGGGCAGTAATGGGTTGAATTTTGTCCCCTAAAAAATGTTAGAGTCCTAACCCCCAGTACCTCAGAATGTGACTTCATTTGGAAATAGGGTCCTTACAAAGGTAATCAAGTAAAATGAGGTCATTAGGGTAAGCCCTAACCCATTAGGATTGATGTCCTTACATAAAAGGTGGAAATTTGGATACAGAAACAGATGTGCCTAGAGGGAAGCAGATGTGAAGAGACACAGAGGAAACGCCTTCTGAAGCCAGAGGCAAAGGCTGGAATTTTGCTGCCACAAGCCAAGGAATGCCTGACCTACCAGAAGTAGGAAGAGGCAAGGAAAGATCCATCCCCTGCAGGCTTTGGAGGAAACATGGTCCTGCTGACATCTTGATTTTGGACTTTTGGCATCCAGAACTAGGAGAAAATACATTTCTACTGTTCTAAGCTACCCAATTTGCTGTACTTTGTTACAGCAGTCACAAGAAACTAAAACAGTGGGTCAAGTCCAACTCCTTAGGGATCTCACATAGCCCCTTTCACACACTGATGCACAGCCTCAGAATCCCCCTCACAACCTCTCCTGCAACCACCCTACTGCCTTATCTGCTCACATCCAAAGGCTCTAGGATGGTTCCTATGTCAGTGCATTTGAACACACTGGTCTCTCTACCTAAATGTGCTTCTCCCATTCCCTAAGCATGACTAACATTCCATTGCTTATCTGCAGCTCCACCTTCTCCATGAGCTGTTTCTGGCACCCCTCCCCACCAGTTTCCCTGGGCATAACTGGCTGTCCTTGTGAGTGCCCCTATGCCGCACCTGGAGTATTTTGATGTTATTTTGCACTCGCGTGTTAAGACATACCTATCACCCACTTCTACGCTGCTCCTTGAAAGTAGAGCCATTCAATGCGTCCTAGCAAAGTCACCACACACAGAATGTCCAAAGTGGGATTTCGCTGGGTGAACCATACACCAGTGCCATAAAAATATAACAACTGTAAGAAATGTATCATAATTTTTTATTTTGTTAAACATGTCTCAAGCAACGAGGTACAGTATGTCAGGCTGACTACAAATGACTGATGCTGATAATGGCTGAAGAGTACTTTCCTAAGCACTGAATTTGTGGCTATTTTCAGATTATTATTTTTGATGACATTCATTCTTCTGATCAATATCATTTAGAAACTAGATTTTGCCATCAGATACTGCGAATTCTAATAGCTCCAATCATTAAATATATGTGTCTGGATAAAGCTGCACTATGGTGCTTAGTCTTTGATATCCACTGACTGTCTCCTTCATTTAAGAGCAGCTCACTAGAGACAGAAAGTACATCAGTAGTTGCCTAGAGTTAGAAGGAGTGTGAGATGGGGAAACTGGAGGCGGGGTGACAGCCTAGGGGTGAGGGGTTTCCTTCTGGGGTTATGAGAATGTTCTAAAATTGGTTGTGGTGATGGTTCCACAGCTGAATATACTGAAAGTCACTAAACTGTATACTTTAAATAGGTGAATTGTACAGTATGTGAAAGATACTATATCTCAATAAGTCGTTTCTTTAAAAGAGTGGTTCATTCAACCCATCCCAAACTACAAGGATTTCTGTTAAAACAAGCCAATTCTTTCACAAACATCCACACAGACAAAATAAAATAGACCTTCTGCATTAATAAAAAAGAAAATACTGCAGCCTGTAATGTTTATAGCATCCGAAAGAAAACTTGACAGATAAGGATATCTCATGTCAGACCCATTTACTCTGAACCATCCCATTGCTTTAGCACTGGCCATGTAACAGCATAACTCGACTTCACAACTTTCCTTCTGTCTTACATTATCCTGATTCTCTCCTCTTTTTCTCTGTGTCATTAGGGATACTCTTAAGTCAGTAAATATTAGAGCTGGGAAGGAATTAAGACATTCATTTGGTTCCAAAGCCCTCATTTTACAGATGATAAAATGACAGCCAAGAAGAGAATCCTAAAAACCTACCAAACTTTTGGTCTTGGAGAGGTTATCAGTTACAGAGTGAATCCAATGACCTCTGTGCAAGGCAGTAATATTTGTCAGTGTGTCAGGCAAAAGAACACATCTCTAATGCTTTGCAAACTGTTTAGTAAGCCTTCCGAATAAATGAAGTATTGGATGACTAAAAGCACACATCCTGGTGCTTATCCATAAACTGTTTTACGGATAAGTTTTAGTTTTTACCACCTATCTTGTGAATGCTTGTCCCATCTCCCCAGTGAAATTTCAAACTCCTCCATGATAGGAAAGGCAGCTGATGTGTCCTTTCCCGCTTCTCTTATCACCATTTGATACCCAAAGCATTCAGCAAAGAGTTAACATTTGCTTTATGGGTACAAGATAGACCTATAGCAGAGTTTCATATCAAAATGTTTTTTTCTTTTTAGTAACATTGTTTTTGGGCAAACATAATTTAACACATGGAATAACAAAATCTATGTAGTAATCCCATAATTGATTGCAACCACTCCCGGAAGTCCCGTTTCTAAGGTCTTTTTTTTTTTTTTTTAATTTCCAATTTTTATTTTAAGTTCAGGGGTACATGTGCAGGATATGCAGGTTTATTACACAGGTAAACGTGTGCCATGGTGGTTTGCTGCACAGATCATACCATCACCTAGGTATTAAGCCCAGCATCCATTAGTTATTCTTCCTGATGCTCTCCCTCCTCCCACCCCCCAACCCTCTGGCAGGTCCCAGTATGTGCTATTCCTACCATGTGTCCATGTGTTCTCATTATTCAGCTCCCACTTATAAATGAGAGCACTTGAATTTTGGTTTTTTCTTCTTGTATTAGTTTCCTGAGGGTAATGATTTCCTGCTCCATCCCTGTCCCTGCAAAAGACATGTTCTCGTTCCTTTCTGTGGCTGCACAGTATTCTATGTTGCATATGTGCCACATTTTCTTTACCCAGTCTCTCACTGATGAGCATTTAGGTTGAGTCCATATCTTTGCTATTGTGAATAGTGCCGCAATGAAGATACGTGTGCATGTATTTTTATAATAGAACAACTTACATTTCTTTGGGTATATATGCAGTAATGGGGTTGCTGGGTCAAATGGTATTTCTGCCTCTAGGTCTTTGAGGAATCACCACATTGTCTTCTACAATGGTTGAACTAATTTACCATCCCACCAACAGTGGAAAAGCATTCCTTTTTCTCTATAACTTTGCCAGCATCTGTTTCTTGACTTTTTAATAACAGCCATTCTGTGATGCAAGATGGTATCTCATTGTGGTTTTGATTTTCATTTCTCTAATGATCAGTGATTTTGAGTTTTTTTCATATGTTTGTTGACTGCATGAATGCTTTCTTTTGAGAAAAGTCTTTATTTTGGTGGAATGTATACAATAATCACTTAAACAGAAACAGAAGCCTTTAAAATCAAAAGGCTCTTGTCTCATGCATCTGGGCATGACCTGGTAAGCAGGATTCCACAGGGTCCACTCAGATGGACACATACTACAAACTTCAACTTTAAAAACTGTCTCAGAGCTAAATGTCTTTTAGAGGTAGCTTCTAATGTAACCACAAACAAATTTTTCCCGTGGTAAAGGAAATAGCTTCTCTCTACAACATGTCCTTACATAGGTCATATACTCAGGAAATTACAGGCTCTTTGCTATCGAAATCTGATGATTAGTCATGGAGTTCAGCATATAATTGGAGACTCATACTTAAATGTAATTAGCCAAGATAAACTATAGAGAGAATCATGCAAATATATGAAAGCCATTGTTAGAGTTCAGTGTTCTAGGATACAATAAAGAAAAAAGTAAACCTCTCCTACACATGTTCACAAATAAGTACTCAAATGCACCACTTCCGAAAGCTCCCTGGGTAAGGAACTCCCTAGTTCCTATGTTAGAACTTTCCAGGCCACTGTAACCTGATTCACCAGCCCTGACTTCTTTCCATTACAAACTTACCGTCCCTGCTTGCACCTTTGCTGATACCATTCATGCCTGGAATGTTCTTCCCCCTTCTCCCCTGACCACTTAGTTCCAAGTCTTGACTGTCCTTTTTAGCAAGGCTTGTTCTTTTCTTTCTGCCCTTAGATTCTGCCCAGTTCACTTGACATCAAATATTATATTACCTGTCTTATATTGGGGGAGAATTCTTTTTTCCCCACACATTTCAAGCATGTAACACCTCTCTTTCCATCTCTTCATTTACTCTACCCAAGGGGAGGTTGAGTGACATACATGCCTAATGGGCAATTTGAGGAAGCATCTCCTGGACTCAGCTCTTGCCTTCTCTCTGTAGGGAGCAGGGCTACCATCCAGGAATATGAACTCTCCTCTGATCCTCCAGCAAATAATTTGAGTTGATTCTTTGGGCCCAGAGAGGCCTGCCCCAGCCACTGTGACCTGTGCTTAATTGCTGGGTTCCATATTAGGAGAACAAATAAACCATGCCCTGCAGCCTGGCCTTTACAGATAATAAAGGTGATGTTTGAGCCTTATCTAACAATGATTTTATCTTATCTTTTAGTTTTTCTCAGAACTTGGGAAATTCAGGGTGGTTGTCATTATTATGATTTACATCAATGACGCCAGCATCATTCATATATATAAACGTAAATACATTTATTAGATGATCTTAAAAGCTGACGTGAGATTGTGTCCCATCTCCCTGCCTGGACAGTTTTGGGTCATGTTTCATAAGTCTTTGCAGCCCAGTGTTTCATTGCAATATATAATATATAGTACAAACTCAAATGGGTTCAATCATTATATATCATCAATTAAGGACATAAAGAGAAAATAAAACAAAATTTAGGACTATAATACTTGTGATTCTGGCTAACAATTATGACTTTATTAATGCATTTTTGGTGTCATTTAGAAGTGCTAGCATACAATCATTACAGGCAGGGTGAATATAAAATTCATATATGCTTTATACTGTGATCCTGCAAAGCAAACCTAATTGCACATTAAGCAAGAAGAAAGAATAAAAGATAAGGCATATACGGATTGATTTTCTTCATCAAAACCCACAAAACCTCGCTTCAACAAAGCCCTGTCATTAGCTTCACAACATATCTAAAAGTGAATTTTATGTGATATATGTCCTAATCTAATTTCCAAAGAAGTGACAGCAATAAGCCAGCTTCTCATTTACTAACATCTTAAACCTTTATACTACGTGCTACATTATCTTTTGCCAACTCCTAATCACATGTACACAAAAAGTTATTAATGTACAATGCTGCAGAGAAGTAATGATTTATTTCTCTAGGTATGTTTTTCAATGTCGACCTATGAAAATGCAAAAGTAAACTAGGTACATAAAGGAATTACAATTATGCCTAAATAAATATAGGGTTTAAAAAATGCTAAGTCAAATAATTTATGATAAATTGCTAATATGTCCTCAATTTTACTGTGAGTGCATTAGCTTATTTTAAATATGCATTTGTTGAATGCTAACTGGTGCTAATATTAACAAACACTGGGCACTAACAAGCAGCACACAGCAAAATAATAATGCCAGAAAGGATTCCTTATATCACCATTTTCCAGTTTTCTAAAATGTGCCACACATTTTCCCTTTAATTTTCACAGTCTTCCATTAAAACGACAGGAAACATCGCCATGCCTACTTTACAAATGGGTAAACTGAGACTGAGAGGTTCAGTGATATTACTGAGGACTAACAGGGCTGGTACTCCAGTCTAGACTGCTGACTCCCAGTAGTTAATCATTCATTTGGAGATTCAATAAATATTTACTGAGTACCTACCATACAACAAACCCCATGTTGGGACTGGGGATGGAGAAGGTCCCACCCTGCTCTCCTGGTCTCTCCCCCAGTCTGCCCCATTTGACACAGGATGGCATGTTTAATATACCATTTTCATTTTATATATGGATAAAAACAAAAATTAACTTGTAAATATTTTTCCTATGAGAACAAAACTAGGGAAAACTGCCTTAAAGTTAATACAACATAATCATTACTTTATAACTTAAACATGTTTCATTGCTATTCCTCAGTGCTCACAACAGAATGATAGTGTTTCAATTAAAATTGAGACTGTAAATTAAAAATATCCTTTGGCATTTTGCAATGAAGCATTTAATCCTCTTATCAAATGAATGAGAATTTAATCACATAAATTAGTCTACCTCATTCATATACCCAAATGCCAGAATTTATCTAGTGAAGCAAACTTCGATTTAAACATTCACAAGAAGACTGGTAAGAATGTGGCTGGAGAAGACCCTCTTTGAAATTCAGTTTTGAGTTTTATGCTTCTAAAATCACAGGGATCTGAGGCTACAGCACCATGCTGCAGTTCTCAAGTCACAATTTTAGTATGAAGTTACCCCTTCATAAGTGTAGCTGTCATAAAATGCCATGACAAGATATGGGAGAGAGACCAAAGCTTAGTCCTGAAATGAAAAAATAAATGGTACTCACAGTCCTTTCTATCTATATTTGCCTATAAGTTAATTCATGTGTGGTAAATACATTTGGATTTAAGGCATTTGGATTCCTTCCAGATAGGAAAACAGACAGACAAGCAAACCCAGTAAGGCAATGTAGAGAAACCCACTGAGGCAATGAAAGGAGAAAAGTAGGTGCTTGAGTCTATCAGCTGGTGAGTCAACTCCACAGTCACATCCCCACATTCCTGCTGCATGAGCTGGCAGAAGCCAGTAGTAGAACGTGTGCTCATTCCAAAGGAAACACAAACTCACTGCCTTCCACCTCCCAGAAACATCAGTCTTATATAATTGAACAAGTAGAGAAGGTGGCCAAAGTGAATTTGAGTTGCCCATATTCTTCTACCACTCTCTTTCTCTATAGGATTGTGACTTTACCTTTGTCTTACATTTTTCTTTTCTTGAGATAAAGCTTATACATATATATGCCTCTTAATGAATGCAGCATTGTTTCTTATGCTGTCTTTCTTACAGATGGATGGGTTTTTCTCCATCCATCTGTAAGCTGTCTCTGATACCGAGTGCTGGGCTGGATGACGTGATGCCAGCTCTATCACATGCCCAAGTTAAGCCTGAAGGCTCTGCTCTTATGTAAAATGAGCACTACTGGATTAGTGTCCCTGTTAGATGTGATAAGAGGAAACAGAAAAATGAGAACAGAGAAGTCCTAATTTACATGAATCACAGCCAGGTGCTCTTTAAAAACGACTTAAGATTTTTGAAACCATCAGCCCCAAACTGTCACATAAATTTCTATAGATTGGCACATCTACTTAGGTATTTCTCTATTTGTGTTCGATTAATTAGAAATCTAAATCTTCTGTTCATCTTCTCACCTTTTTTTGGCTTCTTGCACATATATAAGATTTTGGCAACCCAGGAAAAGAAAAACATCAGAAGAGACCTAATTTATAAAAGGATCTTATTCCAAAATTTCATCTTTAAGTCATTAGGAACACTGAACATCCTTTCTCATTAGAATGATGAGAAAAGGAGGGTTTTTACGTTCTTAAGACAAACAGGTCATAACAATTTTTGTAAAGTTAAATAACTTTATAGAAAACAGAGAAACCAATGAACATTAAACTCTATTGTACTCTGATATTTCCTTTGATTTTTAATTTTATGTAAATATTTAGCAAGTTGCCATCAGCAAATATAGTGTTATGTACCATTTTCAGTTGCATACAAAATGCATTTCTGTGTTTCAAAATAGCCCGCATAAATCATTTTGAAGACTATAAACTATTAAATATTTTTATATCCTTAGTCACGTCCTCATTGTTGAAGCAAGTAGTTTCCAAATTTTCATTTGCATAGCTAAAAGCTATTGAAAGACTTGAAAGTGATTTATACGTGAGACTCTGTGTCGAAACTTTAAGTGCCACCCTCTAGCTTAGGTGGGAGGCCAGCCAAGGGCACCTGCACTCCCAGCAGAAGGCAGAGTGAAATCCTAAGTTCAGTAGCCCCCACCACTGCATGAGAGTAGTTGACAAAAAGGGCATTGAGACAGTATTTTAGCTTACCATCCTTAATTACTTACTTTTTTTCTTCTAAGTATTTCAGCTATTTTGTAGACTGACGGTGGGTGGCATTTTTCTCTAAAGCAGAATGTAAAATCATCCTTAATTTGACAGTGATTGAGTTGCACTGCTTCTTTACATGGCTGATCAAAATATAGCTTTAAAAGTCTACAGATAATTAAAATTTCAGGAAGTATTTGGAGAAGCTTATTAACGTATTACATAATCATTAACCACAGAAATATATTAATCTTTAAGATCAATTGTAAGCACAGGGAACTATTATTCTTGGGATTATTTTGTGAGAACAAACTCAAATCCCTGTGTTACACAAAGGCTAATATCTTTGCTCAGAGGATTAGAATGAATTTATTACCTCTGCTTTTGACTTAAATGCTATAAACATCTCTGTTGTTCTTGGAAAACAAAGGCTGCTCCTGCATAATTTTTCAGATAAAGAAGCTGAAATTAAAGTACTATGAAAATATTTGCTGGATAGAACAAATGCTAAGATCAAAGATGCTAAGACACTGAGTGGATATTTATTATCCCCACTAATCTTTTCGTATTTCAAAGTTTATTTATTTTTACTATGCTCTTCTGTGCTCTTCATCAGTTATTATAGCATAATTGTAATTGTAAATTCATAAAAGAGAATGCAGAGTTAATAATATCATGAGCTTTGGAATAATATTCAAGTAATATTGATGAAAATGAACATGAATATATTATCTGAATATATTCTTTGGATGAACAAGAAAAAATGATAATCTGATGTTAGAACTTTAACTTCTTACTTTGCCAGCCAAGGAGGCCCTGAATAAATAAATGAGATTTAATTTTAAAACATCAATCATGAATAACTTTGAAGTGACAACTCAATAAATCGTATACCCATGTTCTTTTCCATACATTCGAGTAATGACTACAAATTTTACAATATTCTGACTTTCTAGCATTCTTTAATTTTTACTTGTGAAATACTATCTAAAGTTGAGAAATGGATTCATATTTCCATGGCTTACTTGATGGAGACAGACCACAGTTATTTCTCATTGAATATACCTTAAAGTGACTTCTGATGGACTGTCAAAGGAATTTCTGGTCTAATCGCACATGGGGCCTGAGAATACTAGAATGATCATCATTGGTTACTTAAAAGCCTAGGTTGCTGTCTTCAAAAAGTGTATGTATTTAGGATAATCAATGAGCAGGCCTTTTGAAGAGATCATGCATGAGCAATAAAAAGGGGTGATACACCTTGGGCATATCATGGTGTCATTAACTGGGATAGGAAATTCAGGAAGAGGAACTGATTTCAGGGTGGGAAATGGACATCTGAAGAAATCAGGTTGGAAAATGTTGATTTTAAGGTAGATATGGGGCATGAAGAAATTTGGTGGGTGGCTAAGTTTAGGAATCAAGATCTTATGAGAAAGGTTGAAAGTAGTGAGCAAGATCAGGGTATGTGAATGCTTTCTGTAAAGGGCCAGGGAGGAAATATTTTAGGCTCTGCAGGCCATAGGCTCTCTCACAAGTACTCAACTCTGACAGTGTTGCACAAAATCCACCATCAACAGTAGCTAAAGGATGAGTGTGCCTGTGTTCCAATAAAACTTTATTTACAAAAATAGGTGCCAGAATGTATTCAGCTTGCAGGTCATAGTTTGCCAACTCTAAATTAGATGGCAAATGAAGTCCTTGGAATGGATAAGATCACCCAGGAAGAACATATGTAAGACAAATTTCTATGCTATGAAATTTGAAAACATGTAATTGTGAATTTCCATTCAGTTCAATAAGGATATATCCCATACACAAGGCCTTGCAGTCAGACAGATGGTTCCAAAGCCCTGGCTCTGATTCATACTGACTGTGTGAGAAATGGGGCAAGTTATTTAACCTCTGAGGCTCAGATGCCTTGACTGCAAAATGAGGATAATGACTCTAACAGCTAACATAAGGCACAGGGTCCAAGAGTATATTAATATTTCTATCAATCCTCAGAATGAGATAGTATTATCTGTTTTACAGATGAGTATACTAAGGCACGGGGGGCCAGAAAACATGTCTGAGTGAGACAGTTGGTAAGTGGTGATGGAGGTCTGATTCCAGCCCAAGGAGTCGGCCCTATACCCCTCACCCTCAATCGTACCTACATTTCAAAAGTTCATGATGAAGACTGGATGGGAGAAGGGGGAACGTGTTATCACTGTCCTTGGTGTGTAGAAAGAACCCAATGTGGTCATTATTATTATTATAACCTTGAGGCACATCAATAGTTTAAGGATATAATGACTAAGCCAAGGTCAGTCCTGTCCAAGACACTATCTCATCTCTGAATTAATATCTTTTTTGTTGTTGTTGACAGAGGGCCTTGTTCGGGAATGCGGCGGTGCAATGATAGCTCACTGCAGCCTACAACTCTTGGGCTCAAGCAATCCTCCAGCCTCAGCCTCCCAAACAGGTGGGACTACGGGAACGTACCACCATGCCCGGCTAATTTTAACTTTTTTTGGTAGAGACATGTCTCACTATGTTGCCCATACAGTGGTGCCATTAACTGGGATAGGAAATTCAGGAAGAGGAACTGATTTCAAGGTATAAAATAAACATTTGAAGAATTCAGTTTGGTAAATTAATGAAACGAATGAATTCATCCTGGGGATCATTTTTTTGAAAAATTAAGAACTGACTTTAATCTCATCTTAGCAATAACTGATAGTTAAATAAATTTAATAACTGTGTTTTATGTGATTATTAAATTTTTCAGAAATGTTTGGAAAAATGGTATCACTGGTAACATATACTAGAATATCAAAGTCCAGTCTTTTACTTATAACTTAAATCCCTTTTTCTTTTTAAGTTAATGACTTTTCTTGTATTTCTTCCTACCATATATATAAATCCTTTAATAGCCATTGTTTTACATATCAATAACAAAAGCAAAAATAACTCCAGTCCCATTAGTTAAACTCCTTGTCTAGCAGAAGGGACTACATAAACTGATAACGGTAAATACTGCCTTAAGGGAGGTATCAAAAACTTGCCAAGAGAAGTGAAATGGAATGGATTAGGGAACTTTTTGCAGAGAAGAGATTTGAGCCGGACCTTAGTGGATATATAGGAATTATTCGGTGAGAGATTTCTTTGTTCATTTTTCCCCAATCCTAATCCTAGTTCCTGCTAAGATGAAATGCTTGTTAAACTGTAATCTACCATGGACCCAAAAAGGGACCTGTAGATTCTTATAGCAGTTCTGAACAACAGCAGCACAAAGAAAAGAAACCATCCTTCTGCAGGTTTCAATGTGTGTACATAAAGGAGAATAAAGCAAAATTTACTAGGAATACTTGAGAAAAACAAATTAAAAAATGCCAGGCAAGTGGTAATAAAAGCTGATACTATTTTCTTTCCTAACATCCCCACTTAGGGGAAAGACAGACTGAAAATTAACAATAGAATTGATTTGGGGGTCCTTTTAAAGCTGGTGGTGTGCACCCATAGGAGGCTAAGGCAGGAGGATCGCTTGAGCCCAGGAGTTGGAGGCTGCACTGAGGTATGATTACACCATTACACTCCAACCTGGGCACCACAGCAAGACTGTTTAAAGCTGGTATTAGAAATTCAGGCCAGGCCTGGTGGCTCATGCCTATAATCACAATGCTTTGGGAGGCCAAAGTGAAAGGATCACCTGAGACCAGGAGTTTGTGACCAGCCTGAGCAACATAGAAAGACCCTGTCTTTACAAAAGATAAAAAAGCAGCCAGGCATCATGGTGTGCACCTGTAGTCCCAGCTACTTGGGGAGGCTAAGGCAGGAGGGTTGTTTGAGCCCAGGAGTTGGAAGCTGCACTGAGATATGATTATACCATTGCTCTCCAACCTGGGCAACAGAGCAAGATCATGTGTCAAAAAAAAAAACAAAAAAACAAAAAAACAAAAAATGGATCTTCTTAATTCAATAAGTGTTCTATATAACTATTTCTTTAATAATTGTCGGCATCTTAAATATATACTTCATTGTAAAATGATTAAATACAGCTGTCCCTCGGTATCTGAGGGACTGGTTCCAGAACCCTCCTCAGATACCAAAATCCCCAGACACTTAAGTATATATACTGAATGAAGTATATATATATATGAAATGGCATAATATTTGCATATAAACTACACACATCCTCCCATGTACTTTAAAACATGTCCAGATTAGTTATAATACTTAATACAATGTAAATACTACGTAAGTAGTTGATATACTGCATTGTTTAGAGAATGACAAGAAACGAAGTTTGCACACGTTCGGTACAGAGGCAAGCATTCTTTTTTTTTTCTTTGAATACTTTGAATTAGAGGTTGGTTGAATCCATGGATGTGGAACCCAGAGATGTAGAGGGCCAACTGTAAATGTTGTTTCTGTTTAGATAAAAATATTACAGCATTTTATACAATTCAGATATGCCTGGGGTGCTATGTTACTACCAGAAATTGAAAGACTAGTATTTACAGCACAAAATTAAACATACCTCCTGCTTGGAAGAAATAAGTCAGGGTCTGTTTACCTGGAGTCCTATAGATAGGTGCCAACAGGATCTTGGCCAAGTTTCAGAGGGTCTGTAAACTACCTGCAATTATGTCAAATTTTCTGTGCATGTGTCTTTCTTCAGACAGTCTAGAATATTCATTAGCTTCTCAAAGGAGTCTATTATCTCCCCAAAACTAAATCAGCCTCTGCAAAAAGGTCTCCCTAAAGCACATTTATCTTGCTTAAAAAGCCTAAGTATTTTGGGGCTGGGTGTTGTGGCTCATGCCTGTAATCCCAGCACTTTGGGAGGTCAATCACTTAAGGTCAGTAGTTCGAGACAAGCCTGGCCAACATGGTGAAATCCCATTTCTACTAAAAATACAAAAATTAGCTGGGTGTGGGAGTGCACACCTGTAATCCCAGCTACTTGAGGGGGCTGAGGTAGGAAGATCACTTGAACCCATGAGGCGGAGGTTGCAGTGAGCTGAGATCGCACTATTGCACTCCAGCCTGAGCAAAAAGAGTGAGACTCCATCTTAAAACAAAACAAACCAAAACAAAACAAAAAGCCTAAGTATTTTTTTAACTCCCTGCTTCTGAAAAAAATTTAAAAAACTGATTATCCATCCAAATTAAGAAAGTAAATGTTTGTGCTTCTGCACTAGACCACTGGCGTTAGATCCAAAAATCAAAATTTTGTCCATTAGTAAGAAGGCAGGGTTACTCATTCTTAACTTAGCATTGTAAAACAATTCAGTGTTTTCAGGCATCTAGCTTTTTTATAAAACTCAAAAAAGACAAAAATCAATAACTACCCTGAGCTAAGGACTTCTGAAATGTATAACTATTAATTAGTATACCTAACTTTTAAATTAATCTATACAATTAACTCTACCTAAAAGTCAAAGAGCAGAGCAGCCCACGGATGTTTTTCTTATAGGTTGATCATGTTTTTTGAGATAAACCACAGCAAGTTGGTGGCAAACTTAAAGGATTGAGAATTCTTGCTATTCCATTCACAGGCAATCATCCATTCTCCTATTAAATGAAAGGTATTTCAGAATAGAAGAAAGCTATTCTTTCCAGAACAAAATACATTTCTCTCAGGGATTAGATTTTGAAGACTTTATGGCACTTACAAAAGGCTTTTGATATATCCTCCTGCTAATTTAATTTTCTGCCTTTGCTCTGTTAATAGCCAGGACCAGTTTGGAATACTTTCTCTATATTATTGAAAATCAATGAGCACAAGTCTCACTAATACTTTGAGGCCACTAATGTATAAGAGGTCACTACTCAAAGTGTGAAAGATGGTTGAAAACAAGTTGAGCTTAAACTAGGGAATAAGTAGCAAAGGCCCTGAGATTCAAAAGCTGTTTTTTGTTTTACCTGAAACTATCCAATAAGCATTAGCTTGGATAACCACAGAACCAACACTTGCTTGTGTTAACCTGACATAAGGACCCATAAAATTGCATTTAACAGGCTCTACAGCAGCCTCTCTGCTCCCTTGAAAGAACAGCTTCATTCATACACATTCCAAATTATATCTGTTTTGCATAAATGAAGTAGACTTTGTAGAAAAGACTGGATTCATTATCATGCAAAATACAGCCATTAGCAGAAAATCTAGTAACTCTATTCCCAGACATAACAAGATTAGACTCAGGCTACTGGGCTGGAAATGGGGGGATGAGAAGTGAAGTGTTCTTAAAGCCTTCCTTCTTACAGCATTACTCACGGGGGTAAATTAAATAACGGTACCAAAAAAGGAAGCTACAACATGCTATTACTCAGGTCTACCATCAGAGCAGAACATTCTGGCCAACTGATCTGGAGGGTTAACACCAGCATAGGAAAGACTTAAATGGTTATATGTTTCTCTCTCAAAACCTTTCTTAAGTTCCCTTGCGGCTGGAAAATTTGATAGGACTCACTTGCCACAAATGCTTATCATGTTGACATACAGTAGTTGTGTTATCATCATACTAATTAGATGCTGCAACCAGGGAGTAAAGGCTGGTTAATGATGGAAATTCAGAGAATACAGTACCACAGATTCCAAAACAAGGGCCTGATTCTAGGCAATGATGACGAAATGCTCTCAAGGTCAGGCACAGGGGTAGGTCCAAAGGAGAAAACCTGCAGATGGAACATCTAAAGAATGCCTACTCAGTGCCAGGCACAGCTCCAGGCACTCAGGACACAGGGTGAACAAAACAGATGGGGTCTTAGCACCTTGTAGGTGAAGACTGACAAAAGACTAACACCAAAGTATCAGATAGGGAATATTTAAAAGGTAAAAAAGGAAAGGTGAGTGCCTTGGGGGGTTTCCTGAGCCATGGATGCTCGAGGGAAGTCCTCTCTGAGAAGGTAACCCTTAAGCAGAGATCTGAATGACAAGAAGGAGCCATCCTCTATGCTTTCAATCTATAAAAGCCATCTTTCATGGGAAAAGGATGATAGACGGCAAATGGGAGGCAGCAGTTTCGTCTTGTAATTCGGTGGTTTTCATCACTTTTGGTGTCTTTGAGGCATATTTTCAAATATTACCATATTTATTATATTAAGGGATTATAAAACAAAGCAATTTAAAATGAGTCAACAATAACTACAATCCAGCCACTCTCGACACTTCAGCTAATAACATCTCAGTTATCTATAAAAGCACCCACACTCACTGCGATAGTCGTGACTTCACATCAATTCTGAGGTGCTCTCTGTGGTCTATGCCACATTCTCATGTACTCAGGAGGCAAACTTATCTCTGTTAAAGTAAATGGGAGTTCTTTTGTTAGCAGAAGTTTAAGAACACACTAAACTCCTTGCATTCACACTTGTTTTCTGCAGACATAACCTGTTTGGCCTAATACTTATCTAACAACATCTTAACGGTATATATACATTTTATAAACTATATATATTCAGCTATAAAAAAACATGTAAACAATCATATTGGCAGCATGCCTTTGGGCTATGAGGCATCAGATGGGCAATGGCAAAGGATCACATGAATGAAATCGCAAACTCATTTCTAATTTTCTAAGTTTTCCAGCGATCCCATTATCAGATATTTTTCATTTTTCACAGAAATCTCAATCTTTTGGTTCTTCCCTTATATGAAACATTAGAAAAAAAATTTATTTATTTAATTTACTGCTGGCTGATGTGTCATAGTTAAAGCCATCATAGACAGGGTTAACTTTATCCTTTCAACAGAAATCTGTTTTTTTGTTTTTTTTGTTTTTAAAGAGATGGGGTTTCTTTGCCCAGGCTGGAGTACACCAGTGCGATCATAGTTCACTGCAGCCTCAAACTCCAGGAGTTAGGTGATCCTCCCACCTCGGCCTCCTGAGTGGATGGGATTAAGGGCACAAATCCTTTATCAGGAATCTTCAGAAGCACATTAGCACCACAATTAAACTTCACTATGGCTGGTCTAAAATCTATTTTAGAAAATATTATGAAATTATAAGAATTTCCTGCTTGGCAAGGTGCTATGCCACATAGCATTTTATTTATTTTTAAAAATCTACTAAATAAAGGGAGAAAGGGGAAACGATGAAAAAAGTGAAAGGAAGGAAATACGTAAGTGGAGGAATAGTGCAGAGCTGCCCCTTTTCTTAGTCATGAATAACTATGAGAAAGTCGGAATTTAAATATCTAAAATGAAAGCCCTATTTGGAACTGAGTCCTCTCTCCCGGTGGGTCTGGGCAGGGCTGTTCCAGCGTGTGTGGTCTCTTCTATTCAAGACTCAGATAAGGCCATGAGAGCCAGGTGCTTCCTTCTTAGGGCAATATTGGTACTAAGGAGTCAGGGGAGGGTTTTTATTCCTAAAGTGGCAGGCCCACAAAAGAAATATCTTTTTTCATGACATGAAAAAGGAATACAGAAAACAGCCACAGCTTCACTAAACCTTGCTCAAGAATCTGGAGCTCTCTGCGACTGAACAGGACAGGCCTCAGTGAGCATCACTGGCCACCTGCAAGACACAAAGACCCAACAGGGAAATTCTTTCTCCACTGGTAAGGATGGAGCTTTCAAAAGACGGAGTGGGAGTCTATAAAAAACTTTAAAAAATTTTTTTTTTTTTAAGTACTAGAACCTGTGATTGATCCTAGAAGTCCAGCATTCGGAATCACCTTATGTTAGTAATTTGGGTGTGACAGGTGTCTGGCTGTGAAACTATTACTCCATTAATGACCAGGTGTTTCATGAGAAGGTTACATATGCAAAGCGACCCCCAAACACAGAAGGAGTCAAGAAACCAAAGAAGGAGGCAGATAAGTCCATCTTGTGGTTACAGGGTGATTTTACTGGGGAACTTATGGACAGGAGCATGGTCTTGGGTAGCCACAAGACAAGTAGATCTCCTCATCATTAGACCCCCAGACCGAAGGATTATATACCCAGGGAAGGGTTACACATGCTCCAGAGGAAATGAGTAGGAATTTGATCTAAAGGCAGGATTTACAGTAAGTACCAGTATATCAAGGTTGATCTGCTCTAAGGGCAGGATTTATGGTAGGTATGTGCTCTTACACAAGGAACAAAAGATAAACTGGAAATCTCAGAGCATTCCTGGAACTGTTCATAAGAAGTCAACATGGTAGATTAGCTTACAAGATGGAATTACTTTAGCTTCCACACTGGGGTTGACTTGGGGAGCCAAGAGGAAATCTAAAGCAGTGGTCCCCAACCTTTTTGGCACCAGGGACTGGTTTCATGGAAGACAATTTTTCCACAGACAGTGGGAGTGGGGATGGTTTCGGTATGAAACTGTTCCACTCAGATCATCATAAGGAGTGCACAACCTAGATCCCTCACATGTGCGGTTCACAACAGAGTCCGCACCTCTGTGAGAATCTAATGCCACCACCGATCTGACAGGAGGCTGGCCCACCACTCACCTCCTGCTGTGTGGCCTGGTTCCTGCAAAGGCTGAAAACCCCTGCTCTAAAGCAACCAAATACAGGGTCAAGGAGGATGACTTCCTAATCAGTTTCCTAGAGGAGTGCATAATTAATTAATGCTAAAAGAGCAAAAACATAGTATTAAAGAATATAAAGCAGATTATATTGGAAGAATGTAAAGAAAAGACCTTGAAGAACTTAACTAAAGCTAGTTAGAAAACCTAACACACAGACCTTAACATAAATGGTTAGATTCCAAACAGCCAACTCCCTCTTCATCAAATAGGTACTCCAGTGTGCTTTGCATGTCAGGCGCCTCGGGTTTCTACTGAAGCAGAGACCGCAGCCTCGGCCCTCCAAAAGCAGTTCTTACGATCTTCTCAAGACATCCATTCACGAAGTGAATAGCAATTAATGCTCTTGGAGCTTAATGGGAAAAACTCGAAGACACTGACATGCCACCAGGTTATCTCCATGCCTGAAGCTGACGAGGCAAAGGAGAACAACCGTGACCAGCAGTGAACAGGTACTGTAGTGAATGGCATTTATACGCTTTCCCTTCTAATTCCTAGAACCCTCCTCTGAAGAGGCTCCCAGTGTAGCTACCAATGGAGAGGAAACAGCAGAGATCCAAAGTGATAGCACCTTCAAGGCTTCTCTCAAGCCTCTGGCAAAGGATCTGGGCATCCTGGCAGCCATAGACCTGGTAGAGCACCAGCTGCTCTCGGGGGGAGGGGTTCAAGGCCCCAGGCTCTAACTGGAGCTGTGTCCTCCCTGGCCCCCTTGGTGTCCTCAATGGCACAATTTCTAAGAAAACTGTGTGGCTCCTGGTAGCTGAGCTAATCACCTGAAATCTTTTCACAGAAAGTCACAGGCTTTCAAAACTGGAACAAACCTTGTTCTTCATGAAGAAATAATCCTCACTTCTGCATTCTTCTTTTCTCTTTTCACTTCCTTTTCTTCTTTTTCTTTTTTTTTAATATCAACTAGTTACTTTCTAATGGAAGAGTCCTGATGTATGGAAGTTTATGGAAATCAAGAAGTGAATATCTGCCAATTTCACACAAACTCAGTGTTATTTAAATTAGGAAAAAAAACACAACAATATAAACAAAATGTCCCAAAGAAGTTCAGAAAGTCGCCATACGTCACAAAGCAGCCAAGAGTGGACAATGAAACTAGCTTTTACGTCACCTGACTCTCCAGCCAGTTCTACTGTGCTAAGATCAGACCTAATAATCTAGCTAATAAAAAACTGGACATTTACAATTCCAAATGGTGCCATTCTAGCCATTAGAAGCATTTTTCAACCATAGGGAAAAAAAGCAGTTAATGTTGAGGGAAAAGTCAGGGCATATTTTCTTTAAGTCAAAAAAGTCTAACAATAATTTTTGTATCATAAACACTTGTAAAAGAGCATAGACTATGCATTATATATATGTGTGTATATATATATGTATGTGTGTGTGTATGCATGTGTGTATATCTATCTATCTATCTACAAAAGGAGTACCCTTTTAGGATTACACTTGACTTACATGGCCTAGCTACACAGAGAGCTGTTACATGTACTATAACACACCAACAAGTACACAGAGTTATTCCAAAGTGAATGAAGTATCCCAAAGTGAACACTCTCACGTTAACTGCCCCTTGGGCAGAAGTGCCCATCCTTTGGGCCAGGGAGCAGAATTACAGTGGACAGATCAACAGGGCCACTACATCCTTCCGGAGCAAGCTGACATTTGGTGTCAACAAGAGATTGCAGCTGAAGCTTTGATTCTTATCCAGCCTGCTGTTTCAACAACCCGTTGTGCATCAGACACAATCATGGTCTGGCTTCAGTCACAATGTATTTAGGTCCATTTGCAAAATAGCATAGAAAACAGAGGAGTAAAACTTAACTATATGCTGAAATGTTCCTTTTACACTTGGAAGCATCACAAATGCTCTTTTTCAGGCTTATAGGATACCCTCTAGCATCAGAACATGCATTTTTGAGTCTTACAAAAGCTCTTCTTATTGTGCCTGCACCACAGATTTACACTGCTGTAACTCCTGTCAGACATCATCTTAGCTTTATGAATAAATAAAACTATGCTCTAGGGAAACATTAAGCGGAAAAATCAATACCCATCTAGCATGCAATAGACTTGAGCTTTAAGGCGGCTTATTCCCAAAGTACAATACAATATGAAGTGTAAAACCATACTTTTTGCTTCCTAATAAAGGATGAGTGAGAATATGTGAAATTGGCAGGCAAATCCTTGCTTTCCATCGTCCTCAGAATATCAGGAGTCCTCTTTTCCTCTTAAAAGTAGCTTAGTTGATATTTCAAGAGGAAAGAGAAAGGGAAAAAGAAAAACGGGATAGGTGAAGGCATGGTGGCAAAATCTTGATACTCTGTGAATCTAGACTGTGAGTATGTAAGGACTCAGTGATTCTCTCCCGTGTGTATAAAATTTTTCATCATAAGCAGTTTAAAAATATGAGGCTGGGCATGGTGGTTCACGCCTGCAATCCTAGCATTTTGGGAAGCCAAGGTGGGAGGATCGCTTGAACCCAGGAGTTTGAGATCAGCCTGGGCAACATGGTGACACCCCATCTCTACAAAAAATAAAAAAAACTAGCCAGGCATGGTGGCATGTGCCTGTACTCCTAGCTACCTGGAAGATTGAGGTAGGAGGATCTCTTGAGCTCAGGGGTTTGAGGCAACAGTGAGCTATGTCCAGTCTGTGGGCAACAGAGTGAGACCCTGTCTCTAAAAGCAAACAAAACCAAAAGGAATTTAAAAATTATGTATGTTTGCTTGGGAAAAATTCTCAGGGAAAAATATCAGCTAAGATGATAACAATGGTTCTCTTTGGGTAATGGATTCACAAGGAAACTTTTTTCTTCCTTGAGAGTATTAAATTTTCCAACTATCGTGACAATGTATATGTTTTTATAGTTCAGAAAACACACACACACAGTAAACACGAGGAAGGATAGCAAAAAGAAAATGAAAGATTAATTAGACTGACTGCAAAGTATTTTGTTGACTACTGGCCTAGAGACAGCTAAGATTTATACTGTAACACTTATTTATATTCCAGGCCAACTCTTTCTTACTGCTCTTGGATGTTTTTCAGGGCATAAGCAGGCTGCTATTAAAATTGACTGATTTAAAAAATAAAGCTAACGGCTTATGCTGAAATTAACCTCGTCTTTGTGAGCCAAAGATCAAATGCGAGACAAAAGCTGGCTAGAGTCTAGAGTCATCATTTCCTCAGCTCTGCAATCACCTTACAACTTAGGACCATTTTCACAGTGGAGACAGTTGTTAAAAGTTCTGACAAGCCCTGCGGTAACCTTTGATTACAAAGCCACTCCAGAAAGCCAAGGCTCTTGCTTAGAATTGGTTTGAATTAAAAATGAATCCCATTATTTTCCCCTAGCTCCTCAAAGATGCAGTTCATCACTAATTGTGTTAACTCTGGCCTCTCAAGAAACACACTTATTTGTTAATTCAGCTTAGGAGTACACATCTCCCTGGACGGTTGCTGATTCTGTGTTTTCTTTGCTTGTGTTTCTCTTTTTTGGGGGGCAATCCTAGCTCATTGAAACCTCCGCCTCCTGAGCTCAAGCAATTCTCGTGTCTCAGCCCCCCAAGTAGCTGGGATTATGGGTGTGCAACACCATGTACAGCTAATTTTTATATTTTTAGTAAATACAGGGTTTCACCATGTTGGCCAGGCTGGTCTCGAACTCCTGGCCTCAAGTGATCTGCTCGCCTCGGCCTTCTAGAGTGCTGGGATTACAGGCGTGAGCCACCACACCCAGCCTGCTTTGCTTATGTTTCTAATAACTGGAAAGAACAACTCTGGAAGTTTCTTTTTTTTTTTTTTTTTTTTTTTGAGACAGAGTCTCGCTTTGTCGCCCAGGCTGGAGTGCAGTGGCGCGATCTCGGCTCACTGCAAGCTTCACCTCCCGGGTTCCCGCCATTCTCCTGCCTCAGCCTCCCGAGTAGCTGGGACTACAGGCGCCCACCACCTCGCCCAGCTAGTTTTTTTTTTGTATTTTTTTAGTAGAGAAGGGGTTTCACCGTGTTCGCCAGGATGGTCTCGATCTCCTGACCTCGTGATCCGCCCGTCTCGGCCTCCCAAAGTGCTGGGATTACAGGCTTGAGCCACCGCGCCCGGCCTGGAAGTTTCAAATATATTTCCAAGTCACAGGCACACTGGAAGCACGAAAATGGGTTGGGGCACTTTCAAATTTTGAATTTCAAATTAAAACATCATAAAGTCGCTACTATTATTACTAAATTTGGTGCGGACACTGTCTGAATCTACTTCCACTCTGGCAATGATACACCATTACAAGTTTCAAAAGAATGTAGCCATCATGTTAGTTCTGATGTCAGCAGAAGAGGGAAAGGGGACATAAATTAGTTTTGGTGGCTCTTCTTTAATGTAGCAAAAATAACAAGCAAAGCATTATTGTTGAGAAGAATGCTTACATTTAGTCAGAAAAAAAGCACAGCTTGAGATAAATTACTTTTCATGAATTCTATCTTCTTTATTATAGTGTCAGAGATATATTCATTTAAATAAATTAGAGCATCCACTGTGTGTTACTATGCTCCAGGCATTTATTAGATGTTGTAGGTACTAAAATAAGATACAAACGTTGCCCTCAAGCTTAGCTTCTATAGGAGGGTCACATGGAGTAAAACTCAAGAAGTCAGCCACGTACAAAAAAAGCACCACACAATGCTTTCCAGAAATTGGGAGGAATGCGATTCTACTACAGAAGCATGTGATGCCTATTCTAAAATATATAGATTCTTGAGTTAAATCTTAATTACCCCCAACTGGAAAATGCTCTACATTTCAGGCTATAATAATGTGTGTAAGGCGAGCAGCTGTAGTGGAAATGGAAATGCATTAGAGAAAATGTCTAATCCCTGAATCGAGATTCTTGTCAAATATTAGGAGATCAGAGGAAGGCGTTTTTAGAGTGTGGATAATCAAAGGTCTTAATGCACTGATTCTTTAGCCTAAGTTAACTAACAAAAGGCAGGCTGATTTCCAGGATCTGCAGTTACATTTAGAAAGACTGTGGCCTCAGAGGGGAACCAAAATAACCTTGAAATAGCTCCCTGCTCTCCTAAGAGGAAAGGGTTACTCTGGCAAGAGAAGGAATTTCTCAGTAAGTTGAAGCAAAGATTTAATTAAAAGACAGTGGCCTATTTTAGATTCCTTTGGTGAAAAGATGGGGAAAACTTAGACCAAATGAATTCCTTTCCAGGCCATACAGGAACTGGATAATGATTTAAAATGAATATGAGTCGGGCAGGCCACTACTCTTGAGGTTTGTAAAATAAATCTTTCAAATGGGTGGACATAGTGCTTTGAAGTCCAGGATTCATTACAAAAACTACTAATCATTGTAGTAAACTAATTCCTAAAATAAAATACAGAATGTCTTTGTGTTAACCTGTTCATTTAGTCTGAATGGTTTTTTTCTGCATTTGGTCTGTTCACAGAAGACGACCCAAGGTCATTAAGGAATTATTAACATAACTTTATCATCAGCACAAAATGAGATTATTAATACCATGAATAATGATAACCAAAAACACAGCCTTATATCTTTTTGGTGGTGGTGGCAGTGAGCACTGTGTATCCTATTAATCTCTCTATCAAGCCTATGAGACTATCCAATTATTATCCCTGTCTCAAAGACGAGGAAAGAGATTGAGAGAGAGTAGGCATTTAGCCCAACTTCACAGAGGCTTTACAAAGCTCAGCCATGGATGGGCTTACCACCAACCAAACGGAAACACCATGTTGTAGGAAGTATACCCACTGGCGTCTTTGTTTCTATTGCAGAAGACCTAAGGTGCTAAATTCAAATCAGACTAGCTCATACCCTGGATGTTTTTCAGCTTAGAAGCTGTGTGTCTGCAGAGTTAACCCAAACAGAGTCTCCAAATCAACAACTGATGCATGCAAAGTTAAACTAAAAGCCAGTTTGAATGAGTAATAATGTAGAATAAACCAGATAAATAAATACTTTGAAATCACCGTTTCCCAGCAATGAAGTTGTGGCCAACTGCTGAAATAGGAGAACAACCTCGTGTTTTCTGGAAAAGAAACACAAGAGAAAACAATTTCAAAATTCTGAACTGGATTAAAACTGCAACAATTAAGGGTAAAATGATCATCTTGTCATTTACTTATTTAAGATTTGGCCAATAGTAAGCAACTGAAAAATGATTATTTAATTAGCCTTTGCTGCTTTAATACTATAATAAAAGAATGTTAAAAAGCAAAAGCTAAAACTTGCTCTTAAAATGCCAGACCTATATGTTATTCCTAATTTTATACATGCAGAAAAGTAAAAATGATGGCATTAATAGCATGTAATAAATTATGCCCATACTTCGTTTTAATCATTGCTGCCTTCTAACTCATTTGCACCAATGACAACAGTAACTAGGGTTTATCAACAGCGCTGCACCTGCACACCTCAAACACAGACCTCTAGAGCCCATGTGCAATGTACATGGATTAAGCAAAAACAAAATTGGTTGCATGCCTCAAGAAGATGACAGTCTTTTCAGCAAAAAAAAAAAAAAAAGGTGAAACCAAATTGTATGCAGACATGTGATCATTGTTATATTTAGCTATATTATTTAATGTCTTCATCTTGAAATATGTTGTATTTTCGTTAACATGGCTTCTTATGCTTAAAAATAAAACTATCACTTATAAAGATCACTTCTCCAAGAATAAGTGTGATTTGAGTTTGAGGAATGTAATCTCAAATCGAAAATTCTGTTTTTGTAGAACTGTGTATCTAAGTAGACATCTGAAAATATGCTACGTGGAAGTAAAAAGCATGGGTAGTTAAACAATGAACCTAATAACAAGACTGAATTTTCTCGAGAGAAATATCCACTGAGGGAAACCAGTGCCTCCTCTCCCCTCTTTTCTTTTTTGGTAAAGTTTAAAAGAGAAAAGAAAGCTATTTCTTAGAAGAAATGAAAAGCAAAACAACATTTGAAAGACCAAATAGTCAAGCTGACAACAAGCAAGGTGGTAATTCCTCCATGAGCTCTAGTGTCAGACTCCACAGTGTCCAGCAAGACAGGAACCCCCAGACTCTTAACCCATGTAGTCTAAAAGCCACGTGAATATGAGAAAAGAGAAAAGTGCAGCAGAAGGCGAGAGGAGGTTCCATGCCAAGAGTGGCAGTAGAATGGTAAAGAACACATTTGCCGAGTCCACATGCAACAAAGAAAGGCAATGGGCACTCTCTTCTCTTGGCCTTTTGCTGGGAAATCCCCCATCCTGAGCTCCTAAGCACTATGGCTCAGCAACACTGTGGGTGCTGGGACATTTCCTCACCAGTCTGAAAACCTATCATTTATAAAACCAGGAGGATGCATTTCAAGCTCTAAACAACTGCATTGGAAACAAGTATTTGGGAATAGTACCCAAATAGTACCCAAATGTTCACAAGTGGAGACACAATTATTTTGAGAGGCTGCTAGTGGTGTCTAAAACACTGCCACATCTGTTTAATAAACACTCGCTGATAAATCTCTGTGCTATATAGAAGGGGTACACAAAGGCAAAGATAAGAAGGCCCAGTTCAGGAGCCCAAGTGACAAGTAAGTAGCACAATACAGAGAGACACAGGAGTATCAACAGGTTGTGATTACAGTACAGAAAAGAGCAGAATAGTTTGGCTCTGGAGGGCCCCATCCATGCTTGTTCTCCACATCCCTTGTGATAAAACCCAAGCCTCTGGCATTGTGACAATCTCCCTGTCACAGTGCCCAGCCTTTCCAGTGTCATCTCATCATCCTCACTGCCCTCCTGAGTCCTCCATGCCTCTGCCACCCTGTCTGTTTTAGAGGCTAACCAACCAATATAGAAGAGTGAATAGACTAGTGGCACAGGGACCCACTGATGTGTGCTCCTTCAGCCACACTCACCAGTGTAGGTGAAGACGTGGCATGGGGAGAGAGCTGGGTTATACAGGGTTGGGGTTTTGCTAGTGAGTATATCTAATAAAGCACTTTTTTTTTTAAAGAAATAATTTCAACTTTTATTTTAGACGCAGGGAGCACATCTGCAGGTTTGTTACATGAGTATATTGTGTGTGAGATTTGAGGTCTGAATGATCCTGTCACCCAGGTAGTGACCGTAGTACCCACTAGGTAGGTTTTCAACCTTTACTCCCCTTTCTTCGTCTCCCTTCCAGTCACCCCCAGTGTATACTGTTGACATCTTTGGATCCATGAGTACCCAGTGTTCAGCTCCCACTTATAAGTGCGAACATGTGGTATTTGGTTGTCTGTTACTGTGTTAATTCCTTTAGGATTATGGACTCCAGCTACATTCATGTTGCCATAAAAGACATAATTTAGTTATTTTTTATGGCTGCCTAATACTCCATGATGTATATGTACCACATTTTCTTTATCCAATTCACTCAAGTTGATGAGCACCTAGGCTGATTCCATGTTTTTGCTATTGTGAATAGTGCCTCAATGAGCATACAAGTCTATGTGTCTTTTTGGTAGAACCATTCATTTTTCTGAAAGCACTTGTTTTTAAGCTGGAAACTGTGGTGTGCTTGTAAAGAGTGGGTGAATCCTGGCACCTGATAGGTGGGTCCTCCAACTTGTTCCAACCTCCTGTTCCACTGTGTCCTCAGCTGGTCACATCCTTCTCAATCCACTCCTTCCTTTATTTAGAGTCCAATGAGGAAATAACTATAAACACCAATGTAAAGTACATGCTCTAAAACAGGACTTTCAACCTTGCCCTTGCTGACATTTGGGGCTGGAGAATTCTTTGTTTTGAAGGGCTAGCATTTCCTGCCCTGAGCTGTAATAAACAAAAATGTCTCCAGACTTCAACAAATGTCCCCTTAGGAACAAAATATTCCCAAGTTGAAAGTCACTGGTCTAAAATGAATGATGACTTATTAAAACACAGTAATTTGAGTATAGTGGCTCACACCTATAATGCCAGCTCCTGAGGAGACTGAAGTGGCAGGATTGCTTGACCCCAGGATTTGGAGGCTGCAGTGAGCTATGTTGTACCACTACACTCCAGCCTGGGCGACAGAGCTACGGCATCTCTTAAACACAAACACACACTCACATACTCTCATATTTATATCTTAACTTTCATATCATGCAGAAAAACAGCAGTGTGGATGGGGACCACTGGAAAAGGCATAGATTAGGGAGGGTGTATGTAAAAAGCATCTGTTGTATTCTCGGCCCTGCATGAGGTCAGTTATCTTATTCAATACGCACAAAACACCCTGTGCTTTTCTCTGCATCACAGCAGCTCTAAACCTTGAGAAGCAATGATTTAGTGCATGCTGACAATGTTATTAAAAGCAGAACTCTTCACAATAAAATAAAAAGTATTGCTAGATACGCCTTTCCTTCACTTTCAGTAGACTGAACACCTGACTCCTTGAGAATGATCAGCACATTTTCTTTTTCTTTCTTTCTTTCTTTCTTTCTTTCTTTCTTTCTTTCTTTCTTTCTTTTTCTTTCTTTCTTTCTTTCTTTCTTTTTATTATTATTATACTTTAAGTTCTAGGGTACATGTGCACAAAGTGCAGGTTTGTTACATATGTATACAACATATGTATACAACATATGTGCCATGTTGGTGTGCTGCACCCATTAACTCATCATTTACATTAGGTATATCTCCTAATGTTATCCCTCCCCCATTCCCCCACCCCACGACAGGCCCTGGTGTGTGATGTTCCCCATCCTGTGTCCAAGTGTACTCATTGTTCAATTCCCACCTATGAATGAAAACATGTGGTGTTTGGTTTCCTGTCCTTGTGACAGTTTGCTCAGAATGATGGTTTCCAGCTTCATCCACGTACCTATAAAGGACATGAACTCATCCTTTTTTATGGCTGCATAGTATTCCATGGTGTATATGTGCCACATTTTCTTAATCCAGTCTATCATTGATGGACATCTGGGTTGGTTCCAAGTCTTTGCTATTGTGAATAGTGCCACAATAAACATACGTGTGCATGTGTCTTTATAGCAGCATGATTTATAATCCTTTGGCTATATACCCAGTAATGCGATGGCTGGGTCAAATGGTATTTCTAGTTCTAGACCCTTGAGGAATCGTCATGCACTCTTCCACAATGACTGCACTAGTTTACAGTCCCACCAACAATGTAAAAGTGTTCCTGTTTCTTCATATCCTCTCCAGGACCTGTTGTTTCCTGACTTTTTAATGACTGCCATTCTAACTGGTGTGAGATGGTATCTCACTGTGGTTTTCATTTGCATTTTTCTGATGGCCAGTGATGATAAGCATTTTTTCATGCATCTGTTGGCTGCATAAATGTCTTCTTTTGAGAAGTGTCTGTTCATATCCTTTGCCCACGTTTTGATGGGGTTGTTTGATTTTTTCTTGTAAATTTATTAAAGTTCTATGTAGTTTCTGGATATTAGCCCTTTGTCAGATGGGTAGATTGCAAAAATTTTCTCCCATTCTGTAGATTGCCTGTTCACTCTGATGGTAGTGTTTTTTTTGCAGTGCAGAAGCTCTTTAGTTTAATTAGATCCCATTTGTCAATTTCGGCTTTTGTTGCCATTGCTTTTGGTGTTTTAGACATGAAGTCCTTGCCCATGCCTATGTTCTGAATGGTATTGCCTAGGTTTTCTTCTAGGGTTTTTATGGTTTCAGGTCTAACATTTAAGTCTCTAATCCATCTTGAATTAATTTTTGTATAAGGTGTAAGGAAGGGATCCAGTTTCAGCTTTCTACATATGGCTAGCCAGTTTTCCCAGCACTATTTATTAAATAGGGAATCCTTTCCCTGTTTCTTGTTTTTGTCAGGGTTGTCAAAGATCAGATGGCTGTAGATGTGTGGTATTAATTCTGAGGGCTCTGTTCTGTTCCATTGGTCTATATCTCTGTTTTGATACCAGTACCATGCTGTTTTGGTTACTGTAGCCTTGTAGCATAGTTTGAAGTCAGGCTGCATGATGCCTCCAGCTTTGTTTTTTCAGCTTAGGATTGTTTTGGCAATGCGGGGTCTTTTTTGGTTTCATATGAACTTTAAAGTAGTTTTTTCCAATTCTGTGAAAAAAGTCATTTGTAGCTTGACAGGGATGGCACTGAATCTATAAATTACCTTGGGCAGTATGACCATTTTCACGATATTGATTCTTCCTATCCATGAGCATGGAATGTTCTTCCATTTGTTGTGTTCTCTTTTATTTCACTGAGCAGTGGTTTGTAGTTCTCCTTGAAGAGGTCCTTCACATCCCTTGTAAGTTGGATTCCTAAGTATTTTATTCTCTTTGAAGCAATTGTGAATGGGAGTTCACTCATGATTTGGCTCTCTGTTTGTCTGTTATTGGTGTATAGGAATGCCTGTGATTTTTGCACATTGATTTTGTATCCTGAGACTTTGCTCAAGTTGCTTATCAGCTTAAGGGGATTTGGGGCTGAGATGATGGGGTTTTCTAAATATACAGTCATGTCATCTGCAAACAGGGACAATTTGACTTTCTCTTTTCCTAACTGAATACCCTTTATTTCTTTCTCCTGCCTGATTGTCCTGGCCAGCACTTCCAACACTATGTTGAACAGGATTGGCAGCACAACACATTTTCATGACAATCAACTTCATTCTGTGACATCTTAGGACATTTCCACTGCCAACTTGTCCTGTGGTTGTTTTCATCATGATTGGCCCACATGGGGTCCTAGGCATAACCATGATATATCTCTTTTCCTCAAACCACAGAGAATTAGCCATATTTAGCCTGCAGATTTGTAAAATGGAACTGGTTACAGCTCTGCTAGTGTCCTAAGTGAGGATGACAATGCTGTGGAGTGCAGAGCAGTGTCGGGTGGTTACATCCTAGCTTACACTACCAACCTCTCTGAGAGCATCAAATGAGACAAGGGACAGGATTCTCAGACGGAATTTGACGTTGGTCCTTTCCCCTCCTGATCCCCGAAGGGCCTGGTGGGCTCAACAATCTCTAGTAAATTCAGCACATTCAGGTCCAAAAGCATCCTTGAACGGGAATCTTCCTTAGCCTTGTCTACTCAAAAAGACCGGGAGTGGCTTTTTAAAAACATGTGTGGACATGCAGTTCTTCCTAGTTGGCTTTCTGATTCTGTCCAAACACAATCACATCTCCCATGCTAGTATCTATCCAAATACTTTCTTTAAGGAGAATGTCCATGTGTCAGCCACTATTCTAGGTGGGGGTTTCGATACTGACCAAGACAAAATTCCCTGTCCTCATGGATCTTTCTAGTGGAGGTGGGAAACAAACCCACCATCTAGCAGAACAGCTGTGATAATCACTGAAGAAAACCACAGAGGCGCTATGGGGGTAGCAACCGCCCGGGGAGTGGGCACTGCTTTGAGTTGGGGAGTCAGGAAAGGCATCACTGAGAAAATGTTGGTTGAGCACAGACCTGAAGGTTGGGGTGAGGCAGGTCAGAGAGGGCTGGTCCCACTGGTCCCTCCATGTGCCCACCTTGGGCACCCCTCAGAGAGCTACAGCACGCCTGGTGCTTCCATGCCCACTGCAGGGGAGCACCGGCCAGGTGTGGGCACACGTGCAGACATGTGATCCAGGAAAGGTAGCAAGATTATTAGCTGAGAATGAGGATGGAGAGGGAGGTATTTGAGGTTTGAGAAGAGGGCACAAGAAGATGATCCAGAAAAGGGGAAGAGTAAACAGAATAGCGGCACAGGGACCCACTGAGATGAAAGTGGAACCTGTGAGCACAGTGATGTGTGCTCCTTCAGCCGCACTCACCAGTGTAGGTGAAGATGTGGCATGGGGAGAAAGCTGTGTTACGCAGGGTCGGGGTTTTGCCAGTGAGGATCACGACGAAAGAGGGAGCAGCAAAGAACCTGAGGGTGGATGCAAAAGAATAATTATAATACGAGATCATGGAATCTAAGCTAGATAACTAGGAAAGGAGAACTGGAGGGGTGACAGACAATGAAAATTAGTAGGATCACTGGATGGTGAGTACTGGTGGGCCACGAATGGTTGGAGTTAAGGTACAGAGGATAGGAGACAGAAGGTGGTGATCAGAGGACGGAATGGTTGGGGAGAGAGTGGATTAGACACTTGCTACTTAAAGTATGGCCCCAGGACCAGCAGCTTCTGCAATATCTGGGGACTTGTTAAAAATGGCAGAATCTCAGATCCTACCTCAGATCTACTGAGTCAGACTCTGCATTCTAATAAGATCCCCAGGTGATTCACATTAAATTTGGGGAAAAACAGCCTTAAACCACTGTCACATCTGCACCATGCTGGCTCAATTTGCAGGCAACCAGAAGCCACAGACACCCTATAAAAAAGGGCTAGTGAATAGCATTCTGAGGTTAGGAAATTCCCTGGGGCTCTGTTTCCCCTTCAAACAGCTCCACTTTAAATTGCTCATTTTGGTTTCTCGGGTTTCCATCCAGCTGCCTGATGCTCTTGTTCTGCCAGGCCTTGCAGTCTTATGATATGGTTTTCAGGCTTAAAATTCAATTTCCCAAAGAACGCTGCTCCTCCAAATGTTGGTTAGCTTTCCCTCCCTGTCTGTAGGCAAAAGAGCACCTCCTTACTTCCTGCAACCAGGTACCCATCTCCACTCTAGTTTGCCTGTGAGAAGGCAACCAGACACTTAGTGTCCTCAATTCAGCCTGTGTAATTCCATGTGCCCATATAGATCTATTCCAAGACACTAATGCAAAATGCATAGTATTGCCATTTGTGGCTTTTTAGAAGTTTAGCTTCCTGCTATAATAATTACTCAGGGTTTTGTATCTTCTAGTATGAGTAGACTGACTTGCCTCTTTATAATTTTATAAAAAAGAGAAAACAGTTGTATATAGCATTAGAGTGAAAGAAGAGGTTGAGTCTAGCTAACGGAGGCTTTGCCCCCTTACAATCTTTACTCCTAATAAAAAGAGTGTGACATTTTCATGAATCCAGACGCAACCTCCTGTATAAACACTTGTATGTAAAATAATTTAGAATCTTTAGCTTCTTTCAAGACAAATGATTTCAGATGCTGTCATATATGAGTTTTACTACAATTACTAATAATCATCAAGTACTATTTGCAGACACCATGCTATACATCCTCATCTTATTTAATGCTCACAAGAATTCTATGGGATTCATACTATTGTTATGCTGGTCCTACAGATGGGGAAACTGAGGCCTAGAAATGTGAAATGACACAGCCAGTGAGTGGTGGAGCCAAGTTTCAAACCCAAGTGCACCTGATTCCACAGTGGCTCCTCACGCATATACACAGGATAACACACAGCTAAAGCCCAAGAGTGTGGCACACACAGCTCCCTCCGCATTCCCGCATCTCTGAGCATACACATAGTCATTACTAAATATTATAAGTGCCTACTTGAGTTGAGAAGGTGTAAACAAGGGTCTCTAATCTTACTATTGGTAAGTATTTGATACAGAGACCCTTGCTTAGATGTGACCATTTTCTAGATCTGTGATAATTCTTGTAGCTCTTGCTAAGCTACAACAATCAATGAAATGAGCCATCTTGGCATCACTCTGCTAACCTGTGGTACAGTTATAACAAACTGGCTCATCACCATGGGTACCTGAACACAATCTCTGTTGGTTGGTGACCTGGCCTCCAGGAACAGAACCTGTCTTGCTGTCAGGAGAAAATGCCAGCAATGACCTCTTATCTGATCCTTTCCCACACCAAGGCAGATCAAGTCCTCAGGTCAGTTCAGCAAATGCAAATGTGTACAGAAGAAACAGAACCAAATCCAAAGCTTCCCATGTGAATTATCACAAGGCTTTGGACACACCAGTTTCCTTCTCAGCATCACCTAACAGCCCATGATTCAGAGAGAACAATGTCCAGTTCTGCCTCCTTTGCTTCCCAAGGATGGTGTGAGGGTGACTAGATGGGCCTGCGGTTCTTGGGTAGGAGGAGCTGAGGTTAATTTAATAAGCCTGTATACACACACAGTGCTGAGAAGCACAAAGTCTGGGCCAAGGCATCTGCATATGGTAATCAGGGTTAGGCATTCAGGGCTAATAAAATGTTTCTTTTTAAGTCAGTGAGGCCAAAACAGAGCAAACAACAACATTAAAAGTAGCCTGAGAAACTGATCTTCCCATTTCCAGCCCCCATCTGCAAAAACGAAAGAGAAATCTCTTGCTTTTATGTAAAAATTATAGGGCAACTTCTTTGGTTCCTCAGATTTTGAAAGGAAGACAAGCTGTAAGAAAATAAATATCCTAGGGCCCATGCTAAGTACATACTTTTTAAAAATTTTATTGTGTTCTATATCTGGGTGAACATTTATTATTCAATATTTATTACTGCCTCAATATTTATTATTGTCTCTATACATATTTCTCTGTCTTAGGTTGTCAAGTCTGATAAGGCAAAGACCAAATCTACTTAGTTCTTTTGTAAAGCATGGAAAGCTGTTATGCATAATTAGGCACTTAAAGAGTTTTTGATGAAGATGATTATGAAGAATGAGAATGGTTAACACCATGGTAAGCATGTTTCATGAAACCTTCCTGTCTTTTCTAAAATGTCAGCCGACTGCACGTTCATAGAATCGTACAGTTAATGGAAGCTTGAGTTTAGAAACAGTGCAGAGCTTGCTAAACAGTATGTGATCTGCAGACCAGCAGCATTGGCACCACCCAGGAACTCATTAGAAAGGCAAACCCTGGACCTCACTCCAGACCTACTGAGTCAGAATCTGCACATTTAACAGGATGTACATTAAAGTCTAAGAGGCACCAACTAGAGAACCACCAAGTTCAACTGCTTCACTTTACAGTTGAGAAAGTTTGGGACCCAGACAGGCTAAATGATTTGTAAGCCCTTCCATACCCTGACCTGGCATTTGTTGCTCTCTATTCCAACCTTCTACAGCCTCTTCTCCTTGAGGAGTACTCCTCCTTGCATTTCTCTTCTGTGGGCCTATGGGAACAAAGCTGTAAATAAATAACAACCCACAGATTGCAGGGAACACTGCAATAATGGTAATATTTGTTTGCCTCAGTCTTTTTTCTTTTCCTCACTCACATTTGAATACTAATTGTCACCCTCTTAACATATGATAACTTTTATGGAAAAAACATTAATTTCTTCAGGTATAAAGAGATTGGCTGTACTTTTGTCCACAACTAAGTTTTTTTTTTTTTTAACATTTAGAAATCTGAAAGGAATTTGTTGGATATAAAAGAAAAATGCCGTCTTGAAGAAGATATGCCTTAAAAACAGCAGAGATTAACCAAATCAATACACAAGATGTGGAGTAATGGTTTGAAAATAATATGAAAATTTTGCTGAAAGCAAAATGTTCAGATTGGTTAGAGACAAGGACAGACTGACCTGTGTTCCATCACTTCCTAAATAAACCCTGGGAGAGACCACCCTATCAAAGAGAGTGAGAAGGTGACAGGCTTACTTAAAAGCCACTCTCCTCTCCCTCAAGCCATGACCTTCATAAGAGAACATCATCCCATCATTTGGGATCAAACCCACGTAAATGAAATGGATCAATAAAAATCCATGTATTATTTCTGACATGGTCATTGTTATAAATGTACTCAGCAAATGTCTTGAGGTACAGAAGTAGGAAAGTACATAGAAGGTGTCTGCTAGTTTATCTCCTTCAGTGCAAGAGTTTCTGGGTTTGAAGTACTTAGTTGGATGTGACTTTTCATATACTTATTTATTAAGTGGGCTTAAACTTTTAATCTGTTTAATAAAATCAGCTGCAAAAGTATTAAAACCTACTACTAAAGACATTTTGTAGACAAATATCTAAAAAGAATTGAGGTCAATCAATTTCATTGTAATTTGAAGGTTTTTCTTCTTTATCCCTTAGTTAAGTAGGGATAAGAACTAAGGCCTTCTTCACCAGGGCAAAATACCTTCCTAACATATTATAAGTCATAAACAGATATACTTTGGAAATGAGAAGATTTGGGTTTAGCACACAGACTGAATCTGAAAAACCATCTAAGGTTGGAAACAGGTTCTCCAAAGAGACATGCCTAGGTTTCTTTGGAAAACAGATACATTTTCTTTGGAGAAAACACACATTGACAAGGATCTCAAATGCAGTCAATCCTTTATCCTTGCTTATTATTCCTTTATCCTTTCTTATTTTCTCGAAATTTCTTCTTAGGCTCCTGACTCCATACACTAAGGGACAGGCTATTTAGATGACATTGTAGGTACAGAATAAAAAGAGCAATTGACCAAAAAAAAAAAAAAAAAAAATTGTCCAGTGCAGAGATGCTCCTACTTACTGGCTATTTACACTATGAGGGAAACACTATTATTATTCCCATTTCACACACGAGGAAACTGAAGCATTCAAAGATCACTTATTTGCTCAAGGTTACACAGTAGTATGGCAGAGTGAGGCAGAAACTAAAAACCCACGGTCTGGTTCCAGAGTACAGGTGCTTTATTCAATATTTATTTCATTTTTCACCCCTTCACCCACTTCCTTATCTTCCATTTTGCCTGCAAATGCTAGAGTTCCACCTACAGTGGAATTATAAGCTAAGAAGTCACTGATCTCCTGGTCTGGTGAAATCCTAGCCAGGACTCAACCTTCGCAGGCCTCCCCTTCCAGTAACGATAACATAGATTAGCAACCAGAAGTCAGACAGGAAGAGTCTACAGATTCCATCCCAAGCAGCCTCTCCATACCTTGATTCCCCCTTCTTGCTTCCTATCAGTTCAAACACTAATTTATGCATTAATATGGGAGCCAACAAGTAGCCACTTCTTCAGGAATCACATGCCCAGCCTGGAAGGTCATCCCAACACCACTCACGCAAACAAGGCAGCCTCCAGTCATCTACTCCTCGATTGGAAAGAAGAAACCAAAAACACTTCTGACTATAATATAATTTGCAGGACTATTATCCTCAAACAATATGAATTACTTAGGAGTTCAACGTCAAACATAATAATTTCACTTCTGGGCGTCTACTCTGTAACGAGAATGTGCTAGGCACTACAAAGGCTATCAACAGGAATAACTTATTAACCCTTCCCTCATGGCAAATTCCCCTTCTGCGAAATTCTTTACTTCCATTTCCTACTTGGTCAACTATTTCAGACTGAGCATATGAGACTCAGGAGAGACACTCAGAGTTGGGCCCCTTAAGAGAAAGGCCAATAGGGGTGGAGGGGCCTTGAACTGTAGAACCAAAAATACTTCAGTAGAAAGCCAGACAGAGAAGAAATATTTATTATTATTATGCATATCACACGCCATGAAGCAAAATCAATATATTTCGTTTATTTATTTATTTATTTATTTATTTTATTTATTTTGAGACAGGGTCTCGCTCTGTTGCTCAGGCTGGAGTACAGTGGCACGACCATGGCTCACTGTAGCCTCAACCTCCCAGGTTTAAGTGATTCTCCCACCTCAGCCTCCCAAGTAGCTGGGACTATAGGCACATACCACCATGCCCAGATAATTTTTAAAATTTTCTGTACAGGTTGAGTTTTGCCATCTTGCCCAGGCTGGTCTCAAACTCCTGGGCTCAAGTGATCTTCCCGTCAAGGCCTCCCAAAGTGCTGGGATTATAGGCATGAGCCACTGCACCTGGCACAAAATTAATTTATAAGCACCTCATTGAATCTCCAGATAAACTACTAGAAAGTCTCTAGAAAGGAATGTTAAAGCAATTGTAGTGATAAACAGTGACTGTGCAATACTCATAATTTCTAATTTAAGAAATATTGAAGGAGACATATTCTATTTCCTGTATGCCTATTTTGTTTTAGTGACTAGTCTTCATCAATGGACTAGTGATTTCAGCACCTTCAATTCTATGGGAGTCTCGCAAATCCACTAATAATGGAGATTTTCAGAAATATAACTTTAAGCAGTTTATAATCAGGAAGAATACAACCACCCAAATTGCCAAGATAAAAGGTAAAACGTAAAAGCCATGATTTGGTGTGAGGTGGGCAGAGGCATTTCCTGTACTCTAAGAAAAACAACAGTGTTGCACAATAAAAACCAACTGATGGTTGGCTGTGGTCTCTGGGTAAGGAGTGGTAAGGACAGAGGCAAACAACCTCAATTAAAGAGGCAGTCCCTAAACATCCTATATCTAACTTCTTTGGGAGAATTTAGAATGTAAACCCAGTGTTGGCAGATTTTCTTATTTTTCCTGAGAAGCTAGAAGCCTGGATTTTTATATACCTCACAATGTTTAAATATATACGGCTAATGTGAATACTCTACTGTCCAGCACTAAGTGGGCAGACAAAATATGCTTGAGGATCAGGTCTGAGGGCCATTTGGAATATGGTTTCTCCCAGGTGTGAGTAGGATGGGATTTTGATAGGAAATGTCTTGACTTTCAGTCCCACAGCTATGACTCTGTGACCTAGAAAAAAATGCTTAAACTTTCTGAGGTGAGTGTTCTACTGCGGAAAGATACTTGGATACTAACAGTCTATGCAGATAGGCCAAAGAGTATAGTCACTAAGAAAGGATGCAGACTTTGGGACCAGACTGTCGAGTCCAAATGTGGCCTCACTACTCATCAGGGCAAATCATTCCACCGCTCTGTGTCTCAGTGTGTTTTTCTTTACAATAATGCTGACCTCACAGGGTGTTTAGGAGTTAACAAATATTATCTATTTTTAACATATATGATTGATAAAACAGAATCCCTTACCTTCCTTCCCAATCCCCAAGCAAATTAAAAAAAAAAAAAACAAAACCAGACTTCAGAAGAGGCAACTTTGTACTAACATCTTTCTGAACTTGGATATGCAAAGTTCTTTATATATGATATAGCATTGTGTTTTCAAATTGATGTAGTTACAAGAAATTTTAAAAAGTTATTTTAGTTTTTAAATTAAATTTAAAAATTTTAGTTATAGATTCACAAGCCATTACTTATAATAAAGAGGGATCTCACGTACCCACTGCTCAGTTTCCCTCACTGGTAACTTCTTGAAACACTTGAAATATAGTACAATATTACAACTAAGGTATACACATTGATAGAGGAAAGATATAGAACACTTCCATCACCAAGTATTACTCATGTTGCCGTTCTGTAGGCCCACCCACTTCCCTCCTGCCCCTACCACATCCTTAAGTCCTAGCAATCACAAATCTCATCTCTATCTGTACGATTTTATCATTTAAAGAATGTTATATAAATGGAGTCATGTGGGACTGGCCGTACTCACACAGCATGGCTCTCTAGAGATTCACACTAGCTGTTGCATGTATCAGTAGCTCCTCTGTTTTATTGTATTGGAGTAGTATTCCATGATACGGATGTACTGGTTTGTTTAGTCACTCATCCATTAAAGGACATTTGAGTTATTTTCAGTTTTGACTATTACAAATAAGGTTGCTATAAGCATTAATACACAGGTTTTTGTGAGAATGTATCTTTATTTCTCTGGGATTAAATGCGGAGGAGTGCAACTGCTGTATCTCAAAATCCTTGGCTGGGTGCAGTGGCTCACACCTGTAATCCCAGCACTTTGGGAGGCCGAGGTAGGCAGATCACCTGAGGTCAGGAGTTCAAGACCAGCCTGGCCAACACAGCGGAACCCCATCTCTACTAAAAATACAAAAATCAACCGGGCATGATGTCACACGCCTGTAGTCCCAGCTACTCGGGAGGCTGAGGCGCAAGAATTACTTGAACTCAGCAGGCAGAAGTTGCAGTGAGCCAAGCCTGTGCCATTGTGCTCCAGCCTGGGCAACAGAATGAGACTCTGTCTCACAAAGAAAAAAAAAAAAAAAAAAAAATCCTGAAATTACTTACCTCTGCAAAATCCCTTTTACCACATTAAAATATAAAAATAAAAAAAGAACCTGGTTCACTGGTTCTGGCGATCAAGATGTGAACATCATTGGTGGGGGAGCCATTATTCGGCCTACTGCGCTCATCTCCTTTTATCTGTAGGTTTCAGTCTTTTGTTAAATGTGACAAGTCTTCAGCTATGATTTCTCAAGTACTTTTCCAGCCCCTCCCTCTTCCTATGCTTCTTAAGGGAATCTAATGACACAAGAGGTAGATGTCAAGTGTAGTTCCACAGGTCCTTGAGGCTGTATATTCTATTTTCTCTCTAGTGTTGAGACAGAATAATTTTGATGGTTCTCTCTTTACTGATTCTTTCCCCTGACCCCTGCATTCTGTTGTCCAGCCCATGCACTGAGATTTTTATTCTGGTTACTGTATTTTTCTGTTCTAAGATGCTCACTAGGTTCTTCATTATATTTCATATTTAGTTCCTGAAGTTTCTATTTTTTTCATTTGCATCCAGCATGTTCAGAATTCCTCAATGATGCATTTTTATGATGGCTGTTTTAAAATCCTTAGCAGACAAGTCTAACATCCCTGTCATTTTGGTGCTGGCCTCTGTTGACTGCCTTTTTTTTTTTCTTCATTCATTGTGAGATCTTTCTGGTTTTTGGTATAACAAGTGATTTTTTTCATTGAAACATTTGGCTATTATGTTATGAGACTCTGGATCGTACTTAAACTTTCTATTTTAGTTGCTTTCCTCTGTTACCACTCCAACAAGGGAATGGGGAGACTGTGTTATTATTGCCGGTTATCCTGATGACTGGGGTAGAATCAGGTTCCCTACTATACCTCCCCTGATACCTGAGGCTGATGCATTCTTACTGCTAGGTAGGGGTGGGAGTTCTGGCTCTCCATCGGGCCTCCAACAATACTTCCTGGATGGGAGAAGCAGTGTTTCTGGTTCCCACATGATGTCCACTGACACCACCACAGTCGGAGAGGAAAAGGGCTCCTTATTACTGTCAAGAATTGGGGAGAGAAGAAACCCAGGTTCCGCATGTGGTTTCTACTTACATGCGGTTGGGGTGGAGGCTTTTGTTACTACGCAGCAGAAATGAAAGCCTTGGCTCCCGACTCAGTTTTCTGTGACACTACCCAGTGGTGAGGGCTGGGGTGCCTCAGGACACCTTAGCCCTCAATTTAGAGCTGGCAAGGGTGGAAGTCTAGGCTTCCCTATCAGCTTTTGCTGGTAGGGTGAGGCCACATTTTTTTTTTTCTGTGGGGTTTGGCTAGAGTACAACAGTTATTATCTAAAAGTTTTCCATTTTGCTAGGCTCTACCTTTCCTGGTCCTCTGGTTTCAGAAAACAGATTTTTCATCTTTTACTTATTTGCTTTTGTATGTGCCTGTTGGTGTTTTCTGCTTGCTGCCTTCTTCATCAGGAATATATGGGATCTTAGTCGGGTGTGGTGGCTCACACTTATAATCCCAGCACTTTGGGAGGCCGAGGCGGGTGGATCACTTGAGGTCAGGAGTTCAAGACCAGCCCGGCCAACATGGTGAAACCCCATCTCTACTAAAAATACAAAAATTAGCTGGGCATGGTGGGGCATGCCTGTAATCCCAGCTACTTGGGAGGCTGAGGCAGGAGAATCACTTGAACCTGGGAGGAGGAGGTTGTAGTGAGCCAAGATGGCACGACTGCACTCCAGCCTGGGCAACAAAGCAAGACTCCATCTCAAAAAAAAAAAAAAAAAAGGAATATATGAGCTCTGGGAAATATGATGCAAAAAGAAGAAAAGCCAGGGTAACTCACTATTGTGTACTGCCTGGGTTTTGAGGTCTATAGATATTCTGCCATCTTTCCTCTACCTTCCAGAATCTTCTTATGTTTGTTTTATGTACAATGTCTAGGAATTTTAGTTGTACTTAGAGGGAAGAACAGGGAAAAGTATGTCTACCCCATCTTCCTGGAAATAGAACAAATTCTTCCTTTCATTTTGAGGTTAAAATTAGAAAGCTCGTTAAGTAAGGACATTCGATTTGCTATACTGAAAAGGCTACATCCAATAGTAGCAAAAGTTTACATAAAATCAATTTAAAATACTTTCAAAATACGTTAAGAAAAACTTCAAAATCATATATTGAACCCTTCAGAAAATCAATTTTAAAATAATATATTTAAAAGTTCTCAAAAAGTACCCAAATGATGTTAACTTTTTGTTTCAAGATATTTCAAGAAAATGAAAGGAAGGGACTTTTTCTATGCGGTTGCCATTTTGCAATTATTACCCTTAATACGAGAGTTTTTAGTTTTCTTCCTACTTTGGTAATTATTTGAAGGCTTCTTTCTTTCCTAAGCTGTCTATAAGAAGTGGCTACATAGGTCTTATGTAAGATTATATTTATATTATCTCAAAAGTGTTCTCCCCAATGGCTTTTTATGGGATTTAAGAGAACTGGTTGTACATTATGAGTGTCAGTCACTATATTAGAGCAGACAAGTTCCAAAAATTACATCTATTTTCCTTTAACCAACCCTTTATTATAAGTAAAATGTACACAGTGGCAAAAACAGTGAAAAGTAAATGGAAATCTATGTGAAATACATTAAGATGAAGTCCATTTTCTTTTTTCACAGTTCAACATGAAAGATTACTGTTAAGAAATTTGAGAGAAAGTATCAGAGTCAAATAAGATACAATAAATGGCAAGAAATGTATAAATAAAAATACCCTTCAAATTGATGAAGGCACTTTAAAACAATCTAGGAGTAGCTCTGAATTAAAATGGTTGTTGGGCCTTTACTTGGAATAGTTCTTAGAAAAATCAGGGCTCTGATTTTATGCTCCATGCGCCAATTAGAAGCAAATGGTGATTCCTCGGGCTAGACTCTAAATTCATCACGTTATTGCTTCATATAGCCATTTTCTCTTCCTTCGCTGAACAGAAGGAAACTGCATGGTACAGTACTCAGTGAAATGTAAAATAAGGATTAACAAGCCATTCTGGAGATTTAGCAAAATGAAGCTTCATCAACCAGCTTGACTCACAGCCAACCCAGCAAAAAGCACCCTAGAAAGAAAACTAAACAGTGAAGTGACAAGTAGCACAAAAAATTAAATAACTCAGGCATTAAAATCATGAAAAGGTGCATTGTGTTCTGTGATCAACCAAGCCCATTACTAGAATAACAAGAGTCCGTCCTGTACTCAATATGCAAGTCCAAAACAGCCCACTGGCCTACTGTGAAATCTGCTTTGGAAAGAAAATAGTATATTACTCTACCTATCTCCACAGAAGTAAATTTACCAACAGAGAGGAATAGAAGAATATATAGGACTTTGTGAGGATTTATTTTCCCTTTATGTAAAAAGGACACATGACACATCCTTACAGGGCTGAGGTATAGCAAAGGCTATGCCATCTCCAGGTGTCTGAGACCTGGAAATAATGTTGAATACATTTGAGTTTTGTTTGGTCAGAGTAAGTCTTTCATATGCAAAACTGAATTGCTAATACAGTCAGGTAAACTTAAGTACACAGTCAATATCTGAAGTCTTTGAATGCTTAACATTATAGCACGCATTTTGGTCAATTATTTTCGTTTGGTTTAGGATCTTTTTCATATACAATTCTAATTCTTCTAGCAAGTAGTTACACTTTTAATCTGGCTTGTTTTTCCAGTTTATTTCATAATAAAATTTTGCCTTATTTAATAATGAATATTTACTCTAAATCAGAATTTATTACTAAGAGTACTGTAAAAAGAAGTCATCTAGTTCATTTCTTCATCTTCAGACAGGAATACGTTAAAGTAGTTCAGGGCAAACATGAGTAGTTCTTACTCTGACTGTTAGGGAAGAAGGCAAGAAATGTGTGTGTGTATATAAAAGGATGCAATAACAGGACATAAAAGAAAAAATATTTGAAGCATATAGAAGTGGAATAGTTTCTGGAATATATAAAAATACCTACATATTGATAAGAAAAACACAAACAGCCCAAACAAAAAATAGGCAAAAGATACAAACAAATGTCTCTCATGAGAGAAAGCACAAATTGTTCATAATTGTAGGAAAAGATGTTCCACCTCATTGGCAGTCAGAGAAATGCAAATTGAGGTGCATAATAAGATATTATTTCATATCTACTAGACAAGCAAATTAAAAAATATAATGTTAGGTTATGGTGTGGAGGAGGTGCATTGGGATACTCTCATTTACTGCTCGTGAGAAAGTAAACTGATATAACCACATTGAAAAAAGTTTCTCATTGCCTTTTAAAACGTACATGTCCATGACTGATGATAAGCACTTCTACTCTAAGGTACATGGCCCACAAGCTAAGAATTACTTTTATATTTTTAAAGAGTTGTGGAAGCGGCCAGGCACAGTGGCTCATGCCTGTAATCCCAGCACTTTGGGAGGCCAAGGCAGGTGGACCATGAGGTCGGGAAATTGAGACCAGCCTGACCAACATGGTGAAACCCCGTCTGTACTAAAAATACAAAAATTAGCTGGCCATGGTGGCATGCGCCTGTAATCCCAGCTATTCCGGAGGCTGAGGCAGGAGAATCGCTTGAGCCCAGGAGATGGAGGTTGCAGTCAGCTGAGATCACACCGTTGCACTCTAGCCTGGGCAACAGAACAAGACTGTGTCTCAAAAAAAAAAAAAATTGTAGAAGCAGCAACAGCAACAGTGACTGACTATATGTGCTCTTGTAATGCCTAAAATATTTAGTACCTCACCATTTACAGAAAAAGTTTGCTGACCCATTTTAAAGAAACTCTTGCATATTCTTTACATTGTGTTAATAATGGAACAGAATGATAAAACCCAAATGTCTATCAACAGGAGAGTGGATAAGTCAATTGTGGAATACTCATACAACAGAACTCTATTCAGCAATGAAAATGAACCACAGCTAGATGCAACATACTGTAATCTCAATAATAACTGAGTAAAAGAAGCAAGTCACAGGGCACACTGAATAGGACTCGAGTTGCACAAAGTTACAGAACAAGCCCAGCTAATGTTTCAGGGATAAGCGCATGCATGTGGCTCTATGGCTATGGGAGAACAAACCCTCGGCTGCAAGGCTACACTGCAGTCAGTCACCTGGGCTGGCCAGACACCCCTCGTTGGGGCTGGAGACCTAAGTAAGTCATTTTGTATGTTGTCCACTATGATTTAAAGAATTCTGACAGTTTTAGGAAAGGGAAGACATTTGAGGTGTCATTGGGCTCCTCCTAAATACATATCAAAGATCAGTGGGGAAAAAATACTGATTTAAAGCTTAAGATTTCTCAGAACCAACATTTACTCTAATTTTAAAATACTTTGGTACTGTCTAATTACCTCATTCTTTTTTTTTTTCCAAAAATAACTCCTCAATATCTATTATCTCAAGAGAGCTTTACGTCTGGGTGTGCTTCTTTGATTATGTATTATTTACCTCCCAATTCCTTCCTAAAAGGATTTGAAGCAGCCCGAGTAATTTACATGTTTATGAAAAAAATGTACTAGACACAAGTGGAACACTGTGTTTCAACAGCAGTTCATTAGAATTACAGCCGGTTATCAATGCTATTTTTATGATCTTTAATCCCCCAAAGTCCATTACCCTTCAAAAGAATAGTTCCTGGCACTAAAATAAGCATTCCATAATCATTATTAACGGTGGATTTTTTTCACCTCTCTTATTTTTTTCTCTACTGCATTTAACATCATAATGTGTTTATCCTTGCTATAGTTAGGGGGTCAGGGTTAGGGCTAGGGTTAGGACAAATAGCAAAATGACTATAATACAAATAGCAAAATGACTATAATACAAATAGCAAAATGACTATAATACAAAATTAGACAAATAGCAAAATGACTATAATATCTTTTGGTGTAATCAGAAAGAGCTGGGTAAGGAGATCTAGAAAATAGTGGGAAAGTACTAAGTCACAAAAAAAGAGCCCAAATAAATCTGCCTTGCCTATTTAATGCAAACAAACACATATCTGAACAGACAAGCAAACTAACCCCACCACCCACCTTCAGAAAAGTTAGCTTAACATGCCAGTGGGAAGATCTAGAAATGCTAAACTCTAACAAGAGCAAAGGAAAGTTGTTATGGAAAATATCAAAGTGAAAGGATTTAGATAAACTGAAGAGGTTCATTTATCATCCTTAAGGAAAAAAGGTACATCAGCAAAGGACAGTTTCTTTCTTGTCAATAATAGCTGATCTGTTTGTTTTTAGCTTTTTGAGAAAGCATTGTACCACATTCTTATTGCTCACCACTGTAATTCAATATGCTAAATGATTTTTACAAGTGGAGATTTATCACAATTCTGTCAAGAACTGTGAAAGATCTGAGATTTCACCCAACTTATAAGTTAACAAGTTGGCCTGCACATTTTTACAGATGCTGGAAGAAGATACAAAACTCCTGGGTCTGAGGCAAAGGACTTAATTATTTACCGGATAGTTAACAGCATTAAGTTGCTTTCATGTTCAGTCACTTCTACTTGGTGCCCAAATACAGGGGGCACTGAGGAGGGACTCGGGCAGATGCTGTGCATGCAGTGGGGTTTGTATCATACTTAAAGAACCCTGAGTTTAGGGAACATGAACTGTTCATAATGGAGCCTTGCCCTGCTAGGAGACATTATCTTTATTGGATCGTACAGTAAACAAACCTACCTTTTGCTCTGGAGGGAAACACTATCTTTAGCTTCTACAGCTTTATCTTCTACAGCTACATTACAAACATCCTTGAAAAGACAGTTTCGAACAAAAGGGTTGTCAGTGCCTCTGCTTGCACGACACGCAGAAACGTGAGAGACCATGAAGAATGGTCTCCCAGCATGCTCATTTAAAAAACAAAAACAAATCTGTGAGGGAAGACGTTGATTGAAATTGCATTAAAATTATAGATTAATTTTAAAAATCACACATGATCCTATATTGAGTCTCTCAATCTAGAAACTCTGCATATATCTTTCTACTTACTCTTAGCTCTTTTATGCATTTCAATAGTTCTACAATTCTCTTCACAAAGGGCCATGAGTAGTTTCTGTTGCTAATGTAAGTGGTATTTTTATATAATTAAAACAATCTCAAACAATTACCTAATTTTCCTGGTGTACAGGAATACAACCACGACATGTCCCACAATTTTTCTACACTCTCTCCCAGGTAATCTGTGGAATTCCCTCTTGGCTTTATCAATCCATAGCATTCTATAAATATTCAATGAGTATTCTATGTCCCTGGGGTGGACTATAAAACAGGAACACATCTATGGAGCTCTTATTCTGTGCCAGACTCTGTTCTGATGCTGTCTATATGTTAGCTCTTTTATTTCTCACAAAACCCTATGAGACATTCTGTTATTTAGATGAGGACAATTAAAAAGATAGGATATGTAACTTGCCCAACATCACAAGTAAGTGATTGGTTCCTACAGACTAGATCCAATGCTAGACACTGAGGAAATAAATATTAAGATGTGACATCTGCCTTCAAGAAGCTCATAGTCCAGTGGGAGAAAGAGAGACCACTAACCGGAAATTATAGCAGAGTGTGAAAGGCATTTTGAAAGGGATTTGTAATAGAGCACATGGGAATGCAAATAAGGGACATTGAAACCAGATTAGGTTAAGGTGGTTGGCCAGTCAGGATCAGCTTCTCAGAGAATAGGACACCTGAAGAGGGAAGTCAGCTGACAAACTCTAGGGAATGGTTTATGAAAACCTCAGGCCACACGTGAGGAACCCTGAGTTATACAACTAGAACACAGATTACACAGCAGAATGCCAGAAATGAGGCTGACTGACCACTAGGGTGGTCACTAAAGACTCTGTATGCCACATTAAGGAGTAAGATCTCTTACCTGGAGACAATGTTCAGAAAAATCAATGAAAGATTTTAAAGAATGACCTGAGCAAATTGGCATGTTAGAAAATTCTCCCTGGCAGGAGGGTGGAAAATATTGATAATATAGTCCAAGTGTGTCAGAATGGAGACTAGCTAATACAGGAACATATGTCATCCAGATGATAAGGGTCTAAACTAACAGAATGGCCGAAGGACTTGAAATCAAAAGCAGATTCAATATTTAATAGATAGAGCATACAGACCTTGAAGGATGAAGAGGCATCAAGAGTGATTTCCTGTTTTATTTGCCTCATCTATTGAATGGGAGACAGTAAGCCAAAGACTACAGGAAGATGTAAGATGTGGCAGAGGGAAGCATATTGGGGCATACTGACAAGCTGGCTATTTGCACATGCCGAGTTAGAGCATCATATAGCAAAAATTCATTTTGTATCAGGCACCTAAGGAATTCTCCAAAAGATGCACTAAACACAATTCTTTTCCCCTATGATCTAGTAGAGAATACAGTCATGTTTCACTTAATGACAGGGGTACATCCTGAGAAATGCATCATTGGGCAATTTCATCATACGAACATCAAACAGTATACTTACACAAACCTAGATGGTATAGTGTACTACATACCTAGGCTATACGGGTAGCCTATTGCTCCTAGGCTACAGTTTCAGCCATGTTACCGTACTGAATACTGTGAGGCCATTATAACACAACACAGAAAAGATACAGTAAATATATGATTTTATAATCTTATGGGACCACTGTTTTATATATGATCCATCACTGAAAAAAATGTTGGTATGTGGTACATGATTATATACATATATAAATAAAGAATTCGCAGTAGGACTTGGTAAATGCTAAAGTCCATGAAAGCTTCAACAAGCAGTCAAGGACCAGTTTTATCAATGGGATTTTTAAAATGCATCCTAAGTCACAGGATGAAGAAAGAAGAAGAAGAAGAAAAAAAAAAACCCTGTCCAGGTGCAGTGGCTTACGCCTAAAATCTTTTGGAAGGGTGAGGTGGGAGAATTGCTTGAGCCTAGGAGCTCAACTCTGTAGTAAGCTATGACTGCATCACTGCACTTCAGCCTCAGCAACACAGCAAGACCTTGTCTCAAAAATAAATAAATAAATAAATAAATAAATAAATAAATAAATAAATTTTAAAAAGAAAAAGAAAGAACAAAATCTGGACAACACTAGTTTAGGCATCTGTCTGAATAAAAGTAAATCCAGGCTGGGTGCAATGGCTCACACCTGTAGCCCCAACACTTTCGGAGGCTGAAGAGGTGGATGGCTTGATCTCAGGAGTTCAAGACCAGCCTGTGCATCATGGCAAAACCTCATCTCGCAAAAAAAAAAAAAAAGAGAGAGAGAGAGAGAAAAATCAGCTGGGCATGGTGGTGTGCACCTGTAGTTCCAGGCTACTTGAGGGGCTGAGGCGGGAGGATTGCTTGAGCGCGGGAGGTCAAGGCTGCAGTGAGCTGCGTTCACTCCACTGCAGTCCAGTGTGGGTGACAAAGCAAGACTCTGTTGCAAAAAATAAAATCCATTTGTGAATATTAAAATGACAATATCATTTCCTATAATGAGGCAGTGAAGAAAGACATTTATTCTGAATCTAATTTGATCTCTGTTAGATATGACAAATCCATAGAATCTTTACACGTCAGAATGAAGGGGTTTCTAAATGTCAACCAATTAACCATCAAATGTTGATGTCCCTCTACAGATTCAGCAATATTAGCTTGATCCAAAATTGTATCCCTCGTCATGGAACTGATTCAACAAATGAAACAGCATTACAACTTTTAAAATTAAGTTCTTCATTGAGCAGTATGCTTTTTTCAACATCATATAGAAAGAATAATGAAAATTGTTTCTCAAGTTCATGGTATATACCATTTTACCTCCTCAGAAGGACATGAGATCTGATTTAATAATTCACTTTTAATCCCAACTGATCTCAAAACTAATGCTGATTTTTTGTGGTGGTGAGCTTTAACAGGAGAAATTATATGAGAATTGAGAGACAAAGCATAAAACACGCCTTGTATCAGATCTCTCTTTAAATCTCAACTCAAAACCTTCTTAGCTGCATGAGATAGGCAAGTCACACTACCACCTCAACTAGATTTTCTCTCCAACAAAGTAGAAATTGTGAGGCCTTAATGTACGATACACATTACTGTGCTTAAAAAATACTAGTTCCTTAATAAATGTTTAATAAGTGAAGACATATACTAAAAGCAACAACAACAAAACAGAGAAAAATGGTATGCTGACAGTATATAGACTTCTTGGCACCATCACAACCAGCTGCTCAGAAAACAGAACTGACTATATGCCTTACCTGAATCTGCCCCAGGTAAGGCAACTACCTTCAGTGGGTGAGCCATGAATCCAGGATGCAGCTACAACTGGGGAGATAATCTAACATTTGATTAATTTTAAAAAGTCTGAGGGTGGTCCTAAAGTCTAGAAACCAATGAAGACCCATGTACAATTAATGGTATGTTCATTTTACTTTGCATAATGTGTTCTAGAACATAGATGTCTTCAGACCTTATGAACAATCTATGTAATCAACACATAAATGCTTTCGCTACAGTCACAAAGCTAAAATCTCTCCCCCATGCAAATCCATCATTTTTAAAATTGCAGTTAACTGTCTTCCTTTCAAGATTGTCTCTGAGGTTCCTCTTTCACTTAGACACAAATGTAGCCACAGACAAGGAGGGGACATGTTGCTTTTACAACATGATCATGTCTTGTATGCCATACCCCTAGATGTGGCCCTGAGCCCACCTTACACCATAAATGATATAAGTGAGACTGACCACCAAGACCAAGCAGCACAATATCCCCCTAGGGAAACCTGTGCACAAGAAATCACCCTCTCTGGACGATCAGCCCCACACAGTAGCAACACAATTTGATCGCTGCTGATGAAAATAACCTCAGGAAGGAGTGTACATCCAACGTTCTGAAATAATCAAAGCAGCAATCTACACTGTGACAATCATGGTGTGGTCTGTAAACAAAACGGTCTGCCTCGCCCCAGCCAATTCTGCAGGACATAATGGCCAGGCTTCAGGGGGAGATACAGCCCCTCCATCACTTCCTGGCATCTCATTCAAACTGGGTTCATGCCAGAGACAGGCAGTTCACACCCTGCAGTCTGCTGTGGGGTGGGGGCTGACATTCTAGAGGATGCTGCGGTAGGGCTCACTGTGGTTCTCCCCAGATGAAAGCGTGTGGCGGAGCAGGGGGCCACCATAGGAAAATGTTTTCTTGTCTTTCTTTTTTTTCATCTTCTTCCTCTCTACCTATACCCCAGGAGGTATGTCTTCCTAAAAGTCAGGCCAGGCTAAACTTATTGTGAAATTAAGTCTTCCAGATAAATATATTCAATACTTTATCCACATGAGCAAATTAAGCTAGAACCTTCCTTACACGTTCAGATGGGGGCAGGCAGGTAATTTATTGAAGCAAATGTGTTTTCAAGCCAGCTTTTAAACAAGATGTCTAATTATCAGTGTGCTTTTCACTCAGCAACCCTCCTCTACCTCTTCAACATCATTTTTGCAACTCTTGGTTCAAGAGCCACTTAAGAAATAAATGATTCACAGCAACTGAAAGCATGACAATTTTCTGGGAGGCCTAATGGTTGGGTTTCTAGGTCTATGGGTGATAAAAATATGCTACCCCTTAACCCTCTCAACTTCTTTTATGGGAAAAAGAGGCCCAGAAACACCGATATTAAGATCTAAGCTCTCCTTTGCAATATGTATATATTTTCCCCTAGAACTTAAACTTCTAGCTTTGAGGGAAAAAAAAAAAAAAAAAATTAAAGGTCTTCAGAAAAGAGAAAAGCTAGCAAAAATGAACACTCTGGTTCTATCCCAAGATGGGATACACTGAGTCCTGTATCTGAGAGATGGACTGTGTTCACTCATGAAACAACCCTCAAAGGTTTTCTGAATTTTGCAGGGCTGTTCTTACCATTTTCACACAGGCAGGACTCTCCACGAAAAGCAGCAGATTGCTTTGCCAGCCATAACATGCACCAGCTGTGTGACCTTGAGCCAGATGCTTAATCACACTGAGCATGTTTCTTAATCTGGAAGCTAGGAAAAACATGCTTTTCTTACAGGGTTGTTTTGAGAATTAAATGGAATATTAAAGTTAAAGTACAGTCTTTAGACACAATATTTCTCAAAGATTGGTCCATGAACTCCCTGCATCAGGTCACTTGAAGGTTTAATGAAGTTTTCGATGCCAGTCCATGTCATTAGATGAGGACCAGGTCCAGAAACTGGCATTTTAAAAAAGCATTTTAACAAGTTCATTAGGTCTAGTGTACTCACGGGGCTGTGAGGTCCAATCCAGGTTTGGACAGAGGACACAGAACAAAAGAGGAGCCCAGCATTTCAGCATCAAGTCAGCATGCTGCCTGTTCTAGTCTAAGTATCCTGGTTTTGAGTTCCCAGCATCGCTGTCTCGGATTCCAATTCACCCTTTGTGCTGCTAGCAGAGTTATCTTCCTAAATATAAACCTGGCCATGCTGCTTCCCGATCCTGAGTACAGGCACCCAACCTCAACTCTCTGCCCTTCTGGCCTTCTTCAACTGCCTGCATATACTCTGTCCAGGGTGGTCTCAATTCATGCCAGCCCTGGTTGTTTTGGTCACATTTCAGCTTAAATGTCACTTCCTCAGGGGGACCCTCCCTAGCCTCCCAGTCACTCCTAACGATGTATATATACTTTACTCTCAGATAAAACCAAACGTCTACTACTGATAATCCCTTGGTTACGTGATTGAATCTTTCCACTAGGAAGTAGGGGTAGATAGCCTGTTTGCTTCTATATGTACTACCTATCCCTGTGCCTGCTACACAGTAGGTACTCAATAAATGTATGCTGCATGCCCTCTTAATTAATTATTGGCCTGCACCACTGCCAGCCTTGGCAAGGTTCTCACACTATATGTGTAAGACTGACAAATATAAAAGCTGCATTTCTTGCCATGCAACAGGACAACAGCCGGGTGGTATTTGCTTTGTGCAGTATCTGTGCTCAGGGAAAATGAATGAATAAACAGAATTTCTGTGAACGGACTCCATTAAAGAAGGCTGGCATTTAAAGAATTCTTATGAAGAAGTTTGTTAAGTGAAGCATTTTGTCTTAATTTTTTTGTACAACTGGATATTCACGTAAATTTCACATTGCATTTCCTTGAAACAGCTCTGCATCCTTGTCATTAACACCAAAATCACCTCACTTAAATTTTCTTACTTAATAATAAAAATAAAACTACTATATTTGGAAGAAATAATTCCTTATAATAAAGCAATGAGATCCAGAGAGTATTGTAAGGCACTCGTGTTATAAGTGTTCTCAGCTCCTTTAGAAACTGGGGCGCCACGGGGCACAGCCAATGGTCCTTGCGTATGGCTCTCTGGAAAATGAACACGCATTCTGACCCTAGGAAGTCTAGAGAAGAGACCTCACAAAGATTACTTTATAAAGAAGGCTATTCACATGAATCTCTGCCCAACTCCTGGACTTGATAATATATAAAAAGAGGTTTTAGAGGCCCATAGATGTATTAAGAATAAACGAAAACTACGAAAAGATGACAGCTCAATTTTGGTAGTGGCCTCCCCTCTCTAATTCAGCAAAATTATGTTCTACACAATAGTTTTCCAGCAAAGACCCTGCCATCCATCTTTCTTGCAAGTGAAAAGTGAAGTGAACAATCTCAACTTGAGAACTTTAATTGGTTCTGCTGTGTGTGTCCTTTGGGCTAGTGAGTTTCAAGCGAACTGACAGCAGATGGGTGGGGAGGGCGTATGGCTTTGGTTTACAGAGCCTTACAAAAATGAAAAATGGAAATACTAGGTTGCAAGGTAGGATGCCCAGTTAAGAAAGGAAAATCAGGCCCTTGGTGGGCTGCCTCATGATGGGATAAGTATAGGCCTTGCCTGGAATGGTTTCTGGCCTGCTGGGGGCACATGGCTGTCAGGAATTTACTGACGAGAACACAGGCCCAAGGGCAAGAAGTCACACCAGCCAGGTGCGGATAGGTGCCACTTAGCAGAACTCATTCTCTTGAGCTGAAGCTGAAAGCAAACAGAGGGATGAGGAAGAGTTGTTTGTTTTTTAATCTCCTCTCATCCTTTTCAAAACTCCCTGCTATCCCTTCCACAATTGCTCTCATTCCCTAAAACAGACAGGTATTACACCCTATGCACCGGTGGTTCTCAGTGCCGGCTGCATCCCCAGGGAAAGCATTTAAAAACCACCAAGGTTGAGGCCCCACCCCCAGGGCACTTTAACCAGAATTACTGGGGGTAGGCCCTGGAAATCAGTTATGGTAAATGTGAAACTTCCCCAGTTGATGTTAATCACAGCCAACATGGAGAACCACCCTTTAAAAAGTATCACCAGAATTGGGGAGGGGGAGGGGTGGAGGATGTCGTTAAATGTGGAAGGGGGTGAGGCGGCAACAAGGTGAAGTTGTCAGCTTCTTAACAACAGGAAATGTGGTAACAAGAAGGAATGTGTGCAAACTCAGGAAGACGCTTGGTAAGAGGAGGCAGGTGCAGTACCAAGGCAGGACAAGTTTAGCTCTTGAAAGCTGGGAGGTAAAACAGAAAATGATATCTGTAAAGAGGCTGTAAGACTTGTGAGGAAGTTATTGGCAGAGGCTGGAGTAGGAGGTGGCAGTACACCAAGACACCTATGAAAGAAGTCTGCGGGTAGGAAAGGCAAGGTTTGTAATTCCACAACCAAATGGCAATGATTCAATTTCATACTGATGTTTCTCCTTCAGACAGAGATTTTGGTGGCACAGTTGAATCAATTAAGAACTTGAAAAAAAAAAAAAAGATGTAATAAACAGTAGTAATGTAGTCCCTGGTACATGTTTCTGAGTGTCTACAAAAACATCCAGAATTACCACCTAACTCCCATGGGTAGACCTTATGCAACACGTTGCTCTTTGAAAACTTAGTACTGCCTTGATGATGCTCTTGAGTCCTTAGAAGACAACATTCTTGAATGTTCCTATAAATGTTTTATCTGATGCTGGTGCAATACTGCACTCTGCTCTTTCCTATAATTTGCAGAAATTGGATCCTCTTGCTTGTAAATGGGTCCCATAATCTCTAGTATATTCTGCTTAAGTAATATTGCTATAAGAGTGTGCATTTTATTTGTAAGAAAGCAAATTGTACACATCCATCAAAATATTCATTTACATTCACTATGGGTCTATAGCAACTCGGGAGTGCCACAGGAAACCGTAAGACTCACTGGCCTGCAGTTATAGTTTCCTAAGTACCACCACTGGAAATCTGGAAATTAACACAGATGTGAAATTTATGGTTAAAAGACTAATGGGCTTGCTAAGGACCATTAGGCAAATTACATAAGGTGATTATGCAAAATTCAATAATTTGCAACAAGTCTTCAATGTCTTGGTTTGGACTGGCGTCCTACTTCTACTTCTGAGCTGTGGGTCCACTACAGAACCCCACATAGTTTTCTTCATGTCTTTATCTTTCTTGAACTCTAAATATCTTTCCCACAAGAAAATTTACTCTAGTGGATTCTCTTCCCTGGTTTGACTCTCTTTCTATAGCGGTCTAGTCTCACTGCCCAGGATTTCATGATGGGTATGAGGGCTACCAAGCTTGAGTCTGGGGCTACCTGGGATGGCAGCTGCCATTGCTACCTCTGGATTTTTCTCCATGGGTATCTTTTTGACCCAACAAAACTATGTTATTCTTCTTGGGCCCCAGGGCTGGTGCAGATGAACATGGCTACAGTCCAGGCCTTCAGCAGAGAGGTGAACCACAAACCACAAACCTAGCTGACCATAACACATCTGTACCTGGCCTTCGTCCACCAAAAGTGAACAGCTAATTTGGCATTTTGTCAAGTCTGATAGGAAGTTAACGTGAAAAAGAAAGACAAATACATCCATGGCTAAGTTAAATGAAGTGTGTATATGGCAGAGGGGATTGGAGGGTGGGGAGCTAGAAAGAAGATGAAATGCAATAGTTTGAAATGCAATATCCTGGGATACACTGAGGCAGTCTCACAAACCTTTACCCACAATTTTGAAAGGCAAAAATTTCTGAAAACAGAGTTTCTTTGTATTTTGCTACGAAATGAATTTGCTCCCCAACTGACCTGAACTGACATGTGGTTAGTTTTTCTCTGTCTAACTAAATGTGAATATTCATCCACTTTGCTACAAAAATTACTGTGTGTTGCCTGGATCCTATGGGGGTATTACATTAATAGACAATGTATGTACTGTATTACCTTTCTAAAAGCTGAATTCTGAAAGATATTTGGCCCCAAAGGGTTTGGCTAAGAAATGGTTGACCAGAATACAGCTCCCAAACAGGCGTGTTCTCCAGATTTAATCCTTTTGTAGTTTCCCCACATCTTGCGGATATTTACCTGACTTCAGCTTTTCAGTGATTTCTATACCATTATTTTTGTAGATAGAGTTACAAAAGTAGTAGGGGGGTGACCACCATTGACACAGGGACAAAGCTGAAAAACAGGCACACCTTCCACTGTTACACACGTGCTTTTCTTTGCTGCATGTTTCACTTTATTAGTCTGAGAGTTCTGATAACTAAGAGTCCCCGAACCTGCACTGTGTATGGTATAGGCAATATAAAAAATACAAGGTGATGTTGATCTTGAAAAACAAGATAGAAACTACATTTTTATTGGTAAATATTGATATCTCAAATGAAATGTCCAGAGATTTGCTAAAAGGCAAATATATAAAGATAGAAAAGAAAGCAAGAGATAGAAAGATTGGTGGCTTCCTGGGGCTGGCAAGGGGAATGAGAATTAACTGCACGCAGGCACAAGGGAGCTTTCTGGGGTGATAGAAAAGTCGTAAAGCTGAATTGTGGTGACAGTTCCCTAGCTCTGTACGTTTACTAAAAATCAGTGAATTGTTCTGTTGAAACTGGAGACTTTTATGGCATGTAAACTAGAACTCGATGAAGATGATGAAAAACGAATTTCCCAAATTCCTGAAGTAACACTTTTTATGTCAACGCCTTCCCTTCTTTCCTGACATTTCACAGTAATACGAGTTGAAATTTAAAAAGACAATAAATGAAACTTATTCCTAATTATCAAGGAAAAATTAGAAATTCTTTACCCACAAATGACTGATATTACATTTAGTCAGAGGACAATCCCTTCCAGATATTCTCTTACATTTAGCAAATGAAATCTAAATTATTTTTATCTTAACATGCCATGCATACCTCTAATCACAGCATACATCACATCGACCAGTTTGATTTTATTTACTAATCATTTTGACAAAGAGAGGGTATACCCCAGGGCAAGAACCATGTCATAGTCTTCACTGTTTTCTCAGAGCCTACTAGGTGTTCAATAAATGATTACATTAAATGCAATGATTTCTTAACCAGAACCATCTATCACTTTTCGTTTGCGTAAAAAATATAATACAAATTAAATAGACATTCCCTACCTTCCAAATCAGGGTTTCTCAAGCTTAGCACTACACACATTTTGGGGTAGAAAATTCTTCCCTGGGGAGGCCTATTCTGTGCAGTGTGGAATGTATAGCAGCATCCCTGGCCTCTACCCACCAGATGCCAGTAGCATCCCCGTCCCCAACTGTGCCAACCAAAAATGTCTTCAGACATTGCCAAATGTCCTCTTCGGGGGTTAAGAACCACAGCTCTAGACAGAAAAAGTTTAAGATGGATCAAACCAAACCAATGCGGACACATTTCAACAATGCCTTTCATGCTATGGCTTCTGAAGCTAATGAGAACATCAAGAAAGAAAAAGCATATGACTAGTAAATAACGATTCTCTGACCACAGGTCTTGGCGTATTACAGAGAGAGAAAAGGAGAGAAATTCTTTTCATTCTCCATGTAACTGTGGAGATGCACAAGGCTAATTCTAATATAAGGCTGACAGTTTTCAGGAAATGTGGAGCCGTGGAAACACTAAGAGAAGTGTCCAAATGCCAAACAGCCTGTGGCTATAAAACAGTCTGAAAGAAGCATGCTGGTTGCCAGCACTGCGCTGTTTATTATGAATTGTATCTAGGAGAACAATTCTGAAAATGCTATTGAATATTTATTAAAAGGAAAGACCTATAATTCAGGTTGTGACATGCCACTATTAGCAAATAACTCAGCCAGTTGGAAAGGTTAAGAATGGTGGTAGCAGAAACCATTAAATTAAGTGTAAGTTTAGTACATCAGCGTTTTATTTTATTTTTCTCAATGACCACAGTATTTAGCAATCCTCTTCCAAATATCTCAGCCCAAGGACTAAAAAGCTGTTATCCATATTGTATCCTTTTAATAAGACTCCAAATGTTTTGGTTTCAATTCTACCTTGGACATACTGAGCATTTCATACTAAAGTTCAAGATGGACATTTTGGGCAAAGTGACCACTACATATTAAAGCAAAAGAAAAATATTCCTAACACTAAATATGTACATATATTTATCAGGATTTATGATCAATATTTTAACATACCTTTATTTCTTATTTAGCGAAACAAAGGAGTAGACTTCTAACCCCAACACCAACAATTTAGGCAATACAATGACACCATTCTAGTTTTCAGCCATTTCTATATTTCTTATCAATCTGTTCATATAAGAGAAAACTACCACAGACAGTTACGTGTTAATTTCTAACACTTAAAAAGGAAGCATATCTTTTCCAATTCTATTGGTAAAAATATTTATATTTTGCTCTGTGCGCCTACTGGTAAACATAAACAGGTTTAGGACTCTTTAATATTAAGCACGTAATTCCTAAATCCACTAAGAGAAAGAACATACACGATGTGCAAAAGCACTCCATTCAATCAAGCTCTAACTGTACACATCATTATGGTATTCAAATTAGATTACTAATTTAGACATGTTCTATCACGTCAGGTATATACTAACATAAAAATGTCTGAATAAAATTTGATAAGAATAAGAAAAATGAGATAAAGAAAATTTAATTACTCTTTTTAGAAAATGAAAACTCTTAGTATATAATATTAAAATATATACTCATAGAAAGATGAGTAGGAAATGCAGTTTAATTGTTCATCTTGGTAGTGAGTAATAAATACAGTAGTGTCAAATCACCTGAACAGAACACTAACTCTATGCCCTGGATTATGATATTTGCATTTGGATGAAATTGGGACACATGAGGCATGAAATGACCAAATTAATCTTCATTTTACCTCATTTGAGTTTCCTCACATATTATTATAAAGTACAATAAAAATCAAATATAAAATACCATATTACTTTGTATTGTTATTTAAATTTTCACATGCCTATGTTGTAATTTTTCAACTACATTGGACTAAGGCTACTACAATACACCATGTGTAGTGATAATTCAGAACTAAGACAGCTGCCTAACATTTCTTAAAACTTTTTAAAATTTATAAATGTATTGTTATTTTAAAAAATCAGCACCAATAACAAAAGAGCAATCCACCAAATGTCACAAAGGCATAAGCCCCCTTTGGATTCAACTTTTCCTACTGAAGCTAAAATGTAAAATAGGCACCATGAAGCTTGAAATTGAGATTTAGGGATAAGCATTAGCACCAGCATTTTGCCACTTGCTAGAAATTGCTTTCATCTGGAAATTGCAATTTAGTAAGCCTCCTAGATATTTTTTGTGAAAGAAAAAAATGCAGCATCATAAACTTTTTCCAACAGCCATAACATTCTATATACTTTTCATGATTCTAATATTACTATATATTAAGAGCTAATATCTGCTTCAATAGTAGCAAAATTAGGTAAATAAAAAATTTAGACTATCAGGAGCCAAAATACAAGTTGTAATATTAAACTAAATCCCTTTGACTCATCCTGCATCATGTCTTCTGCATCATTACAGAAGACAAATGCTTTAACACTTTGGCATTAAATGAATAACATAATAGCTGCTTTGGCAAGACAAAGCAAGCAATATCATTTAATGTATCTGGAGAATTCAAAAATATTACAAGAGGAAAACCAATAGTTTAAAATTAATTAGGCTAAATTTTATTTTTTATACATGCACACACAGGTACGTGTACACACAGAACGCCTCTTACAGACAACAGCCATTGCAACTGCTGAAAAATAAATTCCATTGTATCACAAATAAGTTTAACCACAATAATTGTATAAGTTAAAATACTGAATCCTTATATTTATACTCAGATTCTTTTTTAGTGCTCTTGAGATAATGAATGTAAAAGATTTTCATTTTGTGAAAAAAAAAGATTTTTTCCCCCAATCTAACTTAATCACATATATTTGCATAAATAATCTGTGGCCCATCAAATATAGAAATTGTAGCTGATACAGTTTCTACTGTTGGTGCTTTGAGCAGACTAATAAAGAAAATCTCTTATATATAACACCCCTTAATTCTTCTTCAGTAGCTACTCACAAAGATACAGCAACATGATGGAGTGGTATGAACCCAAGACACCTCATTTTGGATCCTAGAAGCTGTACCACTTACTAGCTGTGTTATCTCCACCCACCCAATTGAACCCTGTATCTCAGTTTCCTCATCTGTACAATGGGAGTGATTCTGCCTTTACGTCAAAATTAAAGGACAAATGTTTGAGGACTGAAAGGCATAATATTTAACTAAAACATATGGTAATGATTTCTATCATCTCCAAATTCTCCAGTTAGTCTATAACATAATGTGTCCTGTTTTTAGAAGACAAGTGAAAATTACAGGATATTTTACTCAGCATACATCAAATAATCCAGTGAGCCGAAAGTCTCATTAATAATTATAGAAGCATTGGTTCAAAGGTCCAAACCCTCTAATAACATTATGGCCATGATAAACGCTTAGTTTTTCGAATCTGTCAAATAATGGGTCATTTATCACCTTCTCTTTCAGTGTGTTTATTTTGTGGATAAAATGAGATATGCCGGCTATGGGGAACCGAGGCACTTCATGCACCAACAAAGTGATTCTTTCATTCTTCCCATTCTCCCAAGAAGCCTGTGTTCTGCTGTCAATGAAGGAGAAAAACAAATGGAAAAGAAAAATAAGAAATGACAATTCTATAAGCTTCTTGAGATCCAGAAAAAAATAAGAAATGAAAATTCCATACGCTTCTTGAGATCCAAATTCATGCTTTGTTATTTTACTTCTTCCCCCATCCCCTTTCCCACCCACCTTCCACATAGTAGGTCTTAATATTTATTGACCAGAACTGGAAACTCTTAGGAGAAAAAGCCACCATTATCTGTGAAAATGGAAGCAAGTTAACAGTCAGACCTGTTCCTCTGCTCTCGTTCTATTTCAATTTCATTTCTTTTGTCACTCAGCTCCCATTCAGTCAAGCACCTCATTCTGCTTTGCCTCTGGCTTCTACCACTTTGTATCCAAGCACTTGTCAAAAACTTCTCTCGCTTAATCTTACTATGCCATCTCTTTTTCTTCTCACAGCCACCTTGGCCTTCGTCTTTTTTTTTTTTCCAGTCCACACATTCTCACAGGCAGATCACAATCTCAACAACAATTTCACATACACAGAAGACCTGCAAACCTACATTTCCAGTTCAGCCTCCGTTTTGAATTCCAGAACCACAGGCTGTACAACTGCCAATTGCATCTCAGGTCCTGGATGTCCCTCTGGTGCTTCGCGGTTCATAAATCCACAACTTGTCATCTTCTCCTGCAAACTGCTCCATCCTCTGTATTCACTAACATCTCCAATGGCACCCTTGTTGATTCCATTACCCAAGCCAGACAGCTGGGAGTCATCCTTAAATTCACCATCCCCTCCTTGCTTCTCCCCTTAATGTCCCCATGCTTATCAGTGGGAGTTTAGACCTTAAATCCACACCAGTATTCAAAAGCTTTTTTTCGCACAGCTTACTTTATCTGTCCCTTACCCCATCCATTCTGTGTAATACACCCAGAGTGATCATTCTATAAAAGTACTCAAATTCATCTACAAGACTAAATATGGCCCACAAGACCCTCCAAAAGTGGCTTCAGCCTCCGCTCTCCATCTCCAGTCTCATTCCCCACCCTCAATGTGCACCAGCCACATGGAATGACCAGCTGTTCCACAACCCGCCTCTCCGGTACCTTTGTTGCACCATATTCCCTGTTCCCTCTCTCAGAATAATTTCTTTCTGCCCACTCCCACCCTCAGCCTCCTGGTACCCTCCTACTGGCTCTTCCAGACTCGATCAAGCCCAGCTGCCTGGAAAGTCATCCCCTTGGAGTCAGGCATCCCTGACAGAGCCCGGCATCCTTTAAGCACTGGTTCCAACTGCTGCTCAGTGTCTCCTTCCCTCAGGAATCTGAGATTCTTGAGGGCAGAGAGAGGAATTTTCTAGTATTTGAGGTCTTATCACCTAACAACATGCCTGGTATCATATTAATATATATCTGGTGATTGTATAAATGAATAAATATCACCCCCACTAAATTTGACTGAAAACACAGACAAGCTGCTAGTGATTGATTACATGTCAATTAGAGGCTCATCACAGCCCTCCTTAGAAGCTGCTGGGGAAAAATTAATAAGGCCACTCTGATTGCAATTCCCAACTGCTGAATGCAGAAGGTATGCTGTTCTTGTGTATAGCTATGTTAGGGACTGGCTTTTTTTTTTCTAATGAAGAAAAAATTATTGTGTTATGTGTTTTTTCCTCTGACTCAGAACATGAGCTGCCTCAGCACTTCAGTTTCCCAAGAATTTCGTCACGTTCCACCACAATGTGCATGATGAAGGAATGGGTATGGTTTGGGGTGAAAGGATGGCGTAGAGGAAGCAACTTTAATGGTAATGATGGAGTCACAAATACAGTGAGACGAGATGCCTGAGGACTTACGTGATCACCCTTCATTGTCAGAGCATAAATTCACATAAAAGCTTACATATGCAACCCTGGGGCTCTCTCAACACGAAGATGGCAGATGACACTAATGCTGATTTAGTCACAGTTTTTGAGACTTTTAGAAAATCAAGAGAACCTGATTACTCGCAAATGAATACATGATATGGTACCTACGGATTGGGTCAGCTGGACATCTATGAAATGCGAGAGGGAAGTACAAAGCTGCTAGTGACCAATTTTATTTTTATTTATTTATTCTGAGACAAAGTCTTGCTCTGTTGTCCAGGCTGGAGTGCAGTGGCATGATCTTCTCAGCTCACTTCAACCTCTGCCTCCCGGGTTCACGTGATTCTCCTGCCTCAGCCTTCCGAGTAGCTTGGATTGCAGGTGCACGCCACCATGCCCAGCTAATTTTTGTATTTTTAGTAGAGACTGGGTTTCACCATGTTGGCCAGGCTGGTCTCAAACTCCTGACCTCAAGTGATCCAGCCTCCTCAGCCTCCCAAAGTGCTGAGATTATAGGCATGAGTCACCGCACCCAGCCTACAGACCAATTTTAAAACTACTTCTTCTTCTTCCGTATTTTTTTTTTTTTTTTTTTTTTTTTTACTTGCTTACTCCATAAAGTTCACAGGATTTCAAGAGCTCTGTATTTTTAGCAAATGCCCCCAGTCAGGCCAATTTCCCTGTCCTCTGCAATAAACAGTCTACATTTAGGAGACTAAATTTTTAAAACGTTTTTAATCACTTCTCAGGTTAAAAAAAAATCACACAGTCCTATAACATCAAGGATGGGGACGAATGAGAGATCAACAGGATATGCCAAAATATTATAATCATAATAGTTCCTTTATAATTCACACTCCAGGGGATGATATGAATTAACTTATTGAATAAATATTGGCGCCAGTATGAAACCGAGAAAACACAGAGGGGGTAGGGCTCAGGAGAAGGGTTTTGAAAATATTACAAGATGGTTTTAAAATTGTCCTTTTACTCTCCATTTTGACTGCAGTTAGAAAGGCTATGATACAGACATGGGAGATTTGATGCAACGTTCTTACTATAAGATAACATGTTTAAGCGTTCCTGGTTAGACGTAAGTGTTCATTTCCTTTAAAAACCATAGTCTCATGGGATGACAGATGACACTGCTATAGTAATGTCGTTCTCCCATGATAGTTCACTGCTGATACTTCTTTAGTTTAAATAAACTTATTTTTTTAATCACCCAAGAAAATCTCAGGTCTCCACATTTCTCCTTTTTTCAATGAGAATGATGCAAGTATGTGACACTAAACACAGATAAAGTTAACATGCCTCCCCACTGTGCTCTACTATCAGCTGAAGGTTTTATGCTTCCTATTTCACAAAGCAGACATGTGGTTTTCTTTTTTGAGCTCATTGCATGAACTAAGCTTAAGCTCTTCTTCTACAAAGATAATGGAGATGATATTTCCTGTGCCATCAATTCCTGCTGCTGGCAGTGGACAAGAAGGTAGGCATGTGTCTTCCCACCATTCCTTCACCTGGGGACCAAGCAAGATAGTATAGGATTCTTTCGAAAAGCATAATATAGTCCATCTATATTATGTAATATATAAATCCATGCAACAGAGTTTAGCTATCACAAAGACTCAAAAATCAGAGGCAGCAGAATGTTGTCTATAAGTATCACTGGGCTCCTTGCACAGTTCTGGGCTCCACTCTTTACTCTGAAGCTCACTAGAGTGACCTTGGACAAGTGCCTTGACTTTTCTAGGCCTCAGTTGTCACTTCCGCAAAAGAGGATAATAAAGTACCACCACACAAGGTCATAGTGAGGATGAAGGGAAGTTCTTAACATGGCAGCCAACACACAGTAGATGCTCCCTGTAAACTATTTATTCCAATTCTTATCCAGAAAGATAACTAGTAAGGACTAGAAATGTGGTCACATAAATCATGCACAGAGCTATCTTCCCCTCATAGTTACCCTTTGCCCTTGAATTCAGCAATGAGCGAGCCCTCGGGAGCTGTCCGCAGGGCTGCATGTGAACTGCTTGCATGTATAACTTGTATAACCTCCCATCACGCCTCTCACAATGCATGAGGCAGGAGCTCTGGAACTATCAGTTCCCAACTCCTCAAGCCCAAAGTGAAGAAAATTCAAAACAGTACATACGACTGTCAATGATCTTCATTCATTTATATCCATATTAAAATTAGTTTGCATTTCTTTTACACGTATCTTCTGATGGATGTCAGAAGAAAATTATTCAGAGATTTAAAAGTGACACAGATAAGCCACTAAATAGATAACAGATAACACAGATGGGAAATGAAACAACTATATGTATATTCTGAGGAGTTAGTTAATAATAAATCATGAACCTCGTTCAAGTCACAAAAGTGATCAGGGGAGACTTTTACTATAGAATAACCCAGAGCAGGGGAACACTTGAAATTAACTATTAATTGAGCAAAAGGGAGTATCTGTTCTCTGAAAAGGAGGGTTAAAGTTGAAACAGAAGATAATTTAGAGAGATATGAGACAACTCAGTTGATGGCAGGGGCTCTTTTGGGCACTTTGCAACTATGGTATTGTGTCCCCAGGCACATGAAGGCAGCCTACAGGAAGAATAGAACTCTCGGAGAGTTTTGATTTTTTTTTTTTAAGCCAACTTCGAGCATTTGTATTGACGCACCATTCAGTGTTAGCATACATTAACTAAGAGGTTTCATTAAACATTAAATCCGTCTGTGATTTAAATTAAATCAGACTGTGAGTAGTCTGTGGTCTATGTGCCCTATACAGCAATTAGATTTTAATCTCTAGAAACAAGACTTACAAAAGGCGAGAACACTATCTAGTATTTGGGTGATAATCTAAGACAGCCACAAAAATACCATGGCCTCTCAATCATTTCCAACCTCTGGAACCCAGGTGAGAAGTCTAACAAGCTATGGAAACCTTAAAGGAAGTACTGCTCACACAGCACCCTGGAATCTGCTTCCCATGACACGGGGTACTAAGACTTGAAGGAAGCATGCTTATTTAATGGTAAGTATAAATTATTTCTATTTCTGAACATGCAGTTTAATATGAGGCAAAGTGCAAGGCCTCTCTCTGCCGAAGGGAGTTCTCCAGCTGGGACTGAACTCATATCCAAGGATGATGCCGTGTGTGGATTACTGCTGCCGTGTTGGTTTCCTTGACTGTGTAGATTGCTGCAGCTACACGTGCAGGCAGGAAATCAAACTGAGAACACCCTCCGGTGTAAACTCTAACATCACATCAACTTTTCTTTTTTGACTCTCTGAATGCATGAATAGAAAAATAATAAAGCAACAGAATCTACTTTGAATTGAAAGACCTGGCACCTCTACCACACACTAGGAGGTTTGGAAGCATGGGCAAGTTATTTAACAATAATTATGATCATTTCTGTTGTGGGTGCTGCACTTTGCATACTTTCATCCTTAAGCTTACATTTCTTCATGTATAAATTGAGGATAATAATGCACCTACTTCATTTGCAAGTTGAAGCAGCAGGGTCAAAAAGAACATAGTTTCAACACGGACAGACATGGGTTAAAATGCCAGCTCCAATTTCTACTATTGGATCTCACTGAGCTTCCATTTTCTCATCTCTAAAGTAGAGATGAAGACACTTACCTCAAAGGACTGTGGTGAAGAACTGAGCAAGATATTGTTAAATACCAGTAGGTGTCTGTATCGCTAGACAGTGCACAATAAATGTTTATACCTTCTCTCTCCTATTATACACATGAACTGCTTCCGTTAACATTCATCAGCAGCAATTCAATGTCCATAGGAGCAATTCAATGTCCATAGTATCCCAAGATGCATTTCCTTTCATAACAATGAAAATTTTTCTGAGAACAAGCTTAATATGCCAGATACTGGCCCAACAGCTTTATGTCTATGAACTCATTTAATCCTCACTACTGTTCAGTGGGGTAGGTACTACTACTGTCATCCCCATTGTACAGATGAAGACACTGAGGCACAGACTTCGGGTAACTTGCCTAGATTCAAACAGATGGTACCACAGCTGGCAGCCCGGCTCCATAGCCTGTCCTGCTAACCAGGATGCAATAGTGCTTACTATTACTAGGTCAATCTGTTTGAGATTCCATGCTTGGATGTAATCTCTTCTAGAGATAAGCACTGGATGCTCTCACAAACTGCAATGTGTTGATGTGACTAACTTTTCAACTTCTGAAATAACATTTTGTGTATTTTCTTAGTATTCCTAAAAAAAACCCTCTACATTTTAAATAAGGTGCCTATAACTAGTTCGTCTTGTTCTGTATGCTGAAATACCATAAATAAATGCACGTCTCTCTTCAAAGATTATGTAAATAAATCTTACATTAAAACATACCCCTGAGCTTTGGTTTAAACCATAATTTCAAGTCCAAATTAAACATATATGTATGTGCATATATATTTAGCAGGGAAGTCTTAATATGATCTATTTTGTTAAACTGATGACATCTATACCCAATACTTCAAATATTCCTCTTATTTATAATATTCGCTGTGTAACAGTCACACAACAATACGGCATGGTATTTCAAAGTACTATTCCTTTTACAAGTTTAATCAAATCAGGTATTAAACATCAATGATGATAATCCATAGCTCTGCTTAAAAGGAATCTCTCAGGGACAGCTGAGAAAGAATGGTTAAAGATTTCTATCCTTCAAAGTAGGGCACTGCAGCTACCTATAAATCATGCTCTTTGTTTATTAAGATAATTAGGCCCATCAGTACACTTAACTTTTAGACTCAACAATTGTCTGGCATGAACAATTTCCACTTTTTCTAAAACAAAGAGGATGTGTTCAAAAAGCGGTCCTCTGCATGCTCTCTGCACAATGCATGCTATTTTAAAAAATGATTTATGGGTCTAATTCCTGGAGCTGCCTTGAAAAATACACTGGGTTGTTCCTCCCATGCTCCCTATTAGGAGAAGACACTCCAATTTGAAGAGTGCACTCTGTTTCAGACTTCAGGCCACTATATCATGTCAGCATTTTCATTAAATACTGTTCAAGCTGGACTTTAAACAAATGGAATGGAGAGCCACAGCTGCAGCCACTGCAGAGACAAAGTTATCCAGCCGGGAGGCTTACATAAGAGGTGCAGGACAATCAGGGTGAAACCCAAGTGTCATTATTTGAATGCTATTTCTTGAGATTTGCCTACATTCTTAAAGTGTATGAAATCACATGCCCAGAGCTTCTTTAATTTGCCTTAGGGCATAAAACACCAGGTCGACATATAAGTTGTTTTTTCCCTAAAGGACTAGGTAGGCTCCAATTATGAAAAGGTTGGCAACTTCTGCCTAGGGGAAGAGTAAAGCGGGATGCGCGGGAAGCCTGCAGGCCTGAAAGGAATGGCTCGCCCAAAGATACATCGCAGTGCTGGCCACACTCCCCAGAGGACTTAGGATGGAGGTGACAAGACCCTGCCCAGCCCCGTCACCCCAACGTACACAGAGAGTCAAGGAGCTTGGAATGAATAATTAGCACGCAGCAGTCGAAATGCCCTAGAAGCACCTGTCCTCTCCCAGCATATTTCCAACTGGCACATTCATGAGATGCTGGGGTCAGCCAGCCCTGGACTCCAGACCTTCCAGCTGCCTGGTCCCCTTCTTGGCACCCTGAACTCCCTCCTCAAGCTGGAACTCTGCTAACAAGAGGTGCCACCCTCGGCTTCCCACAAGAAGATAAAACCGAACCTCTCCTTCCCACAGCTCCCTCCAACTTCAGAAACTACAGTCAACTTACTGGGACTCAGGAGGCAGGGAGTCTTCTTGGGGGACAGCGCTCGGAGGCAGCCTCTGCAAACTCGGGCGCGCAGCGCCGCCGCCCCGGCACAGCCCGGCGGCAGCGGCAAGTGCAGGACGAGGCGCCGCCGCTCTGCACCAGTCGCGTTGGCTCAGCTGTGCCGGGCGCCGGGCATTCGCCAGGGCACACGACTAAGCGAGGCGGCGGCGGGGACTGAGGCTACTGCACCCGGCCGCGCGGACCCGAGCGCTGCAGCTGCCTCCAGCCCCGGAGCGCGGCGCTCCGAGCCCCTGGTGCGTGTCTCTGGCTCCAAAGGAATCCTGGCTCAACTAGAGACCCGCAGGAGAAAAACCGATGCGGTGCCGCAGGCAGAGCCGCCAGCCCGCCCCCAGTCGGCTGGTCACTGGCGCGCAGACGGACCAGCGAGCGGTAGTGTACTGCAGCCTGCACTCGCCGCCGCGCCGCGGAGAATGACAGGCGCCGAGGCGGAGCAGCAGCGCGGGGAGCGGGGCGCGAGTGCGCATGATCCCGGCTGCTGCGGCACGTCACGGGGGAGGAGGGGCAGGCCGCGGGGCGGGAGGGGGCGAGCCGGGCGGGGCAGGGCTAGGGGTGCACGCGGGTGAGGACCGGCGCGGCGCCCTGCTTGCTCGCGGGAAGATGCAGGAAGTCTCTCTCCCCGGGTTTTATGAACCCAAAGCTCTGTGGTTGAACTTGTCCCCGGAGCCCATTGTCCCTTACACAGCACCATTTAAGCGGTCCTTAAGGTCCCGGGGGAGCCCACAAAAGCCAGTTTAACTCAGGTTACAGCTTAACCGTAAAGCGTTGCGATTTGGGGGACAATGATCTTCTATTGTGGCTGTGCATTAAAATAACTTGGGGAGCTTGTAAGAACCCTTTGGACCGTACGCATCCCAGAGCAAGTACAGGACAATGTCTGGGTGGGGCCCAGGTATCAGTAGGTATCTAATGATACCAAGGTACAGCAGTGCTTCTCAAACCCTCAGTGTGACAGAATGTCCTGCGGATTGTGTTGAGATGCAAGATTCAGATTCAGTAGGCCTGGGATAATGAGGGGGAGATCCTTTCTAACAAGCTCTCAGAGGATGCCAATACTGCGGGTCCAGACCCCCACCCTTGCTACTTAACGTGTGGTCTAGAGCCTGGAGCAGAGCTTCTGAAACAGTTGGTTTGTCTGACAGTCACCCGAGGGGCTATAAAAAATGCAGAACAAATGCCCAGGTCTACCCCTCAGTGATAGTGGTTCTGGCTCAGCCCCTGGGCAAAGGTGGGCTTCTAGAATTCCATTTGGCATAAACACTCTAAATAAATCTGATGGGGGTTTTGTTTGGGCCAAACTTCAAGTTTACACTAGCAACCTGGAACTGGGAATAAACTTTTGCACTTACAAGGAGACAAGCCAAGTCTAGAACTCAGGACATCTGACTTTGAGTCAGGGATTCTAAACCAACGGGTGCTTTAAATCTGACTAGTCCCAATTTTCTAAAATTATGATGCATTACTTAGCAAGAAAAAAACATAAATGGTATTAAATATACACACATATACTCTATTGAACACTCGTTACACGTATCATTAAAGGGAGCTTAAAGTTAGCTGGGAAGAAGGCTGTCATCAGGGGAGGGTAAGGAAGACAGTGATGGAGTAAGGGATATTAGTGTGTCGCAGAAGGCAGGGTGTGCAGGAGGAAACAAAGTTTAGACTCAGCCTAGAGCTTGGAAAAGCGCGTTGGGGAAGAGGACCCAGGAACCAGACTTGGCCTCCTGCTTCAGAGCATGGTATGAAACTCAGGTGTTTAAGAGCTTATGGAGTATAACATTTCACATACATTACCTCATTGAAATTTCACAGTGGTCTCTTACGTTGAATTAAAAAAGAAGTATCCCCATTTCACATATTAAAGAAGACACCCTGGACATTAGTTGACTAATGGTGGAACTTGAACAAAAGTAGGGATCTCAGTATTGGACTTGGCTTCTACAACTCTGGAGAAGAGGACAATTTAGATCTTATAATGCAAATGGTTTCCGTGTTTATTAATCACATATTGTACAGGCTGTGCCTAAATTTGGAGTTAGGAAGGCTTTCATTCTTGTGGGAAGGAAATACATTTTGTGTCTTCATCCCAGTTTTGCAGCTACACTTGCTGGGATACACTTAGAACAAAATGTTCTAAGAGCAACCCTGTCCTAGGACATTGCAGTTACACAGTGCAGGCTTCACTGAGGAGTTTGAAGGGCAACATTCACATTATCTGGTGACAGTGTAATTACTATCCTCATTTTACCCAGGCTCAGAAGCTAAGTGATTTAGACAAATTCACTAATGCAGGCAGGAGCCAATCTCAAGCCTCTGTCCTTTTCCTCTGCTCTCTTTTCACCAAGTAACATGCTGAGGATTGTTTTTCATTTCCAGATTTTTCATATCAGGATTTGCCATCAGTAAATTGGAACTCAAATGTATTTCAAAGCAACTCCTGGATAGAGAACCAAAAGTGTCAGGATCAATTCTTGTGCTTGTGGTAGATGCTATGGACTACATACACTCCCGGTCTGAATAACGTTTTGGAAGCAAGTGTGTGATAGTTATATACCGTCTTCTAATCCAGAGGCTTGACTGGGATTGCTATATTGCCAACTGTGTTCTACCTGCCTTTATCTTTACTTCTTATCTAACTCTTCCATTACAGCCATTCTTCGGTGTGATTACGAAATTAATTCCCAAGAAAAGATAATTATTTGAAGGAGCTGGTACATCACAGGTTGTAAAACTTACTTCAGTTTTTAATAGGAAATACATATATTTTTCATATATGAAGGTAGCAGAATAGTCATGTTGGGACCTTTAGAAGAACCCAAAGTTGTCATTGTTTTCTTAGGTGCCTGATATTTCAATCAAAATATTTACATCATTCATTTGTATATTGATTTCAAGAGATCTAAGATTTAATTACATTAAAAGTTATTAATAATTAGTGTGTCCTACTGCTATTGAATTTTGAACCATTGTTATTGGCATTAAATACATGAAATATGTAATATTGTCTTGATACTATATTGAGTGTGCTTTAATATTGACTGTGTCTGTATTTAGAATTTGTTTCACATCAGCTGCTATTGATTGTCTGGTAGAAATCGCAGCTGCATCTTTTTCTCTGAGGTCTGTATTCCTTATGGGTCAGCTAGGCCTACTCTTTGGCTGAGAATTCCTTCCTTCAATGCCTCTAAAAGTCCTAGTAGTGAGATGTTCAATTATATCGACACTAATGACTCCACTGAACCTATTCTTCCCTCATGCAGAAACTGTACCTAGGATAGATTTTTATTAAAGTCTTTCTGCTCAAAGTCACAGGCTTACCAACTGAACTGGAAAGCTTAGGCTCAAAAATTCTCCACCTTTATTAATTACATTTCTTCATCCATTTCACTCCAAGGGATTCTTTGACATGCAAATCTTCACTTACTTGATAGACACAGTCCAGATAAGAGAACTGTGGGGAGTTCAAGGTGACTAGCAAGACTGAGACAGTTGGGAGGAAGGAATGAGATGCCACTTGGTGAAAAATAAGCTTGCCATAAAAATTAATACAAGTAGTGCTTCATTTGTGGACATGGCTTATTACAAGGTTTGCCTTGTTTGAATACATGCAGCAGTTGATAACTTCACTGGAAACCACCACTGAATCCCTGGTGTAGATGGGAGTGGGGGAGATTAGTGTCCTGTCTTCTTTCCCAGGAAACTTTATAAAAGTATTAGAAAGCCCAATTCTTGCCCTAATGCAGGAAACTTATGAAGTGCCTGCATTTTAAATGTTCATGTCTAAGTTAGCTCATTTACAATTTAGAGCAGTCAATGTAATAAGTAATCTAGATTTTCAGGCTAGCTCCATAATGTTTTTTAAGCTGCTATTAACAACAACAACAAAAAGCTAATACAGTGTTAATTATAACCCTGAACCTGAGAAGAAACAGGTGATGGGTAAGGATGCTGGGCTAAGGTAGTAGTGGGGTCGGGGGCTGGGACAGGATGGAATTTAGGGATGGAAGAAGGAAGGCAGAAAGTGGCCTTTGGTTGCTGAGGAGCAAAGGCTGGTGGAGACTGAGTATCAGCAGCTTCTGAGATAAGACTGGGCAGTGGCCTGTGAGCAAGATTAGAGAAGCAAGCAATCAAGATTCTGCAGGCAACTCACAGCTTACCTGAACTTAAAGTGCTGAGGATTCCACGTGTGACTTTGTCTATAGGAAAGAGAGATCAGAGGTTAAGAAATAGATTATAAATTCCTTAAAACCCGTGATAGATGCTTTAAAGAACTGCTATGAAATATACATTCAATTTCCATCTCTAAGAGTTACTTTTTCCTCCCTCCCAACCAAATTGCCCACTAATGAAAGGAGGGAGCAGCTGGGCGAGAGGCCGTGCTGCACAGTGCGAACCTCACAGGCTGTCTGGCCTCTGCTCCCAGTATCTCCATCCATTAGCTGTGATCACGTGACTGCCATCTTTGATTACCTAACACACAGTGACAACAGCTTCAAGCACATGTTAGGTTCCGAATACGCTAGCTATTAGTGGTGGGTTTTACAAATATATATATGTATCTCCTAGAGTTAAAATCTGAAACTAGACATCTCTTAATGTCTGTTTTATCATTTTAATGTAAACTCATGATGGACTGTAGTTTTTAAGAGAGTACTCTCCTTCTCTATCAGAAGACTTAAGAGTGACTTTAGGGCTCCTCTGAGGACAGGAGAATCATGTAGAAAAGGCTTTCAAGGAAGATCAGGGCAAAGCCTACTAATGTAGCTCTGTGGCCTTACACTATACTGTGGAGGAAAAGACAAGGCTTAAGGACTTGACACTTTCATATGTTTCTACCGGGAGACAGAAACAATGGTGGCAAGAGACAGTAGCTATAAAAGTGAAAACAGAGTGCTTTGAAGAAATGTCTTTATATTACAGATTAGAGAAGGGACACTCCCATTTTCCTTTGTCATCCTGACCTTACACATTCCTTAAAGTTCTATCCTGACATCAACACTCAAGATTTGTGCCTGTAAAACTGATGTAGATACTCAGAATGTTGGTAGAGATTCCTTAAGCTCACTTTTCATTCTTCTGCCTTTATCACTTCCATATAATACAATTTTTATAAACATATTTTAAGCAGACATCAGAGAAAACTGCGTGTTTCTTTAGTAGTCAACCAGTTGCCTGGCAGCAAGCAAAACTTCAGCACTGAGAAAGGAAGATTTTGAAATTCAATTCCAAAAGAAGTGAGTTGTGCTGTCTCCAACATTAGAAATATATGAAAGACTTGTAGTGGCTAAAGCATTTCTGTCATTTCTTGCCATTACACATCTTCCTCCAGTCCCGGCCTCTCAACACCTTTTTAGCAAATAGACTTTTCTGCTCTCAGTCTTGTACTCTCCCTAAAATGGAAGCCGTCTCTTGTTATATAGCTACAACAGACAGGAAGAGGAAATTCAGCAGAAAGTGGCTTTCTCTGTAAGCCACAAGCCCATTGAGAAGTGGAAGATTACTCACTCACTGTTTACATGGCTTTCTTCTTCAATTGGCATAAGTTTCCTTATCTGAAAAATGGGGAAAATAGTATCAGTATCCAGAAAATAATGTAATTAGTTTTCTGAAAGAGTCAGCCATTTACCTATTCCTACTTCCCTCTGAAGAGCATTCAGTTTCTGCTGAATTCTCTTCTTTTGTTCTCTACTCTCAAAGAAGAGAACACCTTCTAGAGAGGGTTGATGGTCAATACTGGTGAGGGCTAGTGAGAATGCAGACTCCCCAAAGTTTCCATACGCTTGGCAGTGGTCAAACGTGTGGTTCTGAACAGGTAACAAAAACTGGTGCCTGAGATGTTACTTGTGTGGCTGGTGGTCAGACCCTCAGCAGAGTCTGAAACAAATTCTTTGGGGGATGAATAAAAGCACCTTTGCAGCCTGATAAAAAGTCAAGCGACCCTGAAGATTTCACAGCAATTCAGAGAGAAAAAAGAATTTGCAGAGGTAAAAGCCATAAAATAAGCGATCACTCCAAAAGGTCTGGTAAAAACAGCAGTTGCTTTTAGAAATATTTAATCCCAAATTCCACTGAAGTGCACGTGGTATTTCCTGTTTCTGGAAACTTGGAGGAAAATTAAACTCTTCTTTGAAAAAAAGCAAGCAGAGCCAGATGTTGGCGTTGGTAATGATCTGCAGAGCCTAACGCACATGTGGCGGCAGTCAGGGAAATGCATGACAGCTGTCTGAAGCCATGGGAACCTGATTTCTCTTGGCTAGAAAAGAAACGAAGTGTAAGGGTTGTTTTGTTTGTATATACAAGGGGACAGCTGAGTCCAACAGACATTATTTTGAGCTGTAGAGCCAGAAACAGCAGTTTAAAATATTTTATCTTTCCCTTTGACACACTTAGTCCACATAATTTATTCAAGGAATGTTCAGTATCCAATCAGATACAGTGACATTCTAAAGTATTTTTTTTTTCAGAAAATGCTAGACTATTCCATTTTGAGTCCAATTATAGGCAATCTCGTAGTAGCTTGCTTTGTTCATATTTAATAAGTAGATTTTTTTCTGAAAATACATGACTGGACTCTTGATTAAAAGAGCCTTTGGGTATACAGGAATGATTACCCTCGGCTTTATCTTTCACTACACCCCATCCTGAATCTTCTTCTCTGGTCAAACTGTTTTACTATTCCAAGATTCATTTTCCTTTGTCCTTTTTTGCTTTTGTTTTACTGCTGTTTTTTAATTCAAGTTCTCCTCTCCCATCTCTGTCCTTCAAAATACTGCCCATTCGGGTGCCTAATTCATACCTCACCACATCCATGAAGTTGATCTTGATCATCCTAACTGGAAGAGTGTCTCCTCCTGGGAACATCTGTAACACCTACTGTCTGGATCATCCACATGGCACTTCTCCTAAACTGCTTTGCATTATGGACATCAGTGTATGTACTGCTGTCAAATGAAACAGCAAGCTCCTGAAGGCAGGCACTAGGTTTTACACTTCTTTGTATCTTCTCTCCTTCTGCCCCCCTTAACTCTCTAGTTATTTTGTACGTGGTCACAAGGCTTCTATTCATGTCCATGCTTATGACGTTGATTGTGAGCATGTTGACTAGAGAGAGAGGTGTAGGTTCGTGGAGGAAGACAGATAACTAACATCCAAAGAGTGATTCAGCACCTAATCCCATTTGGATTGCAGCATTGGGCAGATCATCAACGTTTATCTAGTTATATATTAAATACTTATTGCATCTGAGTTATAGGGTGAGGGCTGGATCCCAAGAACAAAAATTGAATTCTAATTACTACAATAGAAACATAAAGTGTGAACCAGATAAGTATTAAGATTTAATTTATATTGAATTATAGGCTAAAGATTCTTCAGTATCTACCTCCCACTGACAAGGGACAGGATTGAACCTAGAGCATGGAGAAAGACGGAGTCTGTTGTTGGAGGAAAGGTGATCATCTACGAAAGCAGACATGATAGGAGAGCAGAAAGCCAGGCAGGACATTTTTCTTCCTACAGTGCCTTTCATAGCAGGTTGCTCGACATGAGAAGTGTCATGTCAGTCATTGTGTTTACCCATCTCTGTGCCACTAGCTTCCTCTGAAATATAGACTAGAGAATATGGAATGGATTGAGCAGTCTAGGGAGGAAAATGGGACAGATACATGGAGAGAAGCAGAGATCCAATGGAAGAGAGACAGAGCATTCCAGCCAACGAAATGCTTTTCCAGACTCTTCATATCCTTAAGTAAATTTTCCTTTTCATTGCCTCATCATTGTAAGACAAAAAAATCTAACATACTGCTTAAAGAATTTGTTATAGAACAAATGACTAGAAATGAGGTGTGAATATCATTCAGGATTGATAAAGAAATATTCATATTCATTTGTGATATAATAAAGAACATATTTGGCTTTTGTTTCTGGTTCCTAGCAGAGTTTCAAAACTCCTAGTATTTCCAGAGTGATAAGAATGTCTTTTGTTATTAATAATTAACCCTCTTGGACTATTCCTGAGTTTATGATAATGAATGGGGGAAAACTAACCATATGATTAGAAGGTTGGAACTTTCAGATGCTGCCCCCAACCTTTGGAGAGAGAGTGAGACTGGAGATTAAGTTCAATCACAGGGCCAATTATTTAATCAGTTATACCTACATAATAACATTCTGATAAAAAAAAACTCAGGACATGGAGATTTAGGAAGCTTCCTGTTTGGTGAAGATATTGCTGTACTGGGAGGGTGATGTGTCCTCCTGGCTCCACAGAGACAGAAGCTCCTGCACTCAGTGCCTTTTTAGACCTTGCTATCTGTATCACTTCATCTGGTTGCTCATTTGTATCCTTTATAATACAACAGTAATCATAAGGATAGTGCTTTCCCAAATTCCATGAGTTCTTCTAGTGAATTACTGAAACTGAAGACGGGTCATGGGAAAATTCCCAAAATTGTAGCCAAGTCAGACAGAAGTGCACGTAGTTTGGCGACCCTGCTTGTAACTGGTGTCTGAACTAAGAATAATCTCATTAGGAATCTTGCTCTTTAACTTTCGGGAGCTGACTCTCACTCCGGGTAGTTAGTGTTAGAATTGAATTGAATTGTAGGACATCTAGTTGGTGTGAGAGACTTGATGTTGGAACACAAGATTACATTCTTTGTGCATTTAAAAATACACCATGTTTTTGTGACATCTATTTACAATGTTGATTAACACAGAGCAGAAATGACATCACCATCTCAAGATGAAGAAGAGAGCAATTACATCAGGTGATTATGTCCATACCAGTCAATCAGCACATGTGGGCTGATGGTCAATGTAGTAATCAACAAATTTTAATATACGTACACCCTCTGTCCAGCTGGACTGAAAGTTTCTGGGAGTCAAGCTTACATATCCTACATCTTTTTATTTCAATCTATGCCTTATGAATTGTCTTCAAAATCCTAAGTACTACTGAAATGCAAATGCTTTACAGTTGATATGTCGATATGCAAATAAATACTTATTAATTGTAATACTCAACTTGCATTACATGCCTATTGAATAGTCTTATCTCTCTAGACATTACTTTAGTAATCTCTCTCTCTCTCTATTTCACAAATAGGAAAAACTAAGCCATAGGTTAAGTGTCTTGCCTAGGATTTCAAATAAAGTCAGGACTGGACCTACATTTAAAAATGCATTTCCCCTGAGTTTCCAAGCCTATTACTTAACTTATCACACCCTCCTTAAGTATCAAGAACTACTGGTCATGTCTGGGTTCTGACCATCATGTGGAAGATGATAGAGAGTGAAGTGGCCATTGAGGTTCAGAATCAGGTTCTAAAGTGCATGGAAGTACCTTCTCATTCATCTTAGAGTTGTTTTAGCTTATGTTTGTGCCAGCAGCTAAACCCAATATCTTCTTGCCAAATTAAGCCAGTGAATCACTTGTGCTGATAGGAAAGGTTAAAAATCTTACTTAATGTAAGATATGCTCTCTTAAAAAGACAAAGAAATAGACTTCAAGCATTGACAAAGAGAGAAAGAAGAAACATTTTTAAAGAAGAAATCTTGAGTATAAAAATAATTGTGTTGCTTATCTAGCAGATTAAAATGCAATTAGCTGTATTGAGTTGTAGCTGGATTTCACTCTTTGAATCTTCTATAAATCAGAATTGAAACAGTAACTTTGCAACCAAAGGCATTTTTAATGACTATGGGGGATAACAGCCAACAATTTATTTCAGAGGATGAAGCAGAGAGAGAAATCTCGTTTTATTTTATCTGATTTAATGTTATTGTTCAGAAGAAATTACTTGCTTTTCTAACATACAAAACTTTTACTTTATTACTAATAAATCTTCGAAAATGACAGCAACTGCAATTAGGGAACAGTCATTACTGTAACATTCTATTTGACAACATGTAATCATGTCCATTAAGAGCTTTAAATACCCCTCAAACATGTGATAGGAAACTTCAAAGTTTGTTTAACTCAGTACTGAGTACATAACAAGTTCAATAATAAGCATATATTCATAGACTGATTCTCAACACATTTCCCAAGAAGCTTTATCTAAATGGCAAACACTGACAGAAATAATTATTTCCTGGAGTCTTAAGTTTACACATATTTGGGACGCATTCTCTGAGACAAAGCAGGTGACTTTTGTGGCCATTTCGCTGTTAAGTGAAATAGTCATGGTCCTTCTGTTCTATCTCTGGATGGGGCCTTTTTCCCAAAAGACACCAGGTAGATGTTGATGTGCATCTGTTCCATACAAGCTCTGGTACGTGTATGCTCTTGATTGAGAGACAGACTTGACTTTTCAAGAGAAGGTCTCAGAGATTGGCCTGACTTTGATTATTACAAGGGCATTTAATTTCAGGGAAGTCCAGAACAGTTCTTTTTTGAGATCCACCTATAGTAATTATAAACTTCCTGATTTCCAGAACAGTTTGTTAGCCAATCTGGACTCTTCTGGATTAGGGATGATATGGTCCACTCTAGGACCATCCTCCTGGGGCCACAAGAGAATTGAAGGAGGCTTGGTTAGGAAAAAATGACTTTAGTTAGGGAGTTCTGTATCTGCTTCAATAAGAACTTCAAAGCATATTTTTCTTTTTCCATAAGAAGGTGAGCTAATAATGAGATTCAGCCCTTTGCACAGCTGTCAACATGTGGGCTCTGGGGGAAGCTTCCCTAGGTTTATATGCCTCCTCTGATTGGCACCAGTATCTTCGTTAAGTTGCTTACCCTTTCTGTATCTCAAGTGTCCTTGTTTTAAAATGTAGCAATGGCTTATCCTATTTAGTATTTAACAATATGTGAAATATATATGCTAATCATAAACCTAATGGTTTTTAAGCACTGGCATAGTCTCTGGAACCTACGAAATGCTCAAATCGGCACCACTATATAGTACTTTGTCTATGCCAGGTGCTGTCTGTGCACTTTATATCTGTAACTCATTTAATTTTCACAAAGACAGGATGAGATGCACCCACTCTCATTTTACAGATAAAGAAACTGAGGCACATACAGGCCAAGTAACCTGTCCGAGATCACACAGCTAATAAATAGATTACTTGGATACATTTTAACCAGGCCATGTGGCTCCAGGTCATGTACTGAGTCACTATTTTCTTCTGCTTGTCCAGTAAATAAATATAATATTTTATTATTGTTGTTCTCCTTCCTGTCAGTTTTTTCAACTCTGTGACACAGCAATGACCTCTGCTCCCTCAGGCCATTTGTCCCAGGAAAAGCAGCAGCTGACTCTTCCTCTTAGTGAGCCACTGTGATCCATGCCAAGCCACTTGCCACTCTCATGATTCCCAAGATGAAAGGGAAATGGTAGCAGGAAGCGCCAAAAGTCTGCGTAGATGGAGTTATATTTTTGCTTAGATTCTGGTACTCTCCTAGCTATGTAAACTTGAGATTTTCTTTGGGCCTTAATTGCCTAACTTACAAAATGCCAGACTCCAACTGGAACATGTCTATGCATTTTCCATATCTAGAATTGCACAATGGATAGTGTATTTACTTAAACTTAACAAACATTTACTGAATATCTGCTCAGTGCAGAACATTATGTTCTTTGCTGTGGATAGAAAAAGAAATGAATAAATAGAAGCCACGATCACAACCACAAGGAATTTTTATCTAGGATGGGGGGCAACTGTATAAGCAACCATGATGGAACACCAATGTGAATTGGGAAGACCTGGGTTCAAATATCATTTTCTGTTTCCTAACTATGTATCACCTTTGACAAATTATTATTTTAACCTTAATTTTCTCATGTGTAAAATAGACTTGATAATACTTTCCTCATGAGATTTGGATCATTGATTGTACTCGTAAATGTTCTTAAAAGTATTCAACAAATGCTTTCAATAAATACATTATTGAAAAGAAAGAATATAGGGATATCAGCAAGAAAAATATATAATACTTTGAGAATTTAAAACTGTATATGGAATCATGGACTAAATTAATTTCCTTCCTCCATTTTCAACATAACTAAGCAAGATTTCAGACTGCAATATGCATTGTAAACTGGTTAAAGATTTAAAATCCAGACACCAAAAAAAATTTTTAATTAAGACCTCTTTTAACTCACAATCTGTAGAAATCACCATATGCTATTGGTGGAAGATGTACTCATGTATGGTTTGTGTGAGGTCTTTTGTGAAGTTGGCCAAGGATTGTACAAATTGACTGCTATCTCAAAATCCAAATTTCTGTAAGAGGCAGCAACATGTATAGGAGTAAAATAAATAAATAAAATGTGTTTTTCAATGGCAAGCAAAAAGAGAAGAAGCCTTTCTTTACCATACTTGATATTTTCTTCCATATAAAAGGGTATTGACTAGCATAAAATGCATGGAGCCTCTTCTCCTGCTTACTCATTCCTACCCAGGGAGGGTGACTTAATCCAATAGGCTGGGTTGAAAGAAGAAACAGGGCATGTATAGCCTACATCCTCCTCTTCTCTTTTTTACACTGCTCCTTCTCTCCTGTTTGCATTATAGAGCTGGGTCTGCTTCTGAAGAGGTGCTCCCTGCAGCAGCGAAGAGGAGCCTGCCTAACTCTGTGGTGCTGTGCTGACATGCTGGCTTGCCCATAGATGTGTTGTCACGTCCTAACATAGCATCTTTATTGGTGATAAATGCTATATTGTGGCCTCCATCTACCTCACTCCATCTCGTGTCTTAATGTATTTGTAACGCAAGTGAGAGGGAAAAAAAAGGTGTTAATTATTGAGTTTCCTTGATTTCCAACATTCAAGAAGCTGTTGACTACCCTGGGGGGCCTCTGGTTTCCCTACCCAAATAGATGGGTCTATACCGATTCGTCTGTATTGTCTTCTTTCCTCACTCCTGATGGTGTCATGCATTTTTCAGGGTGACTGTGGGCTAATGGAACAAATTCCCACATTGACTCTGAATATTTTAAAGCTGAGTCAATGAGTGGGAAGAATTCAATTTAATAATCATTTCATCCTCTACCTGTGAAATATTCCATAAAAAGATGTCAAGAAATACTCTCATAATTACAAACGTAAAATTTTAATATATCATTTTAATGTTAAACACAACTTACTATATTATGTTATTATCAGACACATGACAAAAATAAAATACATATTAAAATGGGACATGTATATGCAACATGAGGAGCATGCCACTTAACCAGTTTATAAATAAAGAAAAAAATGAGGAGATGAAAGTTACATTGCCCATTAGTAGCCAAGCTGGACGCAAATGGTGGATTTGTGAATGTCGTCGTTAAGCCCTGATGCTGGTACCTTCCCTAAACATTCATCACGTGGCATAGCTCACACACTGACTACTTGTAAATTCAGAGCTCCCACAAAAATGCTGTTCATTTTAGCAAATATCAACTTGACTTGAACTTTCCGTATGCCACAGTCTGTGTCATTTGGGTAAAAGGGCAATATACTAGACAGATACAGCCCATACCCTCATGGAGAATATTGGAAAGAACCCAGCTGTATTTGTCAGTTAAATAAGTAATAGCTAGCAAAAACAAATTTTCTAAAACGAAAAGTGCCATTTAGAAAATATATGTATTATGGTTTTTATTGCTATCTTTCTTATAATAGAAAAAAATAAGGGGAAAAAATTTGAATATCCATAATTAGGAGATGGTATAGTAAATAATTGTATGTTCACTCTATGGAAAGCTAATGTAGTTACTTAATAAAATGAGATAGAGGTACAAGAAGGGCTTTGGGAAAATGCAGTGATTTATTAAAAAAAATGAGTGTGTGTATGATTCCATTTTTGTAAAAACAACAATAGCAGCAATGGTATTTATGTATCTACTGTATATGGTTGTTTAGGAAGGGAACAATGAAGGTTCATACCAAATTTTTATAGTGGCGACATCAACCAGGCCAACTTTTGAATTGTAACACAGAGAATTAGTACTTTTAACTAAAAGCACTGAAACAAATGCTTTACTGGTGGGAAAAAAGGCAAAAGGCTAAGTAGAAAAAAATAGACTATGTCTCAACTAAGAAAAATAAATAGATAAATGGTGGAGATAAACGTGTCAAGATGTTAATATTTGCCTCAAGGTAGCACAATGATCATTATGGTTAAATTTTGCATCTCTCTCTGAACACTTTTATGTACTTTCTAAAGTATACATTAATTTAACAATCAGGAAAAAATTAAATTTGTAAGGAAGTTGTTTGTGCTCTGTGACTTATTAATTTCACTGTTCAGTTTCTTTTTTAAAATAAAACATACCAAAAGGATACAAATGAGACTACTTTCTTTTAATGTAATTATAAAGTGAGACTATACCCTTATTTCAGTAAAGATGATTTAACAGTTTTTGGAAAGTCCTCTGGATTTTCAACTGTATTCAGCAAAATCATTGGAATATTATACCCACTCCAATTAAGCGGACATTTATCTTTGAGCTGATGTGGGTGTGATAACCAATTTCTGTTTTTTTTGACAGATTTGGGGTCTATTTTGTACATTAAGCCATTCAGACTCATGGGTAAGTTAAATGTAGCAGGGGAAAGAAATAGATGCTTGCTCGCTTCACACTAATCTGTGGCATCATGATGTAAATTCACAGAAAAAAAGCACATCTCTCAGAAATTCCGCAGGACTTTCCCCTCTAGCTATTAACTATTTAAAAAGAGGCCTACTCTCAAGCCAATAAAAAATAATAAATAATTCATAGAATACTTCTCGCACAGAGATTTATATTCTGAAACTTGAGGAGCTTAACAGTTGAATAATTGCTGATTTGTATGTGTGTGAAGAGTGAGGATAAAGTCCACTATCTACTCGAGAAACATTTATTGGTTGTCCAGTTGTTTCATCTTCTCATCTTTGGGAAGCGTAGTGGCAGGTTAGATAGAAATTACCCTAAGGGTGCTGTGGACATTTGCCCAGACCACTTCTGAGGTGCTGGGATTGATCATCCCTACATCCCAGGGAGTAGGGATGAAGAGACGGGATGTACATAGGGAATTGTGAGGCTTGGTTGTACAGAGAAAATCCAGGTTTCTGTGAAAACACTCTGCACATGGAGTGAGTAAAACCTGAGATGAAGTTCTGTCACTTTCAAGTGTTTTGAATTTGAGCAAGTCAGTTAACCTCTGAGCAGCAAATCTCTGAATTAATCTGTGCTGAACTGAAAACAGTTATAATAATATACAAGTACTTTACAAAGTTATTGTGAGGGTTAGAGAACATATGCAGAAGTATATTTTATAAAGCATGAAGTTCAATATATAAATCAAACATATTAATACTTAAGGACGTGTTTCTATCCCTTGGAATACGCAACACAGTGTCTTCCACTTGGTCATTACTCATTAAATATTTGTTACATTTATTTCACGGGACAAGACATATATTGGTGATAAAGTGGTGTTTTGGCAGCTATTTTAACTAGAAAAACCAGGGTTCTCTGGGTAATATGAAATTAAAGAACAGTTATCAAACTTTGCCTGGGCACACAGTACCTAGCATCATGCAATCTGAGAACTGGTGTGATAACCTGTGATCACTTGACTCAGCCTTCTACTGGTGGCTGGTATTTTCTCATCCACTCTTTCCTAGAGTGCCAATTCATTGTTTCAGTGATTCAATGTGACTCATTCATCCAGTTATTCAGCCAGCGAAGATTTTTTTTTTGAGACAGAGTCTTGCTCTGTCGCCCAGGCTCGAGTACAGTGGCGTGATCTTGGCTCACTGCAAGCTCCGCCTCCGGGGTTCACACTGTTCTCCTGCCTCAGCCTCCTGAGTAGCTGGGACTACAGGTGCCCACCACCAAGCCCGGCTAATTTTTTTTTGTATTTTTAGTAGAGTTGGGTTTCACCATGTTAGTCTGGATGGTCTCGATCTCCTGACCTCATGATCTGCCCACCTCTGCCTCCCAAAGTTACAGGCGTGAGCCACCACGCCTGGCCTACATTTTTTTGAGAACTAAGTATGTTGTAGACGCTCTACCAGGAATGGTTGATATAATGGTGAGGAAAGACATACACACCATCTTGTCTTTACGGTGCTTAAGACAGATAACTGTCAAGTAATCACACAAACCACTGTAACCTCGACAATTGATGGGAAGGAGAGATACATGATTCCACAGAGGCCTGTAATTTCCATGCTTGATTTAGTCAGAGAGGTCAGGAAAGACTTCTCCAAGAGGGAGGTGCATGGACTTAAATAGAAAGATTAAAGGTAATGTCCAGAAGCTGAAGGAGGAAAAGGAGGACATTCTCCGCAGAGGGAACAGCTTGTGCAAAGGCCCTGAGGCAAGAGGAAGCACGGCAGTATAGCAAATGTAAGAAGGCCAGAGTGGCTGAACTGCAGAGTTAGGGACTTGGAGGGGAACATAAGGCTGGAAGGTTCATGGCAGCTGAAGACCATGCAAGACTTGAAGTCTATGTTAAGGAGTTTGCAGTGTTTCCAAAGAGCATTAGGAAGCTGTAAGTAAACAGAGGTATCATGACCAGATCTGTATTTTGAAAAAAAAAAATAACAATCGCTCGTGTTATGGTTGCAACATTAGACGAGAGACGGGCCAGGGTTGCAGTATTAGCTTTCTATTGCTGCTGACTCAGTGGCAATTACCACAAACTCAGTGGCTTAAAACATCACAGTTTCTGTAAGTCAGGGATCTGGGAACAGAATGGCCAACGGAGTTCTTCTCTGTCTAGAGCTACATAAGATGGAAATCAAGGTGTCGGGCAGGGCTGTGATTCTCATCTTAAGCTCACTGGTTGTTGGCCTACTTCATTTCCCTCTCCTGCTTTCCACGAAGCCCCTCCCATCTTCAAGGCAGCAAACCCAAGTCAAGACTTTCTCACACTTTTAATCTTTCCAACTTCCCCTTCTGTCGCCTCTCTCTTACTTCCTCCTCTGCCTTCAGCTGGGAGACAGTTCGCTTCTAAGGGTTCATGTGATTACAAGGGGCTCACCTGGATAATCCAGGCTACTTTCCCTATTCTACTGTTAAACTGAGAGTGTGTTAAATTGATTAGTATTCTTCCTAATCTACAAAGTCCCCTTTTCCATGGAACTTAAGCTATCTACAGATGTGACATCAGGGGGCAAAGGTCTGGGGTCCAAAATAGCAGATACAAGCTGATACAATTAGCAAGTTATTCTAGTAGTTCAAGCCAGAGAGGTTGGTTAGCTGGATATGGATGGTGTTGGTAGAGACGGAGAAAAGTATATGTGTTAGAGGAATCTTAGACGAATGATGGAGAGAAAGCTATAAAGGCTCCTAGATCTCTTGCTTGCACAGTTGGATGAGTTAGGTGCTCACCCATTCATGTATTCTTCTCCCCTGTACCTCCAGTCTTACTGCCCCACTTCTAGCCTCTTTTTATCCTGCATGTCAAATTGTCTCTGCATTTCTTTATTTCTGCACAGGGGCTGCAGCTCTGCAGGAGCTCCTGGCCTCCTCCCATTACTGAAAATAAATATCAGGGAAAATCCGTTTCTTCAGTAATTTGTTTCTGATTATAAATATTGCACATGTATTGATTACATAAATCCAAATACTATAAGACTGATATCTAAGAGAATAGAAATCCCAACCTCAGAATTAACTACTGCTTTTAAGGTAGACTTTATCTGAGTTTGTTCAGTAGGTTTAATTTTTTTTTTCCTTTTTTACAGAAAAGGGATAAAATACACTCTTTTATAACAGGATTATTTTCCTTAGTGATGTACCCTGACCTTTGATGTCACCATTTATAGATTTTTGGTTCTTTTAAATAGTGGCATAGCATTTGATTTTTAAATGGATGTACCATAATTTATTTAACCTGTCTCCTATTAGTGGACCTGTTTTTCATTTTTGCTATTCTAAACAATGTTCTAAGCAGTCGCTAGGTATAGATATCTTTGGCCACTTCTGCGATAGGTCTCTGGTATCACTTTCTAGTATTGGAACTGCTAGATCAAACATGATACACATTTAACATTTTAATTGTTATTACAAAATTGTCCTTCAGAAGATCTCTGTAGTATGCTTGTTTCACCTTATTTGGGAGTGCCAGGTGCAGAGAGAATTCAGCTTCACCTAGAACCAAAGGAAACACTGTCAGTGAAAAGTCTCAGATGAGACCAACGCTATCTCTTCAAGTAGTTTAGAAAATGTAAGATTTAACAAAGATAACATATTTGTCCTGATGTTCCTGGTACTGTGCTGGGTACTGGGGATAGTACCTCAAGGCTCCCTCAGCCTAGTTGGTAAACAGCAGGCTAGTGCAGCGGTTAAAGGAGCATGGGTGAGGCTGAGGGGATTAGTTGGAGGATGTTTCTCATTTAAGCTGAATTATTTTGATGAAAAGGATGTTGGAAGGAAAATGTTTTTGTGTCAGTCATTAAGTAGCCCAGTGGATTAGTAAAATGATAAATAGATTTTTGTAGTTTAAGGAATGGGGTACAGGGAATGAAAGCAAGTGATCTCGGCCTGTTTCTCAACCAGTTAAGAATGTTTACTACTGCAAGTGACGGAAGTGGGTAATGATGGCTTAAACAAGCAGGGGATTATTTTTTCTGAAACAAAGGTCTAAATGTTGGAGGCTGAGGATTGGTTCAGTGGCTCAATGTGACAGGGCCAATGTCTCTGCAGTTATCTTGGCCCTTCTCTCATGGTGGCAAAATAGCTGCCTCTATATCTGGTGTCACATCTGCATTCGAGCCAAGAGGAAGGAAGAAACGGCGGTGGCAGGACATCTGCCTCTGCATCAGGAAGGCAAAGCTTTCCCAGAAGCCCCAACAACAGATTTCGGTTGCTGTTTACTGGCTACCACTAGCTGGAGGAGAAGGTGAAAGTGTAAAGAACAGAATGGCATAATTGGCTTAGTCTGACTATGACCATTTCTGGGATGTGGGCACACAGATTCCCAAACAAAATCCAGGCGCTTCTAGCCAAGAAGAACAGGGGTATAGATATTAGGAGATTACTGCAGCTATCTCTTTGTGGGTTAGATTTTGAAGGGCCTTGTAAACTATGCTGAGGAACAGGAACTTTCTAGTATACCAAAGGCAACCACCCGAGTTCTTACATGGTTTATAAGGGTTGTTAGTAGTAGCCATTCTTTCCCAGATTGTTTCAAAATTCTGGACTTGGTGGAAGATTATTTCAGAGTGACAGCTACTGATCAAATGAACAACTCTCTTTATTTGCCTTATAATGTGAAAGGACAAGATTGTGCTCTTTCATCTGTAAAGCTTTCCTTGACTTCAAAAAGAATCTTATAAACAAAAGCATTTCACAGGATGTGGAGATGAAAACAAGTTATAAAAGTAATTTATATACCATGGTTTAGAACAAATCAGAAGGGATGAACAAACAAACTCTTTTTAGTTAAAAAAAGTCCATGTTTACAAACATGTGTATAATTACTCTCAAGATATTATGCATTTTGAAACAGCTTTAATTAGGTGATCATACAGCTCCCATGGGCCATAAAGTTTATGGTGGTTACACACAGTTTTTTTTTTTTTTTTTTTTTTTTTGAGACAGAGTCCACTTTGTCATCCAGGCTAGAGTGCAGTGACGCAATCTCGGCTCACTCCAACTTCCACCTCCCAGGCTCAAGCAATTCTTGTGCCTCAGCCTCCTGAGTAGCTAGGACTACAGGTGTGTGCCACCATGCCTGGCTAATTTTTGTATTTTTAGTAGAGATGGGGTTTCACCATGTTGGCCAGGCTAGTCTTGAACTCCTGACCTCAAGTGATTCGCCTGCCTCGGCCTCTTAAAGTGCTGGGATTACAGGCATAAGCCACCATACCTGGCTCAGTTTTTCTTAAATATAAAATAATTTTTGTCCACACCAAATCAGAGTAGCTGAGAACTACTGATAAATACTCCACAGTTAGTTTATCTATAAATTCATATTTATTCACTCTGATATGTTGATATGCTTATGTTTAGTAGGGAGATACATTGGAACACAGAAAATCAGAATAGGAAGTTCACCATAAATCTTACATAAGTGAAACACTAAAAGTGACCTATCATAAACCTCAAGAGAATGCTTGGATATTATGAACTGGCTTTATCATCACTATTCCCTTATTAAACATTAAAAGTCTTTCAATATAATAGAGGAGGATTACTTTCATAAATAAACTGTTGCTCTTTTAAAAAACTAAACACTGTTGTAAAGGTATAGATTATTGTGTGGAAATATTAGTAGGAAGATTATGAATCAAACTGCATTCTTTATTCTTTAGTTACTCTTCAGGGTTATGCCCCACAGCATATGAAAAAAAGGTTTTAATATTTTTAGTAAGAAAACTTTGATCACATTAAATGTTATTTAATGTTGTTATTGATAGCAAAGAAAAAGGGCATAAATGTTTCAAACTTGCCATTATAAAAATTACTTGACATGAGTGACTAGGTCTATCCCACATAAATTAATGTGAATGCACCTAGAGGGACACAAAAGGAAAAAAATACCATAGATGAAGACTCAGCAATGAGGAAAACACCAATATTTGTCCATAACCCTGCCCCACCATATATGAAAAATCCACTGATGATTGAGTGTTTTCAAAATAATTGGCACAATCCCTTCTATCACAAGAATATTGGAGATGATCAAACAAAACCTGCTTTTTTTAAAAAATTAAAATTGTTCCTTTCCTTTTCCCTTCTCTTGTCCTTCCCCCTTCTGTCTTGCTGGTACTGAGCACTCTGGGCTGCCCTGCATATTACTCCAAAATAAGGTCAGGCCTGTCATCCTTCCTGCTTTACCAGCTGTATCAGTCTGGGCCCTCTGGGAAGCCAACGCCGAGGGTGCAAGAGGATTACCTGGAGAATTGTCTGTAGAAAATGCAAGGAGGGAGTAGGAGTCAACTGAGAGAGGCCCCAAACTGATTTACAGATCTGATATCTACGAGAGGAGAAAGAGTAGGAAGGATTACGTACAGAGAGTCTCAGATCACAGCAGTTTTGAAAGTCTCAGCCAAGCCAACGGGAAGCCCCTAAGACTCTGCTTTACCATTGAAGAAGCTCCATGCTGGCCAGGAAGGATGACTTTGGAGTAAATACCATTGTGGTCACAAAGGAGTAACTACTGGAGAGACTGTTCATCAGCTCTCCTCCCCAAGCAGATTCCCCTGAAGGAGGCCACCACACCAGCATTATCTTCCTTTTCCTGGATCAGATCATGTTATTTCTCCATCCAAAAGCCTTCAGTAACTCCTTTTTGGCCAGAGAATAATGCTCCAACATGCCTTGAAGGTTTCTGAAAGCTTGACCTCGGCCTCATTTACACCTCGATTTTTAGTATATTTCTCCCCAATCTCTATTTTTCCAGCCACAGACAACTTCACACCATAATCTGGAGTTTCAATGCAGTGTGAAGCCTCTGAGCTTTTGCTCACTCTGTTCCTATACCTCCATACACTCCTTCTGAGCCTCTCAAAATACTACCCTGCTTTCCATATCCAGGCAGGTGTCTTTCTTGAGCCATCTATTCAGAATGCATCATCTTTGTGTTCAAACACTGTGTGGTTCAGATGTCTATTTGGTGTGAATTTTATTTTACTTTATTTTATGTCTTTTCTCCAAAGATCTAGAAGACAGGAACTATATTTCTAGGACCTGGCCAGGTCTTGTGCTTAGTGGTGGTCATCTGATAAATGTTTACTGAAAATAAATTAAGCCAAATGCAGGAGAGGACTTTTTTTTGTGAGGAGGCAAGTTGCAAGAAGACAGATGGAATCACCTAAGGAAACTCAGAGACATTTCTGTGCACATTGTCACTGAATTCTCTTTGCTTCTCAAGGAGAGACTGGAGATTTCCTTTCCTGGAACTTGAAACAGAGTGTCCAGAAGGCTTGAGAGATAAGGGGCAGGGAAGCAAAGATGTCTTCCCTTTTATGCAACTCTTCGAGAGCCCAGGTCTAAAGGAGAGAATCAAATCTGTGTTTTCCTGTGTGATTCTTCCCTTTCTTTCTTATGTATCTGGGTGGTCCAGGATTCTCCCTCCTAGTTCTTGTGTGAAGATTAAACTGTGAAGTTTCTCATGTCTGCTGATGTTTACCTTCGGGTCCCCATCACCCAGCTGAGGGCCTGACAGGGAGTGGGTGCAGAGTAAATGGTGGAGCAAGCTGCACAGAACTAACTGCACTGTGCAGTGAGTGAGGAAGCAGACATCTGATACTTAGAGGGTGACTGCCAAGGAATCGCAGGGAGAATTACAGTGACTGAAAAGTAGCAGGAGGTGAAAGCACAGATGGCAGGATGCGGCAAAGAAAATGGAAGGGAGACACTTGGCTGTGCCATGATCAGTTGGACTAGACTACTTTTGACCCACAATAGAAGCAGAAATATTAATTGGATTCAAGTTAGCAAGTCTTTATTGTGTGCTCATTTCTACAATGAGCCATCCTCATTTCTGTAGCTGAGTGAAAAAAAAAAAGTAGAAGAATATGACTAATGTCTGATTGCAAAGTAATTATAGTTTAGTTGAAATACATGTACAAACACACATGAGATTGTTTAATTATGACACAGTAGAATATGACATCGAGTTTCTTTCCCCTGCTACATTTAACTTACCCATGAGTCTGAATGGCTTAATGTACAAAATAGACCCCAAATCTGTCAACTTTTCTCCATGTTCCCCCTCTCCACCTCTTTTGTCTCCCCTAGACCTGCAGCAACCTCTTAACTGGTCTGCCTCATTCTAACTTTGTACCCTCATGGTCCATTCTCTGACCAGCAGTCAGAGAGATCTTTCAAAAAACACAAATCCTGTCTTGCCACTCTCCTGCAGAAAACCCTCCCGTGCGTCTGGGTGCACTTAGAGTAAAAGGCAAAGCCCATGCAGGATCTAACTCTTGCCTGCCTCTCAGCTCCTCTCTTCATGCCTCTCAGCATGCTTCCCTGTGCTTACTCTCCTCCTGCCACAGCACCCTTCTTCCTGTTCCCCCTATCTTTGCAGGGCTGGCTCCTTCTTGTCATTCAGATCTCAGCTCAGATGTCACCTCCTCAGTGAAGCTTTCCCTGACTACCCCCGCAACCTAAGCTATTGGTCCCCTCTCCAGTCACTTTCTTGTATCACCTTGTTACAGAGCTTCATAGTACTTAGCAGCATCTAAAATGTGTAAAATGCATTTATTGTCCATCCCCGCATCCCAGAATGTCCCCAGCTCCTTAAGAAGAGAGATCTCATTTCTCTTTTTCATTACTCTATTCCCAGTACCTAGCACGATGTCTTGTGCATAGGCAGCTCTCATCAAATAGTTATTGGATGAATGGATTATTATTAGAGACAAAGAATGGAGATTATAGCTCAGAGTAGTTGGGCAAAGTGCTTGGAGGAAGAAATATTATTTTAGCTATGAAGAATGGTATGGGGAACAGAGGCTTAGAGGCACCAATGTGCACATTTTTGTCAAAGGAAGACCCTGGCCTGGCTGGAGCAAAAGGTACACAACAATAACGGTGGGGCAGTTGTCATGACAGGGCATGAAATTTGTATAGAATCAGAGGGCAAAAGAAAGTCATTACACTGCCAAATTGTGTGTGTGTGTGTGTATTTTGCCCTAGGTGGCAAGGCATTGAAATTCCACAGGGTGCCTAAGAGCCAGGATATCTATTTATCATCTTATTTCCAATTTTGACAAATATGAAACAAATTATAGTCCCTGACTGAATCATGAACATAATGAAAAAAAGTTAGTCGACTGCATATATTTCATATTTATGTCAGTGATGGTGATTTGATTTTATTTTTTGTCTCCTCTGTTTCTCATGAAGTGGTTCACTATTTTGATAGAGCAGCTCCCTGAATTATTCAACCTAGGCATAGTTTTTACTTGCTTGACATTTTATTTTCTCTCAGGAATGGCCCTTATAGAATATGCATTTCTTTTCCTTGAGCGAGATAACGTATGTGAAAGTACTTTGCAAACGGCGCTATGGAAATGGAAGGTAGAATGATTATTACCTTTTAAGGTCCTAAGGGACAGAAACTACTAACAGCATCATCTTTTTGCCCTGCTTGTCTTGCTTTTTGTTGCTGTAAAAAGAACTATTTCCTATCAAGAGATTATTCTCTGCTACAGTCGGGAGGCAAACATGTTTGTCTATACATCGCCCAGTTACTAGCTCTAAGAAAATTAACAAAACTCATATGTTCCTGAGATAAATGTTGGATAAATCATTAGTTGTAGAGAATATTCTTTGTCCAGAAGAACAAGAATATTAAAATTCTGATGATTTTAAAAAAGCACTTCTTCCTGACATCCATCTTGGCTCTTCCCCTGTGAGAACAGAATGTCTACATGCGGTGTTGGAAAGAGTGACAGTTCCTGTGATCACCTAAGTTGCTATGGACAGCAAGGATTGGGAGACTTTAGTTTTGTGTTCTAGTTACCAGTGAAACCGCCCCATTAAATATTTTAAGGAACACACCCAAAGTATGAAAATATTTTCTAAAATAGAATCCATCTCTTCATTTGTCCTCTAAATATAGCTGATGTGTCCATCATAGGAGCTGATCATAATATTTCTATGGTGACATTGAAGCTCCCTGTGCAATTTTTGAAAAGTAATAATTTTTTCCATGTTATAGCCATCATAGGAAAAAGTTGTTCTTGGAAATACTGGGATGCCTGGGCCCATCTCCATTAAAAAAGCAAGACTTCAGCAGCCACAAAAAGGAAAGAGATCATGTCCTTTGCAGGGACATTGGTGGAGTTGGAAGCCATTATCCTAAGCAGATTAACACAGGAACAGAAAAGCAAACACCACACGTTCTCACTTATTAGTGGGAGCTGAACAATGAGACCACATGGACACAGGGAGGGGAACAACACACACTGGGGCCTGCTGGTCGGGACGGGGTCCCGGGGCAAGGGAGAGCATCAGGAAAAATAGCTAATGTATGCTGGGCTTAATAGGCATGTGATAGGTTGATAAGCGCAGCAAACCACCATGGCACACATTTACCTTTGTAGCAAACCTGCACATCCTGCACATGTATCCCAGAAATTAAAATAAAAAATAAGCAAGACTTGGAATTCAGTTAGGAGGCAAAGGACAGAGAGGCAGTAGGGGTGGAATGGTTTAGGGTTCTGGCCTAGATGGAATTCCAGTGAGATAAGCTGAAGTGGGCGAGTAGAGGCTGATAGAGGGCGGCTCTACCTGAATAAATGTAGGAAAATAGGGACCCAGGCAAGAGCCTTCCAGCAGAGAGGCAAAGCAAAGCAAAGTGCAGCTTTTTCGGCGGAGAACTAGATGGAATGTAAGAGCAAATGCAATCTTCTAAAAGAACAAGGAGACAAGGACCTTACCTAGTTTAGGAACAGGTAGGGATTAACATTAATCTGATAGGCCAGATGAATTTGGAGTTTGAATGCAATAATAACAATAATATCTAATATTTATTAAACTTTTAATGCACCAGTTACTATAGTAATCATTTTCATAAATTATCCTGCATTATCTCCTTAATCCTTACAACTTCATAAGATAAAAACTTATTTTAGGTTCTTATCTTATTTTAATGTTGGAGAAAACAAAAGTTTAGGCAATCTAAGATGATTAAGTGGTGAAGCCAGTACCCAAGTTATGTCTGTCTGACCCCTAAATTTATGATATATATACTTCTTAAAGACATAATATGGTTTGTGTGCTTATATTTTTAATTTGAAAAATATGAACACACACACAGAAGTTGAAATTAACCTTAATTCTACCACAGAAAAATAAATATCATGCAATCCTTCAATAACCCCCATCCCCAAAGGTAACTGCTGTTACTACCACTTTAGTATGTGTGTGTGTATATATGTATATATATGTACATACATATATAATGTGTATGGTATGTGTACACAACTACATATATATGTAGCTGTTTGTTTTCTATAACTTTTTATATTAAAAATATAACAGTCTTTCAAGAAAATGATCTTTTCATATTTGTGCATTTTTCTTCCATAGAAAATAGTGCTGCAAAAATATATATTTACATATATACATATGTATATAGAGAGACAACATTTTGACAATAAAGGGTTGCACCAATTTGTACTTATGCGAGGGTATGATATGAGGGCTCCTTTTTACTCACGTCATTGTGGAAATTAGTTTTTAATTTAAAAATTTTTGGTTATTCTGATAGTGGGGAAGTGGTATCTCATTTGTTTTGCTTTTTTTTTTTGAGTTATTACTGAAGGTGAAGATTTTTCTCATCTTTTATTGACCTTAACATAAATATGTTTCTTAAATATATTAATATAAATATATTTTTCTCTTAACCATTACATTGTTTTCTGTGTTTCTGTAATTTTACACATGTGCATAATTCCTAATATGAGAAGTAGGGATGGAGAGTGGCAGGGAAAGAATGAATGAGATTGAAGGGAGGGTTGGGACAGAGTGAATGGGACATCGGAACAGCACTTTGACTGTTTCTATAGCTGACCCAGAAATATTTCATGATCGAGGTTATTGGAAGGAAATGCCAATGCTTGAATGGTAACAAAAGCATTTTTGAAAGCACTGCTTCTAATCCTTGATCATTATACTCACTTATTATAAAGTTTCTTTTCACTTCTAAATATCTGATTTTCAATTTGTAAAATGGGAATAAAACTTCCTTTTCTTTTGAAAGATACCTTGAATGTTAAAAAGAAAAAAAAAAGAAAATACTTTGAAAACATCATCACTCCATATCATGATAATTACTTTCATTTTCTTTTGTTTTATCAATGACATCCTTTCAGATCTGGTCTAACACATTTCAAATCCACCCGCACTCTTTCTCATCCCTCTAAAAACACCTCATTTTAAAAACAGAGAAAACAGCACATGTCTGCCATTTTCTCAGATTGCTATTCAACCATCTTAAAGGGTTAAGGAAGGATGTCTTATTCTCAAGTTAAGATTGAGTATTATCCGAATTGTCTTTTCAGTTAAGGACTGAGAGTAGGAGAGTTTAATAAGGAAATGCAAAGCTCTGGAATATTTTTCTTTTGATTCAGAAAAATCTAAAGCTGCTGTCCCTCAGGGTATTACATAAAGCACATCTGTTAAATCAGGATTTTCCTGATGTAAATGCACATGGGCTCTCTTGACAATTGTACCGGTTTGAATGCTGTTGGGCTACTATACATATGCCTGGAGGGCTCATCAATGAGTGGGTTTTATAAATCAAAATTTTAAAAATCACTTGTATTAGAACTATTATCTATGACCCATTAGAAATAATCCCCCAAATCTTCATCTAATCAAATGCAGTTTTGTTAACCACTACATTTCAGCTCTCTCTGTTCATTGTAATTCAAGGTTGTGCCTCTGCTGCCATTCGTAAATCACTTGTTAATCGCTCCTGCTTTATAATACCAGCCTAATCATTTGCTGTGTCTTGCTGTCAAAACATTCCAATCTGATTGGATGCAATTTTATTCTGCATGTGTGCCTCCCTGTCTAACCTATAGAATAGCAGAAATAATTGCCTACATCTCAGAAGTTTTTTCTCCAAACACCTGTACTAATTAAAACTCCAAATACATGAAAAATTATTGACGATAGTGTTCATCATTAAGAACCTCCTTTCATAGGCACAGCAAGCAAGATGTGGACTGTGTACAATGGCTAGTCAAAGATAGATAAATAATGGAAGCTTTATTTGCTGTGCATTCCAAAGGATCCCATTTATGAGCCAGCTAAAACATGATTCATTGGATCCATCAGTGGTTCCCACACCAGTGTCAGACTGGCATGAAATACCCACATTTCCAGGCCTTATGAAACGGTAGCCCTTTTAGTGCCCCAAACAAAAATGATTCCATACCACTTCCTATGTCGATGACATGCTTGCATTGATTTTTCTCTGATTGTTTTGCAACACGTAGAGCTTCTTCAGGTATTTGGATCACACTCACCAAACTGGTGCTCAATCCAAATGGCCTCCAGCACCCTGCACCAATAGCGATTAGAGAGACATCCTGATGGACGTAAAAACTGAAACTGGCCGGGCGCGGTGGCTCACACCTGTAATCGCAGCACTTTGGGAGGCCGAAGCAGGTGTATCACGAGGTCAGGAGATCGAGACCATCCTGGCTAACATGGTGAAACCCCGTCTCTACTAAAAATACAAAAACTTAGGTGGGCGTGGTGGCGGGCGCCTGTAGTCCCAACTACTCAGGAGGCTGAGGCAGGAGAATGGCGTGAACCTGGGAGGTGGAGCTTGTACTGAGCCAAGATCACCCCACTGCACTCCAGCCTGGGCGACTGAGCAAGACTCTGTCTCAAACAAAAAACAAAAAACAAAAAACTGAAACCTCCACGTTATAGAGATTTAACTAATGATGTAGTCTTTTTTCTTTCTTTTTTTTTTTTTTTCCTGTTAGTTGATACTGAAACACAAAATGATATAGTTTGGCTGATAAGTGTTTTCTTCCTGCTTTCTATTTTTATACGTATACTATCAGAGAAGGACACAGGAAGTCAATGACAGCCCGGCCTACATAGTTTGGAAAGCAAGACTGGAAATTAAGTTTTTGGCAGGAAACCACATGCATTTTGAAATCCTGTAATCCTGAATAGTATGCAACACAATTATCTCTTCTTATTCTTCTTCTTTCGCCTCTGACATTAGTGTATTCTTTTAGTAGAGAAATAGGCTTTTTGTTTTTCTTTTGCATGTAGGGGCACATGAGGTATCCTTTATAAGGAAATGGACTGGTTAGCTGATACTGAAGTCATTTGTACTCTTCATTTACTTTTCCAGCAATTAAAATCTGAGAAAAACTTATTTCTCCTTTTAATATTCCTCATATGGATATAGTATCAGATTTCATTAAATTATTTATCTAGAGTTTCCTTAGCTATATCATAGATGCAAACTGGGAACCAATTCTTTACAAATAAAAATGAGCCTATATACTTTATTGCTTCTGATATTGAAATACACTAGAAGTACTGAAAAAAGATGTTTGCTTATCTAGGCGAGTAGTGTTATGTCATTGCAGGGAAAAAATTCAAATGTATCACAGTATTTCTGCAGGAAAATCGGACTTCTCCTTGATGAGTGGCTTGGTGCAAAGGACCCAGATTAAAAGTACAAAATACACAATATCTTCTCTGTAACTGTTGTCTATGTATGTTACAGAGGAACCAAATTAGTGACAATGTGTATCATGTATCTGCTTGATGTGGATAAATATAGTGTATGACACATGAAAGGCCACTGAGCACAAGCCCTAGTGTTGTGGGCTGAAGAAAAGGAGGGCAGATGTTAGTCTAACCAGGTTCAGAGAATCACTTCACAAATTAAAAATACACAGCAGTTATGGGATGGTCCTGTTTACTGATGCTCAGAGACACCAAATGCAGCACAGATTGCATATAGGAAGGGTTAAATGACCAAATATTTCTGCAGGTCTCTTATGAATGCTCTTTCATGAAGTTTTACAAGGAAGAAATTCGAGAGGGTAAGAATAGAAATATGAACATTTGCTAATTCACATGTTATTTCATTTAATTGCACTTATTGAGTCTTCCTATATGTCTGGTGCAAAGACTGATGCGTATAACATCATCACTAACATAGAACTCAGAGCCAAATGAATTCACTTTCTTCAAGTCACTATGATAAAATGTGATAAATGTGATAATTTAAAAGTGTATCTAAAGTGCTACGGAAACAAAGGCAAGTAATTCGCCATGTTTATTATTGGAGAGTGGGGGGAATGTGCCCGCTAGCATCCCCTATTCCTCTTTCCTGCTGTATTTTTTAGAGCAACCATTATCATTTGATATGGTATATATTTAGTTGTTTATTGACAATTTGGTTTCTTTGCAGTGTGCACTGCCCTGCCCAAATATGATATAGACCCTGTCAAAACAGGAACTTTTCTTTCTTCTTTGCCTTTTCCTTTGTTTCTTTCTCTTCCTTTCTTCCTTTCTTTCTTTCTTCCTTTCTCCCTTCCTTCCTTCCTTTCTCTCTCTCTCTCTTTCTTTCTTTCTTTTTCTTTCTTCTTCTTTCTCTCTTTCTTCTTTCCTTTCTTTCTTTCATATAGACCCTGTAAAAACAGGAACTTTTCTTTCTTCTTTCTTCTTTCTTTTCTTTTCTTTTCTTTCTTCTTTCTTTTTCTTTCTTCTTTGCCTTTTCCTTTGTTTCTTTCTCTTCCTTTCTTCCTTTCTTTCTTTCTTTTTCTTTCTTTCTTTTTCTTTCTTTCTTTTTCTTTCTTCTTCTTTCTCTCTTTCTTTCTTCCTTTCTTTCTTTCATATAGACCCTGTAAAAACAGGAACTTTTCTTTCTTCTTTCTTTTCTCTTTTCTTTTCTTTTCTTTTCTCCTTTCTTCCTTCCTTCCTTCCTTCCTTCCTTCCTTCCTTCCTTCTTTCCTTCTTTCCTTCCTTCCTTTCTTCCTTCTTTTCTTCCAGAAAAAGTCTTGCTCTGTCATCCCCAGGCTGAAGTGCAGTGTCATAATCAGGGCTTACTACAGCCTCAACCTCCCAGCCTCAAACAATACTTCTGCCTCAGCCTTCTGAGTAGCTGGAACTATAGACATGTGCCACCACATCTGGCTAATTTTTATTTTTTAAAATTTTTTTGTAGAGACAGGGTCTCACTATGTTGTCCAGGCTGGCCTTGAACTACTGGGCTCAAACAATCCTCCTGCCTTGGCCTCCCAAAGTGTTGGAATTACAGATATCTTTTCAATTCTATTCACAGCTTATATCCTAGTGCCCAAGACAATAGTTGACATAGAGTAGTTGCTAATTAAGTATTTGTGGAATGAATGAAAAGAATACATGTTAGACTGCATGAGATGCTGGAGATACAATGGTGAATAATACCCACAGTAACCCCGACCTTAAGCAGCTTTTGTTCTAAGGGGAGAGATAGATAATATTCAATATACAAGTAAATGTGAAGGTTTCACACACTGATGAGTGCTAAGAATATAGCCACTGTGGGTAAGTAATATAGAGTGAAGAGCGATGTTACTTAACAAGGGAGCCAGGAAAGGCCTCTCTGAGAAAGTGACATTTGAATTGAAACTGAGGTTGTGAGAAGGAGGAAGGCATGTGAAGAGACAGAGAAAGAAGGAGCCAGTCATGGGCTATTATGGTTTAAATGCATCTCCTTCAAAATTCAAGTGTTGAAACTTAATAGCCAATGTGATAATAGTAAGAGGTGGAGTGTTTCAGAAGTGATTGGGTTGTGAGGGCTCCTCTCCTTGTAAATGAGATCAAAGCCCTTATAAAAGAGGCTTTATGAAGGATTTGGCTTTCTTGTCCTTCCCCCTTTCACCATGTGAAGACCCAGTGTTCCTCATCCTCTGGAGGATGCAGCAACAAGGCACCATCTTGGAAGCAGAAAGCAGCCCTCACCAGACACCAGACCTGCCAGCACCTTAGTCTTGGACCGACCAGTTTCCAGAACTGTAAGAGATAAATTTTTGTTCTTTATTATTATTAATAATCCAGTCTCAGGTATTTTATTATAGTGGCACAAACGAACTGAGACTCAGGCCCTCAGAACTTGGTGTTTTGCCAAAGAAGATTGTGTGCCGCGAATGAATGGGTGGAGCAAGAAGTGAAAAGGTGGGAGGTGTCATATCACATAGGGCCTTGCAGGACAAGGTGGGGACCATGGATTTTATTGTGGTCCCAAAAAGCCACTAGAACATTTCAAGCAGATAAGTGACATGATCTGATTTATGTTTTAGAAGGTGCTTTGCACACTTGCTTGCAGTTAATGTGCAGAAGGTGGTCTATGGAAAAGAGTCAGAGAAGCCTCTTTGAGGAGTCTATAGAGGCAAAGAAAAAATACAGTCTTAGATGAGGCTAAGGTTGTAGCAATGAGGATGGCAAGAAGTGCTTGGAGTTCAGATATATTAGGCAGGTAGAACTTATAGGTCTTAATGATAGATAATGAGGAAATTGAACAACCGAGTTGGGGAATCAGTAGCAGAAGGTGATTTGCTTTAGTTGAGCAGAAAATATGAACAGATTTGCATTAGTTACGTAGAAAAATAACTAGAATGTTATAAGACATGAGAAAGGGTGATGAGCTTCCCAAAGTCTGTTCTTTAGAAGTCTGAGTCAATGAGATAGTGAAGACGACTGATCTAGAGATTACCAGTAAAAAGGGTACTGGTATTTGATCATTGATGAGGCAGGCAGGGCAGAATGGAGGAGAAAAAGACAGTGCTAGTAGCCTGCAGTTGAGAGTGAAAAAAAATAGCTTTGGAAAGAATAAAGCTTAGAAATGTTACAGGAAATTGGTAGCATACTGATTGTGCCAAGATACTGCCAAAAAACCAGCTCCATTTATCAAATGCGGAGAAAAATCATTGAACCTAAGTGGAGCATCGTGCAAATATCACAGCCAACATTTTCCCACAATTTCCCACATTTTAGCTACTTGTTTTTATACTATATACACAATACTTTTTTTTTTTTTAAAGGATTGGTTGTAAAGGATGAGGCAAAGGAAAAAAACCTGAATTTGATTTCAAATTTATTTTTAAATTAGTGAGGCTGCACTACAGTGCTGCCAGAAATGATCCTGGAAAACCAAAGAGAGAAAAAGAAAAAGAGATGAAGACAGTTGACCCTCCATATCTTTGGGTTCCACATTCCTGGATTCAACCACCCTCATATAAAAAATATTTGGAAAAAAAACCCAAGCAACAAAAATAACAACCCAATAATACAAGTAAAAAACAATGCAGGATAATAACTATTTATATAACATTTATATCGCATTAGGTATTATAAGTAATCTAGAGGTGATGTAAAGTATATAGGAGGATGTGTGTAGGTTATATGCAAATTCTATGTCATTTTACATAAAGGACTTCAGCATCCCAGAATTGTGGTATCTGAGGAGGGTCCTGCAATCAATCCCCCGTGGATACCCACGGTAGAGTTATCTGAGCCAATGAAAGAAAGTCACTTCTTAAGATGGCTAATTAAAATCCTTGGACCTTTGGTTTAGATAATGTTTTCATGTTTACATTTAAATACAAGAGGGTGTGGCTTTTTGGGAAATCCATTTAACTATAATGAATTAGTAGAGTCAGACTCTTCATTTCTCATCATCCAGTCTGTACCAGGAATAGATCACTTTCTTTTGATTCTTCTGAAAGGATGACCTTTCTTGAGCCGCCCCAGGAGTATTATGGGAAGAAGCTACACATTTGTGTTTAATATCATGAAAAATAAGGAGAAGGAGTTGAGATGTCAACAAAGCTATAATTAAATGCATTCATTTATTCATTTGACACATTTGAGTTATAGTCAAGTCTGAAAATGTGTGATAGATATTCAAACCTCCTTGAGGTCAGGGACCATATCAATGCATCTTAGCACTAGAAAGAGATAGGAACACGTGTGTATGAAATGATTAAGGGCCTAGTGAAGGGAAAGGTTACTGTGGCTGCAATGTTTAGAGAAGCCTCATGGGCAAAGTGTAATTTTAACTTTTTGTTCAACAGAAAGATAGTCTATATAAAAACTAAAAGAGGGGAAGAGTTACAACTATTAAAATGTTTGTAAGTTAGATTTGCCTCCTAATCCAAATGTGGACAGAATGACTTTAAACAATTGATTCATTTATTTATTCGACAATTCATTTAGTACCCAGTCTGTTCTAGGCATTGTGCCACACCCTGAGCATGGATTGTACAATAAAATATACACAGTCTCTGTCCTTGTGAAGCTTGTAGTCTAGTAGGGAAGACAGACTAGAAACAAATAAATAGGTGAGTAACTGAATTTAAAACCAAAATCACAACCAAAAAGGAAACCTAGGTTGCTCTAATAGAAAATATTACAGAAGCTGGGTGCAGTGGCTCATGCCTGTAATTCCAGCACTTTGAGAGGCTGTGGTGGGCAGATCACCTGAGGTCAGGAGTTTGAGACCAACCTGGTCAACATAGTGAAACCCCATCTCTACTAAAAATACAAAAAATTAGCCAGGCATGGTGGCAGGCGTCTGTAATCCCAGCTACTCAAAAGGCTGAGGCAGGAGAATCTCTTGAACGTGGAAGGCGGAGGCTGCAGTAAGCCAAGATCCTGCCACTGCACTCCAGCCTGGCGACAGAGTGAGAATCCGTCTCAAAAAATAAATAAATAAATAAAATAAAATTAAAATTAAATCACAGAGATGACTGCTAATCAGGGACATCCTTTCTGGGGAATGACATTGAATTTGGCTGAGAAGCAACCGAACATCCTAAGAGCAGAGAATTTGACAAGGAGAGGAGAGTGTGGGAGTAGCTGATGTTCCAGGCAGAGTCAACAGCATGCAAAAGCGCAAGACAGAAAGTATTTTGGCTTTTGGGGAACCGAATAGAGGACTTTCAGCCCAATTTTTGAGGCTTGACTTTGAATAAAAATGGGATACCTGAGTAGAGATCTAGAATAAAGAGGAAATTAACAGCCTAAAAGGGGGTGAAATGTCACTGGTAATATTCATTCTTTTGATAAATATGTATTCAGTCAGTCATTATTCTGGGCATTGTGGGGATGGTAGTCAGGAGCTTACATTTTAGAAGGGGAAGATAAATCAGAAAACAAGTAACTCAATATATAATTTAATTTCAGATCATAATAGGTGCTATGAAGATGACACAATATCATGGGAATGATGGTGACTATTTTAAGTAGAAAAGTCAGAAAAGACTCTCAAGGAGGAGACACCAGTTGGGTAGCCTCGAGCAAGAGCATCTCAGGCAGAGCATGTGCAAAGGTCTTGAGATCTGCTGTTGTGTGCAGCTTTTTCTAGTGTCACCAAGGCTGGCGATATTCTCAAGGTCCCCTATCTCGCATCACACAAGCATACCTCATCCTATGTATCCAAAGGCACACACTACATCTGGGAAGCCAAGGTTGTCTCTGGCCCACGCTGCACCTCTTCTCTCTCCTCAACTCTTGCCTCTTTTTTTTCCTGTGCCCTGTATAACTTATCTTCCTATCCAGCTACACAGCCAATGGCACTTTCTCCATCTTCAGGTGAGTATGGTAAAGTGCTGTGGGCTGTAAGTGGGAGGAACCCCCAACAGTTAAGAGCAGGAACCATGTGTGGACAAGATGTCATAGCAGGAAATGGGTGTAGCATAGTTCACTGCCAAGCCTGAGATTCAGTTCAACCACCTGTCCACCAGTTTCCTGCTGTGGGGGCTCCGAGCCAGGTGCTCGCATCTTCCTCAACGTATGCGTGGATGTTCAAGCTGAGAATCTGAGCTCTAAATTTGGAAGCAGATGCATGGGTATCTATGTATAAGATAAGATAAAATGAAGAATTAAACTCTCAAAGTCAACCCTGAATTTTATCAAGCTGCTGTTAAAGATGAAATGAGATGTTATCAAGTTGCTATTTAATGTGAAGCTATATAAAATATACGTATATTTTTGTTATCAAATATACATATATTTATTACACAAGAATTAGATGCAACAAACATTGAGCACTGATTCTATACCAAGTAATCTGCTTGGAAAACAGATTTAATTCTTATATTGGTCCTTCCCAATAAGTCTAATTTTCCCCATTTTGCCAGCAGAGGGTGAAGGAACAGTTTGACATACTGATCACATACCTGAAAGTGGCCAAGGAAGGCCTTTGACCACAAATGCTGGGGTCATCCCACGAGATACGGTTTGCCTTCTCAGCACACGACAGCGCGTTTGGACGCAGCCTGGTGAGCAGTCAAGAGCAGCAGTGGTTACGCCTAGGGAAGAGCATGAGTTAGAACATTACTTCTTTCCAGCCATGGCAGCCTGGGCCAGTGACTTCACCTTCCCAAGCCTCAGTATCCTGATCTCTCAAAATGAGAATAATCATACAATGGGCCTCAAAGACTTGCTAAAGGATTGAATGAGCTTCTTATGTCATGCCTGGCATATTTGGCACTCAATAAATGGGAGCTACCTATCATCTCAGAGGAGAGCGCTTAGCTCTTTAGTTGCTCTTTTTAAGCTCAGGCACATTCAGTCACTCATCGTATCCTCCTAGATTGGAAGGGTTGGGCACAAGAGGAGTTCCCCAAGACAGGTGCTCTTGGTCTTTAGCCCTCTTTATGGAGAGCTAGTGCACCCAATACCTCAGTAAGACAAATACTCCCTACCACCCAGCCTCTTGTCTGGCACCGGAGGAGAATTGTCAGGGAGCGTGAGTAAGCAGCCGGCAAGAACCCTCACTGTCTCCAGGCATATCCACACCTGAAATCTCTTATCAGAGAACATTGAGGTTTACTGCAACTGAAGGGACTTGTGTTGGTATCAGAACGCTCCCTTTTTAACATAATCACTTCCCTCTTGTACCTTCTAGACGTCTAAGTAGGAAGATCTTCATAAATATTTCGCACACCATGTTAGAACCTTTAAATCTGTTTGAACTGGATTCTTGTTAGGAAGAATTTCATTTCTAATTTAATTTTTTTTTGGCATGTATACTCCATCAAACAATTATCCTGCCTAACAAATTATGTAAAAAAAAAAAAAGTTAAAAATAAGGGATTCACATGAACTTTGAAGTTAGAAAATAAATCAGAGAAGAATAAAAAGGGGAATGAATTGTTCTAAGTATATCAGAAAGGCTTTATGTATTCAGAACCTCATTTACTTTTCTCCAAATCAATATGCAGTGCTCAGCACAGAGAACTATCAGAGAACTATTGAATATAAAGCACAGAAGATAACAGCAGTGATTACAACATGCAATTGTGCAGCTGTGATATCATCCCCTCCCCCTCCACTGCGTCCTCTCCATCAGATTGGTTGCTATGTTAATATTTTAGGCTTAAAGGACCAGAATTAATTTGTTCAGTCTTATCTCTGATGCGTTGGTTTTCTGTCAAAAATTCCTGACAGAATTAACAGCCAAAATAAATCGGGATAATTAGAGACAGAGTCATGCAGCCCATCATGCCGTCCTTGGAATTACTGGGCACACCATCATCTCTTGCTTGGATTCAGGATCTTGGCGTGAGGTGATCCCTCATCCCTATTCCACAGAGCGACAATTTTGAGCTCTAAATAGACCACCCCATGATTGTTTTCTATGAATAATGAATATGGAGTATGATCTTCCTCTGTTTTGATGAACAACTACTACTACAACAATCAGACGAAATCTAGCAGGCAGCTGGAGGAGGTGTTGCAAAGCCCCTAAAAGTGACAAAGTTTAAGTTAAAGGTATATAGGCTGACTATTTTTTTACTGCTTCTTATTTTGCATGATAATGAAGTAGTTTTCTATTATGAGAGAGGTCCTGTGATGCAGGTAAGATCCTCCAGAGGATGTTCTAGTTCATTTGACCTTACAGTTAAATAGAGAAGTGTTTGGGGCAAGACGACAGAAACACAGAAAACTGACAGCTGGAATGAGAATGTGAAATTTACAGCTTTTTCATACCTAGTCCTATCTCTGCCCCTCCCCCAGTTCATCCTCTCAGATGTTTTCTTTCTTAAATAGGAATGTGGAGGAAGGGAGGAGGGAAAGAATTATACAAGTGTCTGGCTGCCAATAAAGACAGCACCCAGTTCATGGTCAGAAATGATTCATCTTTATGACCATTCTTATCACCATTTACTTAGGAACAGTTAAGAATTCAGTCATGTGGCAGTCAGCAACTATAATCTTTCTAATCCAGATTTTCTACTTCTGTCTTTTAATCCCTGGTTGGTTACGCCAATCTAGATTTCTTCCCTCTAAGAAATTTGCTAAAGTCTCCAAAAGGTTTTTGGAGGGAGAAAATGCTACCAAAGATCATTCTGGAATTTCAGGTATGACCACTGTGTAGATGAGGGTGTTTTTGGACTTGGGTAGGCCACCCAATGGAACAATTAACTGTACTTCAAGGACAGCTTTCTGAGTTTGACTAAGGAGGCCAGTAGTTAGGTATCAGCAGGATCTTGGAAGAGGTGGTAAGCTGGAGGAGGAAGAAGGTGAGGAGCAGATGAAATTGAAGAAATGAGATATCTCCCTTGATTATTTCTTCATAAGTCAGCAGAAGTTAGTTAGCAAGGAGGGAGGGAAATATTTGGTATGTTATTAACAAAGCTGGTGTAATAAATTATGAAACAGACTGTGGCAAAAGGCCTGTGAAATACACCATGTACCCTTATCAAGATGGCTTCCCTTTGCCCTAGGAAATTGCTTATGATTAAGATGTTGGGTAATACCTGTGTTTTACAGCACTCATTACAGATTTGCAAATGCCTCATCACTGTCACTTGGTACCAAACCTCATCTTCTCTGATTTGCAGCTTTAGTGGCAGTGACCGACATAAATAATTAAATAATTAAATATGCACATAAATCTTTTCTCCAATCACTTGTCTAAAATTTTCACTTTTCTAAAGAGTAGAGAAGATTAATTTTTAATGTTATTAAAGTAGTTAGAATAAAACCTAAGAATAGGCACATTTGAACATTTGAAAGAATGATCTTGTTTTCATTATAAGAGTGACATCTAAGCCCCCCTGCTACACCCACCTCATTCAGCTGTTACTAAAACTTTAAAGGGAAAATAATTCACTAAATTAAAGGACTAAGTATTGAAAAGTATTAGTTGAATTGTTGGCTAATATGACCAACTAAACTTAATCAGAAATATGGTCAAAAATAGCATATACTTTCCAACTCTTGGTTATCCACAGAAAGGAAAGGGAGGTGAGATATAGCTAACATTGTAATGTTTGCATGATTCTAAAAATAATTTTTATTGGATAAAATTTATATACATTTTCACAGCAGGAATTAGAGATTGAGTCAGACATGAATGAAAGATCTCATTCCAGTCCTTTTCACTTACTAAGATAACTTTTAATTGTAGGACCACCAGCCTACTATAGCCTCTTAGCTTGGCTCTGGGAAAAAGTCATGAACAGTGTGTCTGTGTGAGTGTGTGTGTATGTGTGTGAGAGAGAGAAAGAGAGAGAGGGAGATCACTTGGAATCATTTTGAAATATAATTTCCCCACACTATTTCCTATCGTAATGACATGTAACATTGTATAAATGGTGAACAGTGAATTTATTTTATTAAGTGTGGTTTAAAGTGTTTTAACTAATAGCAACAACCATTGCAAAGAAGATAATGTTTCGATTCTGGTCCTCCTTAATACCCATCTTAAAAATGTTTTCTTTTAGTAACATTTAAGAATATTTTCTTTTTCTAGAACTGTGGCACCAGTATCAACACAATGGTGGGTTCTTTGATCTTTTTGTTTATTAATTAAAAAAAAATGAAACCGGTAAGAATGATACAGATATTATCAAGTACACATTACTAGAGCAATATTGAATTTCTGTATAAAGAAATTTAAGTATGTAATAATAGGCCACTCATTTTATAAAATATTAAATTCTATAAAATTATAGTCAAGAGGATTTGATTAATCCACTAAGTTTTGTTCAAATTGAATTTGACTAGATCCTACTTAGGAAAACTGACTTCTACTGAGACCAGATTGCTGCCAACGGAATCATTGTGTATTCGAAGTATGAGAATCTCCCAGGTGGGACTCAGGATGGCAACACAGGCATCTAGAAGCAATTTAAGAGGTGATTAAAGCCCCAGGGCATGGTGAAGGAAAAGAAAACAAATGACAAAGCAATGGCTGCATAGCACATGTTATTGTTAAGCCCATCAAAAGTAATTATGAAAAATATCTTAGACATGGGATTGATGATCTTCTTAGGATTAATACTTTCTGTAAAACATCTTTAAAATACTTCTGTTTTAACACGTGTGGATATAGATCTATCAGGGATCTCTCTTTTTAAACTAAAGGGAGACACAATGAAAAGTTTGGAGATCAGTCGTTCAAAAAGTTTAAGATTAAAGTTATTTAACCTGATGATGTCTAAAAGCACACCTTTGCCTCTCCCAATGCAGCAAACGTTGAAGGAAAAAAAAAAATCCTAAAGAATGAACAAGAAACTTGAAACAAAGAATATCATTGACAATTTGGTGTACAATGTCATTCACAATGGTCTTATTGATACGACTTCTGGAGCTAATTTTTTTCATGTGTGAACATTTACCATTTTATGTTTAGGTTTATATCAATTTTTCAAATTGCCTTTAAACTGTTAGGCCTGAAAAAAAGAAAAGAATTAATTCTGAAGGAAAATAAAATTATCATGTAGGTCATTTAGCTTAAGATAAAAGTCATTTCATTGTATGCCCCAAGTCTTACTCAAAGAAAGTCTGTGAGTTCTTTTCAAGGCTCAGGAATAGAATCCCAACTAAGTAGTGGGAACTCTCACTGTAATTTTAACTACCTGTGTTCAATAGTCATGGTGATTTTGATTTGCTTTTCTTTTACTAATTTTTTGTTCCTGTTCTGTGGTTTCCATGGTGAATTCCTATAATACAGGTAGACTAATCCTATCTTCCTTTGAGTCAAACAGTTCCAGAGGTGATGTATCACAGTGGGCCCTGTGAAATCCAATCAAAGCAGGGAGAGGCTAGTTTTAGTTTCAGAGAAGAAATTTACTCTCAGACAATATATAAGCTTCCAATAATTAGAAAGGAAAATCAGGTTAAAAGATTTAATGAAGTTTTATCTTCATAATTAGTCACATCATTTTGTTAAAAGGAAAAAAAGAAAAGCAGGCTTCAATGAGCCTTCTGTACCATAATAACAGAATTGCATGGTGTGTTGCAGTTTACAAAACTTGCTTACATCTAATTGCATTTTAATTTATATGGTGTCTGCTTACTTTTCTGTCAGATTTTAGAACTCTGTTGTGATCACTCATAATCTGAAACTTGAAGCTATAAAGATGGCTAGGGCAATAGCAGATACATTGCCTTGAATAAAATGTAACAGAGAATGATAAAGACAGCCCCAGAAGATGCTTGTTCATATATGATTTCACCTCTAGCATGATCTCAGAGCCGGGGCTTCAGAGATAACATCAATGTGAGACTCTACTGGACTTAATTTGATTTTTCAAATTGTTATTCAAAATCACTTCCTAGGAGACAGTATTATTATTTAAGTTTAGTTTTTAAAACCGTTTTGTCTCCACCACTATTGCTTTTAAGCTTTTCTAAATTGAATTCTTACAGAAAAGCCTCTTTGCAGACAACATCCACAGAAAAGAAATAGAAGCAATTGATCTACAAGGACCTGCCTTTGAAACATTGATACATTAAGGTAAAATCAAATGCTTTACATTGTGAAAATAGCTAATGCTCTTATTTGTGAAATTCAAATAAGCATTTCCTCATCATTTGCATAGATCCAGTTTCGCTTCCTAATTTCCATACTGCCACCTGGATGCATTCAGGCTGTTCTGTGATACAGTTGAACTAGTTTGGAAGGTTCCTCCTTTGTCTCTGGGCTCCTTTTCTTTTATTCCCCTAGGACTCTTTGCTGCAAATGATTTGATCTGAAGCTATGTCTGAACAAAAATAGACAAATGGAGAACTGAGGCAATTATACTATTAATTCAAGCAGAAAAAAAAGCACTTTGCCTGAGTTATCTGGCATTTCCTGGCAAACATCTTTTTCTGTCTCAATGATCTAGAAGATTGCCTAACTTCTTTTCTTCAGGGGTGTAGATGTGGCCTATGTCACATGGCTCTCATTGCCTCATTTCCTGCTGCTTCAGACTGTGTCTATTCTAGGAAGGCTGACACATGATGAGAAGATTCAGTGGTTCTGAGGTACAGTACTTAAGATAACCCTGTGAAGGCTGAGATTGGTATTTGAAATTCACAACTGATCTTGGAGCCTGGTGCAGCAGTCATGGTAAGCTGGATATATATATAGTTGTTTTTTTTTTTTTCTTTTTTTGAGACAGAGTTTCCTTCTGTTGCCCAGGCTGGAGTGCAGTGGCACAATCTCAGCCCACTGCAACCTCTCCCTCTGGGTTCAAGCAATTCCCTTGCCTCAGCCTCACAAGTAGCTGGGATTACAGGCGTGAGCCACCGCACCAGGCTAGTTTTCGTATTTTTAGTAGAGACAGGGTTTCACCATGTTGGCCAGGCTGGTCTCGAACTCCGACCCCAGGTGATCCACCTGCCTTGGCCTCCAAAAGTGTTGGGATTAACAGGTGTTAGCCACCGCACCTAGCCTGGACCAATACTTTCATTCATTCATTTACTCACTGAGTGCCTCCTCTGTGCTAGGTCTTGGAGACACAAAGATGACAATGTCTTGGCACTTGTACTAGCAGTTACACATTAAGAAGTAGTTACAACACCATACAATAAGTTTGAACAATGATTCCATTGTGGGCAAAAGCATATACCCTCTGACAGATTTAAAGTAATAGAAGCAAAGCCACAGAGGCAATTCTCCATGAATATTTCTTCTGCTTATCTTGTTAGCTTTTCCCCTACAATCCCTTAAAAATGACATAAGCCAGTTTTACTGGAGATTCATTCACTATCTCTTAAGGATACTCAGTTTCTGAGAGTTCTGGGGTAGACACTTTCAACAGACCAGGGTTTGGCAGAGGTTTGTCATGCCTTTCTGCCAAGGGCTCACCCTGGCAGATAGCAACAGCTGTTTGTGATTCAGTCAAGAAAGTGCAGGAGGAGCCCTGCAAAAATGTCCTTTTTATTACACCATTGACTTCTTTCCTGAGAGTGGTTTTTCGCTGTATCAGTGCATAATTGTTTTTGCTAATGCATTTACTCCAATCATACAAAAATCTAATTACTCTATGTAATGAATCATTAACAATTTCCTTAAATTCATTTCAGTGTTTGCATTCTGGTATTCAATTTATGCTAATAAACCTAAAATATTCATGTCTTTAAGTCTGAGATTGCAGACTATGCTAAAAAATTTGTTTTACTAAATGTACATTTTAAATCTGCATTTTATAAAATACTGAGGTGTAAACTCTGCAAGATTATTCTGAAATACACAGCATTCAAATGTTCTATTTACTTTTTAAGCAGAGGTCTTTTTATTTCCTTCACACTGCGAATTCACTTAGCTACAACAAAATGACATGTGGTCCTGTTTAACTTAAGTGCATTAACTAGTGTTTGGTAATGAAAGAAGATCAAAAGTGACTGATGTCAAACTTTCACTTTGATTTATTCACATTGAGATTCAGCCTTTGATTCATTTGCTGAAATAGATATTAGGAATAAGTGCCTTATTTTTATTACTAATGAGTACCTTATTTTATTATTTTAATCAAGGAAGAGGAAATTAAACCTTGAATTCTAGCCATAAAAATATATAACTATAAAATCAGAGTTTTTTTTTACAGTACTGCCATTATTAGTATTACCTTATTATTAAACACATACTATGTGCTAAGTGTCCATTTACTCTGATAACTGCTTAATGTTCACCAATTCATTTAGTCATCTTCCAAAGCCTATGAAGTCAGTACTATTATTATCCTCATTTTATAGATAAGAAACAGATTTAGAGGGCCAGGCACAGTGGCTCACACCTGTAATCCCAGCACTTTGAGAGGCCGAGGTGGGCGGATCACCTGAGGTCAGGAGTTCAAGACCAACTGGTGAAACCCTATTTCTACTAAAAATACAAAAATTAGCCAGGGGTGGTGGTGCACACCTGTCATCCCAGCTACTTGGGAGGCTGAGGCGGGAGCATAGCTTAAACCCGGGAGGCAGAGGTTGCGGTGAGCTGAGATGGCACCACTGCACTGCAGCCTGGGCAACAGAGCAAGACTCCGTCTCAAAAAAAAAAAGAAAAGAAAAGAAAAGAAAAAAAAGAAACAGATTTAGAGAAGTGAAGCAACTTGCTCAAGGTTACACAGCATTGCGCAGCAGTTCTCAACTGGGTGTGATTTTTTTGCCTCCCTAGGGACACTTGGCCATGTCTAGAGACATTTTTTTCTTGTCACAACTGGACAGGGGGCAGCTGGCATTTAGTCGGGAAAGTCCAGGGGTGCTGGTTAACATCCTACAAGGCATATACTAGCCCCCATGACAAACAATTATCTAGTCCAAAATGTCAGTAGTGTTGTGGTGGAGAAACCTTGGTGCAGCAGCTGTGTGTGATGCCCATGTCACAGCTTCTTGGGCTACTGATTTCTGAGCAGCTGTTTTGGGCAGCTGTGATGGACAGCTGTGGTGACAGTGGCACGCAATTACTAGTGTCTCACTTCCAGTACATGTGGTAGTTGCTCTTTGCTTTTTGCCTTGGGGCTTTCTCTGAAACACCTGTGCAGGTGTAACTTGGGATTGTGCCATTGTTATCACCTGGGGGGACCTTCAACCAGGGTTCAACCTCCCTGTTATTTGATGGGACCATTCTGAGGGCATTCTTCACAATTCCTCTGTGTGTCCCCAGAGGGACTGAGTCTCAGTTGCCTACAATGGTAACTGGCTGGTACAGCAGACCCTTATTCACCCTGCCTTCTCCCACTGGTTGAGGGTTGCCTAGAGTTGTTAACACCTCTGCAATTTCAGGCTGTGTTGTTACTGAGCTTTAAAGAAAGCTTTGTGGCAGAGAAACAGAGACATCATCACATGAGCTTGAGGTGAGCTTCCGGTAACTACACTGCAGACTTTGAACTGTCTGCAGTAGCTGGCTGAAATCAATAACACACTTTATCAGTTTTTATCACTTCCTTGTCTTACTCCTTATATTCTTTTTCCCTAGCCTTGCCTCCCTAATAAACTACCTGTACCCAAGCCTTTATTTTAAGCTGTGCTTTCAAGGGAACTCAAACCAAGACCTTAAGCTAGTAAGTCTGCTATATCATATTGCAAATCCAATGAAACAGAACCAAAAGATGAGTTTCAGTCCATTCTCATCCTTTGGCTGAGGATTCCCTCTACAGTGTAAGTTCCATACTCAATGATTTCATATTGCTTTATCAGGACTCTAAATTCTCTCACCTCTTTGTCTTTTTCCTAACCCAATTATACATCTTTAATGATCAAATCATTCTTTTTTAATTTTCTTATGCAGGAGCCATACTGGCTTGTGAAAAGAACTCAGTTGACCTGGCCTATTGCAGATTTATGCTGAGAATTTCAATTCAGTCTTTGCTGCTCTTTGGAAATCTTTCATGAATCTTTTAACAACTTCCTTATATACATCTTGCTCCCTTAAAGCCCCAAACTTGGCTTTGTCAGCTCTCTTTCTTCATCATCTTTAGGTAGCATTTGATATTTTCATCATGAATTTTTTTTCCTTTCAACTTCTATGATTATATCACATTTACTAGTCCTCCGATCTCTTTCTGACAGCTCTTTGTTTTCTTTAATCTCCTAACATCTGATTTTCCTCCTTCCTCCCATCTGAGGCTGAGACTCATCATGGGTCCTTTTTCTATAACCACTCTCTGGGGAGCTCATTCACTTCCATATGGATGACATCTAAATTTCTCTTTCCAGGTCTGAGATATCCCTTAGGGCTCAGGGTCATTCTTCACTGCCTATCCAATTACTAATAAGGAAGCCACAGTATCTTTGAGTAGCATTTTGCAGTTTAACACTATCTCTCTAAAAATGGAGTTAAATTCATCTCTGACCCTCAAACTGGTCTCTCTTACATGTCATACCACTGAATAGCTAGAAACGAGGAATCATCTTAAATTCTGTTCTCTTCTTCATTGCATTGTTGGCTGCACACCCAGCATCTCTTACCACTTTCCTCTTCTCTTAAACTCCAATCTTGGTACAGTATCCAAATCCTCCCGCCCTAGGCAGCCCATGTGGCTTAGAGGTCAAACTCTCTCCCAAGCCCAAGAAGGCACTAAAACGGTCCAAGGAGAATCCTCTTTCCTCGTGCCACATTGCTTTAGCAATTGGCATGCAAACCAGTTTATGTCCCTGAGATACAAGAAAAGATTTGTTAGTGAGTCTAGGGAAATTCTTTATTGCTCTTCTGAAAGAGATTTCAGGAGTAATTCTCTCTCTGTGCTTTTTCTTCCTTTTTCTCAGGATATGTTCATGTGTAGATGCGATGGAACTGAGGTCACTAGGTTCATGCTACCTGGAGCATGAGGCTGACAAATAGAGAAGCACTGAGTCAAATGAATCTTGGAAAAATGGAGCTAGAAGAAAACCGGAGTAAGCCTGTCTCTGAAAGGGCACTACCTTTGGATATCCAGCAGTGGGACCCAGTATTTTTTCTTGTTGTTTAATCTCATTTCTGTTACTTGCAGCCAAAGGCTCTTAATGAGAAAATGGCTCTACCTTGTTTTCTGAAAGTTGCCTCAGTCTTTCCACCCTTCCCTATTACAACACTCATCTCTTTAATTCTCATCCAATAACTGATGTTTTCTTAACTAATCTACATCCTCTCATTCTCTCCTTCTAATTCACCTTTCATACTGTTGCCAGGTGACTTTTCCTAAAAGACAACTTTCATGATGTCACTCTACTTCAAAAATTCCTATAATGGTTTCTTTTTGCTTTTAGTCCAAACTCCTCAGATATGTTTTTAAGGCTTTTCATAATTGAATTTCTTTTATACACCTAAGATGATTTCTCTGTGTTCCCAAATGTACAATTGACAGTCCTTCCTCCTGATGTTCTCTCAAGTAAGAAATGTTTCCTCTATGTAAATTCAGTATAGCTTTTAGTCTCTATTCAAGTTCTACCTTATTCATAAATTTCTCCTGAATAGAGTCAGCCTACATCCATTTAAACAGTCTTTATCAGGTGCACACTATGTGCCAGGTACTCAACAAGGCAGTGGAACTATGAAGACAGATCATTACAGTCCCTCTTGCCTCTGGGAGCAGGCAGTTAAATGCAATGCTTTTTAAAGTTTTTAGTAATGTGGTCATGCAAAATCTTATAGATACAAATTTGAATATATGGAGTTTAATTACCAAGCTAGTGAGACTTAATGTTTCAATTAATAAAAAGTTTGAAATCAAGGTATATAGATAAGTATAGTGGTCTTATATTTAGCCTCAAAATGAAATTTATGTCATATTTTATTATGGTTACTTAATATTTTAAAAGACTATGGTTCATCAGGCGCAGTGGCTCATGCCTGTAATGCCAGCACTTTGGGATGCCGAGGTGGGCAGATCACGAGGTCAGTAGTTCGAGACCAGCCTGACCAACATGGTGAAACCCCGTCTCTACTAAAAATACAAAAATTAGCTGGGTAGACATGGTGGCAGGTACCATATATCCAACATTATGGTACAGTCATTTGTTGCCTAACATCTCAGTCAACCATGGACTCCATATACAAGAATGGTCCCATAAAATTATAATACTGTAACTTTGGTATATCTTTTCAATGCCTGTAATCCCAGCTACTCAGGAGGCTGAGGCAGGAGAATTGCTTGAACCCGCAAGGCGGAGGTTGTAGTGAGCTGAGATCGCGCCACTGCACTCCAGTCTGGGTGACAGAGCCAGATTCTTTCTCAAAAAAAAAAAAAAAAAAAAGACTATGATTCATATAGTCAAATAGTTGTAAATATTAACATTTTTAGCAGCTCACCTTTCAATCTCAGAATTTTCTTTCTTTCTTTCTTTTTTTTGAAACAGAGTCTCGCTCTGTCACCCAGGTTGGATTTCAGCTCACTGCAACCTCCGCCTCCTGGGTTCAAGCAATTCTTCCGCCTCAGCCTCCTGAGTAGTTGGGATTACAGGCACGCGCCACCGCCGCCACGCCTGGCTAATTTTTGTATTTTTGTAGAGACGAGGTTTTACCATGTTGGCCAGGCTGCTCTTGAATTCCTGACCTCAGGTGATCTACCCGCCTAGGCCTCCCGAAGTGCTGGGATTACAGGCATGAGCCACCGCGCTGGGCCTCAATCTCAGAATTTTCTATCAAACAGAAGCAATAGTAAAAACTTTCTGAAATTTGCATAAAGTTATTTTATATTGCATAAGTTAACATGTTTATGGTATTCAGTGATAAATTTGATGTATACATATTATTTAAATCATTCATTTATTCAACATATAGTTATTTACCATGTGCTACATCCAAGGTGTTATTCTTGATCTTATATCCTCAATTTGGTGATAATATGCCAAGGGAGAAAATACTAGTTATTGAGGGTGAAAAATGTTAGATGTTGAAATGCTTTGTGGTCCCCCAAACATAGCCATGTATACAGCCTATCTGTGGTATTAAAATTTCATCTGGGGATGATTAGGAAAAAAGATGCCTGAAAAAGTCCTAGGGGAGCAATAATGGAAAAAATATTGAGAAACACTTTTTCAGATATGGGAAAACAGCAATGAACAACATGGAAAAGAAAACCGCTGTCCTGATGGAGGTGATTTTCTCATGGGGAGGATGAGCTAACAATAAACAAGATAAATAAGTAAAATGTATGATGTGCTATGGAAAGAAAAAAAGCAGCACAGGACAAGGAGAAAAGTAAATTAAAGGAAGGAGGTAGGAAGTGGATGTGTGAGAGAAAGGGCATTGGCACTAGCTAAGGTGACCATGGAAATCTGAGTAAAGAAATTCATGGTCAGGAGAGCAGGGGAGGAGCTCTCCAGAGATAGAACAGACTGTGCAAAGATCCCGCAGAGAGAGCAGACCTGGCACACCGGAGGACCGGCAAGCCTGTGTTCTGGGTGAGGAGGCAGGGAAGGGTATTAAAAGACCATGCCAAAAAGTTCACATGGCCCAAGTCATAAGGGTTATGTAAAAACTTTTCTGTAATGTTCATGAGAAAAGAAGAAGTCATGGGTGTGTTCTGAGGAGGACATGATGTAATCTGACTTGCGTTTCCACCGGGATCACTCTCAGCACGATTCTGAGAATGGGCTGAACAAGGCAAAGGGGACACCAAGCAACTAACTGGGAGGGGTACTAGTTGGCTCGGGCTGCCAAAACAGAATAGCACAGGCTGGGTATCTTAAACAACAGACATTTATTTCTCATGGTTTTGAAGGCCGTGAAGTACAAAACCAAAGTACCAGCAAGGTAAGTTTCACTGGGAGGCCTCTTCTCTTGGCATAAAGGTAGCCACCATCTTACCATGTGTTCATATGGCCTTCCCTTGATGGGTATGCATGGGTTGGGGAAGGAATGAGGAGAGGGAGAGGGAGAGAGGAGAAAGAGAGAGCGCTCTCTTGTGAGTCTTCTAATAAGGACACTGATCCATTGTACCAGGGCTCTACCCTCATGACTTCATCTAACTCTAATCACCTCCCACAGGCCCCATCTCCAAATACCAGCACATTGCAGGTTAGGGCTTCATGTATGAATGTTGGGGATAAATAGACATTCAGTCCACAACAAGAAGCTACTGCAATAATCCAGGTGAGGGATGATGGGAGCTTGGACAACATGGTATGGTAGACAGAAGTGGTTGGACTGTGAATGGGGTTTTAAAGGTAGAGCAGACAGAGCAGTGTTGCTTGATCTAATGTGGAAGATGAGAGAAGAGAGGAATCAAAGATGTCTAAGGGTTTTGGATACATAGGTTATCACTATTATTTTTACTAGGGTTTTCTTTTTTTTTTTTTTGAGACAGAGTCTCGCTCTGTCACCCAGACTGGAGTACAGTAGTGGCCGGATCTCAGCTCACTGCAAGCTCCGCCTCCCGGGTTCACGCCATTCTCCTGCTTCAGCCTCCCGGGTAGCTGGGACTACAGGCGCTGCCACCTCGCCCGGCTAGTTTTTTGTAGTTTTTAGTAGAGACGGGGTTTCACCGTGTTAGCCAGGATGGTCTCGATCTCCTGACCTCGTGATCCACCCGTCTCGGCCTCCCAAAGTGCTGGGATTACAGGCTTGAGCCACCGCGCCCGACCACTAGGGTTTTCAATATTGATAAGTTGAACAGGATGCACTAAAGCACCTAAGATTCTTTCGAACACTGGAGTTTGAAAATGTTTGGTCTAAAGAGTCTTAATTTGTAAATAAATGTGAGAGGCATTTGAAATTAAATTTATTTTTGTTTGACACAATGATTGGGAACACCTGGCATTTAAAAGACAGGGGTCAGGGATGTAAGCAATCTTACAATGCATGAGAGAGTTCTGCACAACGAAAGAAATGTTCTGTCACTAATTCTAACAACACTCCTGTTGAGGAACACTGGTGGAGTTGTTTTCATATATTTGTTCTCTTTTTAAAATATTTTATTGCACTTTGAGGCAACAGGAAACAATATCTTTTACTGCCAATTATTTCAGGTACAGTTTCCCCCAGCTAAGTTCTAAGGGCCTTGAGGGCAGGAGTCATCTTATGTATTTCTCTTGTATCCTTACACAGTGAAAGCAGAAAAATACCTTTATTTTGCTATGTCTCTTGTTTTCTCCATATGCACTGGCATACTCTCATTTTATCCATTTCTGACAGGAAGGAAAGAAAAGATATGTAAAGTGGATTTTAATCATAGGTGAGGTCTAATTTTTGTTTTAAGGACTCAGCATACAGGAAATAATATATTAGTATTAGCTCTTATTAATGATAACAATGGGAGGCATATAAAATTTCTTGATTGAAGCGAATGCCAGACTTAGTTATCAGGTTTTCTTTTTGTCTTCACTTTGCCCATTCTCTTAAGCTCATATCTTGACAGTAGAATTAAATATTTTTCTTTTCGCTAAATCAACAAAAAGTCTATTTTCTAAATCACAACATAATCCCAACTCTCTAATAGTTATTTCTTCATATTATTTCACAAGTTTTGTCCACATGTAGTTAAGCTTTTAAAAATAAAATCTTTATTTTTTAGAGCAGATTTAAGATCACGGAAAAATTGAGTGGAAGGTATAGAGATTTCCCAAATGCCTCCTGCCCTGAGACATGTATAGCCTCCCCCATGATCAACATTCCCCTCTAGAATGCTACATCCATTACAACCAATCAACCTACATTGACACATCATTATCACCTGAAGTCCACAGTTTACATTAGGGTTCGCCCTTGGTGTTGCACATTTTATGGGTTTGGATAAATGTATAATGACATATATCCAACATTATGGTACAGTCATTTGTTGCATAACAACATCTCAGTCAACCATGGACTGCATATACAAGGATGGTCCCATAAGATTATAATACTGTAACTTTACTGTATCTTTTCAGTGTTTAGATATGTTCAGATACACATATACTTACCATTGTGTTACAATTGCCTACAATATTCAATGTAGTAACATGCTGCCTAGGTTTGTAGACTACGAGCAATAGGCTGTATGTGTAGGCTGCAGCATCCAGATTGGTAGAAGTACGTTCTGTGATGTTCGCACAGCAATGAAATTGCCTAATGGCACATTGCTCAGAATGTTTCCCTGTTGTTAAGTGATGCATGGCTACGTCATACAGAGTAGTTTCTCTGCTCTTAAAATTCTCTGTGCTTCACTCCCTTCTGACCTCTGGCAACAACTGATATTTTGGCTGTCTCCATTGTTTTGCCTTTATTTTTAAATTAGAAATAATAAATATGAATATGTAGTTATTATAACTTTTTTATTCACTTAGAATCATTTTGTAAATACTTTTCAATGTTTCTACCTAATGATCAGAGTTATAATTTTAATAGCTGCATATAGTCTAGCATATTTACTGTAGATTTTTCCTTTATTGTTGGACAATTTGTGTTCAGTCTTTCATGAGTTACATATAATATTTCTATCTAGTCTTTTTGCCACTGATTTTTCTCATGCTGTATTAAATATCACCTCCCCACTCCCAACTTCACTCACCAATTATTGTCTACTTGCTTGGCTTCTGACTATTGTGATTCATAGATGCATGCTAACATCAATTCGCCTACCTGCCTTAGCTTTGATCATTGATAGTGCTTGATCTTTCCAGCTTTTCTTCAATATTCACATTCTTGGCTCACAATAGCTGGTACTTCTGATACTATGCTGCTCAAGAAGTACTTGGTCTAGTGTGAGGCCCATGTAGGTAATCAGTTGGATGATTCATGGTAAGAGAATAGACATATCCCAGAATAATTGAAACGTCTGTCCTTTCTTTCTTTTCTTTCTTTCTTTCTTTCTTTCTTTCTTTCTTTCTTTCTTTCTTTCTTTCTTTCTTTCTCTTCTCTCTCTTTCTCCCCTCCCTCCCTTCCTCCCTCCCTCCCTTCCTCCCTCCCTCCCTCCCTCCTTCCTTCCTTCCTTCCTTCCTTCCTTTCTTTCTCTTCTCTTTCTCTTTCTCTTTCTCTTTCTCTTTCTCTTTCTCTTTTTCTTTCTTTCTTTCTTTCTTTCTTTCTTTCTTTCTTTCTCCTTTTCTTTTTGACACAGTTTCGTTCTTGTTGCCCAGGCTGGAGTGCAATGGCGTGATCTTGGCTCACCGCAACTTTTGCCTCCTGGGTTCAAGTGATTCTCCTGTCTCAGCCTCCTGAGTAGCTAGTATTACAGGCATGCACCACCATGCCCAGCTAATTTTGTATTTTTAGTTGAGATGGGGTTTCTCCATGTTGGTCAGGCTGATCTCGAACTCCCAACCTCAGGTGATCTCCCTGCCTCAGCTTCCCAAAGTGCTGGGATTACAGGTGTGAGCCGCCGTGCCCAGTTGAAACTTATTTGTTTGAACAATAAAAGCCACATATTTCCTCTTTTGATAAAGTGCAAAATTACAGTAAATATTCTCCCAAGATACTCATGGATTACTTGACAATAATAAAAAACTAATAGCTGGATATTGTTTTAAATATTGAAGAAAAGCAAACAAATCAATATCAACCATAACATTGCTTCATATGCAAAAACCAGGATGAAATAATGCTTTCATAGAAGATGTGACCTGGGCTCAAATAGCATCATTTATCAAATGCAAAGAATTATTGTAGCTCTTGACTTCAAGGCTTATTAAATCTAGCAAAGCTAAGATTCAATATAGATGTAGGTCCGATTTCATGACAAAAAATCAAAGAAATCAACCAAAACCAGAGAACTTATGTAAGTTTGTGGGTATGCAATCTACAGAAGTCAATTATATATATAAGATAAAAGAGAAGAAACGATTCTATTTACAATTCAGCAAGAAAGATAAAATGCTTAGGAATAAGTATGAGAGATGGGCATGATTTATGATTTATATAAAGAACATTTTAAGATGCTACCAAAAAACACAAAATAAAATGAATAAATGGGAAAGTATATAATTTCTTAGACAGGAAAAGTCAACATCACAAAGATTGAATTCAATAAAAATAGCAACAGCATTTTTATTTTGTAATCAGAGATAAGCTAATACTAAAGTTCAAATGAAAAAATAAAAAACAAAAATAGTCAAGAAAAATCTGGAAAAGTGATCATAAAGAGAACTAGTTCTTTTACATATTTAAACACATTGTAAATCTTCAATAATAAAAATAATGTGGGAGATCTGGCAAGATGGCCAAATATGAACAGCTCTGGTCTGCAGCTCCCAGCAAGAACAACACAGAAAGCGGGTGATTTCTGCATTTACAACTGAGGTACCTGGCTCATCTCATTGGGACTGGTTAGACAGTGGGTGCAGCCCATGGAGGGTGAGCCAAAGTGGGTCGGGCTGTGGGGGGCGGGGGTGGTCACCTCACCCATGAAGCACAAGAGGTCAGGGAACTCCCTCCCCTAGCCAAGGGAAGCAGTGAGGGAATGTGCCTTGAGGGACGGTGCAATCAGCTCAGATACTACGCTTTTCCCAGTCTTTGCAACCCACAGACCAGGAGATTCCCTTGGCTGCCTACACCACCAGGGTCCTGGGTTTCAAGCACAAAACTGGGCGGCTATTTGGGCAGACATTGAGCCAGCTGCAGGATCCTGGAACACCAACCAGAACCAGAATGGACAGAACCATTCACCCCCCTGGAAAGGGGGCTGAAGCCAGGGAGCCAAGTGGTCTTGCTTAGCAGATGCCACACCCACGGAGCCCAGCAAGCTAAGATCCACTGATGTGAAATTCTCGCTGCCAACACAGCAGTCTGAAGTTGACCTGGGATGGTCCAGCTTGCTGGGGGGAGGGGCATCTGCCATTACTGGGACTTGAATAGGTGGTTTTCCCCTCATGGTGTAAAAAAAGCCACAGGGAAGTTCAAAGGGGGTGAAACCCATCGCAGTGCAGCAAAGCCGCTGTAGTCAGACCACTTCTTTAGATTCCTCCTCTCTGGGAAGGGCATCTCTGAAAGAAAGGTAGCAGCCCCAGTCAGGGGCTTATAGATAAAACTCCCATCTCCCTGGAAGAGAGTACCTGGGGGAAGTGGTGGCTGTGGGCACAGCTTCAGCAGACTCAAACGTTCCTACCTGCAGGCTCTGAAGAGAGCAGCCGATCTCCCAGCACAGCGCTTGAGCTCTGCTAAGGGACAGACTGCCTCCTCAAGTGGGTCCCTGAACCCCATGCCTCCTGACTGAGAGACACCTCCCAGCTGGGGTCGACAGACACCTCATACAGGAGAGCTCTGACTGGCATCTGGCAGGTGCCCCTCTGGGACAAAGCTTCCAGAGGAAGGAGCAAGCAGCAATCTTTGCTGTTCTACACCTTCTGCTGGTGATACCCAGGCAAACAGGGTTTGGAGTGGAACTCCAGCAAACTCCAGCAGACCTGCAGAAGAGGGGCCTGACTGTTAGATGGAAAACTAACAAACAGAAAGCAATAGCATCAACATCAACAAAAAGGTGCCCATGCAAAAACCCCATCCAAAGGTCATCAGCATCAAAGATCAAAGGTAGATAAATCCACGAAGATGAAGAAGAACCAACGCAAAAAGGCTGAAAGTTCCATAAACCAGAATGCCTCTTCTCCAAAGGATCACAACTCCTCGCCAGCAAGGGAACAAAACTGGATGAAGAATGAGTTTGATGAATTGACAGAAGTAGGCTTCAGAAGGTGTGTAATAACAAACTCCTCTGAGCTAAAGGAGCATGTTCTAACCCAATGCAAGGAAGCTAAGAGACTTGATCAAGGGTTACAGGAACTGCTAAGTAGAACAGCCAGTTTAGAGAAGAACATAAATGACCTGATGGAGCTGAAAAACACAGCATGAGAACTTCATGAAGCATACACAAGTATCAGTAGCTGAATTGATCAAGCAGAAGAAAGGATATTAGAGATTGAAGATCAAATTAATGAAATAAAGGATGAAGACAAGATTAGAGAAAAAAGAATGAAATGGAATGAACAAAGCCTCCAGAAATATGGGACGATGTGAAAAGACCAAACCTACGTTTGATTTGTGTAGCTGAAAGTGATGGAGAGAATAGAGCCAGGTTGGAAAACATACTTCAGAATATTATGCAGGAGAACTTCCTCAACCTAGCAAGACAGGCCAACATTCAAATTCAGGAAATACAGAGAACATCACAAAGATACTCCTCGAGAAGAGAAACCCCAAGACACATAATCATCAGATTCACCAAGGTTTCAACCTTTCAATGAAGGAAAAAAATGTTAAGGGCAGCCAGAGAGAAAGGTAAGGTAAACCACAAATGGAAGCCCATCAGACTAACGGTGGATCTCTCTGCAGAAACCTTACAAGCCAGAAGAGAGTGGGGGCCAGGCAAATATTTAACATTCTTAAAGTAAATAATTTTCAACCCAGAATTTCATATCCAGCCAAACTAAGCTTCATAAGCAAAGGAGAAATAAAATCCTTTATAGACAAGCAAATGCTGAGAGATTTTGTCACCACCAGGCCTGCCTTACAAGAGCTCCTGAAGGAAGTACCAAATATAGAAAGGAAAAACTGGTACCAGCCACTGTAAAAACATTCCAAAATGTAAAGACCACTGACACTATGAAGAAACTGCATAAAGTAATGTGCAAAATAACCATAACCAGCTAGCATCATGACAGGATCAAATTTACACACAAAAAATTAATAAGTTCTTTGAAACCAATGGTAACAAAGACAGAATGTACTGGAATCTCTGGGTAACAGCTAAAGCAGTGTTTAGAGGGAGATTTATAGCACTAAATGCCCACATGAGAAAGTGGGAAAGATCTAAAATCAACACGCTAACATCGCAATTAGAAGAACTAGAGAAGCAAGAGCAAACAAATTCAAAAGCTAGCGGAAGACAAGAAATAATAACTAAGACAAGATCAGAGCAGAACTAAAGGAGATAGAGACACAAAAAACCCTTCAAAAAATCAACGAATCCAGGAGCTGGTTTTTTGAATAGATTAACAAAATAGATAGATGGCTAGCCAGACTAATAAAGAAGAAAAGAGAGAAGAATCAAATAGACACAACAACAAATGATAAAGGGGATATCACCACTGATTCCACAGAAATACAAACTACCATCAGCGAATACTATATAAACACCTCTATGCCAATCAACTAGAAAACTAGAAAATCTAGAAGAAATGGATAAATTCCTAGATGCATACACCCTCCCATGATTAACCAGGAAGAAGTTTAATCCCTGAATAGACCAATAACAAGTTCTGAAATTGAGGCAGTAATTAATAGATTACCAACCAAAAAAAGCTCAGGACCAGACAGATTCACAGTCAAATTCTACCAAAGGTACAAAGAAGAGATGGTACCATTCCTTCTGAAACGATTCTAAGCAATAGAAAAAGAGGGACTCCTCCCTAACTCATTTTATGAGGCCAGCATCATCCTGATACCAAAACCTGGCAGAGACACAACAAAAAAAAGGAAATTTTAGACCAAGGTAGGCAGATCAAGAGGTCAGGACATCAAGACCATCCTGGCTAACATGGTGAAACCCTGTCTCTACTAAAAATACCAGAAATTGGCCGGGTGTGGTGGCACACACCTGTAGTACCAGCTACTCAGGAGGCTGAGGCAGGAGAATCACTTGAAACCGGGAGGCAGAGGTTGCAATGAGCTGAGATTGTGCCACTGCACTCCAGTCTGGGTGACAGAGCAAGACTCCGTAAAAAAAAAAAAAAAAAAAAAATTTAGGCTAATATCCCTCATGAACATTAATGTGAAAATTATCAATAAAATACTGGCAAACTGAATCCAGTAGCACATCAAAAAGCTTATCAACCACAATCAAGTTGGCTTCATCTCTGGGATGCAAGGCTGGTTCAACATATGCAAATCAAAAAATGTAGTCTATCACATAAACAGAACCAATGAAAAAAACACATGATTATCTCAATAGATGCCAAAAAGGCCTTCAATAAAATTCAACACCTCTTTATGCTAAAAACACTCAATAAACTAGTTGTTAATGGAATATATCTCAAAATAATAAGAGCTATTTATGACAAACTGACAGCCAATATCATACTGAATGTGCAAAAAGCTGGAAGCATTCCCTTTGAAAATCGGCACAAGACAAGGATGCCCTCTCTCACCTCTCCTATTCAACATAATACTGGAAGTTCTGGCCAGGGCAATCAGCCTAAGAGAAAGAAATAGAGTGTTCAGATAGGAAGAGAGGAAGTCAAATTATCTCTGTTTGCAGATGACATGATTGTATATTTAGAAAATCACATTGTCTCAGTCCAAAAACTTCTTAAGCTGGTAAGCAACTTCAGCAAAGTCTCAGGATACAAAATCAACGTGCAAAAATCACAAGCATTCCTATATACCAATAACAGAAAAACAGAGAGCTAAATCATGAGTGAACTCCCATTCACAATTACTACAAAGACAATAAAATACCTAGGAATCCAACTTACAAGGGATGTGAAGGGCCTTTTCAAGGAGAACTACAAACCACTGCTCAAGAAAATAAGAGAGGACACAAACAAATGGAAATACATTCCATGCTAATGGATAGGAAGAATCAATATTGTGAAGATGGTCATATTACCCAAAGTAATTTATAGATTAAATGCTATTCCCACCAAGCTACCATTGAGTTTCTTCACAGAATTAGAAAAAACAACTTTAAATTTTATATGGAACCAAAAAAACAGCCTGTATAGCCAATACAATCCTAAGCAAAAGCAAGCCTATGGTAACCAGAACAGCATAGTACTGATACCAAAACAGACATACAGACCAATGGAACAGAACAGAGACCTCAGAAATAACACCACACATCTACAACCATGCGATCTTTGACAAACCTGACAAAACAAGCAATGGGGAAAGGATTCCCTATTTAATAAATGGTGTTGGGAAAACTGGCTAGCCATATGCAGAAAACTGAAACTGGACCCCTTCTTCACACCTTATACAAAAATTAACTCAAGATCTTCGACATAAGACCTAAAACCATAAAAACCCTAGAAGAAAACCTAGGCAATACCATTCAGGACATAGGCATGAGCAAAGACTTCATGTCTAAAACACCAAAAGCAATTGCAACAAAAGCCAAAATTGACAAATGGGATCTAAATAAACTGAAGAGTTTCTGCATAGCAAAGAAACTATCATCAGAGCAAACAGGCAACCTACACAATGGGAGAAAATTTTTGCAATCTATCCATCTGACAAAGGGCTAATATCCAGAATCTACAGGGAACTTGAACAAATTTACAAGAAAAAAACGAACAACCCCATCAAAAAGTGGGGAAAGGATATGAACAGACACTTCTCAAAAGAAAACATTTATGTGGCCAAGAAATATGAAAAAAACTCATCATCACTGGTCATTAGAGAAATGCAAATCAAAACCACAATGGGATACCATCTCACGCCAGTTAGAATGGTGGTCATTTAAAAGTCAGGAAACAACAGGTGCTGGAGAGGATGTGGAGAAATAGGAATGCTTTTGCACTATTGGTGGGAGTGTAAATTACTTGAACGATTGTGGAAGACAGTGTGGAGATTCCTCAGGGATCTAGAACCAGAAATACCATTTGACCCAGCAATCCCATTATGGGGTATATACCCAAAGGATTATAAATTGTTCTACTATAAAGACACACGCACATGTATGTGTATTGCAGCATTATTTACAATAGCAAAGACTTGGAACCAACTCAAATGCCCATCAATGATAGACTGGATAAAGAAAATGTGGCACATATACACCATGGAATACTATGCAGCCATAAAAAAGAATGAGTTCATGTCCTTTGTAGGGACATGGATGGAGCTGGAAACTATCATTCTCAGCAAACTAACACAGGAACAGAAAACCAAACACCACATGTTCTCACTCACAGGTGGGAGTTAAACAATGGGAACACATGGACACAGGGAGGGGAACATCACACACTGGGGCCTGTCAGGGAGTTGGGGGCAAGGGGAGGGATAGCATTAGGAGAAATATCTAATGTAGATGATAGGTTGATGGGTGCAGCAAACCACCATGGCACATGTATACATATGTAACAAACCTGCACGTTCTGCACATGTATCCCAGAACTTAAAGTATAATAAATAAAAAATAAATAAATGAATAAATATAATAAATAAGAATAATGTAGCACCTGAATAAAAAGACATCAATGGAATTAAAAAGGAAATTCAGAAATAGGTCTAACATAAAAAAGGGAATTTAGCATATAGGAAAGATGTCACCTCAAATCAGTAGGTGAGTCTAGCTGAGTGGGGGTGGGGGGTTTTTATGGGCTCATAAGAAAGAACGTGCATGCTGATTGGTTCATGGGTGGCCATGGGCGGCTATGGGCGGGCCCAGAAAAAACACCATGTGTTTTCACTCTGGGCTGTGGATTCCACCATGAACTGACAGCCAGACCCTCAGGTTTCAAGGCATCCTGGCTTGAAGGTGGAGCTTCACCAGGGACCCGCCCCTTTCCACCTAGGGGCTTGTCTGCCTCCTGCCGCCATCAATCATGCCCTCCATGGCACCTAGGCTGTTTTTGCCAAGGGGTGCCTGCAGGCCTGCGAGAAGTCTTCCTCAGCACCCCCCTTGGCCTCCCTCCCGTGCTCCTAGGTGCCCAAAGTCTGGAGGGGGCCAAGGCAGTAGGGGGCTGGCATGTTGCACCACCCCAAGCATGCACACACTGAGCTGGGTCACGACAGCACCCGGCCTAGCCTCAACTCTGCTCCAAAATCAGAGTGGGTGCTGGGAGGAGAGAGACCAGGGACAGGAGCAGGCATGAGCCTGTGGGGGGTAGGGGTTTTCCTGGGCCCCCGAGAGCACAGGGATGCCTGGGTTCGGAGCCACAGCTGGGTGGCTGTAGCTGTGCCTGGGAGTACAGGGCTCCCACCTGCCAACTCAGAAGGGGGCAGAGCTCCCGCTTGTGCCCAGCTGCTGCTGGCTGCATGGAACCCACAGTTCTGGCCGCACCTCCCCTGCTGCAGCTGGTGTCTACACAGCAGCCACTCTAGACGGGGCCGCTGCCATCAATACCATCTCATACCAGTCATAAGGGCTATTATTTAAAAGTCAGCCAGGCTCAAAACTGTAACCCCCGCACTTTGGGAGGCCAAGGCAAGACGATCACTTGAGCCCAGAAATTAGAGACCAGCAGGAGTAACATGATGAAACCCCCATCTCTACAAAAACAAACAAACAACAACAAAAAATTAGCTGGGTGTGGTGGCATGGGCCTGCAGTTTCAGCTACCTGGGAGGCTGTGGTGGGAAAATCACCTCAGCCCAGGAAGTCAAGCAGCAGTGAGCTGTGATTGTGCTACTGTACTCCAGCCTGGGCGTTGGAATGAGACCTTGTCTCAAAAAGAAAAAAAAAGGTCAAAAAAAAAAAAAAAAAAAAAAAACAATGTTGGCAAGGGCTGCAGAGAAAAGGGAATGTGTATACACTGTTGGTGGGAATGTAAATTAGTTCAGCCACTGTGGAAAGCAGTTTGGAGGTTTCTCAAATAATTTAAAATAGAAATACCATTCAACTCAGCATTCCCATTACTGGGTATATACCCAAAAGAAAATAAATCAATCTACCAAAAATACATGCATTCATACGTTCATCGCAGCATTATTCACAATAGCAAAGACATGAAATCAACCTGGATGTCCAATAATGGTGGATTGGATAGAGAAAATGTGCCACATTTATACCACATGGAATACTAAAAAGCAGTAAAAAAAGAATGAAATCACGTCCTTTGCAGTAACATGGATGCAGCTTGAGGTCATTATCCTAAGTGAATTAACACAGGAACAGAAAACCAAATATATGTACTCACTGAGAAGTGGGAGCTAAGCATTTGGTACACATGGACAGAAAGATGGGAACAATAGACACTGAGGACTATTAGGGGAGAACTGGAAGGGGGCAATTCTACCTATTGGATAGCTACCTACTGGTACCTATTGGATACCGTGCTCAGCACCTGGGTGATGGGATCAATCCTACCCCAAACCTCAGCATCATGCAGTATACCACTGTAACAAACCTGTACATGTACCTCCTGAGCCTAAAATGAAAACATCTATATATCTCTATATATAGTTAGATGATAAATAGATATAGATAAAAGTTGAAAATATATATATGCATGTATATATGTTATGTATGTATGTATGTATTGATGGCATTAATGAGGAGATTCACTATTGCTTACAGAAAAACTTGAGATTTCCATTTGACAGTGACATTAAGTGAACATTTTTTTCTGTTCTCTTTTTTGAAAACTATTGAAAAAGCAAGCAAGCAGTATGAAGGGAAAGAAAACACAAAACACCTCAAACGCTGTTTCTGGTGCCGTTTTTAGTGAAACTAGGAGACAGCTAAAACTCCAGACTCTATAAAAGTGGGAAAACCACCAAAAGCATAGCGATTAGAGGAAGAGGCATGTATGTAATACTGTGCAGAAAGAACTCAACAGTGGCAGATCTCAGGCAGCAAAACAAATTACTCAAAGATGGGGGAATATCTGAGATGCCAAATCTAAACTCGGCCATAATGAAAATGGGGTAACCAAATAATAACATGAGGTTGCTAGACCTGCAATAAAGGTTTTCTGTGCAAGTACTTTATTGGAAAGTGTGACCTAGAAAATGAGGATGAAGGATCTATTCCCTTTTTGAAAAAGGAAAACAGAAGAAGGAGAGTCAATACAAAAGAATAGAAGGTGGAATTAAACGGGGAATCACACAGACTAGCCATCTTTGCAGGAAGTGGTCAATTTCTTTGGCAGTGGAAGAAAAGAAAGGCTTTATATTGTTAAAACAACAACAACAACAAAACACAAAAAACCAGTGACTGCTTATTTTCACAACCTCGGGAGAAATAAGAACTCATTGTACTGAATCACAAGAAAAATTGAAACTAGCCTGATACAGAATTTGTGGCCATATTCTAACTATTACAAATATTCTATCCTATTCTCTGTTCAAATATTTGCCACTCTGCTCAGATCTCCTAGCTTTTCATATATTCCTACATTTAGAAGATAAATGGTCTCTAACTTTACAGAGAAAATGGATGAGCTTAGGCAAAAATTACTTCCCTCTCCTGCTCCCACCTGGCAACTAGTTTACTGTAGATGGAGCCTTCCCATTCCCAAATATTGACCCATCCCCACCAAATCAGCTATTCTGGTACTTGTCCTTCTATTGTTTATTCCAGGGTCAGTAAAGGTGCAGCTCTTCTTCCTGAAAAATGCTGATCCCTTTACCCTCATGCCTAACTTCTTCCCCTCCTGTTTCTTCAGAGACCTTGCATCATCTCTTTTAAGTTCTACTTCACTTTGTAAACATACTGATATGTTTTTCATCTTTTGAAAAATACCCCTCCAACTTCTACCCTATCTTTTGCTTTTAGTCATATAAAAATATTTTCAAAAAGATATCATGACTTACTGTTTCATTTTCTTTACTTTCTAAACCCATCTCAATTCATATTATCTGGCATTTACACCAGTTCTCCAAAGAACACTAAGCTTTGACCAAGGTCATCCATGACTTCCTAGTTGTTTAATAGATTTGCTTGATCCATCACTGGAAGCTCCTTTACAATGTCCTTCACTAATTTCTTTTTTTCTATTAATGTCTTAGGTGTTGGTTTAAATTATCACCTTTGCCTATGACTACAACAATATGACCTTATATGGGATAATGTCATGCAGTGCATGACATTGTGATGGTCATATTATCTCTCATTTGCTCCAGACTCATTTCTAACTCTCAAATGGACATCTCCTCATCAGCAATATATGATTTCTATATTGCTGTACAATAAGCAATTTCAAAATGCAGTATCTTAAACAATTATTTCCTTGCTCATGATTCTGCAGTTTGGTTGGGGGGTTCTTCTGCTTGTATTTCCTCAGGTGGCTATAGGAAATTAGTGTGTTTCATATCTCAGTCCTCAGCTCAGAAGGCTGGAATGGCTGAGCCTCTTTTTGTCTAGGTGGCCTCTTGTCCAGGCTAACTTGGAATTCTTCATTTGGTGGTCACAATGTTCAAAGAGGATGAGAGTGAAAACTGCAAGACCACTTGTGGCTGAGACTTGCCAGTCACGTATCACTTCTACCATGAGACCTGCTATATTTCATAGAGTGGGGAAGCAGATTTGTATTAGGCCATTCTTGCTTTGCTATAAAGGGATACCTGAGACTGGGTAATTTATAAAGAAAAGAGGTTTAATTGGATCATGGTTTTGCAGGCTGTACAAGCATGAAGCTGGCATCTGCTCAGCTTCTGGGGAGGCCTCAGGGAGCTTTTACTCATGGCAGAAGGTGAAGCAGGAGCAGGCACGTAGGCATATGACATGGCCAGAGCAGGAGCAAGGGGGTGGGGAGGTGACACACTTTTAAACAAGCAGATCCCATGAGAACTCATTCACTATTGCAAAGACAGCTCCAAGCCATGAAGAATCCTCTGCCAAGACCTAAATACCTCCCACCAAGTCCCACCCCAACATTGGAGATTACATCTCAACTTGAGATTTGGGGAGGGACGGATATCCAAACCATGTAATTCATCTCCTGGCCCCCACAAATCTCATGTCCTTCTCACATTGCAAAATACCGTCATGCCTTCCCAATAATCCCCCAAAGTCTTAACTCATTCCAATATTAACTCAAAAGGCCAAAAAGCCCAAAGTCTCACCTGAGAGAAGGCAAGCCCCTTCCACCCATGAGCCTGTAAAATACAAATAAATTATTTACTTCTAAGATACAATGGGAGTATAGGTATTAGGTAAGCATTCCCACCCCAAAATAGAGAAATCAACTAAAAGAAAGGGGCTATAGGCTCCATGCAAGTTCAAAACGCAGCAGGGCACTCAAAATCTTACAGCTCCAAATAATCTCCTTTGACTCCATGTACCAAATCCAGGACACACTGGTGCAAGGGGTCGGCTGCCAAGGCCTTGGGCGGTCTGCCTCGTGACTTTGTTGGGTGCAGCCCCCTTGGCTGGTGTCATATGTTGGAGTTGAGTGCCTGTGGCTTTTTCAGGTGCAACGTGCCAGATGCCATGGATCTACCATTCTGGGGTCTGGAGGACGGTGGCCTCCTTCCACCAGCTCCACTAGGTAGTGCCCCATGGGGACTCTGTGCAGGGCCTCCAACTCCACATTTCCCCTCTACATTGCCCTAGTAAATGTTCTTTGTGAGGTCTCTGTTCCCACAGCAGGCTTCTGCCTGGGCACCCAGGCTTTCTCATACATCCTCTTAAATCTAGGTGGAGGCTACAATGCTTCCTTTACTCTTGCACTTTGTGCACTTACAGGTTTAACATCACGTGGAAGCCACCAAGGCTTATGGCTTGCACCCTCTGAAGCAGCAGCCCCAGCTGTATCTGTGCCCCTTTGAGTCAAGACTGGAGCCAGAGCAGCCAGGATGTGGGGAGTAGTATCTTGAGGCTGAACAAGGAAACAGGGCATGGACCTGGCCCACAAAACAACTCAGTCCTCCTAGGCCTTAAAGCCTGTGATGGGAGGGGCTGCTTCAGAGATCTATGAAACACCTTCGAGGCCTTTTCCACATTGTCTTGGCTATCAGCACTTAGCTCCTTCTTAGTTAGGCAAATCTCTCTAGCAAGTGGTTGCTCCACAGCCTGCTTGAATTCCTCTCATGAAAAAGAAAATTCTTTCTCTGTTACATAGCCAGGCTACAGATTTTCCAAACTTTTGTGCTCTGTTTCCTGTTTAAATATAAGTTCCAACTTTAAGTCATTTCTTTGCTCCCACATTTGAGCATAGGTTGTTAGAAGCACCCAGGCCACATCTTGAACACTTCTGCTTAGAAATTGTTTCCATTGGGTACCCTAAGTCATCACTCTTAAGTTTAAACTTCTACAGATCTCTTGGACATGGGCAGAATACAGCCAAGCTCTTTGCTAATGCATAGCATGGGTGATCTTTGCTCCTGTTCCCAGTAAATTCCTCTTTTCCATCTGAGGCCTTGGCAGCCTCGCCTTCACTGTCTATGTCACTATCAGCATTTTGGTCATAACCATTTAACCAGTCTCTAAGGAATTCCAAACTTTCCCTCACCTTCTTTTCTTCTGAGTCTTCCAAACTCTTTCAACCTCTCCCTGTTACCAGTTCCAAAGCTGCTTCCACATTTTCAGGCATCTTTATAGTGATGCCTCTCCCAGTACCAATTTTCTGTTCTAGGCCATTCTTTCATTGCTATAAAGGAATGCCTGAGGCTGGGTAATTTATAAAGTAAAGAAGTTTTTTTGGTTCATGGTTTTTCAGGCTGTACAAGCATGGTGCCAGCATCTGCTCAGCTTCTGGGAAGTCCTTGGGGAGGTTTTATTCACAGTGGAGTGTAAAGTGGAAGCGGGCACATCATATGGCCAGAGCAGGAGCGAGAGGGAGTGGGAGGTGACACTTTTAAACAACCAAATCTCATGAGAATCCACTCAACACTGTGAGAACAGCACCAAGCCATAGGGGTTCTTCCCTTAAGACCCAAATGCTTCCCACTAGTTCCCACCTCCAACACTGGATTTGGGCAAGGATAAGTATCCAAATTATACCAAGAATTTTTTTTTTTTTTTTGCAGTTTTGCAAAGAAAAACTGCAAAGATTTTATGGCCACGTTTAAATGGCCACAGACACTTTATACTCAAAATGCCCCTACCTGATTTGCTAAATTTTCTGTTTAAATTCACATGGTCTCCCCAGCCAGAAATCCAACAGCAATTATTGACAACCCTCCTTTACTCACCAAGTGAAATTGGTCTCCAGATTCTTTCATTACACGTTCTCTTGAATCTGTTGTTTCCTCTCCATCCCCTTACCTTCATAATGTCTTGCATGCAGCTTCAAACTAAAATTCCAATTTGGCCTCTGTAATTATTCTCAATATTGGTGTTACAGTGATCGTTCTAAAGGGCAAAATGATCGTAATACATTGTAGTGAAAACATACCTTTTTTTAGAAAATTATTTTTGTTGTCTAGCATCTGAACCTCATTCCGTGGTTGACCTATTTTGCCTCTTGTTTTTGAAGGTAAAAAGAATTGTCACTGTTTTTTCAGTCTCTTGCAGCTGAGGTGCATAACATGTGCTAGCCCAATCAGACATGCCTGCTATAGATTTAGAATCCAAAGCAAAAAGTGGCAGTAACATCCAGTCTCCAAGGTAATAGTGTCAGGAGTGGCCTCCAGAGTCTAGTGCTGGAGGCAGCACTGGTGGTAGTTCCAGTGTGCAGAGGTCAGATGTAGAGCTTCAGTCTCTTGCCCAACCAGTTTTATGTAATGATCCAGCTGCCTTTTGTTCCTGGCTATTTTCTGAGCCCGGTTCTCTGACTTGTAGATGAATCTGTGTGCCACCCAATAGCTTTTCAATATATTGTTTTCCTTTTCTTCTTAATTTGACCAGAGTATTTCTGCTGCTGGCAACTCAGAACTCTGCCTCATACATTCTTGCTTCAAAAATTTTAATGGATCCTTCCTGAACTAATATTCAGAAAACATTTTTGAATGAATTGTTGAACTTCGTTTCTGACTTCCAGTACTGTGCAATTTATGGAGGGAGGAGACACTCATACAAATGAAAAAAATCTATAATGTTATTGTCAGTATTTTAGAGTTGGATAAATCACAATGGCTAGATGTAGTGCTCTTTGGGCAGATATGCTATGTCGTTGCTGTTAGAGAAGTACCATTGTGGGCTAGGCCCTTAGGACTAGCATTTAAGAAATTTCTGGGACATATAAAACAAGTTCAGTTTTAAGAGAAATACAGTAATTTCCACTCTTACTAATAAAATGTTGTATAGAAAGTATCATTTAATCAGTTAAGCATGATCACAATATGGAACAATGGCAAGGGAAACAATGCAGGCGGTGCCACTTTCTATTCTAAATCACAACAGATTTATGCTGACCTAATCATGTAGGCACTATTTGGGTAGAGCTGGCTTATTAATGACCAACAGGCATTCATAATTCCAGATGGAATTATGAGAATTCTAGAGACTTGCAGAAATATTCTATTTTAGCTGATTCATGTTGAGCTAGGTCTTCATTCGTTGAAAGCACAAAGACATACACTATTTACTGCTAAATGAATGCAACAAGAAGCAAGTATAATAGTGGTTTAGATAACTTGTATAGATAATATCTTAATTTCATATTAATATTTCTTGTCTATTTATTATACTTTTGAATACATATACTGGTAATATTTTGTGAACCAGAGAGAACAAAGAGAATCTATTAGAGAGGTGAGACTTGAGTTGGGTTGTGAAGCATGGCAAAGATTTAAATATTGTGAACATGTAGAGAGACTAAGGAGGTCATTAACAAGTGGAGAGTGAACTGGACAAGAAGTATGGAGGTGGAACTATGATTGACATGCTAGGATGGCAGTAAAATTCCAGCTTAGTTCACGAGGATTAAAATAATGCAGTAGTTGGAGAAGGGGTTGGGAAAGGTAAAATTAAGGATAAAGAATTGCCATTGAAAATTTCTCAGTGAAGGAAGAAGAATGTAATGTCTAGAAGGATAAATTTGACAGTTGTGTGCATGACAGATGGAAGGTCATGAACTAATATTATTTTATTAGTGTTGGAGATCAAGAAGAATAGATGCAGTGGTTACTATTATTATCACCTCAGGGGGTTATTGTAATGATCACTTCACAAGCAAGTGGTTGTGAATCAGGTAGTGGAAATGAAAAGAAACAGAAGATTTTAAAGACATTGTGAAGCATAAATTCACAGAATTTAACAATAAGTAGCCAATGGAAAATAAGTGAAGAGTTGGAGAATTAGTTTGATGGTTTATCACTGGGGAGAAGAAGAGTCCCACTAATAGATATGAAGTCAGAAGAGGACAATCAATTTTAAAGACAAGAAGACAAATCCAGTTGCAGCTATGTTGACTTTGAGCACCCATGTGGAAACGCTCAAGTGCCATTTGTATATTGTGCCTTAGGAGAGACATTCAGGGCTGGAAAAAAAAAAAATATTTGAAAACCATCCTCATAGAGAAGATGAATTGATATGGGATGAATGAACCAAGAGAATAAAAAGTAGATCTCTTGGAAAGGACCAATCATAAGTGATAAAAGGAGAAAGAAAGCAGAAGGGATTGAGAAAGAGCTCTCTGAAAAGATGGTGGAAAAGTGAAAATAACACCTGGATTTGAAGGGCTGCAGAGAGGTAGGTTAATAATATCAAGTGCTATTCCAGCATGTAAGCATCCTTGGAATTATTGCATTTATATCTGTATTAATTTATATCTATTGGTATATAACAAAATATTTAAAAGCAAAAATACACATTTGCCATATCATGCAGTTTCTGTGGATTAGGAATTCAGGAGTGGCTTAGTTGCATGATTTTGGTTTAGGGTATCTGGTGAGTTTGCAATCAAGATGGCAGCTGAAGCTGCAGTTATTTGAAGGATTGTCCAGGGCTGAAGGTTTTGCTTCTAAGATGACTCACTCAACATGTGTAGAAAGTTCATGTCAGCTGTTGGCAGAAAGCAGTTTCTCTTCATATGTGTCCTTCAATAGGCTACTTAAGTGTCCATGCAGCATGACAGCAGGAGTCTTTCAGAGTAACAGGAGAGAGAAACCAGGAGAAAAGCAATAGTATCTTTTATGACCTAGCCTCAGAAGTCCCACTCCCATCATTTTTGCAATATCCTACTGGATGGATAAGCACAGGGTATAACCTCAATGAAATGTTGTTCATTTTGAGGATACTATAAATTTTATCATTCATACTGGACCAGAACACATACTATTCTCTTGCAAAACTGGTGAAAGGTTACCATCATTAATTAAGGGGTAGAACTAGATGTTGATATCTGACCCCACTGTGTATATAGTCTTAGTAGTTTGCTATATATAAAAACAAAGAGTAAAATATATATGATTCTTATCTCAATGAGTTTAGTCAGGTCTATTCAATATGGGAGGGAACTACACAAGGGTATGAAAACCAGGAGGTCAGGATTACTGGGTGCCATCTTGGAGGCTGGCTACACAACATGCTTCTTCCTGTTACCAATCAAGAACTTAGAAATATTTAGGCTTTTCTATAAAACTATTGACTTCTGGCAAATCAAATTGATGGAAGACTTTTGGAAATAATGAGACTAATATATTTTTTATAATGAATTCTTTTCTTCTTTCCAGTCCATTAGACTTCATTGTCAATACATGTGCTGGAACTTGTAACTTGGATTAAAGTATTATGAAATAATTGGTGAAATCCACCAAGGTCAGTAACCATACGCTAAAATTGTCCTTCTTAATGAGACATTTAATGTAAAGCAGATGGATTAGTGATGTTTTCAGGCTCATTTGTTGAGTATTAATGCTTGCTTTCCTTGTCTTCCTAACAGTGTGAATGTAATCTGCTTTAAAACTGCCTTGATTTTTTTATTATAATTTTATATTTAACCTTTTATAATTTGTAAAGTTTCTTCCCATATGATTAGTAGGTAAGGTCTCCATTAATTAGTTAATAAATCAATTGAACTAATATTTAGTGAAAACACAGATGGCATTTTCAAAATAGTCCATGGTTCTCAAATTTGAATGTGCAGAGGAATCGTCCAAAAAGTTTATTTACAAATATAGTTGTCAGGGCCCCACCCTTAGAAACTAATTCATTAGGTCTGACATTGGACCTTGGAATGAGAATTTCAAACAAGTATTCAAGATGATTCTGAAACAGGTGAACTACAGGATGACAGAGAGCTGCATTATCATGCAAAACTTTCGTTAACTTATACTGTTAATATCCAACATCTTGCAGAACAAATTAATACAATGAAAGACTCCTGAGAAAAGGAGCTATCAAACATTAGTTCTTAAAGGATATTCTTTAAGCAAACAAATAAGACTTGAACTTTCTGTGGTTAGTAGTAAAGGCCTGAAGAAAGAAGAGATAGTATGCAAAACAGCAAGGTACAGAGATAATAATAGCATTTCCTTCCTCTTGTCAGGATTAAAAGATTTAACGTGAATGAAGTGCCCATAACAGTAATAGGCACAGGGTATAACCTCAATAAGATGTTGTTGATTATGAGGATACTATAAATGCTATCATTCAGACTGGACCAGAACACACACTATTCTCCTGCAAAACTGGTGAAAGGTTACCATCATTAATTAATGAGTAGAACTAAATATTGATATACGACCCTACTGTGTATATAGTCTTAGTAGTTTGCTATATATAAAAACAAAGAGTAAAATGTGTATGATTCTTATCTCAATGAGTTCAGACAGTCTCAAATAATACCTAGATGCTGCAAGTTAAAAAACACAAACAAAAAAAAAAAACAAAAAAACCTTCTGTGTTAGTTTCCTGGTGTTGCTATCAAAAAGTACCTATAAACAGAGTAGCGTAAACAACAGAATTTAATTTTCTCACAATTCTGGAGGCTAGAAGTTTGAGATCAAGGTGTCAGCAGAATATGTTCTTTCTGAAGGCCGTGAGGGAGACAACTGTTCTATATCTCCCTTTGGCTTGCATATGGCTGTCTTCTACCTATATCTTCACATTGTTTTCCTTCTATACCAGTTTGAATCCTAATATCCTCTTCTTATAAGGACATTGGTCATATTAGATTAGGGTGCACCTGAATGACTTCATTTTTACCTGGATTGCCTCTGTTAATATCCTACCTCTAAATAAGGTCTGATGTAATGAGGATTAGGACTTCAACATGTGAATTTTGGAAGGGACATGCTTGAACTTATAAGAACCTCTTTTGACTCTTTGCAAAGCCACATTTTTTTTTGTTTTTTGTTATTTAGTTTTTATTTTATAATCATAAACTTAACTCAACTCTGCAATCCAGCTAGGCATGGGAGGGAACAAGGAAAACATGGAACCCAAAGGGAACTGCAGTGAGAGCATGAAGATTCTAGGATACTGTGAGCAAATGGGGTGGAGGGGTGCTTCCTGAGCTGCAGAGGGAATGGTCTGGTGGTTAAGATAAAACATAAGTCAAACTTATTTGAGTTGTCCACAGCCAGCAATGGTGATCTTCTTGCTGGTCTTGCCATTCCTGGACCCAAAGCGCTCCATGGCCTCCACAATATTCATGCCTTCTTTCACTTTGCCAAAGACCACATGCTTTCCATCCAACCACTCAGTCTTGGCAGTGCAGACGAAAAACTAGGAGCCATTTGTGTTGGGTCCGGCATTTGCCATGGACAAGATGCCAGGACCTGTATGCTTTAGGATGAAGTTCTCATCTTCAAATTTCTCCCCATAGATGGACTTGCCACCAGTGCCATTATGGCGTGTGAAGTCACCACCCTGGAATAGTTCTGTGAAAGCAGGAAGCCTTATAACCAAATTCTTTCTCTCCAGTGCTCAGAGCACAAAAATTTTCTGCTATCTTTGGAACCTTGTCTGCAAACAGCTCGAAGGAGATGCGGCCCAAGGGCTCGCTGTCGACGGCAATGTCGAAGAACACGGTTGGGTTGACCATGGCTAATAGTACAGGGTTTTCCTCAGCGGCAGTGTCTGCAAAGCTGCAAAACCACATTTTATTTATAGACTTTGGGATTGGGATTCAGAATCTGTAGTAAGTAGTTTAGACCATGATACACACACACACACACACACACACACACAGGCAGGATGGGCAAAGATCACTCTTCCCATAGACTGCTTTTGCAATAAAATTTTTTCATGGTGGGAAGAGTATGGTGGAATTGGGATTGTGAGCAGTATAAAGGGGTGAAACACCTTGTTCTTGCCCTTGAGGAGCTTATACTCGGAGGGCACCTAAAAAATACATGTGTGGGAAAACATGAAATAACAGGGCACAAATGTCTGCTGGTCGAGTTGAATTTAGCTTAGAATGTGACCAAATTGAATGAGTGATTATTTGGGTGCTTCAGAGGAGATGCTCAACAAATGGTATCCACTCTCACTTTAATACTATGCTAACCTGGTGTTCTTCCAGAAAGACTTTACATGAAACAAGTAAGAGTGGGCTATAAGCGAAGAGAAATGGCCTAGTACAGTAAAACTAATAGAGCATGTTTGTCTGGTATTGGTTATTTTGTTTATAATCTTGAGCAGTAGCAACTAAGTGGTTAATCAACTTTACTTTTGAAGTAAATAACATTATAAAGATTTCCCTCATTATTTTCTTCATTTCTAACTTTTTATCTCATTAAATATTGTCATATTATTATACATGATTTTGTAAATCCTCTCTATCTTTTGGAACAAGATGGGATATAAATACAGTAAAGCGTTCTGAAGGGACTGATTTATTTTGTTTGCCACAGAAAAATACTTTGTATGTCAAGCCAGCTTTCAAAAGCTTGAAACTGTAAATAGGAAATATAAGCGAAGGAAAGGTCAAATAATGGGTAAAACTAAATCATGTAATTTAGATAGGATTCTCTTTTCTTATGAGAGTGAAATTGTGTCAATTTAGCCAATTGTAGATTTAATAAGAGAAAAGGTCTCAGATCCATAGCTGCATGTAATAAACTAAAACAGAAGCTAATAACGTGATTTACAGGATTCCTCTTGATCCTGACATTTCATTATTTTTATACAGAAATAGCATTTCAAGTACAGGTTTTTAGCATTTTGCTTCCTCATCTTGTTCTCAAATATATATACTGAAAACCATCTTGTTTTATAATTTTCTGACTTCTATCAGGAAAATAGTTGTACCATAAATAAAATTCTTGATCTATTTTCAATTGTGTTTCTCTACAAATCTTTTTTAAGGTCTGAGGGAAAGTGGTGCAAATATGAAACCTAGGACTTAAAACTACTTAAAAATTGTACACACACAGACACACACACATATAAACCATTTCACTAAATTGGTACATGCAGTTTTAAAAGAGATAACAGAATTAAAGTGATATGGATTTATGCTTCATTTTCAACTGAGTTTTTATTTGTGTGTAGAAAATTTAATTGCATTTTGAACCAATACAATTACTTAACTAGAGAACAAAGTGTCACTTGTAGCAGAACACTTTTATTAACAGGGTTTTCTTCATTGACTAATTAGTTTTTTGCTTAATATAGGATCTCATCATAAGTGATACAAAGCATAGAAGTTTTTAAAAGATGAAGAATTTTGTGTGTGTGTGTGTGTGTGTGGCAAAAATCTCTGGCTTGTTTATTATGTCTCGGCTAAAAACTCATCATATGCTCTGACTCCTAGTCCGCTACTTCAGGGTAGTCGCTGTAGTCAGCTGGACCTGGGCTTAAATCTCTGCTTTGACATGGAGTTAGAAGGGGGTACTTTTATCTTTTTAAGACTTATTTTCCCCATCTGTAAAATGGAGATGACAATCTCCATTTTATGGGATTTAGGCATTACTGCTCACAGCATTTACTTTCTAAAAACAGTTCAAGGGTTAATTGATTGATTGAAATTGAAGTTTAAAAAATAAGAATAATAAAATATTAGACTTGGAGGGAACATGCACATTAGATAGGCCAACTGCCCACTCCAAGCAAGTAGCCCTTACTTTGTGTAGCCTGTGCTTGAACACTGTGGAAGGGCATTCACCATCTGCCAGTGTCGTTGGCTCTACTACGAACTATCTTAGTTACTCCCCAGATTTTTCTGTGTCACTGTGTGCATAAACTATTGACACGTTGCCTCAAAACTAACAGTAGAAAAGGAGATAACCTTATTGCAACACATGGCTTGCGGACTTCATACTTGCAATGATATGGCTCACATAGCAAGGATAATATAGCAGCAGCGCCATAATATCTAAATGAAATATTGCATGCCTGGTAGCACATCCTTTAGAAAACAGATGGTTCTTTGTTGAAAACAAAATATGATTATGGTGTTTGCATGCAAGAAATCTTATACTGTCTAATTATAAGAATCAGACTAGTTGTAGCTGTTGGCATACAAAGTTTCTTCAGATCAGAAGAAAAATGTTCTACTCTTGACTATACAATTGAGAATAATAAGATACAGGTGAAATATCTCTTTAACGAATACCATTATGATGTCTAGATCTATGTAATAAACTAGTGCAGGTACAGACTAGTTTCAATATACACTATTGGAACCAAAAAGCAAAACTGATGCTATGTTCACCAGTCCCTGTTTATTTAGGAGTTTGTCTCTATAAATGTTGCTTTGACATTTACCATTGCATTATAGCTGAACTTTAATGCAGTGGGACATTTCTATAAAGCGTGAGAGGTTTGCATGAAGAATGACTGCCTTTGTAGGGAGAGGAGAGAGAGGATGAAGATCAGGTGGATTAGCAAAATCATGGAGGAGAAGAAAAGGGAAAGTGGTATCTTTAGTTGATAAATTAGAATACAATATCCTCTAACTCAGTGGCTCTCAACTGGACTACTTTTGTCTCATTTGGAAATATCTAGAGATATTTTTGATTGTCACAACTGTGGTGCTACTGGCATCTGTCGAGTAGAGGCCAGAGATGCTGCCAGACATCCTACAATGCACAGGACAGTCCCCACAAAAATAATTGTTTTGGCCGTGCACAGTGGTGCACGCCTGTAATCTCAACACTTTGGGAGGCTGAGGTGGGTGGATCACCTGAGGTCAAGAGTTGGAGACCAACCTGGCCAACATGGTGAAACCTTGTATCTACTAAAAATATAAAAATTAACTGGGCGTGGTGGTGTGTGCCTGTATTCCCAGCTACTTGAGAGGCTGAGGCGGGAGGATAGCTTGAACCTGGGAGATAGAGGTTACAGTGAGATCACACCATTGCACTCCAGCCTGGGTGACAGAGCAAGACTCTGTCTCAAAAAAAAAAAAAATTGTTTGGTTCAAAATGTCAATAGTACCAAGACTGAGAATCCTGGAACCTGAGAGCCTGAACCACATCCCACTATGTGCATTTTATCAATAGATATCTATAAAAGTGGACTTATAATATAATACAGCAATTTTATATCGATCCTATCAGCTGTATTTCTTACAGAATTCTACCCAAAGTCTATCATTGGAAAGATGCATTCCCACTCACTGTGGAAGCTAAAAAACTTGATCTCGTGGAGACACAGTAGAATGATAGTTACCAGAGGCTGGGAAGGATGTGAGTGTGTGTGGAGGGGGAGATGAAGAGAGATTGCTTAATGGTGTATAATTAGAAGAAATAAGTTCTAATGTTCAATGGTAGATTAGGGTGACTAAAGTTATCAACAATGTATTGTACATTTCAAATAGCCAGAAGTGAAGATTTTAAATGTCATCAATATATAGAAATGATAAATGCTTATGGTGATGATTATCCTAAATACACTGACTTGATCATTGCACATTCTCTACATTTAAGAAAATATCACACGTACCACATAAATATGTACAAATATAATGTATGAATTAAAAATTAAAAATTTCTTTAAAAATTAAAAGAAGAAACAGCTAACGAAAATAAATAAATAAAACTTAAGGTAGATTAAATCTTCAAAACACTCACCAACTTCACCTATCTCTTTGGATTACTGGGCTTTTATTCTTTTGAACAATGAAGAGTTCCGTTATTTTATGATAACTTAAAAATGCACCTAAAGTTATTTTTTACTGCCTTTCCAGGAGAGGGTGTTCATTATATCAGTTCACTTGGGTCATTCTACTGCAGGCTGGGGAAGTTGTCTCTTCCTTGAGTGAAGATAGCTAATGATGTTTAGATTCTCTTTGATCATCTTTACTGTCTACATGAGACTGGATAAAAATTCTGATCCCTAAAAGTCAGGAAACAACAGGTGCTGGAGAGGATGTGGAGAAATAAGAATGCTTTTACACTGTTGATGGGACTGTAAACTAGTTCAACCACTGTGGAAGAGAGTGTGGCAATTCCTCAAGGTTCTAGAACTAGAAATACCTTTTGAACAGAAAACCAAACACCGCATGTTCTCACTCATAGGTGGGAACTGAACAATGAGATCGCTTGGACTCGGAAAGGGGAACATCACACAGAATTGATGGGTGCTGATGAGTTGATGGGTGCAGCACACCAACATGGCATAAGTATACATATGTAACAAACCTGCACGTTATGCACATGTACCCTAGAACTTAAAGTATAAAAAAAAAAAAAAAAAAAAGAAATACCTTTTGACCCAGCCATCCCATTACTGGGCATATACCCAAAGGATTATAAATCATGCTGCTATAAAGACGCATGCACACGTATGTTTATTGCAGCACTACACAATAGCAAAGACTTGGAACCAACCCAAATGTCCATCAATGATAGACTGGATTAAGAAAATATGGCACATATACACTATGGAATACTATGCAGCCATAAAAAAGGATGAGTTCATGTCCTTTGTAGGGACATGGAGGAAGCTGGAAGCCATCATTCTGAGCAAACTGTCACAAGGACAGAAAACCAAATGCCACATGTTCTCACTCATAGGTGGGAACTGAGCAACAAGAACACTTGGACACAGGGTGGGGAACATCAGAAACTGGGGCCTGTTGTGGGGTGGGGGGAGGGAGGAGAGATAGCATTACGAGATATACCTAATGTAAATGACGAGTTAGTGGGTGCAGCACACCAACATGGCAATGTATACATATGTAACAAACCTGCACTTTGTGCACATGTACTCTAGAACTTAAAGTATAATAAAAATAAATAAATAAATAAATAAATAAATAAATCTGACCCCAGCAGTTCTAACATTTCCATGTACATTATCCCTATTCAAATTTCAGAGTCTGGTAGACATTCATCTGATTTGGCACTGCTAGACCAAGGTTCTGTAGCCACCCTAGGAAACAATTCCATGAAACAGGAGTGACAATCATATGTTCACATTGGTACACATTCTGCATTTCTAAACTAATGATTGGAAATGTTATTCTCTGAATGTTACATGCAAATCAGATTTTTACAGTGATAAAATCTATACCAAAGAAATAGTGACTTCAGAGCTGTCTTCCTCCAAATACAGTAAAAGAGCAAAAATATGCAGAAACCAAATCTGTAAATACCTTAAGCCCATTTACATTCCTCGGGATTCCACAGATTGCCCTGGGCAATAGCAGCGTAGAAGAGGAAAGACTTTCCCTTTACTCTCTGAGGGTTTGATAATTGAGTCTATAAAATAAACCGAAAGTAGCCCGATTAGCAGGAGAAGAGGTATTCAAATTTATTACATGCATGGGGGCGTCACACGAAGGAAAAGTAAATACTCCAAAAAAACCTTATAGAGAAGCTTATATACTCTCTTCATTGGGGAAAGGGGAGGAGGGATGTAGACAACTTAGGGGACAGTAAATGCTTTAGGGACAAGATAAATAGGTCCTCAGAAGAAAAGGTGACAACAGTCTGTCTCTCTGGCCATGGGATTATCCAGTTTTCTCACCTGCAACTCAAGTTTAAGCTTCTCTGGTTGATGAGATTTCTGGGGAGGGGATTCATGACAATTGCATTTCATATGGAGGATTTCTCTTTAGGTAGATAAGGGTAGTTCAGAGAAAACCTTTCCCCACATTTGCTGTTCCCCAAGTGCCCTCAGTTTGAGGTCCAAAATGGCATACTTCAGGGGGTTATTTCCTGAACTCCTTCAACATAAAAAGCCAAGCAACATGGTACACAAAGTTTATGGTAATTTAAATTGTAAATATTGCAGCAGTAGCAAAGAAAACTAAACAAAATTTAGTTGCAAAATTATAATAATGGCTGGGAGCTGGAGCAAATCACCTTAGCCTGGGAGAATTAGGACTCAGGAGTTCAAAATAGGAAAAGCAGCTCAGAAACAGACCTAAAGGGAAATCAACTATTTTCAGACCATAGACTGTAGACCACGTAACTCTCATCCGTTTGGTCAGTTGTTACTGCACAACCATAATGTCTCAGTGCCATTCAACAATCAGTGCTTCTTTTTCTTTTTTTTTTTTAAATTTTTCATGAGTTTGCTGGTTGGCAGGAATTAGCTCACCTGGACTAGACTCAGCCAAGCAGCTCAACTTCGAGCTACAGGTTTGGCTCTGGTCTTCATCCTGGGGCAAATAGGTATGCAGAGGACTCTTTTTTCATGGCAATGCCAGAGGCACAAGAAGACAACTATGCGAGCACATTTCAAGCTCCTGCTGATGTCATGTCTTTCAATAGGCCATTGGTCAAAGCAAGTTGCAGTGGCAAGTCCAAAGTCTAAAGACAGAGTACATCGCTCTTTCTATGGAGGTAGGGAGGAAGAAGAATAATTTTAAGCATTCATATAATCTGCTGTATCATTTAGAGTTGAGCTTAGATTTTCAGAAGGAAAATAATTTTTATGTATTCAACTGCAATATCATATTTTTAATTTTCAGAAAGGAAGGATAGTCCAGGAAATAAGTAATGTAGCTGGATTCACAGGTTCTGAATATTATTCTCTTTCTTATCGTTGATGTGAGAAGCTGCACATATCAATTTTTCTTGCAGTTTAATCTCTGCCAACTGCTAAATGTAAATAACATTTCCTGTTGACCTACTATTCTATGTCTTCCAGGAAATAAGGTAAAAACTCAAATTTGCTACAAATTGCTTGGTGGAAGACAGTTACAAAGGACGCATCATTATTTAATTTTTTAGCCTCCATAGTTTTTCTGCAGTTCTTTTGACATTATTTAGAGCATTTAAGAACAGAGAAAAAATTTGGCAAGACAAGCATTTGACATTTTTCCTCATTTCTTCCTCCAAGGGATATTACTTTAAATTTGTTTAGCATTTTAGTCAATCCATTAACCTTTCACCCTAGATTTAGAAAATGGATTTAATGGTTTAATTCCATTCCCTAAGGAGTCAATAACCACATCATAAGCTGCCTGGTGTTAGACATTAATTGGAATGCACTTTCAGGGCAAATTCAGAGTTAGGATAATGAAAGTATCGAAAATAGGTACTGAAGAAAGAGAAAGTTGCTCATCTTGGCTCTTGCTAATTTTGAAATACATAGTTGTATTAATTTCTGTTGATGGGAGTGGTATTAACAGCGGGGCTACAACAATAAACTGAATTGTATAAAATATTCACTTAAGTGTATTCTCTTTCCTGCATGAGATTGTCACTTAATATCCTTTATTTAATCTCTGACAATTCCTCTAAGTATTCTTGGTTTCTCCAGATACTGTGCTGTTTGGGGTTTGGAATTAAAAGGAATATCTGAGAAGGTAGGAGCTCAGTTTCCAAAAAGAAGGGCTAGTCCTGAAAGTCAGTCTTTGCTTTCCTGTTGTCTCCTTTCACTTCCAAAATCAATCCTGAAAAGTGGGAATTACATAAGTAGTTTCAATGTGAGGGTCAATGTGAGGAGAGAACAAAAGAGCTAGACCTTATTTGCTTTAGTCCACACACAGGTGTGATTATTGCTAGGAATGGACAGCACAGGGCAGTAGCGACCTTGTGCCTTGCCTGCAATCTACCACCTGGATACCATGCCCTGCCTCTATACTTTTTGCCATGCATGACATGCGAGGACAGTGTGTGCCTTGTGCCTGACCTCACCTTCTGCCTGCTATCCAGCCTTCCTAATTGGCCTTGCAAAGGTTAATCTTGTAACCAGATGAATTTCCTTCAGTTTTTTTTTTTTTTTTTTTTTTTGTCTTTTTGAGATGGAGTCTAGCTCTATTGCCCAGGCCGTAGTGCAGTACAGCAGTCTCGGCTCATTGCAACCTCCACTTCCTGGATTCAAGCAATTCTCCTGCCTCAGCCTCCTGAGTAGCTGGGATTACAGGTGCATGCCACCATGCCCAGCTAATTTTTGTATTTTTAGTAGAGACAGGGTTTCACCATGTTGGCCAGGCTGGTCTCCAACTCCTGACCTCAAGTGATCTGCCTGCCTCGACCTCCCAAAGTGCTGGGATTACAGACATGAGCCACTGTGCCAGGCCTTCCTTCAGCTTTCTTCTGTTTGATCAAGGGCTTCTCTCCAGTCCAATTTTCACTGTTGTGGGGATACCAGAGAACCACATCTGATTTCAGATGAGCAATAACTTCAAGGAAAGGAAAAATGTAGATGGAATCCTAACATTTCCCACAGTTGTTATTTTATGAAACAGCATTTTACTAAAAGGCTTAAATTATTGACTAAATAGAGCTTTTTTATTTTGTGGAATGGGAGTGAGTGAAGAAGGTACAGATAATAGGCCTCCTATTTTACTTTTATACTTTTTGAAAAATGAATGGAAAAAAAGGAGTATTCATTTAAAATAAGCTTCCCTAAAAGTCACAGCATATTAGTAAGTCTTACAAGTTCTTTTTTTTTTTTTTAAGCAAGAGATTAGGATTAGGAAGTCAGTTAGTATGAGTGGGAAGGAGTGTAGAGAAGCATTAGAAAGGAAAGGAAGTATTGGATAAGAAGGAGTACCAATGCCATTAAGAAAGGACAAAATAATTATATGTAGTGGGAAACAGAATGCTAGTCTTGTCAAATGAGAGGGAACATTTAAATAGTTGCGTGAAACTAAGAGACCTAGTAGGTAAAATTAGTAAAATATTCTTCAGAAAAAAATAACCACTTCCAAAATTATGCTGACAATTTGGTGTTATTTTATGTGTGATTTATGGTAACCTAGAAACACAGAATTTTGGCCTAGGAAGAGATTTTTTTTAAAGTTCATTTAGTACGAGCCCCTCACTTCACAGTGTTGGAAACTGAGGTGTGGAGAATTTAAGTGACTTATTTAAGATCTATTGATTACAGAACGAGCATATGAATAAACAGCCCTTAATCTAATGCTCCATGGCAGGCTCAACAACACCCACTCAAACATGTCTACATTGTCATTCCAGAATGTGAATTGAGTATGTGTGAATATGTTACCTTTAATGGTAAAAGGGACTTTGCAGGTGTGATTCAGTTCAAGATGGTTTATCTGGGGCCCAATATAATTAAAAGGATCTTGATAAGAGAAAGGCAGAAGGGCCAGAGCAGAGAGAAGATGTGATGATGGAAACAGAGCTCAGTGAGTGCTTTGAGGATGAGAAAGGGGCCACGGCCAAGGAATACAAGTAGCCTTGAGAAGCTAGAAAAGGCCAAGAATCAGATTCTTCCCAAAAGCCTCCAGAAGGAACAAAGCCCTGCCAACATTTTGATTTTAGTCCATAAATCTTATTTCAAATTTCTGACTATCAGAAATACAAGATAATACATTTGTGTTGTTTCTAGCCACCAGGTTCATGTTAATTTGTTATAGCAGCAATAGGAAACTAATACATGCTATTTCCATTTACACCACTTACTTCCTTTCTTGTAAAGAACCATGGAAGTTATTGAAAGCAGCAGAGAAATCCAGGAACCATACTAAAAATTCAAGTTGCTGTTACAGGTAAACTGTGATGCAGGTTTATGAACCAACTAGCTAGTTTTCCCACAGGCTAGCATATGTACTAAACTCACTATTTAAAAACTTTAAAAACCCACTAAGTTTAAAATAATGTCAAAAATGCTATTTAAAATTTTTTAAATGAAATAAAATAACTGTGTCAGAAATCATTTTGTTGTGAGACAAGTAACTCTGGCTAGTTTAAGTAAAATGGAAACTAGAGGTTAGAGAAAGCCAAACTGCAGAAAGAACAGGAAATCTTGCAAAAATCAAGGTGACTACCTTTTCTGTCTTTCTGTCTCTCTTTGCACAGTCTCTTGGTTTTTCCTCTTTTCATACATAAGTTTATCTATAGGCTAGTTTTTTTTTTTTTTTAATTTCAGTTTATCTTGGGTTGAACATGGCTGCTCAAATTCTGACTTTTTCTTATATCTCATTTGGAGTTCAGCGGACACCAACTGGAGTCACTGTTTTCTAAGTCTGGCCTTCAAGTAGAGGAAAATCTGATTGGTCCAGTTGAATCAGATGCCCAGTCCAGTCTAAGCAGTTAGGACTATTTGGATCCTATGTGATCAATCATAGGACTGTAGTGTCACAAGTCCCTGCTTATTAGAGGCTGTGCAGGTACACTAGCAGAAAAGGGGAATGTGCAGGATGAGACAAGTGACCAATATGTCCATTACATATCTGAATATACAGCATGGAGCTGGAGTCAGAAATCAATTTATAAAGTTAAATGCTGTTATTGTTTTAAAAAGAGGAAATATATGAACTAAACATTTTCATTAGAGAGGTAAAAAGATTGACAATGAAACAAAACAATATATAAACCAAAATTCATCAATAAAACACCAATTTCAAGGAAAACAGCAAGTAGAACTAATAAAGGTAAAGGCAGACATTAAATTAGAAAACAGACAAAAGTGTAGGGTCAACCACTTAGAGTAAAATAGGTTCCAAAATATTTATGGAATGAAGTGAATAGAAGGATAAACCCTTGGTAATTCAAATCAAGATAAAAGGGACAGTTAACACAAGGAAATAGCATTATAAATACGAAATCAAATGAAACCACAGATAACCCAGAAGAATTAGAAAAGCAAGAGAGTGTCATATACATCATTTAAGAAAAGATTACTATTATTTAGAGAATTATAAAAAATGGTTCCAGTTAAGATAGAAAATCAGCAACCTGGAATTTTTTAAAATGTAAATTGTAGCTCTGTGCTCCAACTTTTTCTTGTCTATTACCTAGTGTTGAGGGAAAGAGAATATGAGTCAGGTAAACATCTTTTTTTAATTCTTTTTTTCTTTATCTTTTTTTTTCATTTAAGGAAGTTAATTTAAAAAGCATTGAGTCTAAACACAGACTACAATTGTTAAAATAGAACATTAAGGAAATAACATATTAGATTATTATTAACGATTAAAAGAATTTCCCAAAAAAGAATCTATTAGTCAGTCTACTACTCAGTACTGAGGGAGAGGGGAGGTGAAGCAGGCATATTTCAAGGGAGATGGGTCATGAAATATCCAGGTAAGCCTGATCTGGGAAGGACATCACAGTGGAAGTGCCTGACTACCACATGGCTGGCTATGATCTCTGAGCAAATCTCTTTCACTGCCTATTGTTCTTAGAGTCCTCAGGAATATACACCCTCCTCATTTCCTTTTCATAGTTTCCCAGGGAATATCTCTGAGGAAAGAGCAATCATGTAAACCTTCAATTTTCCTACTTTAAACTTCAAGTGTGACCTTGACAATTTCTTTTATTTACTTATTTATAGTTCGGGCAATTTTGCTTCATTTATTTATGTTTTTTTCTTTTTTACAATAGTTTTGGGGGTACAGGTGGTTTTCTGTTACATAGATGAGTTCTTCAGTGGTGAATGTGAGATTTTAGTGCACCTGTCACCCCAGCAGTGTACACTGTACCTAGTATGTTGTCTTATTCTTCATCCCTCCCCAACCTCACCCCGAGGAGTCCCCAGTGCTATTGTATCACTCTGTGTGTTTTTACATCCTCATAGCTTACCTCCCAGTTGTCTGAACTCGGTAATTTCTAAAGCCCCTTCCAGCTCTGAAATCGGTATTTTTAAAAAAATGTTTGAGCTTATAAGAGTAGTTTAAATATTTATGTATTTGTCATTTTGGCTTTCGAGTGGTCTTTTAATTTAGCAGTTTCCAAGCTCTGCCAAATCATAGTGGCCTTCCATCAAAATATATTACTTAACAGACCAATACGTCTGGATCAGTTATACCCACCTCATGCTTCCTTCAGATTATCTAATTATCTCTTTTCCTCACAAAACTTTATTGAATGTGACTTTCTTTAATTGCTTGGAATTTTACCATCATGACCGTGTTAACCAAACAGGTATCATCTGGACACTGAACCAGAAAGAAAACCAGGCTGTACTTCCTGTTGTTACTCAATATGGCTGCCCCGTTCAACCTTTGTAGAGGCAGAGTGCTGAAAACATTGTTCTAAGCTTCAGGAATTCATGGTTCAATAAAAGGAAGGTACAATTAAGAAACGTAAGCATCAATATACTGAACATGCACTAAAAAGGTTGTTGTAAAAGGTGTACATATTTGCAGCTACTATTTCTTCAGAAATATGCCTTTCCTTATGGAGAAGGGTCTCTGTAGCCACTCAAGAGTCTGAGGTGTGTGAACCTCACTGCCCTATTGCAAACAACTCACTTGTAGCTTGCTTTCTTGGCATAAACTCATGCAATTCTCCAGCATGAGAATAATAGTCTCACAACACTGTCAAGATGCTGCTTCACAGCTGTAATGTCCACACTAATTTTTCCAAGGAAATTATAATTTTATAGAGAAATTAAGGAAAACAAGTTCTCTATAGAGAATCCTAAAGAACTTCAGAGAAGTTATGTAGCCAATTAGTTCTGGATTGTATTCCAACCAGATTCATTGTTTTCTCTTTACTATCTTTATGACCAATACTTTAGACTAAGTCTAGTTTTAAAGCCATAAAAAGTACGGAGCCTTCAGAATGCCAATAATAGCTTGCTGGGGTTAATCATTGACTCAGAAAGGAGAATGCCAACTAATGAATCATCAACATATCACTTGCCACACCTAGGATTTTCTCTGGATGATTTCCACCCAAGTGTTGACAAAACTTGACCTTGGATAGTCAGTCACTAAGATGTGCTGGGACTATGGCCAAAGGTGCTTACGTGCCAGTGGGACAGGCTGCATGTTCATTAACCAGGTTATTCTGCTCCACACATGGCAAGAAGTGTACTTTTTGCATTTTTCACATTATTACTGATTTTTAAAATTTCCAGACAAAAAGCCTCTAATTATTGTAATCTCATGCAGTGCCCTGGACCCTCTCCAGATGTAAACTTCAGTGTGTAGCTAAGTTGAAAGACCAAAGCCCAGTGATGGGACACCTATATATGATAAGCATGCCCATTTATTAAAGTTGAAATACAGGCCCACAACCACAACACTACATTTTACCTTCTGAATGGTCCTGGCCGCAATTAAAAGTGGGATGATGCATTACTTTCCAATCTAATAAACTGGGAGCCAAAAGTTCAGGAATTCTGACTCTAGCGTCTATCTGATTTGTCCTGGGAAGGGCACTTATACAGAGTCTCCATTTCCCCCTGGAACATACAGCCATTAAGTAACTGGCCTTGAAGATTATTGTAAGCAGTGATGACATTGACAAGACAAGAAGTCTTGTCTTTTGGGGGAAAGGGAGCTTCATAGCATCTTACATGCCTCAGTGCTTTGACAATGGGTGGTAGATAGAATAAGGAGAGTGACAAAATGGTAATGAAAAGGACATTCTGGTAAAAGACTAAATAATGCTGTCCAGCCTGTTAAAACTTCTTCTTGTTGCTATTAGCTATAATTTTCAGGTCAATTATGCTAATGTCAACCCAGGGCCTCACTGAGTTAAGGAAAGAATACAGGAAGGTTTATATTGACATGATGTCAAGAGAAGAGTGGCATGGGGTATGGAAATGCCTCATCATGGCTCCATTTGGCTTTGATAGCCTGATTTGGCACAAGCTTCGAATAAAGCCTGATGGTTAATCATACTGCTGTAGAGCAAGACTGGAGTTTTGCTAGATCACAAATTTCAGGGAAAACTCAGTTTCACAAAATGTAAGGTTGACACAAAATTTTAACAATTTAATTCTCCAGCTTTTCAAAGATTCTAGAAAGTCAGGCAATACAATGTCTTGAAGAGTGCCTTCTGTATGCCAGGTCTGGGTTAGGCTCTTTAGGCTTAATCACAAATTATTGTCAGGTCATACAGCAAACTTGATAAGCTTAAATAACTACTTTGCCTAAACTATAAGGTATTTAAATATACTTTAAAAGCCACTGATAGAAAAATAAGGAGAAATAATCAGAAATACAGTTCTATTATATTTTTAAATATATTTCACTCATTCTTTGACAAATCAAGCAGGTGAATATAAAAAGTAATATAGAGAATTTTAATAATGTGCAATTAATAATGTTGACTTATTGATACACATGTGTATAAAGTATACAATCTGTGTACATTATACCAGAAGCTTGCACCACATCAGGCTGTGTATTTTCTCTTCGTAAATACATTTCCCCCAGAATCTGTGAATGTTAGAAAAACTGATCACCTATTAGGTCACAAAAAATCACAATAAGTTCTCCAAAGCAGAAGTTATATAGAATATATACACAGTAAAATTATTTATTAATAACAAAAGCATAAAATAAGACTTAACTGTATGAACATTAAAAATTCTCTTATATAATTCTTTAATGAAAGAATTCAATAAGCTGACAATGGAAAGCATTACATATTAAAACATATAAGCTGCGGTCATAGAAGTACACAGAGACAAATTCGTATCATTAAATGCCTTGATTGTAAACCAAGAATAATATTCTGAGGGCCCTGCAACTGTCAGAGGTGTGTGAATTAGAACAACTCCATCTTGAAAATGAGGCTGAAACCCACTGGGCTGCGTTCCCGGACAGTTAAGGCATCCTAAGTCACAGGATGAGATAAGAGGTCAGCACAAAATACAGGTCATAAAGACCTTGCTAATATAACAGGTTGCAGTAAAGGAACCAGCCAAAACCCACCAAAACCAAAATAGTGACGAGAGCGACCTCTGGTCATCCTCACTGCTACACTCCCACCAGTGCCATGACAGTTTACAAATACCATGGCAATGTCAGGAAGTTACCCTATATGGTCTGAAAAGGGGAAGCATGAATAATCCACCCCATGTTTGGCATATTATCAAGAAATAACCATAAAAATGGGCAACCAGCAGCCCTTGGGGCTGCTCTGTCTATGGAGTAGTCATTTTATTCCTTTACTTTCTTAATAAACTTGATTTCACTGTGGACTCACCTGAATTCTTTCTTGTGTTAGATCCAAGAACCGTCTCTTGAGTTGTGAATGGGAACCCCTTTCCTGTAATACAACCATCTGAATGCTCTTCCTCCTCAGCCAGGGCTCTTAAAATTTAATCTGAGAGACTGTTTTAGGCCATGATGGGAAGTGGGGGTCGAACATGCCTCATTATATCTTTCCGGCATTAACTTAACATCAACACAGACTTTTAAGTCTGATAAGAAATATTTTACAGTCTATTCGCTCTGAAGCCTGCTACCTAGAGGCTTCATCTGCATGATAAAACTTTGTTCTCCACAATCTGTTATCTTAACCCAGACATTTCCTTTCTGTGGATCCTAGGTCTTTAGACAAACACAACCAAATGTCAACCAGAAAATGTTTAAATTTACCTATAGCCTGGAATCACTCCACCACCCCTCACTTGGAATAGTCCCACCTTTCTGGACCAAACCAATATATTTCTTAAATGTATTTGATTGACATCTCATGCCTCCCTAAAATGTATAAAACCAAGCTGCACCCCAACCACCTTGGGCACATGTTCTCAGGACCTCCTGAGGGCTGTGTCACTGGCCAGGGTCACTCACATTTGTCTCAGAATTAATCTCTTCAAATATTTTACAGAGTTTGACTCTTTTCATTGTAATCATTAGTAAACAAACAAAAAAGAATACAAATGACTTGAGGCCAGAATTTCCTAAACTGGTGCCCTGTATGACTCCACGAAATGTTAATGTTATGCCATAGAAAGTGTTCCTGGCATAAAAATTATTTGAAAATGCTGTGTTTAAAAAGCTAAGATATTGAGAACACCTCAGTGTTTGTAACATTATAATGAGCATTGTGAAGCTGTAAGAGGGAATATGATATTTTTTCATAGTATATATATAAACATCTCAGAGCAATGCTCTTCCAGATGGTTTAGAAACTTACGAAGCATCTTAAGTTTCTAAAGATGCTTCTTAAGTTACACACTTAAGAACACATTTAAGAAGAGTGTTCAAGTTAAGAAGCACTGAAAATTAAAAATAAAAGTTAATAAATTTAAACCACAAATTGTTCATATTAATACATTTATAATATGGCCTCCAAAAACTAAAATAAGGCTACTACTTATTAAGCCCTAATATAGAAAAATAATAAAAGTATTTGATAATAACACAACAGAAATATCAATGAAACATGTTTTTTGAGTAAACTATAAACTGCTTAAACTGATTTAAAAGGAATATAAAAAGTCAAGAAGATTACTATTGCAATAGAATTAGAAAAAAATTCACCTTTATTGAAAGGTCATAAATTATATAATTAGTTATTTTAGAAAATCAATGATAATTCACTTATTATATAAATGTTTTGAGAAAACAGAACATAATGAAAAGCTTCTCAGATCATTTTAAATATCTCCTGTAATATTTGTACCAAAACTAAAACAAGATTGCAGAAATAGGGCCCCCAATAAACCAACAAAGTCATTTATTTTAGCAATATAGATTTAAAATTTCTAAATAAGCTACAGAATATTTTAAGTGAACATATATAAAGATATATTTTAAATTTATATCTTGATTTAAATATTTATTCCATTTAAATGCTTATACATTGTTTATTGAGGAAACACTAATGCTTATAGAAGCATTGGTGAAATATACTAACATAATTCGTTAACTCAATAATCAGAGACAAAAAAGATAAACTTGATAGATGCTGGAGAGGCATTTGAAAAGATTCAACATCAATTTCTGAACAAAAGCATTTAGTTATTTTAAAATAGGAGGATTCTTTATTAACATGACAAAGAGTATTATCTCAAGTTCAGTGCAGAATTTTCTAATAGGCCAACTAAATATGTATATAGAAAACAAAATAATTTGACACTTGGTATTTGCAAAATAGTCACTGAAATAGTCATCTTGGGAAAACAGAACTGTTGAATTTCTTGACAGTATTTTACAATGTAATACTGTTTCTGTTTGGGATTGCCTCTTGGATGACAGCATCATAATTTTACATACATAAAGCCTGTATAACTCTTTATCTGGCTGTACTCAAGCAATAGCCAACCTAATTCTTAATGGAGGTTGCTTAATGCCTAAACAATGATCATTGCTAGTAAAGTAAATAACAAAACAATAATGGCCATCATTATTTGCATTTTAATAAGTGTGTCAATGTAATAAGGCAAGAAAAATAAGTAAGGAATACAATTATGAAATCCAAGAAGGCAAGATTGTGATTTTATAAGACTATGGCTATTTACCTTGATAACCCAAGAAAGCAATAACAAAAAATTATTAGATATAGTAAAAGAGTTCATTAAGGTAACTGACTATAAAATAAATATGCCAAGTCATCCATTTTTCTCTCTACCTGTGATGGCAAGTTGGACAACAAAATGGAAAAAAACCTCAATTATTATACAAACAAAATTAGAAATCGTCTTGGTAAAAATCGACCCAGAAAGCAGGACTTATGTGAATAAAAACATATATTTCTCTCCTTAAACACATAAAAAAATTGAAATATGCTTAATTTTAGATGAGAAGGATCAAAATTTTATAGATTGCAAATTGCAACAAATAATTGGTATATATTTCATGCTAATTCAATTTAAATACAGAGAATTCTTAGATGTATTAGGAAGAATAAATTCTATAGGAGTGAAATATTTAAAATAAAACAATCAAAATTTTGGGAAAATTAGAAGAAGTCATTTAAATAAGGTAGGAAATCTAACAAAGCTGTAAAGAAAGAATAAAATAATTTACTATACAAAATTTCATTTTTATTTTATTTATTTTCATTATACTTTAAGTTCTAGGGTACATGTGCACAACGTGCAGGTTTGTTACATACGTATACATGTGTCATGTTGGTGTGCTGTACCCGTTAACTCATCATTTACATTAGGTATATCTCCTAATGCTATCCCTCCTCCCTTCCCCCACCCCACAACAGGCCCTGGTTTCTGATATTCCCCACCCTGTGTCCATGTGTTCTCACTTTTCAATTCCCACCTATGAGTGAGAACATGCGGTGTTTGGTTTTCTGTCCTTGTGATAGTTTGCTCAGAATGATGGTTTCCAGCTTCATCCATGTCCGTACAAAGGACATGAACTCATCCTTTTTTATGGCTGCACAGTATTCCATGGTGAATATGTGCCACATTTTCTTATTCCAGTCTATCACTGATGGACATTTGGGTTGATTCAGTCTTTGCTATTGTGAATAGTGCCGCAATAAACATACGTGTGCATGCGTCTTTATAGTAGCATGATTTATAATCTTTTGGGTATATGCCCAGTAACGGGATGGCTGGGTCAAACGGTATTTCTAGTTCTAGACCCTTGAGGAATCACCACACTCTCTTCCACAATGGTTGAACTAGTTTACAGTCCCACCAACAGTGTAAAAGCATTCTTATTTCTCCACATCCTCTCCAGCATAGGTTGTTTCCTGACTTTTTAATGATTGCCATTCTAACTGCTGTGAGATGGTATCTCATTGTGGTTTTGATTTGCATTTCTCTAATGACCAGTGATGATGGCTTTTTTCAAGTTTCTTGGCCACATAAATGTCTTCTTTTGAGAAGTGTCTGTTCCTATCCTTTGCTCACTTTTTGATGGGGTTGTTTGATTTTTTCTTGTAAATTTGTTTAAGTTCTTTGTAGATTCTCGATATCAGCCCTTTGTCAGATGGGTAGATTGCAAAAATTTTCTCCCATTCTGTAGGCTGCCTGTTCACTCTGATGGTAGTTTCTTTTGCTGTGCAGAAGCTTTTTAGTTTAATTAGATCCCATTTGTCAATTTTGGCTTTTGTTGCCATTGCTTTTGGTATTTTAGTCATGAAGACCTTGCCCATGCCTATGGCCTGAATGGTATTGCCTAGGTTTTCTTCTAGGGTTTTTATGGTTTTAGGTCTAACATTTAAGTATTTAATGCATCTTGAATTAATTTTTGTATAAGATGTAAGGAAGGGATCCAGTTTCAGCTTTCTAGATATGGCTAGCCAGTTTTCCCAACACCATTTATTAAACAGGGAATCCTTTTCCCATTTCTTGTTTTTGTAAGGTTTGTCAAAGATCAGATGGTTGTAGTGTGTGATATTACTTTTGGGGGCTCTATTCTGTTCCATTGGTCTATATCTCTGTTTTGGTACCAGTACCATGCTTTTTTGGTTACTGTAGCCTTGTAGTATAGTTTGAAGTCAGGTAGTGTGATGCCTCCAGCTTTGTTCTTTTGGCTTAGGATTGTCTTGGCAATGCGGGGTCTTTTTCGGTTCCATATGACATTTAAAGTAGTTTTTTCCAATTCTGTGAAGAAAGTCATTGGTAGCTTGATGCAGATGGCATTGAATCTGTAAATTACCTTGGGCAGTATGGCCATTTTCACAATATTAATTCTTCCTGTCCGTGAGCATGGAATGTTCTTCCATTTGTTTGTGTCCTCTTTTATTTCACTGAGCAGTGGTTTGTAGTTGTCCTTGAAGAGGTCCTTCACATCCCTTGTAAGTTGGATTGCTAGATATTTTATTCTATTTGAAGCAATTATGAATGGAAATTCACTGATGATTTGGGTGTTTGTCTGTTATTGGTGTATAGGAATGCTTGTGATTTTTGCACATTGATTTTGTGTCCTGAGAATTTGCTGAAGTTGCTTATCAGCTTAGGAGATTTTGGGCTGAGACAATGGGGTTTTCTAAATATACAATCATGTCATCTGCAAACAGGGACAATTTGACTTCCTCTTCTCCTAATTGAATACTCTATTTCTTTCTCTTGCCTGATTTCTTTCTCTGGCCAGAACTTCCAACACTATGTTGAGTAGGAGTGGTGAGAGAGGGCATCCCTGTTTTGTGCCAGTTTTCAAAGGGAATGCTTCCAGTTTTTGCCCATTCAGTATGATATTGGCTGTGGGTCTGTCATAAATAGTTCTTATTATTTTGAGATATGTTCCAGCAATACTTAGTTTATTGAGATTTTTTAGCATGAAGGGCTGTTGAATTTTGTTGAAGGCCTTTTCTTCATCTATTGAGATAATCATGTGGTTTTTGTCTTTGGTTCTGTTTATAGGATGGATTACTTTTATTGATTTGCATATGTTGAACCAACCTTGCATCCCAGGTATGAAGCCAACTTGATCATGGTGAATAAGCTTTTTGATGTGCTGCTGGATTCGGTTTGCCAGTGTTTTATTGAAGATTTTTGCGTCGATGTTCATCAGGGATACTGGTCTAAAATTATCTTTTTTTTGTTGTGTCTCTGCCAGGCTTTGGTATCAGGATGATGTTGGCCTCATAAAATGAATTAGGGAGAATTCCCTCTTTTTCTGTTGATTGGAATAGTTTCAGAAGGAATGGTACCAGCTCCTCTTATAACTCTGGTAGAATTCGGCTGTGAATCTGTCTGGTCCTGGACTTTTTTTGGTTGTTAGCCTATTAATTCTTGCCTCAATTTCAGAACCTGTTATTGGTCTATTCAGGGATTCAACTTCTTCCTGGTTTAGTCTTGGGAGGGTATCTGTGTCCAGGAATTTATCCATTTCTTCTAGATTTTCTAGTTTATTTGAGTAGAGGTGTTTATAGTATTCTCTGATGGTAGTTTGTATTTCTGTGGGATCTGTGGTGATATCTCCTTTATCATTTTTTATTGCATCTATTTGATTCTTCTCTCTTTTCTTTATTGGTCTTGTTAGCGGTCTATCAATTGTGTTGCTCTTTTGAAAAAAACCAGCTCCTGGATTCATTGATTTTTTGAAGGGATTTTTTGTGTCTCTATCTCCTTCAGTTCTGCTCTGATCTTAGTTATTTCTTGCCTTCTGTTAGCTTTTGAATGTGTTTGCTCTTGCTTCTCTAGTTCTTTTAATTCTGATGTTAGGGTGTCGATTTTAGATCTTTCCTGCTTTCTCTTGTGGGCATTTAGTGCTATAAATTTCCCTCTACACCCTGCTTTAAATGTTTCCCAGAGATTCTGGTATGTTGTGTCTTTGTTCTCATTGGTTTCAAAGAACATCTTTATTTCTGCCTTCATTTCATTATGTACCCAGTAGTCATTCAGGAGCAGGTTGTTCAGTTTCCACGTAGTTGAGTGCTTTTGAGTGAGTTTCTTAATCCTGAGTTGTAATTTTATTGCACTGTGGTCTGAGAGCCAATTTGTTATAATTTCTATTCTTTTACATTTGCTGAGGAGTGCATTACTTCCAACTATGTGGTCAATTTTGGAATTAGTGTGATGTGGTGCTGAGAAGAATGTATATTCTGTTGATTTGGGGTGGAGAGTTTTGTAGCTGTCTATTAGGTCCACTTGGTGCAGAGCTGAGTTCAATTCCTGGATATCCTTGTTAACTTTTTGTCTCAATGATCTGTCTAATGTTGACAGTGGGATGTTAAAGTCTTCCATTATTATTGTGTGGGAGTCTAAGTCTCTTTGTAGGTCTCTAAGGACTTGCTTTATGAATCTGGATGCTCCTGTATTGGGTGCATATATATTTAGGATAGTTAGCTCTTCCTGTTGAGTTGATCCCTTTACCATTATGTAATGACCTTCTTTTTCTCTTTTGATCTTTGTTAAAGTCTGTTTTATCAGAGACTAGGATTGCAACCCCTGCTTTTCTTTTGTTTTCTATTTGCTTGGTAGATCTTACTCCATCTCTGTGTTTTGAGCCTATGTGTGTCTCTGCACGTGAGATGGGTCTCCTGAATATGGCACACTGATGGGTCCTGACTCTTTATCCAATTTGCCAGTCTGTGTCTTTTAATTGGAGCGTTTAGCTCATTTACATTTAAGATTAATATTGTTATGTGTGAATTTGATCCTGTCATTATGTTGTTAGCTGGTTATTTTGCTCATTATTTGATGCAGTTTCTTCCTAGCATTGATAGTCTTTACAATTTGGCATGTTTTTGCAGTGGCTGGCACCAGTTGTTCCTTTCCATATTTAGTGCTTCCTTCAGGAGCTCTGGTAAGGCAGGCCTAGTGGTGACAAAAGCTCTCAGCATTTGCTTGTCTATAAAGGATTTTATTTCTCCTTCACTTATGAGGCTTAGTTTGACTGGATATGAAATTCTGAGTTGAAAATTCTTTTCTTTAAGAATGTTGAATATCGGCCCCCACTCTTCTGGCTTGTAGCGTTTCTGCTGAGAGATCTGCTGTTAGTCTGATGGGCTTCCCTTTGTGGGTAACCCAATCTTTCTCTCTGGCTACCCTTAACATTTTTTCCTTCATTTCAACTTTGGTGAATCTGGCAATTATGTGTCTTGGAGTTGCTCCTCTCGAGGAGTATCTTTGTGGCGTTCTCTGTATTTCCTGAATTTGAATGTTGGTGTGCCTCACTAGGTTGGGGAAGTTCTCCTGGATAATATCCTGAAGAGCGTTTTCCAACTTGTTTCCATTCTCCCCGTCACTTTCAGGTACACTAATCAGACGTAGATTTGGTCTTTTCACATAGTCCCATATTTCTTGGAGGCTTTGTTCATTTGTTTTTATTCTTTTTTCTCTAAACTTCTCTTCTCGCTTCATTTCATTCATTTGGTCTTCAATCACTGATACCCTTTCTTCCACTTGATCAAACTGGCTACTGAAACTTGTGCATGTGTCATGTAGTCTCGTGCCATGGTTTTTAACTCTATCAGGTCATTTAAGGACTTCTCTACACTGTTTATTCTAGTTAGCCATTCGTCTAATCATTTTTCAAGGTTTTTAATTCTTTGCAATTGGTTTGAACATTGTCCTTTAGCTTGGAGAAGTTTGTTATTACCGATCATCTGAAGCCTTCTTCTCTCAACTTGTCAAAGTCATTCTCCATCCAGCTTTGTTCCATTGCTGGCGAGGAGCTGCATTCCTTTGGAGGAGAAGAGGCTCTCTGATTTTTAGAATTCTCAACTCTTCAGGTCTGGTTTCTCCCCATCTTTGTGGTTTTATCTACATTTGGTCTTTGATGATAGTGACGTACAGATGGGGTTTTGGTGTGGGGGTCCTTTCTGTTAGTTTTCCTTCTAACAGTCAGGACCCTCAGCTGCAGGTCTGTTGGAGTTTGCTGGAGATCCACTCTACACCCTGTTTGCCTGGGTCTCACCAGCGGAGGCTGCAGAACAGCGAATATTGCAGAACAGCAAATGTTACTGTCTCATTCTTCTTCTGGAAGCTTCGTCTCAGAGGGGCACCTGGATGTATGAGGTGTCAGTCGGCCCCTACTGGGAGGTGTCTCCCAGTTAGGCTTCTCGGGGGTCAGGGACCCAGTTGAGGTGGCAGTCTGTCTGTTCTCAGATCTCAAACTCCATGCTGAGAGAAGCACTGCTCTCTTCAAAGCTATCAGGCAGGGACGTTTAAGTCTGCAGAAGTTTCTGCTGCCTTTTGTTCAGCTATGCCCTGCCCCCATAGGTGGAGTCTACAGAGGCAGGCAGGCCTCCTTGAGCTGTGGTGGGCTGCACCCAGTTCGAGCTTCCTGGCCACTTTGTTTACCTACTCAAACCTCAGCAAAGGCAGATGGCCCTCCCCCAGCCTTGCTGCCGCCTTGCAGTTGGATCTCAGACTGCTGTGCTAGCAGTGAGCGAGGCTCCATGGGTGTGGGATCCTCCAAGCCAGGTGCAGGATATAATCTGGTGTGCCATTTGCTAAGGCTGTTGGAAAAGCGCAGTATTAGGGTGGGAGTGTCCCAATTTTCCAGGTACAGTCTGTCATGGCTTCCCTTTGCCAGGAAAGGGAATTCCCCAACCCCTTGCACTTCCCGGGTGAGGCGATGCCCCACCCTGCTCCGTGGGCTGCACCCACTGTCTGACAAGCCCCAGTGAGATGAACCCGGTACCACAGTTGGAAATGCAGAAATCACCTGACTTCTGCGTTGCTCACACTGGGAGCTGTGGACTGGAGCTGTTCCGTTTTTATTTTTATTTTTATTTATTTATTTATTTTTTTGAGATGGAGTCTCGCTCTGTCACCCAGGCTGGAGTGCAGTGGCGTGATCTCAGCTCACTGCAACCTCCACCTCCTGGGTTCACACCATTCTCCTGCCTCAGCCTCCTGAGTAGCAGGGACCACAGGTGCCCGCAGCCATGCCCTGCTAATTTTTTGTACTTTTGATAGAGACGGGGTTTCACCATGTCAGCCAGGATGGTCTCGATCTCCTGACCTTGTGATCCGCCCGTCTCGGCCTCCCAAAGTGCTGGGATTACAGGCGTGAGCCCAGCCAGAGCTGTTCCTATTCGGCCATCTTCTACACAAAATTTTTAAGAATGTTTTAAAGAAATATTTGCAAAAAACATTGATAAAGGAATTAATACTTATTATAATCAAAGGGCTTACATGCATGTAAAAGAAAAAAAATCAAATTATATAAATAGGTAAAAGTTATAAAGGGACAATTCATGCAAAAGGAAATCTAGGCCGGGCGTGGTGGCTCAAGCCTGTAATCCCAGCACTTTGGGAGGCCAAGGTGGGTGGATCATGAGGTCAGGAGATCAAGACCATCCTGGCTAACACGGTGAAACCCCGTCTCTACTAAAAAAACAAAAAATTAGCCAGGCGTGGTGGCAGGCGCCTGTAGTCCCAGCTACTCGGGAGGCTGAGGCAGGAGAATGGCTTGAACCCGGGAGGCGGAGCTTGCAGTGAGCCAAGATCACACTACTGCGCTCCAGCCTGGGCAAGAAAGTGAGACTCTGTCTCAAAAAAAAGGAAATCCAAAATCCAAGTGACTTGAACCATACATATGTGTAGAAACAATCAATTTTAACTATGAAATACTAATTATGATCCAATATATTAGTAAAATTTTTAAGGTGATAGCATCCAGTGCATGTACAGAGTTCAGTGAAACAGTATTCTCATATACTTCTGGCACAAATGTGAAGCAATCTGGTAATATCTGTTACCAGATACTACTCTTCAACCCAGAAATTCTATTCCTGTAAGGCTATGACATAAAAATAATAGCTTTGATGCCTTAGAATGTATGCGCCAAAAACTCTTCCTGTAGAAGTGCTTGTAGAAAAAAAAAGTCAGCAAGTTGTCCCTCAATAGGAAAATAATTGAATATATTGTGTTACATCCATCCATGGGAATGTATGTAACCATAAGACAACATAAGTTAAAGACGTATCCAACAAGCTAAATTTCCATTATTCAGTCAGAAAGTTAAGATGCAGCAAAATGTATATGGAATTATCCCACTTTTGTGGGACAAGAATTGATTTTAAAAATCGCATGTATGAGAGTATGGGTATATAGATTATTTGCAAATAACTGAACGAGAATGGAGATAGAGGAGGAAGGGCATTTATAGGCTGCCAGTGGTAATGTTCAAGGTATGAGGAAATAAAAAGAGGGAGGATGAGAAGTAGAATTTCCAAAGAGTCACTGGAAAAATAAATATGATTTAGGGAATATAAAATTCAATCTAGATTATTGTTTCACATTACAAAAACTGAATATGTACATGAAGGTAACATGAATGGATTAAAATGTTGATTCGCCAGGCACTGTTATTTCAAAATATGTAGTGATTTTTCTGCATAAAGGGAAAAAGATCACTGAAAAAAGCCAGGAAAACTTTGAAATGACAAAAAGGAAAGGAAAATTGTTACAGCCTGTTGATTCAAATACGCTTGTGCTGGTTGGGCTTCTTCATATTTTGGGTTATCTCAGCTGACAAAATTAAAGATAAGGCAGAGTAAAGAGAAAAAGGAAATGGATCTCTGAAGGCCTCATGGAAATCTCAGACATTGCTAATTGCTATTTAGGATAGAAAACTGGCCTTGGCCCTCTGAGAAGAATCAGAACTCTAGGGTCTTTCCTGCTCATTTACATCTCTGCTTCTTTTTCTGTTTTAGAGGAGGACAACTGAGGTCTCCCTTTCAGTGGTAATGGGATCATGTCTAGAGTGTAGGTAAAAGCCAGAATAGGAAAGAAATTCTCCGAGTAGAGGTAGAAATACACCCCACTGGCACTCCCAGTGATCAGCTGTTGCCATTCAAACCTTTTGGAGCAGTATCTCCTTCTGGATTCTCATTCTCATAAGGTAGCATAGAAGTTTTTGGGCTCAGAGGGAGTTCACCATGAGACTGCCCTCTTGGAAGAATCCTGAGTGCCCACACATAATACCATGGAACTCAGGCTGTGCTTTGCGTGTTGTCGTTAGGCATATTCTTTCCCCTTGTTAATAGGTCATGTGTTTTCATGTGTTGCCCATATGATTCAGTCCTACAATAAGGGCATACACATGTTCCCAAATCAGCTAGGTCTGGGACTCTTGAGGGACTCTGCAGAAAGGCAGGGGTTGCTGGTCCCTGATGGCCATGTGGCTCTAGCATAAGATATTTTCTGCATATGGGGAGAGGAAGGAGAGGGGTAATGGGTGCCTTTCTTCAGCCTAAATTTGGACCTAACTCATATAAATGAATAACTTGAGAGATAGGCTGATAACATGTCTTTATCACAACTGTTGCTCCTCTAAATTATTCTAGTAAAGTTTTCTCATAAGTAAAGTTTCTCATAAATAGCACCCAAATTTATCCTCTCTTTGGAATTTACTAAGCGCTTTTACATATTTCATGCTTTATGATATGCAGCTATATCTTACAGCTAAATTTAATGCATTCCAAGTTTTATACTCTTCATAAATATTTTAATTCAAATAAGTAAATTTCAAAGTGTTATGTTTCCCCCAAGACTGAAAATATAACTTATTAATCATTTCTGATTTTACTAGTGTTCTCTAAATATCATAAACAAAATTAAGATTATAAATCTTGGTTTAGGTTGTTATTTCCTAAAATGGCTCTAGTTTATATTTGAGGAACTTGAAAAATTTCCTGAAAATATTTGGAAAAATAGTTCATTTCATCCGCAAATTGCATCACCAATTGTGTATCTCTAATTATTCTGTTTTATCTATCTGATTTTTTTTTTTTTACAGCCTAACTGCCTAATTTGTCATCTGTGGCCTGTCACAACTGATTACTTTCGTTTACTTTAGTACTTAGTACTTTAGTCACTCTTCTGTTTCACCAGTTGGAAATGCTTGTTTTGATTCTTATGCCAGCTACTCTCTTTAGGGAGAGAGATAAACGAGAGTCACAAAATGAAAAATTGAAGTTTTTTTCTTTTCCACTTTGGCTGGGAGAAATGTACACTTAATTAAGGTTCATAAGTTTTGGGTTCTCTCAGAAGGATCAAGTCTAGAATGGAATTTAACCACTAATAAATTACCTCAGTGTGAAATACTCCAAATGTTGCAATATTATTCTAAATTTATTCTCATTAACAGGAAAATGAATAAGAAAACCCACCTATGGAAAATTTTAATTTCCCTAGAGAATGAATTTTTTTGGAGGTGAAGCAATTGAAAAGACACTTTAGTAAAACAATAAAGAAACTGCGAATCCAAACTTACTCTTATTTTATATTTCAGAGATTCTAGAAACTGAATAAGTTTTCTCCTACATTCTCTCAATTATTTGGAACTTACTTTTGAAAGGAAATATTAAAAGACTGTGCTGAATGCTGAAGTTACAATTATTTTCTGAGTTTTACCCTACAATTTTTTTTTTTTTTTTTTTTTGAGACGGAGTTTCGCTCTGTCGCCCAGGCTGGAGTGCAGTGGCCGGATCTCAGCTCACTGCAAGCTCCGCCTCCCGGGTTTATGCCATTCTCCTGCCTCAGCCTCCCGAGTAGCTGGGACTACAGGCCCCCACCACCTCACCCGGCTAGTTTTTTGTATTTTTTTAGTAGAGACGGGGTTTCACCATGTTAGCCAGGTGGTCTCGATCTCCTGACCTCGTGATCCACCCGTCTCGGCCTCCCAAAGTGCTGGGATTACAGGCTTGAGCCACCACGCCTGGTCTTACCCTACAATTTTTTTAAACCAAAATCTCAGCTAGAGAATTGGTATGGTTTAGGAAAATTATAACAAATGAATTGAATGACTTGGTTAATCCTCAGATGTTTATTAGGAACTATATTTACTAATCAAAGAAACATCTTCAAAACCCTGAATACTGCTGGATACCATTTGACATATACTAGAAAATACTTCAGGAACCAATGATTCTTTAGGAGACTAATTGGCATCCTTAATTAGATGTCTTGTTCCTGACCAAAAAGGCTAGTTTAGTTTAGAAGCTATCTTGTCAAGTCTGCCTGCCTCTCAATACGAACAGCTTTTGGTTCTATAAGCTTATTTTGTCTGCAGATGACAGTTCCTTTTTTTATTTTTTTCAAGTTTTCCTCAAAATAAGGTCTTAGTGAGAGTGGTAGGCACCTCAGTGACTCAACATACCCTACTTCTCTTCCTGTTTGAGTCATTTTGAATCTTTCCTTACAAGAACTAATAGAGCACCTACCATGTGGATACCAAAAAGATGGACTCATATTACGTTGTCCAGGCTGATCTCGAGCTCCTGACCTCAAGCAATCCTTCCACATCAGTCTCCCAAAGTGCTGGGATTACAGGCATGAGCCACTGTGCCCAGCCTCAAACTGTTGGTTACTTCTTTGCTCCCTTGACTTCTAAAAGAGCACCCTTTCTTGATTCTATTACCCTGTGAGCATTGTTCCTTACGCTTCTGTATTAGTCTTCTCCTGACAAGTTATTTAAATGTCAATAATGCCTAAAGGTTCTCTGACTCCTAGTTTTTCACTCAGTATGCCCCCTCTAAGTGAGCTCATTCAGTCCAATGATCTCAGATAAAATCTTAGCCCCAACTCAGTCATCTATTTGAGGCTTAAAGGCTATAGAACATTTCCAACTCAGTCAACCTAAATAACTGTTGTAGGTTGAGTTCTCTGAAAAGCAGACTAAGAATTTGCACAAGCTCATGCCTTATTTGAAACCCACAATCCAGCCATTCATAAATGCTTGCAGTCTTTATCAGACTACTCCACATCTCTATGCCTTTGATCATGATGCTCCTTCTGCCTGGAATATTCTTTCTTCCCACTCCCTTGCCACTTAAGAATCCCTATTCATTCAAGTCTTAGTTAAAGCAGGAAGTTTCTGTGAAATCTTCCCCGGCTGCCTTTACCTTTCTCAAGTCATCCTGTTCTTTATTTATGGCTCCATCTTGCCCCAACATATCACTATCTTTATAGCTATAATTCTTAATTACATTTTTTGTACCCAGGTCTATCTGTTCTACTGGTTGTATTCTCCTTGAAGGCAGAAATGGTGTCTGATTGATTTCTGAGGAGCATGAAAGAAAGAACATTAATCAATGATGAATGAAAAGATTGCTAAACATAGGAAAGGATCCAGTCGCTAACAGATGGGATGAATCTGAGAAACAAAAAAGCTTGGTTTTGCGACTTTTTTCAGCAATGCCAAACAGCCTCAAGATAAAAGGGGAAGAGATAATATGAAATACTCAAGAGTGAAGAACTGAAAAGTTGGGTCATTGGAAGGATAAGGCATAGAGGACACCAAGGCTCCCAGTGAGAAATTTACTGAAATGGCTCCCCACAGGGCAGTGGTCCCCAAACTTTTTGGCACCAGGGACTGGTTTTGTGGAAGAGAATTTTTTCATGGGACAGAGTGAAAGATGGTTTCTGGATGATTCAAGTTTTTATTGTTATTACATTGTAATATATAAATAAATAATAACTCACCATAATGTAGAATCAGTGGGAGCCCTGAGCTTATTTTCCTGCAACTAGATGGTCTCATCTAAGGGTGATGGGAGACAGTGGCAGATCATCAGCCATTAGATTCTCACGAAGAGCATGCAACCTAGCTCTCTCACATGTGCATTCTCCTCTGAAAATCAGATGCCGCCGCTGATCTGACAGGAGGCAGAGCTCAGGCAGTAGTGCAAGTGATGGGGAGAGGCTGCAAATACAGATGAAGCTTCGCTTGCTCATGGGCTGCTCAGGACCTGCTGTGCAGCTTAGTTCCCTACAGGCTGGTAGCTGTCGGTGGCCTGGGGTTTGGGAACCCCTGCCATAGGGAATGGTCCATGTCCAAGGTAAATGTGCCATTAGTCTGCTGGATGAGCTGCCAAGACAGAGGTGCTCCATGAACTGGAGGACAAAGGTCAGAATCAATAATAGTGAGGCAGTGGAAAGGCAGGCAGGAAAAAAACATCTTGGAGCTCAAAATTTTGGAGAGGAAGCAGTTTTGAGTGATGACAAAGTCCAAGGCACAGTCTTAAATGTTGGCAGCTTAAGGGGAGGGTAATGAAGATAAAGGTTGTTTCCACTGAAGAAATGAAAAATCTTTGATGTCGGGGATGGGTGTTGATTATTAGAGTGACTATATATCTTAGGTTTCCTTGAGTCCATCCTGGGTGATGCATGCTCTTTCAGCACAATTATTAATAATATTTCTTTCTCTCTCAAACATGTCTTTGTTTAGATGATGAATTATGTGTTCACTCTAGTTCTTATTAACCTCCATGACAACATGATAATGCTTAGCGTAGCTAAGATGAACCTATTCTTCTGGACTTCTGGAGAAAAATCAGGCTGTCAAAATTAGAATTAAAATACAGTAGGGAATTCAAAGAATAGCTATTGTAATTTACCATGAGAAGATAATAATGAATGTATTTTAATTATACTGTATATCACAAAGAGAATTTTAAAAATTTACATTTATACATAATACCATAGTTTTTCTGTAGTGTGGGTTCTTTTTAGGTTTTTATGTTTAAAAGCATAGGATGAATTAAACAAATTTAAAAATTATGTGACTAAATAATGTACAGTTCAAGGGGAACCTGTTGACTTGGAGATGTTCTGAAATATAATAGCAGCATTGCATAGGATAAAGAGCAGAAGATGAAATTAGAGGATCTAGGCCAGCTCTTTACCAGCTAACATGAAGATAACCACATTAATCCTCTCTAAGCCCATTTCCTCACTGGTAAAGTGGATAATAACAATCATCTGACCTCTCAGAGGGGTTGTGGTGAGGACCAAATGAAATAATGGAAAAATTATTTAAAACTGTACTAATGTAAGCATACTAAATGTTCTTTCTCAAAACAAAAATAAATTCCAGGCGAGTTATTAGTATTTTTGTTTTAAATTAACTTGAATATTTTATGTAATTATAGAGTTAACAAATAAATTTGTCACCATTTAATGTATAAATAAATGGGCCGGGTGCGGTGGCTCAAGCCTGTAATCCCAGCACTTTGGGAGGCCGAGACGGGCGGATCATGAGGTCAGGAGATCGAGACCATCCTGGCTAACCCCGTGAAACCCCATCTCTACTAAAAAATACAAAAAACTAGCCAGGCGAGGTAGCGGGCGCCTGTAGTCCCAGCTACTCGGGAGGCTGAGGCAGGAGAATGGCGTGAAACCCGGGAGGCAGAGCTTGCAGTGAGCCGTGATCCGGACACTGCACTCCAGCCTGGGGAACAGAGCAAGACTCCGTCTCAAAAAAAAAAAAAAAATATATATATATATATATATATAAATGAATTGCTCATGACTTACAAATTTATTTCATAAAAGGGAATGTGATGAACATTGAGAATAGTGGGAAAACACAGTTACCTTATTAGAGATCTGTCTTTTCCTTTTACATGAAAAATAATTAGTGAACCAAAGGCCTGATGAGAAAATGAGGTAATTTTTGGAGACAGAAATATCCAATTCATTCCTTTGTAAGTGTTTTACCCATAAAAACCCAACCTAGTCATCAGAAGGTCAACTGTTTTATAGATTAACTCACTCAACCCATGTCAGAGGTTAGGAACTCTCTGGTGAGAACAGCTGTTGGTCATTTGTCTTTCCACATCAAAGACTCAGGAGATTCTTTAGTAAATTAGGGAGGTATTAAGGGGATGAAATTAGTTCCTGGTATACAGAAAGTTCATACCACAAAACTATAGTTTCCCTATAATGAAAGGAGGAAGTATTAAAAATTAATTGGAGCAGTAAAGCCTCCTAGAAAATCTGTCACCAATGGCGAAGAATGTAAGATTATTTGATTTTTAAATTATACCTAGGATATTTTATCCAAAGATTAAAAATATGACAAAAATGATATCTAAAATGCCACGTATAAATTTACATTGGGAAATTCTTCATTTTTCATGTAAAATACAGATTTTTCAGATTAAACTCAACTTTATTAAAAAGTGACAACTTATTCTTTCACACAGTTTGTAGTAAGTTGCAGCCAAGAATAATAGGAAAAGAATATAGACTTTTTGAAAATGATTATACTTTTGTAAGAAAAGAAATATATTTTAAATTCCACCTAAGGCCTAGGAGCTCTGCTAGGCCTATTATATGAATTATGACATTTAATTCTCATTTAGCAATTTGTAAGGAGGTGGGGTAATTCCCACTTTCACTTTTTATTTATTTATTTATTTTTTTTTGAAGCGGAGTCTCGCTCTGTCGCCCGGACTGGAGTGCAGTGGCCGGATCTCAGCTCACTGCAAGCTCCGCCTCCCGGGTTCACGCCATTCTCCTGCCTCAGCCTCCCGAGTAGCTGGGACTACAGGCGCCCGCCACCTCGCCCGGCTAGTTTTTGTATTTTTAGTAGAGACGGGGTTTCACTGTGTTAGCCAGGATGGTCTCGATCTCCTGACCTCGTGATCCGCCCGTCTCGGCCTCCCAAAGTGCTGGGATTACAGGCTTGAGCCACCGCGCCCGGCCACTTTCACTTTTTATTAAGGGCGGGTACAGCTAGGTTAAGTTAGAAGTGAAGGTAGGCAGAATTCTCAAGAATCTCATCACCTTTTCCTCATTCCATTCCCCTGGTTATTTAACCAGACATTTATCTAGGTAGTGTTAGGGAGGGATTCTGCAGTTGTAATTAAAATCCCAAGTCAGTTGACCTTAAGACATGGAGATTATGCAAATGGGCCCGATCTAATCACAGGAGCCCTTTAAAAGGCAGATGCAGAAATCAAGAGAGTCAAAGTGTGAGGAGCTTCCTTTCGCTGCTTTGAAGAGGGAGGGACCACGTGAGTGTGGGCAGCCTCTAGGAGCACAGCATGGACCCTAGTGGATAGCCAGAGAGTAAATGGGAGCCTTGGTCTTACAACCATAGGAAAGTGAATTCTTGGCTGACACCTGCATTTTAGTGTGGGAGACCCTAAGCAGAGGACCCAGTTAAGCCATGCCAGACTTCTGAACTACAGACTTGTGACATAATAAATGGGTGTTCTTTTCAGTTACTAAATTTGGGGTATTTTGTTATGTCAGCAATAGAAAACTCATACAGAAGCTCAAAGTCAAGGAACAAGTAAGCAGTGGATCCAAGAAATAACCCATTCAACATAGAGTATTGTGATGAAAATAGATGAGAGTAAGACAAGGAAGTTGATTTGGAGAAATTTTGTTCATTAATTTTACATTCATTCATTCATCTACCAAATATTTTTGACTATCTTGTATATGGCAAGCCTATTGCTGTAAGGTCCAGGAGAAAAAATTCAGCCCCTTTCCTTAAAAAGTTCACAATTTAAGGGCTAGGGGCAGACAAGCAAATGGATCAGTGCAGTGCAGCGTGTCTCTTAAATACTATAAAGAAATAGGCTGAGCCGGGTGTGCTGGTTCACGCCTGTAATCCTAGTGCTTTGGGAAGCTGAGGTGGGAGGATCACTTAAGGCCAGGAGTTCAAGACCAAGCTAAGCAACAGAATGAGACACCTGTCTCTACAAAAAAATAAAAATAAAAAAATAATAGCGGGGTATGGTAGTGTGTACATGGGGGTCTCACTCTGTTGCCCAAGGCCAGCCTGGGCAACAGAATGAGATCTCCAACTCTACAACAACAACAAAAAATTAGTGATGTGCGATGGTGCACACCTCAGCTACTTGGGAGACTGAGGCAGTAGGATCACTTGAGTCCAGGAGTTCAAGGTTACAGTGAGCATGGTCACACCACTCTACTCCAGCCTAGGCAACAGAGCAAGACCCTGTCTCAAAACAAGAACAGAAATAAGATAGGCTAGAGGTTATAATAGCACAGATGCTTTTAGTCTGATTTCTTACCATGTTGTCTGTGGTAGGCAGATAATGACCCCCCAAAGGGGTCCTTGTTCTAACCCCCAGAACCTGTGAATAGATTATATTACATGAGAAAAGAAAATTAAGGATGCAGATGGAATTAATGTTGTTAATGAACTGACTTTAAGATAGGGAGATTTTACTGGATTATCCAGATGGGTCCAATGTAATCACAAGAGTCCTTAAAAGTAGAAGAGGGAGGCAGACGAGAAAATCAGTAGGATGTAATGTGAGAAAAACTGGACAGGCAGTAATGGCTTTGAAGATAGAGGAAGTGGCCACAAACCAAGACATGTGGGAGCTTCTAGAAACTGAAAAAGACAAAGGCATGGGTTCTTATAATTTAAAAATGGGAAAACATTTGAAGAGACACTTCACTAGAGAAAATACACAAATGGCCAATAAGGACATGAAAATATGTTTAATATCATTTGTTATTAGGGAAATACAAAACAAAACCATAATGAGATACAATTATATACATAGAACGACTAAAATAAAAAAGATTAGTAATTTCACATGTAGGTGAGGATGTGGAGCAACTGTGATTCTCATATGTTGCTGGTGGGAATACAAAACGGTATAACCCCTCTGGACACGGTTTGGAAGTTTCTTACAAGTTAAACACACACTTACCACAGGCCCAGCAACCCACCTCCTAGTATTTATTCAAGAGATGTAAATATACTCGTCCAAACTGAGATCCAGATGTGAATGTTTACAGCAATTTTATTCATAATCAACCAAACTGGAAACAACCCATCAACTGGTAAATGGATAACAAGCTGTGGTACTCACAGAGTGGAATATCACTCAGGAATAAAAAGGAATAAACTATGGGCACACACAACAATATGAATGAGTCTTTAAAACGTTTTGCTAAGTGAAAGAAGCTAGAGACAAATGACCACCTATTGTATGAGTCCGTAAGGCATCCTAGGATAGGTAAATGGTAATGATGGAACGTAGATCGGTAGTTCACAGGGGCTGTAGATGGGGGTGGTGATTGAAAACCGGCTTGAGGGAACTTTGGAGGATGATAAAAATATTAAGTATCTTGTTTGTGGTGGTGGTTCCATAACTGTATATATTTATACAGATTCATCTGTACACTTAAAAGAAGAAATTTTGTTGTATGTGAATTTCACCTCAGTAAACTTGACTTAAACTCCTCCCTCGCCCCAAAAGAAAATAGAGCACATGGGCCGGGCGAGGTGGCTCACGCCTGTAATCCCAGCACTTTGAGAGTCCGAGGCAGGTGGATCACCTGAATTCAGGAGTTCGAGACCAGCCTAGCCAACGAAGTGAAACCACGTCTCTGATAAAAATACAAAAATCAGCTGGGCTACTCAGGAGGCTGAGGCAGGAGAATCTCTTGAACCCTGGAGATGAAGATGGCAGTGAGCCGAGATTGTGTCATTGCACTCCAGACTAGGTGACAAGAGTGAAACTCCATCTCAAACAAAACAAAACCAAACAAACTAAAAAGAAAATAGAACACATGGTTTAAATAAGGGACTGACAAACTTCCCAAATATAATCTCTCTCAAGAAAATATGGCTTCTTAAATACATAAGGGCAGAAAACTCATACATGTGAGAAGCTTTACAATTACTGCTCATGCATTAAAATTCAGCTGTAGTGTACATTTCCTTGTCTGGTCTGTGGAATAAATATGAAATTTAAGAAAGGATATTTTAATTAAATATAAGGACCCAGAGATGAAATAAGATAGCCTGAAAGAAAACCAGGAAATGTTCTCACATCATCTTCTTGGAAAAAAAAGCACTCGGATAAACAGTTTGATGCACAGTGAATACTATATTGAGAATTACACAATAGTGCACTGAAATGAGGATAATTTATCTTGCTCAACATTCAGGAATAGACTTTTAAAAGACTTTTTTTTTTTACTAAAAAGAGAAACATTTTCAAGCCTCTAAAGCGCTCTAAGCTCCTCAGAGAAAAATGCTAAGTACAGGGTATTATTATTTCATGAGCTTTGGGCTTACTTTGACAGTCATTATAGTTGTTCCATTTATAATATGCTGGGACGGCTTCCATAAAGTGCATCTTTTGTATGTGCATTTGTAATTCATTAAAAGCACACACTCATTTTGGGAAATGCCCTTTCAGAGATATGGGCATTGAAGTTGTGAGAAGGCAGCTACTTTGCCCAAATTACTTAGTGCTATCTGAGGGCACAGAGAGGGCCTGTCCCAACCGGAGCTCTTGGCATGCTGTCTTCTGTTTCAAAATAGGGTCTCAGCAACTCTCTATGAATTATTTACATGAGAGAGATTTTTGAGAATTTCACTTTGCGGACAGCTCTTTTAAGGATATAATTTGGCAAGGAATTATCATCCTTGCCTCTGTTTCTATAAAGAGGCCTGAAGACTGTAATAGGAAAACCATTAGATTTGAAAAATGTAATTTTATTTTACTTACAAATTTTATAATCTACAGGAAAAAAAGCCCAATCCAATTATTTGTTAATATCATTCAATTGCAGCATATTTCATTTGTAAATGCAGTATGCTTCCCACTATTTTAATAAGCATTTCTGCTGCTTCTCTTGGGGTTTTGTGATCGCAGTCAATAGCCATAAACTGTGAAGATGTGACAGGATGTTTCATCTCATTAAGATGCCACGCAGCCAGGATTCCTTCGTCTTCCTTCTTACATCTGATTTGTGCTCCTCAAATATGACCTTTAAGGCCTTCGTTCCTTTGCAAACACATTGCATGTCCCAAGGGCACATAATTAAATAGGTCACATGCTTCCTATTACATATTAGTGCTTGCCTTTCAACATGCATTTCCTCTGTTCCACTATGGGAAAATTCTCTTTTTCATAAAGCATTCTTGAATAAGTTCTTGGCACTTCCCATAGAAAAAATGTCCTTGATATATTGTGGGAATACTTAAGGTCATGTGGGATTTCATCCGTCATGAGAATAATTGATCTCACATTTTTTAAAGAGTAGAGTCCACTTATATTAATTGTAGTATTGCCTTAGGCTTATATTTCTAGAGTATAAAAGAGCTCTCAAGGATAAGAGTTTCAGTTGTACCCTTTGCCAAATAAAGTATGCCAATAATTTTTGAATAATGCTCTCTATAAAATGTCACAATAAAAAATAAAACCATTTCAAATGTATTTTGATAATCTTTGACATTAATAAATTAAATTGACTTGCATAAATGCATATGGACTTGGTTGAGTTTCTATTAATTCCTTTTGAAAATGGTATTTCCTATGCTTGCTGTAGGCTTTGGCAATCAAATAAATAAATAAGCATGCTGTAATTGTTTGTAATTTTGCTCTCATAACTTTAATAACTGAGTGAATTTTGAGCAACAAGATAAAATTTCATTTTGCTGACTATGATTATTGGAAAAGATTTTAAAATATTTATTACAAGTAGATATTTTCTTTTTTCAAATTTATTTATTGAAATTAACAGATAAACTTGCATGTATTTAGTATAAGCAGATTTTGATGAAAATCAGGATTAGTGGCTTTGTCCCTCCACCTCATCATATTATATCCTTTGTACACTCAGTAAATTTTCTCCAACCAAGTAATCAACTGGATTAATTCAAGATGAAGCATTTGTGTCCTAATTAACAGGCCCATTTAATTAAATTGGATTTCATGACTACTGACTTCTTCCTCCTAGTGAGACTAATAAAGAGATAGCAACAAAACTCAATTGAGTTTCACATGATGATTGTGTTAAGAAATCAATAGGAGATGAGATGGCAGCAATGAAGACCCAGAACCCTACAGAACAGTGCTTCCCAGATTTGATGAGCTTAAAAGTCACCTGGAGATCCTGTTAAAACTGGAATTTCAATTCAGTCATTCCGGAGTGGCCCAGAGATTGATTCTTTGTTTTTAATGAGCCCTCAGGTGATGCTGAAGCTGTTTGGAGAGAGGAACCATGTTTTGAATAGCAAGTTCGTAGACAATTGTTGTATCACAGTTTACTATTTGTATAAGTACTATTGTTCAGTGCACAGTTCTGTGGGACCACTCAAGGATGAGCTGCCTCCTTTGGTTATAAAGGAAGAAATACCCGAGGGAACTGTAGCACTGCACTGGGTTTCAAAATGTACCTTCTGGATTCAAATACACCGGTTTGGCTTCTTTCATCTTTGTCCCTTGCTGTTACTTTTGCACCAACCTAATAGAACTGTCCTAAAGTATAGCTATTGACTTTAGGCAGGATGGCTGGTGTTGATTTTATTCTGAAATATATCACTGGGTGATAGCGACAAGTGGAAAGCATGGGCCTAAACATATTATGGACATAGTCACAAAGGGCGACTTACTCGGAGGAACCCGGGTGTGGAGGTGGTGTCAGACTCTGCTCATGTCTGTGTGCGTGCTGGTGTGTGCTCATGTGTGGCTTTCACTCTTAAGTGGAATTGCACTACAATGGACTTTTTACTTTTACTTCTTCTCTAGACCAGGAATGACGCTTTCATTTTCAATATTCTTGAATATGAGGACATGCTGTTTTTTTTTTTTTTTTTTTGAGACGGAGTCTCGCTCTGTCACCCAGGCTGGAGTGCAGTGGCCGGATCTCAGCTCACTGCAAGCTCTGCCTCCCGGGTTTATGCCATTCTCCGGCCTCAGCCTCCCGAGTAGCTGGGACTACAGACACCTGCCACCTCGCCTGGCTAGTTTTTTGTATTTTTTAGTAGAGAGATTTTTTGTTTTTGTTTTTTGTTTTGTTCTGTTTTTTGAGACATGATTTCACTCTGTTGCCCAGACTGGAGTGCAGTGGCATGATCTCAGCTCACTGCAGCCTCGACCTCCCAGGCTCAAGTGATCCTCCCTCCTTAGCCTCCCGAGTAGCTGGGACTACAGGCGTGCACTATCACACCTGGCTAACTTTTTGTAGGGATGGGGTTTCACCATATTACCCAGGCTGGTCTTGAACTCCTGAGCTCAAACCATCCACCCACCTCGACTTCCCAAAGAGCTGGGATTACAGGTGTGAGCCACCACTACCAGCCAAATACCTCCTATTTAATACTAAAAAATTAAGGAATTTTATTATCCAACTACAATTCATAATCAAGATCTTTGAAATGAATTTTTCTTTTTCCTTTTTTTTTTCTTTTTGAGACAGAGTCTCACTCTGTCCCCCTGGCTGGAGTGCAGTGGCGCGATCTCAGCTCACTGCAAGCTCGGTCTCCCGGGATCATGCCATTCTCCTGCCTCAGCCTCCTGAGTAGCTGGGACTACAGACACCCGCCACCGTGCCCGGCTAAATTTTTGTATTTTCAGTAGAGACGGGGTTTCACCGTGGTCTCGATCTCCTGACCTTGTGATCCGCCCGCCTCAGCCTCCCAAAGTGCTGGGATTACAGGCGTGAGCCACCACGCCCAGCCGAATTTTTCTTTAATCTTAAGGTTATCTACAGAAATTTGTGAACAAAAACCAGTACAGTTATGAAAAGCATATTATTCTTCATTTAACTTATAGCCAGTAGTTTTTCTCTGCAGTCATAGTTTTAAAAACTTTTTTTTCTTTTTTTCTTTTTGAGCATCAAGCCGAGAATGCTTTATTGGATGGCCAAAGAGCAGAGAAGAAAAAGCATGGCTCACAAATCAACTTCTCAACTACTGAGGGCGTTACAATATAGGGTTTCTCTAATGAAGGGGTTGGACATTAAAAGTGAGAGGAGAAATATTTATGTCTTTCGTGGAAATAGGTGGTGAATTTCTCAGAACCAGAGTGCCACCTTCCTGTCTGTCCTTTATAGTTTCTTCCGGTCATTGTCATGACAATTATCAACTGTCATGGCACTGGTGAGAGTGTCATTTAGCATGGAAATGAGATTATAATGAAGCCTGAGGTCTTTTTAAAGTTGTTCAGCTGACTATCTTGGTTGTAACCTGTCTCAGGTGGTCTGGTTACAAAGGTAACTTTTCACTGCAGGCATATTATTGCTTTTTATTTTTTTATTTCAATAGCTTTTGGGGAACAGGTGGTGTTTGGTTACATGGATAAGTTCTTTAGTGTTGATTTCTGAGATGTTGGTGCACCCGTCATCTGAGCAATGTACACCGTATCTAATGTGCAGTCTTTTATCCCTCACCCCCTCTTCCTCTCCCCTCCCCCATGTCCCCAAAGTCCATTATATCATTCTTATACCTCTGTGTCCTCATAGCTTAGCTCCCACTTATAAGTGAGAACGAACGATGTTTGGTTTTCCATTCCTGAGTTACTTCACTTAGAATAGTGGTATCCAGGTTGCTGCAAATGCCATTTTGTCATTCCTATTTATGGTTGAGTAGTATTCCATGATGTGTGTATATATATAATTTATTTATATATATTTATATATTAATTTATATATATTTATTTATATATATTTATATATATATATAAATATTATTTATATATATTTATTTATAATTATTTATTTAAATTATTATAATTATTTATATAAATATATATAAATGAATAATATGCATATGACATTTTCTTTTTTTTTTTTTTTTTTTGAGACGGAGTCTCGCTCTGTCACCCGGGCTGGAGTGCAGTGGCCAGATCTCAGCTCACTGCAAGCTTCGCCTCCCGGGTTTATCCCATTCTCCTGCCTCAGCCTCCCGAGTAGCTGGGACTACAGGCGCCAGCCACCTCGCCCGGCTAGCTTTTTGTATTTTTTAGTAGAGACGGGGTTTCACCGTGTTAGCCAGGATGGTCTCGAACTCCTGACCTCGTGATCCACCCGTCTCGGCCTCCCAAAGTGCTGGGATTACAGGCTTGAGCCACCGCGCCCGGCCGCATATGATTTTCTTTATCCACTCGTTGGTTGATGGGCATTTAGACTACTTCTATATTTTTGGAATTGTATTGCTATAAAAATGTGTGTGCAAGGCTTTTTTTTTTTTATACAGTGACTTCTTTTTCTCTGGGTAGACACTCAGTAGTGAGATTGCTGAATCAAATGGTGCTTCTTTTAGTTCTTCAAGGAATCTCCAAACTGTTTTCCATAGTGATTGTACTACTTTACATTCCCACCAGCAGTGTAAAAGTGTTCCCTTTTCACCACATCCACACCAACATCTGTCATTTTTTTATTATGGCCATTCTTGCAGGAGTAAAGTGGTATCTTACTGTGGTTTTGATTTACATTTACCTGATAACTAGTAATGTTGAACATTTTTTCATATGTTTGTTGGACACTTGCATATCTTCTTTTGAGAATTGTCTGTTCATGTGCTTTGCCCACTTTTTGAAGGGATTATTTGTTTTTTCTTGCTGATTTGAGTTCCTTGCAGATTCTGAATATTAGTTTTTGTTGGATGCATAGATTGTGAAATTTTCTCCCTCTTGGTGGGTTGTCTATTTACTTTACTGATTATGTCTTTTGCTGTAGAAAAGCTTTTTAGTTTAATTAGGTCCCATCTATTTATTTCTGTTTTTGTTGCATTTGTTTTGGGGTGTTTGATCATGAACTCTTTGCCTAAGCCAATGTTTAGAAGAGTTTTTGCAAAGTTATCTTCTAGAATTTTTAGGGTTTCAGGTCTTAGATTTAAGTCTTTGATCCATCTTGAGTTGATTTTTGTATAAGGTGAGAGATGAGGATCCAGTTTCATTCTTCTACACGTGGCTTGCCAATTATCCCAGCATCATTTGTTGAATAGGGTGTCCTTTCCCCACTTCATGTTTTTGTTTGCTTTGCTGAAGATCAGTTGGCTGTAAGTATTTGGCTTTATTTCTGGGATCTTTATTCTGTTCCATTGGTCTGTGTGCCTATTTTTCTATCACTACCATGCTGTTTTGGCAACTATAGCCTCGTGTTATAATTTGAAGTTGGGTAATGTGATTCTCCCAGATTTGTTCTTTTTGCTTAGTCTTGTTTTGGCTATGTGGGCTCTTTTTTGGTTCCATATAAATTTCAGGATTTTTTTTCTAGTTCTGTGAAGAATGATGGTATTTTGATGGGAATTACATCGAATCCATAGATTGCTTTTGGTAGTATGGTCAGTTTTACAATACTGATTTTACCTATCCATGAGCATGAGATGTGTTTCCATTTGTGTCATCTATGATTTATTTCAGCAGTGTTTTGTAGTTTTTTCTTGTAGAGGCCTTTCACTCCTTGGTTAGGTATATTCCTAAGTATTTTATTTTTTGCAGCTGTTGTGAAGGGGATTGAGTTCTTGATTTGATTCTCAGCTTGGTCACTGTTGGCGTATAGCAGTGCTACTGATTTGTGTACATTGATTTTGTATCCTGAAACTTTACTGAATTCATTGATCAGATCTAGGAGGATTTTGGATGAGTCTTCAGGGTTAAAGTATATGATCGTATCATTGGTGATCAGCAACAGTTTGACTTCTTTTTTACTTATTTGGATGACCTTTCTTTCGTTCTCTGGTCTGATTGCTCTGGCTATGACTTCCGGTACGTGTTGAACAGCAGTGGTGAAAGTTGGCATCCTTATCTTGTTCCAGTTCTCAGGAGGAATGCTTTCAACTTTTTCCCATTCAGTATGATGTTAGCTGTGGGTTTGTCATATATGGCTTTTATTACCTTGAGGTATGTCCCTTCTATGCCAATTTTGCTGAAGGCTTTGTTTATTTTTTGAGATGGAGTCTCACTCTGTCACCCAGGCTGATGTGCAGGGGAAGTGATCTCAGTTCACTGCAACCTCTGTCTCCTAGGCTCAAGTGATTCTTCTGCCTCAGCCTCCTGAGAAGCTGGGATTACAGATGCCCACCACCATGCCCAGCTAATTTTTGCAATTTTCGTATAGGCAGGATTTCAGCATGTTGGCCAGGCTGGTCTTGAACTCCTGACCTCAGGTGATCCACTACCTTGGCTTCCCAAAGTACTGTGATTACAGGTGTGAGCCACTGCACCTAGCCCTGCTGAGGGTTTTAATCATAAAGGATGCTGGATTTTGTCAAATGCCTTTTCTGCATCTATTGAGATTATCAAGTGATTTTTGTTTTTAATTCTGTTTATGTGAGGTATCACATTCATTGACTTGCATGTGTTAAAGCATCTCTGCATCCCTAGTATGAAACCTACTTGAACATAGTGGACTATCTTTTTGATATGCTGTTGGATTCAGTTAGCTACTATTTTGTTGAGAATATTTACATCTATTTGCCTCAAGAATATTGGTCTGTAGTTTTCTTTTTTGTTATGTCCTCTTTTGGTTTTGGTATTAGGGTAAATACTGGCTTCATAGAATGATTTCAGGAGGATTCCTTCTTTTGGAATAGTTTCAGTAAGATTGGTACCAATTCTTCTTTGAATGTCTGGTAGAATTCAGCTGTGAATCCACCTGGTCCTGAACTTTTTCTCTTGGCAATCTTAAAAAAATTACTGTTTCAATCTAGCCACTTGTTATTGGTCTGTTCAGAGTTCCTATTTCTTCCTGATTTAATCTAGGAGGGCCATATATTTCCAATAATTTATCCATCTCTAGATTTTCTGGGTTGTGCACATAAAAGTGTTCATAGTAGACTTGAATGATCTTTTGTATTTCTGTGATATCAGTTATAGTATCTCCCATTTCATTTCTAATTGAGTTTGTTTGGATCTCCTTTCTTCTTTTCTTAATCTCTCTAATGCTCTATCAATTTTGTTTATCCTTTCAAAGAACCAGCTTTTTGCTTTATTTATCTTGTGTATATTTTTTGTTTGTTTGTTTCAGTTTCATTTAGTTCTGCTCTGATCTTTGTTATTTCTTTTCTTCTGCTGGGTTTGGATTTGGTTTGTTCTTGTTTCTCTAGTTCCTTGAAGTGTGACCTTAGATTGTGTATTTATGCTTTATTAGACTTTTTGATGTATTCCTTTAATGTTATGAACTTTCCTCTTAGCATCACTTTTGCCATATCCCAGAGGTTTTGATAAGCTATGTCACTACTATCATTCAGTTCAAAGAATTTTTAAATTTCCATATTGATTTCATTATTGACCTAAAGATATTTCAAGAGCAGATTATTTAATTTCCATGTATTTGTATAGTTTTAAGTGTTCATTTTGGAGTTAATTTCCAGTTTTAATCCACTGTGGTCAGAGAGGGTACTTGATATATTTTTTATTTTCTTAAATTTATTGAGACTTGTTTTGTGGCCTATCATATGATCTATCTTGGAAAAGATTTCATGTGCTGATGAAAAAAATGTGTATTCTGCAGTTGTTGAGTAGAATGTTCTGTAAATATCTGCTAAGTCCATTTGTTGTAGGGTATAGTTTAACTCCATTGTTTCTTCGTTGACTTTCTGTCTTGGTGATCTGTCCAGTGCTGTCTGTGGACTATTGAAGTCCTCCACTATTATTGTGTTGACATCTATGCCATTTCTTAGGTCCAGTAGTAATTGTTTTACAAATTTGGGAGCTCCAGCTTTAGGCGCATATATATTTAGGATTGTGATATTTTCCTGTTAGACTAGTCCTTTTATTATTATATAATGTCCCTCTTGGTCATTTTTAACTGCTGTTGCTTTAAAGTCTGTTTTGTCTGATATAAGAATAGCTACTCTTGCTGGATTTTGGTATCCATTTGCATGGAATATCTTTTTTCACCTTTTTACCTTAAGTTTATGTGAGCCTTTATGTGTTACTTGAGTCTCTTGAAGACAGCAGATACTTGGTTTGTGGATTTTTAACCCATTCTGTATCTTTTAAGTGGAGCATTTAGGCCATTTACATTTAATGTTAGTATTGATGTGTGAGGTATTGTTTTATTTATCATGCTAGTTGTTGCCTGATTGCCTGAATACCTTTTTTTCATTGTATTATTGTTTTATAGGCTCTACTAAAAATACAAAAAAAAATCAGCTGGGCATGGTGCTGAGTGCCTGTAGCCCCGACTACTCAGGAGGCTGAGGCACGAGAATCACTTGAATCCAGGAGGCGGAGGTTGCAGTGAGCTGAGATCACACCACTGCACTCCAGCCTGGGTGGCAGAGTGAGACTCTGTCTCAAAAAAAAAAAAAAAAAAGACTCTATTTTGGTGTATTTCAAGGTTTTGTTTCAAGATTTAGAATGCCTTTTAGCATTTCTTGTAGTGTTGGCTTGATAGTGGTGAATTCTCTCAGCATTTGTTTGTCTGAAAAAGATTTTCTTTCTCCTTCGTTTATAAAGCTTAGTGTTACTAGATACAAAATTCTTGGCTGACAATTATTATGTTTGAGGAGGCTAAAGATAGGACCCCAATCCCTTCTGGCTTGTAGGGTTTTTACTGAGAAGTCTGCTACTTATCTGATAGGTTTTCCTTTATAGATTGCCTGATGCTTTTGCCTCACAACTCTCAACGTTCTTTCATTTGCCTTGACTTTAGTTAACCTGATGACTCCTATCCTAGGTGATGATCTTTTTGTGATTAATTTGCTAGGTGTTCTTTGAGCTTCTTTTATTTGGATGTCTAGGTCTCTAACAAGGCCAGGAAGTTTTTCTCAATTATATCCTCAAATAAGTTTTCCAAACTTTTAGGTTTCTCTTCTTCCTCAGAAACACCAATTATTTTAAGTTTAGTCATTTAATGTAATCCCAAATTTCTTGGAGGCTTTGTTCATTTTTTAAAATTCTTTTTTCGTTGTCTTTGTTGGATTGGGTTAATTTGAAAGTCTGGTCTTCAAGCTCTGAAGTTCTTTCTTCTGTTTTGTCTAGCCTATTGTTGAAACTTTTCAGTGCATTTTATATATCTCTAAATAGGTTCTTCATTTCCAGAAGTTGTGATTGTTTTTTCTTTATGATATCTAATTCTCTGGATAATTTTTCATCCATATACTGTATTGTTTTAAAATGTATTTAAGTTGTTTTTCACTTTTCTCTAGTATCTCCTTGAGTATCTTAATAATCAACCTTCTGAATTCTTTATCTGGCAATTCAGAGCTTTCTTTTCGGTTTGGATCCATTGCTCAGGAGCTAGTGTAATCTTTTGGGGGATGTTATAAAACCTTGTTTTGTCATACTACCAGAATTACTTTCCTGGTTTCTTCTCAGACTATTTCAGTGGAAAGATCTGGAATTCAAGGGCTGCTGTTCAGATTCCTATGTCCCATGGGGTGACCCTTTGATATTGTGCTCTTCCACTTCCCCTAGGGATGGGGTTTCCTGAGAGCCAGACTGCAGTGATTGTTATTGCTCTTCTGGGTGTAGTCACCCAATGAGGTTACTAGGCTCTGGGCTAGTGCTGGGGAATGTCTGCAAAGAGTCCTGTGATGTGATCTGTCTTCAGATGTGCCCTGGATACCAGCACTTGCTCTGGCGGAGGTGGCAGGAAACTGAAGTAAACTCTGTGTGAGTCCTTGGTTGTAGATATGTTTAGTGTGCTGGCTTTCTTGAATACTGGCTATGCCAGCAGTGAAGTAGTCATGTGGACAGACTCAGGACCTCTGATGATCCAGGATGCTGCAGGCAGTGGAATTAGCTGTAGTTTTCTCCTTTCTGGGAGCAGGGTTATTCTGTTATGAGTTGTTGTAATGACCTGAGTTGGTTGGCCTCCAGCCAGGAGGTGGCGCTTTCAAGAAAGCACCAGCTGTGGTAGTAGAAGGGGGATGTAAGCTTGCCCTAAATTGGGCAGGGTAAGTATTTGGGTTTCTCAATGGGAGGGGCTGTACAGCTCCTAAGAGTTTATGTCTTTTGTGTTTGGCTACTAGGTGGATAGGGAAATATCACTGGGTGGGGTCAGCGTTAGTTGGGTCTGAGCTTAGACTGTCCTTGTGCAGGGCTTGCTGCAACCACTGTGGGGGATGGGAAGGTGGTTCTCAGGTCAATTGGATTATGTTCCAGAAGGGTTTACGACTGTCTCTGCTGGGCCATATAGTTCACTAAGGAAGTGGGGGAAAGCTGGTAGCAATAGACCTCACCCAGCTCCCACACAGTTGGTGAAGCTGGTCTCACTCCCTCACAGTCCCACTAACAGCACGAAGTTTAGATCCAGGCAGCCTGGGCATGGGACTCAGACCTTGCTCCAGGCTATATGCTTCCTCACTGAGGAAGCAGGCATGACTTTTGGGCCTTGCCCCTCCCTGTCTGCCCATGATGTCAGCAGTAGCTCCTGTGCTTGTATATGTAGCAGTTCTCGTTCACCCCCTGGATTCTGCTCAAGAAAATTTGTGCCTATTCAAAAATTATTAGGAAGCTCAATTGAGAGCTTCTTTCACCTGGGACTCCTCCCAAATTCTGTTGGCTTCCTGCCCCAAGGGCCCCTGTGAAATCTAGTCAGGGATGGCTTCCCTGGGCTTGAGCTGGGGACTGGGACTGCCTACAAGGTTCTTTCTGCAGCTGCTTCTACTTTTATGTTTCGTGTGGCTCCCTAAATCCTTTTTAGCTCTAGATGAGTTTAACTCTTTCTCCTGTGATCTGGATTTTCAGGTTCCCCAGTGAGGATGTGTGTTCAGAGGCAGAGTTTCCCCCTCTCACACTTTGGGAACTCACAGTTTTTCCCTGTGTCATGTAATTTGCAGCAGCATGCCGCTTCTTTCAAAGGATCTGTGAATTTGTTTGTATTTTACGGTATATTCCTGTGGTGGTTCTTTGAGCAAAAGTTCATGGTGTGAGTCTCTACATGCTGTTCTGTCCATACGTGTGGGAGTTACACATTAGCCTTATCTCCTATCCACCATCTTCTTTCCTTGCCTAGAGTCACTTAGGATAATCTTGTTGATGAATTTCTTCCTTCATCACACTACATTTATAGGTACTTCTGTTTTTTCTCTTCCAGGAAGACTGATTCCCTGTGAAGAGTAGAGAGCCAGCAAAAACTGGAGATATTGGGCTTATATAGAATCCAGAAATGGAAGCCTCCTGAAAATTAATATTTTAAAAATAAGAAATAAGGGATGCTTGACTTTTTCTTAACATAATAAATGACGAGGAACTGAAAAAAGAATTCAAAGATTCTATTTTGAAGATTTTTTTCAAAGCTTTTTATGAACATCTCAAGATAGTTTTTTGTTTCTATTTATTTTCTTTGGCTGGGTGATGTTTCCTTATAAATATTAAAACAACAAAGGCAATAGTAATATGTAAAATCTTGGCAAGTCCATGAAGATTCTGCCACCAACAGATTTCCATGTTTTCTGATTTTTTTTTTATTTTTATTTTGAGACAGGGTCTCACTCTGTCACTCAGGCTAGAGTGCAGGGGCATAATCATGGTTGACTGCAGCCTTGACTTCCTGGGTTCAGCCTTCCAAGTAGCTGGGACTACTGGCCCACACCACTATACTGAGCTATTTTTTTTAATTGTTATTTTTTGTAGAGTCAGGGTCTCACAGTGTTGCCCAGGCTAGTCACAAACTCTTGGGCTCAAGAAAGTCTCCTGCCTCGGCTTCCCAAAGTGCTGGGATTATAGCTGTGAGCCACTGTACCTGACTGATTTTCATATTTGGAAATAACAACCAGTGTCCCATCTGTGATGTGTCCTCCATGACTCATTTCCTTTTCTTCCTAGGCACACAACTGTCAACTTTTCCCACCCTCCATTCCTGTTCACTGTGGCCACGTGACTGAGTTAGCTAATGGAATGTGGGAAGAAATGTGTTTCTTCTCTAAGACTGTCTCATAAAAACTTGCCCACAAGTCTACATGTGCCCCTTTTCCTCTTGTGATTTACTGGAGAGGACAAGAAGATCAGGAGAAGGGAGGAGCCACAATGGAAGAAGCCTCAGTCCATGAAAGATGTGGTAGAAAGCTACCTGGAAAGGAAACTCAACATTGGACTGCAACGTTAGAAAACTGAATGCACATTTTGTGTTTGTTTGTAAAGCAGTAAGCCTACTCTATGTAGCACAGGTGGAAAATAGGAAGTCAATCTAGTTTTGATGCCTACTGTCCACCGGGGAGCAGGACCAAATTTTCATCTTTGAATATTGGATACCTTGTCTTATTAGGTAGTTCATAAACCTTTGCTCAAGAGAATTTGGTGCTACTATCCAGATCCTGTTCCTTGTCCTGAGCCAGCCCAAAGGATAACAAGCTAAGAACCCATGTCCTGCTCAGACCTGTATCCAAAAAGAAATAGAGCTGTTTCATATTTTTAAAAAAATTATCATGTATTTGTCTATACCTATGGCTAAGGAACGTTGTAGATTAGGGGTCTGAATGAATTTGCCTGTTAATATTTTTCTTGAATAACTTTCTTCTGTTGCAATCTAAAAGATACTTTTATTTAGCACCAAGAAAAGGGCTGTCATCACTGTCTCAGCCCACTTTGCGTTGCTATAGCGGAACACCTGAGACTGGGTAAATCACAAAGAACAGAGATTTATTTATGTCAGTTCTGGAAGCTAGGAAGTCTAACAAGAAGGTGACGGCAGGTTCTTTGTCTGGTAAGTGCCCAGTCTTTGCTTCCAAGATGGCGCCTTAAACGCTGCATCCTCTCGAGGGAAGAAACACTGGTCTCTGCGTGGCAGAAGAGCCAAAGGAGAGCAAAAGTGGGGAAGGATTCACCCTTTTATAAGGGCACTAATCCCAGGCATGAGGGTGAAGCCCTCATGCTAATCACCTCTTTAAAATCCTACCTCCAGATACTGTTACAATGACAATTACATTTCAACATGAGTTTTCGAGGGGACAAACATTCAAACCATAGCAATCACTTATTTGTAAACGGCATCTGTTTAATGGCTAGGAAGAGGGAGAAAAGGATTCTTTGTATGCTAAAACATACATGGGGCTTAGTTTTTTTCTCCAAGAAATTTGCACTTTCTGAGAATAGAGGTGGAATTATCTTCTATGATCACTTCAAGAATCTTCTCTTCATACTAAAGGAGTCCCGATAATATGTAGAATCCTTCTGTTTCTTGAGGGCTCACACTCTGGGCAAGGCAGGCTACCTACAGAAGGACTTTTTATTTGAAGACTGTTTTTTTTTTGGCTACATCAAAATGGTGATGTGATCAGTTATCAAACAATACTTAAGCTCCTAATTCATTGCATAAGATATCTAAGAAGACAGTGCATACTCAAATAGCAATAGTTCCTGCTTTTTGTAAACCTGTTCTGCAGACAAAAACCACTAATGCACACTTTTAAAAAAACACACAATAAAACCACACAGGTGTCAAATATAGAGTAGATGGCAACACTTAAAAAGAAAAAAAATCTTTTGTGTGGGAGGATGAAAGCATGCTGAGAGCATGTCCCAAAGAATAGAGGCAACAAATCTTTTTTAGCCCTGCTATTTCTCTTTCAGAATTCTTCATCCAGAGGCTCTGTGAAGGCTGCATAGTGGTCACTATAGGTGTCCATGGGATATTGACATGAGGGTTGCCTTTATGGAACACAGTAAATGGCAGCTCTATCCTTCTGGATCAGCTCCAAAACCTCAGAGTCATCCCCATGTTCTCTCATCGGCTCACATTTGTACTCTATCTGTCAGGAAATCTTGTTGGCTATACCTTTAAAACATCTCTCTCACCTACGCACTCTCCCACCTTGACTGCTGCAAGCCTAAACTAAGCACCATCAGGTCTTGCTTTGATGACTGCAATAGCTTCCTAACTGGTCTCCCTGCTTCAAGCACTTGCCCTTCTACATTCTGTTTTCCTTGCAGAAGCCATAGTAATCCTCTCAAATTATGTCACTCCTCAGTTAAATTCTGCAGTGACTTCCCAAGTTAGAGTAGTCTATTGTGATCTGTAATGGTACATGATGTGGTCCCTGGATCTCTGCGACTTCATCTTCTGGCACTTTCCTTATTGCCCACTTCATTCCAGCTGTACGGGCTGTCCTTCCTGCTTCTTTGCAAACACATGGAGCATGCCCTTTGTCAGGGCTTTGTACCTGCTGCTTTAATGCTCTCCCTGCTGTGTATTCCTTAATAAATGATAACTGCTATGGTGAGTAGATCCAGAATTCTAGGATGCCTCAAACACAGTGGACATCTTTTTTCTTATGTAAAGTGGGCAGGTGGACAGCTCCATAGGGAGTCCTTCCCCATGACGTCATACCCAGAGCCTGAGATTGTAACTTTATTCAGAAAAAAAGATTTTCGCCCACGTATTTAAGTTAAGGATCTTGAGATAAGATCGTCTTGGATTACCCAGATGGATCCTATATCCAGCGCCAAGTCCTGATAAGAGAATGGAGGGGAGAAGACAGAGTGGGGAAGGCCACATGCAGGAGGCAGAGCTTAGAGTAATGCAGCCACAGCCAAGGAACTCCTGCAGCCATCAGGAGCTGGAGGAGGGAAGGAAGGACTCTCCCCTGGAGCCTTTAGAGGGATCAGCAGCCCTACCAGCCACACCTTGCTTTTGAACTTCTGGCCTCCAGAACTGTGAGGGAATAAATTTCTATTGTTGTAAACCACCCAGTGTGTAGTAATTTGTTACATCAGCTTTGGAAAACTAATATATCTTCCCTACTATAATTTAAGCTTCTGGAGGGTAGAGATTTTGTTTCATTTATTATCCTATTTTCAGTGCAGAGAACACTGCCTGACATGTAAATACTTGTTGAATAAATGAGTGAGTAGAAATAGGGAAATGAATCTCCGGCTTACTCAGAAGATGAAATTTTTTAAAAATAACTGTTACAGTCATTATGAAATTGCCTGCCTTAGACGACCATTTTTGTTTTTCTGGTTTATCCTCCTTCTGAGACAGTACGTGTGATATTAAGAGCTAAGGCTCTGAACTTTGACAGACTTGGAGTAAAACTCCAGCTATGGAATCACTGGCAAGTGTGATATTGGACAAGTTAATTAATATGCCTAAGCCTCAATTTCTATATTTGTTAAAATAGGCCACTCGCATAAGATTGGTGAGAAGATTAAATGAGATAGTAGATACACAATCCACTCATTGTTTACTGCTTGACCATGTAAATTCATAGTAAATTCCTATGATAATAACGATAATGATAATTACTTAGGATTTATAAGGAATGCCTAAAATTTTATAGACTCAATTATTTTTCATTTTGAATTCCTTTAAAGTGACATTCATTGATTGTAACACTTCTTTACTAAGAATTTCGATAAAGTAAGCCCTTTCTATCCACAAAATACCCTACTGTAGTATTTTAGGATTTGCAGAATTACTTCTATGTAACCCATATAAGCCATGATAAGGTTGTATTAAATATGAGCACATTGCTGGGAATTCCAAGTTGTAAAATGAAATCAGCCCAACCTGAGCAGCCTGCCACACCCCCGTCTCTTGCTACTCTGCCTTTGGGTTTGTTGTGCTCATTGCTATCTCATGAAAAGAAATGCTCTCCTTGCTGTTTATGTCGTGATTTAGTGCTTAAATATCACATATTGATATTGTGTTCTACTCAGAGAGACAACTTTTCAAAAATATAATCACTAATTTGCATATATTAGCATAGACTTGGCATAACAAACAAAAATTCATAAACTACTACATCACTACAGCAAATAAATAGATATGTAAATAAATCTGAAAGAAGATCTTTACAAATATGAAGAGGCTGGATAAAATTTTGCAGTGTTGCTAAATGAGGAGTGAGGAAGGTGGTATCTTTAGAAGGCAAGATAAGTGATCTTGATCACTTTCATTATTTTGTTCACTGAACATAAAAATATTTATTAGACTTTCATTAATTCACTCTCAGCCTCACTCAGTCTGTTTAATTCTCTCAGTCTCTTTAATTCTCTTCTAAGGTCCTACATTGCTCAATGGCAAGGTAATGTAATCCTTGGGTTTGGAGACAGAATATATGGCCGTTAATCTGAAGGCCTGACTCTGGCCAAGGAAATCTTACCTGCTATGCCTCGTGAGCACTCTTCAGCCCCAAGCTCTGTCTCAGCAGTTTCCTTTCTGTTTTTCAGAGTTAGTTCAACCTAGAACCTTTGACCCCGCTGCTTCCCTGCTTCCTTGGCGTCAGAATGCATTTTCCTAGACCTTTTTTTTTTCTTCTTGCAACAGGGTCTCGTTCTGTCATCCAGGTTGAAGTGCAGTTATGTGATCACGGTTCACTGCAGCCTCTAACTCCTGGGCTCAAGTGATCCTCCCTCCTCAGCCTCCCTAGTAGTTGGGGTTCAGGCATGTGCCAGCATACTTTTGTTTTTTTATTTTTAGTAGAGACAAGGTCTTGCTATGTTGTCCAGGATGGTCTCAAACTTCTGGGCTCAAGCAATCCTCCTGCCTCGGCCTCCCAAAGTGCTGGGATTACAGACATGAGCCATGGCACCCAGCCCCAGGTCTTTATTTGGCCAGCTTCTTCAGAGAGGCTTCCACAAATTCCTGCTCAGCCATCATCTTAGTTTTGTTCTTTGCCTAGCATTAATATTTTTCCTGGTGGGTGTGTATGTTTGCATGTATGTATGCGTGTGTGTGCACGTGTTTGCCCATTCATAGGTGAACTGGGTATATATCCCCATGCTATTACAAAATAAGATCTGGCGAGGCGTGGTGGCTCACACCTGTAATCCCAGCACTTTGGGAGGCCCAGGTGGGTGGATCACCTGAGGTTGGGAGTTCAAGACCAGCCTGACTAACATGGAGAAACCCTGTCTCTATTAAAAATACGAAAATTAGCCAGGCATGGTGGCACATGCCTGTAATCCCAGCTACTCTGGAGGCTGAGGCAAGAGAATCGCTTGAACCTGGGAGGCAGAGGTTGCGGTGAGCTGAGATCACGCCATTGCACTCCAGCCTGGGCAACAGGAGCGAAACTCCATCTCAAAAAATAAATAAATAAATAAATAAATAAGATCCATAAAAAGAAGACTCTGTCATGTTCCCAGCTGTATACCCAGTGTTTACAATACTTCTTAGTACCTAGTAGATGCTCAATAAATACATACTAAATATAATCAAGGCAAAAACTTCCCCTATGTTTATTTTATTGATAATTTCTCTTCTCAGTTGTAGATAGTACAAATTCTGACTTCCAAATTCCAAATTCAGTCAAGAGATATTCCAAATTCTGACTTCTGGAATTGCAGAATAACGCACAACATTAGCATGTAATATTTAGCAAGGGAATACTACTACCAGTAACACTACACACAGGTGTTGGCCAGTAAGGTAGATGGGGTATAATTGGAGAGCATTTGGTGAGGAGATTCAGTCAGGTGAAGGTTGTCTTGCTACCAGCATCTCTTGCACTTTGGCATTCCAGAGGGAGAAGCATAGGCAGAGAAACCCCGACAAAGAATAGCCAAGGACAGCTTTATTATCAGCACTGATGGCACCTCAGATCACAATGGAAGTTTGCTGGTAAAACGCACCAGTGTAAGAAGAGGCCCCTGGCCTGAGATGTGTGTGGGAGAGGTGGCATCATCTGACAGCTTTCTCTTCTCAGGCTCAGATAAAATCTTGGAATCTTATTATTCTTTGGGTAACAACATGATACAAATTATAGTAAATGCATGAAATGCAGAGCGATGGGGCATTGACTCAGGCACCTTCCATATGGTGAGGCTCCTGGGTCTTTTATTATTCTAGACATGGGGATTTAGAAAGAAGAACCACACCCAGTAAGTGTATCTCTATATAAACTATGGGGCAGGCTCTCAAGAAGTTAAACATATACTTACAAGATGACCTAGCACACACACTCCTAGGAGTTTACCCAAGATAAATGAAAACATGTGTTCACACAGACTTGTATTTGAATGTTCCTTGTAGCTTTATTCATAATAGCTAAAAACTAGAATAAAAAAAATGTTTAGTGCTGGTGAGGGGATAACCAAATTGTAGTATATTCACACAATGGACTATTACTCAGCAATTAAAAACTCCATCGAAATATACAGTATCGTGGATGAATCTTAAAAAGCATTATATTGAATGAAGGAAGCCAGGTAAAAAAGACTACTCCCAGTGTACTTTCATTTATAAGACATAACAGAAAAAGAAAAACTAGAGTGACAGAAAGCAGAGTATTTATTTTCAGGAGCTGGGAGAGGGGAAAGAGTTAGAAGATTGTTTGCACAAAGGAATGTGCAATTTTTGAAGTCATGAGAAATGTTCGTGACAAAAGTGGTGGACACACAACAGTATACATTTGGCCAGGCTCATCAAAAATTCAAAATAAAACTGGTGGATTTTACTTTATATTAAGTATATCTCAAGAAAGCTGATTATATATGTAAATGTACACACATATAAATACATATATCTCCTATAAATACTCTGGGATCCTATTCAAAGATATTAGCACTTCTTCCTTTTGAAGAACAGAGGAAGATGGAGGAAGAAGAGAGGCTTTTTGCTCCCATTTAAAGGAATAGCCTCTGAGGCATGTTCTAGCAAAATAACAATGGGTGACATACTTTCTGTTTCATTCCACATATGTCTGAATGGTTCTTCTTATTTCACATTTTGGAACTACAAATTCTTCTTTGTGTTCTTTAACGACATGTTTTCTGGCTAGGACTTTTTTCCCTTTTAAATAGGGCTGGGGGATGGGCAAGGAGCACATGAGGCAAGTAAGGGGCACGGGGTTATACGCCCTCTAAGAAACAGGAAATGTCTAGTCAAGGATTCCCATGGTTTGTGTGAGTAAATTGTGACCTGAACTTGCTGTGACTCAGCCTGATGCATCCCTTACATATTTAGAGTGCTCCCATCATGAAGCCCTCAATTACACAGAGATCCCCACATATTGTGACTTTGGGTACAGCCTGTGTTTTAAACCAAGAATTGTTGGAGTGCCCCTGTGATCTATTCATACCTATAAGTTGGGTGAATTTTGTCAGTGCTATTAACAGAAATGATTATTTTAGGTCTTAGAGCAAAGTTTGTTTGAATTTTGGCTACAACCCATCTGAATAACTAAATTACAGATGACAGAGGATAAAATTAGGTCCTGCCTCATATATGTATTTTTTGGACTGTTTCTACATGATAAATATTTGTACTTAAGATTTGTGCCTATTCAACCTAAGTTCAATAGTTGAAAATTTAACAGAATGAAGGGAAATGTATAAGTCAATCCAAGTAGGCAATTACCAGACCTTTACTGGTGTAAGTAGCACTCTTACCCTGGTAGGTAGTAAATAAAACAAGGTCTACCACTCTAGATTTACCACTGTAGCAGACAGATGTATGGCCATTTGAAACCAGAGATATCTACAGTTTAAAAGGCCAGGATTACAGCCTCCCACCCTCCCATCTCGGTGAAGGAAGGAATGAAAAGGCATATATTCTCTTTAGTTTTATTTTGTCGATGATAGATTTCAAATATTTGGGGAATTATTTTGATTAGCTGTTTTTGATTCTTGACTTGAAAAAATAAAAAAAGGTCCCTTTAAAGCTTAATCATTATTATTGCTATTTGAATCTGCTATGTTTGAAGGAAGGCAGCTATTTGTCACCGTTGCTAAACCTCTTGGCTTCCAAGATTTGACCGCGCCCAGTCCCAACTCTATGCAAGCTAGGCTGGTTCTGCCATCTAGCGGCTTTCCTATTGAACTACATTGGTAGGGCACTACTAGTTCGGTCGACTCAAGCCCTGAGAATTAATTTTAATTTAATGCCATGTGATTAGTTTTGGCCTTTACATCCTTTCATTCCTATTTACCACCTGTGTGATTTTGGAAAAAATGTTTAACATTTCTGTGACTCAGTTTATTCATCTGTAGAACGGGGATAAGGACCTAACTCCTATCGTTTTCATGAGGCTCATCTCAGATAATGTACAGAACACACTTAGCAGAGTGCCTGGCACAGGTAAATCCTGGAAAAAGATTTGATGCTGTTATAATTGTAACTATAATTATGCAAATCTAGAACTGAAAAAAGAGATTAAATTATGGGAAATCAAGTTATGGATATGAGTATTCCAGAATAAATTAAGTACATAATATTTAAAGCTTGGCAGAGGAACAAGTTTATTTAGGTTTCTTATGTCACTGCCAACAAATGCATTACTGCAATTGTACTTGCCTCCTTCCAAGCCTTTCCCCACCTCATACTGAATGTTCCCATCACAGCAGACAACTCATTACTCTGTGTGCATTTTAATGCCTTTTTTCATCTTTCTGGAGTTTCTCCCTCACATTTTTACCCTTCAAAATCTTTAACTCCCAACTCAAATGTCAGCTTCCCATGCTATCAAGTGGCGTTTAATCCTGTGTGGCCCTTTAGTCTCATCTCTGTTAGAGCATCTGACACAGACAAGCTGCACACGAGTGGACCAAGTAGGGTATGTGCAGCCATGTAAGTCGAGACTGAAGTCCCTTCCATGAGGTACTGCTTATTCTCTTTGCATCTTCTCTCTCTCTCACCTCAACACCTAATACAAAAACCTCACACAATAGGTGCTCCACTAAAGCTTGTTGAACTGAGATAAGAGCTTAGCAAATATCTAACAGTGACTTTTTAGGATGGCTTACTCACAGAAGCTTCTAACATACATTGGACTAAATTAGCCCAGTGGTTTGAGTGGGCAGGTTTGGTCCATCAAAATAGTCTTTTAAATTAAATAATTAGGTCAAGCTTGGTGGCTCTCGCCTATCATCCAAGCACTTTGGGAGGCTGAATTGGGTGGATCACTTGCCGCCAAGAGTTTGAGACCAGCCTAGCCAACATGGAGAAACCTGTCTCTACTAAAAATACAATGGTGGCACGTGCCTGTAATCCTAGCTGCTCGGGAGGCTGAGGCCCAAGAATTGCTTGAGCCCAGGAGGTGGATGTTGCAGTGAGCCAAGATAACACCATTTCACTCCAGACTGGGCGACAGAGCAAGACTCTGTCTCTAAATCAATCAATAAAACAAAGCAATTAGTTAATATTTTGTAAAAATGATACTAGATTCCATTAAGGAATACTTAGAAATTACCAAAAAGAAAAAAAAATGGCTTCACTACCCAAACAATATTAATATTTGATGTATTTTTTCAGCATTTTTCTATAATTGTTTATATTACATAGTTGTAATAATTGTCTATTTGCAGCTATATACCCTGATTTTAAATTTAACACATTTAATTTTTCCCTTATACTATATATGCACATTAAGAACATAATTCTAAAAAGCAGAATTCCACCAAGTAAATGTACCATCGTGCACTTAACATGATTATATTTTAGGCATTTAGCTTGTTTGTAATTTTTCGGCTATTGTATATAATGTCACAGAGTAAATCTTTGGGCATAAAGGTTTTTCTTTGTCTAGGATTATTTGCTTTCACGAATCCCAGAAGTATAATTCTGACTGCCTTTCTTATTATAGTAAGCCCTGATGGACCAGGAATTAAATTATCGTAATAAATGGAATGTCCTGTCAATTGAAAAGTAACCAGAAAATGGTTTTTGACTTGTGGTCGCTCCAGGTCACCATTATGAACTTTGACTGCCCAGGAGTTATTGCAGATGTGAAGAAAGATTTTAGAAGATTAGGCTAAAATAGGCGTGCAGGGAATACTGTTTTCCAAAACCATTGTCTGATATTAAATTGTTTCTTTGATTTTTCTGTGTGTGTGTGTGTGTGTGTGTGTGTGTGTTTTGTCATTTCATATTAAAAGTGAAATGCTCAGACCAATACATGTTACCTGACTTTATATCTTTCATCCACAAAGAAAAAGTTACTTGGTTCATGAATTTATTCATTTATACATTTATTCACTTATTTTACAGATATTTATGGGTGTCTGTGCCACTCAATTCTAGTATGTATTAGCTACCCAGAAACCAGTAAAACACATTCTTAAAAGGATTTCACAGCTTACTGAGAGGAACTAATAAACAAACAATGACAATGCTGTAAGAAACCTACTTTAGTAGAATTAAGAACAACGTGGCTTTGGAAACAAAATGGGAGAATTAATTTTGTCTGGGGTAACCAGGAAGGCTTCCCCAAGGAGTTTATATTTAAGTTGTGTATGATAGTAGGAGTTTAACAGATGGACTTCTGGAGAATCCCAGTAAGAGTGACCAACATATTCATAGGTGTGAACATGAGGTGGGAAAATTGAAAAATCCTTCATGGCCGAAAAATCCTTCATGACTTACACGAAGGAATGAATAGTAAATCATGATGAAAAGATAGAATGATGCTAGATTATCAAGAGCTTCATATTTTATATTTCAAGCTAAGAAATGTATATTTTAAATGGAAACCTATTAAAAACTATTTATAGTGTGTTTTTGTTTTTAGCAAAACAATGACACTAAAATGATAGCCCTATTCAGTACCTGAGACTTATGCTAGGCATGTTACTTAAGCATTTCACATGAGAAGTTTTCACAACAACACTATGTGTATTAGTCTGTTTTCACACTGCTATAAAAAACTGCCCGTGACTGGGTAATTTATAAAGGAAAGAGGTTTAATGGATAGTTCTGCATGACTGGGGAGGACTCAGGAAACTTACAATTATGGTGGAAGGCGAAGGAGAAGCAAGGCACATCTTTTCATGGTGGCAGGAGAGAGAAAGAGAGAGAGAGAGAACGAGCCAGGAAGTGTCATACTTAAAACCATCAGCTCTCGTGAGAAGTCCTTCACTTTCATGAGAACAGCATGGGGGAAACCATTCCCATGATACAACTGTGTTCCTCCCTCGACACCTGGCTATTACAATGCGAGATGAAATTTGGTTCGGGACACAGAACCAAACTGTATTACTATGAGACAGAGGAGTAATTTTATTGAATAATATGGAAGAAGAAATTGAGGATTGGAAAAGTTAAGTAATTTGTCCAAGGCCACAGAGCCAGTAAGTGGCCAAACAGAGACGAAAACCTGGGAAATGGTGATTGCAAAGCCCAGCCTCTTAACCACTCTGGTCTCTTGCCACTTTGGAGCATATTTTAGAAAGACCACTTTGGAGTCTGTAGGTGGTTTACAGTAGAGAGAGAGAGAGTCAGAAGTCAGAGATGTTACTTGGAAATCTCTCGCAAGAGTCCAGGACAGAGGTGATAAGGTCCAGAACAAGAAGGGGATAATGTAGGTTAAGAGGTTGGAAAAGTGTCAGCTATAGGTATAGGGCTTAGATAAACAAACAAACAAAAATCACAGCAATTCTGGAAAACATAGGTAAATTTTACTAAATAAACAAAAAAAGTCCTTATTTGTGGTACCTGCCCGTAGGGACTGTCTTTCATAATGTTCTTGAGGAAAGTTACCCATTTTTGATGTTCCTGGATAAAGACATTCTAAAAATATGGCATAATTTAGCTTTGAATCACAGAGTTGTCTTTAATATATGGAAAATTGTGTTTGAGGAAAATTATTATTCAACCATCTATTCAATACATTGCTAGATCTTGGAGTACACAGAGATGGGTAAGTTTAAAAACGCTCTCTTAAAATGCTCCCAATCAAGAAGGGTCAATAAGACTATACAAAATAATCACAACACTGTCAAAATGTACAAGATGTCATGAGAGACAAGGGCAAAGTATCCTAGAAGTCTCAAGAGAGGGCAGGGAGAGTGTTTCCAGCTGTGGCGTATGGACAAAATCCAGAAACAGTTTTGTGGCAGAAGTTTGCATTTAAGTTGGACAAGAAGGATTTTGAGGTGAGACAGTGATAAATTCCCAGTAGAAAGAAGAGTATCATTGGCCGGGCGCGGTGGCTCAAGCCTGTAATCCCAGCACTTTGGGAGGCCGAGACGGGCGGATCACAAGGTCAGGAGATCGAGACCATCCTGGCTAACACGGTGAAACCCCGTCTCTACTAAAAAGTACAAAAAACTAGCCGGGCGAGGTGGCGGGCGCCTGTAGTCCCAGCTACTCGAGAGGCTGAGGCAGGAGAATGGCGTGAACCTGGGAGGCGGAGCTTGCAGTGAGCTGAGATCCGGCCACTGCACTCCAGCTTGGGCGACAGAGCGAGACTCCGTCTCAAAAAAAAAAAAAAAGAAAGAAAGAAGAGTATCATCAAGGAAGTCAAAGATGGCAAGTGTTGGGCATATGGAGGAGAACAGGGTATGATCCAGTTTTTTTTTTGTTTTGTTTTGTTTTGTTTTGAGACAAGGTCTCCCTTGGTGGCCCAGGCTGGAGTGCAGTGACAGGATCATGGCTCACTGCAGCCTTGAACTAACTCCTGGGCTTAAGCCATCCTCCCGTCTCAGCCACTGAATAGCTATGATCCAGTTTGGTGGGAGCAGGAGGTATGTGTACATGAGGAACAGGAGGCAAGGGCACAGTGGAAAATTACAGAGGGCAATATGATTAGCACTATTCTTTCTAGAATAGTAACTTACAAAGAGTGTGAAAGTGAATTCTCTAGAGGGAGAAAGATTTTTAAAAATTGAGAATCACTAGGTTGTACATCATTCTCGATCCTTACACCTTAAACATCCGCATGGCCTAGGCGATGGGTCCTGGCACATTGTAGATGTTCAGTAAATACTTGTTGAGTAAATGAATGACTCCCTCCTTCCCTCTCTGTGTTTGATGGAGAAGGAAGACTTGCTTTTAAATAAGTACACGTCTTCCAGACAGGTGGTCTAAAGGAAGGGCTAAGAGTGAACTCTTGAATTCTGAAATCAGAAATGGCTCCATGACTAATCTTAGGACAATATTACCAAACCTGTGTCTTTGGGCCCTATTTCTTCATTTACAAAATAAGGACAAAATTAGGATCTACCTAATAAGATGGTGACATTTAAAAAATCTGGCATAGAAATCACTACACAAACATTAGTTTTTATTCTGGAGATGTTGGAATTCTAGTTTAGCAACCAGAACTGTTCTCTTAGGCTTCTGGCACCAGTAGGCCTATCAAGAGACTATTCTACCCTTTTTTCACATCTGTCCTCATACTACTTTATTTCACTCCTAGAAATGCATAAATCAAGGAATCAAAAACATAAAAATCATCACTTTTCCTTGTCCTAACTGATTGAAACCCTTTACTCATGCAAGGCTCCAGCGGGCACACTATCTAGCTGCCTGCTGGCCGGCGTCAGCTCTTCCAGCACACGGCCCCGGCCATCTGGTCCTCACCAGGCGAGCCATATGGAACTTAGCCCCCACTTTTTTGAAAAGCTTAACTTCTTTCTTCTTTGGGTTCTCTGCCTGGCTGTACTTCTCAGTTCTATGGAATTAAGCACGACTGCAATCACAATTTTCTTATCTTCCATCCTTGAAAGGAGAGTCAATGACTTAAATTTTATTAGGACAGCCTTTTTTAGATCCTGCATCTTACTCATGTTAAATAATGAAACTCTACTTCAAGCCCTGTGACATCTGTGGCACAAGATAAATAATTCAGAAAGCACAATTATATAATTCTTTCCTACAACTGCCCCTGTTCTCTACAAAGGAAATACTATTACATTTTCTTTCCTTCTTTCCTCTAATACTTTGAGCTGCAATTATCTGCCACCAAGCCTCGAACAGCAGGTACAGCCATGCTGAGATGATTAGTTCTTAACTGTTACACGTTATTAGCTGAGTAGAAAATGACATGCAAAGTTCCAAGATATGGTTTGGCTCCTACTGTGATAATCTCAGTGAGATTTACAAATACCAAGATTTCTAAGCTTTCCTTGAAACTCACTGCAAAAATGCTTGTTTCTTAAAAGTGTAAGCCTAAGTTAAATCTTAATCAGTTCTGAAAAATAACTTTTGAGAATTCTGTTTAAATAAATAAGAGTGTAGGTTTGCTTATATAAATGTATTAATGATTTAGAAAAATTTAAAAACGGAACAGAAGTAACAGCATGCAAGCCTAACGAATTTTCAGCAAAACCATGAAGGGAAACAAGCAGGTCTTCAGGTGACTTAATGCCTTTCCCATACTTCTCAATTTTTTTTTCCTACTGTGGCCCCAAGTCACTTATAAAGCATACTTTTTTTCTAACATAAGAAAAAATGTATTAAGATGCTAGCACATTACTGTAAATTAATTAAAAAATGTCAGGCCCCTGAAGATAAAAAATTAACATGCTTTTCAAAAGCATTCCCCAAGGAAGAAATAAGCAATTAATCTTCCTGTTCACCATGGAATAATTTCCATTTTCTACTCCTTTTTGGGAGGAGTGATTCTTCTTCCACGAAAAACAAAAGCTATTTTCCCCTCACTTCTTTCCAGAGGAGAGTCAACATACTTACACTTACATTCCATGTAATACTGTTATTCTAGTCCAGATTACTGAACTCAGAGCAAAGGTTCAATTAACTGTTTCTTGTCCTTTGCATGACCAGATGCAGGCACAATACCCAGACTTACTGGGTATATGAATAATGAATTTGTGTTGAATGATGTTGTGAAGTATATCATTTACTATAGAACAGAGAATCTTGCATGAACTGCAGGTAACTCTGGAGTTATTCCTGCAAATAAACTTACATTTTACATTTGAATTCAAAAGAGGTTCCTTACAGTTTTGTGGTTCTAAATCTTTTGTGTTTATACACAATTTAATGTTCTTAAATTTTTGGTGGCTCATTTTAAGGAATTGACAAAATAAAAGCTAAATAATTCTGTAATAAATACAACCTGTAGCTAATATTTTACAGCAAGGCGTCAAGGGGTCAGGGTGGGCTCCCTGGGATGGTATGGGCAGGAGATGCTGTACTCCTAGCCCCTACCCCACATAGCCTCCATTAGCATCCCCCTTGCTGCAAGTCATCTCAAATAACATGTAGTATATAAGCAAACACTGGGTCTAGCTATGCAAACTTACTTTACATGTCTCCCGTCTTTACCTTTCAAGCAAATAACCAACCTATATGGAAATTCTGTAGTCACCATTGGACACTTTGGGATTCATTACAACTTATTTAATAATGCCTTACTATATTAGTCAGTTATTTTCCAATCAACGCCCTCCCTTTAACAGTAGACACCTGGCGAGGCTGTACTTGCATCTTTTGTTGCAGGTCAGCCACTCGCATCATAAAAGCTTGTGTCTGTTTTCCCACAATTTCAGCTCCTTCTCTACAGGAGATAAGACTCTCACTCAGGTCAATCATAGCAGATTTGATGCTCAGTATCTGCTTCTGAAGCCGGGAGACAGAATCCCCAAGTTCGTCATTTTCTTTTATCATTTTGTCCACTGAACTTAGGAACAACCAACCTTGGTTCTTCACATATGGTCAAAGGTATTATAAACTCTTTGCCTCTCATGAGCAGTAAGTCAGGAGTGTCAAATGCATTTATTTGGCATAGCTCTTTAAACAATTTCTGCCAAGAACTCTCAGTGTTCTCCACACTATCAGAAGTAGAGTCCTTAGCGTTTTTGGATCTAATCATATTAGGTAGCTGACTTCAGAAACCCCAAAACCAACAAAAGAACTCCATCCTTAATATTCTGTTCCTCTAGAGCCACTCCTGGTACCAAAATCTGTTTTTGTCAGGGTTCTCTAGGGGACAGAACTAATAGGATATATATAAAAAGGAATTTATTAAGTATTAACTTAGGGGACAGAACTAACAGGATATATATAAAAAGGAGTTTATTAAGTATTAACTTACACTATTACAAGGTCCCACAATAGGCTGTCTGTAAGCTTGAGGAACAAGGAGAGCCAGTTCGAGTCTCAAAACTGGAGAATTGGAGTCTAATGTTGGAGGGCGGGAAGCATCCAGTACGGGAGAAAGACGTAGGCTGGGAGGCTAGGCCAGTCATGCCTCTTCACGTTTTTCTGCCTGCTTTATATTCACTGGCAGCTGATTAAATGGTGCCCATCCAATTAAGGGTGGGTCTGTCTTCCCGAGGCCACTTAATCTCTTTTGGCAACACCCTCACAGACACACCCGGAATCAATATTGCATCCTTCAGTCCAATCAAGTTGACACTCAGTATTAACTATCACACTTGGCATTATGTTGCTGTGCCCTGCCCAAGCTCTGATTTGCTCAAGAGGCAATTACCTTCTCATATCACTAACCAGTCTCTTTTTTGGGCACTGATCATTGTGCTTACCTTTTACCTGCATACTTCTATAGTGCTATTATGCACTGCACTTCACACTCAATGCAGTATTCTAGCAGATAGCTATGGCTGTAACAGCATGAATAACTGTGACAAATATGGAAGAAAAGCAGGCCAGGGAAGCTTGGTCTGCAAGTGAGAAGAAGAGGCAGCTGGGGTGTGAGACTCTACTCAGTAGGGAGGTCCCTCTTGATCTTGATCTTTCTCTTGAATCCTTCTCTTTTTAATAAAATTGTATTTTAATTTTATTTTTGTAGAGACAGGGTCTTGTTATGTTGACCAGGTTTGTCTTAACTCCTGGTCTTAAAAGATATTTCTAACTCAGCCTCCCAAAATGCTGGGATTACAGGCATGAGCCACCATGCCTGAGTATGTTTAATCTTTCTCCTGATCTTTCGTATCTCCTCTACCCAGGGGCAGATCCAGATTTTGTGAGCTTGAAATGCATACAATTTGGGAGTTCTTCTTTATGAAAAAAAATGATAAAAATTACAAATACAGAATTAGCTGCAAAATAAATATTTATTTAGAATGATTAAAAAACAAATTGCTCTTCCCCTAAGTGGCCTAAGGTGATATGTGAAAATAGTTTGCTATTCATCTGACCCAGAAAACTCCACGAAAATCATGCAAATCAAGAGTTTCAAATCTTTGTGTTCACTTTAAGAACACACATGAAACTTCCCAGGTCAAGAGTACACATGTATGAAAAACCACAAGGTATCGGAAAGATGTCACTTTATAGTATGAAAGAAGTCATTTTAGAGAAATGGTGTGTACACACACATCCAGATGATCCTTACTGAAAGGGAAGAAATTGTTTCTAAACCAGAAAAGGCAATTACACAGAAGAAAAAGAGATCCCAGAAGAAACTGAAGGAAAAAAAAAACTTATTGCATGGGAATAAAATAAATGTAATTAAAAGTAAAAGAAAAAATAAAACCAACAACAAATTACAAATTTAAAGAAGTTGATGTGTACACAAAGTATTATAAAATCTACAAAAACAGTATGGTTTTTCAAAATAATTAATTGCTTGATGCAACGCTACTCTATTTGATGGTATGCTCTAATTACTTCTTTCTATGACAAATGATAAGATTTCAGGGACTTTCATTTCACTGTGGCAACAACCAATTTCATTACTCCTGCATTGAAAACACTCATCACCCAGCTTGCTATCAATGCCTTCTTTGTAGCAACATATTATGAATCCCATGTTATCTTAGTCAATGTTGGTATTGCCTGTCAAAACAGCAAGAAATGTATATCATTTTTCAGTGTGTTCATATGACTTATTCCTGTTCACTAACTTGATTATCAAATAATCCAAAGCTTCTTCACCTTATTCACTATTTCTTTTCTTTTCTTTTTTTTTTGAGACAGAGTCTCGCCCTTTTGCCCAGGCTGGAGTGCAGTGGCGCAGTCTCGGCTCACTGCAACCTATGCCTCCCGTGTTTAACTAATGCTTCTGCCTCAGCCTCCCAAGTAGCTGGGATTACAGGTGCCCACTACCATGCCTGGCTATTTTTTTTTTTTTTGTATTATTAGTAGAGACGGAGTTTCACTACATTGGCCAGTCTGGTTTCGAACTCTTGACCTCAAGTGATCCATCTGCTTCGGCCTCTCAAAGTGCTAGGATTACAGGCGCGAGCCACTGTGCCCAGCCTCACTATTTCTTTTCAAAATGTATCTCTTCCTTTAAATTAATTATGACTCTTGGTATGATCTGAAATTTTTTATAAATTGTAATTAGCTTCTAGATGTCAAATATATTTATTAATTTTGTTTTATATTTCATTAATTTTTATTGGAAATTTTCTATATTTATTAGTAAATAAATATTAAGATAATAAAAGAAAGTATTCTTGATACTCACCTAATTTAGGAGTCTGTAATTCCCTACTATCTTATTGAAACATCTTTCCAAGTTGCAGTTAAAATGGCACATATAAGCTTTATCAACTTTTTGAACACATTTATTCTGTTGAGTTTTTTCTTCTAAGTCTTCAAAAATATACTTTAGATCCTCAGAGAATTATTGGTCCCATGCTCTCAGTCTTAAATAGCTTTATAATGAGCATATTATCCCATATCTAGAAACACATTGTTAAAAAAAATCCAAATCATATATGCCTTAAAATGCTCCATCTACAAAGAGTATAAACAAACAAAAACATGTTGAAAATCTGAAGTAATCAACAACTTCAGGTACTGTGGAGGCAGTTTTTTCCTCCAGCAACGAGATTAAGTGAATGAGCTGCATACTGTGCACACCTTCTACAATTTACGAATGCTTTAAAGAGCATTTACAACCATTTGTCTCCATTGTCACATGCTAAATCTCTATATATTAAGTACTTTATGTGTATTTTGTCTTGTTATTTATTGTGGAAATAATGACTATTATTATGTCCATTTGACAGATGAAAAAGTAAAGCTTGAAAGTGTATGTAGCTAGCAAATGACTGAATCAGAATCCAAGCTCAGAAACTTGAAATCCAGGGCTCAGGCTCTTAATTCGTACAATGACAACAGGATTTGGAAGGAGGAAATGTTTGCCCTGAAGTACTAAAATATTTGCACCACTTTCTCCTAGGGCTATGTGGGGCAAAAAGACCACATTTAGCAAAGCTGAAAGGGTCAATTTTGCCTGCATCCCCACCCCTCACGGCTTGTTCTAATGGTTGATTGGATTGTAGCAGCCATTTTTAGCCTCTGAAATCTGCAGAGGGAGCACGCAGGTTTTTAATTTTTATTTATTTGTTAATGATTCAATGATTTACTAAGTCAAACATTCAAAACATATGCTGGTTGCATTAGCAAAAGAGCAATGTAAAAGCACTCCACAATTTTTCAACGTCGCTCTTACACTGTTTTACTGACTATACAAGACACAACTTTAGTCTACTGGAAGGACCGTGGTGCCTTGCATCTTGCCCCTGAATGACTGAGTAACTGTGACCTCTGTTAAACTACATCACCTCTCTGGACCTCAGATTCCTTATCCATAAAATTAGAGAGCTAAGTTAGAGACCACTAAGTGGTCTCTGAGGTTCTTTCCAGCTCTAAAATTCAATTGCAGTGCCAGTTTAAGTAGGAGCATAAGGTACACCAGTACCAAAGAAATTTATTCATGTTTAGTTGCTGAAGTAGTACTGTTTATATATGGAACAATGGTTCCAGGAAAAACATAGAGTAAAAGACAAAACAAACTATTACATCTTCCTAAATATTCTGATTTACTAATTTTCTACAAAATTAAAATGAAGGACTTTGAAATTAATATGCTTTATGGTATGTAAGTAAGAATATTATGTGAGATAGCTTTAATACCACTAATGAAACAATAACAATAATAGTGTCCTCATTTGCATTCACATTGGTTTATGACAACCAGGTTTATAAGTTCTATGAATTCAATTTTGAAATTCAATCATTACTGAGATTTGTTTACAAGTAAATGCTCCTGATTTAGGATTATAAATGACCAATAAGCTCTTGAAAAAGTATCAACATCACCAAGAATCAAAGAAGTGAAAATCATAGTAATGAAATACCATTTTCTACTCCTTACATTAATAAAGATTGAATGGAAGTGTAAGTTGGCAAACCTTTCTAAGGGAAAATTCGGTGATATATTTGGAATTTTATCTGCCCTTTGACCTGATGTATTTTATCTGTAGAAATATAAACAGATACTCTCCTGAAAATGTCAAAATATTGTTGGAAAAAATTAAAGAAGACCTAATTAAATGGAGAGACATTCTATGTTCCTAAATTGGAAGGCTTAATACTATTAATACTTAAAGCAATTCATAGATTCAATGCAATTATTATCATAATTCCAATGGCAGTTTTTGCAGAAATGAAAATGTGGATCATTGAATTTATATGTAATTGCAAGGGATCTCAAATAGCAAAACATCTTGAAAAAAAAAGTTGGAGGGATTCATACTTCCCAAATTAAAAACTTACTATAAAGCTATAGCAATCAAAGCAGTGTGGTACTTACATAAGTTTAAATATATAGATAGACATATAGCAGTCTCCCCTTATGTGCAGTTTTGCTCTCTGCAGTTCCATTTACCTGCAGTCAAATGTCAATCATGGCCTGAAAATGTTAAATGGAAGATTCCAGAAATGAACAATTTGTAAGTTTTAAATTGTGTGCCATTCTGAGTATGGTATAATTGTTCTATTTTATTATTAATTGTTGTTGTTAATCTCTTACAGAGCTTAATTATAAATTAAACTTTGGGTATACATGTTCATTGAAAAACATTATATATATATATGAAAAAACACAGTATATATAGGGTATGCTACTTTCTGCAGTGTCAAGCACCCACTGGGGGTCTTGGAACATATCCTCTGTGACTAACTGGGGACTAATGTATAGACCAATGGAATAGAATTGAGAGTCCAGAAATAAAACCATCCATCCATGGCCATTTTTTTGACAAAGATGCCAAGACCATTCAGTGGGGGAAACAAGTTTCTTCAAAAATGATGCTCAGATAACTAAATAGACACATGCAAAAGAATGAATTTGGACCCTTATCTCATACTATATATAAAAACTACCTCAAAATAAATCAACAACCTAAACACGAAAACTAAAATTATAAAACTCCTAGAAAACAATAGCAATAAATTTTCATGACTGTGATTAGGCAATGAATTCTTATATGTGACCCCCCAAAGCACATATAACAAAAGAAAAAAATTAATAAATTGGATTTCATCAACATCCAAAACTTTTATGCATCAAAAAACATAATCAAGAAAGTAAAAAGACAACCTACAGAATGTGAGAAAATATCTGCAAATCATATATCTGATAATGATCTAACATCCAGAATACATAAAGAAACTATAATTCAACAATCAAAAACAAATAATCCAATTACAAAATGGACAAAGGACTTGTACAGACATTCTCCAAAGAAGATACACAAGTGGCTTACAAGCACATGAAATGATGTTCAACATCAGTAGTCATGAAGGAAACGAAAATCAAAATCACAATTAAGTACCTCTTTATACCCACAGGGATGGCTATGATACAAAAGTGAAAAATAACAAATGCTGGCAAGGATGCAGAGAAATTGGAAGCCTTGCACATTGCTGGTGGAAATGGAAAATGGCCCAGGCATGTGGAAAACAGTGGCAGTTTCTCAAAAATTTAAGTATAGAATTACCATATGACCCTATAATTTCACTGCTAGGTATATACAGTTGACCCTTAAATAATATGGGATTAAACTGCACAGGTCCACTTATATGTAGATTTTTTTCAATAAATATATTGAAAATTTCTTTGGAAATTTGCAACAATTTGAAAAACCTTGCAGATAAACCATGTAGCCTAGAAAGTTTTTAAAAATAAGAAAAAGGTTAGGTATATCATGAGTGCATAAAATATATGTAGATACTAGCCTATCATTTACTTTCTTAAAATGTACACTAATCTATCATAGAAAGTTAACATTTATCAAAATGTACAGACACAAACATACCATACATGGTGCCATTTGAAGTCAAAAGAAATATAAAGATGTAAAACAAATGTAAAGATGCAGTATGAAATCATAACTACATAAAATTAACTGTAGTATATACTGCACCATTGTAATAATTTTACGGCCAACTCCCGTTGCTGTTGCAGTGCGTTCAAGTGCTATGAGTATCTCTTTACAACGATGTATGATGCTAAACATCTCTGTGTGAGCAGTTGGTCTCTCTAGTAAATTGTGAATCATAGTAAAAAGTGATTTCTCATAGTTCTCACATATTTTTCAGGTTTAGTGCAACACCATAAACCTTGAATAACACCGTAAGATCCATTCAAAGTGCCACCAGTGGTGCTGGAAGTGCTTCCAAAAAGCAAAGTCATGACATTACAAGAAACAGTTGAATAACTTGATATGTACCCTAGGTTGAGGTCTGCAGCTGTGATTGTCCACCATAATAAATGAATCCAGCATCAGGACCATTGTAAAAAAAAAAAAGAAGAAAAGGAGATTTGTGAAGCTCTCAGTGCAGCCATGCCAGCAGGCAAGAAAACTTTGCATTTTGTTTCAAAGTATCTTGTTATCATGTATTGAAAATGCAGCTTTTCTGTAGCTGCAGGATTGTTACAAGAAAGGCCTACCTATAGACTCTAATATGATTTCAGAAAAAGTGAAATCATTATATGAAAACTTAAAGCAAAAGAAAGGTGAAGTATCTAAAGCTGGAGAATTTAATGCCAGCAAAGGATGGCTTGATAATTTTAGAAAGATATTTGGCTTAAAAAATGTCAAGCAACAGGAGAAGCAGCTTCTGCTGACTAAGAGGCAGCAGACAAGTTCTCAGTTGCATTAAGAAAATCATTGAGGAGAAGAATATCTGCCTTAACAGGTTTTGGATACAGATGAAAGTGCCCTATTCTGGAAAAAAAATTCTACCTAGGATATTTATTAGTAAGGAAGAGAAGTGAGCACCCACATTTAAGGCAGGAAGGGATGGGCTAACTCTACTGTTTTCTGCAAATGTAGTCAGGTTTATGATCCGGACTGCCTTTATCTATAAAGCTACTAACCCCTGAGCCTTGAAGGAAAAGGATAAACACAAGCTAACAGTCTTTTGATTGTACAACAAGAAAGCCTCAACAATGAGAAGAACTCTTTTTCTGCCTTAGTTCCACCAATGCTTTGTCTCTGAAGTCAGGAAGTATCTGGTGAGCAAGAGATTGCCTTTTAAAGATATTTTGATATTGTACAATGTCCTTGGCCACCCAGAACCCTATGAGTTCAATGTCAAGGGAGTCAAAGTGGTCAACTTGCCCCCAAACGCAACATCTCTAATTTGGCCTCTAAATCCAGAGGTCATAAAGATCTTTACGATTCACTATGCATGGTACTCTAAGGAAAGCATTGTCGACACTACAGAAAATAACCCTAGTAGAAAAAATATCATGAAAGTCTGAAAGAATTACACCATTCATATGCCATTGTGTTATAGAAAAAGCCATGAAAGCCATCAAGCCCAAAACAATAAATTCCTGCTGGAGAAAACTGGGTACCAATATTGTGCATTACTTCATAGGATTTATAACAGAGCCAATGAAGGAAATCATGAAAGAGATTGTGGATATGACAAAAAAATATAGAGGGTGAAAGGTTTCAGGATATGGATCTTGGAGAAATTCAAAAGCTAATAGACACCACACCAGAGGAATGAACAGAAGATAACTTGATGGAGATGAGTGCTTCTAAGCCAGTGCCAGATGATAAGGAAGAAGACATAGAAGAAGCAGTGCCAGAAAACAAATGGACATTAGACAATCCAGTAGAAGGTTTCCAGTTATTTAAGATTGCTTCTATGTCCAGTTATTAAAGGACACTTCTATGATATGGTCACTGAAACTAAAGGAAACAGTGGGAGAGGATTGGTACCATATAGAAACACTTTTATTAAAATGAAAAAGCAAAAAAGTCAGACAGAAATCTTGAGGTATTTCTGTAAAGTTATATTGAATGTGACTTCCTTTCATGCCTCACCTCCCACCTCTTCCACCTCTGCCACCTCTGGGATAGAAAGACCAATACCTCATCTTCTTCCTCTTCCTCAGCTTACTCAGTATAAAAACAACGATGAAAACCTTTATGATGATCTACTTTCTCTCAATGAATAGTAAATATATTTTCTCTTCCTTATGATTTTCTTAATAAGATTTTATTCTTTTTTTTAGCATTCTTTAAGAATAGTATATAATACATATACAAAATATGTGTTATTTTGACTCTGTATGCTATTGGTAAGGCTTCTAGTCGACAGTAGGCCATTAGTAGTTAACTTTTGGGGTGTCAATAAAGTTATATGTAGATTTCAAACTGTACAGTAGGTCAGTGCTTCTAACCCTTGTGTTGTTCAAGAGTCAACTGTACACAGAAATAATTGAAAACGTACTCAAACAAGTGCATGTACACATGTCATAGCAGCACTATTCACAATAGCCAAAGGGTAGAAACAGCCAAATGTCCAACAGCAGAATGGATGAACAAATTGTGGTATATCCATATAACAGAATATTATTCACTCATATAAAGGATCATTCATACATAGTGATGTACACTATGTGGATGAACCTTAAAAAGCATGCTAAGTGAAAGAAGCAAGACACACAAGATCACATACATGATTCCATTTTTATACAATATCCAGATTAGATAAACCTATAGAGACAGAACACAGATTGGTGGCTGTTGGGCTGTGGGAAGGAGAAATTGGGGATAAACTGCTCAAAGAGTAAGAGCTTTACTTGGAGAAATGTTTTGGAACTAAATAGAGGTGGTGGTTACACAACATTGTGAATATACTAAACACTAACGAATGTGTTCACTTAAAAAATGGTAAATTCGGCCGGGTGCGGTGGCTCAAGCCTGTAATCCCAGCACTTTGGGAGGCCGAGACGGGCGGATCACGAGGTCAGGAGATGGAGACCATCCTGGCTAACATGGTGAAACCCCGTCTCCACTAAAAAATACAAAAAAACTAGCCAGGCGAGGTGGCGGGCGCCTGTAGTCCCAGCTACTCAGGAGGCTGAGGCAGGAGAATGGTGTAAACCTGGGAGGCCGAGCTTGCAGTGAGCTGAGATCCGGCCACTGCGCTCCAGCCTGGGCGACAGAGCTAGACTCCGTCTCAACAAAAAAAAAAAAAAAAAAAAAAGGTAAATTCAACATGAATTTCACCTCAAATTATTTTTACACTTAGTAAAGTTTTATACGTAATGGTGTTATGCATGATTTCCTTTGTTGTTTATCTGTCTTTTCTAAAGTTTAATAATAAGCAGTATTGTTTTAATTATTAGGAATGAATTGTTTTTAAAAAAATAATAAAAATACCCCAAGAACCTCACAATTTAAAACTACTCTTTAAAGAACGTGGGAAATATGGCTAAGAAAAGTTTAGGTATCGTTTTTACACACTTTTAAAAAAATACATTTTTAAACAATATATTTAAAACGTAACATTTATAATTTTCATCTCTGTTCACTAGCAATTAAATTTCTTTCCATATATTGTTTCCCAGAACTTTTTAAAGGTAAATTAAAAGAATGGCAGCAGAAGAATTCATTGACTTATTTTAGAACTAGTGCCTTTGCAGGAAAGGAGAGTTGGTGAAAGGGACTGGGAGATTGGGATGAAAAGGTAAATTCAAATCTTACTTTTACAAAAGGAACAAATAGCCATTTAGCGAATGAGAAAAAAGTTCATTTCACAGCTGTCTTTGTTTTCTCTTTTACTTTGTCTGCATAATATAGAACTAAGAGAAAGTAAATGCACAACACTTTTTTTTTCTTTAATCATAAAACTATTCCCTGAATAGTTTCGTTAGAGTAGTTGAGCTTTGTTTTGAAAAAATTAGAGAAGTAATAAAGAAGAAAGATTTGCAGTTCTCATTGCTTCTAATTTTCTTCGGTAATGAGTTTTCAGCTTAAATGTGTATGCAATTTGTCCTTTTTCCTTACGGGAGCCAAGTTTCATTGTGGCACTCAATTTTTCTGTTGAGGAAAAACACAGACATTAGTATCAGCCCAAAGTGAGAGTGGAAAACATTTGGAAGAACATGGAAGCTGTTATTGAAAAGAAGAATAGATCAAAGATTTTAATTTTTTCTTTTTATGAGTCATGTAGCAGAAAAATATAAATAATAAAACAATTAGATATTGCCAAGCAAAACAGTGGCTTAAATTGTTTCTCACAGCGTGGTTTGCTGACCACCTGAATCAAATTTTTCCAGGATGCTTGTTAAAAATACAAAGGATAGGTTCAACTCCAGAACTGCTGAAGCAGAGATTAAGGGTGGTGAAGCAAGGTTACAATGAAACAAAATAACAATACACATAAACACACACAATCTAAACCAGAAGCCAGAGGAGGAAAAATGGCCCACTCCCTGTTTTTGTAAATAAAGTTTCATTGGAATACACTCACAGTCTATGGCTGCTTTTGAGCTACAATGGCAGAGTTGAGTATTTGTGACAGAGATGGTACAGCCTGTAAAACTTAAACTATTTATTGTTTGGCCTTTTACCAAAAAGTTTGCACCCCTTCTCTAAGCAAATACCCCTCAAGCTGTATTGTGGATACAAATCACCTGGGAATGACTTTAAACACATGACTCTAATTCAGTAAAATCTGGAATAGGCCTAAGATTCTGTCTTTATAGATTCCCAGGTGAAGCTCATGGTGCCGTCTTGCAGATCAGATCTGAGTCGTAATGCTCCAGAATAGAGGTTCTAGAGTACGAGGAATGTACCTTCTCAGCTCCAACACAGATCTACTGGTTCAGAAACTCTGTGGATGGGATCCAGCAATCCATGCCTTATTGAGACCTCCAGGTAATTCTGATGCATGGCAAAGCTTGAGAGCCACTTGTCCACATTATCCTTATGCTAACTGAAACTTGATAACCACTGTCTTCAGAGAGCCTGAAATTATATGTTCATGTTACATTCTATTATCACTGATTCTCCTAAACACAATATATGTTGGTTATCATAATAATCAAAAGGGAAGGAGACACTGTATGAAATTGCCACTAAATGCCACGTTATTTATTTTTCCCTTGTATCTTCAGTGTGGTGGTTTTAAAGACATAAAATTTAAAATATGTCTCCATTGATTTAATATTGTTTAATATGTTACTTTTGGAGATGTCTATTTTTTCATGGCTGCACAAAATAGCTCCAAATGCCATGTCATTTCTGAAATGAGCAACAGAGGGAGCTAGTGTTATAATATTAATCCTTCAGGATAGGGGCATTTTCACATTGGCTGAATTAATGAAGCAATGGCTTCTTGCCTTATCCTTGAGTAAAATGTTATTGTTTGGATTTATAGTTTCTACTGTCCATGTTCGATACAGTCCTTTCCAGTGCCAAAACAGCTATATGTTCAAAATGACTGACACCTTTAAGCAATTAGATTTGATTACTGTCAACATTCACAGACTTCCTTACATGTTCAAATGAGGTTGAAGCTACCAGAGCTTATGAAAACACAGATTATTTTCTCATTAAATGTAAGGTTTTTGGGAGAGGGGGTGTTAACATAATCATGAGAATCAATCTAATAAGACAGAACAATCCCTTTCCAGGATCTAAGAGAAACTGAGACCAACAGGTAGATGCTTCAGTGCATTTGCTAGAAGTGGCTATTTGGGTACGTGATATGATAGGAGGAAGCAAGCCATGTAATGCTGAGCTGAATGATGTCCCTTACTGGTAGCACCAGAAGGAATACAAACTGTTAACCATAATTGTCCAATTTGTCAGCAGGAGAGACAATGTTTACAAAATGCAATGGAACATATACCCAGAGGTGAAGAACCAGCACACAGATGACAAGTAGACTGTATTAGGCTGCTGCTGTTAGCACCGGGAAGATTTAAATGGGTTTTGACCGGCATGGATTCAGGATTTGGCTTTGCTTTTCCAGTCACACAAACTAATGTCAATAATATAGTTAAAGGATTGAAACAGAATATACTGTATCAATTTGGCCTACCAACTGACATTTCTTCTGATCAAAGAAACCATTTCCTGGCACATTCTGCACAATACTAGGCAGAGTACCCAGGGCAGTGAGTACTCAGTAATGTTTGCAGATGTAGGAAGAGATGGATGGAGAACCGAATGACTGATTGAACTGACAGATTAAAAGAGGTAGTTGAAGTCTAATGAAGGCATTATCAGTGTGAATGAAAGAAAGACAAACTAGAGAAACATCACATAGGTAGAATCTTAGAGTTTGATAATTGTTTGGATATAGAGGTCAGTGAAACAAAAATGGCTGATGAAAGAGAGATGGTATCTTGAACATTAATAAAAGAATCAGAAAGCTAATTGAGTTTGGGAGGAAAACTAATTGAGTTGGAAAAGATGAGTTTCATTTTAGATGGAATTGGAAGTGCTAGAACATCATTTAGGACAAGCTAAACAAGAGGCTGTTGGCATTGCAACTTTAAGTCTTAGATGAGAGGTTTAGAATGGAAATAGAGATTGGAATTATCTTTATAGAGATCTTAGGATAGTTTAGATGATTTAAAAGATGATATATTCAATTACAAATTTACTGATATGTTCACCAAGGATTTATCAAAGACTTGAGTGTTCTAGGCACTGGGTTACAGCTGAGTATAATAAGCGCCAACATTTGTCGAGTACTTATACAGTAGGCATTGTTTGGTGCTGGGAATGGAACAGGGAACTTAGATGAAACTTAGATCCTAGTGGGGTAGACCGAAAATAAAATTAATAAGTAAAATACATGCTATTAGATGGTGATATGTAGAAAAGGAAAGCCAGAAGGTGGGATAGAAAATGTTAGGGTTAAGTACTTTCAATTTTAAATGAAGTCGTTAGGGAAGTCCTCACCAAGAAAGTGACATTTGAACAAAGACCAGAGCAGATAAAGAAGCAAAGGTATCAGGGAAACAAATGTTCCAGGCAGAGCAGAAAGCAGCAGTATGAACACTAAGTGCAAAGGCCCAAGGGTAGGAACATGCCTGGAGCATTGGAGGAATGGTTAGAAGGCAGGTGTTTCTGCAGCAAAGGTAGAGTAGAAGGATGTAATGTCAGGGAGGTAGCAGAGACCAGCTCCTGTAGGCATTTTAGGCTGCTGAGATGATTTTCGTGGAGGAGTGATATGACCTGACTTAAGTTCTAGTAGTATCAGCTAGGCTTCTGTTGGAAATGATAATTAAAAGGGAAAGAGCAGAAGCAGTTGAGAGGCTAATCCAGCTAATCCAGACAAGAAATGATGGTGGTTGGGACCAGGTTGATAGCAGTGAGGTGGACAGCATTGGTTGTATTCTGGGCATATGTTGAAAGTAGAGCCAACACTGTGGGGAAAAGAGAGATCAGACTGTTACTGTGTCTATATAGAAAGAAGAGGTAGACATAAGAGACTCCATTTTGTTCTGTATTTGAGATGCTGTTAATCTGTAACTCTATCCCCAGCCCTGTCTTTGCAAAAGACATGTGCTGTGGTGACTCAAGGTTTAACGGATTTGGGGCTGTGCAGGGTGTGCTTTGTTAAACAAGTGCCTGAAGGCAGCTTGCTGGTTAAAAGTCATCACCATTCTCTTAATCTCAGTACCCAGGGACACATACACTGGGAAGGTTGCAGGGACCTCTGCCTAGGAAAGCTAGGTATTGTCCAAGTTTTCTTCCCATGTGATAGTCTGAAATGTGGCCTCGTGGGAAGGGAAAGACCTGATTGTCCCCCAGCCTGACACACGTGAAGGGTCTGTGCTGAGGAGGACTAGTATAAGAGGAAAGAAGGTCTCTTAGCAGTTGAGATAGAGAAAAGCATCTGTCTCCTGCCCGTCCCTGGCCAATGGAACATCTCGGTGTAAAACCTGATTGTATGTTCTATTTAATGAGAAAGGAGAAAACCGTCTTAGGGCTGAAGGTGGGACTTGCTAGCAGCAGTGCTGCTCTTTATGCACTAAAACGGTTTATGGAGATGTTTACATATGCATATCAAGGCACAGCAGTTTTCCTTAAACTTATTCATGTCACAGAGATCTTTATTCATATGTCTTACTGCTGACCTTCTCCCCACTATGATCCTATCATCCTGCCACTTCCCCTTTTCCAAGATGGTAAAGATAATGATCAATAAGTACTGAGGGAACTCAGAGACCGGTCCCAGCGTGGGTCCTCTGTATGCTGAGCGCCAGTCACCTGGGCCCACTTTTTCTTTCTCTATACTTTGTCTCTGTGTCTCATTTCTTTTCTCAAGTCTCTCGTTCCACCTAACGAGAAACGCCCACAGGTGTGGAGGGGCAGGCCACCCCTTCAAACACAACTTGTAGATTGATTGTGGAGCATAAGAAAAAAAGAATAAAAGACGATTCCAACATTATTTACCCTGAGTAATTACGAGAATGGTGTTATAACTGACTGAAGATGAAGAAGGTTGAGATGGAGTTTGTGAGAAGTAAAGATTGGGAGTAGTTTTAAACATGTTAATTGTGCAATACTCATTAGACAATCCAGTGAAGTTAGAGAAGCCTGTTTTATATGAGTCTGGAGTTCAGGAGAGAATTCTGAGTGGGAAATCCAAATGCAAAAGTTGTCCTGTACATATGATGTTTGCAGCCTGAAACCATTTATCTCTTGCTGATCTCATCAAGAGTTAGTGTAGAGAGAAAAGGAGATCAAAGGTTTAAGCTTAGGTCCAACATTTAGGGTCAGAGAAAACTATAGGAACAAATAAGGGAGTGACCATCAAGGAGTGTATACTAAAGGGAGACACATATGGAAATAAGCGTTAAGTGTATCTGTACTCTAGAGGGGTTCAAAGGAGAGAGAGAGGTCAAGACTACCAAAGAAATGAAGGATCAAGAAAGGTTTGATAGAGAAAGACTCACTGGAAATGTGGGGAGGATGAGGATTTTCCAGACAGAGAGAAATGACATTAACAAATCCAGTTTGTTGTGGCAGGGTGGTGAAGAGTAACGACTCTGGAGCCAGACTGCCTGGATCCTGGCTCTGCCACTTACTAGATGTGTAATGTTGGTTGAATCACTTAACCTCTCTGGGCCTCAGTTTCCTCATCTATAAAATGAGGATAATAATACATACATAGGGTTGTTATCTGGATTAAATAATAAAATATTTGTAAATTTCGTAGACTACATGACACTCTGCATGTTATACATAAGTTTTAATTAAATCTATAGAGATTTGGAACTTTATGGAACAATTTGGAAATTACAGTGGTTGGGGTGTAGAGTAGGTGGGGAGAGGAAATGGTGTCTAAGGCTAGAAATGCAGATGAGGGCCAGCTCATGGAGACTCTTCGTGTTATGGGAAATAATTTGAACTTTTCCAGTAAGCATTTGGTCAGATTTGTGTTTTTGAAACACAATTCTAACAGTAGGGTGAAGGTTACCGAGTGATAAGGTGAGATTAGCGGCCGAGTGATGAAGCAGAGATTGTGTGACAAGAAAGAGCAGGTGTGAACAAACTGGAGAGTGTTAAGCAGATACAATTAACAAGACTTGGTCATCAGTTAAATGTGAAGAATGAGGAAAATTACAAAGGCTGAAATGACTTCCAGATTTTCTATTGCGTTACTGGTTAGCTGATGATCCATTTTGTTAGAAGGAATATAGGAGGTAGAACATGTGTTAAAGATAGATAATACTCTGTTTTGTGAATGTGGGTTTGAGTACATCTGTGACATTCTGGTTGACATGTTCTGGCACCATAGGAAATGGAAACATGGAACGCGATCTGATATAAGGCTGTGACTACAGGAGGGGGTCCAGGCTAGAAATATAGATTCAGAAGTCATCATCATGCTGGTGGTTGGAGGAGTCATAAAATTGGGAGGAATGTCTCAGGAATCATGTATAGAATGAGAAAGCCAAAGCAGAGCACTGCAAAGCATCAGCACTTGGAAATGGAAGGCTGAAAAGGAAGCAAAACTGTTACAGAGGTAGAAGCAACAAGAAAGAGAAGCCAAGGAAGAGGGAATATCAAGGGAGATAAGGACTGGAAGCCAAATGCTGCATAGAGAAAGGTCAAGGAGGGTGAGGACAAAAGAGATTTCGTTAAGTGTGGCAATTATGAGATCACTGGCTCTCCAGCAGAAAGGTGAAGTGCTGAAAGCAGGAAGCTAATTACAATGGGTGTAGCAGACACAGTTGGTGCCCCTCCCATATTTCTTTGGCATTCACTATTTCCAACCTTGCCAATGGCGTCCTACTGAAAGCACCTGCTACTTTATATGAGGGCTTTTTCATTAGCAAGAGCCCAGCCTTGTCTTGGAGCTGGGCAGATGTGCCAGAGTTAATGCCTGCAGGAGCAGCCCACAGTGATTTAAGATGTGAGTTGATTGGTAAGTACCCCCGTATTCCTCTTCCAAGGAGAAAATACCCTTAAGATATGTTCTACAGTTTCCCAAAGATGCCAAATGAGATTCAAATCCCAGTTTACCACAATAGTAACCTAAGATAAACACATTCTCTATTGACTTTTTTCCTACCTTGACTCACTTCCTTTTCTCCTAGCAAAGATGATCCCCCAAGTAAACTACTCCCATCAAATTCTAATTAGAGCCTGTTTCTGGGTGTGCCCAACTTATGACAAAACGTCATAAAAGTTTTAAGAGGTGAAGATAAAAAATAATTAAAATATTTAAACTTGTTTATGAATGAAAAAAGATAGGACCGTAACTAGAAAATGACATAGAATCATGAGACATTTTTTCTTTATGTCATGGGAGAAAAGTTTATACGCTGGGGGGACAGAAACTATAGGAAGGGGTAAGGGTGTAGGAGAAGCAATGCTGTAGTGCAGCAGGGTCCCTGGGATAGGGGGAAGGCATGTGGTAGCACAAGGAGGGGTTAAGAGTTGAGGAAGAGGGATGCCTTTTTATTAAGTAAACAGAAAGGAGAGAGGATGGTTACAGTAACAAGTAAGAGCACAGTTGTGTATGAATGTTCTGGTAGTCAGAGAGCAGAAAGGGAGCTCATTTACTAACTGTGAAGGAGATTGTTGTGACAGTATAAGTCTATTGGCCAAGAAAAATGATAGAAGATGGAGACAAATAGAATGCCCTCATTTAGGTGGCAAATAGAAGAGGAGAAAAATTTAGAGAGATAAATCAAGAAACAAGTAACACAGTAACATGGAAACCAAGAAGGAATGATTTTAAAGGAGAGAGTGACCAGTGTTCGATTTCTTGAATGAACATCAGTAATTTTGGAAAAGAATTTCTTTTGGGTCAATGGAATAGAAGCTATCTACTCAAAGGATAAAAGAGTAAGTGGATAGGGAAAAAAACAGAGAATGGCAAACAGATGAGACCTTGACCAGAAGATAATTCCAAAATATGTATTCACATCAAGTTAATGGAGAAAAAACCCAAAGGTATTTCCAGGCACACCAAGATACCTGTATTTAGAACTCTTCAGATATTTGGTTGCGTTATATGAAATTTCTCAGATTTGACCATTTTTAACTTACAAAAATGTCAATTTCATATGATTTGACCTAATATTCACAAATATCATAGGGAGATTTTTTACTGACGAGAACTCAGATTCTTAGGTTACCTATGTCAACTATCAACTCTAAGTCTATTGTGAATACTTAAGGCATAAAACTGCCAAGAATACTATGTGGTTAGCAAAACACCATGGATGAAAGATAGTGGATGAAAGATAATGAAAATTGACAAATTATTGATTTTATTTTTAGTATTTGTTAATAACATATGTTCTACCAAAAGAATACTAATTTCTGTAACAAAGTATTAGAAATAATCAGCTTTCTAAGTCTGAGCGCAGTGGCTCATGCCTGTAATCCCAGCACTTTGGGAGGCTGAGGAGGGCAAATCATGAGGTCAGGAGTTCAAGACCAGCCCGGCCAACATGGTGAAACCCTGTCTCTACTAAAAATACAAATATTATCCCAGCATGGTGGTGCATGTCTGTAATCCCAGCTACTCAGGAGGCTAGGGAGGAGAATTGCTTGAACCTGGGAGGCAGAGGTTGCAGTAAGCCGAGATCACCCCATTGCACTCCAGCCTGGGAGACAAGAGCAAGACTCTCTCTCAAAAAAAAAAAAAAAAAAAAAAAGAAAGAAAGAAAAAGAAAAGAAATAAGCAGCTTTCTTTTTTCTGGATTTTCATAAATATTCTAAAAATAAAAATATATCTCTAGAACCTTTAGTTTTTAATCAGAGAATTTTTGAGAGTGAAATGGCTAGAGTAGAATGAAATTGTGAATGGTGATTTATCTGCTAGAGACATCGTTGAGTGAAAACAACTTCAGTGAACTTGATTATTTTGGATCTTACTCCTTGCCTCAGTAATTTTTTTTCTCAAATTTAATTGCTTCGAGGCTAATGATTAAGGGCATGTAAAATGCAATTAACAGATGAAAAATACCTCCTGTGATTTGATATTAAGCAGGAGTGATGGAGTGTAACATTAAAAAATGATATCAGAGGTGCATATTCTGCATTTCACTTTAATTACGTCAATTTCAGGTTTTGGAACACTGGAATTTCACGCATGCTTAATTAAATTACGTCAGTACCAATACTTTGAGCTCAAAAGAATTTTTGGAGAAAGCTTCAGAGACAACGAACATGGGGACAATAATTATTTGCCCTGCTGGCTACTAGACCAAAGTATGCTCTTGAAGTCTCTTCAATCTGTAAATATCTGAATAGAATTCAAAGCTCATAAGATAACAGACATAACTTTGAGTGTATATTGGACCTATGAGAGGGAAAGTGGTCTATATTAATTCCTCAATCCTCCAACCCCTGCAAATGGTTTCAGATGCGTGTATTTTTTTTGAAGATGTAAAAAGACAAAAATCAGAGACACTACTAAAATATTTTTAAAAAATAAATTCTTTTTTTCAAAGACAATGTAATAGATCTAATTATATCCATTTTATAGATAAGAAACCAAGGCTTTAGGATATTGACACTTAAGCTGTACACTGATGGTCATACAGTTGATACCCAAGCTCTATCTGTAACACATCATACACAAAATTCCTGTTCTAAGTGTTCCTTAAAATGGATTATATGACTCTGCAGGAATTATATATTTTTTCCCTTGTCCCTGTTTATGTTGACAATCATGCTTTCTTTCTTTTTTTTGTCCCTTCTACAGCTCATGCCCTGGCTCCTTTTCTCCACTTTACCCTTTCTTAGAGGCATTCTATGATAAAAATGAAAGTCATTGAAGGGGTCTGAAGTCCTCTTAGTGGGGACATTAGTTATACTGTGGTTTCAGGAAAACATTGAGGGCGTAATGGCATAATAGTTAGCTCAGGTGCTGTAAAAAGTATCTGGGGCCACAGAAATTACTAGCTTCATACATTTTGAGGTAGACCAGTTATTTGCTGGGCTGTAAGGCTGCGATCTTAGAACATTTGAACATGTAATAAAGTTCTTGGGGACTAAAGAGAACCAGCATTTTCTGAAGATTGAAACTGGACCCCTTCCTTACACAATATACAAAAATTAACTCAAGATGGATTCAAGACTTAAATGTAAAACTATGTAAAAACAAAAACTATAAAAGCCCTGAAGACAACCTAGGCAATATCATTCAGGACATTGGCATAGGCAAAGATTTCATGATGAAGATGCCACACAATTGTGACAAAGGCAAGAACTGACAAACTAAAGAGCTTCTGCATAGCAAAGGAAACTATAAACAGAGTAAACAGACAACCTATAGAATGGGAGAAAATTTTTGCAAACTATGCATCTGACAAATATCCAATATCCCACATCTATAAGGAACTTAAACAAATTTACAAGGAAGAAACAACCCCATTAAAAAGTGGGCAAAGGACATGAACAGACACTTCTCAAAAGAAGACATTCATGCAGCCAAAAGTCATATGGAAAAAAAGCCCAACATCACTGATTATTAGAGAAATGCAAATCAAAACCACAATGAGATACCATCTCACACCACTTAGAATGGCTACTATTAAAAAGTAAAAAAATAACAGATGCTGGCGAGGTTGTAGAGAAGAAGGAATGCTTACACACTGTTGGTGGGAGTGTAAACTAGTTTAACCATTGTGGAAAACAGTGTGGTGATTCCTCAAAGACCTAAAGACAGAAATACTATTTGACTCAGCAAGCCCATTACTGGGTATATACCCCAAGAAATATAAATCATTCCATTATAAAGACACACACATGTATATATTTATTGTAGCACTATTCACAATAGCAAAGACATGGAATCAACCTAAATGCCCATCAGTTATAGACTGGATGAAGAAAATGTGGTACATATACACCACAGAATACTATGCAGCCATAAAAAAAGAGCGAGATCATGTCCTTTGCAGGAACACGATGGAGCTGGAGGTCATGATCCTTAGCAAACTAACAGAGGAACAGAGAACCAAATACTGCATGTTCTCACTTAAAAGTGGGAGCTAAATGGTGAGAACACATGGACCATGGAGAGCAACGACACACACAAGGGCCCCTCAGAGGGTAGAGGTTGGGAGGAGGGAGAGGATCAGGAAAAATAACTAATGGGTACTAGGCTTAATACCTGGGTGATGAAATAATCTGCACAACAAACCCCCATGACACAAGTTTACCTATAGAACAAACCTGTATATGTACCCTTGAACTTAAAAGTTTAAAAAAATGAATCTGTCACCCCTGGAAATTTTATAAAAATATGATGCCACATTTTTACATGAGTACAAATTAGGATAACCTCATGGTATGTTTGCATATTTGAAACGAGTATGTTGCAAATGTTTATTAACATACTGAATAAGAAAATATAATAAAATTAGTGCAGAATTTTTAAAAATTGGCATTTTATGTTTGTTCAGTTTATTTACACTGTTAACAAATAAGTTAGGTAATTCTATTCATAATAACAGTTACCATTCACTGAATATTATATGGTGCTGATATATATACATGCATGCATACTTATATATATATTATTGTCCCATTAAAATGGGCATTATGATCCCCCTTTAAGGTGAAGAAACAGAAAGTGACTTGCAGTGCTGACGAGTTGATGGGTGCAGCACACCAACATGGCACAAGTATACATATGTAACAAACCTGCACGTTATGCACATGTACCCTAGAACTTAAAGTATAATAATAAAAAAAAAAAGAAAACATAATAAAAATAAACAGTATCAAGCAAAAAAAAAAAAAAAGAAAGTGACTTGCTCAGGATTATACAACTCGTGTGTGGCAGAGCTAAAATTCCAGCTCAGTTCCTTCTGGCTCCAAATTCCACATTTTTTCCACCCTACCATGGAGCTTCCTAAAGGAGCACTCAGGTTGCCTTCCCAGTTACATATCACCTCCCAGTTGTCAGTGTAACCTTGTCAAGGGGGAGGTCAGAAGGAATTATGTGGCCCCCTCAAAATTCACTTCCTTAATTGCTGAGCTCAGCTAAATCTAGCTGTACTCAGCTGAAAGGTGAAAATCAACAAAGTAAAAACTGCTAAGTTATGTTTCCTTTACCTAATAAAATAATTTAAGAGGACTCTTATAAGCCAGGATTAATAACATGGGAAGAATTTTATTGAACCATTTGCTACTTTTTCCTGAGACACTTAAGATATTTCATAGTTCTTCATTCATCATCCTATTTTCTTTTGTAAAAAATAACATTTCTAATTAAAACATAACACTAGGCAGAGAAGAATGCACAAATCTGATATGTACAGCTTGGTGAAATATCGCAATGTGAATCTACCCATGTCGCCATCTTCCAGATAGAAAACTTTGCCAGCACTCTGAAGCCCCTTCATCCCCTTCCCAATCATTCCTCCTTCTCTCCTTCCCAAAAGAAACCATTATCTTGGCTCCCACTAGCACAGATTAGTTTTATCTATTTTTGATTTTTTAACAAATAGGATCTTCAGGTTTTAATTTTTGTGTGTGCAGATTCCTTCACTCACTATGTTTATCGTTGAGTGGCTGCAAATAGTCATAGTTCTTTCTTTATCATTGCTTTCATTATTCCATTGAATGAATATGTCACACTAAAAGCCCCATTTTACTGTTGATGAACACTTGAATTACAACCATGTACCACATAAGAGTTTTGGTCAATCATGGGTCACATATTTGACAGTGGTCCCGTAAGCTCATAACTCCATATTTTTATTGTACCTTTTCTATGTTTAGATATGGTTAGCTACACAAATACTTACCATTGTGTTTCAATTGCCTATAGTATTTAGAACAGCAATGTGTTGTATAGGTTTGTAGTCTAGAAGCAATAGACAATGCCACGCAGCTTCGGTGTGTACTGGCTATACCATCTAGATTTGTGTAAGTACTCTCAGTGATGTTTGTACAATGATGAAATCTCCCAGCGATGAATTTCTCAGACTCTATCTCTGTTGTTAAGCAATGACGATGTTGCTTGACTATATTTCCATTTTGGGGTTATTACAAATAACCCTACCACGAACATTTTTGTACATGACTCTTGGTGTAAATGTTCAACTTTAATAGATAATACCACACAGATTTCCAAAGTGGTTTACCAATTTACTATCTACCAGCCAGGCTTGGTAAGTAGGAATGGTTCCTACTCTACATGTTAGTCCTGAGTTTTAATATAAATTATTAACAAGGTTGGGGGCTAGAAAGAGGCATCACTTTTGTCCTTGTGAAACACAGAGATGTTAAATATTGCACCCAGGATGATTCAGCGGTATCTCTGGATTTGGTCATTGTGAGCTACCTCCTAGTTGCAAGTGTTAGCACACTAGCTAGAAGTGTTTTTGGACCATTCTGTGAACAGAGGCAGTTTAATAACATGTGGCAGGGCACCAGTGGATGATCTCATGTGTGAGTAACCACTCTTAAATCACCTTAGTATTGCTGTTGATTCATCAGTGTGAAAACAGCAATATCAAAGTAAGCCATGGAGGAGGGTAGAGGCACCACTGTGCTGTGATCACAGCAAAAGTTAACACTAGGGTCCTCCTAAGGCATCTGCCTATCATAGTGTTTGTTTGAAGTTCTGAAGACACCAGAACTTTTACAATGCCACTCTAGAAGGTAGCATTAGTGGAACTGACAACAGGTGCCTGAACACCTGATCCATTTCTTTAAAGTAGGACAAAACCTTTTATAAAATTTCTTATGAATTCTAATTCTCTTAGAAGTTCTTGTAAATGTTACCTACTTTTTACTTAGTTAAGAGAAGATCTGCGAGAGATGACAATTTCCCTCAGATAATTCTGGATACCAAGGATAATCCAGAAATAAGTATGCAAAATGAAATAGATTTGTAATCGTCTTTGAAAAGTTCAGTGAGTATGTCGAGATGGTGTGGAGAAACAGAGACCAAGATTCTTGAATTTATTTGCTCTCTCTCTCTATATATATATATATACACACACACATACACATATATAATTATTTTTCTTGCCGATATTAAGGAGAAACTGAACAAGAAAGTTAAACTTACAGCTTTCAAAGAGAACCTCCACTGCTTGTTTCAGGAAACTTAGGTAGGTGAAGAGGAAAATGTGATATAATCTCTGAATAATAAAAAGAGGATTTAATAGAGGCTTAATTTCCAAGGCATTTCCAGTATCCAAAGTTTCTTTGACTAAAAATCCATTCTCAAACTCTCAGTTTTCTTTTTCTTTTTAAAAAAAATTACACGAATGGTTACTAATTACTAATAGAGTAATAGAGTATCAATACTCTTAATTACCTTTTCTTCAGACTACTGAGTCATGTACTGTCATGTGCTTGATGATGATGGTACTGTCATCATTATGTATTTGGTCATAGTTAAAAAAAAAAAAAAAAAACCTCAGTAACCTAAAAATGAGGTTTGCATGTTCAAGTCTACTGATGCTGTCTTCTTGCCATTTGCTTTTGGTGGCATCAGTTGACTTAGTTGATTTACACAATACATTTGCCATCAACCCTGGCGATTTTTAAAAAAGAAATGATAGAAATCCCCTGTGGGGTGGAAAAAAAAGAAGAAAAGCAAGAATGGGGTTAAGGGAGAAGGAGGGAGAATGAGAGCATGGGAGTGCTCTTATCCATTTCACAGGCATAAGTCAATGCATGTGTCACTCGTGAATTTGAAAAGTGAGCCTTCTCACTATGCAAGCAGAAAGCAGTTTCCTCCCCTCCATAAGCTTCTGCACAGAAGGGAAAATATCCACTGGGGAATACAAGAGGCTTCTCTACTATCTTCTTTTTTTTTTTTTTTTTTTTTTGAGACGGAGTCTCGCTCTGTCGCCCAGGCTGGAGTGCAGTGGCCGGATCTCAGCTCACCGCAAACTCCGCCTTCCGGGTTTACGCCATTCTCCTGCCTCAGCCTCCCGAGTAGCTGGGACTACAGGCGCTCGCCACCTTGCCAGGCTAGTTTTTTGTATTTTTTAGTAGAGACGGGGTTTCACCGGGTTAGCCAGGAGAGTCTTGATCTCCTGACCTCGTGATCCGCCCGTCTCGGCCTCCCAAAGTGCTGGGATTACAGGCTTGAGCCACCGCGCCCGGCCTTCTACTACCTTCTTGTCTGCATTAGGCTACCTTTGGCTATTCTAGTGTGGGAAAAGAGGAAAAATAAAGGGTAGAAAAAGTCTTATTTGACTGGAATAGTTTTATCTGAAATTTATTTGTATCAGAATAATACATTCCAATATAAATGAATTTTTTTTGTACTTAGTGAGTTTTTAAAGCTATTTTTTTCTATGGGATGTTATCATGGACTTTTGGAGAACTTCCTCTCCTCATCACTGAGGATTTCTCACTTGTAGTTTCCTTGACTCAGAGAACTCTTATTTCTCTGCTTATAACTCCTCCTTCAGCAAGATCCTGCTGGCAGAAGGGGGCTGAGCAACAATAATAAAAATCATATTACAAAATTTGCCCAGGAATCTGAGTCTGAAAACAGTCAATGGCATATATCTTAAATTTTAACTATTATATTTTATCCTTATGTTAGATGATAAATAATTAAAATGCAGAATAAGGTTTTTTAGTTGTTTCCATCAGTGTTTTCTTTTTAAAGAAATGCTTGTGAAATTATTATACAGGTATCTTAAAGAAACCATTTACTACACTTCCCATATGTAAGTATATAAATTAGGTAGGTTTAATGTATCTAGGCAAAAAAATCGGTGCCTAATTGCTTACTTCTTGAGAAATAGAACACTTGGCTTTGGAATAGCAATTTAATACAATACCAAGACCACCTACTGAAGTACCTAGTGACTTTGCTGTACTTTTCTCCCTTTTCACTTTCTTCGAAAATCAGTTTTTGCTCTGTGTCTTCTGACTACTTTCTGTCTACCTCCACTAATGGCTTCCGTCACCTGTCCACCAGTGCCATATACACAGGTGAGTGCTACTGTCTGAAATGCCATTGTTATGGATTCAGCCTTCAGTTTAAACATTGCTCCTTCTTCTCCTTTTAAAATGCAAATACCTCCCAGATGGTCGAATATGAATTAAATAACTTCATACATTAGAATGAATTAGTCTTTCAGGTTCCTATGGCCCCGAGGACAGCATAAGGAATTTAAAGGAAAGGACTACTGAAAAGGGAAAAGAGAGGAGGTACATTAGGTTGCTGTTTTTCATGTTTCATTCTAGTATAACATGTCATCCACTGGAATTAAGATATAACCTGGCGGCCGGGCGTGGTGGCGCATACCTGTAATCCCACCACTTTGGGAGGCTGAGGTGGGCGGATCACAAGGTCAGGAGTTCAAGACCAGCCTGGCCAATATGGTGAAACCCCATCTCCACTAAAACTACAAAAATTAGCCGGGCGTGGTGGAGCGTGCCTGTAGTCCCAGCTACTAGGGAGACTGAGGCATAAGAATCACTTGAATCTGGAAGGCGGAGGTTGCAGTGAGCCGAGATCATGCCACTGCACTCCAGCCTGGGCGACAGAGCGAGACTCTGTCTCAAAAAAAAAAAAAAAAAAGATATAAACTGGCCACAAAGCCAGGGGATGCTTACCAATGGCCTGATCTCTACTGGGGCAGAGCCTATATCCTGATGCACCTTTAGAAGGAAAAGAAAAACTCTCTGTACTCATAACTGCTTGGAAGAAGATGCATTTGATTCCTGTTCCCCTCCAATGGTCACCTTTCTCTTCTTGCCATCAACAGAAAAATTCAGGTGTCTAAGTAACCTGGTTTCTTCCTTCCTCCCTGCATCAGTTTTGTTCCCTATTACTCAAAACTCAGGGTGAAGATTTCAGAAGTAAACCAACTCAGTCCAATATTCTACCTGTCATTCAAAAGACCACCTGGACAGCTACATAGTAGAAAGGAGAGTATTATTGACAATATCAGTTTGCAAACCAAAGTCAGTATCTGCTGTGGACCAAAGGTCCTCTCTCTTTGAAGAGGGAAAAGGCAGGTTGAAATTTATGCCTCACAGGGCCTGTATCATGCAATAGAGTCAGACAAACATAGGTACCTCAGAATACAGGCTCTGCCCTACAAAAATTAGGCACTGGGTAAGTGTCCTCTGGCCTTGTGGTCAAGTTATATCTTGATTCCAGTGGGTAACATGTACCAGGATGAAACATGAAGAAAAACATCTTAATGCACCCTCATCTCTTTTCTCTTTTCAATAGTCCCTCCCTTTAAACTCCAAGTCTCTTATGCTTCTGCAAGTTTGGGGAAAAGCTATCCATATCTCTGAGAGGAATTTAGTATATGACAACGGGTAAAAATGTATGGAACATACATCCCATGTTCACTTTGGGGCGGGATTTTAGCATTAAAATGGGGTGGACTTTGCTCTTTACATCAAAACTATAGGACACAAAGACAGTTTGTGCACCGTCTCTGCTAAGCTGGCTGAAACTGGCTTGAGGCCTGCAGTTGCTTATCAGGAAAGAATGTAAAGTGTGTCCTCTGTTCAATTAAAGTTGTAGTGGTCTGGGATGTAAATCAGAGTTAAGAAGGTTCTGATAATTTGCCCGATTCCTCCTGTTAAGGAATTTAGCAAAGGTGTGGTTTTTCTTAAAGGAATTTAGGACAATACCACGTCAGCTAAGCCCTGAACCCTCAACCTGTAGGGAACTTGTTTCAACTTTAAGGTCTGGCTTAATTGATAAAGGGGTATCTACTTTGGCCTCCTGGGTCACACATACAAAGCTTTCTCTAAATACTGTAGCTTTGGTTTACATTCACCTTCTGAACTTCAGTAGAACATGTCTAGAAGACCTTTATTAGGGGGTAAGTTTTCATGCATAGATGTCCTCCATGAACAACTAATATGTATGTTCTTTGAGGCCATTATTAGTTACATACTATACTTCTTTATTCCCGCAGAACAGTGTCTTGGTGATAGAATCAAATACTTTGGAGGCTGAAGATTATCATCAGCATTTTCCTAGAGTATTCTTCAGAGCATTCTAAGTGCTGTTAAAAGGGCGGTGGCAAACAAGGCAGGTTTTGTAATCAATCCATTTGTAGAAATGCTGCTCTTAAAAAGTTAAATGTATTTTTTAGGTTCAAGATTTCCTGGCATCTTTAGTATGCTCATACAAGCTGGAAATACCCAGTGGGAATCATGGTATGCCCAATTTTCCTAATTTGTTTGATAATGGAGTCAGTATTCAAAAAATCACTCACAGGAAAATTTAATTTCTTCTGTTCTTCTCATTTTACAGATGAGAAAACAAAAATTTAAATTTAAACAGGTATTTTGTAGCAAAGTCTAGAACAATATCCTAGGCCACTGCTTTTACTTTTTATGCATTTAGAGCAGATATTTAATAAAATTATTATCTTATGAATGATACTAATATTTCTTTGCCTGACTATATTAACATGTTAGGACCTAGAGTTATAATAGAGACAAAAGTTGCTATGTTTAATTTGATTCTTAAAAAATCTTTTAAGATTTTTTTTTCAATTCAAGTGAAGACAAAAGGGAATTGAGGACACAAAGATAATATTTTTAAAAACAGATCTTTAAAAAAGATATATACTTTTGAAGATTTTCTAAGAGACCAAAAAGGCTCTGCTACAGTTTAAATAGTGAGCAAATTATGCGTGTTTGTGTATGTATATGACACGTGATTACTATGACATATGGTTTTCTTGAGGAACAGGTGGGGAGGTCAAACAATAGCACAATTACTTGCAGTGTTAAATTTTCCATATCTATTTATAATCCATACGCTAGTATTGTTTTAACTATGAATTATTAACTATTATTTTCATAGGCCAAATACAAATTGAAAGAAATAATTTAATTTTTGGTTAATCCCTTTCTCTTATTTTTTCATTTTCATTTTTCTTCCCATAAAGTATTTTAAAGAATACTTTAATAATCATGGAATATATCTGGTATTCTTGATAAACCTATAATTTGCAATTCTATTTTTGCTTACTCAGAAAATCTTTTGTCAAAGGAATCTTGATTGAGTTTTAGCTGAATTAGAAGACATCTAAAATTCTTTTAAACTCTAGGATTTTGATTCTCCTTTAGTTCTAAATCCAAGCCACTAATCTAATTTCAGAAATGAAACTATATAACTTTAAAAAATTTACTGATATGACTGCTCAAGTGACAACTCATTGTTCTGAGATCACGTCTGACCAAGAATTACTGCCAAATATGCAATTAAAAACTATATGTCTTGGGCGTGGGCAGCAAAGATCAAGTTCTACTTGTTCATGTGGATTAGTGACTTGGACTAGTTAGGTTCCCTCAGAGTACTCTTTCAACTTTAAGGTCTGGCTTAATTGATAAAGGGGCATCTACTTTGGCCTCCCGGGTCACATATACAAAGCTTTCTCTAAATACTGTACCTATGGCTTTGGGTTGTGAAAAACCAGTGTGTGAAAGAACTAGAGCCTTGCCTTGGAAAATCAGAGGCAGCTGCCACCTACTCAGTAAAGCACGAAGCAAAAGGAAACCCAATACTTTTTTTATGTGTGCAAGATTTACCGTCACTATTTACGTTGACTGGAAAATGAGAAATAAATGTTTTGTTTAACTCTTACATTATTTTTATTTTGTTTCTAGTTATGATTTATATCACCACATGCTTTCAAATGGAATATTAGGCAGTTTTGATTTCCTGTTTCATATTGGGGTCAAATTTTTGTTTCTGTGAATATATCTCAGAAATGATTATGTCAACCAAAATGCAAAAATGCAATAAAATGGAAAGGTATTTGAGAAAAAAAGCTTTCTTTCCCATATAGTACGTAACATATAGTAACTTTCATATGCTAAATACATTCAAAGGGACACCGGTAAATGGCATTCTTTCCTGTTTATAGAAGCTGGTCCTATTCTGTCTTGATACTTACATGATGTCCTGATAATATAGCTGCAGAAGTGATAATATTTTACAACATGCAACAAATAAAACTTGTCGTATAGAACCATATTCTTTCCCCAGGAACCACATATAGTTTCTATTGAAAGACAAGGGCATCAGAGTATGTGTGGCAAGAAATCATTCAGCTTTGCTTCTGAGACTCTTCTCTCAATTCTCAGAAAAGGAACTCAGCAGGATTTTCTGACCCTTACTGAACTAGCTGGGTGGTAGACAATTCCAGTTTTGACTTGTATGCTGGACATTTTTATTATGCAAGTTGTATATCTCAGTATGCATCACTGCCTCAGGCATAGCCTGGTGTCCATTTACTCCCAGGTTCACAGCAATGAACTAACTCTAAAGCACAGGCAGAGCTAAGTAGTGGCATGGGTTGCTTTATGATCTCTGACCCAGTATTTCTCAGACAAGATCCATCTGAGCAAAGTTTACCTCAGTTAACTTTTTGACATTTGGCCCATTAATTTTAAACAAGGTATATCTATTTGGTACACTCACCTGGTTCTGCAAAAGAGGTGGCCTGTTGTTGTTATTGTTTTTTTTTTAAAAAGACTAGCTTTAAAAAATAAACCTCACTTAATATTATAAAGATAAAACAATTGCCTTGACCAGTGCCATGGAGCTTTCCCTCTATGTTTTCTCCTAGTAGTTTCATGTTTTACATTTAAGAATTTAATCCATTTTGAGATGATTTTTGTATATGAGATAAGGGCCTAGTTTCATTCTTCTGCATGTTGATATCGAGTTTTCTCAATACCATTTATTAAAGAGACTGTTCTTTCCTCATTGTGTGTTCTTGGCACCTTTGTAAAAAATTAAATTGACTGTAGATGTGGTTTTTTCATGGGCTATTCTATCCCATTGGTTGATGTGTCTCTTTTTATGCTAGCACGATGCTGTTTTAATTACTATAGCTTTGTAGTACATTTTCAAATCAGGTAGTGTGATGCCTCCAGCTTTTGCTATTTGTTCTTCTTGGGTAACTGGGGTCCTTTGTGGTTCTATATGAATGTTAGAATTGTTTTCTCCATTTCTGTGAAGAATGACCTTGGAATTTTGATAGCAATTGCATTGAATCTATAGATCACTTTGGGTGGTATGGACATTTTAACAATATCAGTTCCTCCAATGCAAGAATACAGGATATCTTTCCATTTATTTGTGTCATTTTAAATTTCTTTTATCAATGTTTCACAGTTTTAAGTATATAGATTTTTTATCTCCTTGGTTCAATTTACTCCTATTTAATTTTTATTATTTTATTTCTATATCTATATCTATATCTATATCATAACATCACATTTTACCCCATATATACAATTGTCAATAAAATAAAAAGAACAAAATAAAAACATTATTGTGTAAATGGAAAACAACAAATGTAGACTTTAACCAGTGATGATCTAAAAACCTTTCATTTATTTCTTAAATAAAATAATGTGGTTTCTTTTTTTTTTTTGAGACGGAGTCTTGCTCTGTCGCCCAGGCTGGAGTGCAGTGGCGGGATCTCAGCTCACTGCAAGCTCCGCCTCCCGGGTTCACGCTATTCTCCTGCCTCAGCCTCCGGAGTAGCTGGGACTACAGGCGCCCGCCACCTCGCCCGGCTAGTTTTTTTTTTTATTTTTCAGTAGAGACGTGGTTTCACCGTGTTAGCCAGGATGGTCTCCATCTCCTGACCTCGTGATCCGCCCGTCTCGGCCTCCCAAAGTGCTAGGATTACAGGCTTGAGCCACCGCGCCCGGCCTGTTTCTTAAGAAAAAAGATATAATAAATTATGGGGAACCTGAGGGTTTCTGTTTATCTGATATTTCAAAGATCTTTAATTTTTTCAAATTTTCAATATGTGATGAACTAAAACAGAATCAATTTTTAATAAATGTTTGTGAAACTTAAAAAACCCAAAATGGATGTAGTTCTTTAGCTTGTACAGATTTAGATACCAAACTTCTTGAAGATAAGAACTAGATTCTATCCACATAATTACTAGGTGTTCTAAAAATACGGACTGATTTGAGACAAAGGAATCTGTCTGGTATGGACAGCTCTGCTGGCCATTCTTTTGTGAGCAAGCAAAGCTATCCCTGCATGACATATTTGTATGATACCTGAGTAGGGAAAGACTGAACATGGCCCTACCGCATTTTTTTCCCTCCTGCAAGGCACCTTCAGGTCCTACAATAGATGACACTGTAGTACCATGTTGATGCCTTCCTTGAAATTTAGACTTTGGAGCTGCCTGATATGTGAGAATTAAATATACAACTCTTCATCCTATTTGAAATAGTTGGAAGGAAGGAGGGCATTGCTCAAAATCATACCAGGACAACAAGCACAGCCCTGACTTGCCCCAGTCAAACCAGGATATGGTCATCCTATCTTGCACTCTGCAAAAAATAGTATGTTCAGATAACCTACCAAGGCAGAAAGGCCATTAGGAGCTCCATCTCTGCCCTGATGGTGAAGCTAGAATTAATGCTATCTGATGGGCTGAGCAGAAGGAAGGAGGTAAGGATGCAGGGCACATGATTATTTTAGTGTTTTTTTAGGATTTGACCAAATCCAGATCAGAAGAACCCATCAGAATCATGATAGTACCATCCCCTGGAATTCCAGCCTGACCTCCACAGCTCTAGCTGCCATGTCCCACCCACAGAGCAGATCCTCTAGGTATTTTGTTGTCTTCAGATCCAGGTACATACACTTTAGGCCCAGCATGTGGCAGTTATGAGACAAAGCAAATGTTTCAAAGACAAGTCAGTCTTATTCCTCCTTCAGATGGGTAAAACTGATATCAAGTGTGAAGAAGAAAGGGCAGGGTAGGAAGAGAACAGGAGGAAAATTAAAAAGTGATTTCAAGTTTTGATGTCAATTTTATTGATTTGTTGACTGAATCAATAAAGGAGTGAAGTTGAATTGGTTAATATCTAAGTAAAAATATCCATTCTAGGACAACAGATGTTTGTAGCTCAGGCGAGCTTTTAATCCAAAGTAAGGAGGGATTTCAGACCCACATTCAGAATCCTGAGGCCATGGTATTTGAGATCTCCTCTTTCTAGTCCTGAGTGTTGACAAGGGAGACCCAGGTTGGTGCTCAATATTTGGCAACTCAGTAGGATGTCTGAGACCCTGCAGGAATTAACTATGTATTTCAAGGTTGTAAGACAGGAGACAAGATTTGAGATTTGTGACACAAATATTTTTTATCCCACCTTCCAAAATAGGCTAGAACTAAGATCACAGTTGACCTTCTTACTGGTAACAACTACTTAGCCTCCCAGTTCCTGCATGAAATTATAATATTTAGCCAATGTAGAAAACAGAATATAGTTTACTGGAGACTTAAACTGGTTTCTTATAATTAATAGTGGATTACTTAGAGGACAAACCATTGCCGTAGAAACAGGGAATTTAGGCATACAGCGGGCAAGACAGCAGAGGAAATGCATGGGAGAATTAAATATACCTTCCCCTACATACTGTTGAATTTATATCTTTAAGTTTGGTCAATGCAGAAGTGAGCAGGTGAACAAAAAGTGTCCTGTGGTGTCTATGGAACAAAAGTACCCATCCTGCTGCTTGGGTCCTTCAGAGAAGTGCACAAAATCAGCTCCATGCTGGTTTTACAGCTCTGTGCATGACTCTGAGGAGTTACAGGGTAGCTCTTCCCACTGCCAAAGGAGGAGGACCAGAGATAGGATCAAGAAAGCATCTTTAGTCAGATTTAGGTAGGTTATTAAATGCTGATGATTCTTCTTCAAAGCTAATCCAGAAAAATGGGAGCAATGGGCCTGACTCACTGAGATAAATAGCTTAGAGGCAAGCAAATCCATGGTTTTGTAGATTTGACTTGAAAAAATCATTAATTCTGATAGATAATAATACCAAAAAAGAGAAATGATCAAATGGTGTGAGAATCTAGGAATATTGCATGGGAGGTAGGAATGAAAAATAGAAAAGGGTAATCTACAAGAAAAGAATTTGGCCCCTTCCAGTGGGAACATATCATTTGGAGGTATTTTATGTTTGCAATTTTTTTTTTTTTTTTTTTTTTGAGGCGGAGTCTCGCTCTGTCGCCAGGACTGGAGTGCAGTGGCCGGATCTCAGCTCACTGCAAGCTCCGCCTCCCGGGTTTACGCCATTCTCCTGCCTCAGCCTCCCGAGGAGCTGGGACTACAGGTGCCCACCACCTCGCCTGGCTAGTTTTTGTATTTTTTTTTTTTTAGTAGAGACAGGGTTTCACCGTGTTAGCCAGGATGGTCTTGATCTCCTGACCTCGTGATCCGCCCATCTCGGCCTCCCAAAGTGCTGGGATTACAGGCTTGAGCCACCGCGCCCGGCCATGTTTGCAATTTTTAAGGACAGAGGTGCTCATTATGAATGTGTCTGTGTGTTTGGGCTTGGCCAGCCTAATATTTTGTATATAAGGAGGCTTAGGAGTAATAATATGATTAGAAGTGGGCTTGTAATAATGTGATTATTAGGAGTAATAATGTGATTGAAGAGGTTGGGGTTGCTAAGGAATTTGTTTTGAAGTTGTATTGCCTGGTAAACAAAGTGCTTTTACTAAGATTTTGTGTTTATTGGGGTGGCTTGGTTGCATCCTCCTGTTTCATTCCAAGCTCTGCCCTTCGGAGTTACGCTTTTAAACCTTTGAACACTGCTCATATGAGGTATAAAAGGGTTAGCCCAAACTACGTATATCTGTTGCCATGAGCTAATGACAAATGTAATATACAATAATACACATCTGGAAAGTAGGAAGATCTATACAAGTAAGGGAAATGTATTAATTTTATACTGAAAGCTTTTATTATAAAATGAGCCATTATGTCCTCTGCCTTATTTTGAAGCCATTCACCTTTTATTACTGTAACTTTTGCAATTGCCTCATTTTCCCTCCAACTATCCTGTAGTCCAGTTAACTCAGCAAGCACAAGTTTATGATGGATTATTTAAGGTGCTGGAAAATTTTAATGGTTAGTCATGGCAGTCATGTTGTGTAAGACTCTAACTGCTTTAAGTAAAAGCACAAAGTTCAAAATATAACTCCATCTTTATAAGTGCTTTTTTTTTTTTGACATGGAGTCTCGCTCTGTCACCCAGGCTGAAGTGCAGTGGTGCGATTTTGGCTCACTGCAACCTCCGCCTCCCGGGTTCAAGCGATTCTCCTGCCTCAGCCTCCTAAGTAGCTGGGATTAACAGGCGTGTGTCACCATGCCTGGCTAATTTTTGTATTTTTAGTAGAGATGGGGTTTCACCATGTTGGTAAGGCTGGTCTCGAACTCCTGACCTCGTGATCTGCCCACCTCAGCCCCACAAAGTGCTGGGATTACAGGTGTGAGCCGCTGTGCCCGGCCTTATAAGTGCTTTAATTAAAACCAATCTTATTATGAAAAACCAAAAAAACCTTGCATTGATGGATGGTAGCTATTGCAATTTCTTGTTTTGGCTGGATGCATTGAAGGATTTAAAATTTAATATTTAAGGTGTGCCTTAAACTGCAAGGCTCCCTGACTTTATTCTCATACGGGAATTTTTGCTGCTTCAGATAGCTGACAACATGCAGATCCATACTCTATCTCTTAAGATTTTCTTTTGGAACTGATTCCAAGTGAAATTTTCTTAGGGAAGATGTGGCTAGAAGCTAGGTATGCAAAGCATGTCTATAGCAAGGAAAGCCAGATGAGTGAGGGTCAAAAAGCTGGTTATAAAATTTAAGGGAGGCACTAGGTTTAAATAAACGTATTCTCCAATCTCAGTGATTAATTTTTTTTTTTTTTTTTTTTATCATCTGGCCATATACTTAGAAAAGACTCAGTTCCCTGAAATGGATTACTTCGAATATTCTCTGCAATAATTTAGTGTGGTACTCTCCATTTCTCTACCAACTGCCTGTTGCTAAGCCACCAACACTTACTGTCCTTAGGAAGAATTAATATGCAATAATCAACTTTGTGGAAGGCATATCTATGTACATAAACTTCAACTGGGAAGTTGTCTTTAAATAAAAATGACACAATATGCTCCAAAGCTGTGTGTGATTACAGAATGAGAAGCTGAAAAACTACTCACATTTATCAAGTAAAGCCTCAGAGAAATATTATGGTTTTACCACTAGGTGGAAATAGAGTAATTTTGAGTACGCTTTTTCAAAGCCATGAACTACTACTGCAGGAGTACTTCATAAACTGAAGGTGACCTAATAAATCATTTAGTTTTAATTCTCATCTCCTTAAATTCACTGATGATAAAACTAAGGTTCAGAGATATTAAGTAAAATTGCATCTGTCTTGAAAAAGGCAGGTTTCTAAGCTACTGGAAGAAGAGTTGCTAGTAATTCTTGATTCTTCAGTCATTTTCATCCATAAGCAGAATGTGTTATTATCTTCCAGTGTGAAGGAAGACATGATATAACACCTGTATTACATATGTGCTGTTACTAAAAATAATGAACAGCACAGTTACTAATGTTCTTGAGGACAGGCTAGGATAAAACTATTGTTTCCTGTGTCGTAATTAATCACAATCAAGTGATGATTCTCCTTCTTTCCAACGAAGAAATACTCAACCATCCCCAAAAAGTTACATGAGACTTCAGTGAAATTTGTTTTCACAACATTTTTGGTTTTACACCTCATAATGGGTGCAAGGTAAGTAGCCTAGAATAGGCCTTTACTTAGCGGGTGAAGAGAGTACTTACTGCTTTTTCACAGCTTAAAATCCATTACCATTACTCTTGAGAAGGAAAGAATCTGAGTAGTAGAGCTTAAGGGGCATTAGGAATAATCTACTCCAATCACACATCTGTATACACATCAGATGAAGTGTCTGAAAACAAGACATTCAATGTGTTTCCCTGAGGAACAGAGCAATCACCATGCCCTTTTTTGTTCCACAAGATAAAATAACGGTTATTATTTTGGCCATATATCTTTGTTTTTTCTGTATGTTTTAACACAAAAGAATGATTTCCACTCATCACATTAGAGATTGTGTTTAAACTTAAGATTTAGGTAAGGCCTTGGGATTAAAGGCTATTTCTTAAGTAGCTAAGTATCTAGTACTCCAGTGCCAATCTCTTTTTGATATTTCTGTAACATGTTAGATTATGATAATTTAAAAATTAGTATCAGAGTGCTGCGTCCTATTATTACTACATTCTATACAGAAACGGATAAGACATGTTGAAACGGCACATGAAGAGCTCAAACACACAGGCAGCCCTAGTAGCTCCCTGAAGTGCCTGGAAGCCAGGACTTCCCATCACTGAGCAAATGATGCACTCAGCTTCCCTCAGAACACGAATGTTTTCTGAGCAGTGGGGACATGCAGACCCTTATTGGGAAAACAACTGAGTGTTAAATGGTACCACAAGGAAGACTGGTGTGACCCTAAACTTAGGGCAGGGACTTGAAAGGGATGCAGTTCAAGGGAGCAGCATGATGGGAGATAGCAAACCAACCTCAGATTTCAATTTTGTCAAGGATGATACAAGAACTAGTAGTGTCTCGGTGACTATGGTCTACTCAGAGCTCCGTCATCAGGTGTGGTCTGATTTCATAAGGTCTTCAGTGAGTTGGACCTGGATGGGGATTCTGGTTCTACCACTGTGCACTTTCTTTGCCCTATTTTCTCTTTTGAAAAATTGGGATAACACCCCTAGCAAAAATATAGTGGAGACCAATGTCTATAAAGTGCCCAGGAAGCACATCTAGCACTTAGTAGCTACTCAATAAATGCACATTACCTCTATCGAAACGGCCAACCTGTGTGGCAACTTCCTCACCTCAGTCCAGTCCAGGGAGGTCAGTCCAGTCCAGGGAGGTCAGTCCAGTCCAGGGAGGTCAGCTCCAACAGGCACCCGGGAACACCAAGTAATAAACTGTGAAAGTACACTTTGAAACGTATCATGTTCTACGCACATGTATAGGGTATGATTATAGTTCAAGAGAAAGAGGGAACCCGCTGGTGTCTGAGAAGAAACCGTGAAGGGTGCACTACGAGGGAAACATAAACTAATAAAACATTCTTGAATGGCAATGACAATCACTAGAGTTGACACTTCCTGCAGTCTTTTAGTTTAGAAACCACACTTCCGGAGACGTTCCCCGTTCCAACATGCACCTTCTGATAAAATCCTCTAGCTCAACTCAGGTATATCCCCACTATTGGGCCAGGGAGACCTGCGGATGGCGAGAGCGGGTTCTCTCAGGAGGGTGTGGATTGTGAGCTTGTCCGCTGGCAAGGAGCAGAAGGTCAGGGAGGCACCGTAGTTAATCAATCAATAAACCAAACAGCCGATCAATCACTTCCTGCAGTCCGAGTCCGGCGAGGGCTAATCGATTGGTCCGGGTATTTTGAAAGGAAAAACGGCGGTGGATAGGCTGTCAAACGGAGGGGTGAAGGAGAGGCGGGGCTGGGCCTCCAGGTGCCCCCTGTGGCTTCCTGGCCCTGCAGAGGCGCCGAAACGTGCATGCGCCGGCGTCCAGGAGGCGTGGGGCGCGCGGGGCGAGTCCCTGCTTGCTAGTTAGCACCTCCCGACCACGGGAAGGCCAGGGGGGCGCGCGGCGGGCGGGGCGAGGGCCGGACGAGGCCCGCCTCCCATTGGCCGCATAGCGCCGCCCTCCGCGGACCGGCGTTATAAAGCAGCCGCCGGCGCCGGGCGCCTCACAGCACGCTGCCACGCCGACGCCGACCCTACTCTGCACGTCAGCCAGCCCGCGCCCACCATGGCCACAGTTCAGCAGCTGGAAGGAAGATGGCGCCTGGTGGATAGTAAAGGCTTTGATGAATACATGAAGGAGCTAGGTGAGGCACCCGACCTGGCAGCGCCTGCAACGTGGCGTGTTTGTGGCCGTCTGTCCTTCGGTCCCAGTCAGCGTGCCAGATTCCGGGGCAGGAGATGCTCGGCGACCTACCACCAACCCCTCCCATCTTCCCCACCACGCGGCCGTTGGGTGCAGCGCGCGCAGCACCACGCGGGCAGGCGTCTAGGAGCAGGGAGCGTGCGCGCCTCCTGCCCGCCCGCGGGCCGCAAGATTCCGGAGGTAGTCCACCTCCTGGTCCACCTACCTCTCATGTTTCTTTCCCCTCGCCCAAACAGCAGCCACTCCGCATTGCTTCCTGTCCTTTAGTGCGCTCACCCGTCACCTCACGCTGCACTTCTTTCGACCCCCTCCAGGCGACCCTCTATTTCCCTGTTTTCCTCCTTTACTCATCCTTCCCCTTCCTGCCACCATCCTGTCTCTTCCATTTACCGCATCGTGGCAGCACTCCCCTTTCCCTCCCTGTCGCATCTTTTGTTCCTCTATGGCGCGCAGGTCGCCCTCCCTTCTTGGGGACGCTGTGCTGGCGCGCAGTTTCCCGCAGAAATCCTGTAGACAGGTCTGAGCGACGCTGCAGCTTCAGCTTGTATTCCTCTGTCAGCCCCATCTCTCCCAGGTCCTCTGTTCGCCCTCAGCAGTGGAGCCGAACCCTTTGGATTGGCACCCCATGGAACACCAGGGCCCCCGAGAAGCGTGGCGCTGGCGGTGCCGACCTGCTGCTGGCACTGCCGGGCCGGGGCACCGCAGTGGGAGGGTGGCCTGTGGGAGGAGCGCAATTAGGCCGACTGTGCCTGGGGGTGGCCATGTGTTGCCATCCTGGCCTCTGCCTCTTGAGGGTGAGGGGGAAGGGGGCAGTGGGCTTTGCTGGAAAACCGTAACAGAAACTGCCCGGCCCTCCTGCGGCAAACTGCATGCAAGATGGGTGTGGCCCTGCGGAAAGCGTTCCGAGGGAGAAGAATCTCAGTAGTAAGATTCATTTCTCTCACTCAAAACAGTGCTTCATTATAAATTACTGTCCTTTTCTATGCCAGTGACAGATTGCATGCTGATTGAGACAACTGGATAAATTGCAAACAAAAATGGACCTTTGTCACAGGCCACTAGAAAGTGAGATGGAGTTAGCATAGCATGGATCCTCTCTGGAACGGAGCTTCCAGCCCTAAGGGACGGCTGGGACTTATGAGGTTGCTTCAGAAGCCGGTATCCACAAATGTTAACCTGGTTGCTCGCTGGTGAAATAACTACTGTGGCCCTCTATTGATACCTGGTCGCTGTGGCACTTCGGAATCACTCCTTCAGTACCTTTTATCCAAGACAATGTGGTGTTAAGGCTGGTTTATGGTGAATCATGAGTGTATTTATGATACTATCAGTGAAATAAGAAGGCAGTATTTTTCTTTTTCCTTGTAAACCTACATCAAGATGACTCTGGAAAAAGCGATTTACTGCACATGTCCAATAAATACAGTGTGTGTGTACAAGTTTAAGGCCCAGAGAACAAACTGTAGAAAGCAAATTGTGTGTAGGTTTGGAGGGCTTGTTTCCGGGATTCTGGAGTCTTGAAGGTTGTCAAGACTCAGTTCATTAGGGAGCAGTCACGATGTGAAAAGAGCAGAGCCCATTTATTTGTCCAAAGTGAGAGTAAGTAGTGACTCAATTAACAGCATAAGGCACTAGCCCTGAGCTGGCCAAAGAGAAGGCTCCAAGGGGAACTTTAAAGCCTGGCTGAGAGTTCTTCAAGACAATCACACTGCGTAGGTTGTAGTCTCATTTATGAAACAGTGATTTGGCCTGGATCTAATAATGTCTCTTTATACATGTTAATTAACTCGAAGGGGAAAGAGAGAGATCATAAATTGCATGTTAACGTTAAGGGGAAATTGATAGATCATATATTAATATACAACTTAATATGGTATTTTATAAATTTCTATTGATTTATAAAGCTATGAAATATTTTTTATATTCAAAGGTAGGATTTTTTTTTTCCATTTGTTAGCATCAAGATTGTGCTGCTGACTTTTAAAAGATTGTGCTATTCGAGTATCTCAGGATCGATTTCTATTTTGTGTAGTCTACTAATCAAATATTTATTGAGAGCATTTATATGCCAGACTGTGTGCTGGAGTCATAGAATGTAATGGTTGGCAGAATCCAGTAAAAAGAAAAAGATTGCGCGAACTCCTGAATTTGCAGTTTTGAATGCTTTATCTCCACCTTCTATCAACTCCTTTCAGTAAATAAAATTTGGAAGTTTGCATTTCTTCCCTAACTTTCTGAAAGCCAGCATAGCAGGGTGGCCAAGAGCTCAGATTTGAAGCCAGAGTACCAGTGCTCTTGATTCCCAGCTCCATCACTTTCTAGTTGAACGATCTTGGGCAAGTTACTTCAGTGCCTCGCTTTCTCATCAGTAAAATGGAGACAGTAACATCTGCCTTTTACAGGGCTGTTGTAAGCTTACCTGAGTTTCATATATGTAAAGTGCTGGCTCATACCATGGGATATGTGTTTACAATAGTTATCAATAAGCAAGTAAGGGAAAATATGCTGCACAAAGTGATTACAATGGAATTATATTGCTTTTATCATGTAAATGATAACTTTGGTCTTCCTGTTATTTAACATGACTTAACATTCTACAGGAGTGGGAATAGCTTTGCGAAAAATGGGCGCAATGGCCAAGCCAGACTGTATCATCACTTGTGATGGCAAAAACCTCACCATAAAAACTGAGAGCACTTTGAAAACAACACAGTTTTCTTGTACTCTGGGAGAGAAATTTGAAGAAACCACAGCTGATGGCAGAAAAACTCAGGTCAGTCCTGACATGTTATGAAATCACAGAAGCTTCTGGAATGATAGACTGTATCAATAACATTTTACTGTTTGTAGACAAGAGCTTAATGAAAAAGTTATGAATTGAGTTTTGTCAAATTAGCAAAAGTATCAACTTCATCATAGAATTGGCATCTTTTAGAAGCTACTAGGTTGAAAACCACAAACTATTGTGAATAAAATCAATATGGGTTAATGAAGTAGACTCAGAAAGGAGAAGGTGAAAAAAAATGTTGATTAATGAGGTTATGAGTCATGGAAACTCTTGTAATGTACTTGGAAGATTAAAACATTTACTTCATTTTTGCAGACTGTCTGCAACTTTACAGATGGTGCATTGGTTCAGCATCAGGAGTGGGATGGGAAGGAAAGCACAATAACAAGAAAATTAAAAGATGGGAAATTAGTGGTGGTAAGTGTCAAACTGCTGTGTCTTAGCTTCTTGTGTGCATTTGTAGTTCACATAACTGTTCTGTATCATTGATCATTAACAGAACTCAGTTTGGAAGAAAAAAAAGCAAAATAACAAGTTAAATACTAGAACACTGATTATTAAGAAAGTCCTAGTGGAGATAGAGAAGTGACATGACATAGTAAAGGCTTTGGCTGGCGTCAGGGGGGAGTTCTTGCTTTGCTGCCACATTACAGTGAAATCTTGGCAAGCCCCCAAACTGCTCTCTTAGGCACACATTTTTCTGTATCTTTAAGGAATATTTGCCATGACCAAAAGAATAAAGATATATTCAACACGTTAGTTTTCTGTAAAACATGCATATTATAAGCAAAACAACAGCTTCTAGCTTCTCTCAAACCTGTGAATCCTGAAAGAAATTTTCTCCATCTATGAATTAGATTACGTGATTTTGTGGGACTTTGATTCTAATGTTTTAATACCACCACTGCTGGTATATAAGGCTAACCTAACTCTTTAATATCTTTCCTTCTCCTAGGACTGTGTCATGAACAATGTCACCTGTACTCGGATCTATGAAAAAGTAGAATAAAAATTCCATCATCACTTTGGACAAAGAATGACCAAGCTCAGTTCAATGAGCAAATCTCCATACTGTTTCTTTTTTTTTTTTTTCATTACTGTGTTCAATTATCTTTATCACAAACATTTTACATGTAGCTATTTCAAAGTGTGTTGGATTAATTAGGATCAGCCCTTGGTTAATAAAGAAATGTGTTTGTGCTAATACATGTTGTATGCATTCTTTAAACCTTACAGGAAATTAGCGATGAGTTTTAATAATTATTAACTGAGTAAAGGCTGGGGGAGTCTTGAGGGTACTATATTAAGATGACACTCTAGCAATTTAGATTGCTACTCTTACAGGAAATACTGTACCAATTATTTAAGCTTTCCCTATACTATTTGAAGTTTGTATGAACTCAAGAATCTTGAATTTCTGGCAGAGACCATTCTCAATAAAAGGTGGCTACAACATAAACTTTATGATTCAAATTAGAGCAAAGGTTTAATTAACCAGCATTGACTAAAATATTTTTTGTGTGTATTTATATACACATATAAATAATATACTATGTATAGAATAACCAGAATTCTAGTGAGTCTCTGTTTCTTGGTCTCCAGTGCAAACATTCACAGTTCACATTTGGAGAAGCAGGCTGTTGGCCCTGAGCTAAAGCTTTGCATAAATGATCTTTAGGGCAAACGTTAAAGGGCTAGTACAGCTACATCCATTCTGCAAGTAAGAAAACTGGTTTTTGACTAACTAGTTCAAGGACAGGAGGTAGTAGAGCTGGATTGACAACCTATATCTCATCAAGTCTACTCAATGTGTTCAGTCATTCTACAAGGCTGCCTCTTTGCAGCTTGTGCAGAGATCTTATCTAAAGCCCCTAACTATACTAATGGAGACTTATGAAACCACCCTCCATGTGAAGAAATGTTAACTGGTAAGCATCTTCTCTTAAGAATTACCCACTGCTAGCAGTCAGTGGAGGTTTTCAACTCATTGATACTCTAATCCTGTGCTGTCCAATATGTAGTTATGAGTCACATATGGCTATTGAACTTTTGAAGTGTGACTAGTCTGAAATGAGATGTACATAGGGGATTTCAAAGGCTTAGTACAAAAAGTAAAATGTCTTAATTATTTTTTAGTATTGATTGCATATTAAAATAAGTTACAATAATAAAGTTAGTTTTACCCATTTTTTTAATGTGGCTAGGGAAAATGTAAAAATTGCATGTACTTCCATTTCAGTCATGCTTATTTCAGTCTCTATGCTAGGGTTCTTTCATCCACATTTTCCGCTTCTCATAATCATATGCGTTTATTGACATTCTCCCTGAACCAAACATGATTGAGAAGTGGAAAATGTGGATGAACGAAGAACCCTAGCATAGAGACTGAAATAAGCACGATTGAAATTCACATAGAAAGGAAGTCTAAGTCAACACTGTCCAATAAAAAATATGACAAAAATGAAAGCACAGGACCCATAATATAGTACAGGCTTAATGTCCCACCAGCACTGCCCAATATAACTTTATGTGACACGGAAATGCTCTTTAATATCTGCACTGTCCACTGAGGTAGCCACTAGCCCTAAGTGAGTGTTGAGCACTTGAAATGTGTTGAGTGCAACTGAGGAACTGAATTTTTAATTTAGTTTTTATTAACTAAAATGTAAATTTTAAGTACCCACATGTAGTTAGTGACTGTTAATTTGGACAGCATGGGATGTTTCCAAAATTGAAGTTCTTATGTTTTAAAATTTCAGACCTTTCCCCTTACAGTATTCTCTCTCTGGATTCATGGGAATGTCATGTTTCCAGTGTTTAGGCTAAATGTCTAATCTTTGATTATTTCTTTTCCATCTTAAATCTAATCCATTAGCAAATTATTTGTTTTACCATCAGAATATACCTAGAATTCAATTGCTTCTCACCTCTTTCACAGATACCACCCTCATTCAGACATCACCATCATCGCTCCCCTTCTCTGCCATTTTGCAACTTTATTCTCCCAAAGCTATCATTTTAAAACACAGGTTACAACATGTTACTCCTCTGTTGAGAACCCTCCACTGGCATCTCATTTCACTAGGAGTAGAAGCTAAGATCTTCATAGAGTTTCTATCTGATTTGCCTGTGTCTTTCACCTTCCCAGCACCCCCTCCTTATATCATCTGCCACTGTCTCTCAAACATTCCCTCAGACCTTGGCCAATGTTGATGCAAATGTGCTCTTGCCTCAGGGCCTTTGCACCTGTTTCCTCAGCCTGAACAACTCTTCCCCAAGGAGGCTGCAGCCCACACTTTCTCCTTTCCTTAGAATCTCTTCCCTAAAGGTCACCCTAGCAGTGAGTCATTCCCAGACCACATGATGCATCAGAGCTGCCACTCCTCCCCCGCATTCTCTCCCTAAGCTGCTTTATTTTTTCTCATAGTCCTCACTTTTATCATCAGTTCTAACTATACATTTACTTGTTTTATTTCTTGATTTTTTTGGTTATTATCTGCCTCCACAATAGAAAGTAGGTCTTATGAAGAAGGGACTTTGTTTCTAACAGGGCACACACTCTCGAGCATGCAATTAGGGGGAGAACCTGACTTACAAAAGATGCTTCATACATATTTGTTAAGTGAACGAATTTGTTAATAAATTAATGGATTCCTGACATCTATTTAACACATTTTATATTATTTAAGACCCGTTATGATATTGCTTCAATTGACTTTATTAAAACCGTATTTCTTACCTTTTTACAAACGATTCAACTTTAGTCAGGTCTCTTACCCCAGAATAGTGTGCTTGATGACCGTGGGATAAGGATGTTTGAAATAGGAAGTAAGGAATTCAGCCTTGCTTCCAAACTGGCATGTCATGGCACTCTGGCCACCAAAAAATAGGCTACCCAGTTTTGATCAATGTATACAATTTATTTTACTGCAGCCAAGCACTCTGCTAACAGGCAACGCCTGTCAAGCAGAACTGGACCTGAGGTGTTTGTAGAACATGGTGAAGAATAATATGATTTGCTAGAAGAAAGACAGTTTAACACGAGTCAGCCTCTCACTAAAGAAAAATATACAGGAGAAAGATGACAACTTTTGTATTATGTCCTTGAGCACCATGAGGGCATCAACTGTTCTCTACAAGTGAAGTCCGAGTACCTGCGGATGAATGGTTGTAGTGAATTGCCACTGTGAGATCTTGGCAGGCAAAATGAGAATTGTTTTATGCTAGTAGTGATTATGATGATGCATCTATTGCTAACATTGTCAAAGATTTCTTGAGTCTCAATCTCTTTAACTGTTTTCTCAAAATTCTGGTATTTGAAATTGTGCTACGACCATGAAAAGGTTGAGAACCATCTTGTTGGCACCTAGATTTTGATGCTGCCAAGTCAGCTTAGACTATTACTCAATTCTTGCTGCTCATAAACCAAGATTCTTAATGCCTATTCCATTTTGAATTCACTTTTAAGTTCATGAGAATAATTATAGTGTTTCCTTGGGTTTCATGAATTCTCTGTTCTCCTTTTCTTTTCTTTTTTTTTTTTTTGAGGCGGAGTCTCGCTCTGTCGCCCGGACTGGAGTGCACTGGCCAGATCTCAGCTCACTGCAAGCTCCGCCTCCCGGGTTTACGCCATTCTCCTGCCTCAGCCTCCCGAGTAGCCGGGACTACAGGCGCCCGCCGCCTCGCCCGGCTAGTTTTTGTATTTTTAGTAGAGACGGGGTTTCACCGTGTTAGCCAGGATGGTCTCGATCTCCTGACCTCGTGATCCGCCCGTCTCGGCCTCCCAAAGTGCTGGGATTACAGGCTTGAGCCACCGCGCCCGGCCTGTTCTCCTTTTCTAACACTGCCCTCCTAGAATTCACTGCCATTTGGTGGGTCATGGGTGAAGTGAGTTGGTAGACAGGGCTGATGAAGCTGGTGAACTGGTTTGGAAAGCTGAGTGACATGTATTTTAAAATGTTGTGAAAGGCAAAGTGGTATGACTTGCAGCTGGTCACACAGCAACTGGAAAATAATTGGAGTCTTATGATAACTGGTCTGCCAGGCTCTGTCACCAGATCTTATGTAAACATTTGCTTTTGATCCAGTCTCTCTCCTCCTCCCATGGCCTCCTCCCCTCATACCTCCTTCTCCCATACTGCATTCTTGGAAAATGTCTGAAAAGAGGATTCTTAAGGAGCGTTTTTTAAAGGTGCTGGCAACACATGGCATGGTGAATAAGATAGAGTACGGCGAACGTTCTTTCTGATGGAACTGACATTCTAGTGTGAGATGATGTGTCTTAGTCTGTCCTGTGCTGCTGTGACAGAATACTTGAGACTGGGTAATTTATAAAGAACAGAAATTTATCTCTTATATTTCTCAAGGCTGGGAAGTCGAAAATTCAGGGATCTGATCTGGTGAGGGCCTTCTTGATACGTCATCCCAAGGCGGAGGGTGGAAGGACAAGAGAGAGTAAGAGAGCAAGAGGGGACTGAAATCACTTTCACAACAAGCCCACTCTTGCTATAACCACCCCATTCCAGAGATAATGACATTAATCCATTCATGAAGGCAGAGCCGTTGTGACCTAATCACCTCTTATTAGGCCCCACCTCCCATCAGTGTTGCATTAGGGATTACATTTCCAACACATAAACTTTGGGGGACACAGTCAAACCATAGCGTGATGGAACATACATGATTCAAACAAATGTCAGGGTGATAAGTGCAGCTAAAAATATAAAACCAAGTAGAGTGATAAGAAGTGGAAGTGGTGGAATCTGTTAGGTTGGTGCAAAAGTAATTGCAGTTTTTTGCCATGACTTTGAAGTGCAAAAACTGCAATTATGTTTGCACCAACTTAATACTTTATATGGGATGGTCAGGGAAGGCCACTTAGAAAAGGGGGTGTTTGGGCCGGGCGCGGTGGCTCAAGCCTGTAATCCCAGCACTTTGGGAGGCCGAGGCGGGTGGATCACGAGGTCAGGAGATCGAGACCCTCCTGGCTAAGACGGTGAAACCCCGTCTCTACTAAAAATACAAAAAACTAGCCGGGCGAGGTGGCGGGCGCCTGTAGTCCCAGCTACTCGGAGGCTGAGGCGGGAGAATGGCGGGAACCCGGGAGGCGGAGCTTGCAGTGAGCCGAGATCGCGCCACTGCACTCCAGCCTGGGCGACACAGCGAAACTCCATCTCAAAAAAAAAAAAAAAAAAGAAAAAGAAAAGGGGGTGTTTGGACTGAGACCTGAATAATGAGAGAAGTAGGTAGGCAAGTGAACATCTGGAGCAACAGTGTTCTAGGCAGAGGGACTAGGCGCTGCAGAAGCCCTGAGGTGGGGACTGACAGAGAACCACAGAGTGACAGAAGCTTATTGAAAGAGGAGCAATGTGGAGCGAGATGCGGTCTGAGATTTAGGTGAGAAGCAGAGTGTGTAAGACCTTGTAGCTCCTAGTGAGGGATTTAGGTTTATCTAAGGACCCAGGGAAACTACCGAGGGTGTCAAGGAGGAAGTGACAGATGACTGTTTTAAAAAAGATGTTCTATTTTCACTTTTGCGATGAGATACTGATATTTGGAATAACTTACCAAAGACACTGAAAATATTGGACAAAATTTGTTTTTTAATTGCCTTAAAGTGACAATGAGCTGACAAAATCATGAGGAATTATGTGGCCTATTTCTGGGAATCCAGAGAAGCAAGCCCAACTGACAGGCGAGTTTTACCCTGGAGTATTAATTGCAGGTCTAGGAGACATGGCTGAGAGACTGAGCTATGCTTTTGGCAACATAGGAAACAACTGGGCCTTTGTCTGATGATAGGCTGATTCCATCCTCTACTGTCTTGGAGAAAGTTCTCTGAATGTTGATAATTGGGTTATAAAGATATTCATCCAAGTGCTTTTACATTAGCAGATGATTGGCAAACATATAACTTTCTAGAAATAGAAGACTGGTTAAATAATCATAATATAGCCATACAATAAAATACTAACTGGAATTAAAAAAACAAAAAGACAATAGCTTGGAAAAAAGACTTGTAATTCACTGTAAAGTGGAAAAACCGGATATAAAATATTATGTACATATTATACCATTTGTGTAATAATGGGCATATATGTGTATTTAAATACAGAAGAATGTTAACAGTGCCTATCTCTTGGGTTTGAGGTGATGTTTAATTTTTATTTGCTTATCTTTCTATTACAAAAATGCAAAAACATTTAAATGCCAATAGCTTGTTTGTATCTTTAATAATAAATTTATATTAGAAGAGCATAAAGAAGTAAATAAATATCCTTGGAAGTCTCACTTCTATAGAAAATTTATATTAATATTTTGTTATGATGCATTCAAATAATTCTTCATATATTTATATGCATAAACATCCAAAACATTTTATACATGGAATCATATAACACAGTCTTCTCTTGCCATTATTTGTCTTTTAAACCTGATTTAAGTATAGATTCACATCTTTTTTTGACTTCATAATATTTAACTTTACTTCAACTCTATTACTCCTTTTATCAATTTCCTCTTGATAAATGTTTAAACTTTTGAAAAAGTTTTGGAGTTATTAACAGTGGTTTGATAAACATTCTTTTCCATTGATGGAATATAATTATTTAAAATATTTTAAAAATATTTATCCTTTGGTTAGATCCCCTAAAGCACTCAACCCATGATATGACATAAGCCAAGTAATGCCTGGCTGCAAACAAAGCTGGCTTCACAAAGTTGCAGAATGTAGTAGGCACCTGGTTAAGGAAAATTCTACCCCACAAAATATTTTGCCCACAACAGGCTAACAGGGAACACATTTTTTCCCCCTTTTACATTAAATATCTGAATGTTGGGGAAGGGGAGATGTTTGTTCTAAAGTTAATCCTAATGGTAAAGTTAAATGTCTAACATTGTGTTTATACTGTAATGGTAAGTTTTGCTCTTTCTCATTGCTGAACTTTATGCAAGGGCCTAGTGCTTATTTGGGCACAGCTCCAGAGGTCTTCATTCTTATTCTCACCTGAATGCATGGCCCTGCCAGGTCGTGTATAACCTGTGCTATACCTGTGTGTGTACCTGTGTGCATAGGCCACTAAGGCCCTGGTATTTGGCTTATTTTCTTTCTTGCTTTGCTGCTGTTTGGTTTGGTTTATTGATTCTCTGAAAGAATATAAGGGAGAAAAATCCCAGAGAGATGTTTCAGAGTTTCAGGACAGTAGCAATGAAGATAGTATTCACACAGAAGTTTAGAAAAGTTAGATATAAGAGAACAAAGACTCCTTTCATCACTTAGACACAGTTGGTTTGACAAAGGTTTTCAGCAAATCACATCACCAAATATAGAAACTAAACTTGCTGACTCAGTCTATTGCACTAACCACTAAACTCAGCTTCCTCCCTTAGCTATACAGGGCGGAAACATGGGGGAAAATGCCACCCTTTCTGGAACAGGCAGACTTTTGGAAAATGGCCAGTTCTGGAGGCTGACTTACATAGTGTATCATTTTACCAGATGCATGCCACACCCAGAAACTTTTCAGAAATCATCATGACAGAGATGAGATAATTTTAATACTTTCTGATTTTATGTGAAGATTATTTACCATGCTGATAGAAGGTTTTATGAGAATTTAAATGTTTTATTCTGAAAATAGGCAGTAATTCCAGAATCCCAGAAAATTTAAACCCATGTCAATTTGGTATGTTTGGACAGTTGATGGGGAAATGGTGCTGTTTGAATTCCATGTCTATAGGGCATAAAGACACATGTTAAAATAAGAAATAAGGCACCACACCAGAATGAGGCAACATAATGTGAATGAAGGCAGTAAGTTCAAGGGATAATTGGATAAAACTGTCATTAGCGTATTTGCCAAGGGGAGAGTTGCATTTTCTCTATCATGTCTCTTATTTCATTATACCAGAGCCTGTATACCTGTAGTGATTCTTTCAGGACTTAAGACAAATACTTTATTTATTCTAAAACAAATTGATACAACTTATATATCACATATAAGAAGTCAGTTGTCTCTTACTGTATTAGTGTTGATCAGTTAGCTGATGAGGTCTTTAAATCCTACCCCAATGACAGCATGTCTGGGATGGATGTCTTGTTGATTGATTGATTCATTCATTCATTCAATTTCGCAAATATATGTTGAGTCCCTACAATATGCCAGTTATATAGTGCTAAGGGCTGGGCCTACAAAATTGAATAAAGTAAAAGCTCTCACCTTCATAGAGCTTAGAGTCTGGAGGGACAGATAGACAATAAACAAAAATTGAACTAATAATTATAGATAGATTTAATTGCCGTGAGGGAACTAAACAGGATGCTTGATGAAGACTAATAGCAGGAACCAATAGTGGGTAGGCCTCTCTTGGGGGAAGAAATTTAAGTTGAAACCTGAAGGCAGGAAAGGAGCCTCCAGGGGAGGAGGAACAAGGAAAAGCCTCTCCAGCATGATTGACAAGTGCAAATGTCTGGAGGTGGACATAACTTGGTGTGGAGCCAGGCAGAACACCTGAAAGAGGGAAGGACTACACTGGAGATGGTGGGCATTGGCTGTGTCCTGCAAGGCCCTGGAGTCAGGGAAAGCACAGTGATTTCATCCAAGTCTACTGGGAAGTCACCAGATGGTTTAGTGCCAGATAGAGCCACAGTAAAGGGCAGATACTCACATCCCAATCCCTTGAGCCAGATATAATTTGGAATTCAGAATTAGTTTTGCATTTTAGAAAGTTAATATAGTGCGTGTATGTATTATATCCACATATTAAACCATATATAATTTTGCCAGAGATGCCTGGGACAATACCATTTAATCAAACATATGAATATATCTGTAGTGAAACCGTGTGACTACTCACACTAAGTGAGGTGAAGAAAGAGTATACATGGCTCGTCCATCAGTTCACCTCAGGCTTTGCTGCCAAATGAGTTCAAATCCCATGAGGTTTTGCCACCAACTAAGTTATGAAAGAAAAACAGTAGTTTTTGGAGCTTTTTGTATTTTGGCGTTGGTGGATAAGAGATTGTAGATTTATAATTATCCCTGTTTTTTTGCAATTATTATGAACAACATTTATTAATACATCAAATCAAGAAATATTTTTAAAGGCCCATGTGTCATGTGGTGTTCTGAATGTCTAGAAGTGTATTAAACATGAAAATATTTCATATTTTCTTTAAATTTTTTCTTCATTTTAAATGACAAAATTGGACATATTTATGGTGTTCAACACAATGTTTTGGTATATTTAGCCATTGTTCCTGATACTCACATTTGCTTTTCATAATTAGGGAGATTTATCTGCCTATGATAAAGCATTTGTTGTGCTGAATTTAGAGAAAATATTGAACATAAAACCAATAGTATATTTTGAATAATTTCTGCTCCAAATAATGATTTGTAATACTGTTTTTACAGTAACGCCAGATACTGAGGTAAAAACTTTACATGAATAATTCCATTAAATTCTAAAAGATGAGATAGATACAAACTCAACACCAAAAAAAATCCAATTAAAAATGGATAAATTACTTAATAGATATACACCTCTCAACATGGATAAGTTTGGAGGGCATTATATAAAGTGAAATAAGGCAGGCAACAGAGAGACAAGTACCACATGTTATCACTCATACATGGGAACTAAAAAAGTTGAACTCTTAGAAACATAGAGTTAGACTAGTGGTTATCAGAGGCCAGGCAGGGTCATGGGAAGCAGGATTAGGGAAAGGTTAGTTAATGGATACAAAATTAGAGCGACATAGGAGGATAGTTCCAGTGTTCTATGGCACTGTAGAGTGACTATAATTAACAATTTATTGTATATTTTCAAATAGCTAGAAGGGAAGATTTTGAATTTTCATATGCTAATTACCCTGATTTCATAATTCACATTTATACACATATCAAAATAGTAGACTGTACCTCATAAATATGTATAATTATGTGTCAATTAAAAAAATAATAAAAGCCAAAATATGAGGCAGATACAAATATTATTTCCATTTTACAAATCAAAAAATAGAGGCTGAGCAGCAATTTGAAGAGGCCTCTGGAGCTTCACGTGTAGAGAGTCAGGCATGCCTGGGAGTTACCCTCCAGTTCCAACCTGATGCCCAGGGTAGCAAACAACCAATGACTGTCAAGTGTAGGAGTGTGAAAGCTCAGGTCCCTTGCATCAGATGAGGACATCTGATATACAACTGAGATATAACTGACCCTCTAGAGTTGCCTCCTGGATCAGGCTAAAGCCTGCCCTCTGCAGAACTTGGTCTGAGATCATATCCTGCCTCAGTTTCCTCCTCTTCCCACTCCTACTTCCCCTCTCTCATGCCTTCACAGATCTTTCCCTAACACTTCCTTTAACAAATCACTTGCATGCAAATTCTTGCCTCTGGCTCTGCTTCTGGGGAACTCATTCAGAACAGCCCTGCTGAGCCCTGGAAATTCCTGACCCTCCAAAACCTTGGGACATGATAAAATGTTGTTTAAGCCTCATTTTGGGGTGATTTGTTCTGTAGCAATAGGCAGACAGAATTCCCTGCAACACCACCGTAAGTGTATACAGCAGGAATCCCTCCAGTCCTTCCTCAAAGGAATCCAGGGCTCAATTCATCCTGACCAGATTGACATACTCCACAAAGGAGCTTTCCCTTCTTCTGCAGGTCCCCAGCCAACACTGCTGTCTGGGGGCCCACAGAGTGTTTCGTCTGCTGATATAACATCACCTCGAGACCCATTCTATGGTGAATGAAGTGTGGCAAAGGGTCCATAATGAGGAAAGTTGCCATTCCTACCACAAACCACCACATTCAGAAGATTCTAGCCTGATGGAGCATGGAACCGTCTGTTGAAGGCAAACTCAAGATTGGGGTGCTGTCCTTCAGGATGTGGTAAGTAGCATAAAGCAGCAGCTATTACATATGTTTTTAAAATTTTTAAAAATTGCAGATTTACTTGTGAAAGGCTTAATTAATAGTCATGGTAGCCGAGAGTGGTGGCTCATGCCTATAATCCCAGCACTTTGGGTGAAAGCCGAGGTGGGCAGATCATTTGAGGTCAGGAGCTCGAGACCAGCCTGGCCAACATGGTGAAACCCCATCTCTACTAAAAAACACAACAACAAAAAACAAAAACTTATCCAGGCATGGTGGCGGGCGCCTGTAGTCCCAGCTACTTGGGAGGCTGAGGCAGGAGAATTGCTTGAACCTGGGAGACAGAGGTTGCAGTGAACTGAGATCATGCCACTGCATGCAAGCCTGGGTAATAGAGCAAGACTCCGTCTCAAAATAAATAAATAAATAAATGAAAATAAAACGTCGTGTGGATTGCTTTCAGTCTTTTGCTCTTATAGCTAACCCAAGTTCAGGCTCTGTTTTATTCAATTTATAGAGACTCTAGAGTCTAAGTACAAATGGGAATCCAATGGGAGCAATCTACAGGCTCAGGAACCAGAGGCAGGAATAGGAATGACGCTCCTCAGCATGACTCCCAGTGACCTGCTTGTCCCTTTGAATATGTGTTTATGGATTCTTTTATCCCCCTGGCTTTGGTGTACTTTCAGCAGCCAGCAACTAAGGCTCTTTGTGGGAAATCTGTCCTTGGATTACTAGAGCCATTTTTCCCACACATGCAGAAGGCTGAAAGTGACTGAGAGTTTGTGTTCTTCTCCTTTCTCTGCCAGGGCTGCCTGGTGCAGTGTGGGAATATGAAGATGGGACAACACCGAGGATGAACTCACACTCAAGTTCACCCACAGGATGGGGCTGAGCCTGAGATCTCATCCTTGCATGGCTTCCTCTCCTTCCTTCTGTTTCAGAGGAATCTGACCTAACTCACTTGTTAGGGTTACAAACAAAATAAATGGTGAGGTCAGGACCTAGGTTTGCTGTATTGAGCAAATAAAAATACAGGACCCCTGCATTATCTGGGAATAAAAATAAAATAAAAAATACAAGATGTCCTGCATCTTATGTCTGGCAACCCTAGTCAGGACACTAATCCAAGTCTGTCTAATTCCAATCCCTATGCTGGTTTTTTAAAAAAATTAGTAAATCATTTTGAATCTGTAAATAACTTTTATGTCACATTACAAAATACAAAAATACAATAGTAAAATTGTCAGCCTTCTTGCTACCCCTGTGCCCAGCCACTTGTCTCCTTTTTAGAGGCAATCATGTTAACCTTTTTCTTATTTATCTTTCTAGCAATATTCTCTGTAATGCAGGCATAATTATATATGCATCTCTGTACCTTGCTTTATTAGTTTAACAACTCTAAGGTAGGTCGTTATCAGCACATATGGTGCTGTTTTGTTTTTAAAAATTGCAGATATATTTGGGAAAGGCTTAATTAATAGTCATGTGGATTGTTTTCAGTCTTTTGCTCTTATAGATAACCAAAGTTCAGGCTACGTTGTTTTATTCAATTTAAAGAGACTCTAAAGTCTACATACAAATGGAGATCAAATATTGAGCTGCTAAGTGCTGCTAATGGCATTGAGGAGAGATATAGGTTACTCAATGATAAGGCAGCCGCAAGAGTTCAATGGATGCTGTCTGATGTCTGAAATTATTCTGCCCCTCATGAGTACATATACAGGAATTATTTGAGTAGATATGAATACGTGTTTATATCTAATCCTTTAGTCTCTTCCCCTAGGGAACTAATAACCATTTACTGATAAAAATATCACTCACAGCCAGACCCGGTGACTCATGCCTGTAATCCTAGCACTTTGGGAGGCTGAAGCCGGTGGATTACCTGAGGTCGGGAATTCAAGACAGGTTGGCCAACATGGTGAAACCCCATCTCTACTAAAAATACAAAAAATTAGCTGGGTGCAGTGGTACATGCCTGTAATCCCAGCTACTCTGGAGGCTAAGGCAGGAGAAATCTCTTGAACCCAGGAGGCAGAGGTTGTGGTGAGCCGAGATCATGCCACTGCACTCCAGCCTGGGTTACAGATTGAGACTTCATCTCAAAAAAAAAAAAAAAAAAATATATATATATATATATATGTCATTCACTATAGGGGTAGGAGTTCATCTACCTAATTTCATCTAAAAGTAAGCGCTCAACAGTGGAGCACCTGCTGCCAAAATCCTCAAGGATAAGAATGTGTTCTAAAAGGGCTGGCTCTGTGATGAGCAGAAGGGCCTATCCATCAGTAACACTTCTTGCTGGAAAAGCAGCCTCAGAGAAAATGGAACCGATATAAGGCAAGTTCCTGGCAGATTGTTTTGCTAATAATGTCTCCAGAAGAGGAGATTCATTACAGAGACAATACAGGGCCCAGTTTGTTCAGGGTCATGATACATGACCGGTTTGGTGGTTATAGAAGGTTGACAAGAGCAAGTAGTCCAGCACAGAGTCAGGCAGAGGCAGTTTCTTACTGGCTGAGAAGATGGTGGGGGAGATGGAGGGATGGGTTTGGTATGCATAACAGTATTGTTCTGGACTGATATTTATTTGAGACAACTCTCATTAGGTTAGACATGCTCCCTGCCCTCAGTAAGTTTACAATGCATTAGACTGACATGGAAACAGATGTTACCTAAACAAACACAGGAATGATTTTGAACAGAATTTATGCATTACAGTATATGTGTGCATGTAGTTCGTTGTTTTTTTTTTTTTTTTTTTGAGATGGAGTCTCACTCTGTCGCCCAGGCTGGAGTGCAGTGGCACGGTCTCAGCTCACTGCAACCTCCGCCTCCTGGGTTCAAGCAATTCTCCTGCTTCAGCCTCCCGAGTAGCTGGGATTACAGGCGCACACCATCACACCCAGCTAATTTTTGTATTTTTGGTAGAGACGGGGTTTTACCATGTTGGTCAGGCTAGTCTTGAACTCCTGACCTCGTGATCCACCTCCCAAAATGCTGGGATTACAGGTGTGAGCCACCACAGCTGGCCTCAGATTTTTTAAAAGTCCGTAATTCTCTGCTAGTCAGGTATATCAAACTAGGCCCTGAAATAAGTTTCAACAAAGGCAGACTCATGTAGTAAATAATTTAGATCATGCTTATTTAATTGCTGTATGTCCTATGTTTCCCCCCTGTAGAATTAATCTTTTCACTCTCTTTAAAAACATTTTTATTACTGAAGGAGGAAATCACTTTGAAACGTTAGATAAGCATGTGGACTTTCAATGTTGTGTGATCGGTAATTTACTAATTGGGAAAAGAACATTATCAGATTCGGCCCCAGAGCTTTTTTTTAAACATTGTTACATTGAAATGTCCACTGGCATAGAGTAGCAGGTATTCTCTGAATTGTGTGCGTGGTATATATGCTCTCACACTTTAGTTTATAAGTTAAATAAATAACACGGAAACCAAAACAATCTGTGCTCCTCAAGTACTGTGCAAGAAACTTCTCAACCACAGGATTTACTTTAGCACTTCCTGAAAAGTGCTATTGTAAATATACAAACTCACACCACCCACTTGTAGATCGCACTTGAATACCAAAAGGGAGTCTTGAATGAATGAGGGGCTAGAATGCAAAAGCCAGCATTCCTTCTAAAAGCAAACAAAAAAATAAAACATTGATTTTTTTTTTTTTTTTCCTGTATGTGCCTGGTAATACTAGTTTGCTTACACTCCTGTTTCTTGTTTCTTTCTCTTTTTAGGCTCCCTATACTTCATGGTCCTCACCAGGTAAATTTATGAATGGTAAAAACAGTGAAACTCATCTTTGGTTCTAAATCTCTTCACCTTTCCCATCTTTATTCATCCACTATCTTCCTTGTTCTCAGAATTGTCAAACAGGAGCCATGGAATCAAATAAACCCCAAGCCCAGAGTGGAGGGACTTGGAAGAGTCACTTTGTACAAAAGTCCAGGAGATATAAATGTAGTATCTTAGATTTTCAGGGCTGAAAGGAACTTTACAGAGGGTTCAATTGAGAGAAGAGAGACAGACCCTCTCATATTGTTTTATACTCAGAAAAGGAAAGAGAAGCAAAACTAAAGGCAGGTAGCCTGGTACCTAGGAAGCAGACCCGAAACCAAGGAACCAGACCCGAAACCAGGCCTGGGCCTGCCTGACCTAAGCCTGGTAGTTAAAATTCGACCCCTGACCTAGCAACTGGTGTTATATATAGATTATAGAAAGACATTGTAGGCCGGGCGCGGTGGCTCAAGCCTGTAATCCCAGCACTTTGGGAGGCCGAGACGGGCGGATCACGAGGTCAGGAGATCGAGACCATCCTGGCTAATATGGTGAAACCCCGTCTCTACTAAAAAATACAAAAAACTAGCCGGGCGAGGAGGCGGGCGCCTGTAGTCCCAGCTACTCGGGAGGCTGAGGCAGGAGAATGGAGTAAACCGGGAGGCGGAGCTTGCAGTGAGCTGAGAGCCGGCCACTGCACTCCAGCCTGGGCGGCAGAGCAAGACTCCGTCTCAAGGAAAAAAAAAAAAAAAAAAAAAAGAAAGACATTGTAAAAGTTCCCAGTCTGTTCTGTTTCACTCTGACCACGGATGCATGCAGCCTTTGTCACGTACCCACTGCTTGCTTAATCGATCACGACCCTCTCACGCGGACCCCCTTAGAGTTGTGAGCCCTTAAAAAGGACAGGAATTACTCACTTGGGGAGCTCAGCTCTTGAGACAGGCGTCCTGCTGATGCTCCCGGCCAAATAAACCTCTTCCTTCTTTAACTCAGTGTCTGAGGAGTTTTGTCTGTGGCTTGTCCTGCTACACAATCTCATTTCAGGTACTTGACTCTTTCCTGAAATATGTAGAATTGTTTTAAAACAATTTTTAGGCCGGGCGCGGTGGCTCAAGCCTGTAATCCCAGCACTTTGGGAGGCCGAGATGGGCGGATCACGAGGTCAGGAGATCAAGACCATCCTGGCTAACATGGTGAAACCCCGTCTCTACTAAAAAAATACAAAAAAAAAAACTAGCTGGGCGATGTGGCGGGCGCCTGTAGTCCCAGTTACTCGGGAGGCTGAGGCAGGAGAATGGAGTAAACCCGGGAGGCGGAGCTTGCAGTGAGCCGGAATCACGCCACTGTACTCCAGCCTGGGCGACAGAGCGAGACTCTGTCTCAAAAAAAAAAAAAAAAAAAAACAATTTTTAACTTTCTGAATTCTTGACTCCTTGTGCCTACTCTCTTCAGCCTTTGAAAGAGAAAGGCATTAGTTTTAACTTTCAAAACAATAATGTTTAAACAGTCAATAAAATAATTATTGTACATATCACATAAAACTAATGTTATATGTCATTGCCTAAATCAAGTTCATGATTTTTTTTTTCTTTAGCTTTCTTTCCCAAGGTAATTCTCTGGTATATTTTTCTACTTTCTGTGTTCCCATAGCAGTGAGAAAACAGGTATCATCTTTATTTTGTTATTCTCTTGTTCAAATTTCAAAAGGTATTGAACTCAGAACTTGAGGAGCATAATTAGTATAGAAAGTAAAACAAGAAAAAGTAGATATAATAAACTACTAAAAAATCAAATTCTGGCCGGGCGCGGTGGCTCAAACCTGTAATCCCAGCACTTTGGGAGGCCGAGACGGGCAGATCATGAGGTCAGGAGATCAAGACCATCCTGGCTAACACGGTGAAACCCTGTCTCTACTAAAAAATACAAAAAACTACCGGGCGAGGTGGCGGGCGCCTGTAGTCCCAGCTACTCGGGAGGTTGAGGCAGGAGAATGGCGTAAACCCGGGAGGTGGAGCTTGCAGTGAGCTGAGATCCAGCCACTGCACTCCAGCCTGGGTGACAGAGCGAGACTCTGTCTCAAAAAAAAAAAAAAAAAAAAATCAAATTCTGAAGCTCAGGCGGACCTCAGATATCATCTAATAAACTATCTTCATTTTATTTTATTTTTAATGAGAAAATTATTTAATTCTTTCATAGTTATTGGAAATTTCAGTCTGACTTTATTATTTTACCTTTATAGTTGTATGATACTTTGCTTTTAAAAAATTATTTTAGATTCAGAGGGTACACGTGCAGATTTATTACATGGATATATTGCTTGGTGCTGAGGTTTGGGTTTCTAATGATCCCATAGCCCAAGTGGTGAACATAGTACCAGATAGGTAATTTTTCAACCTTACTGCCTCCCTCCCTTCCTTATTTTGGAATCCTCAGTGTTTGTTGTTTTCATCTTTGTTTCCTGTGTACCCATTGTTTCGCTCCCACTTATAAGTGAGAACATCCTGTGTTTAGTTTTCTGTTTCTGTGTTAATTGGCTTTGGATAATGGCCTCCAGCTGCATCCATGTTGGACATGATTTTGTTCTTTTTTATGGCTGTGTTTTCATTTTATAAGATCACGAAAGGAAGACTTAGAAAATTTATGTGACTTGGCCGGGCGCGGTGGCTCAAGCCTGTAATCCCAGCACTTTGGGAGGCCGAGACGGGCGGATCACGAGGTCAGGAGATCGAGACCATCCTGGCTAACACGGTGAAACCCCGTCTCTACTAAAAATACAAAAACTAGCCGGGCGAGGTGGCGGGCGCCTGTAGTCCCAGCTACTCGGGAGGCTGAGGCAGGAGAATGGCGTAAACCCGGGAGGCGGAGCTTGCAGTGAGCTGAGATCTGGCCACTGCACTCCAGTCCGGGCGACAGAGCGAGACTCCGCCTCAAAAAAAAAAAAAAAAAAAAAAGAAAATTTATGTGACTTGCTCAACGATACACAAATGGTTTATGATAGAGCCTCTGTTAGGTCCCATTCTCTTGACTTCCAGAACACCATTGGCTGTATGAAAGATCTCAAGAGAAGCTTTAATGCAAAAAACATATTTTTGCCTTTTTTGGTTCCTAAAAGCTTTTTTTAGGCATTTGGATTCTGAGAACTTGATTTCCTTTCCTCTTCTTCTTTTTCTATTTGCATAGCAGCTAACTCTAATTTAAGCTCTTTCAGCCCCAGTTATAGGAAATGTATTATGCATCCACTGAGCCAGTTCAATTCTCAGACAATTCTCAGTGTCTGGAATGGATTCCAGAGTCTCCCAGCATTCGGTTATTTATAAAAGGAAGGGGAGGCCGGGCGCGGTGGCTCACACCTGTAATTCCAGCATTTTGGGAGGCGAGGCAGGCAGATCATGAGGTCAGGGGTTCGAGACCATCCTGGCTAACATGGTGAAACCCCGTCTCTACTAAAAATACAAAAAATTAGCCGGGTGTGGTGGCGGGTGCCTGTAATCCCAGCTACTCAGGAGGCTGAAGCAGGAGGATCGCTTGAACCCGGGAGGCAGAAGTTGCAATGAACCAAGATCACTGCACTCCAGCCTTGGTGACAGAGTGAGACTTCGTCTCAAAAAAAAAAAAAAAAAAGGGGGGGGGGAGCAGTAGTACAGGCAATCCAAATTAATAAATAATTTTTGAGTAATTGCAAATAAATTTAATTGTGAAAGCTAATACCTAGGTTAACATATTAATGGGAACATCCATCTTGGGCAAGGCATATATGCCAGAATGTTCAGGGCCTTGCTTTCTGTCGATGAAAAGACTCAAACTCTGTAAAATACTTGAAGAGATTTATTCTGAGCCAAATATGAGTGACCAGGGCCTGTGGCACAGCCTTCAGGAGACCCTGAGAACATGTGCCCCAGGTGGTCAGTGTGTAGCTTGATTCTATACATTTTAGGGAGATACAAGACATCACCCAAATACATTTAAGATATATATTGGTTCAGTCCAGAAAGGCAGGGCAACTCAAAGTGGGGTAGAGGGCTTCCAGGGTCACAGGTAGATTGAAAATTTTTCTGACTGGAAATTGGTAGAAAGAGTCATTATCAATAGAAAGGAATGTTCCAGTTAGGATAAGAGGTTGTGGAGTCCAAAGTTTTATCATGCAGATAAGCCTCCGGATAGCAGGCTTCAGAGAAAATAGATTGTAAATATTTCTTAACAGACTTAAGATCTATGTTGATGTCAAATGCTGATCGGCTTTTTCTGAATTTCAAAAGAAAGAAGGGCATAATAAGGCATTTCCAACCCCCCTTTTCCCATCATGGCCAGAACCAGTCTTTCAGGTGCCCTGGACAAGGAGGGAGTTCATTCAGATGGCTGGTGGGGGCCTTTAAATTTTGTTTTTGTTTTACATTTCAAAGAGAGGTGACTTACATAGTTCCATCTACCACCATCTCTACAGCGTATAAGAGAAATGCTGATAAGAGTTGCAGAAGTTCTGGAGCATACTTCAGATAGGAATGGTCTAAGCAATAATGGAATATTCAGTACTGGAGGGAAGTACATGGTAGAGCTGATAGACCTGCAATGAAAATATTTCTAGAATGAACCTCATTGAGAAATGCCAAACAGTTCAGGAACCTAAAGGAATGAGCACTTGTAATCAGTTCTAAGAATATTATTAACAGGACTCTTTCTGTTCACATGGCCTCATTACCACTCCTCTCCATTATTTTTACACACACACACACACACACACACAAATTTGTTTATTTTCAACTTCATTTGATCTATATGTATCTTCTTTCTTCATTTTAGTAGCTTTCTGATTCTCACTGTTTTCTAAGAGATAAGGTAATTTACTATTTTTATTTAAACAGTTCTACATCTCTTCTCTTTGGAAATTCTGCAAATTTGTCTGATTATGAAAAATTAGGCATTTACTTTTAAAATGAATCCCAACACGCCAAATACAGTTTCAGTGTCTTCCTAGTTGTTCTAACATCACTGCAAAAAGCATTCTTAGTCTTTACTGAGGATTTTTTTTAAGATTATGTTAGTCTATAGGAAATAAAAAGATATTGCTACAACGGGTCCTCTTGCTTCAGCTGTCTTGAGGACCAGTATGGATCCATGCAGACTTGGATTGAGCTGTAGTAGATTACAGAAGTTCTTGAATGATTGTTTTCCTTACTTCTGGATGGGAAAAATATACATGGATGAAGTTCTTCTTTCTGTGTAGATCAGGAGTCCCTAACCCCTAGGCAGTGGACCAGTACCCGGGAGTGGCCTGACTGGAACCCGGCCGCATAGCAGGAGGTGAGCAGCAGGCAACTGAGCATTACTGCCTGAGTGCCATCTCACATCAGATCATTTGCTGCATTAGAGTCTCGTAGGAACAGGAGCCCTATTGTGAACTGTGCATGCAAGGGATGTAGGTCGCCTGCTCCTTCTGAGAATCTAATGCTCCAATGCCCAATGATCTGAGGTGGAACAGTTTCATCCCCAAACCAACCCCACTCCCCAACCCACTTCTCCATTCATGGAAAGGTTGGGGATGGCTGCTGTAAATGGCATATTTCCAGATTCTTTAGAGTCTTTGGCTTTTTAAGGATCGTTTTAACCCTTATATATTGTGTTTTCTTCTAACCGTTTCTTCTTAAATAAGGGATCACAGAACTAGACACCTCTATGGATAAGTTTTGTGCTGGAAAAAAAAAAAAAAGCAGTTCTTCCTTATCTACAATCTTCTCCTTCAGGCCATTGCCCCGTCCTCTTCCTTGATTATCCCATTTCCCAGCTTTTCACCACTAGGTGTCATAAGTATTCACACAAATGCCTGAAAGGTATAAAAATAAGCTTTCTTTTAAGATGTGCCCCTGAATATCTTGACTTTCCACATTCAAATCTTGTATTGCTTGGGCTCATGTTACTAGCTCACATTGACATCCGATTCCAACTCAGAGTAGAGAGTGTAGAAAAAGTCATAAAATCAAGGAAAAACAAAATGAAAATGTTTGTGGTAAATCTGTGTAGCTTTGAACTCTGCAGATATTGTTCCTGTGAGATCATCTTCCCCACTCTGACCCAGAAGTGTCTTTAGTCTCACTCTATGAGAGTAATGGGCAGCTTTCCTTTTAGTGATGGGCTGCACAAGAGTGCGTTGAAAAATCCCTTAGGAATCGTTGTATTACTTTGCAATGGGGAAACATGTGAGACATCAGAACCCAGTCTTATTCTACTTATTTGTATTTCAGCTGAAAGGGCTGACACATTAAAAACATTATTTTCAAATGATGGATTTTTAGAGCTAGAGCTAGAAGGATCCTTAAAATGAAGTCTAATCTTTTCATTTGATGTGAAGGAAGTAATACCTGGAGTGGTTTGTTCCAGGCAAAACTAGACCTTGGACACACATCTCCCTACTTCTAAGCATCTTGCATCCTCTCTGTACGTGTTACCATTGGGATAGATTCATGCATCTACTCTGGAATAGATTCATGTATCTATTCTAGAATTGTAAGGCAAATATAAACCATAATATTCCTTAGACTACGCTTAACATTATAAGAAAAAGTTTAGCTCAGTAAGCCTCCTCAGTGGAGTGTTAATGTTAAAAAAAATTAGGCTATTAGTTATTGGAACAATAATAAGAAACAATTTTAACAGATTTTGCAGATTGCGTTTTAATTCAGAATGATGGGATAACTTCCTTTTTGCTTTTCTTTGTATTGAAAATCAGTCAGATCCATACACATTTTTCATTGAAGTTTTTTTTTAAAAAGGTGATGGCCATATTTAATGAAAAGATATAGTCTATCCATTGGTATTCTAAGTAAAAAAGAATATTATTGTTCTTACCAAGATGTAAAGGAAATTACCTTACTCAGATGTAAAAGCAGTGCAAATATTGTATTTTTAAAGTAGCTATATCATAAAATAATTAATTTTGTTCGTATATACCCTTTATTTGTTGGGAGGAGCAGCTATCAAAAGGCCTGGGGAGTCCCTGTCCTCTGGTGCTCATCCAATTCCCCAAAGGAAGGATAGGATCATGCAGATCTTGTAAGATCCAAATAGGCCTCTTTTCTTCATGCTGACTGAACTTTCTTTGATGAATCAAGGTGCAGAGAATGTCTTGTGTGTAATAATTTTACCTAATTATAATACTGAATAATTCCTTTGGCGAAATTTTATTTCCCTTTTGTTTTTTAAAGATAATGAAAAACATTTTAATTATATTTTTTCCTAGTTTTATTGAGTCATAATTGACAAAGGCTAAGTTTTCCTATAAAATTTTGAAACACTGAAAAACTAACTCTTTGGTCATAACTACAGTGTATGGAAATTACATAAACTGGTGATTCTGAATGGTGTTTGAGATGTTACACCAAAAAAAGGCAAGGTTAAATAACTTAGGGAGATAAGGTTGTATACTTCACACCTTTTCTTAGACATTCATAATACTGCTTAGCATATCAAAGACTGAAAAATCCTGAAATTAAGAAACTTAACCAACCGTGTTTAAAGTGGCATGTTGAGTATAGTTGATCAGAAACTTCTGTTGTAAAATACCCAGTAACATCTTGTGAAAAACAGGTTGAGAAATCTTGATTGCCCAAATGACATAAGATACTTGCTTGATAAATCAACTACTGCATATCTTGCAATATGCAACTCTTATATTTGATTTTTATCCTACTTATTGGCAGTATCTTAACAGTATTCCTTTTGCCTCTATGACTACTTTTTGGCCTGCAGGAAGATTCATGGTTGCAACATCAAAGACCCAAGTCCTGCCAAGTTTATCCAGAGAATGTCACAATTATCAATGTCCTGTCAACAAATGAACTATTTAAAAATATTACCTTCAAGTGTGTTATAAAACAGTCTTTTTCGGTTGATTTCCTCTAACTCATTTGTTTTCTTTCACTTAATATAAAATTGTTCAGTGTTACAGAGTCCCAGGCTATTTACTAAGCACCAAATACGCTTGGATTAAAAATACAATGGTCATAGTCTCTGGGAGTTGATAGTATGGTTGTTACCTGGTGATAGGCTTAGCTACTACATTTAAGATAAAATACTGACCCTTCAGTATGTCATAAGAGGTTGAGTGCGTTTGTTTCTAATGTTGCATGGAAGTGGTACATCCAGATTACCACTGGTAATGGAAGTTTACCAGAAAAATCAAGATATAACAAGGTAACCTGGGCTACTGTATTGTTGCAAATTTGCATTATGTCTGATACTTCAATAATTGGATATTCCATACATCTTATGAAGAATTGTAATAATATTTTTATACTATTTTGCATCTAGCTACTGCTCCAGTGATTTGTTTCCCTGTGAGTACTTTCTATTTATACATCCCAAGAGAGATGATTCCTTTTGACTACTTTGTCACCATCCCATTCAAAGAACCCTTCCTAGGCAGAGTTTTATACCAATTGACTACAAAGGCCATTGATTACCTTCCAGTTCAGGATAATTTGGAAGCTAGTGACTTTGAACCAACCCAATCCCTAACACCATCAATTAGGTTAAGGAGATACATATGTCATAAATACTAGCTAATATTCCAGAAAAATTAGTTGCACTTTCTGTCCTAAAAGATAGTATAATGAACGTGGTGATGGGAACCCAGATTTTCATATAAATTTTTTGGTCCAAGGCCTGTCAAGATCTGATTGCCACCTGCTCCTTCAACTGATTTCTGATTACCTTCTCCTTCATTAGTTAAAATAAAGTAATAAAAACAAATTGCTATTCTCTAAATGTTTCATGCTTTTGTTTCCTCACATAATTTATGCTTGCTCTTCTTTTCTACTAGAATGCCATCCTCTTCCTTTATCACCAAATTATATTCTTCTCATATTTCTGGGTTTGATTCAGGAAGTACCTTTCCTAGGTACTTCATGTCCATTCCTAGGCTCAAAGAAAATTTTAATGCTGTGAAAAAAAATTAAGGATAGACAGTTTAAGATGGCAGATAGGAGGCAGGACTAGCTTGCAGCTGTTGCTCAGATGGATAGAGCAGCATGTGGAGACTCACATTGTGAACTTTTGCTCCAAGAACTACTGCAGGAACATACCAGGAAAGCTGAGAGAATCCATAGACTCTTTGAAGGAACTGGATCACTACTGCAGGCTCCCTGAGATGCTGAAAAACTGTGAGTCTGCTTGCTTTCTCAACAGGGAGGCTCGTGGTCTGGGGCAAGTTGTCAGCTCTGGTCACTGGCTGCCTGGAAATAGACTTAGTGCTGTTGCGGGGCCACAGTGTGAGTGAGACCAGCCTTTAGGACAGTGGGCTGTGTGGGAACGCGGTGAGGTTTGTGACTGCCGACTTTCTCCCACTTTCCTAGTGACCTGTATGACTCAGCAGAGGCAGCCATAATCCCTCTGGGACTATAACTCCATTGACCTGGGAACTGCACCCCCATGCCCCACAGCAGCTGCAGCAAGACCTGCCCAAAGAGAGGCTGATTTCAGACACGCCTATCCCTGTCCCCACCTGGTGGTCTTTCTTTACCCTCCCTGGTAGCCAAAGACAAAGATCTTAATTTCTTGACGGCTCTATGGCCTGCCCACCAACTGAGAAACCTGAATACTTAACCAGGTGTCCCTAGGGCAAAGTTGCATTCTCCCTATGGGACCACAGCTGATGCATTCTTGAAAGCACCACCTCCTGGCTGGAGGCCAACCAACACAAAACCAACGCACTAAACAACACAACCAAGGACCCTCACAGAGTCCACTTCACTCCCCTGCTACCTCCATCAGAACAGGTACTGGTATCCACGGCTGAAAGACTTGAAGATGGATCACATCACAGGACTCTTTGCAGATGCTCCCCAGTTACCAGTCTGGAGCCTGGTAGCTCCACTGGGTGGCTAGACACAGAAAGGCAAAAGCAATCACTACAGTTCAGCTCCCAGGAAGCCCCATTCCCAGGAGAAGGGGGAGAACATCACACCAAGGGAGCATTCCGTGGGACAAAAGAATCTGAACAGCAGCCCTTGAATCCTAGATCTTCCCTTTGATATAGCCTATCCAAAAGAGAAGGAACCAGAAAAAAATCCTCGAAATACGACAAAACAACATTCTTTAACACCCCCAAAAGGTTAAGCTAATCAAGAAGGCACCACAGAAAGGTGAAGTCCAACTTAAATAAATAAAAAAGCATGATACAGGATATGAAAGGAAAATTCTTCTGTGAAATAGCATAAATAAAAAACAATCACAATATTAGGTAATCATGACACACTCACAAAATGCACTGGAAAGTCTCAGCAATAGAATTGAACAAGAAAGAACTTCAGAGCTCAAAGACAAGGCTTTTGAATTAACCCAATCCATGAAAGACAAAGAAAAAAGATTAAAAAAATAAAGCATCCAAGAAATTTGGGACTATGTTAAAAATCCAAACCTAAGAATCATTGGTGTTCCTGAAGAAGAGAAATCTAAAAGTTTGGAAAACATATTTGAGGGAATAATGGAGGAAATTTTCCCTAACCTTGCCAGAGATCTAGACAAATATAAGAGCTTAAAGAACTGGAGAAATTCATTGCAAAAAAGATCATTGCCTAGGCACATAGTCATCAAATTATCTAAAATCAAGATGAAGGAAACAATCTTAAGATCTGTGAGGCAAAAGCATCAGATAACCTACAAAGGAAAATCTATCAGATTAACAGCAGATTTCTCAGCAGAAACACTACAAGCTAGAAGGGATTGGGGTCCTATATCTAGCCTCCTTAAACAAAACAATTATCAGATAAGAATTTTGTATTCAGCGAAACTAAGCTTCATGACTGAAGGAAAAATACAGTCTTTTCCAGATAAACGAATGCTGAGAGAGTTTGCCGCTACCAAGCCAGCACTACAAGATCTGCTTAAAAAAGCTCTAACTCTTGAAACAAATCCTCAAAATACACCAAAACAGAACCTCCTTAAAGCATGAATCTCACGTGAACTATATAACAATAGTGCAATGAAAAAATCCCAAAGTATTCAGGCAGCAAATAGCACAATGAATAGAATAGTACCTCACATCTCAATACTACCGTAGTGTAAATGGCCTAATGCTTCACTTAAAAGGTACGGAATGGCAGAATGGATAAGAATTCACCCACCAAGTTTCTGCTGTCTTCAGGAGACTCACCTAACACATAAGGACTCACATAAGCTAAAGGGGTACAAAAAAAATATGCATGGTGTCCATGCAAATGAACACAAAAGTGAGCAGGAGTAACTATTCTTATATCAGACAAAACAAACTTTAAAGCAACAGCAGTTAAAAAAGACAAAAAGGGACATTATATAATGATAAAAGGACTAGTCCAAGAGGAAAATATCACAGTTCTAAAAATATATCCACCTAACACTGGAGTTCCTCCCAAATTTATAAAACAGTTACTACTAGACCTAAGAAATGAGATAGAAAGCAACACAATAATAGTGAGGGTCTTTAATATTCCATTGACAGCACTGGATTGGTCATCAAGAGAGGAAGTCAACAAAGAAACGATGGACTTAGGCTATACCCTACAACAAATGGACTTAACAGATATTTACAGAACATTCTACCCAACAACTGCAGAATGCACATTCTATTCGTCAGCACATTGTCCAATATAGACCATATGATAGGCTACAAAAGAAGTCTCAGTAAATTTAAGAAAATCAAAATTATGTCAAGTACTCTCTGAGACTACAGTGGAATAAAATTGGAAATCAACCCCAAAGGAACCCTCAAAATCATGAAATACATGGAAATTAAATAACCTGCTCCTGAATGATCACTGGGTCAACAATGAAATCATGATGGAAATTTTAAAATTCTTTGAATGATAATAGTGACACAAAATCTCTGTGATACAGGAAAAATGGTGCGAAGAGGAAAGTTCATAACATTAAATGCCTACATCAAAAAGTCTGAAATAGCACAAAAAGACAACATAAGATCACATCTCATGGAACTGGAGAAACAAGAACAAACCAAACCCCAAGCCAACAGAAGAAAAGAAATAACTAACATCATAGCAGAACTAAATGAAATTAAATAAAAAAATACAAAAGATAAATGAAACAAAAGGCTGATTTTTTGAAAAGATAAATAAAATTGATAGTCCATTAGTGAGATTAACCAATACATGAAGAGAGAAGATCCAAATAAGCTCAATTAGAAATGAAACGAAAGATACTACAACCGATACTGCAGAAATACAAAATATTATTCAAGGCTACTATGAACATCTTTACACACATAAACCAGAAAACCTAGAGGAGATGAATAAATTCTTAGAATTATACAACCCTCCTAGATTAAACCAGGAAGAAACAGAAACTCTGAACAGACCAATAACAAGCAGCAATATTGAAACTGTAATTTAAAAAATAGCCAGCAACAACAAAAAAACCCAGGACCAGATGGATTCACAGCTGAATTCTATTAGACATTCAAAGAAGAATTGGTACCAATCTTACTGAAACTATTCCAAAAGATAGAAAAGAGGGAATCCTCCCCCTAAATCATTCTTTGAAGCCAATATCACTCCAATAACAAAACCAGGAAAGGACATAATAAAAAAGGAAAACTACAGATCAATATCCCTGATGAACATAGATGCAAAAATTCTCAACAAAATACTAGTGAACTGAATCCAACAGCATATCAAAAAGATAATTCACCATGATTAAGTGAGTTTCATACCAGGGATGCAGGGATGGTTTAACAAACGCAAGACAATAAATGTGATGCCTTACATAAACAGAATTAAGAACAAAAATCACATGATCATCTCAATAGATGCAGAAAAAACATTTGACAAAATCTAGCATCCCTTTATGATTAAAACCCTCAGCAAAATCAGCATAGAAGGGACGTACCTCAACGTAATAAAAGCCATCTATGACAGACTTACAGTCAACATTATACTGAATGAGGAAAAGTTGAAAGCATTTCTCCTAAGAACTGGAACAAGACAAGGATGCCCACTTTCACCACTTCTATTCAATATAGTACTGGAAGTCCTAGCCAAAGCAATCAGACAAGAGAAAGAAAGGGCATTCAAATTGGTAAACAGGAAGTCAAATTTTCACTGTTTGCTGATGATATGATCATCAACTTAGAAAACCCTAAAGCTTCATTCAAAAAGCTCCTAAAACTGGTAAATGAATTCAGCAAAGTTTCAGGATACAAAATCAATGTACACAAATCAGTACCTCTGCTATACACCAACAGTGACCAAGCTGAAAATCAAATCAAGAACCCAAACCCCTTCACAATAGCTGCAAAACAATAAAATAAAATACTTAGAAATATACCTAACCAAGGAGGTGAAAGACCTCTACAAGGAAAACTACAAACAGTGCTGAAAGAAATCATAGATGACACAAACAAATGAAAACACATCCCATAGTCATGGAAGGGTGGAAACAATATTGTGAAAATGACCATACTGCCAAAAGCAATCTACAAATTCAATGTAATTCCCATCAAAATACCACCACTGTTCTTCACAGAAGTAGAAAAAAAAAAAATCCTAAAATTCATATGGAACCAAAAAGAGCCTGCATAGCCAAAGCAAGACTAAGCAAAAAGAAAAAATCTGGGGACATCACCTTACCTGGCTTCAAACTATACTATAGCCATGAAAACAGCATGGTACTGATGTAAAAATGGGCACATATACCAATGGAATAGAATAGAGAACCCAGAAATAAAGCCAAATACTTACAGCCAATTGATTTGCAACAAAGCAAACAGAAACATGAAGTGGGGAAAGGACACCCTCTTCAACAATTGGAAAGCCATGTATAGAAAAGTGAAACTGGATCCTCATCTCTCACCTTATATAAAAATCAACTTAACATGGATCAAAGACTCAAATATAAGACCTGAAACTGTAAAGATTCTAGAATATCAGAAAAACCTTTCTGGATATTGGCTTAGGCAAAGACTTCATGACCAAGAACTCAAAAGCAAATCAACAACAACAAAAAGATGAGACTTAATGAAACTAAAAAGCTTCTGCACACCAAAGGAGTTAATCAGCAGAATTAACAGACAACTCACTGATTGGGAGAAGAGCTTCACAATCTATACATACAACAAAGGACTAATATCCAGAAGCTACAAATAACTTAAACAAATCAGCAAGAAATAAAAACAAACAATCCCATCAAAAAGTGGGTTAAGGACATGAATAGAAAATTCTCGGCCGGGCGCGGTGGCTCAAGCCTGTAATCCCAGCACTTTGGGAGGCCGAGACGGGCGGATCACGAGGTCAGGAGATCGAGACCATCCTGGCTAACACGGTGAAACCCCATCTGTACTAAAAAATACAAAAAACTAGCCCGGCGAGGTGGCGGGCGCTTGTAGTCCCAGCTACTCGGGAGGCTGAGGCAGGAGAATGGCGTAAATGAGGGAGGCGGAGCTTGCAATGAGCTGAGATCCGGCCACTGCACTCCAGCCTGGGCGACAGAGCGAGACTCCGTCTCAAAAAAAAAAAAAAGAAAAGAAAATTCTCAAAAGAAGATATGCAAATGGCCAACAAGCATATGGAAAAATGATCAACATCACTAATTATCAAGGAAATGCAAACCAAAACCACAATTAGATACCATCTCACTCCTGCAAGAATGGTCACAATTGAAAAAACAAAAAACAAAAAACAGATGTCGGTGTGGATGTGGTGCAAAGGGAACACTTTTATAATGTAAACTAGTACAACCACTATGGAAAACTGCGGAGATTCCTTAGAGAACTATAAGTACATTCTACCATTTGACCCAGCAATCCCACTACTAGGTATCCACCCAGAGGAAAAGAAGTTATTATATGAAAAAGATAATTGCACACCAATGTTTATAGTAGCACAATTTGCAGCTGCAAAAATAAGGAACCAGCCCAAATGCCCATCAATCAATGAGTGGATAAAGAAAATATGGTGTATATGTATATGCCATTGAATACTACTCAGCCATAAAAAGGAATGAAATAATGGCATTCACAGCAACCTTGAAGGAATTGGAGAATATTATTCTAAGTGAAATAACTCAGGAATGGAAAAACAAACATCACATGTTCTCACTCATATGTGGGAGCTAAGCTATGAGAATGTAAAGGCATAAGAATGATGCGTTGAACTTTGGGGACATGGCGGAAAGGGTGGGGTGTGGCAAGGGATAAAAGACTACATTTCGGGTACAGTGTACAGTGCTTGGGTGATGAGTGCACCAAAATCTCAGAAATCAACACTAAAGAACTTATTCATGTAACCAAACACCACCTGTTCCCCCAACCTATTGAAATAAGAAAATGAAAAAAGGTGATAATGATAATATTTACTGAGACAGTAAAAAACACAAAAGGATGAAAAATAAAAGAAAAAATTAAGATTAGAGATTATAATAGTGTATTACTTGGGATAGGAGTAGATGCTCTAACATATAGACTCCTAAATATATAATTGTTCAAATGTGATCTAAGTGTATTTCTCAATCATGTAAACCCCTAAGGAGAGATTCTTTATTAGTGGGCAATTCTCCTTCAGCTTCTTATTCAGTGTGTTAGGCTCCATCTATCTTGTAGGGTCACCATCCCTAACACTGCTCATCATATGAAGCTAGTGAAAGAATAAAGGAGAGTAAAGAAGACGCAGCCACTTCTTAACCACCTTGATCTGGTGTCTTGATCCGGATGACATCTATTCATTTCCATTAGTAAGAACAGGTCATATGACCCAACTTGAGTTTGGGAAGTGTGGTTTCCAACTGGGCTACAGTTTCCTGGTAAAAATTTCTACACAGGAAGGAAAAGCACACATTTTAGGGATGACGGCTATCTCGGTCACAGTTAATATTCTTTGTTTGCAAGTAGCATAAACCTAACAAGAAAACGGAAACAACAAAGTTGCTTTAATTAGGTCATTTAGGGGTAGTTATAGATGCTGAGGGAGAACCTCAGGGATCGGATAACCCTGGGGAACTTCAGGTACGAGACCTGGAGAGAGTGAGCCACCACGACTATCATTTGTCTCTGTTTTTCCTGCTTATTTTTATCTTCTTCTGTTGCAGAAAAATGGCTTTGGAACATGGTGGGTTTGGGAGGGTGGGCAACTCCAGTCTTAAAGTTTCCAAGTTTAGTGACTCCACAGGAAAGTGAGAATGTGGTTTTTTGTTTGTTTGTCTGTTTCTCCATTTTGCTATGTAAAAATCCCAGAGACAGACTCTGGCCAATTTGACTTATGTGTTCTGCCACTGGACCTATCATTGTGGCTACTCTAAGAAGTCCTCTAACTGGGTAATTCTTAGTTGTACATTCTCCACATCTTAGCTCTGCAGGCACTGATTGGCAGTTCTATACATGATGAGGTTAAGACCCAATGCTCCAAAGAAAGGTAGGAGCTGCTGTTATCAAAAGAATGAACACAGGTTTCCTGGGTCAGAAAAAAGGGTGGCGGAGGGGCGGCAGATATGTATTGCAAAAATACTGTTTTTACAGATCAAGAATAATAAAGTGAGATCCTGATGTTCTTTAAATCTTTTATTCTAAATATCAATTTTCCTCATGTTTTTCTAATGTCTATAATGGTAACATGACTTTAATTTGATAGTCGCATGAAGAAAAACTTTTGTTTTCTCCATATTTGTGTGAGTTGCCAAGAGCCACATTTCATTTTATTTTGTTTCCCTGAAACTTTTCTTTTTTTTTTTTTTTTTTGAGGCGGTGTCTCGCTCTGTCGCCCGGACTGGAGTGCAGTGGCCGGATCTCAGCTCACTGCAAGCTCCGCCTCCCGGGTTCACGCCATTCTCCTGCCTCAGCCTCCCGAGCAGCTGGGACTACAGGCGCCTGCCACCTCGCCCAGCTAGTTTTTTGTATTTTTAGTAGAGACGGGGTTTCACTGTGTTAGCCAGGATGGTCTCGATCTCCTGACCTCGTGATCCGCCCGTCTCGGCCTCCCAAAGTGCTGGGATTACAGGCTTGAGCCACCACGCCCGGCCTCCCTGAAACTTTTCTAAGGAGTCATCACGTATGGATGAGACAGAAAATTCATTCTTCCAGTTGCACATGGGTCAGAATTAGAATAATCGTGTATTCTAGTTTGCTCAGGATAGTCCTGTTTTATATCTGATATCTCAGAATGTGAGAAATTTTACAAAAGTGTGTTAAGAAATATTTTTCATGATTTAATTAAATTATCACTGTTTAACATTGTCTTTTGTCAATTGCCTTTCTTAAAATATAAATCCAAGTAGTTTGGAATATCAAACTTTGGTGAGAGAGTTTCTGTGGTGAGAAAACAACATTTCCTTAGACTTAGACCTTATGCAGTGGTATCCACAGAACAGTTCACGAATTCCTACTCCTGGTACCTTTCGCACAAATGCACAGACAAGGTAATGGGAAATACTAAATTTCTAGAAATTAAAATGATATTCTACATTAAATAACACATATATATGTGTGTATATTCTTGACTAGATTCTAGTCTTTCATGTAAACTAACTCTATTCCTCCTTTGAGTCATATGAGAGGATGCTCAGATATTCTACCATATTTAAATGAGCATCTATTGTATAGCAGGTGCTATTTTCCAGTACTGGGGATATAGTCGTAAAAAGAATAGACAACATTCATGTCTTCCTGGAGTGAAAATTTAATGTTGGAGACATAAAAAGCAAATAAACAAGTAAACATAGTGCAATAACAAGTAGAGATAATAGTCATAAGGAAAAACAAACCTATGTCTTTATTATGAATTACCTCATTTTTAAAGTTAACTGTAACAGATTTTTATTACTTGCAATGAAAAGGAGACTTAACAGTTACACATTCATCTAAAATACTTATCGTTTACCAATTGCCAATTATGTTTTGTGGCTTTCCACTTTACTAGCTGATCTATTCCAGGAGCTCTCAAAAACTTATAAATCACTGAAGGACAATTTCTGAATAGCAACAAGAAGTGAACAAAATAGCAAGAAACACTATATTCATAAAGTACTTTCCTATCACATTTTCCCGTCATCTCGGAAAAACATTTTTTCTCCCATTGCTAGTCTAAGTATCTCTTTATAACCCATGCCATCTACCTTTTTGAACTTATTTTCCGCTGGAAGACAGAAGCAAGCTATATCCATTAGGTTTCTGCAGCTTCTTCATCGTTGGTTTTATTCATATGACTCAATTAATATGTGGTCACTCACTTGGCTCTTAGGAAAGTATGACCCTGGTTTAAGGCCAGAATTCCTTCAGGAGAGAGCTAGGTAGATTCTGATAATTGGAGGCTTGCTGTTGGATACTTTCCAGCCCTGCAAACCAATACTTGTTGTTTGTTGAAAATCTGAAATCTGAGATTATGGCAGTACCCCAAGAGACTGTCATTTTTTGTACTGTTTTGGGGAAATAAGACCTTCAGAACTTCTCTCTTCATCAGCTCAGGATCTGGAAAATATACCATTGGAATATATACACGCACACACACATATATTTATTTATAAAATCATAATATATATCATAATATATCATTGGGATATATATCTATATAGGATATATAGATATCATATGTGATATGTATGATAGAAGTTGTAGGCTCAGTCCACGCTTGACTTGGAACCTTATAATCTTATTTCAGAAAGCCCTAGGGTAAGTGGAAGAGCATCATGACACATGTGGATACAACCTTGTGATGTAAACTAGATTAACAGGAGGTGTCAGTGGATTGGAGAAGTATACACAGTGTATAAGGAATACAGAAGCAGGTCAGCTCCTGTTGCTTCAGCTGAAGTCCAGTACCCACGCCACTCACTTGCTATTTAGCCCCAAGTTCTGAATCCCTGCCACCAACTTGCCATTTTGTCCCTGGTAATATAAGCAATCCAAAAACCATGGTTTTGAACTTAGTTGCTGGTAATTTGGCTGGCTAGATTTCCTGAAAGCCTTCCAGGTTTTCACCTTCAATCATCTAAATATGCTGGATAAAAGACAAAATAAATCATTTTAAATCCACAGTTAAGCCAAGAAGAAAGTATGTGTCATCTTCAAAGTGCAAAAATGAAGCAGGGGCACCAATCCAGAGTTGAGCCTTTGCTCACACACACTGTGTGACTAGATTCTAGTCTTTCTTATAAACGAACCATATGCCCTCCTTTGAGTAATGTGAGAGGACGTTCAGATATTCTATAGTTTTTGAATGAGCATTTATTGCATAGCAGGTGCTATTTTGTGTTACCGTATATGTACCTGTCACGATAACCTTAGAGAACAAAGTCAGTGGCCCAGGCAGCGTGAACAGATGGATTGTAGGTCCCTGAATCAAATTCAGACACCACAAATGGCTATTCCTCAGTAGAATTGTGGATGGGAATAAAATATGTCCTGAAAATAGACTTTTTTGTTTTGTATAAAGAAAAACAAATATCGTGGAACTGAAAGCAAGTCTTGCTGCACATAAACATGTTATTCTTCCTATTGATGTCTTGAAAAAGAGCCTAATTTTTATTTCACTGAGAAAATAGTTAACACAGTGGCTGGAGTTTTATCTGATGGATCACAGATTTCCTGGGGGATGGGAGTTCACACCCCAGATACCTTTATCTACATCACTTCCTCCCCAGCATAGTGTAAGTAAGATAATGCCTGGGGAATCCTTCAGGGACCCAGGCTGTCCAAAATATCATAGGTAATTGCAAATTTTGAATCCCTCAATGAAAACTGCTGTTTAATTTTAAGTATAAAATATTTGAATGTTTGCATTTAAATCAGAAATAGAAAATCAGATATTGCATTAGACTGCTAGCCCACTAAGTTCCTGAAAAGCCTGGAGGTAACACACTGTCCACCTATACATTTGGAGCCCTGGCAGTGGGGCAATGTTTCTGGGTCACACAAGTCCCACTTGGACCCTTGCACCATCTGCTTCCTGGGCTGCTTCCCAATACGTGCCTCAACAGAAAGGCTGTCAGTGTGTTACAACCACTATTGGTTCCTGTTCCTCTCTTGACAGGTGTGAGAATGTCTCTATCCCTTCCAGAGCCCCACGGAGTCTTAACTTTTTCTGCTCCTATAACAGAATGCCACAGACTGGGTGGTATTTTATAAATAAAATAGATTTGTTTGGTTCATGGTTCTGGAGGTTGGAAAGTCAAAGGTTGAGGGGCCACATATGATGGAGTGCCTTCTTCCTGTGTTATACCATGGCAGAAAGCATCAAATGGTGACAAGAGAATGCATGAGAGGGTAAGAGCATGCAAGACAGAGAGAAAATGGGGTTGAACTTATCTTTTCATCAGAAGCCCATTCCATTGATAACTAACCAACTCCCACAATAATGGCATTAATTTGTTTTGGAGGGCACAGCCTTCGCGACCTAATCACCTCTTAAAAATCCCACAATAGCAATGAAATTTGAACATGAGTTTTGGAAGGACATTCAAACCCTAGCACATGGCTTCCGAGACCCATCTAGGACTTTTGAATAAAGGGGAAGTTGTCAGTATTAATTTACAAAGGAAGAAAAACAAATGTAAATGTTGAGTTACATTTTGCTTGGTTCTAAATGAGTCCAGTGGCTTTTTCTGGGACTTTTAGGTCAGTGATTTTTAATACTTTATATTATAATAAAAAGAAGGAATTATCTGGAAGAATAGCAGGGAAAAGACAGAAAAAATGGGGGACGGGGGGAGGGGTCGAGTGGCAAAGCATCTGCTGCAGTACAAGAAATGGACTTGACATATCTGGGACCTAAGAAAGTGTCTTGACTTCCTTGGCACCTCACTCAGGGTTGCTCTTCCAGAATTTCTCTCTCCTCACCAGGTCAGATTCTGGAAAAAATTCTCTCACTTCATTTGTCCTTCACATGACTGATTCTCACTTACTTTTCCTTAATCCGAGAAAAAAATGGAAATTCTTCTAAGAATTGGAATAAGGACTCTTCAAGGGAGAACGGCACTGACACATAGATTTTTTAAAATTAGAAAACTATGAAGTCAGTGTTTTTCAATCTTCTTTTCATCTCTCCATTTTTTGTCCTCCACAAGACCCATGTTAGACATTTTCTTCCATGTCACTCCTTCCCCATAAGATGTTTTAATACCACAGGTATTCTGTACATCTGTTTAAGTTCAATGGCCCAATAAACCATTGTAATATCTACATTTTTGATCACCCCCCCAGATATAATTTATCCCATGAGGGCATATTGCCTCACTGAGACTGCATGAGTTAAGTGAATATCTCTGCTTTCAATACATCATTATTAATGTGGAATAGTAAAAAGAACACTCAATTTATAGTCACTCAATTGATAGAACACTCAATTTACAATTCTGTGGAGGATTAGAGTACCAACTCTATTCTGTACTCTGTCATTTTAGAAAAATTAATTTACTTGAATGTCATTTTTTTTTTCACATAAAAATGCGGTTAACCTTAAGGTAATAAGTAAACAAACAGAAGAGATCTTATCTGCTTCCATCACAGAGTTGTCCTGAGAGTGAGGTGACTTGTCCTGAGATAAGTCACCTCATCAAGTCCAAACTCAATACAAATGCCTCTAAGCTCTTTCTTCACAAGACTAGAGTCTTTGTATTATTAACATAGAAAGAACCTCAAGTGTTTGCACAGTAGAAAAAAGAATGTGGCAATGAGCTTTGCTATTTCAGGTAAGCAAACAACCAGATAAGTTTATTTAGTGGAGACTTTGTCTAAGCATAAAGAACTCACACTTTATGGAGGAAAAGGTCACAAAGGGAAATCTTGGAACATTTTCTTCTTAGAAACTCTAAAAACAATATCAAGCATTGCTTGACTTCAGTGAATTATTTGCAGTCAAGGACTGGATGAGGTGATGGAAAATAATTTCTCTAACATTTAATTCATTGCTTTTCTATAAAGAACCTAATTATTAATAAGTAATCCAAAACTTCAATGTAAATGTTGTCAACCTAAAGTGGGAAACTGACACAAAATTAATATAGAGAGTTTATTTGGGCCAAGGTTGAGTACTGCAGCTCAGGAAACACTAGGAAGTGCTCTGGAGAACAAAGGAGAGGCTTAAGTTTTTAAAGAAAAAAAGGATGAATCAGGAGGGGAGCAAATTGCAAAAGCTGTTTGCCAGAAATTCCCATCGCTTTACAGAAATAACATTTATTGGTGATTGGCTATACATTGTTGAATGATAAGGTGTCAGTTATGGTTTCCAGCATGGGGCATTGTTAGGTTAATGTACAGCTATGGGTGGCGACACTCTGTTTAGTCCATATAGGAGGCAGCTTTGAAACGATTACTTAGCTCAAAAGGGGGCGGGACATGAATCACATTTCAATTCCTCTTTGGGCTTGCTAATTTAAAGGAGCCTCATCTTCCTCAGATAAGTTTCTTTTCTTTCTCAGTTTTTATTTCCAACCCTAGCTTGTTAAGTCCAACATCTATATGTTGGTTTTATAATTAAATTAAATGCATTTATTTTTCAATCCTTCACAACTCCTAAAATACACAGTTGGTTGAAAAATAATAATACATCTAACATTTATTAAGCACATGGTATATGCCAGGACCTTGACTAGTGTTACAGTCATGGTTTCCAATCCCTACGGCAACCTGTAGTGCTAATATTACACACCCTATCAGTTACCCATTGAACAACAATCATTTTATTTCCTTTCAATTCTGTGGGTCAGCAATTTGTTCTGAGCTTAGCTGGGCAGTTCTTCTGTTGATCTGGGTTGGGGTTGCTCATGTGACCTCAGTTCATGATTGGGTTGCCTAGGGGCTAGTTTGATCTAGGAGGCCTTTTTTCTGCTCCACATGGTCTCTCTTTCTCCAGTGCATCAGCCTGGGCTGGTTCTGTCAGCTGTAGCATTTCAAGACGTCAAGCATAGAAGTGGCATTGTAACCAATGCCTGGCCACTTGTTGCCTGAAAACCAAAATTTCAAGGGGCAAGCTTTGGTGAAAGGAAAGTTAGTTTTAATCGAGAAGCCAGCAACTCAGGGGAGCAGTGAGCTAGCAGCGTTCAGACACCGGCTCTCCAACTTGTGCCTCTCGATAGGGGTTTTTTAAGGAAAATTAGAAGAAATGATGATGAAAATATTTTTGTGAAATGTGCACAGTCTCAGGTGAGCAGTTAATCATTGCTTTCTTGGTCAATTTTTGTGGCCTTCTGAAGGTATTGTCAGCCTGTTCTGATCTGCCCAGTCAGCCCAGTCCCAGAGTTGTTGGTTGGCATATTTTCTTTGATCTCTGTTGAAGGTTCTATTTTCCTGCGGTAGTTTTTAGTGAATATTCAACAAACTCAAGTAAAACAATAATTATATTCAAGTAAGCAAGCTTTTATCGAACAAGAAGTTAGTACGGTTATACAGCACAACTTCCTGAGACCTAGACTCAGAAATCATGCATCACTTCCACAGCCTTCTACTGGCCAACATACATGGTGAGGCCAGCCCAGATTCGGGGAGTGTGGAAATAGAGTCCACCTCTTCATAGGAGGAGCTGCCAAGAATTTGTGGCCATTTAAAAACTATTACCTACACTATCACTGATGAGCAACCTGGGACTCAGGGATGATGTAAGGTGTTCAAGATCTCACAGCCAGCAAAGCAGTAGCAGGGGTGAGCTGGGAACTGAAGATATTTCTGATTCCAAAGTCTACACTGTTTTAACTACATAACATTGCATTCAATTTTACTTTATACACATCCGAATTTCTCAAAGCCCTTGTTAGGGGCTGAATTGCGTCCCAATTGTGCTTCCCCTTCCCCAGCCAAACCCATGTGTTGAAATCCAAACCCTCAGTACCTCAGAATGTGACTATCTCTGGAGATAGGGCCTTCAAAGAGGTGATTAAGTGAAAATGAACCATCCGGGTGGGCTCTAATCCAGTATGACCAGCATCCTTGTAAGAAGAGGAGATTGGGACACAGACAACATGCAGAGGCATGTGAAGACAGAGGGAGAAGACGGCCATCTACAAGCCAAGGAGAGAGGCTTCAGAAGAAACCAACCCTGGAGACACCTTGATCTCAAATTTCTAGGATCCGCAACTGTGAGAAAATAAATTTCAGTTGTTTCAGTCATCAGTGCGTGGTCCTTTGTTTTAGCGGCTCTGGCAAACTAATATGGCCCTACTATTTACCTTGGCTTATTTGATATTCATAATAACTTTATAAGGCTGGTACCATTAATCTTATAAGGCCATAATAGTACTTAACCTTTGTAAGTTCAAGTTTTAATTCCTTACCCTACCTCTTTATCGTGCTAAGTTGAAGACATTGAATGTAAAAAAGAAATTAATAGGAGATTTCTCAAAACCTTTATAAGGTTAGGTACTATTGTTGTTTTTTAAATATGATTTGACACACTGAAGAATCTATGTACCTTGCTCAGTAGGGTTGGTTAATGGCGGGGCCCCTTTAGAAATAAGGTCTTGTGACTCTTGGCACAATGTCTTCTCTACTAAAACAAGACTTATAGCTCACTTTTAACCTCTAACTCTTCTCTTAAGGATGTACTTGTTATTTCTGTTTTCTGCAAAAAACTGAAAATTTGATAACCGGAACACACACCAACCTGTTTTTTTTTTTTTTTTCATTGAAAGTGTCAAGACTGTGCTATTTATTATTATTATTTTTTTACATTCAATATCTTCAACTTAGCACAATCAAGGGATAGGGTAAGGAAATAAAACTAGTACCAATTTTACACACGCAGTAACCCACACAGAAGAAAAAATTCTTACCACTGAAATTTAAATGAGCTCTTAGTTTTAGAGCTATGTCAGACAATTTTATTTGGGGTGTCAACACTTCTTCCAAGTGTTGCTTATATTGAATTATCTTACCATGGAGCGGTAAATCAGGCTAGCTCCAAAGGAGAGGGAAACTTTAGGCAGTGCTTGGCTCTCTGGTTCTACTCTGAGGTGAGGCTGGGTGGTGGGCCCACTCACGAATGGAAACTGCTGGGGGCAGGGCTGTCACAGAGCCTGCAGCTTTGCTACAGTCACCTCATCTCTTGCAAGCTGTAAAGAGATGCTCTATCTGCAAATCTGAACAGTAGGATGGGGAGTAGTTTCTGAAAAGAGCTTGGTGCTACGGGATTTTTTACCTTGTAGAAGGAGAAGGCAATTGAGCACAGTGAACTTTAGACTTGCACAGACCTGTTATGCTCTCTGTTCTATTACTTCAAAAGTTTTCTACCTTTGAGACTTTGGGCAAATTAATCTCTCTAGTTCTCAGTTGCCTCATCTTCAATAAGGAATACATAATTCATAGAGAATTGTTGTGAGTACTAAATAATTAATTTAACTACCATGTACAGTCCATGGCATTGAGTAGATGCTTATTACACAGTAATTATGAGTAGAAGTAAATTCAGTTGAATTTTACTTTCCATAGGTAGCTCATGTTACCCTGTGGAGCCAACCGTGATGTTATTTGTTCATTTATTCAACAAATATTTGTGGTTCCACATCTATTTGCTTTCTACTATGCTAGGTGCTGGGAATATAGCAGACAGGGTATGTGGTTTCGGGAAATGTGAAGTCTATTTCCTAACTACTCAAGATATAGTCTGAGGATCAGCAGCATTGACATCACCAAGGAACTTGTTAAAAAGTCAGAATCTCAGATTCCGCCCCAGACCTACTGAATTTGATCTGCATTTTAGCCAAGTTCCTCCAGGTGATTTGTGAGCACATTGATGTTTGAGAAGTGTTGCTATACTGAACCTGAAGTGCGTGACATTTTACTTGATTTGGCACCTAAAGGTTTCTTGAAATAGTCTTTCCTTATAGAGGGTTTCAAATCTGAAACACAGAACTGAAAATGTAGAAATAACAAGCTAGAAAGGAAATCGTTTAGTTTTAAGCACCTTAATCTAGCAGAAGGAAATCAAGGAAGACCTATAGGCCAAAGTATTAAAGAGAAAATTTTTTTTTTTTTTTTTTTTTTTTGAGACGGAGTCTCGCTCTGTCGCCCGGCCTGGAGTGCAGTGGCCGGATCTCAGCTCACTGCAAGCTCCACCTCCCGGGTTTACCGCCATTCTCCTGCCTCAGCCTCCCGAGTAGCTGGGACTACAGGCGCCCGCCACCTCGCCCGGCTATTTTTTTCTATTTTTTAGTAGAGACGGGGTTTCACAGTGTTAGCCAGGATGGTCTCGATCTCCTGACCTCGTGATCCGCCCGTCTCGGCCTCCCAAAGTGCTGGGATTACAGGCTTGAGCCACCGCGCCCAGCCTAAAGAGAATTTTAAAAGGGCATACATATTCTAGGGACCATAGTCTCTCTTGTCCCTTGTTTGCTCACTTGTGGAGGATATGGTGCAAGCTTTGACATTACCAACCCCGTTTTATCCCCACCATTGCCAGACTTAATATATTTGTGCGATTTTTGCTGAATGAATGATATAGTTAGAATACTTTTCATGCTGGACATAGGAGGAGTGTTTGCTTATTGAATGTGCCCATGCTTAGGTCCTCTTACAAGATTATTTTCAATATGTGAATTAAGTCATAAGAAGAAGGCTCTCATATTTACCAAGAACACAAATCTGAGAGGGTGTGGCAGAGACAACTAGTTGTCCCCTAGTACCTATTGTCCCCTAGTACCTATTTTTGACCTCTTAATTAAAAATGGAATTGTTCTTTTTAACATGACACATAGCTGCCTAGAAGTGAGATTACAATTTCCAGCTTCCTTTGTTTCTGGGTGTGGCCATGTGGCTAAGCGCTAACTCATAGTCTTGAGAAAGGTCACCTTAAATGGACTGCAGATGGCCTTGTTGGCTTTTTCTGGCTTCCTGTTGGCTAGAAAATGAATGTGACAGCTGGAGCTCTGGCCTTCATCTTGGACTATGAGGTGGAAGAGGTGTTTAGGATGATGGAACCTACTCAAAGCAACCAGTGTACCTGATGAGAACAGTCGTCACTCTATTCCTAAACTACTTCCTGTGGTCTTCGTTCACATATGATAGAAATACATTTCTATTTTGTTTAAGTCATGGTATTTAAGTGTTGTATCAACCCTAATCCTAGCTAATCCATGCTTGCTTATATATTAAATAATGAAATCAAGATTTAAAATTCTTAATGGGCTGCAATAATGGTCCAAACAGTTGTGAAATAAAATGGAACAAAATGTGGGTATCAACATTTTTGTTTAAAAATATTACCCAATAGGTCGGGCACGGTGACTTATGCCTGTAATTCCAGCACTTTGGGAGGCCAAGGTGGGCAGATTACCTGAGGTCAGGAGTTCGAGACCAGCCTGGCCAACATGGAGAAACCCAATCTCTACTGAAAATACAAAAAATTTAGCTGGGTGTGGTGGTGGTTGCCTGTAATCCCAGCTACTCTGGAAGCTGAGAGAGGAGAATCATTTGAACCTGGGCAGTGGAGGTTGCAGTGAGTCAAGATCACACCACTGCACTCCAGCCTGGGTGACAGAGCAAGACTCCATCTCAAAAAAAAAAAAAGAATAAAAGAAAAACAAACTGCCAAATATAGAATTGAGGAAAACTGGTTAAATAGTGCTTTATACATAAAAGACACACCTGTTGTGGTGGGGCGGGTGTAGGGAGGGAAGAGTTGGCCGACAAATTTCATATAGTTAAACAGTGTAATGAGGCTGTTTAAAACAAATACTATGTGAGTCTGAGTTGAATTTCACGAGAGAGGCGAAGACCTTCAGTTCTCTGCATCGGCACGGCACATCTGGAATAGTGTGTTCCTTTCTGAGCTCCAGATTGTTCAGAGGGATAGTGACAAAATAGAGAGTGTCTGAAAAGCAAACAAGATAGCTAAGGGTCTAATATGGTTTGGATATTTGCCCCCCAAATCACTTTTGAAATGTAATCCCCAGTGTTGGAGGTGGGGCCTGCCTGGAGGGGTTTGGGTCACGGGGGCAGATCTCTCGTGAATGGCTTGGTGCTGTCCTCAGAATAGTGAGTGAGTTCTTGCAGGATCTGGTTGTTTAAAATGTATGGCACCTCCCTTGACCTCTTGCTCCCACTCTCACCATATGAGATGCCTGCTCTCCTTTTGCCTTCTGCCAGCAGCTGAGCAGATGCCGGTGTCATGCTTCCTGTACAGCCTGCAGAACTGTGAGCCAATTAAACCTCTTTTCTTTATAAATTACCCAGTGTCAGGTATTCCCTTAGAGCAATGCAAGAATGGCCTACCACAGGGTCTAACAAGCATATCACAGTCAATAGAAGGGACCTTAGAGTATTAGCCTGGAAAGGGGATGATACATTGGAGTCATAGTAGTTACCTTAAAATATTCAAAGCATTGTCACATGGAAGATGGAGTAATTGCTTTTTTGCCTTTCAGAGGGCATACTTAAGGACCAAAGGTCCTAGAGAAAATTCTGCTCTATATAAGAAATAATTTTTCAATAGCTAAAGCTGTCTCCAATGAAAATGTGTGGCTTTGTTAAGTCTGATCGTCATCAAATCATCACAAGTGCTCACCTGTATTTGGTGCATTCTATGGGGCAACTGCTTTGATGTGTTACCTCATTTAATCCTCAAACTGTGAGGTAGTCTCTATTTTTATCTCTGTTTTACAAATTTGGAAGTTGAGTCTTGGAAGCATCGAATAGCCTTCTCAACACCATCTGGCTGATGAAAGCCAGAGCCAGGCTTTGATCCTGCTCTGCTTCCCCATGTCGCCCACCCACGGCCATGGTTTTGCGCAGGCTGGATACAAGGGGTTGGGGGTCAGCTTGTGGGCTATAAAACAGATTCCTGAATTAAGTCACATATAGTAAAGTCTTGATTTCTTTATTTTGAAAGCATTGCCTTAACTCTAGTAACAGTAAGGAGACTGTGTGAAAAAACAAGGAAAAAAAAATCCACTAGGCTTGTCTAGGACCTTGGAGGTAAGAAGGGAAAAGCATGAAACAAGTGGGGAAATGGGTCAGAACACCTACGTTCGAATCTTGAATCTTCTGCTTCCTAACTGTATAGTTTGGAACAGGACATGTAGTCTGTGTGAACCTCAATTTCTTCATGAATAAAATCAACATAACCATACCCAACTTGCAAGATTATTGTGATAGTAAAAGTAAAGTGATTAGTTCAGGGTCTGTTCCATGAAAGATGCCCAAAACTGGTAGTTAATTATCACTAACAATTTACTAAGGTATGAGCTGAGGTATGAGCAGGTATTAGTTGCAGCTTTTGGTTAGAAAAATTCAGATACTAGCATTCCTCCAGCATTTAAGAGAGAGATTGAAGCTCATGCAGGCTGCAAAATTTTTATAATGCCTTATATCAGTACTTGTCTGGAAATCTAGGACTTCATTCTTTTGGATGAGACTTATATTGTAGGAAATGGGAAATGAAAACCTCCACTTCCCAGGCTCACCCCAAATTACACTTTTGGATGTAATTTAGATGTTGCCTATCAGATGCACTCATGCAAGACTTAAATTACTGAAAAAAATAAGGGAGGACAGAGAAGTAGAGGCAGTGACATGCAAGCGTTGGGAAAACACAATTAAAAACAAAATCTCCTGCCAACCCAGAAAAACTCTCCTCAAAGGTGGAAGAGAAAGAAAATGATTTTATTATTGAATAAGCATAAACCAGAATGCTATGTGCATTACAGGAAAACTGCTAAAGAGATTGCAAAGACAGAAAGACATCTCATCCTCTCCTGTCACCAAACAGATACAGCCCATTCTAGACATGTGCTCAAGATAAATAATAACTTGTGTTCAAGTGAGAGGACTTGCCAGCAACATTTATCACACAGAGTTGATCATAAATCCACCTGGCAGTTGGAGTAGCCACCTGTGTTTGCTCATTGCCTCTATCAAAAGGAAAAAATAATTTTTTTACATCTTACGACATCTCAGTTTGCAATTTGGAGACAAGTGTCAGCTGAAGATAGGCTCCTAACTTCCCACAGACTGAGAGAGAGAGGCACTGTCTTCCTTGATGATGACATTTCAGAGTTGATTTCCAGGTCCTTGAGGATTTATTATTGGATTATAAAATTCACAAGAGGCTTATTTAGCTTTGAGGCAAATGCATTTCAAAGAGGTAAAGAAATTTCAAGTTTTCTAAATGCCCTAAGAAGAGAGAAAAGGAGAAGTTACCTCCCTTGTTCTTGCTCCTCAACTTTTCCAGCGTGTTTTTCTTCACTTAATGCATTGTACTAAATCCCTGTCTTCCTAAGTACCTGGAGTGGTTTCTGTGCTCTACAACTGAACTGTGTCTAATACAAAATCGAATAAAAATGATTCGCCTAATGAACCATGACTTTGTTTTGGACAAAATTTCTTTGTTAGTAGAAGCAGAACTTGGTCCTCTAAATGATTTTGCTAGTGAAATGAATATTCTAACAGGCATAGATACTTTTTAACTTCTTTTTTTTTTTTTTTGGAGAGGGAGTCTTGCTCTGTCACCCAGGCTGGAGTGCAATGGTATGATCTTGGCTCACTTCAACTTCTGCCTCCTGGATTCAAGTGATTCTCCTGCCTCAGCCTCCCGAGTAGCTGAGATTACAGGCATCTGCCACCACGACTACCTAATTTTTGTATTTTAGTAGAGATGGGGTTTCACCATGTTGGCCAGGCTGGCCTCGAACTCCTGACCTCAAAAGATCTGCCCACCTTGACCTCCCAAAGTGGTGGGATTACAGGCGTGAGCCACCATGCCTGGCCCATTTTTAAACTTCTGATTGTTTTATGGATCAAATGAAATAGATGAGACTTAAGTGTATTTTTAATTAGTTGGAGAAACTTAAAAAGCAAGTATCCTTGGCAGATATTTCTCTTTTTATTCTGTTTTTTTTTCTTCATTTAATAAAAGAAATGTAATTTTTAAGTAAGTTAATTCAAAACAAATAAAATTTTAAAAAAGAAGTGATGTGGTTTATCTGGGATGATCCCATCCCCAAGTATTAAGAAACAACACTGGGCCGGGCGCGGTGGCTCAAGCCTGTAATCCCAGCACTTTGGGAGGCCGAGACGGGCGGATCACGAGGTCAGGAGATCGAGACCATCCTGGCTAACACGGTGAAACCCCGTCTCTACTAAAATATACAAAAAATTAGCCGGGCGAGATGGCGGGCGCCTGTAGTCCCAGCTACTCGGGAGGCTGAGGCGAGAGAATGGCGTAAACCCGGGAGGCGGAGCTTGCAGTGAGCTGAGATCCGGCCACTGCACTCCAGCCTGGGCGACAGAGCGAGACTCCTTCTCAAAAAAAAAAAAAAAAAAGAAACAATACTGTTTCATAAAGTTGTATTCAATTCCTGTCATCCTTATAGGCAGATGCTGGTCCTCTCATCAAGAGATGAAGGCTAATTCTCTTCCCCATGGATCTATGCTAGCCTTGTTACTTTCATTAATCAACAGAATGTGGCAGAAGCGACTCTGTGCCAGTTGTGTCCTAGTCTTAGGAGACCTAACAGATCACTGCTTTGGAAGTCAGCCACTGCTGAAAAACAAAACAAAACAAAACAAAAAAAGTCTATCTGAAGAGGTAGGCCACTTAGAAAGAGCCCCAGGGATGTGAGACTATGATAGCAGCAGAGAGGTAGACCAGCCATCCACTAGCCATTCTAGCCACCCTATGAGGTGCAAGATATTGCTAGGTATTTGCAACTGCTGGCCATTCCCTGAAAAACTGTTTACTGTCTCTCTTCCTAGATAACTTTTACTCATCCTTCAGGCCTCACCTCAAGCATTATTAACAGTAATACTTCTCAGAGAAGACAGGAGATGTGATCATTATTGCCCAAATCATCTAGGGATCCTAACCTGGAATTGGAGTGGAGAGATGGGAGATTAAAACCATTGTCCATATTTACACAGCACTTTTGCCCCCAAGTCCATTGCATTTGCCATCTGTTTGCTCTGGTTGCTGTCTCTGCCTCTTGTAGGTAACTGTACAATTCCAGTCTCTCAGTGGTCCCTTGACATGTCCATTCTCCACTGCCCATAGACTACGATGCTCCTGAATTCCCTTAGACCATCTAGTTCCACAGAGTTCCCATAGTCAAGCATTTTTACGATTTGTATAAATTTAAGGGGTATGAGTGCAATTTTGGCTAGATTGTACAGGAGAGAAATCTGGGCTTTTAGTGTATCTGTCACTGGAATAATGTACATTGTACCCATGAAGGAATTTCTTATCACCCACCCTTCTTTCACCCTCCTACCCTTCTGAGGATCCAGTGTTTGTCATTCTACACTCTATGTCCATGTGTACACATTATTTAGCTCCCACTTATAAGTGAGAATGTGTGGTATTTGACTTTCTGTTTCTGGGTTGTTTCATTTAAAGTAATGACCTCCAATTCCATCTATGTTGCTGAAAAAGACATGCTTTCATTCTTTTTAATGGCTGAATAGTATTCCATTGTGTACATATACCACATTTTCTTTATGCAATCATCCATTGATAGACATTTAGGTTGATTTCATATCTTTGCTATTGTGAATAGTGCTGTGATAAACATACAAGTGCAGGTATCTTTTTGATATAATAATTTGTTTTCCTTTGGGTAGATACCCAGTAGTGGGATTGCTGAGTCAAATGGTAGTTCCATTTTTAGTTCTTTGATTAATCTGCATACTGTTTTCTCTAGGGGTTGTACTAATTTATATTCCCACTAACCGTATATCAGCACTCCCTGTTCTCCATATCCATGCCAACATCTGTTGTCTTTTGACTTTTTAGTAGTAGCCATTCCGACTGGTATAAGATGATATCTCATTGTGGTTTTAATTTGCATTTCTCTGATGATTTGTGATTTGCAACATTTTTTCATATGCGTGCTAGACATTTGTATGTCTTCTTTTGATAAATGTCTGTTCACATCCCTTGCCCACTTTTTTTTTTTGAGACAGAGTTTTGCTCTTTGTTGTCCAGGCTGGAATGCAATGGTGTGATCTCGGCTCACTGCAACCTCCGCCTCCCAGGTTCAAGCAATTCTCCTATCTCAGCCTCCCGAGTAACTGGGATTATAGGCACCTGCCACCACGCCCCGCTCCTTTTTTTTTTTTTTTTTTTGGATTTTTAGTGGAGACAGGGTTTCACCATGTTGGCCAGGCTGGTCTTGAACTCCTGAGCTCAGGTGATCTGCCCACCTGGGCCTCTCAAAGTGCTGTCTTGCCCACTTTTTAGTGGAGTTATTTGTTTTTATTGTTGTTGCTGAGTTATCTGAGTTCCTTGTAAATTCTGGGTATTAGTCCCCTGTTGGTTGCATACTTTGCAAATACTTTCTCCCATTCTGTAGGTTGTCTCTTCACTCTTTTGATTATTTCTTTTACTGTTCAGGGAGTTTTAGTTTAATTAAGTCCCATTTGTTATTTTTGTTTTTGTTGCTTGTGCTTTTGAAGTTTTAGTCATGAATTATTTTCTAGAACAACATGCAGAAGAAATTTCCCTACATTTTCTTTTAGTATTTTTATAGTTCCAGGTTTTACATTCAAGTCTTTCATCCATCTTGAGTTGATTTTTGTATATGATGAGAGACAGAAGTCCAGTTTTATTCTTTGGCATATGGCATATCCAATTTTCCCAGCACCACTGATTGAAAAAGATGTTCTTTCCCCATTGTATGTTTTTTGTCAACTTTGTCAAAGATCAGTTGGCTGTAGATATATGAGAGCCAAGCTTTTAATAGAGTCCTTTTCATTTACCACAATCACATTCTTCTAAGGGAGCACAGTCATTCAGTGGGAGAATATGAAAATCAAGCAAAACAAGGACCTATCTCCCTTACCTTAGGAAACCATGCATTCGCCAAATATTTGCTGAGCACTTGTCATGTGCCAGCCGTTGTGTTAAGCACTGAGGTTACAGAAGTGAACAAAACAGATGCTGAACAATTAGAACAGTGTTGAGTGTTACAACAGAAGAAATACAGAGTTGATTGAATAAACAATGGCTCAACTTTAGCAAACACATTTTATGGAAAGATGAACTAACACAAAGAAAACACAGAGAACATATGATTTGCAACTTAATGCTTGGTTTAGTAAATATTAATAGAAAAAATTAATACTGATCAATCTACATTAACACAAAGATAAAACAACGGCAAATCTTAAACTTTCAACATATTATCATCCCTAAATAGGCATAAAATCCCGTTAGTGGCAACCAAAGATAGAGCAGTGAGAGTGATCTGTTCTGGGTATAGCCAACCAAAGGTGGTTTTTTTTGTTTTTTTTGTTTTTGTTTTTGTTTTTTTTCTGTAGCGAATTTAAAAACAATAATAAAATAGGCTAGGTGGTCTGCTTTTGATTATTACCACATGCAGGCAATTTAAACCATGTTAGTGATAAAATATCCTTCCCTGTGAAAAAGATCTTTTGTTGGTCTGGATTCTAAACAATTGTTGTTGTGGTTACTATTGAATTTTAAGTATATATGTAAGCTTCAAATTAGCATATTTTATATTTTTTATAATTTATCCTTTCACAAACATTAAATTCTATATAGGAGCTATTTGAAGAATTCCTTAGTTACACACTTAGTTTCCTATGCACATGAAGAGTCAAATGTATGTTTTCATTTTGAGTGGAATGTTGAAATGTTTTGAGCTTCTTTTGGTGCAGTTCATCTCTTTATAGATTCTTGAGTCTAAATAATGAACGATGGTATGATTTTTATTTTTGTGTGTGTGACTAGAATCAAGGGAATGCAAATTGCACCTATAAAGAGACAACACTAAATCTCATCAGAATACCAAGAATTTAAAATAACTGATAATGCCAAGTGTTGACAAGGATGCAGACCACTATTTGTGATTCACAGTCTCTTTGGGAAAACTGTTCTGCATCTATAAAATTTGAACAAGTTCATGCTCTATGATCCAGCAATTACATTCCTAGGCAAATATCCAACATAAATTTATATGTATGCTGAAAGACATTCAAGAATGTTCAGGGCAATATCATTTGTAACAGCTTCTAACTGGAAACATTTCAAACTGTAAAGAATTGAATGAATAAACAAATTGTGGTGTATTTATATAATGGAATAACACACAACAATAAGGACGACACCTCTATACTCAACAATCAGGATGAATATAATGTTGAGCCATATAACTCACATACAGAATATTACATAGTTTATAATTTCATTTATATAAAATTCAAAAACCAAAAAAATTATTCTGTGGTGTTAAAATTCAGGGCAGTTAATATTTTTTCAGGATGGAGGGGATATGGCTTGGGAGAGACATGATGTTGTTTTCTGGTGTTTCCTAGTTTGGGGGTATTTTGTTTATTGTTTTTTGTTTTGAGACAGGGTCTCGCTCTTTCTCCAAGGTTGCATTGCAGTGGCACAATCACAGATCACTGCAGCCTTGACCATCCAGGCCCAGACGATTCTCCCACCTCAGCCTCCTGAACAGCTGGAACTATAGGTGTGTGCCCCCACGCCCAGCTAATTTTTGTAGAGATGGGGTTTTGCCATGTTGCCCAGGCTGGTCTTGAACTCCTGGGCTCAGGCAATCTGACTACCTCTTCCTTCTAACATGCTGGGATTACAGGCATGAGCCACCACACCCAGTCTGGTGTTTCCTAGCGATGTTTAATTTCTTAACTTAGTTGGTATTTATAGGGATGTGTTCCCTTTGTGATAATCCAATGAAATGTACTTTTATGATTTGTATACTTTTCTGAGTGTATAATTCAATAAACATTTATTGGAAAAAATAGCTAAAAACAGTAAGGTATGAACAAAAGATATTACAGACATTGTATTTTGGGGATATTATTGTACAATCTGGTATGGGCGGGCTAACAAGTTTAGTTGTAACACATACAGATAGAATTTTCTTTAAGAAAACCGAAAATGAAGAAATCCACATTTACAAAACAAGTAAACCAAGAGGAGTATTATTTAATTAATACTGAACACGTCTTTTAAGGAATTCTTCTCTTTCTTCATGCGTTAACATATATTTTTCAATTATTTTATTCCAATACTCGGGAGGAAATAAATTATGTAATTTTTTTCTTTTTTTTGAGACAGGGTGTCACTCCCATTGCCTAGGCTGGAGTGCAGTAGTGTGATCATGACTGACTGCAGCCTTGACTTCCTGGGTTCAGGTGATTCTCCCACCTCGGCATCCTGGGTAGCTGGGATTACAGGCACATGCTGGCTGGCTAATTTTTTTCAGTAGATGCAAGGTTTCACCATGTCTTCCAGTCTGGTTTCAAACTAAGCTGGGATTACAGGCACATGCTGGCTGGCTAATTCTTTGTATTTTATTTATTTATTTTTTTAGTAGAGGCAGGCAGGGTTTCACCGTGCTGTCCAGGCTGGTCTCAAACTCCTGGGGTCAAGAGATCTGCCCTCCTCCACCTCCCAAAGTGTTAGGATTACAGGTGTGAGCCACCACACCCAACTTCTATTGTGTAAATTTTAAAAGCGAATTAAGTATTCCACCTTCCATTTCACCTCTGTATCTTTTCCCTGAATGTTATTCTTATGAGACTCAAATGGCACTATCATCACTATCTTTAACGTCATCATTATTCCATTTACTGGTTGCACAAGTCTCAGAGTTAAAGAAGGCAGTTATCAGTCTCACATTCTACATGAGCAAACAAACTCAAAGTGGCCAAGAGATTTTCCTAACACTCCATTGCTCATAGGAGGTGAAGCTGTGCCCTAGTCCAGCATTCTATCTTCAGTAGCCCTTGAACATGTCAGATTACTTGGTTGCAAGCTACAGAGACCAACTTGGGTCATCCTAAGACAAGTAAAGAAAGAGAGAGAAAGAAAGACAGAGAGAGAGAGAGAAAGAAAGACAGAGAGAGAGAGAGAGAAAGAAAGACAGAGAGAGAGAGAGAGAAAGAAAGAGAGAGAGACAGAAATCAAGAAAGAAACAAGGAAACAAAGAAAGAAAAGAGGCCAGGCGTGGTGGCTCACGCCTGTAATCCCAGCACTTTGGGAGGCCGAGGCGGGCGGATCCCAAGATCAGGAGATCGAGACCACGGTGAAACCTCGTCTCTACTAAAAATACAAAAAATTAGCCAGGCACGGTGGCGGGTGCCTGTAGTCCCAGCTACTCAGGAGGCTGAAGCGGAGAATGGAGTGAACCCGGGAGGCAGAGTTTGCAGTGCGCCGAGATCGCGCAACTGCACTCCAGCCTGGGGACAGAGCGAGACTCCGTTTGAAAAAAAAAAAAAGAAAGAAAGGAAAGAAAGGGAAAGAAAGAAGAGAAACAGAGAAAAAGCGGGGAGGATGGGAGAGAGGAAAGGGGGAAGCGGGCGGGGGGGGGGAGGTCGGAATATGTTGGAAGCATACCGGGGCTAAAGTATTAACAAGAGGCTGAAGCACGTGTCTGGGAAAAGTGGCAGTCACCAGGCAGCTGCAGAGGCTTGGCATCAGAAATGATGCTGCAGAAGCCATCTGGTCTTTGTGTAGCTGCTGGGATGAGTCTGAAATCCAAAAAATATGTTTTCCTTGTTCAGGATTCAAATCTCTAAGAAGGAGTTCTGACAGGCTGAGTTTTCCTTTTGTGCCACTCCCTGGCTGTACTAAAAGGCCAGGTAAGATTTAGGTCCCTTCATTCCTGGGAGGAGGCAGTCAGGATTAGAGAACATCTCAAAGGGAATTTTATAGTGAAAGACTTCCCTCAAAGAAAAATTAGGGTGCTCATTGTAGTCAGTTGTTGGATGCCAGAGAGCTGAAAAACATGGCAAACCTCTTCTATGATACTCGTCCATTCACTGGAGAAAAAGCCAAATAGGTGACCATGTTAGCAGCTGGAATCATGATCAATGTGAAAGTCTGAGATTCTGAAGACATTCAGGGTTGAGCCAATCTGTTAGCTCCTGCTGCCTTTGCAGCCCTTGTGGTTGCATGGAGTTGTGTTACTTTAAATCAGGCCCAACACTTGGTTTCCAGACTGAGTTGATTCTCAACCTTAACTAGTAAGACGCAAAATAAGACATGCCGATTATTCTAAAGACTCAACAGGGTGAAAAAACGAACAACAACGGAAGAGCTAAAGGGCATCTAAGAGGGTATGAAATAGCAATCACCAACACAATAGCAAGCAGAGAAGTGGAGGCTGCGGCCCAGGGTAGCAGCTGGAATAGTTAGAAAAACAGGTAGAATTTTAAGGGAGTGAATTAGTTACTAGGGCTGCCATAACAAAGGGCCATACACTGACTGGCTTAAAAAGATCTTTATTGTCTTGCAATTCTGGAGGCTGAATTCGAAGATCAAGGTGTCAGCAGGACTGGCGCCTGCTGAGGGCTCTGAGGGAGGGTCTGCTCCATGCCTCTCTCCTGGCTTTTGGTGGTTTGCTGGTAATCGTTGGTGTTCCTTGGCCTGTAGGTGCATCACCCCAATCTCTGCCTTCATGCTCACATGATGTCCTCTCTGCCTGTGTCTCTGGGTCCAGGTTTCCCTTTTGTATAAGTACACCAGTCATATTGGATTAAGGCCCAATCCTAACAACTTCATTTTAATTTAATTACCTTTGAAGACCCTATTAACAGGTAAGGTCACATTCTAAGGTACTGGGGGTTAGGCTTTAAACATATCCATTTGGAGGACACAATTAAAACTATAAAAAGGAGGATGCTTCTTATTGGTCACGAGTCATACCTTTTAGTTTCCCTTTGTCTGGGGACCAATAGGCACGTTCAACACTGCGTCATATGTAGGAGCAATTCAGTTTGTGAGAAAGTCAGTGAGTTTACGATGCCCAAATGACAATGCAGATACAAGACTGCAGATACAATGTCCTGAAGTCTGACCTTTATTAACTCTGCTAAGGTCCTAGTTTCATGTTTACTACAAAGGATAAAGTCTTTTTCTAGGAAAGTGTTGACTGTGACATGTTGTTCCACACACTTATTTTATTTAGAGGTTTAATTTCTTTCATTTCAATCTTAATTTTCCAAAACTTATTGAGGATTTTGCTTTTATTAATAATTTCTATACCTTTTAAGTATGATATCACTGGTAAAGAGGTATTATTAGAATTATAGAATAGGTATTATAATTTAATAAAACTCAATATTTATTAAACAATTATGTGCCAGGAACGTAATAAGCTCTTCATATAGATTATCCCATTTAATTCTTGAATTATTCTTATTTTACTCATGAGAAAGCTGAGGCTATGGAAGGTTCCGTGAATTTCTCAAGGTATCTTACAATGAGGGGAAAATTTGGACTCAGGCTGATTCTAGAGTCTGGGTGTCATCACTATACAGTACAGTTTTGAAATAGTTTCCATAATTTGAGATGATCCAAAAATTTGCCTTTTGACTCCTCACAAACCAGGATCTTTTTTATTCCTAACTAAAAACTATCTGAAATATTTGCTGTGTGGTAACAGCAATATTGTGATCAACTGTTCTGCAGTTCTGGAGCCGTCTGTGGGAGGAAGAGTGGAGGAGGAGGCAGGGGAAGAAGGAAGGAGGAAGGGCTGTACCAGGTCACCGGTGAACGTTCTCAGCACTCACAACTGCAGGGCTGCCCTTCTTCCCAGCTCCTCCCAGAAACAGACAGGTGGGACAGAAGAAATCCTCAGTGTTGGAAGCTGACCACTAAAACCTGGCTAGAGAGAGCCAGGGCACTCAGGACTTGGGGAAGAGTTGAAGTATAACGTTGGAGAAAGACCCTGTGGGGAGCCTCACTTGACTAGAAGAAGAATTAGTTTTTCCTTGGACCCAGGTAAGCACTCTTTTGGGTTATGTGATGCAAGACATTCATGATAAGAGATGAATTTGTCTCCATCTGGCATGCGCTGCATGGCATTAGATTTCCACTGATTTAAAGGGGAAGACACAGCTGCCTCACATAACAAACATTCATATTCTGCAGCTGGTAGTGTATGAAAAAAACCTGCATTTTTTTCTTTTCAATATCTGGAGAGAGTCGGGGGAGGAAAGGCGGGATATATTAAATTATCCTTTGGTGAGCTTTAGCTTCTGAGTGCCTCAGGCCTTACCCTGGAAATACTCCACATCAAGTATGCACAGGGGTGCAAGAAGAATTAATCTTGCCATCAGTAACACTTTGTTTTTGGAAACTCTCTATGTCAAAAAGCGTCAGCTTCCAAGAGTTTTGGCTACTTTCTTAATTATCTTTGCATCTGAGCAAATGTTTTCCCTCCTCTTCTAAAGGGAAGGTAATTTGCTCTTTTTCTCTCTTTTCCCCTGAATGTTTGCAAATACTAAGGCCTTTAGCAGGTTTTAGATAGACTTGAGAACTATAAAACCAAATCCATTGCAATCTTATAATCTTATTTGTTTCTTCCAGGAATCTGCTGAGGTGTTCACAGCCGCCTGCACCTGCCATGTCAGATAGTAAAAGTGGTGTGATGATGACCAAGTTGGACGGTGAATGGAAGATTCTCGACACCGGGTATCGCCAGTGTCGAGCAAGACGTAGGCTTCTCTCACAGCAGCAGAAAGTTGTTCTGTAGGCCAATAGCGAGGCTGAGAAATGGCCTGATGCAAAAGAAGCCAGTCTTGACTGCACTCCAGCTCTGCCTACCAAGTCAGGGCCAGGAGGCCCACGAACACTCCCTCATTGCTGACACCACAGAGCTGAGCTTCACAAAGCACTCCCTGTTGGCTCTGCATTTAGACCTCCCACAACTACAGATAAAACAGAGGGAGATTAACATGCCTTAGAAACTAAGCAAATAACTTAAGGGATAATATTTAAACATGCTCATATATCTAGATCTTGATCTTCCTTTATTCAATTTCATGGTAATGCAAATATAACAGCTTGAGATATTTTTAGTCCTGTACAGTGTATGCTAAAATAATGTCTGGCTTTTCTAGATGTCAAGGTCTGAATCTTATTTAGCTATCAATTCAATTAGCTATCAATTCAATTAGCAGAATCTTATTTAGCTGTCAATTCAATTGCCAAATAACTTACATGTGGAGAGGGTGTGGAGGGGAACGCCACAGCTACACTGATTTGGGAAGGCATTATATGGTTAAGTGTTCATAAACTAAAACCTCATTTTCTTCCTCCACTCAAGGGTTACTTGGTGATCTTATGTAAGTCCAAAGAGGAAAGTTTCATCATACTGAAAACAAGAGATAGTGTGAGACTTAATGAGTATTTCTTGTGAATCATCAACCTTACATTTTAAATTGGAAATGCCTCTGTATTCTATTAGGCTAACAGAAAAGTGTCAAACATTTATGTTATGATATTCAAAAGGAAGCACTTTCAAGTTATTAGATAGGAGGTGTTAGATACTTAGAGTATCACCAATTTTCCAATAGATTATTTTATTATCTTTACATGATGACTTTATTTCAGAAAAAAGAAAAAAGGGAAAAAACAAGACTCCAGATATTTGAATTACTTTTATGCTGACCTCTGAACTGAAACTATTGAAGTGATTTCCATTCTGGAAACCAGTTAAATGGAAATAATTTCAAAATATTATACATTCAGACCAGGCGGCAGTGGCTCATGCCTGTAATCCCAGCACTTTGGGAGGCCAATGTGGGTGGATCACCTGATGAGTGATGAATTTGAGACCAACCTGGCCAACATGGCGAAACCCCGTCTCTACTAAAAATACAAAATTACCTGGGTGTGGTGGTGCACCCCTGCCATCCCAGCTACTTGGGAGACTGAGGCAAGAGAATTGCTTGAACCTGGGAGGTGAAGTTTGCAGTGAGCTGAGATCACACCATTGCACTCCAGCCTGGGAGACAGTGTGAGACTCTGTCTCAAAAAAAAAAAAAAAAAAAAAAAAAAGATTATACATTCAGAAAATGCCATTCCTTAACTCTGGAAAATGAGAGCACTTTGAACAGCTACAAGGGTGGGTCTTTTACTGCTCCTTTTTCTCCCTACTTGGTTTATGTTCAAGTTGAGGAACCACATGACTCCACAAAGGGTGATACGAAAATAAAAAAACAAAACACCACACACACACAAAGAAATATTGGGACAGAGAAATGCTCAATAGTGAACTATGAGGGGGTACACGTTGGTAATGTGCTATTTGTTCTCTCTGCCCTGTCTCCTAACCCCTAACTCCTGCTCACTGGTAAAAGGCACTCTCTTTGCTTTTTAAATGTTTCCTTCTGCTGCATGAAAAGGCTTCTCTCTTAACAGTTCACATGTCGTCTCAAAAACAACCATTTCTAAGTTCCCAGCATTTTGATCCTTTCATTCCCTAAGCAAAAGTTCCCAATAATTTTACTAGTTTTGGGACCCACTGCATGGAGGTATTAACTATTGGGAAATTCCCTGTAGAGTGCATATAAATTCTTAAAGGGAAATCTCACAGCCACAGCCTTTGGTACACATTACTTAATACCATTTGCCTTGGGCATGTTAGGGACAGGGATATTGATGTCAGATTGGGAAATACTGCACAGATGCAATAAGGACCAATGTGCTTTCTCTGGGAGTCCCTATTTCTAGACTAGAGAGGGCAATTCAGTGCCTAATTAAAAGGCTGAAAAGACACAAAGGAAACAAACTTCAGAGACTTTTCAGAGAACAATTCCTTAGAAGCTCCTAGAAGACTAGCTACCAAATTTATAATGGTGTCATCAAAACATTTGATCTCTGGCACTGTATCTTTCAGAAATGCAGCTGCCTTAACAGAGAGCTGGCTGTGCACTTGGCAACTATTTTTTTATGTGCTGCCAAAGGTAAGAGTTTGCCATTGCTAGTAATTATAAATTATAAACCAGCAGCCAAATGGGAGCAATTATGAAAATTGACCTATGAGCCAGTTTTTATAAAGTCATCAAAATAAGTAAGGAAAATTATTTTTCTAATAAATAAAACAAGTTTAATCTTATATGTGTGTCATTAAGAAAGTCAGTGATGGAATATATGAAGAACAAAAGAGTCAGGCAGCAAACCATAAGCACTCAATCACATACAGTATGACTCAACTCCAATGTTTCACTTCCTGGTTTAGGGAGATCAGGTTTCTTGAAGGAAGTGTAAAGGCCAGATACATCAAAGGTAAGATGCAAAGTCATTTAGGGGGACAATTTCTATAGGAAGGGAGGTTGATATCATGATTATTTAGCATCTGCTGTTCATCAAGCATTAGATATTTCTAGCACTTTCTATCTCTGATCTCAGGTACTGGTCTCAGTAACTCTATGAAGGTGGTGTAATTATCCTCATATTTCAGATGCTCATTGGGCAGGTAAAGTAAATGTTACAATGTCTCGCAGACTATACGTTGACTTCAGAGAGTCCCTTCTGAAGTTTGATCCCAGTTCCAAAGCCCACACATCTCTCTGTTGCCTCTCATCTAGGTGACCTTCAAGGTCACCCAATACAGAGGAAATGACATCCAATAGGGCTGCCCACCCAAACTGTAAATGAATGGAAGGAAAAATCTCACTGCCGGCTACAAGAAGGAGTATATTAATTCCACCCTCCTACCTTTAACTCAACCAAATCCCCTGCAACAATCTCCTGACCGTTCTAAGTGTTTGCTCACCCAATCTGTGGAATTCAACTGACAAATCCAGTTTCATCCTCTTCTCTGACCTTATTTAGTGACCTTATTAGACTGACCTTATTAGACTTGGAGTCACTGCCTAATGCCTCCTCACCTTCCTAGCTCCTTCTGGCCACACCTCTCTAGTTTCTCCTCTGTGTGCGCCCTTTGATAGGATTCCGCGATTCTGATTCTTGTGTTTTAGCTTTTGTCTTTTACTTGTACCCGTGGAACCTGTGGGCCAAGCCCGCTCACCAGAGTGACCTCTCATGGGAAGGACACTACATTAAACTCAGAGAAGTACGTTTAATCATTAGTAACTATATTGGGACATTTTTCTCAACATTGTTAAGTCATTGCTTTTAAGGCTGTTAAAATCATTTTAATGGTTTTGGGTTTTTTTTGTAAATCAGTAAATTTCATTTTTGGCCATTTCGATCACTTGGTGAATTACTTGTTTTCCTCATTTCCTAACTGGGAACTAGGAGTAATTACTGGACAAGGCTCAACTCAGCAGTTGGCTTTCTTTTCTGGAACTTTGTTCTACTTCCTGGAAATAGAGGTGGAAGTCCTGAGAGTCAGACCCTAGAGACATGAGGTATGAAAGTCATTCTGTTTTGGTGGCTGGTGAGATGTGGGTACAACTTCCTATAATCAAGCAGCATCTGGACAGTTTTGGTTGGAACGAGGTCCTCCTGTTATTTTAGCCTGGAATGGTGCTTGCAGTTCATCTCTCTCCAACTGGTGCAGGAAGAACAAAGGAGAGGCATTTTAAATCATGGATTTTCCTTCCCTTACAAAGATCCTGGATTAATCTGATGAGAATGAACAGTTTAAAAAGATGGCTTAACAACTTTTAGAAAAATGTCTATAATAGTTATGATGATTAAACATATTCTTCTGAACATAGTTTTCTGAACAATAGTTAGCATGTCAAATGAAAAATTTTCAGTTTATACTGATTTTTGTTTCAAAATAATAAACATAATTTTCAGTTTGTTAGCACTTAGGGTCTAAATTTTAGTACTTTTCAGACTTCGAACTAGCTTTTTAATATTTCCTTTACAATTTTACATTGATTCTGAGTATATATCAAATTATTTTGATGTACAAGACATCTGATCTATTAAACTATTCCCTTCTAAACATCCTTGCTTCCTTTCCACTGATTTGAGCAGGGTTATATTTTTAAGTTGAAATTTTCTGCAAACTGCTAGCCATCTTTCTGTTTATGAATTTGTTAGAAACCAAAATGCCAGGATTTTATCTTTGATTAGGACCGCTGGTTAATTCTGATTTATATCATATGCTCTTTAAATTTAAATTTTAATTTAATAAATATTCAATTTAATTTTAATTGAAATTTGAATCATCTGTATATTAAGATTTAAATTAGTTAAATTAGAAATCTCTTGCTAAAAATGTAAATTAAGGCTGTTATGCCATTTGAAGAACTGGTGAAATAATACTAACTGTGCTCTTGCTCTCATGACCCCTATAGCGGGATGCCTTGAACTAGACTTCAGCATATGCTGAATGTTTACATTTTGGAAAAAATAATTTCATTATAACACGGCGAAACACCATCTCTACTAAAAATACAAAAAATTAGCCAGGTATGGTGGCTCGCGCCTGTGTTCCCAGCTACTCAGGAGGCTGAGGCAAGAGAATCGCTTGAACCTGGGAAGCAGAGGTTGCAGTGAGCAGAGATCATGCCACTGTACTCCAGCCTGGGTAACAGAGTGAGACTTTGTCTCATAAATAAATAAATGAATAAATAAAGCACTTGAAAAAATCAATAGTTACATATTGAATGCCAAAATTTTGGATGGAAAAAGTGGTTCAGAGTGACATTTTCAGTAAATATAGGATTTCTCACCATTTTAACATTCTATTAGGAATATTTTATCAAGGTAGCCAATTAAGTTTAGTTTAGCTAATATACAAAATAATGTATTTGATTACATGTTATCAAAACTAAAATATGTTTATAGAAACTGCTAAAAATGGCAGTTTGTAAATTTTGGTTATTCTCTAAATTGATTATTTCAAGAATTGATTTTTAGTGAATTGGCCTTCCTCCCTCTAGGAAACTTTGCAGCTAAAAATAAACAAGGCCAGGCATGGTGGCTCATGCCTATAATCCCAGCACTTTGAGAGGCCAAGGCAGGCAGATTACCTGAGGTCAGAAGTTTGAGACCAGCCTGGCCAACATGATGACACCTCATCTCTACTAAAAATACAAAAAATCAGCCAGAAGTGGTGGCATGAACCTGTAGTTCCAGCTACTTGGGAGGCTGAGGCAGGAGAATTGCTTGAGCCCAGGAGGTGGAGGTTGCAATGAGCCAGGATGGAGCCACTGTACTCCAGCCTGGGCAACAGAGTGAATGAGACTGTGTCTCTAAATAAATAAGTAAATAAATAAATAAGAACATCAATAATAATGGCGACACTCATTCTAAGTAGATGATGAGCTAGCACATGCGTTAGATACTCTGCAGTAGTTGTCTTCATTTAATCCACACAACAACTTTTGAATTAGATATTGTCATTTTACAGAGGAGATATCTGAGGTTCAAAGAGGTTAATAATGTAATAATGCCCAAGGGAAGCAGAGTCAAGACTGCTTGTCTCCAAGGCCAGGCTGTCTGGTAAAGTTTCCAAGCTGTGAAATATAAGATGGAAATTACTTTCCTTGTCGTAGATCAATAAAAATTAAGATGAGCATTTTTGCTACCTAAACGAAAAGATCTCAGCATGTCCAAATATGGCAGCATCTATGACAAAAGCACGTGGGCTGGAACCATTTCCAGTCTACAGCTCAGAGCGTAGGAGTGGCTATAGAGACTATGCAGGTCGTGGGTCAGGTTTAGTCATCCTGCCTGCAGGAGGGTGAGACACTGGTAACTACCGGTTGTGGTTCCAGCTCTGCATTCAGCACAGTTAGCTGCCTGCTCATCCCTGGCTGCTCAGCACCGTTCTCCATTTTTTCCCTGTAAGACCCATAGGTCTATTAGATACAAAGAAAAGCAGCCTAGAACTAGTTACTCCATGGAATAATGTCAATCAGGCCTTAATAGCTGAGAGGAGAGTAAGAGGGTCTCTTGTATCCTCAAAATATAGAACTCAAGAGCGTATGCGGGCCGGGTGCTGTGGCTCAAGCCTATAATCCCAGCATTTTGGGAGGCCGAGGCAGGTGGATCACCTGAGGTCAGGAGTTTAAGACCAGCCTGGCCAACATGGCAAAACCCTGTCTCTACTAAAAAATACAAAAAATTAACCAGGCATGGTGGTGGGCACCTGTAATCCCAGCGATTCGGGGGGCTGAGGCAGGAGAATCACTTGAACCCAGCAGGCAGAGGTTGCAGTGGGCCAAGATCGTGCCACTGCACTCCAGCCTGGGTGACAGAGAGGACTCCATCTCAAAAAAAGAAGAGTGTATGCTGAAGTCTAGTTCAAGGCATCCCGCTGTAGGGATCATGAGAGCAAGAGCATATGGAGTGGTTTTGTCTGACTTCTGGCAAAATTTTGTTTAGGTAGACTGGGATGAAATGTCTATGGGACAATGTGTTGTATGAGCCTTAGATCTTTATTAATACCAGGTAGCAAATACCTTCCCTCTTCCCTTTCATCTTGCTTTCTATAACTGTCATGACCAGCCTGGAGTGACAGATCTGGGTGTAATATACTGTTATTAGATGCAGTTTGCTATATATTTGATCATACTTGCCTCTCATATACTGCTTTCCATTTCCCACTGCAGCCTCAGAAAGCACAGGGCTTGAGAAGGAAGGGAAAGGCAACTGGGAAGATTTCCTTTTCCTTTTGCTTCAGATGACATGGTACCATATCTATCAGATTATTTTTCTCTTTCAGTCCCATATCTCATACCCATCTTAGAGTGAATGTCTCTAACTAGTGAGATGGCAATTTTTTTTTTCTTTAGAGACAGGGTCTTGCTCTGTTGTCCAGGCTGGAGGGCAGTGGTACAATCATAGCTCACACAGCCTAGAATTCCTGGGTTCAAGTGGCAATCCTACTGAGTAGCTGGGACTATAGGTGCATGCCACCATACCCGGCTAATTTTTTAATTTTTCGTAGAGACTGGGTCTTACTTTGTTGCTCAGGCTGGCCTTGAACTCCTGGGCTCATGTGATCTTCTCGCTTTAACCATGCAAAGTTCTGGGATTACAGACATGAGCCATTACACCTAGCCACAGGTTTTTAAATATATATTTTTTAGTTTAAAGTTTACAGCTCAGGGTTTTCAATATATTCACAAAATTGTACAACCATCACCACCATCTGATAATAGAACACTATCACAATCCTGAGAAGAAACCCTGTTCCCATTAGCAGTCATCTCCTTTTCCCTCTTCCAGGTTTCTGGCAACCTACTTTCAGTCTCTACTTGTGTCTTTAGATTTCTACCTTTTGTCTCGAATCTACTTTCTGTCTCTATAGATTTGCCTCTTCTGGACATTTCATAAGTATTAAATCACAAAATGTGTTTGTGTCTGGCTTTTTTTTACTTAGCATAATGTTTTTAATGTTCACCCATGTTGTTGCCAGTATCAGTACTTGGTTCCTTTGTACAGCTGAATAATACTCTATTATATGAATACACCATGTTTGTTTATCCATTCATCATTTGATGGACATTTCTACTTTTTTGGCTATTCTAAATAATGCTGCTATACACATTCATGTGTGGGTTTATATGGACATATATTTTCATGTCTCTTGGGTAATACTTAGAAGTGAATTGTTGGGTCATATGGTAACTCTATGTTTAACTCCCTGAGAAACTGCAAAATTGTTTTCCGAAGTGACTGCCCTATTTCACATTCCCACTAGCTATGTTTGAGGGTTCCAATGACTCACATCCTTTCTAATACTTGTTATTGTCCCTATTTTTTACTTTTGCCACCCTAGTTGATGTGAAGTCATTTGTACTTGATTTCCCTAATAACAAATGATGTTGAGCATCTTTTCATATGCCCACTAGCCATTTGTATATCTTCCTTGGGGAAATACCTATTAAAATCTTTGCCCATGTTTAAATTGTGTTATTTTTCTTTTTATTATTGATTTGCAGGAGTCCTTACATATTTTAGATACATACGCCTGTTGAAATCAAAATAAAAATACAGAGAAGTAGTTCTAAATTTAACATTTTATTTGGGATACAAGAATTGCAATAAGGGACATACATACAGATAGGATGGTCTTCAGTGTATCTGAAGAACAAAGAGAAGATTGGGAGTTTATAAAAAAGAGAAATGTTATGTATTGTTTTCCAGAAAGTTCTTTGGCATTAGTCAAGTTTTGGGGAGCTGGCAAGCTCTCATTGGTGAGTGATGGCAGTAAAACCAGTCTTAGAGTTGCAGCAGGTTATTTCAGCAGTCATGAGATAAAACTGGTTTCAGGTTACAGCAGGCGATTTCAACACCCAGGTTTGCAGAGAATTACATTCTCAGAGTGCTGTTGCATTCCCTGAGTGCTTCTCCCGGTGGCTTCTTGACTCTGTTTTAGTTGGGTGTGACAAGAATGACCTAATTCATATCACTTATTGGATATATGATTTGCAAATATCTCTTCCTATTGTGTAGGCTGTCTTTTCACTTTAACGAAGGGAACTCTTCATGTAGAAGGTGACATGTGGGGTAGCTCCTAAAATGAATGGCAAAAATAGAATAAAGCTAAAAACTACTAAAATAAGAATATACATTATAATATGTATGATAAACAGATTGTGTAATTAGGACTGTGGCTTTACTGTCTGTGCTGTGTATTTTTGTTTGCAGATCTCTGATAGCTTTCTGTGTTTCAAGTGTTACTGCTTAAGCTACTCCAAATCAAAGAAGAGCAAATTAAAGAGGCAAATTAAAAAAGAACAGCAATCTCTTTCTTGCTTCCTATATTGATCAATTCCCCTGATGAATGGTTTGCCAATTATCCATAAATACATTGGTAGGTATTTAAGGATAAGCAGAATAGAAACTGCATTTTCTAGGGCTTATTGGGAATAACATTCAGATAAGTCAATGTAATGTGGAAAATTTACAAAACTTGCTTTCCTCTGTAAAGCTTGGAATGCATATGCGTAGAATGCACTTTTCTGTCTTAAAAGTGAAAAAGAAGACCATAAAGTTCTTTACAGAAACATGGACACACCCGGACACATTGACTAACACAGCAAAGACATAGTGGAATTCCTAGTGATTTCACTGTGATTCCTAATGATTGTGTATGGCACACAGTGAACTAAGATCATAAATTAATGCCAAGTTAGGCAAGTAAGTTTTTGACACTGGAAATGGACAATGTCATTACTGTATAAGATAAAAATGAAAAAATATACTATAATTAGGGACTGCCAGGCAATAAATGAGATGCAGTTACCCGAAAGGGGAAATAAGAAAACATCTTGCTTCACTGTATGCCAGTGAACAAAGTGTGATTTATACAGACAACACTAAGTTAGGAAGGTGCCTTCCACATGCAAGAAGGAAAAACTAGGGGAAGAAAGGATATCCTGAAATATTCATGGAGGCTTCTTTTCTCTGTCAACCTGAGAGAGAATGATAGGAGGTTATGAAGAAGAGAGCTTTTCAATTATTGTGGACTGTTTTTATTTTTCTCAAAATCCCTTAGGTGAACAAAGGAAATCAATATAAACAGTGGAAATCTCTGAGACATTTAGGAAATGGAAAACAATGACCAACAGTAAGACTTGGACAGATCCAAATTGATACAGAAGTGGTGGAAAATTCCATCACCTTTGAATATTTACCCCCTTTGAAAATACAGCAGAACATCTGCTAACATTGTCAGTAAGACATTGAATTGGAATGATTTAATCAATGAAATATATCAGTCAAATTTTTACTCCTCATATCCAGGAGAAGCAGTTTCTCATAGGTGTTTTATTGATATGTAGGATCACCAGGAAAAGAGACATTATCCGAGATAATCATGGAAAAGTCTTGATTAAAATCACTTATGGATATTTTGGTAGCTCTGGGTTATTAGGCTTAGCTACTAGGCTGCTCTGTGTAAAGTCCTCAGAAGCTAATATGAAGTAAAATAGAAAGTCAAAACTATAATGATCTGGAACAGGATTATATCCCCAATTAAGAACACAGGATTGGTGTGTGGATGACAGAGTTGAGCTGCTGGCTCTCAACCCTGCAGATTAGGAGCATACTAGAATTCTTTCTAGCTATTTTCAGAGCTCGTTTTTGGATGTGTCACACATGACTTTACATACACTTTTTACAGAATTTCATTTATATTTTGACTTGCCAGTGATATTTGTTGAGACTGGGTTTTACTACATATCACAGAGTTCTAGAATATCAATGACTTAAACAAGATAGAATTTTATTGCTTTCTTGTAAAGTCTAGAGGTGGGCAAGGCAGAGTGGAGATGGCAGGACTGATCCATGGTGGGCCCAGGGACTCAGCCTTGTCTCACATTGCCAGGCTATCTTCCCACATGTATACCCTTATCCACATGGTATAGTCATCACATCTGTGTTCCAGGCAGAAAGAAGGAGGAAGAGACGCAGAGTGGCCACAGGTGTGTCCTAGCTCATTCATAAATAATATTGAGGCTGCCAGAGGAAATTTCCATGCACATCTCATTGGCCAGAACATAATCATATGATCACCAAGCAGCAAGGAAGGCTGGGAAATGGAGATTTGATTCACAAAACTATTTACCCAGCTAAAAAAAAATTGAGATTCAATTACTTTGAAATAAAGGGAGAACAAATATTGGGAGACAGACTATGGTATTCACAGTACCACAACTTGGAAGCAAAGTATTAGACTGAATTTTGTAACACAATTCTGGGCCGGGCGCGGTGGCTCAAGCCTGTAATCTCAGCACTTTGGGAGGCCGAGACGGGCGGATCACGAGGTCAGGAGATCGAGACCATCCTGGCTAACACGGTGAAACCCCGTCTCTACTAAAAAATACAAAAAACTAGCCGGGTGAGGTGGTGGGTGCCTGTAGTCCCAGCTACTCGGGAGGCTGAGGCAGGAGAATGGCGTAAACCCGGAAGGTGGAGCTTGCAGTGAGCTGAGATCTGGCCACTGCACTCCAGCCTGGGTGACAGACTGAGACTCCGTCTCAAAAAACAAACAAACAAACAATTCTGCCTTTTAATTACTCCACATTTACCTGTTTTGAACTTCAGCACTGCCTTGTAGTTCTAATGTAACTGGTCTGATATTGATCAAGAAGTAACTAAGGCCGGGCGTGGTGGGTCAAGCCTGTAATCCCAGCACTTTGGGAGGCCGAGACGGGTGGATCACGAGGTCAGGAGATCGAGACCATCCTGGCTAACACGGTGAAACCCCGTCTCTACTAAAAAATACAAAAAAAAACTAGCCGGGTGAGGTGGTGGGTGCCTGTAGTCCCAGCTACTCGGGAGGCTGAGGCAGGAGAATGGCATGAACCCGGGAGGCGGAGCTTGCAGTGAGCTGAGATCCGGCCACTGCACTCCAGCCTGGGCGACAGAGCGAGACTCCATCTCAAAAAAAAAAAGAAGTAACTAAAAGATGCTTGAGATCTCTGTCTGTGGAAATGAGAACTACATGGGGGTGCACTTAATGGGGTTTAAGGAGGTGGTTTCCTTTTAATGTTACACTCTTATTACAGAATAGTTGTGTTCACTCCTTTTGTACTCATCCTGTGATTAGCTACTTTAGTTTTTTTACTTTTAACAAATTATCAAATGTAACCACTCAGCAAACATTCTTTTCAGGCTGACTCTTAGACATTTTGTCTGTGTTTACATGACAGTGTCTCCATATGGCTGTGAACACTGTGGATGCCCTGTGCTGCACCTTCTAAAGCGTGAATGTTTCTTCTTTGGCAAATGTAGAATTGAGTAAATAAACCTTGCCTCAATGGAGAGAGACATTTTAGGTAATGAACACTCATCGATGGTTTGGCCTAATTATGGATCATCAACAGGATATATGCTTCATGCCAAAGAGATGGAAATGGATAATGTCATTGAAAATGTGGGAATGTAATTATAGGAAGAAGAGATTATGAAACATTATAAATGTTGAAGAGAAATCTTGCTTCAGATGCCACTTAAAGGAGACCAGTAGGTTAAGGAAGAATATAAATAAACACATATGGTCTATTTAAACCATATAAACATTAGAAAGATATTTTAGTAGCAAAATTAATCTTGAAAGTTATCCATCCAAATATTTTTATTTTATAGAAGAGGTTACTGAAATACAGGAAAGTGAGCAGGAACTGTTATAAAATTAGTCATAAACCTCTTGGGAAAATAATTTCTATTTTTGCCATTATTGAATAATAGTCAACTAGATGCAAAAGATTTTTGTAAGATTCTCACAAAGAGCTGAAACTGTTAATAATTTTTCTCATAATCAATTATTTACATTATTTTTAAGTTAAATCTTGGGACAAACCTCTAAACTCCTAAAATGAGGGGAAAGAATCATCTCCTCATAAAAATGATGTGATTTGGAGAGTAAAATTGACATTTGAATATCATGTCTTACTCCTGCAAGCAAAAGCCAGTTGATACTTAAATATATGTGTCTAACTGCTTAACTATAAATGCAAAAAATCCAAAACAACTCAAGCTGGGAAACACGGAAGTAGCTATGAAAACTCTGCTACCCATTGTTTATCTGTTGCTGCTTGTTTACCAAGAGCAAAGGTGAGTGGTCGTACATTAGATATGAGAACTAACATCAAACCAGTTGAAAAAGTTATTTACTTCCTATACTCTCAGCTTTTCACAGCTTGGTGGGCAAGAACTAAAATTATTTCAGTGAAATCTAAAGAGGAAAGCCATTAATCTGGCAATCAGGACGATGACAGAGGATTTATAAGCTACCAATTTACATGTTGTATTTAGTTCTGCATGTTTCTCCATTAGCTTCTTCTTTTCAATATATTCTTCCAAAAAAGGGTTTTGGAAATATTTCATCTGTCTCTGTTGATTAAGGAGCATTTGTTTTTCATGCTTTAATTGGAAGAAAACAAGCACTATAATCTACTTCACAAGGAAGACCGTGGAAAACGTAACCACGAAGCTAACAGAATTGCTGACCTTTTGTCATTTCTGCATCTCCCACAGAATGACCTTCTGCCTGAAAAGTTCATCCAGAGAGTCATCACTTTGTACCCCTGATCAGCGTGCTAAGCAAAGAGCAGCTGTGACTCAGCCTGGTGCACTGCAGAGATGGTTCCTGGTTCTTTTAAAGGGCACCTGTGTCCATTTTGCTGCTGTGGACATCCATCTTTCCTTAACATTCCTAAATTAAAATGGAAGGCTTTAGGAAGAGTCGTTATTATTATGAAGTTATATTAAGAAATAATAGCCTTTAAAATATATTAACACATTCTTAACAAATGTTATTGGCACAGGAAGATAAAGCAAACAAAAAGATATGAACAGAAGGGATTCTGTAGGATTTGTAGTTGATTCATTCATTCTCTTTCTCTCTTTCAGTCCATTTCTTTCTGCTCTTTTTCATCTCTTCCTTCCCTATCCTTCTCTCCCCTCCCTTCCCCTCCTGTTTCCTTTTCTCTTCTCTCCAACACTGGTTACTGAAAATGCTTTATTTAATGATTTTGTAATGTCAGGACATGCTCTGGCAACCTCTCAAATACTTGGAAGGATTAATATGAAGGAACAGGCTGGCAGCATGCTGAATCATTTAAACAACAAATGCTATGGAACAAACAATTTTAAAAATGAGTGCCAGCTGGTTTTTTAAAGTAACTTTTCTCACTTAACTGAAGACTGATATCAATTGAACTAATTCAATGCAGAAGGGCCATCTTCATGCTGTTAAGTCCAAAGAAATGTTGAGTTATTGGTTTTTGCAATAGTGGTGTACACAGCCTGTTTCACTCTATCTTGATATCCGTTTTCACAAAACCATCACAAGAACCCAGATATAATTCAAATTCAGTCTGTCCATTACACACAGATTAAAATCTCAGACATAAAACCAAATCTCTGTTTTTTTTAAAATGAAAAACAATTTTAATTGACAAGTAAAAATGATCTTTACTGATCACATACAATACACCCTTTTGGAATATGTACACATTGTAAAATGGCTAAATTGAGCTAATTAACGTCCTTATTTCTTAGGGAGTGAGAATACTTAACATTTCTTAGCAATTTTCAAGACTATAATATATTGGTAGTAACTATAGCCACCATGTTTTACGATAGAATCTATTGAACTTATTCCTCCTATCTAACTTAAACTTTGTGTCCCTTGACCAACATCTCAACTCCCTCCTCGACTACAGTTCCTTGGTAACTACCATTTTACTCCTTACTTGTATGAGTTCAACGTTTTTAGATTCCAAGTGTAAGTGAGAACATGCAGTATTTTTCTGTACCTGGTTTATTTCACTTAATAGCTCCTAGATTTATCTATGTTGTCACAAATGACAACATTTTTGTTTTTTTTTCAGGGTTAAGTAGTACTCCATTGTGCATATATACTATATTTTCTTTATCCATTCCTATGCTGATGGATATTTAGAGTCCATATCTTGGCTATTGTGAATAATGCTGTAATGAACAGGGGAGTGTAGCTATCTCTTTGACACACTGATTTCATTTCCTTTGTACATGTACCCAGAAGTAGGATTGCTGGATCATATGGTGGTTCTATTTTTAATTTTTTGAGGAAACTTTTTACTATTTCTCATAACTACAGTACTAATTGACATTCACACTAACAATGTACAAAAATTTCCTTTTTTCCACATCCTCACCAAAATTTATCTTTTGTCTTTTTGATAATAGTTATTCTAACAGGTGTGAGGTGATATCTCATTGTGGTTTTAATTTGCTTTCTCTGATAATTAGTGACACTGGGCATGTTTCATATGCCTGTTGGCCATTTGTGTGACTTCTTTTGAGAAATGTTTATTCAGATGTGTTTCCCATTTTTAAATTGGGTTATTTGTTTTCTAACTATTGAGTTGTTTGCGTTCCTTAGAGATTTTGAACCCTCATCAGATGTATGGTTTGCAAATGTTTTCTCCCATCCCATATGTTGTCTCTCTACTGTGTTGATTGTTTCCTTGACTGTGTCCATTACAGACAAATTAAAATCACAGTAATGAAACCACATCTCTATTATTAGCTGGATTGCGTGGGGGCATGTTTCATTGTAAGCATTTCAGATTCAGAGCTTTTCTGGTTACTTTGGGTAAAGGCCCCTAAGCTGCAGGATACTTCTCCTCCAGGATTCCTTGGTTTCTGATCTCTGAACTAGCTATGCTCTTCAGCTACTTTTCAGACAAAAATGAATAACTTGCTGACTCACTGACTTTACACACAAAAATATAAGAAACAACATTCTCCGCAGATGGGTTCATTTAATGTTCTCTAAACTTGTACTTGTTCTCCTTTGTGACCCTGTTCTAACAGCTGTTTTTTATCTTTATGACTTATTAATAGGGTTACAGCGCACCATAGATTTTTGAACCCCCCTCTCTCTCTGGAGCTTAAATTATTGCCTGATAGGAAAATTATCAAAGCATATTGATTGTTTCAGGTCTCAGAGACAACGTTTCTCCTGAGCTAACTTTCTTCCTCTTCCATTTGTCTCTTACTCAAGAGAGAACACACAACCCAGAGTGTCTTTTTTATTTTTATTTTTGAGGCAGAGTCTCCAGGCTGGAGCGTGGTGGCACAGTCTCAGCTCACTGCCAGCTCCGCCTCCCGGGTTCCCGCCATTCTCCTGCCTCAGCCTCCCTAGTAGCTGGGACTATAGACGCCCGCCACTACGCCTGGCTAATTTTTTTGTATTTTTAGTAGAGACGGGGTTTCACCGTGTTAGCCAGGATGGTCTCCATCTCCTGACCTTGTGATCCGCCCGTCTCGGCCTCCCAAAGTGCTGGGATTACAGGCGTGAGCCACTGCGTCCGGCCCCCAGAGTGTCTTAGAGGTGAATTGCTTCATGGAGCTTGCTGGCATTGTTCAACACCGGATTCTGACCTTTTCCTTTGTGGCAATTTCCTGCTCAGATAAATTTTTCATTGTTGTGGTTTTAACGACTTATTTTTATTTTTTGTCTCTTTACAAAGTAATAAATACACATGGAAGTACTTCAAGTAGTACAAAGTGTATACAGTAAGCCTCCTGCCACTCACTGAGACCCAGTTCTCCAGCTCCTCTCCCAAAAGGAGCATTCCTAAAACTTCCCATTACCGAGAGATAAATTTCATTTCTTCATCCTGTAACTCAGAGCTCTCCATGATCTTTCTTCAACCTCTTTCCCTCTTTTTTTCCCCCCTACTCCAGGCACATACCCTCTACTGCCACCATACCTGCTATCCTGCTCCTGGTTGAGTCCTGGGTTTGCTCCTGGGTTTTCCCTGGGAAACTCAGGTCTTTGCTCTGCTGGTCCCGTCTGGCAGGGTGTCCTCCATTCTCCTCCCAAAGACTACCCAGCTTCAAAACTCTGCTCAGATCTAACCTGCCCTGCAAGGTCTTCAGAATTTCCCAGTCTGAAAGTGATCATGTTCTCCTTTTTCATCTTGTCATGAAGGATCATGGCGGATTCCCTTGCATTCATCTGATGTATTTGTCTCCACTACTGAGCTGTAAGATCTGAGGGGGAAGGAATTAAGAAACTTCAACTCTAGGTTCAGTTCAGCCGTTAATAACCATGTGCCCCAGAGAAAGCCACTATGCTTCTCTGAGCCCAGTTTTCTCATCAGTCACAACATTTTTGAAAACAAATAGCTAAGCCTTACAAGACTGAAGAAGAAAGCAATAGCTTGTGCTGCCTCTATGTTCTTGAAGTAGGGAAACATATTCTTTCTTTCCTGTGTAAATGAAAATAAACATTTCAGGTAAATGAATTAGGTTATTACTGTCTCTAAGAAATACAAGCCTCATGGAAATACAAAGAATGTGTTTACTGAAGTATATGAAGTAAACACAGAATTATAAATCTGAGTGATTAATACAGAATCCCAAGTTCCATTGAATGTTTAATTGTGTACCAATACTCTCCATTCAAGTAAATAACTTGCAGGTTGATTGAATTCATGGACTTTCATTGGTGGCCTCTGAAATTAAATAAAAACCTTTAGGCTTTCTTAAGATGTTGTTTATAGTAGGTGTTATGTCTTATGCACCTGCAGGGAGGGATGGTCAGGGGCTTGTGTCCTTATTTGAACAGTGAAAATACTCAGTACATAATCACCAAAATGTCCTTCTAGGAAAGAATTTCATATAAATCTGCTTAAAGTAGACTTTAATGTTCATAAGAGGACAGAATTTTTGCCTAAATAAATCTACCGTGCAGAGTTTTGTGGCAATAATTAAAGCCCAAGAGCTTAACATTACAATGGAAATTTTTCTTTCTAAAATGGGAAATAAAAACAAATAGTTTAACATTGCAGGTCATGCAAATGAGCTTATAAAATTCTCAGACTACAGATATTAAGGTACATTCATACAAAAAAAAAGGAAATAAAAAGAATCATAAGAAGTTTTTCTTTTTGGTTTAATTTTACAAAAATAATTGTGAAAACCTGGATGAAAGAAATAATATTCTAGAAAAATATGATGTATTCATCCAGATGACAGAAAATCTAGGTAGATGTTCTAAAAAGGAAATCAAATAAGTCAAAAAGTTGCTTTTGTTTTTTCAAATGGTTTCCCTGGAGAATTCTACAATACATTTAGAGACCACAAAATTCCAATGTTACTTAAATTGTTTCAGATCATTAAAAAAAAAGAAAAGTCTTTAGGTACATTTTATGAAAGAAGCATAACATTGATAACAAAGAAATTACAAAAATCACACCAAAAGGAGAATATGGAGACTAATCTCATTTATCAATAAAGTACAAAAATCTGAAAATACTAGCAAATAAAGCTCAGTAGTTCTTAAAAGAATAAGTCATTACAAGGTGGGGTTTATTTTAGAAATGTAAGATGACATTATGAACTGTAATTCATTACTTGATGGATCCAAAGAGAAAAAGCAACTGATCAGCATTAACAATGCTGAAAAGAGCACTGAGCCAGCATTATATTTTATGGAATAACTTAAGAAGCATTCTTAATTTTTTTTCATAGGATGATGAAATGAAGTGGAGGTAATAGTCAAGTTCATTTTGAAAAATAAAAATACCTTATGCATACATCAACATAAATTACTCTTAATGAGTTAATATTTTAAATGTAAAAAAAATCAAACAGCAAAAACATGAGTAAATTCTTGTAGAGAAGGAAGATCTTTCTAATTATAGACTCAAAGCCATAAACCATTTTAGAAAACATTGTAAAATTCAAGTACATTAAAACAAGTCAAGACAAAAACTTCTGCATGGAGGTAAAAACATGACAAGCCAATTCAAAGGACAGACAAATGAAAAACTGGGAAACATTATTTGTATTCATATCACAAAGAAAAGGCTCACCTCCCTCTTGCATAAGCATCTTCTTCAAATAAATATTGGGTTGATACAAAAGTAATTGTGCTTTTTGCCATACTAGTAATGGCAAAAACCGCAATTACATTTTTTTTCACCAACCTAATATTTTTTACTTTTGCACCAACTTAAAAAAGGCTCATGCCCGTAATCCCAGAACTTTGGGAGGTCAAGGAAGTGGGCTAAATGTTTGAGCCCAGGAGTTTGAGACCAGCCTGGGCAACATGGTGAAACCCTGTCTCTACAAAAAATACAAAAATGAGCCAGGCATGGTGGTGCGCACCTGTAATCCCAGCTACTCAGGAGGCTGAGGTGGCAGGATTGCTTGACCCCAGGAGGTGGAGCTTGCAGTGAGCCAAGATTGTGCCACTGTACTCCAGCCTGGGCGACACAGCCAGACTTTGTCAAATAACTAACTAACTAAATAAATAATGATGTCTGTTAAACACATAGAAAAAAATAGGCAAAGAATATGAACAGACAGTACAGCACAGGCAATACTGTCTTGGCCTTTAGATTTATAAGAGGATACTCATCTGCACTCATGAAAAGAGAAATGCTGAATCAAATAATACCATGTTTGTGGTTTCAAAACATGGCCCCAGAATTATTTGACACTCTTTCCATTAGGAGGCGAAGTCTGTGTCTCTTTCCCTTAAATCTGTGTTGTGTAGCTTTGCAATCAAAAGCATACAGCAGGGGTATTACTGGGCCAATTTCTGAACCAAGGCTTTAGGAAACACAGTTTCCACTTCCTCTGTCTCCTTCTCTTAAAACCCAGCCACCATGCTGTGAGGAAGCACAAGCCTCTCAGTAGGGAGGCCCTTGTGGACAGGAACCAACAGTCAGTACTGACTTGCCAGCCATGTGAGTATCCCTCCTGGAGGAAGGGCCTCCAGCCTCAGTTGAGTTGCCCAGTTGGCCCTGGATGGAGCTGTCCTCATCAAGTTTGGGGAAACTGAAGATTTCAAACTAGTTAAGTAATTGTTATGTTTTAAGCCACTGTGAAAGTAATTGTTATGTTTTAAGCCACTGTGAACTGATTTAAGGTGCCTTTTTAAAATATAGTGATAGATAACCAGAGCAACCATTTTTACTATTTTCCAATTCTTTTAGAATGTCAAAGATCCAGAGATTTGACAACTAGATTGTCAAGGCTTTGTGGAAGCAGTTGCTCTTACACATTGCTAGGAGATAGGGAGATGAGATGGATCGAGGTAGCCATAGAAGCAATCATTTTCTATATATATTTTTTTACTCTTTTGAATTTGGTACTATATGAGTAAAATACCTCTTTCACACAGTCTACATTGAAAATAAAAAAAGTTAAAGTATATACCAATTAGTTATTTAGGAAATTTATATTTAACACGTATATTGAATTATACAGTTTATAAGGCAATTTTACAAATATTGCCTCATTTTATTAATCATAACAACTCTCTGAAGAATAAGTAGGGCAATTATTATAATCCCCAATTACAATTGCAGAAACCAAAACCCTGGTTGTCACCCATCAAGTAAATAGTAAGGCCAGAATTTAAACTGAGCTCTCCTGATACCAAATCCAATTCTTTTGCATGAGACAGCTTCGCATAATGGAAAGCAAACTACCATAGAAATGAGGCGATCCAAGTCCTATTTTCAACTTTTTCTTTATCTCTTGAATATTACTGGATAAGATACTTAACTTCTCTTGCACTCAATTTCATCACCCAAAAACTAGACATGAAAATACATATTGTTCTCACTTCTGGAGAGCATTATAGGGATAAAATAAAATAATAAATGTGAAGATATTTTGAAAAAGGAATTGCAGGAGGCCGGGCATGGTGGCTCACTCCTGTAATCCCAGCACTTTGGGAGGCTGAGGCGGGCAAATCACAAGGTCAGGAGATCAAGACTATCCTGGCTAACACAGTGAAAACCCGTCTGTACTAAAAATACAAAAAATTAGTCGGGTGTGGTGGCGGGCGCCTGTAGTCTCAGCTACTCGGGAGGCTGAGGCAGGAGAATGACGTGAACCAGGGAGGCGGAGCTGGCAGTGAGCTGAGATCGCGCCTCTGTACTCCAGCCTGGGTGACAGAGTGAGACTCTGTCTCAAAAAATAAATAAATAAATAAACAAACAAATAATAAGAAAAAGGAATTGTAAAGCATTAAAATTATGAATTGTAAATGTAAAAGAGAGCATGGCTCTGCTTAAAGATAGCAGACTGAGGACACGAATTTACAGTTAAAAAGACAGAGTTAAGAATACTCACCAATGTGAGACGTAAAGAAATTTTAAAGAAATAGGAAGTAGATGGAATATGAAAACTGATGAAGTGGGAGAGAAGCAGGACTGTGTAACATGCACTAAGAAGAAACACAGTCAAAGAGGTTGCTGATCAGCCCCACAGATCTCTGGACTGTCTCAGGATTTGGACATACCATGTGCATTACTACCACTCCAGCCCAAAAGGAAAGATATCAGTGCCCCCCGATAAAGCCAATTCCATTCAGACATTTAGGCATCTCCAGTGAAATGACTGACTCCCAACATCATCTCAGAAGTAAATCTGGTAATTGACAAATTCCGTCCTTATATCCAGGTATCTCAATTAGCTTTCTGTTGCCTCAGTCTTAAAAGTGACCATTAAAAACAAATGATACAGGGAATAGAAAAGCATTTTAAAAACCTCTCATTGGGGCTGGGCGCGGTGGCTCACGCCTGTAATCCCAGCACTTTGGGAGGCCGAGGCGGGCGAATCACGAGGTCAGGAGATCGAGACCATCCTGGCTAACATGGTGAAACCCCGTCTCTACTAAAAATACAAAAATTAGCCAGGGGTGGTGACGGTCGCCTGTAGTACCAGCTACTCAGGAGGCTGAGGCAGGAGAATGGTGTGAACCCAGGAGGTGGAGCTTGCAGTGAGCCGAGATTGTGCCACTGCACTCTAGCCTGGGCAACAGAGTGAGACTCTGTCTCAAAACAAACAAACAAATAAACAAAAACCTCTGATATCCTTATAAAGTTTCATTAAAAATTTCCATCCAGTAAAAGAAGATAGTATACTAAGTAATAATCAGAAAATAAGAAAGGCCTCTCTGAAAATTTTTTTCACACACAAAAATAAACAAATAGGTTAGACTTCAAATTAAAGAAATGTCCTTGAAAATATCACAAAGGATGAAGAGTTGTAGAACACAGGGGTAAAATTCAGAGATAGGAAATTATCAATATGTGAGATCCAACATATAACTAATGGGATTCCATAAAAAGAGAATAGTAAAATTGGAAAGGAGGAATTATTAAAGAACTAGAACAGCAGTTCTCAAGGTATGATCCAAGGACCTCTGAGGGCCTCCCTTTTCTTTATCATAACCAAAAGACATATCTCAACAGATTAAATGCAGAAGCAAATACAAGAATCAGTTGTCTTCTCATAAGATATTATAGAGATTGTCAAACACAATGCTATTTTTAACCTTAATCCTTTTGTTTTGGAAAGTATATTTTCATAAAAATGTATATTATCAATGTTAACATGCAATTTTTTTATTAAAATAGTTTGAAATTAATACATATTTTTTACATTTTTGAATTTAAATTTCTGGTATATTAAATATTGACAGATGCAGTAAACAAAATATCTTTAGTGTCTCCAATGTTTTTTAAGAGTGTAAAGAAGATCTACGATAAAAAAGTTTGAAGGTTGATATTTTAGAGAATACCTCAAACTGAAGGACAGTAGCCTACAAATGAAACAAACAAACAAAAACCCAAAACCAAAAAAATAAAAAACCTAGTAAGCTTCCAGCACAATGAAAACTAGACATAACTATGAAATTTTGAACACAAGGGATACATGAAATATTCTAAAAAGTTTCTAGTGAAAGAAAGTAGGCTATAAAGGAAACAGAATCAGACTAAAAACACTAGAATAAAGCCTTTAAAATTTGAAGGGGAAAGTAATTTCCATCTAGAATTGTTTATACAGTCAAATTAGCAATCAACTACAAGGGTATGATAAAGTCATTTTTAGAAGTGCAAACACTTGGAATTTTTTTTTTTTTTTTGACAGAGTCTCACTCTGTCGCCTAGGCTGGAGTGCAGTGGTGCGATCTTGGCTCACTGCAAGCTCCGCCTCGTGGGTTCACGCCATTCTCCTGCCTCAGCCTCCCAAGTAGCAGGGACTACAGGCGCCTGCCACCACACCCGGCTAATTTTTTGTATTTTTAGTAGAGACGGAGTTTCACCATGTTAGTCAGGATGGTCTCAATCTCCTGACCTCGTGATCTGCCCGCCTCAGTCTCCCAAAGTGTTGGGATTACAGGCGTGAGCCACTGCGCCTGGCCAACACTTGGAACTTTTATCCTTTCCTCAGAAGTTACTTGAGTATGTGCTCCAGTAAAAAGAATGAGGGAATGAAGAGAGAGGAAGATATAGCCTAGGGCAGAGTAAAATGTAATTTAGAAAGTTAGTAAAGGAAATTACAATGATGATGGCTCTACAGTTGATCTAGAGAATCTGTCTACAGGTCAGAATGAAGCCAGAGTTAAGAGGATCTGGGATGGAGATCACAAGGAAATCAAAGGGACCTGAGATATTTGATATTATTCTTAAAATGACTTAAGGAGATGATATAAACAAATAATGCATAGACATAAGAAAGCATTTTTGAACTAAAAAACCACAGGAAATAAATGTAATCATGATATTCAACTGGGTAGTACACAATATTTACATAATTATAAAGATGTAAATAAACACTTTATTGATTTTTAACTTTTAGAATCATGCCATGTGAAAGCATCAAATAGTATGTTTAGGGGATGGCATATAAATGGTATTATCCTTGAAATGTTATCATACAAGTACACACGTCAGAGGCTAGAAGGTGGAAAGGAGTAGTAAAGGGACTAACACCCTTATTTCATAAAGTGGAGAGAACAACAATGAAGGTGAGCTACATTATCTAAAATTAAAAAGGCAATCACCAGAGAAGTACAAATATTGACATAGCTACACTGGGGACAAGTGAAAGTTATCGTTAATGTGTTAAATACTTTCTTACTAGAGAAGAACATCTATAAATCATAAGAAAACTGGGACATCTAGAACTAGCTGCCCAAGATTATTATCTAGCAGTAACAGCTATTTAAAGAAGTAACTACCAGAAGAAACAAATAACTAAAGGGATTGTCTGTGGAGATGGGAATGGGGACAGAAGAAATTCATCAAGACCCTTTACTTTCTTTAAAGTGCAATTATTTTGATATCTAACCGGATGTCTCAGTTAACAGAAAAGTCACGTCTAGGAAGGATGTTTGAAATGTTACATTAGGAGGCTGACAGCTGTTCCTTCCTGAGGTTTGGAGGTGAGAATTATTGACATAACCCCAGTATTATGGAGCGCTCCTCTCTGCAAGTGTAAAGTGCGGTGTGTTGTTTGAAGAACGCTGCATGTGCTATCTTCCTCAGTACTAATCTGGTAAGTAACTTAAATCATCACTGAATAGTCTAGCTCTTTTGTCTTCCTTTCCTCATTATCCTTCTCTTCAGTTTCTTATTCCATTGTCTCCTTTATAGCTCCCATGTATAAACTGGTTGAAGTTTTTGTTAAAGAGTTTTAAGTTCTTATGGAGAGAAACACTGGAGTAATTTATATTAAATCATACTTTTGGAATCTCTTGTCCTCGTTTGAACAGGCATATGTGGGGAAATCCAGGGGCTTCTTCAGAACAGCAAAGCTCTTTTGGGTAAATCCTCTCCTCTGAAAGGGCCTTTCTGTCATTAAGTGATAGACACTCTGGAATGATGGAAGTAGAATAGAGACACTGGAGACCCGCATGCCCCCATATGCCCATGTGGCTCCATTTTTGCTGGAACAATGGATGTCAGCCAGCATCTTCTATCTTAGTCAGTTTGGGCTGCCATAATAAAAATGCTGTACACTGTGAGACTTAACCAGCAGAAATTTATTCCTCACAGTCCTGGAGGTCAGGAAGTCCAAGATCAAGGTGCCGGCACATCCAGTGTCTGGTGAGGACACTCTTCCTGCTTTGCAGATGAATGCCTTCTTGTATCTTCATATGATGGAGCAGAGGGAGAGAGGAAACTCTCTCCTTCTTCTTATAAGTGCGCTAATTCCTTTTGTGAGGTCCCCGTATTCATAAGCTGCCACAGGCCCCAACTCCAAATACCATCATATTGGGCATCAGTCTTCAACATATGAATCTTAGGGGAGACACCAACATTTAGTTCATAGCAGCTTGATGTATTCTGAATGCCATTAAGTTTTAAAAAAAGAAGACCTAAGTTTATTTTGCAGATCAGTATAGTGATTCTAATAGGACCAACCATCCTAGTATTGAAAGCCCTGTGTCCTGAGGAACCCCCCAGTCCCAGAAAAACTGGAACACTTGGTCACCATATGGTTAGGATGACTGGTATGAAGCCAACTGCTCTGAATAAGATCCCAGATCCACCACTTACTAGCTTTGTGAATTTGTCAAAATTATTTCATCTCACTTTTTCTCAATTACCTTATATAAAAATGAGAATAGTATAAGTACTTAACTACTAAGGTTATAATAATAAATGCCGTAAGACATGTAAAAAACTCAAAATGGTGCCTAGCACATGTCAAGCACTAAATAAATATTACCTAGTAACAAAAATAATAATGTTACTATTTTTAAGTGGATGTGTAAATGATACAATTTTGTTTTGGAGGTTGATTATGTCAAATGGGACCCATGGGTGCTTTAAGATGTCAGCTGAGTGAAAATCAAATATTTAAATGGTTAATTCTATAAACTCTGCAGAAAGAGCTGTCAGGGAAAGCTACACCCCATATTTATCAGTGTTGTAAACAAAGCTTGAATAAATAGGTACTATTAACACAATTCAGTAAACAAAGCTATTTTCATATCTGATTTTAAAATATGAGGTCATGTTCACATAGATGAAATTGAAATGAACATCAGGTATTTACCGTTGACAAAATAGGTCATAAAATGTGGAATGTGGAGAAGTAGAGACAGGGGTTACTGAGTTTGAATTGTTCCAGCACTTATTACTTTTATGATATTAGGAAATTCCTAGTCTTCCTGAAATTGAGGATTATAAAAACATACAGTGGATATCTGCTTCTTTTTGTTTGTTTCTTTGCTATACAACTTCTGAACATCCTTCCTGCCTTTTAGTAATCTCCTAGCAAGTGGGCATTGGTCCCACTATGGAACTGAAGTGGCCAAATACTGCTTCCTCCAGTCTCACTGTGGTTACAACAGTAGTCACGAAACATTAGCATAAATCAAAATCACACGGAAAACTTTTTAAAACATAGATTGCTGAGCCCTGTCCCCAGAGGGTTTGAGAATTTGTGTTTCTAACAAATTCCCAGGTGATCTTGATGCTGCCGGTTGGGGACTATACTACAAGAACTACTGAGCTAGAATGTGGGGACATGATTTAAGTCAATCAAAGAGATGAAGCTATCTGGGATTTGAGATAAGGATACAAACATAAGGTTAGCTGAGACATTATGTGTGGATGGAATAAGCATAACAGCAAGCCAATTCCAGCAACGCCAAGTGTTCAACGACTGGTATCAAAGCAGGTAGCTTTTAGATTGTTGCCGTGAATGACCTTGGCTGTCTAGGCTTCCTTGGTTTTTGACAGTTTCCTGGAGACTAACTCCATCACCTTCTGTCAGTCTATGAGCCACGCTATGTCCTTTCAGCAAATTACCTGTCTGGGTAATTTCACCACTGTCAGTTTCTGTTACATGCATCTAGGAGCTCTGACTAAAGGAGCAGTGTTATCAATGAGTAAGCTGGGACTTAAACAGTTGTCAGCCAGGGGTGTCAATAACTCAGTTTTGACAATAACTGAGTAAGTGATAGAGGAATGCTCTCAGCACTATATGAGCACAGAGGAGAGGGTTTAATCCAAGTGACCGGCGATTGAAGGATAGGAAATGGGGGAAGAGTATGTTTGAAGAGGGTGTTAAAGGCAGATAATAGCAGGACAAAATGAGAGCCGTAACTAGGAATGAATTTAGGGAGAAACTTGTGTGCCCAGCAAGGGAATTTATATGATCATCTATCTGCAGGTTCACATTTCCTAGGCTCCTCTGATCAGAAGAATCACTCTGGAGATTCTAAGGTAGGACCCCATAATCTAAATTTTTAATTAATCTTATGATCAAGCAGACTTGAAAATACTGCCACAGATATCAAGAAACACTCAGGGATCTTAAGTTTGGGAGGGCATGTCTTCCTAGAATACTCTCTGACAGTTTGACGAGGACAGAGTTGAGGGGTGAAAGATGGGAAGCAGGCAGGCCAACTAGGATGTTGCTGTAATTATTGGGGCAAGAAATGGTGTAAGCCTCAATAAATGCAGTCACTGAAAGGAAAATGATTCAAAATATATTGTAAATGACAGATTCCCAGGTGATCTTGATGCTGCCGGTTGGGGACTATACTATAAGAACTACTGTTGAACAACTAGTATTCAAGAGATGGTGAGATTTACGGTGAGGAAGAGGGGGAGGAATCTATAAGGACATTTCCCTGGACTTGGATCTTGGGTGATGGATGGACACATGAATGTGCCTTTTCAAAAAGTCTGGAAGGAAAAGTAAGGTGCAAGACAGAGCAGCGGATAGAAGCAGGGTCCAGGAAAGTGGTACAATTTTTTTCTGATAATAGTGGTATAGAGAAGCTTGAAATGACTTATAGAAGGGGAGAATGCTGAGATCCTCAGCACCCTCTAAATATTGTTGCATAGACTTCTGCCAGAGAAGAAGAATTGGAATTATTATTTATTATTGTTCTATTCACATGATATCTCCTTCTCAGGCTGGGATGCTTGTCTCACACATAAAAGGAATGCTATAGCAAGAGAGTACCACATTGTGTTTGCATGTGTGTGTTGTGTGTGTTTCATGTGTGTGATGTGGGATACATTTTCTAATGTGACTTCACACAGCACTATCTAAAGTTTCTGTATGTATCCTTTAACACTGTCTCAGATGACCGCATAAAGGGGCTCAGAGAGTCTGTCTTTTGTTGTAGCAATGCAGTCAGGAGAGGGAAGTGAGAGATGAGGTAGCCAAGAAAAACTCACATAGGGGAAGGAGATGCTGTTGTATGAGGCAACACAGAACAGTGGGGCTTATGTTGCTGAGAGCCCCTTAAAGTCACTGGCCCGAACATGTGATCTCACTGCAAACCGAGTTCTCCCTATGTGACTCCCTGCATGACACAGTGTGAGCTATTTGACTTCCGGTTTCCTGCCCCATTTAACAGAAACAAAAAAGCAGATAGAGGTTTTATTGTAGCAAATAACAAATTAACATAAAAGATGTTGCATGCATAATAAAATATTCTTGTTAAAAGGTGAAATGACGGACAAATTTAACATTAAAAATAGTATCCTGTTGCATCAGTGTTTATACAGGAATTTCAGACCTCATTTCTAAACACTGTTTTCATTCATATAGTTTCATTCACTGATTTGGTGCTGTGGCATGTTAATTATTTTTTCTCAGAAGTCTTTCTAGTTTGAGAGATTCACAGTTCTTTCTAAAATTCAAACCAGAAAAGTAAATAATTAATGCTAGTATACTTAATCCTCCTATGTCTTTAAAAGTGAAGAAACACAAGCATATCGTTATGGGATCATGTCCCCTTTGATCTTCACAGTCTTTCATAGCAGATTGTTTCCTTTAAACACAGAATAATTGATAACAATATAGCTAAATGTGTTAAACACTAAAATATAAACACTGACAGTATGTAGTGTTTATATTTAAACAAAATAACAAGCAAATGCTTGTTTAATGCTCATAAATTTCCTCTGAAGTTAGTATCATGATTATTCCAATATCACAAGTGAGAACACTGTGACTTGGTGAATTTAAGCAACTGGGCCAAAGCCAAACAACTAAGTCTTTTTTTATTCCATTATTCTCATTATTTATTTATTTATCTTTCCAACTTTTATTTAAGTTCAGGGGGGTACATGCGCGAGCTATTTCGTGGGTAAATTGTGTGTTGCAAGAGTTTGGCATACAGATTATGTCAATATCACAATGAGAATACTGTGACTTGATGAATTCAAGCAACTTGGCCAAGGCCAAACAGTGACTAAGTCTTTTTTTTTTTATTCCATTATTCTCATTATTTATTTATTTATCTTTCCAGCTTTTATTTAATTTTAGGGTGGTACATATGCAAGCTATTTCATGGGTAATTTGTGTGTTGCAAGGGTTTGGCATACAGATGATTTCATCACCCAGGTAATAACCATAGTACCCGATAGGTAGTTTTTCAATCCTCACTCCCCTCCCCCCTCCACCCTCTTGCAAGCACCAGTGTCTGCTGTTTCCTTCTTTGTGTCCATGTGTACCCAATGTTTAGCTCCCACTTACAAGTGAGGACATTCAGTATTTGGTTTTCTGTTCATGCGTTAATTCGTTTAGGATAATGGCCTCCAGCTGCATCCATGTTGCTGCATAGGACACAACCTCATTCTATTTTATGGATGCATAGTACTGCATAGTGTATATGTACTACATTTCCTTTATCCAGTCCACCATTGATGGACATTTAGATTGATACCATGTCTTTGCTCTTGTGAATAGTGCTGCTATGAACATATGCACGCATGTGTCTTTATGGTAGAATGCTTTATATTCCTTTGGGTATATACCCAGTAATAGAATTGCTAGGTTGAATGGTAGTTCTCTTTTGAGTTCTTTGAGAAATCCCCAAACTGCTTTCCACAGTTACATTTCCACCTAATGTAAATTAGGTTGAACTAATTTACATTTCTTCCAGCAGCAGAGTATAAGTACTCACTTTTCTCTGCAATGGCACCAGCATCTGTTATTTTTTGAAGTAATAGCCATTCTGACTGGTATGAGACGATAGCTCACTGCAGTCTTTATTTGCTTTTCTCTAATAATTAGTGATTTTGAGCATTTTTTTCATATACTTGTTGGCTGTGTGTATGCCCTTCTTTTGAGAAGTGTCTGTTCATGTCTTTTGAGTATTTTTAATGGAGTTGTTTTGCTTGTTTATCTAAGTTCCTCATAAATTCTGAATACGAGACCTTTGTCAGATACATAATTTGCAAATATTTTCTCTCATTCTTTAGGTTGTCTGTTTACTCTGTTGATAGTTTCTTTTGCTGTGCAGAAACTCTTTAGTTTAATTAGGTCCCATTTGTCAATTTTTGTTTTTGCTGCAATTGCTTTTGGGGTCTTCGTCATGAAATCTTTGCCAGGGCCTATGTGCAGAATGGCATTTCCTAGGTTTTCTTTTAGAGGTTTTATAGTTTCAGGTTTTACATAAATCTTTAATTCATCTTGAGTTGATTTTTGTATATGGCCTAAGGAAGGGGTCCAGTTTCAATGTTCTGCATATGGCTAGCCAGTTATTCCAGCAACATTTATTGAATAGGGAGTCCTTTCCCCATTGCTTGTTTTTGTCACCTTTGCAGTGACTAAGTCTTATAACTTGCTTTCAAATTTCTGTCTGATCCTTTCTCAGAGACAGAAGGAAAAATAGTAATCTGAGAAGATTTGCTTTTGTTTCCTTTATCAGTTTTTCTTTGCTTAGCTCACACCAGCCGCCTGTGTTCAGAGACACTTTATGACCCAGCTGTTACATCAATGCATTTAAAGAAAATTTACTCCTTTCCATCCATTCACATATTTCTACCACTAGTTTTTTACCCTCAAAATGAGAATTTGGTCATGTTATGGTTGTCTTTGAAAATATCCAGCAGCAATTTATTGCTTAAAGGATAAACTCTGTAACATGGCATGATACTGAGAAACATATTAAATGAGAAACATTTACAATAATTGTTCCATATCTTAGTTTTTATTAAAACACTCCTATGAGAAAGGTAGGTGTCAAATATTCTCCCCAAATTGTAAACTGATGAAACACAGCTGAATTACTTTCCAAAGATATCCAGGAATTAGACAATGGAGCCAAGAACAAATTATATTTCATAGTCTCCTAGTTTACTCCATAACAATTTTAAAGAATCTTTTATCTTTATATCAGCTTTGGCACATATAATAGGCACCCTGACATGTACCACACATTCCCACATGCATACTAATAACTTATCCTATTACTGACTCTTTACAAAGTATCTCTTTTCTATACCACTCATGACATCATATTAGACTATGCTTGTGAGTGAGGGGTAATGTAGTATCAAGGATATGAATGCTTGCAATAGCCAAGCTGTGGAATCAACCTGTGTCCGTCAACAGATGAATGGGTAAAGAAATGTGGTATATATTCAAAATGGAATTCTATTCCTCCTTAAAAAAGTAGAAAAATCTATCATTTGTGACAGACAACATGAATGAACCTAGAAGACATTATGCTAAATGAAATAAGACAGGCACAAAAAGATGAATACCACATGTTCTCACCTGTATGTGGAATCCAAAGCGATGGAACTCAGAAGCAGAGACTAGGATGGTGTAGGAGGAGGTTGGTCAGAGGGTACAAAGTTGCAGTTGGGAGAAATAAATAATAGCCATTTAAGGTGATGGATGTGCTAATTAGCTTGCTTTAATCATTCCATACTGTATATATGTATCATAACATCACTGTGTACCCTATAATTATATACAATTAGAATTTGTCAAAAAAAAAAGATAAGAGTGCATGTTTTAAATATATATAGATAGGAATTTGGGTCTACATTCTGATACCTATATGGCTGTAAGACTCTGGGACAAATTGCATAACCCCTCATCACCACTTTTTTGTTTGGTTTTGTTTTCTTTTTTGAGATAAGGTCTTACTCTGTTTCCCAGGCTGGAGCGCAGTGGTGCAATCATGGTTCACTGAAGCCTCTGCCTTCCAGGCTCAAGTGATCGTCATACTTCAGCCTCATGAGTAGCTGGAACTACTGGCATGCACCAACATACCTGGCTACTTAAAAAAAAAATTGTATAGACAGAATCTCACTATGTTACCCAGGCTGGTCTCAAACTCTCCTGGGCTCAACCTGTTGTCCCATGTTGGCCTTCCAAAGTGCTGGCATTGCTAGCAGGAGCCACCATGCTTGGCCTTTGAACCTCTTTAAGTCCCAATTTTCTTATCTGTAAAAAGGGAAGAATAAAATATAGATCTTAGAGATTTTATGAGAATGGAATAAGATATTTGTAAAGCGCTTAGCACTTTTGACATATAAAAATTGTCCAAAATATGCTCGTTTTAAAATTGTTCTGCTCTAATTTGTTTAGAAATTTATTGTTTAGGGGTTTGAACTCTATTAATGTATTCCTTGCAACACAATCTCCTAATGGATCATGACACAGCAGTGTGTGATGATACCACATTCCAGACAACACATCTTTAAAGTGGTTAACTAGTTGGGAGCACTGTCAGAAATCTCCCATGCAGTCTGACCTCCTCCAGATTTGAGCAAGCCTGAAAAGCAGGTACAGCACACAGAGAGCAAGTGACATAGCCTCTCTATCACAGCATCCCCACACTGTTACCAAGTAGAACTGCAGAACAGAATTTGAGGGCAAATTGCTGCAGTCAGTGGTTTATCTTCTATAAGGCTTTTGAAAAGAACATTCTCTTGTATTAGGACACCTTTTGGGGCTAATAAATATTATACAAGCATTAAAAACATTTTTGCAATTGCTTATATACTAATTGAAATATTGCCAATTCTAGGATTAATAAGAGCAGTACTCAAAGCTGCTAAAAACCAAATATTTGCCATCATCTGGAGCCCATTCAAGTCTCTGCTCCTTCTCTTACCAGCTTTATGTTCTTGAGTAACTTACTTGGCATCCGTGAGTCTCTTTACATAGTTGTACAATGGGAATAATAATGGGACCTACTTCATAAATAAGTTGGTTGAGGATGAAATGAAGCAATAGATATAAATGCTTAGTACAGTGCCTGGCTCATCTTAAGGACTCAATATTAATACTCATTTTTCTCATATGAAATATTTAACTGATTTCTTACTTTATTTAATTTGAAATATTCTTATTTTTATATCTAAGTTTATCCTCCCTTCCCTCTCCATACTAAGAAATTGTGTCTACAGCAAAGAAACCTCACCTGGGATGAAATGGAGCTGGATGACAGAGGACCTAGTGTTTGAGTTTCTTGGAAGAGCCTTAACTGGGACGTTGGTCAGGAAATGTTACCAATGCTATTTGTCTGCTAAAAGGAGATGTGACCAAACAGAAAGGACTATGGGGACCATGAAAGGAGAATAAATAGGTTCTGGCTGGTTCTGAATTCTGGGATCTCATTAACAGTCATCAGGAGCAGACAAGCTGGTCGTGTTCTGGGGCCTTCTAATTTGTGCCAGAGAAAGGTTCTCAGAGAAAAGTGCCACTTAGGCCTTCCTGTCATGCCTGGGAGTGTCAGAAAGTTGTTTGGTATGACTCAAAGCCTGATTATAGTTTGGCTTGTATAACCACCATCTGCCTGCATGATTTATCTCAGCCTTTTTAACAGTATGGTTTTAGTTATAGCATTGGGATGTTTTTAGGTGTGATAAATGGTAAGAGTAAATTACCCCTTTAGATTAAGAAACATATGTTATGAAGATTAGCATTATCAAGGAGTTTATAATGTATTTTGTTCTTAAGGGAAAATTTTATGGAAATTTTAATCATCAATTACAATTAATTTGAAGTACCACTAAGAGTTTCTTCACTCTCCCATCTTTCTAAATTAATTAGTGCTGTCCTCATTTTCAATAGAACTGAGTGGCTGCCTTTTGTTCAGCTTGCCTAACAATGCAGTTGCAGACCAAACTAGTGCCTGAAAGAATTCACATAGCTGCTTGAAAATTCAGTAACGTTGCAGGACATTGGACAGAAAACCCATGATGTCTGGGACCATCAGGAAAGTTGTCAAAAAATGTAACAGAAAATTACGGCCTAAACAGTGGCCTATTTTTCTTAGCATGGTGCCTCTTTGACATCTCCTAATATACTCATCTTTTCCTTTCACTAATACCCCTCCAACTGCCTCAGAGAAACACGTTTATGTATACATACAGGTGCTTTAATATTCATACATCTAACATATTTATCCCTTCTTCAGTCTTCCTCCTTTATATATATAAAAAAAGAACAAGCTTTAGGCATCAGATGACTATAATGGTAAGTTTTAAAAATGATTTTAAACCCATTACTTGACAATTATGCATTCATTAGTAGTTCAGAAAACTAGTAATTTCACATATAAGAAGTTAATTTCTTAGGTTAACAAAGATTATACAAGGCACAGGGAATGCAAAGAAGCTAAATAAATGCTTGTTTCTTTATTGTTGTTATTGGTTATAATTCACTCTAAGCTATAAGCCCTGTGAAGATGGGAATTGTGTCTGTTTTTTCCACCATTACATTGTCAACACTTAAAACAATGTCCAGTGTATAGAAAGTGCTCAATAAACATGTGCGAAGAGAATGATCTCATTGCACACTTACTATATGTTATGTACTCAGTTCAGTTCTAAAAGATGAAACTTCAGTATTGAATGTGTTTGCAGTCTACAAAATGCTGTGGGAATACAGATGAGGAGCAGTGAACTCTCCTGATGAGGTGATAATGGAAGACACAGGAAATCACATGAAGAGGAATTGAATTTCAAGCTGGGCTTGGACCAGTAAGTAGGAGTTCAGCAGATAAAATAGGAGAGAGGGGAGAATATTCTGAACAAAGAGAACAGGATTTTAAAAAGAGATGGAGGTTTGATGGTCCATTTGAGAACCGTAAATGAAAAATGTGTCCAGAGATTAGGCTGTGTGTGAAGGTGTGAGGCAAACAGGGCTTGAAAGGTAGCCAGAGAGTTTGAATTTCATCCAGCAGAGGGAGCCATTTAGGATTACAGTATTTTTTTTTTTTTGAGACGGAGTCTCGCTCTGTCGCCCAGTTTGGAGTGCAGTGGCCGGATCTCAGCTCACTGCAAGCTCCGCCTCCCGAGTTCACGCCATTCTCCTGCCTCAGCCTCCCGAGTAGCTGGGACTACAGGCGCCGGCCACCACGCCCGGCTAGTTTTTTGTATTTTTTTTTTTTTTAGTAGAGACGGGGTTTCACCGTGTTAGCCAGGATGGTCTTGATCCCTGACCTCGTGATCCGCCCGTCTCGGCCTCCCAAAGTGCTGGGATTACAGGCTTGAGCCGCGCCCGGCCTACAGTATTGTTATATACTGCCATAGAACAATAACTGAACTCAAAGTGCATAAATGCATGAGAGATGGGAACCTGGAGCAAGGGCATCCTGTTTGGTAGGTATTGTAGAGGTGCATGAGGGAGAAGAGGGATATGAATTGAGAGATAGCAGACAGGATAGGATGGAGGGGATAGTGGTGGGATAGTTGGGTAGAGCTAATAGGATTTAGCTGCTGAACTAATTGAATGATAAAGGATAGGAGGGAGTTAACTCCATTAGTCTCTGGAGTGATGGTTTCTCTCTGGAGTGATGTATGTACTCAGATGACATTTGTCAAGACAGTAAATGGGAGAGTCGGAATATATTTGGGAAAATGATGAATTTGATTTGAAAGATGTTTATCAATGTTATCAGCTTTGATAGTTTTATAGTGACGAACAGGAAGCAATTGGAAAATGGTTTAAGAGCTCAGAAGAAATGTCAATGCTAGAGACAAAGTCAAGAATGATTTGCTTTAGAAGGGTTAATGGAAGCCTTGGATGAGATCATCAAGGTAGAGCATGCCAGATAAAAGAACAAGAAAACTAAAGCCTGAATCTTAGAAATGTCTGTAGTTGAGGAGGGGTGGAGAAAGGAATAAAGAGGGCACTGTTAAGAAAGAAGCCAGTATGTAGTAACACAAACCAAGGGAGAAAAATTTCACAAAGCAGGAAAAATTAGCACTGTCAAATGCTGAAGAAGCCTGGTGACTCACTAGAATTTGTTTGATATTTAAAAATCCACTGGTGTCTTTGGAAACTGCAATTAATTAATGACTGTGGAATTCAAATGACAGGGCCAGGGAGTTAAGAAGCAACTATGAGGAGAGGAATGAAAGCAGTGAGCATTTTACCTACTCTATGACAATGTTAATAATGAAGCGAAAGGAAGACCCGTTGGGAACTTGGTGAAGTAGCCATGTCTGGGAAGGTTTTTATCAAAACAAAGAGAAAAGTGGTCTAGGAAAAATAGTCATGGGAAAAGAAAGGATTGAAGGTCACAGAGAGAAAACATTACTCACGGACCAATCCAGAAAACTGGAAGAAGAAAATGGGGTCTTCTACTTGGGCTTTAAAATGATTAAATTCATTATCTCACTGTTGTCAGATGATGGAAATTGTGAGTTCTCTGAGGTCTAGAAACAATAAAGCTTTCCCAGGGAATATTTATTAGCTGTACTTATTAAATAATATTAAGGTATGTTATTAAGAATATTTATTTTTATTTATTTATTTGAGATGGGTCTCACTCTGTTGCTCTGTTATCCTCCTATCACTCACTCCAGGCTGGAGTGCAGTGGTGTAATCATAGCTCATTTTAATCTTGAACTCCTTGGCTTAAGTGATCCTCCCGCATCAGCCTCCTGAGTAGCTGGGACTACAGGCGTGTGCCACCATACCCAGCTAATTTCTTTATTTTTTGTACAGACAAGGTCTCACGATGTTGTCAGGCTAGTTTTGAAGGAATATTTGTTAAGACTCACACCATTTTGAGGATTTTCTTTTTTAGGGCTGAAACTTCAGGATACATGGAAATACAAAGTGAGTCTGGCCTGAACTGAGAAGTGGTCAGCCAGGACTCTGCCCTGCATGTCTGCAGAATGGGCACCACTGCTTTGGCTGCCTTTCCCTAGCCTTCAGCATAACCATTCCATTAGTTAGATTAAGGAAAGCAATTATTTGTAATACAGTATATTTAACTTGGATGTACATTAGAAGAAAGCTCATTTCTGGTTATAATGTGGTTGTAAAAACTTTACTCATGTGCAGTGGGCAACCTGTGGGCTGAAAGATTAAAACCCTGAACATATTTCTTCTGGTTCTGTGTGCTGTGCTTGACATGGTAACCCTGCAACGTGAATGAAGACTGCAGTTGAACAGTTAGCCACTGAACCAATGAATACACGCATTCAGCATGCAGGCAGTGGCGAAGCACAGAGTATTGTTCCGTCCGTCATTCTTCCTGGAGAAAGCAAGCAAACGTAAGTGGAAGACATTTGCATTCGGTGAATGTGTTTGGTTGTAGAGGACTTGTGAGCTCAAGATGCTAATGGTTTTGGCAATACGCAGATAAGGAATGTGTTTAGACAGAATTATCTGCTGAGCTGTTACATGACCTTCATATTGGATTAAGCTTTGTTTTTCAGAGCAACCATCGATTTCTCATGAAGTAGAAGTATATTTCATGATTGTTCTTTAAATGGGCTCTTTATAAAAAGTAATGACTGTGAGTAATTAAAATATCTGGCGAATATCAAAACCATCAGGGCAGTAACTTGTTCAAACAAAAGAGAGAAGCCTAAAAAAGTACAATTTTTTTTTCACTTCTAAGCCAAAGGGAGAGTTTCAGATTTACAGAGTGAAATCTTAGGCTGTTGGAACAAATTTGATATTGCCTAAGTTGCTAAGTGAAGACTATCCTGAAGCAGAAGAGGAAGGAAATAATGGTTTGCTAAGATGTTTTGAATTTATTTAAAACAAAAGTGCTCAATATTTCTGAAAGTAACCCAAGGAGAAAATCAGTAAGATATAAAATCAATAATATAGGGTTCTCAGTTGTTTTTCTCAGCATAACTTCTACAGGGCTGGGCTCTAATTTCTGACTCTGTTAGACATGACTTGTTAGCTACAGCAGTACAGGGCATATTGGGAAAGAATTTTGTCCTAAAACTAGGACATCTTTGGAGATGGACAGAACAGTTTGTAACAAACCTAAGATCTAAGCCAAAAGACAAAACAGGGTATTAGAACAGTAAGTCCTGGATATCTGAAGTCTGTGTCCTCTTGTTCTTTTCGTCCCCAAGATATTGCATAATTCCCAGCATATGGAATTCACTCAAAAATTATTTGTTGACAAAATGAAGACCAGGTAATGAATGATTCTACAGAAAAATACACTGTAATAATGGGGACATCCAGGGAGAGAAGTGTTCAGACATTCAGGCAATTGGCACTAGGGAAAAGTCTGTTAGGAAACAATGAGAGAGAAACATAGGTAGGGGTTCAGAGTCAGGATCTAAGTCCCAAGAGAACAGGACTAGGGCTAGTCCTTTAGGTGCTGATAATGTAGGAAAGTTGCCAAAGCAAAATCCAAGTCTAAAGGATAAGATGAAATGTCATTTATTGAGCCTGCATGACTAAATCATTCATCTATTCATTTATTCATTCAACAGTTTATTATTGAGTGTCTTCCCTGTGCCAGGTGCACTACCAGATGCTAGGAATAAAACAAAAAGAGACAAAGATTCCTGTTCTTATGTGGCTAATAGTAAGAAGAGACAGAAAATCAAGATAAAAAAGGAATTAAAATACAGAGTTTCTAGATAACATTAAATGCTTTAAAGAAAAATAAAGCAAGAAAAGGAGATAGTAAGTATTGGACGTTATCACTAAGGTGACATTTGAATAAAAACAAACAAAAAAAGATAATGGAGTGATCCCCAGAGATATTTCAGGGAGGAGTAGCTTAGAAGAAGGCAGAGGGAACAGCAGGTGCAAAGGCCCTGGGGCTCTGAGGCTGGAGTGGATCAGAAATTTTCCAGAAAGCAGGGGGATTGTGTAGCTTGTAGAAAGTGATGAAGTAGGCAAGTAACAGGAGATGAAATCAGAGAGGCCAGGGGAGGAGCAGAATAAGGCAGATCCTGTAGGACTTTGTGGGATTGGACTAGATGTGCTGAAATTTGGCCTGTCTACAATCAGAACTGTTTTTCAAGATCAAGGTCAGGCAAAGCCTACTGGGATGGGTTTGATAAAAAGCACTTCTTGTGAACTGTGAAGAGGTTGAGAACCACGTGGGTGCTATTAGCTAATCCTCAGGAAAAAAATGCTCAGGAAGCAAAATGTGTCATCAGCACCCTCAGCTTCTTCTGGGGACCTTGCCCATTTCACTGTGCCCAATCCTTAGAGGAACACACTTACGTCCTATTTCCATAGAATTTAATTTTCAGTGAAAAACTAAAGTATTAGCATTTCTGGCTTAATATTAACCAAGGGTTATTGAAATTATAATTTGGCCAGACTACAAATCCTCAATATCTAAAGTAACGTGATGGAATGAGAAACATTGAGTGGACATGCTCTGGCATGGAACTGGTTATCTTTAGCTGGTTTTCCACTGGCAACTCCTTGTATGTGCAGTAGCTGATGTCTAAACACAGTTCCTGTTTTTATAGTTACTCTCTCTGTATATGTAGATATATGTAGTTTGTTACATACATAGTTAACTATGTGTGTTGAAGTAAACTTCCTAGTGTAATTTAGCCTTTAAGTAAATATGATAAAACAAAATAAAGTCTGAATCTAAGAAATATAAGTGAGGCCAGACACGATGGCTCACGTCTGTAATCCCAGCACTTTGGGAGGCCCAGGCAGGAGATCACTTGAGGTCAGGAATTTGAGACCAGCCTGGCCAACGTGATGAAACCCCATCACCACTAAAGATAACAAATATCAGCTGGGTGTAGTGGCACACGTCTGTAATCCCAGGTACTCAGGAGGCTGAAGCAGGAGAATCACTTGAACCAGGGAGGCAGAGGTGGCAGTGAGCCGAGATCATGTCACCGCACTCCAGCTGGGGTGACAGAGCCAGACTCTGTCAAAAACAAAAAAACAAAAAAACAAAAAAACAAAAAAGAAAAAGAAAAGAAAAGAAAGAAAGACATGTAAGTATTCTCCAACATTCTAATTCTGGGTCATCCATTCCTCTCCATTATCTGTTTATTAAACCAGTTGCCCAGCAATATCTGACCCCTATGTAACTGCTAGGGAAAGGACAAAGGGAATTTACAGAAATAGAGACCCAGTACAGACATTTATGGACTAACTTCTATTTGCATAAAGTTACTGGATTTGTTCCTTTTTAATTATTTTAAAAAGCTGAGAGGCCACTATTCCAGCAGGGATGGGTGCCTGGTTCTTCAGATACATTAAGTAGCAAGGGAGTGATAAAAAGAATATTGTTTTATCCTTTTTTTTTTCCTGGGAAACAGGACCTCTTGAGTCGAGGGGACTCAGAACTCTCTAGGAATTTCGTTCTATTCTACTTCATATTCATCATAAGCCAAACCTATGCATCCATGAGTGTAAAATTGGTTGTTCAGCCACTGCTTAGCACAGCCAGTTTATCAAACAGGGTATTGTGGAGTCTAAATAGAAACAAAAAGCTTATTGATTTGGACAATTCTCTTGAGAGCTCATTGAATTTACTGTGATTTTTTTTTTTTATACAGAAAAGAACCAGATTAGTACCTGATAACAGATCAGCACATTTGTAAATGCTGAATGCTGAGTTGTAGGCAACATGTGATGGAATGCAGAATTCCTAATTATTTTGCTTTATTGTGTTTGCTGCAAGACCAGGGAGGGGGAATGAGGTTCTGATCTCTTCTGCAGGGGCCTAGCATAGCTATCGGAGAGGCAGAGATGGGCCAAACCCTGAGGTGCACTCCAGACCCAAACAAGGCTGATTTCAGCAGTTGCTGAGAAGCTGTGCACGATAGGTGTCAGAGCTAAATGTGTACACTCAGAGAAGAAGGCGGAGGATGGAGGACACAGGTGCTCTGGTGGGTTAATCTGTATTTGAGATGACAGGTGTGCCTATTACCCCTGGGGCGAGATTTTAATTCCAGGGTGGAGGGGAGGTAGTGGTGAAGATTAATCCACACCTGGGGAGGAAAGGGTTGCTGTGGCGATTATTCAGGAGGTAAGCGTCAAGGCAACTATTTCCCTGAATTATCAGGTTGAAAATAAGGAAAACTTAAGTGATAATGAGATGAAGATCTACTCCCTCAGAGGCAAGAGGAGATTTGTTTCCTTGGAGGTGAGTTGTACCAACCAGCTGTGTAAAGCGATACTTTTTGTTTGCTATAAAGACAAAACAAAACAAGACACACACACACACACACTTTATTGATGCATGATATATACACAGCAAAGTGCAATGTCATAAGCATACAGTGTGAGGAATATTTACAAACAGAGTCACTTATGTAACCGGTACTCAGACCAAGAAACAGTATTATCAACCAAACACCTCATAGTATCTATTAGTTTTACCTGCTTTGGTATTTTATGTAAACAGCATCATGAAGTATGTAATCTTTCATGTTTGGCGCCTTTCACTCAATGTTATCTTTGTAGGATCTATTCATATTTTTGCATGTTGTTATTATTTCTTTAGAGTATTCCATTGTATGAATATCACCATTTTTATATCCCTTCTACTCTTTATGGACATTTGGGTGATTTCTAATCTTTAATTACTATAAATAGCATTCCCACGAGCATTCTTTTGGTGAATATGCTTACACATTTCTTTTGGGTATAAGCCCAGAAGTGGAGATGCTAGCTTGTGAGGGATATGATCTTCAGCTTTGGTAGATGCTGCCAGTTTTCCAAAGTGTGGTTGTACCAATTTTTGTATGCCCTAATTTTTTTTTTAAATGTGAGTGGCACAAAAATTTTCACTTAGCTCTTGCCTGAAGTACTTCCTTACTTCCTTCTTGTCTTAAAGTGTCGTGCCTTAAAGTTTTGGGTAACAACAAGGCTTTCTGCCAAGTCTCAAGAAGTTTAAGCAGTAGAATTTTTAAAAAGGGGGAAATTAGTGGATAAGTCTGAGCAATCAAAATAAGATTACATGAGGTTAATATGCAAGACTGGGCCCCAAGTATCTTTAGCTCTTATTTTCTACCCCAAGTATCAGTCCTTTATTTAACTCTTGGGCCCCACTCGAGAATTTGACTATAGTCCTTGTTTTTGCGAAAGCTCCCACTATCCTCAGGTTCCTGCACAAAGTAAGGTTGTAGAAGATGGATCTCAGAGTTCCCAGTACATTGGGATTTGTATTAGTCTGTTCTCACACTGCTCTAAAGAACCATCTGAGACTGGGTAATTTATGAAGCAAAGAGGTTTAATTGACTCAGTTCCACAGGCTCAACAGGAAGCAGATGTTTTCATAAACAGATTCTCACTGTCGGCTTTTCAGTCAACATTTTGCTATTTCCCATAAATTTCAAAGCCCCAGGGGGAAATTAATTTATATTTTTTGTTAACTGTAACTCTGTTTATGTGAGATTTACTTTCTTCTTAAAACAAAAACAAAAACAAAAAATAATGGCTAGAATCAATGGTTAAAATATGCTCTTAAAGATAAGCCATGGAACTTTCACTGTCCTTTATATGTTAAGGACTTGAACTAAGAAAAGAATCACAGATAGAATATTTTACCTTAGGGAGTTTATGTCTAGCTGGTGTATGGTTTTCTTCAGAATTCTTCAGTTTCATTGATGGAAACCTAATTAAAACAGACTTAAAGAAACTAGAGAATTGATCATTCAGTTTCTGCCAACATCTCGGCTCCTAACATTTCCACATTCCATTCCCATTGGCCTGACTGCTTATTTTCAGCCCCCTTTTTGCCTGTAAGCTCTTTCTGGCCTTATGTAGGGGAGAAAGGTTGGAAGTGCTCTAGAATTAACAATCAGGAGTGCCCATCTACCAGTGACAGGGGTTGGTGAACAAATACCCCTTGTCTGTCAGGCAGGATGATAATGGAAGTGTGTGCTCTGTACCAGGTCCTAGAGTTTCCTATTGAGATTAAGCTCAAGTTACCCAACATGACACTTTGCATGGTAATACACACTTTATTGGCTTTTTTCTTTTTCTTACCTTACTTCTCTACTGCCCTAATAGTATTTTATGACATCAATACCTAAATAAACTACTTGCACTATAAGCCTCGTCTCAAGAACTACTTCTGGTGATAAAAAAATCAGGTGCCACATGCAGGCTTAGAAAACAAAACAAAACAAAACAAAAGCAAGAACCCAACTACTTCTGAGTGAACTCACACTAAAACAATTGGCTTTTCTAAGAGAAAGAAATCCAAAGTAAATTTCAGGCACCTGTAAATCCAGGGGGCTTAAGTGATGTCATTGAGAGTGCATTTCCCTTGTTTGTCTCTTCAGTTTTTTATCTTCGAGTTATTATCACCCATTGGCTTCTATTAAGATTGCCACTGGCCCAGTGGCCCAAGATGATTGCCATGGCCCACCTGTAGACCATATTCTCTCAGCATCACCACCTCCAAAAGAGCTATTCTTCTCTGGTTTTTCTGATGGAAAGGGCTATGACCTCACTGGTCTGAATTTAGTTCATGTCTAGCTTTAATCCAATCAATATGAGAAGAGTGATGGAATATACTGACTGGGTCAAATATCTAATCTTGGAACTAGGGTTGAGCTAAGCCCATCCACATCACATCTCTGCAAATAAAGGACAGTCACTTTTTCCAAGGGATAATTAGGTTGCTGCTTACAGAAAAAAAGATGCTAGAAAGATAAACACTCTAAAGAAGCAAGATATTTATGTTCAAGATATTTACATACAGCAGTGCAAGGCAAGTGTGGGTATCAAATAAGTGACGAAAGCGTTTGTGGTATAGGCAGAATTATCATCCAGGAATTACGAATGGCACCAGGAAGAGAAAAAGGAGAAAATATTAATTCTTAATTCATCAGTGGTCTCCATCTGTGAAACATGACTACTGTTATTCTAAAACATGTAACTACCGTCAGTTGAAGTTAGGCATAGGAAAACTCCACCAAAGGTGGCCAGTAGCTTGCTGTAGTCCTCTGATAGGATGGCTATTAATATACATTTTATAGCATAAGACAGAGTACAGGGACCAATTAGTATAGTAAAAAAAATGGATAAAGAGCACTTTTATGGTCTTCTCTAGTACCATTTAGTACCATTTTATTCATAGTGGTCATTTTTATTTGAAGCATAGAATAGCTACGAACAGAAGATTATAAAATATCAAATTGTAGTACAGAGTGTTGATATTTTCTACCAATATTCCTGTATAGCCTCTGTGTGTGCAGTGAAGACACAGGTATATTGAAAGAGGAAAGAATTTGGAGTTGGACAGACTTGGGTTCAAATCATGGCTTTGTGATTTATAAACTGAATTTGCAATATTCTTCAGATCTCTCAACATCAGTTTCCTCACTTGTAAGAATGAAATGATTTTATAATACCTCTCTCATGAACTTGTGGGGATTAAATGAGATAATAAGTAAATGAACTGGCCCTTAGCATAATGTGATTATAATGATGGACACTGATAATTTTAGAGAGAAAAATGTTGGCCAAAGGAGAATAACAGGCAAAAAATAGTAATTAAGTAACAGTTTCGGCCGGGCGCGGTGGCTCAAGCCTGTAATCCCAGCACTTTGGGAGGCCGAGACGGGCAGATTACGAGGTCAGGAGATCGAGACCATCCTGGCGAATGCGGTGAAACCCCGTCTCTACTAAAAAATACAAAAAACTAGCCGGGCGAGGTGGCGGGTGCCTGTAGTCCCAGCTACTTGGGAGGCTGAGGCAGGAGAATGGCGTAAACCCGGGGGGCGGAGCTTGCAGTGAGCTGAGATCCGGCCACTGCACTCCAGCCTGGGCGACACAGCGAGACTCCATCTCAAAAAAAAAAAAAAAAAAAAAGTAACAGTTTCAACAGATTCCATAAAAATTTGTTTAAGCAAGGAGAGACCATAGAAGCCTAATTCAGTTCAGGGCGTTGGTATATCCCACCAGTCCAAATCAGTTTGACAATTCATTTTCTACTTTGCAGTAAGTAAAAGGAAAAAGAATGATTAACTTTTGTTCAAAAAGAAACAAAACATGTTCTCACTTACATGTCAGAGTTAAAAAATTTGATCATGGACAGCCATGAAAAGAACTTCCCCCATATATCTTTGTGGGAAAATCAAGTAACCCTTTGCTTCTCTGTCCCTCTTGGGCATAGGAAATATGCTTTTGGTGGCACTGGGCCATTTTACTTTATTGCTTATAAGGAAGAAAACAGATGGAAATTTTCTCAGGAATTCTGATTGTCCTTTTCATAGTTAAAACATGGTTGTGGTCTATTTTTTCTCAAATATCTGTTACATATATTAAGTAAGTTCATCGTTTTAAGAATAGATAGACAAAGTCATTCAGAAAGACTGACAATAAGAGGAAGAGCAAAGGCAACCTATATAAATGCAAACAAAAAGCAAGAATCATCCTTTTTTGGTGTTTGATTTTATCTTTTTAAAAATTTGTACAAATTTCTGGGTACATGTGAAATTTCATTACATATGTATAATGCATAGTAATGAAGTCAAGAGTATTCAGGGTGTCGATTACCCAAGTACAATACATTTTTGTTTAACTATAGTCACCCTTCTCTGCTGTCAAACAACGAGTATATTCCTTCTGTTTGTATGTTTGTATACCCTTTAACCCACTGCTCTTCATCCTTCTTCTCCACTATTCACCCTTCCTAGTCTCTGTGATCTACCTTTCCACTCTCCACCCCCATATGATCAAAATTTTCTGACATGTAAGTGAGAACATGTGATATGTCTTTTCAGGCCTGGCTTCTTTCACTTAAGATAATGATCTTCCATTCATGTTGCTTTAAATGACATGAGTTCGTTCTTTTTTATGACTGAATAAAGTATTTCCTTGTGTATATATACATTTTCTTTATCCAATCATCTCTTGATGGATATTTAGGTTGATTTTGCAACTTTGCTATTGTGAATAATTCAGCAATAAACATGTGAGTGCAGGTATCCCTTTGATACATAGATTTTGTAGATACGAGTAGTAAGATTGCTGGATCAAATGGTAATTCTACCTTTAGTTTTTTAAGAAATCTTCATAGTGTTAACTACAGGGGATGACTAGTTACATTCCCACCAACAGTATATAAAGTTCCCTTTTCTGTGCATCCTTGCCAAGATATGTTATTTTTTAATCTTTTTAATGATAGCCATTCTGACTGGGGTAAGATGGCATCCCACTGTGGTTTTGATTTGCATTTTTCTGATGACAAGTAATGTTGAGTATTTTTTTAATGTACTTTTTGGCTATTTATATGTGTTATTTTGAGAAATGTCTATTCATTTCCTTTGCCCACTTTTTAATGGGATTTGTTGTTGTTGTTGTTGAGGTGTTTGCATTCCTTATATATTCTGAACATTAGTCCCTTGCTGGATGAATAGTTGCAAATAGTCCGTTCCATTCAACAGGTTGTCTCTTTACTCTGTTGATTATTTCTTTTGCTGTGTGGAAACTTTTTAGTTTAATTAAGTCCTATTTGCCTTTTTTGTTGTTGTTGCCTGTGCTTTTGAGGTCCTAGTCATAAATTGTTTGCCTAGACCAATGTCCAGGAGAGATTTCTTCAGACTTTCTTCTAGTATTTTTGTATTTTCATGTCTTACATTTAAGTCTATAGCTCATTTTGAGTTTATTCTTGTTTATGGGAAGAGATAGGGGTCTAGTTTCATTCTTTGGAATGTGGCTATCCAATTTTCCTAGCATCATTTTTTGAAAATTTAGTCCTTTTCCAAATGTAAGTTCTTGTGGGCTTTGTCAAAAAGCAGTTGGCTATAAATAAGTGGATTTATTTCTGTATTCTGTATTCTGTTCGATTGGTTTATGTGTCTGTTTTTATGCTGTTTTGGTTACTACAGCCTTGCAATACATTTTGAAGTCAAATAATATGATGCCTCCAGCTTTGTTCTTTTTGTTCAATATTGCTTTGGCGATACAGGCTCTTTTTTGGTTCCATATGAATTTTAGGATTGTTTTTCTAATTCTGGGAAGAATTATGTTGGTATTTTGACAAGCATTGAATTAAATCTGTAGACTGCTTTGTGTAATATGATCATTTTAATGACATTGATTCTTGATCCATAGCATGGGATATTTTTCCATTTGTTTGTGTTTCTCTCATCAGTGTTTCTAAGTTTTCCTTGTAGAGGTCTTTCACCTCCTTGGTTAAATTTATTCCTAGGTATTTTTTTTTTTATAGCTATTGTAATGGGCTTTTCTTCTTGTTTTCTTTCTCAGCTAAATCATTATTGCTGTAAAAAATACTACTGATTTCTGGTAGGTTGATTTCGTATCCTGCAACTTTACTGAATTTGTTTATCAATTCTAAGAGTTTTTTGGTAGAGTCTTTAGGTTTTTCTAAGTACAAGATTGTATCATCAGCAAAGTGGGACAATTAGACTACCACTTTTCCAATTTGGATGCTCTTTATTTCTTTCTGCTGCTTGATTGCTCTGGCTGGGACTTCCAGTATTATGTAAACTAGGAGTGGTAAAAGTGGGTATCATCATCTTGTTTCAGTTCTTACAGGAAATGCTTTCAACTTCTTCTCATTCAGTACAATGTTAGCTATGGGTTTTCCATATATACCTGCTATTAATTTGAGTTATGTCCCTTCCATGCCTAGTTTGTTGAAGGCTTTTATCTTGAAGGGATATTTAATTTTATCAAATGCCTATTTGCTTCTATTGAGGTGAGCATATGGTTTTCATCCTTCATTCTGTTGATGTAATGTATCATGTTTATTGATTTGCATATGTTGAATCATCCTTGCATCCCTGGCATAAGTCCCATTTGATTGTAGTATGTTATGTTTTTGATGTGCTGTTGGATTTGGTTTGCTAGTATTTTGCTGAGGATTTTTGTACATCAGGCTCTAGGTTTTCCAGTTGGTCAGTGTATAGTTGTCCATAGTAGTCTCTCACAACTTTTGTACTTTCATGGTATCAGTTGTAATGTCTCCTTTTTCACTTCTGACTTTATTTGGTTCTTCTCTCTTCTTTTCTTGGTTCAGCTATCTAGTGGTATATCAATTTTGTTTATCTTTCTGAAGAAGCAATTTTTTGTTTCATTGTTCTTTTGCATTGTTTGTAGTCTTTATTTCATTTAGTTCTCCTTGATCTTTATTATTTGTTTTCTTCTGCTAAATTGGATTTCATTTGTTCCTGCTTTTCTGGTTCCTTGAGGTGAACTATTAGATTGTTCATTTGTAATCTTTCTACTTTTTTTGATATAGGCACTTAATACTACAAACGTCCCTCTTAGTATTGCTTTTGCTGTATCCCACAGACTTTGGTATTTCTCTTTTGGTATGGTATTTCTCTTTTCATTTGTTTCAAAAAATTTTTTGATTTCCATCTTCATTTCTTCATTGACCCATCCTTCATTCAGGAACATGTTGTTTAATTTCTATGTATTTGTATAGTTTCCAAAGTTCTTGGTATTAATTTTTAGTTTTATTCAATTATGGTCTGAGAAGATACTTGATATGATTTTGACTTCTAAAAATTTGTTGGGGCTTCTTTTGCAGCCTAACATATGGTCAATCGAGGGAAATGTTCTATATCCTGATGAAAAGAAAGTATATACTGCAGTTGTTGGATAGAATTTCTGTAAATGTCTGTTATGTACATTTGGTCTGAAGTCCAGTTTAAATCTAATGTTTCTTTGTTGATTTTCCTTCTAGATGATCTGTCTAATGCTGACAGTAGGATGTTGAAGTCCCCCACTATTAATGTATTTTGGTCTAGCTCTGTCTTTAGATCCAGCAATATGTGTTTTATAAATCTGAGTGCTCCAGTGTCAGGTGCATATTTATTTACAACTGTTATGTCTTCTTGCTGGATTGATCCCTTGATCATTATATAATGACCTTCTTGTCTTTTTAATTGTTGTTGACTTAGTCTTTTTTGATCTTATATAAGTATAGCTACTCCTGCTCACTTTTGGTTTCCATTGGCATAGATTGTCTTTTTCCATCCCTTTACTTTCAGTCTATGTATGTCTTTACTGGGAAGTGAATTTTTTTATAAGCAATCTATTGTTGCATCACTTTTTAAAAATTCATTCAGCCATTCTGTATCTTTTAAGCAGGGAGAATTTAATTCTTCACATTTAAAGTTATAATTGATATGTGAGGCTAACAATGATCACATTGTTAATTATTTTCTGGTTGTGTTTTATATTCTCTATTTCTTTCTTTTTCTCTTATTGTTAGTCTTTATGATTTGGTAGATTTCTCTGGTGGTATCTTTCAAATCTGTTATCTTCCTCCTTTGTGTGATTGCTTTACCAATGAGTTTTATACTATTATGTGTCTTCATGATGGTACATATCATCCTTTTACTTCCAGGTTTAGAACTCCCATGAGCATTTCTTGTAGGCCAGTCTAGTGGTAACAGATTCCCTCAGTATTTCTCCTTCATTTAAGAGGAATAATTTTTCTAGACACAGTATTCTTTGTTGATGGGGTACTTTTTTTTCAGCACTTTGAATTTGTATATTATCCCATTCTCTTCCAGTCTGTAGGTTTCTGCTGAGAAATCCACATTAGTCTGTTGAGGTTTCTTTATATGTGACTAGACACTTTTAATACTTTTAGGACTAACTCTTTATCTTTGACTTCATACAATCTGACTATAATGTACTGTGAAGAAGACCTTTTTGCATTATATCTTTCTGGGAATTACTGAGCCTCTTACGTCTGTATATCTAAATCTTCTGCTAGACTTGGGAGTTTTCATCTATTATTTCATTAAATAAATATTCTAACCCTTTAATTCTCTCTTTCTTTCTCAGGGATACCAATAATTTGACTATTTGGCTGCTTTATGTTGTTCCTAGGGTCACAAAAGTTTTGCTCATTCTTTAGAATTTTTTTTTCCTTTATTTTTGCCTGACAGGATTATTTCAAAATATTCAAGTTCCAAGATTCTTTCTTCTGCTTGATCTAGTCTATTGTTCAAGCTTTCAAATGTATTTTGTATTTCATTAAATGGATTCTTCAGTTCCAGAATTTCTGATTGTTCTTTTACAAAATATCTATCTTTTTGATAAATTTCTCATTAACATCCTGAATTGTTTTTCTGATTTCTTTGTATTGGTTTGCAGAATTCTCTCGTATTGCACTAAACTTTAAAATCAGTATTTTGAATTCCTTAACTGGAATTTCATTTTGATTGGGATCTCTTGCTGGAGAATTATTGTGTTCCCTTGATATAATCATAAAAGTTTTCTATGTTTTTACATTGATATCTGCACATCTGGTGTAACAGTTGCTTCTTTTAATTTTTTGAAACTGCTGTTTTAGTAGAAGACTTTTTCCTGAAGATATATATATATATGTGTGTGTGTATATATATATATATATATATATATGTAAACAAAGTTGGTGAATACAGAACTTTAGTTCTGATTTTGGGTGCCTGCAGTAGTGTGATCTTCAGCTGTAAACAGATTTAGTAGTATTTGTGATTTACTCTTTGGCTTAGGGTATGGCTATGAGTAGAGGCTGTGGTGAAGTTTTGCTGGGGACTAGAATGCCAGATAGACTAGTCTTTTGGCCCCAGTGGTGGAGATAGTGGACTGAGCATGCCTGTTTGGGGACCCAAGAGACACTGGCACCACTGTTAGTGAGGTGGGTCTAGAAGGTCAAATTTTTGGGCCCCGAGGTGGCTTGCTTAGATACTACTAGTAGTGGCAGCAGTAGACTGGGCATGTGGGTGTGCTCTTGGGCCCCTGAGCAACTGGGGTGATGGCAGTAGTTATGGTAGAGAAACCTATTGGAACCCAAGTAGTCCATGCTGGTGTTGGTAGTTGCCACAACAGATTGAGCTGACCATCTTCTGGCTCACTGGTGGTACATGTGGACGAGTTCCAGCTGTGGTGGTATAGTTAGCTTGGGCCAGCCTGACCTGAGACTCCAGCAGGAGTAATCAGGTGCCGATGATGGTAGACTGGACTGAGATGGGTAATTCCCTGAATGGCATGCTCTAGTACTGAGGAGATGGAACTGGGCTGGTAGTCTGGTTTTCAGGCCCCCTGAGAGTACATTCAGGCACTGCCTGTGGTAGGTAGAGGTGAGGCTACTGGCAGAATCCTCAGATCCGGGCACTGGTGGCTGCACTGCAGTTCTGCCACCAAAGAGGACAGTGCCCCTCTCAGCTGAAGCAGTGTGGATAGGTAGCTATGGAGGGTTTGGTTTATTCATGTCTTGATCCCACAGCAGCCCACAGCAGCAGCAGTGGGATTTGTCCTTAAGGTATGTGGCAATACCTGACCTCTCCTCTCCCTTTTTGGCTTGGTAGCAATAGTGGCAATGTCAGCCTGCCCCCAGGGTAGGATTCAGACCTTCAGAGCTTAGATCCTCAGAATCTAAGCACCAAGCTACAGCTGCTCTGGGCTTCGATGCTTGTGGGACTCCATGTAAGTTTCTTCTCTGGAGCAGTGTCTCCATGTAGTCTCTAGGCAGCTCCCTATGTTAGTCTCAAGGTCCACATGGGCAAACGTTGGCAGGAGTGTGGAGCCCTAGAAGTTTGGTTTCTCTCTTACTCTTTCCTCACATCTGGGAGCTTCTTACTGCTTTCCCAGCTGGTCCTAGTAAAGCAAACTGCCTTGCATCCCTCTCCTTGCTTTTAGTACTTTCTGTCACTCTGTTGAATCCCAGTATTCACTGTTAGATGATCTATTCAAAGCTTGGATATCTGCTTCCTATTTTTATTCCTCTCTGTGGAGGAGGTACCTAGTCAGCCATTTTGAACCAGTCTCCAAGGATTGTCGTCTTAATATCAGTCATATCTAAATTTAGAGCAAATGAATTAAATAAGACAATGAAGAGAATTTGATGGTGATAAACATTTTGACCCACAATAAAGAACATATATATGCCAATTAGTATAACATCACACAAATTGTAAGGTAAAAACTACCAGAACTACAAGGAGAAATAGATGGAAACATAGTATGTTCTTCCAGGATATGATTGATCTCATGAACATATAAATAGGATATGAAAAAACCTATGAATTTTGGGAGGCCAAAGTGGGTGGAGCACTTGAGGTCAGAAGTTCAAGACCAGCCCAGTCAATGTGGTGAAACCCCATCTCTACTAAAAATATAAAAATTTGCCGGACGTGGTGGTGCATGCCTGTAATCCCAGCTACTTGTGAGGCTGAGGCATGAGAATCGCTTGAACCCGAGAGATGGAGGTTGCAGTGAGCTGACATCATGCCACTGCACTCCAGCCTGGATGACAGAGTGAAATCTTATCTTTAAAAAACAACAAAAAAAGAACTCCCAAACCCTAGGAGGTAGGGATTTATTTTTATTTACTTATTTTTCTACAGGGAGAATAAACTGTTACAGTCTATCTTTGCCTCAATGATTTTCAATGCCTACTCTGTCATAAGTCAGGTTTCCATATGTGTAGGTCTGTTTCCTGGGCTCTCTGTTCTAACCTATATAAATATAAAAAGATACCCAACCTTATTAGTCATAAATATGCAAATTAAAGTCATTTCATATTCACCACATTGGCAAAATTAAGAAAGCACGTAATATCAAATGTTTACACAGATATGAAACAATAGAGATGTTCACCCATTGCTGGTGAGAACGTATACTCAAAAATATTTAGAATAGTTTGGCATTACCTAGTAAATTTGAACTCTCTGACCCAGTAATTCAATTTCTAGGCATGTTCCTCAGAGGAACTCTTCAACATGTATGTAAGGGGGCATGTACAAGAATGTTCACAACAGCATTGTTTGTAAACTAAAAACCTGGAAACAAACCAAATACTTGTCATCGATAGCCCAAATATGTAACTTATATTGTATTCATATAATGAAAGATACTCAACAGTGAAACTGAATTAACTTCAGTTATATGCTCCAGTGTGGAGAAATCTCAAAAATATACCAGAGTGAAATAAGCAGTCTCTGAACAATATATAAAGTATGAATAATAGATGATTTAGAGACATATACAGAAGTAATAAAACTATAAAGAAAGGCAAGGGAATGATTAATTCAAAACTTCAAGATGATAGTTTTATCTCCAGGGTGGGTTGGGATAAGAGAGGAATGTATTCAAGGGGTTTCTAAGCTGTATGGTGGGTACATTAAAAATTATTTATTCTTTAAACTGTATCTATAAAACCATATCATCTTTCATATATGTTATATGTTTTGTAATAATATGTTAAAACAAATTATACAATACAATGTGATAAATATTACCTAAGAATTATTTCTTAAAAGATATTATGGAAGAAAATTGGAATAATTGAATAACCAGTTGCTAAGAAAGAAAATCATGGTATACATTGGGCATGTTAAGCCAAAAAGCAGGGAAAAAGAAGTTAAATAGCTTTCTGGTCAGGGCCAGGACACAGTATCCAAGTGATAAACTCAGGACAACAGACTGGACCATCAGACGACAAATGATCCCTTGGTAGTACTAACAATACACTGGAAATTTTATTACCTAGTTCTTGTGTGTATGATCTTCATGAGAAGGAACACTTATCCTTCTGAGTAGACTAATTCATTAAATATCACACCTTCTTTATTCCAACACAGTTTAAAAATAAGTTGTAAGTCCTATGTTTTCAGAATCATTTTCATTGGTTACATTTTTGGTTGACTGCTTTATAGAAAACCACCTTAGATTGTTCCATAAATTTTTCCAAATTATATCATAAAAATTACTCTTTTATCTTTTCTAGAAATACTTACTTAAATCAAGCTGTGAAGAATCTTGTTTAATTTCTTTATTTACAGAAAGTGACTTTCTCAACATCCCTAAGTTTAGCCATCTATTTTTGGTTCTCAGTTTGCAGTAAGTAATTCAGTTGCTATCCATTCCTTGAGATTGCAGTAAACTTACTTTGATCCATACCAGAAAAACACTTAACTGAAAGAATGTCTTTGCAAGTTAAAAAATAAAAAGTAAACAAATCTCAATTGTTTCTCTCTCTTTCTCCAAAGACAGTTTATATTGTAGTACTGAATTAACTTTTTGCAAATAATCTGTATGCCTTAACATTATAAATGAAGAAATGTGTTTAGTTATGCTGTTACTAGTCTACACATCAGCTTCTTTGGGATTCTTCAATCCAGTGTCGGGAGGATGATGATATGATATAGCAGTTCTATCCCTCCCTCCTTTACATTCCTGACCCTGATCCAAGTCATTTGCCACCAGGCTGTAAATCTGATTTCACTTGTCTTCCACTGAGTTTCTGTGAAAATAGTCCAATTGTATTGGACTAAATTTATGGGCAGTAAGAGTTGCAGTGATGCTGGAACCACCCTGGTGGTTCAGCCCCAGGCAAATGTTGATTTCTCAATTTCATTCAGAAGCAGGGCACACATGCCACCTGTATTCACTGTCAGCTTTTTAGAGCTCGATTTCTGAATTCACTTAGTCATAGCCACTGAGCTTTCTGGGAACTTTTTTTGGGATACAATGGGTAGAGTAAACAACAAGGAATTGGAACAAACCCCACATTCTTATTCTGAGAAAGCCCCTCCTTTATGGCAAAAATTCAAGTATGGTGGGTGGGGTGGGGAGGAGAAAGAAAGAAGTAAATTGTTCAAGGAGCTCTCTACAGTGTTGAAGGAAATTACTTCAGATATTGGCAGAAATCAAGAAATCTTTATCACATTAGGTCCACACAGATACTTCCTTTTCAGTTTAGGATTCAGGCAGTTTGTTTTAAGGAAGAATGGCTGATTTACTTACCAAATCTCCAGCATCTATACTTAGCAATCTTGCAATAATCCTAGCAATATTGGCATCATCACTCTCCAAGGTCTGTAAGAGAGGTTTGAGTAAATGAAATAATATAGTCTACTCTAAAAAAAGATAGCTTTTCATTAGGAATCCCTTCATTTGATGCTGAAAATATGAATAGGTGATTTTAATCCTTAGGGCTATTCACAAATCCTATGTGCATAGCATTTGAAAAATAATAAGTAAATTTTTAGTAGAAGTCACATGATGCTGCTGGTAGAAATTCACTCAAAAGAAATAAATGACTCTGATAGTGTATTGCTAGGAAGACTATGTCATGAGTTGATATCATGGGAAAATATAAGCTAAGTCTGAAAAATAAATTCTTTTGATTTATAGTTCGTATATAAAAACATCTGGAAGCAGGGTACAGTGGCTCACACCTGTAATCCCAGCACTTCAGGTGGCTGAGGCGGGTGATCTCTTGAGCTCAGGAGTTCAAGACCAGCCTGGGCAACATGGCGAAACCACATCTCTACAAAAAAGGCAGAGAAATTAGCCAGGTGTTATGGTATGTGCCTGTAGTCCCAGCTACTCTGGGAGGCTGAGATGGGGGAACTTTTGAGCCCAGGAAGTCAAGGTTGTAGGGCATTATTTCATTTGGAGTGAGTGAGTCAGAAAAAGTGACAGGAAGATCATGGGGTTGGGGGAGAAATGTCAAAGCACATTCTATTTCTGTAATTTGGTGACTTGAAATCAGTTCAGGATTGTGTCAGTACTGAATCTCTAGCCAGGACTTCAGGAAAGGGAATGCTAAGTCAAACAAAAGAAAAATACTCCTGCTTGAGAACACACAAAACATATTATTTATTCAATGAAAAGATTCAGAAGTGCTGCTGAGGGAAAGTCAAGGTTGCAGTGAGCCCTGTCATCACACCAATGCACTCCAGCATAGATGACAGAGCGACAGCTGGTCTTATAAAAACAAACAAACAAACAAACAAACAATAAATAAAATCTGTAAGGTTCCAACATGAATTTTGGTTGGAACATTCAAATAATAGAAATTTCACTCTCTCCTGGCCTACAGTTTCTGCTGAGAAATCTCTGTAATCTTATGGTGATTCCCTTGCATATGATGAGTCCCTTTTCTCTTACTGCTTTCAAAATTCTGTCTTTGATAATTTGGTTATAATGTAACTTGGTGAAGATCTCTTTGTTTTTAATCTATTTGGGGTTCTTTGGAATTCATGGACCTGGATGTTCATTTATCCCTGGATGTTCATTTATCCCTCCAGATTTGAGAAGTTTTCTGTCATTATTTCATTAAATAAGCTTTCTGCTAATTTCTCTTTCTCTGGTCTTTCTGCAATTTCAACAATGTGTATATTGGTTCACTTGATGGTGTCCTATAAGTCCTCTAGGTTTTCTTTACTGTTTTTCATACCTTTTTCTTTTTATTCTTCTGACTGGGTAATTTCAAATGACCTGTCTTCAAGTTTGCTGATTTTTTCTTCTGCTTAATTAAATCTACTATTGAGGCTCTCTATGGAATTTTTCATTTCGGTCATTATGTTCTTCAGCTCCAGAATTGTTTGGTTCATTTTTTATTATTTCCATCTTTGTTGAATTTCTCATTTCTTCATATGTTGTTTTCCTGATTTTGTTTAGTTATCTATTTGTTTTCTCTTGTAGTTTACTGAGCTTCTTTAAGGTGATTAGTTTGAAATCTTTGTCAGGAAGTTTATAGCTCTTCATTTCCTTAGGGTCATTTACCGGTTACTTATTTTGTTCCTTTAGAGGTGTCAGGTTTCCCTGATTATCATTATCTTCATAGTATTGTATTGATGTGTGCACACTTGAAGAAATAGGTACCTATTTTAGTCTTTGTAGACTGAATTTGACAGGGAGAGCCATTCTAGGTGGGCTAGCTGCCAGGACCCATGGGTAGGCTTGCTGCAGGTGACCTTAATCTGGCTAGCCTGGTTCCTGGGTCAGTGGGTAGGTGGGCCTGGTGCCTGGGGTTGTAGGGGAAGTGTTTGGGCCATGAGGGCTAGCCTGGAGCATGGATCCACCAGGAATGGTGCAGTACTGTGGTGGGCCTGGAGCCACAATGGGCAGGCTGGTTGATGCCAAGTTTCACTGGTGTGGGCCTGGTGCTTGAGAGCTACAGCAAAGTCAGGTACTCACTTCATTTTTCTTTTCCCATATGGAAGGTATTTTTCTTCATGCTACACTATAGAGAGTCTGGGGAGGGGCGACATGGATACTGTGAAACTTACTTTTCTACTCTCTTCAGTGTGTACTTTCTTATTTCTGTGCTCCATCTAGGTGCAGTAATCTCACCTGGGTTCCTCAACTCTTGTGAAGGTATTTTCATATGTGGATGGCTATTCAAATTGATGTTTCTATGAGAATGAGTATTGAAAATGACTATTTTTCCCTCTTGTTGATGTTCCTCCAGTTATTTCTTCTTAAAAAATTAAAGTGTCATTAATGCAGAATGAATATTTTTTAATAATAATATTTAATAAGTATTTCTTTAATAGAAAATATAAACATAGTTTTTTTCCAAATACCCTTATCAAAAACTGTAACATAAATCTGAAATGCTTTTACTTTTAATATAAGATCTAAATTATTCTTAAAGTGTTTACATAGCAGCATAGTGAAGATACAAAGCATCCTTAACTGGCAAGATAAAAGCACTTTACCAATAATTTTTCTTTTAAAGAAAATCAATTTCAGCCTATCAAAAGATAAACAAGAAACCAATTTGACCAATATTATCGTTGAGTTTGTCTCTTAAATTGCATCTTATGTGCATAGTCAATAGAGTAATGTGGTTGCATCACATGCTAAATAAGGAATACATTACTAAAGAAGGGGTATTGCATAGCTAACATGACATTAAGAAAAAAATGTTAAAGGGTAGAATAAAATACCCTTCACCTATTAAAAGGAAGCAGAAGTGTTCCAAAGGTCTCCTAATCTTTGTGATATCTGATCTGACCAGAGACAAATATTCCTACAAACTTATGACTTCAAAACATATGAACAATTACTTATTTTCATATAGTACTTGAAAAATTTTCCAGAGTGCTTTCAAACATATTTAACCTTTACAACAAACCTAAGAACTTTTGAGGAGAGGGTCTGCATCTTGTTCATGGTTTGAATTCAATAAATTTTTAATGGATAAATGAAAGAAAAGTAAAGTAACTTAGTCAAAACCACCAGTGTGTAAAGAAACTTGGGTTCAGTCTTGGTCTTATGATTCAGAATTCCTTATTCGGAATTGTATAACTCTAGCTATTATTTTGGCTGTAGAGAAATAGTCAAATCTTTGATGCATATGTTTTCAATTTTTCCTTGATTAAAGAAAAACTTATTTTTCAGGATTCACACCCCCTTTAATCATTTTTAAACAATGAAGTCAGGTAGTTTGAAATCAAATGTTGGCTATCTTTTTCAATAAGGGGAAGATAGTAAATATTTCCAGCTTTTTAGGCTGTGTGGCCTCTGTTGCAACTCCTCAACTCTGTTGTTTTAGTACAAAAGCAATAATAGATAACATGTAAATGAATGGGTATGGCTGTGTTCCAATAAAAATTTATTTATGAACATTAATATGCTGATTTCATATAGTTTCCTTGTGGGTCACCAAATATTATTCTCCTTCTGAGTTTTAAAAATTACTCTAAAATATAAATGTTATTCTTAGCTTGTGGGCTCAATAAAAATAGGCAGTTGGTTAAATTTGATTCAGAAGTCTTAGTTTGAGAATTCTTGGTTTAAATAATGATAATAATAAAAAGAACTCGACCCCTCTGTACAGTTAATTAAAACATTCAGCCCAATCATTTTTATATAGGTAAATTCTTGTGTCAGTGAAAATAATATCCATTTGAATTTTCTTAGAGGTTTCTTTCTAAAGCTATTTAGTGGTAGGGCATTATTTCATTTGGAGTGAGTGAGTCAGAAAAAGTGACAGGAAGATCATGGGCTTGGGGGAGAAATGTCAAAGTACACTCTATTTCTGTAATTTGGTGACTTGAAATCAGTTCAGGATTGTGTCAGTACTGAATCTAGCCAGGACTTCAGGAAAGGGAATGCTAAGTCAAACAAAAGAAAAATACTCCTGCTTGAGAACACACAAAACATATTATTTATTTTAAGACAAAATATTTTTTGTTTGAAAACTTGTATGTTTATCCTGTCATATTTACAATAAGAGACAAGAACAAATCTCAAATACTTACATACGCTCTGGGGAAAACAGACATAGAGAAATGAGGAATAAATTCAATGAAGAAGATGAGATTTAACTGATTCAGAAAGAGAGGAACTGGCTACCTCCTTGGCTCTGTATTGCATTAGTATTGTTAGAAGTGCTTAATAAAATGCTAAAGTGCTGTCAGAGCATAACTATAAAATAATCTGCCATGTTCCATGAGAAAATGCATGAAAAGTGGAACTTTAGAATAGGAATGTAATCTCTGCATTCAGTTATTCATAGTTTTTGTGGTGATTGGAGGTGAACTGAATAGAGAGTGAGAAAGGTAATGTCAGAATTATTTCATCATTGAAATGATTTTTCATTGATGGCACCATATTTTTCTGACCATTTTAAATGTGGTTTTGGTGCCATTCACTCACTGAAACTCTCAAGGAACACAAATTTCTCTCATTGGAAACTGAGGGAAATGAGGATCTGAAAGATCTCTTCTTATAACTTAGTTTTCAACAGTTTTCTTGGTTCTAGTAGGGACATATGTTTGGATTAGATAACTTGTCATTGTGCTGCTAAGTAAATAAAGAATTTCTCACCACATGGACTGAAAGGATCATATTCCAGAGAAGACCTTGTGAAACATTCTCATGAGAAACATTTTGTGTGAAAACTAGCAGACACCTCCTGGAAACATTCTTTTGATCTCAGGGAAGACTGCCGTTATTCCAATCCACAAATCAGAGCAGGCCAAGTTATATCAAACACTCCTTCTCATTTGACCGCAAACTTTTGTTGTGGTTTTACTCAATAGGAGGTAAGACATGAAAACATGGAGAGACACAAATTTTTTTGAAACACCCAGCAGAGTCTGAGATACTGCTTGCCAAGTACAAAAGTTTATATTCTATTTTTGAATGTTTACTTGTTTCTTGTATATAAAGCCTCTGCCCTTCAGTGTTGAATGGGGAAGTCACATAAACAGTTTATATTTCTCTTCTGTCATTTTTAGGTGCTTATTTCTGAAGAATGAATGAGGGTATATTTCCTGTGTACCTTGTAGGGGTTTCTGTTTCATCTTCCTTCTCATTGACTGGAATATTAGATTATGACCTCCTGTTCTTGACTTTTTAGCACATCCTGCATTTTCTCAGGCAAGTTTTTATGGGCCATTTGTACACACACTTTGACAAGAGTCCAAAGAGAAAGATCTTATTTGCAGAGTGTCCTGTTTGGTGCCAAAATGGATACACACTGGTCTACAGTGATGCAAACACACTGGTTTGTGTCAGTTCTGTCTTTAATAGCTTTGAAACATTGGAGAATTCACCAAATACCTTTCAACGTTTTCATTGTAAAATGAGGCGAATTAAATTACATTTCAGTCAGCATAGGGTTAGTTTTGCTCACACACCTAAAATTTCAGTTGTATTAAATAACAAAGGTTTTCACATGTCTATCATGGGATTGGCAGACCCTGGGTTGGGTAATCACTTAGGGATTCAGGCTCACTACCTTGTAAAATGCTAAGCAAAGCAACCAATGCATCCTACCCGTATTCAGTTTCAAACCTCTTCCTAAGACCTTGAGTTCATTAAGTACCTTATATGCTTCTAATTTATCTCAAGTAAGGATTTAATTGAAGGGGTTGCCAGTGAAAAGCACAGACTGCCATCCTGTGGACTCCAACGAACGGTTTCCTTGCCAGCCACTGTTTGGTTTGTAAACCAATACCATATATTTTAGTTTGGTATACACCCTATTTATAGATACTATTTTCTGTATCCATCGGGTTAGTATGGATTGTGCTGTCATAGCCAATAACCTCCATGTAAATTAATGACAAAAAAACAAAAAGTATTTCTCATTGAGGACACATTCAATTAAGTGTTGGTTGGGTGTTCACACATTTCAGTCCCTCAAGAATCCAAGCTCAGCAAAGTATAGCCACCATGCCAAAAGAGTTGGTTACTGTACCAAGGAGTGAAGAGAATCATAGAAGGTCTTGCACCAGCAACCAAAGATACAGCATAAGAGCATCATATGTCCCTTCTATTCAACAGCAAGACTATGTCACATATCTCCTATAACAGGACTTGCTGCATGCCCAGAAAGGGGGCAACAGGCAAAAAATTGATAAAAAGCACTGATGACTATCACAAGCTAGATAAATCTCACATTCCTTTCTGTCTTTGTTTTTTCTTGTTTTTTGAGTCTTGCTCTGTCACCCAGGCTGGATTGCAGTGGCGCAATCTTGTCTCACTGCAACCTCTGCCTCCTGGGTTCAACTGATTCTCCTGCCTCAGCTTCCTGACTAGCTGAGACTACAGGCACATGCCACCACACCTGGCTATTGTGTGTGTGTGTTTTAGTAGAGACGGGGTTTCTCCATGTTGGCCAGGCTGGTCCCTAACTCCTGGCCTCAAGTGATCCGCCTGCCTCTGCCTCCCAAAGTGCTGGGATTACAAATGTGAGTCACCACACCTGGGCTTACTTTCTATGATCATATTTCTATGATCATATTTCATGATGATATTATTCTTACTATGTTTCAAAGAAATCACTGGGTGACTGACTATGCTAGGCCACAGAAAGATAATCATTATGTATGAACATTTTGTTTTTTAAACAGTTGAACATTTTGTTTTTTTTAAAAAAAATCCCTGGATTTGTAAAGGCTGTGCAAATTTCAGTGCCTGTGAATGAATATCTAACTATCACCACAGTGGAAAGTATGCTAACTCTGTTTGCATTCAGCTCACACTTCCCTAGCTACTGCCTTTGTTCCATGGTTTCTCTAGGACAAATGCAGTCAATTCCAGTAAAGATTGAAGTCAGGATTGGAAAAGGGCATGACACTCTCAGCTGGTTCTTAGCCAGTGTGTTGGCTAGTGTTGACAGCAGTGAATTTGCTGACAGCCAATTTTCACTTACCTCTACTTCTCAGCAATTTTAAGGGAACTGCTGACGCAGCAGTTATGAACAGAGGCATCTTTTGTGATACTGCATGGTATTTTAAACACACTGATTGATGTGCAACCTGGAAACCACTGTAGCTTTACTTTGTGAAAGTTTATAAGCCTGTGTATTGATGCAAAAGATGGCTGGTTCAAAGGGTAGCCCAGAGTACTCTCCAATTCTTTTATCTCTTTGTCCTTACCTTGCAGGAAGTGAGAAAAAAGAAATGTCACACTCTGTGGTCAAATGTACAAATGATTATACATACAGTTATCAGACTTCAAGTGAAAAAATAAACATTTTTCTCCCACATTTAGCCCACAGTTTGCAGGCAGAATAACACAGATAATCACTTTCAACAGGACAAAGTACAGCCTCAGAGTTTGAGGAAAGGAATGACTGAGGTTGCATAGGAGAGTGATTAATGTCCCTGTAGCCACTAGCCCTTATTCTTTGTTGGGGTCTGCTTATGAAATCTAACAAATGTTGACTTTTTTTTTTTTTTTTTTTTTTGGACAGAATCTCGCTCTGTTGCCCAGGCTGGAGTGCAGTGGCGCATCTCTGCTCACTGCAAGCTCCGCCTCCTGGGTTTACGCCATTCTCCTGCCTCAGCCTCCCGTGTAGCTGGGACTACAGGTGCCCGCCACCACGCCCAGCTAATTTTTTGTATTTTTTTTTTTAGTAGAGACGGAGTTTCACCATGTTAACCAGGATGGTCTCAATCTCTTGACCTTGTGATCCCCCTGCCTCAGCCTCCCAAAGTGCTGGGATTACAGGCTTGAGCCACTGCACCCGGCCAAATGTTGACTTTTATAACAAAATATTTCAGAAGTTTAGTCTTCTAGACTAGAAATTCTAGAGTCATCTTTGACAGCCGATCTCTGCAATCTTTCAGCTACAGGACCTTGGGCAATTATTTAACCTCTCTGTGCCTCAGTTTCCTCATACTCAAACACATTGCTACATGCAAAGCACTTAGTCCATAGTAAGCACCTAATCCATGTTAGCTTGAGGGTTCAGAATTTATCTATTTTTAAGGAACATGATTATATCCAATATTATTTCTGAATTGTGACTAAAGAAAAGATTCTCAGAGTGATCAAATACAGATGTTCTTGAAACAGATAATATGTAAGCATTTTCCCCTGCTCCTCCAGGGCTTTCTGCAAAGGTTTGATTTCAACAATTCTTGGTATACTTCTGTGTTCTAAAAGTCAGAAAGCTTTGTTCACAAAGACTCAAGTTCAGAATTCTCTGCATCTTGGTGTCTTCTGAGACATGGAAGTTGTGTTTCAAATACTTGTCTCAATCTATTCTTTTCAACCCTCTTTGGGAGAGAAGACTTGTCCATTACTGAAAAGCTGCCTTCAACATGAACACAACTCCTCATAATAAAGCCCATACTGACAGAGAGTGTTATCTTAGGCCACTTTCCAGCCCTGATAAAGTCATTCCCTTATTATATTGAAGATAACTCTCATTCCAAAGTATATTCAGTTATTCTGTACCCTAGAAATACCCACAGGATTCCAGGGAGAAGAGAAGGCTGGAAAGAAGAAGAATTTGAAGCTAAAATCAAGCAAATTATTTTACTCAGAGTTTTGGAAAAAACGTTTATGAGAATTCTATGTGGGCGTATCATGTGGGATGTAGATTTGGTAGCTATAATAAAAGGAGCATAAATAAGACTGAAGTTTGTTTTGCTCTCATGTTCAAGCCTAAGTCATATAGCCACCTCTCTCCATGAAGCCAGCAGGGGCCCCAGGTCCTTTCATCCTCCTGTTCCTCTATCCCTAGGATGTTACCCTCATTTCTATGATAGAAACCGGCTCACCACTAAGTTTACATTCCAGACAGCAGGAAAGGGATAAAACAAAAAGGGAAGATACTGCCTTCCTTTAATGAGACAGCCTTTTTAGGTAATCTGAACTATTTTCACTCACATCTTATCTCAACGTGGGTAAGTAATTACATATAGCTACACAGGAGCTGCAAATGTCACCTTTACTGTTGGTGGCCATGTACCCAACTATAAATCAGTGTCATCAGCAGGAAAGAAAAGAGAAGGACAGATATTAGAACAAATACCCTCTTACTCAGTAGGAGACAGGATGCTACATGACAGCCACATATAAATTTGATACCTGCAGTATTTTATAAATGGTCCTGGGCTTGTGGATGTCTGTGTACTGTGAATTGAGTAGATGAAAGCTGTTCCTGATGTTCTGTGTACTTTTCATCTGAAAAACTGCCTAATATGTCTGTGCTTGAATCTGCCCAATTGCAAAGTGGGAGCAATCACTTTAACCATAGGAGAAGGCTCAGGAGTATTTGTTGGCTTGATGAATTTTAAATCAGAGTTTTTGAATCAATGAAACATCTTTAAAAACCAATTGAGTTAGTGTTATTCTAAAAACTAGTTTTGTCATTGGTTGCATTCAATAGTTCAGAAGTGAGTGTTTTATTCTCCAACAACTTTATCCCATAGAGAGAAGTGGCTGTTTTTATCTGTAAGTCAGATTTCAGACTCAAGAGGACCATTTGTTTATTAAATTCAGAATATGCCTCTCAGGCTAAAGTGGTCACATTGTATCATAGTTTGTATGTGGTAGGTAAAGAAAATTTTGATGAAAAGTTGGGTTTGGTTGAAAAAATGATGGTAGGAGAGTCAGAAAATGTTTAAAGCCTTGACATTAGGACTATCCATATAAGGAACACTGAAACGTCCCTTCATTCGTTTGAAATATATTTGCTGGAACACCTACTGTGTTCTAGACTAGAAGCTGGATATATACGAATAATAAAGACAGACAAGATTCCAGTCCTCAACATTTTGCATGCTACTGGGGGAGATGGGCAATAAGCAAGTAAACACAACAGGTGATAAAAGATTGTGCTATGACAATCACTGAACCTGTGAAGCAGAGGTGGCAGTGACCCAAGATTGTGCCACTGTACTCCAGCCTGGGGGACAGAGCAAGACGCTGTCTCAAAACAAACAAACAAACAATAAGAAAATAAAGATTATGCTAAATGATGGAAAATAAATAGTATATTCTGAGAGTGAGTAACAGGGGCTTCTGTTTTAGATGATGTGGTCAGGGAAGTCCTCTCAGGACATTTAAGCAGAAACCAGAGGGAGAAGCAGCAGAGCTAGAAAGAGAAGGGAGAAGGGAATTTTAGAGAACACAGTTCTGGGGCAGAAAATATATTCGCCTGTTCAGCATAAATGGCAATGCTAGTAGGAACCAATATATGTATTTGCCGGATAGTTTGGGAAAGTCTTGTGGCTTAGAACTATTACTTATGCTTCCTCATGTTCACTGTACCTTCTATTTAAAAAAAAAAACAAACTTGTTAAATAATAGAAATAAAAAGAAATACAAAGCACTGAACTTTGATGGCCAAGTGGGAATATATACAAGCAGAAGCCCCTAGAAACAAGTCTTTCAGAAATGTGTACAGCAAATTACTGAAATGTAAAGAGCAAAAAATACTAGAACATGATCATCTTAACCCGATTTAGGAAATTCTGGCTGTTGCCAGTCTTTAATTGAGTGATTCTAAAACAGATCTCACTTTAATTTTGAGGACACATTGTCCTCCCACATTTAGCTGTGGATATGTTTACTTTATAATTGGAAAAAGTATCCATTCCTAGTTCTGCTGGACTTAAGGTTTGTTTTCTCTATCTTGAGTATAGGGCTCTTTTCCAACATGAATCCCTGAGGAGTCGCGCAATTCTATATCTGGAAATCCCATCATGTTGAGCACATAGCCATGGCGTCAGCCCTTCCGTGTTTTCAATACATCCCCTTACAGCACAGATGCTTAAGATATGCCTTGGAATCTTTACCACCCATTTAATGTGCTGACCCGATCCTCAAATATTGAGGAAAGCATTTTGAAAATTATATCAAGAAAGTGTGCATTCTCAAATTGACTCAGTAACTTTCCAAATTGCCAAATCACCTTTGACCCTAAAATTTTCAAAAGGAAAGACTTCAGAGTTGATAATAAAATTGAGTTTCTTTCTTGCTTTTTTTTTTCAAAGATGTTCTCTTTTTGCCCTTTCATGATGACCTGCCTAAGCCTGGCATACAGTTTGGAATGGAATGCCTGGGCTCAGAGGCTACAGCCCACAGGTCAGCATCTGACATTTTCATGCACACCACGTACAGCTCCCTGTGTGGTGGAATGTGTCATGTCAGAACATGAAGATCTGTGACAAGGCCTGGCAATGGCTTTGGCAGAGAAACTCTTCTCAGAAAAACTTTCTTGTCTTTTCCTATTGAGGAAATCCCAAAAAGAGAAGCTGAAACTTTCCTGTTGTAGAAGGGTAATAAGTAAACCGTGGAGAAAATTGGACAAATGCAGAAATCTATACAAAGTAAGTGTGACTTTTTCCGGGGAGAAGATCTTGCCAGAAAACATGGTGGTTGTATCGTATCTGATTGACTGGTGCAAAACATGGAGTGGGTGAGAATGGGCACCAAGAATTTCCTAGAGGACTTATGGTGGGGCTACAGCTCAACTGCTGGTTCCTGCCGATGTGCTCGTGCGGGTCACTCGCAGGGAGAGCCTGGGGCATGCAGAGCTTGTTTTCCTCCCCTCCCTTGCTCATGACTATGTTTAGCTCCCAAGCAGGAAGAGGTTGAATAGCTCTAAGAAAATCTAAGAGATTTGTTTGTATGTCCCCGCCATCAGAGGATGGAGTCTTAGATAAGGGGACTACAAATGACATGATTAATTTTCCATCAACTTTTTCCAAGGACTTCCAAATTTATTTTATGCCCTAAATGTATTCACCTTCACTGCCATTCTGTTTTCAGATATTCTGTCCAATCACGGTACAGTAGCAAAAGTGCCAAGCTTGGACTCAATAAACTATTTTTATATGATTTGGGGCATGTCATTTTTATCAGTCATGATATTTTAATGGATAAAATGAGAATCATGAAACCCATGGCTATGCTGGGAGCACTGAGTGAATATGATTATGAAAGCATTTTGTACATTGTAAAGGGTTAACCATATGTTGGTTATTTATTTGTTTTATTTTGACTTGGGGAAAGAAGGTTTATTCTGGATTATTTATTAAATGATAGGGGAGATGTAGAAATGCAAATACCAAAAACAATCAATGCCCCAAGTTTCTCTAATTGTTGGCAGGACAGACTATGTCTTTAGGAGGCTATCCTATATACTTTCATGTGCATATATATCACCTGGAGGATTTTGTTAAAATGCAGATTTTGATTCAGTAAACTTGGTGTAATCTGAGATACTGCATTTTTAAAAGTTCCCAAGTGAAGTCTGTAGAGCCAGTCCATGGACTCTACGTTGAGTTGTAATGGATGAAACAGAATGAGGCAAAGCAGAGAGGTAATACAGGTGAAAAGAGTGATCAAGACTGAGCTTTCCTGTCTGTTATCCCTTTATCTTGATACCATACTGGTGAAATGACTACATATAAAATAACAGATTGTTGTTAAGTGATCTTCCTGCTGATATTGTATCTTGATATAGTTTGTTCTTAAGGGAGTGTCATTCTTGGTGAGTAAATCTAGAGCAAGAGATAGATAGCAGTAATAGTAGGCTTGGAACTTGCCAGCCCTGCCCATGATTTGCTGTAAACATGGTAGGAAACTAGGGAAATTCGGTTTGTAAAAGAAGCAGTCTGTATTCTGCCAACTGAGGAGTGATCTGACAATGATAAAATCATTAGCCTCTATGACCTTAGCTGTATTTAGAGAGTATTCTCTTGGGACACCTAATATAACGTGTCTTAATTGGACATTGTGAACTAGCATTCTTGTCATTCACATTTAGAACCAAATGACTTCCTTTTGGCATTTTTACAGTGATTTGGTAGCCTGCCATGATATTATGCATTGTTCAGAATAATTTTCCATGTTACTGAGGTTCATTTCCCTGATTTATAGCTATTTGTAAAATTTGGCTCTCAAATGTGAAGAAGAAAATTACTTTATAATAACTTATTCCAAACAGAGAGGAGATGCTGAAATTCTTGAAACTCTGGTGTAACTCTGTAAAGGTATAGGGTTACAATACACAGCTCTTGGTGACTCAATTCTAATGGGCAACCGTTGCACTTCAATTTTTATAGATACAATAGTTTCTTGGCTTTTTGTTAGCTACCAAAATAACCACCTATGAAAATGTGCTGCTGTGGTTTGTGACAAAGCTACACAGGCATTAACTTTTTTGAGGCACCATTCTCTTAAGATTTGCTGCTTACTGAGTCACCCCACTTGGATTGCCAGCATCTTTATTTAAATGATCAACAGGGGAACAGATAGTGAAATATCTAATTATAATATTACCTGATGAGATCCTGTAGCTCAATATTTTGAACTCTCTTTGTTGAGTGTATGTCAGCTACACAATGAGAATTCTACCCTAGTTTTATCTTTTGTTTATTGTAGAGTTTGAAAAAGCTTTACTATGGAGAATATAAGAAAACAAAAATACTCAATAGTTTGATTCTATTATTAATTTCCTGTATCCTTTAAAAGGAATTATTGAGGCTCTTAGCTGAGTGTAGCTGAGGTCTGTGCAATGATGCAGTCTATATCCAAGCTGGTAGTTGTTGCTGGCATCCAGATCTGTTTCACATTCAACTTTAGCCATTATTCCTCTGTAATGATCCCATCTATGTACTGGGAATTTTAACAGTTACAGTGAATTCTTAGTTTCTCAGTTTCTAATTGCTCAAAAGTCTAATATTGAGTCTTCACCAAATATATTTCTCTAGGTTTGTTTTCTGCACTGAACTTAAAGAGTGCCCTATGCCTACAAAATGCACTGCAGAGTGTCTGGCAACAATTGTTCACTAGCTGTGAATGGCTGTTCCTTTTCAATGCTTCATCTAACTCCAGGTGCCAGTGACTTTGCTACCACTCTAAATGTGGTTAAAAAGAACAACTTTCAGGCCGGGCGCGGTGGCTCAAGCCTTTAATCCCAGCACTTTGGGAGGCCGAGACGGGCGGATCACTAGGTCAGGAGATCGAGACCATCCTGGCTAACATGGTGAAACCCCGTCTCTACTAAAAAATACAAAAAAAAAAAAACTAGCCGGGCGAGGTGGCAGGCGCCTGTAGTCCCAGCTACTCAGGAGGCTGAGGCAGGAGAATGGCATAAACCCGGGAGGTAGAGCTTGCAGTGAACTGCGATCCGGCCACTGCACTCCAGCCTGGGGAACAGAGCGAGACTCCGTCTCAAAAAAAAAAAAAAGAACAACTTTCAAATTGGTTATAATTTGAAATAGGTCTTTATAATTTCGCTGTAATATAAAAGAAGACTAGATAAAACCATTAAGTCTCTCCCATGACTTACATATGAAGTGCTGCTTTCATTTCACGAGGAAATTATTGATTTCAATTAGTTCTCATTTTACTAGAAATCATCTGGTATTAATTTAAAAATGTTTGAGATGTCTGTGAAATAAACAAATGAGACAACAAAAAGCTATGTTTTAAAAAATAAAACAATTTTTCTGATATATACAAAATTAATATTCTTTTGGGGAAAATTCAAAATATAGAAAACTATTTTTTAAGTCCCTCCAAAATTCTATCACCCAGAGATAAACATAGTTAATATTTCTTTTTGTGAGCATTCTCTAGAGATAATGCTTTTTTTCATATTCTTGGGCAAGTTATTCAGTCTTTCACTGTGTAAGCATATTTTTCTTCTTCTATAAAATGGGAATAAAAATGATACCTGTCACATAGAGTTGGAGATTTAATGAGTTAATATGTATAAAATAGGTAGCTTAGTACCTGACAATAGTTAATAAAGATTTACTGGCAAGGCATGGTGGCTCATACCTGTAATCCCAACATATTGGGAGGCTGAAGTGGGAGGATCACTTGAGGCCAGGAGTTTGAGACCAGACTGGGCAACATAAGGAGACCCTGTCTCTACAAAACATTTTTAAAAGATTAGCTGGGCATGGTGATGCACACCTGTAGTTCTACCTATTTGGGAGGCTGAGGGGGGATGGGTGACAAAGTGAGACCCTGCTGTAAAAAATGTAAGTTAATATTATAATCGCCATATGCACATATTTATAACTAAAAGGTATATTATTTCCAAAAATGAGATAAAACTATATAGGTTACTTTTTAATCTTTCTTCACTTAGTAATATGTTGAGATCATGTTTCCATGTCAGTAAACATGGACCTATATTATCCTTTTAAATTGCTGCATAATATTCTATTATACAAATGCAGTCAAAATTTTTAAAATTCTGGTGTTTATTTGATTTCCCTAACTGGTACATATTTGCACGTTTCCTTATACTAAGTCCTTAAAAGTGGAACACGGGTCAAACAATACAATTATCTTTGAAAGTTAGTGTTTTTAATGTAACAGCTAACAAAGCTTACCAAGAGGAGGAAGTGGAGCAATATGGCAGAATAGATGGCTTCACCAATGGTTTCCCCCACAAGGACACCAATTTAACAACTATCTACACTGAAAAAAGCACCTTCATAAGAACCAAAAAAATTGGGTGAGAACACACAGTACCTGGTTTTAACTTCATATCACTGACAGAGGCACTGAAGAGGTAGGAAAAACGGTCTTGGATTGCTAACACCACCCTTCCTCCATCTTCCAGCAGTGGCAGTATGGTGCGGACAGAGAATCCGAGTGCTTGGGAGAGAGAAAGCACAGCAATTGTGAAACATTGCATTGAACTCTGTGCTGCCCTGTTATAGCAGAAAGCGAAATGGATGAACTCAGCTGACACCTGTACACAGAGTGTTTAGCCCAGCCCGAACCAGAGGGGAATTGCCCATCCCAGCAATTGAAACTTGAGTTCCCACAAGCATCACTATTGTAGGCTAAAAGGCTTTCAGGCTCTAAAGAAACTTGAAAAGCTGTCTAGGCCTTAAGGACTGCAACTCCTAGGCAAGTTCTAGTGCTAAATTGGGCTTAGAGCCAAGGGACTTGGGAGGGTGCGTGATCTACTGAGATACCAGTTGTGGTAGCTAGGGGAGTGCTGGCACCACACCTCACCCAACTCCATGCAGCACAGCTTGTAGCTCCAAAAGAGACACCTTCCTTCTGCTTGAGGAGAGGAGAGGAAAGAGTGGGGAGGACTTTGTCTTACAAAGACTTTGTCTTGCAAAGACAAAGATATGTAACCTTTTAGACAGAATTCAAAATATCTGTTTTGAGGAAACTCAACTAAATTCAAGATAATACAGAAAAAGAATTCAGATTCTATCAGATAAATGTAACAAGACATTAAAAATAATTAAAGAGACTTAAACAGAAATTCTGGGGCTGAAAAATTCAACTGACATACTTGAAGAATGCATTAGAGTCTTTTAATAGCAGAATTGATCAAGCAGAAGAAAGAATTTATGAGCTTGAAGATAGGCTATTTGAAAATACACAGTGAGAAAAAAACAAAAGAAAAAAGAATAAAAACAATAAAGCAGGTCAACAGGATCTTGGATACCAGCTCAGCCTCAGCAAGACAGGGCACCAGTCAGCATCATGAAATCCCGCTTCCAGGCCCTAGCTCCCAAATGACATTTGTAGACACACCTTGGGTCAGAAGGCAACCTGCCGCCTTCAAGGGAAGGACCTAGTCCTGGCATGATTTGTCACCTGCTAAGAAGAGGCCTTGGTCCCTGAATAGTCAGCAGTGATACTTAGGTAGTATGCTGTGGGCTTTGGGTGAGACTCTGAGACTCTCTGGCTTCAGGTGAGACTCAGCACATTCCCAGCTATGAAGGCTATGGGAAGAGACTCCTTCTTCTTGGGAAAAGCAGAGGGAAAAGTAAAGGGGACTTCGTCTTGCACCTTAGGTACCAGCTCAGCCACAGAGGGGTAGAACACTAAGTGGGCCCTTGAGGTCCTTGATTCTAGATTTTGGCTCTTAGACATCATTTATGGACCTGCCCTGGGCCAGAGGGAAGCCCACCACCTTAAAGGGTGAGTCCCAGGTCAGACATTTATCATAAGCTGACTGAAGAGGCCTTGGGCCTTAAGGGAACACTGGTGGTAGTCTGGCAGTACTCCCTGGGGTCCTTTGGTGGTGGAGGCCATGAGGCAAGGCTCCCCTGCCTTTGGAAATGGAAGGAAACCGTAGGAAGCACTGTGTCTTGTGGTTTGAGTGCCAGCTCAGCCACAGTGCAATAGAACACTAAGCAAACTCCTAAGGTTTTTGACTCTAGTCCCTGGCTTCATCACAATACCTCTGGACCTTCCCAGGGACTAGGGGAACTCATTGTCCCAAAAGGAAGGACATAGACCTGGCTGGTTTCACCACCTGCTAATTGTGGAGACCCAGGACCTTGAGCAAACATAGGTGGTAGCAAGGGAGTGGTTACAGCAGCTCTTGGGTGAGACTCAGTGCTGTGCTAGCTTCAGGTCTGACCCAGCACAGTTCTGTGGTAGTGGCCAAAGGGGAGCTTATGTCACACCACCTCCAGTTCTATGTAGGTCAGAATAAAGACAGAGACTCTTCATTTGAGAGAAATTAAGGGAAATGAGCAAGAGTCTCCATCTGGTAATCCAGAGAATTCTTTCAGGTCTTGTTTAAGACATCGAGATGCTATCTCTAGTCTGCAAGAACCACAGTGTTACGGGGCTTGGGGTGTCCCTTAATGCAGATACAACTTAGATCACAATTCCAAGTCCTTTCAAATTTCTGGAAAGCCTTCTCAAGAAAGACAAGTAAAACAAGCCCAGACTGCAATGACTACAATAAACACCTAACTCTTCAGTGCCCACACAGACTAACATCCACAAGTATCAAGATCATCCAGAAAACATGATCTCACCAAATGAACTAAATAAGGCATTGTGGATCAATTCTGAAGAACCAGAGATATGTGACCTTTTAGACAGATAATTCAAATACCTGTTTTGAGGAAACTCAGCTAAATTCAAGGTAATATAGGGAAGGTATTCAGAATTCTATCAGATACATTTAACAAAGAAATTAAAATAATTAAAAAGAAACAGAAATTCTGGAGCTGAAAAATGCAACTGACATACTGAAGAATGCATTAGAGTCTTTTAATAGCAGAATTAATCAAGCAGAAGAAAGAATTTGTGAGCTTGAAGACAGACTATTTGAAAATACAGTCAGAAGAAACAAAAAAAACAATTAAAAAAATAAAGCACACCTACAGGATATAGAAAATAGCCTCAAAGGGGCAAATTGAAGAGCTATTGGCCTTAAAGAGGAGATAGAGAAAGAGATGGGGCAGAAAGTTTATTTAAAGTAATAATAAAAGAGAACTTCCCAAACCTAGAGAAAGATATCAATATTGAAGTATAACAAGGTTATAGAACAAGCAGATTTAATGCATAGAAGACATCCTCGAGGTATTTAATAATAAAACTTCCAAAGGTCAAGGATAAAGAAAGGATCCTAAATGCAGGAAGATAAAATAAATAACATAGAATGGACCTTTGATACGTCAGGCAGCAGACTTTTCAGTTGAAACTCTGCAGGCCAGGAGAGCATGGCATGACATATTTAAAGTGCTGAAGGAAAACAAAACAAAACTTTTACCCTGGAATAGTATATCTGGTGAAAATATCCTTCAAACATGAAGGAGAAATAAAAGACAAACAAAAGCTCAAGGATTTCATCAACAGCAGACCTGTCATACTACAAATGCTAAAGGCAGTACTTTAATGCGAAAGAAAAATATATCAATGAGCACTAAGAAATCATCTGAAGGTACAAAACTCACTAGTAATAGCAATCACACAGTGTTTAAACTACTCTTATCTTAAGTATGGTGTATAAACTACTCCTAAGTAGAGAGACTCAACAATGAACCAATCAAAAACAATAACTACAGTAGCTTTTCAAGATATAGTACGATAAGATATAAATAGGAACAACAAAAGGTTAAAAAGAGGGCAGATGAAGTTAAGGTTTGGAGTTATTAGTTTTCTTCTTGCTTGCTTGTTTGCTTATGCAAATAATACCAAAAAAAGTAGGAATAGCTATAGTTATATCAGAAAAAATAGACTTTAAGACAAAAACTATAAGAAGGGATAGACTTTAAGACAAAAACTATAAGAAGGGGGTCAATTTAGTAAGAGGATATAACAATTGTAAATATATATGTACCCAACACTGGAACACCCAGATATTTAAAGAAAATAATGTTAGAGCTAGAGAGAGAGAGAGAGAGACAGAGAGAGAGAGAGAGAGGGCCCACTATGATAAGAGCTGGGGACTTCAACACCTCACTTTCGGCATTGGACAGATCTTCCAAACAGAAAATCAACAAAGAAACATTAGACTTAATCTGCGCTGTAAACCAAATGGAACTAATGGATATTTGCAGAATATTTCATCCAATGGGTACAGAATACACATTCTTCCTCAGCTCATGGATCATTCTCAAGGATAGACCATATGTTAGGTTACAGAATAAGTCTCAGAACATTCAAAAAATTGAAATAATATCAAACATCTTCTCTGACCACAATGGAATAAAGCTAGAAATGAATATTGAGGAATTTTGAAAACTACATAAATACATGGAAAGTAAACAATATCCTCCGGAATGACCAATGAGTCAATAAAGAAATTAAGAAGAAAATTGAAAAATGTATTGAAACGAATGATAATGGAAACACAATATACCAAATCCTATGGGATATAGGAAAAGCAGTACTAAGAGAAGAGGTTATAAGTGTCTACATCAAATAAGAAGAAAAACTTCAAATAAACCTAACAATGCATCTTAAAGAACTAGAAATGCAAGAGCAAATCAAAATCATAATTAGTAGAAGAAAAGAAATAAAGATCAGAGCAGAAATAAATGAATTTGAAATGACAAAAAAAATACAAAATATTAATGAGACAAAAATTTGGTTTTTTGAAAAGTTAAACAAAATTGGCAAACCTTTAGTCAGGCTAAGAAAAAATGACAGAAGACCCAAATAAATAAAATCAGAGATGAAAAAAAGACATTACAACTGATTCTGCAGAAATTCAAAGGATTATTAATGGCTACTATAAGCAACTGTATGCCAATAAATTTTAAAACCTAGAAGAAATGGAGAACTTCTTAGATACATACAACCTGCTAAGATTGAACCATAAAGAAATTTGAAACCTGAACAGACCAATAATAAGTAATGAGATAGAAGCCATAATAAAAAGTCTTCCAGCCAGCAAAAAAAGTGTGGGACTCAGTGGCTTCACTGCTGAATTCTATCAAACATTAAAAAAAAAAAAAAGTAACACTAATCCTACTTAAACCATTCTGAAAATTGGAGGAGGAGGAAATACTTCCAAATTAATTCTACAAGTCCAATATTACCCTGATACCAAAGCCAGACAAATACACATCCAAAAAGACAAATAAAAAAACCATAGGCCAATATCTCTAATGAACACTGATGCAAAAATCCTCAACAAAATACTAGCAAACAAAATTCAACAACACTTAAAATGATCATTCATCAACACTTAAAAAGATCATTCACCATGACAAGTGGGATTTATCCCTGAGATGCAAGGATGGTTCAACATAGGCTAAACAACCAATATGACACATCATATCAACAGAGTGAAGGGCAAAAACCATATGATCATTTTAATTGACACTGAAAAACATTTGATAACATTCAATATCCCTTCATAATAAAAACCCTGAAAAAACTGGGTATAGAAGGAACATACCTCAACATAATAAAAACTATATACAACAGATGCACAACTAGTATCATACTGAATGGGGAAAACCTGAAAGCCTTTCCTCTAAGATCTAGAACATGGAAAGGATGTCCATTGACACCACTGCTATTCAAACATAGTACTGGAGGATCCATCTAGAACAATCAGACAAGAGAAAGAAATAAAGGGCATCCAAATTGGAAAGGAAGAAGCCAAATTTTCCTTGTTTGCAGACAATATAATCTTACATTTGGAAAAACCTGAAGTCCTTACCAGAAAACTATTAGAACTGAATAAACAAACTCAGTAAAGTTTCAGAATACAAAATCAACATACAAAAATTAGTGGCATTTCTATATGCCAACTGTGAATAATCCAGAAGAGAAATCAAGAAAGTAATTTCGTTTACAATAGCTACAAATAAAATATCTAGAAATTAACAAAAAAGTGAAAGACCTCTACAATGAAAACTATAAAACATTGATGCAAGAAATTGAAGAGAACATAAAAAATGGAAAGATACTCTATGCTCATGGATTGGAAGAATCAATATTGTTAAAATGCTCATACTACCCAAAGCAATCTACAGGTTTAATGCAATCTTTATCAAAATACCAATGATATTCTTCACAAAATACCAATGATATTCTTCACAGAAATAGAAAAACTAATCCTCAAATTTATATGGAATGAAAAAGAATTGGAATAGCCAAAGCTATCCTAAGCAAAAATAACAAAACTGGAGGAATCACATTACCTGACTTTAAATTATACTATAGAGCTATAGTAACAAAACAGTATGGTACTGGTATAAAAACAGACATATAGATTAATGGACCAGAATAGAGAACCCAGAAATAAATCCATACATCTAGAGTGAACTCATCTTTGACAAACATTCCAAGAACATATACTGGGGAAAGAACAGTCTCTTTAATAAATTGTGCTAAGAAAACTGGATATACATATGCAGAAGAATGTAACTAGACCCCTATCCCTCACTGTATACAAAAATCCAATAAAAATGTATTAAAGACTTAAATCTAAAACCTCAAACTATGAAACTAGTAAAAAAAAAAAAAAAATCTTTGGGGAAGCTCTTTAGGACATTGGAGTAGGCAAAGACTTCTTGAGCAATACCCACAGGCACAGGCAACCAAAGCAAAAGTTGACAAATGAAATCACATCAAGTTAAAAAGCTTCTACACAGCAAAGGACACAATCAAGAAAATGAATATACAACCCACAGAATGAGAGAAAATATTTGCTAACTACCAATCTGACAAGGGATTAATAACTAGAAGAGAGTTCTGGGCCAAGATGGTCAACGAGAAGCAGCTATGGTGAGTGGTTCTCATGGAGAGGAATGAAAGGGGCGGGTAAATACAGCACTTTCAACTGAAACATCCAGGTATTCACATTCAGACTGATCAGAGAAACAGCTTGACCCATGGAGAATGGAGAAAAGTAGGGCAGGGCAATGGCCCACCTGGAAGTGAAATGGAGCCAAGGGATCCTCCCCCTGCCCAGGGAAATAGTGAGTGAATATGCGACCCTGAGAAACCATGCTTCTCCTGTGGATCTTTGCAACCCTCAGTCCAGGAGATCCCCTCATAAGCCCACTCCACCAAGGCCTTCCATTTGACACACAAAGCTGCTTGCAGTCTTGGCAGAGCAGTTGCTCAGGTATGCACAGGGACCCAGGAGCTTTACATACTCTGGCTCTGAACTCCCCGGCAAAGGTGACTGCAACTCAGCAAGGTGGGAGATTGGACCTCTGTACATACCCCTAGGAAGGGGGCTGAATCCAGGGGGCCAAGCAGTGATGGCCTCTGGTCCCCACTTCCATGGCACTTCACAGGATAAGACCCACTGGCTTGTAATTCTAGTCAACCACCGGCAACAGTGTTGCACCTACCTGGAATTAGATGGATTTCCTGGAGTGAGGAGTGGGCCAGCATCTTTGGGGTTTGGGTGACTCAGCCTTTCCAGCCGGTGGGCTTTGGAGGGTCCAAACTGACTGGGGGCAGAAGAGATCCCCCAGCACAGCATAGCTGCTTTACCAAAACATGGCCAGATTGCTTCCTTAAGAGGGTCCCTGATCGATTCCTCTTCACGGGGTAAGACCTCCCAACTAGAGCTGACAGCTACTCCTGCTGATGTTTTCTGGCCAATAAAGATTTGAAACTTTCCTGGGACAGAGCTCCTAGAAGGAGGGGTAGGCTACCATCTTTGCTATTTGAGCAACTTAGCCATCCCAACCTCCAGATTTTGTAAACCTCAAGCCAACCAAGGGTGGAAGTGGTACCCCAGCACAGCACAGTTGCTCTACAAAAGCTTGTCTAGACTACTTCTTTAAGTGAGTCCCCAATCCCATTTCTGCTGACTGGGTGACAACTCACATCTAGGGTTTCCAGCCACCTCCTACATTTGGGCCAGCAACCACTTTGTACCCCACTGGGATAGAACTCCCAGAGGAAGAGGTATGCTGCCATCTTTGCTCTTTCCCAGCCTTTACTAGTGATACTTCCATGTACGGGAAAATCCAAGATGACTAGGGTCTGGAGCAGACCCTCAGCAAACCACAGAAGTCCTATGGTAAAGAGGTCAGACTGTTAAAAAAAAAATCCAAAGGTCTACAGCTTCAAATATTGAAGGTGGATCATCTCACAAAGATGAAAAATAATAAGTGCAAGAATGCTGAAAACTCAAAGAGCCAGAGTGCCCTCCTTCCTCCAAATGAGCATCACCTCTCCAGCAAGGGTTTAAAACTGGGCTGGGGCTGACATGGCTGAAATAAGTAGAATTCAGAATGTGGGTAAAAACGAACTTCACTGAGCTCAAGGAGCACATTGTAACCCAATGCAAGAAACTAAAAATCATGATAAAACATTGCAAGACCTGACAGACAAAAAAGGCAGTATAGAGAAGAATGTAACCAATCTGATAGAGCTGAAGAACACACTACAGGAATTTCATAATTCAGTTGCAGGTATTAATAGCAGAAAAGACCAAGTGGAGGAAATAATCTGAGAACTTGAAGGCTGTCTTTCTGATATAAGACAAGCAGACAAGAATAGAGAAAAAAGAATGACAAAGAATAAACAAAACCTGCAAGAAATATGAAATTATGTAAAAAGACTGAATTTATGACTGATTAATGTATCTGAAAGAGATGGGGAGAATAAGACTAATTTGAAAAACATATTTTAGGATATCATCTATGAGGAGTCCCCAACCTACCTAGACAGGTCAATAAGAAATTTAAAAAACCTAGTAAGATATTCCATGAGAAGATCATCCCCAAGACACATAATCATCAGATTCCCCAAAGTTGAAATGAAAGAAAAAAATGCTAAGGGCAGCCAGAGAGAAAGGGCAGGTTACCTACAATGGGAAGCCCATCATACTAACTGCAGACCTGTCAGTGGAAACCATATAAGTCAAAGAGATTGAAAGCCAGTATTCAACATTCTTAAAGAAAAGAAATTCCAACCCAGAATTTCATATCTGGCTAAACTAAGCTTCATAAGCAAAAGAGAAATAAGACTCTTTCCAGACAAGCAAATGCTGAGGGGAATACATTACCACCAGACCTGCCTTACAAGAGCTCCTGAAGGAAGCACTAAGTATGGAAAGGAAAAACAATTACCAGCCACTACAAAAACACACTGAACTACACACACCAGTGACACTGTAAAGCAACCACATAAACAAGTCTGCAAAATAACGAGCTAGCATCATGATGACAGGATCAAATCCACACATAACAATACTAATCTTAAGTGTAAATTGGCTAAATGCCCCAATTGACAGACACAGCGTGGCAAGCTGGATAAAAAATCAAGACCCAGGCCGGGCGCGGTGGCTCAAGCCTGTAATCCCAGCACTTTGGGAGGCCGAGACGGGCGGATCGCGAGGTCAGGAGATCGAGACCATCCTGGCTAACACGGTGAAACCCCGTCTCTACTAAAAATACAAAAACTAGCCGGGCGAGATGGCGGGCGCCTGTAGTCCCAGCTACTCGGGAGGCTGAGGCAGGAGAATGGCGTAAACCCGGGAGGCGGAGCTTGCAGTGAGCTGAGATCCGGCCACTGCACTCCAGTCAGGGCAACAGAGCGAGACTCCGCCTCAAAAAAAAAAAAAAAAAAAAAAATCAAGACCCAGGCCGGGCGCGGTGGCTCAAGCCTGTAATCCCAGCACTTTGGGAGGCCGAGACGGGCGGATCGCGAGGTCAGGAGATCGAGACCATCCTGGCTAACACGGTGAAACCCCGTCTCTACTAAAAATACAAAAACTAGCCGGGCGAGATGGCGGGCGCCTGTAGTCCCAGCTACTCGGGAGGCTGAGGCAGGAGAATGGCGTAAACCCGGGAGGCGGAGCTTGCAGTGAGCTGAGATCCGGCCACTGCACTCCAGTCAGGGCAACAGAGCGAGACTCCGCCTCAAAAAAAAAAAAAAAAAAAATCAAGACCCATTGGTAGGCTGTCTTCAAGAGACCCATCTCACATACAGTGACACAGATAGGCTCAAAATAAAGGAACGGCAGGAAGTTTGCTGAGCAAATAGAAATCAGAAAAAAAAAAAGCAGGGGTTGCAATCCTAGTTTCTGACAAAACAGACTTTAAACCAGCAAAGAGCAAAAAAGACAAAGAAAGGCATTACATAATGGTAAAGGATTCAATTCAACAAGAAGAGCTAACTATCTTAAATATACATGCACCCAACACAGGAGCACCCAGATTCATAAAACAAGTTCTTGGAGACCTACAAAGAGACCAAGATTCCCACAAAATAATGGTGGGAGACTTTAACACTCTGCTAACAGTATTAGACAGATTATCAAGGCAGAAAATTAACAAAGATATTCAGAACCTAAACTCAGCATTGGACCAAATGGATGTGATAGACTTTACAGAATTCTCTGCCCAAAACAACAGAACATACATTCTTCTCATTGCCACATGGCACATACTCTAAAATTGACCACATAATTGGACATAAAACAATCCTCAACAAATGTAAAAAACCAAAATCATACCAAATACACTCTCAGACCACAGTGCAATAAAAATAGAAGTAAGCATATTAAAAATCACTCAAAACCATACAATTACATGGAAATTAAATAGCATGCTTCTGTATGACTTTTGGGAAAATAATGAAATTAAGGAAGACATCAAGAAGTTCTTTGAAAATAATGAGAACAAAGATAAAACATACCAGAATCTGTGGGACACAGCTAAGGAAGTGTTATGAGGAAAATTCATAGCACTAAATGCCCACCTCAAAAAGTTAGAAATATCTGAAATTAGCAACCTAACTTCACAACTGAAAGAATTCAAGAAGCAAGAACAAATCAACCCCAAAGCTATCAGAAGACAAGAAATAACAAAAATCAGAGCTGAACTGAGGGAAATCGAGACACACAAAAAACATTCAAAAGATCAGTGAATCCAGGAATTAGTGTTTTGAAAAAAAAAAAAAAAAAAGATAGACCACTAGCTATACTAATTAAGAAGGAAAGAGAAAAACATAAAAAAACACAGTTATAAATGGTGAAGGGAATGTTTCTACTGACCCCACAGAAATAAAAACAACCATTAGAAACTACTACAAACACCTGTACTCACACAAACTAGAAAACCTAGAAGAGATGGGTAAATTCCTGAACACACACACCCTCCCAAGACTGAGCCAATAACAAGCTCCAAAATTGAATCAGTAAGAAATAGCCTACCATTCAACCAACCAAGGAAAAACAAAACAAAACAAAAACAAAAACCCATGACCTGATGGATTCACAGGCAAATTCTACCAGATGTACAAAGAAGAGCTGGTACCATTCCTACAGAAATTATTCCAAAAAACTGAGTAGGAGAGATTTCTTGCCAACTCCTTCTATGAGGCCAGCATCATCTTGATACCAAAACCTGGCAGAGACTTCATGCCAATATCCTTGATGAACATCAGTGCAAAAATCCTGAACAAAATACTTGCAAACTGAATCTAGCAGCACAACAAAAAGCTAATCCACCATGATCAAGTAGGTTTCATCCGTGGGATGTAAGGTTGATTCAACACATGCAAATCAATAAATGTGATTCATCATAAACAGAACTAAACACAAAAACCACACGATTATCTCAATGGATGCAGGAAAAGCTTTTGATAAAATTCAACATCCCCCTATGTTAAAAACTCTCAATACACTTAGTAGTAAGGGAGCATACCTCAAAATATAAAAGCCGTCTATCACAAACCCATAGCCAATATTATACTGAATGGGCATTCCCCTTGAAAGCTGGCACAAGACAAGAATGCCCTCTCTCACCACTTCTATTCAACATAGTATTGGAAGTCCTAGTCAGAGCAATCAGGCAAGAGAAAGAAAGAAAGGGCATCCAAATAGGAAGGGAGGAAGTCAAACTATCTGTGTTCCCAGATGACATAATTCTATATCTAGAAAACCCCACAGTCTAACCCCAAAAGCTCTTGCAGCTGATAAATAACTTCAGCAAATTTGAGGGATACAAAATTAATGTACAAAAATCACTAGAATTCCTAAACACCAACAACCAGAAAGCCAAATCAGAAAGGCAACCCCATTCACAATTGCCATTAAAAAAAAATAGCTAGGAATACAGCTAACAAGGGAGGGGAAAGATCTGTACAATGAGAATTACAAAACACTGTTCAAAGAAATCAGAGGTGACACAAACAAGTGGAAAAAACATTCTATGCTCATGGATAGGAAGAATAAATATCATTAAAATGGCTATACTGCCCAAAGCAATTTATAGAGTCAATGCTCTTCCCATTAAGCTACCATTGACATTCTTCACAGAATTAGAGAAAACTATTTTAAAATTCATATGGAACCAAAAATGACCCTGAATAGCCAAGGCAATTCTAAGCTAAAAACCACAAAGCTATAGGCATCACTCTACCCAACTTCAAATTATACTACAGGGCTACAGTAACCAAAACAGCATGGTACTGATTTAACAACAGACACACAGACCAATGGAACAGAATAGAGAACCCAGTAATAAGACCACACACCTACAACTATTTGATATTTGACAAAGCTGAGAAAAACAAGCAATGGGAAAAGGATTTTCTATTCAATAAACAGTGCTGGGATAACTGGCTAGCCATATGCAGAAAATTGAAACTGGAATCCCTCCTTACTCCATATACAAAAGTTAAGTCAAGATGGATTAAACACTCAAACGTAAGACCCAAAACTACAGAAAGCCTGGAAGATAACCTAGGCAATATCATTCAGGACAGGCATGGACAACGATTTCATGATGAAGACACCAAAAACAATTGTAACAAAAAGAAAATTTGACAAAGAGAATCTAATTAAACTTAAGAGCTTCTGTACAGCAAAAATCTATCAACAGAGGAAACAACCTACAGAATGAGATAAAATATTTGCAAATTATGTACCTGACAAAGGTACAGAATCTATCCAGAATCTATGAGGAACTTAAATTTACAAGAAACAAACAACCCTATTAAAAAGTGGGCAAAGAATATGAACAGACACTTCTGAAGAAAAGACATACATGCGACTAAGAATCCTATGAAAAAAACCTCAGCATCACTGATTATTAGAGAAATGCAAATCAAAACCACAGTGAGATACCATTTCACACCGGTCAGAATGGCTATTACTAAAAAGTCAAAAAATAGCAAATGCTAGCAAGGTTGAGAAGAAAAGGGAATGCTTATACACTCTTGGTGGGAGTGTAAATTAGCTCAACCATTGTGGAAGATCATGTGGCAATTTCTCAGAGACCTAAAGACAGAAATACCATTTGACCCAGGAAGCCCGTTACTGGGTATATACCCAGAGGAATATAAATTGTTCTATTATAAAGACACACGCATGCATATGTTCATTGCAGCACTACTCACAATAGCAAAGAAAGGGAATCAACTTAAATGCCCATCAATGATAGACTGGATAAAGCAAATGTGGTACATGTACACCAAAAAATACTATGCAGCCATAAAAAAGAATGAGATCCTGTCCTCTGCAAGGACATGGGTGGAGCTGGAAGCCATTATCCTTAACAAACTAATGCAGGAACAGAAAACCAAATATGACATGTTCACACTTATAAATGGAAATTAAACGATGAGAACACATGAACACATAAAGGGGAACAACACACACTAGGGCCTATTGGAGGGTGGAAGGTGGAAGGAGAGAGAGGATCAGGAAAAATGACTAATGGATACTAGGCTTAATACCTAAGTGATGAAATAATCTGTACAACAAAACCCCATGACATACATTTACTTATGTGACAAACCTGCACATCCTGCACAGGTACCCCTGAACTTAAAATAAAAGGTTAAAAATTAAATAAATATAAAAACAACTAGATTATATACAAGGAGCTCAAACAACTCTATAGGAAAAAAATCTAATAATTCAATTAAAATATGGGCAAAACCTCTCAATAGACATTTCTCAGAAGAAGACATACAATTGGCAAACAGGTATGTGAAAAGATGCTCAACGTCATTGATTTTCAGAGAAATTCAATCAAAACTATATTGAGGTATCATCTCACCTCAGTTAGAATTGTTTTTATCTGAAAGTTAATCTATAACAAATACTGGCTAGGATGTGGAGAAAAGGGAACCCTTGTACAATGTTGATGAGAATGTAAATTAGTACAACCACTATGGAGAACAGTTTGCAGGCTCCTCAAAAAACTAAAAATAGAGGTACCATATAATCCAGCAATGCCCCTCCTAGGTATACGGCCAAAAGAAAGGAAATCACTATGTCAAAGAGATATCTGCACTGCCATGTTTATGGCAGCACTATTCACAATAGCCAAAATGCGGGACAACTTAAGTGCCGATCAACAGACAAATGGATCAAGAAAATGTGGTACATATACAGAAAAGAGTACCATTCATTCAGCCTTGAAAAAGAATGAGATTCTGTCATTTGAAACGACATGGAGGGAACTAGAGGTCTTTATGTTAAATGAAATAAGCCAGGCACAGTGTATTAGTCCATTCTCATGCTGCTATAAGGACATACCCGAGACTGGGTAATTTATAAAGGAAAGAGGTTTAACTAACTCACAGTTCTGCAGGGCTGGGGAAGCCTCAGGAAATTACAGTCATGGTGCATGGGGAGACAAACATATCCTTCTTCACATGGCGGCAGCAAGAAGAAGTGCAGAGCAAAGGTGGGTAAAAACCCTTGTAAAACCATCAGATCTCATGAGAACACACTGACTATCACAAGAACAGCATGGAGGTAAACCACCCCCATGATTCGATTACCTCCCGCTGGGTTCCTCCCACATGTGGGGATTATGGGAACTACAGTTCAAGATGAGATTTGGGTGGGGACACAGCCAAACCATATCACACAAAAAGACAAACATCACATGTTCTCACTTATCTGTGGGTGCTCAAAATTAAAACAATTGAACTCATGGAGATAGAGAGTAGAAAGGTGGTTACCTGAGGCTGGGAAAGGTAGTGAGGGTGGGAGGTTAGGAAGGATGATTAATGAGTTCAAAATTAATTAGAATAAATAAGACCTAGTATTTGCTAGCACAACAGGGTGACTATAGTAAAAAATAATTTAAATGTGCATTTAAAAATAATTAAAAGGGTATAATTGGATTGTTTGAAACACGAAGGATAAATGCTTAAGGTGATGGACACCCCATTTACTCTGATATAATTATTACATATCTCATGCCTATATCAAAATATCTCATGAAACTCATACTATATGTCTACTATGTACCCACAAAAAATAATGCAGATGCAATTAATAAAAAGTAAAGCTGATTTAAAAATGCAATTTAATAATCGTATTTGATAGGCAAATGAAAAAACTTGGTATTTGATTGTAGTTGTAAGTAGTTGTAATCATTAGCTTTCAGGAAGCTTATCAAATTCAAATTCAAGACTCACTACTTACTAGTTGTGTGACCTTGAACAAGTTTTTAACCACTCTATGCCTCAGTTTCCCTATCTGTAAAATACAAATAAAAAATCGACTTTCTAGGGTATTTTAGTAATTAAATAGGTAATACAAACAAAACACTAAGAATGGTGTCTAGCTTATAGTAAAAGCTCAGTAAATAGTGGTTAACTTTTTTTTATATAGGAAAGTGACATAGTAGAGAGTAATTGTCAACTGAAATGGAACTTTATGTAACTTAGAAGTAAAGTAAATTTTCACAACTTTCCCCCAAAGAACTATTAAACAACATTTCAATCCATTAAAAAAATTTTTTTCTCTCTCTTTCATGACATATATGCTGATATAGAATCACTTTGTTGGGCAATAGAGGACCAAATCATCTGAGTTAAACAGCTGCCTGAGCTGCTACTTCCCAGAGTGCTATGAATTCTGTCAAGTTATTTGCACTTAATTGCTTTAAACCCTAAGGCAGTAACAGAAATCTTTGTTTTGCTTTATCCAATGCTTGACAATAGGATATAAAAGAAAATAATATAGTCATACACCGCTTAATGATGTCCCTTAGCATTACTTAGCTACAAGATGTTTTGAGACATGTCTTGTTAGGTGATTTTGTCGTTGTGTGAACATCGTAGAGTGTACTTATGCAAATCCAGATGGTATAGCCTACTACACACCTAGGCTATTTGGTATAGCCTATTACTCCAAGGCCTCAAATCTGTACAGCATGTTACTGTACTGAATACTGTAGGCGATTGAAACATAATGGTAAGTATTTGTGCATCTAAACATAGAAAAGGTACGGTAAAAATGTCATATAAAAGAGGGTACATCTGTACAGGGCAACTCTCTTATAATCTTTTGGAACCACTGTCATATATGGGGGCTGATGTTGACCAAAATGTTATGCGGGGCGTGACTGTGTTTTTAAAACATTGAAAAAAAATACCAACTAAAACAACTTATTTTATATTGTTCTATAAAACAACTTTAGTTCATTTCCAGAACTTACCCTATGAATAAGGTATGGTGTTACCAAGGGATGTAGTTAACATAGGTGTAGGTTTAAATTAAATTCTTTGGAAATTTTTAAAACATATTTTGCGATTTGGTTCAGCCTTCTTCAGACTCTCTCAGTTCATGTCTTCCACTAGTCATGTGGACTATTATAAAAGAAGAAGCAGAATTTGACCTTTGTGTTTACATGGCTTTCGAGACAAAAGTAATTTGCTAGAAACAGCTAAGACCTGTACTGAATGTCATGAGAGCTTTTAGTTCACCACAAAATGGGAACTGCCAGATGTCCTCTTTTAACACATGAAGATTTTCTCACGTACCTTGTATAACCTTTACCTTGCTGGACTTGTTTGATTATGATTGGCTACAACTGCCGACATAGTAAGAGATAATTGTGAGCATTAAGTCCCTGGTGCATGCTAGGCTATGGCTGTGAGCACAGGGCAGGGAATTTACACTGCTCATCAGACCTGCCTGGGCTACACCACACTTGCAGTCATAAGGGAAAGTTGATTTAAGGTGTATTATGGATGCTCAGGCTGTGGAAACGCCAATGATATAACTTATAGGAAGTCTTCCTTTGCCCTTCAGGTTAAATTCTTAGTGACAGACAGTGGATAATATAGCATAGAACGACTCCATATCCATGCCTGAGATCATATCCAGTGCCTTCCTTAAATCCACTGTGAAAGAACAGCACCAAATTCATTATATATATATATATATTTTTGTTGTTGTTGTTGTTGTTGTTGTTCACAGCATGTTTCTGTTCTCCACCTCTGATCTGGTCCCCCCACTTGATGGCAGGACCTGTTTTCACTCATCATTCTTTCTTAGTAATATTTATTCAGTGAAAGTCTCTGCCCATTGAATTAGGGCTGTGATTTGCCAAGCAAGTTACTTGTTTAAAGTGATGTTTAACATGCTTTTTAAAAATTATTTTTAACAATTACTGTGTAGTAGAAATAGTGTGTTGTTTCCCACTCTATTTATTGGGATCAAGAAAGCGGGTAGCAGGGGAGTACAGCAGACCCAACTGATAGGAATAATTTAAGTATGCCCTGAGAATGCAGATGCACCTGATCCGTATTAACTTTATGCTTTTTACAAATGGGAGTGGCTCTCCTGTCAAGCCCACTGCCACTGGACCATCTCTATGTCTCACTCGTTGGATCTGGGTCTCTTCTTTGGCCTCCTGGACATGCCATCCCTGCTGAAGTCTGTAGGGATTTCTCAGGACAACTGGTGAGCCAGGCAGGAGGTGGAGAAAACCCCAAGAGTACAGAGATGACAGGATTAGGGAAGGGGTAATCCCTGGGGAAAATCCGGGGTAGCTGTCCACTTCAATGTGGGGCCTGATAGCCACTATCCCTGATGGATGGGGCCCACCATGTGAGTACAGGGACACCCTGAAAATGCTGAAGTCTGGAAGAGCTGTTACAGGGGACAGATCTAACTGAGTGAAGGTCACATTCTGAGTTGACTGGTTGCTCCTGACTGTGCTCCAAGCTAAGGCTGAGCTCACAGTGCAGGCAAGAGTTCGTCAATTACAAGATGAGCTTTGACAAGATAGAGGTGCCAGATTAGTTCAGGCTGTAACACTGGAGATGTTACTGTCCTGCCTGAGGGAACAGGATGGCAAAATGGAGACCCTGGCTTATTGGCTAGCCTGTTTGAACGGTCACCAACTCCCATGCCAACAGGATGGGGCTATGATGACTTAAATCGTCCTGGGACCCTAAGTCCTGGGACCCAATGGAGAGCTCTAGTGGGGAGGAGAGTGAAGACTGGGAGGTGCCTATAGAGGTTCCTGTTCTCTCTGCCCACCCATGGTCACTACTGGAATGGAGGCAGCCTGGCCACACCTACAGGAAGTAGACCAGTAAAACTTGCCCCATCCTGGAAAGACTACACTGCTTGTGGAGCTGGTGGAGGTAAGAAGTGGGTTCAGGCAGCGGAGGAGGGTGTTGATCGTGGCGTGGCTTCTCCATCTGTGGGACACGGGGGCATAGGGTAGTGTACTCTCTTGATTTGAGATGAGTAAAATGGCATCTATCATAGATCACTTGGTCCTGAGGCATGGCCTCTATAGTGCTGAAAATGAGGATCGGGCCATCCCCTTCCTCAGCTGGGTAGTTGTGGGTTACAAGGCAGCCTGGCCAAGTGAGGGGGACGTCCCCACATCTCCTTTGCTATGGCAGACTATGGAGGAATTGCAGTACATCCCCTAGGAATTAGTAGGGGAAGCATATTATCTATGCTGACCATTGCTGAGGTCCCAACAATAAGCTTTTCACTGCTAGCGTGAAAGAGCCATCTTAAAGTCAGCACCCAACCAATGGTATGGTGCATGGGTACCCAACATGAGCCCCTTGGCAGAACAATCAGTGTCTCGAGCAGCCCTAGCGTCCTCTGACTTAGGAGAGATGGAGAAACTCTATGGGCAAAGGGTGCTTTTGCATCTGGTTGCAAGGCTTCTCTGCATACCTGGCCCCAGGGAAATTGCAGAATGAGTGAGAGGAATGTGAGGGCCATTCAAGGGTATGCTGGGATGGAGTGTCTGGCACCTGACAGCAATAGCTTAGCTTAAGCATACCCCGATAGTGCAGATGCACCTGATCTGTATAAATCACATGCTTTTTACAAATGGGAACAGTTCTCCTGTTCAGCTCACAACCACTGGGCCGTCCCTGTATGTAAGTCCTCAGTAAACCCTATGTGTTGTTTGCTGACTCTGGGTCTCTTTTACAGCCTCTTGGATCTGGTGCCATTTCTGTTGAAGTTTATAGGGGTCCAGCAGGACAGTGGTATTATTTAGTGTTCCTGTGGCTTTGAACCATAATTTTACTTTCTGGAGTAATGTCATAAATAGTGATAGCCCTGATTTAATATTTGATGGTGTTGCCTTCTTTCTACTTTCTCCAGGGAGGAGAACCTTTCATCAGGATAGATTTACATTCCTTTCTGCTCACCTAGAAGTTATTTCAGTTTCTACCTGGGAATTATTTCAAATACTTTCCCTCATTTCTCACCCACTGCCATGCTGATGACCAGATCATTTTGGCCGAAAGCAGGCAAATGTGCTTTAATGTAGGCATTTGCTGACTGTAGAATGGTCTGAAAGTGATCTCACATTTCTACCAGCTGAATCTGCAAAGCGGATATAAATCAGCAGGAAGGCTGTGTGGATCTCTGATGGACCCCACAGGAATTCTGGGATTCAATGAGCTATAAAGACGGTTCACAAAAACACAGAACCAAAGGAGTTGTCTAGCGTGCTTTTCTAATAATTCCCTGTGTCCTCCCTACCCAAATGTTTTTGCACTCCCATGAACATTTCAAAAATCTAAAACCAACATGAATTCTATGCAAGATAAATACAGAGCTTACAATTGGAAATGATCTCAGAACTGCTGTAATCTATTTTGTTCGAGCAGAAATAAATCTTAATCATACTACTATTTCACAGACTCATTCATTCATCTGTCTTTCATGATTTTTAAATAAGAAAATCCCTGGCTTTCCTGTGGAATTATTTTAGGTACCATCTCTGGGCTATGCATGTGACTTACCAGAGAAACAAGAGAAGCAGACAGATTTCCTGTTTATAGTTTAACATTTCAGGCCTAACCATTTCAAAAGGAAAGAAGGGGAAAATTAGACATGACAGCATACTATAATGGCCTTTCATTGTTCCTCTTTGTCTGAAATTTCAAGGAAAAGAATTTACCTTGACTAACCTTTGGGAAATTTATCCATCTGTTTGTTTTCCGACTCAGCACGGATGGGCCCTCTGTGTATAGGATGCCGTGGCCAGAATTGGTGAACTGGTACTCATTCATGCATTCCTTTACTCAGCAAACATTTACAAAGACTCTTCTATAAATCGAACACTGTAGGCTGGAAATTTTTTAAATTTACAATTTAAATTTTTTTCAGTTGAGCTCTCATTCTAGTATTAGAGGTTTAAATAAATTGTTATATTGCAGTGCTAACAAAGTGAAGAGAATTATTAAATGTACCTACTTCCGTGCAGGTCAGAGAAGTCAGAAATGGAATTTTTGTCTGTTGAAGAATGATGATCTATGGGATGGGAAAGAAGGTGGGGTGTGAAAGGAAATATGTGAAATGCATATCTCTGTTCACATAGAACTTCTGGAAATGTTGGAAAGCAGACAGCTATTAAACAGAAAAGTTCATAAAATAATGTTCTTTCAATATCAAATAGCCAATTATATTAGATACAGCAGTATCACATTTATATCCACATAGAACTTCTGGAAGTGTTGGAAAGCAGACAGCTATTAAACAGAAAAGTTCACAAACAAAATAATGTTATTTCAATATCAAATAGCCAATTATATTAGATACAGCAGTATCACATTTATATCCACATAGAACTTCTGGAAGTGTTGGAAAGCAGACAGCTATTAAACAGAAAAGTTCACAAACAAAGTAATGTTATTTCAATATCATTATTGAAATAGCCAATCATTATAAAAATAGCCAATTATATTAGATACAACAGTATGTAAGTTATAACTAATTAGGATCTATCCAGATTAGCCCCTCCTTTAAAGATGGAAAATCTGGGGCTATGCAATGATGGAATGAGCTGCATGAGGTCACCTGGCTGGCGGGAAGCAGGAGCGGATAATAGAACTAAGGTCCAAGTCTGTGATTTCAGATACTGAATAAAACTCGATTTAACAGCATCTTACCTAATCTGTTTCCCTTTATTAGTTAGAACAAATCAAGGCTGTGTAATATATTTAATTTTATTCACTCTATGTTTTACAACCAATTCAGGAACCTGATAGACAGAAAATGCTCTATATACAGTCATTATTTGGAGCACTCATACAAGAAAGCCACTCAAAACAAAAAATCTCCACGCTGAATAAAAGGGTTTGTATTCATGTGTGCTTAGAAACACAGGCATAATAATATTTTATGTACGAATAACGTCTTACACTTTACAAAGTGCTTTCACAAGCGTCATATATTTTTCTTCCATATCAACTGTGTGGGGTAGCTATTATGGCCCCATTGTACAAATTAGGAAATTGCAAGTTACAGTTTGTGACTTAATGCCACACAGGTAATAAGTGGCAAAGCTAGAGTTCAAATCTTTGTTTTCCCACTATACTTTCAGTATTCTTGCTTCTCTAATACACAGAATAGGCAATAGATGCCATGCACCTTCCTGTGTCAGCCTGATATTTCAGTAATACTTGTGGTGACCTAGACTTTCCTGGGAGTTTTCATGGACACAAAGCAGTTTAGGTAGCTGTGTTCCACCTTCAACAGCACACAATCTATCTGAGGAAGATGTAACTGAAATGAATAAAATGAGGTATAATACAAGATAGTTTTCAATAAAAATCTGAATTTGTGCTGGCTTTAAGGGCAAGTGTTCCCCAGACGCCATATTACGTTAAGAAATAAAAGTCTATTGGTGATTTATTTTGGAAACCACCAAACTGAACTATCATCAATTTACACTTTACTACTTAATTTGTTTAATGCAATTTATATGCATTAATGATGCACTAATAATCTGGAAAAATGTAATTATAGAAGATCAAGAATAATAGTACTATAATGCCAAATGCCAGGTTGTGCAAAAAAATTTATGTCTGTCTTAAATTCCAACAAGGGAATAATACTGTCTACTTTTCTTAATGGATGAAAAACAGCCTTGTTGCAGATGGAGTTTTCAAAACCTTTCCCGGTAGAAACATCAGTCCTTTGGTACTACTGGGAAATTCACTCTGTACCACTAGGCCAATTAAAAGAGTTGCACAGCAGTTAGCTGCAGGGAGGATCTCATGCTCCAGAAAGACTGCCAAAATTCCAACCCAGATAACTGGGACCTGAAAACTTTGCATTCCATTATTGATTTTTTTTAAGTAGATAGCAAAATGTGGGAAATGCCTTTTAAAGAATTAGTTCCATACTCCTTTTTTTTTTTTTTGAGTAATTTGACCTTTTAAAATTCTGCTGAAAGATGATTTATATTTTGCTAAGGTGTATCATTATTTTATAGATCTGTTTTCCTGGTTGATCCACATTTGGCTATTTTTAAACTTTCACTTTTCCATATGCTTTGTCATGAGTAATGGCCAATTGTGTGGCTGCCTGTGGAAATAACAAAGATAAGACGCAAACAGTTGCTTCCTTAACAAAGGACTTGATTACATCTAAATTGCTTTTAAGATAGTATTTTTACTATCTACTATTATTTAATATCACATTGGAAACCCTTGGTACTCCTGACTTTGATAACATTTTACTCCATTTTATTGATAGCAACACAATAGACTGTATTAAATTTCTAACTACGGAAGACTTCGGCACAATGGTGCTTACACTGGTCACACATTGTAATCACCTGGGAGATTAAGAAAAATAGTGTCAAAAAAAGTAATTAGGAGGTTATTAAGCTGAGTGCTTTGGGTTCCTACCTAAGCAAACCAAAACAAATTTGGCGTAAACAATAAAATGAAACTTAAGCTTCTCCAATCAGAACTGCCAATTAACATCTAAGTAGAGAATCTACCAATCAGAAACCACGAAACCACAAACCAACCTCTAGATGAAACTAGAAATTTTATCAATAAGAAACTGCCAACTAATCTCCAGCTGGGGATGTTCTACTTTAACCAATTCAATATTTTCTGTCTTACTTCTGGAAATACCTTGTAAAAATTTTCCCCGATTCCTACCTGGTTAGAGCCCACACAACTTGTGGTTTGGGGCTGCCTGATTTTTGAATCACTGTTGGCTCAAATAAACTCTTTAAAATTTTTGTGTGTCTAAGTTTACCTTTTAACAATATTGGTGCCTGGGTCTCACCCATCACCCATAATTTGTAATTCAGTGGATCTGGGGTGCAATCTTGGTATTCATATGTTTAAAAACTTCCAGTGGATTCTAACGTGCAGCTACGCTTAGGGAGTTACAACTTGGACTAGAGGAAATCACTCTAAAAGCTAAGCAGAAGTGACTTTTTTCTTAGACAGAAGGTCTCACTCTGTCACCCAGGCTGTAGTGCCGTGACATAGCCATAGCTCACTGTGACTTCAAACACCTGGGCTCAAGCGATCCTCCAACCTCAGCCTCCCAAAGTGCTGGGCTTATCGGCAGGAGCCACCATGTCCTACCAGAAGTGACTTTTTAAGAAATTGTAAATTAAATCTTTAGTTAAAAATTAGTAATATTATGGCCAGCATGAAAATAGGACTCTTGTTAATGAAATCCAAGTATTATGCTACTTGTAGGTGGTGATGTGTTAGTAAATGTTTAAAACCAGCTCCCTGGCCGGGCGCGGTGGCTCAAGCCTGTAATCCCAGCACTTTGGGAGGCCGAGACGGGTGGATCACGAGGTCAGGAGATCGAGACCATCCTGGCGAACACGGTGAAACCCCGTCTCTACTAAAAAATACAAAAAACTAGCCGGGCGAGGTGGCGGGCGCCTGTAGTCCCAGCTACTCGGGAGGCTGAGGCAGGAGAATGGCGTGAACCCGGGAGGCGGAGCTTGCAGTGAGCTGAGATCCGGCCACTGCACTCTAGCCCGGGCGACAGAGCGAGACTCCGTCTTAAAAAAAAAAAAAAAAAAAAAAACCAGCTCCCTAAGAAACAAAGCTATGTTTAGTTGTGTTTGTCTATTTCTCTGGTTCTGTTTGTCTGTTTCTCCCATCATAGCTGTTTTCAAGCTACTAATGGTTTTACAACTGACTTGCCAAGTTTCTGAAAATTTAGCTCTTAAGCCAATTTTAGCCAGCTTCATTTTACTACCACATCTGAAAGAACTAGATCAGATATGCCAGTCATCACCTGATTAATATTAGATAAGTTATTTATTCTTTGGGGATAAAATGCATTTATTTAGGCCTTACCTAGATTAGAGAAGATGATAATCAATTCCCATTTTTTGAAGTTGCTTAGACTAGCAGTATTGTTGGTTTGTCTAGGATTCATTTTAACAAGTTTCTTGATTGTTTTTACTTCTGTGAAAATAATATTCTTAATAAATTTAGTCACTTGGTATGCGAATCACTTAAAACATCAACAGTTATGAAATCTTGTGATGTTCTCTTCATTTTGAGGTATAATAACATGTTCTACTTGAACATCATATATATTACTAGATAAACAATAATAACAAGACATTTCTATAATGTTTTTTCTGTGCCAAGAACTGTTCTAAGCACTTTACAGATATTAACTTATATGTTAATATATGTTTAAGGTAACTTAGAAGTTAAATATTTACTCTGTATTTAACTTACATTTAACTTATAAGTTAATTTAAACATATGTTAGACATATAAGTTAAATATGTCTAACTGATATTTAACATGTAAGTTAAAATAAATATTAACTTTTTTTTTTACAGTTCTTTGAGATATATTCTATTGTCCCCATTTTTACAGAGGAAGGAACTGGGGGTGAGAGAAGTTATGTAACTTGCCTAGTGACACACAGCTAGTAAATAGCATATTGGAATTAGAACGAGACAGTCTGTGGTTTTTTTAAATTAATTTTTTTTTTTTTTTTTTGAGACGGAGTCTCGCTCTGTCGCCTGGACTGGAGTGCAGTGGCCAGATCTCAGCTCACTGCAAGCTCCGCCCCCCCGGGTTTACGCCATTCTCCTGCCTCAGCCTCCCGAGTAGCTGGGACTACAGGCGCCCGCCACCTCGCCCAGCTAGTTTTTGTATTTTTAGTAGAGACGGGGTTTCACCGTGTTCGCCAGGATGGTCTCGATCTCCTGACCTCGTGATCCGCCCGTCTCGGCCTCCCAAAGTGCTGGGATTACAGGCTTGAGCCACCGCGCCCGGCCTAAATTAATTTTTTTATTTCAATAGGTTTTTGGGAACCAGTGGTGGTTTGGTTACATGAGTAAGTTTTTTAGTGGTGATTTCTGAGATTTTGGTGAACGTATCACCCTAGCTGTGTACACTGTACCCAACGTGTAGTCTTTTACTCCTCCCTATACCCCACCCTTTCTGCCAAATCCCCAAAGTCCAGTGTATCATTCTTATGCCTTTGCATCCTCATAGCTTAGATCCCACATATGAATGAAAACATACAATGTTTGGTTTTCCATTCCTGAATTACTTCACTTAGAACAATAGTCTCCAATTCCATTCAGGTTGCTGTGAATAACATTATTTCATTCCTTTTTATGGCTGAGTAGTATTCCATGGTGCATATATATATATTTCTCATATTTTCTTTTTTTTTTTTTTTTTTTTTTTTTTTGAGACGGAGTCTCGCTCTGTCGCCCAGGCTGGAGTGCAGTGGCCGGATCTCAGCTCACTGCGAGCTCCGCCTCCCGGGTTTACGCCATTCTCCTGCCTCAGCCTCCTGAGTGGCTGGGACTACAGGCGCCCGCCACCTCGCCCGGCTAGTTTTTTGTATTTTTTTAGTAGAGACGGGGTTTCACTGTGTTCGCCAGGATGGTCTCGATCTCCTGACCTTGTGATCCACCCGTCTCGGCCTCCCAAAGTGCTGGGATTACAGGCTTGAGCCACCGCACCCGGCCTCTCATATTTTCTTTATCCACTTATTGATTGATGGGGATTAGGGCTGGTTCCATATTTTTGCAGTTGCAAATTGTGCTGGTATAAATATGTGTGTGCAAGTACCTTTTTCGTATAATGACTTTTTTTCCCTCTGGGTAGATACCTAGTAGTGGAATTGCTAAATCAAATGGTAGATCTACTTTTAGTTCTTAAAGGAATTTCTACACTGTTTTTCATAGTGGTTGTACTAGTTTACATTCCCACCAACAATGTAAAAGTGTTGCCTTTTCACTGCATCCATGCCAACATCTAATATTTTTTTAAATTTTTTGATTATGGTCATTCTTATGGAAGATCTAAGATTCAAGGGCTGCTGTTCTTGCAAGAGTGAGGTAGTATTGCACTGTGGTTTTAATTTGCATTTCCCCAATAATTAGTGATGTTGAGCATTTTTCCATATGCTCGTTGGCCATTTGTATATCTTCTTTGGAGAATTGTCTATTCATGTCCTTAGCTCACTTTTTTAATGCGATTGTTTTTTACTTGCTGATTTGTTTGATTTCTTTGTAGATTCTGGACGTTAGTCCTTTGTCAGATGTACAGACTGTGAAGATTTTCTTCCACTCTATGGGTTGTCTGTTAACTCTGCTGATTATTTCTTTTGTTGTGCAGAAGCTTTTCATTTCATCAAGTCCCATCTATTTGTCTTTGTTTTTGTTGCATTTGCTTTTGAGTTCTTGGTCATGAAGTCCTTGACTAAGCAAATGTCTGGAATGGGTTTTCCAACGTTATCTTCTAGAATCTTTATGGTTTCAGGTCTTAGATTTTTAAGTCTTTGATCCATGTTAAGTTGATTTTTTTGTATAAGGTGAGAGATGAGGATCCAATTTCATTCATTTATGTATGGCTTTCCAATTTTCTCAGCACTGTTGGTTAAATAGGGTGTCCTTTCTCCACTTCATGTTTTTGTTTGCTTTGTTAAAAATCAGTTGGCTGTAAGTATTTGGTTTTTATTTCTGAGTTCTCTATTCTGTTCCATTGGTCTATGTGCCTGTTTTTATACCAGTACCATGTTGTTTTGGTGACTATGGCCTTATAGTTTGAAGTGGGGTAATGTGGTGTCTCCAGATTTGTTCCTTTTGCTTAGTCTTGCTTTCATGTGTGGGCTTTTTTTTGGTTCCATATGAATTTTAGGATTTTTTTTCTAGTTCTGTGAAGACTGATGGTGGTATTTGGATGGGAATTACATTGAATTTGTAGATCGCTTTTGTCAGTATTGTCATATTCACAATATTAATTATACTCATCCATGACCATGGGATGTGTTTCCATTTGTTTTTGTCATCTATGATTTCTTTCAGCAGTGTTTTATAGTTTTCTCTGTGGAGGTCTTTCACATCCTTAGTTAGGTATATTCCCAAGTGTTTTATTTATTTTGCAGCTACTGTTAGAGGGGTTGAGTTCTTGATTTGGTTCTCAATTTGGTTGCTGTTGGTGTATAGCAGGGCTACTGATTTTTTACATTAGTTTATATCCTGAAACTTTGCTGAATCAAATTACCAGTTCTAGGAGCATTTTAGATGAGTCTTTAGGGTTTTCTAGGTATACAATCATCGTCAGCAAACAATGAAAGTTTGACATCCTCTTTACCAATTTCGATGCCCTTTATTTCTTTCTTATTGCTCTAGCTAGGACTTCCAGTACTATGTTGAATAAAAGTGGTGAAAGTGGGCATCCTTGTCTTATTCCAGTTCTCAGGGGGAATGCTTTCAACTTTCCCCATTCAGTGTAATATAGACTGTGGGTTTCTCATAGATGGCTTTTATTACCTTAAGGTATGCCCCGTGTATGCCAATTTTGCTGGGAGTTTTATTATAAAGGAATGCTGGATTTTGTTAAATGCTTTGTCTGGGTCTGTTGAGATAATCAGGTAATTTTTGTTTTTAACTTTTTTTTATGTGAGGTATTACATTTATTGACTTACATATGTTAAACTATCCCTGCATCCTTGGTATGAAACCCACTTGATCATGGTGGATTAGGTTTTCGATATGCTGTTGGATTTGGTTTGGTAGTATTTTGTTAAGGATTTTTGCATCAGCGTTCATCAGGGATATTGGTCTGTAGTTTTCTTTTTTTGTTATGTCTTTCCCTGGTTTTGAAACTACGGTAATACTGGCTTCATATAATGATTTAGGAAGGATTCCCCCTTTGTCTGTCTTTTGGAACAGTGTCAATAGGATTGGTACCAATTCTTCTTTGAATGTTTAATGGAATTCAGCTGTGAATCCATCTGGTCTTGGTCTTTTGTTTGTTTTGTTTTTGAGATCTGTTGCCCAAGCTGGAATGCAGTGCCACGATCTCAGCTCACTACAACCTCTGCCTCCCAGGTTCAAGCGTTTCTCCTGCCTCAGACTCCCGAGTAGCTGGGACTACAGGCGCCCACCCCCATGCCCGGCTAATTTTTTGTATTTTTAGTAGAGATGGGGTTTCACCATGTTGGCCAAGCTGGTCTTGAACTCTTGACTTCAGGTAATCCACCTGCCTCTGCCTCCTAAAGTGCTGGGATTACAGGCGTGCGCCACCGTGCCTGGCTGGTCCTAGCCTTTTTTTTTGTTGGCAATTATTTTATTACCATTTCTATCTCACTGCTTGTTATTGGTCTGTTTAGAGTTTCTAAGTCAGCCTGGTTTAATCTAGGAGGGTTGTATAGTTCCTGGAATTTATCTGTCTCCTCTAGGTTTTTCTAGTTTATGTGCACAAAGGTTTTCATAGTAGCCTTTAATAATCTTTTGTATTTCTGTGGTATCAGTTATCTCCTGTTTCATTTCTAATTGAGCTTATTTGGATCTTCTCTCTTCTTTTCTTGATTAATCTCACTAATGGTCTGTCAATTTTATTTATCTTTTCAAATAATCAGCTTTTTGTTTAATTTGTCTTTTATATTTCTTGTTTCAATTTCATTTAGTTCTGATCTAATCTTCATTATTTCTTTTCTGCTTTGTTTGAGTTTGGATTGTTCGTGTTTCTTCTTCAATTCTGTGAGATGTGACCTTAAATTGTCATTTGTACTCTTTCAGAGTTTTCAATGTAGGCATTTAATGCAATGAACTTTCCTTTTAGCACCGCTTTTACTGTATACCAGAGGTTTTGATGAGTTGTGTCACTATTATCATTCAGTTCAAAGAATTTTTAAATTCCATCTTGATTTCATTGTTGACCCAATGATCATTAAGAAGCCGGTTATTTAATTTCCATGTATTTGCATGGTTTTGGGGTTTCCTTTTGGACTTGATTTCCAATTTTATTCCACTATGATCTGAGAGAGTACTTGATATAATTTTGATTTTTTAAAATTTACTAGGACTTGTTTTGTAGTCTATCGTATGGGCTGTCTTGGAGAATGTTCATGTGCATATGAATAGAATGTATATTCTGCAGTTGTTGAGTAGCATGTTCTGTAAATATCTGTTACGTCCATTTGTTGTCAGGTATAGTTTAGGTCCATTGTTTCTTTGGTGACTTTCTGTCTTGATAAGCTGTCTAGTGCTTTCAGTGGAGTATTAAAGTCCCCACTATTATTGTGTTGCTGTCTATCTCATTACTTAGGTCTAATAGTAATTGTTTTATAAATTTGGGAGCTCCAGTATTAGATACATATATTTTTAGAATTGTGTTATTTCCCTGTTGGACTAGTCCTTTTATCATTTTATAATCTCCCTCTTTGTCTTTTTTAACTGCTGTTGCTTCGAAGTTTGTTTAGCTTAATATAAGAATAGCTACTCCTGCTCACTTTTGGTGTCCATTTGCATGGAATATCTTTTAGCACTTCTTTATCTGAAGTTTATGTGAGTCCTTATATGTTAGGTGAGTCTCCTGAAGACAGCAGAAACTTGGTTGGTGAATATCTTTTTTTTTTTTCTGAGATGGAATCTTGCTCTGTCACTCAGGCTGGAGTGCAGTGGCATAATCTCAGTTCACTGCAACCTCTGCCTCCTGGGTTCAAGCAATCCTCCTGTCTCAGTCTCCTGAGTAGGTGGTACCACAGGCACATGCCACCACATCCAGCCAAATTTTGTACTTTTAGTAGAGATGGGGTTTTGCCATGTTCCCCATGCTAGTCTCGAACTCCTGACCTCAGGTGATCCACCCACCTAGGCCTCCCAAAGTGCTGGATTACAGGCAAGAATCATTGTGCCCGGCCAGGTTGGTGAATCTTACCCATTCTACCATTCTGTATCTTTTAAGTGGAATATTTAGGCCATTTATATTCAATGTTACTACTGAGATATGAGGCACTTTTCTATTCATCATGCTATTTGTTACCTGAATACTTTGGTTTTTTTCATTGTGTTATTATTATATAGGTCCTGTGAGATCTGTGTTTTAATGAAATTCTATTTTGGTGTATTTCAAGGATTTGTTTCAAGATTGAGAGCTCCTTTTAGCAGTTCTTGTAGTGCTGGCTTGGTAGTGGTGAATTCTCTTGGCATTTGTTTGTCTGGAAATATTGTTATCTTTCCTTCATTTATGAAGCTTAGTTTTGCTGGATACAAAATTCTTGTCTGATAATTGTTTTTGTTTAAAGAGACTAAAAATAGGACCCCAATTCCTTCTAGCTTATGGGGTTTCTGCTGAGAAATCTGCTGTTAATCTGATAGGTTTTCCTTTACAGGTTACCTGATGCTTTTGCATCACAGTTCTTAAGATTCTTTTTGCCTTGACTTTAGATAACCTGGTGATTATCTTTTTGTGATGAATTTCCCAGATGTTCTTTGAGCTTCTTGTATGCGGATGTCTAGATCTCTAGCAAGGCCAGGGAAGTTTTCCTCAATTATTTCCCGAAATATGTTTTCCAAACTTTCTCTTCTTCCTTGGGAACACCAATTATTCTTAGGTTTAGTCCCAAACTTCTTGGAGGCTTTGTTCATTCTTTAAAAATTCTTTTTTCTTTGTCTTTGATGGATTAGGTTAATTCAAAAGCCTTGTCTTCATGCTCTGAACTTCTTTCTTCTGTTTGTTTGATTCTATTGCTGAGAGTTTCCAGTGCATTTTGCATTTCTCTAAGTGTGTCCTTTATTTCCAGAAGATGTGATTTTTTTTTATTTATGCTATCTATTTCACAGAAGAATTTTCCTTTCATATCCTGTATCATGTTTTTGATTTCTTTAAGTTGGACTTCATCTTTCTCTTGTGCCTCCTTGATTAGTTTAAGAATTGACCGTCTGAATTCTTTTTCTGGCAATTCAGAGATTTCATCTTGACTTGAATCCATTGCTGGTGAGCTGGTATGATCTTTTGAGAGTGTTAAAGAAACATGTTTTGTCATATTACCAGAATTGTTTTTCTGGCTCCCTCTCATTTGGGTGGACTATGTCAGAGGGAAGGTCTAGGATTGAAGGAATCAGCATATTCTTTTGTCCCAGGGGGTGCTCCCTTGATGTGATGTTCCCTCACTTCCCCTAGAAATGGAGCTTCCTGAGAAGCAACCTGTAGTGATTGTTTTTGCTCTTCTGGGTCTAGCCACCCAGTGGAGCTACTGGGTTCTGGGCTGGTACTAGGGAGTGTCTGCAAAGAGTCCTGTGATGTGATCTGTCTTCAGGTCTTGCAGGTGTGAATACCAGCACTTGTTCTGGGGGAAGGTAGAAAGGAAGTAAAGTGGACTCTGTCTGTGCTTTTGTTTTTGTTTATTGTGCTGGTTTTGTGTTGGTTGGCTTCCAGCCAGGAGGTGGTGCTTTTGAAAGGGAGGATGCAAACTTGCTCTAGGAACCCCTGGTTAAGGGTTCAGGTTTCCCAGGTGGTGGGCAGGGACATAGGGCTCTTCAAAGATTATGACCTTTGTTTTGGACTACCAGGGTAGGTAGAGAAAGACCACCAGATAGATAGCAATAGATGTGTCTGAGCTCAGACTCTTCTTGGGTGGGACTTGCTGTGGCTGCTGTGGGGCATGGGTGTGTGATTCCCAGGCCAATGAAGTTATATTTCCAGGGAGATTATGGCTGCCTCTGCTGAGTCATACAGGTCACCAAGGAAGTGGGGGAAAGTTGTCAGTCACAGGCCTCACCCTGTTCACATGCAGCCCACAGTCCCAAAGGTCAACCTCACTCCCCTTTTAGCCTTCCAGTAGCACCGAGTGTATTTCCAGGAAGCCTGTGACCAGGGCTGAGAAGTTTTCCCAGACCACGAGCCACCCCATTGAGAAAGCAAGTAGACTCACAGTTTTTTGGCATCTCAGGGAGCCTGCAGTGGTGATCCAGTTCCTTCAAAGGGTCTGTGGATTCTCTCAGCTTTCCTGGTATGTTCCTGTGGTAGTTCTTGAAGCGAAAGTCTTAATGCTGCAAGCTAGTCCTGCCTCTAACTGTATTCTTAACCACCATGTTATATTAAAAAAGAATTAGAGAATGAAAATTATATTCTGATTCTATTTTTGAATATTACAGAACCCAAGTACTATGGTCTGAATGTTTGTGTACCTCTAAATTTATATGCTGAAATCCTAACTCCCAAGTTGATGGTATTAAGAGGCGGGACCTTTAGGGAGGTGATTCGGTAATGAGAGTAGAGCCCTCATGAATGGGACTAGGGTCCTTATAAAAGAAGCCAAAGACATCTCATTTTCCCCTTCTACCAAGTGAGGATGCAGCCAGAACATGCTATCTATGGACCAGGAAACCAGGCCTCGCTAGACATTTAATCTACTACACCTTGATCTTGGACTTCCCAGCCACCAGAACTGTGAGAAACAAATTTCTGTTGTTTATTAGCTCTTTAGTTTTTTTTTTTTTGTTTTGCTGTAGCAGCAGCCCAAATTTACTAAAACTTCAAATTTTGTTTTATTTTTCCCCTCTTATGGTTGTTTTAAAATCTTTTTCAAATCTAACAAATATACTGTTAGCTGAAATGATTATTTTGCCTTCCTTCTTATCAGTGCAGTTTGACATTTTCTGTTATGAAAATAAAAAGCACTCATAATTTTTGCGTAATAGAGAAATTATCTTTATTGAGGAATGCATTTTATAACAAGTTGTATTATCACAAATCTCTAAAAATAACAATGCAGTTTTTAAACTCTTATTTTTTGAGTTGGAGCCTGGAGACAAAACAATAATAACAGCAAACAACAACAATAAACAAAAAAACCACTTAACACAGACATTTCTAGGCTGAAAAAGAGATGAAGTTGCCAAGGGCAAGGTTTTTTTTTTTTTTTCCATCATGTTTGGAAGTAAATTCCAACTTACAGAAGAAGTTGCAAGAATCAGACTATCTCAAAGAAAACACATATACCTTTTACTCAGATTACTCAATTGTTAAATTTTATCTCATTTGCTCTGTCAGTTGCTCTCTTTCTCTATTTATGTGTATCATATTATTGTTAAATTTTACCTCATTTGTTTATCAATTGTTCTCTTTATGTATGTTTGTGTGTACTGTTGCACACACAAATGCACACAAATATATGTTTCTGAATTTTTTGAGAGTAGATTGCATATATTACGGCCCATTACCTCAAAATATTTTATTGTGTATTTTCCAAGAATAGGAATATTCTTTTACTTAATCAAAATATACTTATCTGATTGACTGTCTATATTCCAATTTGCCAATTGACCTAACATTGTCCTTTGGAGCATTTATGTTACCTCTAGTACAGGATCCAGTCTAGTATCACTTACTATGTTTAGTTCTCAGGTGTTTTTAGTATAATTTAATCTGAAACATTTCCACAACTTTTCTTTGTCTTCTATGATATTGACAGTTTTGAAGAATTCAGTCAAAACTCCTTGTCTTTTTCTGCTGTTTTTGTTAAAGCGATGTTGTTTCCTTCTCAGTGTGTCACATTTCAAGGCACATGTTAAACATCCACGGTTTATTGGTGAGGTTCATTTTGATAACCCAGTCAAGAGGTTGTCCATTTTTTTTTCCGTTGCATAGTTATTTTTCTTTCCCCAGAAACTAACAAGCAATCTGTAAGGATATACTTTAAGCCCAGAATAATATCCTAATATCCTGCTCCTAATCAAAATTTCCCCCTAGCTTTAGCATTGATTGATAATTCTTGCCTGAGCCGTATTTACTGTGATGGTTGAAAAATGATGGTTTTCCAATTCCAGAACTCCTTTCACCCACATTTACCAGCTGGCCCATGACATTCTGTTGTAAAGGAGACACCTTCTCATTTGTCAGTCTATCTGTCTATCTATCTATCTATCTATCTATCTATCTATCTGTCTATCTATCTGTCATCTATTAGTCATCTATCTATCTACCTATCTATTGATTGTGTATCATTATATCAGTATGGATTCATGGATTTCAATTTTTTCCCAATGGTTTATAATTTATTATTTTTCTCAACTGTTTTGCTCTCAAACTGGCTCAAGTTTGGCCAATGGGAGCCCCTTCAGGCAGGCTCTATGTTTTGGCGGTATATCTATTATTTTTTTGAATGTTACTTTCTGGCATAACAAGATATTTCAGGCTCATCTTGTTCCTACCTTGCCCTTGCTTTGGAATCAGCCATTTTTCCAGGTAGCCCTGGTTTCTTTTAGTGGCAAATTATATTAGACACGAAGATCTGAGTGCTAGGTGTATTCATTTCTGCTGAGGTGTTTTTGTGTCTAAGCCCTTTTGGCAGATAGAATTAGTAAATACATGCATGTGTATACACACACACATATACACACACATACATGCATGTCTATTATCACACACATATGCATGCAGGCGTGTGTATGCAATTATAATACATATAAATGTACATATACATGGTTTAGAAATTATGAATGTATATCAATTCTATTCCATTTCCACATGGTTCTTTCTTGCCTTCCCTCATTTCATATTTTATGTTCATTTTTCCACAGTGAACATCCTGACTCCCATCAACATCAACATCAACATGTTTTCTCATTTGCTCAATCATATAATACATTTGAAATAGTTTTATTATTACTTGGGCACAATGCAATTGTCCCCCATTCCTGCCTGTCACAAATTACTGGACCTAGTGATTATATGACTAGTTATTTATTTAAAATAAAGGAACTCCTATGTTTACAAAAACTCTTGTACAAAAATGTTTGTAGCAGCTTTATTCGTAGCAGCCAAAAATTAGAAATAGCCCAATTGTCTTAATAGTAGAATGGATAAACTGTGATATAGTCATACAATGGAATAGTACTTGGTAATAATAAAAAAAAAAAAAAAACTACAGCTGCATGCAACAATATGGATGTATCTCAAATACATTATGGTGAATTTTAAAAAGGCAAACAAAAAAGAATGAATGATGTATAATTCCCTTTATATGAATGGGCAAAATAAATCTATGTGATGGAAACCAAACCACTACTTGCTTTTGGTAGGGGTGGAACAGAAAAGGACACTGATTGGGAAGGGGCAGAAAAAAATGTACTAGGATTAAGAAAATGTTTTGTATCTTGATTGGGATGTGAGTTATATGGGTGCATGCATTTGTCACAGTGGACTGAACTCTACCCTTAATATCTGTGCATTTAACTATCTATAAATTATCCATTAATTTTAATATGTTGGCTGGAGTAGAGGCTACCCCTTTTAGCTGAGACTACAATTCTTTACATTAAAATAGCTCATTCTCCTAGCTTGCCTCATTTCTGATGCTCCTTCCCCATAACTCCCCTGGCCCCTGTCAGCATTTGAGTTTGCTACTGTGATCAATACTTTGATTTCCTTTTACTAACAAACTATATCCTTTTTATTCTCATTTCAAGTATACAAAGTTCAACATAGGTTAGAATTTTGTAGTTAATTAAATGACATCATCTACTGATCATGTCTGGCCAACATATATGCTTTAATGTAGTAATAACATGCATGCACATTAAAACTGTTTAAATAACACTGACTTCTAGATTAATTCTCAGTTTAGGCCTTTGCCTATCTGATATATTAAGACAAAAGCAACAACAAACATTTGCAGTGTATTCAGGTGTTGTCAATGGAAGCAATTGATTTCCATCATTAAATGATCAAAAGCCACTTCAATGAGGAAACGATTTTTCAGACCTTCTCATAGATTCTGGTGCACACCACGCCCTTCATTTTACATTCCTTAAAAAAGAGAGAGGTTAATTGAGTATCTCAAGTTCAAACCAGAGAACAGAAAATATGTAATAAAAATAGAAATTCAAAATAAATTCATAAGATTAATTTAGAAAGGAATAAAATATTAGTTTGTCAGTCTCCAGTAATTCAGAATTATGACCATTGAAATAGAAGAAACAATTTAGAAGTTGATCTATGGTACTGTAAAGGAATTTTTTTAAGTGGCAAGTTTTTATGTATAATTCACTTGCATTTAAATCTAATAAGACAGTGATTTTCAAAAATATCTACATATTTGTGTTACCTGGGGAACATTTAAATATAGTGATGGCTCCTTCTCCCCCAAGAAATGTACATTCAGTTATCTGTTTGGGGGCCTCCATATTGGTATTTACTCCCCATGTAAATGTGTTGTGCAGCAAGGGGTAAGAACCACTATACTAAAGAAAGAAACATTCGGAAGAGTACATGAATCTGTTTACATTCAATGTATGTGTTAATTAGTGAACATAAAGCCTTAACTCTTAAAAAAAATCGTCACAGTCATCACACACAAGCTTTGTCATTATTTTCATCTGCCAACTAGAAGTCTCCAATGAGTTCAGCTTGCTTTATTGACATGATTGATTCTAAGTTAGTATGGGCTCTTGAATGAAAAATAGTGGGATATCTGCAAATAGTCTACAAATGACTTTGCAAATAGTCTACAAAATATACCTTGCAGAGTGTATTTTGCTTTTAAAATTTAGACTTGCCTTCTTCTTTGTGAGTCCAAACTAGTAAGATTTACCTAAACTTTGTCTAACCTTACTACCATTTTTAGGTATTTTTATTTGTAAAATAACAAATGGCATTTTTTATTTCTAAAATATTGGGTCAGTACTTGAAGATGAGTCTGTAATAGTTTAAATATCACTTAAGCATTAGCTATTACTTTATTCTTAGTCATTTTTATCCATTCATATTCCAAAGAACAAAGAATGTTTTGAAAATAATATAATCAAATTATTTATATAGCATGATTTCTCTATTTAAAAGTAAAAATCCTCTTACCACTACCATTTTCCCATTCACTAGCTTTCTCTTTATGGTTGTCTCTTTGCCATCCCATCTCTGCACTTGATTCAGTGATCCTCTCTGCAGGGTTACGATGCTCTGCAAAGACAAGGTCATGCAATTGACTTGCCTGAAATTTGTTGATCAAAGAAGCAGTTCTTTCAGTACTGAACCATTTTCATAATAGATGTCTCAGGAGATACACTCCTTTTCAACAGAATGGAGTTTATCCTTTTAAACACTGGCAGGAATATTCCTCTCTCTCAAGCAGCCTACTGGGCCAACTTTGAAGAGAAACATTAAATATTACCTTGGCCTTTCTATTGTCAGCTGTGGTTTCTTCAAATTCCTGGCCTAGCTTGAAGGAGATCTCTGTATTTTTAAAGGTGCTTTCAGTTCGTATAGTTATAATATCTCCTTTCTTGCTGATGATCACAGTAGGTTTGGCCAAATTTCCCAGTTTTCTGGTGGCTAACCCCACACCTAAAAATTGAGATAGTGTTAGAACTATGGTGACCAAGAGAGCATAGCCAAAAAGACTGTGGTGGCCACATCCTTTGCTCAGTGGTGCCCCAGGTGTGTCGATGGCAGGTAATATCACTTACTACTAAGCGTCTCCTTCTATGTTTCACTTCCAATGGAAATACATGCCCAGGACTCACACATTTTAGGTTTTGTTGTTCCAAAAGTAATGTCTGCAGATTTTCTTTTATTTTCTTTTTCTTTTCTTTCTTTCTTTCTTTCTTTTTTTCTTTTTTAAGATGGAGTCTCACTCTGTGGCCCAGGCTGGAGTGCAGTGGTGCATCTCGGCTCACTGCAAGCTCTGCCTCCCAGGTTCACTCCATTCTCCTGCCTGAGCCTCCCGAGTAGCTGGGACTACAGGTGCCTACCACCATGCCCGGCTAATTTTTTGTATTTTTAGTAGAGACAGGGTTTCACCGTGTTAGCCAGGATGATCTCGATCTCCTGACCTCGTGATCTGCCTGCCTCGGCCTCCCAAAGGGCCGGGATTACAGGCGTGAGCCACCGCACCTGGCCAATGTCTGCAGATTTTCAAGAGTAAAAGTTTCCAGCTGAAATAGCTAGTGCAAGTCATCTATTTTTATCACATCCAATCCTATTCCCCATTGAAAATTACTAATTATAGATTTGCATAAATTATTTTAGAGATTTTAGTTTGTATGTACAAATGCTCTAGATATATTTTTAAAATGAGATTATAGCATATACATATTGTTCCATGATATTTTCCCTCAATACCATATTATGGATATGGAGAAGTATTCCCCTCATAGTTTTGATGGAATTTCACTTCTGAAATTTTGTGGCTTCTATATCTAGCTGGTAGGAAAAAAATTATCCATCTACCTTTGAGATCTATACTATTATAAATGATCATAGAGAAATAAAATATTTTTTTAAAAAACTCTTCTACGTTTCAAAAATGAAACACAATTAGACTCTTAAGTTTACTACCATTATTACCAAGACTATAAAATATATGGAAAAAGGAAAATGTCAAATTAAAAAAAAATGAAAGAAAAACTAGTTTTCCAGGAAGTCTCAATGCTTGGATATACTTTTTCCAGTTAAAACGATCTCAAATTTTTATATACTGAATAAGAAGTTAAGAGTTATAGTCAATAAACTATAAACTATATTCTTTCTTCAAATTCTGATTAATCTTTTGTTATTTTATACAGTTTAGGACAATGTTTTTCAAGTTAAATCGTAATCTCTGGGACGGAGCCTGAGAATTTATATTTACCAAATCCCAAGGTGTTATTTTGCACACTAAACTGGAAAACAATGAAATTAGAGAATCCTTCACGGAGACTTTATTTTATTTGGCTTCTTCTTCAGCTGTAAAGTGAAGTCTTTAAATCTAACTGGTCTCACAGTATGAATTCATCCCCATAAGTTCTCTTAGTGTTCTAGGCAACAATGGCATGACTTTGCTCATTTTATCTAAAATAGAACGTTTTATACAAGCTTTCTGAACAGTTAAGTAAAGCTGTAGGCACTTTGACAAGCACAGCAACCTCAGGTCACTGGCATCACTCTTTGTTATATTCATATAGTTCTGAAAATTCCCAAAGACTCTTCATATCTATTGTGTTTATATCGATGGGACATACTCTAGAAATAGAATAAAATAAAGTTGTTGTAACTAATGACTCGGTTTTCCATCTCCATTCACTGCTCCAACTCCAGAAACGTCTGATGTTAGTGAAATTGAGTTTGAGTTTACTGCCACAACTCCGGTTCTTTTTCTCTCAATAACTTCCCTAGGCTATGAACATAGTATTTTAGGAAGTATTTTTGTTTTTCAAACTCTCTGTATCTACATATTGTGTAATAAAGGACAACCTAGAGGTAGAGAGAAAAAACTATTAGTTTAGCTAAAAATTAAAATTTTAAATTAAGGTTTTCTAGGATTTGCAATATATTCAATTCCTTATTTTATGAACACTTTAGTTGCTATGAACGTAGCTCTCAGAAAAGCCAGAAAATGGGGTGACTATGCTTTTAAGCTTTCTTTCCTCTGGATCTGCAACCAAAATTCTCTTGGTATGAAATTGCCCTTGAAATCAGTGGGAATTCCATGCATTTAAGCAGGTCTCTCATTTAAGTTAAAGTCTATTAAAAGTTACCACAAATAAAATTCAAATAAATTATCTGAATGACACAAAGAAGATTAATCCTAAAAGAGGAATGTACTGCAGCCTGTGCAAACCCCCCAAGTCTCCTGTTAAAGGTGTTAGATGAAAATGTCACGTAGCTTTCTTAAAAAGGAGCTTTTCAGCAGAACAACAAAAAGCATTTCTTACCCAGAGCTTTCATGTAATCGTCAAAGTGCTCACTAGAGACAAGTTTCCAGGTGCCCAGGAATTTGTTGCTCATCGTGATGGGTGAGAGCTCAACGCAGTTCTAAGTGAGATTCAGGAGACTCAGATAAGATGCTGAGGCCTGAGAAGATTCTTTTCAAGGACACCCAAAGCATGTGACTCTTACAGAGACCCAATGGGGAAAGGCAGTGTCGGGACTAAGCAATGAATGGCTCTTCAATGGCCAGCTGCCCGCCCAATAGGATAAAAGAAAACCCCGCATAATACTCCCTTTTGTCTCCAAAAAAATTTATAAAATGAATGAGATTACTATTTGAATCTTCAAAAATTTTTTGATCGATCTTAATTTATAAGAAGGCTTAGGCCCTTCATGCTTTGGAAAAGACTGCATGAATTATGTGATCGTGAATGAATGTGTGTGTGTTTAGGCATGTCGGTCACTCTCAATCCTGAGTCTGCACAATTAAAAATTCTTATTGAAAGGGAAGAAAAAGAGGAAAATGTCTGTAAGTATTATGATAACAGTCACAAATATGTTGTGGGAGAGAAATGTAGGGGAGCAGTGTGAGGAAGTATTCATAGGTAAGAAGGCTTGGCATAGTTCACATATCCCAGGCAGGCAGAGTAGGCAGACAAAGAAGTCAGTCTATTGCAGCAGAGCACAGAAATTGTATTCATGTGATGAAACAAGAAGTAGCACTATAACATGTTCTTTGAGCACAACAAAGATTTTCAGCTAAAAATACTTAAAATCTGAACTAAGCAGGTTCCTGGATACTATAACCATTTGTGTTTAAGTCATTTAAAATGAATCTACAATTTTATAAAGAGGATTTCCTATAGAAAGAGTACTAATGTATATTCAGAACTCGCTGTGGGCCAGACACTGTGCTAAGTGCTTAATACAGGTGATCTCATTTAATTATATCACTGACTCCAAGAATTAGGAACTATTATTATATCCATTTTACCAATGATAAAAATGAGCTTGGGGACATTAGGTAAATTGCTTCCAAAAGTTGAATAAGGAGAGGACGGGTCTGAACCCAACATTGCTGCCAGTGCCTGGGTTCTGAACCATGATCTTAACCTGCTTCTATTATGCTATACCATACATGCTACATGTACAGAGGCCCTGGCCAGAGATCACCTGATGCTGATAGCACCATGATTGGCTAGAAACACTCTTGCTCTTCTCAAAAATCAAGTGGGGTAAAAAAATCAAAAGATCCAGCCTACTATATTACATCAAAGCCCCAGTCTTTGGCCAAGAGGAACAAATGTAAATCCACTTAGAACGTAAGTGTTGCTCTTGAGAATCTCTAATTACTGCTATATCTTTCCTAGCAGGTTTTTTTTTTTTTTTTTTTTTTTTTTTACCTTAGCATGAATTCTGACTGTGAAACAACTGATTTTACCAAGTTTTATACATTTAGTAAACAGGTTGGTACTGTTTACAACAACAACAAAAAAAAAACAAAAATATAATGAATTTGGTCATAACAGGTAGAATCATTGGCAACAAGGGCTCGGGAAACCCAGTCCCATAGCTGTGGCATAACTATTGCAGTTATGTAGTTAGAGTTCAAGCTGAGCAAAACACGTGAAATCATTTACAGTGTGCTGAAGTTACATTTACATTCCCAGTGCCTGAATAGCTCGAGGTGGGAAAGAAATAGTGAATAGGAAAATTCCTCAGCTAACCAACTAACCCAAATCTAAACCCAAGAAAGTGTATAATCCCATTGTACTGGGATAGAAAAAACAACTATGAAATAAAGAACTTTTGATTAGTGGATATGTTTTTGGATTTTTCAAAACACTTTACACAAATGATGATATCATTTGTACCTTCAAAACTTTTTTTTTGTCAGCTGTACACTATTAAGGAGTACAGCATTCCGCATTTAAGTTTTCTGCCTAAATAAATGAAGGACCCTCAATCCCTCACCCTCACACTAGAGCCGAGACTTGTATTCAGTGGGACTGCTCCAAGAAAGCTGTGTGAAGTTTAAGCTGACTCTGTATTGCACATAGGAACAGCAGTGGAGTTTAAAATGTAAACATTGAGCCATATATTTCCAAGACAGAAAACTTATAACTTTGAAGCAATATTAGACCAAGAGAAAAATTTTCTACTTAAGGCTTATCAGCAATTGTACCTGACTGCTATTAATAGAACTGACCAGACGAGTTTGGACCATGATGAGATTCTGAGGCCAGTACATGGGCCAAAGGCACAGATTAAAGCAATAAGAGAAGACACAGACTGAACCAGGCCTGACACATTACATCACTCCTAGCTAAGAAAGTCATCAGTGTCCTAACAAGAAAGAATGCACAGAACCACATTATAACTAGATGTATATTTAGACTGGACTACATGTTTGTAAAATACATATAGTCTCTCTATGATGTGTGTTCAGTTCTTCTCTCTTCACCAATTTATTGTCCATGTAAATTCTCAAGATACGGCAAGTTATTTGAATCATATACTGAAAGGAAGATCCAAAGGTCCAAACAAAATAAATAAGGAAATCTTACTCTATATAACACACCATGTAAGTGCTCCTTATAGATTGTCTTCAAGCTAAATCCAATCATATATTTGAAAAAGAAAAAAGATAGTCAATCATTACATAGCAAATGAACAAAGAATTTCTGACCCTCCACTTGGATGCCAAAGATCCAACTCAATTTTTGTTGTTTACTCAATTGCAAAAATATTTTTTGAGAGCTTATTAAGTGCTAAGCACTGTTGAAAGTGCTGATTAAACATTACTGAATCAAATTCCTTGCCTTCATGGAACTTACATTCTACTCATGATTTGATAAAGGCTTGAAGCAAGAAGTTTTAATGGTAATGAATTCGAAATTATTTGTAAGGTAGAACTATTCTGATAATAATTGATTACAGGAGAAGCATACCATAGAATACCAAGATAAATAATCAACTTAAAAGGCTCACTTAAAAATTGTGGGTTCATAGTAGGTGTATGTATTTATGGGGTACATGAGATGTTTTGGTACAGGCATGCAAAGCGTAATAACCACATCATGGAAGATGCGGTATCCACCCCCTCACACATTTATCCTTTGTGTTACAAACAATCCAGTTTTACTCTTGCTTATTTCTAAATGTACAATTAAATTGTTATTGACTATAGCTATCTTGTTCTGCTATCAAATACTAGGTCTTATTTATTCAATTTTTTTGTAACCATTAACCATCCCCACCTCCCTCCTACTCCCCCACAACTCCTGCACTACCTTTCCTAGCCTCTGGTAATCATCCTTCTGTTCTCTATCTCCATGGGTTCAAATGTTTTGATTTTTAGATAAGTGAGAACGTGATATTTCTCTCTTTGTGTCTGGCTTATTTCACTTAACATGTGCTCCAGTTCCATCTATGTTGTTGCCAATGACTGAATCTCATTCTAAAAAGTGTCATTTTTAAATAAACAGTTGGGAAGAAAATAAAAATAGACCTTAGAACTTTCACTTCCAGTCATGATAGATGAGGAAATTAACCCAACTTTTCAACTGTAAAAAGATGAACAAAATTAGAAAAAAAATCTTCAAGGCATCAGAGATAAAAAGGCAGAGAAAAACTAAGAGCTTAGGACTTGGGAAAGAAAGGCAAATCCAGAGAGACAAATCCAATATTTGGAGCTTCTGCTCCACTAGGGATCTGTGAATTCTGCAAGAGGCAGGTTAGAGGTAAAAAATCCAGGGAACATTTATGACAATGCTGCAGAGTTAGGGGAAAAGTGAAGAAGAATCCTGGTTGATCATTACACTTTGTCTTGGGACTCTCTTGCAACACAGGAGTAAGGATAAGCTTGAAATATACCTGTGCTAATATGAAGTCAATTCTTAAAATTAGATTAATGTGATCTGGGATAGCTAGTGAACCAAGTTACTAGTCAGAAATAAACATAAACCCTCTTCAAAGAAAGAAGATAATGTCACCCGAGGTCTAAATTTATTTATATAATTTTTATACATATTGCTAATCAAAAATAAAGAGAACAAAAAGAGAAAATATACTTGAAAGGTAAAAGAAACAATAGACAATAGAAATAGATAATTCATAGAGCAGATAATAAAAACAAACAAGATAGAAAATATCAACAGACCCAAAAGCATTTTAATGACTAGTAAGATTGATAAACTCTTAGGAAGATGGATTAAAAATAGAGAAGACAAAATTATTGAGTGCAGGAATGAAAAGAAAGCATATTAATATATCCTACAGATATTAAAAAGATCATAAAAATATAAACTACTTCATGTCAACAAATTAAAATTTGTTAAATAAAAAAATTTAAAAGAGACTTACAGGCTTCTTAGAAAACACAGTTTATGAAAAACAATGCAAGAGAAAGTAAAAATCCTGAATACTCCCAATTCTATTATCATTAAATCCATATTTAAAATCCATCTCATGAAGATACCTTATGCCCATAGGCTTCACCAATGAATTCTTACAAATATTTGAGGAAAAAATAATACCAATGTTACACAAACTCTTCTAGAGAATAAAAAAGGCCCCAGTTTCCAGCCTCCACCAAGATCTCTGTACGTGTCGTTCTCTTTTCCTGCAATACCTCCCTTCATCTCTTTCTCTGTAATACGTAATCACTCCCTTATGTTTAATCCTTAATTCTCAGCTCAATCATCCTTTCGGACCTTTAGAGTGACTTTCTCTTGATACTAACTCAACCATCTTTCCTAATAGTTTCTTTACCATATATATCATCATTTAACAGTTACTGCAATGATGATGTTTATAAATTTTGAATATAACATGATAAATAGCTTAACTGACATCTTGATTCCATGTGATCAGGGACAATGTGTGATTTTGCTCATGTAGTATCCCAAGTGCAAAACACCATGCATGCCACACAGTAGGTAATGAATAAACATTTGTTGACTGAATGAAGAAAATAAAAAATTTTGTGGTTTTTGTTTGCATCATATCAGATAATGAATGTTACGAAAGCATCAAAAACTAGTGCTTATGATCTGTAGTATTATTCTTCTAAACTTCTTTCTCCCCTCTCTCTCCCCTGCCTTCTCTTTCTTTTCTTTTTCTGGAGATACAGAAAGAGCAAGACTTGGGAGATAACTAAGTGACACTCATTCCTTCATTTGGTCTTTCCTTTAGTCAGCAGTAAAAGCAGGCAATTGTTTCCATGTTCAGTATGACATAATCTTATTATGATACTAGGAAAGTGCACGTAAGATGAATCTAAGATTCACTGTACATTATCTCACAAGCATAAACGCAGACAATTATTCAACATATATTTCTTGAACTGTGATAGTACTAGAGATAATATGATGAGTGAAATAGCAACAACTCCTTCCCTCATGAACCTTATACTCTAGTTAGGAAGACAGACATTAAGTAAACAATCAAGACACATGATATCTGATTATTATTTCTTGTCATTTGCAGATGGATACTGTGAAAATGCCATTAAGAGCCCATTGACCATTACTACCTAGGAAGATACTTTATGAAATTTCTTAGACACCATCATGAGACTGATGATCTGTCTTCAGAAGTCAGTTAACTAGAGTAGCCAGTACCTTTCCCAGACAGCTATTTAGCATAAGGTGACGATGGCACTTCCGGGCTGATAACCTCCTCTTCCATGTTTCAAATAAGTGTTTTGCTCTAAGTTTAACAACTTCAAGATTAAAATTGCTTTCTTAATGCAAACCATTTCATGCAACTTTCTCGTCTCCCAGTGGATATTTGGTCTTTTGGTTACTATGGTGACGATTGCATTTACGCAGCCCCAAAGTAGTTAATAATTTTTCTTTTTTGTTGAATGGCAGTAAAGAGAGGAAAGAAGTGTTTGTGATTCCTCTAAACAATTCAATTAGCGGTGTTTGTTTGTTTTTTTGCTAGAATCTAACACACCGTGGCCTCTTTTCCAAAGGCTAGTCTAAGATTTCACACCATTATTGCTAATGGAAGACCTGAGAATTGGAGTTACTAACACACTGGGGAGTAAATAAAAGACAAGATTTGTGCATCTGAGTTTCTTTCTCTGGTCGTGATAACATATACTGAGCTTTCCCCATTTTTCTACTTATTTGCATTTCATCTTAGAGAAAAGGTGATATTAACACTTTCCAGATACAGGACATCCAAGTAGATTGTACTATTAGCACAAAGAGCTGTAGGAGACACTCTTTAGGATTTAGCCATTTGCTCCATATTGCTATGAAAAAAAGGAATCCCTTAAAAATAATTCACTTGCAAAACATAGGAAAAAATGTGTCTGTGCCAGGCATGGTGGCTCACACCTGTAATGCCAGCACTTTGGGAGGCCCACGCGGGTGGATCATGAGGTCAGGAGATCGAGACCATCCTGGCTAACACAGTGAAGCCCCATCTATACTAAAAATACAAAAAATTAGCCGGGCGTGGTGGTGGGAGGCTGTAGTCCCACCTACTCGGGAGGCTGAGGCAGGAGAATGGCATGAACTCGGGAGGTGGAGCTTGTGGTGAGCCAAGATGGTGCCATTGCACTCCAGCCTGGGTAACAGAGCAAGACTCCATCTCAAAAAAAAAAAAAAGAAAGAAAAATGTGTATGTGCCTAGCTTTATTTCATCAGGAGAAAATACAAACTCAAAACTTCAGGTGATTTTCTAATCATGTGGTATCCAGGTAGCCTATTTTGTGTTCTACTTTATTTCTTTGATTGTGTCTTACAATTTTTTTAAACAATTAAGATGGTATGATGGCTTGAAAGTATAATGTACATATGAACTTTTTACATCTATATACATATTTCAGACTAAGTAGAGTTAGATCAGAGAATCAATTAAATTCATGTTTAAACAGTGTTTTTTTTTAATGCATGCCAATCCATTCCTTATTTCTTCAAATAGCTGAAAACTAGTTTTTTTTTTAGTTAAATTCCAGCTTATAACATGTTCATGACTGGAGATAAACTGTAAAAATGAAATCTCTTAAATTTCACACTTATTCAGAGCAATATTAGCTGCTGTAATATACTCCAGGATTTCAGTGGCTTATCCTGGAAGTTTATTTCTTGCTTGATGTCCAGTCCAGTATAAGTGCTCCTGGTCTATGGGGAGCTTTTCCCCATGGGGTGACTCAGAGGCCTTGGATCCATTCATCCTGTGCCTACACCATGACCTCAGGTATTCAGAGACCTCTCCTCCAAGCAGGCAGGCACGGATGCCCTTGACTCAGAAGTGGCCATATCACTTCTACTCAGTTTCTAATGCAAAATTGTCCTAAGCCCCCAGGGAGACAGGGGAGGGACTGGGCAATGCAGTGCCCGGCTGGCAGACTCTTTCTAACAACAATGCTATAATATGGAAGCATAACCCCAGATTTCTACTGGGTAATTAACCATCTCTGTCACAGTGGCTTTCAAATTGTGGTACATCATGTTCTGACATTACTTCTTAATTTAGGAAGATAGAATGTGATAGTGAATTTGGAGTAAGTTCTCATTTAGCTTTATCACTCTAATACATGGATTTCATTTGGGCTGAAGTTTTATTATCTGTAAAATAAAAATTAAAAAAATCTTTCTTGAGGATCAAGAAAGATAACTTTTGGGAAATTGCTTTGTAACTTATGTACTGAAAGATATTATTTTAATAAGCATCTACTCATATTCAAACTCTGTTTTACAAAGTAAACTAGAATCCATATTCCCTGCTCATTTTTCTCAATTAGTTGCTCTAAGCTTACCTCTGCTGAGACCCTCTTGATCTCTTTTTCTGCTCACTGTTTTAGTGCACATGTTCAACAATTACATTGTTCTTATTCTTTGCATTCTAATTTCCTTATAACCTCAGAAAGGGATCTGGAAAAAATAAGAAGACTTGAGGAATTTTCTATGTCAGTCCTTATTTTAAGGCTTCATTTACCCTCACAACCCTGAGAAGTAGGTAAGTCTCCATTTTGCAAAGGAGAAAATTTAAGTGATTAAGCAGCTCATGCATGCTCATGTAGCTGCCAATGGCAGAAGCGGTATTCCAGTCCTGGTCTGACTGGTCCTCCAACCCCATTCCATTCACTGCATGCATCTTTGGGTCAACAGGTGAGTTCTGTTCTATCAGTGGGGCTGGTAATTAGATGGTCGATCCCCACCTTCCTGGAAAAAGGCACACAAGGGCCTGGATACCAAACTCCAAAATGAATAGATAAATTTTTGGCCTAAATATTCAGCATAGAAATCATAAGAGTGTATGTTTTGGGACTAGACTATGTCCTGATACTTCATCCTAATGTTTCATCTACTTTTGGTTACTATCTTTGGGATAGTCCATTGTCTTTTTATAGCCAGTGAAGAAAAGTATGTCCATTATGTTTATTGCATTTTTGCGCAAAAAATATAAAAATTAAATATTACTAAAAGTGCTTAAAACAAATTATTTTAATTTTAATAATGAATTATATTAATGATTTATTATATTACTTTTTTTATTTTTTTGAGGCGGAGTCTCGCTCTGTCGCCCGGACTGGAGTGCAGTGGCCAGATCTCAGCTCACTGCAAGCTCCGCCTCCCGGGTTTACGCCATTCTCCTGCCTCAGCCTCCCGAGTAGCTGGGACTACAGGCGCCCGCCACCTCGCCCGGCTAGTTTTTGTATTTTTAGTAGAGACGGGGTTTCACCGTGTTAGCCAGGATGGTCTTGATCTCCTGACCTCGTGATCCGCCCGTCTTGGCCTCCCAAAGTGCTGGGATTACAGGCTTGAGCCACCGCGCCCGGCCTATTATATTACTATATTAATAATATGTAACATAATATAATACATAATTAACAATATAAATGTTTGTTATGTTAATATATAATATAATTAATATAATATATAATTATTGTGCACATTATTATAATAATTTCTTTTAATTAATTAATTTTAATAATTATTATTCAGTAATTTATTAATAGTGTTAAGTAGCAAGGAAAATATGGTGAACAATTCTTGACTCATATATTAATGATGGCATTAGCATGATTGATCTTTAAATAATTAATACTTTCCTACAAACCAGTGTGGATTTGATGTACAATAATATAAATATTCAGAATAAAATATATTTATAAATTATATTATAAAAATATTCTGAATATTTATTATTTATATTTTATTCTGAATATTTTTATGTGAGAGAATAAAAACTTCTCTCACTTGTTTTATTTTAAACCTGCTTAGAAAGTAAACAAATAATGACTTTACATTGATTCACTCACTATAATGAAAAGCCCCTCTATTATCTTTCTTCCATAATAAATCTAATACAAGATAACAAATATCATGTTATTATTTACTTAGAGATAGATGATAATTTTTGAAGGCAGGTCAGATGTACCAAGAGACTGATTATGTGAGTTCTTAATAAAGATCAATGATTCTAAGTATACCTTTGAACGTACTTTTAAAAGAAAATTTTCACAGGATTTGACTGAAATTAAAAGGATTCATGTTTCAAGATGACTCTGCTACATCAAATATAAAAGGGAAGTTGTGAACACCATACCTAAGTCTGATGTTTTCTAGTCCCTGAGACAGCATCAGATGCTCAGTGATCACCAAGAAGAACTTGTTGAATGAATGAATGAATGATTTCCTCAGGAGTAGTATCTTTGACTCCACCTACTAAAATACTCAACATAGGGGTTTTGTTTCTCACTCAGGCTCATTGTGCTTTGAGCTGTGACATACATAAAAAGAGAAATATCTTGAAAATTAGGAACAGCATTATTATTTTCTTAATCGTGCCTGTGTGAAGTCAAAGATTTAAGTGAGTAAGTGCTTAGTGCTTTTTAGCATAATTTCTTCTCCCTAACAGTTGTGGAAAACTTTCTGACCCTGCTCTGAGATGTCACTAAAGCAGCTGTCATTTCCAGCTCCCTTGCAGAGGCTGATTAAGGAGGAATTGGTCCATGTTCCCCTTTGTGCAAGACATCACTTCAGGGGCTGCACACCATCTTGACTTCTGGAACATAGGCATGTTTACATTTTGTGCATACTCAAGTCATGAGGAAGGAGGAGGACATGGCATGCTGGGATGACCATCATTGTCCACATCCAGTAGCTGCATAGGCAGCACCAAGCCCATCACTTCCAGCCACAGTTGAAATCTCAAAGGTCTTCAGGGTTTAATGTGATAACCCTAGTTTCTTTCCTTGGCCAGGGATTCAGTTCATGTCTCAACCCCGTGTTGTAGTCCTTTTGTTCATTACCCTTCAGTTTCACCCTTACTAAGGTGCCAGTAACCCCCAGTTTGCCTCCAGTAGTCCCAGGTTGTGCCTACTCTCCAGGTGTAATTGTTAATAGTGCCCCTTTTCAATTTTAATTTCTCGTCCAATTTGGATGACAAATTACATGGTCATTCTACTCTAGTGAATAGGCATGACTCTAAGGACTTACATTTGACCAAATATTATCTATGTTTAAATTTAAGGCAAAAAATGATTATTTACAAAATTCCTCCTCTTTCTTTCTCCTTTTTCCACTGCTATAGGTACACACAGCATTTTAGGCTTTGTCCTTTAATTTTACCTCCATTAGGCTGTTTTACCCTGAGCCATGAGAACATGAATTTCTACTAACAGCCTTTGGTGAAACTATTAAGGGACTCTGTGCAGCTCTAACAATTATATTCTTACTAGGCATTTAGAAATTCAGGACTGGCATGTAATAAAATGTCATTCTGCAAAGGCCAGGTTGTAAACAGTTGTGACAGATACACCAGCCTGATTATTTTAAATGGATTTATGGAGAAATGAGATGACTGTTTTAAATGCTCTTTTATAGCAACTTATCCATAGTGTATGACATCCAGTCTCTATTTAATGCTATCTATCTGTCTATATCACCATCATTTAATCTATGTATCTGCTTTAAGTGGGATAGACTTCTGAAAAAATAAAAAGTCAGCAATGTTGGTTTTTAGAATCTGTGCTACCTAGGAGGTCACCTGAATTTCCACATGGCTTTGATAGAATGCCTTAACCTAAACAGAGTGGGTCCTTCAGTGAGAGCTCAAGGACTATGGAAGTCAGGTGGGCAGAGGACAGAGGGGACTTTGGTGCTGTTACAATCACACCACAGGCAAGTTGCTTCTTGCCTCATCAATTCATTGGTCTGTTCCTAATCCTCATTATCAAATAGCTTCAAAACTCCGCTTAATTTGATGTTTTTATTGAGCAAATTTATATTGAGACATTTTTTAAAAAGTCACTAGCCCTGAGGCATATCTTCTTCAAGTACCAGTTCCCTGTCAGTGAACACGTTTTCATTGCTGTGGACCTTTCTTCACACCTTTTCATAGATTCTGGTGCTGACAATATTATTCATTTTACATTCCTAAAAGCAAAGAGGAATCTATTAGAGTTGGTAGATAACAGGCTAAACTCGCCCTGCCCCTTTCTCCTCAGACCAAACCCTTAATTCAGGATGCAAAAACAATTGAGTAACTTGAAAGGCATGTATCAAATCAGAACAATTTAAAGAAAACTTACCACTACCATTTTTTCACCCACAATTTTTCTTTTGATTGTTGTCTCTTTGCCAAGCCATTTTTGGACATGAATCATTGAGCCATTCTCTAATGTTATGATGCTCTACAAATGCATAAAGAAATCAGTTAGAAGTAGCAACTCACTACCTTCTAACCTACATGAGAGCAGATATCTACTTTTTAATTTCAATTCTGAAATTCTTTCCTTAAAATCCTCACTTTGGTTGTCATGATTTAGTACTATCCAACTAGAAGAAGTCTCAAGAGATTATTCAATTAGTGCTCTTTCTTAGGCAAACAATGCATTAGCTATTTGTGTTTGTTTCTTTCTATGTGCTCTTTCATAGAATGACAAAGAGATAAGAAAAAATGAAGCGAAAACAATTTGAATTTTTTAAACCCTGTTGTTAACCATCAAAATAATTAGCAAAAGGATTAACTTTAGAGATGTGAGAATATCAACAGAACAAGCCTAGATGGACTTGGTGATAAATCAAGTTACAGAGTAAACCATGCCTAACCACCTTCTAGCTTTTTCCTGATTGTTGAACACCAGGAAGAATTAGTTCTGACCTTTACTTTCCGGTTGTCTGCTGTGGTTTCATCAAATTCTTCCCCCAGCTTGAAGGAGATCTTAGTGTTCTGGAAAGAACTTTCCATTCTTATGGTCATCGTTTTCCCATCAACACTAATAGTTACTGTCGGCTTCACTAACCCTGCCATGCTCCGGACTGCAAAATTCACTCCTGTAAGACAGAGATAACCTTGGACCTTATGAAGACATTGTTAACAATCACTTTGGAAGTCAATTTTCAAAGAATGCTTACTTTACCTATTTTGAAATTTTGGATAATGTACAGTAACTTATTTCATGTTCTGTGTGATATCTGGGTTGAGCTAGATCCTCCCAGTCATAAGGTGTATATGTGACATTTTGAAAAGCTAAATTCACTCTCTGAGACTATTACACCTCCTCTAAAATGTAAATTTGTGTGGTGCCTTTCAAGAGATCAAATGCTTGCACTTCACCTTGTGGAGTGTTACAACAACCGTGTGGGTGTGGGAGGAGTTTGACTTAGAGCCTGGCCCTGTTGTTCTGGTTGGGAATTTCCCATTGTCAAACTTGACTCCTGCAGTTGGTGGGCAGAAGAGCTGACTCCCTCTCTGTCCTGATATCAAGCTCCATTTCACATTTAGATTCTGGAACTGATATGACACATCTCGCTGCAGAGAAGCAGTGTTAGACATTTGCATCACAAAGAAGAGTGAGATGGTTAAAACCCAGGTTCTAACTTAGCCACTTGCTAGCTTGGGCATATTATTTACCTCTCCTAACCTTCAGTTTTCTCAATAGTAAAGTGTGGATAACTGTATACTTAACCTTGCAGGGGTTTTTTTGTTTGTTTGTTTTTTGTTTTGAGACAAAGTCTCGCTCTGTTGCCTAGGCTGGAGTGTAGTGGCACGATCTCAGCTCACTGCAACCTCTGCCTCCCAGGTTCAAGCGATACTCCTGCCTCAGTCCCCCGAGTAGCTGGGATTACAGGCACATGCCACCACGCCCAGCTAATTTTTGTAGTTTTAGTAGAGACGGGGTTTCACCATGTTGGCCAGGCTGATCTCGAACTCCTGACCTCAGGTGATCCGCCTGCCTTGGCCTCCCAAAGTGCTGGGATTACAGGCATGAGCCACTGTACCCAGCCAGCAGATGTTTTAAAAGGTTAAATGAAAGGGCTTAGCGTGGTACTGGCATATAGAAACTGCTCAGCTGTTATTCCTGCTTGTAGTATGCCTAAACCCAGCTCCCAGTCAATACAAGTGCTATTCTGGCCATAAGGCCCAAGTGTTTTATATACCCCCCCAATTTTAATTCAAAACAAGTGAGTCTATAAATCTATGAAGAGATAGAAAAACTTGTTTCTTATGACCCTCTGAGAAAGTTAATATTGACTACATCAGAGGAACAAATATTACATTTATAAGCATATTGACTTATTATGGGGATAAGGCATTGTTATTCCATTGTCTAGAATGAGTGAATATAATTAATAATTGTAAGCATCCATTGAGCATTTTAAGTAAGTTAAAAAAAAGTAAAGATAAGAAAGTCCTTGGCTTTGTATACAGTTTACTATTGCAAGGGAGGTTTCTCTTAATTAAATGTGAAAAATATTAAATAATTGCTGTTCTTCTATTAGTAAAGAACAGTTTAGTTATTATACACCCAAGTCATTATAATTAATGTGTAACTATATGACTTGAGTTAGAGATTAAAGGACAGGTAGAGTTTATAATTCTGAGGAATATCAGGGTGAGACATTCAATGAGTAAAAATGTTCTGTTTCTTCAGATTTGTAATTCTTCAAAATCATGTTTGTAAAATATCTCTCACATGTATGAGAACTGTAAAAATTAACCAGCTAGAAATTTTGTTTGTTGATACTGCTGTTTTAAAGCTATAACTAAAGCAAACCTTGAAACAAATTTAATTGATCGATTTAATTGTAGGTAGTGATTACTATCTATAAATTTGAAACTGGGAAAAATGTTATTAAATGAAATGACCAAGCTAAAATGAAATTCTTTCTAGAAGTTAGGATGAAGTATTTTCAAAAAGGATAAATGGGCTTAAATATATGGATTATGACGGGACAGAGGTGTCTGTGGGCCTAGTCTCCCAAAAAGAGACAATTATTACTAGTAATTTAAAAAAGCAAAAGTAGATGCAGAAATTATGTTAGTCTACAGGAATATACCCTAGGATCACAAAAGAAAGATAATTGTAGGAAAATTCATGGTAAAGTACAAACCCAACCACATCACAAAATGCTTTGCCAATTTCCGAATTTGTAATGGTATTTCTCACCCAGTTCTTTCATGTAATCCTCAAAGTTTTCACTGGAGACCAGCTTCCAGGTTCCCAAGAAGGGCTCGACCATCATGGAACACTTGCTGAGAAGAGCCGCTTGTAATTGAAAACCAAAAAAAGACAGGCTTTAAGGTGCTGCCAGTAGCTTAGTTTAAAGAGCATCTTCGTCACATGACTCTTCTGAAATGGCCAATGGGCAATAGCAGCAAGACTAAAGATTCTGGGTACCAGTATTTGACTCATTTTATTTACCTCCAAATTAAGAGATAGAAAATTAGCATGTAAAATTAAATTCTGGTCAATGATTTTAGCTTCTAGCAAAACGATTTGCACCCGAGTCACCTGATAAATATTACTTGTGGAACGGTGACAATTTTCAATAGACATCAGCTTTTTGAACAATGAATGCTGAGTCAACCCTGAAGGAATATCCTAACAAATTGATAAACACCTGGCTGAGATGTTTTCCCACCTAGGACAAGAAATCCTTTCTTGATCCACCTCAGCTGTTTTTTGTTTGGGTAAGTCACAGTGCTCAAACATCCTCTTCATTAAAATAATATCTTCCCTTCCCTTCCTTACAGGGTTGATGGGTTGATATTAGTTAATGTGACTGAAATACCTACAATTGCTTGGAGGGAAGTGGAAGATATTATTAATATATTATCATTGTTGTTAATCAAAGGTAATTGAGGACAGGAAAAAAAGGTGACAATTATCATTGAGTAATGGTGTGTGGTTTAAGCTCTAAAAAGGAAGCAGAGCTAATGCCTAGAAAATTTGTCTTTCAGGCTTACAAAGTAAACTCTATATTAAAAGATATTTTAAATTATAAGAAAAAATTTTGGGAAGTTTCATGTAGAAAAAGATGTTTGGAATCTGCATTCTAAAAGAAAGACAAAGGCAGCAAATAATTTAAATCTCAGTGCAATTACTTCTGAAACCATCTTCTGTAACTCCAATAATGGAAGTGGACTTTGCAGATACTGAGTTTAGTAAGAAGGATTAGATTCAGTAGCTGTGGATTTACATTACAGTTTTGAACTCCAGTTAAGTTTAGAAGATGTTGGAAAGTTAGTGTCAAGGACCAGAAGAACAATAGTTACATTTTTACCTGCTTTTATAAAGTATTTATTTAGTTCAGAAAATATTTATTCAAACCATGTCTTTGTGAACAAAATAAACAAAAGGTTGATATTTTGGTACTGTAAAGCAGTAACTTAAGTGGAATAAAGAATTACTTTTGATAAAAACATATAATGTGATATCTTTATAGATGGAACAATTATTAAATTATCTATAGTGCAAAACAGGGTAAGTGAAAATCCTGGAGTTAATTTCAGGAAACTAAGACCCAAGCTCAAAATAAGTGCCTCAGCAGTTGAAAGTGCATTTAGAGCTGATGTTCAAATATACAGCAAGTTGTTAAACATTTGCTTAACTGGTTCTAGATGTGTATTCACTCTCTGCTTTAAAGATAGCAAGCATACATTGCTATGCCTGTTGGCTAGCTGGATCGTGTAGCAAAGGTCTCCCATCAGCATAACCTTCCTTGTTGTTTTGACTCTCCTGTCATAGAATGATATTCCCATAGTCCATTTTAGAACTCAGTTGGCCCATGAGACAAAAGCTAACATCAGATTTCTGGTTTCAATTGTCCTCAGCAAATTAACACAGGAAGAGAAAACCAAACACCTCATGTTCTCACTTATAAGCGGGAGCTGAACAATGAGAACACATGGACACAAGGAGAACAATACACACTGGAGCCTGTTGGGGCCAGGGCTATAGAGGAAGGGAGAGCATCAGGATAAACAGCTAATGCATGTGGGGCTTGATACCTAGGTGATGGGTTGATAGGTGCAGCAAACCACCATGGCACACATTTACTTATACAACAAACCTGTACATTCTGCACATGCATCCCAGAACTTAAAATAAAATAAAATAAAAATTCTGGCTTCTGTAAAATTCCCCACCCCAGGAAAGAACCAAAGGGAGAGACAGTCTCTCTCTTGCCTCTACACATTTTTCTATCGCACGTGATATTTACAACTGCTGCATCCATGTGTTACCTCCTCAAAGATGGGGCCAGAACTGAGGATAGCAGAGCAGAAATGTGGAAGGAACCGAAGGTCACTTTATTTCAAAAATTCATATTATGTTAGTTAATAAATTCCATTCTTATAAAGAATTTTGTCTCTGAGCTCTTGTTACTTGCAGAACAAGTCCTCATAATTACTATGCCTTTGTAAATAGCTTCACCAAAGGGTGAATTTGGACCTTCACAACAACCAGTTGCATGAATCACGTAGAGCTGGCCTCATGACAGCATATACCCATCTTCCCAAACCAACTCAAACATCTCTTTCTCTGAGAGACTGGTTCAGAGCTAGATAATCCCCATGGTGTGAAGATAGAAATAAATGTTTAACAGAAGTATATTAGACAGCTTATTTCATAGTACGGCAAATTGCTATTTCCCAGCTGTCTCCTGAGCTATTCTATGAGTATATCAAAAAAAGAAAATATTTTCCACTCACTTCTGTATCCTTAAGACACTATCTGGCATATCATAAGTGTTCAATAAATGTTTTATGGATGAGTGACCAAAGAAATAAATAGTATTTTTTTAACTGGCAATTCTCATTAGTGTTCTTTAACTCTCTAACAGTGACTGAAGACAGGGTTTTAGTACATTATCCTCTCCTGACCTGGTCCTGTGACAGGCGTTTTATTCTGGCCATTATCAGATGGTGGAGGGATGCTCAGACTCTCTTCATCTTTCTCAGTTACATAGCACAAGTCTCCCTTCTCAACTAAGAACATTCTCTGCTATTTCTGTTGCTACCACCTCTAGCCTTTGGCACTTTGGTTTGATCATAAAAAGAAAAGTGAGCACCATTTCCTCAAGTAGAAAAAAATTAAAATTAGATTGTTTCTAATGTTAATCCTAGTAAAGGAACTAGAATACTGTAATTTGTTATAGAATAGTTACATGTCTTGTTTTTATGACAGTTTCAAGACTTATTTCTCCAATATGTCATTTTTCTATGATCCTTCAACATCTCATTTTCTATATTGACTTTCTTGTGACATTTTAAGACATCAAGTAGTTTTTAATAATTTTTAATTTTAAGATGCTACGGTTGCCACTGATGATGGATACTGGTAAAGTTAAACATATACTGGAAGCTACACAAGTATTCAGAAATATGTCTGATAATTTATTGCTGCACATACAGTACTTTAGCTGGATTTGATAAAGCATCTCAAGATTTTTATTTCCACATGCAGTGACACCTCTAAGTATCACATTCCTTACTGTGTTCATCATTCAATTTCAATTTTTATAGATGCAGTAATATAATAACTTTTCAAAGTGTACATTTAATCTAGGAATCTGAAAAGTAATTCAGTATTTAAAATTTTTCTTTTTAAGATGATATTATAATATCCAATAAGGAAAACAAGTATTTTGAAATTAACTTTGGTTAATAAATAGTCTGAATGTGATATTTACCATTGAAACAGTCCTCTATTTGCTAGTATTTTCTACACTAGAGAAACTGATGTTATAATTTCAAGAGACAATTTGCTTAACATAAATATTTTTAAAAACATCACTTTTTCCAATAAGTTTTTATATATGGGGATTTCAAGAGAATTTTTACATTGTTTTTACTCCTGGATCACTTCACTTATAATAAAAATTTTTCTTAAAACAACCATACCAAATTAACTCTGAGCAAATAATTTTTTTAATAGGACAACTTCCAGTTTATTTTTACTAGTTACAAAATGAGTCCATTTCTTATCTATTATTTACTGCTTAATAAGTATATATAAAAATGGCAATTTCTTTCTTTTGTTTTTGGTGAAGGTTATTTATTTGAAGTGCTCACTATTTAAGAACATACGGAGGCGGCTGACTACCTTGAAAATTCACGTGTAGTAGCACTATTATTTTTTATTTTTATTTTTACTTTAAGTTCTGGGATACATGCGCAGAACGTGCAGGATTGTTACATACATATGCATGTGCCATGGTGGTTTGCTGCACCTATCAACCTGTCATCTAGGTTTTAAGCCCCGCATGCATTCGGTATTTGTCCTGATGCTCTCCCTCCCCTTGGCCCCCACCCCCCGACAGGCCCAGGTGTGTGATGTTCCCCTCCCTGTGTCTATGTGTTCTCATTGTTCAGCTCTCATTTATGAGTAAGAACATGCAGTGTTTGGTTTTCTGTTCCTGTGTTAGTTTGCTGAGAATGATGGCTTCCAGTTTCATCCACGTCCTTGCAAAGGACATGAACTCATTCTTTTTTAAGGCTGTGTAGTATTCCATGGTGTATATGTGCCACATTTTCTTTATCCAGTCTATCATTGATGGGCATTTAGGTTGGATCCAAGTCTTTGCTAAAAAATAGTAATTTCTTTCTAAGGAGTTATGCATATCATATTTATTAACATGTAAAGAATTTTTAGGCAAATTCATTTTTTGGCAATGGATACTTTCTCTTGTTTCATGCCACCTCCTTCCCCAGACTTTATTCTATTTTGTTGGTTTTTTTTTTTTTTGGTTACCTTTTAATTTTGAAACAATTACAAAAACACTTCCTGAACAACACAGAAAACTCCCATATATACTCTTTGCCCAGATTCCACAATTGTCAACATTCTGACACTTTTGTCCCCACCTCTCTCTCTCTTTCTCCCTCCCTCCCTCTCTCTCTTCATAAGAAGCAAGCTGTTTGTTGTTCAGTCATTGAGGGTAAGTTGAGAAATGTTGCCCCACTCTTCTCCAAACAAGGATTTCTTCTAAATTGCCCATCAAAATCAGGAAATCAACACTGATGACAAAACTGCTATCTAACGCACAGACCCCACTCAAACCTTACCAATTGTCCTGACAGTTTTTCCTTTTCCTACTGAAAAAAAAGGGGAAAAAACCCAGCCTTTCTGACCCAGAATCCTATCCATGATCATGCGTTGCTTTCAGCCATCATGTCTCTTTAGTCTCCTTTAATCAGGAACAGATCTTTAGTCATTCCTCGTCTTTTAGTACTGGAGACACTGGGAAAAAATTCACTGTTCTAAGCAAGAGGCTGGGTCATCTGCTGAAAGCTGACAAGTAATTTTCACATGAAAACTGAGGTCAGTATTGCTTCAGACTTTGAAAGGAGTATTTCTAAATCAGAAGTTGTAGCCCTATGATGGCTACAGTGGGAATTAGGGAAGAGGGGATAGCCAGCTCATTACTTAACTTGATCCTGTGTTTCTAAAGATGAAGTGGCTGGCTTTTTGGATTATTCATATCTGCTTCAAAATATAGATGGACTCTACGACCACACTGTGTGTTTTGGAGAGATACCCACTTAATCCTGCCTCTCTTCCTTTCAGAGTACAGTGTCCTCTATGCCTCTATGTAAGTATTGATGGAAACAATGTCAAAAAGTGGAAAATTATATGAGCTTCACAGAGATCCCAGGCAAGATAAATGGGATAAATTGGGAAGCTGTTACTTGAAGATCTTTCTTGGATGTATCTATGGACTTAGTTTTATGGTGAAAATACAGGAACGTGAATTTGACTTATCTATCAAATTTATATTGAACTGGATCTTCTTACTCTATGATTCCACACCAATTGAAAAATAATAATTAGATTCGAAGACTCCATTTTCAAAAATAACTAAATTCACAAATATACCTACGTAAACGGACTTTGTAAAGGATTAGCACAGAGGCACCATTAGGGATGAGGAAGGCTCGAGAAGAAGGGAGTGGGAAAAAATGAATTCGGCCCAGGAAGAAGCAGAATGTAAAGTACAAAACAAACAGAAACCTCGAGGCAAAAAGAAGATGCAAGTTGGCATGATGGAAGCAAGAAATGTGAAGAGAACAGAGACTTGATAAAACTGGAGAGTTAGATAAGGAAAGGCAAACATAAGACAGTTTCCACATGCCATGCTAACGGGATTGGACCTTTTCTGCCTACAATGAGAGTCACTAAAAGGTTTTAATCAGTGAGTGTCCCAGTCAGATTTCTATTATTTAGTCATTCATAACATCTCCAGGGCTTGGAAAGACCGGAGATGATAGAGACCTAAAGAGAGAACGCTGAAGTAATTAAAGAAAAAATTACGGTACTATTGGCTGTGGGAAGAAGAAAAGCAAATATAGTAAATAAGTTTGAAGTTAATATAATCAATATTTTAAAAAATAAAATAAATGTTATAGAGTGAGGAAGGAGGATTATTCAAGAATGATTTTCAGATTTTTGAAATGAAAAATAAGATGGAACATTCTAACATTGCCGAGATGTGAAAAAGAGGGTGAGGAGCAAGTTTAAGGGAGAGGGTGGAAGGAAGTGCTCATGATACATTTGGGGTTAGGGGCCCGGGACATCCACTTGTACACCTTCAACTCTTTTTTTAATTCTCCCTTCTCCTTTGGTTATAACATCACCTTTTTTTTTTTTTTTTTGGTGTGAGAGTTATTGTGGTAAAATACACAAAATATTTACTATCTTAACCATTTTAAGCATGCATTGCAGTGGTGTTAAGTACATTCACATTGTTGTGCAACCATCACCACCAACCACCTCCAGAACTCTTTTCATCTCGCAAAATTGAAACTCTATGCCTGTTAAATAGCAACTTTCTATTCCCCTTTTCCCACAGACCCTGGAAACCATGGTTCTATTAATACTTTCTATCTGTGATTTTGACTACTCTAGGTACCTCATGTAAGCGAAAAAATACAGTATTTGCCCTTTCATCACTGGCTTATTTTACTTACCATCATGTCCTCAAGGTTCATCTGTGTTGTAGCATGTGTCAGAATTTCCTTCTTTTTAAAACTGAGTAATAATTCATTGTGTCTATATACTACATTTTGCTTGTCTATACATCTGTCCATGGATGCTTGAGTTGCTTCCATGTTTTAGCTATTGCAAATAACCTGCTGTAAACATGGGTGTACAAATATCTCTCTGAGACCCTGCTTTCAGTTTTGGGGGTATACATCCAGACGTAGAATTGCTGGATCACATGGTAATTCTATTTTTAAATTGTTGAGGAACTGCCATACTGTGTTTTACAGTGGCTGTACCATTTTACTTTTCTACCAACAGCGTACAAGGGTTCCAATTCCTCTCCATCCTTGCTAACACTTGTTATTTTCCGATTTTTAGTAGTAGTAGTTATTCTGATAGGTGTGAGAAGGTATCTCATTGTGGTTTTGATTTGCATTTCCCTAATAATTAGTGATTCTGAGTGGAAAAAACACAAACTATTTTTCCTCTGCTCTCATACTACAACAATCAACACTGAAAACTTCTGTGACCAAGTGTGTAGGGATTTCTCCCCACCAATAAGCTAGTAATGGGTTCTACAGCAGACACCAGCTGAGTGTCCTCTAATTCAATTCTGACACAATCTCCCTGGAGATAAGATCAATCCCACAAGACTGCCCCCAACTTCAGACACCAGTAGCAAGTCCAGGCCGCTGGAACTTCTGACCAACAAGGTTCAAGTTGGGGTTTCCATGACCGCCTCCTGGGGTTTGATTAATTTACCAGAGCAGCTCACAGAATTCAAGGAAACACTATGTTTACTGGTTTATTATAAAGGATATTACAAAGGATACAGATGAAGAGATGCATAGGGTGAGGTATGGGGTCAGGAGCATGAAGCTTCCCCAGCTGCTCCACCCTCCAGAAACCTCCTGTGTTCAGCTACTGGAAGCTCTCTGTAACCCTGGTATCTCTTCAGACTTTATGGAGATGTCATTGGGTAGTCATCATTGAAACATAGACAACAATGTAGAAATGTAATTGGACCAAAAAAGTATGATTATAATACAAAAGACTGAGTGAGGAAACCCAGTAAGGCCTACCTGTTTAGTTCTTCTTGGTTTCCCTGTGCAGATTTCCTTCCTCCAGGGTGTGGAACAGGACCCCTTTCTTGTAGTGTCTCTGACTGGCGTTACTATCAGGATAATACTGGCCTAGTAGAATGAATTAAAAAGGGTTTCCTTCTCTTCAACATTTTGGAAAAATATGAGAAGGATTGGTGTAGTTCTTTAAATGTTTGGTAAAATTCACCTGTGAAGCCAAGCGGTCCAGAGATTATCTTTGTTGTCAGATTTTTTATTATGATCACCTACAATCAGACAAGGTAAGTCAGAGCATTTTTTCATGGCCAGCTCCAACACAGAGTGGTAGGGTAAGAGAAAAGTATATTTTTAGCTTTTATGACCTGCCTTGGGGAGAAAAAATGTTCCCGGACCAAACTGAAGGTTGAGCTGCTGTTTCTTGTGGCCCAATAACAAGATGCAGAAGTGAGGAGGAAGAAAGTTTTTATTTCTGTAACTGGTTGCAGGGAGAAGGCCTGGAAATTATTGCCAGACCAACTCAAAATTACAAAGTTTTCCAGAGCTTCTATACCTTCTGAGCTATATGTCTATGTGTAAGTGTGCATTCCTCTAAAGACATAAGTGATCAACTTCTTTTAATCTGTAGCTAAGGTCTGAGTCCCTTCTGGAGCTTCAGTAAGTTTACTTAATTTAAATGGGTCTAGGTGCTGGGGTGATTACCTTTATCTTGTCTCCTGCTAAATCATGAAGGTTTGGGGAGTTCCTTTAGACACCAATAAACTTGTTTGTGGAGGCCTGGGGAGTTTCTTCAGACCCCCAATGAAACTTGTTAAATCCTAAAAGAATCCTATTAATAATTCCTTCGTTATCTTGTCATGCTTCAAGGCCCAGGAAAAGACTAGGCAGAAATTCTTGGTGGGCTCGTTGTTGCACTCCAGCTTTTGTATAAGGGCACTGGCTCAGTCATCTTTTAATGTTTAACCTTGTTACTCAGTCAGTGCTGGGACAGTTGTAATGGAGGCCCGCATTAGTGAGACCTAGCCTGTCACAAAGGGAGCAGATGAAAGGCGGGCAAGAGAAGGTCAAAGAGAGACACAGAGATTCTGTTTTCTGAGGCCAGTATTATAACAAAAGGCTGTCCTTCACATTTATTGCTCTGACACTTTTCTGAAGCTGCTTCAGGGATCAAAGACAGAAGGCCAAATACCTAGCTACTTAAGAAATAACAAGGCTGTGGGAGTTCTGAGCCAAGAACCATGGACAAAAATAAATTTATATATATATATATCATTTTATTCATATAGTCACAGGGATGTTGAGCATCTTTTCATGTGCTTATTGGACATTTATATATCTTCTTCTTCTTCTTTTTTTTTTTGTGAGACAGAATCTCTCTCTGTCACTCAGGCTGGAGTACAGTGGCATGACCTCAGCTCACTACAACCTCCGCCTCCCAGGCTCAAACGATTCTCTTGCCTCAGCCTCCTGAGCAGCTGGAACTACAGGCATGCACCACCGTGCCCAGCTAATTTTTTTGTATTTTTTGTGGAGATGGGGTTTCACTATGTTGGCCAGACTGGTCTCAAACTCATGGCCTCAAAGGATCTGCCCTCTTCAGCCTCCCAAAGTGCTGTGATTATAGGTGTGAGCCACCACACCCTACCTTATATATCTTCGTTGGAGAAATGTCTATTCAAGTTCTTGGCCCATTTTGTAAATCAGATTGTTTGTTTCTTCTTGTTGAGTTTACAGGTTCTCTAGATGTTCTTTTTTTTTTTTTTTTTTTTTTCTTGGTGATGAGATCTCACTCTGTCACCCAGGCTGGAATGCAGTGGTGGAATTATAGCTCACTGCCCCCTCTAAGTGAGTAGCTGGGATTATAGGCATGAGCCAGTGTGCCCCACTATTCTGGGTATTAATCCCTTCTCAGAGATATGATTCACAAATATTTTCTCCAGGTCTACAGATGGGTTACCTTTCCACACTGTTGGTAGTGTCTTTTGATGTACAAAATGTTTAACTTTCATAAAGTACAACTTGACTTTTCTTTTGTTGCCTGTCCCTTTTGTGTCATATTCAGGAAATCACTGCCAAATCCAATGGCATGAACATTTTGCTCTATGTTTTCTTCTTTACTATGGTCTAAATGCTTTTGTACCCCCAAAATTCATATGTTGAAATCTTAACCTCCAAGGTGATGGTATTAGGAGGAAAAGCCTTTTGGAGTTGATTGTATCATGAGAGTGAAACCCTCTTGATTGAGATTCAAGCTCTTATAAAGGAAACCCCAGAGAAGTAGCTTATCGCTTCCACCATATGAGGACACAATGAGAAGGCAGTAAGTGGACCCTTCCCAGACATTGAATAACACTTTAATCTTAGACTTCCCAGCTTCAAGAACTGTGGTAAATAAATTTCTATTATGTGTAGCTTCCCAGTTTGTGTCTATTTATTATAGCCTAAATGGACCAAGATAGTCCTTGTGTCTACCTTTCTGCCAAGACCACACTGTTTTGATTATTATAGCTTTGAAATAAGTTTTGACAGCAGAGAGTTTGATACCTCCAAACACGTTCTTTTTCAAGATCATTTTGGCCATTTGGGGTCCTTTGAAATTTTATGAATTTTAGTATAGATTTTTCTATTTTTGTGAAAAATGTCATTGAAATTTTGAAAAGGATTACATTAAATCTGTAGATTGCTTTGGGTAGTATTAACATCTTACCAGTATTGAGTCTTCCAATTCATAATCATGGGATGTCTTTCCATTTATTTATGTCTTAATTTATTTCAGCAAAATTTTGCAGTTTTCATTGTACAAGTTTTTCATCACATGGAATAATTCCCAAATATTTTATTATTTTTGATGATACTATAAATGAAATTCTTTTCATAATTTCCTTTATATTACTTAGTGTATAGGATTATAACTGATTTTTATGTTAATTTTATGCCTGAAACTTTGCTATTCTTTCTAACAGTATTTTGTGTGGAATCTTTAGGGTTTTTACACATAAGATCAGATCATATGCAGAGACAATTTTACTTCTTTCTTTCCAGCTTGGATCACCTATATTTATTTTTCTTGACTAATTGCTCTAACTAGGACTTCCAGTACTATGCTGAACAGAAATGGTGAAAGCTGGCATCCTTGCCTTGATCCTGATCTGAAAGAAAAAGCCTTCAGGTATTTCACCATTACGTATGATGTTAGCTATGGGCTTGTCATAATTGGCCTTTATTATGTTGAAGTAGTTTCCTTTTATTCTTAGTTTTTTGAGAATTTTTTTTTTTAATCATGAAAGGGTGTTGAATTTTGTGAAATGCTTTTTCTGCATCAATTGAAATGACTGTGTTTTTTGGTCCTTCACTGTATTAATAGAATGTATTATGTCAATCTTCACTGTATTAATAGAATGTATTATGTCAATCAATTGTTATACTTTGAGCCATCCTTGAATTCCCGGAATAAATCCTGCTTCGTTGTGTTGCTAGTACTTTCTTGAAGATTTTGCATCAATGTTCCTAGGGGATATTACTCTGTAGTTTTATTTTCTTGTAGTGTCTCCATCTGGATTTGGTATCAGGATAATGCTGGCTTCATATAATGAGTTAGAAAGTGTCTCCTTCTCTTCAATAGTTTGAAAAAACTTTGAGAAAAATTGATGTTAGTTATTCTTTAAATAGTTGGCAAAATTCACCTGTGAAGCCAGGAGGTCAAGGGATTTTCTTTATTGAAATATTTTTTGATTTAATTTCCTTGCTAACTATGGATCTGTTCAGATTTTTAAATTTATTTCTTTATAATTTAGTCTTGATAAGTTTTGTGTTTCTCAAAATCTGTCCATTTCATAAGGTTATTTCATTTGTGTGCAATTTTTCATAGTTCTCTCTTCTAATTATTTTTATTTCTATAGAATTGGTGGTAATATGCTAACTTCCATTTCTGATTTTAATAATTTGAGTTTTCCCTCTTTTTTATTCTTAGTCCATTTATCTAAAAATCTGCCAATTTTTTTTTTTTTTTGAGATGGAGTCTCACTGTCACACAGCCTGGAGTGCAATGGTGTAATCTTGGGTCACTACAACCTCAGTCTCCCAGGTTCAAGCGATTGTCCAGCCTTAGCCTCCTGAGTAGCTGGGACTACAGGTGTGTGCCGTGCCTCCACACATGGCTACTTTTAGTATTTTTAGTAAAGATGGCATTTCACCATGTTGGCCAGGCTGGTCTTGAACTCCTGACCTCAAGTGATCTGCCCACCTTGGTCTCCCAAAGTGCTGGGATTACATGCATGAGCCACTGCACCTGGCTCTGTCAATTTTTTTTTAAATCTTTTCAAAGAACTAACTTGGTTTCATTGATTTTTTTTCTATTGTTTTCTGTATCTCTATTTTGTATATCTCTGCTCCAATTTTTATTATTTTCTGGCTTCTGCTAGCTTTGAGTTTATTTTGTTCTTTCTCAGTTCATTAAGTTGTAAAGTTACATTTTTTATTTGAGATCTTTCTTGTTTGCTAATTTAAGTATTTATAGCTCTATATTTCCTCCAGAGCACTACTTTCACTGTACCCCATAAGTTCTGGTATGTTGTGTTTTCATTTTTATTCAATTCTAAGTCTTTTCACACTTCCCTTTTGATTAATTATTTGATTCATGTATTAAAAGTGTGTTGCACATGGACACATATAGGGGAACAACGCACACTGGGGCCTTTCAGAGGGTGGAGGGTGAGAGAAGAAAGAAGATCAGGAAAAATAACTAATGAGTACTAGGTGTAATATCTAACTAATGAAATAATCTGTTCAACAAACCCCAATAACACAAGTTTACTTATGTAACAAACTTGAACTTGTACCCTTGAACTTAAAAGTTTTTTTTAAGAGTGTTGCTTAATTTGCACAATTTTGTGAATTTTTTAGTTTTACTTGTGATTGACTTCATGAAGATACTGTACATATTATCTATCCTGTAACATCTATTAAGACTTAGTTTATGGCCTAACATATGGTCTATCTTGGAAAACTTTCCATTTACAGTTAAGAAGAATGTGTATGCTGCTGTTATTTGATGGAGTGTTCTATATATGTCTGTTGTATCTAGTTGGTTTATTGTGTTGTTTAAATCCTCTATTTACTTGTCTTCTGTCTGGTTGTTGTATCCATGGGGGTTGGAGGAGGAAGGTATTATTGAAACCTCCAACTATTACTGTAGAAATGTTTGTTTTTCTGTTTGGTTTTTATTGTCATTAGGTGAGTAAATATTTATAATTGTTATACCTTCTAGATGTACTGAAACTTTCCTTGATATATATTGCCCTTCTTTGTCTCTTGTGTGTAATTTTTTTTATTTGAAGTCTATTTCATCTGGTATTAGTATACCAATCCCTGTTCTCTTTTGGTTACCATTTGCATGAAATTTATTTTTCCATTGTTTTATTATCAATCTATTTTTGTCTTTGGGTCTAAAATAAGTCTCTTGTGTACAGTTGGATCATTTTTTAAAACTTTATTCTGACAATCTTTACCTTTTGATTGGAAAGTTTAATCCATTCACTTACTTCTGTCATTTGCTGTTTGTTTACTATATGCATTATAACTTTTTGCATTTCGTCTTCTGCATTACTGTCTTATTTTGTGTTTACTTGGTTGTTTTATATGAACACTTTAATTTGCTTCTTATTCCTTTTTGTGTATATTCTATAGCTATATTTTTCTGGTTACCATGGGGATTATATTTAACACCCTAAAGTTATAACACTCTAATTTGAATTTATACCAATTTAACTTCAGTAACATATAAACATTCTGCTTATTTACAATTCTCTCCTATCTGGTTCAACTATTCATGTCACAAAATTACACTTTCATACATTGTGTCCAAAGACAAAAACCATAATGTTAAAAATGCATCAGTTTCTTTATGTGAAAAACAAAATATAGAGTCACAAACCAAAGCTAAAATAATGTTAGTTTTTAGACTAAAAGTCTAAATATTTTCAGTTTTAGACTAAAATTGTATAGTCTTTTAAATAGTGTAGAAAATAAAAAGTGGAGTTACAAACTGTTGTTACTACAATACTAGATTTTAGAATTGCTCACATATTTACCTTTATCAAGATCTTTATTTCTTCATATGGCTTTAAGTTACTATGGAGTGTTCTTTCATTTCAACCTGCAGGACTTCCTTTCGCATTTGTAGGGCATCTTGTAGGGTAGGTCTAAGAGTAACAAACTCCTTCAGCTTTTTTTTTTCTGGGAAAGTCTTAATTGTACCTTCACTTTGAAAGATGGTTTTGCCTAATACAGGATTCTTGGTTGACAGGTTTCTTTTATTTTAGCATTTTGAATATATTATCAGCCTAATGCCTTCTGACATCCAAAGTTTCCAATAAAAAAATCTGCTGATAATCTTATTAAGAATCCCTTGAATATGGTGAGTTGCTTCTCTCTTGCTGCTTTCAAGATTCTCTCATCTTTGGCTTTTTAAGTTTGATTAGAATGTATCTCAGTATGGGTCTCTTTGAGTTCATTCTAGTTGAAATTTGTTGAGCTTCTTTGATGTTTATAGTTATGCCTTTCACCAAATTTGGGAAGTTTTTGGTCATTATTTCTTATTCTCTCTGCCTCTTTCTGTCTCTTCTCCCTCTGAGACTCTCTCAATGCATATGTTGGTCTGCTTGATGCTGTCCCACATGTTCCTTAGGTTCTGTTCATTTTTCTTGATTTTTTAAGAAATGTTCCTCAAACTCAGTAATTTTCATTGCCCTGTCTTCAGTGGCACTGATTGTTTTTGCTATCTGCTCAAATATGTCTTTGAATCCTGCTAGTGGATTTTTTATTTCCATTGTTGTACTTTTCAGCTCTAGATTTTCCATTGGTTTCCTTTTTGGTTTTCTATTTATTTACTGATATTTTCTTTTGTCTATTCCTCATTTTCTTGACTTTCTCTACATTATCCTTTAATTCTTTGAGCATATTTAAGGAAGTAATTTTAAAGTCTTTGTCTAATAGGTTACCATCTGGTCTTTGTCAAGAAGAGTTTTTGTTGGTATATTAATTTATTTCTTGAATGGGCCATACTTTGCCATTACTTTATATGTCTTGTGATTTTTTTTGTTGAAAACTGAATATCTGAATCTAATATTGTGATAACTCTGGTAATCAGATTCTTCCCCACCTGAGGAACTGCTGTTTTTGTTTTATTTAATTTTTTATTGTTGTAGGCTATCTATCTTTAGAGTTAGCCTAAGGAATAAACTTAAGGTCTTCTCAGGTTCTTCCTGAGCCTGTGATTTCCTTACATATGCATACTGACTTTTTAATTTTCCTCATATATGTGGTTACTTGAATGTCCTAGTCTTTAATGTCTGGAGCTTAAAAGGAAAAAAGAAAAACATATATGATGTGGGATGTAGGGAAGGAGCTGACTTTTTAAATACACTTGAAGCTACTTCAGCCCAAGAAGAAATGACTTACAACAATAAGGGGTGTTTTGTGTGTGTGTGTGTGTGTGTGTGTGTGTGTGCAATAATAGCTGCTGGCCAATGTGTCTGCACTTCTGTGATGAGAAACAGCAATCATTAATCAAAACACAGATCCATAACATTTGGGAAACTTGGTTCTTACTTCCCATCCTAGTTCCTGCAAGATGACTGCAAGCTGTTCCAGGAACATGTCCACAGCTGCCTCCTATGAGGGTTGTGGGTGGGTATGAGTATCTGCAACTGGGTTAAGAGCTGAAATTGGCCAAAATTAACTGCAACTTATCATCCAAGACTTCCCCTGAATATTGCAAGCATTCAATAGATTTCAGAGTTTCAAAATAGATGCATTAGACAGATTCTGCCTGTGCATTTTTTGTCTAGGTAGGAAGACATATTCCTGCTCATCCTACTCTGCCATCTTCCAGAATCCTCTTCAGATTCACTTTATTACATTTTCTGACTGAAGTTACCACTTGGACACTTACGGCTTCCAGGTCTATGTTCAAGACAGGATAGCTCTCTTGAATTTCAGATTCTTATATCTATTTCTTACTTGGTTTTATGATGTTAAGCTCTGTGCCTCAATTTCTTTATCTGTAAACAGAAATCCAAATCCTCCCATCAGATTATTTTGATGACAAATGATTTAAAGCTTGCAAAGTGCCTGGTGCCATCATTAGTGCTTAATAAATATTTGTTTACCAAGAATTGTCCTAGCATATGCTTATACATCTTCTCTATTTAAGTTCCTCAAACCCAAAGTGAGAGTCTAACTCTATGTTCTTATAAAAAAAAAATGCTTATCGTCAGGGAACTAGTCCACCTCTTCTGGCCTCTCCATATCGTGGTGTTATGTATAGGATAAGTATGCAGAAAATGAAAATCTTTGGACTTATTTTTAAAGAGAGAATCACAAACAGAATTATATTAACAGCAACATACACTTCGGCAGATTTTGTCTTACTATAAAATGTAAGCATGTGATTTGTAAATTTCAGTCTCTGTACAGGAAATCTCAATAATCTGGAAAGGTGCTTCGTAACTTCTACAAGAGGTGGGAAAAACATACAGATGACACATACACAGACATGCACATTCACACACACAGTACCTTGGAAAACTCATTATCACTTTTGTGTTTTTTTTTTTTTTTGAGACGGGGTTTCGCTCTGTTGCCCGGGCTGGAGTGCAGTGGCCGGATCCTGGCTCACTGCAAGCTCCGTCTCCCGGGTTCCCGCCATTCTCCTGCCTCAGCCTCCCGGGTAGCTGGGACTACAGGCGCCCGCCACCTCGCCCGGCTAGTTTTTTGTATTTTTTAGTAGAGACGGGGTTTCACCGTGTTAGCCAGGATGGTCTCGATCTGCAGACCTTGTGATCCGCCCGTCTCAGCCTCCCAAAGTGCTGGGATTACAGGCTTGAGCCACCGCGCCCGGCCACTTTTGTGTATTTTATAAGCTGAAATTCCTTGGATATTTTATTTGAATCAAAAATTTTACTGGTGAGAAAAATAAAAGTTTGGAAACCGTGGCAATAAAATTTGAATCTACTCATGTACAAGACTATTGTCACTTTTCTGAAATGAATATGATGGAATTATTTGCACTGAATTCTGGAGAGATATTCAAAATATTTTGAGAGAGAGAGAGAAAGAGAGATCACATACATAACTTTCATTATAGTATATTGTTATAACTGTTCTGTTTTATTATTAGTTATGGTGCCTAATTTAAAAATTAAACTTTATTGTAGGTATATATGTATAGAAAAAAACATAGTATATATAGGATTTGGTACTATCTGTGGTTTCAGTCACCCCCTGGAGGTCTTGGAATGTACCCCTGTGGATAAGGGGGAACTACTGTATATACTCCTCTCATGCAATGCACTAAGACAGAGCAGGTATAAAACGTGAGCACTTGGGCCAGCTGGCTGTGGACAATTTCACTACGTGTAAAACTACCTTAGGTTTCTGAGATATACCTATTTAACTGTAGCTATGACAAAGAAGGATTTAATATTTAGTAATGGTACATACTTGTTATCTCCTACCTAGGGAATTCATAGATATCCCTCTTTACCTTGAATTATTATGAAATATTTTATTATTTATATCAGAACAAAACAATAATGCAAATTTCCCATTTCCTTCACTCAATTATGACTAAGAATATATCATAAGCACAATGAATACATCATTATATCACCTTCTAAATCTAAAAAAAGTTTATTTAACTAACATAACCATATTGAATAAAATCAGCTTGGGAGCAAATTAGTTGCTTGCTAAATCATGGAAAACAACAACATCTTTTTGAACAATATATCCAACAGAATGTTGTAGAGTTCAATGCAAACTTCAGTCCAGGTCAACGCCTCTTGGCTTATGCTCTCTCATAAACTCTGGTGGAAGTGACGCCTTTCATGATGCATTCCTAGACACAGAAAACAATTCTTGGTCAATCACCACGACTAAACTATGGATTTATTTATTGTATCTCTCAATGTTGGGAATAAAACAATATTCATTCAAAAGATATTTATTTCTGGACTTCTATGTATGTACCCATATGTTGTAATAAGATAGGGAGATACAAAGACCAGGAAAATACAAGTTTTCCCCTCCAGGTGCCTTAAAATCTGTATGGTGAGTGAGAAACATAAGCAGAGATAGATAATACAGTGTGGTGGGGGCACCACTGGAGACAGCCTTAGGATGCCTGGAAGCAGGCAGAGAATGCTTCCTAGAACACAGCATGCCCTTGTTGAGCTCAAAAGCATGAAGGGCAAATGACAGAGTGGAAGCATAATTCCAATAAAATCATCTTTCTGTTTTAGATAATCAAAAGGAAAATCTGTTTCCTTAAGTGGAATAGTGATCATGAGATTACCTAGCAGTAAGATCCAGAATTAAGTAGCCAGAAGATACTCACGATCACCAGTTTGTCATCCTCTCGTTTTCTCTTTATGGTGGTTGATTTTCCATCCCATTTCTGCACATGTACCAGGACACCTCCGTCTAAGGTTATGGTGCTCTGTAGGCATAAGAAAACGTGATTACAATTTGCATATGGAGGCAGAAAATAAAATTTAAAGTACGGTGTCTTTGTTCAAAGGAATATTTTGAGGTAATTAGTAATTCTAAATGACAAGAATATATTGCAACAAGAAAAAAAAATGAGTCTCAAAACCAACAACGTAACCACTTATAGATACGTTATGTCCAGAGTGTTATACAAATTATGTAATTGGAAAAATATTGTGAAGGAATATAAAAAAGAAATTTACATTGAGATGATAGTAGTATGGGTGGTTTCTCTCTTTCTTCCATTTTTCTAAACATTCTCTTACATTATTGTAATATTTTAATTCACTTGAAATACTCTATGTATTGTATGACTCAAATAAATTATGTTAATTAATCATTTTTTGTTAATATGGAGACAGGCCAGGTGTGGTGGCTCACAACTGTAATTCCAGCACTTAGGGAGGCCAAGGCAGGAGGATTGCTTGAGGCCAGGAGTTTGAGACGAGCCAGGACAACATAGTAAAACTCTGTCTCTACAAAAAAATTAAAACATTAGCTGGGCGTGATGGCACACAGCTGTGTTACCAGCTACTCAGGAGGCTGAAGTGGGAGAAACACCTGAGCCCAGGAATTCAAGGCTGTAGTGAAATATGATTGAACCATGTCACTGCAGCCTGATTGACAGAGTGAGACCCTGTCTCTAAAAATAATAATAATTTTTTAACATGAGGGCAACTTAAGAAAATGGGGAAAAATTCACCAACGCTATATGTAAGGAAACACGGTTTAGATGTAGGAGTTCAGGGATCTTTGGCTTATCATAGAATGGTTTTCCTCCTTTTATCATAAAATGATTTCTTATAAGCAGTGGCGATTTAGAAACCAGGCATGTACTCTGTGCCAGTTCCTTATTTCTCACCTTGACTTTCCTGTCATCTGCGGTGACTTCGTCAAATTCCTGGCCCAGTTTGAAGGAAATCTCAGTATTTTTAAAGGTACTTTCGGATTTAATGGTGATCACATCCCCATTCACACTGATGATCATGTTAGGTTTGGCCATGCCTGCCACTTTCCTGGTGGCAAAGCCCACTCCTACAGTTAGGAATAGAAAAGATGTCAGGTTGGCACGTACTTAGCCAAGCCAGACAATGTGTGTCTGCCCACAGGTGTGTATGTAAGAGGAAAAAGACACAGTGAGTTTCTTAAAGGCCTAATTTAGACAGTGCCTGCAGATAAAATCAGGTTAACACTTAAACACACACACACACAGACACACAAACACAACCTCTGAGAAACAATAAGTGTAGGCCTATTCTTTAAATTTCCCTTTCTTTGGTCTGGATACACCTTCTCAGGAGACCCGTTGTTTATTTTCAACAAAAATATGTATAAAGGTTAAATCTTTGGGAAGATATATATTTAAAATGTTAGCCACTATTGTTTTTCTCTCTTAATAAAATACTTGACCGTTCCATCTTAGATACTCAATATTACATTTAAGAAGGCACAAAGACAGAATTTTCAACAGAATTTTGGGGATTAATGTAGAGTTAGTTAGTTAAATGTTTGTCAGTTTTGAGTGTACAAAAGTCACATTTCATAGCATTTGTTGCCAAGTCTACTTTTCTGTGCTTCTTTCTCAAATTACTCCACCATGAGATGAAGATTTTGATGAATTTATACAAAAGGCAAAATGTTTCCTACATTTATAACATTTTAGAATGATGCTATCATTCCTAATAATTTATAGGGGATATTTAAAAAGGGACTAGTCATCAAATTGTGAAAACTTTAACATTTAAGAAATCAATGTTTCTTAGTTTAGAATAGGTTAGAAGCCAATACTTAGATTTCCAATCGCCTAAGTTGTGAACTTTTCTTTCTTAAAAAGGAGAATATATTTTCTTGTGCAAGGTATGGAATGAATAATTTACAGCCAAACATAGCAGTAACTTGCTGTCACTGTGTATGTCATGTAGAATTTATTAGTCATAGATGTGTTGAATTTTTTAAACATGTGCATGTAAATCTAAACTCTTTCTTTGACTAAAGGCAACCAAAGGTTAGAAATTGGGAAGAACTGGGAGAGACACATGGTGCAAAATAAGTAATTCTGAGGCTCTGATTTCACTGTCTGTCTGAAAAATGGCCACAGGTGTGTCTTCAAGTCCTGGCTCTGTTACAAAATATAACATTAGATGTATGGAGTGAGTCCGCTTCATGAATGGAGGCAAAACTGAATGTGATTCTAGAATGGCTGACCTTGGGAAAAACCATAGTCTCCATTTGCTTGATTTTGCTTTTATGTGACTGATGAAGACAATACCTGTTCACTCATCCTCAATTTCATGCAGAAGGTGTTTCATTGACTTTAATTATCATCAGTCCTTTATAATTTAAAAACACAGTGTTATTAGAAAATATAAATATTAAAAGTATAAAATTTTTCTAAAAATAAATAGTTAAATGGCCCCAAATCCTGGCATTTCTGCATCAGTGCATATTAACTAGTTTATTGACTCACTCTAGTTTATCCTAGAAAGTCTCCCTCACGCTAAAGTCACCAATTTTCCTATCATCTAAAAACAAGAAACATAGTTACAGACAAGCAAAAAAGTATATGCTGTATAATTTACAGGAGGGTTAAGTGTTTTGAGATTTAATAATTACATTCTAAACCCTAAGATTGCATAAAATTCCTCCCCAGTTTGCTAACCCCAGTTCTGACTTTCATGGACTGTCATGCATGGGGTTGAGGGAGAAAGGCTTTCAAAGTAGAAGCTGCCTGAGAGAGCAGTTGTCTCTTCTACTTTACCTCCATAGTTATCTGAGAGACATTCATCCAATGACATGCTGACAATGTTAATAGCATCTAAAAAATTAAAAACCTCTACTATCAAAGAATGGATATGTTATGTACATAACATTCTCCTTTTAAATTGGTTGATAATTCTGTGGCATCCTATGTCATTTCTAGTCAAAGGAAGTATTTAAGCCGTTTAAGAAACATATTTCTGAAATTAAAATTTTTGTCTATCATAAAACAACCACATATTTTAATAGATTAGCATTGAGACAAGAAAATAATTGGCTAACATATAGTTATTGAAAAAGAACATTGCATTAAGGGAACTAGAATGCTTTCAGTTTCAAATGAAACTGAAATTTCATTGCATACTAACTTTTTTCCAAGTTATTGCTTACTAACTTTTTTCCAAGTTATTGCTTATTTTATATGCAAAAGGGGATGAAAGAGAAACAGGCAAAGAGCTAAGTAAACCAAGGATACCCAAGTTTTGCAATTAAAATCAAATCTTATCATTTTTAAAGGCCAAGAACATTCAATTTAAACACTTTTTAATATTGGTACACCTTCAAGAAGCATTCGTTGTAGCTTTGGTTCAGAATTTCTCTATAAACAGATGATTATCACTCGCTGTGTGTGCAGCCTTTCTATAGAAAGCAGCATTTTCATTTCTGGCCAGGGCTTCCAGACATTGCTATAAACACAGCTATAAACTCTTGTTCCCAAAAGAAAATATTATAAATCCAGTCATTCCACAATGCATTTCCTTACCTACTTCTTTCATATAATCATCAAAGTTTTCACTGGAGACAAGTTTCCAGGTACCTACAAAAGCATCACACATTTTGTAAGTTCTAGGACTATTCTTCAAGGTGAGAAGGAAGCTGCAGTTTTCAGGAGAGTGCTGTGACCCTCTTGAGTCCAGATAACTTCCTTTTAAAGGTGCTCAGAACACGTGATCTTAGGAATGACCAATTGGGAATGATATCCAATCATTTTCTTCATTACCGGCCTCTGCATTTTTTTCTCTGAGTCATGTTTTTAATAGACATCTCTCAACTTTGGTTCTCCCTGGCAAATAGTCATTGGACTTAGAGTACAAATTATTTTTAAACCACTAACAGGATATTTTAAACATTCCTGTTTTGACAGCTTAATGCTCAGTGCACTGAATTTCCCCCTATTATTCCTATACATATTTATCCCAGTGTAGAGAGGGGAAATTATTTTGAAATAAACTTTGACCTTATTTTGGGGGAGGGTATTTAAATTGCAGTTATGTGGTTCTTTTGAATTGAGGAGTTGCTATACATATTTTCTATTATTCCTATACACATTTGTCCCAGTGTAGAGAGGGGAAATTATTTTGAGATAAACTTTGACCTTATTTTGGGGGAGAAGGTATTTAAATTGCAGTTATGCGGTTCTTTTGAATTGTGGAACATAAGAACTGCCTCGGAGATTCTTACACAATTGCAAAGGCTCTTTGGGGCAGTACTGTCTCAGGAATTACCTGGCAATGAAAACAAAATAAATAATGGGATTTAAAAGTACTCCAGATTTCTGATTTCAAATGTTTTATATGAATAAAAAAGTACTTTCAATTCATCCACCAGTAATCTGGACTATAGATTTCATCAAAATGATAATTTAACCTCACTCTTTCCATCTCCTAAACGAGAGCATAACATTGATTTCCACAGATCCTTTGAAAAATGGGCCTCATTCTAAAATACTTTACTCATACTGAGAAAGTGCATTCAATTTCTGAACTGTGTTATAAGTTCCGAATTTATTCAGATCAGAAATGTTGTGGTCGCAAGCTACCAAAACCAATATCCTTCTTTTATACAGTGACCAATTTGTGAAACTAGTTTTCTAAAGTAATTGTGGTTTTCAATTCCCTTTGCCCCATGCAAGAATGATGGAAGATGTTCACATGTGCTGCAAATTCCCACGAACTTACCCAGATGTAGGGGGAGAAAAAAGAAACTGAAATATTTCAGAGTGATGTATCGCTACACTGTGTATCCCACTGAACAGTACCTGCTGAGAATATGATTGATTCACAAGCCTGTGTAAGTATCCTGAGGGCTTCCCAAAAATGTTTGTGGCAGGAAATTCTGTAAGCAACAGGATTTTCTGTAGGAAAGCAAGTTGCTATGATAGCCTGGTAAAGTTAGGTTTTGCATTTGTTAATGGCACAGTAATAACGCTTATCTACTCTGGACTGTTGCATAGATACATAGACTGTGGTGATGTGCCATCAGGTAGGCTTGCTTTTAGTGATCCACCTGTTTCTCATTGAATAAGACCATTCAGATGGAAAGTAAATAAAAGTGACAAATCTTAATAGAGGGATGTTTTTGATAATGTTTTAAATTAATTTTCTTCAGACAGGTTTTTAAATGATTGAATTTGAATACATACTTTATGTATTGTAACACTGCAATTTGGTTTTTAAAAATTTTTGTTTCTATAGATTTAGGACTACCTGTGCATTTTTGTTACATACGTATATTGAGTAATAATAAAGTCTGGAATTTTAGTGTAACCATCACCCAAGTAGTGTATATTGTACCCAATTGGTAATTCTTTCCTTCCTTCCTTCTTTCCTTCTTTCTTTTCTTTCTTTTCTTTCTTTCTTTTCTTTCTTCCTTTTTTGATGGAGTTTTGACTTTGTTGCCCAGGCTGGAATGCAGTGGCACGATCTTGGCTCACTGCAACCTCTGCCTCCCGGATTCAAGCAATTCTCCTACCTCAGCTTCCCTGGTAGCTGGGATTACAGGCACCCACCACCATGCCTGGATAATTTTTCTTTTTTCTTTTCTTTTTTTTTTTTGAGACGGAGTCTCACTCTGTCTCCCAGGTATCTCTGCTCACTGCAAGCTCCGTTGCCTCCCAGGTTCACACCATTCTCCTGTCTCAGCCTCCTGAGAAGCTGGGACTACAGGCGCCCGCCACCACACCTGGCTAATTTTTTTTTCTTTTTTTTTTTTTTTTAGTAGAAACGGGGTTTCACCGTGTTCGCCAGGATGGTCTCAATCTCCTGACCTCGTGATCCACCTGCCTCGGCCTCTCAAAGTGCTGGGATTATAGGCGTGAGCCACCGCGCCCAGCCAATTTTTCTTTTTTTTGTATTTTTAGTAGAGACAGGGTTTCACCATGTTGGCCAGGTTGGTCTCGAACTCATGACCTCAGGTGATCCACTCACCTCAGTCTCCCAAAGTGCTGGAATTGCAGGCGTGAGCCACCTTGCCCAGACCCAATAGGTAATTTCTTATCCCTTGCCCCCTCCCAGCTTCCTACCTTTTGGAGTCTCCAATTGTCTATTATTCCACTTTGTATGTCTGTGTGTACACATTGTTTAGCTCCCACTTACAAGTGAGAATATGTGGTATTTGACTTTCTGTTTCTGATTTATTTCACTTAAGATAATGGTCTCCAGTTTTACCTATATTGCTGCAAAAGAAATGATCTCATTCCTTTTTATGGCTGAGTGATATTCCATGGTAAGTATATATCACATTGTCTTTATCCAGTCATCCATTGATGGCCACTTAGGTTGATTCCATGACTTTTTTATTGTGAATTATTGTTTTAGAGATTGACTGTCCAGTAGTGTAATCTCTGGTCACATGTGGCTCTTAAAATGTGGCTAGTATGACTGAGAAATTGAACTTTTAATTTTACTTAATTTTAATTAAAATGTAAGAAATCATCCTCAATTCAGTTATTGAAAAACTTTTAAATATGTTTGAACCAATGTGGCTATGCCAATCTGCTTTTTCATTGTAAATTTTATGAAATCTAAATATTGGACAAGTATTTCAGAAGAAAATTTAGATGAATTGAGATGAACTGTTAGTATAAAATATATACCAGATTTTGAAGACAATATAAAAGTGTATACTATATTATTAATTTTCTTACATCGATTACATGTTGAAATGACAACATTTTAGATATGTTAGGTTAAATAGAATATATTACAAAATTAATTTAACCTATTTCTTTTTTACTTTCCTAATGTGGCTACTAGAAAATTTTAGATTATATCTGTGGCTTACATTATGCTTCTCTTGGGCTGTGCAGTTTTAGAGTACCATACTAACAGCAAGCTTTGCTTATTTATTCAACATGTGATCAGGCATTGTGCTAACCAATGGGGATTCAACAGTGAGCCAGCCAGGGGAGGCATTTGCTTGCTCTCATGGAGCTTACATTCTACTACTGGAGAAGGTCATATACAAGGAGACTTGTATGAAATAAATAAGCCAATCACAGGTAGTGCTATGTTTCAGAGCCAACAGAATGGGGTACTCTGATGTAATGGCCACTGTGAGGGTTGGAGCACTAGATGGGGCAATCTGGGAAAGTCCGTCAAAGAAGGTAGACAATTGAGCTGTCAGCTGAATGATGAGAAGACAGCCACAGGAAGATCAGGAAAGAGATTGTTTCCGGCATAGGAAACTGCAGGAGTTGCTGGTTCTGTTGACTTTCAGAACAATTTCACCCAAACACAGCCACCCTGACATATACAGATATATGTTCCTGGTGAGCAAAGTCCAAGGTCCATTAAGGAAGGGATTTTTGTTTAGATTAATTCATTGTAGATACAAAGTAATTACATATTCAATACAATCCCTGAAAGAAACTGTTCTTAGATGGGTTAGTGAGAGTACACCAGCACGCCTGTAAAAAACAACAACAACAACAAAATTTGAAGAATATATTTGTGGGCCAGTAGCATCATCTTCTATATCAGCATATTCAGTGCCTGGTCACCGCTGGAGAAATGGCGTAGCTGAGATTTTCTAGAAATAACTATTGGCTCTTTTAATGAGTTAATATAAACAAGAATAGTAGTAACCTATAGTAAAGGACCTTGGTAACTTAAACAGCAATGAGACAAGTAAGATGTGAGAAGGTAGTTGAATTCAAAGGAAGACATTTCATATGATCACTTGTTAAGAGTAACAAGGCTTGGTAGAGTTTCTTACCTGAGAGATATTGCCCTTAAAAGCAGCTCAATGTAGATCCACTAGGTTTCATCTTGTGTAGGGCAGAGAACTCCTTCTGGATGATAAACTGTCCAGAAATTGAATGCAGAGGCCCAAAACTCGTGCTCTGTAGTATAAACAGGAATGTAAACAACTGTTCAGTTCCTAAAGAAATTATCTTTATCTTGATACCTAAGAGTTACTCTTGCTGACGTGGAGAAAACGGAATGTTTGTTCATCAAATTACTATCGTCTTTCATCACAATGTTGATGGATTGCTATGTGAATGAAGCAATGAAAAATAAGGAGAATCACATGAAAAAACTAATTCAATATTTTACGACCTTGGCCTCAATGCTGTTTGAAGGAAATACTTGCTAAGCATTAATGAAGATAATCTGGACTTCACCAAAATTTTGGTGGTCATCCTTTCTTGAAAACTAGTAGAAATCATACTACTGGCATTTTCAAACATAGTTTCATTGTATAAAATTCATGCTGGCAAATAATTTACAAAAAATCTTTTTGCAAACCTGTTATGCTTAAGGCACTGTACTACGAGGGGGTAAGGGAATATAATAAATAAGACACAATTTGTTTCTCTGTTTTGTAATCTATGTTCCCATTCTAGTTACCAGCCTGGGATCAAAGAAACGTACAAAGCCTTTTTAAAGGAGTTTTGTTTTGATAGTGTTCTTGATGTTAGCATGTTTTGTACAGAAGGCACTTGTAGCTCTTCCAATTTTTTTTACACTTTTATCACCTTTCATTAGCATGTAATGCATACAAGATGAGAGGTACACTCACCCCATTCCTGATCTCCCCTCATTCCTGACTTCCCTTCTCCATCCTGAACTTTATCCTGTGCATAACTTAAAGTCCCTGGCACCTGATTCCTCACCAAATACTTGAATTAATAAATTAATTAACAAAAGGAATAAGATGTGGATTTAGACTACATATTCATGCTTAATGCTTGTGTATGTGTTTAAACCCCCCCCCCCCATGGGCTCCTATCTCAGTTTTAGAACAATGAATACAGTGGCCCTAGGCAGAGTGGATTATAAAGGATAGAGTGAGCAGATGTAAATCTGCTCACAAGGCAAGAGTTAAGAGGTGATGGGGGTTGAGCAAGGGTACTGGAATGAGACAATGGGGTAGCAGTGATAGATACTGAGAAACAATATAGAAAGTATATAGGACGCTCCTTCCCTTTTGGAGGGGCTTGGTACTCAGAAACAAGGTGCATAGGAGACAATTTGCTTTCGACTATGAAAAGAATTCCCACAGAGGTGACTATACTTTCATTCACATGTACCCCAATACAGCATGGACATGCACATACTAGGTCAGAATGTTTCCTTAGGGCTGTGGGAAGGGGTCTTCAGTAGCCAGAGTTTTGCTTTTCTTTGGGGATGTGGAGACTGGGGACATGGCTCTAGACCTTCAGTGCTTAATAGCCCTGGCTCAGGCCATCTGCCTTGCACTTTGCTCTCCTATGGACAGCTTCCATGGAATGCGTCCCTCTGACCTTTGCCTGTGTTTATTTCTTTTGGAGGAAATGAGGGTATTTTTTTCTGATGATTTTTAAGTGGAAGAGGAAACATACCCTCTCTCTGGATGATGAGGAGTAGGGACAAAGCCCTGATGAGGGCGAGTGTTTTCACAGCATTGTATGTCATAGGTTAAGGAAAGGTTCATGCCAAGGCTCTCCTTTTATTTGAAATAAAGTTCCTTTCTTAATGCATTATTATTACCAATGTTTTGGGGTTTGTTAGTGTTTTAAGATGAAACCCTGACAGGAAAATCAAGCATATTTCATTTGGTTCTCTCTCCCCATGGACTAGTGGGAACATTTAAGATGAGAATTGTTTTACATTTCCTATCTGGGGTTTAAGAGGCAAAGTAAACGTAGCTCTGTACAAGTTTGTGTGTCATTTACTGCACAGTGAGCGGTCACTGACTCGACTCTAACTTCAAAATGGTGACAGTTTTGGAAAGAGTGAGTAAGCCATAGGCTATGGATCACTTCAAGGGTGATACCTAATTATAGACTTAGGTTGTGCCTTGAAGTGTTGCCCAACACTTCACTTACCCTCTTACTCATTAAAGGGAGTCTTCATACGTAGTATAGTGGGTACAAGAAGGAGCTAACAAAGGAGCTGGCAAAGTGCAGTCTGAGTGTAAAGTAGTATGCCCTACTTTGTCTTTACATAGTAAAGCAAGCTTCATTATGAACTGACTGGGGGCCAAAGAGAACAAATCCCTAGAAAATGTCCAAGGGGACAGACAGAAACACACACACACACACACACGTAAACATTTCACATTTGTTCTCTTCTTTGTATTCATCTAACATTAAGTTATTCCCCTTCTAATTCCCAGGTGTGAGCTCTCTTGGGATAGGGGATATGTCTTACGCATCCTCGTATCCCCAAGGCTTATGTCTGATATGTGGTAGTTCTGTCTAGTTCATTGTTGAAATAGGAGGAAATCAATCAGGTTAATTTAAATCACATTGAGGTATAAATGGCAGATGTAAGTATTTGCATTTAAATCCTGATTGACCCCCTCCCCAATGTTGTTTGTGACAGAGTCCAGGGAGAAATTTCACGTGTGGCCCTCCGAAGCTGTGATAGTATGTAAACTGCTACTTGTTTTTATAAGAATTGTTTTCAGTCCACAAGGAAAGAACATACCCTGTCTCTTCCAAACTTCTGTTCATAGCCCCACTTTTGCCAATCTCAGTCCATTTACATTTTATCTGCTTTTAAAAATAGCATACATGTTCTGTAATTTAAATTGCACAAATAGAGTTAAATGCAAAGATGACATTGAACCATGTACTCACTAAATGCCTAGTAAGTGCCAGTCACTGTGCTTGATGCTCTGGTCCAAGAATAAATAAAAAAGTGGGGAAAGGCACATGAGGACCACTATGGGGTCAAAGGATTATAAGTTTAAAAAAAAAAAAAAAAAAGGCCAGGCGTGGCAGCTTACATCTGTAATCCCAGCACTTTGGGAGGCCAAGGTGGGGGGATCACGAGGTCAGGAGATCAAGACCATCCTGGATAACATGATGAAACCCCATCTCTACTAAAAATACAAAAAAATTAGCCCAGCATGGTGGCGGGTGCCTGTAGTCCCAGCTACTCGAGAGCCTGAGGCAGGAGAATGGCATGAACTCGGGAGCTAGAGCTTGCAGTGAGCTGAGATGGCACCACTGCATTCCAGCCTGGGTGACAGAGCGAGACTCTGTCTCAAAAACAAACAAACAAAAAAACAAAAAAAACACAGGATGTGATGGGAGTGAAATAGTACCTCATGCAGCCTTGATCAGGGTGGAGGGTATCAGCAATGACTTCCCAAAGCCCTGACATCCAAAATAAGGCTGAAGGATGGCTCAGAGTGTGCTGGGAAAAGCAAGGCCCAAGAGGTACTGTTCTACACAGAGAGAGCAGTTTATGGGGGCACGTAATAGGAGTCTGGGAACATGAGGGAGGCTCTGCCTTATGGCAACTGGAAAAATGCTGAGTGGCAAGAGTGTGTATGAGGGCAGTAGAGAATTAGTGTTTAGAGCAAGGAAGGCCTCACGAGCTAGGCTGAACATTGTGGATTTAGCTAAAGAGCAGTATAGAATAACTGAGGAAATTTAGTGAGGTAGTAGCATGGTCAGATTTGAGTTTTTCCAAGAATATCTTGGATGAAGAGTAGAAAATGGATTGGGGTGGGAGTAGGAAATTGGTGGAGATATTTGAAAATAAAATGTACTAATAAATACTCATCCAGAAATTACCACTGAACATTTTGATGTACATTCCCCAGACTTTTTGTATATATTAATATACTATTTCATAAATGGCATTATAGTCCACACTGCTTCAGAATTGACTTTTTCACTTGAAGAATATTCATAAAATGTATTTAAAATCGACTATGTATCCAGCAGTAGTGTAGGCACTGAGAATACAACCATGTACTCTGAATATGATTCTGTGTCCATAAGTACACTGGTACCATACCATTTTTAACGACTCCAAAGTATTCACTGATGGAATGTATACCATATTATATACCACATGTAATCAGTATTTTACAATAAAATGCCTTGTTTGTTTCCAGGACTTTTTTGCTGCAGTAGAGAATATTGTACCCCAGTGACCACCATTGTACAATTATCAAAACAGATATTTCCAGTGATATCCTTAGGATACATTTTTGGAAATGAAAATGCTAGGTCAAATAAATAGACATTTTAAGACTTTAAAAATGTACTTCCTGAAACCCCGTCTCTACTAAAAATACAAAAAATTAGCCGGGTGTGGTAGTGGACACCTGTAGTCCCAGCTGCTCAGGAGGCTGAGGCAGGAGAATGGCGTGAACCCAGGAGGCAGAGCTTGCAGTGAGCCGAGATCGCGCCACTGCACTCCAGCCTGGGCGACTAAGCGAGAATCCATCTCAATAAACTAAACTAAACTAACTAAACTAAACTAAACTAAACTAAAATGTACTGCCAAATTTCTCTCCAAAATGTTTGTACCAACTGATGGTCTTATTTCGTGTGGATATATGTCCTAAAAAACATTCAGACCCTTTAGAATTCAAGAAATTTCAAAATATTATAGGTAGAAGATATTATATATATATATAGTGAAGTTAGTTTTTCATGAGAAAATGGATCAAGGTTAGATAAACAATGTGGCAGAGTTGCACTAGTAACCAGATTTTCTTCTTCTTCTTCTTCTTCTTTTTTTTTTTTTTGTAGATAGGGTCTCACTCCAGTTACCTGAGCTGATCTCAGCTCACTGCACCCTTGACTTCCGAGGCTCAGGTGATTCTCCCATCTCAGCCTCCCTGAATAGCTGGCACTACAGGCACATGTCACCATGCCTGATTAATTTTTTGTATTTTTAGTAAATACAGGATTTCATTATGTTGTACGAGCTGGTCTTGAATTCCTGGACTCAAGGTACCAGGTTTTCTGAGTCCATTACTCTTTCCATTAATCTGTGCTCCTCCTTCCAGAAAGCCTGAAACTCTTTAATCAATAAGCAAAGCAGTTTTTAAACACATTGTAAACTTTATAAGAGTGTAACATGCAAATGGATTTAAGGAACATGAGACTTTAATTCAATTTCTCTCAAAAGCCATAATTCTGCTATGATCTCATAGCACTTTGCACATCATAACCATATGTGGTTATGTTTCTGACCTCCAGACTGTGAGCTTTTTTTTTTTTTTTTTTTTTTTTTTTTTTTTTTGGCAGAGTCTTCCTCTTTCGCCCAACTGGAGTGCAATGGCTCAATCTCAGCTCACTGCAACCTCTGCCTTCCGGGTCCAAGCTATTCTTATGCCTCAGCCTCTGGGTAGCTGGGAGTACAGGTGTGCATCACCACACCTGGCTCATTTTGTATTTTTAGTGGAGATGGGGTTTCACCATGTTGGCCAGGCTGGTCTGGATCTCCTGATCTGAAGTGATCCATCCACCTTGGTCTCCCAAAGTGCTGGGATTACAGGTGTGAGCCACAGCACCTGGCCTCAGACTGTGAGCTTCTTGAAGGGGGAGCTATACATCCACAGCATTTCTGGCAAACAGTAGACAGAGTTTCTGGTTCATAGTAGACACTTGGGAAATAATGTTTGAGAGAGAGAAAAATGGGGAAGGGGTTAGAGAGGAGGAGAAAGAGAAAAATAAGGAGAAGAAAAGTAAAGAGGAATGAGAGAGGAAGGGGAAAAGTGAGAGATAGCACATTGGGATGAAGACACAGGTACCTTAAGGTTGCAGACAAAGTGAGAACCATGTGCTAGAATGGAAGCACCAGATAGCAGCAGATGCCACAATAGGCACTAACTGTGATGAGATGCTGGTGAAGAGACAGAACAGGAGCAGTTCATCCAGGAACAATTTTGATTACAAGGAAACACTGAATATTCTTTCTGGGAGGCACTTTTGCTGTGAGATTTCCCCCAGTGAACTCTGATCGAGTAAGAAACCACAAACATCAGGCATCTGTGAAATACATTTGCCATCTGGGTGTTAACTTCCCTCTTACGAAAATCCTCTCTCACTGGGTGAAATGTGTATTCCTGCATTTATTATGTGGCTTGCCAAGATTCTCCACATCTAGGTGTTATTCCTTCTGCTGCAAGACTCTATGCTATGAAGAGACTATCATTCTTTACAACTTCGTCATTGTATTAAAGCTTATATTCAATGGACATGAACATACCTGTGACATTTTCTTGGTTGCCTTATAAACTGTGCTATAGAATAAAAAGTCCATGAGCTCTGGTATTAAGACATGTTGAAATTTGATCGCGACTATTCACTAGCTTGTGACCTTTGGCAAGCTAGTTAATTTCTGGGATACTCAGCTTTCTCATCTGTAAAACTGAAAAACTATGCTTTATGGATACTGTTTATTAACAATCTTAAATGCCAAGTATTTTGCATGTTGCCTAGCATATACTTTCACATGTTCTTTAACATATACCTTACTCAGCAGGTGGCAGCTCCTATTAATAATAGTAGTAATCATAGTAATAGAGTCCTAGAAGACAAATCACAAACTTGGGGTTGTATGTCCTGGGCTGGGAAAAATTAGAAAATTTTCTCTGATGCAAAATAGCCTTTCTGAGTGTCATCTTTGGTCTCAAAACTCTCAAAACACTGAGCTCTCTTTAGCAATAATTCTGGAGTGAAAATTTAATTTTGAGACCAATCTCAGCTATAGAAATTCATAAAATTCAAAATGAGTTTTCTTGATATCCGTGATTCAGAACAAGAATTTTTTTTTCTCAAGAGATAATACCATGTTAACACTCTCTTTCTTTCATAGTGGATCATTTTCTTCTCCAGATGAGAATATTTTTGATGTTTTAAGGATTAATATATACTTGATACAAAAATTCAAACTATATAGAAGAGAAAGTAATTGTCCCATTCTTCAGTGATCATAAGTTTTAACAATTCCATGAATACACTTTTCAGTCTTTTTCAATACATATGCAAACATACACATGAAATATGAATTTTATTAAAGACATTCGATAATATTGTGAACCCCAAAAGTCTGAGACAGCTCTCAGTTAGTTTAGAAAGTTTGTTTTGACAAGGTTGAGGACACGTGCCTATGACACAGCCTCAGGAGGTTTTTTTTTTTTTTTTTTTTTTTTTTTTTTGAGACAGAGTCTTTCACCGTTGCCCAGGCTGGAGTGCAGTGGCGCGATCTCCGCTCACTGCAAACTCCGCCTCCTGGGTTCATGCCATTCTCCTGCCTCAGCCTCCTGAGTAGCTGGGATTACAGATGCCCGCCACCTCGCCCGGCTAGTTTTTTGTATTTGTAGTAGAGACGGGGGTTTCACCGTGTTAGCCAGGATGGTCTTGATCTCCTGACCTCATGATCCGCCCACCTCGGCCTCCCAAAGTCCTGGGATTACAGGCGGGAGCCACTGCGCCTGGCCTAGAAGGTCTTGATGACATGTGCCCAAGGTGGCCAGAGCACAGTCTGGTTTTATACATTTTAGGGAGACATGAGACATCCATCAATATATGTAAGATGAACATTGGTTTGGTCCAGAAAGGTGGGACATCTCAAAACAAACATACAGGACAACTCTAAGCAGGGACGGAGCTTCCAGGTCATAGGCAGATAAAAGACAAGTAGTTGCATTCTTTTGAGTTTCTGATTAGTCTCTCCAAAGGAGGCAGTCAGATACGCATTTATCTCAGTGAGCAGAGGGGCGACTTTGAATAGATTGGTAGGCAGGTTTGCCCTAACCAGTTCCCAGCTTGACTTTTCCCTTTAGCTTAGTGATTTGGGGGCCCCAAGCTTTATTTTTCTTTCACAATATCAAGACTATGTATGTATACACTCTTCCATAACCTTCATCTCCACTTAGTAATACATGTGGTCATCTTTTCATGTCAATGGATATAGATATGTCTCACTTTTTAAAAAATTGCTGCCAATTATGCCATTTACATATGTGCCACATTTTAGCCAATTCTCTGGCTTTTCATGATTAAAAATTGTTTTAGTCAACATTTTTGTACGTATATATATTTGTCTAGTTGTATAAATATTTTGCTATAATTCATGCTAGAGGTAGAATTGATGGACCAATGGCTATATATATTTAAATGTTAATATATATTTAAAGTTTTGAAGTGCCCTCCAAAGAGATCATGGTCTTTAAACTCCTACCAATGGATGATCTATTTCCTCTCAGAGGAACTGGCTTAAAATGGGACTTGTTTTCAATGGGACTTACCACTTGAAATAGCCAAAATGGGCACAAAGCAAGTAGATTTTAAAAACACAAACTTGAGTACTAGACCAAGAGCCAGAAGCTTGCACAGACCCTGGTTCACAGTAGTCAATAGTCACTCGACACATATTTGGTGACAGACTGAGTATCTGGCTGTCTATCATCAAGGACCCAGCTTGGGAAAAGAATTGAATGAGAAAATAAGTAACATTATATGTAAACATTAGTATTCATGGTCTTCTGCTAAAACGTAAAAGTGTGTGAGTGAAGACTTTGAAGCAACTTTTCTTGAAAAGACTTTGAGCAGATGATGGGACCTTTTAAAATTTCAATTGGAGAGGTGAAGTCTACAACCTTCAATTGTTTCAGAAGCTTCTTCAGCTTCTGAAATAATGAGGCATGTAAATTGCTGGGACTATATCTAGGTCATAACTACTTTCTCAAGACCTTACAGCAGGGGATGGTGGCTCACACCTCTAATCTCAGCTACTCGGGAGTCTGATCAGGAGGTTCACTTGGGCCCAGGAGTTTGAGACCAGCCTGGCCAACATAGCAAGACCCCATCTCAGAAAAACAAAACAAAACAAAAAACCCCAAAAAACCAGACCTTCCAAAGGGTGCTTGAGAATTTGCATAGCTCTCAAGGCAGATGATTGTTTTCTCATAGCAGGTATAGGAAACAGGTTTAAAATATTAAATTTTTTTCTGAGATAAAAAGACCTTGTGATTTTAATTCTCTTTTAATGCTGATTCTCTGAAGTGTATTTTATTAGAGAGTCTCCTACATGTACTAAAGACTGTGTTGTAGGAACAGGTTTATCAGTCAGGAAACTAGGTAGCCTAATCAAATTAAGAGCTAATTTGCAATAAATATACAACAATTAAAGGCACATTTAAATAGTACAGTACTTCCTTAAACATGGAAATCAACAGAGAAAAACCCAGCATAAAAACTGATTTAACCTTGAGGAAACTGTTGATTGTGTTTCCTAACATTACGATTTCCATGACAAAGAGTGTACCTTTGGGACCATCTGTCCTTTTCATAACCCTCCCATGGCTCTGTGCATCATGAAGCTGCCTCCAATCGTTAGTATTGCAGAGAGCAAGGAATTCGACCAAGAATAATTTGGTTTGCCCAAACAAAAATATCAGTCATTTTCAGAGGTATATCGAGGAATACAAATGCTTAAAAACTTCTTTGAAAATCTCTGCTGATAGTTACTAGTGTTAAAAAATAATGAATGAAAATTCTAGGTAACAACAGTTTCACCTAGTGCAAATAAAGAGAACCCCTTGATTATTTCTGAATAGGTTAACACTGCGTGTGTGTGTAAAGAATCATGCATTGCTTTGACATGAATTGATTTTTTTCTTTTTTATTTATTTATTTATTTATTTATTTTTATTATACTTCAAGCTCTAGGGTACATGTGCATAACGTGCAGGTTTGTTACATATGTATACTTGTGCCACGTTGGTGTGCTGCACCCATCAACTCATCAGCACCCATCAATTCGTCATTTATATCATGTATACCTCCCCAATGCAATCCCTCTCCCCTCCCCCCTCCCCATAATAGGCCCCAGTGTGTGATGTTCCCCTTCTCGAGTCCAAGTGATCTTGTTGTTCAGTTCCCACCTATGAGTGAGAACATGTGGTGTTTGCTTTTCTCTTCTTGTGATAGTGTGCTAAGAATGATGGTGTCCAGCTGCATCCATGTCCCTACAAAGGATGCAAACTCATCCTTTTTGATGGCTGCATAGTATTCCATGGTGTATATGTGCCACATTTTCTTAATCCAGTCTGTCACGGATGGGCATTTGGGTTGATTCCAAGTCTTTGCTATTGTGAATAGTGCTGCAATAAACATACGTGTGCATGTATCTTTGTAGTAGAATAATTTATAATCCTTTGGGTATATACCTAGTAGTGGGATGGCTGGGTCATATGGTACATCTAGTTCTAGATCCTTGAGGAATTGCCATACTGTTTTCCATAATGGTTGAACTAGTTTACAATCCCACCAACAGTGTAAAAGTGTTCCTATTTCTCCACATCCTCTCCAACACCTGTTGTTTCCTGATTTTTTAATGATTGCCGTACTAACTGGTGTGAGATGGTATCTCATTGTGGTTTTGATTTGCATTTCTCTGATGGCGAGTGATGATGAGCATTTTTTCATGTGTCTGTTGGCTGTATGAATGTCTTCTTTTGAGAAATGTCTGTTCATATCCTTTGCCCACTTTTTGATGGGGTTGTTTGTTTTTTTCTTGTATATTTGTTTGAGTTCTTTGTAGATTCTGGATATTAGCCCTTTGTCAGATGAGTAGGTTGCAAAAATTTTCTCCCATTCTGTAGGTTGCCTGTTCACTCTGATGGTAGTTTCTTTTGCTGTGCAAAAGCTCTTTAGTTTAATTAGATCCCATTTGTCGATTTTGGCTTTTGCTGCCATTGCTTTGGGTGTTTTAGACATGAAGTCCTTGCCCATGCCTATGTCCTGAATGGTACTACCTAGATTTTCTTCTAGGGTTTTTATGGTATTAGGTCTAACATTTAAGCCTCTAATCCTTCTTGAATTAATCTTCGTATAAGGGGTAAGGAAAGGATCCAGTTTCAGCTTTCTACTTATGGCTAGCCAATTTTCCCAGCACCATTTATTGAATAGGGAATCCTTTCCCCATTTCTTGTTTCTCTCAGGTTTGTCAAAGATCAGATGGCTGTAGATGTGTGGTATTATTTCTGAGGACTCTGTTCTGTTCCATTGGTCTATATCTCTGTTTTGGTACCAGTACCATGCTGTTTTGGTTACTGTAGCCTTGTAGTATAGTTTGAAGTCAGGTAGCGTGACGCCTCCAGCTTTGTCCTTTTGACTTAGGATTGTCCTTGGCAATGCGGGCTCTTTTTTGGTTCCATATGAACTTTAAAGCCTTTTTTTCCAATTCTGTGAAGAAAGTCATTGGTAGCTTGATGGGGATGGCATTGAATCTATAAATAACCTTGGGCAGTATGGCCATCTTCACGATATTGATTCTTCCTATCCATGAGCATGGTATGTTCTTCCATTTGTTTATGTCCTCTTTTATTTCACTGAGCAGTGGTTTGTAGTTCTCCTTGAAGAGGTCCTTGACATCCCTTGTAAGTTGGATTCCTACGTATTTTATTCTCTTTGAAGCAATTGTGAATGGAAGTTCATTCATGATTTGGCTCTCTGTTTATCTGTTACTGGTGTATAAGAATGCTTGTGATTTTTGCACATTAATTTTGTATCCTGAGACTTTGCTGAAGTTGCTTATCAGCTAAGGAGATTCTGGCTGAGACAATGGGTTTTCTAAATATACAATCATGTCATCTGCAAACAGGGACAATTTGACTTCTTCTTTTCCTAACTGAATACCCTTGATTTCTTTCTCTTCCTGATTGCCCTAGCTAGAACTTCCAACACTATGTTGAATAGAGTGGTGAGAGAGGGCATCCCTGTCTTGTGCCAGTTTTCAAAGGGAATTTTTCCAGTTTTTGCCCATTCAGTATGATATTAGCTGTGGTTTGTCATAAATAGCTCTTATGATTTTGAGGTACGTTCCATCAATACCGAATTTATTGAGCGTTTGTAGCATGAAGGGCTGTTGAATTTTGTCAAAAGCCTTTTCTGCATCTATTGAGATAATCATGTGTTCTTGTCTTTGGTTCTGTTTATATGCTGGATTACGTTTATTGATTTGCGAATGTTAAACCAGCCTTGCATCCCAGGGATGAAGCCCACTTGATCATGGTGGATAAGCTTTTTGATGTGCTGCTGAATCCGGTTTGCCAGTATTTTATTGAGGATTTTTGCATCGATGTTCATCAGGGATATTGGTCTAAAATTTTCTTTTTTTGTTGTGTCTCTGCCAGGCTTTGGTATCAGGATGATGTTGGCCTCATAAAATGAGTTAGGGAGGATTCCCTCTTTTTCTATTGATTGGAATAGTTTCAGAAGGAATGGTACCAGCTCCTCCTTGTACCTCTGGTAGAATTCAGCTGTGAATCCATCTGGTCCTGGACTTTTTTTGGTGGGTAGGCTATTGATTGTTGCCTCGATTTCAGAGCCTGCTATTGGTCTATTCAGGGATTCAACTTCTTCCTGGTTTAGTCTTGGGAGAGTGTAAGTGTCCAGGAAATTATCCATTTCTTCTAGATTTTCTAGTTGATTTGCGTAGAGGTGTTTATAGTATTCTCTGATGGTAGTTTGTATTTCTGTGGGGTCCGTGGTGATATCCCCTTTATCATTTTTTATTGCATCTATTTGATTCCTCTCTCTTTTCTTCTTTATTAGTCTTGCTAGCGGTCTGTCAATTTTGTTGATCTTTTCAAAAAACCAACTCCTGGATTCATTGATTTTTTGGAGGGGTTTTTGTGTCTCTATCTCCTTCAGTTCTGCTCTGATCTTAGTCATTTCTTGCCTTCTGCTGGCTTTTGAATGTGTTTGCTCTTGCCTCTCTAGTTCTTTTAATTGTGATGTTAGAGTGTCAATTTTAGATCTTTCCTGCTTTCTCTTGTGGGCATTTAGTGCTATAAATTTCCCTCTACACACTGCTTTAAATGTCCCAGAGATTCTGGTATGTTGTATCTTTGTTCTCATTGATTTCAAAGAACATCTTTATTTCTGCTTTCATTTCGTTATGTACCCAGTAGTCATTCAGGAGCAGATTGTTCAGTTTCCATGTAGTTGAGCGGTTTTGATTGAGTTTCTTAGTCCTGAGTTCTAGTTTGATTGCACTGTGGTCTGAGAGACAGTTTGTTATAATTTCTGTTCTTTTACATTTGCTGAGGAGTGCTTTACTTCCAACTATGTGGTCAATTTTGGAATAAGTGCGATGTGGTGCTGAGAAGAATGTATATTCTGTTGATTTGGGTGGAGAATTCTATAGATGTTTATTAGGTCCGCTTGGTGCAGAGATGAGTTCAATTCCTGGATATCCTTGTTAACTTTCTGTCTCGTTGATCTGTCTAATGTTGACAGTGGAGTGTTGAAGTCTCCCATTATTATTGTATGGGAGACTAAGTCTCTTTGTAAGTCTCTAAGGACTTGCTTTATGAATCTGGGTGCTCCTGTATTGGATGCATATATATTAGGATAGTTAGCTCTTCCTGTTGAATTGATCCCTTTACCATTATGTAATGGCCTTCTTTGTCTCTTTTGATCTTTGATGGTTTAAAGTCTGTTTTATCAGAGACTAGGATTGCAACCCCTGCTTTTTTTTGTTCTCCATTTGCTTGGTAGATCTTCCTCCATCCCTTTATTTTGAGCCTATGTATGTCTCTGCATGTGAGATGGGTCTCCTGAATACAGCAGACTGATGGGTCTTGACTCTTTATCCAGTTTGCCAGTCTGTGTCTTTTAATTGGAGCATTTAGTCCATTGACATTTAAGGTTAATATTGTTATGTGTGAACTTGATCCTGTCATTATGATATTAACTGGTTATTTTGCTCGTTAGTTGATGCAGTTTCTTTCTAGCCTCGATGGTCTTTACATTTTGGCATGTTTTTGCAATGGCTGGTACCGGTTGTTCCTTTCCATGTTTAGGGCTTCCTTCAGGGTCTCTTGTAAGGCAGGCCTGGTGGTGCTTATCTGTAAAGGATTTTATTTCTCCTTCACTGATGAAACTTAGTTTGGCTGGATATGAAATTCTGGGTTGAAAATTCTTTTCTTTAAGAACGTTGACTATTGGCCCCCACTCTCTTCTGGCTTGTAGAGTTTCTGCCGAGAGATCCTGTTAGTCTGATGGGCTTCCCTTTGTGGTAACCCGACCTTTCTCTCTGGCTGCCCTTAAGATTTTTTCCTTCATTTCAACTTTGGTGAATCTGGCAATTATGTGTCTTGGAGTTGCTCTTCTGGAGGAGTATCTTTGTGGCGTTCTCTGTATTTCCTGAATTTGAATGTTGGCCTGCCCTACTAGGTTGGGGAAGTTCTCCTGGATGATATCCTGAAGAGTGTTTTCCAACTTGGTTCCATTTTCCCCCTCACTTTCAGGCACCCCAATCAGACGTAGATTTGGTCTTTTTACGTAATCCCATACTTCTTGCAGGCTTTGTTCATTTCTTTTTCTTCTTTTTTCTTTTGGTTTCTCTTCTTGCTTCATTTCATTCATTTGATCCTCAATCGCTGATACTCTTTCTTCCAGTTGATTGAGTCGGTTACTGAAGCTTGTGCATTTGTCACGTATTTCTCGTGTCACGGTTTTCATCTCTGTCATTTGTTTATGACCTTCTCTGCATTAATTAGTCTAGCTGTCAATTCTTCCACTCTTTTTTCAAGATTTTTAGTTTCTTTGCGCTGAGTACGTAATTCCTCCTTTAGCTCTGAGAAGTTTGATGGACTGAAGCCTTCTTCTCTCATCTCCTGAAATTCATTCTCTGACCAGCTTTGATCCGTTGCTGGCGATGGGCTGCGCTCCTTTGCAGGGGGAGATGCGCTCTTATTTTTTGAATTTCTGGCTTTTCTACCCAGCTTTTTCCCCATCTTTGTGGTTTTATCTGTCTCTGGTCTTTGATGATGGTGACATACTGATGGGGTTTTGGTATAGGTGTCCTTCCTGTTTGATAGTTTTCCTTCTGACAGTCAGGACCCTCAGCTATAGGTCTGTTGGAGATTGCTTGAGGTCCACTCCAGACCCTGTTTGCCTGGGTATCAGCAGCAGAGGTTGCAGAAGATAGAATATTGCTGAACAGCGAGTGTACCTGTCTGATTCTTACTTTGGAAGCTTCCTCTCAGGGATGTACTCCACCCTGTGAGATGTGGGGTGTCAGACTGCCCCTAGTGGGGGATGTCTCCCAGCTAGGCTACTCAGGGGTCAGGGACCCACTTGAGCAGGCAGTCTGTCCGTTCTCAGATCTCAACCTCCGTGTTGGGAGATCCACTGCTCTCTTCAAAGCTGTCAGACAGAGTCGTTCGCATCTGCACCGGCCTCTGCTGCTTCCCCTGTTGTTTTTTTATCTGTGCCCTGTCCCCAGAGGTGGAGTCTACAGAGACAGGCAGGTTTCCTTGAGCTGCTGTGAGCTCCACCCAGTTCGAGCTTCCCAGCGGCTTTGTTTACCTACTTAAGCCTCAGCAATGGCGAGCGCCCCTCCCCCAGCCTCGCTGCTGCCTTGCGGTTAGATCACCGCAGACTGCTGTGTTAACAATGAGGGAGGCTCCGTGGGGGTGGGACCCTCCCGGCCAGGTGTGGGATATATTCTCCTGGTGTGCCAGTTTGCTTAAAGCGCAGTATTGGGGTGGGAGTTACCCGATTTTCCAGGTGTTGTGTTTCTCAGTTCCCCTGGCTAGGAAAAGGGATTCCCTTCCCCCTTGCGCTTCCCAGGTGAGGCGATGCCTCGCCCTGCTTCAGCTCTCGCTGGTCCGGCTGCAGCAGCTGACCAGCACCAATTGTCTGGCACTCCCCAGTGAGATGACCCCAGTACCTCAGTTGAAAATGCAGAAATCACCGGTCTTCTGTGTTGCTCGCGCTGGGAGTTGGAGACAGGAGCTGTTCCTATTCGGCCATCTTGCTCCGCCCCCCCGATTTCTTTCAACGATTTCTCTTATGTCTTTTTTTTCTGGGGAAATAATTTAATGTTTTGGCAAAAAAATTGTGGAGGTTGTAAGTTTGTTTGTACATTGAAGCCTGTGCTTTTTCATATAATCATTGAAGTTTAACTACATTTTTAATATTTGCATTGCTGCAGCTCCAAGATATTCCCTGGAATATGCTTATATTCTTTAAAATTATCTTAATTATTTATTTCTTAAATTCCGAAAGAAAGGAGTTCAGGCTTAGGGAAAACATCTAATTGGAAATGCTTTTTTTCTTTGCCCTAACATGTCCAAGTTTTAAAGACTGTGTTTCTTTTCCTTTTCTAGTATAACCAAAGGAAAGAATCAGAATCCTTTTAATAAGATTCTCAGGCAAGACTATGAGCTTAAACATTCCCAGTAATTCCAAAGTGAAATTTTCCTTTATCCAGGTCCCTCTGGAGTTTTGATTTCTGATTGCCCTGGAACGTGGAAGCAGTTATTCCAGCTCTTGCTCTTTTTCCTAGTTGTCTTTCCAAACTCTGCAAATGTAATTCATACTTTCTCACAAATCAGACCAAGGGACATTGTCCTCACTTCTTTCTGGATGGCTTTTTTTTCCCTTGCCCTTTGACATACTTCTGAGTTCCTCTGAACTCCAGAACATGGACTATTAAATCAAGTCCATGACATACTCTCAGTTCCCATATTCATGTTTTTTTTACTTAAGTAAGTGTATTGGCTTTATTTTAAAATAACCCTTACCACAGAAATAGTAATGCAGAGTATAACACAATTATTTCAAAGCCACAGAAATATCTGGAACATAAAACCTCAGTGAACATATCTTTTTAAAAGTACACTATTTAATTGTTAGATACTTGTCTAATAATATGATTTGGAAGTGCAAATGAAAACATTTAAATATATGGAAGAAGGTATGTGATAATTTTACACATAGTATTTAGGCTTTACTTTTTGATATTTTAAGTTAATTTTTCCAAAATGTTATTTTTCTTTCATGAAGTGTAAAGTATATTGTTGTTTTATAAATGTACTACTTTTTACTCTTCCCCTAGATTCCTTTAATTACACAGATTTTATAATGACACCGAAAAAATAATTTTAAAAATCATGGAATTATGCTGCTGTTATTGACCTCCAATGAATTTTCTTTATTTTATGGATGAGAAAATAGGGTCCCAGTATGTTATATGGCTTGTTCAAAGTCACGCGGATTCTGAGTCAACCAGCTTCAAAACAGAGTTAACTTTTTATGTTCTCTTCCATACTGAAACCTTATTTTCTTAGTGTCTTTCTATTTTTCCTAAATTATAGTCTGATGTATACTTTGTTAGCAGTTATAATATTCACCCTCTGTACTGGACACATTTAAGCATCTACTTAGATTTTCTTGTTGTTGTTTCTTGGGCCTTCGGCTATTTCCTCTGCCCCAGCCTCCACAGCAGCCAAGATGGTAAATCATAAATAATACTGTATTCCTAAAAGGATTGTAGATATTAGCATCACCATCAAAGACTTTAAGAATGCAGAGATTGTGGTCTTTATCCTATTCCTATTCCATTTACCTGTCTAGGCCCTGAAAAAAACTAAATAGATCATGGCAGATGGTGACAAACTACCATCAACTTAACCAGATGAACTCGCTAATCTAAGCTGATGTGCCAGATGTGGTACCTTTACTAGAGCGCCAAGCACATTCGGAGATCCAGGTGAGCAGACACTGTCGGGTGGGCCTCTTATGGAGGTAGCAGGATCTCTAGGACAAGGCACACTTGGGACTTGACCAGGAGTCTGATTAACAACATGAGGCCAGCCACTGGGGTAACACCAGCAACTTCACCCTGGATCTATTGCACAAAATAGGCACCGGGTCCCAAAAACAAGAAGAAAGCTCAATTACTAGAACCGGGACATTAATGCCTTAGAGCCCGGGCTGCAAGATCAGAGGGCAAGGTGATGCTGTCTCTAAGCAAGGACTCAGTCAAACTTGGGCTTTCCCAGGACAGGGTTTGTTCCAGAAGTGGAGGCAAGGCTAAGCCTCCGGAAAAGGGTGGAGTGGCTTCAGCCATAGGAAGGGAGACACTGAGTGATCAGGGCATAAACAGGTCAAAATACCATGCATAGTCCCACCCTCCCTCCACTGACTTAACTTTTAAGGTCATTTTTTTCCGGTATATTTCTTTACACATGAATTTTATTTCCATATCTATCTTCTAGTTTTCTTTGTGAGCCTCATTGTTGAAGAAGCAATTTTCAGACAGAAAAAAAAACCACTTTTAGTACCTCCTTTTTGCTCTCTCTGCCAATAGAAATACTGCCCAAGAACCCCCTGCAGGTCATTTGCTAGTAGCAACAGCCATAACTTTTTACTTAACAACCTTCTGAAAACTTGGCATCATTTATTCATTCATTTATTTATATACCAATAATTTGTTCATTCAACAAATGTTTACTAAGAGCCTACTGAATATAAAGTGCCTACTCTGAAGTCAGACCTTTTGTCTAACATTAACTGGCAGTTTTTTATGGGTGGAACCTATTTCTTAACATGGCAAAAGGATTAAGTGGCATAATTCACATAACTCATAAAGCATAAAAGCTTGCCACAGTAATTAGCAATCATTGAATAGCTCCTATTATTACTTTTACTCATTAATAAGTATTAATATTAATGTGAATAAACATTGAGATAAAATAATATTGAAACATGGTTGCAGTCTTTTGTGCTGAATAGACTTTAAAATAAATAAATATAATATAGAGTAATAGGAGCTATGGCACATGTATGTGCAGGATTCAAAGAGAAGAGTAATTCTCCTTGGACAGGTCATAGACGCTTTCACATGATGAATCATGCTTTAGTTTAAGGTTGAAAGTTGAAGAGTCTCCCAAACAGTCATGGAAAGCACGTTGCAGGCAGAGGCATTTGTTCATGCTATTTGAATCAGCACAGAAGATAAAGCTGGAAATGTACAAGAGGCCAAATGACAAATGGCCTGAAATCCTTTCCAGCGGAGTCTGGTTTTGGTCGGGAAAAATTATTCTGTATGCTTGCAGAGTGTTAAGACCTGGAGAAACAAAAGTTACCTTTTATGAAAATAATTCTAGTGGCAATATAAAAGTTGGAGCTGAAATCAAATTGGGGAAAGGGAGGGATGTAAGCCAGGAAGACATTGCAGGCAAGGTTGGTGAGGAGTTGTTACAGCAGATGAGGCGGGCGGGCATGAATGTCTGCCTGGTTATGTGCCTTTAAACAGCAAGATACACCAGGTGTAGGAGGACGAGCGGCAGACAAAACTCCTCAGACACCAAGTTACAGAAGGAAGGCGTTTATTCGGCCGGGGGCATCGACAAGGCTTCAGTCTCAAGAGCCTAGCTCCCCGAGTGAGCAATTGCTGTCCCTTTTAAGGGCTCACAACTCTAAGGGGGTGCACGTGAGAGGGTCGCGACTGATTGAGCAAGCAGGGAGTACGTGACTGGGGGCTGTGTGCACCGGTAATTAGATCAGAACAAAACAAGATAGGGATTTTCACAGTGCATTTCTATACAATGTCTGTAATCTATAGATAACAGAACCAATTAGGTCAGGGGTCGATCTTTAACTACCGGGCCCAGGGTGCGGCGCCGGGCTGTCTGCCTGTGGCTTTCATTTCTGTCTTTTAGTTTTTACTTCTTCTTTCTTTGGAGGCAGAAATTGGGCATAAGACAATATGAGGGGTGGCCTCCTCCCTTAGAGGAAGAGCCTAGCCCTGACCCCACAGTCGTCTTCCCCATCCTCATTCTCTCTCTGGCACTGGTGTGTCTAGTCGCAAGTAGATGCAATGTTTGGAGGTCTGCTTTGAAACTGGCCTTGAAGAGACAACAGCTGAGCCTCAAAAATGTGTGATATTCTTTCCCCCTGTGCCCACCTTTGGCCAAACCCTGAATGGAGTAGGGTTCCCTAAAGTGAAATACACTGGCCACCTGTTTCAGAAGCATCTGGGCAGTTTGTTAAAAATGCCTATTTCTAGACACCAACCAGCAATTAGAATCCTTTGGAGTTGGACATAAAATCTGCACTTTTTACAGCCTCTCAAGGGGAGACTGATGTTAAGAAGCCCTTCAAGAGGGCACTAGACAAGTCTTTCTGAAACAGAACTAATCATGTACTGGCAAGGGTAACTTTTAAAAAATAGCCTGTAATATCCCATCCCTTTAGAGATCTGGAGGCCTAGGGTGGAGCAGGGAGTCCTGACACAGCAAGAGCACACCTGGAGTTGGATACTTGTCAGATTTAGGAACCATTGCCCAATGTTGTCATCCTGATAAATTACCCTTCTGCTGCTTGAATACATGAAATAATTAGTTCACAAACCTTTCCTGGTGTAATTACAAAGGGACAGCTGAATTGTGATTTTATTGAATTGCCACAGAAAGATTTTGAAAAACAAAGAGGCTAAGATAAAAGGTCTTAATAAGCTGTGAGAAGGTCCATCTCACAATTTATTGCTATTAGGAGGTGGCCTTGAGGAGGAACAGCTATAGATGGCCACAGCACTTATTAACTTTGTGCACTGCAAGGTGTGCATTATGTGGAACACCACCTGACATGGGACAAAGAATTCCCTTTGATCTAATCATTTGCATCAGGCACTTTTCCAGCTCCTCTCTCATTTGCCTCAGAAGTCAAGGGGAACTCCCTTTAACCATGTTATGCCTGTGTTTCCAGTTCAGAAAGCAAGGATCATCATTTTTCCATTGCTCACTTGCCAGGGAATGTGGAGTTTATTGAGCCTAAAAAGGATCGAAAACAATCATGGACCCGCTTGGGAGGTGGGGGTAGGAGTTCGGGCAGAGGAAGAATTTTGGATGAAACTGCTTACACAGATGAGAGTTATCAATTCCATGCTCACATTTCCCAAACCTGGCGCCACATCATCCACTTAGCATAAAACCACAGCAACAAAACAGGTTGCTGGGCCTTATGTATGGTATTAGAATCTAATGACTGCAATAGAGATTAAAATGAGATTAAGGAGTGGAGGTGGAAAATCCTGCAGAAACAGAGCATTATGCCACTTAAAGTCGATCTGGCTCCACTATTTATTTTTTCCTGGTTTCATGACTCCTCCATGATTGTGCCTATTCAAGCTCTTTGCTCAATAAGAAACTCTGTTGAATGTATTCAAGGGAGATTTTACTGGTTTGTGAGCTGAGATGATGAAGGGACAGTCTTGACGTATCTTTCAAATGAGTAATGGTATCAGCCCAATGTTTTTGCTTTAATTCACCGCGGTGGGACAAATAGGTAGGCTTCCAGGAAGAAATGTTTCAGAACCTACAAGTAAGGAAAGAGGATGACTGTCCTCTATAGTGAAATGTGAGCCTTCCCACTAATTCATCTTGTTTATACATGTTCATGGAAAGAGAATAGCACAAGAATATGACTGACTGATCCATTCTACCTCCAATGAGAACAAGAGGAGAATTAACTTTGAAGCCCAGACCTGCCAGTAACAGTGTTTCTCACTCATTTGGCTGGGAAATTCCAGGAGGGTCGTCAAAAGATAAATGCCACTGCAACCTAGATGTACTTAGTCCAGAACTATTAGGGAAGTGCCAACTCCATCCAAAGAGTAGGAAAGACTGCCTTGAAAAAGTGTCACCGAGCTAAATGTAGAACGATGAATATGTACAAGCTTGCCAGCTGGAGGAGGAGAGAAAGGGTATTCTAGGGGCTGACCAGAAGGAAAAGCAGTGTAAGGAGGCTGGCAGGGAGGCGGGGCGAGTGCATGGGCAGAAATAAGGAAAAAGCAACCTAGTGCTGAAAGTGTGCGGAAGGGTGGCGATGAGGGCGTGAGGTGTCAGTCTTTGGGGACAGGCGATCTTGTAGCTGCAGGTCATGCTAAGGAGTTTGTCCCTCAGCAACAGGGAAGTCCTCAGATCTTGCCAGTGGGAAAATTTGTTCAGAAATCTGGTTAAAGTTTTTTTGTTCTTGTTTGTTTGTTTATTTGTTTTTTGAGATATTGCTCTGTCACCCAGGCTTGAGTACAGTGGTGTGATCTCAGCTCACTGCAACCTCCACCTCCCGGGTTCAAACAATTCTACTTTAGCCTTCCCCAGTAGCTGGGACTTACAGGCACCTGCCGCTGCACCCAGCTAATTTTTGTATTTTTGTAGAGCGGTGGTTTCACCATGTTAGCCAGACTGGTCTCGAATTCCTGACCTCAGATGATCCACCCGCCTGGGCATCCCAAAGTGCTGGGATTACAGACGTAAACTACTGTGCCTGGCATGATTAAAGTTTTAAGTTTTAACAAGGTGATTTCTAGTTGCAGAGTGGCTTAGTTTAAGGAGCAACTGGCAATTGTGACTGGGAGACCAAATTAGAAGCCTACTGAAATCATCTCCAAAAAAAAAAAAAAAAAAAAAGAGAGAGAGAAAGCTTTGTGCAGTGGCAGAACATAGCCAATGAGGTTTATCTGAGGTGCAATTATTGCTAATTGAAAAAGAAATATGAAGACAGGGAGAATTAGGATGGGGATGAAGCAGGCACCAGAAGTTAAAGCAAGTTGACTAGGATCACACACAGAGACTTCTTGACTTGCAATCCTGTATTTTTTTTGTACTCCCCTCTCTTTATTACTATATCATAATTTACTATCTGCTTTTTTTGCTGTTTTTAAATAATATACGTCCTCTTATCTCCCACACCCACATGACTGTCAGTAGTCGCCCTTCTCTGAAATACCACTGCCCTAATCACATTCTAAGTTGCAACATTTGTAAACCAGTTTGAGATAGGATTTGCTTCCCTGCTTTGAATCCAGCTTTGGGTAGGTAGCTGCTTATCTCTCCGCATGGGATAAAAATATATATATATTAAGTGGGGTGCTCAAGCCAAATACATTCTTCCTGGACTCAGATTTTTGCAGAACTTTCCAAATTCCTGGGCAATGATGACAGACCTCCATTTTTCAGCTGTGAAAGAAATTTTGAAAACTAGGAAAACAGGTAACGAATACCAGTGATGAGATAAATCAAGTATTGTCAATTATCAGGATATTCTTTTTTTTTTTTTTTTTTTTTTTTTTATACTTTAAGTTCTAGGGTACATGTGCATGACTTATATCATGTATAACTCCCCAATGCAATCCCTCCCTCCTCCCCCCTCCCCATGATAGGCCCCAGTGTGTGATGTTCCCCTTCCCGAGTCCAAGTGATCTCATTGTTCAGTTCCCACCTATGAGTGAGAACATGCGGTGTTTGGTTTTCTCTTCTTGTGATAGTTTGCTAAGAATGATGGTTTCCAGCTGCATCCATGTCCCTACAAAGGATGCAAACTCATCCTTTTTGATGGCTGCATAGTATTCCATGGTGTATATGTGCCACATTTTCTTAATCCAGTCTGTCACAGATGGACATTTGGGTTGATTCCAAGTCTTTGCTATTGTGAATAGTGCCGCAATAAACATACGTGTGCATGTGTCTTTGTAGTAGAGTAATTTATAATCCTTTGGGTATATACCCAGTAGTGGGATGGCTGGGTCATATGGTACATCTAGTTCTAGATCCTTGAGGAATCGCCATACTGTTTTCCATAATGGTTGAACTAGTTTACAATCCCACCAACAGTGTAAAAGTGTTCCTATTTCTCCACATCCTCTCCAACACCTGTTGTTTCCTGACTTCTTAATGATTGCCATTCTAACTGGTGTGAGATGGTATCTCATTGTGGTTTTGATTTGCATTTCTCTGATGGCGAGTGATGATGAGCATTTTTTCATGTGTCTGTTGGCTGTATGGATGTCTTCTTTTGAGAAATGTCTGTTCATATCCTTTGCCCACTTTTTGATGGGGTTGTTTGTTTTTTTCTTGTATATTTGTTTGAGTTCTTTGTAGATTCTGGATATTAGCCTTTTGTCAGATGAGTAGGTTGCAAAAATTTTCTCCCATTCTGTAGGTTGCCTGTTCACTCTGATGGTAGTTTCTTTAGCTGTGCAAAAGCTCTTTAGTTTAATTAGATCCCATGTGTCAATTTTTGCTTTTGCTGCCGTTGCTTTTGGTGTTTTAGACATGAAGTCCTTGCCCATGCCTATGTCCTGAATGGTACTACCTAGATTTTCTTCTAGGGTTTTTATGGTATTAGGTCTAACATTTAAGTCTCTAATCCATCTTGAATTAATTTTCGTATAGGGGTAAGGAAAGGATCCAGTTTCAGCTTTCTACTTATGGCTAGCCAATTTTCCAGCACCATTTATTAAATAGGGAATCCTTTCCCCATTTCTTGTTTCTCTCAGGTTTGTCAAAGATCAGATGGCTGTAGATGTGTGGTATTATTTCTGAGGACTCTGTTCTGTTCCATTGGTCTATATCTCTGTTTTGGTACCAGTACCATGCTGTTTTGGTTACTGTAGCCTTGTAGTATAGTTTGAAGTCAGGTAGCGTGACGCCTCCAGCTTTGTCCTTTTGACTTAGGATTGTCTTGGCAATGCGGGCTCTTTTTTGGTTCCATATGAACTTTAAAGCCGTTTTTTCCAATTCTGTGAAGAAAGTCATGGTAGCTTGATGGGGATGGCATTGAATCTATAAATCACCTTGGGCAGTATGGCCATTTTCACGATATTGATTCTTCCTATCCATGAGCATGGTATGTTCTTCCATTTGTTTGTGTCCTCTTTGATTTCACTGAGCAGTGGTTTGTAGTTCTCCTTGAAGAGGTCCTTGACATCCCTTGTAAGCTGGATTCCTAGGTATTTTATTCTCTTTGAAGCAACTGTGAATGGAAGTTCATTCCTGATTTGGCTCTCTGCTTGTCTGTTACTGGTGTATAAGAATGCTTGTGATTTTTGCACATTAATTTTGTATCCTGAGACTTTGCTGAAGTTGCTTATCAGCTTAAGGAGATTTTGGGCTGAGACCATGGGGTTTTCTAAATATACAATCATGTCATCTGCAAACAGGGACAATTTGACTTCTTCTTTTCCTAACTGGATACCCTTGATTTCTTTCTCTTGCCTGATTGCCCTAGCCAGAACTTCCAACACTATGTTGAATAGGAGTGGTAAGAGAGGGCATCCCTGTCTTGTGCCAGTTTTCAAAGGGAATTTTTCCAGTTTTTGCCCATTCAGTATGATATTAGCTGTGGGTTTGTCATAAATAGCTCTTATTATTTTGAGGTACGTTCCATCAATACCGAATTTATTGAGCGTTTTTAGCATAAAGGGCTGTTGAATTTTGTCAAAAGCTTTTCTGCATCTATTGAGATAATTATGTGGTTCTTGTCTTTGGTTCTGTTTATATGCTGGATTACGTTTATTGATTTGCGAATGTTGAACCAGCCTTGCATCCCAGGGATGAAGCCCACTTGATCATGGTGGATAAGCTTTTTGATGTGCTGCTGAATCCGGTTTGCCAGTATTTTATTGAGGATTTTTGCATCGATGTTCATCAGGGATATTGGTCTAAAATTCTCTTTTTTGTTGTGTCTCTGCCAGGCTTTGGTATCAGGATGATGTTGGCCTCATAAAAAGAGTTAGGGAGGATTCCCTCTTTTTCTATTGATTGAAATAGTTTCAGAAGGAATGGTACCAGCTCCTCCTTGTACCTCTGGTAGAATTCAGCTGTGAATCCATCTGGTCCTGGACTTTTTTTGGTGGGTAGGCTATTAATTGTTGCCTCAATTTCAGAGCCTGCTATTGGTCTATTCAGGGATTCAACTTCTTCCTGGTTTAGTCTTGGGAGAGTGTAAGTGTCCAGGAAATTATCCATTTCTTCTAGGTTTCTAGTTGATTTGCGTAGAGGCATTTATAGTATTCTCTGATGGTTGTTTGTATTTCTGTGGGGTCGGTGGTGATATCCCCTTTATCATTTTTTATTGCGTCTATTTGATTCTTCTCTCTTTTCTTCTTTATTAGTCTAGCTAGCGGTCTGTCAATTTTGTTTATCTTTTCAAAAAACAACTCCTGGATTCATTGATTTTTTGGAGGGTTTTTTGTGTCTCTATCTCCTTCAGTTCTGCTCTGATCTTAGTTATTTCTTGCCTTCTGCTAGCTTTTGAATGTGTTTGCTCTTGCCTCTCTAGTTCTTTTAATTGTGATGTTAGAGGGTCAATTTTAGATCTCTCCTGCTTTCTCTTGTGGGCATTTAGTGCTATAAATTTCCCTCTACACACTGCTTTAAATGTGTCCCAGAGATTCTGGTATGTTGTATCTTTGTTCTCATTGGTTTCAAAGAACATCTTTATTTCTGCTTTCATTTCGTTATGTACCCAGTAGTCATTCAGGAGCAGGTTGTTCAGTTTCCATGTAGTTGAGCGGTTTTGATTGAGTTTCTTAGTCCTGAGTTCTAGTTTGATTGCACTGTGGTCTGAGAGACAGTTTGTTATAATTTCTGTTCTTGTACATTTGCTGAGGAGTGCTTTACTTCCAATTATGTGGTCAATTTTGGAATAAGTGCGATGTGGTGCTGAGAAGAATGTATATTCTGTTGATTTGGGGTGGAGAGTTCTATAGATGTCTATTAGGTCCGCTTGGTGCAGAGATGAGTTCAATTCCTGGATATCCTTGTTATCTTTCTGTTTCGTTGATCTGTCTAATGTTGACAGTGGAGTGTTGAAGACTCCCATTATTATTGTATGGGAGTCTAAGTCTCTTTGTAGGTCTCTAAGGACTTGCTTTATGAATCTGGGTGCTCCTGTATTGGGTGCATATATATTTAGGAGAGTTAGCTCTTCCTGTTGAATTGATCCCTTTACCATTATGTAATGGCCTTCTTTGTCTCTTTTGATCTTTGATGGCTTAAAGTCTGTTTTATCAGAGACTAGGATTGCAACCCCTGCTTTTTTTGTTCTCCATTTGCTTGGTAGATCTTCCTCCATCCCTTTATTTTGAGCCTATGTATGTCTCTGCATGTGAGATGGGTCTCCTGAATACAGCAGACTGATGGGTCTTGACTCTTTATCCAGTTTGCCAGTCTGTGTCTTTTAATTGGAGCATTTAGTCCATTGACATTTAAGGTTAATATTGTTATGTGTGAACTTGATCCTGTCATTATGATATTAACTGGTTATTTTGCTCGTTAGTTGATGCAGTTTCTTCCTAGCCTCGATGGTCTTTACATTTTGGCATGTTTTTGCAATGGCTGGTACCGGTTGTTCCTTTCCATGTTTAGGGCTTCCTTCAGGGTCTCTTGTAAGGCAGGCCTGGTGGTGACAAAATCTCTAAGCATTTGCTTATCTGTAAAGGATTTTATTCTCCTTCACTGATGAAACTTAGTTTGGCTGGATATGAAATTCTCGGTTGAAAATTCTTTTCTTAAGAACGTTGAATATTGGCCCCCACTCTCTTCTGGCTTGTAGAGTTTCTGCCGAGAGGTCTGCTGTTATTCTGATGGGCTTCCCTTTGTGGGTAACCCGACCTTTCTCTCTGGCTGCCCTTAAGATTTTTTCCTTCATTTCAACTTTGGTGAATCTGGCAATTATGTGTCTTGGAGTTGCTCTTCTGGAGGAGTATCTTTGTGGCGTTCTCTGTATTTCCTGAATTTGAATGTTGGCCTGCCCTACTAGGTTGGGGAAGTTCTCCTGGATGATATCCTGAAGAGTGTTTTCCAACTTGGTTCCATTTTCCCCCTCACTTTCAGGCACCCCAATCAGACGTAGATTTGGTCTTTTTACATAATCCCATACTTCTTGCAGGCTTTGTTCATTCTTTTTCTTCTTTTTTCTTTTGGTTTCTCTTCTCGCTTCATTTCATTCATTTGATCCTCAATCGCTGATACTCTTTCTTCCAGTTGATCGAGTCGGTTACCGAAGCTTGTGCATTTGTCACGTATTTCTCGTGTCATGGTTTTCATCTCTGTCATTTCGTTTATGATCTTCTCTGCATTAATTAGTCTAGCTGTCAATTCTTCCACTTTTTTTTCAAGATTTTTAGTTTCTTTGCGCTGGGTACGTAATTCCTCCTTTAGCTCTGAGAGGTTTGATGGACTGAAGCCTTCTTCTCTCATCTCATCAAAGTCATTCTCTGACCAGCTTTGATCCGTTGCTGGCGATGGGCTGCGCTCCTTTGCAGGGGGAGATGCGCTCTTATTTTTGAATTTCCAGCTTTTCTGCCCTGCTTCTTCCCCATCTTTGTGGTTTTATCTGTCTCTGGACTTTGATGATGGTGACGTACTGATGGGGTTTTGGTATAGGTGTCCTTCCTGTTTGATAGTTTTCCGTCTGACAGTCAGAAGGACTGTCTGTTGGTCTGTTAGAGATTGCTTGAGGTCCACTCCAGACCTGTTTGCCTGGGTATCAGCAGCAGAGGTTGCCGAAGATAGAATATTGCTGAACAGCGAGTGTACCTGTCTGATTCTTTCTTTGGAAGTTTCCTCTCAGGGGTGACGCCACCCTGTGAGGTGTGGGGTATCAGACTGCCCCTAGTAGGGGATGTCTCCCAGCTAGGCTACTCAGGGGTCAGGGACCCACCTGAGCAGGCAGTCTGTCCGTTCTCAGATCTCAACCTCCGCGTTAGGAGATCCACGGCTCTCCCCAAAGCTGTCAGACAGAGTCGTTCGGGTCTGCAGCGGCCCCGCTCTTTCCCCTAATGGACTGCAGCTGTGCGCTGTCCGCAGCGGTAGAGTCTACAGAGACAGGCAGGCTTCCTTGAGCTGCTGTGAGCTCCACCCAGTTCGAGCTTCCCAGCGGCTTTGTTTACCTACTTAAGCCTCAGCAATGGCGGGCGCCCCTCCCCCAGCCTCGCTGCTGCCTTGCGGATAGATCGCCGCAGACGGCTGTGTTAGCAGTGAGGGAGGCTCCGTGGGCGTGGGACCCTCCCGGCCAGGTGTGGGATATATTCTCCTGGTGTGCCTGTTTCCTTAAAGCGCAGTATTGGGGTGGGAGTTACCCGATTTTCCAGGTGTTGTGTGTCTCAGTTCCCCTGGCTAGGAAAAGGGATTTCCTTCCCCCTTGCGCTTCCAGGTGAGGCGATGCCTCGCCCTGCTTCAGCTCACGCTGGTCAGGCTGCAGCAGCTGACCCGCACCGATTGTCCGGCACTCCCTAGAGAGATGACCCCAGTACCTCAGGCCGGGCGCGGTGGCTCAAGCCTGTAATCCCAGCACTTTGGGAGGCCGAAACGGGCGGATCACGAGGTCAGGAGATCGAGACCATCCTGGCTAATACGGTGAAACCCTGTCTCTACTTAAAAATACAAAAAAAACTAGCCGGGCGACGAGGCGGGCGCCTGTAGTCCCAGCTACTGGGAGGCTGAGGCAGGAGAATGGCGTAAACCCGGGGGCGGAGCTTGCAGTGAGCTGAGATCCGGCCACTGCACTACAGCCTGGGTGGCAGAGCAAGACTCCGTCTCAAAAAAAAAAAAAAAAAAAAAAAAAAAAAAAAAGAAAATGCAGAAATCACCGGTCTTCTGTGTCGCTCGCGCTGGGAGTTGGAGACTGGAGCTGTTCCTATTCGGCCATCTTGCTCCGCCCCTATATCAGGATTATTCTTAACGTAGGAATATGGCACAGGATATTCCCTGGTTATCTATAATATCAAAGCACTGTCTCCCAAATGAGGTTCCCACATTTGGTGACCATATGAGGGTCTTATAAAAAAATGGAAATCGCAGGCCCCAGCCCACCTAGTGAGTCGGGCTCTGGAGGGTTTTAGCTCGAAATCTACATGTTTAAAAAACTCTGTGGGTGATTCATATGCAGTAAACTTATTTTTAAAAATCACTGAACTAAAGACTTAGTCACCTAATTTAACCTCCCCAGATAGTTTGTCCTTAAAATACATTTTTATCTGCAAAATGAGATAATAAAACCTTACCTCCTTAGAATCAAGAGGCTAGATCTGATGATCTCTTCCTGTACCTCAAGGTTCTAAAACCTGCCATTCAATTATTTATTTTTCTCATCAGTCATTACTGATGATTCATTTCTGTTTCTGTGTTTACACCATCCCCTTCACCCAAATTCCCCTGTAAAATCTCTTCTCTCATGTAAAATCCATCCCCTTTGTGTAACTGTCTTCAAGTGAGTTTACTCAGAGAGTAAACTCTCTCTCTTCTCCAAACCTTGAAGCATTTTTGGTCCCAACACTGATTTGGTCCAATGCAGCAATTGCTTTGTGGTGACAATCTTTGTTAAGTCCATGTTATGACTGCCATCGTGAGAGCCAGGACTGTCTTTGTTGATGACTGTGATGTTGACCATACTAGGTAAACTATCATTGCAAACAATTTTGTGATCATTTTAATGTATATGGTCAATCAATGTGAATCAGATCCTCTGAAAAGCCTAATATGCACAGACTTCAAGCTTAGTTTCTGATAGATTTTCAACTCATAGGAGTTTGGCTTTCATGAGCTACATGTGGTTTAATCTCCAGTGTCTAGCTCTCTATACTCTTTAATTAAAAAAAAAAAAAAATGTATAGGTCAGGTGCAGTGGCTCATGCCTGTAATCCCAGCACTTTGGGATGCCAAGGCAGGCAGATCACTTGAGGTCAGGAGTTCAAGACCAGCGTGGCCAATACGATGAAACCCTGACTCTATTAAAAATAAAAAAATAAATAAATAAAATTAAAAAATTAGCTGAATGTGGTGGTGCATGCCTATAATCCCAGCTTCTCAGGAGGCTGAGGAACAATAATTGCTTGAACTCAGGAGGCAGAGGTCGCAGTGAGCCAAGTTCAGGACACTGAACTCCTCCAGCCTGGGGGACAGAGTGAGACTGTGTCAAAAAAAAAAAAAAAAAGTATAAATTATTTCCTGTGTCAAAAAAAAGTATAAATTTATATACTTTTAAATTTATAAAAAAGTATAAATTAAAACAAAGAAATTTTAATTAAACTAAAAAAATATTAAGTTGAAATAACCAGTCTTTGCTTACTAGGGAAATAAATATGTTTGAAATATATAATGTCAAGCATGAAAAGAAGGAGATAGCCAGAAAGACAGACCTTCTCAAGGTGCCCTGAAAATGGATGAGAATGGAGTCGATTTTATTTTTGACATTGAAACAGACAGCATTCAATTTACTCGCAAAACAACACCTCTATTTACATCAGGGCTATTAATTAAATTATATCGGGAGTCTCTGGTCATGAGTTCCCTTGATGTAGAATTGCAAGAAACAGCCCTTAGTCTTAACAAAGATGGTATGAGAAGATGCTTAAATATTATCTATTTATCAGCTTTAATGTCTCTGGGTTTTGTTTTTTGTTTTTTGTTTTTTTTTAAGTAATCTGTTGTTCTCTTATTTTAAACTCAAACTCTTGGACCTTGAGGCATTAAGATTTGGAATTGGAAGAAGAAAAGTAATCTCCTGAATAGATAATTACATAGAGAAATCCACTGGAGAATTTGAGTGATGTCAAGCGGTTGCCCAGATTGGAGGACCAGCATTTTCAAAGTGAGCTCTGGTGTTTCTCTGGAAGTTCTCTATGCATTCAGGGAAAACAAATATGGCAAACAGAAAGAAATCTCATAAATCTTTCTCAAGGTTAATTGCTTTTCAGTGGTCCATCATTACCTTAACCTGAACCTTTTCCATGATTGCTCAAATGGCTGAATATTAATTAAATTTGAAACTACGAATTATTATTTGATCCCATAATAGATTTTCTTGATCAGTTACCTGATACTATTTGGGTATTCTAGAGTGTGCTCTGTAGGAAAGGAAAGCAGGAAAGGGTGGGGACTAGGGAACAAATAAGGAGCTAAGAAAGCAAGTGATACGAAAATATTCTATTGGCTGTGATTTAACAAATAACTAGAAAACAATCAAAAGGTTATATGCAGCAGCATTGTTCTCCTAGGGAGATTACTAGAATTCACCATCATAAAAGTATTGAAACCAAAAGTGTGGTGATGGTTAATTCATCAGACAATAGCAAATATATTTAAAGATAATGAATCAATGCAGGGCAACATTATGACTTTCATGGACACTTGCAATTTTTGCCTTCATAGATCCTTCCCACCATAATAATACCAATATTAAAAATTATTTTGTATGTAACTTTAAATAGTTAAAATCTTGTTTCTCTGTTAAACTTGTGTGGACCCTAAAACATTGTGTTTTTTGATATGAGAAAAAATTAAAACATTATTTGACCCTAAAAGTTTATTTTTTTTCTTTTGGTTTTGAAAGAAAGTAAGATTTTCATGGGTTCCTAAAAGTGTCACTGGCCATGTGCCCTGTGCTACTGTGCCTAGTGGATAAGTTGGTCCTGCATCAATGAAGTGGAGACCATAATTGGTTTGAGGTAAAATAAGTCTTTTCCATTCTGAACTCTTATTTTGTCAGATGTTACCTGGTACCAAAACCACCTCCAGGCTAGATGCTCAGTGGTACAGTTAAAATCAAGAGAAATTTAGAATAATATCTTCTCTATAAACCTGCATCTCTTACAGGATTAGTCTTCCTAACTGACAGAAAATCCCAGATTTATTTTTTGGCTTTCAAGTAATGACCTGAACTGGGAAATTGTATTTATAGCACTAGACTAGGACTGTTTTCCAATGTCCTCTGACTCAGCTAGCTTGTATGATGTTCTTGTGATATTTGACCAACAATTATATTACTCACTGGTATTAGAGACCTGTTAACATTTTCAAAGACTGGCATTAACTAATCAAATTGAGTGACTAAAGTAAGGATTGATTGAAGGTAATGATGGTGATGACCATGATGAAGACTATACTCATTGTGATTTTTAAAATACATGTTTATTCATTCAAGAAAAGAATACAAGTATGTGAATTTTAGTTCTTCTGTCCTCCAGATCAATATACCTGACTCTGCTTGTTGTTTAATAGTGTTATTTCTATCTCCCAAAGAACGAAAAATAAAATAATTTTTTTTTAAATTTCAAAATACATTGACTTAACAATAATAAAATTGAATTAAAATGGCAAGAAGAATATGATATAAGGAGCACTGGAAATCTATAGGTTTTGGCCTTTCTTCTGCCACTTAAACTGTATTTGGTAAATGACATGCCTTTTCTGGATTAAGGAAATTGAGATGGATGGGAGAATTCTGAAGGCCTCTTCTGATGCTAAAATTGTGTAAAAAATATGAAAGGCTTATCCCTAACTAATAAAAGTATTTATTTCACCATTGCACTTATACATATCTATCTGGATTGCAAACTCTTTTGAAAATCCTGGTCCCTAGGCTGTAATCCATGTCTTCAGAGGTTCTGATTTTTTAACAGGCACACTTGAGTTGGAAAACACAAATTAAATACTAGAAAATGTATAAATGTTTCTATTTTGCAATAATTCTGGACTGTGTTTTAATTAACGAAGATCATGTTGAAGGAATTAGTTGCATTACAAGGCCAGGAGGAAAGCAAGGTACTTAACTATAGCAACAATGCAAAGGGCTAAAGGCATGAATAAAGTGAAACAATAAAGTCACAATACCTGGGCATAAAACTGCTTTTCAGAAATAGAATATAAATGCTAAAGTCAATTATAGATCAACAGAGGCAGAAATAAGAAGATTTCTGAAAAAATATTAAATCTTTCCTGTCTCAAAATTGTCTTTAAAAATTAATTTTGAGATAGGAAAGATGTTAATTTCATCAAAGGGTTTGAGTTTGGAATATCTAACTCTCTATTCATCTGTACCTCTTGTATTTTCTTTAGTGTTGAGAGGCAATATTTTTGACATTGTACCACCATTATAATAATTATTAAATCATGCTTACTATGTACCAGGGAATTCACTAAGAGCTTTGTGTAGACTAAATAATTTAATCCTCACAACAACCTCATGAAGTAGGCACAATCATTATCCCAGTTTTACAGTAGGACAGACTAAGGCACAGAAATGTTTGGTAAATTGATCAAAGTGACAAAGGTGGTATAGCACCAGAGTCTTTACACATAAGCCCAAGTTAAGTATAGACCAAGTCATTGAGTATTTCCAGTGAGGGTTACATAATAATATCAGCATTCAATTATTCTTTCCCCTACTCTGAATACTTGCTAAACTCTATCAAAGTCTTAGTTATCACCTTATTAACTTCAAAATACTATGTAATTCATTTTAAATAGCTTTTTGGTATAATCCTACCATCACCAGCATGTGCCAGGCATCAAGAAAAGGGAGAAGGCGAGGAAGGGGGATAACAAATATACATTAAAATATGTTACCTGCTAATGCAATAAGACAAGAAAAGGAATAAAAGGTATATAGATTGAGAAGGAAGAAATAAAAATGTTTCTGTTTGCTGATGATACAATTATCTATGTAGAAAATCTAAAATAATTAACAAAAAAAAACCTTCTGGAGCTAAAAAGTAATTATAGAAGGGTTGCAGGATGCAAGGTTAATACACAAAAGTCAATTGCTTTTCTATTTACCAACAATTAACAAGTGGAGTCTAAATTAGTCTCCACAATACCATTTACATCACCACCCCTAAAAATGAAACACTTAGACAGAAATCTAACAAAATATCTATAAGAACTATGTGAGGGGAACTATAAAACTCTGATGAAAGAAATCAAGGGAAAACTAAATAAAGAGATATTTCATGCTCATAACAGGAAACTCAATATTGTCAAGATGTCAGTTCATCCAATCTTGATTTTTAGATTCAATGCAATTTCAGTCAAAATGCCAGCAAGTAATATTGTAAATATTGACAACCTGATTCTAAAGTTTATATGGTGATACAAAAGACCCAGAATACCCAACACGATATTGAAGGAGAAAAAGTTGGAGGATTGACATCAAGACATACTATAAAGTACAATAATCCAAGCAGTGCAGTACTGGTGAAAGAAAGAGCAAATAGATCAATGGAGCATAATAGAAAGCTCAGAAATAGACCCACATAAATACAGTCAGCTGACCATTGACAAAGGAGCAAAGGCAACACAGTAGAACAAAGAGTCTTTTCAGCAAATGGTGCTGAAAAAACTGGACATCTACATGCAAAAAAAGAACCTCATACCCTTCACAAAAATTAAGTCAAAGTGGATTACAGACCTAAATGTAAAATGCAAAAACTATAAAATTCCTAGAAGAAAACATAGGAGAAAAATCTAGCTGATCTTTGGTATGGTGATGACTTTTTAGATATGAATCCAAAGGCACAATCCATGAAAGAAATAATTGATAAGCTAGATTTCATTAAAATTAAAAACTGCCTGCTTTGCAGAAGACACTCTCCAGAGAATGAGAAGACAAGCCATAGACTGGGAGAAAATATTTGCCAACAATGTATCTGATAAAACATTGTTATTCAAAATGTACAAATAACTCCTAAAACTCAACAATGGGAAGATGAACAACTTGATTTAAAAATGGGCAAAACACCTGAACAGATACCTCACAAAATAAGATAAACAGGTGATAAGCATATGAAAAGATGCTCCATATCATATGTCATCAGAGAATTTCAAATAAAACAAGATACCACTACATGCCTATTAGAGTGAACAACATTCAGAACACTACAACACCAAATGCTAGTGAGGATGTGGGGATCAGTAAGAACTCTCATTCATTGCCAGTGGGTACAAAATGGTACAGCCACTTTGGAAGGCAGTTTGGCAGCTTACTTCAAAACTGAACTTACTCTCCCAGTCATCACCATATCAAGAAACTGCACTCCTTGTTATTTACCCAAAAGAATTGAAAATGTATGTCCACAATAAAACCTGCACATAGATGTTTTAGTAGCCTCATTAATAATTTTGCTCTAATTTGGAAGCAACCAAGATGTCCTTTAGTAGGTAAATGGATAACCCATGGTACATGCAGACAATCGAATATTATTCAGTGATAAAAAGAAATGTGTTATCTAGCTATGAAAAATCATATAGGAAACTTAAAATGCATTTCTAAGTAAAAGAAATCAATATGAAAGGCTACATACTGCACAATTCCAACTACATAATATCCTGGAACAAATTAAAAAGATCCGTGGTTGCCGGGAGTTAGGGGGAAGAGAGGAATGAATAGGCTGAGCACAGAGGGTGTTTAGGGCAGTGAAACAATTCTGTATGATACTATAATGGTAGATAGTTGTCATTATACATTTGTCCAAACCCATATAATGTACAACACCAACAGTGAGCTCTAACATAACCAGGGGCTTTGGGTGATAGCGATGTGTCAGAGTAGGTTGATCAGCTGTAACAACTGCATCGCTGTAGTGGGGGATGTTGATAATGGCAGAGGCTATGCATATGTAGAGACAGGATAGATGAGAAATCACTGTATCTTCAACTCAATTTTGCTGTGAACTTAAAGCTGCTTTAAAAATAAAGTTTATTTTAAAAGTAAATAAATAATTATTTAGAAAGTTTACTACAGTTGACTCATGCTGCCCCATTAATACATACATCACAGTTCCCAGTGCAAATACTATCATTGCTTCTAAAGGATGAAAATACTGATGTGTGGGTTGATTAACGTATGTTGATCCATGGGAGGCTGCATAGAAAACCTTGGCTAGGAGAAGCATTGTCAACGGCGTGTCTCTCTCTGAGCTCTGCCCATTCATTCTAGGTGAGGACTCTGTATACTGCTCCTATCTCATAGCCCTAGCAACATCCCTGTGGCTTCTGTCACAAGATGCCTTGCCCAGTGGCTCTCTCGAGGCCAAATGAAGCCTATAGTTTTGGAGAGTAAAAATCTCTTATTCACATTTGCTTTTATTCCTCTGGTAGACTATCCTGCCTTTGTTCCATAGAGATGATTTTATTAGCGTTTCATTTGTGTATGTACTGTATTTTATTTGTGTATCTCTTGAATCTGAATTTGTGTATCTCCTGAATTTGAATATCAGCCAAAAAGAAAACATAAGAACAAACTGGAAAAGAAAAGAAATTATCTGAGCAATCAATTAAAGATGCTTTATTTTAATAAAAAACAGAGATTATCTGTGCTCACAGAGTTGACAAATATGGACATATTTGTTATGATAAATTTAATTGTTTTATATTTACATTCACCTGTGCTTAGATTGTTAATTTTTCATGAACAATGTGAAAGAATGCACATTATCTGTGGTAAAACAGAGTATCTGCAGCAGTGGAACGGGCATAGCACACTTTTAGCTCCACAGAGCTCAGTCAGGTATTTGCATTTATGAATAGCCTGAAATCTTTAGAGTTTTATAGGAGGGTAAAGAGGAGAGATACTGCCCTGATGGTGCAGTTACGTCAATAGCCTGTAGACCGTAAGGCTACTTGCCCATAAGACCTTACAAAACTTAAACTCATCCAGTGTTAGGTGACAGAATGGGCCTTAGGTAGTCCTTTTCCTAGTAGTATTTGGTTTCAAACGGAAACTCTTGAAGATAGAAACATTTTGAAGAGCCAAAGGGAAAATATGTCATTGGAGTTCTCCTAATAGGAGATCTCAGAGGAGAAGGGGAATGATGAAAAGGTTTCATGATATCTCTCAAATTATTCCTCCTGGATTTGTACTAGTTTCTCCTATATGCGAGGCTAATACTTACTACGTGGACCTTATTGTCTCTAGAGTCAATCTTTTTGAGAATAACCCCCCATAATTTTACTCCCCCACTTCTTCAAAGACATTTTCTTCTTTCATATATTTCACCTTTATGTCTAATAATTAAAGTCAGTATATACAAGATTTCATAGAATTTATGAAAATCTGAAAATGTATCTAAACACAAACAAATCAATAATAAAAAGAGGACAGTCGCTACTATATGTATGTTAGAATAGCTAAAATGAAAAAGACTGACCCAAATGTTGGCAAGGATGTGAAGCAACTGAAATTTTCATACACTGCTGGTGAGAATGTTAAATGGTATAACATCTGGAATATTGTTTGAAAATTTGGAATATTTGGAAAATTTGGAATATTGTTTGAAAATTTCTGTACAATTAAGCATGCACTTACCATATGATCTAGGCATTCCATCCCTAGGTATTTATCCAAGAGAAAAAAGTGTCCAGGGAAAGGTCTATGCATGAGTGTTTATAGCTGCTTTATTTGCAATAGCCAGAAACATAAAATAACCCTAAAGTATACCAATAAGTGAACAGATAAACAAATTATGGTATATCTATACAAAGAAATACTACACAGAAATAAATGAAGATTGATACATATAATTATGATGAGTTTAAAAACCCAGGAAAAAAAGAGAAAACAGTGTATGATTCCATTTACATGAAACTCGAGAAAATGAAAACTAATCTATAGTGAAAGCGAGGAGATCATCAGTGATTGCCTTCAGATGGGGTGGGGCAAAGACAGGGGGAATGGAATGGAGAGTGACACCAAGGGGCAGGAGGAAACTTTTGGGAGTAATGGATATGCTCATTATCTTAATTGTGGTGATAGTTTCACAGGTGTATGCATAGATCACAATATCAAAGTGTATAATTTAAATATGTATAGTTTGTTCTATGTCAAATATATCTCAATAAAGTTATTTAACAAAGAAACTGGTCAATTTAAAATTCGACTGAGAAAAATACGGGACAATAGACATCTGGATAAAAGAAGAGACAGAGAAATGAAACCTTGAACATTAAATGTATGAAGGCCTTTAGATAAATCTTTCTATAATAAATGATAGAGATAGTAGGTAGAAATAAAGCAGTAGATGTAGTATCTTTCAGGAAGTGTTCAAAGGCAAGTCTACTTGTACAACTAGGTAGAGATAAACAAGGGGAGGAAAAGGCAAGAAAACCAATGCCTCTGACAATCTAGTAAGCCTCTGCCCACAAGGAACATAAATCTAAAAAACTGGAAAATCAGAGATCTGGGAAGATTTAAAAACTACGTAATAAAAGAAAATTGATCAGATATCAAAGCTGTATTAGGAAAAAAGCATTAGTTTTAAAGGTGGCCCTTAAACTGTACTACACAGCACCACCTTGAGGAAAACAACAGAAAGTACTATTTCTTGTTTAATAGAGCCTGTTTGATTCACTGATTTATTCATTCAGTATTTATTAAAACTTAGCATTTCTAGGTATAACAGACACTGTTCTGGATGCTTGGGACAACAAGAAAGGATAAATGAAAGCAACAACCAAAAATCCCTGCCCTCTTAGAGCTTACTTGTCACGAAAAGCAGCTTTGTTTTTTAAATAATTTATGGTTGTCTGTAAATTCATTTTACAAACTTTTAAAAAAAGTGCAGTAAGAATTTAAAGGAAGACTTTTGTATCACAAACAAAAAAGACTATTGTGATTTTTCTTTTTAAATGAGTTTTCATAGAAAGGGTTTGCATAAATCAGAGTTTATTTGTAACACTCCATAGTCAACTCCAAGATTTCTCAAAAAACAAAAACAAACAAACAAAAGTGGATGCCACCTTGTGCTCCTTTATCTCCTGTCCAAGATGAGGCACACATAAGCCCAGCTGCCAGGAGTGCAGTCTTCATAAGGCTGACAGCTGTGCCCACATCCTGGAATGATTATACCTTCGTATCATACAGCCATTGGGTCGTGGTTGCCCCTCCCTCTGGGAATGTATTTAAACTCCCTCGGGGAATGTATTTAAAAAGAGCAAGGGAGCTCTTTTTAGCCAAAGGATTTCTCAGTCTTCATTTCTGTCTGTGCTTCACCCTGGATAGATACTATTGCTGCATTTTCAAGTTCACTAATCTTTTCTTCTCTAGTTTCTAATCTGTTCTTAATCCTATCCAGCAAATGTTCATTTCAGTTATAGTATTTTTTTTATTTCTAGGACTTTTATCTTTCATTTATCTTTTCATTATGTTCAAATTCATTAACTCCCTCAGCATTGGAGCATATTTATATGTTTTAGTCTGTGTCTGCTAATTTCATCATCTCTGTCATTTCTGGGTCTGTTTCTCTTAAGAGATTTTTATTTCTGATTATAGATCTCATTTTCCTGCTTCTTGTCCTGTATAATAATTTTTGACTGGATACCTGGATATTGTGACTGTAATATTATTGAGTGCCTGAATTTTGTTGTCTTCCTTTAAATAGCATTGGTCTTTGTGCTGACAGGAATCTAAGTTATTTGCAGATAAGCTTCTCTTTCCAATGCTTGTTTTAAGCTTTGTTAAGGTGGGTCTAGTGTAGCCTTTACTCAAAGATAATTCAGTCCTAGTACCAAGACAGTACATTTCTGGGGTCTCTTCTGAATGCCCCAGTTGAGTACTGACTATCTCCATTCTAGCCACAGATTCAACACTCTCTGCCCTGTATAAGCCCCAGGAATCGCTCAGTTGACAGCCCTCTGGTCATTCTTTCCGTGACTTCATTGAAGTTTTACTCTATGCATGCACAACTAAGGATTTCACCAAGAATAAAGAAGACTCTCCATACTTATTTCTAGAGGTCTTTATTCCACAGATTTTCTCTTCTTCTCCAGAATCTCTTCTTTCAATATCTCTCCTCACCTCAGTGAGGCCACTATGCTCTTCTTGTGACCCTGCTCCCTGCATGGTCATTGGGGATATGCCCCAAGGCAGAAAGCCTGGAGGATGATGGAGGTTCACCTCCAATGTTGCACTTTCCTAAGGCATCATGATATTCCTGCATTTCCTGTTCTCCAATATCTGAAAATAGCTTCTTCATATATCTTGTTCAGTATTCTAGCCACTTAGGGGATGAGGGTAAGTTGAATCCTTGTGACTGTATCATGGTTAGAATCCAGTCCCAACATTCCTCTTTATCTCATCTATGCATGCAGTGTAGCATTAATACAAGCTCATTTCAGTAATGCACATCTTCCATTTTATAACATTGTTCTTTAAGAAAATGTCCTTGAGGTTCTAATGTGGGGAGGTCATAAAGAACAGAGCTTTTTCCCCTTGTCAGTCCTAAAGTAGTGGGAAGGGAAGCAGGTGCTGGAACCTCTAGAGAATTGAAAATGGGTATGGTTATAACCCTCAATGCCACAATATGCCAGCTCTCTACATTTCTATATTTGTATAGGATTTGGAAATCTTAGGTCAGTAACTGTCTAGGAGAGAAAACAACAACAAAAACAAAACAAAGAGCAGTATCACAAGGGAAGAAAGTAGCTAGAATCTAGACTCAAAATGATGCAGACTTGAACTGTTCTAAGTTAGCCAAATGTTTCCAAGTACTGGCCTTCTAGGACTTTATTATTTTGAAATACATTTTAGACTCCCCTCAAGAGAACAGACAAAGGTTGCCAAGTGTTAGATGTAGTACCTTGCATGTAAGAACTTCTGTGTTCCACATTTGACAAACTTGTGCTTGGTTGGTTCAAAGGTCACCAAACCACCACTACCAAAAATCAAGCAAAAAAGGAGGCGTAATACTACATTGTAGGCATTGAAATAATATTTATAGAATTCTTGAGGCCAACTTATATTTTAGCCCCTCCCCAGCCTTCAATATCTACAAGAGGTAAATGGAAGGAAGTTACCCAAATAGAGTAGACCGTCCAATCATGGAGGAGATTGCTACAAGAGCTTAGCTTTGGAATGCATTTTTATAAGAAGAGTTGCTTTCTAGTTACAAACTCGTTCAAATGAAATCTTTAAAGCGAATAGAAATAATCCTGGCTTTAGCCATAATCCTAGAAATAATGCCAAAAGCTTTCCTTTTTTTGTTTTTTTCCAAAGTCCTTTGTCCAACTACAGTGTTCCTTAGTGACAGGGAGCAAAGCCTTTACAGTGAGACAGACTGCAGTAACCTGGAAGTACTATAAGCATCATTATCGAACTTCTCTGAGACATAAATTTCTTAATTATGAAATAACCATGGTTTTTATCTATCAAATTGTGTTTTACTGAAAATTTTAAAAATATCATAAGTGACCTAGTACATTGTTTGACACGTCGTAGGCATTTTATACCAGTCGGAAAAGTAAAAATCACACATCAGAGATTTTAAAACAAGGAAGTGTTGAAGCTGGTATTAGAGAACTAAAAAAATAACACAGAGGTAACACGGAGTAATAGCGGGACTCAACTATTACCCACATGGCAGCAGGAGCAAAAGAAAGGGATGGAGTTTTAGAATGTAAAAGTTTGGAGGAGGGGTCCCGTAAAGCTGGGACTCAGACTTCGGAGGAAAGAGCAGGTGGCTGAGCTGGTGCTGGTACTCCTAAAGGTATACCAAGAGCTGATTTCATTCATTTTTCTTCTCTCGGGAATCACTGTTCTTTTTGGGTGATATCCTTTGTCTTGAAAACAATTTTCATATAATTTGTCCATTTTTGTTGTTGTTGTTTCAGGTGGAAGGATAAATCTGGCCCCTTTTACTCCAGGTCGGCTAGAAAGGGAAGTCTCATGTTTTCTAAGCAAACAGGTTAGTCACTTTTTAAGGATGAGTTCAATAGGTTCTGTCTCGTGTTGTTTAGTTTTTCAGTGCACTTATAATATCAGGCAATTGCTTTGGCATTGTTTAGATATAATGCTCTTTAATGACATGCAGCTTTCTAGGATCTAAGACCGAAAACTTTTAAATCACTCTTAACTCTCTCCTGCTTTCAAATCCAATCCATCAATGTGTTCTGTAGCTCTAACTTAGAAAATCTTACTACTTCTCATTCTCCCCACTCTCATCCCCACTGCAAGGCACCATCAGCACATTCCCAGAATATTGTTAAGAATTCCTAATTGACTTCCTTCTGAGTTTTTGAACTCAACAACCATGATTCCTTTAAACTGTACATCAAATTGTGTCACTCCTCCTTCCAGTAACTCCCATTTCTCTCAGAGTAAAAGTCAAAGTTCTTGCAGTGGCCTATGAGGCACAACATAATCTGTCTCTACCATTATCTCTCTGCATTCATCTCATGCTACTCTCTCCCTTGCTCTGTCTACTCCTGCCACACTTACTGTCTTGCTTGTCTTCAATCACAGCATGCTGCTACCTGAGGGCATTTATACAGTCTCTTCCCTCTGCCTAGAATGCCCTTCCCTGAGTTATATGCCTGACTCATTTCCTATCTGCCTTCACAGTTTTACTCAAGTGTCATATTTTCTGCTTCCATCAGCGTGACCTCAACAATCTTTCTTTAGGCTGCCAGCAGCAGTAGGTTACAGTTGCTGCAATTAATTTCAGTTAACAACTTTTTATTGTCTCTGAGCCAACCTCATGGCACTACCTCATAGAAACCAGCACAGACCATTTGGAACCTTCTCCCTCTTCTCATACATCTCAGACCCAACCCCATGGGTTCCATTCAGTACCATAGGAGCAGTGTCAGGTCTGAATTTCAGCTCTCGCTGGTCGCAGTGGCTTGTGCCTGTAATCCCAGCACTTTGGGAGGCTGAGGTGGGAAGATCATTTGAAAGCCAGGTGATCAAGAACAGCCTGGGCAACATAGAGAGACCCTGTCTCCACACACACACACACACACACACACACACACACACACACACTCTTAAGTGTCACCTGCTTCCTGAAGTTGCTGCTTGTGTGAAATCTTAGTGTTCTTTTTATGCCATTTAAGCTTTTTATACCTGTTAACAGATCTTCACATTAAATTCTCCCTGTTATTACGTAATATAACTAGTGTGGTTTCTAAGTCCTGACTGAACCCAGAGTGATATAGAAATTAGTAGTAGGAATAAGTTTTTAAAGATAATGTCTGAGTGCATTCTCTGTTGCTTATAACAAAACACCTGAAACTGGGTAATTTATAAGGAAAAGGAATTTTTTGTTTTCAGTTTTTTTAATTGATACATAACTATACATATTTATGGGGTACATGTGATATTTTGATCCATGCATATATATAATGTGTAATGATCAAATCAAGGTATTTAGGATATCTGTCACCTCAAATACTTTACCATGTCTTTGTGTTGAGAACATTCAAATTCTTCTTTTCTAGCTATTTTGAAATACACAATAAATGATTGTTAACTATTATCACTGTACTGTGCTATCAAACACTAGAAGTTATTTCTTCTATATAACTGCATTTTTATACCCATTAACCAATCTCTCTTCATCACCCCTACCCGCTTCTTAGCCTCTAGTAACTATCATTCTACTCTGCACCTCCATGAGATGAATGTTTTTATCTCCCACATATGAGAACATGTGATATTTGTCTTTCTGTGTCTGGCTTATTTCAACCTACATAATGACCTCCAGTTCCATCCATGTTGCTGCAAATGACCAGATTTTATTTTTTTTATATGGTTGAATAGTATTCCAATGTACATCTATACCGCATTTTCTTTATCCACTCATCCATTGATGGACACTTAGGCTGTTTCCATATCTGGACTATTTTGAATAGTGCTGCAATAAACATGGGCATCCAGATATCTTTTTGATATACTGACTTCTTTTTTATTGAATATATACTCAGCAGTGAGATTGCTGAAATATATAGTAGATCTATTTTTAGATCTAATTTTTAGGAACCTCCATATTATTTTTCACTGTTGCTGTACTAATTTCCATTCCCACCAGCAGTATGTTAGCATTCCCCTTTCTCTACATCCTCACCAGTACCTGCTATTTTTTGTCTTTTTGATAACATACATTTTAACTGGGATAAAATTATATCTCATTGTGGTTTGGATTTGCATTCCATAATAACTAGTGATGCTGAGTATTTTTGCATGTGCCTGTTGGCCATTTGTATGTCTTCTTTTGAGAGATGTCTATTCAGATGGTTTGCCCATTTTTAATCAGATTATTTGCTTTTTTCTGTAGAGCTGTTTGAGTTCCATAGATATGTTGTTTATTAATCCCTTGATGGATGAACAGTTTGCAAATATTTTCTCCCATTCTGTAGGTTGTCTCTTTACTCTGTTGATTGCTTCCTTTGCTACACAGAAGCTTTTTGGCTTGATGTGATTTCATTTGTCTAATTTCGTATTTGTTGCCTGTGCTTTTATGGTCTTACCCAAAAAATCTTTGCCCAGGCCAATTCATTTCTCCAACACTTTCTTCCAGTAGTTTTGTAGTGTCAGGCCTTACATTTAAGGCTTTAGTCCATTTTGATTTGATTTTTGTATTTGGTGAAAGAAAAGGGTCTTGTTTTTGATTTCTACATATGGATATACAGTTTTCTCAGTATCATTTATTGAAAATACTATCCTTTCTCCACTGAATATCCTTGATGGCATTATCAAAAGTCAGTTGACTATAAATACATGGATTTATTTCTGGGTTCTCCATTCTGTTCCATTGGTTTATGTGTCTGTTTTTGAGTTACTATAACCTTGTAGCATATTTTGAAGTGAAATAGTGTGACGAGTCAAGCTTTGTCCTTTTCTTTTTGCTCAAGATTGCTTTGGCTATTCAGGGTCTTCTGTGGTTCTTACAGTTATGGAGTCTGGGAAGTCCAGGGTTATGGGATCACATATGGCAAGAGCCTTCTTGCTGGTAGGTACTCTCTGCAGAGTTCTGAGGCAGTGCAGGGCATCACATTGTGAGGGGACTGAGCATGCTAACTCAAGTCTCTCATACTCTTCTTACAAAGCCACCGTAATTCAGTCATTCATTAATTCATTGATCCATAAATGGACTAATCTATTCTTGAGGGCAGAACCTTCATGGCCTAATCTCCTCTTAAATGTCCCATCTCTGAATACTGCCACATTGGGGATTAAGTTTTAACATGAGTGTTAGTGGGGACAAACTTTCAAACCATAGCAGATGAGATTTATGGTTTAAGTTGGTTGCATCCTTGGTCTTCAAAGTAGGGTTGAGCTCCTTGCTAATAGAAAATGAAGTGGTAATGGCATCACAGTCAGCCTAATTATTATCTGTATTGATTTTGATTAAGTGTGTATCTTGATGGCTGTAGCACTTGTCCATGAAGGCAAGAATGTAGTGGAATAACTTCTTTTGAAAGCTGTGGAGTGCTTATCCAAAGAAAATGACAAACTCATATGATTATACTCTTAGTTTAAGTCACGTTCAGAGAACTAAAAAGCATCTGCAAGGGCCTAAAATTAATATTTTTATAATGGCAGAGCTGACTTTGCTGACAATGAGATGCAAAATTTAGTTGTGTGGGGTACAGTTACAATGTAAGTTGAATTCACGTCTTCACTAAGTTTCTCACTTGAAAACTAGGGCTTTCATTGGGAAAGAATGATGCTTGAAATGGGGACATCTGGGTGATCATAGAAGAAGCTGAAAATTTGGAGCTCTAGAATCACTCTGAGTCTCTCTTGACAGTAGAAGCAAACTGCCTTTAAGTGTCTGAAAAGACTGACTCTTTTTGCTTGATGGCGTTATCTGGAGTAGTTGCCTTGCAAGAAGGTGCCCCTCTCCCTAGGACTCACTGCAACCATACATGGTTGCCACTACAACCAAAACTAGATAAGATCTCCCCATGTTCCTGGAGGACAAGGGTGAGGTCTGACCCTGGAGGAAACATTATACTCTAAAATAATTTAAAGATGTTCATTTAAAGAATTTAAAGACCTGGCATATGGATATACAGTTTTCTCGGCACCATTTATTGAAAATACTATCCTTTTTGCACTGAATATTCTTGATGCCATTATGAAAAGTCAGTTGACTATAAATACATGGATTTATTTATGGGTTCTCCATTCTGTTCCATTGGTTTATGTGTCTGTTTTTGAGTTACTATAACCTTGTAGCATGTTTTGAAGTCAAATAGTGTGACGACTCTAGCTTTGTCCTTTTCTTTTTGCTCAAGATTGCTTCGGTTATTCAAGGTCTTCTGTGGTTCTTACAGTTGTGGAGTCTGGGAAGTCCAGGGTTATGGGATCACATATGGCAAGAGCCTTCTTGCTAGTGGGTACTCTCTGCAGAGTTCTGAGGCAGTGCAGGGCATCACATTGTGAGGGGACTGAGAGGAGTGGATTCTAAGGATATTAAACCAAGGAGAACGAACTACAACACTTGATCAGTCCAACTTTATTCATATGACTTCATTTACCACTCTTCATTTAATTGTTAGCTTGTGCAGCTAGCAATTTATTCTAACAATTTATCTCTAACAATTTACTTGGTTAATTGACTTGGTTAATTGAAACTTGGGCTCAACAGCAGACTGATATTTAATGAGACTGAGATTCTAGAATTTCCTTGGTCTGACATAGAGAAGGAATCCAAAATCTTAAGGAAATTAGAATTTGGGAATAGTCTATCATATGCTAGGCCCAGAAGATACTTCCTTCACTAAAGTATGAGAAATAAATGAAAGGAGTATGAGTGTCTTTAAGGAGCTCTGTGGTAACTGTTGTGTAGATGGGATACCATGGTGGGAGGTGCCACTGCAACACAATTAATCAACATTTGGTTGTCTTCTTCTTCTTTTGCGTGTGTGTGTGAGAGAGAGAGAGAGAGTTCTGCTTTTGTCACCCAGGCTGGAGTGCGATGGCGCAATCTCGGCTCACTGTATCCTCCGCCTCCCAAGTTCAAGCGATTCTTCTCTCTCAACCTCCCAAGTAGCTGGGATTACAGGCGTATGTCACCATGCCCTGCTAATTTTTATATTTTCAGTAGAGACAGAGTTTCACCATGTTGGTCAGGCTGGTGTCGAACTCCTGACCTCCAGTGATCTGCCCACCTTGGCCTCCTAAAGTGCTAGGATTACAGGCGTGAGCCACTGCACCCAGTCGTTTTCTGCTTCTTAAATCTTCAGCTCCAAAAAATAATCTTTCTGATCAGTTCAGGGCATGAGAGTTCATGTAGGGTGGATTTCTCAGACTTTACAAGTTCAGGTTAGTGGTTTTAACAATGCATTTATTTATCATATTCATTATTACATAAAAAGACTCTAAAAGAAACTCTAATAATTATTTTCTTGATTTCTGGAGATGTATTCTGGCATGCTTCTCCAGAAATTAAGACCTATTTTGAAGTCTGGCCTTGGTATTAATTAGCTGAGGAACTTTAAGCAAACAATTTAACCTATCTGAGTCTCAGTTTAATCTCAAAGAGAAAATGAAGTTTTACATAGAAAATTTAAACATAATGCCTGGCACTTAGCAAGACTCAACAAACAGCTGTTATCATTGTTATTATTTCATTTTCCATCTCAGGTTGTCAACTGACTTATTCAAATAATTATTTTCCCAAACTTATAGACAGGAAATACTCAACATTAACTCTACTGTTTAAATAAACCTAAATGCCTTCTCTTTCTTTATTCGGTGTTTTTTAAAATTTCTGTTCTAGCAATATTTTGGCTACATCTGAATCAAATAATATGATTTTGTTTAAAACCCCAAACTTTTCCCAGCTTAAAAAGAATAGGTTATGCCTCACTAGGAATAACTCCATATTCCTTAAATATCTTGACTGTTGGTTACTGACTTGAGCTGAATTAATACAAACTGCATTGAGGCTGTGGCCCAGAAAGAGAGATGTCATGAAAAGGAGTGATAGGAGTCCATTTGTGCTGATATGTCTGCTGCCCTATTGCTAGTTGTCTTTCATCCTGGGCAAGGCAATTATTCACCAAGAAAGTAGTTTTAGATCTTTCTTTCCAAGTAGAAGCATCTGTTTTATGGCCGGGTGTATGGCTTACGCCTATAATCCCAGCACTTTGGGAGGCTGTGGTGGGGGGATCGCTTGAGGTCAGGAGTTCCAGACCAGCCTGACCAACATGACAAAATCCCGTCCCTACTAAAAATACAAAAATAGCCAGGCATGGTGGTGTGTACCTGTAATCCCAGCTACTCAGGAGGCTGAGGCAGGAGAATCGCTTGAACCTGGGAGGCGGAGGTTGCGGAAAGCCAAGATTGCACCGCTGTGCTCCAGCCTGGACAACAGAGCAAGATTCCATCTAAAAAGAAAAAAAAGAAAAAGAAAAGAAAAGAAACATTTGTTTTATAATCTGTTGCTTATACATTCCTGGAGATTAGTGCGCCCATGTGATATCTTTCCAATATATCACTTCTCTGTGGAGTTGATCAAGAGCAGCAAGTATGACTTAATTCTCCTTCTATCCCCAGCTCTCATGCAGTGCCTGGAGCACAGTAGATGTGCAGCAAACCCTGAATTACAACATCACTTTGGAGCCGTGGTATGTCTTGTTGGATTTGGTTTATTTAGATCAGTTTTCCAACCATCCCTGAGAGACATGCACTTCGATCAACCACAGTGAATGACTTTCTACTTTAATGATTCTCAACTGCAGAAAGGAAATGAGAAGACAGGAGCCATGCTGCTCATCTCTCCTGGAAATGTGCAGTTGCTGTTGTATTTTTGTGGGTTGTTTTTTCAGTTGAGTACTCAAATGTCCCTAGATTTTATCAGATTGTTGACAAATGAAATCATATTAACATCTACATCCAATGTCATGCTCCTATTCATGAAAAACTCTAGCCCTTGCAAAGTCCATTCTTCTCCCACTCCCTGGCCCCCAGGTGTTCCTGAGAGTCATCAGGGATGTCTTTCCTGGGTTCTCCTGGTATCTCCTAACTATCCCTTCATTACAAGGCTTCCTGCGTTGGTTCTTATTGCCTACAAGAGTATCTTCATGACCACAGCAGGTAAGACACCCTAATGCCAAAGCCAGGAGCACTGTTTTTCAAAGTTCCCATAGCTACTGACTCTGGAGGTGTCAGAGCAGTGCTGGGCTCCTTTCCAATAGGGGACTGCTTCTCCTCTGTCTTTGCAGCAAGCCGTTACCTAGGGCTGCAATAGAGCTGCTCACATCCACAGCCATGCACAAGGCCTCAGGAAAACAGCTCCTTCAGCATCTGTCTCAAATCCTCTCTCTGTCCAGTCCTAGTATCTCGGGATACAGATATCTTTCTATGCCTTCCACTGTCCTCTTTGTCACTAAAGTACACCAAAAAATAAACAAGCACTTCTCCCACATCTACCAGATGACTGAGATCCCCCATATGTCAGTTCAGACAAATAAGCAACGACAGCCCTCACATTCAAATGGTAAAACTCTATATCCTCATCTGGACTCAGCTATGGCATCCTGCTACACATTTTAAGACAAATGGAAGCTTGTTTATTCATTAGTATAATGTAGTATTACACTTGGTTCATAATTGTACACCATGAACCTCTTTCTACCTAACCGTTGTAATCTAAGGTCACTTTGTTATGGTTGTAAAGTTAATAACTGGGCAACATGGATTCTGGTTCTAATTCTTCCTGAAACCATCTGAGTGATAGTAAAGTGTACAGTTAACTGACTCGGGCCTGTTCCCCCATCCGCAAAAAAGGTGTTCAGTCCACACAGTTTCTAAAATCCCTCCTAAGCCTAATAGTGCGTGAGATTTTGTGCTAATAAAACAGAATATTATTTGTAGTGGCTTTCAGTGATGTTGGTAGTAGATATGGTGTTCTCTGTCATAACAGTTTGGTATTACATTAGAATGTCAATTACTGCCTTAGTTCTAGACATGTTTCTTATCTTTTCATATATATAACTGAGGTATACCTACGAGGTGTGCTGTATTCTATTTATTAAAAAATATTATTTTCCCAATAAAGTGCAGATTATGTTGAATTTAGGGTGGACATAAAATGCATAATAAGAAAAAAAATCAACATGAAGTGCCTCTCTGAAAATATTATCCCAGACTTGAATTGAACAGGATATATCATCCTGAATTCTCATGGCTGTCAATGCCAAAGTACTACATGATACAGGCATGTGCAACTTGGTAAGCAAAATTATTGACACTTATGCAAAGAAAGGCTCTCTCATATTAACAGTTTTAATATTTTACTTTGGAGTTTTATTTAAACAACCTCAGTAGTTTGGAGGACAGCTTGAGAAAGCCTTAAGAGTTTGAGACTGAATTTGATGATACTTTCTCGTATGTTCGTGTACAGATAACACTGTTCACAGCGCTTTCCTACAAGACAAAAGAAAGATGAGGTATTTCAGTATAGTTGGAGAAACTAACATTTAGAAAAGCGCAAACTAAGTACTATCTACACATACATTCCTTAAAAATATTGAAAGAGAGGCTGGGCACGGTGGCTCACACCTATAATCCCAGCACTTTGGGAGGCCAAGGTGGGTGCATCACCTGAGGTCAGGAGTTCAAGACCAGCCTGGCCAACATGGTGAAACCCTGTCTCTACTAAAAATACAAAAATTAGCCGGGGATGGTGGCACTCACCTGTAGTCCCAGCTACTCAGAAGACTGAGGCAGGAGAAGCACCTGAACCCTGGAGGTGGATGTTGCAGTGAGCCAAGATTGAACCACTGTACTCCAGCCAGGGTGACAAAGCAAGACTCTGTCTCAAAAAAAAAAAAAAAAAAAAAAAAAAAATATATATATATATATATATATGAGATCTATATAGACTATAGATAGGACCTATCTGTTAGCTGGTTTTGCCATGTTCTATATAACCTATATGTGGCAAATCACATATATGTGATATATTTAGGGTATATATAATGTTTATATATGTATAAAGCAAGGTAAACAATTTGAAATTTGAAGTTTTTATTTAAATATTTTAAATGTCAACATTGATGAATTTTGCTATTTTACATACTCTACATTTTCTAAATGATAATACTAGGTTACATTGACGTAGTATTTTATGGTTTCAGGGCACTAATATACACATGACAATACTTAATTCTCTCATAAAACCTTTGACAAAGACACTGTCTACATCTTGAAGGCAAGGAATCTGAATATTGAAGAGATTTAATGAATTGTCCAAAGTCACATAAGTACTGAATGGCAGGGGTGGAAATCCACATCCTTGGATTCTGAGTGTAGTGTTCTTTCTAATGAACTATAAAAGCTTTCTGTTTATTGGCGTATGTCATTATAAACAGCAATAAAATCAATCATCCTTAGTCTTCCCCTTGTGACTTTATAAGGAATAAAATGTACCCTTCATCGTAGAAAGAAAAAAAATCACTGTATTAAGAAATGAGTTTAGATTTTTGTAACCTACACACGAATCTTGCATATTCCCTTAAAACTATTTTATATTATGTAGAAAGTTACCTTTTTATTCATTTTGGTATAGGTGGGGGTTTGGGAGGAGGAAAATCATGAACACACATCCTTCTACTCTGGAGAGTGGGGAAGGTGACCTGGGAAACCATCTGAAAGGGAGTAGGTTGGATTCTATAAAATATAGATTGTCAGTGAAAACAATCTGACTGCTCATCTCAGTACCACCACATTTTTCTAGCTGCATATCCTTAGGTAAGTCAATGTCTGAATTTCAGTTTCCTCACTGTTAAATGGGATAATAAGCCTTACCTTACAGGATTATTGTAGAAGTTGGGGAAATAATATTAATATATGAAAACATAGGGACATGGTAGTGACATGTAACTCATTCATACACCAAAAAAACACCACTTCAGCTTCTTATCCCTGGTCTAGATTTCCTTTTCATGTTTTTGTTTGGTGTTGAAATGGAAAAACAGTGAGAAGTTAATCCTGGAGTGGAGGAGAGGATTGGCAACAACCCTCAACCCCTGCTAATATCTTCGTTGCACAAATACATGCTTGCTTTGGTTTACCTGTAGAGTCAAAAGGATTAGGCTGCATAGTATTTTCATTCTCTTTAGTTTTTTAGTTCCTCAATCTACACACATTTTGTATAATACTTGTGATTATACAGTTATCTCATAATTTTTTTCTCATTCTTTTAAACTACGAGAACAAGGAAAATGGCATTCATTTTCATTGTTTTAAAACAAGTTATTTGGGTGATTTTATATTCGTTATGCAGAAGGTGGGAAGATAGAGAGGACCAGCTCACTCACCACCACCATTTTCCCATCCACCAGCTTTCTCGTTATGGTGGTTTCTTTGCCATCCCAGTTCTGAACTTGAATCAGGGACTCCTTATCTAAGGTTACTTTACTCTGAAAAACAGAAAAAACTAAATTCAGATCAGCTTGTCGTATTTCAACCCTAAAATTTTATCAGGTGGCAAATTCTTTTTAGCTGTTGTAATACTCTCAGGTAGTTTTAGAATGGTGTTGACAACCCTATTTATTTATTTATTTATTTATTTTTATTATTTATTTATTTATTTTTATACTTTAAGTTCTAGGGTACATGTGCATAATGTGCAGGTTTGTTACATATGTATACTTGTGCCATGTTGGTGTGCTGCACCCATCAACTCATCAGCACCCATCAACTCATCATTTACATCTGGTATAACTCCCAATGCAATCCTTCCCCCTTCCCCCCTCCCCACAATAGGCCCCGGTGTGTGATGTTCCCCTTCCCGAGTCCAAGTGATCTCATTGGTCAGTTCCCACCTATGCGTGAGAACATGCAGTGTTTGGTTTTCTGTTCTTGCGATAGTTTGCTGAGAATGATGGTTTTCAGCTGCATCCATGTCCCTACAAAGGACACAAACTCATCCTTTTTTATGGCTGCATAGTATTCCATGGTGTATATATGCCACATTTTCTTAATCCAGTCTGTCACTGATGGACATTTGGGACAACCCTATGTATTTTAAGACTTTGTCAGCAGTAAATTTGTTGGCTAATTCTGCTGAAGAAAACAGGTTTTACAATAGTAAAACTGTAATATTATCTTGAAGAATAAGTAAAATGTTCTTTCTTTCTTTCTTTTTTTTTTTTTTTTGAGACAGAGTTTCACTCTCGTCACCTAGGCTAGAGTGCAATGGCGAGATCTCGGCTCACTGCAACCTCTGACTCCCTGGTTCAAGCAATTCTCCTGCTGCTCAGCCTCCCAAATAGCTGGGATTATAGGCACGTACCACTATGCCCAGCTAATTTTTGTATTTTTAGTAAAGATGGTGTTTCACCATGTTGGCCAGGATGGTCTCGATCTCCTGACCTTGTAATCTACCCACATTGGCCTCCAAAAGTGCTGGGATCACAGGCATGAGCCACTGCACCTGGCCATGAAATGTTCGTTTTATCTTTGACTGTGTAAGCAGAGTATTATCTTTTTGCATAAAGAATTACAAATACATTTTAACTTTCAAAATAAGTGTGAAACTTCAGCCTGGACAACACAGTGAGACTCCCATGTCTATAAAAAATAAAAAATTAGCCAGGTGTGGTGCCACATGCCTGTAGTCCCACCTACTTGTGAGGTTGAAGTGGGAGAATCACTTGAGCCCGGGTAGTTGAGGTTGCAGTGAGCCAAGATTGTACCACAGCACTCCAGCCTGGGCAACAGAGACCCTTTCTCAGTAAAAAAAAAATACTAATAATAATACATGGGAAACTAATTCAAACTCCCATTATATGAGCTTACTTAAAAGAAAGAAGGCCTCTTTACTCTTCTTATCCCAATAATATTTTCCAGTTTTTTGTTGTTGTTGCTGTTGTTTTTGGAGATAGGATATCACTGTGTCATCCAGGCTGGAATGCGGTGGTGCAATCAATCATGACTCACTGCAGCTTCAACCTCCTGTGCTCCAGCAATCCTCCCACCTTAGCCTCCTGAGTAGCTACAGCTATAGGCACACACCACCACAGTAGCTAATCTTTGTGTTTTTTGTAGAGGCGGGATCTCACTATGTTGCTCAGGCTGGTCTTGGACTCCTGGCATCAAGCAGTCCTCTCCCTTTGGCCTCTCAAAGTGCTGGGATTACAGACATGAGCTGCTGCACCCAACCTAGCTTTTTTATTCTAGTAGATTGCTAAGAATTTAGCATAGAAATCCATATTAGGCATTTAAGTCAAAAATTTTCTTCCATTTTATATGGTATAAGAATTTAAACTCTCATATTCATTTAGTAACCGACTATTACAGTGGCATGATAGTTCCTTTTATCAGGATATTACCCTCCATATAGTTTAACCATCCTCTATTGAGTTCATTCATTCAAATAATAAATATTTATTGAACAACTGTCATGACCAAGCACGGGGTTCTGTGAAACAGACAGGACATCCTGTTTTGGATGAGCTTACCTTCTGATGTAGGGAAAAAGACTGTAAACGATCAGTATAGAAGTAAATTACATATTATAAATAAATAATATATTCCTGAGATATGTGCCCCTGAGATATGAATGAAAACTCTGTGTGGCACTTTCAGGATGAGACAATGAAAAGCCCATGTCTCTTTGTCTACTTTGGTGTTGGAGAAGACCACAGTGTCCACAGGTGCAGCTACAAGGTAGTTGAACCTCTTTTGGCCTGGATCCCTGAGAGATTAGGAGGAGCAGATTTCCTGTTTACTCCACTACACACACACAAACTTCCCCAATGCCACCCGACACTATGTATGTACTGTAAGTTAGAAATAAATCCACATTGTGTTAACTCACTCCAGGCTTGTGGTTCATTGTTATAGTGGCATAACCTTACCAATACCAGCTAATATGAGGTTTATTCACTGCAATTCTCTGTGTAGAAAACTGCTACAAAATGGGTAAGGAAAACTTTTGTTTCTGAGAGGACTAAGCGGTAATCTAGGGAAATTATTCTCAAAATGTGGTCTGCTAAGCATCTGCATCAGATTCATTAAGAATGCAATTTTCAGGGCCTCTGGGGATGGCAGTGAGCAGGAGGCATTTTTCACAAGCATCCCAGAAGATTTCTGTCTTCACATATGACATCCTTAGACCTATGTTTTAGACAAAAGTTTCTCTTAAGGACTTTAGATATGTTTGCTAGAATTGCTTACTTACCTAGGATGATATCTAATATTCTTTTGAAATGTGTCTGAAAGACTGTCGGAGGCCTCACCTTTGTTTTGTGGCCACTTGGTGTGATTTCCTCAAACTCTTCTCCCAGCTTAAAGGAGATCTCATTATTTTTAAAGATGCTTTTGGTTTTTACTGTGATGACATCTCCATCTGTACTGATGGTCACAGTGGGTTTTGCCAAACAGCCCAGTTTCCTGCTGGCTCTTCCTATACCTGGAAACCAGATAAAAGGAGTATTATCTTTTCATATAAAGAATTACAAATGCATTACATTACAATACAATACTTAAATCTGTTGTTGACTCCAAAAACTCAACATTCTCTGTATAATTCTTTGCTAACTAGGAGATTTGTGAGTTGAACAGATTTAATGGTGCATGAGTTCACATATCCCAAGCTAGCAGCTCCACCATTACATATTAAAATAGACTATTTTTGCAGAAAAAAAATCTGTCTCTAGTTTTTGTTTAGTGATTATTCTTTTTCACTAGTCCAGTAGTTATTAATCTTGTTGATTTGGGGACCTCTTTGAAAATCTGATTAAAGCTATCAACCATCTCCCTATTTTTAATTATATCCACTCACATACAAACAAAATACTTGGGTACAGATTTTGCCAGATATTTAACTCTTCACTTATATTCTTACATGTATACATATATGGGTTTTTTTCCTCAATGATGTAGGTTTTTATTGTGGTAAAATATTCATAACATAAATTTACCATTTGAAGTTACAATTCAGTGGTATTGAGTACATCACAATGTTGTGCAACCATCACCATTATTTATAGGATTTAAAAAATATAAATGTTATATCTTTTGTTTTTCAACTTGCTTTTTCCCCTTATCTGTACGTCTTGAAAATTTTCCATGCCATTATAGATATATACTTTTTCATAGTACATAATATTCCAGTGTGCAGAGACCAAAACTTATTTTGTCTGTCTCCATGTTGATGAGAAATTCATTTGTTTCAGTTTTTGTTATTACAAATAACTATGCAGTGAACATCCTTGTATATACAGTTCTGTGCAGCACATGTAGGAGTATTTTCAGTAGAAATAGCATTACATATACTGCAATACCTAAGTTAAAATTCTAAGGGAAAATATATTGGGAAAATACTATAATGCAGTTCATGGGATTCATATTATAAAACATGATCACAGGATGTGACAGATTGCATATAGTTCCTGAGGATATTCACATCCTAATCCCTCAAACCTGTGAATGTTACCTTTACATGTTAGGGGACTTTGCAGATGTGGTTAATTTAAGGATCTTGCGATGGGGAGTTTATCCTGGATTATCAGAGCAGACCTCAAACATAATCACAAGTTTCCTTTTAAGAGGGAGGAAGAGGGATGCTAAACTACAGACGAAGAGAGAGCAGAGTGAAAATGGGAGCAAAGTTTGGAGCATTGCAGGCACACACTAAGGAAAGCCAGCAGCCAGCAGAGGCTGAAAAACAAGATCTATTCTGAACCCTATTCTGAAGATCCCTTAAAGCTTAGAGCAAATGTTTACAAAATAATCATTTTTAATATAGTTGTATTTTTTTGTTTTAAAATATTTATCAAAATCACTTGCTGTTTAGTATATGATACATGCCTGCTTTGTTTCTGTAAATTCATGGTAACTTATATGAGGGATGATTGTCAACTCCAAAGTAGTTTTGCACAGAACTATATCTTGGTACTGAATCAATATTTATTTTTTCCTATGTGAAAAATGAGGGAGTCCAAGATTAATATTATTTTATACAGAGCAAGTTCTGTGCTATCAAAATGCCCATTTTTACTGGATATGATATGCAAGTAAACATAGCTCACCCAGCTCCTTCAAATATTCTTCGAAATTTTCACAAGAAACAGACTTCCATGTTCCTTGGAGCTGGTCAACCATTCTGTCTGAGATAAGTTTATCTCAGAGAAAAGTAGTTTCATGTGTATGTTGGTATTCCCTGAAGTAGTATGGGAACTTATTTTTAATACAATTCTGGGTAGAGAATGAAATGAGAAAAGTCAGGAAATAAAATAAGGAACTCTAATCCTTGCAATCTTCCTTGAGTATCATCTAAAGCAGAAAAGCATTCTTAAATGTAAATAAATCAGGATGAAAATGGAAACATAGAAGAGTGTTTAGCAGAACTAGGTATATCTTTTCCAACACTAATTTAGAATCAAAACTAAATGTTACTCTCCTTCCCTAGGACCTGCCAGGCACAAAGCAATGTGTAAGGGCTGGGTCTGGACAGCTGTGTTTATGCCATGGAACTTTTGTGACCAGGTCTCTCTCTTTCTCTGTCCGAAGATGATTCAGAAAAAGCCAATCTATTGGCTGTTTGAAGATCATTTTCATTCTTGATAGTTTGAACTAAACACCAGAGAGACTTTATAGATGGTACTTGACATTTGAAGTAAAAGTTAAGTTTAGTAAGGGCTAGAACAACCATCTTAAGTCATGTGCACAATGGAAAAAGAGAATGGGACAGAGAAAACAGAGATCATGTTACACACATGCGTGCACACGCACACACAGCCCTGTTACTGACACTTTTCCAGGTGCCAGCTCAACTTCCCAAAAGCTTAGAGAGCCGTCATTGCCATGAGAACACCAAATATCTTCTAAATCCTCTTTAATTTAGGCTAGTTTCTGTTCCTTTCAACCCTGACTGTAACATCTCAGTGTCCATTGATATCTGTAAGTCAGAAGAGGGGTCAAGGAATATAATAGCAAATCCATCAGCTAGAGAAGAGGAGACTCCGAATGCTAAGTAAAGGACAAATATGCCCTTATACATTCCATCAGCCCCTGCGGACATCATTGTTAATTCTAGGCAGAGCTTGATGTCCATCGGTTGACACAAAGTTATTAAGAAATACTGAAGTTATTAAATTATTTTAAGACAAGAATGGGGACATGGCATTTTATAATAATTCCCATTAAAATGTTAAATTTCCAAATTCTAATATCTTATCCAGGCCAATAGTCTTATTGATAATTATTCAACATTTATAAAGCAACTAGCATTGTATGCCTAATATGAGGCTAAAAATTTTGCTACACTATTGATTTAATGTTCCAGATATGGCTGGTAAAGATACCATTGTTTGACTGGGTGCAGTGTCTCATGCCTGTAATCCCAGCACTTTGGGAGACCCAGGCAGGCAGATCACGAGGTCAGTTCGAGACCAGCCTGGCCAATATGGTGAAACCCTGTCTCTACTAAAAATACAAAAATTAGCTGGGCATGGTGGGACGCACCTGTAGTCCCAGCTACTTGGGAGGCTGAGGCAAAAGAGTCACTTGAACCCAGGAGGCAGAGATTGCAGTGAGCTCAGATCGTGCCACTGCACTTCACTGAACTCCAGCCTGGGTGATAGAGCAAGACTGTGTCAAAAAAGCAAAACAAAAGAAAACAAAACAAAAACCATAGTTCATTGGTTGGTTTTCCTGAGTAATTTGTATGACTATGCTCATTCAACTTAACAGGCATGAGGCTGAAGCCAGGAAATGACCCAACATTGAGGGTAATCTGGGTACTAAGAGTAGGCACTGAAGGCACTAAAATTCCCAGGATTTTTCAAGAAAATGTCAAATGTGCTGCCACATATGTTGGATGCACATCGATCCCCTCCCACAAGGAAAATTATGATTGAAGATCACCTCCTGGAAGAAGATGTATTGGGAGCGGTGTTTTTCCCTGTTGCTGACAGGTTAGACTTGCAGAAGTGTCAGTACTGAGACCTGAGACAGAACCCATGTATGGCTTCTATCTCTGAACTGTGGCTCCACCATTCATGTGTTCATCACATCAGCTCAAAGACTGCCTAATGTCAACTGGCCTAGTCATTTTGTCTACTCTGTTGTTCAGTGCCTCTTCTGTGATTGATGCTTTCTAGTGTTCATTAATATGAGAGCCAAAAATCTTCACATATTTTGCCCACTCCTATAAGTTCACACACATTCCCCTCCACCAAACATTCTTGTCTGCAATTTTTCAGTCCTTCTCCTTCCATGTCCCTGACCAGCTTTTCAGACGATTCGCCTCCACCCATAAGTATGTATATATTCCCATCCCAAGCCATTGTGTCCTCCACATGACATAGGGAACAGGTGCACAACTCTGAGCTTTGTCCATTGATATGATTTTCCTTACCAGTTCCTCAAGTCCCCCCCACACCCCAAGTGTCATGAAACCACTGCCCATTTTTAACTTGCCTCCACACCCTGAGCTGACTGGTACATTAAACATGATCAGGCTTTTTCTCCTCCTTTAGTTGGTCACATGGGACCCACATACTGTCTGGAGCATGATCTGAAGGAGGGGTGCTCGTGCTGTGGTGGTGGGTGACATGGGGATCTGCACCACCTGCTCATACAGTTCCTTAGGACTTCTGGTCTTGTTTAGGATTGAATCCAGATACGCAGTTTGATCTTAGGATGGACTTCTGCTGGACATACCTGAGTTGATGACTCTGTGGGTCTGACAGAACCCGGCTCATAATGGAGAATTCCAGATACATTGTTACTTGATATCCTATAGTCAAGAATTCTGTCTCTATGGGGCCCCAGTAACACATTAGGCACTCTGTTTTAATAGGTGTATAAGTCTCTGTTACAGATGGCATGATCTTTCTTCACAACCCCAGACATTGGTGCTATGATGCACACACATACACACACATACACACACTCTCTTTCTCTCTCACACACACACATACCATACACATTATACTGCATATTTTCCTCTCACCAATACCTCCAGCATTGTGGAGTTTACCAATCACATGACCCAAGAATCTGGGCAGCTCATATCATAGCCCTTCCTTCCTGTAGACCCTTTCCTGCTCTAGGCTCCACTCAAAGCAGGGAGCCTTTCATGCCGGCCAGTACATGGACTGCAGCACATTCCTAAATGTGCAATATGTTGCCACCATAAGCCAAAGAGTCTCACAAGAATTTTGATAGAAGAGGCAAAATGTAGCAATTTGTCTTTTGGAAAAGATATCCTTACATGCCCTTGACCAAGCTGGACCCCTAAGAACTTTATAAGAGTAGAAGTTGCCTCAATCATCACCAACTTTAACTCCCATATTCTGTGTCGACTGTGTCTTACCAAGGCCTCCAGTATACTGGCCACTTCTTGTTCATCCTGCCTGATGACATGATATTGTACCAAATGTCCAGACAGCCTAGATCTCATCCGATTATATTATGATAAAGAGTAGGAGTTAACATAGCCACAGAACAAAATCGGTGGCTCATGCCTGTAATCCCAGTACTTTGAGAGCCCAAGGTGTGTGGATCACCTGGGGTCAGGAGTTTGAGACCATCTTAGCCAACATGGCAAAACCCCATCTCTACTAAAAATTACAAAAATTAGCTGGGTGTGGTGGTGGTCACCTGTAATCCAAGCTACTCGGGAGGCTGAGGCAGGAGAATCACTTGAACCTGGGAGGTGGAGGTTGCAGTGAGCCGAGATCATGCCACTGCACTCTGGCCTGGGCAACAGAGTGAGACTTTACCACACACACACACACAAAAGTCTAAACATATATCATTGTCTGTTCCATGTAAATGCAAATAGTTTCTGATCTTTCCCAATTGAGGTAGGAAAGAATGCGAAATATGGTCTGACTGAACACCATGTACCTGACACTCTATTAATCTGTACTAACAAAGATAACACATCAAGCACAGTAGCCACCATTGGGGTTATTAGTTGATTTTTCACTAGGCTAAAAATACTCTTAAGATTCATTTGGATTTTGCAGTGATCAGACTCATGAATCAAATGGTGCTTTCATATGAACCATCACCTTCTGCAGTCTTAAAGTCATCTTGAGTAGCCCCAATTTATGTCATTCCTTACTCCTCCCCTGCCACCAAATACAGTATTTTTTATTCACCATCTTATCTAGGGCTGGAGAGAGGATAGCAGTGAAGAAGGCAGGAGTGTGGGGGTGCAATTTCAGAAGCTTCCATTTTGGCCGGGCACGGTGGCTCAAGCCTGTAATCCCAGCACTTTGGGAGGCCGAGACGGGCGGATCACGCGGTCAGGAGATCGAGACCATCCTGGCTAACACGGTGAAACCCCGTCTCTACTAAAAAATACAAAAAGCTAGCCGGGCGAGGTGGCAGGCACCTGCAGTCCCAGCTACTCGGGAGGCTGAGGCAGGAGAATGGCATAAACTCGGGAGGCGGAGCTGGCAGTGAGCTGAGATCCGGCCACTGCACTCCAGCCCGGGCGATAGAGCGAAATTCTGTCTCAAAAAACAAAAAAACAAAACAAAACAAAACAAAAAACCAGAAGCTTCCATTTTGCCTTCCCCACTATGATAATTCTTGTTTGAATTAGAAAATGAGAAAGGGGGAGCTTACTCCAACAGCCAAAGAGTCAATCCCAATTAGCATTCAGGCCCTAGGGAAATAACTTTTGGAGGAATCTAAAGACCTACCCGACCTGCTGAGACCTAGACTTTGGCCAGAACCTGGCCAGGGTTCTGTTTATTACCTAGCTGCTGTATGCTTCACTCGAACATGATGATTTGCATCTCTGGGAATCAACAGTATTTCAGACCTGAGGCTATCAGAATATCTGGATATTCCTCTTTCCTCATTGCATATTTTCTCAAGTAAATGATAACAGATCTCCTTTGAGGAAAGTGGGGGAAATTAATAGTTTATGTATTTCAGGGTTATTCCTTCTGTGGGCTTGTCGCCTATTGAGACAAAAGTTTCTGGGTCTGAAAATTGGCTCAGATCTGGAATCTGGGCAAAGGATCATGACTTTCTACTGGGGTGCCCGTCCTTAGTCTGCTGCCCATCCATTCTTGCCTTCTTTTGATTGTATATATGAAGCAGCACCCTTGTTGGCTAAATGTCTATTTTGCCTCTATGGATTCAGTGTTATTTTAGTAATCTCCATAACCCCTTCCAGGTCAAACACCCTTAGCTGTGCCTTCAACCTTGCCCCATTTCATGGTGAAGTGCAATCAATCCCCTGGTTTCTGGCAGTAAAAGTGCTGCCATCTGGCCCAGATTCATTCAAATTCTCTTCATCCCATCACTACTAATAAGCTGAACTCTAACAACCCAACAAGAACAACTACTGAAACTCTTAATGATGCTGTGGCCCCTCTCACCAGTGCATTCCTGATGGCCCAGTAAACATGAAAGAATCTTCTGGATTATCTTATGGAACATAATTATCTGATTGCTCTTCCGACATAGGTACCCATATATATGCATACACACACTTTTTCTTTCTATAGAAAAGTATTGTGACTATATTTATCCATAACAGAAGTATAGATCTCATAACTTTCCTACAAAGCAGGAGAGGAAAGCCCCACCATGCAAGATTTTCCAGCCTTTTGGCATATTAAACTTGAATTATTTCAACGAAGCAATTTGAAGTGTCTTGGAGCTGGACAAGACATAGTGGGCACTCTGTAGATATTGGCATGCAAGGAGAACTCAGGCCTTACTCATTCAATAAACACTTGAGTGCCTACTAAAGGAAAGATCCCTAGGATAGGTCTTTCCCACCACTGAGTATGTAATGGGGATTGAAAGAGACATCCAAAATATTTCCAACTCTGTGAAAGAGAATCTGAAACTATAGTAAATTCCCTAATGTTTCCATGTGGATATCTAGCGATATAGTAGACACCTGGAGAACAAGTTGATATTTTAGATTAGGGGTTGGCAAACTATGACCCATATACTAAATCCAGCTGCCACATGTAGATAAAGTTTTATTAGAAGACAACCACACTTATTCCTTTATGTATTATCTATGGTTGCTTTTGTGCTGCAATAGTGAGGTTGAGTAGTTACAACAAACGTATGACCAGTAAATATTTTTTCCGGCTCTTCACAAAAAAAATTTGTCAACCCCTGTTTTAGAGTCTCAAGTGAGAATTTTTAAAACTGGGGATCATAACTTAACAACTACTAAGACTTTCTTTTTTTGGGGATAGAAGAATGGTGGATACCATTTTTCATTTAACAGATTTTTCATCTAACAGATTTTTCATCAAAAGACATTTTTATAATTATGTCATGGATAATGACAACAGAAAAATTAATATAAGGAGCCAAACTCTGGCATTTTATAATAGTAACATGAGATGGTTATTAGTCAAATATACACTGAATATATAAAAAACCACTCTATATGCCATAAGGCAGAACGAGACAAGAATCAAACATTAATTGTGTAAGGAAATCGAGGAAAGAACTCTAGTTTAAAAAGCTGTCCTGCTCTCTGCTTCTTCCTGAGTCTAAACTCAAGTGGTTAATGAGCCTGTTAAATTATAAAGTTTCTTCAGAAATAGCCCTCAGTATCTGTAAAATTCTTCTACTTTTTTCATCACTTTAGCAATGTTAAGCCTTCAAATTTTCTATGCTGTTCTAATGCACTTGGATTAAAACCATTCTGTAAAGAAAAAAAAAATTACAGTGGCTTTTTAAAGTAAAATTTATTGAAAATGGAGAAAGTTCACTAGAAAAATTTAAGCTCTGTGGCAAACAAAAAATAGTGACCTAAACATCTGCATGATTCTCTTCTTATATTGGGTGGACTTTGTAGGCAGGGCATTAAGGGAACCGGGTCATCTCTTAGTATTTTCTGGCTAAGAACATCAGGAAACTTGGCCATTCATGAGGCTCAGGGTGTTTCTGCCTTGGTGCTACTACTCAAATGCACACCTGGAGGTGGGCAGCATACAGGAAGCTGAGCTGAATGGCTGGGATGAGGCACGTGGTCTTCCAAGCAACCCGTAACATGGCACTGCTCCATGCCAATGTTCTTCACACACTCAACCAACATTTTTTAATAGGGCTGAGAATTGTGTTAGACCATTTTTGCATTGCTATAAAGGAATACCTGAGACTGGTAACTTATAAAGAAAAGAGGTTTAATTGGTTCTGCAGACTGTATAGGAAGCATGGTGCCAGCATCTGCTTCTGGTGAGGGCCTCAGGAAGCTTACAATCATGGCAGAAGGCAAATGGGGAGCCGGTGTATCACATGGCAAGAGCTAGAGCAAAGGGCAGAGATGGGGACGTGCCACATTATTTTAAACAACCAGATCTTGTGTGAGCTCAGAGCAAGAACTTACTCATTATTGCAAGGGCAGCACCAAGCCATTCATGAAGGATCTGCCCCCATGACCTAAATGCCTCCCACTGGGCCCCACCTCCAACACTGGGGTTTATTACATCTCAACATGAGATTTGGAGGGTGTAAGCACCTAAACTATGTCTGAAATTGTAGTGGGTTGAACTGTGTCCCCCACAAAAGATATATTCAAGCCTTAACCCCCAGTACACTTGTAAATGTGACTTTCTTGAGAAATGAGATCTTTGCAGATGTTAATTAAGGATCTCAGGATGAGACTGTATTGGATTTAGGCAAACTCTAAATTCAGTAACATATGTTCTTACAAGAGAAAGGAGAGGGAGATTTAAGACATATGGAGACAAAGGAAAAGGTCACATGAAGATAGCAATTGAAGAGTGGCCATGAGCCTAGGGACACCATGGATTGCCAGAGTCACCAGAAGCTGAAAGGGAGGCATGAAAAAGATTCTCCCCCAGAGCCTTCTAGAAGCTACCAACACCTTAGTTTCTATTTCTGGCCTCCAAATCTGTAGGAGAACACATTTCTGGTGTTTTAAGCCTCTCAGTTTGTGGCAATTTGTTGTGGCAGCCCCAGGAAAGTAATACAGAGAAAAACCTCATTTTAAAGAATCTTAGGGACCTTTATGTTTTATTTTAACTTTTAATTTTTTTATTGTTTTTGAGATGGAGTCTCTCTCTGTCACTCAGGCAGGAGTGCAGTGTGCAATATCGGCTCACTACAACCTCCACCTCCTGGGTTCAAGAGATTCTCATACCTCAGCCTCCCGAGTAGCTGGGATTACAGGTGTGCACCGCCACACCCAGCTAATTTTTATGTTTTTGACAGAGACGGGATTTTGCCATGTTTGCCAGGCTGGTCTTGAACTTCTGACCTCAAGTTATCCGCCCACCTCAGCCTCCCAAAGTGCTGAGATTACAGGGGTGAGCCACCAAGCCTGGCCACTTTTATGTTTTAAATAAAAAGTTTATTTATGAGTAAAATACCATTTAAACTTTTTTGAAATTGTCTTTATTACACAGAATTGTTTTTTGTCATTTAAAAATGATAATACTTTTCATCATATTCACCAAGGATAAAGGTAATTTTTATAAGTAATAGTAAGTTATTATGATAAAGGCTGAATAATAATAACTAAACATATGATAAAATTATATAAATTAATTTTTTTCTGAAGTTCATGTAAGCAAAACCTTTTTCTTACTTCTTTAGTGTTTTTTTTTTTTTTTTTAAATCTCTCCCTCCTTTATCACCCCCTCCTGCCAATTTTCTTTTGGAATCTGTAATCATACAACATCTTTTGTGTGAATATTGAAGAACTTAAGATTTAGACAATAAAATAAACTACTTGATGCTGGTAAACAGTACTATGCTAACTCCTTACTCTGTTTTAGAATTTCAGCAGACTGCTCACTGAACGCTGGTCTTAGGGTTGAGTGCTGGCTTGCTGGTGCTGTCTGCTTCTGAGCAATCTTGTGATTCAGACAAATCAAAACAATAGAGAGACTTCCTGGAGCGATGAATAAAGACAGCAAGGTCAGACCCAGGCAGCCTGAAGGCCTATGATTCAGACCCTGCTGGGTTCCCAGGCTCTCCCACCCTTTGTTTCTTACAGCTGGAGCTGTTGGGACCCCACCTGCTGCCTGAGCACTTGCCCCCAGGCTCTCGGCCAAGTAAACTTTAATCAGATTATTGCAGAGTAGCAGTAACCTCATGGTTCTCAAGCCTGACTTGCGTTTGTAAAAATGCCAACTCCTATGAGCCGGCATAGGTCAGAACTGCCAAGGACAAAGCCTGGGAATATATATTTCTAAAATTATTCCCAGGCAATTCTGACTCAAGTCTAAGGCTCAGCAAGTAAGGACAAATGTTCTAGACCAGTAGTTCTCAAAGTGTGGCCTTTGGACTAGGCAGCATCACCATCACCAAATAACTTTTTAGAAATGCACATTCTGGGCCCCAGCCCCAGGCCTGCTGAATCAGAAATGAAAAAAGAGCCTAGTTTTAATAAGTCCTCCAAGTGATTCTGATGCATGCTTAAATTTGAGAACCGTTGACCACATTTAGACTCACTTCCAAAGAACAGAGTATGAAAAGGGAAAAATAATAACTTTAGCAACCTGGTAAATATCACATTAACCTCGGGATCAAGTTTAATATCCCCAGTGTAAAGTCATGCTGACATCATTTACCCTCTGCTAGGATGCAGTGAGAAGGTATTTCACTTCTGTGGTCTTCCTAAACACTCATAACCCAAATTTAATCTTCATGTAATCTCAAATATGTGCAGACAAAATTGAGGGATATTCTACAAAATACTCTTCAAACTGTCAAGGTCATGAGTAACAAGGAAAACCTGGGAAATTGTGACAGATCTGTGGAAACCAAGGAAACATAATGAGCAAATGCAATGTGGGATCCTGTCAGGCCAAAACCCAGCCACATCTCCAGCACACAACTCCAAAAGCCTGAACCGCAGCTACCAGGGGTTCCTCCAGAACCTCCTCCCCCAGGGGCTTGCTACAAGTGCTGGAAATCTGGCCACTGGGCCAAGAAATGCCCACAGCCTGGGATTCCTCCTAAGCCGTGTCCCATCTGTGTGGGACCCCACTGGAAATCGGACTGTCCAACTCGCCCAGCAGCCACTCCCAAAGCCCCTGGAACTCTGGCCCAAGGCTCTCTGACTGACTCCTTCCCACACCTTCTCCGCTTAGCGGCTGAAGATTGATGCTGCCCTCGGAAGCCTCCTGGACCATCACAGACGCCTTGGGTAACTCTTACAGTGGAGGGTAAGTCCCTCCCCTTCTTAATCAATATGGACGCTACCCACTCCACATTACCTTCATTTCAAGGGCCTGTTTCCCTTGCCTCCATAACTGTTGTGGGTATTGACGGCCAGGCTTCTAAACCTCTTAAAACTCCCCAACTCTGGTGCCAACTTGGACAACATTCTTTCATGCACTCTTTTTTAGTTATCTCCACCTGCCCAGTTCCCTTATTAGGCCAAGACATTTTAACCAAATTATCTGCTTCCCTAACTATTCCTAGGCTATAGTCACACCTCATTGCTGCCTTTTGCCCCAGTTCAAATCCTCCTTCACATCCTCCCCTTGTATCCCCCCACCTTAACCCACAAGTATAGGATACCTCTACTCCCTCCTTGGCGACTGATCATGCACCCCTTACCATCTCATTAAAACCTAATCACCCTTAACCCACTTAACACTAATATCCCATCCCGCAGCATGCTTTAAAAGGATTAAAGCCTGTTATCACCTGCTATAGCATGGCCTTTTAAAGCCTGTAAACTCCCCTTGCAATTCCCCCATTTTACCTGTCCTAAAACCAGACAAGGCTTACAAGTTAGTTCAGGATCTGCGCCTAATCAACCATACTGTTTTGCCTGTCCACCCCGTGGTGCCAAAGCCATATACTTTCCTATCCTCAATACCTCCCTCCACAACCCATTATTCTGTTCTAGATCTCAAACATACTCTTTACTATTCCTTTGCACCCTTTGTCCCAGCCTCTCTTCGCTTTCACTTGGACTGACCCTGACACCCATCAGGGTCAGCAAATTACCTAGGCTGTACTGCTGCAAGGCTTCACAGACAGCCCCCATTACTTCAGTCAAGCCCAATTTCTTCCTCATCTGTTACCTATCTCGGCATAATTCTCATAGATACACACTTACTCTCCCTACTGATCGTATCCGGCTAATCTCCCAAACCCCCAATCCCTTCTACAAAACAACAACTCCTTTCCTTCCTAGGCATGATTAGTGCAGACAGAATTCTTACACAAGAGCTGAGACCACGTCCCGTAGCCTTTCTGTCCGAACAACTTAACCTTACTGTTTTAGCCTCGCCCTCATGTCTGCACGCAGCAGCTGTCGCTGCTTTAATACTGTTAGAGGCTCTAAAAATCATAAACTATGCTCAACTCTCTACAGTTCTCATAACTTCCAAAATCTATTTTCTTCCCCCAACCATTGCTCAGGACAATGCTTAAGCTGATAAGTTAGCTAAAAAAGCAGCTAGCGTTCCAACTTCTATCCCTCATGGCAGTTTTCCTCCTTCACCTCGGCCACTCCCACCTACTCCCCCGCTGAAACTTCCACCTATCAATCGCTTCCCACACAAGGAAAATAGTTCTTAGACCAAGGAAAATACCTCCTTCCAGCCTCACAGGCCCATTCTATTCTGTTGTCATTTCGTAACCTCTTCCATGTAGGTTACAAGCCGCTAGTCCACCTCTTAGAACTTCTCATTTCCTTTCCATCATGGAAATCTATCCTCAAGGAGATCACTTCTCAGTGATCCATCTGCTATTCTACTACCCCTCAGGGATTGTTCAGGCCCCCTCCCTTTCCTACACATCAAGCTCGGGGATTTGCCCCTGCCCAGGACTGGCAAATTGACTTTACTCACATGCCCCTAGTCAGAAAACTAAAATACCTCTTGGTCCGGGTAGACACTTTCACTGGATAGGTAGAGGCCTTTCCCACAGGGTCTGAGAAGGCCACAGTAGTCATTTCTTCCCTTCTGTCAGACATAATTCCTCAGTTTGGCCTTCACACCTCTATAAAATCTGATAACGGCCCAGCCTTTACTAGTCAAATCACCCAAGCAGCTTCTTAGGCTCTTGGTATTCACTGAAACCTTTATATCCTTTACCATCCTCAATCTTCAGGAAAGGCAGAATGGACTAATGGTCTTTTAAAAACACACCTCACCAAGCTCAGTCACCAACTTAAAAAGGACTAGACAATACTTTTACCACTTTCCCTTCTCAGAATTCAGGCTTGTCCTCAGAATGCTACAGGTTCCATCCCATTTGAGCTCCTGTGTGGACACTCCTTTTCATTAGGTCACAGTCTCATTCCAGACACCAGCCCAACTTAGACTGCACCCCAAAAACTTAAAGCCTAAAAACCACCAACCAAGCAAGTAATTATGCTGAACCCCCTTAAGCTCTCTCTAATAAGATGTCCTAGGTCCTCCCAATTCTTAGTCCTTTAATACCTGTTTTTTCTCCTTCTCTTATACAGATCTTGTGTCTTCTGTCTAGATTTTCAATTCATGCAAAACCTCATTCAGGCCATCACCAATCATTCTATGCAACAAATGCTCCTTCTAACAACCCCACAATATTGCCTCTTAAAACAAGATCTCCCTTCAGCTTAATCTCTCCCACTCTAGGTTCCCACACTGCCCCTAATCCCACTTGAAGCAACCCTGAGAAACATCGCCCATTCTCTCTCCATACCATCCCCCAAAAATTTTCACCACCCCAACACTTCAACACTATTTTGTTGTATTTTTCTTATTAATATAAGAAGGCAGGAATGTCAGGCCTCTGAGCCCAAGCCAAGCCATCGCATCCCCTGTGACTTGCACTTACATGCCCAGATAGCCTGAAGTAACTGAAGAATCACAAAAGAAGTGAGAATGCCCTGCCCTGCCTTAACTGATGACATTCCACCACAAAAGAAATGAAAATGGCCGGTCCTTGCCTTAAGTGATGACATTACCTTGTGAAAGTCCTTTTCCTGGCTCATCCTGGCTCAAAAAGCTCCCCCACTGAGCACCTTGTGACCCCCACTCCTGCCCACCAGAGAACAACCCCCCTTTGACTGTAATTTTCCTTTACCTACCCAAATCCTATGAAATGGCCCCACCCTTATCTCCCTTCACTGACTCTCTTTTCGGACTCAGCCCATCTGCACCCAGGTGATTAAAAAGCTTTATTGCTCACACAAAGCCTGTTTGGTGGTCTCTTCACAGGGACGTGCATGACAGATCCCAAATTGGATCCTGGAACAGAAAGAAACATTAGTAGAACAAATGGAGAAATCCAAATAAAGTCTATAGTTTAGTTGCTAGTATTGTAGCAATGTTCATTTATTGGTTTTGACAAATGTACACATTAGATGTTAACATTAGGGGAAGCAGGATGAAGGGTGTGTAGGAGCTCTGTACTGTATTTGCAACTTCTCCGTAAAGCTAAAATTATTTCAACATTTAAAAACAAATCAAGGTCAGGCACGGTGGCTCACGCCTGTAATCCCAGCACTTTGGGAGGCCAAGGTGTGTGGATCACGAGGTCAGGAGTTCAAGACCAGCCTGGCCAAGATAGTGAAACCCCATCTCTACTAAAAATACAAAAAATTAGCCGGGTTTGGTGGTGGATGCCTGTAATCCCAGCTACTCGGGAGGCTGAGATAGAGAATTGCTTGAACCCGGGAGGTGGAGGTTGCAGTGAGCCGAGATCATGCCACTGCACTCCAGCCTGGGTGATAGAGAGAGACTCTGTCTCAAAAAAAAAAAAAAAAAAAAAAAAATCAACATATATAAAAAGACACACACACAAAGTGTGTATCACAAATCTGCAGTGTTTGCATCACCTGGAAGCTTGTTAGCATTGCAGATGATCAGAACCAACTCCAGATTTACTGAATCAAAAATGTGCATTTTTCAAAAGATTTCTTTGGTGAATTGTTTAAACATACAATAAAAATTTGAGAAGCTCTGCTGTTTACCATCACCCTAGGAATTAACATTAGCTCAATCTTGTCTGGACCTGAAATACATATCAGTTTTGATTGTTGAGCATCAGTGTACTTTTGAGACCCCCACGCTCAGTTTGCAAACTAACTCTAACTGCTAAGTTGCTGAGCAATTCCCCTGGCCTCAGTCCTTGAATGGTAACACCCCGATGAGACTCAGATCATATCTTGTGTTTGCGAGGCTTTTTCTTTTTTAACAGAATGGGGTTTTGCCTTTGAGACCTTACTCTGTACCTGTGGACTTGCTACCTGCCACAGACTTCCCTCTTGCTGACAGTCAATCTGCCTGGTATTTTAAGTACTGCCTTCTAGAAGTCTCCATGTGTCTCCCATGCTGACTAGTATTGGGATTTCTATCTACTGTTACTATAACCTCAGATGTTGTGCTTTACTTGCCACATCCAACCATGACTTGAAAGTATCCAGAGATAGGACAGTGTGTAGAAAACACTTCCCAATCAACAGCTCAACAAATAGGACTGGACTTCCAGGAGCCCCAGTATTTCAAAAAAAAAGAAAGAAAGAAAGAAAGAAAAAGAAAATATTTCAACAGGATCTGAGCCTAGAGGTAATGTCTAGGAGACACTAGAGGCCTGGGAATAAAACTAGAAAGGTAAACGATTTCCTCTAGAGCCAGACTTTCTTTACTTTTGTGTCAATGAAGTCTCAAAAACAAGAACCCACTGACTCTGTAAAGACAATTTGCTGATGGAGTGTTATAAAATCCCAGCCAGAATGGAGAAAATGGAAATTTCCCGGGAGCTGCTGGCCTTGACCTTCTTCTCTTGGGGAAAGGGAATGAAGTGAAATGCTGACAGTTAAACATCAGGAGAACTTACTCTTAAAAATCAGGAGAACTTACTCCTTAAAAATGTTCCTGGCCCAATCTGTTGTAAGGGAGCCTGGGGGTTCTTGCTTTATATAGGGTAACACTGGACACTCACCTTGGGGCATCTTGGCAACTATCATCTTTGGGAAACATTGTCTGAATGGGACCATGGCACAGGGATTTTTCAGGGAACAGGAAGAGCAGCACTCAAGGGACTTGGAGGTATTTGAGGCAACCCTGCAATGACCCGAAAGCTAGAACCAACCTGGTGAGAGGACATAGGGAGAAGCTTGTGGGATTCCACATCTCTCTGAGTCATGAATGAGCTCTGAATGGGGCTGGATACTCCCACAAGTCTACAGGTGGGGGATAGGTCATGGATAACCAATATGCAACTCTCTGGGAGTGCAGAGTGTACTCAAGTGGCAGTGATCTGCAGACAAGCCATTGGGTCACTAATCCATATTTACAAATGTACCCATTTCTAACTTTTATGTGTCTGATTTTTAATCTCCTCTTTTGAAAAGGTCTAATCTTGTTGCTGAGGAACTGAGAAAAGATTTTCCCACATTTTGAGCAGAATAGAGATGAGATTAATATCTTTCACAACATCAGTGATAAAACAGTTGCAAAATTTGGTGAGTTATGACAGCTGACAGGAGTGGGAGGTGATGAGGACAAAGGCTACCTGAGAGCATTGACCCCTTGCTGCTGTGGAAAAGGCAACCTGTGCTCTAAGGGTTGACTTCAGTGAAAACTGTAGGAAGAAAATCCACTGTTCTATCAAAAGCCTTATTAAATATTCTGATATAATATCCAATTTAGGACCTTTAAGCTTAACATTTTGACACTTCAGAGTCTAAAAATTACAATGAAATATCCAGTAGTAAAAGACATTGTCACTGAAGGCAGAGCACTTCCATCTCTGGCTTTGTGATCATACATGTGCTCACAAAACTAATTAGCTTCAGGCTAGGCAGTATGTGAGTAATTTATCCCTCCCATATTAACATCAACTGTGAAATCTAAACTGAATGATGACATTCCAGCAACAATTGCATATGATAATTCTTCAGCAGGTTTGGGCAGTGTAGAGTAGCTTTCATAACAGACTATGTCATCTCACGCTATTTTAATGATTATGGCTCTACTGGAAAGGAACACAAGGTGGAAAACTAGTTTAGTGCCTGGGCTCTGGTTCAAGTCAAAGTGAAGATGATGAGCAAGCACTATTTTAAAATTAATTTAGGAGATCATTGGTAACAGATGAGAAGTCATGTTTCAGAGAAGCCTAAAACAAACACTCATAATTCTGAAAACAAGTGAGATGTTCTCATTAATCTATAGGTATATAAATGTATACCCTGATCGCAAATATGAAAAAAAATTGTATAACAAAATGACTGGAATGAAGTGCACTCAATGGTTAATGGTGATTGTCTTAGAAGGTGAGGTTATGAGAAAGTTGTTTTTGTGGCCGGGCGCGGTGGCTCAAGCCTGTAATCCCAGCACTTTGGGAGGCCGAGACGGGCGGATCACGAGGTCAGGAGATCGAGACCATCCTGGCTAACACGGTGAAACCCCATCTCTACTAAAAATACAAAAACTAGCCGGGCGAGGTGGCGAGTGCCTGTAGTCCCAGCTACTCGGGAGACTGAGGCAGGAGAATGGCGTAAACCTGGGAGGCGGAGCTTGCAGTGAGCTGAGATCTGGCCACTGCACTCCAGTCCGGCACCGCACTCCAGTCCGGGCGACAGAGCGAGACTCCGCCTCAAAAAAAAAAAAAAAAAAGAAAGTTGTTTTTGTTTCTATTTTTCAATAATTTCAGTTTACCTAAAATTGTTCTATAGTTAGAGGAATAAATTCTGTCTTAAAAAATATGTTCAACAAGGACTTTTGATGCTGATAGGATTAAGAGTTCATATCAGAAATTATTATAAAGTGCCCTCCCAATGGTACCAGGCAGAAAATAGGCCATCCAAAAGGAGTTTTATAGGAAAGAGAGAGAAAGAGACAGAGACGGACACAGAGAGATGAGTGTATTTTGAATAACCTACAGGTTAGTACATTTACAGTGTCTAATAGGAAGTTGGTTAAACAGATACAGAGCACAGAAAATAAAGATCTGGATCAGAAAAATATGTGGTGGTCTGGAGTAGGTAAGTTCACTCTAGGTTACAGTGTAAAGTAAGAGGAGCAGATACAGAGCTATGGGGAAAACTACCATATAATGAGGCATCAGAATAACAAATAATGGGGGCAACTGAAAAAGGGAGAAGTTTATTAGATTCCTAGAGCTGTTGTAATGAATTACCATTAACTGGGTGGCTTACAACAATGGAAATATGTTCTCTAGGAGTTCTGGAGGGTACTCTAGACGTTCTGGAGGGTAGAAGTCTGAAAACAAGATGTTGGTAGGGACAACATCTTGAAGTTTCTAGCAGAAAATTCGTCCTTGCCTCTTCCAGATTCTGGTTGTTCCAGGTTCCTCCGCTTGTGACTGGATCACTCCAATCTCTCCCTCCATCTTAAAGTTGCTCCTTCTCTTTTATTTCTTATAAGGAAACTTGTCATTAGATTTAGGGCTTAAATCACACTCCTAGGTTCCTCCCATTAGAATGTGGACATATTTTTTTGAGGGTGACCATTCAATCTGTTACTGAGGGAGAGTGATCAATTTGTGAGAACTATGAGGAACAAGGTCTCTTAATATCTTTGTATAAGTAAGGCAATGAGAAGTTCTGCAGCTAAAAAGAAAAAGAAAAAAAAAAAACTCTGCTTAATTTTGGGTAACATACTTTTCTCCAAATGCACTTGGCACTCTTTTCTCCCAGGGTAAATACAAAGCTAAGTAAGACCCAATCCCAGACCTCATGGGATCCGTCCGGTGGCAGAGAGAAGTATGTAATCAACATAACTGCAATGACCTGTTCAAGTGCTAAAATAGAAAAATACCTTAAGTATAATGGAAGCCCAGTGAGAGGTAAAAGTGATTTTCTTCAGGATCAAAGAAGAGTTTACTGAGTGGAAACTCTGATTTTAAAATGGCATTGTGTAATTCCAGGAAGAGATTTTATGGCCAATGGCTTAGAGGCCAGGAAGTACATACAGAGTGTTTAGGAGACTGAGAGATTGGATAACTCTTATTTTTTATTTATCTATTTTTTTGAGACAGAGTTTCATTCTTGTTGCCCAGGCTGGAGCACAATGGTGCAGTCTTGGCTCACTGCAACCTCCGCCTCCCAGGTTCAAACAATTATCTTGCCTCAGCCTCCCAAGTAGCTAGGATTACAGGCACCTGCCACCATGCCAGGCTAGAGGTTGGGTAACTCTTGGGCATAAGTGAACAAGAAGTTGTGGCAGAGACTAGGACTGTCAGCGGAACATAAAGAGCCTCATGCTCCATTCTAATCTAGATCTGGAAAACTAAAGGGAGTCACTAGCAAGGGGATTTTTTCAAATAGAGAGGGACATGATTGGACTTCTGTTTCAGAAAGATTACATTATGTGGATGATTGATTAAAATGACAACTAAAGTCTGAAAGACTAATCAGTTTAAATTAATGAGTGTTTTTAAAAGAAATTCATTAAAAATTAATCCAGTGAAAGAGCTGGAATTAGTCTAGCTTTTTGAAAAGATTTGTGCTCAAATACATTGAAAATGGATAAAGGCTAGAAATAATCCTGCAGTTTTGTTTTTTATTTCAATAAGGGCTTGCTTAATTTTATGCACTTTTCTCCAAATACATTCAACAGTCACCTCTCACGATGTAAAAAGATGACCCAGATTATTTCTCTTTTCTTTTTGAGTTGTTAGAAAGTTGTTTCTAATTACTTCCAAAACTGGTCTTCTATTTTACGAGATTCCGAATAGTGTTTTAAAAGTTTTTTTGGACTTAAAGGACTATATTATAGGGATGTTGTCAATCCAGAGATGCATTCAGGGTCACTCATTCTCCCCACATATTCCTTATCTCTAGCTTCAAGTTCATGGGCTGCTGAATCAATCCACTTGGGAATCTTCTTTAGAAAGAAAGTCATAGGTCCACTCTCTACCTGAATGCAGCCCACTCTCATCCCTGGAGTTTTTCCTTTAGTCTGGATACACAATTAGTAAGATACTAAGATCTCACAATTTAGTGGAAGATTGAAATGTCGTGAGTATCCTAGGGCTCTTGCTTTGCACCTTCATCAGTTAATGACTTCATCATACACTGTCCCCTGCAAAAAGTTACTGTACTTAGTGGGGGTATATATAGATAATTTTATTGGAATGACAATGGTTCTTAGAAGCAGCCTAATGCTTTTGCTTATGTCTCTGTTATCAAGTCAGTCACAACGTGATCTGTTTCCTGTCAATCAATTTCAGAGAAGAGATGAAAACCTGAAAGTTTTGTTTATGACAAGTGATTTTTATTTTCTTTACAAAACTAGTACAGTAAATGCAGCACTGGAGTTTAGTTTCTGCCTTGACATTATAGGAATCTTTTTTTTTTTTTTTTTTTTTTTTTGAGACGGAGTCTCGCTCTGCCGCCCAGGCTGGAGTGCAGTGGCCAGATCTCAGCTCACTGCAAGCTCCGCCTCCCGGGTTTACGCCATTCTCCTGCCTCAGCCTCCCGAGTAGCTGGGACTACAGGCGCCCACCACGTCGCCTGGCTAGTTTTTTGTATTTTTTCGTAGAGACGGGGTTTCACCGTGTTAGCCAGGATGGTCTCGATCTCCTGACCTCATGATCCGCCCGTCTCGGCCTCCCAAAGTGCTGAGATTACAGGTTTGAGCCACCGCGCCTGGCCGACATTATAGGAATCTTAACTATTGTGTTATAAATTTCAAAATGTCCAGGTGTGGTGGCTCACACCTGTAATTCCAGCACTTTGGGAGGCCAAGGCGGGTGGATCATGAGGTCAGGAGATTGAGACCATCCTGGCTAACACGGTGAAACCCCGTCTCCACTAAAAAAAAAAAAAAATTAGCCAGGCGTGATGGTGGACACCTGTAGTTCCAGCTACTCGGGAGGCTGAGGTAGGAGAATGGTGTCAACCTGGGAGGTGGAGTGAGCCGAGATTGCGTCACTGCACTCCAGCCTGGGTGACAGAACAAGGCTCCATCTCAAAATAAAATAAAATAAAATAATAAATTTCAAAATATAATTTAAGGTTTAATGTATATAGTAGCCCCACATACAGATTTTCCTGTGTCATTTTTTTCATCCAAGCAAACTTTTGTGAGAAAATGTCAACCAGTAACCCTTGCATACTTTGTTTCGATGTCTTCACTGTTACTGAATCAAATTATCCCAACATGGAGAGCCTCTTGCCTTCACATGCCCACCTCAAGTCACAGAACACCCAGGTTTCGTTTGAAGCTAGACCCTTGGCATATAGCGTTTTCCCTCAGGCTGTTATTACTTGCTCAAGCAGGTTCCTAAGAGCTCTTTGCAAAAACTCACTTGTTACTTTTATGTTTATTTTCTGAGTAACATGAGGAAGAAAGAAAGAGAAAAAAGTCAGAAGTTCCCACGCTTGCAGCTAGAGAGAAGAAGAAAAGTGGAAGTTGAATAGCTAGTGACAATTTAGAAATAAAAGTAGCCCTTCACCAGCTCACAGAGTCCTGACACACAGACCAAGTTTAATTCAACACTGTGTATTGCAAAGTGCATTTCACCAAACTACGTGTGTGTGTGTGAACACAGGCACACCACCAGCAAATGTGGAGTTCACACATACACACCACAGACAAATGAAGGGACAATTCAAAAGTGTGCTTCTCTCTTCATTTCCCTTTGTAGTCCTAGCATTACACAGTGACCTTTAAGGTCTCTGAGAGTCAATGAAAATGAAACATGTTATTGCAAGTAAGGTTTGGGACCAAATGAGTTCATTTGATCACATTCCAGTTCCTTAATTACTATGCCTTCATTTTAATAAGAGAAATTTCACATAAACTATAACTGCTCTTCTTTTTAGCAGGTACTGGCAGAAATATAGCATAAATAATTGCAACATATCCTGTGATTAATATTTACTGTCTTATCTCTTCCCTGGAGTGGGACAGTGGAATCCACAAAGCCAACAATTAAAATGAGACATTATCACATTTTAGTCCCACATAATGTACCTATCATTTAATTTTTCATAACTCATTCATTCAATACACATTTCATATGTATGTAAGTTTTGTGCCCACAGAATTCCTGCCAGTGTCAGAAATAGGATGAGAACAGCAACTTTTGAAGGAAAGGGAGTTCACTTTTGATGAGCATCTGCTGTGTGACAAATAACTTGTCATCTCATTTAGTTTTCAAAACCATCATTATTGATATAGGTATTGTTATTCCCATTTTATAAACACGGTGAACTGAGGCTTAGAGAAGTGAAAGAACTTTTACAGAATTCATACAGAAAAGAAAACGGTCAAATATTTGACCCATCACTGCCCTGGGTACCAGGGATATACCATGATACCAAAAGGATAAAGATTCCTTCCTCTCATCTCTTTTCACAGTAACTGTGATTCTCAGTCCTGGCTGAGAATATACTGGAATTACTTGGAGAACTTCTAAAACATACCGGTGCCCAATGTCCACCTCTGGTAATTAAATCAGAATCTCTGGAAATGAAAACTGAGCATAAGGATTTTCAAAAATCCACCAAGTGATTCTAAAGTGAATTCAGGATATAGAATCTTTTCATGTATTAGATTACGCTGTATGCTGTATATACTTTGGGGTCACTACCCTCAAAACACACTGTACAGAAATGCATACAAATAGAACACATTAGAAAACTATTTTAAGGGGATATAAAAGGGAATTTGATATTGTGTGAGATATATTCAAAGTGTTGGAGTTTACAAAAGGAAAAAATGACTTTTGGATTGGGATGAGATCATGCAAATATAACTTTTTAATAAAGGGAATGTCGAGGGGCCACTTGAATGTAGGATTTACTTTTTTGTTGTTGTTGTTGTTGAGACGGAGTCTCACTCTGTCGCCCGGGCTGGAGTGCAGTGGCCGGATCTCAGCTCACTGCAAGCTCCGCCTCCCGGGTTCATGCCATTCTCCTCCCTCAGCCTCCCGAGTAGCTGGGACTACAGGCACCCGCCACCTCGCCCGGCTAGTTTTTTTTTTTTTTTTTTTTTGTATTTTTTAGTAGAGACGGGGTTTCACTGTGTTAGCCAGGATGGTCTCGATCTCCTGACCTTGTGATCCACCTGTCTCGGCCTCCCAAAGTGCTGGGATTATAGGCTTGAGCCACCACGCCCGGCCGAATGTAGGATTTACTTTTGACTAAAGAAATGTTTCTCAAACTTTGGTATGTATCAGAATCATTCATGAAACTTGGCAAAATGCAGATATTCAGGCCCTGTGTTACTCCCACGAGGTAGGGCCTCTCTATTCTTTGCTAGCTCTGAGGATTACAACACGCACTACAGTCTGGTAATCATCAGGAAAGAATTTTGAAGGCATTCTTGGCAGATAAGAAAGTGGTTGTTACTGGGAGACAAAGAAAGGCTAGAATGAGTACAGCAGGTAGTGGGGGTGGGGCTGATAATGTTAAGGAAATCTACATAATTTAGATAGAAGATGTGATGATTAATTTTATGTGTCAATGTAGCTGGGTCACAGTGCCTTGATATTTGGTCAAATATTGTTCTGAATGTTTCTGTGAAAATGCTTTTTGCATGAGATTAACACTTAGATTTTGACTAAAGCAGATTACCCTTCAAAATGAGGATGAGCCTCATCCAATCAGCTGAGGATCTTAATAGAACAAACACTGACCTCTCCCAGACAAGAAGGAATTGTCAGCAAACTGCCTGTAGGACTCAGACTACAATACTTTCCTGGGTCTCTACTGCCAGCTTCACCTGAAGATTTTGACTTGACCCTCCATGATCGTGTGAGCCAGTTCATCTCTTTCAGTCTCTCTCTCTTTCCCCTCTATACACACACACACACACACACACACACCACACACACACACCGTGGTTGGTTCTGTTTCTCTGGAAATCCCTTATAGAGAAGGAGAAATTAGAATAATCACAGAATACATTGACAGAAGGTCTTGATGAACACAGTAAAGAGCTTGGCCTTTATCTGATTGGAACTCTGGAAGTTTTCAAATAAACCAGGGGAGACTTCAGAGTCCAAGTGTTGCCTTTGGCACTCACAGAAAGAGCAAACACCAGTTGATAGCATCAGTCAATCCCAGTTGTTGTTTTCTTGTTAAAACTGGCACCACAGAAAGAGAAGCAGCTACGTAGAAACATGTAATTTACAGAGCAAGATTAAAAAGTCTGCCAAACTGTGAGTTTTCTTAATTGGTGTACTAAGGAACCAGTAAGACATTCACAGAGATAAAGTGCAATGGAAGTGAAATAGGATGCTGAAGAAAGAGGCTGTAGATTTCAAATCCTTCACACAGGTACCAACCTCACGTTCTGCTGTCATTTTGTGAGATGTTAAATCTGTACTTTTTGATCCAGTAACCACGAAAAATTACCTAGTGTTTTAAAAAAATAAATCAGGTTAGACTTCAAATGATTTAAACAACACTAGAAATTTTATAACTACATTCCTAACTTTATTTTCAAAACTTTTTGCTCACTTATATCTTGTGTCCCCAGTGCCACTAGAAAGATAGAAAGAGCTGCTGAATATGAATTTGTTTTAAAATGTTGCTGAAATTATCTATGCTTATTATACTCTGTTATAGCTATGTAGTTAAGCACATTTTCTCGTTCTAGACCTGTAAAGATTTTCTTCATGTCTAAAATCTGTCCATTTTCTTTCCAGTATATACTAGGCTGTGTTGAAATGCTACTTCATTCATTCATATACCCACTTATCCTATTCAGCATTTATTAAAGAAATATGTATTGAGTACCTACCTTAAATACCACACAGTGCCAGCTACTGGGGATACAATATTGATCAAGATACAACCTTGTTCTCATTATAGACATAATATTTTTAAATAATGTCTCAAAATGAAAAGGTAAATAAGGTGAAATGTTCCAAATGATGCTGACCCAGTGACCTGATGAAACTGCATCGGCTTTGCAAAGATGTTGAGGTTTTCTTTGTTGGTGCATGATTTCTAGAAACTTCATGGAGCGGAACTTTCATGAGTGGAGATTCTAATAGACATAAAATACTTTTCCAGGAGACATGTGATGTGAAGTAGTTTAAAGCTTTCTTCCTTCCTCACTTCTCCAACCTCTCCTCTCTTTCATTTAATGAGTATGTTCGAATCTCTACTAAGAACAAGGTTGGGTAAGGATATGGTGAGTGAAAACACAGTCTTTACACTCCTAGAGTTTACAGTAAAGTAGGGGAATAGGTAGGAATTTTTTTTTTTTAAATCACACAAATCAATGTAAGCTCTATTAAAAGTATGATTATTGAAAGGCACATATAGAAATGACAGAGGGAGCTCACTTAGTCTGGAGAATCAGAAAAATTACCAAACATAGGTATCTTTATTTCTATTTACAGAAAATTATCAAGTTCTACTCATGCAATTGCTCAGTTCACTTAGTCTCGATCAGTGCCAGGAATAACATGATTCTTTTCTCTGAAATGCTTTATAAAATGTCTGCTATTAAATATCCCAGAAGAGGTTACTTTTCTTATTTGTATGGCCAGACAACTCTATTATGTAATTGTGAGGATGGTTAATTTTCCTTCTGAGTGGGTAAATAGCATCTGAGCTGAAAATGGATTCCCCCATAGGGCAAAAATAGAGACAACCAGAGCACTCTCTGCTATAATAACATTAAATCTCCCTTCTGGAAGAACAAGTCCAAGTGGCTGCTATTTAATCATTATATATATATTTGTCTTATGGGGTACAGAAATGGTTCCCTTTAGGATCACCTGGAGAGCTGAAATACTGACTCCTGAGGTCCATCCCTAGACATGTTGATGGGTTTGATTTAACTGTGTTTTTAGAAGCTCTCCAAGTTATTCTAACGTGAAGCTATGATTTAAAACCATCAGGCAACAGTGATCTCAAACCTCAGGTCACTGTTATTCTAAATGTGACCTATATTCTCTGGTGTTTGGAGCAGTCTTGCCTATTATTCTCAAAGTTTTGCACTCTACCCGTGTTTTGACTCTGGGAAGAGAGGTCCCAGCATTCTCAGAATTGAAGAAGTATTCTGTGCCAATCACATGTTATTGATCATTATTGCTTAATACATTTCAGAGATGAAATACTTGTTTTACACAGTCTTAAGGCAGGGAATGTTTGGGGTACAATATGAAAAACTATGTGCGGGTTTGAAATCCATCTAAAGACTGAACCTTGTCACACAAAGTCTAGTGGGGATGTATATTGAAGTATATTTAGCTCAAGAGACACTTAAACCAAAACAAAAATTTGCAGTTATAGTAACCATAAATTACAGTAACTAGAATACTGAGAAACATTTCTATCCAAATTCAACTAAACTTAAAACTATAGTAATGATTCTTAAGGCTAGACAGTGATGTGTGTGTCATGCCGGACCCCTAGTGACTTCAACAGGGATGACACTACTTTAGAGAGGCCTAATAGTTCTGGGTGTCTGCTGCTCCAAGTGTTCATTTCATTCATTCATTCATGTATTAATCATTCATTCATGTAATAAATATTTAAGTGTCTAGTCTGGGCCACATACTGTGCTAGCTTCTAGGATGTAGCAGAGAACAAGGCAAATGAGGTCCTTGTAATACAATGCTTGTCATCTAATTTGGACCACAGACTAGCAAACAAACAACAACAGGAATCTGTGACTAATGCAAGCAGAGGTCTGACGTTGGGTGCGAGGGAAGCTCAACACAGGGGCAGCTCACCAAACTATGGGAAGCAGAAAGGGCTTCCCTGAGAAAGTGACATTTAGGCAATAGCTTGAAGAATGAACAGGAACAGTAAGAAAAAATAGAAAGTGGGGAAGCACATTCCAAGCAGAGATAACAACAATTACAAATGTACAGGGTGTGAGAAAGAGAGCAAGGTCCTTTAGGGCAGTTGGAAGAAGTTCAGTATAGCAGGAGCAGGTAGTGCCAAAGTGGGAAGTGTTACAACAGGAAACCAGAAGAGAAGAAGGGTCAGGTCACACATACTTAAAAGAGACTAAATGATACCCTAGGGTGTTGGAAGCTGTTGAAGAGATTTACACTGGGGAGTGATTTGATCAGATTTGGATTTTAACATGTTCACTCAGGCTACTGTATGGCAAGAGAGTTGGAGGCGAGATGAAAGGAGACTTGTTCGACTGTCAGAGGAAGTAAGAGTGGAGAATGCTTGGAAGTAGGGTAATGACAGTGAGGTAAATAACACTGGATGAATTTGTGAGGAATTTAAGAAGAATTGGGGGCACCAACCACAGAGGAAAGTAACTTTTTTTTTGGTCTATTTTGTTCACTGATAAATCTCAAAAGCTTTGACCAGGCCCTGGCATGAAGTAGAAGATGATGAATATTTGAAGAATTGATTGGATATAGTAGGTAATTTAGAAGAATGGATTAAGAATATTATCCACGTTTTGGGCTTGGGAAACTGAGAAGCTAGTAGTTCCATTGACTGAGAGAGGAAGGAAAAAAGGGGATGTCCAGGGGCAACAATGGGACCAGTCATGTTTTAGATATGTTTTGTTTGACAAAACTTGGAAACATGGAAATGTGAAGTAGGGACTGAGAACTCAGGAGAAAGTTCTGGGCTGGGGATTTGTGAATCTTTAATGCAATTTTTATTTCATCAATGGAACATTTAATGTGACCATGGTGGAGATGGCTATGTAAGGTATGCAGAGGAAAAACAGAGGAGTATCTAAGATGCACCCCAAGGAACTCTAACATTTAAGTGACCTAGAGAAGAAGAGATTTCTCTCTTTCTCCAGATACCTATTTTCCACCTTCTTCATAATATGGCACTAGACCTATCTCTTCCAGAAGCTCTTACTTTATTAACCTTGACTCGAGAGAGGACATCAATATCTATAATTTCTCAAAATCCCTTGGTGTTCTAAAATTTATGGCTAGGTGATCACGTCTTCATTTTCTACCTTAAATCTTGTTTTCAACCTAACAAAGATTTTGGACACAGTATCATTGTATTAATTTATACTATATTTTCACAGTGCTATTGTACCAATTTATACTATATTTTCACTTGATTTGGTAAAGTCATAGTCACAGACATCCAATTTAATTGTAGTTATTATGATTTTTTTTTCTGCAGAGCAGAATTATCAAATTCAGAAATGGGAGAACCTAGAGAAAGCATCTAGTGTCAGGCTTTTATTTTACACAGGAATTTGTACTTATTCAAGATTATTTGGCAGCAAAATGGAGACTCGAATACAGATTTTCTAGCTCACAGTTCAAAATGATTGGACAATTTCCTTGCAACATAGCAAGGGTTTCTTTCACTCATGTAACCTTGGTGTCAAAGATGCAGCATGCAGAGAATCTAAGTACTTCATTAAGGTGTCCCATTCCTTTGGCTCCAGAAGACTTCTTAACTGACCTATCCTGTAGGCTAAATCCACCCGCTTCCACTTGCAACCACACAGTGTTTCAAAATCAAGTATTATTTTAAAAATCAGTAATATATGCATGTAATGCCAGTTTATGATGCAGCTATTGTGAGGGTGTCATTCTCTTTGCTCAGTTGTGCAAGGCACCTAAATTTATCAAGGACACCAAAGATAATGGCAAGGGAGTGTTGGGTTATACAAACAACACCGTCTATATTTTCCGACTGGATATTAAAATAACAATAGAAGCCACATTGGAAGGCCTACTATGCAAAGCTCTGTACTGGATACCTTGCATACATAAACTTATTTCAATCCCCTCAAAAACTGTAAGGTGCAGAAACCAAGAATCAGAGATTGTGGGGGATTTTCCCAAGGATATACAGTCCCTAAATGGCAAAGTCAGGATTTGAACTCAGATCTGATTCCAAAACCCATTCCCTTCTCATTATGATACATTGAAATAACTGAAATTCAACCTTCTGTTTATCTCTCAATCATAGTGAAGAATATTATTTTTATTCTATAGGAACCACATCCTACTTGTGTGGGAGCTGCAACAGCAACCAACTCATCCTGCCCTACTCACAGTAGAGCACCTTTAGGCTTTGACTATAATCAGCCTAGTCACTGGCTGAGGGGAAGAACAAGAACCAACCTTGAACTATGATCTAAGACAGGGAAAATTCTTTTGGCTTGGGGCCACATTGAAAGAACTGTCTTGGGCTACACATAAAATACACCAACACTAATGATAACTGATGAGCTTAAAAAAAAAATCACAAACACACAAATCTCATAAGGTTCTAAGAAAGTTTACAAATTTGTGTTGGGCGGCATTCAAAGCCACGCTAGGTCGCGTGTGGCCCCCAGGCCACAGGTTGAACAAGCTTGATCTAAGATAAAGTGGTTCTGACCTTCAGCCTAAATTCCTCTCACTAGCGTTTGAAATGGAATGAGGTCAGGACACACACTTTCATGTTTTCTTGCTACAAATTACTTGGATGAGAAATTTCCCTCTTAAAATACTAAAAAAGTGAAGAGGAAAACAGCTACTTCACCCTTAATTCTGACCAAGAAGGGAAAATTGTGAGCTAAAAGGCAGTCACATGTTCCTTGGGAAAGAAACAAACATATGATCTTCATTTAATTAGCCAGATAATAAAACCATGGATTAGTTAGTCAAAATACGTTTGACTATTCTGTGCCAAACATTGTTCTAAGCACAGGAGAGAAAAAAACAAAGGCCCATAGCCTCAGATTGCTGACATTTCGCTGTACAGAGAAAAATAGACAAATAAATATTAAGATTTAACATTTATCCTAGAGTTTAGAAAATCTAACTTTAATTATTTTTAGAAATTTTTAAAATCCAAAGTCCTAATACCAGAAAAATGGTTCCAATTTTTCTTTTTGACTTTTAAAAAATTTACAATAAGATACTTTGAAAATGGAAACCTGATTTCAAAGTGAAAATGTATTCAGTGACTAATGAAATTTCCATGGGAACAGTGGAAAGAATACCATCACAAAGGATAGTTGCCATCTTTTGATGGTTATTTAAAGTCTTAGATATGTTAGAAAATGTACTGCAATTTTAAAATCAGTATTCTTTGTTACTTTGTATCAATTCAATTAAGGCAATATCCTATTCCATAGTGAAAATATAGCTATTCTGTTAAACTGCAGCTTGGAATACATTTTAAAGTGCATTCTTAATAAAAAATTTTCAAGAAGAGAACGTGGAACAAAATTTAAAGTATTCAGGAAAATAATTTTATACCTAGAGACACTAGAGAAGAGGGTTAACTCAAGAGTGACCAAAGACTTTAGATGTTCCAGTATTTTTTTTTTTTCTTTTTAGAAATTAGACAAATTTAATTTGTGGAAAACTGCTAGGATGAATTCTTGAATATAGTTTGTGAGCACGTAGGAAATGAAATGGTGATTTTTAGGGGATCGTGGGTATCTTGGTAACAAATCGTGCTTTTTTAATAAGCAGAACAAAATGTGCCACAGACACAGGGCCTTGGTATTTGTAAATCATTTTTCAAAACTTTTCACAGTATCTATATAAACAGGATTTTTAAAATTGTATGTATAACACTATAGTTGGCAAGTTTCATTCCTGGTTCCACAATAACACTGATTAGTGGTTGGATGGAAAGCCAGCAGGAATGCGTTGTGTCTGTTCCTGTTTAACATTTCTACAAGTGATTTGGTGAAGATATGGAAGGCATGTTATTGAATGTGTAGATGCACAAAGTTTAAGATAAAAGTTAATGCGTTTGAAAACAGAGGTTATATTAAAAATATCTTCATTGACTGGAACAATTGGAAGGACATACTTGTGTGGCTACAGGGACAGAAAACTCATTACCATGGTGGCCTTTTCATTGGGTTTGCTAGGGCCAGAATCCAGAACTCATTGAGTGCCTCTTTTTATAGCCTATATAGCAATTCGTTAACATTGGGGAATAATAATAATACAATAGTCATTGTCCAGAAAGGACTAACTTTAACGGTAAAAGATAGGCCTTTTTTGTCATCATTTTCTTCAAATGAATAAAAACATAAAATATTAAAGTAGGGAAATATCCCATAGAAATAATGTAATTTAACTTTTGTCTTTCAATACAAAGATCTTTTATAACATCACACATATGTGGCTAGCAAATCTTATTTATATATATTTACATATCAATTATTGTTTTATTTTAAATATGTTTATATATAAATTATATATATATAAATTATTTTATATATATATAATGCTTAAAACAGTGCCTAGAACTTAATTACTCTAAAAATATTTGTTGATTGAAAGATTTTATGGAAGGGAAGTGCACATGGTTTTTTGTGGTTTTTTTTTTTTGAGATGGAGTCTTGCTCTGTCGCCCAGGCTGGAGTGCAGTAGTCCAATCTTGGCTCACTGCAACCTCTGCCTCCCAGGTTCAAGCTCCTGCCTCAGCCTTCTGGGTAGCTGGGATTATAGGCATTTATCACCATTTCCAGCTAATTTTTGTATTTTCAGTAGAGATGGAGTTTCACCATGTTGGTCAGGCTGGTCTCAAATTCCTGACCTCAGGTGATCCACCCACCTCGGCCTCCCAAAGTGCTGGGATTATAGGTGTGAGCCACCACACCTGGCCAGGCTCACACCTTTCTTAAGTGCCACATTTCATTTCTAGAAGCTACTAATTTTTGAAATAGTCTTCCTCATACTGAGTCAAACCCATTTTTCTGTAACTCTTTACTTATAAGACACGATTATGCTTTCCTGATATGGACAAAGTAAATCTAGCTGTCTTCCAAATATTTTAAGACAGTTGACATTTTCCCTTTAAGTATTTGTTATTTTTTCCAGGTGGAAGTTAACTAATTCCTAAAGCTTCTTCATATAACATGGTTTCCTATCCCTTCATCATTCTTATCATTTTCCTCTGAATGTGTGTCAGATTTTCAAGGATTTTCTTAAAATGTGGTGCCCTGAACTAAAGAACTCTTCAGAAGAAAGTTGATCTGAACACCACAGCACATTATTGTTAAGATATTAGCTGTCATAGACAGCTATATAAGCAGTAATTATTTCAGTCTGAAATCAATCAAAATCTTTAAGTGTTTTCTTAAACTACAGGGAACTCCTAGCTGACATCTGAGTTAAACATGTTAACTTTTTTCAAAAGTAAAATTATACTTTAGTTTTGTTTCCTATAGCGAGTCTTTTAGTTTCTTATTTTCTTAGTAGTAGGATAAAAATGAAGCATTTATTATAAGAAAAAGCTTTTTTTCCCCTGTAAAATCATTTAAATTTGGTTTTAACATCTCATATAGGCCTATCAGATAACACTCATTTTTCTCTGTGTTCAGTCCTGAGCTTCGAAAGCAACACCCTGGTACTCATGGTGTTGGCTCTCCCTAGGCAGGAAGCCTGCAGAGGCCCTAGGTCAGCATGGGCATTCGGTGAGGGAGATGCAGGAGGCCAGCTAGGGAAAAGGCCACTGGAGCATAGCAGAGCCAGATTGCCCAAGTTTCCCTCTAGGTCAAACAGACAGGAAGATTGCATGAGCATTATGATTGGCAAATTGGGAATCTTGCTTCTCTACTGCGTGCTCTGAAAGGAGGAAGAATGCTAAAGTTTTTCCCTGGAAGGGAGAAAAGAGTAAACAGACAAAAAAGCACATCAGGACACATTCCTCCCAGTCCTCCTCACATACGGAGGCTAGAATGAATATGAGTCAGAGGGGAGTGTCTTCCCTATGGACCTAAGAGGGTGCATTGCAATTAGAGTAAGAATTCTGTTCATTCATCCTTAGGTAATGGATTTTGAGCAATTTGCAGGTCTAGGAAAGGTAACAGTAGATATGAGGAAGACCCAGTCTGTACTTGCAGGAGACCCCTTCTCCACCTTTCCTGCACCACAGTTAGCCAGCCCTGCCTACCCACTCTCTCTTCCAGGCTGCTGCAGGCCCTGAGCCTGCTCCATGTGAAGGCAGCCATGGCCAAGCAAAACCCGTCTGCCCTCAGGGGTCACATAGCCGAGATACTCTTGGCATTTTAGTACATAGAAGTTGGATGAGGGCAGAGCACAGTGGCTCATGCCTGTAATTCCAGCACTTTGGGAGGCTGAGGGGGGGCGGATTGCGAGGTCAGAAGTTCGAGACCAGCCTGGCCACCATAGTGAAACCCCGTCTCTACTAAAAATACAAAAATTATCCGGGCATGGTGGCACGTGCCTGTAATCCCAGCTACTTAGGAGACTGAGGCAGGAGAATCGCTTGAACCTGGGAGGTGGCAGTTGCAGTGAGCCGAGATCACGCCACTGCACTCCAGCCTGGGGGACAAAGTGAGGCTTCGTCAAAAAAAAAAAAAAAAAAAGAAGTTGGATGAGTACTTCCAGGGGAAGGACAGAGAAGGAGGACCTACTAGTGACAGGGGAATCTTTCTAAGGTCCTGACAATTCCATTCCACCTCCAAACTTACACACTACACTCAGCCAAACACAAACTTGATCTGAGAAGACTCTTTCTCCTTAGAAGAAAGGTTAGCTACCATATCTTGTTCTCTGAGCATTCCCCTTTGGAGTCTTATCCTAAATTTCACCCATTTCAAGCCACTTATCAATGTATTCCTTTAAACCCCTAACAGTTCTCTCCCTGAGGCAAGTTCCAGTGATAAAATTTTCTCTATTCCAAAGAGGGACGTGACTTGGCAAGTCTAGACCATACATGCAGTTGGCTGCAGAGTAGCATTCCCAGTGACATTTTACACCCCCTTAGAGTTGTTACGATGTAAAACAGCTTTTCTGAGGCAAATAAAATAAGGCTATTTAAGAGTGGTACCTTGGAAAATGCCCTGCTGGCCAACTGATCAAATATGGAATTGTCCAAGGTAGATCTTATGTTCTTTTTATTTAGGGGTCTAGGCCCCACTTCCTTTTCTAGGCCAGGACGATCGGGGGCTGATCCAAATGGAGCCAACAGTGATGTGATAGAAATGAGCTCTTTCTGCCTTGCCATGTAGCTTCTTTTCCTTGCCATGAGTCTAGTTGTCTGCAACTATAATAAATCTGGAATGTCAGATCCTTGATCTACACTTTTCTAAGACCTCAAAGGACGAGTCTTCCCCAGTAACACTGACTATCTCTTTGCAGAAATTTCTGTGTCTGAGGCTGTGTCCCTAAGAGTTTAAGAAAGACCTGGGTGAGCACTGCAACACTACTGCTCCCTAGACTGTGGAGAGGTTCAAGCCACTGGATACAATAAGAGCTTATAATTTGTCTGTAGGATGAAGTGATCAACCTCTAGAGTCTAGTTTAGGAGGAAGCAATTTCATTTCTGAACTACTGAACAATAATTCACAAGCGGAAAAGATTCCCACATAGTTCAAACCATTCTTTGTAGGAAAGCAATCTTCAGATAGCACTATATGGGAAAATAATGTGTTCTGTTTATTTATTTGTTCTTTCTGTCCTTCCATCCTCATCCCCAGCCAAATCACAATCTTTTATTATAAATTCATTTTGAGAAAAAAATAATAAAAAATATTTTCCCAACAAAATAGTTTCTCACCATTCCCTCAGCTATATTTACATATGGCTGCTGCAATGGTCTCCAGGTACAAAGAGACAAAGACTTACAATAAAGAATGTCAGCTGAAGGAAATGAAGAAGTAACTAACTGTGCATAATTGCCCCCTACTGTCCTCCCCCTTGGCTGATAATCACTTCTATTCTCCAATGTCCTCATACCTTTTTATGCTGAGGTGACAGGATTTGGAGAGACTTACCCTACCTCTAAACTCAAGAGAAGATGCTGGAACAAAGCTCTAATTTACAAATTGAAGGAAAAATTTAAATGCAACACCATCTTTAAATTATAGTCAAGGCATTTCTCATCTTATTTTCCTCTCTTTTTTTTTTTTTTTTTTTTTTTCTGCTTTTTGTGAACAAATAGCCTTGCTTTATTGACCTCAAAAAAGCCAATGGTTTTTTTGTAAAAAAACCATTGTAAAAAAGTAAAAAATGGTTGTTTTACATTTTAAATACTGGAAAGGCCATCCTTCTGTCAGCCAGACAAAACACATTAGTGGATTGTAGTCAGTCAGAGGAACACAGCTTTGACAGTCTAGACCATACATGCAATTTACTGCAGATTTTTAAAAATCTCATCTTTTATTTCTTCCAAGTTCCTCAAGAATGCTGTAGGAGATCCTGAACTAGGTTTCATTAGCATCATTATCCCATTTAGTCTCCTCAGCAACAAATAAGAGAAATAGTGTCTCCATTTTACAGGAGCACAGATTGCAGAGAGATTGAGTTCCCCCAAGAGCATACAAGCTGGTAGGTGGTAGAGCTAGGCAAGGACTCTGTGACATTAAAGTCCATGCTCTTAATCCTTAGGCTTTGCTGCTTCTAGGTAGTAAGTGAGGAAAGCAAAGTAACCTCCTTGTTCAACTGACATTTGGCTGCTGTATCTTCAGGGTGTTACTGTGGCCTGAGGAGCCACAATGCTACGGGGCAAAGGATGGAAGGTGACCTGGCCACCCTTCCCTGCACACAACTTCTCTTCCCACTCTATGTTTGTATCACATGTCTTTTCTAAGAACCTCTCACTCTCTTTTTCCAGCCCCTAGAAGCAACAGGATTTGGTGGAAAACTGGCAGAATTTTTTCTTCCTAGTCTAGTCTATTTTTGGTCATTGTGAGAGCTCAGACAAGTCCTAATTGTTCTCAGTTCCAAATCTCTAAAACAGAGTAATTCCTTTCCACTCATTCTGAAAGAATAAAGTGATAACAGCATATATGAAAGTATTTCATAAATGGGAAAATTATATAATAGATTGGTCCAAGCTTAAGTTTGAAAAGTTGAGAACCCACTGGCAAAAAATGAAGTGGTAAAAACACATTTTTTTCTCTTCTAGTACTGTACCTAAGGTACTAAAACATGTTGGTGATATGGAAGGTAGAGCAAAATGGCCAAATAGAAGCCTTTACCCATTGTTCTCCCTGCAGAAACACTAAATTGAACAACTATCCACACATAAATCACCTTTATAAGAAGCAAAAATCAGGTGAGTGATTACAGTACCTGGTTTTAACTTCATATCACTGAGAGAGGCACTGAAGAGGGTAGGAAAGACAGTCTTGAATCACCAATGGCACAGAGATAGAATCTGTGTGCATGGGGGAGGAAGAGCACGGTGATTGTGGGACTTTGCATTGGAACTCAGTGCTGCCCTGTCAAAGCAGAAAGCAACACTGGAAGAACTCAGCCGGTGCCCACAGAGGGAGAATTGAGGCCAGCCTTAGGCAGAGGTGAATTATCCATCCCAGTGTTTGGAACCTGAGTTCCAGCTAGCCCCATCACTGTGGGACAAAGTGCTCTGGGGTCCTAAATAAACTTAGAGGCCAGTCTAGGCCACAAGGACTGCAATTCCCAGGAAAGTCCTGGTGCAGTGCTAGGATTAGAGCCAGTGAACTTGGGATGCACGGTACCTAGTGAGAGACTAGCCAGGGCACCCAGAGAAGTGCTTGTGTCATGCTTCTTCCAACACCAGGCAGTACAGCTCCTAGCCCCAAAAGAGATTCTTTCCACTTGAGGAGAGGGGAGAATAAAGAAAACTTTTTCTTGCAACTTGGATACCAGCTCAGTCACAGTAGGATAGGGCATGAGGCAAAGTCCTGAGGCCCTTATCCCAGGTGCCAGCTCCCAGATACACCCTGGGCTAGAAGGGAACCTGCTTTCTTGAAGGGAAGGACCCAGTTCTGGCAGGATTCATCACCTGCTGACTAAAGAGCCCTGAATAATTAGCAGTGGTACCCAGGCAGTATCACCATTGCCCTTTGGGTGAGACTCAGAGATGTGCTGGCTTCAGGGGTGACCCAGTCTTTTCCCACCTTGGGTGGCTGTAGGGAGGGACCCCTTCTGCTTGAGAAAAAGAGAAGGAAAAGTAAAGGGACTTTGTCTTGCAGCTTACTTACCAGCTTGGCCATAGTAGGGTAGAACACCAAGTGTCATCTTGGGGTAGGCCTTGGCTCTTGGATGTCATTTCTGGACCTGCCCTGGACCAGTCAGGAGCTCACTGCCCTGAAGGGAGAGTTCCACATCTGGCATTTACCACAGCCTGACTGAAGAGCCCTTGGGCCTTGAATGAACATTGGTGGTAGCCAGACAGTACTCACTGTGGGCCTGGGGCAGTGGTGGCCACAAGAAGAGACTCCCCTGCTTGTGAAAAGGGAAATAGTGAGAAGAACTTCATCTTGTGGCTTGGGTGCCAGCTTAGCTGCAGTAGAATAGAGTACCAGGTAGATTCCTAAGGTTTCTGACTCTAGGCCCTGGATTCTAGATGGCATCTCTGGACCTGCACAGGATCCAGGGGAACTTACTTACCTGAGGAGAGGATACAAGCCTGGTTGGCTTCACAACCTCTGATCATAGAGCCCTGGGGCCTTGAGCCTTGAGCAAATGTAAGTGGTAGCCAGGCAATGATTACAGCAGGACTTGCGTGGGACCCAGTGCTTTGCAAGCTTTAGGTCAGACCCAGCACAGACCCAGTGGGGGTGGCTACAGGGGTGCTTGTGCCACCCTTCCCCCAGCTCCAGGCAACTCAGCACACAAAGAGATACTTTGAGAGAAATTAAGGAAGAAGACCAGTCTCTGCCTGTTAATCCAGATAATTCTTCTGTATCTTATCCAAGTCCACCAAGGTGGTACCTCTGTGAGTCTGCAATAGCCACAGCATTACTGGGCTTGTGATGCCCCTAAACAGATACAGCTACAGTGACCAAACACTTAGATCACAGCATGCAAGTCCCTTCAAATACCTAGAAAGCCTTCCCAAGAAGGATGGGTACAAACAAGCCCAGATTGCAAAGACTATAATAAATACCTAATTCTCCAATGCCCAGACACTGACAAACATCCACAAACATCAAGACCATCCAGGAAAATATGACTCACCAAATGAACTAAATAAGGCACCAGTGACCAGTCCTGGAGAGACAGAAATATATCACCTTTCAGACAGATAATCAGTAATTTTGAGGAAACAATGAAATTCAAAATAACACAGAGAAGAAATTCAGAATTCAATCAGATAAATTTAACAAGGAGATTGAAATCATTAAAAAAAATCAAGCAGAAATTCTGAAGTTAAAAAATGCAACTGACATACTGAAGAATGCACAAAAGTCTCATAAAACAGAAGAATTAGTGGTCTTGAAGATAGACTATTCGAAAACACACAGTCAGCAGAGAAAAAAGAAAGAAGAAGAATAAAGAAAGAAACACACACACAAGGTCTAGTAAATACCCTCAAAATGGCAAGTCTAAGAGTTATTGGCCTTAAAGAGTAGAGGGTTTAAAGAGTAGAGGGTAGAAAGTTTATTCAAAAGGATAATGACAGAGAACTTCCCAAACTTAGAGAAAGATATAAATATTTAAGTATAAGAAGGTTATAGGACACTAAGCAGATTTAACCCAAATATGACTACCTCAAAACATTTAATAATCAAACTCCAAAAGGTCGAGGATAAATAAAGGATCTTAAAAGCAGAAAGAAAAAAGAAACAAATAACATATAATGGAGCTCCAATATGTCTGGCAGAAGAGTTCTCAGTAGAAACCTTACAAGGCCAAGAGAGAGTGGCATGAAATATGTAAAGTGCTGAAAGAAAAAAGAAAAAAAAAAACAACTTTTATCCCAGAATAGTACATCTAGCAAAAATATCCTTCAAACATGAAGGAGAAATAAAGACTTTGCTAGACAAACAAAGGCTAAGGGAATTCATTGACCATACCTGCTCTACAAGAAATGCTGAAGGGAGTTCTTTAATCTGAAAGAAAAGGAAATTAATGAGCAATAAGAAATCATCTGAAGGTACAAAACTCACTGGTAATAGAAAGTATACAGAAAAACACAGAATATTATAAAATATTATAATTGTGGAGTGTAAACTCCTCATATCTTGAGTAGAAAAACTGAAAGATAAAGCAACAAAAATAACTACAACAGCATTTCAAGATACAGAGAATACAATAAGATACAAATAAAAGCAACAAAAAGTTCAAAAGTACAAAGACAAATGTAAAGTGTAGTTTGTATCAGTTTTCTCTCTGTTTGTCACTTTGTTTATGTAATCAGTGCTAAGCTGTCATCAGTTTAAAATAATGGGTTATAAGGTGTTATTTGCAAGCCTAACGGTAACCTCAAATCAAAAAATGTAACAACAGATGCACAAAAAATAAAAAGCAATTAAAACATACAACCATAGGAAATCACATTCACTAAAAGGAAGACAGAAAGAAAAGGAAAGACAAAATTGCAAAATAACCAGAAAAAAATAACAAACTAGCAGGAGTAAGTCTTTACTTATGAATAATAGCATTGAATGTAAATGGACTAAGCTCTCCAGTCAAAAGAAATTGACTGACTGAGTGGATTAAAAAACAGGACCTGGCTGGGCACGGTGGCTCACGCCTGTAATCCCAGCACTTTGAGAGGCTGAGGCGGGCGGATTACGAGGTCAGGAGATCAAGACCATCCTGGCTAACATGGTGAAACCCTGTCTCTACTGAAACACAAAAAAATTAGCTGGGCATGGTGGCGGCCGCCTATAGTCCCAGCTACTCGGGAGGCTGAGGCAGGAGAATGGCGTGAACTCGGGAGGAGGAGCTTGCAGTGAGCCGACATCGCACCACTGCACTCCAGCCTGCGCGACAGAGCGAGCTGTGTCAAAAAAGAAAAAAAGGGCCCAAGGATCTGTTGCCTACAAGAGACACATTTCACCCATAATGACACATACAGGGTGAAAATAAAGGGATGTAAAAAAAAAAAAAAAAAAAAATTCATACCAGTGGAAACCAAAACAGAGCAAGAAAAGCTATAATCATATCAGACAAAATAGATTTCAAGAAAAAAAAACTATAACAAGAGACAAAGAAGATCACTGTATAATGATAAAGGGGCCATGCAAGAAGATATAACATTTTAAATATATATGCACCCCACACTGAAACACCCAGATATACAGAGCAAATATTTTAGAGCTAAAGAGAGAAATACAGTCCAATACAATAATAGCTGGAGAATTCAATGCCCCATATTCAGCACTAGACAGACCATCCAGACAGAAAAATCAGCAAAGAAACATTGGACTTAATCTGCATTATAGACCAAATGTACCTAATAGTTATTTGCAGGACTTTTCATCCAATGGCTGCAGAATACACATTATTCCTCAGCATAGATCATTCTCAAGAATAGACCATAAGTTAGGTCATAAAACAAGGCCCTAAAAATTAAAAAAAAAAAAAAAAACTGAAATTGTATCATGTATCTTCTCTGACCACAATGGAATAACAAGAGGAATTTGGAGAGCCATACAAACATGTAGAAATTAAACAATGTGTTGTTGAATGACCACTGGGTCAATGAAGAAATTAAGAAAAAAATTTAAAAATTTCTTCAAACAGGTTGGGCGTGGTGGCTCATGCCTGTAATCCCAACACTTTGGGAGGCCGAGGCGGGTGGATCACAAGGTCAGGAGATCGAGACCATCCTGGGGAACATGGTGAAACCCTGTTTCTACTAAAAATACGAAAAATTAGCCGGGCATGGTGGTGGGCGCCTATAGTCCCAGCTACTCGAGAGGCTGAGGCAGGAGAATGGTGTGAACCCGGGAGGCGGAGGTTGCAGTGAGCCGAGATTATGCCACTGCACTCCAGTCTGGGCAACACAGCCAGACTTTGTCTCCAAAAAAAAAGAAAAAATATTTTCTTCAAACAAATGATAATGGAAGCACAAGATACCAAAACCTTTGAGATATAGCAAAAGCATTACTAAGAGGAAAGTTTATCAGTATAACACCTACATCAAAACAGAAGAAAAACTTTAAATATACAACCTCATGTTGCATCTTAACTAGAAAATCAAGAACAAACCAACTCTAAAATTAGTAGAAGAAAATAATAAAGATCAGAGCACAAATAAATGACATTGAAACAAAGAAAACAATACAAAAGATCAATAAAAGGAAAATTGGTTTTTTGAAAACATTAATAAAATCAACAAACCTTTAGTCAGACTAAGAAAAAATGGGAGAAGACCCAATAAATAAAATCAGAGATAAAAAGGAAACATTACAAACAATACCATAAAAACTCAAAGGATCATTAATGGCTACTATAAGCAATTATGTACCAATAAATTGGAAAATCTAGAGGATATGAATACATTCCTAGACACATACAACCTACCAAGATGGAACCATAAGGAAATCCAAAACCTGAATAGACCAATAACAGTCTAACCAGGTAACAAGATAGAAGCCATAATAAAAAGTCTTCCATCAGAATGCCACCGATGGTGTCACTGTGATTTCTACCAAACATTTAAAGAAGAACTAATACCAATTCTACTGGAACTATTCCAAAAAATAGAGGAGAAGGGAATACTTTCAAACTCATTCTACAAGTCCAGTATTACCCTGATACCAAAATCACACAAAGACATATCAAAATAAAGAAAACTACAAGCCAATATCTGTGATGAATATTCATGCAAAAGTTCTCAACAAAATACTATCAAACCAAATTTAACAATACATTAAAAAGATCATTCATCATAACCAAGTGAGATTTATCCTAGGGATCAAAAAATGGCTCAACATATGCAAATCAATCAATGTGGCACATCCTATCAATAGAATGAAGGACAAAAACCATATGAACATTTCAATTGATGCTAAAAAATCATTTAATAAAAATTGAAATCCCATCATGACCAAAAAAGCCCTCAAAAAAACCATATATAGAAGGAAAATATCTCAACACACTAAAAGCCATATAAGACAGACCCACACTAGTATCATACTGTATGGGAAAAAACTGAAAGCTTCTATTCTAAGATTTGGAAAGTGACAAGGATGCCCACTGTTCCCAATATTATTCAGCATAGTACTGGAAGTCCTAGCTACAGCATTCAGACAAGAGAAAGAAATAAAGGGCATCCAAACTGGAAAGGAAGAAGTCAAATTATCCTTGTTTGCAGATGATATAATCTTATATTTAGAAAAACCTAAACACTCTATCAAAAAACTATTAGAGTCAATAAACAAATTTAGAAAAGTCACAGTATACAAAATCAACATCCAAAAACCAGTAGCATTTCTACATGCCAATAGCAAATGATCTGAAAAAGAAATAAATAAAGTAATCCCATTTACAATAGCTACAAATAAAATTAAATACCAAGAAATTAATTTAACCAAAGAAGTAAAAGATCTTCAATGAAAACTATAAACCATTGATGAAAGAAATTGAAGAGGACACACACAAAAAAATGGAAAGATATTCCATGTTCATGGATTGGGAGAATCAAGATTGTTAAAATGTCCATACTACTCAAAGTAATCAAAACATTGGTAGGGATTCAATGCAATCCCTATCAAAATACCAATAATCTTCACAGAAATAGAAAAAATAATCCTAAAATTTATATAGAACCATAAAAGACTCAGAATAGGCAAAGCAATCCTGAGCAAAAAGAACAAAACTGAAGGAATCATATTACCTCACTTCAAATTACACTGCAGAGCTGTGGTAACCAAAACAGGATGGCACTGGCATAAAAACAGACACATAGACCAATGGAACACAAGAGAACCCAGAAATAAATCCATAAATCTAGAGTAAACTCATATTTGATAAAGGTGCCAAGAACATACATTGGAGAAAAGACAGTCTGTTCAATAAATGGTGCTGGAGAAACTGGATATCCATATGCAGAAGAATGAAACTAGACCCCTTTCTCTTACCATATACAAAATTCAAATCAAAATGGATTAAAGATTTAAATCTAAGTCCACAAACTATGAAACTATTAAAATAAAATATTGAGGAAACTCTTCAGGACACTGGACTGAGCAAAGATCTCTTGAGTAATACTCCACAAGGACAGGCAATAAAAGCAAAAGTGGACAAATGGGATCACATCAAGTTAAAAAGTTTCCACACAGCAAAGAAAACAATCAACAAAGTGAAGAGACAACCCACAGAACGGGAGAATATATTTGCAAACTATCCATCTGACAAGAGATTAATAACCAGAATATAAAAGAAGCTCAAACAACTCAATAGGAAAAAAAAACTAATAATCTGATTTAAAAATGGGCAAAAGATCTGAATAGATATTTCTCAAAAGAAGACACACAAATGAAAAACAGACATATAAAAAAGGTGCTCAACATCATTGATCATCAGAGAAGTAGAAATCAAACTATAATGAAACATCATCTCACCTCAGTTAAAAATGGATTTTATCCAAAAGACAGGCAATAACAAATGCTGGTAAGGAAGTGGAGAAAAGAGAACTCTTGAACACTGCTGGTGGGAATGTAAATTAGTACAGTCACTTTGGAGAAAAATATGGAGATTCCTCAGAAAAACAAAACATAGAACTACCATATGATGCAGCAACATCACTGCTAGGTAAATGCCCAAAACAGAGGAAATCAGTATATCAGACATATCTACACTCCCATGTTTATTGCAGCACTATGCACAATTGCAAAATTTGGAAGCAACCTAAGTGTCCATCAATGAACAAATGGATAAAGAAAATGTGGTACACATACACAATGGAATACTATTCGGCCATATAAAAGAATAAGATCCTGTCATTTGTAGCACCATGGATGGAAGTGGAGTATATTATGTTAAGTGAAATAAGTCGGGCATGGAAAGACAAATTTTGCATTTTCTCTCTTATTCTTGGGAGCTAAAAATTAAAGCAACTTAACTCATGGAGATTGAGAGTAGTATGATGGTTCCCAAAGGCTAGGAAGGATGGTGGTGGATGAGTGGGGGAGTGGGGATGGTTATGGGTACAAAAATACAGTTAGATAGAATGAATAAGATCTAGTATTTGATAGCACAACAGGGTGACTACAGTGAACAATAATTTACTGTAAATTTTAAAATAATAAAAAAAATTGGATTGTTTATAACACACACAAAAATAAATGTTTCAGGTGATGGATACCCCATTAACCCTGATGTAATAATTATACATTGTACACCTGAATCAAAATCTCATGTACCTCATAAATATATACACCTGGTATATACCCACAAAAAAAGTTTCAAAAAGTATTGGTGTTTAAAACGTTGACTTAATCAGATAGGTTTTTCTTAGAAACCAAGATTGCCATCAAACCGGTTTTTCACATTGTGGTTTGTTGTATGGTTCTGTATTGTAGCCAGATTAAACAATGATGAGGTCAAATGGAAACATACAGGCTTTCAACACTGGCTCCAAGGGCTAGCATCTAGAAGAAACAGACTGATTCTACAGAGTTCTGAAGGGAGCCGGTGACTTAGCAGTTCTGTCTTCAGTTTCTCTGTGGTGAGCTGAGCACAAAAAGAGAGCAAAGCCTGAGGTTAAGTTTCCTTTAGTCTGTATCTCTCATCAAAATAAAAAGAACAAACTGAAGAGACTGCAAACACAGTACATGCTCACTCCAAGATTGAGTAAGCAGTTTTAAACTATGACCAGCCCACTGAGAGGGCCCAATTTATTCCAAAAAGTTTTGGGAATGAAATGCGTTCCTTACCCTTGTTTTTAAACAAACCAGCAGCCTCTTAGTCATAAAAACATTCCCTCCAGGTAGTAACTATCATTTTCTTTAATATTATTGTTACGGGATCTTTGGGGTGTTGCTTTTCTGGCCAGAAACCTGTGGCCGGTGGCGCCTTTGCCCAAGTTTTGCTCAGGCCTACTGGGCTCATTCTGCCTGCTCGGCCTGGCAGGCTGCACTCAGTTCACACTACTGGCCTGAATCCCAAGCCTCCAAGGTAGACTGGAGTCAGGCATGAAGCTGCAAGGAACATGGGGTCTGGCCACTGAGCAGTAAGGCACGCCAGCTGCTGCCACGTGGTGGGCAGCTCCCTGTGCCAGCATTGGTGCCAGCTTTCTGCAAGGCTGCAACTGGACCAGGTGCATTGCAAACAGCTTCCCCAGCTGACACTAGGGAATGTGGTGGTGCCCGGAAGCTTGGAGATGCCAAGACCCACAAGGACCCAAAGAGGGAATCATAGCCCTGGCTGAGGGAGCTCCCAGGTCTGGGATTCCCAAAGGGCTGCAGCTCTTCTATCCTTCTCTTTGCTCAAAACATGGCAAGCGAGGGGCATGTTTCAGCCCCGTTTGTGTTATAACAGCTCTTTTAGCCTCACCATTCCACAGGTCCCAAGTTCTTGTTCTGCTACCAGGAAGAATGAGGCATGCAGACACTTGAAGGGTGAGCAAGACAAAGAGGAGTTTTATTGAGTAACAAAACAGTTTAGAGAAGACCGCAGTGGGCAGCTCCTCTTCGTAGCCAGGGTGCCCTGACGAGTGTTCAGCTCCTAGCAGAGAGGGCAGCTCCTCTCTGCAGGCAGGTCGTCCTGACAAGTTTTCAGTTCTCAACAGAGAGGGTGCCTCCTCTCTACAGCTGGTAGTCCCGTTGTCTCTAGCTCTCTGCAGAGAGGAGGCTCTAGAGTGGGCGGCTCCTTTCTGCAGGCAGCTTGTCCCATCGTCTGCAGCTCTCAGCAGAGAGGGTAGTTTCTCTCTGCAGCTAGTCGTCCTGTCATTTCTCAGTCCTTTGCTCTACTCTGGCTAAACCCGGGGCATTTATGGGCCTTCAAGGGGAGGAAGTGCACACCAATTGGTTTATGGGTGGCCATGAGTGGGCCTAGAAAAGGTACCACAGGTCCCCACTCTGGTCCTCAGGACTGAAAGCCCTGCCCCCAGCCTTCAGGCCCTCCCTGGCCAGAAGGTGGGACCTCACAGGGACCTACCCCCTTTTGCCCAGGAGCCTGTATGCCTCCTGCCACCGTCCATGGCGCCCAGACTGCTCCCTCCAAGGGGCAACTGCAGGCCAGTGCCGAGCCACCCTCAGGTCCCCACTCAGTCCCCTAACCCCACCCACACTTGTGGGTGGTCAAGGTCTGGAGGAGGCCAAAGTGGCAGGATCCCAGCGTGAACACACTAGGCCAGCCTGTGATAGTACTCGGGCTCGGCCTCAACCCAGCTCTGAGATCAAAGCTGGTGCTGGGAGCCGGGGAGAGGCCAGGCAGCCAGAGTAGGCACCTTTGAGCCTGCAAGGGCAAGTGGGGGAGCTTCTCAGGCCCCCAGGAGTGCAGAGAGGCCCAGGTCCATAGCCCCAACTTGGGCCTTGAGTAGCTGCAGCTGCACCTGGTCATCCCAATGTGGGGTGGACCCTGGGGATGCAGCCCAGGCAGCCCCAGACAGAGTCTCTTCCTGAGGGGCAGGAACCCGGAGCCTTTGGCGGGGTGGGCACGAAAACTGCACCGCTGGTCAGTCCCAAAGCGGGTGCCGCTCCCACTTTCCACCCTAGGCCCTCGAAATGCGGCTCCACTTCCACCTTCTCTCCAAGCCCTCCCTGCAGCACCAGCGGGCGAGAGAGGGGATGCAGGGCCACGGTTGGGAGCCATGAAGGCTCTGGGCTTGGGGCTGAGTTCACCTGGCCATACGACGATGGGGGCGGCACAGTCGGCTGCCTTAAGGACTTGGGGCACAGGGGATGCGCTGCTGCTACTGTTGCTCCCTCAGCCTCTCCTGCTGCCACCGCCCACACCTCCCCCACTGTGGATGGCCTGCTGCTGCTATTATTAGCAAGTACTTTCAAATGCCCTAACTTATTTTATGTGACGAAGGATTATTCCCTTTTTATAGATGAAGAAACTAAATTTCACGGAGACTAAGTCACATGGCTAGTAACTGACAGAGTTAAACCTGAACCCAAACCAACTACTTCAAAACATCATCAATGTTTTCCTGTGCTCCAGCTTTCAAACTTCATTAGCGAAATGTTGGGGTCATTTAAACCTGCTGCTTTGCATTCAGGGAAACAACTAACAACCACAAGGAAACATGGGACATTTACAGAAATCATTTATTCTAGATTTTGTGAAATAACCCAAATTGAAACTTGACTTCCTCCAACTCTTGAACCTATTATAACATACTTCCAGAAATATGCATACTATTAAGATTTTTAAAATATTCTATATGATTATAACATGTTTTTCTTTTTATTATTTTTCCATAAGTTATTGAGGTACAAGTGGTATTTGGTTACATGAGTAAATTCCTTAGTGGTGATTTGTGAGATTTTGGCGCACCCATCACCTGAGCAGTATATACTGTACCATATTTGTAGTCTTTTTATCCCTTGCTCCCTCCCACTCTTCCCCCCATGTCCCCAGAGTCCATTGTATCATTCTTATGCCTTTGCATCCTCATAGCTTAGCTCCCACGTATCAATGAGAATATACCATGTTTGTTTTTCCATTCCTGAGTTACTTCACTTAGAATAATACTTTCCAGTCTCATCCAGGTCACTGCAAATGCTGTTAATTCATTCCTTTTTGTGGCTGAGTAGTATTCCATCATATAAATATGCCATAGTTTCTTTATCCACTCGTTGATTGATGGGCATTTGGGTTTGTTCCACTATTTTGCAATTGTGAATTGTGCTGGTATAAACATGCATGTGCAAGTATCTTTTGCAAATAATGACTTTTTTCCCTATAGGTAGATATCCAGTAATGGGATTGCTGGATCAAATGGTAGTTTTACTTTCAGTTCTTTAAGAAATCTCCACACTGTTTTCCATAGCGGCTGTACTAGTTTACATTCCCACCAGCAGCGTAGTAGTGTTCCCTGATCACCGCATCCATGCCAACATCTACTGTTTTTTGATTTTTTGATTATGGCCATTCTTGCAGGTTGAGGTGGTATTGTGTTGTGATATTGATTTGCATTTCCCTTATCATTAGTGATGTTGAGCATTTTTTCATATGATTGTTGGCCATTTGTATTTCTTCTTTTGAGGATTGTCTATTCATGTCCTTAGCCCACTTTTTGATGTGATTGTTTGTTTTTTTTTACTGATTTTTTGAGTTCATTGTAGATTCTGGATATTAGTCCTTTGTCAGATGTATAGATTGTGAAAATTTTCTCCCACTCTGTGGGTTGTATGTTTACTGCTAACTGTTCCTTTTGCTCTGCAAAAGCTCCTTAGTTTAAGTAGGTCCCAACTATTTATCTTTTTTATTTATTGCATTTGTTTTTTGGTTCTTGGTCATGAAATCATTGCCTAAGCCAATGTCTAGAGGGTTTCTCCCAATGTTATCTCCTAGAATTTTTATAGTTTCAGGTCCTTAATCCATCTTGAATTTGTTTTTGTATAAGGTGAGAGATGAGGATCCAGTTTCATTCTCCTACATGTGGTTTGCCAGCACCATTTGTTGAATAGGGTGTCCTTTCCCCACTTTATGCTTTTATTTGCTTTGTTGAAGATCAGTTGGCTGTAAGTATTTGGGTTTGTCTCTGGGCTCTCTATTCTGTTCTATTGGTCTTTGTGACTATTTTTTTTTTTTTTTTTTTTTTTGAGGCAGAGTCTCGCTCTGTCACCCGGACTGGAGTGCAGTGGCCGGATCTCAGCTCACTGCAAGCTCCGCCTCCCGGTTTACGCCATTCTCCTGCCTCAGCCTCCCAAGTAGCTGGGACTACAGGCGCCCGCCACCTCGCCCGGCTAGTTTTTGTATTTTTAGTAGAGACGGGGTTTCACTGTGTTAGCCAGGATGGTCTCGATCTCTTGACCTCGTGATCCGCCCGTCTCGGCCTCCCAAAGTGCTGGGATTACAGGCTTGAGCCACCGCGCCCGGCCGACTATTTTTATACTAGTACCATGCCATTTTGGTGACTATGGCCTTATAGTATAGTTTGAAATCAGGCAGTGTGATGCCTCCAGATTTGTTATTTTTGCTTAGTCTTGCTTTTGGCTATGCAGGTTCTTTTTTGATTCCATATGAAATTTAGAATTGTTTCTTCTAATTCTGTGAAGAATGATGGTGGTATTTTGATGAGGATTACATTGAATTTGTAGATTGCTTTTGGCAGTATGGTCATTTTCACAATATTGATTCTACCCATCCATGAGCATGGGACGTGTTTCCATTTGTTTGTGTCGGCTATGAATTCTTTCAGCAGTGTTTTGTAGTTTTCCTTGTAGAGGTCTTTCGATTCCTTGGGTATATTCCTAAGTTTTTTCTTTTTTTCTTTTTTCTTTTTTTTGCAGCTATTGTAAAAGGGGTCGACTTCTTAATTTGATTCTCTGCTTGGTTGCTGTTGGTGTAATAGAACAGCTACAGACTTGTGTACATTAATCTTGTATCTGGAAACTTTGCTGAATTTTTTTATATTGGTTTATAGTACTAAAATCATAATTCGACAAGTAGCAATTGAGCATGAACTATATTTTAGTCCTACGTAATCATTCTGCGATTACATAAAAGTAGGCCAAAGTCCTTGTTTCAAGTAGTCTGCAGGCTTATGGTAAATAATAACACAAAAAATACAAGTCACTGCTATGTATACATAATATAAATGAGAATTTGCCCGAGGCAAAAGAATTATTTAACTTTCTTTCTTTCTTTTCTTTTTTTTTTTTTTGAGACGGAGTCTTGCTCTGTCGCCCGGGCTGGAGTGCAGTGGTCGGATCTCAGCTCACTGCAAGCTCCGCCTCCCGGGTTCACGCCATTCTCCTGCCTCAGCCTCCGGAGTAGCTGGGACTACAGGCGCCCGCTACCTCGCCCGGCTAGTTTTTTGTATTTTTAGTAGAGATGGGGTTTTACCGTGTTAGCCAGGATGGTCTCGATCTCCTGACCTCGTGATCCGCCCGCCTCGGCCTCCCAAAGTGCTGGGATTACAAGCTTGAGCCACCGTGCCCGGCCTTAACTTTCTTTTCTTTTCTTTTTTTTTGTTTTTTTGAGACGTAGTCTCGCTCTGTCGCACAGGCTGGAAGGCTGGAGAGAAATGGCATGATCTCAGCTCACCGCAACCTCTGCCTCCGGGTTCAAGTAATTCTCCTGCCTCAGTCTCTAGAGTAGCTGGGACTATAGGCACATGCCACCACGCCCAGCTAGTTTTTGTAGTTTTAGTAGACAAAGGGTTTCACCATGTTGGCCAGGATAGTCTTGATCTCTTGACCTTGTGATCCGCCCACCTCTAAGCCATAACATCCTTGCTTTGAATATATTGTCAACAAAATGAGTTCATTAAATAAAACTCTTCTATTAATTAAAAAGATCAGTGGTCTGCTCAAGTAACTGCTTTATCATTCTCTACACAGGATAAATAGACATTCAATATGTTGGTTAAAATATAGACTTATCACCAAAAAAATAAATAAAAGAAGAACTAGCATCTAGTCTTCTTTAGTTGTTTAAAGACACATTCTATGGACAAAGCATGTACTTGCTGCATGAGAATCCAGATGTTGACCACAATCTAGTCCCTTGGAGTTTTCCATTGTCCCCCCAAAGGCAAAGTTCTGTCAACGCCTCTCAACTGCACCCTAGGCACAAGTCTAGCTTATGCCCACCCACCCTGCCCAACTGTCTCCTTAAAACAGGCCTTTCTGCCCATATTTTTGTTCATCCAGAAAGGGAAGCTATGGTGAGGTAAGAGTCTTGAGGAAAATATACAACAGAATACTTTATAAATATAGTAAATTCAGTTTTATTCTTCCTATTGTTTAAGACTTGGGATAGACTGAGAACTTTTCCTGCTTCTCTAATATTTTTGATCCAAGCTGTTTTATCCTGGAGGGTTCTCTTACTCTCAGGGGAGAAACAGTAGGACTTTGCTTTTGACTGCATAGCCTAAAAGCATGGCCTGGAGCAAGTCTCTAAGACAGGGCAAGAGAAAATCAACAGGATGGGGAAAGGATTGAGAAAAGTCTGTTGCTGGGTAGAAATGCTGAACTCTAATCAGAGTGCCAACAAGGATACAATGAAAGCTGGAATGAAGGCAGAGCCCACTCTTAAAGGCTCTTATGCCTTTGCTCAACCCCTCAACCCATAGGGGTCAATGCTACCTGATCACAAGGCTTGAAAAGGGAGGACTTTGTGATAATAAATGTCTCTTCCCTAATATTTTTACCTGTGGAAACACTCTCCTGCTCCAAAAGTCTGGTTTGACCCTGAGGAAGGGGAAGGAATTCCCCACCACATGGCTAAGATTGAATTTCTTAGCATCTTTGGGAGATAAATCTCAGAACCAGATTTAACTTCATTTTGAACAAATAAGGAATGTAACATTTCTACATCCCTAAACAGATACAGTGCCAAAAAGGTCTTCTCCATATAACATTATAGTCAAATTTTTGAACGTCAAAGACAGAATTCTAAAAACAGCAAGAGAAGAGCATCTAGTCACTTATAAAAGAACCTCCATCAGATTAACAGTGGGTTTCTGAGCAGAAACTTTACAAGATTGGAGAGAATGAGATAATATATTCAAAGTTCTGAAAGAAAAAGAGCCATAGATTCCATACCCAGCGAAGTTATTTTTCATAAATAAAGGAGAAATAAAGTCTTTCCTAAGCAAGCAAAAACTGAGAGAATTCATCACAATTAGACTGACTCTACAAGAAATGCTCATGGGGTCCTACACTTAGAAGTGAAACAGCAATATCTATCATCATGAAAATTCATAAGAACATAAAAACAACTGGTAGAGCAAACACACAAACAAGGAAAAGGAAAAGCTCATATGTTACCAATACAGAAAACCACAAAATGACACTGATAAACAAGAAGAGAGAGAGAGAGAGAGAAAAACAAACCATAAATAAATTAATAGAATGAAATAGCACTAATATATCAATAATAACCTTGAATGTTAACAGATTAAATTTCCACTTAAAAGAAATACATTGGCTAACTGGATTTTTTTTTTTTTTTTTTTTTTCAGATGGAGTCTCACTCTGTGGCCCAGGCTGGAGTGCAGTGGCATAATCTTGGCTCACTTCAACCTCCACCTCCAGGTTCAAGTGATTATCTTGCCTCAGCCTCCTGAGTAGCTGGGACTATAGGTATGCACCATCACGCCTGGCTAATTTTTGTATTTTTAGTAGAGACAAGGTTCACTATGTTGGCCAGGCTGGTCTCGAATTCCTGACCTTGTGATCCACCCCCTTGGCCTTCCAAAGTGCTGGGATTATAGGCGTAAGCCACTGCGCCCAGCCCTGGATTTTTTAAATGATCCAACTATAAACTACCTATAAGAAACTCATCTCACATGTAAAGACACATGTAGACTAAAAGTAAACAACCGAAAAAGATATTCTATTGAAACAAACCACAAGCAAGCAGAAATAACTATAATTATATCAAATAAAATAGACTTTAAGTTAAAAATAGTAAAAAGAGATATCAATTCAGCAAGAGATTATGACAATTCTAAACATAAATGCACCATGCACTGAGGATCCAGATATATATATAGCAAATATTACTAGATTTAAAGGGAGAGACAGACTGTAATACAATAATAGTTGGGGACTTTGATACTCCATTCTCAGCATTAAACAGATTATCTAGAAAGAAACTAACAAAGAAGTATTGGATTTAAACTGAATATTAGATCAAATTGACCTAACAGACATTGACAGAGCATTTCATTCAGCAATTACAGAATACATATTCTTCTCAGTACATGAAAGATTCTCCAAGATAGACCACATGTTAGGACACAAAATAAGGCTCAGAAAATTTTTAAAAATCAAAATTATATCAAGTACCTTCTCAGACCACAATGGAATAAAACTAGAAATCCATAAAAAGAGAAACATTGAAACTATACAAATATATGAAAATTAAACAGCAGACTCCTGAAAGACCACTGGGTCAAGGAAGAAGTTAATGAAGAAATCAAAAGTCTCTTGAATCAAATGAAAACCAGAACACAGCACGTCAGAACCTATGAGATACAACACAAGCAGTGACAAGAGGGAAGTTTATAATAGCGATAAGCATCTACATAAAAAAAGGTGAAATATTTTAAATAAACAATCTAACAATGCACCTCAAGGAACTAGAAAAGCAAGAACAAACCAAACTCAAAATTCACAGAAGGAAAGAAATAACAAAGATCAGAGCAGAACTGAACAAAGTAGAAACAAAGAATCAACAAAACAAAAGTTTGTTTATTTAAAAAGATAAACAAAATTGATAAAACATTTGTTAGACCAATCAAGAATAAAAGAAAGAATGCCCAAATAAAAATAATCAAAAATGAAAAAGGAGACATTACAAACGATATCACAGAAATACGAAAAAGCATCAGAGATTATTATGAATCACTACACACTAAAAAACTGGAAAGCCTGGGGGAAATGAATAAATTCCTGGACACATACAACCTACCATGATTGAGTCAGGAATAAATAGAAAACTTGAACAGACCAACAAGTAATAATATCAAGGTAAATAATAAAAAGTCTCTCAAAAACCAAACAGCCAGGAATCGATAGCTTCACAGCTGAATTCTACCAAATATTTAAAGAAAAACTAACACCATTTTTCTTCAAACTCTTCCAAAATTGAAGAGGAGGGAATTCTCCCTGATTCATTATATAAGGCCAGCATTACCCTGACACCATAAGCACACAAGGACACAACAACAACAAAAACAAACCTACAGGCCAATATCACTGATGAATGTACTTGCAAAAATCCTCCACAAAATATTATCAAACTGTGTGCAAAACCCCATCAAAAAATAATACACCATAATCCAGCGGACTTATTCCAGGGATGCCAAGATGGTTCAGCTACACAAATCAGTCAGTGGGATACATCATATCAATAGGCTGAAGGACAAAAACCATATGATCATCTCAATGGACAAAGAAAAAGCATTTGATAAAATTCAACATCCTGGAAAGTGACATCAGCAAGTTGGCTGACTAAAGAAGCCTAGACTTCTTCCCCCAACAAGAAAGGAACAAGTCAATGAATAAACAGCTAAGATTTGACTAGAGTGTCAAAGATATAGTGTTAAAGTGTTAGGGTGCAGGAGGTGAGTGGAGATGTACCTGTGGTGACTGGAAGTCCAGGAGAGAAGCATGGAGGCACCGGCCTCTGCAGCTCCATCTTCCCCACACAGATCAGATTGGCCTGGACTCAGAAGGGACTTCCCATTGTAGGTAAAAGGCAAGGAAGCAAAAGATTCTTACCAGCCCCCATTGCCACTGCAGATACCTACAGTTTTTCCAACAGGCAAATCCCACAGTCCTCACAATTTCTGAGCCCAGTTTGAAGAGCTACTAGGAATTCACACCGCTGCATTGCCCTAGATTAGGAACACAAGGTGTGACTTCCCACCCTGATTAATCCCCTGTGAGCCAAGATGCTGCAGATATCTCTTTGATATATTGATTTCCTTTCTTTTGGATATATACTCAGAAGTGGAATTGCTGGATCATGTGGTGATTTTATTTTTAGTGTTTCTGAGGAACCGCCGTACTGTTCTTCATAGTGGATATTCTAATTTACATTCCCACCCACAGTGTACAAGGGTTCCTCTTTATCCATTTCCTCACCAGCATTTATTAGATAATAATCTTTTTGATGAAGGCCATTTTAACTCATGTGAGATGATATCTATTATGGTTTTGATTTGCATTTCTCCGATGGTTAGTGGTGTTGAGCACCTTTTCATATACCTGTTGGCCATTTGTTTGTCTTCTTTTGAGAAGTATCTAGTCAGATCTTTTGGTTATAAGTCCCTTGTCAGAAGGATAGTTAGCAAACATTTTCTTCCATTCAGTGGATTGTCTCTTCACGTTGTTGATTGTTTCTTTTGTTGTGCAGAAGCTTTTCAGTTTGATGTTACACATTTGTCAGTTTCAGGTTTTGTTTCCTGTGTTTTTAAGGTAATACCCCAAAAATCTGCCAAGACCAATGTCTTGGATCATATCTTCAATGTTTTCTTCTAGTGCGTTTCATAGATTCAGGTCTTAGACACAAGTCTTTAATTCATTGTGATTTGTCTTTTTTTGTGTATAGCGAGAGATAGGGTTCTATTTTTATTCTTCTGCATATAGTTACCCAGTTTTACCAGCATCATTTATTAAAAATACTGTCCTTTCCCTATTGCATGTTTTTAGCATCTTCTTTGAAAATGAGTTGGCTGTAAATATCTGAATTTATATCTGAATTCTCTATTCTGTTCTATTGGTATGTGTCTGTTTTTATGCCAGTCTCATGCTCATTTGGCTACTATAGAGTTATGTTAAAATTTGAAGTCAGGTAGTGTGATGCTTCCAGCTTTGTTCTTTTGGCTCCAAATTGCTTTACCTATGAAGGGTCTTTTGTGGTTCCATATACATTTTAGGATTTTTTATCTATTTCTGTGAAAAATATCATTGGCATTTTGGTACGAATTTCAATGAATCTGTAAATTGCTTTGGATATTATCATTTTCACAATATTAAGTCTTCTAATCCATGAGTATGGAATAACTTCCCATTTTTTGTGTGTCCTCTTCAATTTCTTTCATCACTGTTTTATTTTTTTTTATAGATCATTAACTTCTTTGATTAAATTGATTCCTACGTATTTTATGTTCTTTCTTTTTCTGCTTTCCAACTTTTATTTTAGGGTCAAAGGGTACAAGTGCAGATTTGTTACATGGGTAAATTACACGTTGTGGGTGTTTGATGTACAAATAATTTTGTCACCCAGATAATCAGCATAATATTCAATAGGTAGTTTTTCCTTCCTCACCCTCCTCCCACCCTCCACCCTCAAGTAGGCCCCGGTGTCTAGTGTTCCCTTCTTTGTGTCTATGTGTACTCAATGTTTAGCTCACATTTGTAAGTGAGAACCTGCAGTATTTGGTTTTCTATTCCTGTGTTAATTTGCTTAGGATAATGGCCTCCAGTTCTATCCATTCGGCTGCAAAGGACGTGATCTCATTATTTTTATAGCTGTGTAGTACTCCATGATATATATGTACCACATTTTCTTTATTCATCCCACTGTTGATGGGCATCTAGGTTAATTCCAGATCTTTGTTATTAGGAATAGTGCTGTGATGAACATATGCATGCATGTGTCTTTATGAAAGAACAATATATATTCCTTTAGGTGTATACCCAGTTATGGAATTGCTGAGTCAAATGGTAGTTCTATTTCAAGTTCTTTGAGAAATCTTCAGACTGCTTTCCACAATGGCTGAACGAATTTATGTTCCAACCAGCAGTTTATACATGTTCCCTTTCCTCCACAACCTCACAAGAATCTATTATTTTCCACTTTTTAATAATAGCCATTCTGACTGGTGTGAGATAGTATCTCACTGTGGTTGTGATTTGCATTTCCCTAATGATTAGTGATATTGAGCATTTATTCCTGTCCTTGTTGCCCACCTGTATGTTTTCTTTTGAGAAGTGTCTGTTCATGTCCTTTGCCCACTTTTTAGTGGGGCTGTTTGGTTTTTGGTTATTGATTTGTTTGCAAACATTTTCCCCATTGTGTATGTTGTGTGTTTACTCTTTGATAGTTTCTTTTGATGTACAGATGCTTTTTAGTTTAATTAAGTCCTACTTATCAATTTTTGTTTTTGTCGTAATTGCTTTTGGAGTCCTTGTCATGAAGTCTTTGACAGGGCTAATGTTCAGAGTAGTATTTCCTAGGTTTCCTTCTTGGATTTTTATCATTTTGGGTTTGACATTTAAGTCTTTAATCTATCTTGAGTTAATTTTTGTATATGGTGAAAAGTTGGGGTCCAGTTTCAATCCTCTGCATATGGCTAGCCAGTTATACCAGCACCATTTATTGAACAGGGAGTCCTTTCCCTACTGCTTGTTATTGTTGGCTTTATTGAAGATCAGATGGTTGTAGGTGTGCAGCTTTATTTCTTGGTTCTCTGACCTGTCTCATTGGTCTATGTGTCTGTTTTTGGACCAGTACCATGCTGTTTTAGTAACTGTAACCTTGTAGTATAGTTTGAAATTGGGTAATGTGATAGTCCCAGCTTCTTTCTTTTTCTTTAGGATTGCTTTGGCTATTCAGATTCTTTTTTAGTTCCAAACGGATTTAAGAATATTTTTTCAATTTTGTGAAAAATCTCATTGATAGTTTGATAGAAATAGCATTGAATCTGTAAATGTCTTTGGGCAGTATGGCCATTTTAGCCATATTGATTCTTCCTATCCATGAGCATGGAATGTTTTTCCATTTTTTTGTGTCATCTCTGATTTGTCTGAACAGCGTTTTGTAATTCTCATTGTACAGATATTTCACCTCCCTGGTTAGCTGTATTTGTAGGTATTTTATTCTTTTGGCTATTTTGAAGCCAAAAAACATTAGTAGCATTTCTGTACACCAATAATGTCCAAACGGAGAGCCAATAACTTGATTTGGCTGTATCAGATCTAGGAGCCTGTATTAGTCAGGGTTCTCTAGAGGGACAGAACTAATAGGATAGATGCATATATAAATAAAGGGGAGTTTATTAAAGTGTGTTGACTCACGCAATCACAAGGTGAAGTCCCACAATAGGCCATCTCTTAGCTGAGGAGCAAGGAAGCCAGTCCAAGTCCCAAAACTTCAAAAGTAGGGAAGCTGACAGTGCAGCCTTCAGTCAGTGGTCAAAGGTCCAAGAGTCCAAGAGCTGAAGAACTTAGAGTGTGATGTTCGAGGTCAGGAAGCATCCAACATGAAAGATGTAGACTGGAAGACTAAGCCAGTCTAGTTTTTCCACGTTCCTCTGCCTGCTTTTATCGTAGCCACACTGGCAGCTAATTAGATGATCCCCACCCAGTTTGAGGGTTTGTCTGCCTCTCCCAGTCCACTGACTCAAATGTTAATCTCTTTTGGTAACACTCTCACAGACACACCCAGGAACAATACTTTGCATCCTTCAATCCAATCAAATTGACACTTAATATTAACCATCACAGAGCCTTTGGGCAGAGACTATGGGGTTTTCTAGATATAGAATCATATTGTCTATGAAAAGAAAGTTTGACTTCCTCCCTTCCTATTTGGATGTCTATTATTTCTTTCTCTTAACTGATTGTTCTGGTTAGGACTTCTGGTATTTTATATTCTTTGTAAATTGTAGCTATTACAAATGGGATTGCTTACTTGATTTCTTTTTCATATTGTTCACTGTTGGTACATATAAATGCTACTGATTTTTGTGTGTTAATTTTGTATACTGCAACTTTACTGAATTTATTAGTTATAACCGTTTTTTTTGTGGAGTCTTTATGTCTTTCTAAGTATAAGATCATGCTGTCTGTGAATAAGGCTAATTTGACTTTTTCCTTTATAGTTTGGATGCCCCTTTATTACTTTCTCTTGCCTAATTTCTCTGGCCAGGACTTCCAGTATTATGTTGAATAAAACTGGCGAAAGCAGGCATTCTAGTATTATTTTAAATCTTATAGGAAAGGCCTTAAATGTTTCCCCACTCAGTACAACAACAGACTCTTTAAGGAGAGGGGATTAGGAGATACAGGTTTGCTGGGAACACAACAGGAAGAGAAGCAAAGAGGTGCAGACATCAGAGGAAAGTCATATGAATATCTCAGCTGGGGGCTGGCAGCGGATATGTCCAAACTTAGAAGTGAATCAGGGGAGCTTTAAAGACTTGAACCCACTTCAACAGGGCATGTTGGAGCCACAGCCCATCCTTAAGCACAGCAATCCAGATCAGCAACTGTAGACGAGGTGACTGCGACCTCACTAGGTTGCATAAGTAGGGATATATTTATGCCTTTCAAGATGCTGAAGGAACCAGCAACTAGAAGAGGGAAAAAGGAAAGCTCTGTAAAGGGCAAATCCTGCCCCCTTCCCGAAGGGAAAAGACTGGTACTGGATAGTTGGATCTTGCCAATGCTGGAGTGATGGGGGAAATCTTCAAATTAAATTTTTGAGTTAATTTAAAAAAATGAACAGAAATGAATCCTTTAAAACAAAACAAGCCCTGGCAGGGTCATTCATGCCTACAATCCCAGCACTTTGGGAGGCCAAGGATTAAGGATTGCTTGAGCCTAGGAGTTTGAGAGCAACCTGGGCAACATAGTGAGACCTAGTCTCTACAAAAAAATAAAACAAATTACCCTTCTCCTGTCTGCAACAATCTCTCTAGCTGGCAAAAACACAGGGGATCCATCACCTTCACCTCCCAGAAACCACAAACAGCCCTGACCTTCCTCTGACCCCACTCCTAACCTGGCAGTCTCTGAGACAGCAGGTCACTTTCCTCCTGTTTAAGGAGAATAAGAAAGATTGACAAGCCCCTGCTTAAGCAGACATTTAAAAAATAAGTATCTATTTTCCTGTTTTTTAGACAGCACCATGCCTTATGAAGATTGTTTTGGCACCTCCAGCTCTTTGGGTTTCTGGGAGCAAAGCATCTCTCTCTCCCTGCAAACCGCACCTTCTAAAACAGGCTGCCTTTTCCCCTCTCTGCAGGCAGGGCATCAAGCACCCAAAGAAGACAGCTGGTTCTGAGTGGTCTCTTTCTAGTTAGTCTTTCGGGAAATAGTTGGTCTTAAACATAGATGCTTTCTTGAATTTAAAATTTGAACTGTATAATGACTTTTGTTCATAGCTTTGAGCCACTGAAATTCCCACACGAAAAATTCCAGACAACGTTCTATTATTTACACATATATAATAAGTTCGAAAGGCATTTCTAAAACTGTTCTAATTGTGATAACATAATCTTCATTTAAGCAAGAGTGTCTTACCTGAGAATTCCAAGAAGAGAATTCAGGTGAACCTGAGGAAGGACCATGGGACTTCCACCTGCCTGTTATGCAGAGGCAGCACTTACCAATGGGTCCCCTGAGGTTAGAGGATTGCCAGGCTGTGTTAGAGGATTACTGTTCTATTTATGCTTCCTGTCTCACCATTTCAACATATGCTCAGCATTGGTTTTCCAGGGACCATTTATACTTTACAAACTACATCCAAGAATAAGAGACAGAAAGGAGTTGTAATGAAATGCAAAATACTATGATTCTCAAATTGTTTGAATCGAACCTTCAAGAAAACATGCAAAAAAGGAATATTGGCTAACTTTCATTCCTAAAGCAATCAAGTGATAACATTTTTAAAGCATCATAATTTGAATACCCAAAGATTTTTTTTAAAAAAAATTCAGCTTTACCTATTTTGCTTCTTTCTGCTAATAAAATAAAAATTAGTTATTTAATGTTTATTCTTCTTTTACAAAGTTTGAATAACTGTAGGAATCACATTTTGATAATTTCTTTTGATTACTACTTTATTTGTTCTGAGACTATTTATTTATTTATTTTATTTTGAGATGAAGTCTTGTTCTGTCGCCCAGGCTGGAGTGCAGTGGTACGATCTCAGCCCACTGCAATCTCAGCCTCCTGGGTTCAAACGATTCTCCTGCCTCAGCCTCCCAAGTAGCTGGGACTATAGGCGCGTGCCACCATAACCGGCTAATTTTTGTATTTTTAGTAGAGACGAGGTTTCACCTTGTTTGCCAGACTGGGCTCGAACGCCTGACCTCAGGTGATCTGCCCACCTCGGCCTCCCAAAGTGCTGGGATTACAAACGTGAGCCAACGCACCCAGCCTGAGACTATTTGTTTTATCCATCTACTTAAATAAAAATATGCAGGACAGGTCATTAGATCTAATCATTGTTCCATTAACTCATTTTAAAGCAGCTTCATCTGCGCTTGGAGAAAACTGACTTATGTTAAGTAATACACTCCCTCTAGTGGATAAAGATGGGAGGAGCAGACTGAGTTTTTTTTGGTTTTTGTTTTAGATTCCCCAAAAGCTAGACTTTGTTAAGTTCAGTTTATCAAGACTCCAGCAAGCAGTGTATGAACGTCTTTGTAGTTTAATTTCATCTGCATTGTTGTATTTTATTTCCATCATGGTTCTCTTCATCCTTGAAGTCATTCAGTCAATAAATGTTGGATGCCTGCGATGTGTCAGGCCCGGCTCTGTGCACTGGAGATACAGCAGTGAGTGAACAAAACAATTTGAAATCCTGTCTTTGGGAAACTTAAAGCAATATCAGATTATTATCATCATGTGCTTTCTACATGCCAGACCATGTACTTAGTGGTTTGCAATTATTATTAAACTGAGTCTTCCCAACAACCATGTTTGAAGACTGAGAAGCTAAGAAACTTGCCCGAGATCACACAGAAACTGACGGACCAGAACACCTCAGGAACGTCTCTGACCATCTGGTCAGTTACAGACAACCCAGTAATTCTGAGTGGCCCTGTCTTGATTTTAGTTGTGTTTTACTTTTTTTTAGTTGTCTGTCTTCTCCAGCTAACATCATTATAACCCTAGCACCTGAAACCTGCCACTGGGTTCCCCAGAAACACCTGGTTAAATGACTTAAGGATAATGAAATAAATAGGCGGAGAGTCAAACTCTGGACTGTTTGACAGCAAAGCCCTTCTCACCGATGTCTCTACTGCCTGCATGAGTGTCCAGAAAACAGAAAGCAACCCCTTTCTGGATGGCTCAGTTGAATTATTTCAGAGCTGTATGTCGGCTCCATTTTCTTAAAGAGTAGTTGAGTAAAATGAGTCTAATATGAATGAGATCTGATTCTGTGGAAGATTTTTAAATCTTTAGCCCTTTTCGTCTTTAGAAAAAAAATAAGTGCAGCTCGCTGCCAGTGCTCATTTAATTTTACATAAACTTGCTCTTTGAGGCTGAAGCAAATCTCACTGACTTTCAACATGAAAATAAAATGTAAAAATTGTTCTTCGAATTCTTTCTAAACAGAACTAATATGAGAACTATCTGAATCATTGGAATTGTCTATTTTGGAAAAATCAGATTCATCAAATGAATCTTTGGCCAACAACTGTTCGAGAACAATGGTAGGAATACCACGTTTTTTAGGTTGACATTCTCAGTGAATGAGAATTGCTGTATTTTGTAAATGGAAATACCACCTCTAAAAACAGAATGCTATGAAGAGAATGATGGGTTTTGTTTCCAAAGTCCCTATGCTAGAGAGATGTGAAAATAATAATAAACGTGAGATACTTGGTGGAAGTTATCTCGGAGTAAACGCCGCAGCTGCCAGCGCCACTGGCAAGTACTCGGGGGGAGAATGGGAAAGGGTTAAACAGGTTCTCATTTGCCAGCTCTCCTGGTGTGATACCACTAGAAGAATCAGGGAGAAGTCAAAGGTGTCTTCAATTTTTGGAGGAACGCATTCCCCTAAAAGGGCCTAGTCTGCTGTGGGCAGCAGGAACTTACCAGAGAAGAGGAACAGATTCAAAACCCGCTAGAGATATCATCCACAGGAATTTGGCAATGATTAAAGAGATGGTGATGCAGAAGATGTGGGAATGAGCTCTTTTGGGGACATGTTGAATTTTAAGCAAGTGTAGGAAGTCCAGGTAGGGACGCCCAGAGGGCAGCTGGAAGAGCCACCTGAGTTTGAGAAGGAAGAATTAGGAAGATTGAGAGTAGTCTGCTGAGAGGTGATAGTTGACATTGTAGAAGAGGTGACTGCAGAAAGGCAGGAGGATAAGATGATTTAGAAACAATTCTCCTTAGAGGATCTTCTTAGTGTGGATCTATCCTGTTGGAGAGAGATTTATCAAGGAAGTTGCTATGTGAGCTGGACAGAAGTGAGCTGCCCTTGCATGTGCAGAAAACCCTGCTGTGAGTAGAATCTAATGCCAGTATAAAGGAGCCCGTTTGCATGGAACTATTTTGTTATTTTATAGTAGTTATTTCATCAATCATTATATACTCTATACCATTACTTGCCACTAGCCAAGTAACTTAAGAGTGTGATAGCTATCATTCAAATCTGTTAACCTTTCTTTGTGTGTTAAAAAGTCATTAGCGTTCTGGCCAATTGCAGAATAGTAAATATTGAAAGAGTTGTCTTACCATTTGAAGTGTTTTCTGGCTACAATAAATATTTGTTCAGGTTGTAGCAATGCCTGGGCAATCACTGGGTAAAAAGGCAGGATCAACTTCCAGTGCTAGAAGAAGCAGGAAAAATTACTAGGTGCAGGAAAAGTTGTATGGTGGATATCTCTTAACCTACTCTTTAAGTTTGAATTTTAAAGGGGAATTATCATTGTGTGCTCACATTACACAAGGCATAGTAAAACAAACCAAAAAGAGTACATGAAAAAGGGGTTATTTTAGAACAACAGTTTTAAAAAACAAAACTAAACAAAAACAAAAACAAAAACAGGGTGATCCTGAATATTGCAAATCAAGAGGCCCAGCCTGTCATCCAAACCTCATGAAATTCACAGAAGTGGTTCCTCCCTCCTTGTTAAGCTTTTTCTGCACACGGAGTTGGAAAGATAAGCTTGCCAGTTGATGCTCTGCAGTTCTTTCTTCATTTCACCCTGATTGTTTTCTCCACAGTCAAATGATGGTGATAACTGACAACCAACATCTTAATTAGAGAGGTCAAGATATCAGTTTCTGGTGGGTTAAAATGCTCTTAGAGTCACTATTTTTATTTTATATGTAACAACTTCCCTGATAAACCTTTCTTCAAGAGGCTGGATCCACACTAAGTAGATTCTGTGAGGATCCTTTGTCTCTGACTTCATCTTTCTGCTTTAGTGCAAACACCTCTTGTCCTGCAGTGTTAGCTATCACCTCTCAGCAGACAACTCTCAGTCTTCCTAATTCTCCTTCCCACACTCAATTGTTGGTGATTCCAGCTGCCCTCTGGCTATCTCTACCTTAATTTCCTACTTTACTTGAAGCTCAACATGTGTCAAAAAGAACTCACCCCAAATCTGCTCCTGCATCACCATCTCCCTAATAATTGCCAAAATCGCATAGATGATATCTCTACCAAGCATTTTGGATCTGTCCCCCTCCTGTGAGTTCCTGCTGCCCACAGTCAAACTGCCTTCATTCATTATTTCTTGGACTATTATAAAAGCCTTTTAACTGGCTTCTATTATTTTCAAATACACTTCTGTCTGCATGCTGCCGTTCATCAATCTCTAAATCCTGTGTGCAAGTTGCCATTAATCTCTCTGCTGTTCAACAGCTTTGACCAGCCCAGCCTGGCATCTAGGATCCTGCACAATAGGGTGTCTCCCGATATGTTCTTAAACCTAAGTGTGTGCTCCCTAAACTGGAGTTCTCACCCTTCCCTAAACTAACCAGTCCTTCCCTGACTCCCAGAGTTTTCTTACACTATTTCTTCTTCATGATATGCCAGTCACATCTCTATATTTCTGGATTTCATCTATTCTTTAAGGCCTTCAAGTTCAAAAGCCAACTTTTCCACAAAGTATTTCCAATTCCTCCTGGGAGTTTTCCCTCCAAATCTTTATCACACATTGTTGTCTAATTTCATCAAACTTTCCTTATTTTTTTCTTGGTATTAGAGTTATTAGTATAATTTATATTAATTTAAAATGTGTCCTATTTGTTAATAAGACACATCAATTTATGTGTCTTTTTTTTTTTTTTTTTTTTTTTTTTTTTTGACGGAGTCTCGCTCTGCCGCCCAGGCTGGAGTGCAGTGGCCGGATCTCAGCTCACTGCAAGCTCCGCCTCCCGGGTTCACGCCATTCTCCTGCCTCAGCCTCCCGAGTAGCTGGGACTACAGGCGCCCGCCACGTCGCCCGGCTAGTTTTTTGTATTTTTAGTAGAGACGGGGTTTCACCATGTTAGCCAGGATGGTCTCGATCTCCTGACCTCGTGATCCGCCCGTCTCGGCCTCCCAAAGTGCTGGGATTACAGGCTTGAGCCACCGCGCCCGGCCAATTTATGTGTCTTATTCCCCCTAAACCCCCCACACCCCGATGCTGGATGTGGTACAGCAATCAGGTGTGAAAAGAAAATAAGTCTCAGGACCACCAAATCACTAAGCCAAAGGGAAAAGTCAAGCTGGAAACTGCATAACAGGTAAAGCTGCCTCCCATTTAATTCCTAAATAAGATAGCTACAAAGATTTTTAAAAGCTACATGCCTCTCACAATTTTCTCATTAGGAGATTCCTTGTGGTTCCCAAGATCTTTACCCTAAAACAGTTCTGTTGAATTTCACACTCATAATGTAAATTGATAGGTACTGGAGAAAGGATAGAACTCAAAGTCATCCCTCAGCTCACCTGAGACAAATGCATATCTGACTGCTTCCTTTGCCCTATGTTTATTTTAACTTATGTAAAAATGCAGATTCACTGAGCCAGATGAATGCAAAAGTAACTATTCTGGCCAGGCGCAGTGGCTCATGCCTGTAATTCCAGCACTTTGGGAGGCCAAGGGGGAGCAGATCACGAGGTCAGGAGATCGAGACCATCCTGGCTAACATGGTAAATCCCCATCTCTGCTAAAAACACAAAACAAAATTAGCCAATGGTGGTGGCATGCCCCTGTAGTCCTAGCTACTCAGGGGGCTGAGGCAGGACAATGTTGTGAACCTGGGAGGCGGAGCTTGCTGTGAGCCGAGATTGCGCCACTGCACTCCAGCCTGGGTGGCAGAGAGAGACTCCATCTCAAAAAAAAAAAAGTGACTATTCTTCTGCCCATCTCTCACATGTGAACGGCTGATCAAAGATTCAAAAGAATGCAACCATTTGCTTCTTATCTATTCACACCTTTAAATATTTTTTCCCTTTTCCCCACTATCTACCCTTCCCTCTTTAAATACTGAAGCTCTGAAAATCATCTTTGGAGAAAGTCACAGGCTTGTCACCCAGGTGCATGTCCCTAACCTTGGCAAAATAAACTTCTAAATTGATTGGGACACATCTCAGATACCTTTTGGTTTACACAAGAAAAAGCAGGTGCTTTGAATCCTAATTCTAACACCCATCTGTATAGTCAGGGGCAGTTTCCTTATCCATTCTACACTTATTTTTTTCTCATTTGTGAGAAGAGAGGAACGCTCAACTTTTTCAAATTAAATTAAATCATGTATATTAACTACCAGCTACTCGCTAAATGCTCCTCTTATTAGCTATCATTATCCAAAGGGGGAGCACTCAGCCTTCCCATCTCCAGACCCCTGCAGTGCCCTTGCCCACACCTTCAGAAAACAGGTGCTCCGAAGCTTGGTTGAACTGAATGGACCTTGTCTTCAGGTGGGTCCCTTTGCTTAATACTTATCTCAGAATTTAGAAGTCATTTGACAAATACTTTGCTGACTGATGGAGCACTAATATATTCCCCCAATAAATTAGTCAGTCTCCCTTGCCTTCCGCCATGATGATCAGTTTCCTGAGGCCTCCCCAGTAATGCAGAACTATGAATCAATTAAACCTCTTTCCTTTATAAATTACCCAGTCTTGGGTATTTCTTCATAGCAGTGTGAGAACGGACTAATACAAGTATTATAAATAATCTAGAGGTGATTTAAACTATAAAGGAGGATACCTATGGACTATATGCAAATACTATACCATTTTATATTGGGCTTTTGAGCATCTGTGAATTTAGATATCCACCAGATGTCCTGGAACTAACCCTCAAAGACACCAAGGGAGGATTGTGTTAACTCTTACCCTTCAAAAACGAAAAAAAACAAAAAAAATCTCAGCTTGTTGTGAAGGTTCACAACAGAAGGAATGTTGCTGTAGCTGAAAGAAATCCAGTCTGAACTTTATGTCAGTGCATGAAGCTGGAGGTGAAAACCCTGAGATGAGGAGAGGGGGATCAAGCCTAATGACCTTGTAATCCATATTAAGGAATTTAGACTTCATCCCAAAACTGAGGAGCCATTAAGCTGGTGATCACTGATTTGCATTTAGAAAGACTATTTGAATATCTACAGCCCTCACACCTCACCTTTCATCGTGTGTAAAGTCAGATGAATGATAAGGGGTTAACACTTGAAACTCTAAGGTAGTAAACGAAATTCAGAATGGAGAACACTATGGTGGGAAAAACCCAAGCACCATGCACACAGTCCTCACTGCCCTGAGTCTGCCAACTCTGAAGTGGCCAGACAAGCTGCTGTCACTTTGAGGTCAGGGATATGAAGGTATGTTGCCAGTTACGAGACTAAATTAATGATAATGTTATTACATTTTTCCTCAACATAACATAAATAGTAATCATATACTTCTCTTATATTGTTCCTCACAAACCCCACCTCCATTACTCCATCATGCAAGCAAACATAATCTCTAAGAAAAAAGAAAAGGAAAGTGGACATATAGTAGTGTCTAAGCGCCCCCTGCCTTGTACCCCTGGAGATACAAGCTCTCAAATGTTTTTATTAGTGAGTCAATTATTTAACAGGGATATTGAAATATATTGGTGGGAAAGTATTCTCAGATGTGATAACAAAAGATAAGTATTTTATTTTCTATACGTTTGTGATTAATGAACATCTTTTAAGAGCTGAACCGCGAAGGCAACTGAAATCCAGGCCATAGTGAGTACAGGACACCTATGGCTCTGCTGAAGGGAATGTGAGTTAGCCCATGACCCAGAGTCATTCAATTTACGAAGGATTCCCTTGGTTTTAATACTATTTTACTAAACTCAAATATTGGCTAATGAGGTTATCTGAAGAAAAAATAATGTTTCAGAAATGGAAATACCTAATATAAGATGATTCCTTATGTGTAGTTTGTCATCTAGTGTTAATTTGCGGGAATTAAAAAAGGCAGGTACAATAGTACCCAAGGAGGCTTATCAGGTGGCAAAGCAATATTTTAATTTTAAGGTATCAAGTTGTGTCCTAAGACCCTCTAAGGTTCCTGGAGGTGGATGAGTAGGTGGGCATGTGAATTGGCTACTTTTAAGAAATCAAGCCAGACATGGTGGTCCTTGCCTGTAATCCCAGCATTTTGGGAGGCTAAGGCAGGAGGATTGCTTGGGCTCAGGAGTTTGAGACCAGCCTGGGCAACATAGAGACTACATCTCTATAAAAAGTAAACAAAAACAAAAAAGCCAGTTGTGGTGGCTCACACCGTGTAGTCCCAGGTACGCAGGAAGCTGAAGTGGGAGGATTGCTTGAGCCCGGGAGGTCAAGGCTGCAGTGAGCCGTGATTGGGCTGCTGCACTCCAGCCTGGAAGACAGAGCAATACCCTGTCTGAAAGACAAAAAAGAGTTACATCTAGGAAACAAAATGGTTCTCAATTCTGGCTGCTTGGTATCACCTGGGAAACTTAAAAATTACAGATGGCCAGGTGACCCTCCAGACCTGGTCAGACACTCAGGTGGGATGCCAGCAGCAGCTTATCTATAAGCTCCTCAGGTGGTTCTAACGTACAGCCAGCAGGAGGACCACCAGGCAGGGGGTTAAGACTGTGCACCCCTGCCGTGTCTCTGCAGAAGTGTCATTGCTTAGCTATGTCACCCTGAGCAGGGAAATTGGGCTAATTAACATCTATGTGCCTCAGTACAAGGAGGATAATAACATTTGCTGGGGTTATTGTGAGGTTTAAGTATGATCATGAATATCAAGTGTTTAGCATAATGCCTGGTACATTGTGCCCAGCAAATGCTAAATATTATTAATAACATTTTATCAAGGAAAATATTTCATGAATTACTTAAAGAAACTACCTAAGGGATATGAAGGTATTATATAGGACATACTGGAAATAAGAACATGTTACCTATGGCCTATTTCCATTCCTCTTAAAAACAGGTAGCCTGGTGGGATTGAATATTGATATCCAGTTCCATCTAGGAAGCTTGCTACTTCTTTTCCAGTGCTTACCTAAAGTGCTTTATAACACATTGAATTATTCCCAATTTTTCCTAATCTCTGTCTTTGGGGTCAAAATATCAAATGCCCTAGCAAATTTAAAGTCCTTTTGGGTCAGATATCCTTTCCTGGATTAAACAGGGAATGGAGCCACACCATCTACAGATGTGGTGACAGTGGGCACAGTCCTGTTTGTTGGGGACAACTCCCAGAGAAAGGAAAATCACTGTAATTTATAGTTAACTTCACAATCATAAAAAAGTAATCTATTAGTGTAGACTGTTCTGGGCAGAATGACTGTCGTCTGAAAAGGTTCAGAGGAGGCCAGTGAAGAGCTAGTGTTCCAGTTAGGTTGGAGAATTCAAACATGACTTATGACAAATTGGATATGAAGACTAGGGAAAGAGAAAGCTCCAATATATTTGGTGCTAATTTGAAAGCACAGAGGAGAATGCTGCAGTAGAGTAGCAGAAAACCGTGAGCCAAAAATAGTTAGAAATATATTGAGCAGATCAAGTATGGGCAGGAGATGCAGGGGGAGAATTCAGATGAGAAATATGGGCTGTAGGTCAAGACTGGGGAGTCAGTAGAAAGGAAGTGATGGTTGAAATCATGGGGCATGCATGGGTTTCCTCAGAGTGACTTGACAGTCAGAAGGTAGACCACCAAGGAGAGTACTCTACAGAGCTGTGTTATCACCAGAGAAGAAAAGTCAGCAAGGGAAACAAAGAAAGGAACAAAGAACATTTCAAAATGGGATTTTTAAAAAAACGGAACAAGCAAGGGGGAAAAACTGAAGAGAGGTTAAGTTCAAAGCAGAAACAAGTTGGCTTCTGTAAATTATTAGGATATCATTGGTGATATCAAAATGTGCAGAATCATTGGAAGTCAGAGCTTCAGCCAGATTGCAATTATCCACATTATTGTGTGTAACTGGAGTCTGTTCTTTTCATTGCTATAGAATATTCTTCATGTGATTAGACCACACTTTTTAAAAAAAATCCATTCTGTTGGTAGAGTTTTGCATTGTTTACTGTTAAGGGCTATTATAACAAGATGCTGCTATGAACATACTTGTCCATGCCTTTTTTTGTGCATTTATTGTGGATAGGTGCAGAGGAATGGAGTTGCTGTGTCCTAGGGCAAGCTGAAAATTGGCTTTAGTAGACACCACCAGAATTTCCCAAAGTAGTTATACCAATGTACACCCCTGACAATAGCATATGAGAAGGCAAGGTGTTTCACATGCTTACCAATCCTTGGTATTGTTGGGGGTTGATTTGGCTTTTATTGTTGTTAGATTCATGGTTTGCTTTAATGATTCTGGTATATGTAGTGGAGTAAAATTATTGATTTAATTTGCATTTCTTTGATGACTAACAATACTGAGCACTTTTACATTCACTTAGTGTTTGAATACATTATTTTGTGGAATATGTATTTAAATTTTTTGCTTATTTTATTGTTACATAGGAGTTATTTATATCCTCAGTATAATTTGTCAGATAGATGTATTGCTGACTCTATGGGCTGCCCTGCTGACTCTCTTAATCATGTATTTTGATGATAGACATATTAATGTAGCCCAATTTATCAACCTTCCTTTAGAGTTAGTGCATTTTTGTGTGTCCTGTTCATTAAGTCTTTGCCTACCAAGGTCAGGAAGATATGCTATCTTTTCTTTTAGCTTTCATTTTTAGGATTAGGATCTATCTGGAATTGATTTTTCCATATGGTATGAGGGGATAAATATTCTTTTTTTCCTCTTCATTACTGATATCCAAATGATTCCACACTCTTAACTGGAAAACACCACCTTTCCTTACTGCACTGCAATGACATCATTATCATAAACTAGGTAGTTCTATAAGTTTGGGTTTATTTCTGGACATTCTGTTCCATTGGTCTATTTGTCTAGTCTTGTGCTAATATCACTGTTTTAATCATAGAGCTCTTTAAAAAGTCTTGATATTCCCAAACATTATTGGGATTTGGACTGTGATTCTTTTAAATCTATAGATCAGTTTGGCAAGGACTGCCATCTGAGCAATACTGAGTGTTCCAAACCATAAGCATGGTATATTACTCCATTTATTATGATATTTTCAAATTTTTCTCAGTAATGTTTTATAATTTTTCCTCTTGGAGTTGTTTTTTATTTGTTTTGTTTTGTTTTGTTTGAGATGGAGTCTCACTCTGTCACTCAGGCTGGAGTGCAGTGGCACGACCTCAGCTCACTGCAACCACTGCCTCCCGGGTTCAAGTGATTCTCCTGCCTCAGCCTCCTGAGCAGCCAGGACTACAGGTGTGCAACACCGTGCTCGGCTAATTTTTGTATTTTTATTAGAGATGGGGTTTCACCATGTTTGCCAGGCTGGCCTTGAACTCTTGACCTCTGGTGATCCACCTGCCTCAGCCTCCCAAAGTGCTGGGATTACAGGCGTGAGCCACCGCGCCCAGCCACTCATGGAGTTTTTGCACATCTTTCTTTCGAATAATTTTTAGTTATCTGATGGCTTTTTAAAAATGCCAGCGTAAATAGTATCTTCATTAAATGCTATCTTATGGGTTGCTAGCTTAAACAAATGAAGTTGATTTCCATACACTGAGTGTGTCTCCGGTGACATCACCAAAGACACGAATTCTAATGGTTTGTCTGTAGATTCTTTCGGATTTTCTAAGTGGACAATCCCATAGACTATCGATCACTTTTATTTCTAGCAATATACCCTTCTACTTTGTTTCCTTGCCTTGCATTAAAGCTCCAGATTTCCCTAGGCAAAATGCTTTCCCTGCATCCCCCAAAATTTTTTGTTTAAAAAGCAGAGGAGGGGCATTCAGCTACAAATATTTTTGCATATATCTCTGTGTGTATACACATACAAAAAGATAATATATCTGACTATAGCATATACATGTTAAGTCAAAGAAGTCTTGTTACTCAAATAAATAATTTCAAATAATATTTGATAATTCATTTCTCAATCATCCTTTTTCATAATCTAAAGAAATTTTAGCTACAGAATATCCAATTGCATTTAGAATAAAAATATGTAAAAGTGACCTATTTTAAAACATTTTTAGCTTTTTTAAAATTCAAAAAACTATAGGCAAAAAAATAAGAATCTATATTCAATTACAATGGCAAAGTTTGTGTTGTAACTTAACATAAAACCCCTAAAAGTAGTTTAAACTGTAAACATTAATAATGTAAATATCAATTATACTTTTCATTACAATTTTATTGAAATATTCAAAATTTTATTTATAATACTCTTCTTATATTAAAATAAATTACAAAAACAACCCTAGAATAATACAGTATCAGATGTTTTAACTGCATGTGATCAATAGTATTAATAAATTAATTACAGTACTCAAATCCTAGTATCATATATATTTAGATGTACACATAATAAAGTAATCCCTACTTTGAACACTTTATAGCAGCACTTTTCATTGTATCAAATACAAGGCATTTAGAAATCTACAATAAAACTTAGTAGCCTTTTCATGTGCCAAGGGCTAAACAATAAATTAATCCTTTAAAAATATCTATGAACCAGTACAATTTTCTTTTTTTGTTTGTTCAGCCAAGGATGATTAAGATATTTATTGGTGGCTGGGCGTGGTGGCTCACGCATGTAATCCCAGCACTTTGGGAGACCGAGGCAGGTGGATCACGAGGTCAGGAGTTTGAGACCAGCCTGGCCAACATAGTAAAACCCCACCTCTACTAAAACTACAAAAATTAGCTGGGGAGGCTGAGGCAGGAGAATCACTTGAACCCAGGAGGCGGAGGTTGTGGTGAGCCGAGATCGTGCCACTGCACTCCAGCCTGGGCAACAGAGTGAGACTGTCTCAAAAAAAAAAAAGAAAAGGGAAAAAAGAAAAAAGATATTTACTAGTATTTACTGACCAGGTTGGTGTGAGAGAGAGGAAACTGCAAGTCATACTGGTCTGAAAAATGTCATCTATTCTCTTTCTTAAAGGCTGAATGGAATCCAGTAATGATGAAATTTTATAAGGATTTGGGAGGAACCCAAATAGTTGAATATTAACATAATTTGCCAACACAACCAAATCAGCACCAACATCTTTGAAATGTGACTATTGAAATTAGTAAAATGTCACACTGCATCAAAATATATCAGATATCTGATGAGAGTGCTTTTTGGGAACAGTTTCTTCTCTCTTACTCAGGGACTTTAAAAAAATTAAAATACGTACCTTAACTAAGTGCTTTGGAAAATATATTTATTGCAGAAATGCCCACAACAATCAACTGTATCTGGCAGTATGGTAATGTGAAATATACAAAAGATAACTACTGTTTTTACTTCAAAATTCATATCATGAAAAATACAGCAAAAGTACAGAATGGTGAGCTCATTATGTATCTACTCTATATAATAACTAGGAATCGATGACTTCAAAATATTCATTCTTATGATGTTTAATTTTGGTTGCCAACTGACAGGCATGGTGCTAGGTGTTATATGAACACTGAATAAAACAAAAAAGGTCCTCTTCAAAGAAAAAACCTTGATCTAGGAAGTACTCAATATATCCTTACAAATTTAAATATGGCTTTTGAAACCAAACAATTTTTTTTCCAAATAGGTAACTTTCTAAGCAAGTGTCTAGGCATACATGTATATAGCAAGTCAAAATTTCAGACCATTGATACTCAGAAATGCAAAATTGCTAACTATTTCAGTTGATGTTATACTTATTTCATCAATTGTACTTTTTGTGTATTTTTCCTAAAGCTCTCACATGCCATTTTTTTAAACAATGAAGTAAACATTATGTCTATTCTTGCAAACCTGGTCATAGTAAAATATGAAACAAGTTCAAAATTTTTAATCTCGACAAAGACAATTGAAACCAAGCATATCATACATCTGAAACCCATATCCATCAGTGAGTTAGCAAATCTGAGGAAAAGCAACTGTGACTGACTATGAGGCTGCTGTAATTAATCTTCATCATCTCGTTGAAAAGGTACTACCTGAATTTCTTTGGCTTTCCTTTCTGCTAATGCTGTACATTTTGCAGCAATTATTCTTCATGACATTAAATCGAATGGTCCACCTAAAACAAATCAAGTATGGTAAATAGTTATATCTGTTACAAAAATAATTTACATCAAACAAGTACAGCAATGTGCACTATGGTCAATCATGACATTTTAATACTTTCAGTTTTCTTTTAAAAATCTACTATACTGTCACATAACTACAATGTTTAAGCTTTGGCAATACATAGCTGAGTTTCTAAGTATATGTTTTTTAAAATACCATTTGTTTGGTCTTTACTGGCAAAGTTGACGGGGGAGAGAGGGAGTCTCAAGTCATGATAGTCTGAAAAAATGTCATCTATTCTCTATTTCTTTGTGTGTATGCGTGTGTGTATGCACTCTTATTACCTCTTTACTGTTTAAGAATCTATGGACAGAAAATGTGACTCCAATTAATTTTCATACCACTGTCCTTCCCATTTCCTTATTCCTTTGTTGCCTTTCTCTCAGATCACTGGTGAATCCTTTGAACCCAGGTTCACTCTTCACTTCAGAAATTTCACCATCAGCTCAAAGCAAATATTTAACTTCTCTAGTCCCAACACAGAAGGTGATGGTGGAGGACTGAAGTCCATCATCAACTATCACAGTGGTCAGCATTCAAAGAACTCTGAATACAAGCCTCAGACTCAGTGACTTTCTAGGCTTTCTCTACAGCCTTTCAGGAGTTCCTATTACTCACATTTGAAAAGGCTTAGCCATTCATCACTATCAGTCCCACATTGCCATTAGTTCTCATCCTTGCCTCTATCTCCTAATGTTTGTTTTGATTTTGCACAAAATTATATAGCCTGTTTGTCTTAAAAGCCAAGCTATCATATGTATCAAACTTTTTTTTAACCCCACATACAGAGGAAAGTCCAAGAGATGTAAAGAGAGAAATGATCCATTATCTCATAATTTTACCAGTAACATCCATAAGCACACCACCAACTTCAGTAACAATAATGGCAGCTCCTGCAATATCCCAGCAGTGAATTCCCATTTCATAAAATGCTTCTGCTCCCCACTTGCCACAATGCACATTAGTAGCTGCTGTTCCAACACTCCGGATCCTAAAAAATAGTATTCAAAAATGGCAGATTGAAAATATAACCTTTCAAATAAGGTATTCCTCCTAACTTCAGTTTGAATGTTGATTGAGATAAGTTGAACCAATCTAGAGAATAAATGTAAAAAAAGATGGTAATTAATTTTAAAATAAAAATACATAAAATCCAGTTATCGTGATGTACTATATAAATCCAAAAACGAATACTCACAAAGCAATAACTTAATAAGATAAACATGAAAACAATAATTTTGCAGAAAAAAGCCCTAAAAATAATGCTATAATTCTACTATAACAGCATGCAAATATATTCATATTCATATTTTTCTAAACCCAAGGTAACTACAGCTTATTTTACACAGATACACACACACACACACACACACATACACACACACACAATGCACAATAATCTCTAGGGAGCATAAAGTATCATGATATTGATCATTTCCTACTGGATGTGCATCATATCTAGACCTACAGGGATTGCAACCTACCTGGGTTCTGCATAAACCTAGGCCTCTCTTGAACGATTACTACAGGTTTTTCCTCTCATAGCACCTCTTCCTTGAAAATACAGCAAGGTAAGATGAATATGTAAGATATAAGTAAGAATAAGTAAGATACTACTTGATAGCAATTATAGTAATAACTTATTCAGTAAAGAATCATCAATAAATTTTAAAATTAATGGGTAAAATTTTGATATTTTCAGTATCAAAGTATCTATCCACAAGATATATAATAAGTACAGTGAGAAAAAATAGCATTTTTACAATGGTCTACCATTACCAAGTAATCAAAGTTAATATCACCCATAACAGGACAGAAAGATACCATGTGCCTCCTGATATGATGCACTGAGAAGGACAGAACATTACTTCTGTAACATTCCTGCCAAAAAAGCATAATCCAAATACAATCATAAAGAAACTAGACAAATTCAAATCAAGAGCTAGACTACAAAATAATTGGCCTATACTTTTGAAAAATGTCAAGGTCATAAAAGATAAGGACCAAGCAAGTTCTAAATTAAAGAGTTTCCTTTAATTAAACTGAGTTTCCTCAGTTTCGATGCAAAATGAGAACTAAATGCAATGTATGAGTCTGGATTGGACCTTGGGTTAAAATTTTTTTCAAAATTTGAATGAAGTCTTTATATTTGTTTATGTATCAATGTTAATTTCCTGACTTTTATAATTGTACTGTGGCTGTATGAGACAATGTTCCTTTTTATTAAAGAAATACACACTGAAATGTGTTTTCAGAAGAAAAAGGTCATTATGTCTGCAAGTTAATTGCAAATGGTTTTTAGTCAAATTCCTTTTGTGACTGTTTAAAGCTCTGGAAATAAAGCAGTGGGTTCTATTTACCAACATGTTTCCAAGTTTATTTTTTTTAAAAGTAATGATAAATTGATTACAAATATGGTATTTATTTTGTATCTATAAAAAATATTGCACCTAAGTACATCCTTCATCTCAAAGCAATTTTTTAAAAAAAGGATTAGAATGACATAATATCTTTGATTTGGAATGTTTTTCTGCCTATGTTTTTGCTGCACATCAAATTTAAGAAAGAACTAGTGGGTACAATAAATTTCCAAGATGCTTGTTTCCCAAATGAATGAAATCAAACTAGCTTTCGCGGCACTTTTTCAGTTATAAAGAAAGATGTCTTTCTCCCCTTTTCATATGAGATATGTGATAGTTGATATCTCATATTATAGAAAGCAAAGACCAAGATCTTTTATAAGTAATCCCTTAGTATTCTATTCAGAGAGAATCCTAGGTTAGCAGAACAACAGTGATAGCAACTAGTGGTGCTTCCATCACTTCTAATGAACGTCATGGGATCTCAGGCAAGGAGTCTTGTAGTCAGCTAGAGCATACTTTTTGTGAGCAAATATTACCAAAGAGATTACTTATACTACAAGGTAATTAAGGCTATGGTATAGATTCTACACTGTGCCTTCTGAATCCTATCTTAGTCTGATCCTCCTATACAGCTAACAAGGTATATCATAAAAAACACTGGGGTCACAAAGAGTTGAGTTTATTCCATCCTCAGCTGCCTAAAAATCATGCCCTAATCTGGGCCAGGCATAGTGGCTTATATTTGCAATCCCAGCACTTTGGGAGGCCAAGGAGGGTTGATCACCTGAGGTCAGGAGTTTGAGACCAGCCTGGCCAACATGGTGGAACCTTGTCTCTACTAAAAATACAAAATTAGCCCGGTGTGGTGGCACATGCCTGTAATCCCAGCTACTTGGGAGGCTGAGGCTGGAGAATTGCTTGAACCCAGGAGGTGGAGGTTGCAGTGAGCCGAGATCACGCCACTGCACTCCAGCCTGAGCAACAAGAGTGAAACTCCATCACAAAAACCAAAAAAACTAATTTGGACCAAGTTTCTTCTTTGAGTTTTAGCTTTCTTGTCATCAAATAGGGATACCAATTTACCTTAGATCACTGTTACAATAACTACAAACAATATTTGTAAAACACCAAAAGAGTGACTGGTATATAAAAGATCCATAATAAAAAGTAGCTATGTTTATGATAAAATTATTCTCAAACAATGATGCCAGAAAATATATACCAGGTACATTTCATCTAATTACATTTTGAAAAATTAAAGGAAATTGAGCCACAGTAATTGTTGTCTCAAAAATGTTTGCCCCTAGTTAGGAACCTATTAGACTGTTTCTGCTTGTTTACAGCATTCATTCAGATTATGACATCCTTTAGTTTCATTGTTTTGTATAAGTAACTCTGAAGTCACATTGCTAAACTAAAGAAGCAGCTGAATGCAAAAGATCTTAAATCAATTTCAGAACTTCTCCTTGGTAATATTTCCCTGGTTATATTTCTGAAAAAAATCTTGAAGTAAAAATTAGTTTTTACTTTATCCAACAGCAAAATTAAAGGTTAAAGTTGTAAACCTTTTGCAGCTCTTTTATGACTAACATAACCATTTTATAGCCTGTGGTTACAGTCCTTGCTTCAGGACTGCACAGTGTAGCAGCAAGTTTATTGCCCTTCTCTCAAGGGCATCATTCTGGGAGGTTCTGTAGCTATTTGACAGAAGATCTCTCTCTTTTACTTTACTCATTACTATGTAGAACAAAAATGTATAGTAACAAATTAGTTTGTACGTGGTCAAACTATATTTTTAAGGTCTCAACTCCTAAGAGAAGTCCAATATTGGAGAAAGAGAAATGATCTGGGAGCCAGGATTCTAGTCATATTTCCACTCAGCTCTTTGATCTAAGGCAACCACATCACCTCTCTGAACCTCAGTTGACTCACCTACAAAATAAGGCTGGATTATTAGATGATCTTTGATCAGGTCTAAGACTCTTATAACTCAGTGATGATATTTTCAAAAGGAAAAAAGGTAGAAACAGTAGGCAGTAAAATACGTTATTCAAAACTTACAGATTTTGTTGAATAACAACAAAATTTATGATTTTTAATGCAAACAACTATAATAAAGGCCAGCAATTATATTTAATATAGCATAACTATATTAAAGTTAAAGACCTCAAAACTTTAGCTTGTCTTGAAAATGTAAACATAAGGATAGATGTTTGCTTTTAATTTCTTCATTTATGAAAATGATTACAGAAGGACTCTGAGGTTTAGAGAGGAATAGTGGCCTGCTGATTTTGAAACTCCCCATTACCCAACTGAAAAATAAAATGAAATAAAATCAACAAGGAGGACAAATAAAACCCATAAGACCTATTCCTTCAGCATTTCTAGGAATCGGAAAATACAAATCTCAAACTACCTGTAAGCAGAAGAAAGAGCAAACAAACAAATTAATTCTAATGGAGCATTCCTAGCCTGTGGACACACAGAGTGGAGGAGAAGAGGCAGAAAAGACTTTGTGAGGGAGAGCAGGGAGGAGCTGAGGACCCACAGGGAACACAGAAAAAACCACCCTCAGAAAAGAGTATAAGTGAGACAATAAATACAAAAACACTGAGCACAGATCAGCACTTGGTAATTCACAGTCCAGCTACCTCGGGGAAACTGTGATTCTGGAGGAGAATCAGAGCAGACAGAAGAGGTGGTACCTCTTGGAGATCAAGAAGTCAAGGAAAAGTTGGAACTAAGTGAAAAATTAAGGATCCTGCAGAAATCAATGATAAGCAAGACAAGCCAACCCTGCCTACCACAACCACTCAACAGATATTATAAAGGAAACTGCACAGAAGGGCAGAACTGACAAAATACAGAGCTCTGAACCAAGGAGCCCCAATAACCAAATGAATCAAAATAGAGAAAAGTAGAACACATCCACACAAACCTACTGCAGAACATCAGACACTGCTAATAAAAATGGTTGTCTTTTTGTTCTGAAGTTTCTCAAAAAAACCAACATTGTGAACAGTGAGAACACATGGACACAGGGAGGGGAATATCACACACTGGGGCCTGTTGGGGACTGGGGAGTAAGGGGAGGGACAGCATTAGAATTATGGTACCAATCCCATTTCTATAAATAAATGCTTCATTTCTAAAGGAAAAAATATTATTTTAAGATGTTAAATGATCTAGAACTTTAGGTGGAAAATGAAAAGAGCTTACCCATGGATAGGAATGCAAAAAAGCTTTTCCATATTGGAAATAATAATTCTTACAATTTCTCGGTCACCAAGAGTGATTTGGTAATATCTAAAAAGGAAATGTTTTAAATAATCACTAGATTTTAATAATTGGAATTCTTAAAAAATGACACTTTTATTCAGAAGAAAATATAACATTTTTATCTCTCTTCCTAGTTTTATCAAGTTAATTTCTAAGCTTTTACATATTAAAACTGATAAAGTTATTATTTCCAAGTCAGCTTTTTATAAGCATCAAAAAGAATTCAGCTCCTTAGACCATTCCCCAAAAGGTACAGAATATAACCAATTTGCCTGCAGGCATGATATGTGTAGTGAGAAACGAGCAAATATCTTAAGCACAAAAAAGTAGAAGTTACTAAATTCAATAGGGAATTTATATACAGATTTGAAAGAAAACAGAAGTTGAAATTACATGGTAGCTCTTCTTCAACTTCCATTTACAAAGCTGGCAAATTATCCAAGGCTTTACATTTTCCTCTGAAACATCCTGACTAAAACTCAGGACACACTTGACACCCCACACTTCACCACCTCCCATCCAACAAGATGTATGTTCACCAGGTGTGTTTGTCCTGAGCATTTTTGTAACTGTTGTACTACATTTTAAAATTAAGTTCCAGAGTACATGTGTGGGATGTGAAGGTTTTTTACATAGGTAAACGTGTGCCGTGGTAGTTTGCTGCACCTATCAACCCATCACCTAGGTATTAAGCCCAGCATGCATTAGCTACTTTTCTTGGTGCTCTCCCACCCCCCAAGTCAGCCCCCACCCCCGGACAGGCCCCAGTGTGTATCTCCCTCCCTGTGTCCATGCATTCTCATTGTTCAGCTCCCATGTGTAAGTGAAAACATGAAATGTTTGGTTTTTTGTTCCTGCGTTAGTTTGCTGAGGATAATGGCTTCCAACTCCAACCATGTCCCTGCAAAGGGCATGATCTTATTCCTTTTTATGGTTGCACAGTATTCCATAGTGTATATGTACCACATTTTCTTTATCCAGTCTATCACTGATGGCCATTTGGGTTGATTCCATGCCTCTGCTATTGTGAATAGTGTTGCAGTGAACATACGTGTGTATGTATCTTTGTAACGCAATAATTTATATTCCTTTGTGTCTATATCCAGTAATGGGATTGCTGGGTCAATGGTATTTCTGGTTCTAGATCTTTGAGGAATTGCCACACTGTCTTCCACAATGGTTGAACTAATTTACATTCCCACAAACAATGTAAAAGTGTTCCTATTTCTCCACAACCTTGCCAGCATCTGTTAATTTGGCTTTTTAATAATTGCCATTCTGACTGGTGTAAGATGGTATCTCGTTGTGGTTTTGATTTGCATTCTTTAATGATTAGTGATGTTGAGACTGCTTTCACATGTTTTTTGGCGTCATGAATGTCTTCTTTTGAGAAGTGTCTATTCATGTCCTTTGCCCACTTTTTCACGGGGCTGTGTTTTTTCTTGTAAATTTAAGTTCCTTGCAGATGCTGAATATTAGACCTTTGTCAATGGATAGACTGCAAATGTTTCTCTCATTCTGTAGGTTGCCTGTTCTCTCTGATGATGGTTTCTTTTGCTGTGCAGCAGCTCTTTAGTTTAATTAGATTCCATTTGTCAATTTTTGCTTTTGGTGCAATTGCTTTTGGTGATTTTGTCATGAAATCTTTGCCTGTGCCTATGTCCTGAGTAGTATCGCCTAGATTTTCTTCTAGGTTTTTTATAGTTTTGGGTTTAACCCATCTGGAGTTAATTTTTGTATCAGGTGTAAGGGGTCCAGTTTCAATTTGCTGCATATGGCTAGCCAGTTCTCCCAGCACCTTTTACTAAATAGGGAATCCTTTCCCCATTGCTTGTTTTTGACAGATTTGTATGTATGAATATATATGTATTTTGTTATAATAGATAAGGTAAATCACAGGATAATTTTGGGATAATTTTGTTCTTTATTAAAATAAAAAAGCCTATATGGTTAGGAATTAGTGAAGTGGGGATGACAAATAAATGTACATTTCAGACTTTCATCACCAATGAAAAAAATAAAGTATTTTTATAGACTTAAAACCGTCATTTTAAGGAATTTTAGATTTTGCAGAAGGATTCAAAATGTAAAATATCTCTACAATAATACAATGTGAATAGAAATTAGTCATGCACTGAGTGCATTTTAGTGAGCTACCATCATTTAAATATCAGAGAAGTAGGTCCAGGCACAGTGGCTCATGCTCTCTACAATAATACAATGTGAATAGAAATTAGTCATGCACTGAGTGCATTTTAGTGAGCTACCATCATTTAAATATCAGAGAAGTAGGTCCGGGCACAGTGGCTCATGCCTGTGAACTCAACACTTTGGGAGGCCAGGGTGGGCAGATCACAAGGTCAGGAGATCGAGACCATCCTGGCTAACATAGTGAAACCCCATCTCTACTAAATATACAAAAAATTAGCCGGGCATGGTGGCACGCGCCTGTAGTCCCAGCTACTCGGGCGGCTGAGCAGGAGAATCGCTTGAACTCTGGAGGCGGAGCTTGCAGTGAGCCCAGATCATTCCACTGCACTCCAGCCTGGGCTTCAGAGCGAGACTCTGTCTCCAAAATAAATAAATAAATAAATAAATAAGAAAAGTAATTTCTTAGTTCAAATTAGTGAAACCTTTAAGAGGATGTCTTTAAAGATCATTATTTGAGAACAGTGCTTTTTCAGACATATTCTGATACTCAAATTCACTTTATAACAGAATTATAGATTCACCTTTTAATTACATCTTTGTTAAAAAGCCGTCAGAATTCCATTTCTTCAGGAGATATTTTCACCAGTGTGTTGTTTGATTCCACAGGTTAAACTTTTGCTTTCTTCATTATTATTAAGAACTTCTCACATATTAGAGAGATTGCCATTCATCGCTTTTTTTTTTTGTCTTTTTGAAGAGACACAGGCAGACTTGCTAGACTAAAGCTGACACCTTTAAAAGCATGCAACAAGAATATCTCCATGATTATCGTAAAGCCACTCAAAAGTACCAATGACATCATCAATGGGCATATCTTGCCACTCCTTAAAAACAACAGCTGAACAAGTTTAAAAACTGATGTTGTAAAGAATATGTAATATATTGGAGTCACAATGGAAGTGTTAAACATATCCAGGGCCCAATTTAGGTAATTAATCTATGTGTTCACACAGACAATGAGGCTTAGCAGCAGAATACAGGCCAGGGGATGTGGCAGCGCAGGCTTTCCAGCAAACAGCTCTCTGATAGCACTGCCTAGGCTCTAAACCTAGGAGACTGAAAATGTGCCAATTACGGAGCAGATTGTTACATACACAAGATCGTTGTCCATGGTGGGGACCCACCAGGAAGATTCTTATCATGGCCATAATGACCACAAGTGTTGCAAAGACCACAAAACCTGGATCACCTACCTTGTGAGGTATTTTATTTAGTTTCAATATCCTCTTCTTTTGGAGGATGAGTGATCATAACTGTAGATCCTCAAATACTTAGCAAACATCCAAATTTCCCATAAGGATTAAATCTTTCATTTAGAAAGAATGAAGAAAGAATGGCCTTTACTAGGAGGCTGAGAGCTCCTAGTGGAGTCACCAGCGTGGCCAGTGCAAACCCATATGCCGCAAAGTTGGCCACCTCGCCAGCTTCCGTTGACAGCAGTCTGGCCTACCACAACCATTCTTTAGGATATGCGTGGCCACCTTGACCTGCTGTCATAGAATCTTTTCTGGCAAGTCGTAGAAAGCCTTTTTTTCCCCACCCCAAATGAAACTTCCTCCAGTGAAAATGCTGGAGATCATAGCTAATCCCAGACCAATATAAAAGTCATATTTTCCACACCCTTGGCTCATTTAACAAAATGTTCCTGTGAATCACACTGATCACAGAACAGAGAAACTGCCAGTACTGGAGGCAGAACGATGCAATTTTCAAATAGTTTGAAAATAGGACATCAGTGTGAATGTCATTAAAGAAATGAGTTGCTTTGCCATCTCAGACCTGGTCTCACTCTGCTCTCACTCTGTCTAACTGAAGGACAATAACAGCTAGGAGAGTGCATAAGTTTAATTTAGTCTCTTATGAAAAAAAAAAAAAAAAGGCTGGAGGAGGTTAGATACGATTTACTCTCTTTTTCTCATAAATATTACCCTTTAGTCCCATTTCAAGTTTTAAACCCTAGCAGAGTAGCTCCAGCCTGAAAGGAAGGAGTGGCGACCTCACCCCAGTCTTCAGGCCAGCCTCCCAGCTTCCCTTCCGCGATCTGGCCCCGGGTACCATGGCTCACACCCGCACACCCGCACAGAGACCCTCCCGTCCTGCGCAGGCCATCCCAGTAGGAAGTGCGAGCATTCCTGGCAGCATCCTTATGCAGCTTCCTCCATGCAGGGATGCCAAGGAGAATCTGCCCCAGGACCTCCGGCCCCGCCTCCTTCAGTTCTAAGATGCATATTTTTTCACGTTAACATCTCAAAAACTAGATTGCCTCATCCAATCTTTGGGACCTTAGAATTCAATGAAAAGCAAATGACCTAAAAATCTGCTCTCAAATTAAGTGATTGAGGAGAAAAATTAAAGTCTAGGAAGATTCTGAACTCAAATTCCTTTGCAAGTATCTTTAAGTTCTTGCTGCACTTAAAAGAATCTCAAAGTGCAATCTGAAAATGTGCAATTTGAAAAATGTTGGATATAGTTTATGGAAGAAAGGTAACTCAAAACTTCAATCGGTTGTCAGAAAGAAGAAAAAAAACCACTTTTTATCTGTGGAATGTCAGCCCCTTTAAATTATCAGGCCCAGAGAGGCATTTAAAGTATACCAGCAGTCAGTCTCACTCCCCATTGAGCTAAATAATTGCCTCTTGAAGTCACTTGCTATGCAGGCTGTAGACTAACTGATGCCAAGTAACCATAAAATGCCATATGTGCTATAGTGCAACAATGTATAGTCAATCAGTAATTAATGTGATACCGGTAAACCAAAGAGAATTCCTGAAAAACATTAGAAATTACCTCTTCTTCTGATTCATCCTTTTTTCTTTAAAAACTTGAGCCTCTCTTTAGTTCTCCGGAGCACTCTTCAAGACAATCTGGAAGTGTATCCTGGGCTGCAGACCTCAACTTTGGCCTGAATAAACTCTCTACATTAATTTTGCCTGAGCTTTCTCCTTTTAGGTCGACAGCTGTCACAGAGGAAGAAGACTTCAAATGCCAATCATCCAGTTCATATAAAATGTATGTGTATCATTTTAAGTGATTCCAGCTTTAATTGACTTTTTTTTCCCCCAAATTACTTTCCAGTAATTTGTCACAATGGCATCAGATCAGAGGAATTCCATAAGGAATTTTAGCTACAACGGATAACACATAAACCATGAACTCAAACGAGGGTAGGAAGCCAGTCTTAATCATCTTCCTATCTCCATCACCAAACCTAGTGCTGAGCCTGAAGTGTTTCCTCAATTACATTTGCTTCCCCTATTTCCACTCCACATTCAAAACTGAAGTTGAAATAACAGAATGAAGAGAAAATAAACACAGTTTATGAAACACTTAACAACTGGGGAATTCCATAGGTAAACATTAAAAGAACAATAAAATATGAGTACACAATATCAATTGCACTAAAACTTGGAGAATAAACCTACCTTCTTGTGAAACCTGTAGTTTTTGACCATTACAAAACACACCTTTTCCTTTCCTGGTAGTGTACATCTTATCTTCCACACAACTGTACACAACTCCAAATTCTATCTGCAGAAGAAAAACAAGTTTCCTTTACCAAACCTGAGTATTTTTCACCATTAAGTCAATGAATTGTTCTAGGACAGTAACAAGAAAATATCACACACTACTAATAATAGATTGAAATGGCTATACTGTAGGATGCTTTCCAGCCTAATCAGAGAAAAAGGTAATCAGATCTGGAATCCTTCTTATTCTCATCTTATCTATGTGCAGACTTAATAGCACTCACCTTACCTTTCTCCCTCCTGCTCCAGAAGAAGACAGAGCTTTTCTATTTTCTACCCTCTCTTATATTCTCTGAAAAGCTGCTCCATTAACTGATACCTCTTCTCTTGGATTTTTCTTTTCATACCTTCTCACCAAGTTTCTCCCTCCCTTACAAAAGCTTCAAAATGTTATTCCCTCCTTTTCCCTTTACTGCCAGTGAGTAGTCTACACTTTGCATCTCCTGTGCTCCTTTTAATACGTTACAGTTTGGCTTCTGCCCTGATCACTTATTCTTCTGAAAGTCCCGCAGAGAAAATCAATGAACTTTCCTGACCAAATGTATTGTCTGAAGAATTGGAGACTGCTGGCCATCATCAACCCTTATTTAATACTTAATTCAGTACCTCCATGTTTCCAGAATTACTCTTTCAGTTCTACCTTACTCACCAATCCATCTCAGAGTCACTATTTTAGAACCTTCTTCTCTGCCTCAGCCTTAAAAGTTAGGTACCTCAGGCTTTTCTTCCTTCTTCCATTGCTTCCATTTCCCTTGTAGCTCTCTATATTCATACAGATTGGCCTTTCCAGTCCACAAATTCAACTTCTTAATAATTTTGCTCCCATCAACCCCATAATCATAGATAAAAACACATACAGCTGGGCACAGTGACTCACATCTGTAATCCCAGCACTTTGGGAGGCCGAGGCAGGTGGATCACAAGGTCAGGAGATCGAGACCATCCTGGCTAACATGGTGAAACCCCGTCTCTACTAAAAATACAAAAAATTAGCCGGGTGTGGTGGCAGCGCCTGTAGTCCCAGCTACTCGGGAGGCTGAGGCAGGAGAATGGCGTAAACCCGGGAGGTGGAGCTTGCAGTGAGCCAAAACCATGCCACTGCACTCCAGCCTGGGCGACAGCGAGACTCCGTCTCAAAATAATAATAATAATAATAATAATAATAATAAAACATACACTTTGGAACCTAGTCTTACAGAATCTCTATCAAAGAGGTCAAAATCATTCATTACCTGATCACCTCCCATTGCTTCCCCATAAATCTCCTCCTTCAAATTGAATCTTAAAAACACTTCCCAATTTTGGCATTTCCTTGGCTATTCTCACTGCCTCTACTTAGTTCAGAATCACCCACGCCCCAGTATAATCTCTACATTGCTAGAATTATCTGTCACTTTCCACTTCAAAACCTCTTCTGTTTCCCAACTACCTAGAAACAAAAAACTAAATGTGTCACATAGACTGGCCACTGTGCCTTACAGTAAGACCAAACTAACCTCTGCCTGGCCACTTCCAGTGCTTCCCTCTCCATGAACATCTCACTGTTCCCCACACACATCATGGTCTTCGACTTCTCCAAGCTGTTCTTCGTATTAAAATGCTTTCCTTTTTTCTTTTCCTTTTATCCCCCCATCTGGCAAAGCCCTAATTTTCTAAGGATCAACTCGCATGACCAACTTCTAAGACCCCTTCTGTTATAAAGATTTTCCCAACCCACTTTTGGCAGAATCGGTGACATCCTGTGTTCCTACCGTATTTTTTATCATGGTTCCACCACATATCATCTTTACCTGTTCACACATCCAGCTCTGTGCTGAGCTGTGAGTTCAGTGGCAGGGCCAGCACACAGCCCAGGGCTGATTATAGACTGAATGCTCACTCATCTCCTTTTGGACGTTCTCAAGATTAATACAACCCTAGGGCTAAGCTTCCATTTGTACTAGTTTGTGTTTTATTTTCAGAAATTTTTTTAAAGTTTTTGTGTACAGGTTGATCAAACATATCAAAAATTCCCTAATGACAGGGATGTAAGATAGTAGCAAATATATTCACTGTTTAACCAAACAAACAGCCAAACAGCAAGGAAATGCAATAGCTATGGATTTTACTCTACTGGGCTTTCGACACAAGTATTCAATAATGTGTCAATCCCACAATACACTTGCTATTTTCACACCATGCATTGGCCCTTGCTAATTCTTGGTCTTTAAAGGGCTCTTTTCACTGATACCTATTAAAGCATTCCAAGCTTAAATCCCAGTTTTTCCATGTAGCATTTTAGATCACACACAAACCCTACCCCATTTCACTCTCTCGCACATATAATGGTGGCTAAATACTGAACTTTCAGTTACTTGTGTGCATTTTCTCCTTACGACCCCTGATTCTCAGAAAACATTACATTTTCTTCAATGGAAATGTATTGTGAACATTTTAACAGTCCTGTAGCTTATACTCAAAATAATGCAGTTCTATGAATTGAAAAAGAGACATCTGAATTTATTATGAAGATACATTTACTCTTTCCCAGAAAATGAAAGCAAGGCATTTAATCAACTATACATTTAAAACAACATACCTTCTTATTTACAACAAAGCCAATCAAAACAGCCACAAAAGGAAATCTTAAAAAAAGACAAAACATAAATTTAACAAGATAAAACTTATTGTTAATATAGTTACTAAAATTAATCTTTTCGTAGTATAAGTACTCATAAATTTTTTTCTATAAACAGTCTTATCCCTCATCCCCACAATATGCAGAACGGTGTGTATTGTATACAGCTCCTTGTGTAAATAGGAGGGAAGGGGACATACATACGTACATGTATTCACACAAGATGCTCCTACAGGCATGAAACACCTCTGAAAGGATTCATAAGAAACGGATAGCAATGGTCACCTGAGAGATGGGTCCTGAGAAACTGGGGACAGAAGTGGCACGGGTACCTTCTACTGTATGCCATTTCCTATCTTTTGAATATCGAATGCCGTCATCTAATGACTATATGAAAATATCTTTTCAAAAAATAAAAGTAAATTTTAAGAAAATTAAAGTGAATTGTTAGAAAGAAAATGGTCTGTTTTCATCATTTTTCCTGCAGCCTGGAGCCTTGGTAGACACAGGTACTGCATTGTACAGAATTGCTGTTACTTGTCTCTATTCCAACACCAAACCTGTAACTTTACATCTGAAAAGTAGACTATCCACCATTATTTTTATTGTTGCATGACAGTTAAAACAAATAGTTTGAAATTTCTGACCCACGAGAGAGTCAAGATCAAGGCAAAATAGGGTCAACATAACGACTACAAATAAAACCCTCTAAATATATGAGTTTTTATTTTAACAAAAATAGGATCAAACTATACACACTGTATCATACAATCTTCTACTCTTACATTACACCATAAGCATCTTTCCACATTTAAAAGATACAACACTATCACATATACAAAGTCTATAAAATTTTATAGATTTTAACGATTCTGTACATAGTACAGACATGTACAACTACATGGCAACTTCAAAAGTAACATTGATGGGCCGGGGTGGTGCCCAAGACTATAATCCCAGCACTTTGGGAGGCCAAGGTGGGAGGATTGCTTTTGAGGCCAGGAGTTTGAGACCAGCCTGGGCAACATAGTGAGACCCCATCTCTACAAAAGTAAATAAATAAATAAATAAACAAACTAACTTGGTGTGGTGGCTTGCACCCGTAGTCCCAGCTGCTTGGGAGGCTGAGGTGGGAGCATACTTTGAGCCCAGAAGTTCGAGGCTGCAGTGAGCCATGATCTTGCCACTGCACTCCAGCCTGGGTGACAGAGTGTGACCTTGTCTTAAAAAAATAAAAAGGAAAGAAAAAAGTAACATCTATGTGGAATCCCACCATAGTTGGCTACTCATTTTAACTCAACATGCACAATGCCATCGGGCTTTCTTCTAGTGATATAATATACTTAAACTCTGTGCCAGGCATTATACTAAGTTCTAAGATAAATGTACCACTCATAGAGTCCCATCATTAAACAATTCTATTAGGTGTCATTAATATGGTCTTTTTTAAAACTGAGGCTTAAAAAGATTAACTTGCCCAAAGTCACAAAGTCAATTAAAAAACACCAGAATTCAAGCCTAAGCCTGTTGAACCTAACACCCCTCCAATTTTTAACCCTGTTTTCTCTTCTGGACTGAACTCATTCTATATTGACAGCACTCCAATAGTGACCTCATTAGTTTCTTTGTCGATCTCAAAGAAGCAAGGTTGTTTGCTTCAATTTTTATATGGCTCCAAGAGTGAGAAAAGAATGGTGACCAGGGCATGCTACTCCACATAAAAAGATCACACCATTAATATTTCTTCACCTCCACATCCGATGAGAAGTCTGCATAATACAATTTGCTCTATTCACTTTAGGTACCCTTTCTTAGAATAAAGATGCATAAACAAAGTATGCGATTCTCTAAAATGTATATGTTCCTGCACGGAGTACTCTAAAGGGCTATCCAGGTAATATACAAAGAACAATTATATTAAACTATTTAAAACATATCTATGTACAAAGTTAGTTGTTCCATCAATAGGGTCAATGATCCACGTGGGATTGTCAGTTAAAACACTTTTTCCCCGGCTGCCACAGATTCCTCACCAATGAAACTAAAAGCAAGAAAGACGCACTCCTATTAACAATGTCCAAACCATGATATTTCCTTAGCTGCACAGTCTTGTATAAAATATAAAAGTCTGCACCCTACTTTTCTATTGTTGCTTCTTTGTCCCTATAAAGACTGATAACAGTGGGGGGGGAAGCTTTATTTTATTGTACTGAGAGAAAGTCATGAGAAAAATTACAGAATTCAAAATTTTAAAATGTGGCTGGGCATGGTGGCTCACGCCTGTAATCCCAGCACTTTGGGAGGCCAAGGTGGGTGGATCGCCTGAGGTCAGGAGTTTGAGACCAGCCTGACCAATATAGTGAAACCCCTCTCTACTGAAAATACAAAAATTAGCTGGGCGTGGTAGTCCCAGCTACTCAGGAGGCTGAGTCAGGAGAATTGGTTGAATCCGTGAGGTGGAGGTTGCAGTGAGCCGAGATCACACCATTACACTCCAGCTTGGGTGACAGAGCAAGACTCTGTCCCCCCCCAAAAAAATTATAAAATGTAATACCAGAGTAAGTAATGGCACACGCATGTTCATGCGTGTGCACACACACACCAGACAAGCATTTTTTGGAGATGAGAAATCATTAAGGAAATGCCATGATTTAAAAAATGGGTCCAGATACTCTCTAATACTCCCATCAAGAGGCAGAGCCTAATACCCCTTATCCTGAGTGTCAGCTACACTTGGTAACTTGTTTCTAACTGAATCTTATGGAAATCTCATAAATGATACTAGAGTTCACTGGTTTTCTTCTTTCCTATTTTCTTTTCTGTTTATTTTCTTTCATTTAAAACTGAACTGTCTTAAACTACTATCATCATCTCCATTTATCTCTTTTCTCTTAGCTATAAATCTTTTTATTCTGAAGAAATATACTTAGCCACGGCTTTAAACATTTTTTCTTCTCAATGGCTAAAAACACCAGGAATGGCCAATGACATGACTAGGAAGAAGTCCAGAATCACAGTGCTAACAGTTTAGCATGATAATGTTTCTGTTAAATTTCTGTGCCTGTAAAAGAGCCCAAATTTCAGGATTTTCTCTCAGACTTTCTAGAGCTACTGCCACTCTACCATATAAAGAAGTTTACGATACAGAGAATGAAATTGAACTTTTAAATCATGCCAACAGCAGACGTTTGTCATGTTAGCTTCCCAGCACCCAACCATTCATTCCTTTTACTATGAAGGAATCCAAATATTCCTCTTTCCTACTCCCTGTCAGCTTGAGCATATGCAAAGCACCTAAGCTCAGAAACCGCATATCCCTGCCCAGAATTTGTAATCTTAAACTAATGAGGTAAAGATAAAAGGTTAGTTAGAAAGTATTCAAACCATCAGAGTCAGGAGTGAGGGTACCAGTGGCTGCCTCAGCCATAGCTCCTGTGTCCCCTCAGATACTCCTCCTCCCTCCCATGGTTCTGGCCCAAGGAGCCCACACCCACAACATAAATCCCTTTTCAGCTTAAGCTAACTGAAGTCAATTTCTGTGTCTAAAATCAAAATGCTTGTCTAGTATAAGTGACTCCAACTTAGATTTCATTTTGTCATTTGAAATAGAAATAAGAAATACCTGTGAGAGGGATACTCTTCCTTTATGGAAGAGATAAATATTTTTTCAACTTTTTGGTCAGTAGCAGTTACCAAATCAACTGGAGAACTTTCCAGGATAACATTCACTTCATTTTTAAGAGCATCACGAACCACCTAAAAAGGGTTTTTGGCAGGCAAAAAAAAAAAAAAAAAAAAAGCATAAGTAATTTTAAATCAAACAAAAAGATAAAACACAAAAATGGTTTAAAACATTCAATCTGACTTTAAATAACATTCCTTAAAGATAGTCTTGGCTGGGTGCAGTGGCTCACGCCTGTAATCCCAGCACTTTGGGAGGCCAAGGCAGGCAGATCACCTGAGGTCTGGAATTTAAGGCCAGCCTGACCAGCATGGAGAAACCCCATCTCTACTAAAAATACAAAATTATCCAGGCGTGGTGGCATGTGCCTGTAATCCCAGCTACTCGGGAGGCTGAGGCAGGAGAATCACTTGAACCTGGGAGACGGAGATTGCAGTGAGCCAAGGTCATGCCATTGCACTCCAGCCTGGGCAACAAGAGTGAAACTCCGTCTAAAAAAAAAACAGATATTCTTAAGAATTTCTTATAAAAATGTTTATAACATAAGGCTTCAATAATTATGACCTTTTAGGTACAGAATTATATAATCTAACATCCTATTTTAGCTGCACAACTGTCATCACAAGACGTTTAATGATATAAAATTGAAGTACTCACTGTAAAGTGTTTAGTAAAAGGAAAACAAATGCAGACTGAACAAAATACATGTTTTATTTAATAAGGCAACCACACACTTCACACCCGTCACATTATGGCTGACAAAGTTTTAATTCATACCTCTTCAGCTTGTCTTGCTGGGGTTACTGCCTAATCCATGCCTTCCTGCCAAGGATCAGCCATCTTCCGAAAATATTTAACACATGTCAGCACAAAGTAGTTAGAATTCTCTAAAAGTCTTAATTATAGAATAGTTTTTTCACACACAAAAAATCTTAATTAGCAACAGACTTTCATTTCGTATTTACCCTCTGCCCTATTCCAGAGTTCAATTTTTTTCCCCAAGATTTACTCCTAGACCAATTAAAGAAAACTTTCTACCTGGATTACTTCACTACTAATGCAGAAATATTTTTAAAAATTTCTATTAAATTGTCTCCAAATGTGTTCATACCATAACACGTTAAAAAACAAAACACAATCTCCGGTGCATTCCTCCAAGATGACAAAGAAAAGAGGGAACAATGGTTGTACCAAAAAAGGGCTCCAGCCACGTGCAGCCTATTCCCAGCACACACTGTGCCCGATGCATGCCCAAGGACAAGGCCATTAAGAAATTTATCATTCGGGACATAGTGGAGGCCGCAGCAGTCAGGGACATTTCTGAAGCGAGCGTCTTCAAAGCCTATGTGCTTCCCGAACAATATGTGAAGCTACGTTACTGTGTGAGTTGTGCAATTCACAGCAAAGTAGTCAGGAATTGATCTCGTGAAGCCCGCAAGGATCGAACACCCCCACGCTGATTTAGACCTGCGGGTGCTACCCCACAGCCCCCACCAAAGCCCATATAAGGAGCTGAGTCCTTAAAGACTGAAGACGGACTATTCTCTGGAGAAAAATCAAATAAAAATTGTACTTAATATTGCATGTTAAGTGTATCTGTGCCAGATAGGGTGGGTGTTAGACCAAGTGAGAAGTGACACACAGTATTTTCATGAGAAAGAAAGCTTATTCATGTAAATTAAACCTTAACTGTTTGTGGTCATATCCCTGGCCTCGCAATTTGCATAGCTGGGTGAAATCAAGGGAGTTTAGGCAAAAAAAAAGAAAAAAAAATCAACAAAACACTGGTTTAGGAAATAGAGAAAAAGGACACAAGAAACATTTTAATAGATAGCTAAATGTCTGGGTGAAGGATAAAGTGAAGATAAAAGAAAGAACACTGGGAATACTGAAATAAAAGAAGCTTTGAAAGGAAGGAGCAAAAGGCACATGTACTAACTAAATGCCAGCCAGGCAGGTGCTCTACATAGGAGATGTATTTTTTAATAAGATTATAAAGATCAAGAATTTAAGGCTTAGAGATGAGAACTTCTGTACCCAAGATGATAGAGAAAAATAACACAGGAAGAATTTGAACTGATTTTAAATTCCATTGTTCTTTCTATTATGACATTCTGAGGAAAGAAAATTCCGGGACCAAAAGAATAATAAAAAAGAAAAAAATGAAATGTATTTCTCTGAGATTAGAGAGGAGAAAAAACAACAACATATATTTGTGCTCTGAAGTGACCAACTTTCCACTGACTTCCGAAGACTAGAATAACTGGTCAATGGCTTGACCACGCTCTAAAGACTGTATCTAGCACAGTGAAGCTTTTTAAGCTGTCAGATTCCAAAAATGTGGCCTCAATATAAAGCAATCCTAGTTTTGTCTCCTTTGCAATTGCAAATAGCTAACACAGAGTTGCATCTTGAAGATACTCAGAAATCCCTATCTTGGGATTATTATTTATAGGAAAAGAGACAGGAGAGGAAAGGAGGGCAAAGGACCAATACAGTGAGTTTCTTCTCACTGTTGCTTTTTCTTCCTGATAAAGGAATTAAAAAAAAAAAATTTAAAAAGGAGGCCACTCTCTGAGTTATATGAGTAACTCCTTAGAGATCTTCAAGAATTGTTGGTGACAGATCGAGAATCCATCTCAAAAAAAAAAAAAAAAATTGTTACCAAACTTTTTTTCATTCTGACACCCATTCTGCTCCACTAGTCTTAACAGAACTAGACGTTTTCAAGCTGCACCCGCTTTCCTGCCAGAAATGACTCAAGCCACTCACACCTCCACCTTCTAACAGCACTAATGTCACTCCGACCAATTCTTCAGGGCCCATTTCAAAAGCTACCGTCTCTTCTAGGGATTCTCCACCCAGAAGTGACTATGTGTTTCACCCTTCAAGAGATGTTTGCTGAATACCTATTATGCGCTGTACACTGCACCATGGGGAGGAAAACCAGTTCCCATTCACACTTACTCTCTAGGAGGGGACTCAGATACTAATCAAAAATGCACAGACCACATGCAAAATCACAACTGTAATAACAAAGGCTAAGGAGGACAAGTGCAATGAGAAGCATCTAACGGGAGCTTTCACCTGGACTTAGGCATCAGATCAGGTTTCCCTGAAGACAAGATTAAACTAAGGTGAGAAGAACAAGTGAACACGCATGAACTCACTCAACTGCAGGATGCCTGGTACATGAAGACTAACTGAAGGACCTAAGTGTGACAGCTCAGAGGTCAAGAGAATCAGGAGGGATAAAGCTGGGGAGGTAGTAGGGTTCATCCCTTACAGGGCCTCAGGGATAAGAATTTGATGGGAGACACTTGAGGAATCACTTCACTGTGGCTACTGGACAGGCAGAAAGTGGGTATGGGTAGACAGTTAAACTATTTACATTCAGGATGCAGTAGTGTGGAGGATAATTGGCTGATAATTGGCTGAAACCTGGGGAGGGAAGTTTTGCTGGTGGTGAAGCTAAGGGAGTCAAGAGATACCTGTTTGGGAAGATAAAACTGGGGAGATTCAGTAACAGACTGGTTATGGAGTATGAGGGCAAGGCAGAGTACAAGGATGCCCAAATTTTCCAGTCTGGCATGTGAATGCGTAACAGTCACATCCGCTGAACAGGGAGTAACAAAAGAAGAGTCAAGTTTGGGATGTGGGAAAGAGGTTGGAAAATTAAGAGTTCAATTAGCAGAGATATGAGGCCTTCGTGAAATCAAAAGAAGATGTCAATTATGCAGCTGAAGAGACGGATCCTGAGCTCAGAAGAGAGGTTTGACCTGCAGATATAAACATGTAAGTTACTTGAGTAGACAGCAACTGAGGGCCTGAGTCTGGACTTCACTGGATAAGCATGATTGACAGATAATTGTGTAGGAATATCATCCCACAAAATCAGCATGATCTAACAGTAATAGACCGGGGAAACCCACTGAGGCCTGTCTGTTCAGATTCTTCTCGGTTCCCCTTTGCAGCATTCCTTCCTCCTGGGTATGGAGCAGGGCCCCTTCCGAAATGGGAATCTTATGACTTACAATCAGACAAGATAGGCCAGAGAATTTATTTATAGCCAGCTACAAGACAGAAAGTTAGGGGAAGATCCCTACCTTGGGGAGAAAAAGCAGCAGATGAAAGGAGGGCAGAAGAAGGTCAAAGAGAGAAATTCATTTTTCTGGGGGCTGCGGTGCCCCACATTATAACACAAGACTGTAACAAGGGCTTATGGGAGTTATGAGCCAGTAATGGTTGGTGAAAACATATATGTATATGTGTATACACATATGTAATACATTTATTCTGATATACACATATATATCACAAGTACATTTCTTGATGTAAAGGGGCCGTATTTACTCACTTTTATTTTCCCAAATCCATAAACACCTGAACTGTTTCCTGCTGTTTCTGTCCTGGTCACACCCTTCCCAGAATGGGAGCCAGGCCATCTTCCTCTCGCCACCTGTCCCCAGCAGTGCGACTGGCGCTGCCCCATCTCTTAGGGTGACTACCTGTAAGTGATCTCTCTGCCATCTGTTGGCCACCTGTCCCTAGCAGTGCGACTGGCGCTGCCAGTCATCCGGGCGCTGCCCCACCACTTACAGTGACTACCTGAGCCTGGGATGCACCAAGTTTCTCTCAACTTTTCACAGTAGGGAAAATGAAAACAGGCAATGATTCCACAGAAGCTGCCATAGGGGTTAAATGCGGTGTCTGCGAACAGCTATCCCAACGTCAGGACTGTTTCTGGTCACCCCAGGGCAGTTCCAGATAACGTGGCAGGCAGGGGTCACCCAAATGCAGCCTCGGCCCCAGGGACTGACCGCGCACCGCAGACCGCGCTCTCCCCGGCCCCTGCAGAGGGAAGCACCAGCCGAACCCGGAGAGGGTGGCGAGTGGGGCGGGGAAAACAGGGGTCTCACTTCGAGTCGAAGGGCGTCCTGCTAGCTGGGTGCCCGGTGCTATCCGGCCTCAGTGCTTTGGGAGGCAGAGGGGCTGCCCGGGACCAAAAGGTCCCGGCTTCGTAAGCCCGTCAATGAGGGGGCGTGGTTGCTTTGCTGGGCCCGGCCCCGAGCTGTGCCCTGCGAGGCTCTGCCAGGCCTGTCCCAGGTCTTCACCAGCACAGGAGACTCAGATCTGGCCTTTTGTTTCTCAGTTCTGGTTCTTCTAACTTCTTTTCTTCTGCTTGCCCTTTCTTCTCTAAATCTTTTTAAAATTCGATTCCTCTTTCTTTTTCTCTTTTCTTCTTTACTCTTCCATTCACGCACCTTTTCCCATTTCTCTTTCTTTACACTTTCTCTCATTTTTCCATAGTAATATTTTGACGAAACACAAATTGGAGATATAACTTCGGTTGAGCAGCTTTTATTTGCCAAAGCAATACCTGGTAAACTTATAGTACTTAAAAAAAAAAAAAAATCAGTAGCCAGAACTAACTGCCCTTTTCCTCAATGATGTATTTAGATACCACCTATCGAGGACTTACTATGCTTTCAGCAATTGTGTTTTTATATGCATTATTTTTGTTAAATATTGCCTGAGGTACGTATAATTACCTTCATCATACAGATGAGGAAACTGAGGCTCAGAGAAGGTAAATGATTTGTCCTCACACAGGTCACCAGTCACACAGCAAAAGCAGAGCAGTGAAACACACTGACTCCAAAGTGTTGGGGCTCAGAAAACGACACCCCAAAATGAAGCCCTCAGAAGCAGCCTCACAGAAAAAAAGTTATTTGACCCCTCTTGCCTTCCTGTGTCTGGCCCCACATTCTCCCTCAAGGCTTGCCTTAGAAACTGGAATTCTTCTTCCCCAAGGCAGGTCCTAGGAACCCAAAAATATTATTCTAATCCCCGCAACTTTTTGTGTAAAACAGACCATAAAGAAATTATCCAACCCACTTTTTCTGATTGTAGGTCTCAAGACCCCCATTCCAGAGAGGGTCTTGCCCAATGCACAGAAGGAAGGAATGCACCAGGGAGAGGCCAAATAAAATCTGAACAGACAGGCTTTGCTGGGTTTCCCCACTCAGTCTATTCGCATTATATTATATACTTTTGGTCCAATCCTGTTTCTGCGCAGCTGGGTATATTTTGCTTGAACCTAAACATAAAAATGGACTGTTCCCCTGTGTCTTGGGTCTTCATTCTGAAGGCTCCCATGTCACTTAAAACTATGATCAAATAAATTTGTATCCTTCTCTCCAATTAATCTTTCTTTTGTCAGTTGATTTTCAGCAAACATTCAGAGAACAAAGGGGAAATTTTCCCTTTGGTCCTACAAAAGTCTGCACACAGCAAATGTACGGCACAAGGAGGTTGCATTATATGAGGTACAAGGACTAGTTTATGGTCTTTAAAATGTTTCCTCTTCTTGAAGGGGCAGCATCATGGTACATACATCATTATCATGCAAAAACTGTTGCACAGATATAAGATGTCCCAGCCACAGCAGGACCAGAAAAGTGAGCTATTTGGCTCCTTGCTTAGGAAGTGATTGTTTCTCTGCATTTAATCAAAGAACAAGATGTCACAATCATGTTGCCAATGAAACACTTCCCAGAGATGAATGATGTGAACTGTGGACCCAATTCCCACACCCCACAAAGAGCAAGAAACTTGTCTTAATTGTCTAAAGAATGATGCCTTAGGTATCTGGTTTGGATATCTCTATTTGCCTATTAAATAATTTTTTTTTTTTTAAAGACAAGCCTTCAGAAACTAGCTATTTTGTTCTTCATTGTCAATCATCTTAAAAATCTTGCCAACTGTATGATGACAAGTGTTAATTCATAACTAAATAAAATTTTCCAGGCTTTTGCAGAAATGTCATCCATCATCTTTTAACCTTTTTAAATGAATGTGGTCCCACTGATTTGGCAAAGCTGCTAAAATCAGTATAACCAATTTGAAGCAAGAGAGATTAAATATCACCTATCTTATTCCTTGAATGATAACATTTCAAGCTACCTTTGTCAGGTGAGCAAGAAGCCTAGTTTTTTTTTTCTAGAGACCTTAGCATCTGCCTCACAATTTTTCTCAGGTAACCTACATTTTTTTCAGTTCAAAGAGGCCATTCTGCTTCCAAATGCCTACTGAAAGTGAAATGCGGCCGGGCGCGGTGGCTTAAGCCTGTAATCCCAGCATTTTGGGAGGCCAAGACGGGTGGATCACGAGGTCAGGAGATCGAGATCATCCTGGCTAATACGGTGAAACCCCGTCTCTACTAAAAAATACAAAAATCTAGCCGGGCAAGGTGGCGGGCACCTGTAGTCCCAGCTACTCAGGAGGCTGAGGCAGGAGAATGGCGTGAACCCAGGAGGCAGAGCTTGCAGTGAGCTGAGATCCTGCCACTGCACTCCAGCCTGGGCGACAGAGCGAGACTCCGTCTCAAAAAAAAATAAAAAAATAAAAAATAAAAGAAAGTGAAATGCAAAATCTGCCGGTACACAGGGAAGTCTCAGTGTTCAGATTCGATTGTGGCAAAGCTGCAAACTGCTCTCACAAATCCAAGGGATCTTTGGTCCAATGTTGTGAAAGTAGTTCAGAAAGCTGCAGAGACCTCAGTACAGGATGCGTTACCCCTGAGTTCCCAAAGGGGCAATGTTTAAAACTCTGGTCCCATCTGCAGCCACTGTTCCTAACCCTAAGAACATCGGCTGTGCCCAGGTGTCATCAGGGGCAGGGACCAGCAACACATACTCTGCTTCCTGGTATGATATCCAGCTCCTCACTCTTCCAACCTTCCTTAAGGGAAGTTCCCTCTTGGAGGCTTTTGGTATCCTTTCTTGTCAGCTGACTCCCATCTATGAGAGAGGTTGTAATTACGCTGAACCTCAGAAGGAAAGAGAAGTGAGATCCAATGCCCCTGACACCTCCCCACACAGCTGAGTGTACACAAGAGAGTTCTAGGGAAGGGTGGCCTTTGTGAAGCCACAAGAAGGTCTGTTATCCTTTCCCAAAGGCAAGGATGACAGTGCTTACTTGCCCTGTATTTGCATAATAAAGAGGGTCCACCACAGAAATGAGTGGGCAATTTCCCTCCCCAGAAATCATGGGCATCTTGCCAACTGCACTTAGTCTTTGAAGTTGACTTCTTTTAAATGATCTCTCTCTTCATTAAAACAAGTTTTAGTTTCTACACGCCAAGATATTCTTAGTTAATAGTTAATGATTTAAGTGGACTCTCACCCAATATAATTATATATACACCATGGCAGCTGGTCAGGGGTGGAGTGTCCAGGATAGCAAATAAGATCTTACGTTTTGCTACCAACATAAAGTATCATATTCACATTGCACTCCATAAAACATTCTCAAACCAACACAACTGAAAAGTTACCTCCTTCCTCTGAACTCCTGTGTAGCATTCTACTGTTGGAAGCACTCATTGGATGCTTAACATTTATGGTGTTGAGTATATACACACATTTATTCTTCCTCACCCCATGTCAACTTTTTTATTAGATCATAAGTGGATTATGAATGGACATCATTTTAGTTATTCTTTGACTCTCCCACAGTGCCTGAGTAGGAATTCAGCAATGCTTTAATTGTTAGGCTTGGCAATTTCTTTTTCTCTTATCTTCTAAGATAAGGGTACAGCTTTTCTTAGCCTTGTAAGACCAAAAGGAACAGTAACATTTCACATCCAGAACACATGGCTCCTGTAAAAGGAACTACAGAGGCTAAGTTTGCTTTGGACTTGGAAAAGACAGCTGAATAATGGCAAGGGCTAAGAAACTATTTAACAACCAACTGTCAATAGCAATAGTTTTACAAACAAGAAGACGCAGCATACAAACTTTAGCAAAAAAGTGCCCAAATGAGAAATGTGAAGCAGGAACTAAGAGACCCAACAAAAGCACCTCTAGGTTATCTGTTTTTAGAAACATTAATCAAACTCTGAAAGTCAAATAAATCCCTACGAACGTTAAAATAAAACTCAGAGGTCTAATTATTCTAAGAAGTTTGCTCTTTCAGGTATTCTACACTTGATGACTATTTCACACAATAGTGTGATACTGATAAAGTATAAAAAGGAGTATTGACACAATTTTAGAAACAGGGATATGAAATGTACCTGAAAACCCTAATATGTTACTGTATATATAAAATTGACAGGCATCATGATCAGGGCAATAATGCTAGTGTGTAAGTAATCAAAATGGCCAATGTGAAATTTCCATCTAGAAGTAGAACAAAGAGACAGCCCCCACACCTCCTGGGCACATGCAGGTCATTACAAATCCAAAAGCTTGTGCCTCAGGCAATGCCACAATCTGAGACAAAAGAAATCCACAAAATGGCATTAAAAAAAAAACAAACAAAAAACCTGTGTTAACTTTCCCAAGAATTACTGGCAAAGCTCTCTTCCATACTGTTTGAAACACCTGTAATTCAATCTTGCAACTAAATGTAGATTTGTTCAGTAGTATTAGTGGTAATATAAGCATTAGGCTATTTCTATCAATATGCATTGATGCCTGGAGAAGACCGTCTTTTTGTTTGAGTACTTTGACTTTCACATTCTTGATTTCTTCAATGAGTCTTTCTTGCCTACCTTCAGAATCCCAGAGTTGAATAGTTACATTTGTTTCTCCTTCTTCATCAGTCACCAGATTTATGGTAAAGTTTATAACATATGATATCTTCTTGGTCAAATAAAGGGTTTAGCTCATCTATAAAAGAGAGATAGTACAAAACTGGATTTAAAAAACAAAGTCTAGCTATATGCTGCTTATAAGAGACATCCAAAAACAAAACAACATAGAAAAGTTGAATATAAAGGGATAAAAACAAGACATAATAGTGAAATATTCACCAAAAAAGCTAGTGAAATGATATTATTATACTTCAAAATAGGATTTAAGGCAACATTCATAAAAAGCATGTAACAGTACAGAAATTCTATGCACCTGATAATATACTACTCCACAAAACCATTAGAATTATAAGAAAAAAAATGAATAAAACCACACAATAGTGTGAGATTTTAACACGTCTCAAAAACTGATAGATCAAGCTGACCAAAAATTAGTTAAGTACACACACACACACAAACACACACACATAAATATGTGCATATATGTGGACAGAGGGGGACTGCAAATGATAAAGCAAACAGGGCAAAGGTAAATAATTGGTGCATTTGGGTAAAGTCTATGGAAAAGTTATATGTACTATGTTTGGAACTTGCCTGTGTTTTAAATCGTGTCAAAATAAAGATCATAAAAAATCACATCCAAATAAGTAAATTGAAAACAGTAAGTTCCCATCCTATGTGAGGAATTGGAAAAAGAACATCAGAGAAAATCTTTTTAAAAAGCAGAGAGAAGGAGATAATACAAGGGCAGAAATTGACCAGGCACAGTAGTTCATGCCTGTAATCCCAACACTTTGGGAGGCCAAGGCAGGTGGATCACCTGAGGTCAGGAGTTCGAGACCAGCCCAGCCGACACAGTGAAACCCTGTCTCTACAAAAAATACAAAAATTAGCCGATCATGATGGCAAGTGCCTGTAATCCCAACTGCTCAGGAGACCGAGGTGGGAGAATCGCTTGAACTCGGGAGTTAGAGGTTGCAGTGAGCCGAGATTGCGCCACTGTAGTCCAGCCTGGATGACAGAGTGAGACTCCATCTCAAAAAAAAAAAAAAAGAAAAGAAAAGAAAAAAGAAAAAAAAAGGTAGAAATTAGTGAAACAGAAACAATGAAACAATAGGGGAATAAAAGTGATATATGTTTCTTTGAAAAGACTAAAAAAAAAAAAGGTAAACCTCTAACTATACTGTTTAAAGGGAAATAAAGAAAAGTACAAATGAAAATTGTTAAAAATGAAATGGAATGGCTAAAGATACAATAGAGATTTGGGGATATAAGAGAATAACTTGAACAACTTTATAACATCTTTATAATGGATAGAGAACACATGTATTTACATTTAAATAGCAATTTTGAATCAATTACTACTTGCAGACTTTCTTTCCAAAAAGATAGCTAATGCTTTTCTTTCCTTTTAATTCCCAGTCTTTACTTATGATTTGACCTGAGTAATATAACAATCGTGATAAAATTTCAAATCAGAGGCACAAAAAAATCCCACTTCAATGTCACCTTTGCCAAACTGGCATTTAGAGGGGGCCGTAAAACTTGTTTTTTCGAATGAAGGATTCATATAAAATCTTTACATATATTTCCCTAAATATAATTTTTAATACATATTTTTGCACAATTAAAAATGCAGGTAAGTATACAGTAAAAGGTCTTCTCCAATGTTTGCTTTCCATCAAGTACCTTTCCTTACAGACAAAATTTCCAGGGTCTTGGGTATATTTCCAGAGATGTTCTATGTTATATATAACAGACACAGCACACACACACACACACACACACAGATATTTTATACTATATATACTATATATACTGTTCTGGACCTTTACTTTTCCACTTAAAAATAGGTATTTGACAATATATATTGGACATCACTCCATAATAAACAGTTTACTTTTTTTAAAAGACTTGCTTCACATTCAACTAAATGTTAGTATAGCCTAGGATATGTTCTAGTCACAAACAATCCTCAAATCTCAGTGGCTTAAAACCACAAAGTTGTTTTTTATTTTGTTTTGTTTTGAGATGGAGTCTTGCTCTGTCGCCCAGGCTGGAGAGCAGTGGCGTGATCTCAGCTCACTGCAAGCTCTGCCTCCTGGGTTCATGCCATTCTCCTGCCTCAGCCTGCTGAGTAGCTGGGACTACAGGTACCCGCCACCATGCCCGGCTAATTTTATGTATTTTAGTAGAGACGGGGTTTCACCATGTTAGCCAGGATGGTCTCGATCTCCTGACCTCGTGATCCGCCCGCCTTGGCCTCCCAAAGTGCTGGGATTACAGGCATGAGCCCCGAGCCCGACCCACAAAGTTTTATTTCTAGCTCCTGCTACATGTTTATCATGAGTTGACCAGAAGTTCTATTTCACGTCTACACTACTAGGGAACCCAGACAAATGTATCTGGCTCTAGCTGGTCACTTTGGTCAGTAGGAAAGAGAACTGTAGAAAGAATCACTGAAATGAAATAATTTAGTCTAAAAGTGGCAGATGTCATTTTTGTTTACAACGTTGGACAAAGAGGTCACATGACCACCTATAACCAAAATGGAACCAGGAAATGCTGAAAATATTTGAACATCTCTAACAACCACCAGAGGATATATCATACTTTAAAAATTGGTTTTCTACTGATGATCCTTTGTTTTCATTCTTTATTTACTACAAATAAGCACTATAATAAAAGTGCACATCTCATTTTTTACATGTGAATATATCTATAGGACATATTCCTAGAAGTAGAGTTTTGCATGTACCTTTAGAAGTCCACCTGTGGAGAATTAGTCCGAGTGGAATGAGTGAGCCGAGTGTCCGTGTGGTTGCGTCTCTGAAACCGGTAGCGCTTGTAGCATGGCTGACCAACTGACTGAAGAGCAGATTGCAGAATTCAAAGAAGCTTTTTCACTATTTGACAAAGATGGTGATGGAACTATAACAACAAAGGAATTGGGAGCTGTACTGAGGTCCCTTGTACAGAATCCCACAGAAGCAGAGTTACAGGACATGATTAATGAAGTAGATGCTGATGGTAATGGCACAATTGACTTCCCTGAATTTCTGACAAAGATGGCAAGAAAAATGAAAGACACAGACAGTGAAGAAGAAATAAGAGAAGCATTCCGCGTGTTTGATAAGGCTGGCAGTGGCTATATTAGTGCTGCAGAACTTTGTCATGTGATGACAAACCTTGGAGAGAAGTTAACAGATGAAGAAGTTGATGAAATGATCAGGGAAGCAGATACTGATGGCAATGGTCAAGTAAACTATAAAGAGTTTGTACAAATGATGAAAGCAAAGTGAAGACCTTGTACAAATGTGTTAAATTTCTTGTACATAATTGTTTATTGGCCTTTTCTTTGATTGTAACTTATCTGTAAAAGGTTTCTCCCTACTGTCAAAAAAAAAATGCATATATAGTAATTAGGACTTCATTCCTCCATGTTTTCTTCCCTTATCTTACTGTCATTGTCCTGAAACCTTCTTTTAGAAAATTGATCAAGTAACATGTTACACGTGGCTTACTCTGGATATATCTAAACCCTTCTGCACATCTAAACCTATATGGAGTTGGTCAAATGAGGGAACATCTGAGTTATGCCTTTTTTTAAAGTAGTCTTCTTTAGGAACTGTCAGCATGTTTTTGTTGAAGTGTAGAGTTGTTCTCTGCGTGAACTATGGGTAGTCAACAATATGTACTTAAAAGTTGCACTATTGCAAAGTGGGCGTATTATCCAGGTACTTGTACACTATTTTTTTTGTACTGCTGATACTGTACCAGAACCATTTTCCTTTACTTGCTTTTAAAACTTTGTTTAGCCACTTAAAGACAATCTGCTTATGGCACAATTTGCCTCAAATCCATTCCAAGTTGTATATTTGGGAGGCTGAGGCAGGCAGATCACAAAGTCAGGAGTTCAAGACTAGCCTGACCAACATGGTGAAATCCCATCTCTACTAAAAATACAAAAAAACTTAGCTGGGCATGGTGGTGCATGCCTGTAATCCCAGCTACTCAGGAGGCTGAGGCAGAGAGGTGGAGGTTGCAGTGAGCCGAGATTGCACCACTGCACTCCAGCCTGGGCAACAGAGCAAGACTCCGTCTCAAAAAAAAAAAAGAAAAAACAATTACAATTTATACCACTCCACCCCCGTAAAAAAATAAAAGAAGTCCACCTGTGGCATGAAGCACCCCAGGGATTCAGTTTATCCACACTTGACATACAATGAACATAGATTATTACAATGTTTCCATTGTAATAATGGTGATATTTGGTGGCAGGTGATATTTGGTGGCAGGTGATATTTTTTAGAAATCGTCCAGATACACAATTGACTACAGTTACATTCTCTGAGCTAGAATAGGAAACAGGTATGGCTACAATATTTTGTGTTTTAATTCTTAGTCCAAGTATTCTCATCAATTATTTAATTTCAGTCAAGTCAGAATTATAGTTCTAGATGTTGCACCAAACGCCAGGATTAGAAGATGGAATCCTCTAATTATTTATTTTTACTAGATTCCCCAGTAGGCCCATGGGAGGTTGTGTCATCTTAAAATATGATTCTATGATCACATTAATTTGAAAATATCAGGTTAATCAAAGTGAATTTTTAACCACAGAACTTATCACAACCTCATAATATGAGTACCAAAACTGGAAATTTGTAATGGGGGAGGAGGGTGGAGCAAGATGGCCAAAGAGAAGCCTCCAAATTGTCCCCCCAACAGGAACATAAAATTGAGCAAATATCCACACTAGAAATAGAAAGTACCTTTACAAGAAGCAAAAATCAGGTGAGCAATCACAGTACCTGATTTTAACATCATATCAAAGAAAAAGGCACTGAGGTGGATAAGAAAGGCAGTCTTGAACTGCCAGTGTCACCCCTCTCCCTTCCCCTAGTAGCCCTGCGTGGCATGGAGGGAAAATCTGTGTGCTTGGAGAAGGGAGAGTGAAATGACGGTGGGACTTTGCATTTCAAGTCAATACTGAACACAGTGAAAAGCAACACGTGGAAGAATTCAACCAGCATCCAAAAAGGGAGGATTTAGACCAGCGCCAGCCAATGGGGAATAGTTCACCCCAGTGGTTGGAACCTGAGTTCCAACAAGTCCCATCACTGCAGGCTAAAGTGCTCCAGGTCCTAAATAAACCTGAAAGGCAGTCTAGGCCACAAGGACTGCAATTCCTGGGAGGTTTTGGTGCTGTGTTGGGCTTGGAGCCAGTAGACTTGGGGTGCAGGTGACCCAGTGAGATACCAGCTGGGGTGTCTAAAGGAGTGCTTGGGCCACCTATCCCCCAACCTCAGGCAACACAGCTCACAGAGTGAGGAGAGACTCTGCTTGAGGAGAAGAGATGGGAAAGTAAAGAGAACTTTGGCAACTTGGATACCAGCTCAGCCACAGTAAAATCAAGCACCAATCAGAATCTTGAATCGCCTCTTTCAGGCCCTGGCTCTCAGATGACATTTCTAGAGCCATCCTGGGTCAGAAGGGAACCTGTTGCCCATATGGGAAAGACACAGGACTGGCAGGATTCACCATCTGCTGATTAAAAAGCTCTTCTTGGGCCTTGAATAAACATCAGCCATAGCTGGGCAGTAGTCACCATGGGCTTCTGGCAAGACCCAGTACTGTGCTAGCTTCAGTTGTGACCCAGCACAGTCCCAGTGGTGGTGGCCAATAGGAGTGCATGAATCACCACTCTCCAAATTTTAGAGCATAGAAAGAGAGACTCCATTTGTTTGGAGGAAATCAAGGAAAGAGAACAAGAGACTCTGCCTGGTAATCCAGGAAATTCTACCTGATCTTACTGAAGGCCACCAAGGTGGTACTTTGATGAGTCTACAAGAGTCACAGTATTACGGGATTTGGGGTGACCCCTCATGCAGATGGTGACAGTGACGAAAGACTTAAATCAAAACACAATTCTCTTTGAATACTTGGAAAACTTTCTTGAGAAAGATGAGTATAAACAAACTCAGACTCTGAAGATACGAATAAATACCTAACTCTCCAATGCTCAGACATTGACAAACATCCACAAGCATCAAGACCATTCAGGAAAGCATGACTTTACCAAACGAAACAAAAAAGTCACCATCCCAGAGTGATACAAATATGTCCTCTGACCTTTCAGACAAAGAATTCAAAATAGTTTTGAGGAAGCTCAGTGAAATTCAAGATAACACAGAGAAGGAATTCAAAATCCTATCAGATGAATTTAACAGAGATTCAAATAAATTTTAAAAAATCAAGTAGAGAAGAGGGCGGAGCAAGATGGCCGAATAGGAACAGCTCCAGTCTCCAACTCCCAGCGCGAGCGACACAGAAGACCGGTGATTTCTGCATTTTCAACTGAGGTACTGGGGTCATCTCTCTAGGGAGTGCCGGACAATCGGTGCTGGTCAGCTGCTGCAGCCTGACCAGCGTGAGCTGAAGCAGGGCGAGGCATCGCCTCACCTGGAAGCGCAAGGGGGAAGGAAATCCGTTTTCCTAGCCAGGGGAACTGAGACACACAACACCTGGAAAATCAGGTAACTCCCACCCCAATACTGCGCTTTAAGGAAACAGGCACACCAGGAGAATATATCCCACACCTGGCCGAGAGGGTCCCACGCCCACGGAGCCTCCCTCACTGCTAACACAGCAGTCTGCCGCGATCTATCCACAAGGCAGCAGCGAGGCTGGGGGAGGGGCGCCCGCCATTGCTGAGGCTTAAGTAGGTAAACAAAGCCGCTGGGAAGCTCGAACTGGGTGGAGCTCACAGCAGCTCAAGGAAGCCTGCCGTAGACTCTACCTCTGCGGACAGCGCAAAGCTGCAGTCCAATAGGGAAAGCAGCGGGGGCCGGTGCAGACGCGAACGACTCTGTCTGACAGCTTTGGGGAGAGCCATGGATCTCCTAACGCAGAGGTTGAGATCTGAGAACGGACAGACTGCCTGCTCAGGTGGGTCCCTGACCCCTGAGTAGCCTAGTTGGGAGACATCCCCCACTAGGGGCAGTCTGACACCCCACACCTCACAGGGTGGAGTCACCCCTGAGAGGAAACTTCCAAAGGAAGAATCAGACAGGTACACTCGCTGTTCAGCAATATTCTATCTTCGGCAACCTCTGCTGCTGATACCCAAGCAAACAGGGTCTGGAGTGGACCTCAAGCAATCTCCAACAGACCAACAGACAGTCCTTCTGACTGTCAGAAGGAAAACTATCAAACAGGAAGGACACCTATACCAAAACCCCATCAGTACGTCACCATCATCAAAGACCAGAGACAGATAAAACCACAAAGATGGGGAAGAAGCAGGGCAGAAAAGCTGGAAATTCAAAAAATAAGAGCACATCTCCCCCTGCAAAGGAGCGCAGCCCATCACCAGCAACAGATCAAAGCTGGTCAGAGAATGACTTTGATGAGATGAGAGAAGAAGGCTTCAGTCCATCAAACCTCTCAGAGCTAAAGGAGGAATTACGTACCCAGCGCAAAGAAACTAAAAATCTTGAAAAAAAAAGTGGAAGAATTGACAGCTAGACTAATTAATGCAGAGAAGATCATAAACGAAATGACAGAGATGAAAACCATGACACGAGAAATACGTGACAAATGCACAAGCTTCAGTAACTGACTCGATCAACTGGAAGAAAGAGTATCAGCGATTGAGGATCAAATGAATGAAATGAAGCGAGAAGAGAAACCAAAAGAAAAAAGAAGAAAAAGAAATGAACAAAGCCTGCAAGAAGTATGGGATTATGTAAAAAGACCAAATCTACGTCTGATTGGGGTGCCTGAAAGTGAGGGGGAAAATGGAACCAAGTTGGAAAACACTCTTCAGGATATCATCCAGGAGAACTTCCCCAACCTAGTAGGGCAGGCCAACATTCAAATTCAGGAAATACAGAGAACGCCACAAAGATACTCCTCCAGAAGAGCAACTCCAAGACACATAATTGCCAGATTCACCAAAGTTGAAATGAAGGAAAAAATCTTAAGGGCAGCCAGAGAGAAAGGTCGGGTTACCCACAAAGGGAAGCCTATCAGACTAACAGCAGATCTCTTGGCAGAAACTCTACAAGCCAGAAGAGAGTGGGGGCCAATATTCAACGTTCTTAAAGAAAAGAATTTTAAACCCAGAATTTCATATCGAGCCTAAGTAAGTTCATAAGTGAAGGAGAAATAAAATCCTTTACAGATAAGCAAATGCTTAGAGATTTTGTCACCAGCAGGCCTGCCTTACAAGAGACTCTGAAGGAAGCACTAAACATGGAAAGGAACAACCGGTACCAGCCATTGCAAAAACATGCCAAAATGTAAAGACCATCGAGGCTAGGAAGAAACTGCATCAACTAATGAGCAAAATAACCAGTTAATATCATAATGGCAGGATCAAGTTCACACATAACAATATTAACCTTAAATGTAAATGGACTAAATGCTCCAATTAAAAGACACAGACTGGCAAACTGGATAAAGAGTCAAGACCCATCAGTCTGCTGTATTCAGGAGACCCATCTCACATGCAGAGACATACATAGGCTCAAAATAAAGGGATGGAGGAAGATCTACCAAGCAAATGGAGAACAAAAAAAAGCAGGGGTTGCAATCCTAGTCTCTGATAAAGCAGACTTTAAACCATCAAAGATCAAAAGAGACAAAGAAGGCCATTACATAATGGTAAAGGGATCAATTCAATAGGAAGAGCTAACTCTCCTAAATATATATGCACCCAATACAGGAGCACCCAGATTCATAAAGCAAGTCCTTAGAGACCGACAAAGAGACTTAGACTCCCATACAACAATAATGGGAGACTTCAACACTCCACTGTCAACATTAGACAGATCAACGAGACAGAAAGTTAACAAGGATATCCAGGAATTGAACTCAGCTCTGCACCAAGCGGACCTAATAGACATCTATAGAACTCTCCACCCCAAATCAACAGAATATACATTCTTCTCAGCACCACATCGCACTTATTCCAAAATTGACCACATAGTTGGAAGTAAAGCACTCCTCAGCAAATGTACAAGAACAGAAATTATAACAAACTCTCTCTCAGACCACAGTGCAATCAAACTAGAACTCAGGACTAAGAAACTCAATCAAAACCGCTCAACTACATGGAAACTGAACAACCTACTCCTGAATGACTACTGGGTACATAACGAAATGAAAGCAGAAATAAAGATGTTCTTTGAAACCAATGAGAACAAAGATACAACATACCAGAATCTCTGGGACACATTTAAAGCAGTGTGTAGAGGGAAATTTATAGCACTAAATGCCCACAAGAGAAAGCAGGAAAGATCTAGAATTGACACTCTAACATCACAATTAAAAGAACTAGAGAGGCAAGAGCAAACACATTCAAAAGCTAGCAGAAGGCAAGAAATAACTAAGATCAGAGCAGAACTGAAGGAGATAGAGACACAAAAAACCCTCCAAAAAATCAATGAATCTAGGAGTGGTTTTTTGAAAAGATCAACAAAATTGACAGACCGCTAGCTAGACTAATAAAGAAGAAAAGAGAGAGGAATCAAATAGACGCAATAAAAAATGATAAAGGGGATATCACCACCGACCCTACAGAAATACAAACAACCATCAGAGAATACTATAAACGCCTCTACGCAAGTCAACTAGAAAATCTAGAAGAAATGGATAATTTCCTGGACACTTACACTCTTCCAAGACTAAACCAGGAAGAAGTTGAATCCCTGAATAGACCAATAGCAGGCTCTGAAATTGAGGCAACAATTAATAGCCTACCCACCAAAAAAAGTCCAGGACCAGATGGATTCACAGCTGAATTCTACCAGAGGTACAAGGAGGAGCTGGTACCATTCCTTCTGAAACTATTCCAATCAATAGAAAAAGAGGGAATCCTCCCTAACTCATTTTATGAGGCCAACATCATCCTGATACCAAAGCCTGGCAGAGATACAACAAAAAAAGAGAATTTTAGACCAATATCCCTGATGAACATCGATGCAAAAATTCTCAATAAAATACTGGCAAACCGGATTCAGCAGCACATCAAAAAGCTTATCCACCATGATCAAGTGGGCTTCATCCCTGGGATGCAAGGCTGGTTCAACATTCGCAAATCAATAAACGTAATCCAGCATATAAACAGAACCAAAGACAAGAACCACATGATTATCTCAATAGATGCAGAAAAGGCTTTTGACAAAATTCAACAGCCCTTTATGCTAAAAACGCTCAATAAATTCGGTATTGATGGAACGTACCTCAAAATCATAAGAGCTATTTATGACAAACCCACAGCTAATATCATACTGAATGGGCAAAAACTGGAAAAATTCCCTTTGAAAACTGGCACAAGACAGGGATGCCCTCTCTCACCACCTATTCAACATAGTGTTGGAAGTTCTGGCTAGGGCAATCAGGCAAGAGAAAGAAATCAAGGGTATCCAGTTAGGAAAAGAAGAAGTCAAATTGTCCCTGTTTGCAGATGACATGATGTATATTTAGAAAACCCCATCGTCTCAGCCCAAAATCTCCTTAAGCTGATAAGCAACTTCAGCAAAGTCTCAGGATACAAAATTAATGTGCAAAAATCACAAGCATTCTTATACACCAGTAACAGAGAAGCAGAGAGCCAAATCAGGAATGAACTTCCATTCACAATTGCTTCAAAGAGAATAAGATACCTAGGAATCCAGCTTACAAGGGATGTAAAGGACCTCTTCAAGGAGAACTACAAACCACTGCTCAGTGAAATCAAAGAGGACACAAACAAATGGAAGAACATACCATGCTCATGGATAGGAAGAATCAATATCGTGAAAATGGCCATACTGCCCAAGGTGATTTATAGATTCAATGCCATCCCCATCAAGCTACCAATGAGTTTCTTCACAGAATTGGAAAAAACTGCTTTAAAGTTCATATGGAACCAAAAAAGAGCCCGCATTGCCAAGACAATCCTAAGTCAAAAGGACAAAGCTGGAGGCGTCACGCTACCTGACTTCAAACTATACTACAAGGCTACAGTAACCAAAACAGCATGGTACTGGTACCACAACAGAGATATAGACCAATGGAACAGAACAGAGTCCTCAGAAATAATACCACACATCTACAGCCATCTGATCTTTGACAAACCTGAGAGAAACAAGAAATGGGGAAAGGACTCCCTATTTAATAAATGGTGCTGGGAAAATTGGCTAGCCATAAGTAGAAAGCTGAAACTGGATCCTTTCCTTACCCCTTACACGAAAATTAATTCAAGATGGATTAGAGACTTAAATGTTAGACCTAATACCATAAAAACCCTAGAAGAAAATCTAGGTAGTACCATTCAGGACATAGGCATGGGCAAGGACTTCATGTCTAAAACACCAAAAGCAACGGCAGCAAAAGCCAAAATTGACAAATGGGATCTCATTAAACTAAAGAGCTTTTGCACAGCAAAAGAAACTACCATCAGAGTGAACAGGCAACCTACAGAATGGGAGAAAATTTTTGCAACCTACTCATCTGACAAAGGGCTAATATCCAGAATCTACAAAGAACTCAAACAAATATACAAGAAAAAAACAAACAACCCCATCAAAAAGTGGGGAAAGGATATGAACAGACATTTCTCAAAAGAAGACATCCATACAGCCAACAGACACATGAAAAAATGCTCATCATCACTCGCCATCAGAGAAATGCAAATCAAAACCACAATGAGATACCATCTCACACCAGTTAGAATGGCAATCATTAAGAAGTCAGGAAACAACAGGTGTTGGAGAGGATGTGGAGAAATAGGAACACTTTTACACTGTTGGTGGGATTGTAAACTAGTTCAACCATTATGGAAATCAGTATGGCAATTCCTCAAGGATCTAGAACTAGATGTACCATATGACCCAGCCATCCCACTACTGGGTATATACCCAAAGGATTATAAATTACTCTACTACAAAGACACATGCACACGTATGTTTATTGCGGCACTATTCACAATAGCAAAGACTTGGAATCAACCCAAATGTCCATTTGTGACAGACTGGATTAAGAAAATGTGGCACATATACACCATGGAATACTATGCAGCCATCAAAAAGGATGAGTTTGCGTCCTTTGTAGGGACATGGATGCAGCTGGAAACCATCATTCTTAGCAAACTATCACAAGAAGAGAAACCAAACACCGCATGTTCTCACTCATAGGTGGGAACTGAACAATGAGATCACTTGGACTCGGGAAGGGGAACATCACACACTGGGGCCTATCATGGGGAGGGGGGAGGAGGGAGGGATTGCATTGGGGAGTTATACATGATATAAACGTTATGCACATGTACCCTAGAACTTAAAGTATAATAAATAAATAAAAAAAAGAAAAAAAAATCAAGTAGAAATTCTGGAGCTGAAAAATTCAAATGACAAATTGAAGAATGCATTATAGTCTCTCAACAGCAAAATGGATCAAGAAGAAGGAAGAATTAGTGAGCTTGAAGACTGGCTATTTGAAAATATGCAGGCAGAAGAGACAGAAAAAAGAATAAAAAAGAAGGAAACATACCTGCAAGATCTAGAAAATGCCCTCAGAAGTGTGAAACTAAGAGTTATTAGGCTTAAAGAGGAGGTAGAGAGATCAGGGTAGAAAGTTTACTCAAAGGGATAATAACAGAGAACTTTTTAAACCTAGAGAGGTATCAATATTCAAGTACAATAAAGTTTTAGAACACCAAGCAGATTTAAACTAAGTAAGACTACCCGAAGGCATTTAATAATCAGATTCCCAATGGTGAACGATAACAAAAGGATCCAAAAAGCAGTAAGAGGAAAGAAACAAATAACATATAATGCAGCTCCAATATATCTGGTAATAGACTTCTAGTGAAAACCTTACAGTCCAGGAGAGAGAACAATGACATATGTGAAGTGCTGAAGGAAAAAAACTTTTATACTAGAAAATTATATCCAACAAAAATATCATTCAAACATAAAAAAGAAATAAAGGCTTTCTCAGAAAGAGAAAGCTGAGGGATTTCACCAATACCAGACCTGTCCTACAAGAAATGCTAAAGAGAGTTCTTCAGTATGAAAGAAAAGGATACTAATGAGAAATAAATCATTGAAGGTACCTAACTCAATGGTAATAGTAAATACACAGACAACTACAGGATACCATAACACTAATTGTTGTGTGTAAACTACTCATACGATGAGCAGGAAGACTAAGACATGAATCTATCAAAAATAGTAAGTACAGAAACTTCTCAAGACATATACAGTATAATAGAAATAGAAAATAAAAAGAAAATGGGGAGATAAAGTGTAGAGTTTTTATTAGTTTTCTCTTTGCTTGTTAGTTTGATTGTTTTTGCAATTGGAGTTATGTGGTCATCAGCTTAAGATAATGGGTTATAAGATGTCATTTGAGGCCAGATGTGGTGGCTCACGTCTGTAATCCCGGTTGGGAGGCCGAGGGGCATGGATCACCTGAGGTCAGGAGTTCAAGACCAGCCTGGCCAACATAGTGAAATCCCGTCTCTACTAAAAATACAAAAAATTAGCTAGGTTTGATGGTGGGCGCCTGTAATCTCAGCTACTTGGGAGGCTGAGGCAGGAGAATTGCTTGAACCTGGGAGACAGAGGTTGCAGTTATCTAAGATCGCACCACTGCACTCCAACCCGGGCAACAAGAGAGAAACTCTATCTCAAAAAAAAAAAAAAAAGATGTTATTATTTGCAAGCCTCACAGTAATTAAATTAAAACAAAAAACTACAACAGTTACACAAAAAATAAAAAGCAACAAATTAAAATATCCACCAAAGAAAATCACTTTCATAGAAAGGAAGACAGGAAAGAATGAAGTAATAAAGAGAAGACCACAAAACAACCAGAAAATAAATAAGAAACTGACAGTATTAAATCCTTACCTATCAATAATAACATGGAATATAAATGGACTAAATTCTCCAACCAAAACACAGAGACTGGCTAAATGGATTTAAAAAACAAGCCTTGACCAGACGCAGTGGCTCACACCTATAATCCCAGCACTTTGGGAGGCCAAGTCAGGTAGATCACCTGAGGTCGGGAGTTTGAGACCAGCCTAACCAACATGGAGAAACCCTGTCTCTACTAAAAATACAAAATTTGCCAGGCATGGTAGCACATGCCTGTAATCCCAGGTACTTGGGAGGCTGAGGCAGGAGAATAGCTTGAACGCAGGAGGCAGAGGTTGCGGTGAGCTGAGATCACATCATTGTACTCCAGTCTAGGCAACAAGAGCAAAATTCCATCTCAAAAAAAAAAAAAAAAAGCCTCAGTAGTCTATTGCGTGTAAGAAGCACACTTCACCTATAAAGACATAAATACGCTGAAAATGAAAAGATGGAAAAAAATATTCCATTCAAATGGAAACCAAAAAAGGAACAGGAGTACCCATACTTATATCAGATAAAATAGATTTCTAAAAAAAAAAAAAAACAGAGAGATAAGGAAGGTCATTATATAATGATAAAGGGAACAATTTAGCAAGAGGATATAACAATTCTAAACATATATGCACCACACACTGAGGGTATATATTTATATATATATATAACTAGATTGACAGGGAGAGATAGACTCCAACAATAATAACTGGAGATTTCAACACCCCACTAGCAGCACTGGACATATCTTCCTGAGAGAAAATCAGAAACTCCAATTGGACTTAATCTGTACTATAGAACTAATAGATATTTACAGGACGTTTCATTAAACAGCTGCAGAATACACATTCTTCCCCTCAGCACATGGATCATTCTCAAGGTTAGATCATACGTTAGCTAACAAAAGAAGTCTTAAAATTTTTTTAATTAAAATTATGTCAAGTATCTGCTCTGACCACAATGGAATAAAACTAGAAATCAATAACAAGAAAAATTTTGGAAACTATAGAAACACACAGAAATGAAACAATATGCTCCTGGATGACCAGTGGGTCAATAAAGAGATTAAGAAGGAAATTTAAAAATTTCCTGACACAAATGATAATGGAAGCACAACATAATAACCTTGTGGGATACAGTAAAAGCACTAAAAGAGGAAAGTTTAGAACTATAAGTGCCTACATCAAAAAGTAGAAGAACTTCAAAAAAAAAAAAAAAAAAAAACACACACACACACAACCTAACCCATCTTAAAAACTAGAAAAGCAAGTGTAAACCAACCCAAAATTAGTAGAAGAAAAGAAATAATAAAGATCAGAGCAGAAATAAATGAAATTAAAATGAAGAAAGCAATACAAAAGATTAATGAAACAAAAAGTTGCTTTTTGGCAACAAAATCAATAAACCTTCAGCCACACTAAGAAAAAAAAGAGAGAAAATCCAAATAAATAAAATCCTAGATGTAAAAGGAGACATTACAACAGATTCTCAGAAATTCAAAGGATTGTTAGAGACTACTACAAGCAACGATATGCCAATAAATTGGAAAACCTGGAAGAAATGGGTAAACTCCTAGTTGCATATAACCTACCAAGATTAAACCATGAAGAAATCCAAAACCTGAATAAGACCTATGACAAGTAATGAGATTGAAGTCATAATAAAAAGTCTCCCATCAAAGAAAAGCCCCAGGACCTGATGGCTTCACTGATGAATGTTACCAAACATTTAAAGAAGAACTAATACCAATCCTACTCAAACTATTCCAAAAATGGCCAATATTAACCATTATATCAAAACCAGACAAAGACACATCAGAAAAAGAAAACAATAGGTCAATATCTCTGATTAATATTGATGCAAAAATCCTCAACAAAATACTAGCAAACTGAATTCAACAACATATTAAAAGGATTATTCATCATGACCAAGTAGGATTTATCATAAGGATGCAAGGATGGTTCAGTGTACACACATCATTCAATGTGATAAATCATATCAACACAATGAAGGACAAAAATCATATGATCATTTTAATTGATGCTGAAAGGCATTTTATAAAACTCAACAATAGGCACCTACATCAAAAAAGTGAAAAAACTTCCAATAAACAGCCTAAGAATGCATCTTAAAGAAGTAGAAAAGCTAGTTCATGATAAAAACCCTCAAAAGCTAGGTACACAAGGAACATACCTCAACACAAGAAAAGTCATGTACAACAGACCCACAGCTAGTATCAGTCTGAATGAGGAGATCTGAAACAAGGATGCCCACTTTCACCACTATTATTCAATATACTACTGGAAGTCCTAGCTAGACCAATCAGACAAGAGAAACAAATAAAGGGTATCCAAATTGGAAAGAAAGATGTCAAATTATCTTTATTTGCAGATGATATGAACTTATATTTGGAAAAACCTAAAGACTCCACCAAAAAACTATTCGAACTGATAGGCAAATTCAGTAAAGTTTGAGGATACAAAATCAATATACAATAATCAGTAGCATTCCTATATGACAATACCAAACAATCTGAAAAAGAAATCAAGAAAGTGATTCCATGTATAATAGCTACAAATAAAATAAAAATAAATATAATCAAAGATGAGGACAAATATAACCAAAGTTGAGGACAATCTCTCCATGAAAACTATCAAAGAAATAAATTGAAGAGGACACAAAAAACGGAAAAATATTCCATGTTCATGAATTGGAAGAAACAATATTATTAAAATGTCCATGCTACACAGAACAATCTACAAATTCAGTGCAATCCCTATCAAAATATCAATAACATTCTTCACAGAAATAGAAAAAAAAATTCTAAAATTAGTACAGAACCACAAAAGACCCAGAATAGCCAAAGCAATCCTTTGCAAAAATAACAAAACTAGGTAATCACTTTACCTGCAAATTAACTACAGAGCTATAGTAACCAAAACAGCATGGTACTGGCATAAAAACACACACATAGAGCAATACAACAGAAAGGAGCCAAGAAATAAATCCATATATCTACATAGAACTCATTTTCGAGAAAGGTGCCAAAAATACATATTAGGGAAAGAACAGTCTCGTCAATAAACGGTGCCTGGAAAACTATATCCATATTCAGAAGAATGAAACTAGATCCCTATCTCTTTCCACATACAAAAATCAAATCAGGCCAGGCACGGTGGCTTATGCCTGTAATTCCAACACTTCAGGATGCCGAAGTGGATGGATCACAAAAGGCCAGGAGTTTGAAACTAGCCTGGCCAACATGGTGAAACCCCATCTCAACTAAAAATACAAAAAAATTAACCAGGTGTGTTTGTGTGCCACTGTAATCCCAATGAATGGGGTGGCTTAGGCAGGAGAATCACTTGAACCCAGGAAGCAGAGGCTGCAGTGAGTCGAGATTGCACCACTACCCTCCAGTCTGGGCAACAGAACAAGACCCTGCCTAAAAAAAGAAAAACAAAATCAAAACAAAATGGATTAAAGATGTAAATCTGGCCGGGCGCGGTGGCTCAAGCCTGTAATCCCAGCACTTTGGGAGGCCGAGACGGGCGGATCACGAGGTCAGGAGATCGAGACCATCCTGGCTAACACAGCGAAACCCCGTCTCTACTAAAAAATACAAAAAACTAGCCGGGCGTGGTGGTGGGCGCCTGTAGTCCCAGCTGCTCGGGAGGCTGAGGCAGGAGAATGGCGTGAACCCGGAGGCGGAGCTTGCAGTGAGCTGAGATCCGGCCACTGCACTCCAGCCTGGGCGACAGAGCGAGACTCCGTCTCAAAAAAAAAAAAAAAAAAAAAAGATGTAAATCTGAGACCTCAAGCTATGAAACTGATAACAGAAAACATTGGGAGGACTCTCTAGGAAATTGGTTTGGGCAATGATTTTTTGAGTAATACCCTATAAGCACAGGCAACTAAAACAAAAATTGACAAATGGGATCACATCAAGTTAGAAAGCTTCTGCCCAGCAAAGGAAGCAATCAACAAAGTGAAGAGACAGCACACAGAATGGGAGAAAATATTTGCAAACTATTCGCCTGACAAGGGATTAATAACCTGAATATATAAGAAGTTCAAACAACTCAAGAGGAAAAGAAAATCTAATAATCCTATTTTTAAATGGGCAAAAGATCTGAAAAGACATTTTCCAAAAGAAGATGTACAAATGGCAACCAGGTATATAAAAGGTGCTCAATATCATTGATTATCAAACAAATGCAAATCAAAACTACAATAGGATACCATCTTCACCCAGTTGTATACTTTCATCCAAAAGACAGCCAATAACAAATGCTGGCAAGGATGTGGAGAAAAGGCAACCCTGTACAGTGTTGGTGGGAATGTAAATTATTAATACAGCCACTGTGGTGAACGGTATGGATCTTCCCCAAAACACTAAAATAGAGCTACCAAATGATCCAGCAATCTGCTAGGCATATACCCAAAAGAGAGGAAATCAGCATATTGAAGCAATATCTTCACTCTTAGATTTATTGAAATTTGGAAGCAAATTATGTGTCCATCAACAGACAAATGGATAAAGAAAATGCAGTACAAAAACACAATGGAGTATGATTCAGCCATAAAAAAGAATAAGATCCTGTCATTTGTAGGAACTAGAGGACATGGATGGAACTGGAGGACATTATGTTAAGTGAAATAAGCCAGGCACAGAAAGACAAACTTCACATGTTCTTACTCATTTGCAGGCACTAATAATTAAAATAATTGAACTCACGGAGATAGAGAGCAGAATGATGGCTGGAAAGGGTAGAGGGGAGGCAGGGGGAGTGGGGATGGTTAATGGTACAAAAATATAGTTTGATAGAGTAAATAAGATCTAATATTTGATATCACAATATAATTACTTCAGTCAACAATAATTTATAGTACATTTTCAAATAACTAAAAGTGTATCACTGGAATGTTCTTAACACAAAGAAATGATAAGTGAGGTAATAAATGTCCCACTTACCCTGGTGTGATTATTATGCATTGTATGCCTGCATCAAAACATTTCCTGTACCCTGTACATGTGTATATGTACTATATACCCATAAAAATTAAAAATTAAAAAAATTTAAACATTTCAAAATGAGAAATATGATAAATCCAGAAAAAATTTATTATAATAATATATGAGTTATTTTCACAATATTACACTAGCAGCAGATGTCACTTTTCCAGATGGCCTTTCTTTGTTTCTCTGCCATACTCTCTTGTTTGTGCAAAGACCAATATAGCACCCAACACTGTCAAAGCTAAATAAATGTTTGTTGAATGAAATAAAAAAAAAAGGAATACAACAGGTAGTTCCTCAAATTTATTTGACCATGTAGGTAACGTTTTACCAGCTTCCGTCTAGAGAGCCTAATACTCAACAGAACATATTTAGGGAAATATTGGCTTATAGTATTAAAAACATAATTCAACAAGTAATTATTGAGCATGAATTATATTCTAGCCCTATGGTAATCATTCCATGCTTATAGAAAAGTAGGCTAAAGTCCTCATTTCAAGTAGTTTGCAGGTTCTTGGGAAATAACAGGTAATATATAGCAAGTCACAGCGGTTTACACAGAATATAAATGAGCATTTGCCTGAGACAAAATAATTATTTAACATTCAATATAGATTCTGACACACTTAACTCAATTCAAGTGTCTGTTTTGGTGACTAGTCACAATTTCAGTTTTAAGGATGTAAAATATTTAGTAGAGGAGAAGAATCCTTTCAGTCTAAAGTGTTCCCCAATGAAATTTGAAAGAAACAAATGTTATCTCAGTCGATTTACACCTTTAATTTTATTGTTTCCTCCTCCCACAGAAGTGAATAAAACAACTGCCTGACTAAAGAGGAGGTATTTTATGGTTTAAATGATTAAAGATCCACTACCAAAATAGGGTAAAAAATAATCTCTGGAAACAAGTTTCAAGCTAAAAATAGGTATTTTGGACTTTTTTATTTCTGTGGTTTTTTTTTTCCGGCCACATCACAAATGTTTAGATTGACAAATATGATCCAAGTAAAATCATCACATAACGATCCCCTTAAAACAAATGTCATTTTGATGCAATTAATTTTTGATTATTATTTGGCACCTGTTAAGCTTCTTTCAAATGAAAAACTATACTCTTGCTGGCATGTTACTGGTGTAATGTCCTCAAATATGTTAATATTATTCATGATTTTGTTCTTAAGCACATTTTAACTGAATTATCTTGAGTTAGGATATAAACAAAATGACTTTGACAAACGTTTGAAAAAGAAATTGATGTAATTTCTTTAATGCTTATTCTTCTATTACAAAGTTTGAGGAACTATAAGAATCACATTTTGATCATTTCTTTTCGATACTATTTATTTTTTATCTGAGACCATTTAATCATCTGCCTAAATCAAAATGTACAGGATAGGTCATTAGGTCTACACGTTGTTTCATTAATCATCATTTTAAAGCAGCTTCAGCCGTGCTTGGGAAAGGCTGACTTGTTAAGTAATATACGCCCTCTAGTGGATGAAGATGGAGAAGAACGTATTTGAGTCTTCGGGCTAGTGAGTTCAATTTCTGAGCACTAATTCTGTTTTCTAGCTTGGATTTCCCAAAAAATGTAACACTTTGAGGCAAGGCATGGTGGCTGATGCCTGTAATCTCAGTACTTTGAAAGTCTGAGGGCCAGGCGCGGTGGCTCAAGCCTGTAATCCCAGCACTTTGGGAGGCCGAAACGGGCGGATCACAAGGTCAGGAGATCGAGACCATCCTGGCTAACACGGTGAAACCCCGTCTCTACTAAAAAATACAAAAAAAAAAAAAAAAAAAAAAAGAAAGTCTGAGGCAGGAGAATCGCTTGAGGTTAGGAGTTCCAGACCAGCCTGTGCAACATAGCGAGACCCTATCTATACCAAAAATTTAAAAATTAGCCAGGTGTGGTGGCACACGCCAGTAGTCCCAGCTACTTGGGAGGCTGAGACAAGAGGATTGCTTGAGCCCAGAAGGTTGAGGCTGCAGTGAGCCATGATCCTCTCACTCACTACACTCCAGCCTGGGCTACAGAGTGAGACCACAATCTCAAAGAAGAAGGAGAAGGAGAAGAAGAGGAAGAGGAAGAGGAAGAGAAGAAGAAGAAAGAAGAAGAGGAAGAGGAAGAGGAAGAGGAAGAAGAAGAAGAAGGAGAAAAGAAGAAGAAGAAACACTTTGTGAAGTTAAATTTACAAAGGCTCCATCAAGGAGTGTATGGATTTTCCTTGTGGTTTAATTTCAACTCCATTGTTGTCTTTTTGTGCCATCATGGTTCTCTTCATCTTTAAAGTCAGTCAGCCAACACATATTTATTGGATGCCTGCCATGTGTCAGGCATAGATCTACGCATTTGGGATGTAGCAGTGAGTGAAGAAAACAATTCAAAATCCTGTAATTGTAAAATTTAAATATCAGATAATGATCATTGTGTGGTTCCTACATACCAGACCACATACTTAATTTACAATTATTATTGAACTGAATGCCCAAGAACCCTGTTTGAAAACTGAGGAGCTTAGGCTGGACACCGCGGCTCATGCCTGTAATCCCTGCATTTGGGGAGGCTGAGACAGGCGGGTCATCTGAGGTCAGGAGTTCGAGACCAGCCTGGCTAACATGGTGAAACCCCGTCTTTACTAAAAATACAAAAATTTGCTGGGCGTGGTGGTGGGTGCCTGTAATCCTGGCTACTAGGGAGGCTGAAGTGGGAGAATCACTTGAACTCAGGAGGCAGAGGTTGCAGTGAGCTGAGATTGCATCATTGCACTCCAGCCTGGGCCACAGGAGCAAAACTCTGTCTCAGAAAATAAAAAAAGAAGAGGAGGAGGAGGAGAAAGAAGAGGAGAAGGAGGAGGAGGAGGAGGAAGAGGAAGAAAACCGAGGGGCCAAGACATTTGCCAAAGATCACACAGAAAATCTGAGCCTTGTAGCTTTGTTTTGATTTTTATTATGGTATTTTAAAAATTTTCCCCTGCAGCTAAAATGTATGCTCTACGAGGGCAGGGATGGTGTCTACTTGTTCATCACCATAACACTGGGACCTGAAGCCTGCCACTGGGTTCTCCAGAAATACCTGGTTAAATGACTTAAGGATAATGAAATAAATGAGCAGAGAGTTGAACTCTGGATTAACTGACACCAAAACCCTTCTCACCAATGTCTCTACTGCCTGCATTAGTGTCCAGAAAACAGGAAGCAACCCCTTACTGGATGGCTCGATTGAATTATTTCAGAGCTGTATGTCGGTAGGCAAAGAAAATGAGTCTAAAATGAGCAAAATCTGGTTCTTTAGAAGATTTAAAAATCTTTGGCCAGGCCTGGTGGCTCATGCCTATAATCCTAGCACTTTGGGAGGCCGAGGTGGGTGGATCACCTGAGGTCAGGAGTTGGAGACCAGCCTGACCAACATGGAGAAACTCCTTCTCTACTAAAAATACAAAATTAGCTGGGCGTAGGGGTGCATGCCTGTAATCCCAGCTACTTGGGAGGATGAGGGAGGAGAATCGCTTGAACCCGGGAGGCAGAGGTTGCAGTGAGCCAAGATTGCACCATTGCACTCCAGCCTGGGCAACAAGGGTGAAACTCCGTCTCAAAAAAAAAGAAAAAAGAAAAATCTTTAAGCAGAATCTCCTTTGCCAATTCTCCAGAGTTTTACCACTAGAGAAAACAGGAAGAAGCCAAAGTGCCTTCACCCATGAAGGAACGTATTCCCCTTAAAGGCCATTCATGCTCTCGGGCTGGAGAGTGGAGCGGGACAGAATTGAGCTTCCCTTTCACTTGCTGAGAAGCCGGCTGTGAGTAGACTCTCAGGCCAGTATAAATCAGTTCATTTCCATGGTAATATTTTGCTATGTATTTTATAGTAGTTATTTCCTCAATCATGATATGCTCTATACCATTATTTGCCAGTAACCTAGTGACTTAAGAGTATGATAGCTGTCATTCAGATTTATTAACTTTTCTTTGTATGTTTGAAAGTCATTAGGAGTGTACTGGCTTAAGCTAATAGCAGATTAGTAAAAATTGAAAGAGTCATCTTGCCATTTGAAGTGTTTTCTGGCTAGAATAAATGTTTGTTCAGGTTGTAGCCCTACCCAGGTAATCACCAGGTAAAAATACAGGATCAACTTCCAGTGCTGGAACAAGTAGGAAAAATTACTAGGTGCAGGAATGAGTTTTATGGTGGATCTCGCTTAACCTATTATTTAGGTTTATATTTTAATGGGGAATTATCTATGCCTACTCCTATTACACTGGACAGAGTAAAACAAACTAAAAGGAGGAAACAGAACAGAGGTTATTTCAGGACAATAGTTATAAAAATAAAATCAAACAGGGTGACCCCAAATATCACAAATCGGGAGGCCTAGCCTGTCATCCAAACTTTATTCACAGGGGTGGTTCTCCTCTCCTTGTTAAGTCTTTTCTGTATGAGGAGTTTTGAAAGATAAATTTGCCAACTGATTCCTTGCAGTTCTTCCTTCATGTCACCTGATTGTTTTCTCCATAGTCCAATTGTGCTCTTAACTGATAACTAGCATCTTAGGTCAAGATATCAGGTCCTGATATCTTTCACTCACTTTGTGTGTGTGTGTGTGTGTGTCTGTGTGTGTGTGTGATGGAGTCTCTGTTGCTCAGGTTAGAGTGCAGAGGTGGGATCTCGGTTCACTGCAACGTCCACCTCCCAGTTCAAGCAATTTTCCTGCCTCAGGCTCCTGAGTAGCTGGGATTATAGGCACCTGCCACCATGGTCAGCTAATTTTTTGTATTTTTAGTAGAGATGGGGTTTCACCATGTAGGCCGGGTCTGGAACTCCTGACCTCAGGTAATCTGTCCACCTCGGCCTCCCAAAGTGCTGGGATTATAGGAATGAGCCACCGTGCCCAGCCTCAGTCACTATTTTTATTTTATACATAACAACTTCCTTGACAAGCCTTTCTTCAAGCAGATGGATCCACACTAAGATCCTCTAAGGAGGATTTTTACCTCTGATCTCATCCTTTTGCATTTCTGCAATCGCCTCTTTTCCCATAGTGTCAACTATCACCTCAGCAGAAAATCTCATTCTTCCCAATTCTCCCTTCCCAAACTCAGGTGGCGATTCCAGCTGCCCTCTGGGCATCTCTAATTGGACTTCCTACTGTTGCTTGAAGCTCAACATGCCCCCAAAAGAACTCATCCCCAAATCTGCTTCTGTGTCACTGTCTCCCTAATCTTTGCCAAAATCCCATGGATGATATCTCCACCAAGAGTTTTGGATCTGTCCCCATCCTGTGAGTTTCTGCTGCCTACAGTCAGGTTTCCGTCACTCATTCTTTCTTGGACTATCGTAAGTCTTTTAACTGGCTTCAGTCATTTCCAAATATACTCCTGTCTGCATGCTGCTATTCAACAACCTCTAAATCCTGTGTGCTAGCTGCCATCAATCTTTCCACTGCTCCAAAACCTTGAACAGTCCCTTGGCAAATTAGAAACTCCTCAGCCCAGCCTGGCATCCAAGACCTTGCACAACAGGTCCCTCCTGAGAGTTGCTTAGATTTACCGTGCATGTCCCTTAAATCGGAGTTCTCACCCTTCCCTAAACTAACCAATCCTTCTCTGTCTCCCAGGGTTTTCTCCTGGTGTTTCCCCTTCATGGTATGCCAATCCCCCTCCAGCTTTCCAGATTTCATCCATTCTTTACGGCCTTAAATTCAAAAACCAACTTTTCCATGAAGTATTTCCAATTCCTCCTGAAAGTTTTCCTTACAAATCTTTTTTGTTTTGTCTTGTTTTGAGACAGGGTCTCACTCTGTTGCCCAGGCTGGACTACAGTGGTGAGATCACAGCTCACTGCAGCCTCCACTTCGCAGTCTCAGGCAATTCTCCTGCTTAGCATCCTGAGTAGCTGGGACCACAGGCACATACCACCACACCTGGTTAATTTTTAAACTATTTGTAGAAACAGGTGTCTCCCTGTGTTGCCCAGGCTAGTCTTAAACTCCTGGGCTCAATCAATCCTCCTACCTCTGCCTCTCAAAGTGCTGGGATTACAGGTATGAACCACCACACTGGCATCTCCAAATCTTTATAGCACATAATTGGTCTTATTCCATCAAACTTTCCTTATATTCTTCTTCTTAGTATTGTAGCTAATTATATTAAATCATGTATATTAACTGCCAGGTGCTCACTAAATGCTGCTCTTATTAACTATCATTATCTAAAAAGAGAGCACTCAGCCTTCCCATCTCCAGACCCCTTCAGTGCCCTTGCCCATACCTCCAGAAAACAGGTGCTCTGAAGTTTGGTTGAACTGAAGGACCTTGTCTTTATGTAGGTCCCTTTGCTTAATACTTATCTCAGAATTTAGAAGCAGTTTGACAAGCACTGTGCTGACTGACAGAACACTAAAGGATATCCCCCGTTAGATTAATCAGGCTCTAGGCTTTCAGCTGGACCAAAATAGCCCAATTCTTACCCAATTATTATAAAGCTGTTCTTGGTATGGTGAAGCACAGCCAACAGTGTTTCAGAACGCATGTAACCATGTTACAAGCAAGTATCCAAAAAAGTGAAAACCCAGCAAATGCAGTGATACCCAACCTTTTCAATCCTAAATTCCTAAGGCAGAAAGTGGCATCGGGCTACATCCCCTAATGTCTCCCTGAGGTCAGCTGAGAGGTCTCAAATTTTGATCTCACTGGAGCTTCTTCATGGTAATGACTGCGGAGAGTAATACAAGATAAGAAGATCTGGTTTGCCTGGCCTGGCCGTAACACATGACCACTTGTCAGATAGATACATCAAATAGTTTTTCTATGTGGTATTGAGGCAGGAAAATAGGGGCTGGAGGGAGGGAATGTAAGGCCAGTTCACACTTCAGCTATAACAGGAAATATCCTCTCCTTAGGGCATATGCCTAAATGACTTTGTAAGTTTACTTCCTCCTCTCTTTTTACAAAGGGCTTATGGCAAGTTACAAAGGGAATTATCTCGGGGGTATTTAAACTCCCAAAAACTCTGTAACAGGGCCTTTGAGCCCCTGTGCTCAGGCCTGCTCCCACACTGTGGAGTATACTTTCATTTTTAACTAAAACCCTCCATTCTTTACTTGCTTTGTTTGTGCATTTTGTCCAATTCTTTGTTCAAGATGCCAAGAACCTGGACACCCTCTACTGTTACCAGTGTAATTCTCAGGCTCAACCCCATTATGGTGATTCTCACAGGCAGGGTGGTTGTAGTACAGATAGAAAAATGGAAAGTGAATTTCCTTTTATGGAAACATATCAAAACAATCTAGGGGAGGCCTTCACTCTCAGGAATTCTCAGAATTACTCTCTAAAGCTGTTGTAAATTAATGCCTTCGTAGGCATTAGCTAGTAGGTAACAAAGACAACTAAGGTGGAAAGGTTTGTGGCCAAGCAAGAAAGGGCACAAAAGAAGGTAAGGATTTGTTTTATCATCCACATTACTGTTTCACATGAGCTTTCTAGCAAGTACATGTACCATGAATTGAATGAAGAGCAACAAGGAAATACAGTTGTTTCTTTTATTTATATTTTATTTTATTTGAGACGGAGTCTCGCTCTGTTGCCCAGGCTGGAGTGCAATGGCACAATCTCGGCTCACTGCAAGATCCTCCTCCCTGGTTCACGCCATTCTCCTGCCTCAGCCTCCAAGTAGCTGGGACTATAGGTGCCCGCCACCATGCCTGGCTAATTTTTTTTTTTTTTTGTCTTTTTAGTAGAAACAAGGTTTTTGGGACAGTGTCTCACTCTGCCACTCAGGCTTGAGTGCAGTGGTGCCATATAAATCACTGTAACCTCCAACTCCTGGGCTCAAGCATGTTCTTTCCTCAGACTCCTTAGCTAGGACTACAGGTGCATGCTACCACACTCATCTAATTTTTAAAATTTCATATAGATGGGGTCTTGCTATGTTGCCCAAGCTGGTCTCAAAATCCTGGCCTCAAGTGACCTTTCTGCCTCAGCCTCCTAAAGTGCTGGCATTACAGGCAGGAACCACTGAACCCAACCAACAGTTGCCTTTTGATGGAAAAGTAAAAAGCCATTCACTAGTCAACAAACACAATAGTTTTCTAATTCACATGTATGACTTCCTCTCACCTACTTCCTCAAACAACACATACATACACACAATACATGCACACACACACACACATACGCACACACATACACACACACACGACCTTCTCCAGGCTTGCCAAGGGTGCTTACTCTGCACCAGTTGCCAAGAATACCTTGTTCTCTACAGAAGCTGAGTATAATAACTATTTTTCTATTTGGCTATCTACCTGCCTGTTTCTGGCTATGCCTCAAAAAAGACTTAAGATGGCTTATGTGGATAGGTCATATGACAAGAACTTAAATTAGAAGTGAAATGAAAATAGAAATAAAAATAAACCAAAGGTAAACCCACAGCAGACAGAGAAATAACTAAAAATCATAATGTTCCACACATCTGCTACCAGTGAACCACAAATTTGCCTCTAAGCTTTCCAGTGGCCAAGTTTGAAGAGAAGCCTAGTCAATTATATAATTCCTCTCTATAAGAGGGATTCCCAAATTTTGTGTGCATCAGAATCACCTGAAGAGTTTATAAAACTAGAATCACTAGGCCCCACTTACAGAATTTCAAATTCTGTAGATCTAGGATGCGATGCTGGAACTTATAATTTCCTCAAGTTCCCACTGATCTTTCCGGTACTAACAAATGAATCACTCAGGACAACAACAGTTATTTCTGATATTAAAATCATATAGGATTTTCTTCTAGGAAGTGACAAAGAGAACCTTGTAAGACACAATGAACAAACATAGAGATGAGTTTCAGAGGTCATGGGCTGTTGCTTACAATAAACAATAACTTTCAATAGAGACTTTTACAGAGCTATTTAAAAGTGATTATGTTGAGATTTGGTGAAAGTGGGGCCAAGACAAAAGATATGTTTTACATGAAGTTTTTTATTTTATTTTATTTTTACCAGTTTGTCTTGACCCAAGGTAGGAACTAAAAAGGACTTTATTTAATCTCATTATCTTTCTACCAAGTATAAACTTAAGAACCCCTTAGTAAATGTGATAGCAAGGCATACAAGCTACAGGGCCTTGGCAGCACTGTTTATCTACAAACTATAATATAGTGTTGGAAGAATGTAATCTAGTTAATCATATCTTTAAAGTTTATTCTCCCTCAGAGTTTGAATTGTGATGGAGGGAGGAGGCAGAGACAGCGGGAATGGAAGGGACTGAGTTCATCACCACTATGGCAATTGCTCTTTGTGAAGACCTAAGCCTGTTTTTAGCGGGCCCAAATCATCTAAAGCAAGCTTGGCTATCCTGCCGCCCATAGGCTGCATGTGGCCCAGGATAGCTTTGAATGTGGACCAACACAAATTTGTAAACTTTCTTAAAACATTAAGACTTTTTTGCTTTTTTTGTTTAAGTTCATCAACTATCATTTGTGTTAGTGTTAGTGTATGTTATGTGTGGCCCAAGACAATTCTTCTTCCAATGTGGCCCAGGGAGGCCAAAAGATTGGACACCCCTGATACATTCTCAATATGGTGAAGTTCTCGGTATACCTGAATTTTGCATGGTTACGTAAAGTTACATCCATTTTGATTTTAGAACAGAACGGACAGAAATTTTATTATATTTTTCATATCTCATATCTGTCCCTTTGAATCTGAAGTGAATCTGCAAGACTTTGGGGTTCTTCATAGTTTGGCTTAAAAAAAAACAAATCAAGTACTAGATGGGCTGGTCTTTAGCTTTTCTGGGAAAGGGAAAAATTGGGGTGGTTCTAGGCAATCTATTATTTGCCGGCATGCATAAATTATGGTTGTCAAACCTGGGTACAAGATGTCGTAAGAGAGGTGTCGTTAGGTATTGACACCTCAAGTATTCCACAAATATTTATAGAGGGTTTGTTATTAACCAAGCACTGCACCGGATGTTGAGAATATAAGAATGAGCAAAGGAACGCCTCCATCCTCCATGGTGTTCACAGGACCATCTTTACCTACAAGAGGCAGTTATAACAAAGCAGGTAAGCTGTCTGAATGAAGAAATGCAGAGCACTCAGGAGAGGAAATACATCCACACTTCAGTGGTCAAAGGATTTTGCAGGAAACTAAAAGAAAGCTAAAACCAAATATGTGGGTAATACGTAAATAGATATTAAACATGTAAAGGTAGGTTAAGCCTGAGTTAAGATGAGGTTCAAAGGGGAAGGTAAGAGACAGTATTATGATAAACAAAATAAAGCAAAATGAGCCAGCTTGTTGTGAAGGTTCATAAGCTAGAAGAAGGCATGCTGTGGAAGCTGAAAAAAAATCCAATCTGACCTCTATGTATGTGAGGTTGGAGGTGAAAAGGATCAGAGACAAGGAGCGGGGACCAGATCGTGAATGGCCTTCTAATCTAAATTAAGGAATTTAGACTTTATCCCAAGAAAACTGAGAAACCATTAGGCTGGTGATCATGTATTTGCATTTAAAAAGATTACTTGAACCTCTACATCCCTCAAACCTGGCCAGGCCCGGTAGCTCATGCCTGTAACCCCAGGACTTTTCAGGCTAAGGCAGGAGGATTGTTTGAGACTAGGAGTTTGAGATCAGCCTGGGGAACACCGCAAGACCCAGTCTCTACAAAAAATTTAAAAATTAGCCAGATGTTGTGGCATATGCCTATAGTCCCAGCTATTTGGGAGACTGAGAGGGGAAGGTCAATAGGTCAACTGAGTCTATCAATTAGAGGTTACAGTGAGCTATGATGGCACCACTGCACTCCAGCCTGAGCAACAGAGCAAGACAGTCATTCATTCATTCATACACACAAAGTACTTTAAAAAAAAAAAAACAAATCCCTCACACCTCATCTTTATGTGTAAGCTCAAAGGAGTGATGTTGCCAACTCTGAGGTAGCTGGACGAGTACTGCCACTTTGAGGTCAGGGATATGAAGGTATTTTACCAGTTATGAGAGACTAAATCAATGACAATGTTATTACACTGTTCCTCAATGTAAGTAATGCATACTTCTCTCATACTGTTTCTCACATACCCCACCTCCATTACTTCATCATCCAAGCAAACAGTTTCTGAGGAAAAAGAACAGGAAAGTGGGCATACAGTAGCATCGAAGCGCCCCCTGCCTTGTATCCCTAGAGATACGACAAGCTCCCTGAAAGGTAAGCAGGTATTTGTAAACGTTTTTATTAGTGAGTCAATTATTTAATAGGGATATTGACATATATTGGCAGAAAAGTGTTCTCAGGAGTGATAGGAATTTTGTTTTCTATATGTTTATGATTAATAAACATCTTTTAACAGTTGAACCTTTAAGACAACTGAAATCCAGGCCATAGTGTATCCAGGGCGCCTATGGCTCTGCTGAAGGGAATGCTAGCTAACCCATGACCTGGAGTAATTAAATTTATGAAGAATTATCTTGGTTTTAATACTATATTACTAAACTCAAGTATTGGCTAATGAGGTTATTTGAAGAAAAAATAAAGTGTTTCAGAAATGGAAATGCTTCATATGATTCCCTGTGTGTAGTTTGCCATCTAGTGTTAATTTGTGGAAATAAAAAAGGCAGGTACAATAATTTCCAAGCAGGCTCATCAGGTGGCAAAGGCATGGCTCACAGCAACATTTCCATGTAAAGGTATCAAGTCATACTCTAAGACTCTGTGAGGTTTGCTGAGGTGGGTGAGTGGGTGAGTTGGCTACTTCTAAGAAATCAGTTACTCTTGGAAAACAAAATAATTATCAATCCTGGCTTCCTGATATTGTTACCCGAAAACCTGAAAAAAATACACAGATGGCCAGGCGACCCTCCAAACCTGGTCAGTCAGATCCACTCAGGAGGGACCCCAGCAGTGGATGGTCTGTGTGCTCCCCAGGTGGTTCCCATGTGCAGCTGAAGGGGGAGGATCCCTTGGCAAGGGGGTTAAGATTGCAGACCCTAGCTGTGTCACTCCAAGAGTGTCACCACTTACCTGTGTCACCTTAGCAGGGAAATTGGGCTAAACATGTGCTTCGGTACAATGAAGATAACATCTCCTGGTGTTATTGTGAGGTTTAATTATCATCATGAATATTTAGTGCTTAACACAAGGCATGGTACAGTGCATTCAACAAATGCTAAATATCATAAATGACATTTACTATCAAGGAAAATATTTTAAGAGCTATTTGGAGGAAGAAACTACCTAAGGGATATGAACATATTACATATGACATATTAGAATTTAGAACATATTACCTATGAAATATTCTCATTCTTCTTAAACAGGTAGCCTTGTGGGATTGAATGCTGATACCCAGCTCAATCTGAAGGGTGCCTCCTGAGATGCATGTTACTTCTTATCCAGTGCTGACCTAAAGTGATTCCCAATTATTTCCAATCTCTGTCTTTGAGTTCAAAATTTCCAATACCCTAGCAAATTTCATGTGTCTTCTTGAGTCAGATATCCTCTTCTGAAGTAAACAGAGAACAGAGTCACACCAACTACAGACATGGTAACAGTAAGCACGGCCTTTTGTTGGGAGCATTTCCCAGAGAAAGGAGAATCACTGTGACTTTATCTTCACAATTATAAAAAAAATTAACCTACTATTACCGTAAGTTGTTCTGGGGAGAAGGAATATCACCTGAAAAGGTTCAGAGGAGGCCAGTGAAGAGCTACTGGTTCAGTCTGGCAGGAGTATTCAGTGGGAATGTTAGGTGGGGCCAAATGATAAAAAAAACTTGGCTATGAAAAATTGGATGTGAGGACTATGGAAGGAGAAACATCAAATATATCAAATGCTAACTTGAAAGGGCAGAGGAAAATGAAAACAGTTGAGTAGCAGAAAATTCTGAGCAAAAATTCATTTGTTTTATTTGAGACATATTGAAATCAAGAAGAGGGTGGTCAGAAGGGGGCATCCAGGAAGGAGCTGGAGAGGCGGTGGCAGGGAAGGGGTGAAATTCAGAAAGAAATTATGGGCTGTAGGTCAATATTTGGGAGTCAGTAGAATGGATGGGATGATAGAAGTCATGGGGCATGCATGAGTTTCCCTAGAGTGACTTGATAGAAGAGAAACCACCAGCCCAGCCTGGTAGCGCAGGCTTTGTAATCCAGCACTTGGGAGGCCAAGTGGGGAGGATCCTTGAGCCCAGGAATTTGAGACCAGCCTCTCAAATTAAGAGGCAACAAAGCGACACCCCATCTCTACAAAAACAGATTTTGTTTAAATTAGCTGAGTATGGTGGCACCTGCCTGTAGGTCCAGCTACTCAGGAGGCTGAGGTGGGAGGAATGCTGGAACCCAGGAATTCAAGGTTGCAGTGAGCCATGATCAAGCCACTGCGCCCCAGTCTGGGCAACACAGTGAGACTCCATTTCAAAAAGAAAAAAAAAAAAAAAAGAAAAAGAAAATCCATCTGTTACTGGTAGACTTTTGCATTGTTTACTGTTTAGGGCTAAGAGAATGCTACTATGAAAATAGTTGTATGTGCCTTTTGGTGATATGTGTGTGCATGTATGCTGAATAGGTGCAGAGGAATGAAGCTGCTGGATCCTATGACAAACAGATGATTCGCTTTAGTAGATATCACCAGAGTTTCCTAAAGTAGTTATATCAATGAACATCCCTGGCAATAGCATATGATGTTGGGGGTTTATTATTTAGTTTACGTGTTCACTGGATTTATTATTTGCTCTAGCCATTCTGATGTATGTAGTGGTATAAGATTGTTTTAATTTACATTTTTTGATGACTAATAACATTGAACACTTTTACATTTGTTTATTGTTTGAATATATAATTTTGTGGAGTATGTAGTAAAATTATTTGCCTATTTTGTAATTGGATTTTTTTTTTTTTTTTTTTTACTACATAGGAGTTATTTATAGCCTCAATATAATTTCTCAGATAAGATGTATTGCAAACTCTGTGGGTTGCCCTTCTGACTCTCTTAATGGTGTATTTTAATGATAAACCTATTAATGCAGCCCAATTTATCAGTCTTTCTTTAGGGTTAGGGCTTTTTTGTATCCTGTTTTTTGTACCCTGTCTTTGCCTACCAAGGTATCTTCTAGAAGCTTTCTTTTACCTTTTATTTTTTAGGTCTAGGATCATCTGGAATTGATTTGTGTGCATGGCATGATGGGACCAATATTTTATGTTCTCCTTTAATATGGATATCCAACTGCTTCCATACCACTTACTGAAAAGACGATCATTTCCTTACCACATTGCAATGATATCATTTTTATATGTTTGTATAAACGTATAAAACTAGGTAGTTCTATACGTTTGGGTTCATTTCTGGACACTCTGTCCCACTGGTCTATTTGTCTAGCCTTGTGCTAATATCACTGTTGTAATTACAGATCTTTACAAGTCTTGGTATCTAATGGTCTAGTCTTCTAACATAGCTCTTCAGCTTTAAAATGGTTTTAGCTATTTTGGGCTATGTTTCATATGCATTTCAGTCCTCCCTCTTTACTCCCTCCCCCAAGCATTATTGGGATTTTCTGGAATCTGCAGATAAATTTGGGAAGGATTGCCATCTGAGCAATACTGAGTGTTCCAAACCATAAACATAGTATATTATGCCATTTACTATGATCTTTTACATTTTTCACAGCAATATTTTGGTTTTGTAGTTTTTCTTGTGCGGAGCTTTTGCATGTCTGTCAGAACAGAACAATATCTAGGTATCCGATGGCTTTAAAAAACATTACTGTAAATACTATCTTCACCAAATTCTATCTTAAGTATTGCTAGCTTATACAAATGCAGTTGATTTTTGTACACTGACCTTATCTCTAGTGATATCACTAAAGACACTAATTCTAATGGTTTATCTGCAGATTTTTTTTGGATTTTCTAAGTGGACAATCACATGGACTATGAAATATTTTTATTTCTAACAATCAATCCCTCTATTTCCCTAATTTCCAGCTAAGGTTATAGATCTGCCTATGAGCAGTACTTTTGCCAGTATCTCATACATTTTAGTACATTTATAAAACAAAGGACCATTAGATAGTTGAGGATGCTAAAAAATGAAAGAGAACAAATAAAAAAGACAACCAAAGAACAAAAAGCAACTAAAAATTGAGGAACTTGAAAGGGACAATGCAGGACCTAGAATATGTTTTAAAATATATAAAGGAATATCATGAGAAAGATAACGTATTTAGTCAATGAAATAAGAATTGAGTGATTTTTTAAAAGTTAACAGGTTGGAAGATAAAGTTATGGAAATCTCCTAGAAGCTAAAGTAAAGAGATATTTTTTGTTTGTTTGTTTTGAGATGGAGTTTCACTCTTATTGCCCAGGCTGGAGTGCAGTGGCTTGATCTCGGCTCACTGCAACCTCCACCTCCGGAGTTCAAGCGATTCTCCTGCCTCAGCCTCCTGAGTAGCTGGGATTACAGGCACCCGCCACCACGCCCAGCTAATTTTTGTAGTTTTAGTAGAGATGACGTTTTGCCAGTTAGCCAGGCTGGTCTCAAAACTCCTGACCTCAGGTGATCCACCCGCCTCAGCCTCCCAAAGTACTGGGATTATAGGCGCAAGTCACTGCGCCCAGCCACAAAAAGATGTTAAACAGAGGAAATAAGCTGATAAATGTAGAGGGTTCAACAACTGAAAAACAGAAATTCTAGAAAGAGAAGAGACTAAGGAAGGGGGAAGTTACCACAGAAACAAAACACTAAAGACTGGATGAATTTCCAGCATAAAAAGACATGAATAATTAACACAAGGAATGAACAGTGATCATCACAGGGAAATCAGAAAACTCCAGATAAGAGAAAATCCTAAGATCTTCAACAGAAAAGAGTACACACAGTGTACTGTGACACTGATGGAGTGACCGTCAGAATAGTGTCTCATCAGCAATGCTGAAAGCTCTGAGAGTGAAGCAATGCTTTAAAAATTCTGAGGGAGGCCGGGCGCGGTGGCTCAAGCCTGTAATCCCAGCACTTTGGGAGGCCGAGACGGGCGGATCACAAGGTCAGGAGATCAAGACCATCCTGGCTAATACGGTGAAACCCCGTCTCTACTAAAAAATACAAAAAACTAGCTGGATGAGGTGGCGGGCGCCTGTAGTCCCAGCTACTTGGGAGGCGGAGGCAGGAGAATGGCGTAAACCTGGGAGGCGGAGCTTGCAGTGAGCTGAGATCAGGCCACCGCACTCCAGCCTGGGCGACAGAGCCAGACTCCGACTCAAAAAAAAAAAAAAAAAAAAAAAATTCTGCGGGAAACATTGCTGCAACCTAGAGTTCTAGACCTAGGAAAACTATGAATGCAGCAAGCAGGAATAGACATCTGCTGATACCAGAGATCACAAGATTTTACCTCCCAAGTACTTTCACAGGAAGTATTTGGAAGATGGGCTCATCAAAATGAGTTAAGAAAGACCCAGGGTATGAAAATTCAGCACAGAAGCAGAGGCAAGCCCTGAAGGATGGTGCAGCACACTTGGCCAGCCACCAGTTGAAACAGAAGAAAACGAAAAGGGCCCCAAAAGGGCTATCTCCAGAGAGAAAAAAAATAGTTCTCACAGAACAGAATACTTGAGTATGGTGAACAAATAGAAAATAAAGTAGTTTTACAATCCTGGGAGAAATTTGTTAATTTCAGAAAGTATAAAAAGTTGCAGAGGAAAGAAACTGTAGTCATAAAACACTACTTAGCTAACCAAACAATAAAAGTCATAAGTTAAACAATAGATATAATTTTAACAAAAAAATTTATATATCACTATTGTAGAAGGATGGAAAGGATAAAAAAGTAACTCATGGGGTCTGCTTCCATAATACCAAGTTAACTGAGATGAAGTGAAGCCAATAAATAATGATTTAGCAGAACATATCTATCCTTTTCAAAGATGGAGGTAAATATCAGCAACAACTGCTAAAAGAGTTTAAGGAGATGAACTCGGGTGGGATAGAATGGAACAGGAAAATGCTGGTTTTCATTCTGAACTGTGTAGCAGTATTTGAAATTTTAAACTGTGTGTGTGACTAAATATTAATAAAAAGAACATATATTTTTCTAAATGAGGCAGGGTAAACATAAGGAACTGAGGTAAAAGGAAAGTTTAAAATAATTATTTTTGTTTTCTTTAAACATGGTATTTTAGGCTCTAGACTAGATCTTAAAATTAAAGACAAATGAGTGGAAATAATACATATCCCAGGAAAACTTCTGATTTAGCATTGTAAACCAATTCTAAGAAAGGCTGGTAATTCATAATAAAGCCAAATAATGCTTCACAAGTATAGGATAGAATAAACACAATTAAGTTAAAAGGCAAGTACATATATTTTATGTGTTCAAGTACATATATTTTATGTATCTGTGTATGTATACACATGCAGAAAGATAATATACCCTGACTACAACATACATGTGAAGTCTAAGAAGTCCTGTTACTCAAAGAAATATTTTCAAATATTATTAGATAATTCACTTGTCAATCATCCTTTTTCAGCATCTAAAGAAATTTCAGACACAAAATATGCAATTGCATTTAGAATAAATAGATGTAAAAGCTATTATAGAAAAAAAGGTAGGGTTTTAGAAAAGTTGGAAATATTACAGGCAAAAAATAAGAACGTATATTAAATAATATTTGCAAGTTTCAAATATTTGTAACTTAACACAAAAACCTCTAAAAGTATGTTGGGCACAATGGCTTACCTCTGTAATTCCAGCACTTTGGAAGGCTGAGGCAGGAGGATCACTTGAGCCCAATGAGACCAGCCTTAGCAACATAGGAAGATTCTGTCTCTATAAAAAATAAAAAATTAGCCAGGCATGGTGGTATGTGCCTGTGGTTCCAGTTACTAGGGAGGCTGAGGTGGGAGGACTGCTTGAGCATAGATGATTGAGACTGCAATGAGTGGTGATCATGCCACTGCATTCCTGTTTGAGCAGAAGAGCAAGACACTGTCTTCAAAAAACAAAAACAAAACAAAGCCTCTAAAAGTAGTTTGAACTATTAACTTTAATAATGTAAATATCATGGCCTGGCTTGGTGGCTCACATCTGTAATCCCAGCACTCTGGGAGGCCAAGGAGCCTGGAAAACATAGGAAGACTTCATCTTTATAAAAATAAAATTAAAACATTAGCAGGGCATTGTGGCATGAACTTATAGTCCCAGCTACTCAGGAGACTGAAAGAGGAGGATCACTTTAGCCCAGGAATTTGAGGATACAGTGAACTATGACTGCACCACAGCAGTCAGAGTGAGACCCTGGGCAACAGAGTGAGATCCTGAATCTAAAAATAATAATAACAATGCAACAATAATACAAATTAATTTAAAGTTTTATTCATGATCATCTTCTTAATTAAAATAAATTTAATTGCAAAAACAACCTGCAACCTTAGAACACAGTATCAGATTTTTTTTTTTTTTTTTTTTGAGACGGAGTCTCACTCTGTTGCTGAGGCTGGAGTGGCACGATCTCAGCTCACTGCAAGCTCTACCTCCCAGGTTCATGGCATTCTCCTGCCTCAGCTTCCCAAGTAGCTGGGACTACAAGCGCCCGCCTCCATGTCCAGCTAATTTTTTGTATTTTTAGTAGAGACAGGGTTTCACCATGTTAGCCAGGATGGTCTCGATCTCCTGACCTTGTGATCCACCTGCCTCGACCTCCCAAAGTGCTGGGATTATAGGCGTGAGCCACCACGTCCGGCTGAGAATACAGTATCAGATGTTTTAAGTACATGTGATCAACAGTACAAATACAGTAATTATAGCACTTAAACCTTAGTATCACACATCTTTAATATATTAGATATAAACAACAATGAAATCACTCCCTACCTTGAAAACTTTATAGAAGCACTTTTCATTTTACAACACAAAGCTCATATGAACCTACAATAAGTCTAGTAGTCTGTTCACATGCCAACGGATAAGGCTGAACAATAAATTAACCCTTTAAAAATGTCTATGAACCAGTACAATTTTCTATTTGAGTTCTGCAGAGCAATGACAACTAAGAAATATTTTTAAAGGCTGAAGAGAATCCAGCGGCAATGAAGTTAATTAACTAACAAGACTAAGAGAAAAATAAATAGTTCAATATTAACAATACAGTATATTTGCCAGCACAATCAAATCAGTATAAACACCTACTGAACTTAGTAAAATGTTATATTGTATCTAATTATGTCAGATATCTGATGAGAGTGCTTTGTATTATAGAAATAGTTTCTTCTCTCTTACACAGGACTTTAAAGCAAATCCAAACTGACAACTTAACTGTTTTGGAAAATGTATTCACTGCAGAAATGCCCACAATAAGCTATGTTATCTGATGGCATGGTAATGTGAAACATAAAAAATTTAACTAGGTAATTTTTATTTCAAACCTGAAGCAAAAATACAGAATGCTGAGTTCATTACTTTATGTATCTATTATAACTAGGAATTACTACCTTAAATATTCATTCTCACAATGTTTGTTTTTAGTTGCCCAGACATGTAATGGGCCAGGTGCTATATGAACACTGAAGAATAAAACACAAAAGGTGTGTTTTCTCTGCAAAGAAAAAAACGTTGGCCTAGGGTACTTAGTATGTCCTTACAAATTTAATTATATATGGTTTCTGAAACTAAAGAGAAATGTTTTTCCAAACAGTTAACTTTCTAAGTGGGTGTCTCTGCACCTATATAGTAAGTCAAAATTTCAGGGGACCATAGATATTTAGAAACACAAAATTGCTAATTGACTATTTCAGTTGATGTTATATTTATCAACTGTACTTCCTGGGTATGTCTTCTAAAATACATCCTTACATGCAAAATGTTTTAAATCAGTGAAACAAACATTATGTCAATTCTTGCAAACCTAGTCATAGTAAAATAAGGAACAAGTTCCGAATTTTTAACCTGGACAAAGAATCTAAACCAAGCATATCATACATCCAAAACACATATCCATCGATGAGTCACCAAATCTGGGGAAAAGCAACTGGGATTGACTATGAGACTGCCGTAATTAATCTTCATCATCTCGTTGCAAAGGTATAACCTGAATTTCTTTGGCTATCCTTTCTGCTAATATTCTATTATTTGCAGCAATTACTCTTCGTGACATCAAATCAAATGGTCCACCTAAGAGCAAACAAGTATGAAAAATAGTTTTATCTGGTACAAAAATAATTCACATAAAACGAGTATAGCAATATGTACTATGGTCACATAACATTTTAATACTTTCAGTTTTTCTTTTTTTTTTTTTTTTTTTTTTGAGACGGAGTCTTGCTGTGTCCCCCAGGCTGGAGTGCAGTGGCGCGATCTCGGCTCACTGCAAGCTCCGCCTCCCAGGTTCACGCCATTCTCCCACCTCAGCCTCCGAGTAGCTGGGACTACAGGCGTCCGCCACCACGCCCGGCTAGTTTTTTGTATTTTTAGTAGAGACGGGGTTTCACCATGTTAGCGAGGATGGTCTTGATCTCCTGACCTCGTGATCCACCCGCCTTGGCCTCCCAAAGTGCTGGGATTACAGGCTTGAGCCACTGCGCCCGGCCACTTTCAGTTTTCTTAAACAAAAATCTACTCTGTTACATTTCTACAACATATAAGCTTAGACAATATATAACTAAGTTTCCAAGCATAATGTTTGAGTAAATAATGAAGTCATACCAGTTAGAAAATGTCTTATTTTCTCTATTTCTATTTTTGTACATTCTTATTACCTCTTTATTGTTTAAGAATCTATGGACAGGGCTGGGCGCAGTGGCTCATGCCTATAATCCCAGTACTTTGGGAGGCCGAGGTGGGTGGATCACGAGGTCAGGAGATCGAGACCATCCTGGCTAACATGGTGCAACCCCGTCTCCACTAAAAATACAAAAAATAAAATTAGCTGGGTGTGGTGGCAGGCACCTGTAGTCCCAGCTACTAGGGAGGCTGAGGCAGGAGAATGGCGTGAACCCGGGAGGCAGAGCTTGCAGTGAGCCGAGATTGCACCACTGCACTCCAGCCTGCGTGACACAGCGAGACTCCATCTCAGAAAAAAGAATCTATGGACAGAAAGTGTGAATCCAATGATTTTCCTACCACTGTCCTTCCCAATTCCTTATTTCTTTGTTGCCTTTCTCCCAGATCACTGGTCAATTCTTTCTTTCAACTCGGATTCACACTTTAGTTTAAAACTTTCACGATCAGTTGAAACCAATTATTTAATTTCTCTAGTCTCAACACAGTGATGGTGGAGGAAGTCCATCATCAACTATCACCATTGTCACCATTCAAAGAGCTCTAGCTATAAGCCTCAGACTCAGTGACTGTCTGGGCCAAGGGTGTCCAATATTTTGGTTTCCCTGGGCCACACTGGAAGAATAAGAATTGTCTTGAGTCACACATAACATTCACTAGCACTAATGATGCCTGATGAGCTAAAAATAAATTTTAAATCGCAAGAAAACTCATTATGTTTTAAGAAAGTTTACAAAGTTGTGTTGGGCCGCATTCAAAGCCATCTTGAGCCACATGTGGCCCATGGGCTGCAGGTTGGACAAACTTGGTCTAGGCTTTTTCTACAGCCTTTCAGGAGTCCCTGAAACTCACACTAGAAAAGGATTAGCCATTTATCATTGTTTAAGTCTCACATTACCATTACCTCTTATCCTTACCTCTATCTCCTAAAGCTTATTTTGATTTTACACACAATTACATAGCTTGTTTCTGCTTCAAAAGATGCAGTATAACGTATATCAAAAAGTTTTTAAAATTTTACATATGGAGAAAAGTCCAACAGATGTGTGGAGATCTGCTTCACTCTCCATAATTCTACCTGTAACATCCATTAGTACGCCACCAGCTTCAGTCACAATAATGCCAGCTCCTGCAACATCCCAACAGTGAATTCCCATTTCATAATATGCATCTGCTCCACCAGTTGCCACAAGGCACATATTAACAGCTGCTGTTCCAACACTCCGGATCCTAACAAATAGAATTGAGAAATAAAATTGGAAAAAATAATCCATTCAAGTAAGATATTCCTCCTTAACTTCACTTTAAGTGTCAACTGAAGAAACTTGGAACAGTCTAGAGGATAAAGATTTTAAGAGGTGATATCTAATTGTAAAATAAAAATATGTATAAATCTAATTATCATGGTATATAAATCACAAAACCCTCACAAAGCAATACTTTAATAAGATAAACATTAAAACAATATTTTTTCATAAAAATAAAGATAATGGTTAATTCTACAACAATGAAATGCAAGTATATTAATATTTGTCTAAATCCAGTTACTAAAGCTTATATTATTTTACACACATATACACATACCCACAATGCAAACAGTCTCTAGAAGGTGTAAAATATTATGGTATGGGTCATTCTCAACTGGGTGTGCGTCATACATGTGCCTAAAGCAACAACAGCATGCCAGGCTCTGCACAGACCTAAGCCTGCCGTGGAAAATTACTGTAGGTTTGCCCTCTCATAGCACCTCTTCCTTGAATCCAAGTTAAGTTGAATATGACTACACTTGATAGCAATTGTAGCAATAACTTATTCAGTAAAGAATCATCAATGTTAAAATTAATGGGTGAAAGTCTGATATTTATAGAGTGTCAAAGTGTCTCTCCACAAGATACAGAAGTACAATAGAAAAATAGCATCTTTACAATGGTCTACCATTACCAAGTGATCCAAGTTAATATCACTCAAAATGGGACAAAAAGAAATGTGCCTGATAAAATGCACTGAGAAGGACAGAACATTACTTTTGTGGCATTCCTGCCAAAAATCGATGATCCAAACATAATCATGAGGAAACTAGACAAATTCAAATTCAAGAGACAGACTGCAAAATAACTGGCCTATACTTCTGAAAAATGTCAAGGTCATAAAAGACAAAGACTAAGCAAGTTCTAAATTAAAGGAAATTGATGAGAAATGACAACTAAATGCAATCCATGACTCTAGACTGAACGTTGGATTAAAACTTTCAAAATTTGAATAAAGTCTTTATATTAGATTATGTATCCATGTTAATTCTCTTTTATCATTGTACTGTGGCTATGTTACACAATGTCCCTTTTATTAAAGACATACACACTGAAATGTGTATTTAGAAGACAAACGTCATCATGTCTGCTAGTTACTTTCAAGTGGTTTTTACACAAATTCCTTCTGCAACTGTTTAAAGCGATGGTAATAAGGGAGTGAGTTCTGTTCAATGAGATCTTTCACAGTTTACTTATTTAAAAACATGGGAAACTGATGACTAATGTGGCATTTGTTTTATATCTCAAAAATAAAAACAAAAAAATTGCACCTAAGTACATCCTTTACGCCAAAGAAATTTTAAAAAGGATTAGAATAACATGATGTCATTGATTTGACATGTTTTCCATCATATGTTTTTGAAGCACATCAAATCTGAGAAAGTACTAGTAAGTGCACCAAATTTCCACAGATGTTTGTTTCCCAGATAAATAAAATCAAATTAACTTTAGTGGCAGTTTTTTAGTTATAAAGAAAAGTGCATTTCCCCACTTCTCACGAGATATGTGATATTTGATATCTCATATCATAGAATGCAAATACCAAGGTCTTTCATAATTAATTCCCTGGTATTCTATTCAGATATAGAATCCTAGGCTAGCCGAACAACAGTGATACCTACTTGCGGTGCTTCCGTCACTTCTAATGAGCATCATGGGATCTCAAGCAAGCGGTCTTGCAATCAGCAAGAGAATATTCTTTCATGGAAAATATTATGAAAGGATTACCAAATAGATTACTTAACTACCAGGTAATTAAGACTACGGTGTAGATTCTGCACTATGTGTTCCGAATCTTATCTTATGTGGTCCTCCTATACAGCTGTGGTCCACCTATATAGGTAACATGCTATATTGTAAAAAGGATTACATTTGATGTCACAAAGATTTGAGTTTGCTCCCATGTCATGTTATCAAATAAAGATTCCAATTTATTTTAGACAAATGTAGTAATGACTACAGCTAATATCTGTAAAGCACCTAGCAGAGTGCCTAGCATATAAAATGTCCATAATAAAAATAGCTAATTTTATGATAAAATTATTCTCTAAACCATAATGTCAGAAAATATCATATACCATACATAGTGGGTTTCATCTGCATGAATTCCTGAAAATTAAACAAAGGAAATGGATTCAGAATAATGTACTTTGCCTCATAAATGTTGGTTCTTAGGAACTTATTAGACTGTTTCTGCTTGTTTAAAGCATTCATTCAGATTATAACTCTCTTTAGTTTAATTGTTTTGTATAAGTAATTCTGAAATCCCATTGTAAAACTGAAGAATCAGCTGAATGCAAAAGATTATAAAAGCAATCAGTAAGTTAGTACTTCTTAGTAATATTTTCCTGGTTATACTTTTGAAAAAAATCTGAAGTAAAAATTAGTTTTTATTTCAGCCAACAGCAAAATTAAAGGTTAAAGTTGTAAACCTCTTGCAGTTTTTTTATGAGTAACATAACCTTTTTATAGCCCGTGGTTACAGTCCTTGCTTCAGGACAGCACAGTGTAGCAGCAAGTTTATTGCCCTTCCCTCAAGGGCATCATTCTGGGAGGTTCTGTAGCTATTTGACAGAGACTCTCTTTTACTTTACTCTTTACTATATAGACCACATACGCATAGTACATAATTAGTTTGTACATAGTCAAACTGTATTTTGAAGGGTCTGACTCCTAAGAGAAGTGCAATATTGAAGAAAGAGAAATGATGTGGGAGCCAGGATTCTAGTCACACTTCCATCCAGCTGTGCCATCTCAAGCAGCCACATCACCTACTTGAACCTCAGTCAACTCATCTACAAAATAAGGCTGGATTATTAGGTGATCTTTGATCAGTTCTAAGACTCTTATAACTCAGTGATATTTTCACAAAGAAAAATATAGAAATATTAGGTGGTGAAAATATTACCTGTTGTTATTCACAATCACCATATTTTGTTCAATAAAGGATTTTTATGATTTTTCATATAAACAACTATGGTCAAAGAAATAATATTTAATGGCCGGCTGCGGTGGCTCAAGCCTGTAATCCCAGCACTTTTGGAGGCCAAGGCAAGTGACTTACAAGGTCAAGAGATCGAGACCATCCTGACTAACATGATGAAACCCCGTCTCTACTAAAAATACAAAAAAATTAGCTGGGCGTGGTGGTGGGCACCTGTAGTCCCAGCTACTCCGGAGACTGAGGCAGAAGAATCACTTGAACCCCCGAGGCAGAGGTTGCAGTGAGCCAAGCTTGCGCCACTGCACTCCAGCCTGGTGACAGAGCGACACTCTGTCTCAGAAAAAAAATAAAAATAAAAAATAAGATATAGTATTAACTACACTAAAGTGATGGACCTCAAACCTCTAGCTTTTCTTGAAGATTTAAGGATAAAAGTAAGGATAAATATTTCCTTTTAATTTCTTCATTTATGAAACTGTCATTATAGAGGGACTCTGAGGTCTGGAGAATAATAATGACATGCCAATTTGGAACTCCCTATACATCCTCCTGGAATATAATAAAATGAAATCAACCAGGAGGAAAAATAAAACCCATAGGACCCATTCCATCAGCTAGAAATCAAGAAACACAAACTCTCAAACTACATCTAAGTAGAAGAAAAACAAACATATAAATTCTAACAGAGCACCAGAGGCCTGAACATACACAGAGTAGGGGAGAGAAGGCAGAAAAGACTTTGTGAGGAAGAACAGGGAGGAGCAGAGGACCCACAGGGAACAAAGACAAAACCACCCCTCAGAAAAGAGTCAGTGAGACAATAAACACAAAAACAGAAACACCGAGCACAGATCAGCACTTGGTAATTCATAGTCCTGGCTACAGGTAACGGGCTAGAAAACATGCAGAATCTGACCAGGCAGCCTCAGAGAAGCTGTGATTCTGAAGGAGAATCAGATAAGATAGCAGAGACGGTACTCCTTGGAAACAAGTGAAGGAAAAGTAGGAACTAAGAGTGAAAACTTAAGGATCCTGCAGAAATGAATGATAAACAAAAGACAAGCCAACTCTATCTACAACCAGTAGATATTCATAAAAGAAAATGCATAGAAGGGCATAACTGGCAAAATAAGAAATTCGGAAAGCAGGAACCCTGATCACAAAATGAAGTGAAAGTAGAAAAAAGTAGACCACATTCACACAAAACTACTGCAAAACATCAGACGCTGTTAATAAAATGGTTTTGTTTTTTCTGTTTGTTGTAAAGTCTCTCCCCCAAAACCAACAATGAAGGGGAATAAAATGAATATCAATCCAGTCCGAATTAAATACTTTCAAACAAAAACTTGTGAATACTGAAAAAAAAGTTACATCAGCGATATAGAAACTAAGAGCAGAAATGGACCAAAATACATACATAAAACAAGATGGCTGAACTCAGGAAAGAAATGGGGGGGGGGGAATAAAAGACAAAATAATGTCAGGAATGAAGAATAAATTACAAGGTGCCAATAAAAGAATAGATGAAAAGAAAACGTAATAAAGAGAAATTAGGAAAAGCAATAAAAGAAGTAAAAAGAAACAGAGAAAATGGCTGAAATGAAGACACAAAGGAGATGGAGCATTCTTACTGGTGTCTTTAAAGAAAAAAATAACAGAAGTGCACTAGTACTTAAACTATATCTTAAGGAAACTTCCCAGAAATTAAAAAGACATGAGCCTATATACTGAAACAGATAACTGACCCAGAATGAGCAATTCTAAGATACATCCTTTAAAAATTGTTAGCCAACAATTAAGGTGGAAAAAAAAAACAGCCTCCAATTAAAAGATAAAATAATGTAAAAGCCAAGAAAAATTAGATTTGCATCAGATTTCTCAAAAACAATATACAAAGCAAGGCAACAGTGAAAGAACATTTTCAAGAAATTTATACTTTCATTAAGGATACTATATCCAGCCAAGCTGTCCTTCAAGTCTCAAGGCCACAGAAAAGCATTTTGGAAAATACCCAAACTCAGGGAAAACTGTGCACATATCCCCCAAGGAATCTACTGAAGGATGAACTTCATCCAATTAAAAAGGTGGCTGGAACACTTCACAAAAGGACTGCGAGCATTTTATAATGTCAAATGAAGAACTAGGATCAAAGAGTGGGGTCATGGGTTGAAGAATATGTAAATATAATATCTTCTGGCAAAGTAGACAGAATGCAACTTTAACACTGGGATAAAGAGAGAGAAAAGGGGACTGGGAGACTGTTACATAGGCAGTAGGTGAAGCCAAAACATTCTAGATAGTAAATAGTTAAGTAAGAAAAGAATATTAAAGGTACTATAAAAGTTTTATTACAAAAGAAACCTGCTGGAATAAAACGTAATCTTTATAAACACAAAAAGAAATTTTAAAAGAGGCAGAGAAGGCACATCAAATGAACACAGTAACTATAACATCATACAGACAGTAATTATAACACACAACAATACAACAGAATTGAGACGAAAGCAGTCATATCAATAAATTAATAGGCCTAACCTATCTGTTAAAAAGATTTCAAATTGACTTATAAAGTGAAATTTCACGCAATGCTGTATACAACTTCAAATGCAGTGGTTCAAAGGACTAAAAATAAAAGGGTGGACAAAGATTTATCGGGCAAACAGGAAAAGTAAGAAAGCAGGGGCCGGGCACAGTGGCTAATGCCTGTAATCCCAGCACTTTGGGAGGCAGAGGTGGGTGGATCACTTGAGGTCAGGAGTTCCAGACCAGCCTGGCCAACATGGCGAAACCCCGTCTTTACTAAAAATACAAAAGCCGGGCATGGTGATGCATACCTGTAATTCCAGCTACTCAGGAGGCTGAGGTAGGAGAATTGCTTGAACTTGGGATGCGGAGGTTGCAGTGAGCCGAGATCATACCATTGCACCCCAGCCTGGGTGACAGAGCGAGACTCTGTCTCCAAAAAAAAAAAAAGGCAGGAATTGCAATTCTGATGTCAAAGTAAAATTCAAGCACAAAAGCATGAAACAAGACAAAGAATACATAAAAAGTATACAATAAACTAAGTATGTAACTATTATGAAAAGACATCAAATAACATAGCTTCCACCTACATAAAATAAAAGAGTTGCAAGGAGAAATACAGAGAAACACACTAATAATAAAAGACTGATACATCAGAGACTCTCAGTATAAGACAGGGCAAATAGATAAAAAAAAAAAATTAATTAGGTAAATCTTTTGGCTATATATTGAATGTTATACCCTGGAAATAAGGAATTTTACTATTTTTCAGTGCATATGAAACTTATAAAAATTGATCACAGAATAGGGCACAAAGAAAACATCAGGTTTCAGAAAGCAGAATTGTTATAATGTAATAAAACCAGAGATTAAAGATGAAATTTTTAAAAAACCAAAAAGGTGTCTGCTATGGTTGAATGTTTGTCCCCTCCAAAACTTACATGTTGAAATTTAATCCCCAGTGTGGCGGTATTGGCGGGGGTGCCTTTTAAGAGGTATTAGGTTATAAGGGCTTTGCCTTCTAGGTTCATGGCTTACAGATTAAGGGTGGGGTGATGCTGATAACAAATACTTGAAAATGCAGAAACGACTTTGAAATGAGTAATAGGTAGAAGATAGAAGAATTCAAAGGAGCAGGCTAGAAAATGCCTGCATTTCCGTGAATGAAGCATTAAGGAAAATTTTGGTGAGGGCTTAGAAGACAAGGCCAGGGAAAGTTTGGAATGCCTTAGAGATTGGGTTAAGTGGGTCTGACCAGAATGCTGATAGAAATAGGAACAGTATTCTGATGCGGTCTCAGATAAAACTGAGGAACAAGGTATCGGATCCTGGAGGAAAGGCCATCCTGGTTATAAACTGGCAAAGAACTTGTCTGAACTGTGTCCACGACTGAGGGTTTCTTTTTTTTTGAGACGGAGTCTCGCTCTGTCGCCCAGGCTGGAGTGCAGTGGCATGATCTTGGCTCACTGCAAGCTTTGCCTCCCAGGTTCACGCCATCCTCCTGCCTCCAACTCCCGAGTGGCTGGGACTACAGGCGCCCGCCACCACGCCTGGCTAATTTTTTGTATTTTTAGTAGAGACAGGGTTTCACCATGTTAGCCAGGATGGTCTCAATCTCCTGATCTCGTGATCCACCCGCCTCGACCTCCCAAAGTGCTGGGATTACAGGCGTGAGCTACCGCGGCCAGCCGACTGAGAGTTTCTTGAAAGCCTAAACTTGAGAGTAATGAATTAGGGTATCTGGCAGAAGAAATTTCTAAACAAATTATAGAAGTAGCTGCATGGTTGCTTTTGGCCACTTTGCTGAGATTTGCAAGCAAAGGAGTAATTTAAAGACAAATTTATAACTAAAGGGGAAGCAGAGTGGCCAGAAGCAGTGGCTTACACCTATCATCCCAGCATTTTGGGAAGCCAACTTGGGCACATTGCTTGAGCTCAGGAGTTGGAGATCAGGCTGGGCAGCATGGCAAAACCCCATATCTACACAAAATACCAAAAATACAAAAATTAACTGGATGTGGTGATGCAAATCTGTGGTCCCAGCTACTTGGGAGGCTGAAGTGGGAGGACTGCTTGAGCCCAGGAGGTGAGTCTGCAGTGAGCTATAACTGCACCACTGCAATCCAGCCTGGGCAACAGAGTGAGATCCCATCTCCAAAAAGCAAAGCAAACAAACAACCAACCAAAAAGAAAGGAAGCAGAGCAAAAAAATTTGGAAAACTCTTAGCCTGGCCAAGTAAAGAGTGAAAAGGTGTGTTCAAAGGAGGAAACCAAGAGTTAGCCAGGAACCATTTGCTAAACAGATTAGCACAGCTACACGGGAGCCAGGTGTTATTTCTAAAGACAATGAAAGAAAGGACCTGAAGGCATTTAAGAGATCTTCAAGGCTGCCTCCCTTTACAGGCCCAGAGGAGCGCAGAATGGTTTCACGGCATAGGCCTGGGATACTCTCCAATGCTGGTTGCCCAGGGCCACCCTAGACGGTGCTCCCTGCACCCCAGCCAAGGTCAAGTGACCCTAGGTGTGGCTTATACTACATCTCTACAAGGTATAAGTTGTAAATGTTGGCAGCAAGATACCAATTCTGCAAGCTTGCATAAAGGAAGAGCTGTGGAGGCTTTCCAGCCTCCACTTGGCCTCAAAGATTGTCCTCAGAAGCCTGGGAGCCCAGGAAGAGACTTGTCTGAAGGGCAGAGCCACAGTGGAACTGTGGGGTTACTGGTAGCAGAGACTCTCCACCAAGGTAAAGCCTAGTAGAGCCCAGGAAGTAAGGCCACCACAGAGAGCCCCCAACAGGGTAATGCCTGACTAGTGGAGCCATGAAAGCAGGACCACCACCTGGGCTTCAGAACTATGGAGTCACCAGCAGCATGCAAGGTACACCTTGGAAAGTTTCAGGCACTGGACTCCAACCCATGCCAGTAGCCATATGGGCTATACCCTGCAAAGCCACAGGGGCAGGGCTGCCAGAGGCCTTTACCCAGCCCTCGACCCCCAGTGTCTCCACGAGGTGGTACATGCAATCAAAAGTGATTATTCTTCGGCTTTAAGATTTCATGTCTGCCCTGCTGGGTTCTGGACTTGCATAGAGCCTGTTCTTTCTTTTTGCCTAATTTTCCCTTTCAGAATGGGAATGTTTGTCTTATGCTTGTGTCATTATTGTATCTTTGAAGCAGATAGCTTGTTTTGATTTCACAGGCTCACAAATGAGACTCTGGACTTTAAACTTTTACGTTTGTGATAGAACAAGTGAAGACTTTGGGACACTGGGATGGAATGAGTGTATTTGTATGGAAAAAGACAAATCTGGGGAGTGTCAGGGGTAGAATGCTGTGGTTTGAATGTTTGTTCCCTCCAAAACTTACGTTGAAACTTAACCCCCAATCTAGCAGTACTGAGAGGTGGGGTCCCTAAGAGGGCTATGCCCTCATGAATGGATTAATCCACTCATGGGTTAACAGATTAATGAGTTATCATAGGACTAGGACGGGTGGCTTCATAAGAAGAACAGAAACCTGAGCTAGTATGCTCAGCCCCACCATGTCACATTCTGTGCTGTCTCAGGACTCTACAAAGAATCCCCACCAGCAAGAAGGCCCTCATCAGATGCAGCCCCTTGACCTCGGACCTCTGAGCCTCTATAACTGTAAGAAATAAATTCCTTTTCTTTATACGTATACATTACCCAGTTTCAGGTATTGTGAGCAACAGAAAATGGACTAAGACAGACCCTAGTTGTGAAAATTTAATATAACTCTTCAGTAAAAGAGGAAATACAAGCAAATTACAGAATTCATGAAAAATAATTATAATGAAAACAGTAAGTATCAGTATTTATGGGATATAATGAAAACAGTGATCAGATGAAAATTCATAGCCTAAATACCTACATCAATAAACATAAAGGAATTAAAATAAATTTTCTAATCAAAAAGGAAAAAAAAAGGAAACAAAGTAAATCAAAAGAAAGCATGCGGATGAAAATAATTGTGCAGAAAAGAAAAAACCATCTAAAGTTAAAATCCTGATTCTTTGAGAAAAAAGAACAAGGAAAAAAGCACAAATAGACAAAATAGGTGACAAAGGGGAAATAACCACTGATATAGAGAAGCCAGAAATTAATTATAAGAGTCTATCTTACAGACTTCTATGCAAAGAATTTGAAAACTTAAAGGAAGTAATTTCATAGGCTGTGGAAATGTTCCAGATCAAATAAGGCTAAGGAGACACGACAACTAAAAGTAATAATGCTGACTCTAGACTGAATCCTACTCTGTTGGAAGGCAAATCTATAAAGAACATTAGCAGATTAACTGACAAAACTGAATATGGATGACAAATTAGATTAAAAAGTGTATTTATGAAATCAATGTTTTCATGGTTATGGAACAGAATCTCCCTATTCTTCAGAAACCATGATGTATGTAATTCATTCTAAAATGGTACAGGAAAAAAAAAGGTGTGTGTATGCACATACACATGTATAGAGAGAGAGAGAGAATAATGGTAAAGAGCTTACCCATGAACAGGAATGCAAAAAAGCTTTTCCATATTAGAAAGAACAATTCTTACAGTCTCTGGTGTTCTGGAAGAGCCCAACTCAGTCACCAAGAGTGATTTGGTAATATCTAGAAAGAAAGAGTTAGGTTTCAATATTTAGAATTCTAGAAAATATCTGACACTTATAATTCAGAAGAGGGCATTTGTATCCCTCTTCCTTGTTTTATCATGTTTCTTTATAAGCGTTTAAATAATAAAATACTGATAAATTAATTATCCCCAAGCGATCCTTTCTATAAGCATCAGAGTCCAGCTGCTTAGGCCCTTCCTGAAAAAGTATATAATGTAACCAGTTTGCCTGCATACATAATACCTTTAGTGGGAAACAGCAAATGCCTTAAATATTTAAAAAGGAAAAAGGAGAGATTAAATTCAATAAGGGATTTATGTATAGATTTGAAAGAAAACAAATTACAGTAAAAGTAAAAATTTTACTTTTACAACAAAAGTAAAAATCTCTGACATCCATTTACAAGACTGACAGGTTATCCAAGATTTTCCATTTGAAGCTCAGGACACACCCAACACCCCACATCTCACCTCCTCTCAGCAGTTGAGATGTATGTTCACCAGCTGTGTTTGAGCATTTCTGTAACTGTTGTACTACTTTTAATAGTTACATAATTTAGGGCTGGGTATGGTGGTTCACACCTGTAATCCCAGCACTTTGGGAGGCGGAGGTGGGCAGATCACGAGGTCAGGAGTTCGAGACCAGCCTGTCCAACATGGTGAAACCCCGTCTCTACTAAAAATACAAAAAATTAGTTGGGCATGGTGGTGCGTACCTGTACTCCCAGCTACTCCAGCGGCTGAGGCAGGAGAATAGCTTAAACCCAGGAGGCGGAGGTTGCAGTGATCCGAGATCACGCCACTGCACTCCAGCCTGGGTGACAGAGCAACTCTGTCTTGGGGAAAAAAAAAAAAAAAAGGTTACATAATTTAGTACTTTGTAAAGTGAAGAACGACTATGCAAAGGAAAAGAGTTGTTTCTATGAAAACTACCATATTCCTTCAGGTCTAAGATTTGTATTTTCTCACATGTTGACATCTAGAAAAATAAGAATGCATCCTCCATTTCATGGGGTCTTAGATTTTAATAAAAAGGAAATAGCCTAAAAATCTGCTCTTAAATTAAGTGTTTGATTGAGGGGAAAAATTATAAAAGCCTAGAAAGATTCTAAACTCAAATTGTTTTGCAAGTACTTCTAAGTTCTTGCTGCACTGAAAAGAATCTCAAAGTGCAAACTGTGGGAAATGTTTGATGTGGTTTATGGAAGAACAGTAACTCAAAACTTCAATAAGCTGGGAGAAAGAAAAAGAAAAGTTTTAATCTGCAGAATGCCAGTACCTTTAAATTATAAAGCCCAAAGAGGCATTTAAAATATACCAACACAGAGTCTCACTCCCCTGGAGTTAAATAATTACCACTTGAAGCCGCTTGCTATGTGGGCTCTAGACTCACTGATGCCAAGCAGCCATAAAATGCCATATATCTTATAATTCAACAGTGTATAGCCAATCACTAAGCAATGTTATTTCTGTAAACCAATGAGAATTCCTGAAGTACAACTTTTCTAATCATCCCCTCTCCCAGTGTGTCCCTTTTTCTTTAAAAACCTGAGCCTCTGCTAAGTTCTCTGAAGCACACTCCAAGGTAATCTAGAAGTGTGTCCTGGGCTGCAGTCCTCAACTTTGGCCCAAATAAACTCTCTACATTAATTTTGCCTGTGCTTCCTTTTTTGAGGCCGACAGATGTAATAGAGAAGGAAGAACTTAAATTGCCATTTGGCTTATATAAAATATATGTCTCATTTTCAGTGATTCCCAGCTTTAATGGGCTTCCCCCCCCCCATTTACTTTGTAGTAATTGGTCCTAGGGGCATCAGATCAGAGGAATTCTATAAAGAATTTTAGATGCAGTAGATAAAACATAAACCATGAACTCCACAAGGACAGTGTGAAAGGAAAATAAATCTGAGGACCCAAAAATCACTGAGCCAGGGGAAAAGTCAAGCCGGGAACTGTGTCAGGCAATCCTGTCTCCCATTTAATTCCTAAATAAGACACCTACAAAGACAAAAGAGCTACATACCTCCCTTACAATTTCCCCAAAAGGAAATTCCTTGTGGACCTCAAGATCTTTACCCTAAAACAGTTCTGGCTGAATTTTGCCCTGGCAATGTAGATTGATAGCTTATCTTCACAGGTGTGGGACAGAAAGTCATCCCTCTACTCACCTGAGACAAATTCATATCTGATTGCTTCCTCTGCCCTATTGTTTATGTAAAAATGCAGATTCACTGAGCCAGACTCAACTGTGTATTTAAAGGCTGATTACAGACTTAAAAGAATATAATCATTTGTCATTTATCTACCTATAACCTGAATACCGCCCCCTTCCCCACTTCTAGTTGTCTTGTCTTTATGTACATCTTACACATATTGATGTTTCATGACTATAAAAGCAAACTGTACCCCAACCACCTTGGGCACATGTCGTCAGGACCTCCTGAGGCTGTGTCACGAATGCATCCTTAACCTTGGCAAAATAAACTTCTAAACTGATTGAGACCTGTCTCAGATATTTAGGGTTCACAATCGGAAGCCAGTCTTAATCATCTTCCTATCTCTATCACAAAATACAATGTTGAGCCTGAAGTGTTTGCTCAATTACATTTCTTTCCCTACTTCCACTCCACATTCAAAACTGAAGTCAAAAAGAATAAAGAGATAATAAACACAATTTATGAATCAGTTAACACTTGGAGAATTCCACAGGTGAACATTAAAAAACAATAAAATATTGAGTACACAATATGAATAGCACCAAAAATTGCAATTAACCCTACCTTCTTGTTGTGAAACTTGTAGTTTTTGACCATTACAAAAGGCACCTTTTCCTTTTCTGGCAGTGTACATCTTGTCTTCCACACAGCTGTACACAACTCCAAATTCTATCTGCAGAGGAAATCAAGTTTCCTTTACCAAACCTAAGTATTTTTCATATACTTTTTTCTAAGAAAATAACAAGACAAGCTGGTATACTGACTAACAACAATGGACTGAAATGGCTAAACTGTGGGATACTTAAAATGTTAATTTCCAGACTAATTAAGAGAAAGAGGTCACCAGAACTGATATCCTTGACTCTCCTCCCATCCAGGTCCAGATCTAAGAACACCCACCTTACCTCTCTTCCTCCTGCCTCAGAAGACAGGGCTTTCCTATTTTCTAAGTGAACACTTCTCCGGTGTTAGGACTCCTACCCTCACATACATTCTCTCAAAAACTGCTCCATCAGCTGATTCCCTCGTCTCTTGGATTTTTCTTCTTATACCTTCTCTTTAAATTTCTCTCCTCCTTACAAAACCTTTGAAATGTTATTCTACCCTTTTCCCTTCACTGCCAATGAGTAACTTTGCATCTCTTATTCTCCTCTTAATATATTACAATGTGGCTTCTGCCCTGATCACTCATTCTTCTGAAAGTCCCACAAAGAGAATATAAACAAACGTTGTTTGTTGCCTCAAATGCCTTGTCTGAAGAATTGGAGCCTGCTGGCTCAACACTTATTCAATACTTAATTTACTACCTCCATGTTCCCAGCATTATTCTCTTAGTTCTACCTCACCTACTAATTTGTCTCAGTTATGACTTTAGAACATTCTTTTCTGCCTCACCCTGAAAAGTTAGGCACCTCAGGCTTTTTTCTTCCTTCTCCCATTGCTTCAATTTCCCTTTTAGCTCTCCATATTCACACAGGTTGGTTCTTTCCAGTCCACAAATTCATTTTGGCTCCCATGAACCTCATAATCGGGGGAAGAACCTATGGTTCCAAACCTAGTCTTGCAGAATTTCAAAGAAAAATCACTAATTGCCTGATCACCTCCCATTTCTTCCCCATAAATCTCTTTCATATTTAATCTTAAAAATACTTCCCAATTTTGCATTTCCTTGGCTATTCTCACTGCCTCTACTTAGTTCGGAATCACCCACGCCCCAGTATAATCTCTACATTGCTAGAATTATCTGTCACTTTCCACTTCAAAACCTCTACTGGTTCCCAACTACCTAGAAACAAAAACAATTTTCTTGCATGGACTGGCCACAGTGCCTCACAGTAAGGCCAAACTAACCTCTGTCCTGGCCACTTGGAGCACTTCCCTCATCATGAACATCTCACCATTCCCCACACATATCATGGTCTTCAATTTCTCTAAGCTGTTCTTTCTGATTAAAACGCTTTTCTCTTCCCACCCACCCCCACCCCCTTGCCGCCAATCTGGAAAACCCCTAGTTTTCTAAGGGCCAACTCACATGACCAACTTCTAAGATCCCTGCTGTTATGAAGATTTTACCAACCCACTCTCAGAAGAACTGGTGACATTATATGTTCCCACAGTATTTTTTTTCATGGTTCCACCACATATCATCTTACCTGTTCACACATCTAACTTTGTGCTGAGCTGTGAGTTCAATGGCAGGAACAGCACAAAGCCTAGAGCTGATTATATACTGAATGCTCACTTAGCTTCTTCTGGACATTCTCACTGATTAATACAACCCTGGGGCTAAGCTGTCATTTGTCTAATTTGTGTTTTACGTTCAGAAATGTTATAACAGATTTTATACATGTTGATTTTACATTATGAAAAGTTCCTTGAAGATAGGTAGGTAAAATGTTAGTAACCACTCTTCACTGTTTGACCAGCTAAGTAGCCAAACAGCAAGGAAATGCTATAGCTATGTGTTTTATTCTGCCAGACTTTAGACATAAGTATTTGGACATAAGACATAACCTGAACTATGTGTAGGTTCCTAAGGAGAGTCTGTATTTTCCAGCTATGCTTTGGCCCCTGCTACTTGCTGGTTTCTAAACGTATTTCTTCACTAACACCTACTAAAGCATTCCCAGCTCAAATCTCACCTCTTCCATGAAGCATTTTAGATCACGTATCAACTGCTATCCCATCTGACTCTATCACATATATAATGGTTACTAAATACTGAGCTGTATTTCAGTTACTTGTGTACATTTTCTCCTTACAACTTCTGCTTCTCAGAATACATTAAATTTTATTCAATGGAAATGTACCATGAAAATTTTAACAGTCCTGTAGCTTATATTCAAAATAATGCAGTTATATAAATCAAATATACAGACAAACCTGAATTATGAAAACACATATACTTTTTCTCAGAAAATGAGAGCAAGGCATATAATCAAATATATGTTTAAAAAAACATACCTTTTTATTTACAGCAAAGCCAATTGAAACAGCTACAAAAGGAAATCTTTTTTTAAAAAAAAGGACAAAACACAAATTAACCAACATAGAACTTTTGCTAATAAAATTAATCTTTTCATAATACAAGTGTTCTTAAAATTTTTCCTATAAAAAGTCTCATCTCCACTCCCCACAAAATCTAAGATGCAGAACAGTTTGTATGGTATACAACCCTTTGTAAATAGGACAAAGTGGAGGTATTATACACACATACCCACACACACACGTTCACACAGGATGCTTCTACAGACATGAAACATCTCTGAAAGGATTCACAAGAAACTCGTAACAATGGTCATCTCCAGAGGTGGATCCTGGGAAACCCGAAATAGAAGTGCGAAGGGCATTTTGCACTGCGTCTTCTATCTTTTGAAGGTCAAATTCTATGAATATAGTAGCTATGTAAAAATATTTTCTCATGGCCGCACACAGTGGCTCACTCCTCCCAGCACTAATTTAGGAGGCCAAGGCAGGAGGATCATTTGAGCCCAGGAGTTTGAGACTAGCCTGGCTGGGCAACATGGCAAGATCCTGTTTCTACAAAAAAAAAATTACAAAATTATCTGAGTGTGGTGGTGCACGCCTATAGTCCAAGCTTCCCCGTTAGGCTGAGGCAGAAGGATCCCTTGAGCCGAGAAGGTCAAGGCTGCAGTGAGCCGTAATCATGCCACTGCACGCCAGCCTGGGTGACAGAGACGCTGTCCCTCTTTAAAAAAAAAAAAGTCAAAATTGTAAAAACTTTTAAATCAATTTGGTTAATAAAGAAAACTGTAAAAACTTTTAAATCGATTTGGTCAAAAAGCATATATTTTAGTGATTTTTTCTTTTTCTTTCTTTCTTTTATCTTTTTTTTGGAGATGAAGTTTAGCTCTTGTTGCCCAGGCTGGAGTGTAATGGCATGATCTCAGCTCACTGCAACCTCCACCTCCCAGGTTCAAGTAATTCTCCTGCCTCAGCCTCCCAAGTAGCTGGGATTGCAAGCACGTGCCACCATACCCAGCTAATTTTGTATTTTTAGTAGAGATGGGGTTTCTCCATATTGGTCAGGCTGGTCTCGAACTCCCGACCTCAGGTGATCTGCCCGCCTCAGCTTTCCAAAGTGCTGGGATTACAGACATGAGCCACCGCGCCTGGCCTGTGATTTTTTTTTTCCTATATCCTAGATCATGATAAACACAAATACCGCACTGGACAAAATAAATGACTGTCACTTGTCTCTACTCCAACAGCAAACTTTAGGCTTGGCCTCTGAAAAGTAGACTTTGAGCCAAAATTTTTCCAGAGCTGCATGACAGTCTGAACACAGGTTGTAACTGCTGACTCACAAGAGAATTAAGATCAAGGAAACAGACAAGATCAAGGTTCAACTCTTGAAACTAAAGCTATTGAAAGTAAAATCTTTTAAATATGTAATAAAGTTTTTAACAAAAATAAGATACTATACACAGTGTATTGTACAGTCTTCTCTTCTGTGAAAATATATTAGCATCTCTCCACATTTAAAAGATACAACATTCTATCACATATAGATTCTAAACCTTAGCTTTGTAGACTTCAAGGATTGGATATATAGTACAGATGTGTATGACTACATGGGAACTTCAAATATGACATCTATATGTAATCCCACCAGAAGCAGCTACTAATTTTAACTGTCATGGGCAATTTCATCAGGCTTTCTTCTAGTAATATCATATACTTACTCTGTGCCAGGCACTATACTAAGTTCTTATACGAATGTACTACTCATAGAGTTGAGTTACAATTCTATGAGGCAAGTACTATTAATATGGCCTTTTTATAAATTTTTTTTGATACTGTGGCCTAGAAAGGTTAACTAACTTGCCTAAGGTGAAAAAGCCAGCAAAAACGCACCAGAATGCAAGTCTATCAATCCTAACACCCCAGCAATTTTTTTTTTTTTTTTTTTTTTTTGCCGGCCCCGGCCCCATCCCCATCCCCCTAAGGGCTGAGGGGAGGGGCCTCCCCTGCACTTTTTAACCCTGTTTTTCACTCCTGGACTGAACTCATTCTATATTGACAACACTCTCCGAGAGTGACTGCATTAGTTTTACTAAAATACATTTTTTTAACATAGTTTAAATTTTTTAAATTTATTTTTATTTTTTGAAAACATATTTTTGGCCAGGTGCAGTGGCTCACGCCTGTAATCCCAGCACTTTGGGAGGCTGCGGCAGGCGATCACCTGAGGTCAGGAGTTCAAGACCAGCCTGGGCAATCTGGTGAAACCCCGCCTCTACTAAAAGTAGAAAAATTAGTCGGGCGTGGTGGCAGGTGCCTGTAATCCCACCTACTTGGGAGGCTGAGGCAGAAGAACCGCTTGAACCTGGGAGGTGGAGGTTGCAGTGAGCCGAGACTGCCATTGCATGCCAGCCTGGCCAACAAGAGCAAAACTCCATCTCAAAAAACAAAAACAGAAGCAAAACATATTTTTACATAGTTACTACTAATAGATCCATATTAGTAGATCCATATAAATCTATGGTATGTGCCACTCAAAGAACAGAAAATGGCATTCAGGGCAAAGTGCCCTTCCCACTCTCAAAGCTGCAATGCTGTTTGCTTCCCTTTTTAGATAGCGCCAACAGTGGGAAAAAGAATGGTGAACAGGGCACTTGACACCACAGGACAAGATCACATTAATATTTCTTTACCTCCTCCATATCTGATAAGTCTGCATAATACATTTTGCTCCACTATTACATTTTATATGCACTTTATTAGAGTAAAGAAGCATAAACAAAGTATACAATTTTCTAAAGTGTACATGTTCCTAAACAGAGTATCTACAGGTCAATCCAGTTAATACGTAAAGAGTAATTATATTAGAAATTTTAAAACATACCTATGTACGAAGTTAGTTGTTCCATCAATAGGGTCAATGATCCATGTGGGGTTGTCGGTTAAGATACTTTTTTCCCCGGCTGCCACAGATTCCTCACCAATGAAACTAAAAGCAAGTGGGACAAACTCTTAATCTTTACATTGATTTCAACAATTTCCAAATCATAACATTTCCTTAGCTACACAGAATACTATAAAACACAGCAGGCCAGGCGTGGGGGTTCACGCCTGTAATCTCAGCACTTTGGGAGGCTGGGGTGGGCAGATCACCTGAGGCAGAAGTTCAAGACCAGCCCGGCCAACGTGGTGAAACCCCGTCTCTACTAAAAATACAAAAATTAGCCAGGCATGGTGGCAGGCACCTGTAATCCCAGCAACTTGGAAGGTTGAGGCAGGAGAATAGCTTTAGCCTGGGAGGTGGAGGTTGCAGGGAGCTGAGATCGCGCCACTGCATTCCAGCCTGCGTGACAGAGTGAGACTCTGTCTAAAAAAAGGTCCAGACACTCTCTAATACTCTCCTCCCTTCAAGAGGCAGAGCCTAATATCCCTTCCTTGAGTGTGAGCTAAGCACAGATACTTGTTTCTAACCAATAAAGTGTAAGTGACAGTATACAAAACTTTGGAGACTAGTTCACAAAATGTCCCTCTAATTTGCATCTGATTCAGACTGTTTCTCCCTCCCTGTGCCACCTGCACCGGACTAGATGTCAGCTTCCACGTTGTGAGTTACTCTGTAAAGAGGCTACATAGTAAGGAACTGAGAGAAGCTACCAGCAGACAACTCCCCCAGGAACTGACATCTGCCAACAATCACATGACTGAATGGATCCTTGAGCTCCAGTACAACCTTCAGTTGACTGCAGCCCTGACCAACACTTCGACTGTAACTTCATGGAAGACCTTGGCAAGAACCATGTAGTCAAGCTACTCTCATATGCAGAACCCCAATGGTGAGATGATAAACATTTCCTATACAGAGTAAATCAAAATACCTGTGAGATGGATACTTTCCCTTTATGGAAGAGAGAAGCATTTTTTCAACTTTTTGGTCTGTAGCAGTTACCAAATCAACTGGAGAACTTTTCAGCATAATATTCATTTCATTTTTTAGAGCTTCACAAACTACCTAAAAAGAGGTTTTGGTAAGCAAATAGAAAAGGCATAATTTTAAACAAAGAGATAAAATACATAAATGGTTTAAGTCATTCAATCTGTCTTAAATAATATTCTTTAAAGACATTCTTAAAAATATCTTACATCTATAAAATAAGCCTTTAATAGTTACGTCTTTCTAAAAACAAAAATTATATAAACTTACATCTTATTTTAGATTCACAACTGTCATCACAGAAACGCTGATCATATAAAATCAGGGTATACGCTCTATTTAAAGTATTTAGTAAAATGAAAATAAATGTAGATTGATCAAAGTGTGTATTTTATTTAACAAGGCAGGCTGGGTGTGGTAGTTCACACATGTAATCCCAGCACTTTGGGAGGCCAAGGTGGTCCAGGAATTCAAGACCAGCCTGGATCCTCATCTCCAAGCAAAAATTTAAAAAATGAAAAGTAGCTGGACATGGTGGCTCATGCCTGCTGCAGTCCCAGCTACTCAGGAGGCTGAAGTGGGAGGATTGCTTGAGCCCAAGCCTGGGAAGTTGAGACTGGAGTGAGCCATTATCCCGCCACTACATTCCAGCTTGGGTGACAAGCAAGACCGTTTCAAAAAAAGAAACCAAACCAAAACAAACAAAACAAGGCAACAACACAGTGTCCCCACCAATCACATTATAACTGACAAAATCTTAGCTCATACCTCTCCAGCTCGTCTTGCTAGAGTTACTGCATAATCCATGCATTCCTGCCAAGGATCAGCCATCTTCTGAAAATATTTGACAAATATCTGTACAAAGTAGTTACAACTGTCTTAGTACTCTTAATTATAGAATAGTTAGTTCACAAAGGCATCTTAATTAGAAACAGACTGTCATTTCAGGATTCACCCCCTGCCCTAGAGTTTTTCCCAAGATTTATGCCTATACCCAGTAAAAAAATTTCTCACCTAAATTACCTCATTTCTATATTAAAATATTTTCATAATAAACACTATTCTATGAAATTGTTTCCCAGTGTGTCCATACCATATTACACTTTTTAAAAAAAAAAAACCAAAACATTCGTTTGGAGAATAGATAAGAAACAACGCAAGAAATACTTTAAAAGTTAGCATAATATTTGGGAGGAGAATAAAGTGAAAACAAGAGAAAGAACACTGGGAATACTAAAAAAGAAGCTTGAAGGGAAACAGCAAAAGGTACTTGAAAAAATTACGTGTAAAGATGAAGAACTTAACGCTCAGAGATGAGAAATAATTTGCCCAAAATTACAGGCAACTGACACAGAACTTCAACTCAATTCTGATTTTAAAGTCCATTGTTCTTTGTATTATAACATTCTGAGAAAAGAAAATTCCAGGACAAAAAAAAAAAAAAAACAGTCAAAAAGCAAATTTATTTCCCTGAGTTTCAGAGAGGGGGGAAAAAAAAAGAACATATATTTGTGTTCCAAACTGTCCAGCTTTCCACTGACTTCTGAAGACTAAAATAACTCACCACTGGCTTGATCACACTCTGAAGTCTGCATCTAGCACAGTAAAGCTTTTTAAGCTGTCAGACTAAAAACTGTAGCACCATTTAAAAAGCAACCCTGATTTTGTCTCCTTTCCAATAGAAAATAATAGACACAGAGTTACATCTTGAAGACTATTCATTTTGGGGCCCACATTATAGGAAAGAGGACAGGAGTGGAAGGAAGGGCAAAAGACCCACATGCCGAATTTCTACCTGTTGCTTTTTCTTCCTGATAAAAGCATTTTTTAAAATTTTGTTTTAAAGGAAGCCACTCTGTGAGTCATATAAGCAACTCCTTCAAGCGCTTCACGAATTCTTTCCAAACTTTTTTTTTCACTCTTACTCCCATTCTGCTCCACTAGTCTTAACAGAACTAGATGTTCTCAAGCTGTACGTGCTTTCCTGCCAGAAACAGCTCAAGCCACTCACACTCCCGCCTTCTAACAGCACTAATGTAACTCTACAAATTCTTCAGGACCCATTTCAAAAGCTACTGTCTCTTCTAGGGATTCTCCACCCAGAAGTCACTATGTCCTTCACCCTTCAAGAGATGTTTACTGAATACCTATTATATGTTATACACTGCACCATGGGGAGGAAAATCAGGTCCTGTTCACACTTTCTAGGAGGGACTCAATATTAATAAAAAACTAAAGACTACATGCAAAATAACAACTGGAATAATAAAAGTTAAGAAGGAGAAGTGCAATGAGAAGCATCTAAAAGGGAGCTTTCACCTGGACTTAGGCATCAGATCAGGTTTCCCTGAAGACAAGATTAAACCAAGAGGAGAACAACAAGTGAACACGCATGAACTCACTCAACTGCAGGATGCCTGGTGCATGAAGACTAACTGAAGGGCCTAAGTGTGACAGCTCAGATTAAGGGAAACAGGAGGAATAAAGCTGGGGAGGTAGTGGGGATCATCCCCTACAGGTGGGCCTTAGGGATAAGACACTGATTGAAGAGGCTTCAGGAATCACTTCATTGTGGTTACTGAACAGAAGCCTAGAAAGTGAGTGTGGATAGAGGGTTAGCAGATTTACATTCAGGATGCAGTAGTGGGAGGACACCTGATGATTGGCTGAAACCTGGGAGGGAAGTTTTGCTGGTAACAGAGTCAAGAGTTAACAGAGTCAAGAGATACCTGTTTTGAGGGAATGAGTAACAGATTGGCTACAGAGTACCAGGGACAGGAAGAGTCCAGATTTCCCATTCTGGCAACTGTATGGATAACAGTCACAGTCTAGTGAAACAGGGAGCAACAAAAAAAAAGAGTCAAGTTTGGGATATAGGTAGGAGTTTGAGAGATTAGGAGTTTAATTAGCGGAAGATGAGAGGCCTCTGTAAAATCAAAATATGTCAGCTGAATCATGGATCCTGAGCTCACAGGTATGGCCTGCAGATAGAAACATGTAAGTTACTTGAGCAGACAGCAACTGAGGTCCTGAGTCTGGACATGGTTGGATAGGCATGATTGACAACTGCGTAGAAATGTGATCCCACAAAATCAGTAGGATCCAAATGGAACAGACTGACTGTGGAAACCCAGCAAGGACTGTCTTCAGATTCATCTTGGCCTCTGTCCAGCATTCCTTTCTCCTGTATATGGGGCAAGACCCCTACTGAAATGGGGGTCTTAAGATCTACAACCAGACAAGGTAGGTCAGAGAATTTCTTCATGGTCAGTTCTAAGACAGAAAGGTGGGCCAAGATTCCTGTCAAGGGCTATGGGAGTTATAAGCCAGGAATGGTGGATGAAAACCATATACACACACACACACTTATATATATATACACACACTATATATTTATATACTATATATAAGTAAATATACTATACATAAGAATACTTATATACTATGTATAAAGTATATAAGTACATTTTATATATCTTTTTATATATGGTTATATCTATATAAATCACAGTACATTTATTGATGGGCAGGGTCCGTAGTTTACTCACTTTCATTTTCCCAAAGCCATAAACACCTGAACTGTTTGTGCTGTTTCAGTCCTGGTCACAGCCTTCCAGCGTGGGAGCCAGGCCACCTGTCCCAGCAGCGCGACTGCGGCAGCACAGGACCTGGGCGCTGCCCCATCACTTAGAGTGACTACCTGGGCCTGGGGATACACCAAGTTTCTCGGAGCTTTTCGGAGTTGGGGACATGAAAAGGGGCAATTATTCCATAGCAGCCGCCACAGAGGTTAAGTGAGGTCGCGTGAGCGAACCGCTACTCCAATGTCAGAACTGTTCCTGGTCGCCCAGGGCAGCTCCGCATAACGCGGCAGGCAGGGGTCACCCAAAGGTGGCCTCCGCCCTAGGCGCCTACCGCGCACAGCGCTCGCCCCCGCCCCTGCAGAGGGAAGGGGCCGCCCTGGAAACACAGAGCGCCCGCTGAACCCGGAGGGTGTGGCGAGGGGAGCGTGAGGAAAATAATGGTCTCACCTTGGGTAAGAGCACGTCCGGCTAGCTCTGTGCCCGGTGTTATCACGCTCGGCTCTTCCGGAGGTAGAGGGGCTACTCGCAACAGGAAGTTCCGCCTTTAAAAACTCGGTTCCTGAGGGGGCGTGGTTGCTTTGCTGGGCCCCGCCCCGAGCTGCTCCCTGCTAGCCTCTGCCAGGCCCGGCCAGGTTCTGATCCGCGCTGGAGCATCAGACACTGCCTCTTCTTTATCGCTTCTGGTTCTTTTCTCCTGCTTGCCTTTTCATCTCTCAAGTTTTAAAAATTACTTCTCTATTTTGCCTTTTTCTTCTTTCATCCTCCATTCATTCACAGTTTCCCATTTAGCTTTCTTTCTTCTTTCTCCCATTTACTCTATAGTACTATTTTGACAAAACCCAGATTGCAGATATGATTCCGATTGTGCAGCTTTTAGGTGCTAACCTAAAGCTGATAAACCTATACTAGATTAAAAAAGAATAATAAAAATAACTGATCACCAGGACCATCTGCCCAATTATTGATAATTTACTTACATACTGTTTATTGAGGACTTACTATGCTTCAATCAATTGTGTGGGGTTTTTTTTTGTTTTTTTGAGACGGAATTTCACTTTTGTCGTCCGGGTTGTCGTGCAATGGCGCGATCTCGGCTCACTGCAACGTCCGCCTAGCGGTTTCAAGCGATTCTTATGCCTCTCAGCCTCCTGAGTAGCTGGGATTACAGACGCCTGCCACAACGCCCGCCTAATTTTTGTTTCTTTTGTAGAGACGGGGTTTCACCATGTTGCTCAAGCTGGTCTCAAACTCCTGGACTCAAGTGATCCGCCTGCCTCGGCCTCCCAAAGATTACAGGCGTGAGCAACCACGCCTGGCCGAATTGTGTTTTTATATGCGTTATTTTCCTTAAAGTTTTAACAGTTTCTTGAAAAAGGTATGATTAGCTTTGTCAGACAGATGAGAAAACTGAGGCTCAGGGTAGTTAAGTGATTTGTCCTCAGGTCACACAGCAAGAGCAGAGAGTGAAACACACTGAGTTCAAAGTTTTGGGGTTCAGAAAATGATACCCCACAATGAAGGCCTCAGAAGCAGCCTTAGAAGCAAAAATTTTTCTTTGACTCCTTTTGCTCGCCTGTCTCTGGTCCCACATTCTTCCCCAGACTAGTCACAGAAACTAGAATTCCTCTTTCCCACATCAGGTCCCAGAAATCAGGACCCCTTTTTTATAAAGCCAGCCATAAAACGTTAAAATACTACTCTAGGCCAGGCAAGGTGGCTCACGCCTGTAATCCCAGCACTTTAGGAGGCTGAGGTGGGCGGACCACGAAGTCAGGAGATTGAGACCATCCCGGCTAATACGGTGGAACCGCATCTCTACTAAAACAAAAAAATTAGCCAGGCATGGTGGCCAGCGCCTGTAGTCCCAGCTACTCGGGAGGCTGAAGCAGGAGAATGGCATGAACCCGGTAGGTGGAGCTTGCAGTGAGCCGAGATCACGCCACTGCACTCCAGCCTGGGTGACAGAGCAAGACTCCATCTCAAAAAATATATATATATATAAACTGTAGCATTCTCCCTGTGTTTCTATGTAAAATCTGACCACAAAGAAATTATATGACTCACCCTGTCTGAGTTTAGGTCATAAGACCCCCATTCCAAAGAGGGTCCTATGGAGAGAGGCCAAGAAGAATCTAAGCAGACAGGTCTTACTGGATTTCCCCGTCTAATAGCATTAGATTATACTCTCTTTGTCCAACCATATTCTACACAGCTGTCCATACATTGTTGAAACTAAGCATAAAATGGACTGCCCCTTTATACCTTTGAGTCTTCATTCTGAAGGCTCCCAAGTCACATAAAACTATGATCAAATAAAATCCTTTTCTTCTATTTATCTGCCTTTGTTGGTTGATGTTCAGCAAACCTTCAGAGGACAAAAGGGAAGTTTTTTCTTTGGCCCTACAAAAGTTTACACACTGGGAATATATGGCACAATCAGATCACATTATATGAGGTACAAGGACTAGTTATGGTCTTAAAATGTTTCTTCTTCTTGAAAGAGTTGGCCAGGTGCAGTGGCTTACGCCTGTAATCCCATTAACTTTGGGAGGCCGAGGCAGGCGGATCACCTGAGGTCAGAAGTTCAAGACCAGCCTGGTCAACATGGTGAAACTCTGTCCGTACTAACAATACAAAAATTAGCCCGGCATGGTGGTGGGTGCCTATAATCCCAGCTACGCAGGAGGCTGAGGCAGAAGCATCGCTTGAATCCAGCAGGTGGAGGTTGAAGTGAGCTGAGATAGCACCATTGCACTACAGCCTGGGTAACAAAAGTGAAAACTCCATCTCAAAAAAGAAAGAAAGAAAGAGTGGCATCGTGGTCCATACATCATCATAGTGCAAAAAGCATCGCACAGATATAAGATGTCCTAGCTACAACTGGACCAGGAAAGTAAGTTAGTTAGTTGGCTCTTCGCTTAGGAAGTTAGTGTTTCTCTTTATTTAATCAAAAGACAAAATGTCACCAATATGTTTCAGATGAAATGTCTTAGAGATGAGTGATTTGGACTGGACTCAATTCTCACACCTCACAAGGACCAATACACGTCTTTAATCAAAAAAGAGTGATGCTTTAGGTATCTGGTTTGGATGCCTATCAAATGATACTTTAATTTTCTTAAATTAAAAAAAAAACAAAAGGCTTCCAAGGCTAGTTTTTCGGTTCTTCATTGCCAATCTTCTTAAAATAAAAATATTGCCAACTGCATGCTGACAAGTGTTCATTCGTAACCAACTAATATTTCCCAAGTTTTGGCAGAAAAGTCATCAGTCATCTAAGTTTATGTAAATGAATATGGTTTCAGTGACTTGAAAAAACTGCTAAAATCAGCATAAACAGTTTGAAGTAAAATAAACTAAATATCAAATATCTTATCCCTTCAAATTAAAACCTTTCAAGCTTCCTATGTCAGGTGAGCAGGAAGTCCAGTTTTTCCAAGAGGCCTCACTTCAACGTCTACTTCACATTTGTTCTGAGGTAACTCAGTATTTTTCAGTCCAAAGAGGCTGTTCGGCTTCCAAATGCCTTACTGAAAGTGAAGGAAGTAAAAATCTGCTGGTGCACAGGGAAGTCTTAGTGTTCAGGCTCGAATATAGCAGGGCTGGAAACTGGTCTCACAAATCCAAAGGATATTTTCTCTGGTGCTGTGAAGGTAGTTCACATGGCTGCAGAGACCTCAGTACAGGATGCATGGCCCCTGAGTTCCCAAAGGGGCAGTTTTAAAACTACAGTCCCATCTGCAGCCATTACTCCCAAACCTAAGAATATCTGCTGTGCCCAGGTGGTTGTGGGGAGCAGGGGACAGCAACACAGACTCTGCTTCCTGGCATGATGTCCAGCTCCTCACTCTTCCAACCTTCCCTAAGGGGACTTCCCTCTTGGAGGGAGCAATAGAAAACTTCTTTAGTGATTATGATATATCCTAAGTATTTAAAGAAGGAATATAGCAGACATTTGGTAAATTCTCACTCAGTGAATGAATTTGTAAATTTCCATTTGGAGCTCTCAGTAGCACGTCAAAATGAGTATGTTTTAAAGTAGATGTGGCATCTCTGCCCTCAGAGCTGAGCTTTCTCTTGTCTTCCGTGTAACTTACCAAAGGCATTACTGTTTACCCTGCAACACAGGGTCAGCTCTTCGACCTCATTTCTCTTCTGTCTTCTTTCTTTCTTTATAGTGAATGTATTTCCTACAGAAACAGCCTATAATTCAATTGCCAGTGCTCTTCTCAATTCTCAGTGCTATCACTTTTTTTTGCACTATATTGCTTCTTCCCTAAACCTTTCTAAATTGGCTTCTGGCCTCTCTCTCCACCCTCTACTCACTGTCAGATTAATTTTCCTAAAATTTAACATTGATCATATAGGAGACCACTGAAAGTATCATATTCACATCATAGCCTACAAAACATTCTCAAACCAACACAGTTGCAAAGTTGTCTCCTTCCGGCCAGGTGCAGTGGCTCATGCCTGTAATCCCAGCACTTCGGGAGGCTGAGGTGGGTGGATCACCATGTCAGGAGATCGAGATCATCCTGGCTAAGACAGTGAAACCCCGTCTCTACAAAAAAAAAAAAAAAAAAAAAATTAGCTGGGCGTGGTGGCGGGTGCCTGTAGGCCCAGCTTCATGGGAGGCTGAGGCAGGAGAATGGTGTGAACCTGGGAGGCGGAGCTTGCAGTGAGCGGAGATCGCGCCACTGCACTCCAGCCTGGGCGATAGAGTGAGACTCTGTCTCAAAAAAAAAAAAAAAAGTTGTCTCCTTCCTCTGAACGTTCATGTTATCATCTCCACCACTCATTGAGTACTTAGCATGTATGGATATGTGTGTGTGTGTGTGTGTGTATACACAAATACACCCACATATACATATATATGTGTGTGTGTGTGTATTCTCTACCCCCATGTCAGATTTTTAATTAGATTATAAGTGGCTTAAGAGCAGGTATCATTGTAGTTATTCTTTTACTCTCCCACAGTGCCCTACCCAGAGTAGGAATTCAGTAATGCTTTAATTGTTAGATTAGGGAATTTCTTTTCCTTTTATCTTGTAAGAAAAAGATACATCTTTTCTTAGCCTTGTAAACTAGAATGATCAGTAATATTTCATATCCAGAACACATGGCTACTGTAAAAGGAGCCACAGAAGCTAAATTGGCCTTGGACTGTGGAAAAGACAGCTGAATAATGGCAAGGGCTAAGAAACTATTTAACATCCCACTTTCGATAACAACAGTTTTACAAACAGGAAGAGGCAGCATACAAACTTTAGCAAAGGAGTACCCAAACAGCAAACCCAAAGCAGGAACTAAGAGACCCAACAGAATCACCTCTAGGTTAACTGTTTTTAAGAACATTAATCCCACTGTGAAAGTCAAATAAATTCCTACGAACATTAAAATAAAACTCAGAAGTCTAATTATTCTCTCTAAGAAGCTTGCTTTTTCAGGTATTCTACGCTTGATGACTATTCCAATTGATACCGGTACAAGTATGAAAAGGAGTGTTGACACAATTTTAGAAACAGGAATATGGAATGTACCTGACAACCCTAATATCTTACTGTATATATAAGAATTGACAGGCATCATGATCAAAGCCAAAAATGTTGATGTGCAAGTCATCAAAATGGCCAATGTGAAATCTCCATCTAGAAGCAGAGCAAAGAGATAGCCCCCACCCCCTCCTGGACACGTGCAGGTCATTACAACTCCAAAAGCTTGTGCCTCACGCAATGCCACAATCTGAGACAAAAGAAATCCACAAAATGGCATCAGAAAAAACTGTGTAACTGCCCCCAGAATTACTGGCAAAGGTCTCTTCCATACTGTTTGAAACACCCGTAATTCAATCTTGCAACCAAATGCACACTTATTCAATAGTATTAGTGGTAATATAAGCGTTAGGATATTTCTATCAATATGTATTGATGCCTGGAGAAGACTGTCCTTTTGTTTGAGCACTTTGACTTTCACGTTCTTGATTTCTTCAATGAGTCTTTCTTGCCTACCTTCAGAATCCCAGAGTTGAATAGTCACATTTGTTTCTCCTTCTTCATCTGTCACCAGATTTATGGTAAAGTTTGTAGCATCTGATGAGATCTTCTTGGCCACATTCACCATTTGTTGTATTTTAGGATCTTCTATTTTCACAAAGAGGTGGCTGGAATTAGGCTGTTTATCTTCGTAGCTTGAACTTACAATGATGGTTTCTTCAGTCTTTGTGAAAAATAGTATTTCCGTCTTCTCTATATTCAGAAATCTGAGAGATGACATCCTTGCTTCTTCTATAGTCACAGGCAGCAAAAGTAGAACAATAAAAAGTTTTCTAATCATTTTGAAAGCTGACATAAATCATATATGCAAAATCTTTTTTAAAAAATGAAAGAACATTCTTCACGCAGGTGTTCCAGTGATAGTCTGAGGGTGAGTTAGATAACAGTTGTTTTTGCAGGATCAAAGTCCAGTAGGAGGGACTGTTGTACTTTTAAACAAATATATAGCCATCTAGGCAGCAATACAACTGGTTTAACTTGTGATTAAGACAATTAAAAAGCCATGGCATTTAGCAGATTCGATTTATCACAACAGAAATCTAATCTCTTCCTCTTGATTTCCTCATTTCTGCTTATGCAAAAAAAAACAAAAAAACAAAACAAAACCCAAACAACAACAAAAAACCCCAGCCTCCTATTTACTTGAATTTAAAGCTTAGTGTCATCATTCGTTAGTTTTCTTGCTAAAAAAAATTAAAAAATTAAAAATTTAAAAGCAGTCAGGATCAAGAAATCTGTAATCGATACTGAGGACACCTAGAGTTCAAGTGTTACTATTTTCTTCAATCAAGTCAAAGTCAAATAAATACTCACTGAATGTCTGTTTGCCTAGGGCATGGAGTTGGGAGCTGGCCATCCCATAATGATTAAGCCAGATGCAGTTGCTGCTCTCCTGTAACTTAGTGGGGTGACCCAATATCACAAGTTAGAAAACTGCAGAGTCCAGACACTGGCCTTGGCAGCATCGCTTGGCTGCTAATAGTTTTCCTACATCTCTGAAGAATGATTGAATCTGTCAAACAAAAACTGATACTGATTTTTGTTTACTTAAGTAGGAAAATAATTTCCTGAATGGTTACCAGATAACTTGGGAACATAGGGAAAGTAGGTAGCTGGTGCCATGGCCAAAGGTACAAGCTGGTTAAGGGACCACAGCTCCTGGACACTTGGACCCTGACGCGATGGGGCAATGGAAAGACACTGGCATTGATTCCAATCTCTTATTTTTTCTTTGTAACACTAGTCTCTGTTCACAGTTAGGGGCAAGGGCATTCAATTGACCCAATTTGGTCATATCCCTCGGTTGCCAGGAATGAGAAAAAGCATCAGGCTTTTTGGGTTTCAACCCATAGACTCACACAATTGTATATTTCCCACATAAGGAGTGGGTGTCCTGATGCTAAGCAGCAAACCAACCAACCAACCAAACAACTGTTTACTATTAAGCCTACAGATGGGGCCGGGCGCGGTGGCTCAAGCCTATAATCCCAGCACTTTGGGAGGCCGAGACGGGCGGATCACGAGGTCAGGAGATCGAGACCATCCTGGCTAACACGGTGAAACCCTGTCTCTACTAAAAAATACAAAAAGCTAGCCGGGCGAGGTGGCGGGCGCCTGTAGTCCCAGCTACTCGGAGGCTGAGGCAGGAGAATGGCCTGAACCCGGGAGGCGGAGCTTGCAGTGAGCTGAGAACCGGCCACTGCACTCCAGCCCGGGCGACAGAGCGAGACTCCATCTCAAAAAAAAAATAAATAAATAAATAAAAAAAAAAGAAAAAAAAAGCCTACAGATGTAGTCGTCTCCAAACACATGACCGTTTCAGCAGCTCTTTCATGTAATCATGATGCAATGTATTCAAGGTAATGCCAGTTCATATGAAGTATTTTAGATCATTTTGTTTCTCAAAAACTTGAAACCGTTTTTGTCATTTTAACGAGTTTTATAAAAGTGTACTGTTTATGTTGGTTAATCTTTCAAATGCAATAGACCTTAGATCTCATAAATTTTATTAATATGTACCACATTAAGAAAAACAAGATCCACTGTACCAATGGTGAGAATAGGGAATGGGACTGTTCATTGATATTTCAGTTAAAACCTCCCTATTTTAAAATGACAAAAACAAAACAAAAAACAAAAATGTCATAAAACCTAATTTATCTTTATGGTTATGTGACCAAATATCTTGACTCATAACTTTTGTTGCCCAGGTCGAAGATGTAAGTATATCAATTTTTCTTTCCCTTTAGGACTCTTATCTGCAACCCTTTTAGTTCTTCGGTTTCTCCAAGCCCTTTCATTTGAAAACTGTGAAGAATAAAGCCTGACAAATTTAGGAAAACTTTGATAATCTATCATTCATCTATATAAGGATTCTTCAAAATTTTCAAGGAAAATATATATTATAAAAAAGTGTGAATTTCAATTTTTTTTTGCACCAGAATAAACTGACTTTTTACAACATGTCTCAACAGGATCTAGTGAGAGACACTAACAAAGATAAGACATTTAGAAAAGAGCTCTTTTATCAGAGAAACATGAATTCTGCTAAAATTGAAACAAGAACACACATCGAATTTATGGTGAGGTTTGGGTGGAAGAATGGTGAAATCACTGATGCTTCACATAAAGGTTATGAGGACAATACCCCAAGGAGATTTGCAGTTTACAAATGGATAACTCATTTTAAGAGATGAGACAATGTTGAAGATGAAGCCCACAGCAGCAGACCATTCACAGCAATTTGTGAAGAAAAAATCAATCTTGTTTGTGCCCTCATTGAAGAGAACCAGCGATTATAGCACAGACAATATCTAACATGGTTTGTCTCTGTGTCCTCACCCAACTCTCGTGTAGAAGTGTAATGAGAGGAAGTGTTGGAGGAGGGACATCGAGGGAGGAGGATGGATCATGTGCATGTTTCTGATGGTTTAGCACCATTGCCCTAGTGCTGTCCCATGATAGAGTTCTCACGAGATCTGGTTGTTTGAAAGTGTGTAGCACCTTCCTCTTCACATGCTGTCTCCTGCTGGCCATGTGAAGATGTGCTTTCTTCCCCTTCTGCCATGATTTTAAGTTTCCTGAGGCTCACAGACATGCTTCCCGTACAGCCTGTGGAACTGTGAGTCAAGCTTCTTTTCTTTATACAATACCCACTCTCAGGTAATTCTTTTTTTTTTTGGACAGAGTTTTGCTCTTGTCGCCCAGACTGGAGTGCAGTGGCGCTGTCACGGTTCACTGCAACCTCTGCCTCCCAGGTTCAAGTGATTCTCCTGCCTAAGCCTCGTGAGTACCTGGGATTACAGGCGTTTGCCACCACTCCCAGAAAGTTTTTGTATTTTTAGTAGAAACGGGGCGTCACCATGTTGGCTAGGTTTGTCTCGAACTCCTGACCTCAGGTGATCCACCCGCCTTGGCCTCCCAAAGTGCTGGGATTACAGGTATGAGCCACTGTGCCCGACCTCAGGTAGTTCTTTATAGCAGTGCAAGAATGGACTAATACAATATCCAACACCATAGATGTCTCAGTTGGTTCAGCTTACACAATGCTGACAGAAAAATTAAACTTGAGCAAACTTTCCACTTGATGGGTACCGAAACTATTGCACCCAGATCAGCTACAGAGAAGAGTACTTTTGTTCTCTCTGTGGGTTTTCTACTTTTTTAGTTGCCTTTCAATAAAAATTTTAAACAAGTGGGATCAAGATCCTGAAGCATTTCTTCCAAGAATTGTAACAGGAGATGAAACATGGCTTTACCAAAATAATCCTGAAGATAAAGCACAAACAGAGCAATAGCTACCAAGAAGTGGAAGTGGTCCAGTCAAAATAAAAGTGGACTGGACTAGTCAAAAGCAAAGGTCATAGCAACTGTTTTTTGGGATGCTCTTGTTGACTTTCTGGAGAGCCAAATAACAATAACCTGCTTATTATAATGGTGTTTTGAGGCTGGGTACAGTGGCTTATGCCTGTAGTCTCAGCACTTTTGGAGGCCAAGGCAGGAGGATACATTGAGGCCAGGAGTTCAAGACCAGTCTGGGCAACATAGCAAAACCTACCTCTACAAAAAGAAAAAAAGAAAAAATTATGAGAGTGTTTAGAAACAGGCAAAGTTTTAGCAGAAAAATGCCCAGGTAAGCTTCACCAGAGATTGCTTCTCCGCTAGGACAATGCTCCTGCTTATTCCTCTCATCAAACAAGGGCAATTTTGAATTTTGACGGTAAATCATTAGACTTCCACTTTAGAATTCTAATTTGGTTTCTTCTGACTTCTTGTTTCCTAATCTTTAAAAAAAAAATAACTTCAAAGGGCACCCATTTTTCTTTAGTTAATAAACAGACTGCAATAACATGATTAAATATCCAGGACCACCATTTATTGTGGAATGGACTAACTAGATGGTATCATTGCTTACAAAAGTGTCTTAAACTCGATGGAGCTTATGCTGAAAAATAAAGTTTATGTTTTGTATTTTTATCTGTTTTCTTTTTTGAGAAAGGGTCTCACTTTGTTGCCCAGGTTGGAGTACAGTGGCAAGATCATGGCTCACTGTAGCCTCGACCTCCTGGGCTCCAGTGATCCTGTTTCCTTGGCCTCCCAAAGTTTCAGGATTACAGGTGTGAGCCACCACACTTGGCTTTTTTTTTTTTTTTTTCCGAGACGAAGGCTCGCTCTGTCACCCAGGCTGGGGTGCAATGGTATGATCTTGGCTCACTGCAACCTCCGCTTCCCGGGTTCATGTGATTCTCTTGTCTCAGCCTCCCAGGTAGCTGGGATTACAGGCGTGCACCACCATACCTGGCTAGTTTTTTGTATTTTTAGTAGAGATGGGGTTTCACCACATTGGCCAGGCTGGTCTTCAACTCCTGACCTCAAGTGATCCACCTACCTTAGCCTCCCAAAGTGCTGGGATTACAGGCTTGAGCCACTGTGCCCAGCCCTGGTCTATTTTTATCTTTCAGTTTTTCCATGAACTTTTTGAAGTTCCCTAGCATTTGCTGCCTGATTTTTTAAACTAGAACTCATTTGTATTATATTGTTATTTGCACTACTTACGCAAATGTAAAACACTTTTATTCTCTTTGTGGATTTCCTACTTAAAATTTTGTCTGCAAGCAGGTGGAAAGATGCTAGAGTGGAGTGCGGAGAGTGAATCTTTAAAATTTTTCTAAGCATCCTCAACTGAAAACCCTAATAGAAAGCCTGAGAAAGTTGTCTGCTGAGTAATTTAGAAACAGAGCACTAGAAACTGAGTCTTTTCTTTCTCCCACACCTTGTTCTCTTTAGGAGATGGCTCCTGCTGCAGGCACCAGTCCCAGTACTAAGGATGCTAGCTCCTGTCTCCACCAGACAAGTTTGCTCCACTATCTGGGACCACACCTAACTTACCACCAGTAAGCCTGCTAATATTAATAATATGAGTCCTTCCATCCAGACTGCCTTGCCTTTTTACTATCTAATCATTGATAGGACTTCTTCATTCTCCTTAGGTTTAACTCAAGTCCTGTCAGCCTTACTTCCCCACTTCTCAACTTTGTTATTATTTTTCTGGCATAGTTTTAGTCAACTGCATGACCATGTGTTGATCTTCTCGTATGTGCAAGTAATTGTGATAAACATTACGGTATTAGTTGTCATTAAAACTTATTGATATCTGGGGATATATTTAAGTGTTATACTTTCTTTTTTTTTTTTTGAGATGGAGTCTCGCTCTGTCGCCCAGGCTGGAGTGCAGTGGCCAGATCTCAGCTCACTGCAAGCTCCGCCTCCCGGGTTTATGCCATTCTCCTGCCTCAGTCTCCCCAGTAGCTGGGGCTATAGGCGCCCGCCACCTCGCCCGGCTAGCTTTTTGTATTTTTTAGTAGAGACGGGGTTTCACCGTGTTAGCCAGGATGGTCCCAATCTCCTGACCTCGTGATCCGCCCGTCTCGGCCTCCAAATTGCTGGGATTACAGGCTTGAGCCACCGCGCCTGGCCAAGTGTTATACTTTCTGATAAAAGGGTTATTGGAACATAGCCATACTTATTATCTACTAAATTAGCATCTGCAACACTACTTTGCATATAAGTGCAAGCATAGCACATTTTATGGCGCTTCATTTTATATTGCATCAGAATAAATCAAATGCAGTCTATTTTGCTTTGTCACCCCGGCTGGAGTGCAGTGGCACAATCTTGGCTCACTGCAACCTCCGCCTCCCAGGTTCAAGTGATTCTCCTGCCTCAGCCTCCCCAATATCTGGGATTACCGGTGCCCATCACCACGCCCACCTAATTTTTGTATTTTTAGTAGTGGCGGGGTTTCACCATGGTGGCCAGGCTGGTCTCGAACTCCTGACCTCAAGCGACCCACCCACCTCGGCCTCCCAAGGTGCTGGGACTACAGGTGTGAGCCACCATGCCGGGCCTACCAGAGCCATTTTTCTAATAGCATGCATTAACTTTGTGTATCTGTCTCACAGTCTGGCGATCCTCTCAATATTTCAAACTTTTTCATTATGATTACGTCTGTTATTGTGATCTGCAATTCATGATCTTATACTTGTAGATGTGGTAGAAATGGCAAGAAAACAAGAAGTAGAAGTAGAGTTTGATGATGTGATTGAATTGCTGCAATCTCTTAACAAAAGCTGAATGGATGAGGTGTTGCTTCTTATGGATGAGCAAAGAGTGGTTTCTTAAGAGGGAATCTCGGACAGACATTGTGGCTCATGCCTGTAATCCCAGCACTCTTGGGGGCTGAGGTGGGCGGATCACCTGAGGTGACGAGTTCGAGACCAGCCTGACCAACATGGAGAAACCCTATCTCTACTACAAATACAAAATTAGCCAGGCGTGGTGGTGCATACCTGTAATCCCAGCTACTCAGGAGGCTGAGGCAGGAGAATTGCTTGAACCTGGGAGGCGGAGGTTGCAGTGAGCCAAGATCACGCCATTGCACTCCAACCTGGGTGACAAGAGCAAAACTCCATCTCAGAAAAAAATAAAATAAAATAAATAAAAAAAAATGAGGGAATCTCCTCCTAGTGAAGATGCTATGAATACTGTTGAAATGATAACAAAAGATGTAGATATTCCATAACCTTAGTTGATAAAGCTGTGGTAGGGTTTAAGAGGATTAACTTCAATTTTGAAAGAAATTCTACTCAGGAAAAAAAATGTTATTAAAAGCATTGCATGCTACACAGAAATTTTAATGAAAGGAAGAGTCAATCGATGTGGCAAACTTCACTGTGGTCTTATCTTAAGAAGTTGTCACAGCCACCCCTGTCTTCTGTAATTACCACCCCAATCAGTCAGTAGCTATTGAAATTAGGCAAGACCCTCCATCAGCAAAAACACTACAAATGGTTGAAGGCTCAGATTATTAGCATTTTGTGTCAATAAAGCATTTTTTATTTAAGGTACATATTTTTTTAGACATAATGCTATTGCACATTAAACAGACTATAGTATAGTGTAAACATAATTTAATTTTTATATGCCTTGGGAAACAAAAAAATTGGGCTCAATATACTGTAATATTTGCTTTGTGTGGTAGTCTGAAACTGAACCCACAATATTTCCAAGGTATACCTGTATGTATACACATCTTATTGTATTAATCATGGCAATTAGAGACAAATCTCTACATTTCATGGGAACTCAAATAACTATGCTAATGAATGAAAGTATAAGAACATAATAAAAGTTGGAAATTATCTCCATTCCTCACATAAAAATATGAAGAATTAGAAAGCAAATAAACCAAATGAGCAATCCAAGTTTATTCCTTTTAAGTAAACCTATAGCCACTACATATGTCCATGACAATTAGAATAGAAAAAAACAAAAGGACAACTAGAAATAATTTCTATTCTGTCCATATAGTAGTAGTTTTGGGGGTATAGATAGTAAATACTAGTCAAGAATACTCATCTAAATTTGTTGGTAAAATGTAGTCATCATTTGGCATGTGTTTTGCTTTGGTATATAATGAAGTTGAGCTATCCCATCTTTCTTCTCATATGTAATATAGTCACACAAACAAAAAAGATGAATCTCACTAGAGGTGAGTCTTTATCAGAAATATGCCCCAATCTAGTTGGGTAATAGAAAGAAAATTATTTTCTTTTCCTAGGTCTAAGATTCTTCATGTAAAAATTATAAGACTGAATAAAGATGATCTCTAAGTTTCTATAATTGATGTACATATATCAATTTATACATCATGATGTACATAGACAGCAAGGCTATACTTTCTGGCTCCATGATGCTAGGCTTGGCCACATGACTTGCTTAAAGCAAGTATGATACATGCATCTTTTAAGAGAAAACTGAAGTGTATTTCAATCTCTTTCTCTCTCTGCTCAAACAATGACAGTGTCCCAAAAGAGAGTCCTTCCTGCACCTTTGATCGTGGTGAGAAGATGATACAGAGGAGTGCCACAGCCAATTAACAGCTGACATCACCCACCAGGAAATACATCTTTGTTGTTGTCACTACAGCATAACCTAATGAAAGCTAATTAAATATAAGAATTTGCTAATAATTGAGGATCAGTACACACTTAAACTTAAAACAAAAAAATTCTAATAGAAAACTTATAATTTAAAATGTGACATAAGGAGAAATAAGTTAAAAAGTAACTTTAAAAAATTACAAAAACGGTATCTGTAGTAAAAGAAATGGACTTAAACATATAATAGAATTTTCCCTGTGATTTCTGACTTGAATCATTGAATGACTATTCCAAGTAAGATTCAACATTTTTACAGAATTGTTCTTCATCATTAAGATATTCCAAGATTATATTTCCACCATTATATAAAGGACAATCCTCCTTAGCAATCCAGGTTTCCAAAGTATGATCCAAGGGTAAGGCTTCTCCTGAAGCAATGTGACACAGCCTTAATTTCTGTGAAGGGAGAAATAAGTCATACTGTAGTCAATGAACACGCTTGAATGGAATATCATAAAACCTTTATGGAAATATTATTATAACGAGATGTTACCTTAGCTGTTAATTTGTTATTGTCATTTTTAAGACTGGCTAGAGAAGCGGCAAAGTCTATGGCCTTTCCAATGCTCCATCGGTGGCAAAAGAACATTGGTTTGCTCTTCTCTTTGCTCCCTTTAGGTAAGAAAACCTGAAAGTAAATTCTTTCTGTCTGTAAAAAGAAAAAGTTAAAACAACCATTACATAGACAAAATAGACATCAGTTTTTGTCTGGTACCAACCCTTCCTCTCCTCTTCTAGTCAGAGCAGAATTACCCTCTAACAGGGTATCTGCTATTTGGAATACTAATCACAGTAGCCAAAAAGACACATAAATGCATGGGCATAGGACAAAGACCCTGGCCAGGGTGATCTGTGCAAAGACAGGCATGTGGCCTAAGTTAGGCCAATCAGGGTCTGTTCCTGGGATTTTATGTTCAACAGCTTAGGAGACAAAGAGCAGTCTTATTTATTTATTTATTTATTTATGAGACAGAGTTTCACTCTTGTTGCCAAGGCTAGAGTGCAATGGCGCAATCTTGGCTCACTGCAACCTCTGCCTCCAGGGTTCAAGTGATTCTCAAGCCTCAGCCTCTGAGTAGCTGGGATTACAGGCACGCACCACCACGCTTGGTTAATTTTTGTACTTTTACTAGAGACGGGGTTTCACCATGTTGGTCAGGCTGGTCTTGAACTCCTGACCTCAGGTGATCCACCTGCCTCGGCCTCTCAGAGTGCTGGGATTATAGGCGTGAGCCACCACACCCAGCCTCTCCTTAATTTTTTTAAGTTTTATCAAATTAAACCTGGAGTTGCCTGCAGTGAACCCTGTCACCTCACAGTCATTCCTGAACCAATGTGGAAAAAGTTTCCTCAAATGGGAAAAAATGAGGTCAATGGAGAAAGAGAAATAACAAGAAAACAGATGAACTCTTTCAACATAATCTGAGTTCCTGAATTTATTCATCCCCTAAGACCAGATCAATTCATTATTCCCCATTACATGAGGGAAAAAGTTTGTTTTGATTTTCCTAGTTGGAATCAAGTTTCTGTCACTTGCAATTCAAAGATTTCTAACACATATAACATTTCTTTTTGTGTGAAAGACCTCACTACGTATTTAGACAGAAGGACTTTTTGGAACAAGGAAACATTAAAAAAAAAAAGAAAAAGAAAAAGAAAAAAGATAGAAAAAGACCTCCAAACTCCAAGCACCTTATCAATAAAAGAAAGGACTTGGAAAGGATTTCTCTAGTATTCTATATCCTATTTGCCCTCTCCTTATATTGTATTTTCCTGCCTAATTAACAAATGGATGGCTGAGCATGATGGCTCATGCCAATAATCCCAGCACTTTGGGAGGTCAAGGCAAGCAAACTGCTTGAGTCCAGGAGTTCAAGACCAGCCTAGGCAACATGGTAAAACTCCATCTCTACAAAAAGCACAAAAAATTAGCTGGGTATAGTGGTGTGTGCCGGTAGTCCCAGCTACTTTGGAGGCTGAGGTGGGAGGATCACTTGAGCCCAAGAAGGTCGAGGCCACAATGAGTGGTGAACGTGCCACTGTTCTCCAGCCAGGGCAACAGAGTAAGACCCTATTTCAAAAAAAAAAAAAAAAAAAAAGCAGGAAAGAATGAGTAGGAGCAGAAGTCTTGGCCTTTTGTTCTTCACTGATTCCTAAAAACTGCTTTTTAAAAGTGCTGGGCCGGGCGCGGTGGCTCAAGCCTGTAATCCCAGCACTTTGGGAGGCCGAGACGGGTGGATCACAAGGTCAGGAGATCAAGACCATCCTGGCTAACACGGTGAAACCCCGTCTCTACTAAAAAAAAAAATACAAAAAATTAGCCGGGCGAGATGGCGGGCGCCTGTAGTCCCAGCTACTCGGGAGGCTGAGGCAGGAGAATGGCGTAAACCCGGGAGGCGGAGCTTGCAGTGAGCCGAGATGGCGCCACTGCACTCCAGCCTGGGTGACAGAGCGAGACTCCATCTCAAAAAAAAAAAAAAGTGCTGGCTTTACAGGTCAATTCTTGCTAAAACAAAAATGTTGGCATAACTGGAGCATCTCTAACTTGTGGGGGAAAGATCACAATTATTCTGAGAAATAATAAATTCAACACAATTCCCGTCTCAGCACTAAGGGATTTGGATTTGTTGAAGACAAATCCAACAGTGGGTTGTGTTATTACAGGTAACAAGTATTAAAAGAAAAAACAAGAAATCACTGGAAATTCAAACTATGAGCCACCTCTATAATCAAATATTACTTGCTCTAAAAACAAAGTAGCAAGAAGATAAATACAGAAAGAGAAAATTAATAGGATATAGCCTTATCTTTTTTTTAAAGATAAATATGTATGAGGATCAAAAGTGAAACGGAAATGCAAAGTGATAGGCTGGCTGAGTCACAGGCTTTCAGGGCTCCAGAAGAGGAGGAGATCAGCTCATAGGTAAGCGGGAAGTAACAGCACCACAGGGAGATATGTATAAAGCTCCTGGGTCAGGCTCCCTGCTCGGAAGCAGAAGAGTGTGTGGGACCTCTGCTCCAGGAAGGGCAGCTAACGTTACTGCTGAATGCTGACTGAAGTATAAAATTGCTAGACAGGGATCTGTGAGTGAGAGGAAGGAGAGATATAGGAAGAACCTCATATTCAAGATGAACATGTTAAATTCAATAACTGAAATTTCAAAACAAACTGAAGATTAACTCACTATGGGCAAATGAAGACAGCTGAACTTTAAAAAGACATTAAAAAAAGGTATTTAGGATGCACAATTAGATAAAAAAGGAAACTGGGAAGTTAAAAAACCAAAATAGGCACAAATAAAACATAAAAGACATGAAGATCCAAGTCAAAAAATGAAAATTAAAAAATAGTTTCTGGAGTAAAACACTGAAAATTTATTATAGATAAACTTCTATAATCCTCAATAAAAAGGCCTAATGTATTATAAGATGGATACGAGGAAGTCATCCAGAATACCGCATAAAGAGATACAAGATAGAAACAATTATAGGCTGGGTGCAGTGGCTCACAACTGTAATCCCAGCACTTTGGGAGGCTGAGGTGGGCAGATCACTTGAGGTCAGGAGCTTGAGGCCAGCCTCGCCAACATGGCAAAACCCTGTCTCTTAAAAATAGACAAATTAGCCAGGTGTGGTGGCACATGCCTGTAGTCCCAGCTACTCAGGAGGCTGAGGTGTGAGAATTGCTTGAACTCAGGAAGTGGAGGCTGCAGTGAGCTGAGACTGTGCCACTGCACTCTAGCCTGGGTGACAGAGTGAGACTCCGTCTCAAAAAAAAAACAAAAACAATTATAGATCCCCAAAGTATGTCAACGAGAGATTCAGAAAAGAAGAAATGAAGTAGCACTATTTAGAGAGAAAATGAGTACAATTTTCCAAAAAGTCAAAATTTACAATGTGTCAAACTGAATAATTAAAATAAATCCACACATAGAAACATTCCACAGAAATTGGAAAATATCACAAGAAATCTTAAAAGCTACCAAAAAAGACAGATTACTCATAGAGTAAGACTGACACAGATGTTCCTCCAATAATACATGACAAAGTATATTTAAAGTGATGAGAAAGTTTAATAGACAATCCAGCTAAAAGTAAGGGCAAAATAAGGGCATGTGCAAACAAAAAAAAAGACTGATAGAGTTTATTACCAGAGACCTTTACTGAATGAACTGCTAAAGAATGTAATTTAGCAAAAATAAAAGTGAGCCCTAAGGAAGGAGAAACAAAAAAAAAAAGTGTTGGTAAATTTTAATAACTATTAATTTTTATGTTAAAAAAAGATGATGGGATAGGAGAGAGTCAACTGGATAAAGCATTTCAAGCTCGTATTCAGAAGGATATACTACCAACTAACTTTAGGCTTTGAGAAAAACACTGATATTCAATTATATATGTTAAGAATGTAAGCACATAGCTGTTACCACCATTATCATTTTAGGATATTATATTGGAGATTATAGACAATGTAGTATGAAAAAGGAAATAATGAGTATAATTACTGAAAAAAATTAAAGCTATTTTTATTTGTTAATGAGGTATAATTTTTAACTAGAAAATTGAAAAACACTAGGAGAAAAAAACTTCTAAAACTAATAAAATATTTTGATGATGTGGCTGAATAATATGAGTATACAGAACTCAAGATTTTTTTTTCTCTTTATTAGCAATAAGTACTTGGCAATAGAAGTGGGGAAAATATTCTGTTCCCAACCTAAACAAAAACCATAAAATATGTAGCAATGAAAATAAGGAATACAACATAAAAGAAGAAAAATATTAAATATTACAGAAAGGAATAAAACATCTGAATAAATAAAGACATATAATGTCCTTGAAGAAAGACAATGTCATAAAAATGTCATTTCTTCCAAAACTAATGTATAGCATATAAAGCAAATCCAATGTGAACCCTTCAGGAACGGTTCTGAGTCAGGCCAAAAGCCTAGACTTGCTAATAGATACTGCTGGGAATTCGAACTGTACTTCACCTAACTTCATAGAACTAAGACTATGTTGTGTTATCTGTTGCTTTTTATAATCATACTCTCAGTTTCCACATTTTGCTTTTAAAGAGTTTAACTTCTTTAACAGGCTATGTTGAAGTCTGTTATTCACAACCTTGCCCCATTATGGTAACCTAGAAATCCTAAGAGTGTTATTTTTCAAAATCTGGATATAATAATCATAACATTCAGAAGGATAAATAAATGCTAATAAAAATACTAAGAAAAAATGGAAAAATACGGATGGGACTTGCATGATCTGATATAGAACATTCTATAAAGCTATTGCACCAAATCAATTTGGTATTAACTTATGAGTAAAAAATGAGTAGACTGTAATAGAAAATTAAGAAATAAATCCATATACAGAAAATAAAATGTTTAACTTTTAGTGAAGGTGATATTTTGGTATTTCAATCCAATAAAACATAGATAACTTATTAAATAATCAGTGATGGCAAAACTACCTAAACAACTGGAAGAAAATAAAATTAAGCCCTTAGCTCACATCATATGCTAACCAAAAAAACAGGTGGATTAAAGATTAATCCAAAACAAGCCAGGCTCAGTGGCTCACGCCTATAATCCCAGCATTTTGGGAGGCTGAGGCAGGTGGATCACCTGAGGTCAGGAGTTCGAGATCAGCCTGACCAATATGGTGAAACCCTGTCTCTACTAAAACTACAAAAATTACTTGGGCATGGTGGCGCATGCCTGTAATCCTGGCTACTCAGGATGCTGAGGCAGGAGAACTGCTTAAACTCAGGAGGCAGAGGGTGCAGTGAGCTGAGATCGCACCATTGCGCTCCAGACTGGGCAATAAGAGCAAAACTCCGTCAAAAAAAAAAAAAAAAGAAAAAAAGGCTAATGCAAAACAAAACCAACATACCCACAAAACCCAAAGGAAAATCACAACAGGAATGAAAGAAAAGACAGAACTTGGAAACTTTAAATGTAAAATGTTGCTATGTCAATTAGAAATGTAAATAATATCAATACACTGATAGATTTGTAAAATAATTTACAAATAATGATTATAGATAAAGGATTAACATCTTTTATAGTCTGAGAGCTCCTATAAGTTGACCAAACAAAACAAATAGAAAAATATCCCAAAAGAAAAATGACCAAAGGACACTACTCAATAACAATTCAGAGAAGGGCAATTCCAAATGACTAAAAAACATATTAAAAGTTGTCCAAACTGAATAATAGTCATGAAAATACAAATTAAAGCAATTATGAAATATCTTTTTATAGCCACCAGACTGTAAAATATTAAAAAGAATGCTAACAGTTACTGGAACCCATGGAGAAAAAGGGTACTCTCATGTTTGGCCACAAGAGGCAGTATACGGAACTGGTTAGAATGGCAGGCTCTTACCAAGTTAGAGCTCTTAAAAATACTTAACTCCAGATTACTCATCTGTGAAATTAGGACAAAAATGTATCTCAGAAGAGTTGTAAGTACTAAAGGTGATTAAAAAACTAGAGCCACAAAACCATGCTTAGTATAGGCAATCCGTCAATGAAGTCTGATTTGAAATGTGAATTGTAATTTCTTTGTAAAGTTGTTTGACAATTTTTATTAAAATTTAAAATATGCATACCATTTGACACAGCAAACACACTCTTGGGAATTTATCTCACAGAAAGACAAGTACCACACAGGCTACTTAGCACAGTAGCCAAAACTGGAAACAAAGTGAATGCTTATTAACAGGAAAATGACAAACTAAGCCACAGTACACCCACACCACAGAAGAGGATGCAGTTTGTAAAGAAAATGATTTAGGGCCACACCAACTCACTCGAGGGAATTTCTACTAGGCATTAATGAGAGAAGGATATATAATCTAACCCAAACCTTCTTTAGTTTTATTTATAGCCCTAATGACTACACGAACTATTATATATTTAATATCTGTCTCAGCCCAGTGGCATATAAACTCCAGGAACTCTGGATTCATAAGGGCAGGAGGGATTCTGTTTTATTCACTACTGTATTATCAGGGCTTGGTATATAGAAAGCATTTTTTTTTAAGTGTGTTGACTAAATGAATGATACCATTTTTATAAAATAATGACAGAAAAATATTCTTTATGCCTTTGCATACATATACAAGTAGAATACATTTTCATTTATGTAAAGTGATATAGACACATATATACACACACACATAATACATACTTACACATATATGTATATACATGGAAACAATACACATGTATATATTATACATGTAAGTATGTATAAACACATAGACACCCACATATATCTCTAGTGTGTCTATATTTATACACACACAAACATTAATAATAAAGGGAAAAATTTTTATCTACAAACTTATAGAATGCTTTATGATATATTGTTAAGTGTGTGAAAAAGATGATTTGTGAAACCAGACTGCCTAGTTTCAATTCGTAGTTCTCCACTTACTAGCTATGTTAATAGAATGTTACTCTTTTTGGGTAAGAGTTAATAGTGCATACCTTATAAACTTGTTGCAAGGATGAAATGTTTTAGAAGACTGCCTCAAAGTAAGTCTTGCAGAAGTTTTCACTGTTATCTTTCAAGTAATAGAAGAATTGCAAAGTAATGTAAGTATTACTGAATACTTAAGAGCAGGTCTTCTCAACTTTGTCACTATTTACATTTTAGGCCAAGAAAAAATTCTGTTGTCGGCCTTGTCCTCTACAATGTATGAATTTAACAGTATCTCTGGCCTCTACCAACTAAATACCAGGAGCACCCCATTCCCAACTGTGACAACTAAAAATGTCTCCAGACATTGCTGAATGTCCCTTTAGGGAGCAAAACTGCTCTCAGTTAAGAACTGCTGCTTTATGGGATGGAAATGGATGAGAGACACAGGAGTATGTATGCTTTTTCTCCATATGCATCTTTGGATAGTTACACTTGTTAAAAGCTTGTACTACCTTTGCAATTTAAAAAAATCAAATAAAATTTCAAAAAAGGAAAATATCAGGGGTAGTCAATAAAATAAGAAAACTGTAATCAATCATTTCTAAGCCATCAGAATAAATTCAATACAAAAGGAAAGAGAAAGAGTCAAAGAAAAAGGGCGATGAGAAGAAAATATATGATGGAAGAAATATGTTCAAACACACCAATGACCACTATAAACAAGAAAGGATTCAACTCACCTACAAAAGAGAGACACTAGCAAACTGGTTTTAAAAAAACAAAGTCCAGCTATATGCTGCTTACAAGAGACACCCAAAAATGAAACAACAAAAAAAGTTGAAATATAAAGGGATGAAAAAATTACGTACTTGTTAAATATTTACCAAAAGAAAGCTAGTGAAACAATATTATAATTCAAAATAGGATTAAAGGCAAAATTCATAAAGAACATATAACAATGAAGAAATTCTATGCACTTGATAATATATAACTCTACAAACCGTTAGAGTTATATAAAAAAATTAGCAAAACCACATCCATAGTAGATTTTAACCTGAGAAAGTGATAAATCAAGTGGATCAAAAATTAAGTACACACACATACATATGGTACATATAGACAGAGAGAGACAGCAGATGATAAAGCAAATGGCAAAATATAAATAATTGGTACATTTAGGTAAAGAATATGGAAAAGTTATTTGTACTATGTTTGTAACTTGCCTGTGTTTGAAATGGTATCAAAATAAAGACACCAAAAAAGTATATTGTTACACCTAAACAAGTATATTAAAAATACTCAAGCCTGTAATGCCAGCACTTTGGGAGGCCGAGACAGGCGGATCACGAGGTCAGGAGATCGAGACCATCCTGGCTAACACGGTGAAATCCCGTCTCTACTAAAAAATACAAAAAAAAAAACCTAGCCGGGTGAGGTGGCGGGCGCCTGTAGTCCCAGCTACTCGGGAGGCTGAGGCAGGAGAATGGCATAAACCCAGGAGGTGGAGCTTGCAGTGAGCTGAGATCTGGCCACTGCACTCCAGCCCGGGAGACAGAGTGAGACTCCATCTCAAAAAAAAAAAAATAAACAAACTTGCCAGGCGCAGTGGCTCACACCTGTAATCCCACCATTTTGGGAGGCCAAGGAGGGCGGATCATGAGGTCAGGAGTTCAAGACCAGCCTGACCAACATGGTGAAATCCTGTCTCTACTAAAAATACAAAAATTAGCCGGTGTGGCAGTGCACACCTGTAATCCCAGCTACTCATGAGGCTGAGGCAGGAGAATCACTTGAAACCAGGAGGCGGAGGTTGCAGTGAGCTGAGATTGCCCCACTGCACTCCAGCCTGGGCGACAGAATGAGACTCTGTCTCAAAACAAAACAAAACAAAAATAAAATAAATAAATTACCATTCTATGTGAAAGGCTGGAAAAAGGACATTAGAGAAAAAGCTAAACAAAGCAGAAGGAAATAATAAAAAAGCAACAATTAGTGAAACAGAAAACAAAACACAGAGGTCTTTAAATCCAAATCATGGTTCTTTGAAAACACTAAGGAAAAATAAGGATAAACTTGTAGCTATTCTGTCTAAAGGGGAAAGAAGGAAAAGTACAAATGAAAAATATTAAGAAAGAAGTAGAATGACTAAAGACACACAGAGATTCTGAAGTATAACAGAATAACTTGAACAACTTGATAACGATAAACTGAAAAATCTACATCAAATAATTTTTTGGAAAAATATTTACCAAAATTGACTTCAGAAGAAATAGATTATCCAGATAAAGAAAGATGTGACACATTGGAATAGTATTCGAAATTCCCCAAGAGTTACTACAACTGAGTGTTATGAAACCTTCGAGAACAAATGATTCCCACCCTCTACAACTACCTCAAAGAATAGAAGAGAGAAAGCTGCTCAACTAATTTTTGAGCATAATCTTGCTATTAATGTCACGAACACACACTAAATAATATGTTAGTAAATCAATTTATCAGTGCATTTTAAAAGAATTATATACCAGAGTCAAGTGATTTATCCTGGAATATTTGATGATCTAATGACAGAAACCTGATTGATAAAATTTATTACATTGATGAGGAAACAATGATCTTACTAGATGTAAGAAAAAAATTTACAATAAAGTTTAATATCCATTCATAATGTAAATTCCTAGCAAACTAGGAATAGAAAGAAATGATAATATCAAGAAAAAGGCTACTTACACTAACTTACAGTATATATAATACTTGAGGAAATGTTAGATACATTTGCATTAAAGTCAGAAACATGATGATTCCTTCTATTGCCCATATTATTTAACATTGTTCTGAAGATCTCAACATTAAGACAAGGCAAAAGAGAAGAGAAAAATCTGCAGAAAAAATCCACAAAAATTGGTATTTGGAGAAGATATAACTCCAAAGAAAATAGCTCAGAAAAATCTACAAAATATGAGAACTATTAAGAATTTATTTGCCAGATAGAAGGGCAACATAACATTAACCAACAATAGTTAGGAAAATGTAATTTTTTTTAAAAAGGTATTTTTTATAATGACAGCAAAAATTATAAAGAGCCTAAGAATAAAACTAAGAAAAGGTACATAAATATTTCTGGTAAGCATTATAGAATGTTACTTCTACAATTACACATAAAAGAAAACCTAAAGAAAAGTTGGAAAGATATACCACAGACATAGATGAGAAGAGTCAAAATTCTAAAGACGTCAACTATCTCTAATCTAAAATTCAGCATAATTCCCATCAAAATCATAATTTCACAGAACAGGGCAAAGTGATCCTAAAATTTTTATGAAGGAATAAATGGCCAAAAATGGACATGGTTGAAAGCACTAATAGAAAGAGTCAAATGAGTACAACCACTGACAACAGGAAGTTGACCTAATAGTAAAGCTGAAGATCAGCAAAGCCCATAATCCAGGTTTTCTATTTCCAGGTATATTCCCTAAAGTAGCATTTTTGAAACTGGTAGTCTCAAACCATCAGAGGTTGGAAAATCAACCTAATAGGTTCTGACTAACAATCTTTAAAATAGAATAACAAATATCATAATATAACACATATTAAGGGTAAGTACCACTCAACTGAACTGTGTTAAGGTATGCATATGTATATTGGGTTGTTATAACTGATATTGTGAAGTTTTAAAGGAACAGTCCTAGAGAAACTCTTCTACATATATACAAGGATGGTCACCACAGACAGTTTATTACAGCAAAAAATTGAAAAAAATCTGAATTTTGTTGACTAAACGTCTCAGCATGGATAAATGTTAATAGCACATCCCAAGTGGGAAAAAAAACCAACATGAAGAAGGATACATATGGTTCACTGTCATGTCTATAAAGTGAAAAGACTCATAAAACTATGTATTATTTATGCTGACATATACCATGCAACATTAAGAGTGATACATACTAGGTCTAGGTAGTTGTTAATTGATGGGAAGGAGGAACACAAAGAGGACTTCAACTATATTTGAAATTTTTGTGTTTTAAAAAATCTCTAAGACCAACCTGTGGTAATGACTTATCGCCATCAGCATGCATCTTTAATTTCATCAATGCAACCTTTGCAGCTGTTTCACTATTTTTGGCACCTTTCCGTCGTTTACTTGCTGTTTCTCCTGTCTTGGAATCTAAGAAGTGTAAGCATGTAATCAACATAAAACTTTCACATTACAAATAGAGTTTCATTATAAAACACTTATTAATTATGGCCCTGATACATATATAAATTACACACAAGAGAGATATACAGAGACCACATTCATTGTATAGGTACTATATTTACAATGGAAAAATATCATTGAGATTGATCTAAGCAATCTCCACATCAAAAAATTCACTATAGTGTGCTTCTTTCCAATTTAAGCCTATTCAACCTAAAGCAGTCATTAATGCTTCTACAGACAACCTTAAGATTTGCATATGCAAGATTTTAATAAAGGTACTATCCTTAATATGGAAGAAAAATTCTGAGCTAACATACTGGCAGAAAGACTGATTTAAGTCACAGATACATTAGTTTCTGGTATCTCTTATTATCAGCTGTATTCACAGCACAGTTGACTAGATTTAGAGTTTAGTCTGTAGAGAACGCAGCTGACTACTTCAATCTCATGAATACAATTTCTAGCCCGATGGTTAACTAGCTAATCTAAGTGGCTCAGCAAAAGAGATAAGTACTTATGGTGGAGTACTTTCCAAATAATTTCCAAATTTTCATTGTTCAGGTAGACCTCGTAAGATATACTGTCACAAGAATATCATCAAAATACAAGTTAATACAAATACCACTAGGGCTATTAATGATGCCTCCCGTAACTGGAAAGTAGACATAAGAAGCAGGAGCTCTGGAACTAGGAAAGCAACAAAACACACTTTCTAGATACTTACCAATAATGTCTTTAACAAGCTTCTGAGTGGCAGCCATTCGAGGCTTTGGGATTTCCAGTTTTTCACACTCATGATCTGACTGATGACGGTGTCTATGAGCAACAGAAGAGTGACACTAGTTCATGTGTTTGTATAGGACTTAAACAGATATACAAAGTGTGAACAGCCTAAGTGATCAATCACCTCAGGCAAAAATTCTTCTCACAATGAGGACATACAACTGCCACAAGTTCTCTCTCAGCACAGTCTTTGAATGAGCATGGGTAAGATGTATGTTGATCTGTCTTCAGTCTCTCATTGATTACAGTCACCTGAAAATGCAAAAAGGACGAAATGTATTACATTTCAGACCTAAACCAAATCAATGTGTCTATTCTAGAAGGCAGCATTCATATTATTTTTGCTTAAACTTATTAGAGCAAGTTATTTACTCTCACATAAAGATTATAATGAATGTTTTGTGTGACAAGTGATTACTATGCTGACTGTTTCACATTTTCATAATTTTCCTACTGTGGTATATTTGTCTTCTAAGTCAAGTTGAAATGACTATTTAATTACGCTCTATAATTTTAACCTGCTTTGTAACAGTCTCATACAAAGATGCCCCCATGGTATGCTCAGGTAATTATCTCATCAACCCTCAAATGGCAAGTCAACCTAATTTCCACACTAATTTTAGGAGATGAAACACTTAACTCAGAGAATAAAACACTTAAAAATATTTATTTATTCGTGAGATAAAAGGTTAAAGACAGTTTTCGTAATCATATATTATATTTATGCCCTATTTCATATTTTTATTACCAGCAAATACTCCACCACAGGAAGAAAAGATTTTATAAGACTAAAAAAAAAAAAAAGTCTAGATCAGCCAGGCTATTCTGAGCATTAACAAACCAGGTTTCTAAAGATGAGTAAACTTAGGGAAATAATTGCTTGAAAACTACAACCAAAGGGAATTTCTTTTTATAAATAATAGTTATATCTTATTGGAATTAACTTAAGTATCTTTTTGAACTTGTTGCAATGGCCTAATGATGTTTCAGTATTTAATTAATAGAATCTAATTATCTGAGAGACAGTCAGGGAAATCAAATTATATCCTAAGAAAAAAGAAAACACAGGATAGATTTATAAACTGCAAGAAACATCAGTAAGTTTTATTGTATGACTGAATATTTCCTCCAATTAATGCTGCATAAAATCAGCATGCTAGGTAATTTTAATTTTCCTCAAATAGATCAAGTAAACTTCAAAGAATCAAATTTTGACTGATTATTTAAACTCGAAAGAATCAGATTTCAACTGAATCTCATGTAACTTTAATAACTTTCTATAACTGAGAAAACGGATGTGAAACTATTTGGTAAAGCACTTGGTAAATGGTGGGCAGGAATAAATGTCCACTGCAAAGTGTTAGAACACATTGAACATGGTGGATTTAGTTTTCTCTCTTCCTCTTGGAATTGAACTGCCTTCAGGAGAAAGCCTAACATGGTCCAGTACTGCTGTGATTGCTGGGCAAGTCTCCCTAATTCTGGATTTTCTTTGCAAACCCATTTGGCTCTATGCTGAGCTTCATCATTCAACTTATCTTTACCAGTAATAAGGGTAATATTTTGACCTCAGTATGTCAGACCTTTCTTAACTTATGATTTGTGCAAAATTAGGGTAGGAATTTTATGACTATAGGTTTCTTCCTGGTTGTCTTAGGCCGACTGAGCCAGAATGATTTACTACCACAGATCCTATCAGCAGGCATCAGCGAAAATGAACACAACAGTGAAGGACACAGTGAACTGGAGGGAATATACAAGGAGGACATTAACTTAAGTGTATATTTATAAATATATAGCCTTAGATAGGTGCGGTGGCCAATGCCTGTAATCCCACCATTTTGGGAGGCCAAGGCAGGTAGATCACCTGAGGTCAGGAGTTTCAGACCAGCCTGGCCAACACGGTGAAACCCCATCTCTACTAAAAATACAAAAATCACTCGGGCATGGTGGCGCATGTATATAATCCCAGCTACTTGGGAGGCTGAGCCAGGAGAATCACTTGAACCCAGGAGGTAGAGGTTGTAGTGAGCCGAGATCGCGCCACTGCACTCCAGCCCGGGCAACAAGAGCAAAACTCCACCTCAAACAAAACAAAACAAAACAAAGAAATAAATACATAGCCTTACGCTATAAGTGGGCTACCTAAACAAATGTTAAGGAATAAGAATTATGAGGATAAAAATTTACAAATAACAAGTAAAACAATTTTTCTTTCAAACAGAGAAAAATAATGTAAATGAAGCAAAAGCCTGTTTACCTAATCAGTTTAGTGTGCCAAACTTTAATCTCTGTGACACTGACTGGCTTTAACTCTGATCAAATTCGGAATAAAAGTACATAAATACAAATACATTTTATCAGATCGGAAAAATATTAACATACCTCAGGACAACCATGAGACTCCCTGCTTCTGTGTTCAAGGCTTAAATAATAATAGTAGTGTTTATTTAAATAACATACTTAAAGATAACTGCAGTAATTTGCGATATTTTAGTGTTCAGTATTCTTAAGATATATTATGCTCATACTATATTAATAACTTTGAATATGAGAAAAAACTGAAATGTCAGATAAATTAAAGATGGAGCATCTATAGTCTCAAAAGTTTTAAAACACAAATGTTCAATTTCAATGAGTAAAAACAATTCACCACCCTAAATTACGTTTACTTTGAATACTTTAGGGTACATGAAAATATAAATGTATCCTTCAGCTCTTTTTATTTCTAAAAGATCATCAGTAGTAAAATGTGAAGAGTGTTCTAATTCCAAATAATTTAAAAATATACATTACTTTTATTTACTTCCAACAAATCATTCTGAATTACATTCTGAAAAAAATCATTCTTTCAGTGCTTTATTTTGTAAAACAAATGCTTGACATTTTAAAGTTTAACTGTAAGGAAAATCCATTTTCCAAAATTCTTGATTAATTCTTAGGTTTTACTTGGCATGTAATGTAGTCAAATGCTGTGATTCCTATTTTAAGGCATTTATAGGTTGGGCTCTTTTCATTTTATTAATTAAAATAAAGAGTAATAATTATAACTAGATTTTTACCATATTCTTTATATTGTGAATATTATTTTCTCCTTGTAATTAAAAGACAAAAATATAACTTTTATATAAAATTCACATACATAACCCCACTTTTGGAAGTTTAAAAATTAGTCACATATATGAAGAAGTAATCACAGCCTATAACTATACAGAATATCAATAATCAATGGCTAAAGTAACAATTACTTTAAATCATTCTACTTTTCTGAAATAATCTCATATTAATAAACATTAAAATTATTCCCAAATCCTGCATAAAAACTTAACTTACCAAAATATTCCTGAACAATCATCACACACAAATGGAAGAAAATCTAAAATTGAGAGAAAATGTATATACTGGTTAGTATCTGATTTTGATTTAGTTTTCTTAAGCAAGAAAGCAACCTCTATGGAAAAATTTCCCATTTTGATTAATATCCTAGTGTAGCAAGCACTATGTAACCACTCTAACAAAAGTAATCATAACTTCAGTAACTGTGACAGAAAGCAATTGGATTAACAGAAGGTATTAATAGATGTTGCTTGTAACTTTACTAAGTCAGAAAAAAATAAGTTCTAGTGGTTTTCTTTTTGTTTTTTGTTTTGTTTCCCAGATTTACTAGGTGTTGTTTTTGATGACTGTATACTGCAAAAATTCCGCATTTGGAGTTAAAAACCTGGGATTCAATTCTGATTCCACTGCTTACTAATCTAACAATGCTTTGGATAGTAAAGCTTTGGATATATATATATATTTATACAAATCCAATATATATTTATATATATATATCTGTGTACTAATATATATCTGTGTGTGAACAACATATATATATATCGCCAAAGCGAGGTTGCAGAGAGCCGAGATGGTGCCACTGCACTCTATCCTGGGCCACAGAGCCAGACTCCATCTCAAAACAAAACAAACAAACAGACAAACAAAAAAGAACAATACCGCAGTGACTGGGTGGAGATGCTTAATATTTTGAGACTTTTAATAATGAAGTATTAAATGCAAACCAGAAGGACCCAGGGGAAAGAGTTAAGTCAAGACAATTTCCCAGCACCTGATACCATCCTTCAATCCCTCCAGAAGGGAGATAAAATTTAGGATATACACTTGACATAGTCTAAATCTTAACTGCTTTCCACTAGTCCCAAACAGATAGGCCTCGCCTCATCTCAGTTATTGACACTAAAGAGATAAATAGCTGGAAAGGAAAATGAACTATGTCATGAATGGCATATAATGTGTTTTGGACTCACTAGCGGGGGATCAGGCATAGACACACACAATTTACAGTCAAAACCCAAATGGCTAAGCTTCCACATGAAAAAAAGTCACACTGTCTTGTTATTACAGCCAGTGGTGAAAGATACATAGAGGGCTGTAAGTAACAAGAACCTAGAAGGGATTGTCACCTGTCTTATCACGCACACCCACAGTAGAAATCACTAATCAATTATGGAACTCCACTGAAACTGGGCTAAATCTCAGAGTCCCTGACACCGTATTCAGGCACTTGATACCAATGACTGAAGTTGCAAGGGGAGATTAAACCTGTTTGCTACCTTATGTAGTGTGTGAAACCTAGTAACAACGACTGAGCAGTCTGTGTGGTTCTAATGCTTCAAAAACTTGCCTTTTCCAGGTGTATGGCATCCTGAAGCCAGTGCCACATTACCTTGGACTAGGTATATCCCAAGGTCTCTCAGTACAGTGGGGAGAGCTCATCGCCATATTATTAATTCTCTCTAACACGCAGCTTACTAGTTGGAAAGGTCTTCCGTGTAAATGACTGTAGTTTACACCCGTATGTGGGCCAAGCACCAAAATCAATAATCTGTAAATGTTTGTTCAAACAATAATAATGAGAATCAGGGAATGACAGAGCTAGGAGAGCATGATGACCATTTGGTGGAATAATCTGAGGATCAGGATGCCTTTGAGAATTTGATAAAAGCTAAGGAAGTACCTTCTTCCGGACACAAATCCACGTGAACACCAGTTGGGCGAGCTGATCTCGCCCGGCTCCTCCTGACAGCTAAGTAGCAGATAAGTAAACAAAAAGTTTGGGAAAGTGGCTGGCCGTAGGTCGCAGTGGCAAAGCCAAAAGACAACACTCTCAGACCAATCCTACGCGTCCCATCCCCGCGCTCAGCAGGGTAAGTGTGCGCCATGCGACCCAGCAGTGGGCTTCGTGCACTGCTCGGACACGGGACACTCGAAAACCAAAATGAACACTGCAAGGTAAGTTTTCAGGAATTGAATGGCTTCCTTCCAAGGATACCATAAGTTATTTCAAAGCCTCACGGCCAACAAAAACACGCACCAACAGATCTCACTGCAGCCCCAGAAGAAACGCTCCCACCCCGCTCCTCAGGCTCTGCCCAGCCTTGTGGCCTCCCCTCACCCGCCGCCACCATCCGCGGAGCCAAAGCGGAGCCCCGGTATCCCGTGGCCTGGGACGGGGGCTGGGGGCTCCCCGATCACCTCGCCGCCGGCAGTGCTCCACCTGGCAATGCTGCCCGATGTCCAACTCCGCCATCTCTCTGGGGCCGCAAGGGGCGGGACACAGCCAGAGGGGCCGGGCAATGAGCGCGCGCGGCGCCTGACGGAAGTGGCGAACCCAGAGGCGGAGTCTACAGGTGGGGGCGGGGCCCGAAAGCCAGCTGTTCGCTGTGTCCTAGGTGCGTTCGCAGTGACCAGGAAAGGCCACTCTTCCGTAAGTGTTCTTCTCGGAGCGGAAGGCCTCTCGCCCAGTCCTTAAAGAAATACCCACCTGTAGCCGGGCGCGGTGGCTCACGCCTGTAATCCCGGCACTTTGTCAGGCCGAGGCGGGCGGATCACCTGAGGTCAGGAGTTCGATACCAGCCTGACCAGTGTGCAGAAACCCCCATCTCCACTAAACATACAAAATTAGCCGGGCGTGGTGGCGCATGCCTGTAATCCCAGCTACTCGGGAGGCTGAGGCAGGAGAATCGCTTGAACCTGGGAGGCGGAGGTTGCAGTGAGCCGAGATTGGACCACTGCACTCCAACCTGGGCAAGAAGAGCGAAATTCCGTCTCAAAAAAAAGAAAAAAAAGATATGCCCACCTGCCTTTCTGAACGATTGCGTACCGCAGTTCCCTGCGTACAACCACGAAAATCAGCAACGGCTTCACAGAAATTGTCTTTTATTTATTTTTTTTAAAGTTAATATAACTTCAGGAACCAGAACAGTGCCTGGCACACAGTGTTGCAGTCATCAAGCAGAAGAGACAGACACGGGTTATTCAATTCCTGAGCCACCCCTCAACCAGTGTTACTTGATTATATAGTGTGACATACATGACCCTAGCAAAACAGTCATCAGGCGTTTTTAAAAGTTAATATTTCTTTTTCTTTATCTTGTCCTTTTTTTTTTTTTAAATTCTGTTGGTGGGTGGGTGGGGGGTGGGGAGAAATCTTAACTCCTGAGACCTTGAATGTGTACTGAACCTTACAGAGTTCCTCAGAGAACTCAGACTCATTTAGCACAACTACCTGCAGAAAGCTTATGGGATTCCACTGGGAGGTAGGGGAGTATCAGGTGTCCGGTGAGCCACTGCAAAGGTACTGAAGGAGAGGTACTTCTCGGTGGGTTACATATGAATGCCATTCCACCAGTGTGATGCCAGGCACCACTCAGTGTGGATGGGTGACAATCACCTGCACTTTTGACGGGAACTAGAAAAGTATTCTATGCCTCATATATACTTTTGGGGATTCCCAATCATTAATCATTGAGGAAGGGGGAAGGGTGACACTAGGAAAGAGTAATTATTACTTCTGCATTTGCTCTTGAGTCAATCTATTTAAGATTTCCATCTCAGAATTGCTTGAGTCTCTGGAGAAACTTTAAATTTTAGAGCTGTAGGTGACCTAAGATGTCATCTGGCTATCTCAGCCTCCATAGCTTTTCTTTTATTAAGATGAGAAAACCAGTTCATAGACGTTAAATGATTGGCTCAATTTAGTGGATGAACCAGGACAAAAAATGCAAGTACTAAAGACTTCTGGTATTCTTGGATCTAGGGATCAGTGGCTTACAAAGATTTTATGTTTAAGTTGATCAGATCAATCAATAACAGGTTTCTTGGAATTTTACTAGGTGTTTGGAATGTTCTGGATAGGTGGCAAATATATGTTTTATCAGTCCAATTAGTCTGGATATATTTTTATTTTTCCAGTTCTTGGACACCTTATAGAACATCAGATGATTAGAGTAGCCAAGATTGCAGTTGCTGCCTCTGCTTTCTCTATTTAGTCTCCTTTGCTGATTTCTTCTCTAGGTGCTACTTAAACACATCTATTTCACTATGTTTATGTCTTTGGTCCATTTATCAATTTACATCCTCATACAAGTGAAATTCCCATGGCTTCCATATTAAAGCCTCTCATACCCATATTCTCAGTCCTGAGAACATTTTACCAAACGTGAAGTAGCTATTTCCAACTGTCTGATAGATCTATCTATGTGTCGTCATTTGTCACAGTGTCTTAAGTCCAAAATGGGATACTTTCCTACCATATCATCCCCTTTCTAACAAAGGCAGCCTACCACATACTTGTTTCATTCAACCGGTCAATCTTGGATTTATTCTCCACCTCTCCTTTCTTACTTCTCATGGAAGTAGCCATTAAACACTAGCAGTTCTCCCTCAGAAATGTCTCTTAGGCCAGGCGCGGTGGCTCATGCCTGTAATCCCAGCACATTGGGAGGCTGAGGCGGGCAGATCACTTGAGGTCGGGAGTTCAAGATCAGCCTGACCCACATGGAGAAACACTGTTTCTACTAAAAATACAAAAATTAGCCAGGCGTGGTGGCATGCACCTGAATTCCCAGCTACTCAGGAGGCTGAGGCAGGAGAATCGCTTGAACCTGAGAAGAAGAGGTTGCAATGAGCCGAGGTCAAGCCATTGCACTCCATCCTGGGCAACGAGAGAGAAACTCCATCTCAAAAAACAAAAAAAAGAACTTAGTCTCTGTAGTTATCCTCAGTGACTACCCTTTAAAAAAAAGTTATGATTACTGAAGAATAACATTTGAAAATTAAAATTAAGAGGGGAAAATGCCTAATGTGTTGTCATATATTTGAAAAGAAGGCAGTGATGTTTATATTAAAATTCCATATTATAGTGATTATTTACCGTAAGTTACATTATTATGTATAGATTTTAAATCTGTCATATGAAAAATTTCTGCTAAATATAATATTAATAAATGTGGATAAAATAGAATAGTTGTTAATTGAGGTTATTATCCTTTAATATGAAATTTACAAAGTGTTATAAACTAGCAAGTGTGGCTTTGAATTACAGGTCAGAAAATATCCCTCTTTCCATCCCACTGAGGACAGGGTGTACTTTACCACCTCCTTAATTTCGAACTTGGCCATGTAACTTGCCTTGGCCTACAGAACATTGGCTGATTTGACCCAGCTAGACGCCTTACATGAAGTTTGGCTTGGCCCTTGTGCTCTAGTGGTCCATCCATGAGAGGAACATGGGGCAAGTAGCTACTCCCCTTCAATCTGGGCCCTAGAATGAACACATGTGGAATATACCTGAACCCAGCCCACAAACTGGAAGCAAGTTCAGTCAATCCATAAACTGAAGAAGAGCTACCAAGCCAAGTCTTTTTCCAGCCCAGTGAGATCTCATTAGACCTGCAGGTCTGTGAGCATGAGTATAAATCCTTTTGTTGTATGTCCTGAGGTTTTGGGGTGTTTTGTTACACAGCATCATCATGGCAATATCTGACTAATATACAAGCAATGAATAAAACAAATAAAAAGTGAGATATTCCATAGTTCACATGACAGAATCATTTTTCCTTTCTGGATATCAGTCTATCTTGCACATCATGTTCAAAATCAAATTTTGAAGAGTCTAAATTCAAACTTTAATAATAACAGCTGCAATTATTATTATTTCTTACTATGTACCAGGCACTTAAAAGGATTATTTTATTTAATCTTCACAACAACACTTTTAGATACTATTATCCCCATTCTACAGAATAGCTTATAAAAATGACTCAGCTCCTGCCTCCCTCTCTCCCACATATAAAACTACTCTCTCTTTTCGTGTCTCCACTGACCTCTTACCTATTTGGACTTACTAGTTGTCCTCCTGCCCAACCTCAGGGACCAGTCTCATAGTCTGGAATGCTTTCTTCTTTCCCCACATTTGCCTGGTTATCTTCTCCTCATCTTTCAGCTCTCAAAAGAGGCATCTAGGACCTGCCCCAAGTTGGATCAGGTCTTTTGTTCTATGTACTGATTTTGTATTGTTGCTTTAACAAATTAGCATCTACCTAGTGGCTTAAAACAAGACAAATTTAGGCCGGGTGCGGTGGCTCATGCCTTTAATCCCAGCACTTTGGGAGGCCAAGGTGGGCTTATCACCTGATGTCAGGAGTTCAAGACCAGCCTGGCCAATATGGTGAAACCCTGTCTCTACTAAAGTACAAAAGTATTAGCTGGGCATGATGGCAAGTGCCTGTAATCTCAGCTACTCAGGAGGCTGAGGTGGGAGAATCGCTTGAACCCGGGAGGTGGAGGTTGCAGTGAGCCAAGATCATGACGTTGCACTCCAGCCTGGGCTAAAGAGCGAGACTCAAAACAAAAAACAAACAAAACAAAACCCACAAATATTATCTTAAAATTCTGGAGGTCAGAAGTCCTAAAATCAGCGTGTTGACAGGGCTGCATCCCTTCTGAAGGCTCTGGGAAGGATCCAATTCCTTGTCTTTTCCAGCTTCTAAAGGTTGCCCAAATTCCTTGACTCATGACTCCTTCCTCAGTCTTCAAAACCAGAAAGAGGCATCCTCAAATCTCTTCCTCTTCCTCACCAAACCTTCCCATTTTTTCCTTTTGCCATGTCTATCTCTAACCCTTCTGCCTTCCTCTCTTAAGGACTCTCGTGATCACATTGGACCCACCTAGATATTTCAGGATAATCTCATTTGATAAGCCTTAACTTAATCACACCTACAGAGTCCTTTTTGCCGTGTAAGGTGACAGAGTCACAGGTTCATGGATTATAATGTATACAACTTTGAGGGCCATTGTTTTAACTACCTCAATATATATTCTCAAATTTCTCATAGTATTTCCATAACATTTATCACAATTTCTGAGTTTATTTTTGCATGATTATTGATTAATATCTGTCTCCTCTTTGTCACCTGAGAACAAAGACTGTGTCTTATTTATTATATCTCTATCTGATTGCTCAATGCTTGACACATGGTAAAACCTCAAAAAATATCTGTCCACTGAATCAATGAATGAACAAGTCAACACTGATATACACTGCCTCCCATGTGGTTATACTTTCAATTGGTATTAATAAAAATATAAAATTCAGAACAAAGAACATGAACATGGTAGTTTGTTCACTGTGGTTGGCCACTCAAAACCACTGGGAATATTTTGCTTGGTTCTGAGAACCATACTTCAAATGTGAAAGAGGCAAATTGGGGCATATATTTAAAGGAGGACAGCAGGATGGCGAAGGAACTAAAAACTATTATGTAAAACTGAGAGTTTATAATGTTTAGGGCTGAAGCAGTAGAGATGAATAAGGGTGTCAAGCAAAGGAAAACCTATCATAAAAACTGCAATCCCTACTATTATCATGGCAGCAGTTATGTGTGTGAGTTTTGAAAAGCATGGTTTTTTTAAACAATAGTTTGCCTTAGCAGGTAACTTTGTAACATTTTCTCAGGTAATTATTCTTTAGAGAGATAAATTTAGTAGTCCTGATAAGCATACATAAGATTATTTTGAAATGATGGCTTAAATTGCATTTTGGCACTAATGGGATATTCAAAATAATTAATCTAACTATAGAAAAAAAATTCTGATGTTGCAACAACACCTACTATTAACTTTACTCCTTAAAATTCTCACCAATGAAAAGAATCAAATATTTAAAAATATGAACTAATTTCTCAAGAGTATATTTCCTTCTTCTTCTTCTTCTTCTTCTTTTTTTTTTTTTTTTTCCAAGACCGAGTCTTACTCTGTTGTCCAGGATGGAGTGCAGTGGCGCCATCTTGCCTCACTGCAACCTCTGCCTCCCGGGTTCAGGTGATTCTGTTGCCTCAGCCTCCTTTCTCCTGCCTCAGCCTCTCGAGTAGCTGGGACTACAGGCTTGTGCCACCATGCCCGGCTAATTTTTTTTTGTATTTTTGGTAGAGACGGGGTTTTTCCGTGTTGGCCAAGCTGTTCTCAAACTCCTGACCTCAGGTGATCCACCTGCCTTGGCCTCCCAAAGTGCTGGGATTACAGGTGTGAGCCATCTCGCCCAGCCTAGAGAGTATATTTCTTATAAGAGGAAGTGATTGCCTCCTTCTCTAATGCTAGGTGCAATATCTGTCCAAAGTTTTTTGTTTTTTGCCCAAATTAAGATGGGTCAGACATTTTGTGAGAGTCTTTGCATACTGGTTCTGAGATTTGATGCTTTGATTCTTTTTTGTATTATCAGAATGATAACACAGATTCTTGGATCTAGGAAATGTGTTTCCAAATATTTTCATATGCTGTACCATCATTTGGATATTTTATCACTTATGTTGTATTTCTTTATGCATTCATTTATTCAACAAATATTGATAGAGTGTCTACAATGTGCCAGGCTCTGTTGTAGGAATTGGGAAAATACTGGTGAAAATAAAACAAATAAAAATTCCTGCTCTCAGGGCCAGGATTCTGGGGGTGGTGGGGAAGCAATGGAAAATAAAAATTTAAAAATGCAAAACGGTGTAAGATAGATAGTGGTAAGTACTATGGAGAAAAATAAAGCTGAGAAAGAGGATTAGAGTTCTTTTGGGGTACAGAAGTGAGACAATAGGGTTGAAGTTTCTGATATGGTGGGACAAAAATGTGATAAAGATCTAAAGAAGGTGAAGAAGGGAATGAAATAGGTGTCTGGTGGCAGGTTTCCAGGCAGAGGAGCGGCCTGTGCAATGACAGTATGCTTGGTGTACTCCAGCCAAAGTGAGGACACCGGCGTGGCTGGAGCAGAGTAGATGGGGATGTATGGATAGGGAGACACAGGTGAAGTAAACTTAGGGATCAGTATTACTTCATGTAGGGGCTTGAAGACATTTGTGAAGACCTTTGCTTATAACTGGAGTGAGGTGGGAAGTCACTGGAGTTTTCGTCTCCGTCTCCATCTGTTTGCTATGTAGGGAGACTATAATAGGGTCAAGGTATTTGTAGGAGAGTCAGAAGTCTAGTGGGATAATCTGGGTGAGAGATGACAGTGGTTTCAAGCATGGTGCTGGTTATATTGATGGTGGCCAGTGGGCAGGTTTCCATCGTAGTTAGAACTTACGGGATCTGTTGATGGACGGGATGTGGGTCAAGGTTGATTCCAAGGTTTTTGGCCTGAGAAAAGGGAAGCCTGGAGTTATTACCTAAGAGGTAGAGGAGCAGGATTGGAGAGATTAGGTGTATTTCTTGATTAGGTACAAATCTCATGTGATTGTACTCAGGTATAGTGAAACTCTAGAGGTAAAGGAAAGCGTAGAAATCAATTTTAAGTAGGTAATGTAGTAACAGTAACATTGAGGTGGGGGCTATATTTCACTTTATATCCATTAAATGGTTTACATTTAAGTCTAATGAAGTTTAGGATTTTTTTTTTTTTTTTTTTTTTGAGATGGAGTCTTGCTCTGTCACCCAGGCAGGAGTACAGTGGCATGATCTTGGTTCACTGCAACCTCCGCCTCCCAGGTGCAACCATTTCTCTGCCTCAGCTTCCCGAGTAGCTGGGATTACAGGTGCCCACCACCATGCCCGGCTAATTTTTGTATTTTTAGTAGAGACAGGGCTTCATCATGTTGGCCAGGCTGGTCTCGAATTCGTGACCTCAGGTGATACGCCTGCCTTGGCCTCCCTCCCAAAGTGCTGGGATTACAGGCGTGAGCCACCGTGCCCAGCTGAGCCTTAGGATCTTTAACTTCTTTCTGATCAAGGATGAACAAAGGTATGAAACACATGAATAAAGAGCTATGCAGGCAAAACCCAGTCATAGGCACCATCTACCTTCATTATGACTTATGATAATCAAACTTTTAATTTTGCAAAATTATAATTTTTTAAATCATAGCGACTTGTGTACTCAAATGTGACTGAGTATTATATACGATGGATATTTGGTTCTAAGAAACAGAACTGCTGATAAAAAGAATGTGTACATGCTTGTTGAGCTGCTTAATAAATAACTATTTGATGATGATTCTGCAGTATGTTTAAAGGCAATCCTTCTTCTGTTGCTTTAGAGAGTTCATTTGGCATTCTAAAAATGGACGTAATTTCAGGGGGTGGCCAAAATGTATCAATTAGCCTGACAGCTAGGCCTTTTTAACAGATCTATAAATTTCCAATTTCCTTTGCCCTCTTAACCATGGTAAATCATCCTGAACAAGATCATTCTTTTGAACAACAGCCTCCTTATTAGCTGAGATCAATTGAGATTAGAAAATGAAAAATACACTAGATGCTAAGAACTCTTTATGAAACCACATTTGTAGGATGAGTATTGAATGAAGATTAATGTGTTATTTTTGGCTTCTAAATAACTGATTTAAAATTTATTTTCTACATCCCACTGCTGGATTAAACACTAATATATATTTGGTTGGTTTACTTGCTTGCAAGTATTATCTTTTCCTCTTTGAGCTTATGTATTAATGGAAGGAAATGATTTTTAATTTAAATGTATCTTGCTTTGCACACCACATGTGTTTCTGAAAGAGCTACACACTAAATTGGTTAAATGGATTATTTTTTCCTATTGAATTACAAATTAATGACTAGCTTCTTTGTTTTAATGTCTGATCAATTTTCATTTGCTTTTTGAATAAAATACAGGATCCTTAGCACATCATGTGGACCTTACGTGATCTGGACTCTGTCTACCTTTGTAGGCGACCTCACCACACTCTCCTACTCTCCTCTTCTGTCTCTAAGCCCCAGTGACACTGACCTTTTCTCAACCCCTAGTACTTCAGACTCAAGATTTTTGCACATATTATTTAAAAGTTTTAATTCTTCAACATTCTTTGCTTTATTAAAAATATAGTACACATAGTGCATTGCTTTCTTAATTCTCCATCTTCCCTTAGCTAGAAAGTAGGCTCCAAAAATGAATGTATTTTCGTCTTTTTATTCACTGCTGAATCTCTGCGTCTAAAAGTGATGCATAAATGAATGAATAAATTGATAAATGAATAAGGAATTCCTTATAATGGAATAAAAACTTCCCTTCTCTAAAACAAGGTAACTTCTAGTCATCGTTCAAATTCTAGCTTAAATGTCACTTTTTCAGGGCCACTCTTCTATGACCCTAAGACAAGATCGAGTTCCTCTGTTATTTATTCTTATAGATCCTATACTTTTCTATATAGTTTATTAGAACTCCAACTTATAAAGTTTATTATTTGTGAGATAATTTGCTTAATTTCTGTGTTCTCCCCTAAGCTGTAAGCTCTGTTGGGACAGACAATGTTTCTTACTCTTACCTGTATCCCCAACACTAGCACAATGCCTGGATCATACAGACACTCAATAAGCATCAGTTGAATGAAACCATGGATGTGTGGATTAAGCAACTCCTCAGTTATAACTTTGTCTCTCTGTTCTACTGTCCAATGTTCTCACAACAAGAAAAGTAATTAATGAACCCCAAAAGAATGCCTTAGTATTCTGGATAAGTTCTTATTTCAATGTACTCCTCCATGAATTCAATAATGCTTGGAGGATCCCTTAAAGATAATGCCTAATAATTACCTCTTCACCCCATGCTATTTAATTAAACAAATACTTAATGAGTTTTTCCTCTAGTCCAAGTTGCACAGAGGGAAATAGCATCATGTAAATAGTGAAAAGACCATGCGTTTTCAAACAGAAAGATCTCTTTCACTTTTGCTGCCTGTTAAATTTGGTTATCAACTGAGCCTTGGGTTCTTCATCTGTCAAACAGAAATAGCAATACCTATTTTGCAGGGTTTGTGTAAGGATTAGTGATAAGCATATGTATATTGACAAGCCTGACACATAGTCAGTGCTCAAAAGATGGCAGCTATTATTACTGTCACTGGAAAATAAGCTCTTAGAGGGCAGACTATACTTGCATTCCCCGTACCTTACACTCAATAAAGGCTGGTTAAACGGACTAGCAATGGGAACCATAGCAGAATATGTGCTACTTCTCAACTCTCAAGGCCCTTAAAATTCTAATCAAGAAAATACACTCCAAGACATATTCATGAAATATTTAGATAATAAAGAAAAACAATACTTATTGCAACTTATAATACACATGAAATTAGAGCAAAATGTGTGTTATAGACCATACATGCTTTACATGGCCAGCCAGGAAATGATAGGAAGTGGCTGACTGCAGTTACTGTGAAATGATGAGTTCACATGTTTGTGTGTTAGAAGACGTATACCGTAAGCCTCCTATGAAAGTGTTCAATTTGTTTGGCAAAATTTTATGCTATCTATGCCAATGTTGGATAAATAGATTAACTTGCAGCTTTGTGTTTGTATGCATGCAGACAAAATTGGGTTATCGATCTTGTGTATCAAGGTGAATTTGTCAGAGGAATGGGTGTTTTTTTTTTCTAAACAGTGGCCGGCTAACAATTACAAATAGGTTCTGATGATGTTGGGTAATACTGCTCAAATAGGGCTGTATTATGCAGAGCACATGGCAATCCTTGAAAACTAAAACAGACAATTCCACTTCTTTGTAGTGTGCTTGGCACAGGTTTGCAGTTGTATTGCATCATCTATAAGCATTACATATGGCTGTCGTTTCATCTTACCAAATTCTTTGCCACCAGACCTAATAGATGGGACTGAGATAGCAAGCATGAACAAAAGAATGTTTCTCTTCTCCAGGATATTCTCTATATTTTGTTCCTTAGGTTTCTATGTAATGGCATTTGACACAGACCCAAACACAAAGGCAGCCTCATTTAAGGTTTTTGATACGTTGACGATCATTCAGAAAACTTCAGATTCCTAGTTATAGAATTGAATCCAACCGCCAACACACTCCAGAAGTCCTGACATTAGGAAAAGAGATGGCCACCATCTTTAACCCACTTCCAGTCCTGTAAGGATGATCTAGAATCTACTTTGTGCTAACTAGCAGCCAGGCACACATCAATCTGCCCAGACTACCAAATGCAGAAACAAGCCCAGTAGGAGTAACTGCTCCTAGATTGCCCACACACCTGCATCCTAGTGGCATTCAAATATCCTGGAAGCCTTTGTGTCCACACACTCATACCTACATAACATACACTTAGAGGAAAAGATCTGAATATTCTTATTCACAAGAACAGAGGCCTGAATACAGGAACACTATGCTCACGCACACACAAAAGACACGCATGGAATAAAGCATTTTGCATATCCAGCCTTGCGCACTTACACTTTCAGGTTCTGCACAAGACCCCTGGACATCGGTTTGCTTTTCATTAAGCGGTTCACAAACTAATTCCTCGTTCCTGGGAGAGTTCCTACTGTGGTTTAAGCCAGTTTCCCACGGTCTTTGCGGTATTTTCAACTTTTCTGTGCTCTCCCTCAACTCCCAGAGGGCCGGGTGGCGCCGGCCAGCCGACGTCCCAGCGGTGCCCTCCCCGCCCAGCCGCTGTGCCGCGGGGCGGGGCCGAGTTGGCAGCCAGGAAATGCCCTGGAGTGTGTGTCACCTGTCCAGGACGACTTGTTGATTCCCAGGAGCGCCGCCTTTCCGGTCTGGGTCCCCGAAAGGACTGCTTTGCTCACCTGTCCCCTCGGCACGGCCCCAGGGAGCTCCCGACAAGCCCCCGGAATCGGTCTCCCTCCCAACTCCACAGCAATGAGCAAGTTGGGCAAGTTATTTAAAGGGGGCGGCTCTTCTAAGAGCCGAGCCGCTCCCAGTCCCCAGGAGGCCCTGGCCCGACTTCGGGAGACTGAGGAGATGCTGGGCAAGAAACAAGAGTACCTGGAAAATCGAATCCAAAGAGAAATCGCCCTGGCCAAGAAGCACGGCACGCAGAATAAGCGAGGTAGGCTGGGATCTGGCCCACAGGCAGGAGCCCATCTGCCTTTAGCCCTTCCCTTGGGGACAATCGGCCCACACCACTGAGGTCACCCGGTAGCCAGGTTTGCTCTTGCAGTCTTTTCTAGGAACTGGTACTGACTTTTAGGGCCCTGACTAGGGTGAGCTGAGCTAGACGCTGGCACTTATCGCAAAATGTAAGCGGCCGCTAAAAATCTCAGTAATCAAGATGAACAATACTTTAATGCAATACCTAAAGGACTCAGAACCAATGCCAAGAAAGAAATGATGAAGAAGATATCAAAATTTTAAATAAAGATAGGATTGGTATTTTTTTTTTATTTGCCTCTAGGTCTTATATTGTTATATCCAGCACTTCTTTATTTAAAATTATTTTTTATAATGTAATGATTTGTTCATCGTGGATTTTTTAATATTAATTTTGAATTTTAAAAATATTGCATTAAAATATTATCTGTCTTGATTACTGAGTGTTTTTGCACCCCTGTAAATTTTGCTCCTGGTTCAGCTTTTTCTAGGCCAGCCTTGCTGACTCTAACACTAAGTATCAAGTTTTCTGCTGTATATTTGTATATTAAATTACATATTTTAACTTGCAGGTAAATCTGCAGCAAAGCATATTCTAGTGCATTGTGGTTTACCTTGCTTCTCAGCTGTGGAAAGCTTTAGCTGGATGTTCGGCAGTTGAAGTCTTAAAAAAAAAAAAGAGGAATTAAATATTAAATTTCCTATCACTGACTTTTGGCACACACAAGGGACTTTGAGTTAATAATAATTCTTGGTGTTCCTGTTGCACCTTGAACACCTGTTCTTTGCCAGAGTTAACTGATTGCTTCAGTATACACCTCCTTCTATAGGAATACCACTAAACAGCACCTGTGGCACAGATAAAAACTCAGTGAGAAGTTGAAGTGATTTGCTCTTGTAACACAGGTTAAATGGCAGACCCAGAAAAGGAAGTGGCAATATAGGACTCTGCTTACCACCAAACCCAAATATTTGCATCCTCAAGTTGGGCTTCTTTAGTCATAATGAAGCCTTGGGAAGATTTTGGCTCAAGGATTTGGTTACAGGATGCTGTCACTGTTTAATGCAGGAAAGGAAGGATGTCTCAAGGAGCTGACCTTGAGAACTCTGCCTCTTCCCGTAAAAGTGTGACAGCTGCATTTATGCCTACTTACTACCAACAATAAAAAGACTGTTTTATTGCGTATAACTTTTGCCCATATTATAGCCTGTTTTAGAGGTAAGTACTGATTTCTACTTTTACTTTGTGTCTGAAAATATTCTGGGAAGTTATTCAATGGCAATTTCTAAAGAAAGACCATGTCATTATGGCTTGCTAAAAATGTTGTTGGTCATTTTGTAACTTGGCCCTTCCTCTTCAGTTTGATACACATTCTGACATTTGTTTAGTGTCTCTCAAGGGTTTTCTTCCCTTTGCCATCTATTTGGATCTGTGTATAGCTTTGTCTACCATGGTTGCTCAGCAAATATTGGTGGTGGTGGTTGTTTTGAGACAGGGTTTAACTCTTGTTCCCCGGGCTGGAGTGCAATGGCGCGATCTCGGCTCACCGCAACCTCTGCCTCCCAGGTTCAAGGGATTCGCCCACCTTATCCTTCCCAGTAGCTGGGATTACAGGCATGTGCCACCACACCCAGCTAATTTTATGTGTTTAGTAGAGATGGATTTTCTCCATGTTGGTGAGATGGGTCTCGAACTCCCGACCTCAGGTGATCCACCTGCCTTGGCCTCCCAAAGGGCTAGGATTACAAGCTTGAGCTACAGCGCCCGGCCGACGTTCATTTTAAAAATCTGGAAAATTGACCATTTCCTTTTAGGAATTGGTAAAAATGTAAATTTGCTTTCAAAGACAGAGTGCAAAATAATGTGGGTTTTACTGATTTTTTTTCAGAAGTACCCTTCAATTGGCAATGCACAAAAAATGAATCTCAATTTGACTTTATGAATAAAGACAAAAAATTTAAAGACAGTGCTAATTAAGACTACCAATCTAACTTCCTTAAATCAAGAAAGTTATAGATGCAAGTATGAAGAGCAAATAACTTGTTTTTTTTTTTTGTTTTTTTTTTTTGTTTTTTTTTTTTGAGACAGGATCTTACTGTGTCGCCCAGGCTGGAGTACAGTGGCATGATCTCAAGTCACTGCAGCTTCTACCTCCTAGGTTCAAGTGATTCTCCTGCCTCAGCTTCCCGAGGAGCTGGGATTACAGGCGTGCACCACCACGCCCAGCTAATTTTTGTATTTTTAATAGGGATGGGGTTTCACCATGTTGGCCAAGCTGGTCTCAAACTCTGGACCTCAAGTGATTCTCCTGCCTCCGTCTCCCAAAGTGCTGGGATTACAGGTGTGAGCCACTGCGCCCAGCCCTAATTTTTAATAGAAAAGTCATTAACTTTGTCCTCGAAAGCTTCACTGGTGTTAGTGTCTGGAAACTTCCAGAGCTCCTAGAGTGACTCTAGGAGTAAGAAGAGGCTGGTTAGCATGAGGTCATCTGTAATCTAAGCTATGGAAGGAATTCAATCTTAGGCCCATGCATTGGTAACATGCTCAGTATCAGCACCTTCCAAATAAACCGGATAACTTCATATACTTCATAACTTTGCATACACAGTTACTGTCTTCTATTAGCCACCAAGTGATCTAAAATAGTAAAATAAAGCCGGATATACTTAGTACTAAATGGTCCCTGTGTGACACAATGCCGTTGTTAGAATGGCTGTAATTTATATGATAATCAGGGTGACATAATTTATGTGCAATTGAAGTTTTATTATTAGAGATAGCTGGTCAGCTAATATATTCTCTGAATGGCCAGCTAGCATTATATTAGAAAAGGCCACACTCCTAGCCACTTCAGATTCTTCAAAGATCAATTTCTCTACAACAACAGAAGCTTTGACAGCATTCTAAGTGTCAAAATGAGCTTGACTGGTAAAATGAAAAACTTTTAATTGGCATAATAAATGTTAGAAATGGGGTGGGACATGGTGGCTCATTCCTGTAATTTGACCACTCTGGGGGGCTGAGGTGGGCAGATTACTTGAGGTCAGGAGTTTGAGACCAGATTGGCCAACATGGTGAAACCCCATCTCTACTAAAAGTACAAAATTAGCTGGATGTGGTTGCGCATGTTTGTAAGCCCAGCTACTTGAGAGTCTGAGGCAAAAGAATTGCTTGAACCTGGGAGGTGGAGGTTGCAGTGAGCAGAGATGGCGCCATTGCACTCCAGCCTAGGCGGCAGAGTCAGACTATGTCTCAGTAAATAAATAAATAAATAATAAATAAATAGATAAATGTTAGAAATGGGATCTCACTGGTGAATTTTTTTTGAGACAGAGTCTCGCTTTGTCACTTAGGGTGGGCTGCAGTGGTGTGATCAGGGCTCACTGCAGCCTTGACCTCCAGGACCCAATTGATCCTTCCACTTCAGCTTTCTGAGTAGCTAGCACCACAGGCATCCACTACCACACCCAGCTATTTAATTTTTTTTTTTTTTGTATAGGTGAGGTCTCCCTATGTTGCCCAGGCTGGTCTCAAACTCCTGGGCTCAAACGATTCTCCTGCCTCAGCCTCCCAAATTGCTGACAAGAGCCACTGGGCCTGGCCTCACTAGTGAAATTCTAGGTATTTTAAATATGTGGATTGCTAAAACAGTTTAGAGACACTTCCAATACCCTTGCCACCCCACCCCCAGGTATGAACAGGATGTGAATCTACTAGGTGTATAATTAACTTAACACTAGAATGGTGCCTGAAACTAGATCTCAAATCAGTGCAGTGTTCAGTCTTTAGTTTAGGTGGGTTTCCAATGGAGTGCACCTCTAACAGGGCACAGCACCTACCATGGAACGTTGCTGTCTTCCTCAGTGAGCCTTTCATGCAGGGTGAATGGGAAAAAAGTACCTAGAGTTGGGACTTCATTGAGCTCATGGGACAGGTTGGCAAATTATTGTTATATGCTTGCCAGTGTATGTTTGTTTAATAATGTATATGCAGAATTGAGTCTGAAATTTGCTTTCATTACAACTCATAGCAAGGTAGTACGGGGTAGCTAATTCTCCTCCCTTCAAATTTATTTGGCAGTTACCATCATCATCTACCAAAAAGAACCTGAGTAAACATGAACAAATTGATTTTGCAACACTTGCTATCCAAGGCTCTATTGATCCAAAAGAGTAATAGTTGGAGCTTGAGTTATAATTTGGTTAAAAACTCTAGGAGGCCAGAGATTCTTGAATGCAGTTTATTTAGATTACTGTGCTATAACTCTTGCTTTATAGGTAGTAATCTACTTTGTGGAAAAGCAAACTTTTAATATATTATTTAATTTTTGTTCTACTTCTGAGCACTGTATCTTAAAGTCACCTGGATGCATGGAGCCCACCCCCGTTTATTCTGACCTAATTGACTGGAGTGGGGATCACTTTAAAAAAAAATTTTTTTTTTTTAAAGTGCCCCCACCTGATTCTGACCTGTGGGCCAGGGTTAAGGATGGGGAACCTAAATCCATAGGAATGTTAATGAGGTGGAAAAACAAGATCTGTTGCTATACCAGTGCTTCTGACCTCAGGGGCTAAAGGGTATCAATATCTCAGCACACTGCAGAACTCTCCTGCCACAATGATCTGGCAATACACATCTTACAGGTCACTATTCCAGCTTTATTTATTTATTTATTTATTGCTTAAATATAATATCCCTATCTATTTTTTTGCACATTTAATAGAAAGTATCTTGGTGTTGTAGTTAAGAGCCTGGGCTTCAAAGCATACAGCCAAATAAAGTCCTACGTTTGATTTCCATCCCTGCCTGGCCACTTAGTAGCTCAATGACCCTAGACCAATAATTTGGCTTGTCTAATCCTGTTTCCTTATCTGCATAATGGCAACGATGACATAAATCCTTGGAGTTGTGGGGATGAATGACATTATTGGGTAAAGCATTTAGTGCAGTGCTTTATAAACATTAGCTCTTGGTATAAACTAATTACATTTTAAAAAGGGGTACTTGGCCCAGTTTTTGGCCAAATTTCGTCTTCTGGAATACCATCAAATAAATCTACTTCATCTGTCCTATGAAGGCCTTTCACATATTTGATGACAGAAATCAATTCTTCAAGTCTCCTGTTCCTTGCCTACCTTTTCCACCCTCCTCAATGACCCCTTACCGTGCTGAGGTTTTCTCACTAGGGGCAGGTCAAGGATGAGGCAGGTGAGATGCCTAGGACACAATTGTGTGACCTGAGAGTGAGTGCCTCCTTGCAGTTTGCACCCTACATGCCTCTTTTTCCCTCTCATCCTAGTCCTAGCTCTGTTACTTGCCTTATCCCAGGCTTAGCAGCAACTCCAAATATGTAAATATGTGAAAATGAGTGGATCTAGTCTGGCGTTATTTGTGGGCTGATAAGGATTAAGGGTTGAGATGGAGAGAAAGCAAATTTGGCTAAAACCTCTACTCAGTGTCATTACACACAATTCCAGTGAATATTGGGTTCGGAGGCTGTTCTATCTCTTCATCAGGTGTCCATTTGGTGAAGTGAGTTTCCAGGACAGAGTCCTCTATTGAATAAGCGCTCTCACTTTGAAGCCTGGGCTGTATTGGTAAGGATGAATTTGCTTTCAGAATGTGATGTGGACTTGATCTTCCTTGGAGAGGAGTGTGCACAATCCTACTTTTAGCTCGTGGGAAGAACCTCTTCAGTCTCTTAATTTTGCTTTTTATTGTAGTTGTCATAGAACTCAACTCTGCAGTCCTCAGACACTGCAGATCAGAAGGACATCTGTGTAAAGAGAGTCAGCTAGCTGAATGTCAAACTAGTGATAACAAAACCATGGCTCAGGTAAAACAACACAGCCATAGACTGCAAGAGATTGATGGAAGTTCCCTTGGGAGATATAACTTACCTAGTAACCTCTATTCTTAAGACAGTCTCTCAAAATGTGGTACTCAGATCACCTGCATCAGAATTCCTTCTATATTTCACTCATAAGTATTCACTAAAGATTCTAATTTAGTAGGTTAATTATAGGGTCCAGAAATCTGGACTTTGAACAATTAACTCAATGACTGCTCCCCAGTTTGAGAATCTATGAAGTATTATTCAATGAGCTGTTAAACTGGAAGGGATTACTCTCTATTTATTCTGTTTTCTTCCTCACCCATTCGTATTGTTTCTCCTTTCCTCCATCATCACTCAGATAATTGGATGAAATATTTTTCCATCTTTCCCTCTGCTTACTCTTTTTTTTTTTTTTTTTCTTTTTGAGATGGAGTCTTATTCTATCACCAGGCTGGAGTACAGTGGCATGATCTCGGCTCACTGCAACCTCTGCCTACTGGGTTCAAGTGATTGTCCTGCCTCAGCCTCCCGAGTAACTGGGAATACAGGTGCATGCCACCATGCCCAGCTATTTTTTTTTGTATTTTTAGTAGAGATGGTTTTCACCCTGTCTCAGACTTATCCAGTATTCAAATTAGAACCAGGCATTAAAATACCTTGTTTTGTGTGCCTTTGATTGTCTGATTATTTTGTACCATACTCAGTATTCTAGGGCCTGGGGAAAAAAACAAAACAAAACAAAAACCAACGAATGAAAAAAACTCTTATCCCTGGGGCATTAACAACCAATACCTAGGCCAGATCTTACTCCCCAATCAACTATCCCTCTCCTGGAAAAGATAGATCAGTAGAAACATGATCCTCCCCTCAACCTTCATCCCTAATTTCCCTCCCTTACCAGAGGCTCCACTTGGGCTTTCACCCCACAGTGGGGAAACCTGAGACATGGGCACCTAGCCCTGGGGACCGTCTTCACTTAAGCTGTTGTTTAAACTTTGAGCTTCCCCACTACCTCCCTGTCTTCTCTGAGCTATTGCAAGGATCCAATATAGACCAACACTGCACTTGCACACTTAGGTACTGGCCAGCACAGAGTGGCCTGGGCTTGTTATTTCTTTTGTTCTGTTAATACAGTCTCAATTTGAATATGATTTTTCAGATACCCATTTCACTCGCTTTTTTCCCATTGGATGTGGAAAGAGTTAAAACTCCCAGCCAAATTACTCTCCCATGGAAATCACTATGTTCAGCTGCATTTCGTATTTGACATTTATTTCTATTAAATATCCTCTAATTTTTAGTTGTTTTAGAATTAAGATTTTAATTCCAATTTTATTGTCTTATATGCAAGCTATTTCTTTGAGTTAAGTTAGCCACAGATTTGATCTGCAGCCTCTATTGTTGTTGTTAAAACATTGAATAAAACAGAACCAAGGACAGAACCTTGGCATGCCACCAGAGACTGCATTTCAGGATGGCCTTTGCGTGATAGCAACCGTGTTTCATCAGCTGAGGCGGCAGTCCCCAACCCTTTTGGCACCAGGGACCAGTTTCGTGGAAGACAATTCGTCCATGGCTGTTTGGGGATAGAGGAGATGGTTTTGGAATTAAACTGTTCCACCTCAGATCGTCAGGTATTGGATTATCATAAGAAGTGCACAATCTAGATGCTCGCATGCACAGTTCACAATAGGGTTCTGTTCCTTTGAGAATGTAATGCCGCTGCTCATGTAACAGAGCGTGGAGCTCAGGCCGTAAGGCTTGCTGCCCTGCCGCTCATTTCCTGCTTTGCAGCCCAGTTCCCAATAGGACATGAACCGGGGTTTGGGAACCCCCAGAGCTAAGGTGTAATCCCAGTTAGACAGATCAACACTCAAGGAATTCAGGTGTTCATCTAGCTATAAATACACCTGACCCACATTTCTAGTCCTTATCATCTTATTTCTCCAGCTTTTTCTCTTTTATTCAGCAATGCCCTCAATATTCCTTGTGAATAATATTCTTAAAACTGAACTATATTTACACACCTGGGGTTCACAAATGTTGGCTTCTGAACTGAGAATGTGTTACCTTCATCAGATTCTCTGGAGAGCTTTTTAAAAATGCCACACCAGGAGATTCTGTTTGAAGGGATCTGGAATAAGGTTCAGGATCTTGGTATTCAAAGATTGGGTGATTTTGAAGTGTGTAATGTTTGGAGGCTAGTGGATGGTCTACGGTTTTTCCTTGAGTCAGTATCCAGCAACCAAAAGAAAAGAAGCCTATGGAATTATTTTGGTATTTTTCATAGCTGTGAACTCATATTGGCTTAGAGTAATCATCATCTTCTAACTCCTCAGAAACTGGAGTATTTTTGTTCTAGAATTTTGCTTTTAGTGTGTGTGACACAGTTCGCTGATGGATTGTAGCAACTTCTAGAAGAACAATTGCTACTGTTCCTTATGTTATATAACATTGCATCTAGTTTTTTTTTTTCATGAATTTGGAGCAGTATTGTAAATATTTAAACATTTATTATTATTACTTATTTAAATTCCACAAGGATGAAAGGCACCACATTTGGGGAAATATTTACATCAAGAAAACAATAAAATTCCCTTCATTTATACTATTTTGCAGTTTATTAAGTCAGCCAAAATAAGGTAGAATAAGTTAGAAAAGGTATTACTAACACCATGATTATGCCCAAGTAATGGGATTTACACAGTTTCAAGGAATTACGACAAGAGAGTACTGTGAGCTTACCTAGACATGTGCTTAGTACAACTAGTTTATTTCTCAATATTTGGGACTACTTATTTCAGGTGATTTTTTAAGATAACAGAAAATACCAGATACTCTAACCAGTGATAAATAAGACAAGGGATCTAATACTCAGTTAAATAAAAATTATAAGGTTTGGCTTTGGGGGTCAGCTTTGGAATGGGTAAGAATTATCCATTTTGGCATTCGTTTTTTGTACTATGCCTAAGTACATGTGAATCTATTTGTACTTTTAAGGAATAAAATTATCACAAAACTTAAAATATACAGATGATGTTGTTAATTTGTTTGTTTTTTTTTTTTTTTTTTTTTTGAGACGGAGTCTCGCTCTGTCTCCCGGGCTGGAGTGCAGTGGCCGGATCTCAGCTCACTGCAAGCTCCGCCTCCCGGGTTTACGCCATTCTCCTGCCTCAGCCTCCGAGTAGCTGGGACTACAGGCGCCTGCCACCTCGCCCGGCTAGTTTTTTCTATTTTTTAGTAGAGACGGGGTTTCACCGTGTTAGCCAGGATGGTCTCGATCTCCTGACCTCGTGATCCGCCCGTCTCGGCCTCCCAAAGTGCTGGGATTACAGGCTTGAGCCACCGCGCCCGGCCGCCAATTTGTTTTTAAATATCACATTCTCAATCTGCTTTAGTAAACTTAACTAGTTCCTTTTTTTTTTTTTTTTTTTTGAGATGGAGTCTCACACTGTCACCCAGGCTGGAGGGCAGGGGCGTGATCTCAGCTCACTGCAAGCTCCGCCTCCCCGGTTCACGCCATTCTCCTGCCTCAGCCTCCTGAGTAGCTGGGACTACAGGCGCCCGCCACCACACACGGCTAATTTTTTGTATTTTTAGTACAGATGGGGTTTCACCGTGTTAGCCAGGATGGTCTCGATCTCCTGACCTCATGATCTGCCCGCCTCGGCCTCCCAAAGTGCTGGGATGACAGGTGTGAGCCACGCGGCCGGCCATTTGATAGAAGTTTTAACAAATACACAGTTAGTTTAAAAGTTTGCAGAAGAAGAAAAAATAAAATTAAAAAACCCAAACAAACAAAAGTCTGGATTAAATGTGAAACACACAGTATGCCACTCTGAATAATTGACTTTTCCGGTACTAGACATTTTGATTCTTTACTTCAAGCAGCTGGTGCTGATAGGGAGTTACTTGTTGGAAATATTTAGGACCCTATCCAAAGCTTCTAAGATCATGGTTTAAAGCAGTAAGAGCTATTATACCTAGACCAATGGTTCTTTTAACCACTGCTAAGCCCTTTTTTTCAGGTTTTTCTAATTTGTAGGAATTTCCAGGTAGCTAGAAGCCCCCACTACTGTTGCTCTGCACAGCCTCCATCATCTCTTCCCCAATCTATGAACCTAGTGGCTTAAAATACCAACATTGTAATCACTACTTGCCAAACAAGACAAGCCCCCAAAAGCAAGCAAACGAGAATGGTAATTTTAAAATTACAGGCAAGGAAAAGTAGGTCATTTTCTGTTAACAGTTGGGAAACCTTGCATTAAAAGTTAAATTCTTGATTTGAAAATTAAAATTCAATATCCACTATCTAGCTTAAATGAAATAAAGTTTACATGTGTATGTTTAGCCTAGATGGAAATTTGGAGGAGTAAAATTATGCAACTAAATATTTAACAAGCACTTTGGACATTTTATTCTTTATTTCAATATGAAGTCTTAGTGAATCTTTTTGGCTCTATCACACGGTGTTATATGCTACGTAGTCATACTGGGCACATCTCATTTGCTGTAGTGGTAATGTTGTTCAATAGGCCTTGCTCGCTTAGCAGTGCTGTTCACATTATCATTTCTTTCCATATATTTAACATGCACAAAGTGAAAGCAAATATAACCTTGGAATTTGAACAAAGATATTACTGTAACTCAAAACTTCTACTGTGTTAACTGTAGAAAAAAATTATGATCATGGTCAACCAATTTGCAAGTATTTCAAAGACCCCATATATAAGAGCCTGTGCTTTATTATTTTGTGAGCAGTTTGAAAATGTTTATTTATGAAAACTATATTGATTTGTTGGTGTTACTTGTATTTGAAAACATTAAAGAATAGTATAGTTCATCATCAATTTCAAGGTGAATCTATTCTTAAAGAAATTCAAATACTAACAGTCAACTTGAGGAGCTATATATTTTTAAAGATTTTTTGACCTTAGGGTCTCAAAGGAATAGTCATAGAACCACAGACAGTGAGACCTGAAAGGGGCTAAAGGAATACAGTTTTCTGGTTCTTGAACTTCAGGTGGTAGAGCACCTGCAAGCCACAGGCACAGTATATGAAATACTGCTGCATCATATGACTAAGGAATACATTTTTGCAAGTAGATAATAGAACCATATTAAATATATACATAATATATTATATATAATAAGTTACATCGATAGGTACACACATCTACTTTGTAAAATTAAGCATAATCAGCTATTTCTGAGTTTTTTCTGTTAAAATTTGCTGGTTTCATATTTATACTTAAAAAATATTCTAGATGATAACAGGCCCACAAAGTTTACCAATTTGTGGGGTTATTAATAACACTAGCAGCAAATAAAAAACTCATTTATTCAATTAGTTATGTATTCTGACTGGTATCAAACAATCGGGTTTTTACAAAGAATATCAAATAGATTTTAATTAATGTATTGGTATGTTCGTCGAATATGTTAATTTCTCTTGCCCAGCAATTGACTTCTGAAGCAATTAATTATAAGAGATGAGAATTTCAGTGAGTATTTAAAATAAGTCTATTATGCAAGCATATCTTCCTTTTTTGACAACTCAAGGCACTTTTAGATCATGAACTTCCCTTCTCAGATTTACCTTTTTTAATATTCTCTTGCGTGATATCCTGGTAGCGAGAATTGCCTCATCTTCAAAAACAACCTCAAGCTCTTTAGAATGAGGAGCATCATTTCTGTTGGAAAATAACCTTAATTTCTTTTGCCCATTTGCTATCTCTCTGGAGAAGAGAGAGGGCACTGATCATCCAGCCTATTTTTCTCCTCTTTTATACTTTATAGTATTAATCAATCACCTTTTTATAACACATAATTCAGTCCAAAGTTACTAGCTTGCTTATAGCAATATTGAACTTCCAAATGCCCTTATAATATCTCTTATTTACTTTCTGAAATCTCATTCCTTTTTACTGCTTTCTCAGGCATCTGCTTTAGCATTATATAATCCTATATATCACTGTTGTGTGTTGGTCTTCTTCTAGATTGCTATTTACCCTCCATGTGACATTTAATATTGATGAGACCTCCAGAAATATGGAGGTTACATATAAGATTCAGCTGCTGTGGCAAGCTGGAGTGCAAATCTTTAAAACGAAGATGTGCTCTATATTTAAGGTTTATAGTTCCTAATTTCTAATATATCTCAGTCAGAAACTTTTCATTGGTATGAGATTTGTAGTAGGAGAAAGGGTTGGGGGATGGAAGGAACCTGTTGTGTAATGCCTTTTTATCATTCATGTTCTTTATTTACCAATGTGTTGAGTATACATATAGACAGTCACCGGGGACTTTATCTACATAGAAGACATGTAGCCATATTTCTTTCCATATATGAAAAGAAACGGTAATGTAAATAGAACTGCTCACCAAGTAAGGCCTGTTGAACAAGATTACTGCTACAGCGATTTCTGTGAAGCCTTCCCTAACCCTCCCAAGAGAGCCTGTAAATTATTCTGCATACCTGTTGCACCTTGTACATCTATCTTCTTATTCTCCTCTACATCTTCTCTACTACTTGAGGTGAAGAATGTAACTTACACATGTTAGTATCCCTAGGAACAGTGCCTATAGCATAATAGGTGCTGGATAAATGCTTGCTGAATGATGAATAGGTGATTGCCCATTTCATATTTTGTCTCTCTCTCAGACTGTAGCCTTATTTCTTTGTCCCTCCAGTGCCTAACACAGTACCAGGCATGTCATAGATCTTTAATACATGCTTGTTAAGTGACTGAAATAAATGAATACAGAGTATTTTTTAAAAGTGAAGAAGTTCAGTGAAATTCATAATAGGACGCCTCTGGCCAAATGTGTGTTAAAATTTTCTAATATTCCCCCAGTTCTTTTCAATCTAACCTGTAACATTGAGCAGATATATTTTGTTTTTATTCCATTTGGGAAATGTTTATGATGATGCTTTTTCAGACTGAGCTTTTTGAAAACCAAAACAATTGCCATAAATAGAAGGTATTGTTTAATTAATGAGGTGATTTGTGTATGGGTAAGAACAGGGCTTACACTAAAGTTCCTCAAATAAAACATGATCACGAGCCTTCCCAGTTAAAAGCAAAAAACAACATAAGCAATTATGTGTGACATGTCTCTTAAACATTCTCATATCTGGGCTTACTCTTCAGAGCCTCATCTTTTAGCCCTTCTCTAGAGATCATTCCTGGGACAGAGAAGAGCTATTATAATGCAGTTTCATATTTCAAAAACAGGTTTGTCTATGTTCACTGGATATAATGGTTCCTAAAAGGTTCTTCCTGTGTGCTGACTAATGGATTAACAGTACGCACATTTATGTACCCCAAATGAATGAAGAACACGTTGACTTTTAAAACCAAAATGCCCTATACATTACATGAGCAATGAAACTGAAACTCTTTTCTGTTAGTTGAAATTATTTGGCATAAGTGACTGAAAGCCTTCCTCCCTTGGCAGCATAGTGGAGTTGCATAGGAATAGTTAAATTTTGGTTCAAATGGGTAATTTTTGCATTTTAGTTCCAATCCCCAGTGGGCTGCTGTAAGGACTCTTCACGTATCCTGTTAGCAATAGTACATAAAGGACATTGTTTTGCAACTCCACTGCTGAAGGAACATCACTATGATGCAAGGAGACAACCCTGGCTGTTTCTCTACCACAGAGGAGTACAGTAGATTCCTTTGTCTTAGAAAGAATGTTGTCCAGGTCTCACCAGCTGCCTAAAAGCATATACAGGAGTTTGGAAGATTGAATTACACCTTCTCCACAGGTTAAATTTCACAGCTCTGAAAATGTCCTTTTAGGCCAAATCAGGAACAATGCTTGATCTGCAGCACTTGTTGCATGCCTTTGAAAAAATACAGTTGCTTCTTTCCCAAATTGTTTATTAGGGAACAAGGTTAAGTCCTGTCCGGCTCATGACGTATCAGTGGCATCATCATTTCATATAAGAAACAGCTCACTGAGAGACTCATAATTCTTGGCTATTTGAAACAAAAGCCTCCTGTCTTAATGTTTGGGAGAAGCTTAATGTACCAGGCAGAAATCACAGTAAATGTCAAGTATCCTAGGCTTTGATCCAGCCATGCAGAAGTTACTGGTTTCATTCACACAGGTTTTTAGAAAAATTTAAAATAGCATGTAAAAATTGGGGAATTTTACATGAAAATCCAGATTTCTTGCTTCTTTTGAACATGTGGTAGGCTGGGACTACAGGTCTACAAGGCAGCCTGGCACTGAATCCCAGCAGTGCTGCTTCCATTAGATCAGGTTTATGATCCCAGGTCACTGGGTTCTCCAGTTCTTCCTCTTGACTCCCTTATACTGAGGCCAGTGTCAGTTGCTATGTATTGCCACCATTGTATCAATTTTTATTTTTATAGAAGAGAAACATTTCTGTCTTTTTCTTTCTTTCTCACTGGCAAAAAAACAAAGAAGGCCTTTTCCCTGACCTTCTAGATGCTTCACTTAATTTCATTACCTGCCTGGTTCCCTCTGAGTTTGGGACTCTGGTTGGGCCAATATGTAGTGTGTGATGTGGGAATTACAGTGTAAGTTGAGATCCCAAGTGTTGGTGAATTTTAAAATTTTTCCAAAATATTTTGAAAAGCAGAAACCATATGCTAACATAGGTGTTTAAAATTATGCCCAAATCAGAACTTATTAGTACTAATGACTAATAATTGTGAGGTTCAGTGTCATACCATGAGAGTCCCACCATGTGGTTCTGACAACCTACAAAGGAAATGATGATGATAAAGATCCCTAATATTTAGTAATCACTCACTATGTGCCACTGCACTAAACAATTTATGAATGCTATTTCATTTACTTCTCAACAACCAAATAAGTTATATCTCCATTTTTCAGCAAGCAACTTATGTAAAGCCACATAGTCTTACATGTGAATGAGGGAGCCTAGATTTGAAGGTAAACAACTCTAGCGCATGATGTTCTATCATTGTCTTCTAGGTACTATTGTTCTTGTCATGCAGGTGAGAGAATGTCACTTAAGATGAGTTCAGGTCATGCATCACGATTATTACACACAGGTATTAAGTGGTTTAGGTAGAATTAAAACATAGGTCTAGAGCTTCAGAGCTCCACCCCCCACCAAATTGCTTTTCTAGATTTTCAGAAGGTTATCTAAAATTAATTTTTACTAAGAAATATGACATATTTTTAAATGGAGAACTTAAAAAATTGCTCAAAAAAGAAAAAATGATGTCAGGGTCGATGGGTACCAGTTTGGTTCCAAGTATGTATAGATACTGAACCAGCCTGACAAGATAGGGAGGACATGCACTCTGAACATTCCACTTCCGGGTATGTTGGGTGGAGATGTATATTTGCAGTTTAGCTTCTTAGGATACTCTGTTGAATAATAATGTTGGCTGTACCTATTGAAATGTAGAAATGTTTTGTAATATTATGTTTCTGTTGTGATGAGGTATGGTAAAACAAATGGGTAATTTGTTATGTGGTAGTCTCAGAAATAAGATATGCAAGCTCAGGGCTGGGCACAGTGGATCACGCCTGTAATCCCAGCACTTTGGGAGGCCGAGGCAGGTGAATCACGAGGTCAGGAGATCGAGACCATCCTGGCTAACACGGTGACACCCTGTCTCTACTAAAAATACAAAAAAGTAGCTGGGTATAGTGGCACATGCCTGTAGTCCCAGCTATTTGGGAGACTGAGGTAGGAGAATTGCTTGAACCAGGGAGTCAGAGGTTGCAGTGAGCCAAGATTGCACCACCGCACTCTAGCCTGGTGACAGAGCGAGACTGTCTAAAAAAAAAAAAAAAGCAACCTTAGTAATTATGAATGTTGCATAAATTGCTACTATTTATTTACTTACTACATCCCTGCCATTCACAGGGACTGTATAAGATGTTTTCCATAAATTATCACTAGCTCTTGTAATCACCCAGCCTGATATAATCCCCATTTTCAGAACAGCAAACTAAAGCTCAGAGAAGGGATGTGACTTGCCCAAGAACACACATCTGTGAAGTCATGGAAGAGGAATTTGCACTCTGGTGTTGAAAGGCCACACTGTTTCCATTATTCCATGCTGTCCTTGTCCTATGTGCAAAATTATCAAATTTATTCACTTACTATCTATTCATTTTATTTCTGTAAAATGGCCAATATCTACTCTTGGGACTCTTGTGAGAATTAAATGTGATAAATCACATAATGCACATAAAGCAGTTATCACCAATTTAACATATGGCAAGTGCTCCATAAGTGTTGATTTTTGTTATGTATTTTGTTGGCCAGGTGCCAGGAACTGGACAAGGTGCTCGGGAAACAGGTAAATAAGATGCTCTTTTCTCCAAGAGTTTATACTTAGGCATAGGAGAGGTGAGGCAGAATGGATTTTAGAAATAATTCTACTATAGTATGATAAATGCACCAGCAGATACGGATCCACAGGTCAGTTGATCGTTCTCCCTGTGTGGTGGAGAAAACCCTCACACAGCTCTGATTATTAATGTGGTAAGCCTCTTTTTTTTTTTTTCAGCTTTTAAGTTCAGTAGGTACATGTGCAGGTTTGTTACATGGGTAATCCACATTGTTGGTATTTGGTGTATAAATGATTTTGTCACCCAGGTAGTGATCATAGTACCCAATAGGTAGTTTTTGGATCCTTATCCTCCTCTCACCCTGCCCTCTCAGTTAAGCTCTGGTGTTTACTGTTCTCATCGTTGTGTCCACGGGTACCATTCCCACTTATAAGTGAGAACGTGCAGTGTTTGGTTTTCTGTCGCTACATTACTTCACTTAGGATAATGGCCTCCAGCTGTATCCATGTTGCTGCAAAGACTATAATTTCATTTTTAATGGCTGCGTAGTATTCTGTGGTATATACATACCACATTTTATTTATCCAATTCATGGTTGATGGGCATCTAGGTTGATTCCATGTCTTTGCTATTATGAATAATGCTGTGATGAATATAAGGGTGCATATGTCCTTTTAGTAGAGTGATTTATATTCCTTTGGGTATATACCCAGTAATGGGAGTGCTGGGTTGAATGGTAGTTCTATTTTAAGTTTTTTGAGAAACCTCCAAACTACTTTCCACAGGGGAGGAATTGATTTATATTCCTACCAGCTCCGTATAAGCATTATGTTTTTGCCACAATCTTGCCAAAATCTGTTGGCAGATTTTTTTTTTTGACATTTTAATCGTAGTCACTGACTGGTGTGAGATGGTATCTCTCATGATTTTGATTTACATTTTGATTTTGATGTACATTTCTCTACGATTAATGATGTTGAACTGTTTTAAATATGCTTGTTGGCCACACGTATGCCTTCTTTTGAGAAGTGTCTGTTCATGTCCTTTGCCCACTTTAAAATGAGATTACTTGTTTATTACCTGTTGAATTGTTTAAATTCCTTATAGATTCTGTATATTAGACCTTTGCCAGATGCATAGTTTGTTAGTATTTTCTCCCATTCTGTAGGTTTCTGCTTACTCTGTTGATGGTTTCTTTTGCCATGCAGAAACTGTTTAATTAGACCCCACTTATCTGTTTTTGTTTTTGTTGCAATTGGTTTTGGAGACTTTATTATGAAAGCTTTTTGCTGAGGCATATGTCCAGAATGGTATTTCCTAGGTTTTCTTCTTGGATTTTTATAGTTTTAGGTCTTATATTTAACTCTTTAATTCATTTTGTGTTGATTTTTGTATATGATAACAGGAAGCGGTCCAGTTTAAGTCTTCCATGAATGACTAGCCAGTTATCACAGTATCATTTATTGATTATGGAGTTCTTTTCCCATTGCTTGTTATTGTTGGTTTTGTTAAAGATCAAATGGTTGTAGCTGTGTACTTTTAATTCTGCGTTCTCTATTCTGTTCCATTTGTCTATGTGTTTGTTTCTGTACCAGTACCATGCTGTTTGGGTACTATAGCCTTGTAATATAGTTTAAAGTCAGGCAGTGTGGTACCTTTAGCTTTGTTCTTTTTGCTAAGCATTGCTTTGGCTATTTGGGCTCATTTTTGGTTCCCTATGCATTTTAGTATATTTTTTTCTAATTCTATGAAAAATGATGTTGGTAGTTTAATAAGAATAGTATTGAATCTGTTCATTGTTTTAGGCAGTATGGCCATTTTTTTTAACAATATTGATTCTTCCCATCCATGAACATGGAATTTTTTCCATTTGTTTGTAGAATCTCTGATTTCTTTCAGCAGTGTTTCATAATTCTGTGATATGGTTTGGCTGCGTCCCTACCCAAATCTCACCTTGAATTGTAGTTCCCATAATCTCCACATGTCATGGGAGGGACTAGGTTGAGATAATTGAATCATGTGAGTGGTTCCCCCATCCTGTCTCAATAGTGAGTTAGTTCTCACAAGATCTGATGGTTTAATAAGGGATTTCCCTCTTTGCTGGGCTCTCATTCTTCTCCTTCCTGCCTCCATGTGAAGAACGATGTGTTTGCTTCCCCTTCCACCATGACTGTAAGTTTCCTGAGACTTCCTGAGATCTCCCCAGCCCTGCAGAACTGAGTCCGTTAAACCTCTTTCCTTTATAAATTACCCAGTCTTGGGTATGTCCTTATAGCAGTGGGAGAATGGGCTAATACAGTAAATTGGTACTACAGGGAGTAGGGCACTGCTGTAAAGATACCTGAAAATGTGGACATGTCTTTGGAACTGGGTAACAGGGAGAGATTGGAACAGTTTGGAGGGCTCAGAAGAAGACAAGAAAATGTGGGAAAGTTTGGAACTTCCTAGAGACTTGTAGAATGGCTTTGACCAAAATGCTGATGGTGATATAGACAATGAAGTCCAGGCTGAGTTGGTCTCAGATGGAGATGAGGAACTTGTTGAATATTGGAGTAAAGGTCACTATTGCTATGCAAAGAGACTGGGGGCATTTTGCCCCTGCCCTAGAGATGTGCGGAATTTTGAACTTGAGAGAGATGATTTAGAGTATCTGGTGGAGGGAATTTCTAAGTGGCAAAGTGTTCAAGGGGAAGCAGAGCATAAAAGTTTGGAAAATTTGCAGCCTGATGATGTAATAGAAAAGAAAACCTCATTTTCTGAGGAGAAATTCAAGCTTGCTGCAGAGATGTGCATAAGTAAGGAGGAGTCCCATGTTAATCACTAAGACAATGGTGAAAATGTCTCCAGGGCATGTCAGACACCTTTGTGGCAGCCCCTCCCATCACAGGCCTGGAGGCCTAGGAGGGAAAAATGGTTTCCTGAGCCTGACCCAGGGCCCCCTACTGTGTGCAGCCTAGGGACTTGGTGCCCTGCATCCCAGTTGCTCCAGTTAAAAGGGGCCAAGGAGGCTGAAAGGGAATCAAAGGGCCCAAGGTACAGATTGGGCCATGGCTTCAGAGGGTGCAAGCCCCAAGCCTTGGCAGCTTCCACATGGTGTTGAGCCTGCAGGTGTATAGTAGTAAATAATTGAGGTTTGGGAACCTCTGCCTAGGTTTCAGAGGATGTATGGAAACACTTGATGTCCAGGGAGAAGTTTGCTGCAGGGGCAGAGCCCTCATGGAGAACCTCTGCTATGGCAGTGCAGAAGGGAAATGTGGGGCTGGAGCTCCCACACAGAGTCCCCACTAGGGCACTGTCTAGTGGAGCTGTGAGAACAGGGCTATCATTCTCCACACCCCAGAATGATAGATCCATCAACAGCTTGCACTGTGTGCCTGGAAAAGACACAGACACTCAATGCCAGGTGTGAAGGCAGCCAGAAATGGGGCTATACCCTGTAAAGCTCCAGGGGTAGAGCTTCCCAAGGCTGTGGTAGACCACCTTTTGCATCAGCATAACCTGATGTGAGACATGGAGTCAAAAGAGGTCATTTTGGAACTTTAAGATTTAATGACTGCACTATTGTATTTTGGACTTGCATGGGGCCTGTAGCCCCTTTGTTTTGGCTAATTTCTCCCATTTGGAACAGGTGTATTTACACAATGCTTCTACACCCATTGAACTTGCTTTTGATTTTAGAGGCTCATAGGCAGAAGGGACTTGTCTTGTCTCAGATGAGACTTTGGACTTGAACTTTTAAGTTAATGCTGGAATGAATTAAGACTTTGGGGTCTGTTGGAAGGGCATGATTGTGTTTTGAAATGTGAGGATGTGAAATTTGGGAGGGGCCGGGGGTGGAATGATATGGTTTGGCTGTGTCCCCACCCAAATCTCATCTTGAATTCTAGTCCCCACAATCCCCATGTGTCATGAGGGACCAGGTTGAGATAACTGAATCATGGGAATGGTTTCCCCCATCCTATTCTCATGATAGTGAGTTAGTTCTCACAAGATCTGATGGTTTTATAAGGGGCTTCCCCCTTTGCTAGGCTCTCATTCTTCTCCTTTGGGCTGCCATGTGAAGAAGGACGTGTTTGTTTCCCCTTCCACCATGATTGTAAGTTTCCTGAGGCCTCCCCAGCCCTGCAGAACTGCTAGTCAATTAAACCTCTTTCCTGTATAAATTACCCAATCTCAGGTATGTCTTTATAGCAGCAGGGGAATTGACTAATACATTCTTCTTGTAGTGATCTTTCACCTCCCTGTTTAGCTGTATTCCTAAGTATTTTATTCTTTTTGTTGGTAAGCTTCTGTTGAGTGTGATGTTGTGAAAAGGACTTTAAGCCATTTGACTTACAAAATTATTTCAGTTATTTCCTAAAAGACAGATTAAACAAATTTTCTGCTATAAAAAAGTTTGTATATAACAAGGAAAAATGAAAAAAAAGAAAGAAAAAAATGTAAGTGCTGTTCATCAAGAACTTAAACTGTGGTGTTGTACCTGGAGAGGGAGTTGGAGCAGAGCTTGAAGATCCCCAAACCTCCACAGTGGGCAGGAAGGGGTGAGGAGGGACTGTCACCACTTATAAGAAAAATAAAGATGTCCCACACCCAGAGGCAAGCCTTTCTTTGGTAACCATAGAAATCCTCTGCTTATGTACCTGCCCCACCTTTTTCTTACACAGAGCTATGGGCAACCTTCCCTTTAGGAGAGAGGCCTTGTGGGGAAACACTCTCACATAACGACAAGATGCACAGCCACTTACATGAACTCTTCCAGTCTGTCATAATATTTATAAATACGAACCTATAATAGATCAGAAGAATTTTGAGGAAAGGTAATTGCATGAAAGAGAAGAATCAAGATAAGCAACACAAACGATGGAACCCAGGAGAACAGAGGTAATGTCAGAAATAAAATATGTTACAAATAAAACTAGTGTTAGTATCTTCAGGGAGATTAAAGAGGCAATTACATCTATAAAACAAGAATAGGCTGCCATTAAAAAATGAGCAACTAAAGAACAAGTTTTTAGAAGTTAGAAACATAATTTTTTTAAATAAAAGGTAAAAAAGTAGAATGAATATTGCTGAAGACTAAATTAGTGATCTGAAAATAAAGTCAAGGAATTTTCCCAGAACATAGATCAAAAAGACAAGGAGGGCTGGGTGTGGTGGCTCACACCTGCAATCTCAGCACTTTGGGAGGCCAAGGGGAGTAGGATTCCTTGAGGCCAGGAATTTGAGACCAGCTTGGGCAGTATAGCAAGACCCTGTCTCTACAAAAAAATTTAAAAAAATAGCTGGGTACGGTGACATGTGCCTGTAGTTGCAGGATTGCTTAAGCCAGGAGTTCAAGGCTGCAGTGAGCTGTGATTGTACCACTGCATCCAGCCCGAGTGACAGAGTGACTCCTTGTGTCAAAACAAAAAAATATATAGGATAGAGCCAAAGAATACGATGTTCGTCTTATATTATGGCATTTCAAAAGAGAGAAAACAGAATGTTTTCAGGGTGTGTGTGTAATTGTATATATAATTAAATAAAAATAAATCGAAATTTCAGAAGAGAGTAGACAGAAATACAGGGGAGGAAGGAGTGATTAAAAAAAATAGGATACAATTTTTTCAAGCTGAAGGAAGACTTGAGTCTTCAGATTGAAAATACTCACTGAATGCTCAGTTGGAAAAAGCAAAAAACAAAAGACACATACCTAGATGCATACTGGTTAAATTTTGTAACTCCAAAGTTAAAAGAAAGTCTTTAACATTTTTGGAGAGGAAATAAGAAAAGAGATTATCTGCAAAGGGATGAGAATAATTTTATTATCAAGCTTTTGAAAAGTTAGCTATTCAAAGATAATCTTTTGAAATATTTTGAACCTAGCATTCTGTAAAAATCCAAACTGTCACTCAAGTTTGAGGCAAAATAGAGACATATTCAGACTTACAGGCATTCAAATAATTTACATATATGCACCTTTTCTGGAAAGTGTAATATTGTAAGTTTTACTCCAGTAAAATAAAGAAGCAATCCAAGAAAGAGGACAATATAGAATACAAGAAGCAATAGTAAGAAATTTATAAATGATTGTTAAAATTGTGTCTACGAAGCTTAGGACAATTGTTTAAGAAAGATTTCCTTAACATTGGAAAGTATAATAAAAAAAACTCTGTGAATCATCAGGGACTAATAAAATTGCAGATTATTTCAGTCAAACCTTCCAGAGTTTGGAGTGGGAAGGGAATCTTATTTGGGAACAATAAATTACAGATACTGATTAATTTTCAACATAGAAGAACACTTGTTTAATTATATGTGTCTTAAAGGTATCCATTAAGAGAATAAATTCAGTATATATAATTGTCCAACAATTAAAGGGAAACAATGAACAAAAAATTTAATGAATCTATATAAATACAAGAAAGCAGAAAGAGAACAAAAAGCATAACAAACAGAAAACACAAAAAAGATGACAATAAAGAGACGGTATTAGATAGCATACCAGTTACTACAATAAATAAGACCGAGTGAAAATCTTACATTAAGTAACAGAGACTATCTAAATGGGTCAAAAACAATCATTAAAAGTAAACACCCATGTAGAGTAATATAGATGTCTTTAATATGTATATAAAATCGAATATAAACAATTTTGAAATAGTGGTCTATGTAAAGATTTTTACAGACAAATTGTAATAAAAAACTGGCATATTAACTTAATAAAACAAAATGGAATTCAAGGCAAAAAAGAATGAATGGGATAGCGAGTAATACTTGATTACAGTAAAAATTCACCAAGAAAGCATAATGGCTATGAGTCTTTGTGCACCGTAGAAAAAGCACTGGAATGAATCAATCAAATTTGTTGCAATTACAAGAATAAATGGGCCAAAACAGAAGAGAGACTTCTCTCCAAAGTCTCTATTGTGATAACTTACCTGCTTTACACTGAAACCATAAAACTGTTTGAGTTCTTTTGCCAATTCCATTTAATTATCACTTATTTTCATATTAACATTCTGCTGCTGCTCTTTTTGCACTCTCTCCCTAAATGCATTATGAAAACAGATATTTTAGGGCCTTTTTTGGTTGCCTTCCAAGGTGCCACAGTCAAGAGGGCTCTACTTGTTTTGTGGTTTCAGAGTGAGGCAAGTTAGGTTATCTTACTAATGTTAATGGGAAGATTATTTGGTTATCATTTCTCTGAAGGCCCTGCTCTTTTCTCTCACCATTGTGCCATCTGATCCTTGAATACAACTCTAGCAGTGCTGAATTCATGGATGCTCACAGTTAGAAGTAACCTCAATAGCCATCTCAAAATCATTTCAGACCAAGACATACAGCTCAGCATTCTAAGTTCTTGTTCCAGCTGCCACTGTCTTCCTTTAAGCAAGTCACTTCACTTCTCTGGTCTCAATGAACTTGCCTTTAAGAAAATGGGGCTAGAATCAATCGTCATTAAGGTCTTTACATTCTCTAAAGGTTTGCTTTTCTATTGTTTGATTTTTACTCATATTTTTATCCTTTTTCTAAAATCTGACATTGACAAAACATTTCTATGGCATATGTTTTGGAATAGGAAAACTGACTTTTCATCTGCTTACACTTGCCAGATCTTTGGAAGAAAAGAATAATAAAATGTTGGAGACGGTACTAGTTGGTGTAGGTAATTGAGAGGACAATGTGAGTCATTCATTTTTCAGGTTTATTTTGGTATATTCATTGGCCTTAGGTACAAGCAGGTCTAAGTCCATAGTGGTGCTAAGCAAACATCTCTTGAGTTAGTGTCTCTTTCTCTTTCCTAATAAATGTAGCTTCTCTCTTATTTAGCTGCATTACAGGCACTAAAGAGAAAGAAGAGGTTCGAGAAACAGCTCACTCAGATTGATGGCACACTGTCTACCATTGAGTTCCAGAGAGAAGCCCTGGAGAACTCACACACCAACACTGAGGTGTTGAGGAACATGGGCTTTGCAGCAAAAGCGATGAAATCAGTTCATGAAAACATGTGAGTAACTCTAGTCTTCCTCTGAATCATAAATTCCCTCAGTGTTGGAAAGAACTTTTGGAACCATATGATGATTTTGGCAGGAATGGGTTTACTCATCTGAGGCTCTTTGACATGTTGAATAAAATACTGTCTCAGAGAAAGATTAAAGGTTATAGCAACAACAATAAGAAAGACCATGAAAAAAAAAAGGGCATTCATTTTTGCCTGTAATGTTTCCCAGTTACTTTATGATTGCTGGAAACTGTACCTGTAAATATTTTAATTCTACAGTTTAAAAAAGGCTTCAATTTCAACCTGTGTGAGGGTTTTGGATCTATGGGATAGTGGCTGTCAAACTTTGGAGGGAATCAGAATCACCTGGAGAGTAAATAAAGAGAACACAGATGCCCAGACTCCTTGAACTGGCAAAGTGTTTGGGTCCATGTGATTCTGATGCTAACCAGTGTCTGAGAACCACTGACACAGAAGAACAGTCATGAGCATGGATTTTGGGGTCAAATTTTCTGGGCTATAATCCCAGGTCAGCTGCTGGCTATCCCTTGGGAAAATTACCATACCTTGTTCAGTTTCCTGATGTGTAAATTAGAGATGATAATAGTACTTACTTACCTCATGGTTATTGTGGGATTCGGTGAGATACTAAATGTAATGCACTTAGTATAGTTCCTGGCGCAAAGTGAGCACTCAATAATCAATATTCACAATTTGCTTTACATTCACACTGGGCAATTGTCTGGGACCTGATCCTTTCCTGATACTGGACATGATGGTGGAACCTGGGCCAAGGATGCACAAGAGCAATGAGTGCCTAAGAGATGTAGACAAATTTCCATAGAGTGGCAAAAGGTGAAAAAGGTGGCAGTTGGGGGCAGTGAAGACAACCTTGCCAACATTTTCTTTTCTGAATAATTCATTAACAATCAGCCTTCATTTTGACAGCTTCAGGGAGACATTAGATTCATTATCACAGTCAAAATTCTCTATTGCTTTTGGATACTAAAATGTATTACAAAATCAGCCTTTCTCTCCAGGCAGCTTGGCAGCATCATACCATTGTATTACATTTGAGAAAAATGTGTTCCCAGGCCCAAAGTTTAGCGATACATTTTTTCATACTCCTTTTAGAAATAAATATATTTGTTTTATATTTATTATAAATAGGATAATAAGGTTTAGAGATAAGGGGTGGTCATAGGGAGGTAAAAGTATTCTTTTGGATTATTGCATGAAAATATGTCAAAATAGCTCTTCTGGAGTCAGAGAAACTCACAAAAAAATTACTTCCACTGGGAATCAAACTTTTGATATTTAGGCTACTTAATAATGAGGGACATTGTCACTTCTCTTATATCCAATCTGTGTGGCCTAGTTTCAGAGTTGGAGGAATTATTCAGAGACAAGCTACTATAGAAACATTCCAGAACCTGGCATGTAGACACCGAGATGCTTAGGCGGGTGTTTAGCAGCCAGTGAAGCTCAGGTGTTGGAAAATGTCTTCAAAGCAGCTATTCATCCTGAGCCAGTGGCCACCTAGATTTATTTGCTGCAGTTGCTAATTCTTCTGAGGGCTGTATAAGTTTAATCCTGCTCTCTTTAGTAGTGTCTCAGGGCATCACCGCTATGGGAAAACCTTCAGGGAGCCAGGATCTCAGAGCTGCTAAGTGTTACAGAAAATAGATCTCTAGACCCAGCGTTTAGCTTCAACAAAGGGCTGCTGTCAGATAGGGGCTCCTGAGAGCTGCCAAAAGCTCATTTGGTTCCAGTGGTCCTGGTGGTCTGTGGCAGTGTTTCCTGCAGAGTTGATACACAGCAGCATGTATTTAAATGTGTCATATGCCCTACCAGACAAAATTTCAACATAGGTCTATAAATACTGATAGTTATAAAATACTTTTATTTTTAGTGAGCTCCAAATGTAATAGGAACTTAATGTTTGTAATATATGGATTATTAAGTTTTAAAAATATAAGTTATCTTTAAAGTTTATAGATATCATCAGGAATATATATCCTACTCAAATAACTAAGAACTTATATTAAATAAACTGTCTTTTTTATATAGGATTATATCTAAACTCATAATTATAAGTTAAAATTCTAAAATGTTCAACAAAATATGATTTCCCAGGGATCTGAACAAAATAGATGATTTGATGCAAGAGATCACAGAGCAACAGGATATCGCCCAAGAAATCTCAGAAGCATTTTCTCAACGGGTTGGATTTGGTGATGACTTTGATGAGGTACGTAAGCCAATATGAAGAATGCAGGATTGTGGCTGCTATAAAGAGTAGGTTCCCATCGTATACAGCAGGCAGCTTCCCTTCCTACTGAAAGAACAAGTGATATTTGTCAGAAAGGTACTTCTCTTAAGAGAAAAATAAAGTGTTAGTAGCTCTGATTTAAAGGAAAGATTAATATAGTTTGGCAAACAGCCACCTAGTTAAGTTTTCAGCTATTAAGGAAAGAACAGCATGTGATTATGTAAAGTTAGTGACTTTTAATGGTTGAAGCCTAAACAGCCCTATTACGAGGAACTGAGTGCTCGCACATCTGGGTAAAACAGAGTAGACTTTGTCATTCTGCATGAAACAGATGTATCATGCTCTGTAGCTGTTAAATTAGAGGTTAGGCTGCCTCTGTTTATTACTCAGACTATGAAACCAAATAAATATGGAGTGGCATTATTAACACACACATTCCATTTAGATTAATCAGTCCAATAATACAGACAGACTATAATTATAATGATGATGTCTGCACTGTGAATTTCAATTGTTCTGCTCAAAGCACACACAAGTAGGACTACTACAGATTTAGGAATATTTCCAAAGCTTGGATTAGCATGGCAAAGAATCCAGCTTCCTGCATCTATGTGGTATTAAAAATAATACATTTAGCAAGTAAGACCTGGTTCCGTGGAATCCCCAGAAATGAGAATGGGGTATCAACACCTTTTAAACATGGTGTAGACAAGGGGTCGGCAAAAATTTGGCTTGCAGGCCAAATTCTTCCCATGACCTGTTTTTGTACATCCCATAAGCTCAGGATGGGCTTCACAATTTTAAGGTGTTGTAGAAAACGATGACAACAAAGGAGACCATGGGGCAGAAGAAAACATGCAGCCTGCAAAGCCTGCAATATTACTATTTGGGCCTTTACAGAAAAAGTTTTTCAACTCCTGATATAGACTAATAAGCATCTAATGAGTACATTATGACATGGTGGAAAGGACTCTGGGCTTATGTGGACACCTGGGCTCTATCATTTGTTAAAAACTTTGTGTAAGTCCCTTTTACTTTTCTGACTCTTGGTTTTCTTATCTATGATAATGAAGATTATTGGATCACTGGATTATCTCCAAAACATCTTAAGTTCTAAAATTCTTTTCTCAATGGTCTTAGTGTTTGGTACCTAAAAGATGAAAATGGTGGAGGAGACAATTGCTCTGTTGTTAATATATTACTAAAGAAAATATTAATATGTTTCTGCTGCTGTTGATAATGATGACGTATTATTGGCAATTCTGGGCATACATTCTGCATAGGATAGCTTGTTTTGCCATTACTATATTTATGGTATTTGTCCCTAATTGTTTTGTGAGCAGAAATAGGACACCAGGGTATTCATTCTGATGCCATTTTGTTCATATAGCCTGTGGAGATCCATCAAGTACACCACTATATTGACTGTGCTATTTCATACGGCCCAATGCTATATACACCTTCATATTTTCTTTTCTTTTTATGAGGCGAATTTAATAGAGCTCAGACAATCTTTAGTTTGCTGCAGTTCTGATACCCACTGACCTAATAAAATGTTGTGTTTGGCTTAAACATCTTCTCTCTTTCCCCATATTACCCATTCCCCTTTACTCTTTCCCCACAATACTCTCACATTAATATTGGATAATTATTTGTTTATGTGCCTTCCTCCCACATTTGAGTGTAGGCTTCTTGAATGTAGGGAGGGTTGATTCAACTTTGCATCCCAGCACTGAGTTCAAAACCTGTCCAGGAGTCAGTGCTCAATAAATTTGTTGAATAATGAATGAATGATTCTCTCATTTGTTATTCTTCCATGAAAGAAAAATCTACTTGTTTGAATATAAGGTGTCCCCAGTCATTTCTAATAGTGACGACCTCATAATTCTGTCAATGACAAGTTTAGTTGTGACTCCCAAATGCTCTCTGAGAGGGGTTGGACTCCACTTGAGGACTTATGGAGCCAGTGAGATCTGAACTATCTGAGTCATCTCAGAATTGGCATAAGGTGACTTACATCTTTAAGGTCTCAAACTAGCCTTGTCTCTCAAAAGTTTTTGGAACACAGAATAATTTAAGATTAAATCAGACTCTCTCAGACTATTGCTAAAAGAAAGAAATACAGTATACCTATCTTGAATTGAACTTTTCTTAACCCAAATGCACAGCATAATTTATATTGGCTTTGGTGATTTGATAGAAGAACCATAGTATCTTTGATTCTTTTTACTTTCTGTGAGTTATGGTTTTGCTATACTTGTTGTTTTATTTTCTATAGCATTCGCCCGAAGAAAAACATTTATTTCCACCAATTAACATTTTGTGGATTCTAAACAGTAGAAAAGAACACATTGGAAAGATGACAGGCAAGGTGTAAATTTCCCAGAAACTGTGGGGAGGTTATATATTCAGCTAGCACAAATTACTTGAATGGCTGTTTACTGAAGTATTAGAAGATTAACTACTAATTTTGCACAACTCAGAATATTCATTTTTTAATCATTGTTCAGTGTTGCAAAAAAGACTTAGTTTTAAGATAAATATTCCATTTCACTGGGTTCTCACATATCAATTGGGTAGCAGATGTTCTTGTTATTGTGTTTGAGGAAACCCACGTCTTGAAACGTTAACTTCGTAATTCTTCCTTTCTCCTGTGTTCAGGATGAGCTGATGGCAGAACTTGAAGAATTGGAACAGGAGGAATTAAATAAGAAGATGACAAATATCCACCTTCCAAATGTGCCTTCCTCTTCTCTCCCAGCACAGCCAGATAGAAAACCAGGCATGTCCTCCACTGCACGTGGATCCCGAGCAGGTCTGTTACCCAACTCAACTACATGTGGTCAGATAGTTGCCTAAAATGATAGCCAGGCCCATTCTTTTTAGCACATGTTTCTGATTTCATATTGAACATATTTTTATATGTAATTCATACCTGTTTTCTATGCTGAAAGTGTGAATGTCACCAATTACTAATTTTTATCTATTTTATGTTCCAGCATCTTCCCGGAGGGCAGAAGAAGAGGATGATGATATCAAACAATTGGCAGCTTGGGCTACCTAAACTAAAATGCATTTTTTGATACGTAAATTAATGAGCTATAGATAAAATACAAAAAATGTTTTTGCCAAGTTCAGAAGTTAACAAAGACTCTGTTTTATAATTATACTGAATGAATAATTGTGTTTTAAGCCTCCTAAGTAAAAGTAAAAAACGAGTCATTTGTATACATGTACTCAGTGATGGAGGCTGGGCACGGTGTCTCACGCCTGTAATCCCAGCACTTTGGGAGGGTGAGGCAGGTGGATCACTTGAGTCTAGGAGTTCGAGTCCAGCCTGACCAACATGAAGAAACCCCCGTCTCTACTAAAAATACAAAAATTAGCTGGACATGGTGGTGGGCACCTGTAATCTCAGCTACTTGGGAGGCTGAGGCAGGAAAATCGCTTGAGCCCAGGAGATGGAGGTTGCAGTGAGCTGAGATCACGCCACTGCACTCCAGACTGGGCAACAGAGAGAGACTCTGTCTCAAAAAAAAAAAAAAAAAAAGATGCATTTAGTAGAACTGGGAAAAGTAACGTTATTTCCTATGCAAATGATGTGTATCCATGTACCCATGGTAAATGTAAATATACTGTGTCTCTTTTGGGAGCAACTTCTAGTAGAGGAGTCTTTCATGAGTGTCTCTACATAAGTAGTTTCACTTGAGTTTTGCAGTTTGAAATCTTAAAGGAGCTTTAATTGACATTTATTATACCAATTAAGCTTGGAATGGGGCAATAGATGCATTTCCCAAAATGTCTGAAAGCACTAACAGCTTACATTGCTGAGTGAGAATCTCCTGGGTGTAATTTAGCCACTTAGGGATCTGCGTGAACACTCCCAGGCCGTTATGATGCTGTTATGGCTTCAGTGTATAAATGCATGAGTGTTGTTTCTGTTCTGTTTTATGCTCTCTTGTATATTTATTTACACTTTACAGAATATTCCTTGTAAATACATAAAAATATTGGCAATTACAAGTGTATATTGAACAAAATGTTGGCCATTATTATTTTTAAATGAAAATAAATTACAAAATTATGGATTACCCATAATAGATCATGGACCATCAAATGACAAATATCATTTAATAAGATATTTTAGTATTCTCTACATTTGCTTGCCAACATGGTGGAATGGAAAGAGCAGTAGACCTGATGGTAGGAGTCCTGGGTTTCAGTCCCTGCTCTGACACTAACATGAGCCATAGACTCTCTGAGTCTTTGTTTCTTCACTGGCAAACCTAAGGATTGGACTGGATGATTTCTAATGATTCCATCCTGCCACAGACCTTTTGCATATTCTGTTCTCCTTGGCGGTCTTCCTACCCTGCACAGTGCAGGTACCAATCTTACTTATTCCTTAAATCTTAGTTAAAAATATCCTTGTTTTGGGAAACTTTGCTTGATTGCCCAGACTAACTCAGATTTTCCCATTATATGCTGTTGCAGTGCTCTGCCTTCTGTTATTTCTTACCATGGTTTATATTACATGTTTACTTGAATGATTCTTTAATTATTGTTGCTCTTCCGTGCTGAGCTGTGCTAACCACGAGGGCAGGGACTGCATTTCTTTTAGTTCAATAGTTGATTCCCAGCATTCTGCAGTTTCTCATCAGCAGGCAATCAGTCAGTATTTATTAAATGAATGGCAATTAACTGTTTATATCTTTCGGGCCATGGTAGAATAACAGGATCTAGATTTACCTTATACTCTTAAACAACTGGAAAACTGGACAAAATACAGGGAACAAAATTTTTTCAGACTTTGGACAACAGGCAGCACTGGACAATGTTTCCTGGGAAGGGAAACCAGTAATGTGAGCACTTCCATGGCCCCAGCCCCTGCCTATACAGGGAAAGGGAAGCCAAGTAGAGCCTGGTGGTCTTGCTGAGTTGAGAAAATTTGTGGGGAAGAGTGCAAGAAAGGAAGTTTCTGCAGAGATTGAGATTGAGAGAGAGAAAGAGAGAGAGAAAGCTGTAAGCTGGAGGGCATGAGGTATCTATGGTCTGAATGTTTGTGCCCCTACCCCGTAAATTCATGCATTGAAATTCTCACCCCTAAAGTGATAGTATTAGGTATGGGGCATTTTGGGAGTTGATATTATGAATGATTAATGAGATTAGAGCTTTTATAAAGTAGGCCCAAGAGAGCTTATTCATAATTTTCCTCCATGTGAGGACACAGTAGGACACAATAAAGAAGGTGCCATCGATGAACCAGAGAGTGAGCCCTCACAAGACATCAAATTTGCTGATATCTTGATCTTGGACTTCCCAAACTCCAGAACCATGAGAAATAAATATCTGTTGTTAATAAGCTACCCAGTTGATGGTGTTTTGTTATGGCAATCCCAGCAGACTGAGAGAGAGAGAGAGGGAGACAAAGAGAGAGAGAGAGACAAAGAGGCAAAGTGGTGGTGGGGGGATGGGGGAAGAGAGAGAGGGAGAGGCCAGAACTCTGGAACTGAGCAGAAGAGCACTTTCAAATCTTCCTCTGAGAACCAATCTGCATACATATGTGAGGAAACTACTGACATCAAGAAGAACTGCTGGGAAGACAGGCGGATCAATCTCCAGAGCACACACAGGTCCAGGAATAGCTCCATTAGCCAGAGTGGAAAGACCTCCTAATACAGGAGGAATTAGATTCATTTCTCAGAAGGGTATTGCTTCAGTAGTGGGGCCATATTACCCCTACACTAAAGAGCACACCCCACAAAGCCTGAAAGCAAACCTCAAAAGTATCAAATGATTCCAATTGACTAAATTGCATCCCAGAACAAAGCCCCTAAATACTTAAAGAAATATAAAAACTATCAATTAACAGTAACACAATGAATAAAACCTCGGCACCCAATAGCATAAAATTCACAAAGTCCAGCATTGCTTTGTTCAGTGTTCAAACATGCCAAGCAGCAGGGAAACACAATCCAGAACTAGGAGACAAACAGTAGGAACAGACTGTGAACTGACAAAAGGCAAGATTTTAAAACAGCTGTTACAAATATACACCTTATGTTCATTAAGATAGCTGTAATGAATATACTCCATATGTCCAAGAAAGGAGAGGAAAGATATGATCATGATGAAGAGAAACCTGGAAAATATTTTAAAACACCCAAATTGAAGTTCTGGAGATGAAGAATACATGATCTGAAGTGAAAAATGCAGAATATCATGGACGGCATTAACAGCAGATTGGACACTGCAGAAGAAAAGATGAGTGAACTTGAAGACATAGTAACAGAAACAATTCTAATTAAGACACAGAGAAAGAAAAACACACTCACACACACACACACACAAAACAGAGAAGAATAGAGCAAGATTGAACTGTGGGACCATATCAATCAACTTAACATGCAGGTAATTGGAGTTCTGAAATGGTGATGGTGGGCTGGGTGGATGAGGGGCGATTTGGCAGAGGAAACAATAGAAAAAAACCTTTGAAGAAATAATGGCCAAAAAATTTCCAAATATGTTCAAAATTATAAACCCACAGTCCAATGAAATTCAACATACCTCAAGCAGAAGTCCCTGTATCCTTCAATAACAAAAGTAATTGTGGAATCTTAAAATGTCCAGATCTCATGAGTGAAGTCTGGGACAAGTCTGAATGTGTCTCCTTACTCTAGTTAAAATACACATGCCTACCCAGTTTAGCTAGACCCGTGAGATCCAAAGAGAATCCATTAACCACGTGAAATGAGACTCAATCAAGGCTAGTACAATTAAGAAACTGAATTTATAATTCCATTTAATTTTCATTAGTTTAAATGTAAAAACTGACACGATTCATTTCTTAAAAACTTTAAGTATGTTCAGAACACCTTGGGTATGTGAATTGACTTTTTATTTTCTTTCTTTCTTTCTTTTTTCTTTTCTTTTTTTTTTTTTTAATTTTTGATATGAGGTTTCACTGTATTGCCCAGGCTGAACTCAAACTCCTGGGCTCAAGCAATCTTCCAGCCTCAACCTCCCAGGTAGCTGAGAATATAGGCATGTACCATTGAATCTACTTTTTTTTTTTTTTTTGAGATGGAGTCTCGCTTTGTTACCAGGCTGGAGTGCAGTGGCCTGATCTCGGCTCACTGCAGCCTCTGCCTTCTGGGTTCAAGAGATTCTCTTGCCTCAGCCTCCTGCGTAGCTGGGACTACAGGCGCATGCCACCACACCCAGCTAATTTTTGTATTTTTAGTAGAGATGGGGTTTCACCATGTTGGCCAGGATGGTCTCGATCTCTTGACTTTGTGATCTGCCCGACTTGGCCTCCCAAAGTCCTGAGATTACAGGCATGAGCCACTGCGCCCGGCTAAATCTACTTTGTTAACTGTAAAATTTATGAAGTCTTTATACAAACCAAATACTTCAAATGGAAATTTGCATCTCATTTAAAATGCACTCTAAGTGTGAAATACATATTGGATTTCAAAGACTTAATATATAAAAAAGAATATAAAATGTCTCAAATAATTTTATATTGGTTACATGTTAAAATATTATTTTAGATGTTTTAGGTTAAAAAAAATATTGTTAAAATCTATTTCACCTGGTTTTTAAAACTTTAATGTGGCTCATGGGAAATTTAAAATTACATAAGTGGCTTACATTATTTTTCTATTGAGTATTCCTGGCCAAGACAAAATCCTGGATACCAGAGAGTATACAGATAATGTGTGACTTGAAATACTAAGATGCTAAAATATTAAAAAGAAATGTTTATAAAACATGATATTTTACCATGAAATGGAATGAAAATACTTTGACATAAATCATAGTGCTGCTCCTCTGTTGACAATACGAAAGAATTGAAACATGAGAGAAAGTTGTAAAAGTAGATCATCTTTGGACTGAAAGTTATGAAAAAGAATAAAGATATTAATCAGACATCTAAGAGTATTTTTGGTAAAGCATCCTTAGAATGGGTAGACTTGTTTGGAAGTTATAAATTCTGGTATGTTTGCTAACAACTGATCCTACTTCTTACAGGGGCACCTCAGTGGTAGACCTCAGTTTGGGCAGTGCTGGATAACTAATCTGTTGGTATTCTGCCTTTTTAAATAAAATGTTTTCTGATAAGGAAGGTTTTTTGTTTTGTTTTTTTTCCTTTTTGGTTGTAGAAGTGCATTCAATATAACTTAAGAGAAAAAGTTGCATTTATCGGAAGGGATTTGGATATTCCAGAAATGAAAACAATGTTTAAAATGCGAATCTGAGGAGGGTCACAAACCAGGGAGGCTCTGGAGGTCAGGGTATCTCTGGAGTTACTTCTTTTGAGTATTCAACTGTAGGGAAAGTAAGCTATCACCATTGTGAGTAAGCTGTTCTACTCAAGAGTCAAATTCCAGATGCAGAACATTTGGTTGGCCAAGCTTGGTTTATGTAACTGCCTCTGAAGTCAGTCATCTGAACTCTTATAAACTGAGAAGCAGGAAGGAGGGTGACTAAAGTATAGTGAAGATGATCCCACCTGAAGAAAGGGGAATGGTGTTGGCCACCTAAAACCTAAAAACACCACTTACAACAATAGGTGTCCATGCAATAACGGAGAATAATTACATCTGAATTGCAGTGTTTCCTCATTCTTGGCAAACATAGAATCTGAGCAAAGACTTCTTTAGCAGAAACTGGGGTAGCAGATAATTTATACACTGCAATTGTATGTGTCTTACTAAAACAAGATGGACAATGTATTAAAGTTAGCAAGCCTAGCAAAAAGAAAGAAGAAAAAAAGGAAACACCCAAAGAAGCTAGGACTAATAAAGATATCTTAGTACCATTACATTACATCCTTAGGGAATAAATTGATAAAGTGTTAGTCAATTTCTAGTTCATCTCTCCACTTCCTTTCTCCCATCTCCTGAATTTAAAATGGACATTAATGTTTCCATTGGAGAAAGTGTTTGTTAAAATAGCTAAAATCCTCTTCTAACTTCAAATTCACTTTGTATCATTTGTTTACCAGAAGTTTTATTGCACTATATACAGGATACTTGAGCTATTTTTTCAGAAGAAAAACACTCAGTATACATAAAAGGAGTACAGATGGCAAAGCAATAGAGTTGTTATTTAGAAGAGAGATGTACAAACTATAAGCAAGTAGGCAATGCTTCTGATTACGAACTATTCTTCTGAACATGTCTAGTACTCACAGTCTATTGGAGGCAATATCTACCTTATTTAATTATGATATCAGAGGAATTAAGTGTTGCCTCTCAAAAGTCAGAAAACACTCCAGTTTAGGCTTCTCTGTGGTGCACTGGAAGAGTGACATGTATGTAATTGATTATTTTCATTATATAAATACACACATATACACACATGCATAAATATGTATGTATGTAATGTATGCTTAGATGCAAATTTCATATACTCTGTATATATTGATACAATATGTATGTGTCCTGTGGTCTTTTGATAGTCTGCTGCTCTTTGTCTTCAATTGTTTTCTTGTACTTCCTTACTCCAACACTTGCTTTTCTTTCATTTTCCTCATAAATGCAAATCTTTCCCACATTTTCCATGATTTAGTTATTTGTGGTCTCTGCCTTCTATAGTCTCTGTAGATCTTATTTTAAATTATAGCTTAAACTATCACTTCTATGGGAATGATTTAGAGTTCATACATAATTTCATTCACTCAATCAATATTTATTAAATATCTGTTATACCCTGAGATCCAAGCTAAGTATGAGGATTAAAGTTTAATAAAACATGGTCCCTGTCATCATGTATATTTATAGCCATGATCTCTGTCTCAAGCTCCAGTCAATTAGAACTTAGAACTTAGAGGTATCTTCTAGTTTTCCCACCATCTCTTCAATAGCAGTATCTTTGTCTTAAAATCTATTTTGTCTGATATTAGTAGAGCTTCTTTAGTTCTCTATTGGTTACAGTTTGCATGAAAACTTTTTTCATATTTTTACTCTTAACATATATCTGTGCTTTAATCTTAAGTATCTTGTACACATCTTGTAATGTATCATGGTTTTTTAATCTATTCATCAATTTCTTTTTCGTTTATTTTCTTTTTTCTCTCTCTCTCTCTTTTTTTTTTTTTTGTGAGATGCAGTTTCACTCTTTTTGCCCAGGCTGGAGTGCAGTGGCGCAACCTCGGCTCACTGCAACCTCTGCCTCCTGGGTTCAAGTGATTATCCTGCCTCAGCCTCCCAAGTAGCTGGGATTACAGGCGCCTGCCACCATACCCGGCTAATTTTTGTATTTTTAGTAGAAATGGGGTTTCACCATGTTGGCCAGGCTGATCTCGAACTGCCTACCTCAGATGATCCACCCACCTTAGCCTTTCAAAGTGCTGGGATTGCGGTGTAAGCCACTTTGCCTGGCCAATTTCTACCTTTTAATTAGGGAGTTTAATGCACTGATATTTAATGAAAGTACTATATCTGCTATTTTCCTTTTTGTTTTCTGTGTGCTTACTGTGGTTTGAATGTTTGAGTTCCTCCAAAATTCATGTTGAAATTTAATCCCCATTGTGGTATGATTAAGACGTATGGTATTTTGGAAAGTGATTAAGTTGTGAGGGCTCTGCCCTTGTGAATGAGATTAATATCCTTATAGAAGAGGCTTCAAGGAGCTGCCTGGCTCTTCAACTCTTCTGCCATGTGATGACACAGCATTTGTCCCAGTTTCCTCTTTTGTTCTTCTGCCATGTGAGGACACTGTGAGTAGATGCCCTCCCCAGACACTGAATCTGCTGGTGCCATGATCTTGGACTTCCCAGCCCTCAGAATTGTGAGAAATAAATTTCTATTGTTTATAAATTATCCAGTCTGAGTTTTTTTGTTATAGCAGCAGAAATGGACTAGAGTGATATGTCTGTTTTGTTCATTAATTCCTCCATTTGTTCCTTCTTTTGTGTTAAATATATTCTGAAATTACATTTTAATTTTTATTTAATTTAGCTGACCACTAATGGAACAGAGACTTCAAGGGGTACACACAATGAAGAGTAAAGACTTACAAAATTAGTTTAGAAAAGTAATTAAATAAACAACTACAACAAGAAGCAACAACAAACACTATGGAATGAGTTATAATATTCAAATATATATTATTCCTAATATTGCTTTCAGCAAAAAAATATGAGACACAGAAAGAAACCCAAGAAAATATGGCTTGGGCACAGAAAATATATTCCACAGGTAAAAGTACTATTTAATTTTTTTCTTTACTACATATTTTTGGGTTATTTTCTTAGTGGTTCCCTTGAAGATTACAATTAACACCTTAATTTGTAAAACACTAGTTTAGATTAATAAAAATAATTTCAATAGCATACAAAAATTTTATTCCTGTAGAACTCCATTCTTTCCCTCTTTTATGCTGTGTAAATTACAGATTTATACATTATGTGCCCATCAACTAAGATTTATAATTACTACATTATGCACTTGTTTTTAAAAAAAATTTTAAAAGGAGTTATAAACAAAAAAATGCATTAATACTGTCTTTTATAGTTACTTACGTAGTTACCTTTGCCAGTGTTCTTTATTACTTTGTATGGATTCAAATTACTGTCTAGTGTCCATTTATTTCAGGGTGAAGAACTCCCTTTAACATTTCCTGTAGGGAAAGTCTGCTAGCAATAAACTGCCTCAGCTTTTGTTTATCTGGGAATGCCTTAATTTCTCCTTCATTTTTTTGAAGAACAGTTTTGCTGTTTTGGTTGATGAGTTTCTGATGAGTAATCGGTTCATCTTTAAGTATCTCTTGTACATGATGAGTCTTTTTTCTCTTGCTGCTTTCAAGATTGTCTTTGTCATTGGCTTTTGACTGTTCGATTACAATGTATCTGAGTCTCTTTGAGTTCATCTTATTTACAGTTTGTTGAGCATGTGAGATATTTATTTTCATGTCTTTAATTTGGAAGGAGTGTGATCATTATTTCTTCTTTCTGTTCCTTTCTCCCCTCTTTTTGGGTTTCTCATTATGTATACATTGGTAAGCTTGATGGTGTCACATGGGGCTCTTAGGCTCTGTTCACTTTTTCTTCATTTTCCTTCTTTATGCTCCTTACACTGGAAAATCTTAATTGTCCTGTCTTCAAATTCACTGATTCTTTCTCTGCTGGCTCAAATTTTCCATTGAATCCCTCTGCAAATTTTTCATTTCACTTATTATATTTTTCAACTTTGGAATTTCTATTTAGTGCTTTTCAAAAAATTTCTTTCTCTTCATTGGAATTTTCTGCTAGGTAAGAAGTTTTTCTCACGTTTTCCTTTAGTTCTTTAGAAATCGTTTTAGCTCTGAATATATTTGAAATCAATTAATTAAAATCTTTGTCTAATATGTCCAACATCTGGTCTTCCTCAGGAGCAGTTTCTATTCATTGCTTTTTTTCATATGTATGGACCATATGCTTTCTTATTTCTTGGTGTGGCTCATACTTTTTGTTGAAAAGGGGATATTTTGAATATTATGTATTTGAATTTTATAACCTATCTCTTAGTGCTTGTTTTTGTTGCTTCTTTTGTAGTTGTTCGTTCAGCAAATTTTCTGAACTAGTTTTATGATGTCTGTATTCTTTGTTGTATGTTCCCCAGAAGTCTCTCTTCCATTAGTGATCAGCTAATAATTGACAAAGATTTTCTTAAATACCTGGAACTAAAATATATTGTATAAAACAAAATCTGTATAAAGTGGTGAGTAACACTCTCTGCACCTTTTATCAGTTCCCAATGATAATCTAAATGATTCCTTAACATTTCAGAGAGACTCTTGTTGCCTTGAATGTGACATACAAAGTCTGCACTACGTGGGAAATAAAGCTTATATTTGATTTATGCATTCAGCTGTTCATGTATCCATCAACAAATACTACTTGATGACAGGTGTTGTGAATTTAAACAAGACACGGATCCTGCTCTTAGACAGATCACAATCTAGTTGTGTGACTCTGGGAAGGTTCCTTAATCTCGCCGAGGCTTCAATCCTTCCATGACATAGTAGGAATATTATTGTCAATCTCATTGGATTGTTATGAGAATTCAACGGGAATATGTATGTAAAGATAGTGCTGCATCCAATATCAAGTTAATGCTTAATAAATGTTTTCTCCCTGCACTTGTCTATTCTCAATGCAACAGAGGCACTTTAAGTAGCGACTATCATCATCTGTCATGTGTTATTTATATGCCAACTGAGTGCAAGGGGTCTCATTCAATATTTTATTCAGTTTATTTAAAAATAACAATGAAGTAGGTGTTAATATAATAGTTATTAATTGATTAACATAAGTAGTCATTAAAAGAACGAGTGAAAGTGGCTCAAAGACATTAAACAACTTCCTGAGGCCATGCAACTGATAGATTAAGATTAAGAGTTTGAATTCAAGTCTCTTTGAGTCCAATATCTACATTCTTAACCTCTTCCCTACATTTTTGTTGGTACGAGTGCTTTCCTCACAAAATGACACAAACATAAAATTCTTAAGGAAGTAATAGTTCCAGAGTAGTAGTTCCATAGAACCTATGGAAAGAAAGACCTTTTCTTGCCTTTCTTTGGTTGCAGAGGACAACAGAAAGCCAGAAGGGTCAGCATGGCAGAGAGGTGGAATATGAAAAGAGTGAGTACGTCATAGTGTCAGCTTAGATTCTAGTCTCTCTGCTAACATTTCTCCTAGAAGTTTATTTTAATTTGTACAATGAAAAATTATATAGGTTTAACACTGTGCAATAAGCTTCTAGGACACTGAGTCAGACTGACAGGCTCTTGACATTTTGATTAACTAGTTAATTTTTCTGACAGACTTTTTCAAAGAACATTCCTCAATTTTGCAAAGACAGAAAGCAAAAGTCAACCAAAAAAATTATGCCATTAACAGTTCAAACACTGGTAAAGAATACTCCCTGTAGCACCTATTTGAAAAGTCAGCCCTTCTGTAGCTTAGTTCTTAATCAAAGTTGAGAGTTCAAGATCAGAAATATTTATGTATGTTTGTATGTATGTATGTACGTACATTTATATAATTTTTATTTACCTTCCGGGGTACATGTGAGGTTTGTTACACAGGTAAACTAGTATCACGGGGGTTTGTTGTACAGATTATTTCATCACCCAGGTATTACACTCAGTATCCAATAGTTATCTTTTCTGATCCTTTACTTCCTTCTGCCTTCTATCCTTAAGTAGACCCCAGTGTCTGTTGTTCTGCTCTATGGGCCCATAAGTTCTTATCATTTAGCTCTCACTTATAAGTGAGAGGATGCAGTATTTGGTTTTCTGTTCTTACATTAGTTTGCTAAGGATAATAGCCTCCAGCTCCATCCATGTTTACACAAAAGACATTATCTCATTCTTTTTTATGGCTTCATAGTATAGCATGGTGCATATGTGCCACATTTTTTTTATCCAATCTGTCATTGATGGGCATTTAGGTTGATTCCATGTCTTTGCTATTGTGAATAGTGTTGCATTGAACATTTGCTTGCATGTGTCTATATGATAGAATGATTTATATTCTTCTGAGTATATGCCTAGTAATGGGATTGCTGGGTCAAATGGTAGTTCTGCTTTTAGTTCTTTAAGTTCTTTTAGTTCTTTACTACTTTCCACAATGGTTGAATTAATTTCCACCAGCAGTGTATAAGTGCTCCCTTTTCTCCACAACCACATCAGCATTTTTTTTTTTTTTTTACTTTTTAGTAATAGCCATTCTGACTGGTGTGACATAGTATCTTACCGTTGTTTTGATTGGCATTTCTCTAATTATCATTGATATTGGGCTTTTCTTCATATGCTTGTTGGTCACATGCATGTCTTCTTTTTAAAAGTGTCTGTTCATGTTCTTTGATCAGTTTTTAGTGGGGTTGTTTGTTTTTATCTTTTAAATTTGTGTAAGTTGCTTATAGATGCTGGATATTAGACCTTTGTCAGGTGTGTAGTTTGCAAATATTTTCTCCTATTCTATAGGCTGTCTGTTTACTCTGTTGATAGTTTCTTTTGCTATGCAGAATGTTGATAGTTTCTTTTGCTGTGCAGAAGCTCTTATGTTTATTTAGGTCCCATTTGTCAATTTTTGCTGTTGTTGCAATTGCAAAAGCACTCCTTAACAAGCCTCATGCACTCTTCTCTCCATCTCAGACTCTGCTCCCCAGGGAATCCTGTGACACTCACACAGCTAGGAAAACATAGGCACTGAGCACAGACACTCAACAAATATTTGTCAAGTCACTGTTTCATCTGTTTTTTTGTTTAGTTGGTTGGTGCCATTTTTTTTATAGTACCTGCCCTCAAAAACCTCACAATCTAGTCTATTGGCCATGAAGAGGCAGGAAAATTATATTCTAAAGTGCATGGTTTTAAGATTAAGTCAATAAATCTAAGGTTAATTACTTCAAACAGGACACAAACATTCTTTAAGTTTAAGCTTTGTTTTATTTAACAACACTTTTAGAAACCCAAAAGTTTAGCAATGATATTGTAAACAGAGTAAACAGCCTACAGGATGGGAGAAAATTTTCACAAACTACGCATCTGGCAAAGGTCTAATATCCAGCATCTATAAAGAACTTGGCCGGGTGCGGTGGCTCAAGCCTGTAATCCCAGCACTTTGGGAGGCCGAGATGGGCGGATCACGAGGTCAGGAGATCGAGACCATCCTGGCTAACACTGTGAAACCCCGTCTCTACTAAAAAATACAAAAAACTAGCCAGGCGAGGTGGTGGGCGCCTGTAGTCCCAGCTACTCGGGAGGCTGAGGCAGGAGAATGGCGTAAACCCGGGAGGCGGAGCTTGCAGTGAGCTGAGATCCGGCCACTGCACTCCAGCCCAGGCGACAGAGCGAGACTCCGTCTCAAAAAAAAAAAAAAAAAGAACTTAAATTTACAAGAAAAAAAAAACTCCATAAAAAAGTGATAAAAGGACATGAACAGACACTTTTCAAAAGAAGACATACATGTGGCCAATAATCATATGAAAAAACAGCATGACATCACTGATCATTAGAAAAATGCAAATCAAAACCACAATGAGATACTATCTTACACTAGTCAGAATGACTATTATTAAAAAGTCAAAAAATAGCAGATGATGGTGAGGTTGTGGAGAAAAAAGAACGCTTATTCACTCTTGGTGGGAGTGTAAATTAGGTCAACCATTGTGGAAGACAATGTGGCAATTCCTCAAAGACCTAAAGAGAGAAATACCATTTTACCCAGAAATCCCATTAGTGGGTATATACCCAAAGGAATAAAAATCATTCTGTTATAAATATACATACACGTGTGTGTTCATTGCAACACTATTCACAATAGCAAAGATATAGAATCAACATAAATGCCCATCAATGATAGACATGATAAAGAAAATGTGGTATATATACCATGGAAAACTATGCAGACATAAAAAAAGAGTGAGATTATATCCTTTGCAGGCACATGGATGAAGCTGGAGGCCATTATCCTTAGCAAACTAACACAAGAACAGAAAACTAAATACCGTATGTTCTCATTTATAAGTGTGAGCTAAATGATGAGAACACATGGGCACAGAGAGGGGAACAACACACAGTGGGGCCTATTGAAGGGTAGAGGGTTGGAGGAGGGAGAGGATTAGGAAAAATAACTAATGGATACTAGGCTTAATACCTAGGTGATGATATAATCTGTATGACAAACCCCTATGACACATGTTTACCCATGTAACAAACCTGCACATGTACCCTTGAACTTAAAATAAAAGCTAGTAATCCTAGCTACTTGGGAGTAGCTTAAAGAGTGCTTTTAGCATTGGTATCTTTTAAAGAAAGAGAAGAAACTGAGACTGGATAGAGGAAAAGTTGTGTCTCAAAGGAGGCCTCTGAGCTGACTTCATGAGATGCTCTGAATTGACAACCCAATTGAGGTAATCTCTCATGGGGTCAGTCATTGAACTCGCCTAGAGGGCATAGCCTTGGGTAAAGAGTACCATGGACAACAGTCCACACAGATGAGGCAGTAAGGCTTCTTTTCTTTTCTTTTCTTTTCCTTTCTGTTCCTTTCCTTTCCTTTCCTTTCCCTTTCCCTTTCCCTCTTTCTTTCTTTCTTTCTTTCTTTCTTTCTTTCTTTTTCTTTCTTTCTTTCTTTCTTTCTTTCTTTCCTTCCTTCCTTCCTTCCTTCCTTCCTTCCTTCCTTCCTTCCTTCTTTCTTTCTTTCTTTCTTTCTTTCTTTCTGTGAGATGAGGTCTTGCTCTTGTCGCCCAGGCTGGAGTGCTATGGCGTGATCTCGGGTCACTGCAACCTCCGCCTCTCAGGGTCAAGCAATTTTTCTGCCTCAGCCTCCCAAGTAGCTAGGATTACAGGTGCCCAGCAAACTCCCAGCTAATTTTGGTATTTTTAGTAGAAATGCGGTTTCACCACGTTGGCCAGGCTGCCTCAAACTACTGACTTCATGTGATCTGTCCACCTCGGCCTCCCACACTGCTGGGATAATGGGCGTGAGCTACCGTGCCTGTCTGGTCTTTTCTTGAAGGAGGATTTGGAAGGTACGTTACAGCTTCCGCCATGGTGACCTCAGATAATTTAACTTTGTTGATCCTTTGTTGACTTTGTTGGCCCTCATTTTCTTCATTTATAAAACAAACGTTAAAAATATCTTCACAGGGTCGCTATGAAGATTAAATATAGCCATACATGTAACATCTTTGTAGTGCTTAGCAGAGGGTAAGAAGTGTTCTCCATTATCATATTTTCTCAACTTCTCCAACAAATATAACAATCTCTCTGCAGGACATTAGGTTTTCAGAAATGAACATCAACAGTTTCCGCCCTCAAGAAATCTAGTAGGGGAAGAGGCAGACACATAAAGACAATGGAATGCAATGTAATCCCTGTTCTAATGTTGCCCGCATGCCTTAAGCTGACCTCCTGGATGACCTGTTGCCTAAGCTGAGGACTGAAGGAACTAGCCTGAGGAAGTGGTGAGCAGTAGCTAAGGCAGGGAGGTGTGGAAAGGAATGTTGATGTCTAGGATGGCTGGAAGCTTGGGTGAACAATGGCGAGTGGGAAGAGATGAAGCCGGGAGGTTCTAGGAGCCAGATGATAAAGGTCTTGATATCCTCGTGTAGAAGTTTGGATTGAGGTTGAAAGCACTGGGGAGTCAACGATGGATTTTTAGGTAGTGATCGATTTGCATTGTACAGAGCTCAATCTATCACCGAAAAACAGAATTTACTGGAAAGGGACAACAGGGAGAACCACTGAGAAACATGATGTAGAAATCATCATGGCAGAAAATGAGGAAAGGGTGAACTGAGAGTGGCAATAGGATTTGGGGGAGGTCAATGCGGAGGGAGGAATTATAGTTATCCCCCAATTCCGGCTTGGGTGGTGCAGCAGATGGTGGTACCATTTTCTATGAGATAAAGGATTTTAATAGGAGGAGCAGATGTAGGTGGGAGGAAGAGGATCCGTTTGGTTTTCAACATTGAAGTGGAGATGTTTAATGCCAGTTTATTAATGTAGGGCTGGCACTCAGGGGATAATCTGTAGAACAGACAGGGTTTGGAGTCAGCAAATTATTTCTGTGTAGAGAAGAGGATAGAGTGGAGGGGGATGGCTAACATCCAGTTACTGGAAATTGCAACCAAGGAAGAGAAGTTGGATAAATAGTATAAAATCCAGCAAGTTTCTCAGTTTCTATGATGTGTTTTGACATTATAGAAAAATGTCCAGTTTTCAGCTAGTCAAGTAGCAGCTTTCTATATTTAAAATTCTTTGAGCAAAACCACTTCTTTCAATATACTCTTCCTCTAAAGAAAGGTACGGAGTAAATAAGAGAGATTTTATTTTTCCAAAATAAGGTGACAAAAAGTTATTAAATATAACCCTTTCAGAAAACTAGTTGAAGTAAAAAATATTGAGCTAAAGAATAAGGAAAATTTTCAGAAATTAAACAGAATGCGAGAAAATAGAAAAGGGTAATATAGGGAATAGTTCTGCTATAGAATTATTAAAATCTGTTTGAAACAAACATATCTCAATGGTGTGTAGCTGGATTCCTAGTGAAAAACAGATAAAACAATAGAAATGAATAAACTGAAAGTTTATTAAAATTCAACATTCTCAGTAATAACCTTTAATATTTCGAATATGAAAATTTCTAAGGAAAAGGTCAATTTCATATTTCTGCCTTATGAAAATAAAGGGGAAAATTTACCGAAATATTCTACAGTAAATGAAATACACTACTATTTAGGATGTTTGAGACCTAGATAAGGTGAATACCCTGATGCAGCTAGGACGCCTTTTTAGATGAGCTAGTCACCTTGGGATATGGCTCATTTAGGTCAAGCAAGCGCATAAAACAGCCGCCCATCACCAGGACCTTGGGACTTTCTATTTATAACGTTCCCGACGTCCCCCTTCATAGTTTTTTCCTCTACAAAATGTTGTCACTGCTGCCTCTCATTGTTCCCACTAGGCGGCACTCTAAACTCATCGTCAATGCGAGGACCAAGCGCCAGCTAAAACCGGCTGCAGGCATCTCCGTTGTGCAAAATTGGTTTTATTCATCGAAACTTTAGAATGGAAAATGACTATTTCTAAACGGCGCAACAAGGCAGGCCATATGGTTTAACTGAGTCTGAGAGTATATGGTCTTCTCCTTCTAGGGTGTATCATCTCAGACCAGACCCTAGAGGGAGAGGTCGTCTCCCTCTAGGGTGTATCATCTCAGACAAGGAAGGCAAAGCTGCAGGGGCCAATAACAGGGTTGCAGTGACACCTGGGAGTGGCCCTCTCCTCCTCAGTGCTGGTGCCTTGGGACTATAGGACATGGGAGATGCCTTGGTCGCCTGGGAAGTCTACTATTGCTTCTCAAGCAGTTTATGAGACCCAAGGATCTTGCCCAGCCTTGCGCATGCGAATAGAGGTGACTTCTCTAACCAGCATCCTCAGAAGGAACGCTTTTCACCCCAGGAGAACAGAGGGGAGACCAACTATGGGACTGTAAGTGGCTGTGGGGCTCACATCCCAGTTAATTCAGAGAACAGCTCCCCTCACTTCGGAGGTTGCCGGCACTGAATTAAGCTTTCTGCATTCTTCATTGCGTTTCATCTTCACAGGAGTCTTTTAGCGTGTATTATCTCTACTTTTATAAATGAGGAAATGCAAGTTCAGAGAGCTTCCCTCTAGCGTGTGAGTTGCTAGGGTTTGCGCTGTGTATTGTTTTTCTGTTGTTGCTATAACCAATTACCACAGACATAGTGGCTTAAAACGACACCAATACATTATCTTACATCTCTGTAGATCCGGGTTCCCTTGGCTAAAATCAAGGTCCAGTAGCATGCATTCCCTAGGGGAGGATCTGTTTCCTAGGGCAGGATCTGTTTCCTGGCCTTTTCCAGCTTGTGGAGGACATCCGCATTCCTTGGCTCATGGCTGCTTCCTCCCATGTTCAAAGCCAGCAGCTCTCTGACCCTCCTTCCATGGTCATATTGCTCCACGACCATAGCTGGGAAATGTTCTCTGCTTTTAAAGACCTATACAGTTTAATGAGGCCCACCCAGTTAATCCAGAATAATCTCTCAATCTCAAAGTCCTTAACTTTTATCAAATTGTCCAAGTTCTTTTTGGCAAGTAAGGCCACATATTTACAGGTTCTGGGGATAAGGATGTGAACGTCTATGGCGGGGAGGAGACATTTTTCTGTCTACCATAAGCAGGAACTTTTTTTTTTTTTAATTTTAGAGCTTACTTCTTAAAGCATATAAGCATTAAAATCGAGTCATAGAAAGAAAACCCATAGGGTCCAATCTTTTATGCCAACGATGTAGTGTGAACAAATAAAAAGGAAACTTACAGGGTCCTATAAGTAAAATACATGATACGACTTGAGTACAAATCATAAAAATTTGAAGCAAGAATAGGATAGCCAGGAAAAACTGAATTCAGTTGTGATTTAATGCTCAGTCAAATGTGGAGGAATTGACTGTGAAGACAAAAACAATTATTCTCACAATTTAAATATATGTAAAGACGAGGTCCATGCAGAGAATAACACATACTGGTCTTTAATCTTTCTTTCTTTCTTCTTTCTCTCTCTCTTTCTCTTTGTTTCTCTCTCTCTCTCTTTCTTTCTTTCTTTCTTTCTTTCCTTCCTTCCTTCCTTCCTTCCTTCCTTCCTTCCTTCCTTTCTTCCTTCTTTCCTTCCTTCCTGCTTTCTCTCTCTTTCTCCTTCCTTCCTTCCTGCTTGCTTTCTCTCTCTCCTTCCTTCCTTCCTTCCTTCCTTCCTTCCTTCCTTCCTTCCTTCTTTCTGACTTTCACGTTCAGAGGGTACATGCGGAGGCTTATTTTATGGGTGAGTTGTGTGTCTCAAGGGTTTGGTGTACAGAGTGTTTCATCACCCAGGTAACAAGCGTAGTACTGACTGGTAGTTTGTTGGTCCTCACCCTTCTTCCGCCCTCCACCTTCAAGTAAGCCCTGGTGTCTGTTGGTCCTCCCCACCTTTTTTTTTGTCCTTGTGTACTCAATGTTTAGCTCCCATTTGGAATTGAAAACATAGGTACTTAGTTTTCTGTTCCAAGCAGTGAAGTTTAAACAGACAATTGTAGTTTATTTTCATGAGTTGTACTCAGTTTATGAGAGTAAGATTCTGTTTAGTATTTTGATTTTATATAAATATGGAGATAAGATGTAAGACTTATTTCTTGTTAACATGAAAGCTTCTAACTAATCTGTATAGTACCTTCTGAAAACCTAGCTAAATGTGATTATACAAGATTTATTTATTAAACTCCTACTGTCTCTCAGGTATATTAATTAGGTGGTGGTCATGCAAAAGTAAAAAGATAAGGTTGAAAAAAAGGGAATTATATAAACAAATAAGTATAATGAAGTAATATTGGTGCCACAAGAGAAACCTGCACTGAAGAAAGTTACATTGAAGGAGAGTTTAAAACTAATATTCTACAAGTTCTCACCCAACCATCTTCTCACTGTGCTTAGTCAACGTCTCACTTGTAGACCCTGTGACAAGGAGGAATAAACCTTCCCTAAAATGTGTTATATCTACATTAAACTATCATAACCTTTGATTACCATGTCTCTGTTCTAAATGTTGAATGTCCTGTCTGAATTTGGAAGGAATCTCTGCAGATGGATAAGAGGGTGGAAGGTTCATCTTCTGGTTTGTCTGCAGGAGGAAAACAATTCTTAAATGAAGATTCCTTCACTGAGATAAGTCATGATCCACCCATGGTGTGCCTCCCTGCATTTGTGCCTGTTAGGTCTTTGTTCTTCAGCTGAGGCTATGACGTGCTCATGGGGCAACCACTACATTGGCTCATTAACCCTCTCCTAAGACCTGGCACAGAGAGGGTGAAGAACACTGGCTCACTCTCTGCTGCTAAACCTGAAGAGCAGGGGCCTCAATCCTTCTTCAGGAACATGTCCTAGAAGTGAATGTTGAGTCTGGGGACAGAAGTGGGGAGTTGTGAAGAGAGAGACCTTTTTAAGAGTGGCTGTGATGTCAAGGGAGGGTGCTGGATATTGTCTTGTCCCACCTTTTTCCTATGTCTGGTGGAGTTTCCTAAGTAACCATTTTATTCTGCTGACTCACCCTCTAACTCCTGGCCTTATTCCATCCTGGCTTAGGGTCTGTGGTGTACTCATAGCACCTAATGAGGTAGCGTTTGTTTTAGTGAGATCAGGATGACTCTTCATTCAAAAGCTTTTGGGCCAGTGTGTGCATGAATGGCATTGGAATGGGCAGCAGTTTCACTGTAGGGAGATGGGTATGATGCCTGCAGCTACCTCAGGCTGGGTGGAAGTTGTTGATCCTTGGTTGATGGTATTAAAATGTGACTCACCAATGTCCTTCATCATCCCAGGCCCAAGAGGTAGAACTGGAACCTGGAATCAGGGACAAGACTGAGAACTCTCCTTCCACTGGCTGTGGTGGGAGTATAATTCACAGATAACTGCCCTGATCCATCATCCATGAAATGTTCACAGATATAACCAAATACAGGAGACATTTGTATGAAATAAAGTATCATTAGGCTGGGAGCCAGAGAGCTTTGTTTTCCACTCACTGTGTTCATGTCACCTTGCTGGTTTGTGATTTCATCTGTAAAATGAGAGGTTTGGAGCAGAAGACTTGGCAGGCTCCTCAGGCATGAGCATTCTAGGGTTTGAATCTGGCAAGGTAGATGGTGTTGGCAAACTGTCACCCTACAGCCACTTCAGGAGAACTTTCCAAATCACAGTTACTTCTGCGGAAATGGCAGGTTTGCTATGAAAGGAATTTTTGCCCTGAGGGTCAGTGTTGACATCTACTTTCTAAAGCATCTCTAGTTATGAGAGCCCCTAGATCCATGTTACTTGAGAGCAGATTATAAAGTATTAATTGACTGGGATCTAAGACTTCCATATACCCTATTTTGAAATATTGGATACTGGTCACAATCTGCTTGTGTAACAAATATCTATTGAGCCTCTGTGGTGTACACGCCAGCACTGTGATGTAATAAGCAGTGAAGGGTTACTCAAGAATCAGCCTTCAGTGTTAATGGACTCAAGATAAATGAGTTCAGCCCAAGGTGGTAAGTGGTCCACCACAGGAGGAGGTTACGGGTGCTACAGGGCTAACTTCCTCGTTATTATGGAGTGAACAGAGCATGCAGCACTGGGATATAGCATGTCCTGAGCTGGGGCTCTGGGTGAGGATTGGTTGGCAGAGGCGACTGGAGAAGTAGCAGGTTAACAAAGGGCCTTGTTCATCATAGCAAATGTCAAGCCCATGCCCTACCATGCAGTAGATGGTCAGTAATGTTTGCTGATTGAATGCCTGAATGTATACAGATTATAGAGTGTTGAGTAATTGAAAGCAATGCCTAAAATGTTTCTGAGGTCTTTGTAGACAGAACCCAAGGTCAGCAGACATTGTGTTTTTGTTGCCATCATTTTTCTAGAAACTCCATGCACATGAACAGTAATCTCAACATGTACAGGTATATTGATTGAATTGAAGGGAATTCTTATTTCAATATCTTTAAATTCAATTAACTTTCTTAGAGTGTACCTTTCCACTTCAACAGAAGCTAGTGACCAAAAAAGTGGAATCAAGTATACTCAAATAATATTTACTTTTTAACATTTTAAAGTTTAAATCTCCTGATGTAATTGGGTGAGGAACCAACTAATGCAGAAAGGCACACCATATGTTTAGTCACAGTGACCATTTTGTATCTTGAAAATAAATTTAGAAAGTGCCTTCCATATCAGCTTTCTATGCCTTGACAATACACAATATCAATATTATTTTTCTGATATGTTTGAAAGGTGAGACTGAGCCAAAAGAAAAATGTTTCCAAGAAAAGGCTTGAGGGAATTTGTTACCTGACCTTAAATAGATCAACTTCCTTAATTTTACTATTTCTTTATGTCCTTAAATACCATTCTTACTTGTTTGATGCATTTACATAGGAAGTTTCATTTTAACTTTCAGTTAAATAAAATAATTATTAAGCATCGCTTAATAAAACAAGATTTACTGGAAAGCCTTCAGAACCAGGAAGCTGAGATTTCCCTAGCTAAGGTTTGACTTTCTTCTTCTACAGAAAGAAAACATACAGGAAATGCTGTGTTTGAGGGTTTTGAGGTGGGAAAATGTTTGGAACACTCATTGAACTGAAAAAGACTAGTATGGCCAGTGAATCAGAAAAAGCATGACAGGAGATGAGATTGAAAAGATGAGCTCCAATGTATTGTCAACATGGGTGCAATGAAAATGTATTTCTGTGAAGTTATCTATTCAAACACAGAGCCCATGATCACCAAGTAGGTCTACAAGCTACTGTAGGACTGTGGATAATTCAGCATTGCAGGTAGCTTTTTCTTGTTTTCAGACTGTGACTGAATTGTTATCTTTTCATAGCAGCTTAGCAGGCACTGGATGAGGCATAAATCTCTGACTGGCAAACATTTTTATGTGGGCATGGAAAACACACACTGCCTCACTTAGCACACGCACAACGTCCACACTGACCTGTGGCTACAGTGCTGTTTCCCGAGCCACAGCAGATGCCAAGTGCTCTGTTGAATACTTTACATTCTCTTTACCTGTTCTTCTTTCAATAAACCAGACTGGTGGGCACTAGTATTGCCTCCCTTTAAATGAGGACGGAGGCTCAGAAATGCAAAGGAATTTGCCCCACCTGTTAGAAAACTTGAAGTCTGTGGAATTTTAAAGTATACTCCGAACTAGAACCAGACTAAGAGGCAGGTGAGCTTGGAAGGTTGTGGGCTGTTAAGAACTGGGGAAAATCAGAAAACAGTTTACAGACATAAAATGCTTAAAAAAGTAAAGAAAACTCAACAGATTTTTCTTTCTATTTTTTCTTTTTTCATTTTTTTTTTTGAGACGAAATCTTGCTCTGTCACCCAGGCTGGAGTGCAGTGGAGCAATCTCGGCTCACTGCAACTTCCGCCTCCCGGATTCAAGTGATCCTCCTGCCTCAGCCTCTCGAGTAGTTGGGACTACAGGCCTGCGCCACCATGCCCGACTAATATATAAATATATATATATTTTTGTATTTTTAGTAGAGACAGAATTTCATCATGTTGGCCAGACTGGTCTCGAACTCCTAACCTCAAGTGATCTGCCCTCCTCGGCCTCCCAAAGTGCTGGGATTACAGGCGTGAGCCACCAAGCCTGGCCTCAAAAGATTTTTTTAAAAGGTGTTGAACAAGGTATTGTAAATATATCCATGTAAGCAACATCAACCCTTAATGAGTAATTATCATCTAGCTGAAAAAGAAAAGGCAACTGTCTTTTATTTTATTTATATTTTTTAGTACATACAATAAAGGTCTTATTTAGAACGTAAAGTTGTTATACTACAAAAGCAATTTCTCTAAGATCCTACTAAATAAATCCCTGACACACCAAGTTGAAGGATAGAGGGCTGGCACATACCAGATTATAAACCTTCTGGACTGAATGAGTGCTCTCTTGCTTTTGTCTGGCTCAGTTTTATCTGCCATATTCTCCTGGTCATCTTTCTTTTCTCTCAGCTGCTTGAGTACATGCGATATTGTAACTTTTGTCTTATTAATTCAATTGGAGGCAAACTCTCACTTCTTCCTCTGTCTTCTAACTCCTCTTCAGCCACCACAGGAATATTTTTATTCCATTTTAAGTAAAAGCACAGTCCTCATTTTGATTAACAAGCATAAAATTAAAGCTAGAGATTGATAGACTTATGCAAAAAAAAAAAAAAAAATTAAAACCCTGTGCAATGTTTTTATAAGCCCCTGTGCAGCAGACCATGATATAACAGAAGCCCTTACAAGGCACTAGATCAGCGCTTTAGGGTTGATATACTTCACCCCAGGCTCATTATACAAAAGGCAGGGAAGGACGCAGTGGTTGCGTTGCTTCTGTGCACTGTGGGAACCACCAAACTTGCAGTCAGCTTCCATGAGGAACCAGGAAGGATTTGGGAAGCTATCTCTTTGCTTACTTGTATCCTCAAGGCCTAAATCTTTTGCCTTGTTTGTTGAACTATTAAGTTGAGGTGGACAACTCTGCCCTACTGTGAAAGCTCTTTGTGTTTGACGTAGATTACTCTGAAATCCCCCATTAAATTCTTCACAAAAGTCTCCACTTACCTTTTAGTTCGAATTAAACTGCTTTTTCCAAGCCCCATGCATCTAGATAAATATCTATAACTGTTATTTCATTATTCTTGTTGAATTGCTAGTTCAAAGCCATTGTGTCCTATTGAAAACATTACACAGATTTCCAGTATTTCATAGATTAAAAAGGTATTTTAAGTTTAGTTTGAGAAAGCACTATTTACTAATGTGTAACTTGGAAATGAAGTCAGAACAAAAGTCATTTGTAACCTGGGTAGACCCTGTTTAAGCCTTCAAAATTTAAGATTAGGGTGAACAACTGAAATAAAATGGTTAGTTAATGAATGGCATTAGGTCTGTTCACCAATATCAGTTTAATGAAATATTTATGCCATGTAGTTTAGGCATATAGTTGGACTCTTCTTAATGGCCAAAGATAATGGTAGTCAGGACAGGCTGAATGTCAGATTCTACCCATTCATGAGTGCCTACCATGAGACAGGCTGGGTTTAGCATATTCATACTTTATTTAGGCCATAGCAATGCTATAGCTTGGATGGCATTATCTTCCTTTTATAGGAAACAGACATGTTGAGGAATTTGCCATAAGTCAGCAGATGGTGGGGCAATATACATATGAGTTTTTATTAGTTTAAAAGTAATATTTACAAATTACAAACATGCATATTGTAGAAATTGAGAAAATACAGATTTATGAAAAGAAGAAAATAAAACTTCATAATTTCATCAAGTGGAGATAACCACAGGTATTATTATATTTATTCTTTTTGTATACAAATATATACATGTATATCTTTTTACTTGTGAAACTGAAATTATAGTTTTGTAACTTCCTTCTTTAATTTAGTGCTTGTCTTAGTCTATTTTCTGTTGCTACAACAGAATACCACAGACTGGGTAACTTATAATGGAAAGAAATTTATTTGGCTCATGGTACTGGGTACTAGAGGCTGGGAAGCCCAAGAGCATGGCACTGGCATCTAGTGAGAACCTTCTTGCTGCATCACAACAGGGCAAAAGACATCACATGGCAAGAGAGAGCAAGGAATTAAATTCAACCTCAAGTCCTTTTGTAATCAGCATTAATCTATCAATGAGGGTGAAGCCCTCTTGACCTAAACACCTCCCATTAGGCCCCACCTCCTAACACCATTGCAGTGAGGATTAAATGTCCAATGCCTGCTTCTTTGGGGACACATTGAAACCACAGAAGTAGTGTATTGTGAATATCTTTAATCCTCCTTTTTTATTTTTTAAATTTTTATTTTAGGTTCGGGGGTACATGTGCAGGTTTCATGTATAAGTAAACTTGTGTCATGGAGGTTTGTTTTACAGATTATTTTGTCATCCAGGTACTAAGCCTAGTACCCATCGTTATTTTTTCTAATCCTCCCTCTGCTCACCCTCCACCCACAAGTAGGACCCAGTGTCTGTTGTTTTTCTCTTTGGGTCCATGTGTTTTCATTTTTTAGCTCCCAGTTAAAACTGAGAACATGCAGTATTTGGTTTTCTGTTCCTGTGTTAGCTTGCTAAGGATAATGGCCTCCAGTTCCATCTGTGTTCCTGCAAAGGATATGATCTTATTCTTTTTTATGGCTGCATAGTATTCCATGGTGTAAACGGACCACACTTTCTTTATCCAATCTGCCATCGATGAATATTTAGGTTGATTCTATGTCTTTGCTATTGTAAATAGTGCTGCAGTGAACATACACATGGTATGTCTTTATGGCAGAATGATTTGTATTCCTTTGGGTATACACCCAGTAATGGGATTGCTGGGTTGAATGGTATTTCTGTTTTTTCTTTGAGGAATCTTCACACTACTTTCCACAGTGGCTGAACTAATTTACACTCCCAACAACAGTGTATAAGCATTCCGTTTGCTCTGCAATTTTGCCATCATCTGTTGTTTTTTGACTTTTTAATTATAGCCATTCTGACTGGTTGAGATGATATCTCATTGTGGTTTTAATTTGCATTTCTCTAATGATCAGCAATATTGAGCTTTTTTTCATCTATTGGCTATATGTAAGTCTTCATTTTATTGGGTACAAAAGAGTTTGCAATTTTATATGCCATGCAGTATTTAACAAATTCTCTACTTACAACTTTTTAGTTGAAGTATTTGTGATTAATGTAATGCACATCCTTTGAATTAAATCTTTACACATCACATATATGTCGTTAGTTTAAGTTCATAGAAATGTAATTGCTATGTTAAGGCTATGAATGTTTTTAATGGTTTTGCTACATATTGCTAAATCAGCTCCAGAAATATACTTAAAGAAATTTGCACTCCCATCAGCAATGCAGAGTTCTTTCCACATACTCTAGTGAGAACACTGTTTTCACAACACATTCTTGCCAATGTAGTGTCTTCTTGTAGTTGCAATTACATTTATTTGATTGCTAGTGAGATCAGTTTTTTTCATTCTTTAAATTTCCTCTTTAAAGTTTGCTTTATTTCTTTATTGATACATTGCAATTATACATATTCATGGAGTAAAATTTGATGTTTTGGTACATATATGTTATATAATAATCAAAACAGAGTATTTAGCATATTCATTATTAGCTTATACATTTATCATGTCTTTGTGGTGAGAACATTCAAAAGCCTCTCTTATAGTTATTTTATAATAAACATTGACTTACTCTTAATTATTGTTAACTATTGTCACCCCACTTGCAATAAAACTCCACAACATATTGCTTCTATCTAATTGTAACTTTCTCCCAGTTGACCAACAGTTTTCTGTCTTCGCTTGCTTCCTCTCCTCCTCAGTCTCTGCTTCTAGGATATCAACTCCTTTTTTTTTTCAGCTTCCACATATGGTGAAACCCCTTCTCTTCTAAAAATACAAAAATTAACTGAGCATGGTGGTGCATGCCTGTAGTCCCAGCTACTCGAAGACTGAGACAGGAGAAGAGCCTGAACCAGGGAGTCGGAGGTTGCAGTGAGCCGAGATCATGCCACAGCACTCCAGCCTGGCGACAGAGCCAGACTCTGTCTCAAAAAAAGAAAAAAAAAAAAAAAAAAAAAAGAAAAAAGGAAAAGACTATTGTAATGGTTCATTTGAGATAGTTTTCTGACAGTGGAGATGAAAATAAATGGATAGATTTAAGGTATAAGGGAGATAATCCCCACACTCTCCAACCCTGAAATACACACATAATAGGCCTGCCACAGTTCTCCCTTTCTCTATAAAATGTGCTGCTCACACTCATGGCACCCTGAATGCTTGTGACTAGTAGCATCCTTTTTAGGACACCTAGGTATTCCTATTCCCCCCAAGAGAGATGGATGATTACCAAGAATTAGTTTTGTTTCCAAATTTGTGCATATCAGCTGTATTTTAAACATTTTAAATAAGTTTATTAATAGTATATGAACAATACTACTTGAGTAGACTGGAGCCAAACTTTCTGCGGGGTGTGGTCTTCTATCTTTTAAGAAAGCAACTAAAATGTGCTAGAATTCTGCTTTTTGATAATCTTTGTCCTCCTTTTTGGCCCTCACATCTCTATAGTTTACCAAGCTTACCTCTATGAATTTACCATGAATATCTGTACCACATTAACCACAGTGATGCACAGTCATGCACAGTCATAATGTGGTTTGCTGGAAAGACTCTCAGAAGTTAAGGCACCTTGGATTAGTCTAAAAGATATTTTGCTCTCCTTTGGCTTTCAAGAGAAACAACTTTTCTCCTTCGCTAACAAAATGTAAAATATTTTCCCAGATAGATCTTTCTTGTTTCACACAGATTAGCCTGTAGAAAGAGCCATATCTGAACTCCTTGAAGGGATCATGTGTTTCTTAATAATTTTTATTAAGTTGTGCCAAAACATGTTTGTTGAATGAACAAATAAAAGTATAAACTAATCTTCGGAGCTGAGAAACATCTTTGTAAACATTTAATGATGCTATATGCATACTCTACTGTTACGGACTATTTATGTCTCCTCCCCAATTTTATGTTAAAGCACTAACCCCCAGTGTGGCTGTATTGTAGATAGGGCCACTAAGGAGATAAATAATTAAGGTTAAATGAAGTAATAAGGGTGGGTCCCTGATCTGATAGGAACCATCTAATTACAAGAAACGCAAAAATGTTTGTTCAAAGCTTCACTCACACAAAGAATAGATTATTTGAATGCGCAGTAAAATGGTGGCAGCCTACAAGCTAGGAGAAGATAGTTCAGAATGAAACCTACCTTGCCATCACCTTGATCTTGGACTTCCCAATCTTTAGAACTATGAGAAAATAGATTTCTGTTGTATAATCCACCCAGAATGTGGCATTTTGTTATAGCCATCTGAGCAGACTAATACACACATACATACATACACACACACACACAGAAAATACAATAGACTGCTTTCTGTTTCATACATATTTTGTTTATTGAAAGGAACCTCAGAGGTAAGGGACTTTGATAGATATTCTCTCCTCTTTAGCTTTCAAGAAAACCATTTTTTTTTCTCCTATTGTCTTTGCTAACAAAATGTCATAGACATTTGTCATAGACAAAATAGACTTTTTTTGAAAACTTTTTTTTCTGAAGCTTTAATCAAAAATACAATTTTAAGATAGTCTTTATCTTGGTACACTTAACAAAAAACCTACACCTTCCAGCTGCTTGGCAAGTGGCCAGAATCTTTGTGATTCTCTTACCCTTCCCTCAGACTTGTCACACTCATGTTTGCAGATGGTTGCTATAGGAGCTCTGCACATCATCTGAGATCAAAATGAGAGGAAGGGGGAAAGGCTGTATCAGCAGCATGCTTGCCTTATGGGAACAGACTTCCCAGAAGCTACCAGCAGACTTCCATTTATCTCATTGGTCGTAACTGTGACAGGCTCAAAGCTAACTGCAAGTGCAGCTGCAAAAACAAGTATTTAGTTTTTCTCATTTCTATCTAAGAGGTGGCAAAGCAGAAGAGGAATATAAGTATCCGTAGTGTTAGCCAGTGAACAGTCTGCTATTCAAAGGAACTGTTATAGAAGCATGGACTAGCAGATCAGCTAATTCGAGAGTCCACCAGAGTTATAGGCTTAATAACCCAAATGTAGGGCTTTACATTTCACACCTTAATCACTATTTGACTACTGCTAATGTCTTTGATTACAATTAGCTAGGCTGCAAACATTACTTAAGGTCTATGCTTACTCTCACCATGTCTACTATAATAAAACATTATTGAGTATACATTGGTTGCATTGCTTATTATTTTATATTGAGATGACACTGATCTAATTTTCTCTAATTATATACATAAGAAAGTGACAAGTGAGGTCTGTTCTAATTTGAGGCTGAAAACCATGATCGTGACTTCATGCTGTGCTCTAGTCAAAAATCCACCTATAGCTTACCATTAGCTAGCATTTCTAAGTGCATTCCATATTATTCAGTGATCTTCTTTCAAGGCATTTTTTTTTTTTTTTTTTTTTTAATAGTATTTTGCTCTGATGCCTGGGCTGGAGGGCAATGGTGCAGTCACAGCTCACTGCAGCCTCAACACTGGTGCTCAGGTGATTCTTCCACCTCAGGAGCTGGGACTACAGGCACAGGCCACCACATCTGACTAGTTTTTTGTAGGGATGGAGTTTCTCCATGCATGCTACCCAGGCTGGTCTCCTGAGCTCAAGCAATTTCACCCACCTCAGCCTCCCAAAGTGTTGGAATTACAGGCATGAGCCACCGCACCTGGCCCCCAAAATATGTATGTTCTAATAGAACTAAAATAGGGAAAAAAATGGAAGAAGATAAAAAATAAAGTCATGATTACAACAGAAAAGCATAACCATACAAGTGAACTACAATTTGGCCTAGAGCTGCCCAAAAGAGAAAGAGGAGCAACAAAGAGAGCTGCCCAAAAGACAGAGGGCAACCAAAAGACTCTTTAAGATGAAAACAAATCCCAAATGCCCATCAGTGATAGGCTGGATAAAGAAAATGTGGCACATATACACCATGGAATACTATGCAGCCATAAAAAAAGGGTGAGTTCATGTTCTTTGCAGGGACATGAAGCTGGAAACTAATTCTCAGCAAACACAGGAACAGAAAACGAAACACTGCATGTTCTCACTCATAAGTGGGAGTTGAACAATGAGAACACATGGACACAGGGAGGGGAACATCACACACTGGGGTCTGTCGGCGGGTGGGAGGCTAGGGGAGGGATAGCATTAGGAGAAATACCTAATGTAGACGATGGGTTGAGGGGTGCAGCAAACCACCATGGCATGTGTATACCTATGTAACAAACCTGCACGTTCTGCATGTGTATTCCAGAACTTAAAGTATAATAAAAATAAAATAAAAAACCACTAATAGAAAAAAGAGAGAAAAACAAATTAGGCTGGTTGCAGTGGCTCACACCTGTAATCCCAGCACTTTGGGAGGTCGAGGCAGGTGGATCACCTGAGGTCAGGAATTTCAGACTAGGCTGACCAATATGGTGAAACCCTGTCTCTACTAAAAATACAAAAATTAGTTGGACATGGTGATGTGCACCTGTAGTCCCAGTGACTCGGGAGGCTGAGACAGGAGAATTGTTTGAACCTGGGAGGCGGAGGCTGCAGTGAGCCAAGATTGCGCCACTGCACTACAGCCTGGGCGACAGAGTGACTTCGTCTCAAAAAAAGACCAAAAAAAAAAAAAAAACCCGAAAAACAACAAAGAAAAAAAACCCCACACCACCCCCACTGAAAATCAACTCTTTAGGAGAAGCACATATTTTGCTGAGATCAAGACCCAAGAGAACTTTCTCCTATGGGTCTTCATAAAAGGCACACTATGTGATATATTTAATAGTAGCCATTAGCCTTAAAAACACGTCTTGAAAATATGTTTTGATGACTGTGTTTGCTATTAGGAGCCAACAGCATAGAAACAAAGTGTAATGCAGTAACAGTAATTCTGTGAAGAGTCAAAATGTGGATCACATATGTAGCTCTCTGAAGATTTCCTAGAGGATAAAATTTAGGTTCCTCTCTCTGCTAGTTGGGAATACAAACTTGTCTTATCATAATCCCCAAACTCATATGTTTCTATAAGTAGTAAAATCCATTTCAAAACCAAATTATTTTTTATATCTAAAGCCACTATTCCCTTTTAATATCACAGACTGAATTAGACTACATAATTTATCTAAGCATGGTTTTCTAAATAAATGTGCTGTAAATGGCTGATCTCAGTGTAGTAGATACATTTTAAAATGCTGTCTTATGGTTGTACTAACTATATGTAAACTTATTTTTAAAAGGTTAACTTAAAAGATTGTCCACAAAAATGTTATGTTTCAGTTGCATTCAATTTTTAAAATTATTAACACAGGTTATGTTAAAGTGCATTGCACCTATTCACAAAGACTTTCAAAAAATGATCAGCAACATAAAGTGTAAACCTAAAAAGAAAATCAGACTCATTCCACATCTGTGAAATTCACCACTTAAATATAATTCAATTTACAATAATTGTAAAAGATAGGGAGAATATAGAAAATGGAGGGGGAAAACGGTATTCAACATATGAACAACACTGCTACTGTTGTAGTGAAAAAATAATTTATTAAATGAACATAATACTGGGAGTAAAATACATTACAAAAGTAAAAAAAAGTAAATTATAAATATAAATAATAGTGGTTTACCTAATTAACAGATTTTTTTCTTCATCCTTGCAGAACTTTAAATACAATCTTCCAAAAAGCCAGATTGAAAAAGTGGGTGGTTCACTTTAGAACAAACAGGCAACACTATAATATCTAGAATTTGGCAAAGATCTGTTATATAAGATTCAGAATTGTACTGATTAAATGATTGTTCTTTTTAAGCCTTTTGCAAGTCTAGAATAGTAATTTTAATAAATAAGCAGATCAACTTGTTATATTCATTTCTGTCTCTAAGGATAGCAAACATATTTCTAATATACATTGTGAAAAATATTCTGAGAGCATACCTGTGCACTTTGATAAAGACTAAAAATTTTTGGTTATTTGGTAAAAAGTTATCTCCTTTTTACTCCAAAGGTTAACAACAGCCATTGGATGTGTTGATATATGTCAGTAGAATTTTAAACAGCCACACCTTAATATATACATCAAGATACTGATAAACTTTTAGATAGTAAAGAAAAAAACGGAGGTTGTTATTCTCCTTCTCCAGTAAGTTTCCCTCAGTTTTTAGAAAGCATACCGACTGGGATTGCAAAATGCCAGCATGATTACAATGCATATTAACAGCAATATGCAAAACAGTGAAAACGGAAAATAAATAACTTCACACTATAAAAATGAAACAAGGCACTTTCAATGACTGTACACAAAGCTGAAATAAACAAACATTTTTTCATAAAGCTGACTCATAGACCCTAGGAGACTTTTGTAGAAAGTTAAATAGTAAAGGCACTACATAATTCTTTCTCCTAACTCTACTTACTAAAGAAATCCACCAATTAAACTTGGCACAAAAGAGTTTAATGATCATAAAGTGCATCACTTGGCTAAATATATTAAAAAGAAAATCAGTCATAATACAGTATAATAACATCTTCACATAAATAGAAATAAAAATGCAATGTCAGGAGTCAAGCCAGTTAGGAATTTTGCAGTATATATGGCTTTTTATTTTTTTTGTATAAGCCCCTATTTATATAGAATCTATATTTTCAAAAGAATATGCCTTAACAAAAGGAGGTAGTATTCTGAAAAAGGCAAACTCACTAAATCTAGGTAGAGATAAAGATTATGTGGAAACTAAACAAATGCAACACATTAATAACCATGACACTTATTAAAGTATTTTGACATTAATGAATCAGCTTTTAAAATCAAGGCTTTCTTATCACGTTAGCTATACGATTACAGCTCTTTCAAGTAGTTTTCCTTTGGTACTAGAAAGTCATTTTTTTTTTCTAAAGAGCATTAACATTTCAAATAAGCAAATTTTATTTAGAGATGGTAAACATGTAAACATTAAAAACTCAACTAAATTTTATCCTTACTATGATGGTCACCGATTTAAACCATTAATGAAAATATGTCATGTCAGAGATATAAAGAAGAATATATCACCCAGATAGTAACATGCAATTAATTTCCATTTGATTAATATAATTGGTGATTTAACACACATACATATATACACAGTAGTTTGGAGCAATATATAGGCAAAACACCATAATAATTTATGCACAGTATTTAAGAATGTGGGCCTTGATAACAGAATTCCAACAAGATTTTTTTTTAGTGTATTAAATACAATTCAATACAATTAAAAGCAGCAGTGAATATATTTCCTATCTTAATAACTTAAAAAAATTCTTTATGTAAACTTCATACATGTGCATTCTTGCTCTTTTCTATATGTCTTCAGTTCTTTTTTTCTTTTAAAATAGTATTTGCCACTCTTCTAAATTTGCTGAATAGTCTAAATGGAGGGAACGGCTTGTGATATATTAGTCTTCTTCAGCATCATATGCCACTTCTGCTACTTCTATCTCTGATACAGCATTTTCAGGTTCACTAAAACTTAAGCATGGTTTATTATCAGCTCTGCAAAAAAAAAAAAGCAACGTGTCAATGACAGGATTGGATGCATGCTATTATTTCATTTCACTATTACCTTTAAAAATCTTGTACCTTATAGAAAGAATATTTACATACTTAGTGTAAAAGTATTTAATGTAAAAGAGTATTTAAACATTCAATCAGAAATTTAATATTTTTAAGTTGTCATTGCCAGGTAAGACCCTTGGAGATAGGTTTTAAACTCTTTCAGCTCTCTGAACTACCATTTACCAATAAAAATCTACTTGGTAATTACCTTTATCTACATAAAATTGTTCTCAGAATTACAGTCGACCATTACCACTAAACTATTAACAATTACCTTGGATTTGTACGCAATAAAAACTCTATGTGCTTTTAAATACATTACCTTTCATCATTCCTATTAGGTAGGAAGGGTAGTTTGCTATTATAGTATCCTATTTTTTGAATGGAAAAAGGGTGATATTGAGGGAGATTAAGGTAATCTGTCAATATTTTAAAAAATAATTAATTATCTGAGTCAGAGGCCAGTTAATGCAGACACAGCTCTACAGTAAGTAATGAGAAAACTTACAGCCTAATGTCAAAGATACTTTTTTAGAAAGAGCCTAAAATATCTCCAATCATTCTCTGCTTGCTTAGTAGATTCGTGATACAGTAACACTGAGTTCATAAAAAAATACTCTATAGAGTATCAGACTCACTTTCCTCCAATTATTCAAAGGATTAAGTTATCATAAACGAAATATTATGTACCTAGATTCTTCATCCAGGACATCCTGATCAACCTCAAGTGCAGAGGACTTCACCTTTAGGATCTGTTCACCTTCTGTTTCTGACACATCCAGTGATTCTTCAGGTTCTACAGACAATGTTCTAAAAGTATGTTATAGCAACAAGTTATTTTCTATGAACAAAACAGGCGTATGTTTAATGTTGTGAATACATGTAGCTATAGCAGTCTTTAGCTGTTAAGGCTTAATGTAGTCACATAACTAATAAACAGCTCACTCTGGAAGTCAACAGAGAAATTAGTAGCTGTGATTAATTTAAAATGACTTTAGCATCAATTCAAGATATGCTGATGAGATGGCAAACTACAGGTTTCATATGTAAAAAGTTGGCATAAATGCCTAGAAACTAAAATATCACTTAAATAAAATAATGGTATTCCATTTAATAGCGATTATTTATTTAATAATGATTTAACAATGATTAAAATGAATAATGTTTATCTTGTTGAACAGTTAGTGGCTTATTTTCCTGATGTTTCCCATCCTTCAATGTTCAAAATTTATTTAGCAAAATTATGCTAAATAAAGTATACTTTTCCCAATGAAGTATGCCAAAAGCCTACAACTTTCAGAATCAGAAAATTCCTAAATCATATTAAAATATAAAGGGCATTTAGCCCAGAGTATTAAGGGTTTAATTAGTTAGAGTAGAAGTGCAAGTATCACAACACACCTGATTCTGTTCTCTAAAGTGTCTATATGAAGTTGCTTCTCACTGAGCAGTTTCTTTAGTGATTCCATCTCCTTTTGTTTTTCAAGTAGTTCTTTCTGTAAGCGGTAGTTAGTCTCTTCTAAAGTTTCACAGAATGCCTTAAAAAAAACAACAAACAAAACTAAACACATGCAGAAAAAGAATAAAATTAATTACAAATGCAGTATCTTTCTCAAGGGCATTATTGAAGAGTCAAAGAACATAGATAATCAAAATAAAGTATGAAACTCCAAATGATTTGTTCTCTACCCTCATCTTTTTAGGTCACTGGTATGTTAACTTTCTTAGCCCCATCCAGCAGGGGGACATAACTACAAGTTCTTTTTCTTTTCTTTTCTTTTTTTTTTTTGAGACGGAGTCTCGCTCTGTCGCACAGGCTGGAGTGCGGTGGCCGGATCTCAGCTCACCGCAAGCTCCGCCTCCCGGGTTTACGCCATTCTCCTGCCTCAGCCTCCCCAGTAGCTGGGACTACAGGCGCCCGCCACCTCACCCGGCTAGTTTTTTGTATTTTTTAGTAGAGACGGGGTTTCACCATGTTAGCCAGGATGGTCTCGATCTCCTGATCTCGTGATCTGCCCGTCTCGGCCTCCCAAAGTGCTGGGATTACAGGCTTGAGCCACTGCGCCCGGCCCAAGTTCTTTTTCTTAAGACTTATAGTAGTAAGCTAGTGTTCCTGAAGTGAGTATGTGATATCCCTTTAGTGTAGAACTAGGATAAAAAATAATCAGCAACTACTGCTTTAGTTTTTATTCTCCTTAATCTACTTTTGCCTAGTCATACATGATTACACTTAAAAAAAAATCAATTGCAGTTGATTCCATCTGTATTATTAGCTCAGTAGACATACTACTGTAACAGCATTTTGGTAATATTGACACTTGTGATGCAGTACCAGGATGGTGCAAGAAATGAGGAGTCATGAGGAGTCAGGTACATTTTGGGAAGTGAGTGACAAAAAATGATAGATTCAGGAATAAAGCAAAGAACCTAAAGAGCAAAGCCATTAATAAAAGTCACTCAACAACACAGGAATACATCAAGAAAGATTGTTTCAATCTGGTCTCTAGGTGGGTGAGGTAAAGTCTCTCCTGAAGAATCTAATCTAAAAAGCCTCGTACGGATTTTGGGAAAAATAATGTATCCCAAGGAAGACAAATAAAAACAAACACATACATAAATATAGGATACTGAAATTGCAAATACCAAAATCAAATAGAAGATCTCTAAAACACCAGGAAGACAAACCAGTTTACTATAAAATTGTAGGACAGTAGGGGACTGAGAATAGATGTTATAAAACAGTCTACGTCAAAGGCAGTGGAAAACACTTTAAAGCACTGAGAAAAATAACTATCAAGGTAGAATTCTACACTCAGTTAAATCGCACTTCAGGAATGAGAACAAAATTAAAAGACATTTGAACATCAAAGATCTAAACATTACCAATACACGTTCACTGAAAGAACTATTAAATTACATACTTTAAGAAGTAGTTAACTGAATCCCAAAGGAAAGAGAAAGATGAAAGTAGGAATGGTGAAGAATGAAAGTGACAAACACTCAGGTAAATCAAAAGAAACACTGTGTGAAATGATAATGATGGCCAACTTTGAGGAGGGCTGTAAACAATCTGTTTCCAAAATATGAGAACATATGACCATTAAATAAAAGACAATGACTACAGAACTTAAAAACCAAGAGCAGAGAACAAAGAGAAAACCTCATTAAATAACATGAAAGGAAAGAAAGAAGGAAAAAAGCATTTTATAAAGCAGAATAAAAAGCACAATAAAAATAAATACAAATATATTGGTAATTACCATATATAAAATAAACTCAAAACTTAACAGATTTTTCAGATTGTATTAAAAAAACTATGATGTTTAAAACAGACATATTTAAAATACAAAAGTAGAAACATACTTATCAGGCAACAGACAAATGTTAGCCTTTTCTCCCCTACCAAAAGTTGTAGTTTTCTTAATATCTGACAGAATGCAGTTCAAGATGATAAACATTATTAGGCACAAAGAATCTCTATCTAATAATAAAAGTAATAATTCACCAGGAATATTTTAAATGCATAATTACAAGAAATTGAACACATCCACACCATAAGGGGTAAATTTGACATAACTCTTGGCAATTAATGGATTAAACAAAAAAAGAGTTAAGATTAAAAAAATCTAACAATACAAATTAGTAAATTTGATCTGATGAACATATATTGAACTCAGAGTCTAACAATTAAGAAAGAAATACATATTCTTTTGAAGCACACATGGAAAATTTAGAAAATTTATCACATATATGCAGATCCCAAAGACTGCAGAACACTGTCAACAACAACCAAGAACTGGTGTCAGAGAGAACATAATCTCTGAAAAAAATGCAAATAGACTAAAAAACAGTCAATAATGTATGAAAAAAAGTGCTTGAAAAATTAAAGAGAATTCTAAATTTATGGAGCAAACAAAATATTATAAGGAACAATATAAGATATGAATGATAATGAAAATATTAAGACTTGTGAGATGCAATTTGACTGTTATATGAAAGAACTGTATAATACTAGAAACAACTGAGAAAGCAGACAATTCAAGAAGTCAAAGAACATACTAAAACCAAGTATAAGAAAGGAATTAAGAGACAGGAAAAGAATTTAATCAAGAGAATCAACAAGGCAAAAAATGGTTCTTTGAGAAGACTATTAAAATACACCCAACCCAAGGAAAAAAGACCAGTGGAAACAATAGTGAGATTGAAAGTGGATATATAACTAAAGATAGGTTAAGAGATTTTAAAAAGTCATGTGATACTACTAAGAACAACAGTCTCGCGGTGGCTTATGCCTGTAATCCCAGCACTTTGGGAGGCTGAGGTGGGCGGATCACGAGGTCAGGCGATCAAGACCATCCTGGCTAACATGGTGAAACCCCGTCTCTACTAAAAAATACAATAAAACTAGCTGGGCATGGTGGCGGGCGCCTGTAGTCCCAGCTACTTAGGAGACTGAGGCAGGAGAATGGTGTGTACCCGGGAGGCAGAGCTTGCCGTGAGCAGAGATGGCGCCACTGCATTCCAGCCTGGCGACAGAGCGAGACTCCATCTCAAAAAAGAAAAAAAAAAAGAAAAAATGTATTTTAAAATCTAAACAAAATGGTCAATTTCTAGAAAAATACAAATTCTCAAAACTGAAACTCCCGCCCCCAAATAATCTGAATACACTACAGACATTAAAGAAACAGAATCAGTTGTTAAAAGTCTACTATAAGACAAACTAAAGAAAATATCAAATCCAGATTGTTTTACAGGTGAATTCTAACAAACGTTTAGGGAACAACCAATACACATTTATTCAAATGGTTCTGGATAACAGAAAAAGAGGGACTATTCCTTGTTTTATAAAACTGGTATAATTTTGATGCCAGACCCAACAAAGGTCAGTAACAGAAACAAATATTATATATGACAAAATTCTAAATAAAATCATTACAATTCAAATCCAGTAATTTAAAAAATGCTGAATTTGAGTTAATCTCATGTTTTATCATCTGAAAATCTATGAATGTAATTTACCACACCAATAAAAAAAACCCATATGATCATCTATACAGATGCAAGTGAAAGCATTCACACAGACACATGCATACACACACACACACCCCTACAACCTCTTAACGAACTAGAAATAGAACTTCTTTAATCTAAAAACAACAAAGATGATAAACAAATCAACATAACTCACAACTACCACTAGCCTATAGAAAACATCATATCCAACAGCAAAATACAGAATCATTTTCATTAAAGTTAGGATGAGAGGAAAAAGATGTCCACCATAATGGCTTCAATTAACATTGAAAGAACCTATCTAGCAAAATAATACAGAAAAATGAAATGAAAGATATTAAGTATTAGGAAAAAACACATCGTTAATATTGCTGGGGATATGACTACCTATATGGAAAATCCAAACAGATCTATAAACTAATGAGAGAATGAGACATACAAAATAGATATATAAAAATCAATAATAAAACCAATAACTTAGAATGCAATAAAACACCAATTATTTCATCAACAAAAATGATGAGAAATCCTACGGCTTTCCCTAGAAGTTTAAGAAAAAAATGTAAACTTTTATTGAAGAACTTAAAAAAAACCTTCTATATGCAAAGATCTATTAATAAGAGGATTCAATACTATAAAGATACTCTTCAAAATTAATAAATAAATGAATTAAAATTCCAAACAAAATGGCAATAGGGTTTTTTCATGGAACTCACGAAGCTGTTCTAAAATTCATACGGAAAAGTGAATAACTAACTTGGAAGAATAAGGGCACCCTTGTTCTGCCAGTTAATAGGATTATTTAATTATAGTACTTAACACAATATAGTACTAGCAGAGGGATAAGACTACTAAAAATGAACTGAGTGGCGGGGCATGGTGGCTCATGCCTGTAATCTCAGTACTTTGGGAGGCTGAGGTGGGCAGATCACCTGAGGTCAGGAGTTCAAGCCAGCCTGGCCAACATGAAGAAACTCCCCCTCTACTAAAAATACAAAAATTAGCTGGGGGTGGTGGTGCACGCCTGTAATCGCAGCTACTCAGGAGGCTGAGGCATGAGAAATCACTGGAATCTGGGAGGCAGAGGTTGCAGTGAGCCAAGATGGTGCCACTGCACTCCAGCCTGGGTGACAGTGTGAGACTCTGTCTCAAAAAAAAAAAAAAAAAAAAAAAAAAGAACAGAGTGATCATAAACAGACCTGTTCACACTGAACTATTTAGAATAGAACCATTACTAATCAGTGAGGTAGGGATGAACTTTTAAATAAACGAGCTTGGGATCACTGGTCATCCATACAGAAAAAGTTAAATCAATTAAAAGATCTGAGATCAGCTTGCTCCTTTCTGCCCATGGATGCTGCCGAAGCAGCATCATTAAAGTCTCTCTTCTCCCTGCAGTCATGTCTAAGGCAGTCTCCTAAAGAGCCTGAACAGCTGAGGAAGCTCTTCACTGGAGGGTTGAGCTTTGAAACAACTGATGAGAGTCTGAGGAGCCATTTTGAGCAATGGGGAACCCTCACATACTGTGTGGTAATGACAGACCCAAACACCAGGCGCTCCAGGGGCTTTGGGTTTGTCACATATGTCACTGTGGGGGAGGTGGATGCAGCCGTGAATGCAAGGCCACAGAAGGTGGATGGAAGAGTTGTGGAACCAAAAAGAGCTGTCTCAAGGGAAGATTCTCAAAGACCAGGTGCCTACTTAACCGTGAAAAAGATATTTATTGGTGGCATTAAAGACGACACTGAAGAACATCACCTAAGAGATTATTTTGAACAGTGTGGAAAAATGGAAGTGATTGAAATCATGACTGACCGAGGCAGTGGCAAGAAAAGAGGCTTTGCCTTTGTAACCTTGGACGACCATGACTCTGTGGATAAGACTGTCATTCAGAAATACCATACTGTGAATGGCCACAACTGTGAAGTTAGGAAGCCCTGTCAAAGTAAGACATAGCTAGTGCTTCATCTAGCCAAAGCGGTGGAAGTGGTTCTGGAAACTTTGGTGGTGGTCATGGGGGTGGTTTCCGTGGGAATGACAACTTTGGTCACGGAGGAAACTTCAGTGGTCGTGGTGGCTTTGGTGGCAGCTGTGGTGGTGGTGGACATGGTGGCAGTGGAGATGCCTATAATGGATTTGGTAATGATGGAAGCAATTTTGGAGGTAGTGGAAGCTACAATGATTTTAGCAGTTATAAAAATCAGTCTTCAAATTTTGGACCCATGAAGAGAGGAGGCTTTGGAGGCAGAAGCTCTGCCTATGGCGGTAGAGGCCAATACTTTGCCAAACCATGAAACCAAGGTAGATATGGCGGTTCCAGGAGCAGCAGTAGCTATGGCAGTGGCAGAAGATTTTAATGAGGAAACAAAGCACTCAGTCGGAGGGGAGAGCCAGAGAAGTAACAGGGAAGGTACAGGTTGCAACAAATTTGTGAACTCAGCCAAGCACAGTGGTGGCAGGGCCTAGCTGCTACGAAGGAGACATGTTTTAGACAAATACTCATGTGCATGGGCAAAAAACTCGACCACTGTATTTCTTACTAATTGTATAACAGGTTATTTTAGTTTCTGTTCTGTAGAAAGTGTAAAGCATTCCAACAAAGGCTTTTAAAGTATGTGTGTGTGTGTGTGTGTGTGTGTGTGTGTGTGTGTTATATATATATATATATTTTGCATTCAGGTTGTTGATTGCTAAATGTAATAGTCTGACTGTAACGCTGAATAAGTGTTTTTTTTTTTTTTTTTTTAATGTGCTGTGTAAGGTTAGTCTACTCTGAAGCTACCCTGGTAAATTTCCCCAACAGTGTGAAGTTAGAATTCCTTCAGAGTCATGACAGGTTCTATTTGGAATTTATACACAACCTGCTTGGGTGGAGAAGTCATTGTCTTCAGAAACCTTGTTTTAGTTGAACTGATGGTTACTGTTGTGACCTGAAGTTCACCATTAAAAGGGATTATCCAAGCAAAATCGTGGAATTATTGGTTACAAAAATGATTGTTGGCACATCCTATGCAATATATCTAAATTGAATAATGGTACCAGATAAAATTATAGATGGGAATGAAGCTTGTGTATCATCCATTATTAGGTGTAATCAATAAATGATTTAATTCCCTTAAAAAAAAAAAAAGACCTAAGTGTGGAAAGCAAAAGTTTACACTTATGAGGAGGAAATTTAGGAGAAATATTTTTATGTGTTGGTGTGTAGGGAACAACATGAGCGACAGAAAATGTGACAAAGAATGTGGAGCAGGAAATTTACAGAAGTCTCAAACAGCTACTATGGAAGATGCCAGAGCTGGCTGGTAATCAAGAAAATTAGGCTAAAATAACAATAAGATACTATTATATACCCATCAGACTGACAAAAATTAAAAGATTGACAAATTGTATTAGTGGTGATATAGAGCAAAAGGAAAATATATTGCTGGTAAAAGTACAAACTGCTACAACAAATGCACTCTTTAGCATATGCAGTGAAGCTGAAAAGGAGAATATCTAACAATGAAACAAGTGTATTCCTAGGAAAGTACCTTATATAAATCCTTGGGTTTCTTCCAAGATTGCCATCCATCCCTATGAGGGAGGTACCTTAGGAAAGATATATATAGGAATGGAAACTGTCCTTAGAATAATCATTGGACGGCCATATTGATATAAATTTCCTTCTGGGATAGAGATCAAACAGTTCCATTAGGACTGGAAAAATCTGCTAACAAGTGATTCTAAGAAAACAGCTTAATTACGTATTACAATTCTCATTGCATTTTTAATCTGCTTTTCTGGGTTTCTCAAACTTAGGAACAAGAAAATTAAGTTCTTAACCTGTAGAATAACTGAAGATTAAAATTTAGGTAGAGGATAGATGGCTTAAGAATTCTGCTTTATTTATCCACCATGATCAAGTGGGCTTCATCCCTGGGATGCAAGGCTGGTTCAACATTCACAAATCAATAAAGGTAATCCAGCATATAAACAGAACCAAAGACAAGAACCACATGATTATCTCAATAGATGCAGAAAAGGCTTTTGACAAAATTCAACAGCCCTTTATGCTACAAACGCTCAATAAATTTGGTATTGATGGAACGTATCTCAAAATAATAAGAGCTATTTATGACAAACCCACAGCCAATATCATATTGAATGGGCAAAAACTGGAAAAATTCCCTTTGAAAACTGGCACAAGACAGGGATGCCCTCTCTCACCACTCCTATTCAACATAGTTTTGGAAGTTCTGGCTAGGGCAATCAGGCAAGAGAAAGAAATCAAGGGTATCCAGTTAGGAAAAGAAGAAGTCAAATTGTCCCTGTTTGCAGATGACATGATTGTATATTTAGAAAACCCCATTGTCTCAGCCCAAAATCTCCTTAAGCTGATAAGCAACTTCAGCAAAGTCTCAGGATACAAAATCAATGTGCAAAAATCACAAGCATTCTTATACACCAGTAACAGACAAACAGAGAGCCAAATCATGAATGAACTTCCATTCACAATTGCTTCAAAGAGAATAAAATACCTAGGAATCCAACTTACAAGGGATGTAAAGGACCTCTTCAAGGAGAACTACAAACCACTGCTCAGTGAAATAAAAGAGGACACTAACAAATGGAAGAACATACCATGCTCATGGATAGGAAGAATCAATATCGTGAAAATGGCCATACTGCCCAAGGTTATTTATAGATTCAATGCCATCCCCATCAAGCTACCAATGAGTTTCTTCACAGAACTGGAAAAAACAGCTTTAAAGTTCATATGGAAACAAAAAAGAGCCCGCATTGCCAAGACAATTCTAAGTCAAAAGAACAAAGCTGGAGGCATCACGCTACCTCACTTCAAACTATACTACAAGGCCACAGTAATCAAAACAGCATGGTACTGGTACCAAAACAGAGATATAGACCAATGGAACAGAACAGAGTGCTCAGAAATAATACCACACATCTACAGCCATCTGATCTTTCACAAACCTGAGAGAAACAAGAAATGGGGAAAGGACTCCCTATTTAATAAATGGTGCTGGGAAAATTGGCTAACCATAAGTAGAAAGCTGAAACTGGATCCTTTCCTTACTCCTTATACGAAAATTACTTCAAGATGGATTAGAGACTTAAATGTTAGACCTAATACCATAAAAACCCTAGAAGAAAACCTAGGTAGTACCATTCAGGACATAGGCATGGGCAAGGACTTCATGTCTAAAACACCAAAAGCAACGGCAGCAAAAGCCAAAATTGACAAATGGGATATGATTAAACTAAAGAGCTTCTGCACAGCAAAAGAAACTACCATCAGAGTGAACAGGCAACCTACAGAATGGAAGAAAATTTTTGCAATCTACTCATCTGACAAAGGGCTAATATCCAGAATCTACAAAGAACTCAAACAAATTTACAAGAAAAAAACAACCCCATCAAAAAGTGGGCAAAGGATATGAACAGACATTTCTCAAAAGAAGACATTCATACAGCCAACAGACACATGAAAAAATGCTCATCATCACTGGCCATCAGAGAAATGCAAATCAAAACCACAATGAGATACCATCTCACACCAATTAGAATGGCAATCATTAAAAAGTCAGGCAACAACAGGTGCTGGAGAGGATGTGGAGAAATAGGAACACTTTTACACTGTTGATGGGATTGTAAACTAGTTCAACCATTATGGAAAACAGTATGGCGATTCCTCAAGGATCTAGAACTAGATGTACCATATGACCCAGCCATCCCACTACTGGGTATATACCCAAAGGATTATAAATCATGCTGCTATAAAGACACATGCACACGTATGTTTACTGCGGCACTATTCACAATAGCAAAGACTTGGAATCAACCCAAATGTCCATCTGTGACAGACTGGATTAAGAAAATGTGGCACATATACACCATGGAATATTATGCAGCCATAAAAAAGGATGAGTTTGCGTCCTTTGTAGGGACATGGATGCAGCTGGAAACCATCATTCTTAGCAAACTATCACAAGAACAGAAAACCAAACACCGCATGTTCTCACTCATAGGTGGGAACTGAACAATGAGATCACTTGGACTCGGGAAGGGGAACATCACACACTGGGGCCTATCATGGGGAGGGGGGAGGGGGGAGGGATTGCACTGGGAGTTATACCTCATATAAATGATGAATTGAGGGGTGCTGACGAGTTGATGGGTGCAGCACACCAACATGGCACAAGTATACATATGTAACAAACCTGCACGTTATGCACATGTACCCTAGAACTTAAAGTATAATAAAAAGAAAAGAATTCTGCTTTATTTGTACTTATAATTCATATACAATATTAAAAATTATAATTTTTAAAAATTATAATCTATTCATTAATGCTAATACAGTAAGACCTCATTTCTTCCAATTATATTATCTCCATACAAGTAATATATTTGAATTTTCCCAAAAAAAGGTAGACTAATTTATATCCCTAACCTTAATTCCCTCTTTTAGTACAAGTATATGAGGGGTAGAAATGACTACTTTAAATAGACAACAGAGAAAAGTAGGTTAAAGATTTGCTGAACTGAGTATCCTTTGAATAAGTTTAATTTTACGCTCCAAGAAATGTGGGTTAATAAGTCATTTTGTGATTTTTCTTAAAGTGAGAGGCTGCTTAAGTAAGTCTGCAGACAAAAGAGATATAGATCTCATTAGGTTACTGTAGATTTTACTTTGAAGGAGAGGAGCAAGCACAGAATTTCTTCATTCACTGTTCAAATAAACACATATTTTCAAATACACCTGTAGGAAAATGCATTTATTTTAGAGAAAGAGTCTAGGAGATACATTCCACATTACTCTGTTGAGTATATAAACTTAATATTGCCTTGGTGATTTATTTAAATCAGTGGTTCTACACCAGGAGTGATTTTAAACTCAGAAGACACTTGGTAATGTCTGGAGACATTTTTACTTGTCATGAGTGGGTACGCTATTGGTGTCTAATATGTAAAAGCCAAGGATGCTGCTAAATATTTTCAATGCACAGGTCAGGCTGTGCCCTAGCCATGGCCACCAAAAAGTCATCCAGCTCTAAATGCCAGTATCACGGATGAGAAATCCTAACTCAAATCAGTTAGGATTCCACTCATCCCCTGCCCATTATGATACTTGACACTTACTAACTAGCATATATTTTGAACTAAGAACACTAAAAAGATATTCAAATTATTATTATTTTTATAAAGGGCTAATTTAAAAATTAAAAATGAACTAAAGGCTGTCTTGCAAGAAGAAAGAATACTATACTTTAAAGGAATAAAAATCCTGGAATCCTTGAGCTGGAAAGGAGTGATAAACACTTAGCTTCGTTAGCCCAATGTTCACTTGAAATACAAGTCAATTTTCTAAACAGATTCTGAATTGAAGTGACAAAATGGTAGCCAAAAGCCTTAATGAAACCTAGAAGCAATGATCTAGCCAGGATTTAATAGGGAGTTCTGGAAAACGATATATCTATGGGGCCTTGATAAGCTCTCCACAGATCCTGGGACCACATATCCTAGGACAACAGAGCCCATATATGTGTATAGAATAGGAGATGGGAGAGGATTCAGCAGAAACTAAAATCTATGGCATATCTGAAAATGACCTTAACCTTAAATGCACTCCTTAGACTATATACAGATCCATTACCAGAGTGTAAAAATCTTACTAGTTCGAGGTATATAAGCAAAATTTATGACCAACTGTTGGCTGAACATTAAGCTATGCAGAAACACAAGAAAGCCAGGCTTAAAAATAAAATGAGGAAAAAAACACTGAGAAAAGACACCAGTGACCACACATTGCTGAGGAGACAAACTTCACAGATTTAGTCCAGTCAAGTTACTAAACAGACAGACAAAATAATAACAACCACAGGAGGCAGAAATTAGAGTCAAGAGTTGCTACAGTATATCACCTAAAACATCTTGTATTCAAAAAAAATGTATAAAACACTCAAAGAAACAAGGTCAATATAAGCATACTCAAGAAAAAAGACAGTCAGTTGAAGCCATCTCTAAATGGCCCCAAATGTTAGGCATATCAGGCAGTGATTTTTAATGCAACCATTACATACATGAAATACACTAGAAAAAATTGAATTAATGATAAAGATAATGATAATGACTCAAAAAATAGCAAAATCTCAATAAACAGAAAGAACAGTTAAAAAATAAGCAATTGAGAATTCTGGAGTTGAAAAGCACAGTAACTGAAAAACTAACAAGAGGGGCTCAACAGGAGATTTAATATGACCAAAAAATAAATCTGTGAATCTGAAGATCAATAGAAATTTTCCAATCTGAAGATCAGAGAAAAAAACAATTGAAGAAAAATGAACACCACTTCAGAGACATTTTACACAACATAGGGTGTACAAATATACAAGTAATGAGAGTTCTAGAAGGAGAAGGCAGAGAAAAAGGGAGTGAAAAAGTATTTGAAGAAATAATGGCTAACAAATTCCTAAGTTTGATAAAAAACATTAATCTGCCAAGTCCAAAAAGCTCAATGAAGCCAAAGCATGAGAAACAAAAAGAGATCCACATCCCAATACATCATAATCAAACTGCTGAAAGTCAAACAGAGTATCTTGAAAGCAGCAAGGGCAAAAAGGCTCATCATGCACATGGAAACAATATAATTAAAGGTTGATTTTTTTTTCTCTCAGAAATAATAGAGGCCAGAAGGCAGTGGAATGACACATTCAAAGTGCTGGAAGAAAAAAATCTGTCAGTAAAACTATCTTTCAAAAATGATCATTTCCAGATAAACAAAGACTGGGAATTTGTTGCTAGCAGTTCTGTCTTACAAGAAAAACTAAAGGAATATTATGAGACTGAAAGGAAGTGATACCAGATGATCACATCAATCTACAGGAACAAATGAAGAGGGCCAGAAATAGTAAACATGTGGATTAAATAAAATAATCTATGAAATATATTTTCCCATTTCTTAAGTTCTTTAAAGCACAAAAGATTGTATAAAGAAATAATTATTGCACTGTATTGTTAGGTTTATAAGATATACGTAAACTAGATGACAATAGCAACACAAAGAAAGAGGGAGGAAATGGAGATATATTGGAGCCAAGTTTATATTTCACTGAAATATAATACCTTGAGCAGTCACTGAAAAATAAGAAAAAGTAAAAAATTCTATAGAATAATCAAAATGGCATACTAAAAATTATTTTACACAAGATAAAAGGAGGAACAGGATGGAGACAGAGAAACAGAAAACAAATTGCAAAATGGCAGATGTAAAAGACAGATGTCAGAAAGAATAAAAGATCAAGACCCAATTACACGCTATGTAGAAGGGATGGATCTCGGGTTGAAAGATACAAACAGACTGAAAGTAAAAGAATGGGAAAAGATATGCTATGCAAACAGTAATGATAATACAGTTGCAGTAAACAAGACAGTATCATACTGGCACAGGGACAGGAAAACAGATCAATAGATAGAATTAAGACTCTAGAAACAAACCCTTCTTTTCATGGTCATCTGATTTCCGACAGAAGTGTCAACAAAATTAAACAAAAGGAACTAAAAAAAAATTAAGATACATATAGGAACTTAAGTCCCTTACTTAACACCTTATAAAAAAATTAACCCCAAACAGACCATAAACCTAACTGTAAGAGCTAAAATATAAAATTAAAAAGAATGAGAAAATATTTGTAACGTTGGGTTAGGCAAAGAGTTTTTATAATACAATAGTAAAAGTATAAGCCATTTTAAAAAGTGATAAACTTCATTAAAATTAAAAACTTTTGCACTTCAAAGAATGCCATTAAGAGGATGAAAAGACACCTACAGACTGGAAGAAAATATCTACAAATTGTATCTCTGATAAAGGATTAATATCTAAAGTAAAGATTTTATAACTGAATAAGATAAATAGTTCAAGTTTTAAAAATATGGGCAAGATGTGAACAAACATTTCATTGAAGAAAACATGAATGGCTAAAAAGCATGTGACATGATGATCAATATCAAAAAATCATTAGAAACATGAAAATTAAAGCTATAATGAAATATCAATACCTATCCAAGAGAATGGCTATAATCCAAAAGAGAGATAATATCAAATGTTTGTGAGGACATAGAGAAACTGGAACTCTCGTACAGTACAAGTGAGAATGTAATACAGCAACTTTCAAAAACTTTATTGGTTTCCTTAAAAAGTTAAACTTGTTACACGATCAAACACTTCTACTCTCAGGGAAGCAGAATTTCTCAGTCCATGAGAAATAAAAACATATGTTCATACAGAACATTATATGAAATTGTTCATAGCATTACTCATAATATCACAAAACTGGAAACAATCCAAGTATCCCTCAACGGGTGACTGCATAAACAAAATCTGGTATCTGCAAACAATGAAAAATCATTCAGTAATGAAGTAGTTATAGAGGATAACATAGAGGATAACATGGAATACCCTAAAAAGCATGCTAAGTGAAATAAATCAGGTGTAAAACATTATAATACTATATATTAGGCAGACTATATATATAAAAGTTATGTATATGGTAAACTAATACATATACACAAACACACATTGTATGATTTTATTTATATGAAATATCCAGAAAGGGCAAATGTAGAGAATGAAAGCAGATCAGTGGTTGCCTTGGGCTGGAACTGCAGACTGATTGCAAAATGGCTTACAGGAATTCTTTTTGAGGTGATGAAAATATTCTAAAATTGGGTTACAGTGATGATGGTGTTAACTGCTCTATAAATTTACTAAAAAGTATAAAATTGTACCTTTTCAGTAGAATAGCAAACAACAAATTAGTGAATATTATGGATGAAAATCTTATTCCAATAAAGCTGTTTTAAAAAAGGCCATAGCATTCAATCTAACACAAAGAACTGGCTCAGCTTGAATGAAAAACATCACAAACTTACTAATTAAATCTGTTCCATTTAAATACCATTAAACATTTGGGGAAAAAACTTGCACAAAATCCTAGGTAATCTACTATTACCAAATCTGTTTTGTGAATCTAGGCTATTGCTTCAAGAAATAGGACACTTTAACACGTCAATTAATGTAATTTGAGAAGCATCAGGCATGAGTTAAACCACTAACAAGACAATCACTCCTACCCCTGAAGTTTTAAATTTGATTTTAGCTGTAGGTTCCTTATTTTGACACTCAAATGGAAGAAAATTCAGTTTGCACATAGTATTATTAAATATAAAAAGGTTCCCCAAATCATTTTATTTTGAAACAGTAAAAATAAATAATGTGGGATTTAATTTTAGAGCTTTATTGACTATATGACATATATGAATTTTTACTTTTTCCTTGAACTAAGTCTATGCATTTCAGTGAAAGAAACCTTTGACTCAAACATTGAAAGCTTTCTGTGCAAAACGACCATAGCCTGAAATTATAACATTTTGCTGTTTGCTATTCCATTCAAGAAACAATGTAGTTATTATACTGTATTATTTGTTCCTCTTTTCATGTGCTATATAATACAGCACTTACCCTGCTTTCTTCTAGGCTATCAAATGGACCTGGTGGATCATCCAAACAAAGAAATTCTCTCACTGCAAGGCTTTTCAAAGGAAAAAAAAAATTATCTGAAGCACAAATAAGTTTTCAAAAGACAGCAAAAAGTAAAAGTTACTTTGAAGCAATACAGTGTTTTAAACAAGTTGGTTATGTGCTTTCATACAAGTAACTAAATATAAATATAAAACTATAGAAGATGCAAAGATCTGAAGGTGTTTTCTAAGATCTTAGAACATAAATATCACAAATTTATTGTTACATACAAACTATAGGACATAAAACATACTTCACAATAATGGTTCAAGAGACCAACATAGTGAATAGCCTCTACTAGTCTAGCAGTCATTATCCTTTTATGAATAAATGCAATTTCTAATTTATACCTCACTTGTTTTTGTTTCAGTAGATGCTTCTACAGTGATTGAAAAGCATTTATTCTCAAACAAGTTAAAGATTGACCTTGCAATCATGTTTATTATATTAATTTCCTTAAATATTTTCCCCAGATAGTTCGAGAGAAAAAATTCTAACCATCCTATCTCTAAATGACCACAAATTTTAAAATTATTATTAAAAAATAATGATATTGTTATGCTTATACTTTATATTATCAGAGAAACAGGTTAAGGAGGTAGACAACCAAACTTCCTTATAGTAAAAATGCCTCCCTGCCTTTCTAAAAAGGAATTTTGGACTGAGAGACAATTCTATGTACACATCAAAATATAAATGTGGATCCTTATTTTAGATTTGCAAAATAAAATATTTACAAATTTCCTTTCACAAAGTTTTTTTTTTTTTTTTTTTTTAAGACCAAGTCTCGCACTGTTGCCCAGGCTGAAGTCTGGAGGGCAGTGATGTGATCTCGGCTCACTGCAACCTCTGCCTCCTGGGTTCAAGCGATTCTCCTGTGTTAGCCTTCCAAGTAGTTGGTATTACAGGCTCCCATCACCACCCCCAGCTAATTTTTGTATTTTTAGTAGAGACAGGGTTTCTCCATATTGGCCAGGCTGGTCTCCAACTCCTGACCTCGGTTGATCCGCTCGCCTCAGCTTCCCAAAGTGCTGGGGTTACAGACGCAAGCCACTGTGCCCAGCCAGGATTTCTTGAGATACTATACAGGGGATGTCAACTTATTCTGAAAAGGGAATGAGGCTTTTGGGATCAGATTAGGCCAGACAGTTTGATGATGTCAGGAGGTGTCCATGAAGAGATAAATGGAATTTTACATATGCTATTGTATTTAATATGCTCACATATTCAACTGCATTTAATTTCCACAACAATCATGTAAGATTCGATAAGTATTGGATCTCCATTTCACAAATGATACCAAATTTCAGAGAGGTGAAATTACTTGCCTCTTGTCAAAAGGTGCAGGTGGTAGAGCTGTACCTTCAATCTGTTCCCTGAGTGTGAATATGTGTCCTTTTCTACCTTTAAATTCTTTTGTCTTATGCTTTGGTTTATTTGGATTCTCCTTGCTGGACACTTCTCTCTGAAAATATTCGATTTATCTGCATCCTTCTCTAGTCGTGGCCTCTAGTAGAACACTGCAGTTGGTCTGATAGCACAGAGTAGAACAAGGTCTTCTGATGTAGATATTATACTTCTATCCACCCATTATTTATACTGGGGCACCTGCTATTACATACAAATGACTCCTAGGAAATCAATTGATCTGGGATTGAGAGGTCAAATTTGTATGAAACCCTGAGGAAATAGCACTTAAGACTGAAAGCAAACTGCTAAGAAACTTACGGAAGGGTCCTGTTTAATACTTCAGTATATGACAAATGTGAGACATTATTTTCTTACAGTTTTATATCCAAATTTCCTCATATTTTAATGCCATTTTTATGTTTACAAATTACTCTATTGGACTGCTGCTGCTAGGAAAGAAAAAGTGGGTAAAGGAGTACACATATATCCCTTTTTATATCTTTGGTTTACAGTAGAAATTTAGCCAAGATCAACAGTGAACGTTGACAATGTATCCAGCTGGAGAAATGTTTTTGGAGTGGTTATTCTGTTTCATTCACCTTCCCTAAAAATCTTTACAATCTATGGCTCACTAGAGTTCTACTTAAACGAAATCCAATGGATTCTCTAAGTTTTTATCCATATAGTTCCAAAGTTATAGTCTATGCTTTACTTTCTGTAATCAGTAGCAGAATACAATTTGAAACTGGCTTTACAACTTTAATTTACATAAAACCTTTTCAGTGGTTCATTATATTTCCTCTGCTTCAGCAAGACTCAGTCAGAAAAGGAAGTAGTCAATACCCTCAAATTCTATGTTCTTTTTTTTTTTTTTTTGAGACGGAGTCTCACTCTGTCGCCCGGGCTGGAGTGCAGTGGCTGGATCTCAGCTCACTGCAAGCTCTGCCTCCCGGGTTTATGCCATTCTCCTGCCTCAGCCTCCCGAGTAGCTGGGACTACAGGCGCCTGCCACCTCGCCCGGCTAGTTTTTTTGTATTTTTTAGTAGAAACGGGGTTTCACCATGTTAGCCAGGATGGTCTCGATCTCCTGACCTCGTGATCCGCCCATCTCGGCCTCCCAAAGTGCTGGGATTACAGGCTTGAGCCACCGCGCCCGGCCTCAAATTCTATTTTCTATCTAAGGAGAGGACACACAAGAATCTCTGGAAGATGGTAGTATTTGAGAAAACAATTCCTTTCTTCTTAGAAATTCTGATACATTTTTCCCCCTAGGAAAGGAAACCCTCACCCTTGCTTGAGAATCACTGACTACATAACTTTACTTAGATCCAGTGAATATTTATTGACTGTCTACGTGTGCCATTCTTCCTTTTATTACCTGGAATACATTTTTACTGTGTTTGGGAAAACTATTTTAAAATTGGGATCAGGTGTTGACTTAAATTTACTAAAGGTAGATAAGGAAACCACCTATGGTATCCCTCAGCATTGTTTTAATTATCAGAGCAAATCTGTACTGCAAATTCACCTCTTTCTTTGAGTCTCTTGAAGTTTTTTTTTTAAGAGTTTTACTGTATTTTCAAATTATGCTCTTAAGAACAACATATTTGACTTTATTGCAAATTTTATAACTATCTGTAATTTAATTTCTATCAAACTAACATTTTGTAACAAAAACCATCCAACCAACCTTGGTAATGTGTGGATTCTCATGAGATAGCATTATATGAACTACTGTATAGATAATTGAATTCTTCTTTCATTTTATATAGATACTAAGATTAACTTCTCTGAATATCTTAAATTTTTTTTTAATTAAAAAATATAAAAACAACTTAGAGACATTAATGATTACATTTCCTGTGAAAAGATAGTTCAGGTTGCAAATGTACAAAAGTTATCTTTAAGTATTCTTGTTCAAGTAGAGAATTATTGAATTTTAAGTAGAAGAAACCTAACTTGTCATCTAATCAAACATTCCATTTAATAATTCCCTCTTTGATACCACTGATAGTTATTTACTCTCTTCAAATAGTTAAGATAAAGAGAAATCTACTTTTTCAAAAGGCAGAACATTTTTATATTGGATAGCTTGAAATGATGGTAACTTTTTAAAATCTGAGCTGATAGTGCCTTCCTCTAACTTCTTGCCATTATTCCTATTTTATATGTTAGCCTTGCTATTCAAAATGAGGTTATTAGACCAATCAGTCTCATCATCAGCTAGAAACCTGTTAGAAATGCAAAATCTTCAGTTTAAGCTTGCTGAATCAGGGTCAGCATTTGTAACAAATCCCAGGTGATTCACAGTCACACTACAGTTGGAGAAGCACTACTCTTAAATATACATGATCAATCCCTCCTTCCAAAAACAATCTTTCAAATCTTTCAAACACGTAAAGATGGCTATCATATCTCCCAAGCAGTTTTTAAAAAGGATATTCTCATTTCTTTCAATTGTTCTGTCATATTAATGTTTGGATACTATTTTCTTTTCTTTAAAGTCATGAACCGCTATTAATCCAGATCGATTCTGAACTTTTTTTTTTTAAATGTAGAAATAAAAATACTGTATTTTGGTACTGAACCCCTTACAGATAAATGAGAATGTGAAGACAAATACATAAGTTTAACTTTGAATTTTGAAAAATTAAAAAGAAAAAAATGGCAAATAAGATATATGTGAAGTACTTCTAAAAATGGAGAATCGGAAAATATTTGCTGTGCTGATTAATGATGTAATAATTTAAAAGTAGTTCAAGATGGTGTAAAACAAATAGCTATATTTTAACTAAGACTGTGCAATGTAAGGCTATATTCAGCTTGATAAACTGACTTGTGTGTTGTTACTGGTACAAGACCTGTACCTTCTTGCTTCTGAATTTTGATTACGATATTTCCTATCATTTGCAAAGTCCTTCTTCATCTTTCCTTGCTGGTCCAATTATCACTAATTCTTTAAAGTGCAGTTCAACTATCACCGCCTGCGAAGCCTTTTCTACTTTTCCTAGTCAAAAGTTCTCTTTTACACCTTTAAGAGGTCTAATTCTCTATCCATTATGATTTCTAGGGGTATGTCTTCTTTCTATTCAGTTTCTTTTAATAGGATGAGTATCTAACTCAATTTTATATAGTCAAAACATCTTTTAAATAGTAAGCTCTAAATAAATATTTATTGAACAGATAAAATCTCTAAATCTGTTTATTACATAAATATTAATATTTTTACCTGCATCCTTACTTTGAACTTTCTAAATAAATGTGGAAACATTCTTTTAAAATATTCAAATCAACAGTCCTTAATATTCATTCAGTTCGTATTTTCTTCCATTTCTGCTTTGTTAAGAGTTGGAGAATATGTAACATTAAGAGTTGCTCATTGTGTAATGGTAAGTGCTTAGCCAAGAGGAAGGTTAAAAATTAACCTTGTTGTAAGGTGATAAGGATATAAAAAGTGAAAGAACAATTAATAAACAATTAATATTAATGTATAAACAATATCAAATAATTATTTGGCCAGCTAAAGATACTGAGTTTTTTCTATGTTGCCATTCCAACTGTACCAGAATGCTAACAGGCATCCCAGCAGGTAATGTGCAACTAACTGATGTTTTTATGTAGTGATTCTTACATGCAGTTTTATGTTTTCATAAAGAAATGTTGAGACTTTGTCTTTTTTCCTTTTCTCCCTTAGGAGGGATTTCCCCCCTTCCTTTTCAATTGTAAAAAATGAGAGAATCTTCTTTCACTCTTCTCCTACATTGTTGGATACAAATAGTAGTTGGAGCTTTTGTCTGATGAACTACCTTATGCTCCAACTACTATTTGAATTTAGATTGCAGAGATAGTTAAAACCTTGGCTGTGCAGTACAACAGTAATACTGATGACAGAATCACTGCAATAATTTAGTATGTGATACATTTAGAATTAGGTATGTATTTTATAGAAGGAACAGTACTGAGGGATGAAAAGATAAAATCTCAAAAAATGTAGGAAAGTACTGTGCTAGTTTTTTAATGGATCAACCATCAATTCATAAATATTTGGCAACCTCAGACTTTCTATACACTTTCTAATTATTTGTTTCTGACTCATATCCATCTTCCTACCCATAATCTTAAGCATTCCAGGCTCTCAAAATCCCACTCACAGTATTGCTTGATCATTGCAAACAGCACTGGTCTCCCCACTTCTTTGAGTTCTTGTTACTTTTATAAACTGTATCATACCAAGTAGCAATTCCCAAATGTCATTATTTTGTTCAAACAGGAGCCTATTTTCTCTAAGTGATTGTTAAAACCAGTGAGTATATCCCCTCTTTTATACCCTATGATACAGGGCAAATGCATAAGATTTGCTCTGTATCAGTAACACCCTTCCTCCTCTTCCCCAACTCACATTTTAAGCAATATGTTATTAAGAAGTCTCTTACATTGTGAAATAAAAAATGCTACCTATCACCTATAAAAAAGATAGTGGGTACCAAGGCACAAGTACCCTGTTCTTAATTGAATTGAAGTTATCTTCCTGCATTCCCTAAATATCTGATGATATATGACAAAGGCAGGTAGGCAAACAAATGCAAGGCATATTAGATTCTTTCATGCAAGATTTTTTAGAACCTTTAATCCTCTAGGAATATCAAATGAAACCCTTCCCCAACTTATTTGGCCAAGAAACCTTTCTTTCCCTAAAACGCCTATTTTATGAATTGAGCAAGACCATTACCACTGTTTTGAGCTATGCAGCTTTAGAAATGACAGGATCTCAAATGGCGCTACTAATCTCTACTTTAGCAACTAAGATCTATTATCAGTATTTTAAAAACAGAGAATTCATTTATAGAATACATTTGATTTTAATTCACCACATCTTAAATACAGAGACATAAAGGTTTACTGAACAAGGGGAAAGAGAAAAGGGGAGAGGATATGTCGATTTCTTGGTGGTAGTAAAAATCCTCTTTTATGGTATGCTATCAAATATATTTTCTTCCAAGGCTTTCTCTATAATTTTGGTGTTTACTGGTTTTTATTCCTGCTTTGTGTGTCTGAATTAACACTAATCTTTTCTCTTTTTTCTTTTGAGATGTAAAAAAATATATATATTATGTATAGAAAAGTGGGGAGCACTATGTTCTCACCACCTAGACCACATAATTGCTAACTCTGTCACACTGGCTTCAATTTTTTTTTCTAATACACAGTATATCAGTGAATATCAATAGTTCTATCATTCATTCAAGAAGTACTTATTGAGAACCAACTATGTTAGCACTGTGCTAAACATTAGAGATTGGATGGTAAATAAAACAGCCACACGACCTGTTGTTATACATCTTATAATCTGGTGGCAGAAAGACAAATATTGACAGAAAAAATTATAAGCTGAAGTGCATTGAAAGTGAAGTACCAATTAGCCTTTCTCAACTGAGATTCCAAGAGAGAACTGACTCCTACTGATAATGATTTAAGTGATTATTGTCTCAATTCTATTGAGACCGGTACATAGCTAGTATCATCTTAGAATACAGGAAATAAGTTAATTCATTACCTATGGGTGATGAATGGTGTCTTAAAGCATCAGAGCCAGTTGAGAAGGGAAGGTACAGACTCTGTGATAAAGAACTGACCTAGTGTTTGGTGGTGGTAGTGGTGGTGAGTGGTCAGTCAGGAGGCCAGTTACCTAAGGAAGTGAAGTTTGTGTTGAAAACTGAAGGATGGGTAAGGTAAGAGGTCAGGGTTGGGTGGGGTAGAAGTGTGAAATGCTGCCTTTTCAGGAAATAGCATATTTGAAGGCTCTGAGAGACAAGGAGCAAGCTGATTTTGGAAAATTAAAAGAATTAAAAGAAGACCAATATGGTAAATATACAGAGAATGGGAGGTGGGTAGGAATAACAAAACCCAAGGTTGGAAAGAAGGCAGGTAGGCAGGGACCAGAAAGAATACTTTAAGTCAAACTGAAGCACAAAGATCACTGTGGCTTTACTGGGCTATAGTAATAACAGTGGAGGAGGAAAACCAGTGAGAAAGCATCTATAGTAATTAAGGTGAGGGATACCTGCTTGGACTAGGGTAGTGATGGCAAGGATGGAGAAAAGTAGACAGACTTGAGTGGTACTTGCAAGGGAAATGTTAAGGGTAGTGAGGGATGTGTTAAAGATGACTCACAGGTTCTGGGTAGATGATGCTGCTTGTGCAAATTGGAGGAAAAAATGTCTGCAGACTAAACTTTCAAATGTGTTTTATGTTTGAGGTAATTTTCAGATATCTGAAGGAGATGTCAAGGAGGCAACTGCATATATCAATCTGGAGTAGAAAGAATGGGTTTGGCTTGCAGTTCCTTCATTAAGAGAAAAATAAGGGAGGATGGGCAGAGACCTTGAGAAGCCATCAGGCTTATGTGGCACACATTGACAAGCAAGATGTATATATATACACATATCTGTATATACATATGTGTGTTTGTGTGTGTGTATGTGTGTGTGTGTATATATATATATCGCGTGTGTGTCATGCAGGAAAAAACTTGATACATGCAAAGGGTGAGAAAAAGAGATAGAAAAAATCAGATAGAATGGTTTTCTTAATTTGTTTTCCATCCTCATGTAAAAAACTTCTCAAGACAGTTACGGGCCCAAGTTATCTATAAGCTATTGCTGCATTGTAAATGCTCTCTAATTTTTTTTTGAAATAGTTTTAATTTATCTGATAACATGAGTTCCAAAATTAGATACTCAGCTAATACTAAACCACCAAGCAATTTTCTTGTAAATGTACTCTGAAGCAAAAAACCCATATAGCTCTGTTCTTTTCCTTTTTTAATGCTGTTTGGTATTTTCACTCTACCTTCTATGTAAATTAAGCCAACTTCACAATTTTAATATTTTTGCACTACTTTGGAGAAATATAAAGAATATTACCCTTACAATTATATATTATCGTATTAAGCAAAATTTTACTAACATGTAAGTGGTTTTGTTTAAGTCATTGCTAAAATACAAAATACTAAAAGCTTACCTTTGGGTGGTTTTAGTACATGGTACACTGGATTTTTCACTTTACTGACTGTTTAAAATAAGCTTTGATAAAAATGAAATGTCAAATAAAGTCCTTATTGAAAGAAAGCAAGAAAATCCCTTGTAGTACTTTGTTAAAGAAGACAATTATACTCCAACTCTGTATTTTTGTGCTTAAATAACTATAATCATAGATTTATTCTTTAATTTACACCAGTTATTGGGATGCTTTTATAATTTCTTATTTCAATTCGTTACATACCAGTTAGCAATGTCCTTGTGAGCTACTAAATTTTGAAGAAACGCTTGTAATCCTAATTGTCTATCTTCTAAAAAGTCGGCATTGTAATTGTCTTTAAACCAGCGTTTTGGAGGAAGTGCTAGTCGAAAACCGGGAAACATCTCTTTTAACTGAAAAAGAAATAAAGAGCAAATACAACATTTAACTCAAGCACTATCAATTCTACAAAATCTATCCTGTTGACTACATGAATTATTCATGAAATAAGTTTAAAATAAAAGAATTAAATTCAGTTAAGCTTTTTATGCCTTATTTCTTGTTTTCTACCAGTTGTGTACACAGAAGAGTTCCAGTCTTTCCACATCCTTGCCAGAACTTGGCATTGTCCATCTTATGAATGTTAACCATTTTATTGGGGGTGTAGAACCATTTCATTCTGGTTGTAATTTGCATTTCTTTGCTGACAAATGTTGTTGAATATCTTCTCATCTGCTTATTTGCATTTGAATATCTTCAATGGTGAATTATGTATTAAATTTTGTAGCACCTTACCTTTTAAAAAATTAGGTTGCCTTTTTATTAAGTTAGAAGAGTTCTTTATATATTTCAGATACAAGTCCTCTGTCAGATATATGTATTACAAATATTTTCTCCCAACTTGCCCTGACTTTTCAATTTAACTCTTAACAGAGCAGATTTTTTAAAATTTTAATGTTATTTAATTCATCCATTGTTTCTTTTATGGTTTATGCTTTTTTTTTAATCATAAAAAATTTTTTGCTTACTCCAAGGTTGTAAAGATTTTCTTCTATGTTTCTTTCCTAAAAGTTTAGTTTTAACTTTTATATTTTGGTTATGACCTATTTTATACATTTGACTTAAATCTTACTTTCTTAGGGAAGACTTCCCCAACCCTGTAAACTAGGTTAAGTCTTCCCTTCTACATTCTGCTCAAGTTACCACAACTGTGTAACAAATTACCCGAAATCTCAGTGATATAAGATAACCACTTATTAATATTAAGCTCACAGATTTTTTAGGCCAATAATTCATATGAGGTACAGTGAGAACAATATATCTCTATTATACAATGAATTCAGGCCTCAGCTGAAAGACTTGAAGGCTGGGTGCTGGAATTGTCTGAAGTTCACTCACTTACATCTATAGTGGATGATGCTGGCTGCTGGCTGAGAACTTTGCCAAGGTTGTCAGCCATAAGCCTAACACTGGCCTCTCCAGGTGTCTTGGACTTTTCTTGCAGCATGGAGGCTGGCTTCAAAAGGGAGCATTCCAAGAAAGCAAGCCAGAATGAAACTGTGTACTTCTTGTAATCCAGGCTTAAAAGTCACACAGCATTATTTCCACTGACCTCTACTGGGTTGAGTAGTCGCAAGCCCATCCAGGTTCAAGGGGAGGGGAAATGTATTCCACCTCTTGATGGGCCGTGGCAAGATTCAGGAAGAGCATATGGGACTGAAGATACTGCTGTGGCCACTTTTAGAAAAGACAATTTGATACACATTGTCAAATCATAAATTTATTTCTTGAATGACATCATTCACAATGTAAACAGCATATTTAATTTAGGCTCTCTTACTAGACCAGTGATTCTAAACTTTGGCTGCACATCAGAATCACCCAAGGAGTTTTAAAAGATATTAATGATTGTTTCCCATCTCTGATAGATTAGGATTTAATTAGTTGAAATGAGGCCTGGGCATTGTAATTTTAAAAAGCTTTCAGGGGAATCCAAAGTGTAATTAAGATTGAGAACCCTTTTACTACACTACAATTATTATGCATGCCTTTGTCATAGTTGCATCTTTTATGTCTAGCATAGTGACTGCGACATAACAAGCAGTCAACAATATATGTTCAATAAATGAATGACTGAAATGAATCCGTGTACATTTGCATTTCTATACTTAAATATAAAATGAATATCATAACTACAAAGGAAAAATGCACTGGATAAAATAGTGGAAAAATGGAAAAATTATAACATTCTGTCTATATTTCTATATACATGTGAAGATAAAATAAATAGGGCAAAAACTACAGAGTAACTTAGATAACTAAAAACTTTAATTTGATTTCAAGATGTAACTAGATATTTATGGCCTTGGAGCTTTGTTATTTAATGTATCTGGAAAGAAAATAAAATGACAAAAGTCACGAGGGAAATGAAAATAGTCTTTTTATTAATTTTAAGCTTTATAATTTAAATGGTTAGATCTTTTCCCCCCTTAAAAAATTGTCCGCAGAAAAGGAGTTGTCCCACAATTGGGTAATTCAAGAAGAGGAAGATAAGGGATACAGAAAATAAGATCCAACAGGGGAGAGAAATGAAAAAAAATCACCACAAAGACAGTGAAAGGCAATCTCAGGATGCCACTTACGAAGCTCATATGGTGGGCAGATCAGTTTAAGAGAGAGCAGCATGACTCGAGAGACAGACATGTGGAAGAATATCACTGAACTTGCTTTTAATGTGAGGACTGAATGCCTGGTTGATTCTGCCATGGACTTTTTATATGAACCTGGAATGTCTTGACAATGAGTTGGTAAGGTCCTGCTCTCTCCTCCCTAAGCTCTGCTGCCTGGAAGCAACTGAGAACAGTAATTTTACCTCACAGAAATGTTTAGCTTTGTCCTACTGCTGTAACCTGGAAGTAGAAATATTGAGCTTAAATTTTAAATAGAATTTAGAGAAAAACTGACTTCTTATGGCCATATTTCTACAATCAATACATCTCCCAGCCCACCCTAAAACACTGCCTGGTTGCCCCAACTCTGATAAGCCCTGTGCATTTCAGAATTTGCTCATGACTTTGTCCTCTCACTTCCTCAGCAGAGGCTTTTATCACTCCCAGAGAAGCTGAAGTCAGACCATAACCCAGGAAATAAAAATAAAACAAAAAGAAAATATTAATGTTCTATATAAACGTTCTTTTTCTAAGCAGTGTTATTTTAGTTATGTTTAATAATGTTTGTATCACCAATTAGCTATTTTTACTTCACAACTATATAACTGCGAAATGTAAATTCCTTAAAGTTAGTCACATCTATATAGTTTCTACATAAGAGTAACTCCAAATTCCTAGCACAATGCTGAACTCAATCTACTCATTTCATAAATACTTCATGATTGATTTTATAAAATGAAAGATCCTAAGCTTTTATTTTTTACAATTATATCAATAATAACTACAATTTAAACTGTGTGCCTCTTGGTGTTTGACATACTTTTAAAAAATATTGCAAATAAAAGCAAGTGACGGTTAGAGCTCTTTCTGATACCTATAACACCAATATAAACACTTGTTACTTTTAAATGCCCATCTTGGAGGATCAAGGAGATATTTGCTAAATTTAAATTAAACTCCTATCATCTTTTTTCAAAAAGATTTATCTAAATTTCAGCTTGCCTAAGAAAGTATTTCAGCAATAAAGATGAAAACTAAAGAGATAATAGGAAGTAAACACTAAAAACAGTGGAGTCTGAAAAGAAAAATAATGTCATATAGGGTTAAATAGGTCTACAATGAAACTGTTTGAAATCAGTCTGCATGATAAAAATTGTAATAATTTCATTAAAAGCTAAGTATTCCACTTAACTATCAGGTAACTTCATGAATTGCTTTTATCTTTCTATTTATTTAGTCATTTCAAAAAATTAACAGAAGTACAGAATTAAAAATTTTAAATTCATTAGTATAATACATGAAGCTCAGGAACAGTAAATAAAATACATATATAATTGTAGGTATGCATTAGAAATAACACTTTATTTTGGCATTTTACAAGAAAGCATCTTAACCAAAACTTAAAATGGATAAAATACTTTAGAATTCTATATTTTACCTTTTCATTTAAACTGAGGTTTTTAGAGTGGCAGAAAAATTTGGCAGCTAAATAACTACAAAGTTACATAGGTTTCCCATCACCAAACACTATAAAAATATACTAACTTTAAAGTTTCAAGGAGTCCAAAGAAGGAGGAAAGGAAAAGTGGCAAATGGGAGAGAACAGGACCAGTAAAACTTTCTTATTAAACACCTGTCAAAATTGGAGAGTAATTTCTGCATGTTCTAAGATCATCTTACTTGGCCTCTCAAAAGCATAATAAATGGCTTGCTCCTTTTAGATAAATGATTTTTCACTTGGCTTCCAAAATATCACACTCTCTGCCTATTGCCCCATCTAAATTTTCTCTAGCTCTGGGGACAAGGCAGCTCTTCTTTTGCTATTATATTCTAATAATAATTTACTTAATTCTTCACTTTGAGATATTTAGGTTGCTTCCAACTTTTAACTACTAAAAACAAAGTAAAACATAGATAAACGAAACAATATACAAAACAATGAGGTAAGTGTCCTTAAAGCTAAATATTTCCCATGTTTATGACTACTTATATAGGATAAATCCCAGAAATGTGATTATAATGTTAAATTATGCAAAACTTTTGGGTGTCCTCTAGGAAGATTCATACTTCTAACACTGGGTATTACCATTTAAATATCGGTCAGCTTGACAGGTGAAAAACAGTGTCTTAATTTCCTTTTCTTGGAGTATCTGTGATATTAAGTGTTTTCTAGGTTTATTGGTCATTTATATTTCTTCTGTGAATTATCCTGCTCATACTGTTCATTGCATGTTTTACTCTGGGGTTCACTTTCCTAATTTAGTTTTAAGGGTTCTTAATACACTGAGGTTTCTTATTCCGTTTCGTATGCACAGTAGACAGAATTCTAGATGTTCCATGACCTTTGCCTCTGGTATTACTTGTGTGATTTTATTATGTTACATAGAAAAAGAGATTTTGCAGCTGTAATTAAGGTTACTAATCAATTGACTTTAAGATAGGAAGATTACCTGGGTGAGCTTTATCTTACCGCATGACTCCTTTAGACTGTTTTCTCTAGTTGGTGGCAGAGAAAAAAGCTGGAGAGCTTCCAAGCACAGGAAGAACTTGGCTCACTGTTGCTGGCTTTGAAGATGGAGGGGCTATGTGCAAGGACTGGAGGGCACTCTCTATGATAAACTACGAATGATTTTTGGCTGACAATCAGCCAGGAAACAGAAACTTTGGCCCTCCAACTTCAAAAAACTAAATTCTGCCAACAACCTGAATAAGCTTGGAAGGTAATTCTTCCCCAGAGCCTCCATATAAGTGCCCAGCACAGCTAACAGCTTGATTTTGACCGTGCTTGATGCTAAGCAATAAACATAGCTGAACCCACCCAAAAAAATAAATAATAAACAGGTATTATTTTAAGCAACAAAGTTTATGGTAATTTATTATGCAGTAATAAGAAACTAATATAATGTGTTAAATATGTTTTTGTTCATTATCTTATAGACATATATAATTTTATAATAATTCAAAAGGTCTTATACACATCTTTTTCAAACTCACAAGATATTTATATTTCTGTTGGCAATTTTAAAGTTTCATATTTTTATACTAAAAATTTTTTACAGAAAATTTTTATTTTTTACATTTTTTATTTAAAAATTTAATTTTCTTATGAACTAGAAAGGATTTGATTGACCCAATTAATAAAGAAGAAAAAATATAACAGAAGTATAGGAAATAGAAAAGAATTCAAAACTGAAATGTTAGTTTGGATTTATTATAGTACTTACTTTGTCATTAAGCCTAGAGAAGTCAGTGTATCTTCTGAAAACTACCCAGCTTTCTTCTGGGGTTTTCTTTACTAGTATTTTGTACACCTATGCATAGGAAGAAAAAGAGACAGAGAGAAATATAGAAGTAAAGATATTTAAAAATTCAAGCCAAATATTTTAAAAACTTTTACTTGATAACCCAGTCTATAACAATTATTACGTAAAAAATATCAAAAATCATTTAAATCATCAAAAGTACAAATAATCAATGCAAGCACCAAAAGCCAGATTTTTTCCTTAGGTATATAAATATAACAGATTTGAGACAAAATGCTTTTTCTGTGCACAATAACAATACTCATCAGCTTCCAAAACATGATTTATGTCAACATATTCTAAAATTGATAAAGGAATTACACCTGAAGAAGCTATGAAAAATAGCCACTTTTTTTCTACACAATGTTTAAACTTAGTAACTTCAAGCAAAGTTTTCAAATAAGTGTAATGTTTTTATTGTCAAGAATAAAATATGGAAGTCCTAGCCACAGCAATCAGGCAAAAGATACAAATAAAAGGCATCCAAATAGGAAAAAAAGAGGTCAAACTATGTGATTCTATGCCTAGAAAATCCTAAAGACTCTGCCAAAAGTCTCCCGGAACTGATAAAGGACTTCAGTAAAGTTTCAGGCTATAAAATCAATGTTTAAAAATGAACAGCATTTCCATATACCCATAATATTCAAGCTGAGAGCCAAACCAAGAATGCAGTCCCATTTGCAGTAGCCACACATACACACACAAACACCTAGGAATACATCTAATCATGAAGGGGAAAGATCTCTACAAGGAGAACTACAAAACATTGCTGAAAGAAATCACAGACAACACAAAGAAACAGAAGAACATCCCATGCTCATGAATTGGAAGAATCAATATTGTTAAAATAGCCACACTGCCCACAGCAGTCTACAGATTCAACAGTATTCCTATCAAACTACCAACATCATTCTCCACAGAATTAGAAAAAAAACTACTCTAAAATCCAAACGGCACCAAAAAAGAGCTGAAACAGCCAAAGCAATCCTAAGTGAAAAGAACAAAGCCAGTGGCATCACATTACCTGATTTCAAATTGTACTATAAGGCTACAATAACCAAAACAGCATGGTACTGGTACAAATACAGACATATAAACCAATGGAAGAGAATAGAGAACCCAGGAATAAAACTGCACACCTACAGCCATCGGATCTCTGACAAAGTTGACAAAAGTAAGGAACAGGGAAAGGATCCCCTGTTCAATAAATAGGACTTGGATAACTGGCTAGCTCTACGCAGAAAAATGAAAGCAGAGCTCTATCTTTCACTATATATAAAAACTAACTCAGTATGGATTAAAGATTTAAAGGTAAGGTCACAAACTGTAAGAATCCCAGAAGAAAACCTAGGAAACACCATTCTGGACACTGGGCTTGGGAAAGAATTTATGACTAAGTTCTCAAAAGCAATTGCAACAAAAACAAAAATTGATCTAATTAAAATAAAGAGTTTCTACATAGCAAAAAAACTATCAATGGAGTAAAGAGATAACCTACAGAATGGGAGAAAATATTTGTAAACTATGTATCTGAGAAAGGTCTAATATCCAGAAGCCACAAGGAACATAAACAATTCAAAGCTGGGCACAGTGGCTCACGCCCGTAATCTCAGCTCTTTGGGAGGCCAAGGCAGGTGGGTCACTTGAGGTCAGGGGTTTGAGACGAGACTGGCCAACATGGTATGGTGAAACTCCGCCTCTAATAAAAATACAAAAATTAGCCAGATGTGGTGGGTGCCTGTAATCCCAGCTACTTGGGAGGCTGAGACGGGAGAATTGCTTGAACCTAGGAGGCAGAGGTTGCAGTGAGCCAAGATCACACTACTGCACTCAAGTGAGTGACAGAGTGAGATTCCGTCAAAAAAAAAAAAAAAAAAAAAACAATAAAAATAAAAATAACTTAAACAATTCAACAAATAACCTCATTAAAAGTAGGCAAAAGACATGAACAGACACTTCTTAAAAGACATACAAACAGCCAAGAAACATTAAAAAATGTTCAACAATACTACTCATCAGAAAAATGTAAATCAAAACCACAGTGAGATACTATTTCACAGAAGTCAGAATGGCTATCAGTCATTATCACAACAGATACTGATGTTATGGAGAAAAGAAGACACTTATACACTGCTGGTGGAATTGTAACTTAATTCAGCCACTGTGGAAAGCAGTTTGGAGATTTCTCAAAGAACTTAAAACAGAACTCCCATTTGACAAAGCAGTCCCATTCCTGGGTATACACCAAAAAGAAAATAAATTGTTCTACCAAAAAGATACACGCACTTGCATGTTCACTGCAGGAACTACTCACAATAGCAAAGACATGGAATTATTCTAGTTGTCCATCAAAGATGGATTTGATAAAGAAAATATGGTACATACACACCATGGAAAACTAATGGATTTGAAAAAGAAAATATGGTACATATACACCATGGAATACTATGCAGCCATAAAAAAGAATGAAGTCATGTCCTTTGCAGGAACATGTATGGAGGTATAGGCCATTATCCTAAGTGAATTAATGCAGGAACAGAAAACCAAATACATAATGTTCTCACTTATAAGTGGGAGGTAAATATTGGGTACTCATGGACATAAAGATAGCAACAATAGACACTGGGGACTCTTAGTCAGGAGGATGAGAGGGGAATGAGTTGAAAAACTGTTGGGTACTATGCTCACTACTTGGGTGATGGGTTCACTAGTATTTCAAACCTCAGCATCACGCAATATACCTATGTAATAAACCTGCGCATGTAACCCTTGAATCTAAAATGAAAGTTGAAATTATTGTAAAAAAAGGGCAAAATATAAGCTTGAAATACCAAAAAACCCCAATTGAATAAAATTTACATTTTTGTAATTATGTACAATTATGTAGGCTACTGAATAGAAAAACTTGAAGCAAGTCAATATATTTTTAAAAGCGCTTAAGAAAAAAGTGGATTCTATTTTTTATAAGCATAATTTTAGAACGTATTACGAGAAAGTGTTATTTATGATAGAATCTCAGAGAAACATCTAGTAGTTTTTGATACGGTATTTTGCACTAAACTAGATACAGGCACATACGAGATATTCAATAACTATCTGCTGGATAAGAAAATCTCTTTAAAAAAGTAACTTCTTTCCTGGACATTTGCTGTCCAGTAATTTCCAAGTGTAGCTCTAGGGCTGCACTTTTGGTCACACATGGCAATTGAGCATTCAATGTGTCACTAGTCAAAACTAACGTGCTGAGAGTGCAATATATACATTGAATTTCAAAGATTTAATGTGAAAAAAGATGTAAATGGCATTTATTAAAATGGTCCAATACTAACTACATGTTAAAATAATATTTTGGACATATTTGGTTGAATAAGATATATTAATAAAATAATTTCACCTATTTCTTTTGTTTTTAATGTGGCTCCTAAGAAATTTAAAATTACAGATGTGATTCACAGTTATGGCTCACATTATACTTCTATTGGACAGTGCTGCCCTAAAGATAACTCATTAGTTAGGGACTACAGATTATCCTTATCCTTTGATTTTTCTCACATACAAACTTCTCTTTCAGCTATTCAGGGGAGAATAAGGAGGAGTTAAGGATTAGTCATTTAGCTTTGAAGTAAAAAAAATAAGCAATTTATTTTTGTAACATATAAGGGTGGGAAACAAGATTATTTGGATACTCTTTAAAGTCAGCAGAAGGTTCTGATCTAAAAAAGTTGCAATGGGGATACAAAAGAAATTCTTTTTAGTAGTCACTCATTAAAAGAAGAGAGAAGTCTTTTAAAACTTTTGAGTATGAATGACTGATACAGCACAAAAATGCATTTCATATAATAATTAGGTTTATCTACAAATAATACATACTGACTTTATTTACTTGTCTTAGAAAATGAACTCCCCCTTCTAAATAAGTTACTCTCCACTGTGGCCACTGAATACCCCTGTTTCTATAGGCAAGATAAAGTACAGACTTTTGTGTTTTATCTCTTCCAGAAAGTGCTCTTTCTGCTTGTTTGAGTAGTGCTTTCAATGAAAATTTTATGAACAGTACTGATCATTCCCTTCTCTATATTCCAGTAACTGTTGTTTCTACTCTTTACTTGAAGCTTCATATGTATTATTTTACTGTTTTTATTTTAATGTAGTTGTTTTTGAATTACAAAATATATACAAAAAAGTACGCAATTCATAAGCATACAACTTGAGAAGTTTTCACAAAATGAACACACCTATGTAACTAGTACCATGAGTGTTATTAATCCATTTCATGCTGCTGATAAAGACATACCTGAGATGGGGCAATTTACAAAAGAAAGAGGTTTACTGGACTTACAGTTCCATGTGGCTGGGGAGGCCTTATAATCATGGCAGAAAGTGAAGGCACATCTCACATGGCAGCAGACGAAAGAAGAGTTTGTGAAGGGAGATTCCCATTTCTAAAACCATCAGATCTCATGAGACTGTCACAAGAACAGCATGGGAAAGACCTGCTCCCATTGTTCAATTACCTCCCACTGGGTCCCTCCCACAACATGTGGGAACTCAAGATGTGGTTTGGGTGGGGACATAGCCAAACCATATTATTCTGCCCCTGGCCCCTCCCAAATCTCATGTCCTCACATTTCAAAACCAATCATGCCTTCCCGACAGTCCCCCAAATTCTTAACTCATTTCAGCATTAACTCAAAAGTCCACAGTCCAAAGTCTCATACGAGACAAGAAGTCCCTTCTGCCTATGAGTCTGTAAAATCAAAAGCAAGCTAGTTACTTCCTAGAAACAATGGGGGTACAGGCATTGGGTAAATACAGGCATTCCGAGTGGGAGAAACTGGCCAAAGCAAAGGGGCTACAGGCCCAATGCAAGCCTGAAATTCAGTGGGTCAGTCAATCTGAAAGCTCCAAAATATCCTCCTTTGACTCCACGTCTCATTCATGTCCAGGTCATGCTGATGCAAGAGGTGGGCTCCCATGGCCTTGGGCAGTTCCACCCCTGTGGCTTTGCAGGGTATAGCCCTCCTTCTGACTGCTGTTATAAGCTGTGGCTTTTCTAGGTGCACGGTGCAAGCTGTTGGTGGATCTACCATTCTAGGATCTGGAGGACGATGGCCCTCTTCTCACAGCTCCACTAGGCAGTGCCCCCAGTATGGACTCTGTATGGGTGCTCTGACCCCACATTTTCCTACCACACAGCCCTAGCAGAGGTTCTTCATGAGGGTCCCACCCCTACAGCAAACTTCTGTCTGGGCATCCAGGTATTTCCATATATCGTCTGAAATCTAGGCAGAGGTTCTCAAACCTCAATTCTTGACTTCTGTGCACTTGCAGGCTCAACACTATGTAGCAGCTGCCAAGGCTTGGGGATTGCACCCTCTGAAGCCATGGCCTGAGCTCTATCTTGGTCCCTTTCAGCCACGGCTGGAGCAGCGGGGACGCAGGGCACCAAGCCTTCTAGGCTGCACACAGCACAGGGACCCTGGGCCCAGTCCACAAAACCACTTTTTCCTCCTAGGCCTTTGGGCTTGTGATGGGAGGGGCTGCCATGAAGACCTCTCATATACCCTGGAGACATTTTCCCGATTGTCTTGGGGATTAACATTGGGCTCCTTATTACTTATGCAAATTTCTATAGCCAGCTTGAATTTCTCCTCAGAAAATGGGATTTTACTTTCTATTGCACTGTCAGGCTGTACATTTTCTAAACTTTTATGCTCTGCTTCCCTTATAAAACTGAATGCCTTTAGTAGCACCCAAGTCACCTCTTGAATGCTTTGCTGCTTAGAAATTTCTTCCCTAAATCATCCTTCTCAAGTTCAAAGTTCCACAAAACTCTAGGGCAGGGGTAAAATGCCGCCAGTTTCTTTGCTAAAACATAACAAGAGTTACCTTTGCTCCATTTCCCAACAAGTTCCTCATCTGTAACTGAGACTACCTCAGCCTGGACTTCATTGTTCATATCACTATCAGCATTTTGGGAAAAGCCATTCAACAAGTCTCTAGGAAGCTCCAAACTTTCCCACATTTTCCTGTCTTCTTCTGAGCCCTCCAAACTGTTCCAAGTTCCAAAGTCGCTTCCATATTTTCGGGTATTTTTTTAGCAGCGCCCCACTCTACTGGTACCAACTTACTGTATTAGTCCGTTTTCACACTGCTGATAAAGACATACATGAGACTGGGCAATTTACAAAAGAAAGAGGTTTATTGGACTTACAGTTCCACATGGCTGGGAGGCCTCATAATCATGATGGAAGGTGAAAGGCAAGTCTCACATGGTGGCAGACAAGAGAAGACAGCTTGTGCAGGGAGACTCCCATTTTTAAAACCATCAGATCTCATGAGACTTATTCACTATCACAAGAACAGTATGGGAAAGACCTGCCCCAATGATTGTCCCTTGCCCCTCATCCAAGACAAGGTAAGTCCTTTCTGCCCATCAGCTTGTAAAATCAAAAGCAAGTTAGCTATACTTCCTAATTACCTCCCACCAGGTCCCTCCCACAACACATGAGAATTAAAGATGAGATTTAGGTGGGGACACAGCCAAAGCATATCAGTGAGCAAGAAACAAAACATTACCAAAGAGGTCTACAGCATGCTTCCTTCCCAATCCTACTCACTACCCATCCTAGTCAATTTTTGTCTTTAAACATCCTTTTTAAAGACTAGACACTTTATATATTATCAGATCAACAGTGAGTCCTAATACTTTTTTAGTTATGAGATCAATTCAAAAGACTACATCTAGAAAAAATTATTTTACAAACCTAACATTATCAAGCTTGTATCTCCAGCTCATACCACTCCCTTAGACTCAGCTTATGTGTACACACACACACAATACATATATATGTGTACACATTAACACATGTAACATCTCCATTTCAATGTCAAACAGACATATCAAATTTAGCATATCTAAAAACAAATCTTGATCATCCCCTCAAAATCTGTCATTTAATTAAATGGCAGCCATATTCTTCCCATTGCTTAGGCCAAAACTTTTGAAGTCATCTTTGACTTCTCTTTCTTCCACACTCCACTTCCAAATCATTAGGAAATATTGCTGGTTCTACATTTAAAATAGATCCAGAAACTGATCACTTCTCAGGACCTCCTCCACCACCCCAGTTCACAATACCATCATGTCTCCCTTGGATTGCCACAAGAACCTACTAACTGCTTCCTGCTTTGACTGTTCTCCATCTTGACCAAACCAGTCTCAATTCAGTAGCCAGAAGGAACTTTTTAAAACATTAAGTCAGATCACATGACTCTTGTTTTAAAAACCTTTTCAAAGATTCCCATCTCATGCAGAGTAAAATCCAAAGACTTTACAGTGCCTCATTCCCTATGTGATCTGTGTGCCACACTTCCCTGCCTGTCATCTCATTCCCTACACCTCCCACAGCTTACTCTGCTGTCAGCCACAAGGATCTTTGTAGTTGTCCCATCTGTGCTGAAAACACATTCTCATGGCTCATTCCCTGTTAGTACTAACATCTTTTTTGTGAGGCCACGACTGACAGTGCTATTTAAATCCCAACCCCAGATCTGAGGAAACTCCCTTTCTTTCTTCTCTATTTTATTTCTCTCAATAGTGCTTATCACCATGTGACATATCAGGTGTCTTGTTATTTACTTACTTATCATGCTTTCATTCAAATCGTTGTACCACTACTACCCAGAACAGTGCCTGAGGCATAATAGGTAATTAAAAAAAAAGTTGAGTTAATAAATAAATGAATATGACTAATTTCATGTCTGTCTGTCATTTACTTCCTCCTCTCCAGTCTCTTGAAATGTTTTATATAACACCACCTTGTATTTGGTCACATACCTGCATCTTCACACATATCATCTGTCTTAGTCTGTTAGGTCTGTTGTAACAAAATACCACAAATTCGGTAGCCTCTAAACAACAGAAATTTATTTCTCAAAGTTCTAGAGTCTGAGAAGTCCAAGATCAAGACAGTAACAGATTTGGTATCTGGAGAGGGCCTGCTTTCTGGTTTATAGATGGTGCCTTATAGCTATGCCCTCACATGTGGAAAGGACACGAAAGCTCTCTGGGGCGTCTTTTTAAGGGTCCTAATCCTATTTATGGGGGCTCTGCTCCCATGACCTACTGGCTTCCAAAAGCTCCATCTCTTAATACTATCACCTTGAAGGTTAGGTTTCAACATATGAATTTTGAAGGAACACACATTCAGACCATAGTATCAACTCACTAAATGCCTATTCCTTAATTCAGGAAATTGGCCATCAGTTTATTATAATTTCTAAAAATTTTCTAAAAAAAAGAGAGAGAGTTCCCTGCAGATTTCCTATATCACAGTCTTATGATAATTTTAAAGACTGCCTCTTCATAAATTATGTCAACAATTTTTCCTTGGAGGTCATCCTATCCTGTCATAAATTTGCAGCAGGAAACATTGAAGTAAACATTAAACTTTATTAAAAGAACAAACTCTTACCAAAAAAGTAAACCTTTTGAGTTAATCAGTGAGTTAAGCAAGGTTGCTGGATACATAAACATAAAAGGTCAAAATATATAAAATAGCAGTAAATAGAAAACAAAAATAGATGTCTCTCACAAGAACATCAAACAACATCCATAACCTGAAACAAATCTAACCGAAAGATGTAAGAATCCTGCACCAGAAACAACAAAACATTACTAGAAAAAAATTAAAGCCTTATATCAATGGATGAGGTTCATAGATTTAAAGACTCAGTATTGTAAAGATGTCAGTTCTCCCCAGATTAATCTATAGATCTAACAAAATCTCAATGCAAAGGGCCAAGAATAGCCAAGGCCATCTTGAAGAAAAAAGCTAGAGTACTTACACTGCTAGATATCAAGACCTATTACAAGATTTTACTAATTAAGACAGTGTGAAATTAGTAAAGGATGGAAAAACAGAACACAGAAGCAGACCCATGCATTTATGGTCACATGATTTATGACACAGACAATACTGAAAATGAAGAGGAGAAAGAGGTCTTTTAAATAAGTCTGATTAATTGATCCCATCTGGGAAAAAAAAAAAAATACTTGACCCTCATCTCACACCATGGACAAAAATCAATTCCAGTGGTTTACAAATCTAAATGTGAAAGGCTCAACAGTAAAGATTTTAGAAGAAAACAAAGGACAATATCTTTGTAACCTTGGAGTAGGCAAAGATTTCAAAAAGTGATAGCCATTAAAAAAATTAACAAATCAAACCAAATTAAAATTAAGAACTTTTGTTTATCAAAGGTATTATCAAGGAATTGAAAAGGCAAGCCAGAGTGAGAAGGATAATCACAATACATTATCTGAAAAAAAATATCCAAAATGCGTAGAAAACTACAAATCATAAGGGAGATTTCGCAAAAGAAAAATGAACAAAAATCATGCACAGATATTTCACGAGAGAATATCCAAACAGCCAAAAAAAATTTTTTTAAATCCAATTTAATTAGTCATTAAGAAAATTCAAAAACCACAACCAATTACTCTATACCCATGAGAATAGCTGAAATGATAAAAATGTTAAAATATCACATGTGAGGATGCTATGGATCAACTGGAACTCTTATATCCTGCTTTTAGGAGTATAAATCAGTACACAACCATTCTGAAACACTGTTCATCAATATCTTTTAAAGCTGGGCATGTAATTTGGCAATGCTAAAGAAAAGAGACCAGATGCAAAAAGAGTATGTAACTCCATTTAGATAAAGTACAAAAATAGGCAAAATTAATCTAGGCTATACAAAAGTATCGGGTGAATGGGTCCTGACTGGCAGAGAACCCAGAGCATTTAAGATTCTAGTAACGTCCTTTTCCTTGATTTATGTGCTATTAATAGTTACATATGTGTGTCTGGTTTGTGAAAATTTATTAAAGTAAAGCAAAAGTTTACAACAACATGATAGAATTCAGTGGTGTAAAAACCATTAGAATTTCATATTCAAGAAATTATAAGTACAGGTTTACATTAATTTAACACTGGTTTAAACACACAGATTAGCCAATCTGTCACTTTGTACTGGTACACAGCAGAAGTCAATACTTACAGTAAATTTAGCTCTTTCTTCCATCACTTCATAACCCAGTATAGTAGGTGTAGATGGTCTATCTTCCCAAATCACTGTTTCCGGATTTTGCTCTTCAGTTTCTCTTGGTCTAGTAGAATACTCAATGGAAGAAGCTGTACCTGTAAATTTAGTCCTAATGAGGGGACTGCTACAGACAGGTGAAGTATTATCCATTTGATCAGGAACACTTGTCTGTTTAAAATTACCCATATTGGCGTCTTCTAACTGGCCTTTAGAAGAGTTTGAGCTTGTTGAGACACTGCCAAAAGAAGAACTTCTTTGATTTCTGTTGGTCGTAAAACTGGAAGCAGAGTTTCCTATGGGCATAGGAACTGGGACATAAGGAGTTGCCATCTTCTCTTGGCTTTTGCAACAAGTTTGCACACTGTTGAGTCCACTTAGGGAACAACTAATATGCAATTCATTATTTTCTTCTTAGGAATTCACTATCTAAAAATGAAAAGGACATATTAAAAGATTAGTCTTTAATCTGCAGCAGTATCCAAAAGAAAAATGTTCTTTTCAATTTTATGACACTCTATTTTATTTGGAATTAAAACATACCTCAAACCCCTTCTTTTAATTCCAGTTGTCTTTAAGGACTCCTATTTGCAAGGTAGAGAGAGCAAAACTGCTTCACACTCTTTTTTCTTGACCCCATGTTACATGTTATCCCTTTTCCCCCTACTTTATTCCCCTGTGAAGTATTTCTGTAATGTTCATTTTAACCTGATTTCATCATCTCCATCTGGTAGGAGAAAGATTGGTAAAGACCCTTCTGAAGCTTTATTCCATGCTTATCATCCTGACAGTATTACATTTCAGTACAAGAGAGAAAAAGAGAAGAAAAGGAGGAAAACTATTTACATTACCTCTGGATTTAATCATAAAGGGAGGAAATCTATTCACATTATCTTTCAATTTAATTAGTGAAACTACAAAAACTTACACAGAGTAGTAACAATGAACCAGACGCTTACATGCTACATAGTATAATTTTATAGAACCCAGGACTAAAAATACACTTAGTCAAGTTACTAAAATAAAACCCAGTGAACATTAAACTTATATGCAACAAAATTAAATAGTGAAAAGTGTAACCGTTCTTCACAGCTTACAGGTCATCACTAATGCTGCTCTGCGATAAACTGAAGGTATTTAAATCTTTATAACTTACACTCAAGGATCTGTTATCAAAAGGACTAGTATATCTTGTGTCAGAATAGTATCATAACACAAAGAAATGGTTTGCTATTACGTTGTTAAATAATAAACTCATAAGAAACTGTAATAACTACAGACCAACAAAATGACAAGACTACACACAACAATAACTGCCCAACTTTTCATACGAAACTCTACTAGTGGGAAAGGTAAGAAATGAGTCGCCTGGACTTGGAAAGATGCTGAAATAAGATTTTTAACTCTGGGCCGGGCGCGGTGGCTCACGCCTGTAATCCCAGCACTTTGGGAGGCCGAGGCGGGTGGATCACCTGAGGTCTGGGGTTCTTGGCTAGCCTGGACAACATGGTGAAACCCCGGCTCTACTAAAAATACAAAAATTAGCTGGGCGTGGTGGCGCGCACCCGTAACCCCAGCTACTCGGGAGGCTGAAGCAGGAGAATGGCTTGAACCCGGGAGGTGGAGGTTGCGGTGAGCCGAGATCATGCCATTGCACTCCAGCCTGGGCTACAAGAGCGAAACTCCATCTCAGAAAAAAAAAAAAAAAAAAAGATTTTTAACTCAAGTGACTCTCGGTAACCTTTCCCCATTATCAAAGATTTATGAAACTTCAGCTGCTGATTCACCGCTCCTCAGTTCCGCCTGACGGCCTCCCCAAAAATAAGTGAAGTCTGAAATCTCAACTTTCTGAAGGTCCGAGGGATCGACCTGGCCTTTGCCACTCTTCTACCTGAGGCCGCCTGGCTGGGGGAGGTCGCGTATCAATACAACCACTGACGTCCGAAGATGTGAGCGCTACCCAAGCGTTGAAAACAAAACAGAACAGAACAAAAAACGTGCTGTGCTCATTAGCAGCGTCTTCGCCTCTGCCCTGGTGCGGAGTTGCTCCCAGGACGACCAGTTCAGTCTCACTCTGGAAAATCTCAGGTGAGGTGGCCCGACTCTGAGCAACCCCGTGGGCGGGAGGAAAGAGGCAAATACCCGGCACAGTTCGACCCTCGGAAGGTAAGGCCGGGGTCCGCGCCGGCCACGGGTCTTCCACACTGCAGGCGGCGAGACCCGCCGCTCCCCGGGCTCCCAGACTCTCCCGCCTCCGCTGCCCGGTGCGCGCCCAGTGCCTCCCAGACGCACAGTGGGGTCGGCGGTGGCCTGAAGGTGGCTGGGTTTCCTGCGGCGCCTCTCCACTCTCCCGCGGAGCCTCTCGGCGCCCGCCAGACATCGAGGTTGCAGGTGTCACCCGAACGAGAACCCGGGACAGCGACCGCTTGTCCTGAGGTAAAGACCCAGTCCTTACCTCAGCCCACTCCGCGATCCCGAACGAGCGCGCTTCACGGTGACGGTTAAACCGGACTCTCCTTAACTGCCACTTTTCACCTCCTCCCTCAGCAGCGAGAAGCCTCACGTGACACCCCCGCCCCAAAAGCAGCTGCTCCCCGCCTCAGCCTGTCTCTGCCCGGCTGCCGGGCCCGAGATCCCTGCCGTGTGGAAGGAGGGGCCGAACTTGGGACATCTCTGCCGGAAGTGATGTCACGCCAAGGGGGCCCGCCCACCGGAGGCGCGACCGGAGTTGTCTGGCCGGGCGCTCAGGTAGCGAAGATAAACGTAATCTTGTGGCAGGAAGTCGACATTCTCTGCACTATCTTACTTTTCCAACCGAAATTCTGAGAAATGGAGGCTACAATACCTAGTTTGCCAAACAGGAGATTAGAAGACTACAATTCCCAGAAGGAACTACGAGCAACATTGGTCCGCGCTCATACTTTGCATCATGGGACTTGTAGTCATCACCAGCTTGCGCTGGTTCTAACAGGTTATAGATTGTTTTCTAGAATTAGCAGCGCTTTAAGGGATGACAATCGATTAGAAGAGTAGGAAGATAGAACACTGCTTAGTAGCTGATCCGTTCTACATAATTCAAAAGTCCTCTTTGGAAGAGAACCCCTGAAATTCTGTAGTGTCTTTTTACTACCTGGTGAGCAATTTGATCCCGATGATGGAATATTAGCCTTGTTAGACATGCGCTTCTGAAGACCTATGAAGTCGGGAAAGCCGAGCTTTTTGATAGGCAAATTCCAAGATTCAGACTGGTCTACAGGTCTTTTCATCATTAGAATCAGATAATGTGGTTGAAAAATCATTCCATGATTTCTGAGGCTTTGGTGTAGTCCCAGTGTTACCCCTGGAGGGTCTTGACTACAAATCGTCCAGGTTCTTGGTGTTCTGAACAAAGAATTGGATAAAACGCACAAAGAAAGCAAGGAAAGAATGAAGCAAGGAAAGCAGAGATTTACTGAAATGACAGTACATACACTCTACAGAGTGGGAGTGGCTCCACTCCCAGCAAGTGGCTCAAGAGCCCTGGTTACAGGATTTTCTGGAGTTTAAATATCCTCTAGAGATTTCCCATTGGCTACTTGGTTCACACCCTCTGTAAATTAAGGAGTAGCCTGCAACCAATCAGAGGCAAAAGTTACAAAGTTATTCTCCTATGCAAATGAAGACCAGGCCCAGATACCAATGGCCTAGAAGGTTGGGCAGAGGGTTGCAAAGGGAATTGCCTCTGGTCCTTTTGTTACTTGAGCTTGGAAAGTTGGAGTTTTCCTTTTGATTTAGTTCTAGAAAGTCAGCATGAATGGGTCTTAGGTTCCCGCCTCCAGACCCTATTCTACTGCCCGATTAAGAGTGGGAAAATATGATAGTGGTCATTTTGAAATGAAGGTTGGAAAATAGTCTGGTTTGTGACATGATGATGGTTTTGGTTTGAGAGATTCTGCGCTTTCAGTGTGAATGAAATAAAAATAGAATTCTATAGAAACAATGTTAGGTAGGAGAATAGGGTCTGGAGGCAAGGGACCTAAGGCTGATTCATGCTGACTGGATATCAGAGGCGACTCCATTTTCAACCCCTCCTTTTTCTGCGTGGCAGTCGCTGCATGGCAGTTGCAACCCTCCTTTCTTCGGGCGGCAGTTGAAAAATGAAAGTACCTCCGATAGGTCCCCTCCCACAACCAATCAGACTGGTTGAGGGACTACTTTTCACTCTGATTGGTCTCCTTTCACAACCAATCCGATTGGGCATGGGCCAATGGGCCATCTCTAGAGGGTATTTAAGCCCCAGAAAATTCTGTAGCTGACGCTCTTGCGCCACTTGCTTAAGCCTGTTTGCCCTCTGTGGAGTATACTTTCCTTTAAAATAAATCTCTGCTTTCCTTGCCTTGTCAGTGTGTTCTGTCCAATTCTTTGTTCAAAACACCAAGAACCTGGACAACTACCCTCAACTGGTAACATATTTTGGCGAGCCAGCCAGGAGGTAAGCCCAAAGTTTGGGATTTTTTTCTTTTTTCTCTTTCTCTCTCTCTCTTTTCCTTTCCAAGTTGGGACCCTTGATGGACAGTGCCTAAGCATGGAGGCAACTGCAGGTTTCTGGCCGGGGCCACTCTCTGGTGAAACTAAAAGGTCTATGTGGAAGCACCTGACTACCACCACCTGGTTCAGATGAGGAACCTGAGTCCTTTTCTTTCTGTCTTTCAGTGGCTGTTTCCTAGTAGCCCCTTGGTAATTGAAGGCAACTGCGCCCACTCTCTGGTGTTAACTGAAGGCCCAGGAGTGAATGGGGATAGCTGCCTTGCCCAGAAGGTGGAAGGACTCTTTTCTGTCTTTTCCAGTTATAGTCCCTGATGCCTGTGAGTGATGCAATTAGCAGTGGCAGCCTGTCCAGGGAAAATGCACACACGTTTCAGGTGACTTAAACCTTCTTTCCTTATGCTAAATTCTTCCCTTCCCCTACTTGACTGGCTAAGGATAAGTCACAGGGTTTGGGCATATTTGTGGTCTAACTCATGGAGGGGATTCATGAAAGGGAATCTATGTACAATTTAATCTTGTCCAAATTTAGAAAGTTAAAGAATTGTTTTAAGTGGGATAGGAAAAAAATCCAAAGGTTTGTCTGAAAGTTAATTCTAGAAGTAGAGACCTACATCTAGGGCAAGAGGGAAAGCTCATAGTGGGTCATCAGTGGTGATCGGAATGGGTCCCTGGCACCCATCTAAGGTCAGAGACGTCTGATGGACTAAGAGGGGTCCCTGGCACTAGAGGATTGACTGCTCCCGCTCCCACCAAGGGGCTCAGTTAGGCAAAACTCTAGCAGTGTGAAAGGAGGAATTAGATGAAGACTGAAGGGGCCTAGAGTCTTCCTCACTGTCCCTGTCCAGGAACATCATAATTACTATTGCAGAGCCCTGGGTAACTAGATGTCATGGGCACCCAAATTCAGTGTTGTTTTTCCCCCATACAGGGGAGAATTACTCTTTCCTTACTGCTTATGCAGGAAAACTTTCCTCCCAGTCCAAGAGTGTTATGGGAATGGAAGGAAAGCTACAAATGAGATTCTTTACTCCTCCTTTGTGAATTTGAGAAACAAATATTCCAACAGAAATCTTTAGTAGTTCCAAGCTGCCCCATCCATCTGTTGGGAAGAGATATTATCATTAAAATAGGGGTACTAATACAATTTAATCATCACCCAGTAAAATTGCTAATAGTCAAAAATACAGACAATATCCCAGACCACATTAATAAACAGGTTAACCTGCTAGCATGGTATGCTGGGAAACCAGGTGTATTAGTCCATTTTCACACTGCTGATAAGGACAAACCTGAGACTGGACAATTTACAAAAGAAATACATTTAATGAACTTGCAGTTCCACATAGCTGGGAAGGCCTCTAATCATGGTGGAAGGCAAGGAGGAGCAAGTCACATCCTACGTGGATGGTAGCAGGCAAAGAGAGAGGTTGTGCAGGGAAACTCCCCCTTATAAAACTTTCAGATCTCGTGAGACTTGTTCATGATCATGAGAACAGCACGGGAAAAACCTGCCCCTATGATTCAATTACCTCCCACTGGGTGTCTCCTATAACATGTGGGAATTCAAGATGAGATTTGGGTGGAGACACAGCCAAACCATATCACCAGGGAAAGCTAAAACAGCAGTGCCAGTCAAAATACCCATTTAAAGACCTCAGCTATTTCCCCAATTGAAAACAATGCCCAATTAAGCTGGAAGCAAGAAAAGGCCTAACATTCATAGTTGAGATATTACTTACCCATGGGCTCTAAAAACCCTGCAATTGTCTCTTAAAAACCCCCATCCTAACCATTCTAAAGCCCTTGAGGGAATACCTGCTAGTACAGGATTTCGGAATAGTTTGTGAGACTGTTATCCCTGTCCACCCATTGGTGGTAGATCCATATACTCTCCTGGCTCAGGTGCCAGGGGATGCAAAATATTTCTTCTAGACCTAAAAGATGTTTTCATCTCTATTCCTCTGGCCCCAGAATCCCAATACCTTTTTGCCTTTGAATGGGAAAATCCTAATACCAGAAAAAAGCAATGCACTTGGACAGTGTTCCCTCAGGGCTTTCGGCTTAGCCCTGATTTCTTAGCCTGATCTGTGGAGAGGGATCTGAGGGATCTGCAATTGGAGAACAGGAGTATATTCCAGTATGTGGATGAACTTATTGTGTGTAGCCCAACCCAGGAGGCTTCTGACCAAAATACTGTAAAAACCTTGAATTTCCTGACTGACAGAGGATATGAAGTGTCCAAAAAGAAGGCTCAGATTACCTTCCAATGGGTCCAATATTTAGGGTATGTCTTAACACCGAGAACCCAGCAAATATTCCCAGAATGAGTGTAAGCCATATGTGGTTCCCCCGCTACCACCAAGCAGCAGCTTTGTTCTTTCTGGGAAATGTCTGGGTTTTGCAGAATACTAGTACCAAATTTTGGGCTTGTAGCAAAGCTTGTATATGAAGCAAAAAGGAGGCCTGAAAATGAGCTAATGGAATCAACCCCAGAAATGAGAAGCCTTCATCAAGCTAAAACAGGCCCTTACCCAGGCTCCTGCTCTTGGCATCCCAGACATAACTAAGCCCTTCTCCTTGTATGTAGCTGAGAAGGGCATAGCTGTGGGAGTGCTAGCCTAGAAATTAGAATCAGAACCCAGACCAACTGCCTGCTTTTCAAGGAAGTTGGATGGAGTAGCCTTGAGATGGCCAAGTTTCCTGCAGGCAATAGCCACTGCTGTGTTTGTGGAGGAAGCCACTAAAAACACCCTGGGTCAACCACTGGATGTTCTAACCCACCATCAGGTAAAGCCAGTCTTAAAGATAAAAGAACACATGTGGATGATGGAGGAAAGGTTAAACATATACCAGGCCATGCTCCTAGACAATCCAGATGTAACCCTTAAAACCTGTAACACCTTGAATCCATCTTCATTGCTACTCACAGGCCCAATAACTGATCATACCTGTGAGCAGGTCATTGTACACACATATATTAACTGGCCTGATTTAAAAGATTAGCCTCTCCCAGATTCTGAGGATAACTGGTTCACAGATGGCAGTAGCTTTGTGTCAAATGGGGAGCGCTGAGCTGGATATGCAATAGTAAATCACAACACCATTATTGAAGCAGTCACTGCCCCCTGGCACATCAGCACAAAATACTGAAATCATTGTTCTTACCTGAGCATTAATGTTGGTACAAATGAAAAAGCTTAACATATATACAGATTCTAAATATGCATTCCTTATGTTTCATGCTCATGCTACAATCTGGAAAGAAAGGGGACTACTAAATAGCAAATACTCTCCAATAAAGCATGGGCCTGAAATTCCTCAGCTATTGGAAGCAATACACCTGTCAAAGTCTGTAGCTATAATCCATTGTAGGGGCGTCAAAGGGACTTACTCCCTATAGCACAAGGGAACAGAAGGCCTGATAGAGAAGCCAAAGCTGCATCCCTCAGGGTGCAATCCCAACAAATCCTAGCACTGCTTCCTTTGTATGATTCCTCAATGGATCCTGAATATACACTATAGGAAGAACAGTTAATAAAGGAACAAGGGGGACAAAAATAAGAATCCTGGTGGTATACGGAATCAAACTAAATCTCCCTCAAACAGCCCAATGGAGATGCCACCCTGACCATGGTTAACAGGCTCTTCATTGGGCCTAACTTAGATTCAGTGGTTAAGCAGGTCTGTCAAGCCTGCTCACTGTGTGCACCTAACAGTCCAGGAAACAAAATGCTTCCTCTAATAGAATCAGTCCTGAGGAGAGGAACTTACCCAGGGGAAGACTGTCAATAGACTTCACCCAAATGCCCACTTGTAGAAGATACAAGTTTTTGTTAGTGCTAGGTAGATACCTTTACTGGTTGGGTTGAAACTTACCCTACCAGAACAGAGAAGGCTAATAAGGTTATAAAGTTTCTGTTACAATAAATAGTCCCCTAGTTTGGGTAACCTCAGGGTCTCCAAAGTGATAATGGCCCATCTTTTAACTCCCAAATAACTCAAGGGGTCGCTAAGACCTTCAGGATCAAATACTATTTACATTCAGCGTGGAGGCCTCAATCCTTTGGGAAAGTAGAAAGGGCTAACCAAACTCTAAAAGAAGCATTAGGTAAGCTATGTTAGGAAACATCAGAAATTTCACTGACTATATCCCTCTTAAGGATCTGCAATACCCCTGGAGCAAAAATTAATATAAACCCATACAAAATGTTACACGGGAGGCCATTCTCAACTAACGGTCTAATTACTGATCTAGAAACAGCTGGTTTAGTAAAATACCTAGTTAATGGACAATTTCAGCAGGCGTTAACAAAAGTTTGGAACTCAAAGTCTTCCCATACCAGGAGCTAACCAGCATCCCAAAATCAGGCCAAGAGATAAGGTACTTGTTAAAACATTGGAAGGAGGTATCACCTGCTCAACAACTACAGCCCAAATGGAAGGGATCATTTTCAGTGGTGCTGGCCATGATTTCCATGGTCAAAGTATTAGGATTAAATAATTATGGCTGGGCGCGGTGGCTCAAGCCTGTAATCCCAGCACTTTGGGAGGCCGAGAAGGGCGGATCACGAGGTCAGGAGATCAAGACCATCCTGGCTAACACGGTGAAACCCTGTCTCTACTAAAAACTACAAAAAAAACTAGCTGGGCGAGGAGGCGGGCGCCTGTAGTCCCAGCTATGCGGGAGGCTGATGCAGGAGAATGATGTGAGCCTGGGAGGCGGTGCTTGCAGTGAGCCCAGATCGCGCCACTGCACTCCAGCCTGGGCGACAGAACGAGACTCCGTCTCAAAAAAAAAAAAAAAAAAAAAAGTTTACAAAAAAAAATAATTGGATACAACTTTCAAGGATCAAGTCTGTGATACCTGAAGCCTCGGACCTGGAACCTGAAGCTTCCATCAGCCACTATACCTGTGAACCTGTGGAAGACCTGAAGTATCTGTTTAGAAGACAGCCAAAAGATAAGTAAATGCCTACCAACTTTCCTTGGTGTTTTTGTTGCATAGTTACTGTAGGCTGGATAATAGTAGCCATCTTTTTATATATTTTTGCAGTTTTTCTTTTTTCAAATATTTGGAATCGCTTCCTTTGGAGTAATTAAGCAGAATGTTTTAATTTCTCCCTATAACAAACATTCGTGATAGCATAGGTATCCACCCCCTGAAGTTCTCATTAGATCGTTTAACCAAATACATTTCCTTTCACCTAGAGACCATTGAGCTTCATATGATCATGCAACAAGATTGCCAGGCAGTTCCAAATAAAGATAGCACCCCCGGCGATCAATAAACTACCCTGCCTCCACTAGATAGAGCAGGGAAAAAGTTCCATGATCTCCAATAGGTAGGGACTGCTCCTCAAGTTAGCTTGAAGCGGTTACAGAAGAAAGACCATCAGTCCCTCTGCTTCCCATAAAGATTTATGGGAATCACATCTCTTAGGAGGAAAATAGGGTCTGGAGGCAGGGAACCTAAGGCTGATTCATGCTGACTAGGTGTCAGAGGCTACTCCGTTTACAACCTCTCCTTCTGTGTGGCAGTTGAAAAATGAGACCAATATCCCTGATGAACATTGATGCGAAAATCCACAATAAAATACTGACAAACCGAATCTAGCAGCACATCAAAAAGCTTATCCACCACAATCAAGTCAGCTGCTTCCCTGGGATGCAAGACTCATTCAACATATGCAAATCAATAAATGTAATCCATCATATAAACAGAACCAACAACAAAAACCACATGATTATCTCAATAGATGCAGAAAAGGCCTTTGACAAAATTCAGCAGCCCTTCATGCTAAAAACTCTTAATAAACTAGGTATTGATGGAATGTATCTCAAAATAATAAGAGCTATTTGTGACAAACTCACAGCCAATATCATACTGAATGGGCAAAAACTGGAAGCATTCCAGTTTTTGAAAACTTTGAAAACTGGCACAAGATAAGGATGCCCTCTCTCAACATAATGTTGGAAGTTCTGGCCAGGGCAATCAGGAAAGAGAAAGAAATAAAGCGTATTCAATTAGGAAAAGAGGAAGTCAAATTGTCCCTGTTTGTAGATGACATGATTGTATATTTAGAAAACCCCATCATCTCAACCCAAAATCTCCTTAAGCTGATAAGCAACTTCAGCAAAGTCTCGGGATACAAAATCAATGTGCAAAAATCACAAGCATTCTTATACACCAGTAACAGACAAACAGAGAACCAAATCATGAGTGACCTCCCATTCACAATTGCTTCAAAGAGAATAAAATACCTAGGAATCCAACTCACAAGGGATGTGAAGGACCTCTTCAAGGAGAACTAAAAACCACTGCTCAACAAAATAAAAGAGGACACAAACAAATGGACGAACATTCCATGCTCATGGACAGGAAGAATCAATGTTGTGAAAATGGCCATACTGCCCAAAGTAATTTATAGATTCAACGCCATTTCCATCAAGCTACCAATGACTTTCTTCACAGAATTGGAAGAAACTACTTTAAAGATCATATGGAACCAAAAAAGAGCCTGCATAGCCAAGACAGTCCTAAGCAAAAAGAACAAAGCTGGAGGCATCATGCTACCTGACTTCAAACTATACTATAAGACTACAGTAACCAAAACAGCATGGTACTGATACCAAAACAGAGATATAGACCAATGGAACAGAACAGAGGCCTCAGAAATAACACCACACATCTGCAACCATCTGATCTTTGACAAACCTGACAAAAACCAGAAATGGAGAAATTATTCCCTATTTAATAAATGGTTCTGGGAAAACTGGCTAGCCATATGTAGAAAGCTGAAACTGGATCCCTTCCTTACACTCTATACAAAAATTAACTCAAGATGTATTAAAGATTTAAATGTAAAACCTAAAACCATAAAAATCCTAGAAGAAAACCTAGGCAATACCATTCAGGACGTAGGCATAGGCAAAAACTTCATGACTAAAACATGAAAAGCAATGGCAACAAAAGCCAAAATAGACAAATGGGATCTAATTAAACTAAAGAGCTTCTGCACAGCAAAAGAAACTATCATCAGAGTGAACAGGCAACTTACAGAATGGGAGAAAATCTTTGCAATCTACCCATCTGACAAAGGGCTAATATCCAGAATCTACAAAAAACTTAAATTTAACTTAAAGTATAATTAAAAAAAAAAAAAACTAGAAAGATCTACATAAAAATAAAAGTTATATCTTGGTCCATTAAAAGTAAAAAAAAAAAAAAAAAAAACTTAAATTTACAAGAAAAAAACAACCCCATCAAAAAGTGGGCAAAGGATATGAACAGACACTTCTCAAAAGAAGACAGTTATGCAGCCAACAGACACATGAAAAAATGTTCGTCATCACTGGTCATCAGAGAAATGCAAATCAAAACCACAATGAGATACCATCTCATGACAGAATAGTGATCATTAAAAAGTCAGGAAACAACAGATGCTGGAGAGGATGTGGAGAAATAGGAATTATTTTACACTGTTGGGAGTGTAAGTTAGTTCAACCATTGTGGAAGACAGTGTGGCGATTCCTTAAGGATCTAGAACTAGAAATATCATTTGACCCAGTGATTGTATATTTAAGTATTTGTCTTCAGTAAGTTTGAGATAAGTCGTGGTACACGTGTAGAGAATAATATATACATTCTCTGAGTTCCCAGTGCTAGGGGTTTTAACACCCCAGTTTATAAGAGACTCTTCCAAAAAAGAAAAAAAAAAGTTTCCAAGGAGAAAACAGCTGTGAAAAGGAAGCAAGTCTCTAACCCATCAACACCAGGATTCCCGCTTATCTTCTAGAGGAGCTTGATACCTCTTCAGGGAGTACTTAACCACCTGGCTTACCCACAAGTCTTTTGTCTGGGTGACTTTTGATGTTTTTCATGTGAAATATGGGGCAATAATAGTTATTATGAGGTTATTTTGAAAAATAAAAACAATCCTGCTTGTTAAATGCTTAGCACAGTGACTGCCAAAAAACCCCAATAGCTATTATCATTACCTCCTGAGTCAACTAGGCAACTCAGCTACTTTAAAAGATGTAAACAATATTAGTAATAATGTATATAGATATTTGTTAAATGAACAAATAGCAATTTTAAGAGCAGAGAACTGTGCTGTTGACCTTGTCCATTAATTTTTGACCTATATTTCTGTTTTTTCCTACTGACTTTTATTTATTTGTTTTTTTCCAGTTTTATTTAGATTCAATGGACAAATAAAATCATATGAATTTAAGGTGTACAACATGATGATTCAATATTTGTATAAGTTGTGAAATTAGTTCCATAATAAATTAACACATTGCATTGATTTATTTAATCCTCACAATAATCCAATGAGATGGTACTACGAATATAATTGTATTTCACAGATTTGAGTTGGTGAGAGGCTGCCTAGCTTGTCCTTTAGGAAAGTTATTCTGAGAAGTTATCTTGTTTGACATCGTTAGGACTCAAAACCAGTTCTGTCTATCTCCAAAACCCATGCTCAGATTTCCACTCCACCTTACATTCTCCTTCACTCTTGGAAGTGGAGCCTGTACCTTTAAAAAGCCACACTTGGCAAGACACTGGTTGAAAACTAAGTCTCTGAACTTAATTCCAGGAAGCCCTGGGTTCTGCACACCATTTAATACACATAGTATCTAGCCCAAATGATTTCAGTTTTTTTCTTTCACTTTGACTATTAGTGAGTTCTAGCATAATTTATGCACCCTAGCTTTGGCCCCTAAAACTATTCCATCTTGGTAAACTGATGTTATCCTGTGCCTATTCTGTCCTCTAGTCGTCTGTTGTTTTTCTGACTTACTCTCTGGTATTAGTTCTGATGTCTCACTTCTTTCATTTTCCATGTTGAAAGACTGGATCAACTGGACAGATTGGAAGGTGTTGATCAGGTGAAGCATGTTTCTGGAGAGGAGATGAGGAATATAGTTGGGTAGCAGAGTGTCCCAGGCAGAAATGTGTAAAGGATATTATATAGAAGTTGCTTAATAATGAGACAATATTATTTGAATTGAAATAAAGACTTGCAAGCATAAAATTGGAATTTTTATATGGTTATAATAATGGACATAGTTCTATGAGGAGCTAGATCTTAATATTCATTTAACAAATATTTCTCGAGTGTCTACCATATGTGCCAGTTATTGTTCTAAGACTGCAGGAATTTACTAGTAACAAGATACACAATTTCGCTGTTCTCATGAGGTCCATATTCTGGTGGACTCTGGTGAAGGCTTATGCAGGAGCAGTCATAAACATAATAACTAAGTTTTAAGAATTTAGATTCATATTCTTTGCAGAAAATAAAATAGAGTAATGTAAGAGTTGCTTAGGTGGGGGAAGTGAATCAATTATAGATTGGGGTATCAAATCAAGTTTTTCTGAGAGTGTGTCGTGACTGCTGAAATTTTAGTTTCTACAAGAAAACAACTTTGCAAAAATCTGGTGGCCGAGCTTCCAGAAAAACTGCCTCACAAGAAAAAGGGAAACTTGTTATCAAAAGTGCTCCCTTTTCCTTCTTGTAAGAGCTCTGATTCCAGGAAGTAAATGCTAGATGTTTCTCTAATCACATATGTGATCCATATGTCCCTGAGACATTAGATTTCTAAATTTAATACCCAATTCCTTCTCATTTCAAACCCTGACTTCCTTGTTAAGGAATTCAGGCCCTTGTAGATTTTTCTTTTCCTGAGTATTCTTGGCATCCCTAAAAGGCATATTCAATGCTCTGGGGAATCTGTTCTGGTTATTGTTCCCTGTCACAGTTGCTGGATGAGCTGCTGTCACTGCCTTTGCTGCTGGCTGAGTCACTGCTTGCCTTGACAGCTCTGCACTGGCCTTTGCCCTAACAGAGATTAGTCATGCAGTGTCTCTTGAGTTAAACTCTGACACTAAGGATGCAAGCTGGAGAGCTGTCGGTAATGCTACCTACCTCCACTAAGCTGGAGACTCAATACAAGTCAACTGAAATGGAGAAGCTTCTTTAATTTTTACATGAATCCTAAAGTGTTACAGAGTTTGGTGAGCCAGTTCTTTCAGTTCTGTTCACAATCCTCTTTTCCTCAGGGAGCACCATACTATGTGGGTGGCTGAATTGGCAGAAGCTTCTGTAACAACTGTCTAATGGAACTTATTGGCAGCCAACACTCTGAATCCTTTTTTGTGTCTAGGGAATACTTGCCCTCTCTATTTTGGTAAGAGGTCAGAACCCACTTCCCACTATAAAATTGTAAATTGTAACATACTTGCTTTCTCAGCCTCCTCTGAAGCTAATGTATAATAGATACATGCTCTAGGCATTGCTAATCAAATGAACCTGCTTGGTGTCTGAAGTACAGGGTCTAATGTTCAGTGGTAAGAGCATCCTCACAAGACTAGTTTGTGGTTTGGTCTGAAGCTTTGTTTCTGGCTGCATTGTCCCCAAGCTTTCTAGAATTTCTATGAGCTAGTCAATATCTTTAATATCTTCCTTAAATTGGACAGAGCCACTTTTCGCTGCTTGTTACATAAGCTTGTGAAGAAAAGAGCCAAGAAAAAGGCTAAGAGAAGGGAAGTACTTATTTCTTGTGCTTGGGGGAAAAATTCTCCTCTTTTCTTCAATTGCATCTGAACAAAAAAAGCACAGAGTCCTGATTGCCTTTGGCAGTCATCTTGCAATTGCAAGGGAATCACTTCTGAATGAAGCCAATATGACAACAGCAGAGTGAAGAATGATAAAGCATTTAGATAATATCATTGAGCCTTTGATTGTACTGTACCTAGAGTGTACTCTGCTTTTGAATTTGAAATTACATGAGATAATATGCTTTCTATTGATAAGCAAGCTTAAGTTAGGATTTTCTGCTGTAACTATCTATACTACGATAGATATAATAGATGCAAATAATGGCTAGCCTTTATTGAGAATTTAAAATTTTGCAGGAAACTTTTATTTATTTGACAAATATTAATTGAGCATCTACTTTTATTTAACTTTATTTAACAGTTATTATAGTTCTAATGTTACAACAATACAGTATAGTCATGTGTTTCATAACAATGTTTTGGTCATTATGAACTGCATATCTGATGGTGGTCCTATAACATCATTTTGGAGCTGAAAAATTCCTATCACCTAGAGATGTTGTAGCCATTATAATGTCATAGCACAACGCAGTACTTTTTCTATATTTAGAGATGTTTTTATATACAGACACCATAGTGCTACAATTACCTATATTTAGTACAGTGGCATGCTGTATAGGTTTGTAGCACAGGAGCAATAGGCTATACCATGTAGCCTAGATGTGTAATAAGTCTAGGTGTGACAGAAGCTCACATAACAACTCTCTAACAGACCTTATTGGTTTCCAACTCTCTGAATCTTTTACTGTGCCTAGGGAATTTCTGCCCTATGTATCTTGGTAAGAGGTCAGAGCCCACTTCCCAATATAAAATTGTAAATTGTCATATACTTGCTTTCTCAGCCTCCTTGCTATTTAGGTTTGTGTAAGTATACTCTACGTTTGCACAATGACAAAATCACCTAATGATGCATTTATCAGAATGTATACCTGCTGCTAAGTGATGCATAACTGTATTATGTATGCAGCTGGATGTATATATTTATACATAGATATATGCATAAATATGGATATATATGTGCATAAATATAGACATGAGCATGTATATGGATATACATATAGGTATAGGTATGGCTATGGCTATAAGTATAGATAAATGTATAAACATGGAGATAAAGATTATGCAACTAGGCGACAAATGAGATTTCTATGTTGTCCTGAAATAGCTAAAATACAAAGCTGAAGATACAAGTTGCTAAGCGTCCACATGTCCTAAGAGTATAGTGCATAAGTAGTTAAATCTGCCAATATTTTCCAAAATTCGTATTGAGGAGTGCCAGTTCAGAGAACTGGCCCAATCACCAACATCACCCAGGTACTGTTAGAGGAGGTCTTAACATAGGCTGGTGTGCCCTTTTGGAGGATACAGTGTTTATAAAGTATGGCTATTTCTTCCCCATCAAAGCAGTTAACAGTTTAAACAACATTTATTTTTTCTACCTCATAATCAGAATAGCCTACTACTCAATAGAAGATATTGCCCTGTACCCTGCCTCTCTCACTGAGCCCATTTCATCTTTTAATACCACATCCTGAATTGGTATGCTTTGGGGCTATAAATAATAGAAAGTATGGCTTAAACTTGCTGAAACATTACTAAGAAAATTTTTGGTTTAATTCTCTGAAAAGTCCAGAAATAGGACAAATTTCAGGTTTGCATGATTGCGAGACTTTCTGTTCCCCTTTCTGTGGTGTTCGGTTAATTAGCCTCATGGATGTAGAATGACTGCTAGTAGTAATCAAGCATATGTGTTTCTCTGGTTAGTCCAGTGAGAAAGAACTTTTTTCTAAATATGCCAACCAAGAGTCCTGAGATTCATGCTGACTAAACTGTTTAAGTCACATGCTCAACAATACACCAGTGACTTTGGTCAAGGGAATAGACCATGTTTGCTGTTTTAGGTCAACCAAGGTCTACCCCTGAGATTGGAGAATCTCAATCAGCTTTACATAAAATATGTAGGTTACATGGACATGAATATGGATATCTAAATTAAAACCTGAAAGCTGTTAGGAAGGGAGACTAGAACATGAATGTTGAAAAACAATCAATAATGTTTCCTCCAAGGAGAATTAATGACCTAATGAGAGGCGATCAATAGTGAGGATCTATGTACGCCCTAGATAAGAGGCAGAAAAATTTGGCATCTCAAATAATGGGTAACAGATGTGCAGCTTTTAGAGAAAGGTTGGGATAGCTTTGAAGAATTCTTTCTCAATAAAGATCTTCTTACCTTTTAACTGCCATCTGTATTTATTTGTGGAAAGTCAGGTTAGGTGGTATCTAGAACAGGTGGAGGAAGGCTATTCCTTATAGTGATCCATTGGTAGAATCACCGACTTTATTGTAGCTGCTTAGTGATGAGGATCATCTGCCCACTGACAACAGTTCAGCTGGAGAAATGGTAATGTTGGCCCCTGCCTCCAGTTTTCTCTTCCCTAGAAGAGAAGAGACACACTCTGTGGAACAGAAAAGGAAGGAGCACACCACCTAGGCTTATTTCCAAAAGCTGGTTGAATGTTTCTGTCTGAATGTTCCATCAGTACTTTAAAGTAATCATTTCTTTAGTGCCCTCTCCTCTCTACCTAGCTATTCCTTCTCCTCTCTACTTTGGTGATGATATCACTGCCTACCAGGCCACCCAAAGCCAAAACCTTGGGAATTGTCCTAGATTTCCCTACCTGTATTACTTTCCCTTGTCAGAAGCAATCCCTGTTGATTGGTTTCTAAATATCAGCTAAAACTATTTTCTCTTCCAGCATCACCACAAATACATACCTTAGGTATTTACATATATCGCCTTGGACTCATACAGTTAGCTCCAGATTAATCTCCCAGACACAGGACACCCTTTCTTGACTTTGCTACTAAAGTGAGCATTCTGGATTGTGGAACACAAACCTACATGCATTATGATTCATCTCTCAAAATTCTTTATTATTTCAGTCACTTAAGTTGGAACCTCTACCAATGAAGATAAAATGAAAAACCCTTTATTCTGGCAGCTGGCACCCAAGGACCTTTATAATATGGCTCCTGCCTACCAACTCTAGCCACATCATTTCTTATTTTCTTTTTCTCTCCTCTTACTCCAGGTCCTGGATCAATCATTTTTCATAAATGTGAAATGTCTCCTTTCCTTGGTCTGTGCTGTTTCTTTCCTCTTCTCTGAAGACCTCCATTTATAAAACTCACATTTTAAATCCCGTGTGTGTATGTTTCACAAATTTTCCAAGCTTACTTGACATTTCTTCTTCTATGTTCTTGTTAGTCTATTGTAGAGAGTTTGGTCTTTGTCATACTGCATTGAAATTGTTTCCATGTTTGTTTCCCCATTCAGTCAGCCAACATTTCCTGAACACATTTTATCTGTGAAGAATTCTAGGTGCTGGTCACATAAAAGTAAATACTTTGTACATACTGACTTCAATCAGTTAGGTAGAGAAAGGCATTTAAATCAGTAAAGATGATAAAAGTGTTCTAGATGCTCAGATGTGTCTCTCAACAGAGTATCTGGTCATAAAGAGGCATAAAGAAGAGAGGGGCAATTTTGCTTGGAGTTGGAAATTGTTTATCAGATCAGAGCTAGTTAACTTTACATGTGTTATCTCATTTATTCTTTTCACCAACAAAAGATATTTAGTGGGGACTGGGGAAAAGATGGCCAATGAGATGCAGCTAGCAGGTGTCACTCCTGCCAAGAAAGGCCAAATTACTGAGTAAACCAAAATAATTTGGGCAGATCTTCAGAGAGAAAATGCCAAGAGTGGATGGAGAGATGATGCTGAAGCTGTAGCTGAAGAAAGAGGAAGCTAGGAACCCTGCATGCGGCACCTGAATGCGAGGGCTAACTCCCAGCCTTGAATGGCTTCTGGGAAAGTGGTGAGTGAGGGAACTGATGGGTGGCTCACTCTCACTGCAGACATCTGGGATCCTAGCTACAGGGGAACCCGTATCTCCATGGGCATGTGAGCCACTCTCACTGCAGACATCTGGGATCCTAGCTACAGGGGAACCCGTATCCCCACGGGCATGTGAGCTGGCAGGTGAATCGCCCCTGGGAGAAGGCAGAGACAGGATTTTGGACAGCAGAGATCCCAGGAGCTTTTGAGTGCTGGGAAGCTCTGATGAAGCATGGTCATAGGTACCCATTCCCCAGAGCTCCCAATCCTTTTCTGTGAGGCTCTGGCTATAGCTGACCACCAAGCCAGGAGAAACTGGGGCTGGCTGCCTCATGGGACTGGGACATGTCTGTTCCATAAGCCCTCCTGCCCACCAGCCTCTCCCAAGGCCCATACCTAGCCACGTCTCAGGAGTGGGTACCAAACATAGTCTCTGCAGCCCAACCTGAATCCATTGCCCCACCTGAGTACTTTTCTGGTGACCTGAAAGCACATCAGATTCTCCAGTGCAGTTGGAGCCCAACCCCAAGCCACAGAACATCCTGGTACCCCCAGAGCTGTGGCATGCAGCTTGGGAGTACCAAGCTGAGATCCGTGGCCAGCAATTAAGTGGGGGTGGAGCCCTCACTCTCAGAACACTGAGATGGGCAAGACTTGTGGGTTTCTAGAACAGGGCAGGAGTGGGGCATGCCTCCCTCCACAGGACTGGCCCAGAAAGGGTGTGGCCTATCTTTCAATTGCAGCCCCTGCCCAAGGGAGCCCCACGGCCCGGAACACCTAACAAAAAATATGCAAGTGTGGCACCAGTGATTGGAGGAGGCTTCCCCAAGGCTAAGAAGCAGACCTGGTTGGGGGGCCATCTCTCTCCCATCCCTACACTGGAGAGTATGCCTTTGAATGAAAGGAAGTCCAAAAAGGCTGTACAACTAGGTATTAGCCTAGCTACCAACCATTACTTATAAGCACCATCTACTGGATCAGAGCTCAAACTATAACACCAAAAATTACTGGGCTAATATGTACATTGTTGAAACCAAGTACAAGAATTCACTTACATATAAAAATTCTTTACAGAGCCCTGGCCTTCTGAAAGTATCCAGAAATGAAGCCAACTGACTATACTCAACTTACATCACAATTAGAGGAACATCAACTCTCCCAGATGAGAAAGAATCAGCACAAGAACTTTGACAATTTAGAAAGCCAGAGTGTCACCTTACCTCCAAAAAGTCCACTAGCTCTCTAGCAATGGTTCTTAATGAGATTGAAATGTCTAAAATGACAGACATAGAATTCAGAATCTGGGTGGAAAGAAAGCTTATTGAGATCAGAAGGAAGTGGAAACCCAATCCAAGAAATCCAAAGCATCCAGTGAAATAATGCAAGAGTTGAAATACAAAATAGCTATTTTAAGAGAAAACCAAACTGAACTTCTAGAGTTGAAAAATTCACTACAAGAATTTTATAATACAATTGGAAGTATTAACAGCATAATAAACCAATCTGGGGAAAGAATCTGAGCTTAAAGACTAGTTCTTCAGATCCACCCAGACAAAAAAGAATTTTAAAAAATGAACAACGAACAAAACCTCCAAGAAGTATGGGATTATGTAAAGAGACAAAATCGATGACTCATTGGCATTCCTGAGAGAAAAGGAGAGAGAATAAGCCACTTGGAAAATATATTTGAGTATAGAGTTGATGAAAATTTATCTAATCTTGCTAGAGAGTTGACATGCAATTCTAAGAAATAGAGAACCCTAACTATATGCTATACAAGGAGACAATCCCCAAGGCACATAGTCATCAAACTCACCAAGGGCAATACAAAAGAAAAAAATCTAAAAGGCAGCTTGAGATAAGGGTCAATTCATGTACAGGAAACCCATCAGGCTGGCAGAAGACCTGTCAGCAGAAACTGTACAAGCCAGAAGAGATTGGGGCCTATTTTCAGTGTCCTTAAAAGAAATTCTAACCAAGAGTTTTATATCCTGCTAAACTAAAATTCATAAGTGAAGGAGAAATAAAATCTTTCTCAGACAAGCAAATGCTCAGGGGATAATTTCAACTAGACCAGCCTCACATTAAGTCCTCAATGGTATACCAAACATGAGATGAAAAGAATGACACTTGCTACCTCAAAAAGACACTTAAGCACATAACTTACAGGCACTATAAAGCAATTATCCAATCAACTCTGCATAACAACCAGCTAACAACACAATGACAGGATCAAAAGTTCACATATCAATATTAACCTTGAATGTAAATGGGCTAATTGCCTCACTTAAAAGGCTTAGGGTAGCAAGCTGGATAAATACAAGACCCAGCCATCTATTATCTTCAGGAGATCCATCTCACATGTAATGACACCTACAGGCTCAAAGTAAAGTAATGGAGAAGGATCTACCATGCAAATGGAAATAAATGAGCAAAGAGCAGGAGTCACTATTCTTTTTATTCTTTTGTTTTGTTTTGTTTAGATAGAATCTCGCTCTGTCACCAGGCTGGAGTGTAGTGGTGCAATCTCGGCTCAGTGCAATCTCTACCTCCTGGGTTCAAGTGATTCTCCTGCCTCAGCCTCCTGAGTAGCTGGGACTACAGGCACCTGCCACCACGCCCAGCTAATTTTTTGTATTTTTAGAAGAGATGGGGTTTCACCATATTGACCAGGATGGTCTTGATCTCTTGACCTTGTGATCCACATACCTTGGCCCCCCAAAGTGCTGAGATTACAGGTGAGAGCCACCGCAGCCGGCCAGGAGTCACTATTTTTATGTCAGATGAAACAGATTATAAACCAATAAAAATTAAGGACAAAGAAGTGCATTACATAATGACAAAGGGTACATTCCAACAAGAAGACTTAATTATCCTAAATTTATACACATCCAACATTGGAGCACCCGGGTTCATAAAACAAGTTCTTCTTGGCCTACAAAAAGACTTAGATAATCACACAATAATACTGGAGGAACTTCAACATCCCACTGACAGCATTGGATAGATCATCAAGGTAGAAAACTAACAAACTCTGGATTTAAACTTGACACTTGACCAATGGGACTTAATAGACATCTACAGAACATTGTATCCAACAACCGCAGAATATACATTCTCACCTGCACACAGAACATATTTTAAGATTTACCACATTCTTTGTCATGACAGTCTCTAAATTTAAAAAAGAAAAAAAATTGGCCAGGCGCAGTGGCTCACACCTGTAATCCCAGCACTTTGGGAAGCTGAGGTAGGTGGATCAACCTGAGGTCAAAAGTTTAAGACCAGCCTGGCCAACATGGTGAAACCCCGTCTCTAGTAAAAATACATTTTTTTTTTTTTTTTGCACCTGTAGTCGCAGCTACTGGGGAGGCTGAGGCATGAGAACCACTTGAACTTGGGAGGTGGAGGTTGCACTGAGCCCAGATTGTGCCACTGCACTCCAGCCTGGGCAACAGAGTGAGACTCTGTCTAAATAAATAAATACATTTAAAAAATTGAAATCATACCAAGCACACTCTCAGATCACAGTACAAAAATACAAATCAATAGCAAGAAAATCTCTCAAAACTACACAAATACATGGAAATTAAATAATTTGCTAATTAATAACTCCTGGGTGAAACTCAAAATTAAGACAAAAATCAAAAAGTTTTTTGAAGTTAATGAAAATAGGGAAGCAACTTACCAAAATCTCTGTGATGCGCTAAAGCAGTGTTAAGAGGAAAGCTTATGATGCTAAACACCTTCATCAAGAAGTTATAAGGATCTCAAATTAACCGTGTAACTTTGCACCTAAAGGAACCAGAGAAAAAGAAACAAACCAGCTCTAAAGCTATCAGAGGAAAAGAAATAACTGAAATTAGAGAAGAACTGAATGGAATTGAGATGCAAAAATCTGCGTGAAAGATCAATGAAAACAAGAGTTGATTTCTTGAAAAAACAAACAAGGTTGATAGAAGAATAGCTAGATTAACAAAGAAAAAGAAAGGGAAGATCCAAATAAGTACAATCAGAAATGACAAAGATGACATTACAACCAATCCTGCAGAAATGCAAAAGATTCTCAGAGAATATTGTGAATAACTTTATGCACACAAGTAAGACAACCTAGATGGAAATATGTGATCTTCCAAGATGGGATCAGGAAGAGGCTGAAGCCCTGAATAGACCAATATTGAGCTCTGAAATTGAATCAGTAATAAAATACCTACCAACCAAACCACCCCTGGACCAGATTAATTCATAGCTGAATTTTACCAGATGTACAAAGAAGAGCTGGTATCAGTACTACTAAAACCATTCCAAAAAATTGAGCAAAACAGGCTCCTCCTTAACCTATTTTATGAAACCAGCATCAGCCTAATCCTAAAATCTGGTAGAGACACACACAGTAAAATAAAACTTCATGCCAATATCCCCGATGAACATACATGCAAAAGTCCTCCACATAATATTAGCAAATCAAATCCAACAGCACATCATAAAGTTAATACACCATGATCAAGTAGGCTTTATTCCTGGGATGCAAGGCTGATTCAACATAACCAAATCAATAAGTGTGATTCACCACATAATCAGAATTAAAAGAACAATGCGATCATCTCAATGGATGCAAAAAATGCTTTTGATAAAATTCAATATCATTTTATAATCGAACCCTCAATAGACTAGGCATTAAAGGAACATACCTGAAAATAATGAGTCATTTATGAAATCCCCACAGCTCACATTATACTGAATGAGGCAAAGCTATATTTCCCTTGAAAACTGGAACATGTCAAGGATGCCCACTCTCACCACTCTTATTCAACATATTATTGGAAATCCTAGCTACTGCAATCAGGCAAGAGAAAGAAGGCATCCAAGTAGTAAAAGAAGAAATTAAACTATCTGTCTTCACTGATGATATGATTCTATGCCTAGAAAACCCTAAAGACTCTGCCAAAAGGCTACTAGAACTGATTAACAATTTTAGCAAGGTTTCAGGATACAAAAGCAATGTACAAAAATCAGTAGCATTTCTAGTGATGTCTAGGCTGAGAGTCTAATCAAGAACATGATCTCATTTACAATAGCCACAAAGAAAATGAAATTGAAATTAAAATTAAAATGAATTTAAAGCAACCCCCATTTAAGCCATTAATTCCATTCTTGGATATATACCTAAAGGAAAATAGGTATATATAAATAAGTTATACCAAATAAACCACATTCACTGGTATATTCATTGCCACGCTATTTATAATAGCAAATGGAATCAACCTAGGTGCCCATCAATAGTGGATTGGATAAAGAAAATGTGGTATATATGCACTTTGGAATATTACATGGCCATAAAAAGAACAAAATCATGTCCTTTGCAGCAACATGGATGGAGCTGGATGCTATAATCCTAAGTGAATTAATGCAGGAACAGAAACTGCCTACCACATATTCTCATACATAAGTGGGAGCTAGTCCCTTGTTTTCTCATAGCAGTGTCTGGGTCCCAAGGGCAGGCATCCTAAGAGAGAGGGAAGAACATATTGAAGTTGTATCACTTTTTCTCATTGGCCTTGGAAGTCCTTGCATTCTATTCATTAGGAATACTTTACTAAGGCCAGCTCACATCTGAGTAAATGGGAATTAGACTTTTGATGGATGGCGTGTCAAGGAATTTGCCTATGTGATTTAAATCCACTACAGCACCTAGTAATAATAGCTACCACTTACAAAACACTTAAATATAGCAAGCATTATTCTATAGCCCTTACTTCTACTCAGTTATTTAATTCTCATGACAATCTTATATTATTATACCTATTTAACATATAAGGAAATCTAGGTGCAATAAGTTTTTTACTAAGACCACACTGATAATAATAAGTGTAATCACTATTGAAGGGCTGACAGTTGGGCTTCAGAGTCTATATTCTTAACCACTATGCTGAGCTGTCTATCTATTGTACTGTCTGGAAATATAGGCTAGACCAATATATAGTTGTTTAACAGATAAATACTTTGTATTTGGGGCTTTCATCTAATGCTAGTAAAGCCATTCCTTAAGTGAATTATTTCATATGTCATCCTTCATTGGATATTGAATGGGAGATATGCTCCTATACAAGTGAAGAAAGAGCAATCATGGATTGCCAAGTAAGTAATGAAAGTACCTGTTCAGGGTGCCTTTCGTTTAGGAGCTGCTTTCCTTAGGAGGTACCACATTCTGCTATAGTAACTCAAGAGCCTGGATATCTTCTAAATAAATACATTATAATGGCAGTCTCTCTCTCTCTCTCTCTCTCTGTGTGTGTGTGTGTGTGTGTGTGTGTGTCTCACATACAGTCACCAGAAATCATTGAAAGAATCCAACTATTTATTTTAGATTGTTCCTCTATTCCCAAAACCTGTTTTATATCAATAATATTCACTTTAAAAGAACGTTTAGGAGATAATACAGTCTTTACGGAAATTTTTAAAAAGAGCTGCTTAGATGATACAGTTAGAGTCTATGAAGAGCCACCTTGTGGCAAAAGTTAGCATTTCACATTTGTATATTTTTAAAGAAAAAATTATTGAATAGCAAAATGAAAGTATTGATATTGTATACAAGTCAGATAAAATGATTTCTGAGATATATAGTGTTGATTTTAACAGCAAATATTATTCAAAGTCACTTATTGAGAATTTAAGAAACCCTAGAGTAACACATGCAGCAGATGTTACATCCACCAATGAATTTATATTTTAAATAATAATGATAATAAACTCATCCACTAGTTTATATTTAAAATGTAATTTCATTTGTATTTAAGAGGCCCCAGTTGCCTCATAATACTCTCAGTTTTAGCACTAACGTGGGCCTTAAAAATGAAAACTTAAAAAGTATATTCAATTATATTTTTTTGATATTTAATTTTAATGAAGCTTATATTATATATTTCAATATATTTACATAACTTCAATTGTAATCCTGTATGAATAATCAAGAATATTAAATTTCCTTTTTGGATCAATTGTACCATTGATACCTTTGCAATTTTTCTTCATTTCCTTTCTTATGCTTTGGCAACTAACTAAACTTTTCTTTTTTAAATTAATTCCAAATTTTTAAGTTTTTCATAAAACTTTCCCATTTAATTGAATGTGGTGGGAAATTTGCAATTTTAATGAGTATTCATAATATACACTCAAGAATAAATAGCCACACCATTGTAGAGCTATCTTTCTCTTTTCCTTTCTCCACTGGCGCTTTGAAAACTTGCTGGAAGTGCTGAGGTTAATTCAGCATATTACTATCTGCCCTTCCCTTCTCCTACGCTATCTAGTTCCCTTCATTCTTGGTCTCCAAATTTCATTTGATATCAGTGCTTGTCTGGTAATGGTGGGGAATGGGGTCAGGATAGGTGGTAATGATGTAGGTACTGGCATGGAAATATAGCAGGGAGACTTGGAATCTAAATAGCATCGATAGCAAGAAGCATAGCACAAGAAGCAGGAATGAATTGGAATGAAAATGAGAGAAAGAGAAAACAATGGGTCATGCTGTTACTCCTCACTAACAAAAACTCTCTGTGGTTCCTGCTTCTTTTCCATTCCTCAGAACTCTTCTTCCTCTAAAATCACCTCTTTCATCCAACCTCCAGTCTTAATTATTTTCCTTTCACCAGCTCTCAGTTTACAGATTATTCTTAGAACAGTGGTTCTCAAACTTTGGATTTCAGGACCATTTCATGCTCTATAAAATTATTGAAAGAATCCCAAAGAGCTTTTGTTTTTGTGAGTTATACAGCAGCTCTTTGTCACTATCATATTGAACTTGTTTGGTCTCGGTATGGAATTCACAAGTTATCATGTCAGGCCAGTCGAGTGATTCTTTTTGTTTTCTTTGTGTTTTTGTTGCTGTAACTGGAGTGGGACCCTGTGATGCAGTGTGGATAGCTGCATACAAGCATTAAGACTCTTGAGAAAATACAGTGCACCAGGAATACTGCTGTGAAAACTATCAGAGAATAATGGCAAGAGACTGAAGGGCACTCCTAATAGGAACTCTCATAAACTAAACAAATTAAAATCAGACAAATTTAAAAAAATAAGCCAGAAGACGAATCTACTTGTTTTAACCAAGTAGCTTGTTTGTTGATTTCTTACAATGGAGCTGCTGTCCTACCAGACACATGTATCTAAGTGCAGCAAGAGATCTTAGCCATCACCCCCCACCTTCTGCCAGCCTCCCCACCCACCCCGCCCCAATTCAGCCAACAGGCAGTCCAAAGCAATGCTGTTATCTAAAACAATCTTAGCAAGAGGATTTTTAAAGTTTGCTGAGCAACTAAAGCCTTTGCAGTTGAGTCAGATACAGTAGCTAATGTTTAAGACAGAATTTTAATCATAACTTTACTTACATTTATGCCAAGCCAGGGAAGGAGTATTCTACCAAAAATGCTCTCTAAATCTCAAAATCTCTCTACATGAGAGATTTATGACTGCTGACAAATTCCTCTTTATTTTATAGAGCAAATTAAGAGTTGTAGACCAATATTTAGTTTCCAGTTGGATATGGAGTGACAATGGTACTGTTAGAACTTCTAATCCACATTGGCCTCTTATTTTCCACTTATTGAGATATAAAGTTGTCCATGCATGTAGTTGATGATTAAATGCTCCACACATAAAATATCTCCTGGAAGGGCACAATAGGTAGTTCCCTGCGGGATGCCTGTGTGTTAGGGGTCACCAGTAGGGAAGCAATACTAGTAATATTTATCCAAGGCTTCTCTTTCTTTCTTTCTTTCTTTCTTTCTTTCTTCTTTTTTTTTTTACGGAGTTTCATTCTCGTTGCCCAGGCTAGAGTGCAATGGTGTGATCTCAGCTCACAGCAACCTCCACCTCCCAGGTTCGGGTTCAAGCGATTCTCCTGCCTCAGCTTCCCGAGTAGCTGGAATTACAGGCATGTGCCACCATGCCCGGCTAATTTTGTATTTTTAGTAGAGATGGAGTTTCTCCATGTTGGTCAGGCTGGTCTCAAACTCCCGACCTCATTATTGCATGATTAGAAGCCACTAACAATTAAGGAATTGGGGTTATAAATTTGTCTATAAACTTTCAAATTATTTCTCCTTTGGCTTTCTTATTAAGTTTCTGGCATACTTTAACTACAAAACCCTCACTATGGGTCTTGCCTATTGTTAGATCTAAACAGTTAGATTTAAACATGGAACTTGAATATGTGACTCTAAAAGCCTCACCTTATAGAAAGCACCAGATGTGAAATTTGAATAAATAGTCGCACTAAAAATAATGGTGAAATTTGTTACAGGGTAAACTTAAGGATCTCTAAAATCGTGTAAGGATTTAGGTTTAACATGACATATCCAACATTTAGTGCTTTTTTCTGTAGAAGCTGTTGATTATCACAGAAGCCTTAATTAATTATCACATTAGCTTGCCACATATAAGCAGAAAAGAAACACAGGGCAAACTGGAAAAATAACAAAGGTTTCATGATGACGGAGGAGAGAAATTTTGATCTGTGACCTTGCAAAAGCTGTCCACATCTAGGATGTTGTCTGATTCTGAGGAGAAACCTCTCTGCTAAGTTTTACCTTGAGGTCTCCAATAGGAGTACAGTCCCAAGAGTTTGGAAAGATTCTCTTCAATTAAGAAATGTCGACCTAATACTCAAGGCCCTAAAATTTTGCTGCAGTGTGGCTGGTGAGAAGAACTTGGGATGGTCCCTTCCAGTGGGGTTCAAGAGCAGTCTTTCTCTGGTGTCATTTCCAAAAGATCCAGTCTCCAGGTTCTAGGTCATAAAAGGTTTGTTTGTCCTCAGCTGGTGGATCATGAATGTTTTCTTTTATTTGGTGAAAATATACTTTGGCATAACAATAATCATTGTTTCTTGATATATTCGGGTGTTCCAAAATATATGTAATAGTGTTATATCTAGGAAAAAGCTATGGTTTTTCTATATTTTATTTTCATAGCCAATGTACTGCTTTACAGAAATACTTTAAAATGCTGGAGTTTCCACTCCAGCCTGGGCAACAGTGCGAGACTCCATCTCAAAAAAAAAAAAAAAAAAAAAAAAGCTAGAGTTTCTACCTGTTAATATAAATTTTCCCAAGAAAAAGATAAGGGACAACATTAAAACTTCACAATTATACTGTAACCCTTGATTGTGTTTTCAGAAGTTGTTTGGGATGAATGAAATTGTTTAGGTTGTAATGAGTTTTAGAAAAGATGAGGAGAAAGGACGAATTGGAAAGTAAAGTATGTCTCTTAATTGAAAAGAGACTATGATTGTTTCTTTCCAATCTAAATCAAATTATTATGACAGTGGTTTCAGGCAATTGGAAAGAGGAATTATTCTCTGGAAATAATGACCTCATTATATAACAAAAATACAAGTAAAAAAAACTTCAATTGTCTTTCTGCTAAAATAAATGATTTAAAAAGTGAAAATATTTGTATTGTTTATCTGCAGAACTCATTTATTTCCTCAAAATAATATACATATAGACATTAGAAGATAGGTGTCTGGATTTTTTTTTTTTTTTTTTTTTGGAGATAGTGTTTCATCCTATTGCCCAGGCTGGAGTGTAGTGGCGTGATCTTGACTCACTGCAGCCTTGACTTCGTGGGCTCAAGCAATTCTCCCACCTCATTCTGATTAGCTGGGACTATAGGCATGTGCCACCACACCCAGCTAATTTTTGTGGATTTTTTTTTTTTTTGTACAGACAGGGTTTTGCCATGTTGCCCAGCCTGGTCTCAAGTAATCTGCCCGCCTTGGCCTCCCAAAGTATCAGGATTACAGACATGAGCCACTGCAACTGGCCAGGTATCTGATTCTTTACCAGAATTTTCATTTGGGCCACCATGATATGTAAACTAACTAGGCAAAGGAAGTGAAACTATAAAAATACATAAAATATTACATAAATATTTAGGGTAAAATGTTTATGATTTTATGGGTTTATTTTCATAAAAGTTTCAGGGAATTAATTATTAAATTTATAACTGGAATGTAATTTCAATTTTTAGAAATATAATCTACATTTTCATATCATACATACTAATAAAAACACAATCCCAGAACATGAATGAAACACTACATTGGACATTGAGTGTCCCAAATATTGATGCTTTTATAAAGATGCCATCATGTGCCATCTGGGAGAAGAAATACTTTCAACCATTTATTTTTTAACTTTTAGGGAAAATGATCTCCCTAAACTCCGGTAGTCACTAGACGTTTTAATAATGTGAAAAAGTACCAATTTATAACCTCATGAACAAATACTAATTGTCCAAATCCAGATGTTAGAAATAATTCCTAAAGCCTTCAATCATTTTGCTTTTCCCATTTACCAGTACATGGACCATGCAAATATTATTGAGGCATAGCTTTTCAACTCATGGAGTTATCTTGATCATGACTTCCACATTTTGGAAACTGGGAAATTTGGTAAAATAATGTAATAATACTTATTTCCCTGTCTATTGATCCATCTATCTAGTTAAAGTATCTATCGATTGATCTGCCAATCTATTAATATGTCTCTTACCATAATAAGAGACATATTAATATGTCTCTTACCAGTCTACCTATAGCACATACACAGTGCATGCTGCTCTTCCTTCTACTGAACACATGCTATCTTCTGCATATATACTGTGTTAGCTATCCTTTTCTATTTTTGTATAACGTTCTATAGATCGAATATTTAGAAAAGAGGAATTTGGGGATTAAATGCTCATAGAATCATGTCAAGTCAGTTCATCCTTAAACTGTGGTTGTTTGAAATATTTTCTTTGTTTTGAACCAGAATTTCAAATTCTACCTTTTGAGCCTCATTCTACTAAAAAGGAGACTTAATCTTTCCTGAAATACTGATCTCGTTTCTAGCCCTAGTGTTTGTTTCTCCTTTCATCTTCAACCCAACCCTCTCCTACAGGCTTTCACATCGAGCTTTGGAGCTTCGTTTTAAGTACGTATCTCTAAACAAAAAATATGTGTGTATATAAATACACATATGTACCCTCTCTTTATGGTTACTTTTCTTTCTGTGTTTTGGCTGTTAATCTTATTCTCCACAAGTCTTAGTTGCAAAGAATTCCTAAAGTTGTCACATATGTTTATAACAATGAGTAGAAAAGGGGTAAAACAATAAAGTTGAGGTGATAAACCAATATGATTAAAAACAACCTTATGATTCTAATTCAGATTCCTTCTGTATGCTGCTTTCAAATGTAAATCTTCCAAAAATAGCCTTGCTCAAATCAGTTTCTCAAAACTTTTCATCAGCTCCACACTGTTTAAGAAATAAAGTACAAATAGTGTAAAATACCCTTTCATTCATCTTGCCAACTTTATCTACTACAATTTTTTTCATCAAAAACTTTAACAAAATATATCTGGTCATTATTCCCTGATAGTCAGGCTATTGCAGAGGAGTCAGGGTGCCTATGTTTAATTTTTGCTTTGCCATCTCCTCACTGCATACTTTTTATACATTTGTTAAATTGACTCTATCTAACTAAAAAATTATGCCACACTAAAAAACTAGTAATAGTATTTACTCTGTAGAATTATTTTACAGAGTAAAAGTGGTAATACATGTAAAAACACAGAATTGTGCATGGTACATGGTAAGAATTCAATGTATATTAGCAAAAAATGGCAGGTATGCCTCATTGAGTTTACTTTTAAATACCATTCATTCTTCCCGTAAAATCATTACTTTTTTCTCTTTGTTTAAGCCTTCCCTTCCTTCAAGACATATTTTATCCTTCAGTGAAGGACGTAGTATCTTTTATCCTTCAGCGATATCTCCTCTTGTGAACTTGTGTGTTTCTTCTCTGTATCATTGATGCGGTGCTTAGGTAGGGTGACCACATTATTTTTATTGTTCAGGCTAGGACTGTGGATATGGAAAGTGAGTACTATTGATTATTACACTGAGATAACAGGCATAGATTGAGTCTGACCTGGGCACAGGGACAGATGGTTACCCTATGAATAATGGAACCATAAGTGATCAAACCTGTTATTACCAAATCAAGGCAAACTTTATCTTTGTATGCAGAGTATTATGGCAAATATCCTATCAACTTAATTATCAGGAAGTGAGAGTCATCAAAATGAACCTTAGCTGTTTCTGGCTATTCCCAGAGTACTGGTTCTCATCTGGTCCAGCACAAACCCTTCCGTTTCTCCTGTTCAAGCTTCTTCGTTTGATCCTCATGCTTCTGTCTTCTTGTCTGCTGATCTTTAGTAGAGGGCCACTCCACCTGGTGCGGCTGCATTGTCCAACTCCACTGACTCTAACTCTCTCCTCCCCACCCTCACGCTCACATCCTTTCCCAGGGTCTAGAGAGAAGAAACTTTTCTCACTTGTATCATTCCTTCCCAAAATGCAATTAGCAGGCCTTTCTTAATTATTCACAACACAACTGAGACCATTATCCTATTTGTTTAGGCTTTAATGAAGCATCATGATAAAAGAAGTGTTTATATCAGAGAATTCCTAACAACCATTGCCCCTAAATACGCCCACATCTGTAGTGACATGGGTTGGCTGTGTACTCATCCAAATCTCATCTTGAATTGTAGTTCCCATAATCCCCACATGTCATGAGAGGGACCAGGTAGAGACAATTGAATCATGGGGGTGGTTTCCCCCATCCTGTTTTCGTGATAGTGAGTGAGTTCTCATGAGATCTGGTGGTTTTATAAGAGGATTTTTTTCCACCCTTTTGCTCTGTACTTCTCCTTGCTGCCATCATGTGAAGAAGGATGTGTTTGCTTTCCCTTCTGCCAGGATTGTAAGTTTTCTTAGGCTTCCCCAGAACTGTTTAACTGTGAGTCAATTAAATCTCTTTCCTTTATAAATTACCCAGCTTTGCATGTCTTTATTAGCAGCATGAGAATGGACTAATACAATGGTTACTTATAAGCTTATTTTTTGCCTTGTTTTCAGCCTTTCTCTTCTGACCAGGGACAGCTCAAACCCTACCATTTGAACCACTCCATAATTCTCATATTTTTTTCATTCATCAAGGGGTGCTTCTTAGAAAGAGGCAAGTTTCCTCTATAATCCAGCTCTCCGCTCACATTCTCTGGTTTAACCCCTTTTAGGATCATTGACAATAGGAAAAATGCTCCTTTTTGGAGATACTCTACCCTATTCCCTAAAGATGTGGTCTGGTTCTATATCCTTGATTAGATAATCATAAGAGCCTAACATCATTATAGTTTTGCAAACTGCGGTATTTAACTTTATTCATCATCACCTTGTTACAAATGTCTGGTACTTCATTATTTGTCTTTTCATAGATATGATCTGTGGCCAGGCATAGTGGCTCACTCCTGTAATCCCAGCACTCTGGGAGGCCGAGGCCAGGACGGATCACTTGAAGTCAGAAGCTTGAGACCAATCTGGCCAACATGGTGAGACCCCTGTCTCTATTAAAAATACAAAAATTAGCCAGGTGTGATGGTGGGCACCTGTAATCCCAGCTACTCGGGAGGCTGAAACACGAGAATTGCTTGAACCTGGGAGTTGGAGGTGGCAGTGAGCCGAGATCGTGCCACTGCACCCAGCCTGAGCGATAGAGCAAGACTCAAGCCTCAAAAAAAAAAAAATGTATATATATATACACATATAATATATATAATCTGTATCCTCTACTATATTGTCCTTCAGGACAGTTATTTCCTTTGGGGAACTTGCTAGGGCAAGTTTCCTATTGCAGAGACTGTGCTAAATAAAATTTTCTGTGGTTGATGAGTGTTAGTATGGTAACATGAACCACTCTTGGCTTATGAAATATCTATTCTTCCCTCAAGTATTGTTTCATTTTTACACGGTGGTTCACACATAGAACAACTTGCCATGAATCTTCAAGAGAACTCAAGTTCTCTTGGTAGAGCCATGTAGCTTACTGATCTACTCCATGCATTCTCCTTCTGGCCTGTGCTACTTATGTTGTAACAACTTCCCTCCTGGGGCAAGTTGGTCTTATACTTTTGACCTCAAGCACAGGGCAGCACAGACCTTGGTGAAAGGAAGGTTTCATTGGAAAGTGAAATCCACAAGAGATATGTGTCACAAAATCACCAAGACTGGCGCTGGGCTTACCATGGTGATTGGCGTTAGGAAATCCACCCCTCTCCCCACCTCCACCTGAACATTATCTTTCTCTGAACATATCTGTCAGTAAAACTTCAGTGGCATGTTCTGGCAAAACTTCAATTGTTTAATACAAAACGATTTCTCTCAAGTATAAATTTTCCTCTTTCAACTCTGATAGTGTTCACATAATAATATATCTTTGCCAACCAATACTTTCTGTATGTGCCCCTTTGGATATCAAACATGACACAAAACCAGGAAGGTCTTGCTCTTTTATGAGTGCAATGTTTCCTTCTATTATTCATGCTGACCTGGTGTCAGCAGCTCTTTTACCAGACACCATCATCAGCACTTACAGTTAGCCACAGAGATGTATTCTCAGATTTTGACCTCTGTTTCATGCACTGAGGATAAAGGAGCAGAAACCGAAAATGATGAAAAGACAGAAAAGATAACTCTAAATGAATTTTTTTTACCATTTGTTGTAATTTAATAGTTTTTTGAAAGTACATATTTATTTTAGTTATATATATAGAAATCTTCCAAACAATAGCAAAACTATTTTTTTTTATTTCACTGACTGCTATAGAATTTTAAGGCTTTGCATTTTTTCTGGGCATGATAGTATTTTTGGTTTTTAAAACAAGTAATTAAATCACAACTTAGTTTTGGTGATAAGTTGATATTTATTTTATTAAGAATATTATACTGAAAAGTATGGAATTTAATTTGAGGGAATTTTAAATTAGTATTTGTTGGGGATCATTGGGAGGAAAAATAAATATTACCTCTTTTCCCTAAGAAGCAAGGCAGATGGAAGTCTGAATATTACCTTTATCCCATGTAAAGCTAGTATTTCAGAATGTGCCCTGTATTTGCAGACAAATCTATTTTTGAATACTGAATTGTGCAATTATGCAAATTTTCTCACCAAGTTATAGCTGTCTGGACTAAGGAAGCCGTCCTCTCCCGCATACATACATGCCATAAACCAAGAGGCAGGAATCTGGCTGGAGCTGAGCTGACTGTCCAATCATTGTAGGCAGGGTCTTCCTAAGAAAATGGAAAGAGCAGGCTGGGCACGATGGCTCACTCCTGTATTCCCAACACTTTGGGAGGTCGAGGTGGGTGGATGACCTGAGGTCAGGAGTTTGAGACCAGTCTGGCCAACATGGTGAAACCCCGTCTCTACTAAAAATACAAAAAAATTAGCCAGGCGTGGTGGCGCATGCCTGTAGTCCCAACTACTTGGGAGGCTGAGACATAAGAATCGCTTGAACCCCGGAGGTGGAGGTTCCAGTGAGCTGAGATCACGTCACTGCACTCCAGCCTGGGTGACAGAGTGAGACTGTCTCCAAAAAAAAAAAAAAAAAATGCAGATAGGGCTTTGCATACCCAGTTTCCCCTTCCAGACTCAGCTGTCATATAAGTCTCTCAAGGAATTGATGAGTGAGGGGCTGGATAGAGGACAAGAATGTTTTACAAATGGGATTCCCTCTGCATCAAAGAAAACATCAGGAGTGGGCAGTAAACATCTGTCACTATCAAAATTTCTTTTGCTGTCTTAATCCATTGGGCTTAACTATTAAATCTTTGTTCAACCAAAGGTATGAACGTACCCCGGTAAAGGGAAGCAGCAGCCTCTCAGGATGACCCTTCCTTCCTCCACTTATTTGAGGCTGCTCTGAAAATACTAGTCATTGCTCCTTTGAGTACCTACTGGGACCACTGGTAGGCCCTATGGATTTTACATACAGAGGCTTACAATAGGTCACAGTGAGAAGCAATTAAATTAAGTCCTCCAAGGCCACCATATACCCAAGGCTGAAGTTTACTTATATGCTACTTGACATCCCAAATATGTCCAGCTACATACCCAAAATGGCCTATCAGAAGTTCTTCAAAGACAGCAAATGACAAATCATACAATACAACCCCTTTCCTATTATCAAATTCCTAGGGAGAAGTTTTAAACTCGATTTCTCTTTCAAGTTGTATCCTCCAGGTCCTAGTAGGAAGCAGATGGTACACTCAAACTGGGCAGTTGAGTTTAACAAAGGGAGTGTTTACACTGATGTGGACACAGTGTAGGGAAGCCAACAAAGATGGACATTGCTCTTGGGTTATGAATAGATAGTGCCTGCTACCACCTTAGGCCTGAAGAGGCATGGGGAGGAAAAGATTTTTGGAATCTAAACAATGTAGTTGTATGGAAAATGATGCCTTAAATAGAGGGATGCCACCAACTCCTGGTAAACCAGCAGAGAAGGAACCCAGGGGAAAAAAATACCCTGACCTACTTTTCCTCCTATCCTGTTGGTGCTTTCCACTGGCTGAATCCAGTGGGAAGTCAGAGGAAGGGAGACTGCAGCCTCTGGGGCACAGAGCAGGGTATAGAGTAGATCTATCTGTAGGAGTAAGCAGAAAAAAATCTGGCTCATACATTCAAATTTAAGAAGAAGAGTGAAGGAAATAAAGTTCAAAAATCAAATTCTCTTGCCCTTGTGTTATAAGATGCTAAAGAAATCCATTCTTTTTAGCTCAATATTCTGCTCAGTCTCAGCTAGAGGGCTTCTAAGTGCTTAGTAAGGTTGGAGTTCTTTTAAAAGCTGCAACCTGGGCTATCTGTTACTGAAATGGGTGTAGCACCTTCAGGGCCTCAGAAGTTCTATTAGCTTAATGCCCAGTGATTGGCGAACTACACTTTAAAGAGTCCAAATGATAAATAGGACACATCAGATGATCACAGCCCTAGGCCCATACCCAACACTTTTTGAAATGAGCCAATCTTCAGTCCCAGCATGCAAGGCAAATAATGTTCCCAGAATCTAGGACCGGGGATCTAGTCTAATTAAATATTGTTCCCAAATACCACAGCATAGTTTCAATGGTATTTGGGTGAAGGAGCTCAGGCTGAGAAAATATTCTTGGTTTACCTATAATGCTAGCCAGTTTATGCTGGTTGTACAGAATTTGTAAACTCAATGGGGAGGAATCAGCAAGAGGTTAATTTTAGCATGTACATGGGGGAAACAATTTACCTTGTTGAGCTGTCTCCTCTCCCAGATTTCAGCATTTGAGATACTGCTGCTGTTTTTCAAGGTTTAGAAATTTTTAATGGTGGAAGCTCCAGAGAGCAAAACTTATTTGGGAACACCCTCTGCCATCCCATATTCAGAGACTTTTATTTTTGCGTGTCTCTTTGTACTGTTCATCTATGGCTGACACTGATAATGTAAACCTAGAACCTTACAAGTACAGTGTAGTACATGTTTGTTTGTTTGTTTGTTTGTTTTGAGACGGAGTCTGGCTCTGTCACCCAGGCTGGAGTGCAGTGGCCGGATCTCAGCTCACTGCAAGCTCCACCTCCTGGGTTTACGCCATTCTCCTGCCTCAGCCTTCCAGGTAGCTGGGACTACAGCCGCCCGCCACCTCACCTGGCTAGTTTTTTGTATTTTTTAGTAGAGACGGGGTTTCACCATGTTAGCAAGGATGGTCTCGATCTCCTGACCTCGTGATCCGCCCGTCTCGGCCTCCCAAAGTGCTGGGATTACAGGCTTGAGCCACCGCGCCCGGCCAGTGTAGTACATGTAAAACTCAGATTCAGCATTGCTAAATCCTTTCCACACAATAGCAGCAAATGTTGTTCTGCCTCCTAATGTTTAATAGGCCTAGGTATAAAAAGACTGTTTCTTACATTTGAATTTTTGCCTCAGCTACACCTGTTTAGGAAGCTGCACCTGAGTGGTTGAAGCTGAAACAGCACTATCTTGTGTCCTGAATCAGCCCAAGTTTGCTATAGATCAACCGTTTGATGAAGCTCACAACCCCACCTTTCTTACAGCGATCATCCAGTTTAGTCTTGGTGTATGTGGCACTGTCCTTGAAGAAAGAGCTTCCATAGGCTGTGGTTACCACCAAATGAAAAAATACCATGGAACCTAAAACTTAAAGCCTTTCAAGCCAGGGCAGAGGAACAAAACAAAACAAAAAACAACAACAAAAAATTGCACAATTGCAAACTTCTAGATAAGCCTGATATAAATTTCTATACATCACCAGACTCAAAACTGAAGCCATATATCAGAGCTACCCTAGAAGATCCTCAGTCACTATTGGTGTTAAGTCTGTTCCCCAAATTCAATTCTTATTTTGGTTACAAAGACTTTGTCCTCATGTACTAGGTATTTCCTCACTTAAAAACAAATGCTGACCTCTTTACCCACCTTCATAAGAGTAAATCTTATATGTTTACTTGGAGCGGTAAAAAGCATAATCTTTTGCAAGGAATTCAGCTGCCAAAAGGAGAGAAGCAGCAGCTAAGTAACACATGTTGTTTCTCCTGTGGCAGCCAGGAAAATGCACTGCTTGCATCTTCTGCAGCAGGGAACATAACTGACTGACTGCCCCAACTTCTGCCCCTCTGGATCCAACTCTGCAATTGCTCAGAAGCTATGCTAGTTGTGGGCTACTCCCAGTCAGTGACTGAGCACTGCTTAGGGACTGTGCTAGCCCATTCCTGCAGACTCCTCTAATGAGCCCATTATGAGGTCCCACATTGGCCTTGTCAATCCTCTCTTGGAAATAAGAGGCTGCGATCTGAGACTCTTCTTACCCAATTCTACCAAATAAGCACCAGACTTACATCTCTACTTCCTTGGCTCACTTCCCCTCATCCTTCACAGGCGTTTCCCCTAAAGTACCTCTTGCATGTTTAATCCCATCTTAGTTTTTCTTAGGATTTGAACTAACACAACTTCCAAACTCATATTGTTGGGTAACTCCCCATCTCTCCTAGGACCGAGTAAGGAGAGAGAGGGACAAGAGTGTGAAGCTAATAAGTGTTCCACCACATGGAAGATGATGTTAGAATTTGGAAATAATCTGTTCCCCCTGCAGTTTCATTAAAAGAAATTAGAGTATATACATCTGATCTTTTGTCTACTTCAACTATGTCTACATCAAAATATGTCTTAACGGGGTTGCCAAGAGCAGAATATTGAGCAGGTCCTTGATATGGCCCCACATAGCTCTACTTAGTCATGAGAAAATACATGTGATTAAGCAGTGAATAAAAATCAAATAAGTCAATTGTTGAGTTTTCAGATTTCAATTGTCAAATAATTGCTATTGCATCTTACACATGCTGTGACCTCTGGATTCTTTCTTTTTAGTGTACTTCCATCTATTTAATTAAAATCGTTAGCATCCTTTCAGTTGTCCACATTAGACACTTTTTTTTTTTTACAAACTTTTAGGTTGTATGTAAAATTTTGTTACATGTCTATAATGCGTACTGATCAAGTCAGGGGGTTTAGTATTGAGTACAATACTTTTTTTTAATGTTTATTTACTCTGCTATCAAGCATTGAATTTATTCCTTCTATCTCATTGTATGCTTGTCTCCTTTAACCCACTTCTCTTCATCCCCTCCCCTTCCCCAAGTACACACTTCCCAGTCCCTATTATCTATCTTTCTACTCTCTACCACCATGTGATCAAATTTTTTATCTCCCACATATGAGTGAGAACATGTGGTATCTTTGACATTTTGATTCATCTCTTTCCTTAGTGGTCCATAATTAATCAATTATCAAGTCCTTTAGCATGTATTATTCAAGGACATCCAGGATCTGTTCTCTCCTTTCCATTCCTTCTGGTTCTGCTTGTGTCATCTCATTTGACCAATTGAAATAGCCTTGTTACAGCTTTTCTGCCTTCGGTCTCTTCATTATTCCACTGATTCTATTTTAATGTATAAATCAAATTATATATTTCTCCCCTGTTTAAAAATTATTTCCCATTACCTAAAAGATGAAGTTAAAACTCTTTATCATGATGCAAAAAGTCCTTTGCAATTTGACTCCAGTCACTCTTTCAAGAATCATGACAATAAGCACCCCCATGTTCATATTCTCTGTTGTAGTCACATAAAATCTCTGGATATTCCTTATACTTGCTGGTTGTTTCACTTTTCTGTATAGTTGTGAATGTTTTTTGTTAGGCTCTGAGTTTTGTTTCTTCTTCTCACCTTTCTTCATCTGATAACTTCTTCTACATTCTCTAAAGCCTGGCTCAAAATCACTCCTCTAAAAGGTCATCTAAGGTTTTCCCAGGCAGAATTAATCATTTATAATATTTACTCTAAAAACACTGCATATAGAGCTATCACAGCACTTTAAAATTATATTTTAATTATTTTTTGCATGTGTTTTTGTCCCCTTTGATTATGAACTCCAGTGAGGGTAGGCAATTCTGGTTGGTAGATAATATTATTTAGGTAAAAATTTCAAGATTTAATAGGAAAAAGGTCTGGATATAATGAACATTAAATGTATTTCCTCTTTAATGTATATATTTCTGTTCAATAAATAGTAAATAAATAGTAAGTAATATGTAATAAGTAATACAAATTAAAGTAACAGAGTCTTACTACAACCTAATTTTCAATGTCATAAAATTTCTTAGCATTTAGCCTTTATCTAAAGGCTTTTAATATGTGGAATTACTTAAGTTACATGATTATACCCAAGTGTCTCTCATATTAAGTCCCAAAGAAAAGTTCTAGTTTAAGGTATAGTAAAGTCATAAATCTAAAACTGATTGAATACTTTACTTGGATTACGTATTGTTGTTCCCTCTTTTGTGTTTTTAGCCAACTCTTTTGATTAGAAGCAAAAATTACCAATGCAAGCTGAAAGAACCTAGATGTAATTGGGTGTACTTGTCAATTTTAAACTAAATTACCAGAGCAAATACTAAAAATGTACATGTAGCTGATAAAGCATTGACATGTGTAAACCACATTAATGAAACATTCATACTGAGTACAGATTCATTTTAGCAACATTTTAGTTGTCTGAGAGAGGAGAGAACGTATATATACATGACCTATTTAGGTCTCAATTTACTCAGCTATGAATAAAAGGGCTGGACTAAGTTTATTCATTTATTCAAGAAATGCTTTTTTGCCAAATGCTAGTGCTGGAAACACGAAGATGAGATACGTAGAGTCCCTGTCCTCGGGTGACTTAAAAGACAGGTGAATTTAAAATTCTCTAAATTTATTTATTTATTTTTATTTTTATTTTTTTTTGAGGCGGAGTCTCGCTCTGTCGCCTGGACTGGAGTGCAGTGGCCGGATCTCAGCTCACTGCAAGCTCCGCCTTCCGGGTTTACGCCATTCTCCTGCCTCAGCCTCCCGAGGAGCTGGGACTACAGGCGCCCGCCACCTCGCCCGGCTAGTTTTTGTATTTTTTTTAGTAGAGACGGGGTTTCACCGTGTTAGCCAGGATGGTCTCGATCTCCTGACCTCGTGATCCGCCCGTCTCGGCCTCCCAAAGTGCTGGGATTACAGGCTTGAGCCACCGCGCCCGGCCTAAAATTCTCTAAATTTAAATTTAAAATTTAAAATTCTCTAAATTTAAATTTTAAATTCTACTCTGGGACCTCATAAACATGAGTTCTTAGAGGCGAAAAAAAAGAACTTTTGAAAAATTAAATGAGATAAATAATGAAATGTTACTCATATTTGCTTTTGAACTTATTTAGAAACATATTTTACTGAAGTTTATATGATTAAAAATTCTTTTTGGAAGACAAGTATTGTTGGGTTATGATAAACCTATCATCACTACTTTGTTTCATAGCTTTTAGCTTTAAACCACAGAAAATTGGTCAATATATTGACCACGTATAGACTATGGTTTAGTTAGACATATGCACTTTAATTCCCAACCAGAGTACCTTATAGGGATTTCACTTTATATACTGATACTTACTCAATTCTAGGTTGGCATTATTGTCTATGGCCTTGCATATGAGTTGATAATAGGAACAAGATTTTTTTTCTCTTGTTTTAAATAGTGTACAGAGAGGATATTTCATTCAAAAATATAGATCATCTAGCCCACTTGTTTTGGTAGATACAATGTTTTATTACTCTAAATATTATATATGCATTATATAAATTCTGTTGTATATAGCAAATATTTTATAAGTTTTGTTTTTCACAAAATGTACTAATTTATACACTACCAGGTAACTATATGAATGTGGTAGTTTCACCACGTGCTCACAGAGATTGATGATTACTACTCATTAACATTTTTACTTCTTTATTCAAGTTCAGTCACTGTCTCTTGATGGGTAGTCGAACAGGTTTTTGAGTACCTGTGAATTATTTTCCATTTCTTGAGGTGTTCAGAAGTTCTTCATCTTAAACACTGGTCTCTTATGTCTTTGAAAATACATATTTTCTTCAGTTGTGAACACACATGTTTCAGATTCAACATCACTTGTATTTGCTTTTGAAGATGATGTCTTTCTTTACTGGTCTCCAAGTGATTATCCCTAATGTCTTCCGCCCCCAGCGCCAGGTGAATTTTGTGTATGCTATCTTGTCTATTTACTAAATTAGACTTTCTAATTGTCCACTTGTCTGTTGAAAAAATTCTGTCTAGCTATGGTAACAGAAACACACATAAACATAAACATATTTATTTATTTTTTGACACTGAGTCTTGCTGTGTCGCCCAGGCTGGAGTGCAGTGGCGTGATCTTGGCTCACTGCAACCTCTGCCCCTCAGGTTCAAAGGATTTTCCTGCCTCAGCCTCCTGAGTAGATGGAATTATGGGCGTGTGGCACTCCACCTGGCTAATTTTTATATTTTTAGTAGAGGCGGGGTATCACCATATCGACCAGGCTGGTCTGGAACTCCAGATGGCAACTAATCTGCCCACCTCAGCCTCCCAAAGTGCTGGGATTACAGGTGTGAGCCACTGTGCCCAGACAACATATTTATTTAAATTGGGAAAATATATGACTGTTAGAGTGACCAAAATGGGTGTCATACAAATAAATTTTTTCTTATAGGTTTTGGGATGGAATGGGAGAATCAAGTACCCAAATGAGAATGCACCCATGATGCAGATGCACATTTTCTGAAAGCTGGAAATGACTGCTACATAAAAAAAAAACTGATTGCAGTGGTATATGCCTATAGTCCCAGCTACTAGGGAGGCTGAGTCAGGAGGATCACTTGAGCCCAGGAGCTCGAAGCTAGCCTGGGCAACATAGTGATAACTTATCTCTAAAATAAAATAGAAGAAAAGAAAATAAATGACTCCTATAACCAAAACCCTGGGAAAGTTAAGAGATCCAGGAGTGCCACAGGAAAGAGCTAGTGCCTCATGTAGTCAGTGACAAAAGGAAGCCAAGAAGCTGTTTGTCTCTCTCTTCATTTTGTCCCAACTGAAAGACCTTCCAAAAATGGTAAATTTTGCATGGCATAAGCAAAAAGGGTCTGGATATAATCAACATTAAATCTATTTCCTCTTTAATGTATATATTTACTGCCTTAATGCTTGTTGTTTTTAATTTGAATGTTAATGACAACTTATTTTTAGAATCTTGTATAAAAACATTTAAATTGAATGTGTACTATGTGCTTTAATTATTGTTTTAATTTCTTGGGGAGGAATTCAAGGAAGCCTATTTAGACATGCAGCTACAATTCCTTATTATACATATATACCTACATGTATATACTATTGCTTATAATATTGTGTTCCAAGATGATGTCATTGAAAGGGCTTAGATAGAAGACTTTGTTTTGGTCACAATATTACTATTAAATAGGAAATGATTTCTCTTTGTAGGGCCTTTAGCTTCTTTATGCTAAACAATAAACAAGTGTGTTAGGTAAAATGATTTCAAAGTCTCCATTCAGTAATATGAATTTATTTGTCTTAATTTAAGAAGGTGGTAAGGAATAACAGAGAATCTATAATTTTGCACAAAATGATTCTCATGTACATGTACTTTCTACTTGGTCACACACTGAAATTTATGATGAAATTGCATTAGGAGGTTTTGAATATTTCTTACCTATATAACTTGAAATAGATTGTGAAGAATCAAATTATTGAAATAGTTTTCATTATAAGGTGGAAAAATTTTCTGTGTGATAACATAACACTTCAAATAAATTTAGGAATACTGCAAATGAATTAATGTAAAATTAAATTATCATGGAACTTCAGGCAAATTATGTAATTTCATTTTTATTCATGTGGAAGAACAGAAACATAAACTAGTAGAGACAGTAGAATATTTTAGAGAGAAATAGTCAATTTAAGTGCAAGTAACTAAGAAAAATTGTTGATAGGTGTTAAAAAAAAGACTCCCCCCCCCATTTTGGTAATTATTGTGAAAAGTAATATACTTATTTGAGAAAACAGTATCTAAATATTTATCTTTTTTTCAGATTGAGAGTATATTGTCTTAAATTGTGACTCAAATATTTTGTCATTCTTGATTACAGTTGAGATTTTACTTAATATTACATTACATAAACCATTAGCTGAGAATAATTGGAGCATATTGCAAACCACTAAACATAATAATCTTTTTTAAAGAGTGAAGACTGGAAATTAGTTTTCAATTTTTTATGACAAAATTCCATAAGTGGTGGTTTATATATTTTTAGCCAGAAAGAATTTTTTGCCAAATAATATCATAGGTAAAACTGCAACTTAGAAATAGTTTTAAAAATTGATTAGAGTGATGCTGGTGGACCCAGAGTCCAATTTTCTTGGACACTTAGTTCTCTCCTTTTTTTCACCCAACAAGGCTCAATAACCTAGAACTCTGGGCATTGGAAGAGCAGTTTGAAAATCAATACCTTATTGCATAAAGTATAACTGCAGTATATGCAGTAAATTATTCTATAAATGGAGACATTAACTTATAATGAATATTTGAGAGACATTATTAAAATTTTTTCATTTATGTATATAAAATACAAATGATTGTTTTCTTACCAATAGAAATTAAATCTTTGCATCCTAAAGAGAGTTTAGACTAGACTATGAAAAAAGGGTAGTCTAGTTTAAAATGGTGCTCCTGATTACTTAGAAATAATCAAATGAACTATGGAGCATCTATCTAGGAAATCAATGTGCTTTTCTCAAGCAAATGAAATCAAGTATTGCTCCCAAGTTTGCTCAAACTGCTGCATTAAAATCCTGGCTAGAATCAGATGGTTGTGAAAAACACAGCACTGTTGATTTATCAAAATAGTAGAAAACGTATTTTATTTTGTTATCTTTATATTGAGTGTCTCACTTTGGAAAGATTTAAAATGACTGGAGTTTCAGATCTGGATGTTTCTCTGGATGTTAATGAACTGCTCAGATGTACTCAGGCGAGGTTAGCTGGAAATCTCTCCAACATGTTTGATGGCATTTATATAATGTGATTATCTTCATACAATGTTTACCACTGAGCATCTTCCCGAGAAGCAGTCAATAAATACTTAACTGATAGTTCACAGAGTTACTAAGCTAACAGATGTCTCTGTTGACAGTCTCAATATAGCCAAAGCAGACTTACTCATCATTGTTTACAAGTTTTCTCATCTTCCCCAGTTTTCTGTCAGGCTATCATAAACACTGTACCATCTTCTCTGAGCATGTAATCTCAGATTCACCTTACTTTTTCACTTCTCATATTCTAGTAGTCAACAAATCAAGAAAAGTTATCATTTCCCTAATTCTACAAGGCTGTAACTATATTTTTCAACCAAAACGTGCCCTTGAGTCAGAATTGGATTATTCCACTGGCAAACCAGGCAAAGGTCTGTTGGGCCTCAAATTAACCTGTGTTTTTCTAGAAAGGGATGTCTTGATAATGGCATCACACTGGATGACACCAATCCTTGAAAACCTTCAAGGTAATTTGATGTTATGGAAATTATCCATGCCCCTGAGCAGATTTCATTAAACACTTTTGTGAGCCAATGGGATAATTACATTGTGCTAGGAACCACTGGAGAGAAACCAAGCATGCATAGTCTATCACGTTAAGAACCTAAACAAGGCTCGAGTGGCAGTGTTGTATTGTGATGAAGAACACAGACTCTAGAGCCAGATAGCCTGAGTTCAAATCCCTCTTCTGTTACTTACTACATGTGCAACTTTGAGCAAGTTAAATCTTTTATCTTTCGATTTCTATGTCTTAAATGAGGATTATGAAAATAACTATTTCATGAAATTGTGATAATTAAATTAGTTAATATAGGTGACTTATAGGTCCCAAGTGCCTGACACATAGTAAGCCCTATGTATATTTGCTACTGTACTTGACAGGGCACTTCTTTGTCTCTTTCTCATTTCCTCATACCACACATATTTTGAATTCATTGAGTTGAACTCCAAAAGCAGTAATGCAGAAAACACCTCTCTAGTATTTATTTGTACTAATTGATGTATGCATGTGTATGTGTGTGTGTATGTATGTATGTATATGTTGCATTTGAAAGAGAAGGAGCTGAGAATAAAGCCAGTGGTTTGGTATTTATCTGCAGGTCTATGGACTGGGTTTGAATGGCCATGTTTAAAACACTGACAGAATGACAGCTGTAAGAGAGATCTGGGAAGATGCCAAGCAGGCTGTGATGGTCAGAAGCTGAAGAAATTCTCCAGTGAGACTTTGTGAATAGCAAACAGTTACTCAGGAGTGTTGAATAGCTTCTGAAGGCTGACTTTATTGATTAACCATCACTATTGCACTTTACTTTAGTCTACTTGCCTAGTTCAAATAAATCAATACCCCCTTTAATACTGGGCACTTGAACAAGCAAACAAAAACATCCTGTTTAGTGGGCACAAGCCCATAATAGGAAAAGCTAACACCAAATAGTTTTTCAGGCCTCATTCTTCCACTTTTGGCTTCAGAGCAGAAAACCCTCAGTGATAGAATATTCTATCCCTGGAGCTTGGTCAGCTCCAGTGTGGTTCTTCCTAGGCCATGAGTAGCCTGGATTGATATCTTTCCAGTCCTGGGACAGTTGGAGAAAGGTGCATTCTGATGGATGGGTAATACCAACTGTAGCAGGCCAGCTGGTGAATAGAGCTCAGACTTTTCAAAACATTTCCCCTACTGCCTTTCCAAAGACTTCTGTCTGTCAGGATCTTGAAGTTTCCTATCTCTTAAGGCTGTCACAATGAGCTAATGCCCCATTGGCTTATTTCCGCCTAGAATCGAGAAAGAGAAGAGAGGCCTCAACTACTGTGACAAGCCAGAAGACAGTAGCTTCTTGTTATTTGTGGTAATTGTGTTCTTATGTTTGAATTTTAATCGATCCAGTACAAGTACCTAAGTAAAAATCAGTTTAAAAACTTATAGCAAACACAGTAGCTTTCTACCCTGCTCCTCTCCACCCCAGATCTTGTCCCTTAGAGGAGAGCTGCATGCGCTTCTTTGCATCTGTATAATTTCCACTATTTCTAAAGAATCTGCTTCTGCTGCTAGCTTTTGTTTTATTAATTTTAGGTACCTATTGGCTTCTGTTATTGTAGTTAAGGATGAATCTTATTTACATGACTTCCCCTTCCTACTGCCTCTCAATGTAGTTTTATCACTATTTTTGATTTTCACTATCAATCTTTAGAATATTTTGACCACTGAACTACATGTAGGTTGTAGCATGATTATGTTTCCTATCTTGTATGATAATTTTGACAGTTCCTGTTTGTTGTTCTCTGCTGTTTTCTTCATTCTTACGGAATTATATTTTTTCATTTATTTTCAATCTTGAGTAACTTGTTTTTGCTCCGTGAAAACTTGTAAAATTTTCTCTTTACCTTCTGTGTTAGTGTTCGGTGGTTGCTGTAATAAATTAGCACAAACAGGGCGGCTTAAACAACAACACAAAAATTATTTTCTTACAGTTCTGGAGAATAGAAGGCCGAAATCTGTATCACTGGGCCGAAATCAAGGTGTTGGCAGAGGTGCACTCCCTCTAGAGGCTCTAGGGGAGATCCCACCGTTTGCCTCTTCCAGTTCCTCAATGTGCTACAGACGTTTGCTTTAAATGTTTAGGGGATCATTAAAATAGATGAGCAATGAATAGCATTCAGAATAAATCTTGTTTTCCAGGCTCTGATGGCATTCCTTGAGACTGGACATCACTCCAATCTCTGTCTCTGTGGTCACATGGCCTTTTCTTCTGTCTGTGTGTAGTATCTGTCTGATGCTCTCTTATACACACATATGATGGCATTTAGGCCCCATCCAGATAATCCAGGATAATCTCACATCAAGATTCTCAATTTAATCACAACTGCAGACTTTACTATTCAAAGAAATATTCGTAGGTGCCAGGGATTAGGAATTGCTATCTTTGTGGGTCATTATTCAGCATACTACACCTTCAAATTCCATTATTGCCATGTATGCCCTGCTGGGTGTCTTGTAAAATCTTCCTGATCCTCAGTAAGAACCTTAAATGTACAGATTCAAATCATTTTTTAAAATCACATTTTTTTGTTATAATTTCTTTAATTTTTTTCTTTGTTACTTTTTTTTCCCTGAAATTTCATGGTTTATTTATTAGGTATTTTAGATCTATTTTTTTCTTTTTCCTTATGATTACCTTCCCCATAATTTTTTTTCTTTTGAGATATGTCTTCCTCTGGATCTTTAAAGACACTAATTGGATTCCCAATAGTGGCCATTCTTTCAATTAAACTATTTAATTTTTTAAAGAAAAGTATCTAGTTATTTTTGACTCACAGAAATCTTAATATATTTAAATCGTAGGTTCTTTATTTTTGGATGCTGTCTGATCTAGTAGTTTTGATGTTCTATTTGTTCTTTCTCTTCTTTTTATGCTTATTGTTACTTTTATTTTCTCTGTCTTGGGTGCATTGTGCTTTTATTATTTTTATTTACCATTGGGGCTTATATTTAGCTGCTGGGATATCTTAAAGTAGCCTCTGCTGCTATGGTCTTATTTCTTCACATCTAGTAATTTTTGATAGTGTACTAGATATTGGAAAACATATTTATAAAAGTCTGATTTTTTTTTTCTTTAAAAGTTTTGGATTTTGAGCTGGCAGGCAGGCAATTTACTGGTGGATCATCACAATTCTTTGAAACCTGTTTTTAAGCTATATCAACCTTATTAAAGGTCTAGGGTAGATCTTCTTCTATAGCTAGAGTAGTTCTGCTTCTAAGCTATGGCCTTTGTAAGAAGTCTTAACTGAGTGTCTGGGATGTTTAGCAAGGTCTTTCCATGGTGGCTGGTCAGAATTTCTGTTTCTTCCAGCAATTTGAAACCACAAGAATATATATTTTATTTCACAAATACCTAGCAGTTGTTCTCTACCATCTTCCTGAGTCTCATCACGTGCATTCATGTCTTTAGAATTTAGCCAAAGTAGTAAGAGGACCCCTATATAGATTTGTGAGGTCTTTGTCTTCATGGCTTCCTTGTCTGCAGTAGCCAGTTTCATACACTTCAGCCTTCTTAGCAACTACAAACATTGATTTCTGCTTCCTCAGCTCAATGATACTGCTGCATTCTGCTTAACTCGCTTCCCTGCATTATAGTTTGGAAAGATTTCCCATGTAGAAATTCAGGCCAGTTATGGGGCTTATTTGTGTGTTTCCTCTTTCTTAGGGATCAGAGTTTTGTGCTGCCTTTTCGCTAATGTCTGACAATATTGCTATGTGTATTGTCCAGTTTTACAGTCATTTACCATGGGAGGAATAGTCTGGTACCACTTACTTTATTATATTTATAATCAGACATTTTCCTGCTGCCAACTTAATATATTCACTTGAATATTTAAAGGCATTTCAAATGCAACATGTCTAAGCGAAAAAAATTAATGATCCTCTTTTCCGAAATCTGGTTCAGTTACACAAGTTGGAAACTTAGAAATCATCTTTGATGTTCCTTCTTTCTCATCTTCCACATCTAGTGAATCATCAAGATACCTAAGTATCTCTTGAATTTATACTTCTCTCCATCTCTACCACTCACCTGTTAGATGAAGCATCATGTTGAAATAGCTTCCCAACTGATTTATTTAATAGTTAACCCTTGACTCCTCTATCAGTTTATCTTCTCATTGTAGCCTGGCTGATCTTGTCTAAAAGTAAACTGGGTTATATTTTTCTCTTCTCCACATCTTGGTTTGAATCCTTCAATGGCTTTCCATTGGTCATAGAATGTGGTCAAAACTCCTTAACATGGCCTTGTAATCTCTGCATGATCTGTTCTCCACCTACTGGACAGCTTTGTTAAAGATCTCATTTACTTTATTCTCTTCACTCCATTCCATGAGATTTTGCTCATGCTATTCTCCTAGGAATGGTTTTCTTTCATCTATTTAGTTAATTTTCTCTCACCTTTTAGGACTCAGTCTTATTATTTATCTCTTCTTTACAGAAAATTCCTGACTAGGTCAAATTCCTAAATTAATATGTTCAAATTCATATATATCAATTTAAATTTCACATTTGTGTGACTTCTTTAATGTCTTATCCTCTGCTACAGTAAATACTACAAAATCAGTTTCATTAATATCTTTTGCCCATACTTAGCAGAATGTCTAAAATAGAAGTGATAACGTAATATTGCTTGAATAAGAAAATTTGCTCAAAATCAAGAAGGTGGTATCTGTAGGTACATTACTGACCGTAGCTGTTATCATATGAGAATTGCAGGCATAGTTTCCATTAGAAACATAAAGTTCATATTTATATCAGTGTCAGAACTGTCACAATACCAATTTCTAAATTGGATGGCAGCTCTCTTTTAAGTCAATTCTGCTGATATCAGGTCATAAATAAATACTTAAAAGTTTCTTGCTTTTTTTCAGAATTTAAATACTAAAATCCCAAAAGTAGGTACAAAAAGTATTTCTAACATCATACAAGTGTTAAATTTACACATAAAATGAACAACATCTAAAGTTATATTTAGTAGCTGTATACTATTATTCTATCATACTTATATTAACTTATGCTGGTTTGCTTGTATGCCAGACACTATTTGAAGTGCTTTTGAAAGTATTAACTCATTTAACTATTAAAGCAACATTATGAAGAAGGTATTATAATTATTATTTCCACTCTATAGATGAAGAAACAGAGGTACAGATATATTAGATAATTTTATAATGTTCAACAACAGAATCAAGATAAAAACCCAGGCTTGTTGGCTTTAGAGAGTTTAATAATTTTGTAGATTCTTTTTGTGTGGCTTCTGGATTCTAGCCAGTTTCTTGAAAGTCACAGTAACTTGACAGTGAAAGTCTGGCCCATTTATATGACAGAGTTTTATTATACCTAGTCTTTGAAAATCCACATGTTCTTCTACATCTCAGTAAAGAAGAAGGTGAGACAAGTGAATATGTATGTGGAGATAGGGATAGGTACGTCATTAACATTTTATGTGGTATGTTTTTCTTACCTCATGCTTCCCTTGAAGAAAAATAGTGTTGACTCTGAAATATTTGTGGGGGTTGTAAAATGGGCAGAATTTAAGGATTTCAATATGACCTGTTAGATTGAATGAGCACAGCCAGAAAATTAGTTAAATACACTCAATTTGGTAAATGGTCTGTCATAGGACTCAATTTAAAAAATCCTTTTAAGCCGAATTTAGGTTTTGTGGATTTGGCAAGGTATCAAATCTTATGAAATATTTGTAGGTCTTAATTCAGCAGTGGACTCAAAATAGATTCTCCTTAATGAGAGTTAAAAGATAAAAGGCAAAAATCGAAATACAGCTTGCTGTAATGTTTCATGAAATTGCCAGATTGCCAGATGATACTTAATTGGAAGCTCAGAAAATAATGATGAGCAACCTAATCAGAAAAAATGTTTTTCGTCTAAATTCCAGAAGAAGGAGGTTGCACACACAGTAGACCATAAACTGGAGACATCTAAAAATGAGTTTGTGAAAAACAAAACACTAGTCCCTCTAAACAAAAACAGGCATACAAACAAAAAATAGAAACTAGCTATTTACATTAACATATCACTACATTTTTTGAGAAGGACAGAATTTGCTCAGACTGAAAAATGAAAAGTAGTTCTAGTGCTTCTGTGCAATAGGGTGTCTCTGTACTTAGCAGGGACTGCTAAAAGTCTTTCATCAAAGTATATAATATAATTGCTCTATTTAAGAATTACAGCTTGGCATCCAATGTGTCCAATTTTGTCCTTACTTGAGGGAGAAGAAAAAATGTGATCAGGATACTAGAAATCTTCTGGAAATTCAGAGTTGCATTGCTTTTCTTGTAATTACCATCTTAACCTCTGGGTATATTAGAGGGACAAGAAAAATTCCAGGGATCCTGTAAAGTTGTACCATCTAATACAAGTGGCAATTTAAATTCAAATTTAAATAAAGTTAAATAAAATTAGAAATTTAATTCATCAGTTGCATTGGCCACATTTTAATTGCTCAATAGCTTCTTGTAGCTAGTTGCTACAGTATTGAACAGAACAAATACATAGAATATTGGGCAGCACAGACACTAAACATTCCCCCGTCATCTTAGAAAGTTATATTGCACAGTGCTACTTTTGAGTACTTATATTTGGTCATCTCAGTTCTGTTTCTTATTTTTATTTTTATTTATTTTTTAGAGATAGGGTCCTGCAGTATTGCCCAGGCTGGTCTTAAACACCTGGCTGAAGTGATCCTTCCACCTCAGGCTCCCAAATCTCTGGGATTACGTGTGTGAACCATCGTGCCTGACCTCAGTTCTGTTTTCAGTTTCCATGGTTTTATTCTATTTGTCTGAAACTCATATTAATTTTCTATGGGGATATATTGTAGTGAAAATGTCTTTCCATTAGTCATTTCTTAAAACTCAATCTCCTAATCTGTGGATATTAAGACTTAATTTACAGGGTTTTTAACGAGCATTAAAGTGAAATAATATAAGAAAACCGTCTGACTCATAGTACATTTGCAATGAATACTAATTTCCATTCTTTATAATATAATCTTTTTTTTCAATGATAATAAGAGATCATACTCCTTGGGGAATCTGGTGAAGGTTATGAGAACTAAGCGCTGATTTTTTTTGTCTTACGCAAATTCCTATCTAAGGGGTTTGGGGAGTCATGCCCTACAAACCATAAATTCTTATCAGATGGGTTTTATTTAACTCTATTTATCATGACTTACTTTCCAACCTGACTCTGGCATAATATTATGAGACAAGAAAGAAAATCAAAATTTTTAACCCCAAACCATATTTCTTTGCCATATCTTGAAATGGCCCTGCAAAGCTGACCTTTGTGGGGGAAAATCTGCATCTGTAAAGAATCTCTGTTAACATATCTAGATCTTTTTCTTCCAGGCCCTCCCAATCCTAAAGAGATTAACTAAAAGTCTAGCACCTCTTAAAGATCTGAATAGGAAACATTTGTCATCTATTGTCTCTAAGGGCAGCCATTGTAAGACTTCAAAAGAAACTTGGTCGCCACAATCTTTCATCTTAACCTGAACATTTCATCTTAACCTGAACATTTCCTTTCTACTGATCCCAGGTCTTTAGACAACTTAACGAATTATCAACTATAGCCTGGAAGCCTCCTCCTATCCCCCAATCCCGTTTTGAGTTGTCCCACCTTTCTGGACCAAAACAATGTATTTCTTAAATGTATTTTGATTGATGTCTCATACCTTTCTAAAATGTGTAAAATCAAGCAGTGCCCGAGCATCTTGGGCTTATGTTCTCAGGAACTTCTGAGAACATATTTGGACCATGGTCACTCATATTTGGGTCAGAATAAATCTTTTCAAATATTTTACACAGTTTGACTCTTCATTGACAGTTATAGGAGAAATATATATACTCCGAGTTTAGAGAAAGACTGTTTTGACTTCTGCATGACTTTCATCTAATATTTGTGTCTTCTTATTTTTTATTCTCCTTCTATGTTATCCTGTCATAGTACTTTTTAGGGAGTGTACTGTTCCTGGTATCTATGCCCTTTTCAGGCCACAGCTTCTGTATTTATCCATTTACCATCAAAATTGGGCAAGGGAATAACAGGTGACATTAAGTGGCTCACTTATGCTTTAAATATGCTTCTCCCTGCCTCTGTTGTATATTAGTAGCTTTATCTCCTCCTGATAATCAAATTCAATTACCTCTACCAACCAGGTGATTTTTCTTGTCTGCTGCTCCCTTGTATGTGAAGCCCAAAGGGCTAGACTGACAGCCATAGATTAAAGTTCACGGGGACTCTTGCTGTTTCCCCTAGTAGAAGCTTTATTTCTTTGGTAGTGAGGACTTCTCAACCTGCAGAACCCAGGACTGTGAGGCAGGAAACAAAAATTCCCCATGCGGTGGTTCATGGGGAGTGATATAAGTGAGACCATCTATTCTTCCATCTCTTGGTTTTCAGACTCATGCACTTACGTCTTGAGGACAGAGCCATTATCTATGTATATGTGTGTATGTGTATCTGTGTGTGTATGTGCATATCGCATTCTGGAGAACAGTGGCCCATTCTTGTAGGGTATTGTCTCTGAGCTGGTGCCTTAGCCATACCTTCTTGAGTAGGCTTTTCTTTGCTTTAGCAGGCTGGCTAATTCTGGGTAATGCCGTATGTGAGAAGACCACGGAATCTCAAGCTCATGTGTCTACTGCTGTGCTTCCACTGGTCAGATGTGACTTTGTGTGAGATTCCATGTTGATAGAGCAAACACTTTTTAAACTTTTGGATAACAATATAGTCTAAGGCCCTATAGAAAGGAATGGCAGCTGGGCGCAGTGGCTCCTGCCTGTAATCCCAGCATTTTGGGAGGCCAAGGCAGGCCGATCACCTGAGGACAGGAGTTCAAGACCAGCCTGACCAACATGCTGAAATCCTGTCTCTACTAAAAAATGCCAAAATTAGCCAGGCATGGTGGCGTGTGCCTGTAATCTCAGCTACTCAGGAGGCTGAGGTAGGAGAATCGTTTGAAACCGGGAGGTGGAGGTTGCAGTGAGCCAAGATTTTGCCACTGCACTCCAGCCTGGGTGACAGAGTGAAACTCTGTCTCAAAAAAAAAAAAAAAAGAAAGAAAGAAAACAGAAATGGCAACCTATATCTTAATACACTTTACAGCAGGAAAAATAAATCATTGCTCTTCCATGGTAGAAGGTGTCAACTTGCCACCAAGTATCTCCTTGATGTCCTTGAAAGCCTCCTTCTTTTACCCTTAGTCTTTAATTGCTATTTACTCACCCTCGGCTATTTTTAAATCACATTTTCTAAAGCATGGTCCAGCAGCAGCCATCCGATTCCATTGTCATTATAATTTTACTATTTTCCCAACACTTCTCAAACTGTAGATTAATTCTGTCATGCATATCCATGTGAAAAGACCACCAAACAGGCTTTGTGTGAGCAACAAGGCTGTTTATTTCATCTGGGTGCAGGTGGGCTGAGTCCAAAAAGAGAGTCAGCAAAGGGAGATGAGGGTGGGGCCATTTTATAGGATTTGGGTAGGTAGTGGAAAATTACAGTCAAAGGGGGTTGTTCTCTGGTGGGCAGGGGTGGGGGTCACAAGGTGCTCAGTGGGGGACCTTTGAGCCAGTATAAGCCAGGAAAAGGAATTTCACAAGGTAATGTCATCAGTTCAGGCAGAAACTGGCCATTTTCACTTCTTTTGTGATTCTTCAGTTACTTCAGGCCATGTGGATGTATATGTGCAGGCTTGGGCTCAGAGGCCTGACAAATTTCATATGCTTGTATAATTCCTTCCATTTGTATGCCATCCCGATTTACCACCCGTCAGAGGTTAATATTTATGCTGCTATGCTATTACCTTGTGTTGGGCATTTTGTTCCTATTCCCAACCTTCTTAGAAAAGCGTTCCTTATGGCCAGCCAACCAGCAGCTGATTAAGTTCCAGAATTTAGTAATTATTGTAGCTTGGATTCCCTGGGAGGTCAATTCTGAGACTGAGATTAACATGAAGGAAGTTTACTAGGGAGCTGATATGGTTTGGATCTATGTCCCCACTTAGATCTCATGTTGAATTATAATCCTCAGTGTTGGAGGTGGGGCCTGGTGGGAGGTGATTGAATCATAAGTGTAGATCCTTCACCAATAGTTTAGCACCATCCTTTCATTGCTGTTCTCTTGATAGATTTTCATGAGATCTGGTTGTTTTAAAGTGTATGACACCTTCCCACACTCTCTCTTCCTCCTACTCTGGCCATGTAAAGACATGCCCGCTTCCTTTTGCTTTCCATCATGAGTAAATTTCTTGAGGCCCCTTCAGCCATGCTTCTTGTACAGTCTTGGAACCATGAGCCAATTAAACCTCTTTTATTTATAAATTACCCAGTCTCAGGTATTTCTTTATAACAGTGCAAGAACAAACTAATACAAGAGTACGCTCAGAATTAAACCTGTGGATAGGCTTGTCATATTAGCAAATAATAATACAGGACTGCCAGTTAAATTTAAATTTTTGGTAAACAATCAGTAATTTTTAACATAAAATATAGTATTTGGGACACAATTATCTGAAATTCAAGTTTAACGGAGTGTCTTGTATTTTATGTGACTACTCTATCAGTGGAGGAAGGGAAGGAAGTTGACAGTATCTTTAGCCTCAGCTGGCCCTTTAGGGAACTCTGAAGTTAGGCTGCGTCTTCAATTTTGTCACTAATTGGGGCAAAGAGGCTGAATTCTATGTCCTAGAATTTACCAGTCATTGGGTGTAGACTGTAGCCAAGAGAGAATCATGACCTTGGGGAAGGTAGCTCTCTTCAGCTGAGATTAATTTGCTGAGAAAGCTGGCAGCTGAGGGCTATCAGTCAATAGTACTCCTAGAAGCCAGGCAAATACAGTCCTGAAGGGAGTACCTGGCAGGGTACATCAGAGTGTCTATTTTAATCATCATCATTGTTATCAACATCCTCATTCTTTATCTCTTCTCATGTAAATGCTCTTAAGGTTATGTGAAAAACCACGTTGGTAACAGTTCCCAACCAGGGTCTTTGTCACTGCTAAAGGTTGTGGATGAAGGTCATCTCCCCGAATAAGGCCTTGATGCTAGTTTCTAAGACCCTTGCTCTCCCTCCTATTGGGGACCGCGCTGGGGGTGGTGGAGAATGAACAGACACAAGAGACAAAGACAAACAGAGAACATGGCGGCCGCGCCTAGAGCCTCTGCCTCACTTTATTTATACTCCATAAATCCCACGTCAGCAAAAATAACACAATGCAAAACCAACTTTCTGCACCCAGATATAACCTTCTGCTTAGTTCCTTGTCTCTAAGTTCTTTCTTATTTTGTCTGCCTTCTTGGTGCCTACTAGAGTTCATTAAAAGTTCAACTAGAGATACTGTCCTTGACTACTGGAGTTCACTGAAAGTGCAGCTAGCTAGAGATACTGTCCTTGAGCCTTATCTATTCTTAGCATATTATTTTCAATGGCCCCTGCACCCTCCCTAAACTCTATGGCATACCATCCACAGATCAGGGTCCTGCCATTGCTCTGGAGACCACACAGGAACTCTTGCTCAGAACAAGCCTTGTTTGTGGACTTGGATACTTATTCCTATATGTTCTTTCTTCTTATACTAATGGGGGTCAAGACTTTGGATTAAGGCTGAACAATCCCTCTATGTTCTTGATTTTATCTTGGCTTCTCTCTTCTGGGACTTAAATCCATTTACTTTTCCCTCTTTCCTGCACTTTTGAGTTCTCTTCAGCTTAACAGAATTCAAGTCTCATATACTAAAAGGCACATACTCTTGACCCATATTTTCTTTAGCTTCAATTTAGTCAATCCTCTTGCATCTTTAGTCCTTTAAAAGTAATCTGTGCTTGCTATTTATTCTCTCTCATTTTCTCTACCTGCTGCCATTTGGCTTACAACAATCCTCACCTACTAAAGGGGTAAAAGGCTACTAGTTTCCTCATAATTGCCTAAGCCAGTGACCATTCTTTCAGCCTTTATTTTCCTGGAATTTCCTATTGTATTTGAAGTCATAGTTTAACCCCTCCTTTTGAGAGTCTTTACTACCTTGATTCTACAACTCTGCAATCTCCTGGCTCCCTTCATTTTTCAGGACTTACTCCTCTCACTTCATCTTTTGCTTTTGTGCCTTAATGTTAGTGTTGTTTGATTTTATCTCAGCTCTCTTATGATTCTATATATTCTTCCTGAATAATACTATTTCCTCTATAGTTTCAACTAACATTTATATGCTGCTTACTCTTGATTTTATCTCTCCACCTAACATCTTTCCAAAAATATACAGATTTGAAACTCAAGTTTGTATATTCAACTCTTCATAAGTTATTTCTATTTGGGTGTTCCAAAGATGCCTTGAGGGTAATATGAACAAAACTGAAATGGCACAATACTAGATCTTCTTCCATATATGTTTTTAACACTCAGACACCCAAACTTGAATTCTTAGAGCTATCTCTGATTCCTTTTTTCTCCTCATTTTTTATATTCAATAAGTCATCTAGAGTTCATGTCCTTTGCAGGGACATGGATGAAGCTGGAAACCATCATTCTCAGCAACCTATCACAAGGACAGAAAACTAAACACCACGTGTTCTTACTTATAGGTGGGAGTTGTTCAACTGAACAATTGAACAAGATCACTTGGACACAGGGCAGGGAACATCACACACCTTGGCCTGTTGTGGGGTAGGGGGCTGTGGGAGGGATAGCATTAGGAGAAATACCTAATGTAAATGACGAGTTGATGGGTGCAGCAAACCAACATGGCACATATATACCTATGTATCAAACCTGCACATTGTGCACATGTACCCTAGAACTTAAAGTATAATAATAATAATAATATATATATATGTCATATAGTCCTCATAATTTTACCTTCTAAATAATTGTGGAACTTCTCTCTTTCACAGTCTAATCTTTCTCACATTTTTCTTCCACAGAATTGCTACAGTGATCTGAAATAAAAATATAACAATGGCAGTCTTTTGACTAGAATCCCTTATTGGTTCTCCATCAAGTATAATTTGAAGTCAAAGATGAAACTTTCACTCTGGAACTAGACTTACCATCCTTCCACAAACAACTGGAAAACTGGACTACATATGCAGTAACAAGTTTTGGATATTGATCAAGCAGTTGGCACTGTTCTGAAAGAAGGAAAACAAATAAGATAAGCCTACAGTCAGATAAGTCCCAGCTTTCTGCTTTCAGGCACTTTCTGAACTACAGTGTAGGGATAGTTATCTCCATCAGAGCACAGTGGTATCATTGAGTTAAGCAGACAGAGTCTAGTGTACAGGAAGATTGATGCATCTGGAATCTGTGAACAGAATGACAAAGAGGTTAAAGTTGTATGGAGAAAGAATGTCAAAAATCTGTATAGGAATCCCATAGAGTTTGTTGCTAAATACTAAGCTGTGCATATGTCAAAGAAACTCCCCGAGTCCAGGCAAAAAAACTGCTAGAAAGCTGTAAGTTGAAAAGTTTCCAGAATTCATACAGGGCCGGGAGACATTTGAGTTTTGGTCAGCTAGAATCAAGAGTCTTTTTGAACACCTGGCCTTTAGGGGCGATGTCAAAGGGGCTATACCTTAGTCATGTGCCTAAATTGTCTTTTTCAACTGAGGTTCTATGAAACATTATATGAATAAGTATTTTCTAAATTCTCTCAAGGTTCATATAATACCATTCTAAATACATTAGAGAGAAATTAATTCATTACCTACAGCATTGCCTTAGACATTAGGGTTTAATTCTCTTGTGGAACATCCATTGAGAGGGAGTATTTTAATACCCTCTCTTCAAAGCTTATAAACAAGTTTCAAAAGGATCAACTAAATATATTGCCTGCCAGACCAAAATCTAGCCCCCAGCAATGTAAAATACACAATATGTGTCACCTAATCAAAAATTACTAGACCCTGACATTCAGAATTTACAAGGAACTTAAATATATTTACAAGAAAAAAAAAACCCCATCAAAAAGTGGGTAGAGAATATGAACAGACACTTCTCAAAAGAAGACATTTATGTGGCTAACAAACATGAAAAAAAGCCCAACATCACTGATCATCAGATAAATGCAAATCAAAACCACGCCAGTCAGAATGGTGATTATTAAAAAGTCAGGAAACAATAGATGCTGGCAAGGCTGTGGATAAATAGTAACACTTTTAAACAGTTGGTGGGAATATAAATTAGTTCAACTACTGTAGAGGACAGTATAGCAATTCCTCAAGGATCTAGAACCAGAAATACCATTTGACCCTGCAGTCCCATTATTGGGTATGTACCCAAAGGAATATAAATCATTTTACTATAAAGACACATGCATGCATATATTTATTGCAGCACTATTTACAATAGCAAAGACATGGATCCAACCCAAATGCCCATCAATGATAGACTGAATAAAGAAAATGTGGCACATATATGCTATGGAATACTATGCAGTCATAAAAAGGAAAGAGATCATGTCCTTTGCAGGGACATGGATGAAATTCAACAAAATTTTGTTTTAGGGTAAAGATTTTGTGGTCCATAAGCCATTCTCTTCGAAGGAATTTATGATGGAAGCCAACTAGAGAGATATGTGGCTTCCTATCTTTGTAGTTATCTGTTTAGAAACAAAAAGGAAGATAGTTTTTATGTGACTCTGTTCCCAAGCTGAACTTCCCTTTGATATAGTGAGTTTAGTGTCCCAAAATTTTATTTTCCTTTCAGTCTCAGTGAACTTTGGGACAATATCAAGCCGTCTATCAAATGTGTGTTTTCAGTCCCAGAGAAGGGAAAAGCAGAATAAAAATTATTTAAAGTCCAAGACAATTTACATCTCTCACTATGCATTTAATAATCTAGCTTTTGCCTGTACCATTTCCTGACATTCAGTTTTCTCTTCAGTCACTACATGACTCAGTTTATCACACATACCATGGTATTTCTTATCTCGATATCTTTGTTCATTCTACAGTCTGTGCCTAGAATGCTTCTAACTGTCATCCTGTGCAACCTAATTCCTACTTGTGTCATCTCCAAGGAACCTTTCTTTATACTTTCCATTCATTTTCCACCCAATAAGAGAGAGTTGTACTCTTTGGTGCTTCCAAAAATACTTTTGCGTATCTCTAGTGCTGCATTAAACCATTATATTGCTGAGATCTGTTTTTCAGTCTGTTTCCTTTTTTTCTACTAGAAGGAGTATGTGTAATACATATTTGTATCTCCAGCACTTAATAGAAGGATTGGCATAAGATTATTTAAAGAAGAAACAAGTAATGACTTCATTGATCTGGCTTTGGGTCTAAGGTTGATACATATACCATTAACAATAATAAAATACCATTAACAATAATAAAAATCAAATTTCCCTTAAATCTCATTCAGTATGGCTCATATATTTGCAAATAAAAATATATTATAAATAATAAGTCTACATTTAAAATCTGAATATAATATTTTGGTAACTTATTTGTCATATGTACGTATATAGTAGAAATACATTTATTTTTCACTGAACAAAGCTTCAGTAAATAAGTCCAGGAATCCAGATGAGGTATTATGGAATCTATAATTCAAACACTTTCAAATTTTAATATGTCCAAAGAACCTTTGGGAGACTTATTAAAATGTAGTTTACCTTGCCTCACTTCCAGAAATTCTGATTCAGTACATCTAGACAATAGCTTAGAAATTTGCATTAAAAATAACTACTCAGGAGATTCTGTTGTAAATGATATATAATGTCTGGTAGATACAAATATTTATGATCTATTGATAAAAAAATTGATTCTTTTAAGTTGTAGTTAGAGAAATGTCATTTAACAATGTATCCTACATTTTCACTTTACTAGATAAGAAAAAATTGAGGTTTAAAAGAACAACATTTATCCTCTTCTGAAATAACACACATTAACTACATTAATTTTAAAGTCCTGAATAAACTTCACACTTGAGCAGTTAATGGAGACTAGTATGAACATTTTCATAGATACAGGAAGAAAAAGCAAGCAGAAGAATTCTCTTTATTATATTTTAAAATGTGTTTTCTAAAGAAGAAAACATTGTCTTTAAAATTTTTTGTTTGATTTGGAGAGCTTGATTCCTGGAGGAACAAATTGTCACTGAAGGCTCATGACTGAAAGGCTGAAGGGAGACTGCTGTAATCTATGTACTCAGCAGTCGGTACAGTTAAGAGCGAGATTTCCCACCTGATTGCTCCATTCTAAATATTGTATTAACTCAGTTACTTAAGGGTATTTTAGAGAACAAGTTAATGGGCAATCTTGTCATATTATATTACATGCAGCAATCATGCCGTGTTGAATGGCCACATGAAACAGAAACTTTAGAAAAACTGGGCCAAATTAGAGAATAAGAGAGTTAAAGACTTATTTTTATATACAAAGTTACAAGCCATGAAATGTCTTATAGAATATTACATTTGGCCTATGTAACTTGGGCAAATAACTTACTGATAGAATCTCAAAAGTGCATTATTTTGGATAAAATTTTGAGTTTAATTCATTCTTTTTGATTACACTAAGTTTCTCACATCATAGCTTACATTGCATATTCACAAGTTCTCTGAAAAACTACTTATCTACTTTTCCACCTATCCATCTATTTATAAATTTAATATTTAAATGTATTCATGTGAGAAATGCAAAATGCTTGTTCCTTGGTGCTGCAAAGAAATAGCACTTGAACATAAATTTAATTCTCTCAGCAAGGCAATTTTTACTTCTGTAGAAGGGTGTGACTCGCAAATGGAGTAATGTCAAGAGCATACCTGGACAGGGGAGGGGAAAGAATTCTTATTCCTGATGCAGATAGCCCCTACTGCTGTGTCGTTCTCCTATTGGCTACGGCTGGATGGCACAGTCTAAGCTAATTCCAATTGGCTATTTTAAAGAGGTCAGGGGTTATGAGCCAGAGTGGTGGGGTGAGTAGTTTGGTGGGAAGGATGGTTAGGAACAGGTAACTAGAGGTGACTTAGGTCAGAGCAGGTGACCAGGATGAGTCAGGATGGAGCAGTGACCAGGGAACAGATGTGAACTACTGATTAAGACTGGTGGGAAAGTTGTTTACTGAAATTAGAGGCAAGGGAGCAAAGAGAACCAGGAAGTTAAACTTTAAAATGGAGAATCAAAGAATAAGAGAGCTGAACATATGAAGAGAAACTTGGGCTTCATTATATTTAACATTGACAAAATTTGGAAATGAAAATCTCCAAGAAGATGGTATTTCAATTCTAGAGGGTCCTAAAACCCCTATCCCAATATAGATCAGGTGTGGTAGAATCTTGAGTCATTTTCAGTCAGGTCCATTATACTCTCTATTCCTCACAAGACCAGGTAATTCCTTTCTTGGATCCGACTACTGAGGGTCTCATTGGATATCTGAATCATGGGTCAGCAAATATGGAATATGTAATTGCTACCATAACAATTATAGCAAAGAGGAAAACAAATGTCAATGTGAACATAAAAATGAATATTAATGGCTCATTGAAACCAATATAATATTGAACCACATGATTCCATCACCTCCATTTTCCATGCAGATCTCTATGTCAATCTTTTTTGATTCATTTAGGTTTTTATATTCCTTTTCTTTTTTAATACTTTATTCATTATGGAAATGTATTTAGTTTTATTAAAATATGCTCAATAAATTTAAATCACTTATAAGTAAACTCTTTTCTAAACTTTTAATTTTTTGTTTTAGATTCAGGGAGTACATATTTATGTTTGTTACATGGGTACATTGCCTGCTGGTGGGTATTGGCCTTCTAGTGTACCCATTACTCAAACAGTGAACATCGTACCTCACAGGTAAGTCTTCAGTCCTCACCCTCACCCCCACCCTCCTTCCTTTTGGAGTCCCCAGTGTCTATTATTTCCACGTTTATGTCCATGACTTACAATTAAACTCTTAAAATATGTTCACCCTGAAGGAAAGTAGAGTATCTCACCCCCAAATATACTTTTTTGGTATATTTTGAGATGGATATACAGACACAGGAATAGTTCTGAAGAGTTGTCCTTTTGTGGAGGAGATTTACATCTGTAGAGGAAATCTACATTAGTGAAGTAAACAGTACATGCGAACAGGATTTCCATGAGACCTTATCTACATTATCTTGATCTAGGTAAGATTAACTTAGGAAAAAGAGACACTTTTGAAGCTCTAACAGAGAAACTTTCACTATAGGCTGTTATCTAATCTGAGAGCTGCTACCTGAGAGATTTCATCTGCATAACAAGATAGTTTTTACTTGATATGCAATTCCTCCCCTCTCCTTCCCATAACTGATCTCCATGCTCCAAGCCTCTATTCCTTTCCAAATGGTATTAAAACTTCAGTACTCTCAAAGAAGTGTGAGATTTCTTTGAGTCTCATACTTTTGTGTGTGGCCCCCATGCCTATGCATGCAATAAGTTTTGTTTTTCTCCTGATAATCTATTGTGCCAACCTAAAATAATCAAAAGGGTCAGAATCTAATTTAAAGAGAGTTTATTCAAGTGCAGAATTTGAGGATAACCTTCTTGGAAATACCAACTCCTAAGGGATGGAATCAGCATTCAGAAGTAGGGAAGTTAAGGTTTCATTTAGATAGGCAGAGACAGATGAGTTTTTAGCAGGATTACAACATTTTACATACAAGGCTAGAGCATAATTACAGCAATAAGATGGTTAAAGTTGGTGTTTCTTTTGGGAAAGGTTACATTAAACATTTTTTACAGAGGGCATAATAGTCATGGGTTTTGTCATCTGGTCTAAGCAAAGCAGGACAACAAAGGAGAAGTTAATCTATAACAAGGGTCATTAAAAGGCAGAGATTTGTGTCCCTGATGTCATTTAATTCTGTCTAGTCACTGTAAAGAACAAGATAAATAAGAGAGTGAGTTAATTTATAATCTGAGAAACAGAAGTTGTAGCCATATGTGACTCAGATCACAGTCACGTCTTTCTCAAGGCTTAAAGTGTTTTAGGGGTTCCAACAGCTTTTAAATTGTGTTTATTTTCACAATTGTCAAATCATTTCAGCAGACTTAGACTCAAATTTTCAGAGGCAAAGTTTCAATTTCCCTAAAACCCTTAGCTTTGCCTTTCCCATGCACTGGTTAATTGTGGTTTATGCCTAACTACCTCCTGTATCAATCTTGAGTTTTAGAAAATGTTTCCAGAAGGGATTAAGGCACCTTTGAATTCCATTTAGTACATGTCCAACAGATTGTTACTTCCCCTTTCCTTATTTTTCTTTGTAGGACCAGCAATCACACTCATCTTTTGATGCCTGGTTTATATCTTTGAGCTCAGCTCTAGTAAAATCTACCTGCCACTCTTACTCTTTTATGCATAAATCTTTGTTTTGAGCTATGCAGCAGCTTGCTTACGCATGGTGGCTTTGGAATCACACAGCCTTGGTTTAAATCCCTATCCTATCACTTGCTAGGTATGAACAATTTAGATATCCTTTCTAAGTATTGGTTTAAAAATCTATAAAATCGGGATTCTTTGAGGTTTAATTGAGATAGTAAAGGTAAAATACCTGGCACATAATAAATATTCAATACATGTAATTCATAGTTGTTATCATTGCTATTATTGTTATGGTAGGTAGCTAGTCAGAAATGAGCAGGGCAGGAGAGGCTCCCCGTCCCACCAGAAATGTCAGGCAACCATCTGGTGATGGTCAGATAGTTGTTAAACTGCCTCTCTAAAATAATAATCGATCACAGTCAGTGCCAGGGAAAGGCAGTCTCCCAATAAACAGAAACACCTGAAACTGGTGATTAGCAGTTTCCCCATAAGATCCCAGGAGCTGGGCAAGTGTGCTCCCTCATGTACACTAAGAGGCAAAAAGGTGGAGTTTAACTGGCATATGACCATCTAGGAACATCTGGACTGCTAAGGGAAGAACGCCTCTAGTAAGCATGCGTACAACTCCATTAAACACACTGTGCATGCTGCCCCTTCCAAATGCTGATAAGTCATTGCACATGCAGGCAGCCCACCCCAAAGGAAGAATCAAGAGAGAAGGGACGCAAGACCCTGGAAGCATGCTAACATATAAAACCCCAAGTCAAAGGTCAAACAGTACACTTGATCTCTCAAGTAGTCTGCTTGGTCCTCTTCCAAATGTACTTTCCTTTCTCTCATTCTTGCTCCCAAAGTGCTGGGATTACAGGTGGGAGCCACCACGCCCGGCTCTCTAAACCCTTTTTTTTTTTTTTTTTGAGACAGAGTTTTGCTCTTATGGCGCAGGCTAGAGTGTAATGTCTCCATTTCACCTCACTGCAACCTCCGCCTCCCGGGTTCAAGTGATTCTCACGTCTCAGCCTCCTGAGTAGCTGGGATGACAGGCATGTGCCACCATGCCTGGCTAATTTTGTATTTTTAGTAGAGACAGGGCTTCACCATTTGGTCAGGCTGGTCTCGAACCCGCGACCTCAGGTGATCCACCCTCTTCGGCCTCCCAAAATGTTAGGATTACAGGCTCGGCCTAAAGATTTTTAATAAACTTTCACTCTTGCTGTAAAAGTTGCCTTGGTCTCACCTTCTGCCTTATGCCCCTCAGTTGAATTCTTTCTTCTGAGGAGGCAAGAATTGAGGTTGCTGCAGCCCGATACAGATTCATGGCCACTTTGGTGCTGTGTGACTTGGATATGTTCCGTCCTGCTAACATTATCTCCTGTGCTTTCCAAGGTTTCTGGGATTTCTGCTTTTTACTTTTTGTTGGATCTCTGCAACTGTGCTATACTGAGAGTGATTTAGAAGAAGTAACAAAACTGTTTGGATCATCATGTACTACCACTCTTTTCTCTTAATATCATGTTTCAACTGACTGTATAAGTCTCCTCCCACTGCCAATTTCTAGGAAATTTAAGAATGGCTGGCTCCTGAAGACTGGAAAATGGCTACAGGGACTGCCTGTTCCATTTCTCAGTTCTGGTACAAGTTGTATAAAATACTGGGGTCTATAATCCTGCAATCATTACCATAACAGAATCTACCTTTACATATAGTAATTGTCAATACATGCATTTCAGAGCAGAAAGGTTGTTTAGAACACACCACTCTAAGGTATTTATTAGCTGCTAGGTGGCTATGTGAGTAGATTTTACTTGAAGTCAAGTTGTAGATATGGAGTATAAGCCAAAAATACGCTTATTTCTTCAAGGCTTTGGTCAGAAATAGAGTATTCATAAAACACAGGTGAAAGTAAATGTGTAATAACAAGGACCTAGTGAGGCAAAGGATTTGTTCATAGGTGAATCCAGTGTGCCTGGAGGAAGGTTGAAGCTGAGAAGACTGCAAGACAGTTGGGGTTTTCAGGATCTAAGCTCATCGAATAATGCAAAATTATAAACTTTTAATTACATCTTCCTTATAAAGTTTGAGGTCTAAGATTTCTAAAGCTGTGTTAAAATAGCCTGGGCTTTTGAACCACATGCAGTAAGAAAGACTACCAGTGGAGAAAAGGACTTATGAACACTAAAATTGTATCTTTGAAGGAGAAATATTCTCTATTATTTTAATTGGTGACAGCTGAATTTTAATGGGAATATTGTGGATGGCTCAGAAATTCTGTTGGAGATTGTGGTCAACATTTTTCATTATTTGTATTTCCGATTATTGGAATATAGAAACATTCTTATGCTTTTGAGAATTTTATTGAAGTTCTTGATTTAGTGATAGCTTGTATCTTTTCAGCTGTGCATTAACATCATGACTGCTTAGCAGTATTTTGATTCTTTGCATTTCTTTTAGCTTAAAGGAGCATTGCTTGCAGAATACTTAGAAGTAAAATTATTCCTGTTGAATTAATCTTTATTTTATCGCTTACAAAATAATCTATACAATGAAATTTTATATGACATATAACCATGATCTGCCTCTTAAAAATTGCTGTATTCTTGGTTTTATATGCTTTCTTTGGCTCACATCAATGGCAATATATTCAAAGCATTAACTTGTTGGTCAAATTTACACGGCACTGTATATGAAATACTCTTACATTTTATTTAAAATTAATTTATCAGAGCAGAATGGGCATGCTAAAAATTTAACTAGTATGGAAAAGGTTATACTAAAAAGTTTCTACTCTGCATACTCACTTGTCAGAAGCAATCATTTTCAACTGTTATTATCATTTGTTGGTTGATTCCATAGCTTCATATAATAAGCTATTTCTTGAAATATTGACTCTGCTGCCTCTATTATGAAAGTTACATATTTAACTCATACTATTTAATCCCTTTCTGTCCTCCCAATTATTGAGATTATTATTAATTATTCCATTAGCTCCCCTTATAATTTTAAACATTGTATGTAAACTTATATGTATTATTTCATCATATTCAGACAATAACTCTTGATTTTGAACTAATATTAAAACATGTTTTTTGCTACTTTATTATTCATTTTCAAATTTTGCCACCTAAAATTTTAGTTTCACATTATTGATGTTGATAATATTTATATTTGACTCTGCAGATATAATTGGGTCTTCTGTTGTTAATTTATTTCTTGGTTCAACATAAATATTCCATGCTTTATTTATATCCATATCTGCAGAAATATTCCATGAATTATCTACATTTTAATAAATATCTCAGTATTTGTTTATAGGTTGATTCTAAATAAATGTTTGACTCTAAAACATTTTATTTAATGTGTTTAGCTTCAGATCCAAATGGTATGCTAGAATTCTCTTCCTAACAATCCACTGTCAAGACTTCACTGTTAGAAGAAAAATCACACCAGAATTAAGGTCAAATGGATGATCTTATTCTTAATTGCTGAAAATCACACCTCATTGAAATTTGCTTCATAACTGAACCATGAATTTTTCATCAGACATATTTTTGTGTTTCTCCTCATGGCATTCTTTATGAGGAAACTTCTTTTTGGAGCTTACTGGCTTTCTGTTCTAATTTAGTTCAGTTATTTTCTAGAATTGCTACACGACTGTCATCCTGGGACTTCCTTCTGTTGGAATCTCAGAGAGCTTAAAGCTTTTCATATCCTTTCTTCTTCTTTTGTGTTTTTCACCCTGAAGTGTACAAAGTCAAATGCATTTCCTAGAAAAACTAGTGAGTTAATATTTTGAGTCCTTGTGATGGGGGGGGCAAGAAAGTGCTGGGTAGAGGAGGGCGGGGTCCCTGGTGAGGGCTCCACCCTCAGGCCTGTACCCATGGACCTAAATGAGGACAGGCATTTCTGTTTTCATGCCCCAAAAGTTACCTTTTGGCCCACCAGGTGCCCCATCCTGTACCCACAAGAACTCAAGACCCTAGAAGGCACAGACACAAGTGGCTGGATGTCAAGAGAGCAGAACACAGTGACAGACACCAGCAGACAACATCAGGCAATAGACAGCAGCATGATGTGGAATTTGGCTGGGGGCAGTTGGAGGAGAGAATGGCTATTGGGCGACCTGACTCCGGGGGAAGACCACCTTCCCACTCCATCCCCCTTCGGGCTCCTCATGCATCTCACGATAGCTACCTCCATCACTCAATAAAACCTTGCACCCATCCTCCAAGCCCATGTGTGATCTGACATCTTGGGTACACTAGGGCAAGAACCTGGGATACAGAAAGCCCTCTGTCCTTGTGATAAGGCAGAGGGTCTACTGGAGCTGAATTAACACAAGCCACATGGAGAAGGCAAAGCTGAAAGAGCACATGGCAACCCATGCCCACTGGGGCTTTGGGAGCTGCAAACACTCAACCCTGGACACTGTCGTGGGGTCAGAGCCCCCAAACACTCCCCACGACCTGCTCATCTGCATGCTCCCCTCAGGAGTTTGAGCAGCGGTCACCAAAGAAGCAAGCCACACCCCTATTGCATGCCCTATGAGGGGGATAAGGGAACTTCTCCTATTTCATCTGAATATCTGAAACTATCTTTAATTTGGACTCATGTTTTATTTATAATTTGTCTCGATATAGAAGTAAAGGTATAATTTTCTATAGAAATTTGAAACATTGTTCCCTTGTCACCTCTTGCTGATAAGAAACCTTACGTCAGATGATTTTTGGTCTGATACTATAGAAAGTTTGATTAACTTACTAAATAATTATATTTCAATATGATTCATTTGATAATCATTTTATTTTATTTTTATTCTGTCATGTCCATTTAAGTTGTATAACACTTTCAGATATAAACATAGAATTTGACAAAGTTCCTATGGCAAATATGAAGCAGCATAAAATCTGCTTCCTGACCCAGGGAACTTGGAAGTTGTTGTGATTATGATTATTTTATATTATGCTCATACTACTTAAAACTCATTTGAAATTTCTTTCTTAGTTATTATAATTTCTTAGGACTTTTAGATCACAGATTATTGTCCCATTACTTTGTAATATATGTTTTGCTTTTAAGAAAAAAAGTTCAGCTGCTTTATTTTTTATATCAAAATACACAATTTTGGCATTTGGAACATGAGAGAGGATGAGAAAAGAGACTGAGAAGATATCATTAGCATTAATTAGGGTAAAATATATATGTATTACTATAGCAACATGTTATATCATTTAAAAGTATATACTTTGGAGCTAAGTAGAAAATGGATTCAAATAACAACTCTTTTCTTTGTCTGTGTCAATTTTGGAAAGTTACTATTTCTCAGCTCCAGTTTCCTCATCTATAGAGCAGAGCAAATCACTTCTACCCATGAAATTATAAGGATGTGTGAAATATGGTATACAAAAAACCTGGCTTATAGTTGGCATCAGTGTAATATAAGCATTTTTGTATACATTCTCTTTATATGTATTATTATTATTATTATTTTGAGATGGAGTCTCACTCTGTCCCTCAGGCTGGAGTGCAATGGGGCAATCTCAGTTCACTGCAACCTCCGCCTCCCAGGTTCAACAGTTCTCCTGCCTCAGCCTCCTGAGTAGCTGGGATTACAGGTGCCCACCACCCACACCTGGCTAACTTCTGTATTTTTAGTAGAGATGGGGTTTCACCATGTTGGCCAGGCTGATCGTGAACTCCTGACCTTAGGTGATCCTCCCACCTTGGCCTCCTGAAATGCTGGGATTACAGGCGTGAGCCACCGTGCCTGGCCTATATGTATTATATTTTTAAACAGCTCTTCACATTAGATTTTTTTTTTTTTTTTTTTTGAGACGGAGTCTCGTTCTGATGCCCAGGCTGGAATGCAGTGGCTGGATCTCAGCTCACTGCAAGCTCCGCCTCCTGGGTTCACGCCATTCTCCTGCCTCAGCCTCCCGAGTAGCTGGGACTACAGGCGCCCGCCACCTCGCCCGGCTAGTTTTTTGTATTTTTTAGTAGAGACGGGGTTTCACCGTGTTAGCCAGGATGGTCTCGATCTCCTGACCTCGTGATCCGCCCGCCTCGGCCTCCCAAAGTGCTGGGATTACAGGCTTGAGCCACCGCGCCCGGCCCACATTAGATTATTAACAAGCAGCCAAAATTGTTGGCATATTTTTATTCATAATATTTCTTCATTGTCCTTTTACTATCTTTAAGGATCTGTAGTGACAACTTTTCTTTCAGTGTTGATATTGGTAATTTGCATTTTCTCTTTTTCTCTCATTATTTCTGAATTAGTATAGCCATTAATTTATCAATTTTGTGGATTTTTTTTTAAACTGGCTCTTTACTTTTCTCAATTGTCAGTTTTCTGTTTCTTCCATTTCTGCTCTTTATTCCTACCTTTCTTTGATACACTCTTGGTTTACTTTTCTTTTCCTAGCTCCTTCAGTTGGAAATTTGGGTCATTAGGTTAAACCTTTGTGTGTGTGTGTGTGTGTGTGGTGTGTGTGTGTGTGTTTTATTAGACAAGGTCTCTGTCACCTACGCTGTGGGTGATCTTGGTTCACTATAGCCACTGCCTTGCAGTCTCAAAGCAGTCCTCTCACCTTAGCCTCCAAAGTAGCTGGGACTACAGGTGCACCACCCCACCAGCTATTTTTTTTTTTTTTTAATTTTTTTGTAAAGGCGGGGCTTTATCATGTTGCCCAGGCTGGCCTCAAACTCCTAGGCTCAAGCAATCTGTTTGCCTTGGCCTCCCAAAGTGCTGAGATTACAGGTGTGAGCCACCACACCTGGCCCATCCCACATATTTTATGTGTTATGTTTTTATTATCACTCAGGACATAAGTTACACTTAGTCTTGAAGTGTATTTCATCTGACATTAATATAACACTACTCCAGATTCTTTATGCTGCTAACATGGTATTATGTTTTTTTCATCTACTTATTTTTGATCTATCTATTCTTTATTTTTAAAGTACATGTCTGCAAAAGCCAGCATATGCACTGTAGTTGGGATTTGCATTTTAAAAAATCCGATTTGACAGTTTCATTCTGTTAATTGGCATATGTTGTCCATGAACGTTTAACGTAATTATTGATAATATTGTTGGATTTATTTTATCAATTTATTATTTGTTTATTATTTGCCACTTCTGCTTTTGATTCTTCTGTTCCTCCTTTTTTTGGCCATCTTTTGACTAATTGAATTTTTAAAAATTCTATTTTAAATTTAGGTACTGGCATTTTAGCCATATTGTCTTGCATTACTTCTTAAGTGGTTGCTTTAGGAATTATAATTTCTTCTTTGCTTTTCACATTGTGCCTAAAATTAATATTTTACTAATTCACATAAAATGTAATATTTAAATAGTTCCTCAGGAGGAAAAACATGGCTTTAAGAATGTTGAGAGAATATCAGGTAAATCTTTACTTTTAAATAGCTGATCTTTTAAGGTTGTTTACCTATAGTAGTCCTAGAGAAACTCAAGGTAGAAAAGGGGTTAACCTGATTAGATGTGTTGATATGATTTTTGTGAAATAGGGTGAACCACACAGTATTTACAACTACACTGTTGAAAACCTCAACAGCTTGGAATAACAGGGATAGAATTAATTTAAAACAAGATAAAATAAAATGAAAAGAGGGCATTGGACATCTAAATATACTGGGCAAAAATCAGGCTGAGATACAAGCTCTTTGTTTCATAGTTTTGTCTAGGTTAGTTCTGGATAGGGCTACGGTAGGTATAATAAAGATTCATTCTGGGAATGTCTTATATTTCCCTTGATGAACTCTATAATTTAAGGCACATTTTAAACCCTAGTAGTTTTGCAATTTAAAGTGGACCACACAGTATAAGACATTGATTAATTCATTTGAGGAGACAATATTCCAATTTATTTAATAGGTATTTTTACTAGATCTTTACTAACAGCATCTATAAATAAATAATGATGGACATACCAGCTGTAATTATCAACATCAGAGCATGCATTTTAAAAGTTTCAGAACTGACTATTAACATTTACTAATTTTGGGTGTTTAGAATCCTACTTTTCCAGAGTCTACTAATGAGACACTTAATGAACAACAAAGCTGTCATATATCTTCTTAGGAAGATTAGAAATATCCATTAATCCACTAAAATTAAGAAGGGAATGGTTACATATGGAATGCTAATTATAAAATAAATTCTTGATTTTAATGAAAATGTTCACAGCCTTTTTGGGATACATCTGAAACATTTGCTAAAACCATTTTTTTTCTCCTGATGGTGACAGCCAGACTGTTTAAGCTTACAACATATAATTTTCCAGGCACTCTTTTTAGAATGCTCAATAATATCATTTGGATGTGGATTAAGGCATGTGCAGATGCTAAGGCCCTACTCAAAGCTGCATAACAAATAAGAAACCTCATGAAAGTGTCCTTTTGCATTTCATGTTTTTGAAAGATGGCCAATTATCTGTATGAAATTATAATGTGTAAGCAATAGTATAATTTTAAAAATTATTTCTGTGTGCTATCTCTGTGTGTACAGAATAAATACAAGAACTGAGACAATTTTTAGGTATAATTTAAGCTAAACAATATTTTTGAATTAAAAAAAGATATATCCAAGTAGTTTCCATTACGGAGAGTTGCCTCAAGTTTTCCTGTTAGGTAGAATGTATGTATTAGAGTGTGTAGGATGGGTTTGCACATATGTCAGTGTATGTAGCATATGTATCAAATGCAGAAGGAATTTTCTAAAGGGCGTTACTTACCTGGGATTTAGACTTATTGTCAGAATCTTGAATCTAATTGTTAACATACCCAATCCAAGAATCAATTTCAGGGTGTCTCAACCTCAGCAGTTTTGACATTTTAGGCTTTGTTTTGTTGGGCTGCCCTTTGCATTATTTGATGCTTAGCAGCATCCCTTACCTATACACACTAGATGCCAATAGAAACCTCCCATTTGCAGTGACAACCAAAAATGTCCCCAGATATTGTTAAATGTCTCATTTGGGAGAGTTTCAAAATCGTACCTGGTTGAGAACCATTGGTCTCTATATAACTTGGTTGTTATAATCTTCACTTTCTAAAAGACTTTACAAGGATGGCTAAGTACCAAAAAGAGCCACTTACTTTCACTGTATCTTATCAAGAAGTTAATGGAGACTGTGGACTGCCCAAACAAGATGGCAAAATAGAAGCCAACACCATTTATTACCACTCACCTCACTAGAACAACACCAAACTTTGACAACTATCTGCACACAGAAAACACCATCACAAGAACCAAAAATCAGGTGAGCAATCATAGTACCTGGTTTTAATTTCATACTGTGGGAAGAAACATTGAGGAGGGAAAAAAGGCAGTGTTGAATTGCTGTTGTCACCCCTCTCACCCCATCCTCTGGCAGCAGCTGTGCCTCTTGGGGAGAGAATCTGTGTACTCTGGGGAGGGAGAGTACAGCAGTTGGGGGACTTTACATTGAACTCAGTGCTACCCCATCACAGTGGAGAATAAAGCTGTGCTGGGTCCAGCCAGAACCAGCATGGAGGGAGCGTCTGGACCAACTGTAGCCAGAGGGGAATTGTCCATCATTAGAACTTGAGTTTCTTGGCAGGCCTCACCAGCATGAGCCAAAATGCTCTGGGGTCTTAGGTTAACTTGAAAGGCAGTCTAGGACACAAGCACTGCAATTCCTAGGCAACTCCTAGTGCTAGGCTAGGCTTACAGCCAGTGAAATAGTGTGGCATGTGACCTAGGGAGACACCAGCTGGGAAGGCCAAGGGAGGACTTATGCCATTTTTCTCACAAGCCCAGGCAGTGCAGTTCATAGCAACGAAAGTGACTCCTCCCTTCTGCTTAAGGAGAAGAGAGCAAAGAGTAACTTGCATCTTGGCTACCAGCTCAGCCACAGTAGGACAGAGCACTAGGCAGACTTGTGAGGCCCACATTCAAGATGCTAGCTCCTGGATGACATTTCTAGACACACTGTGGGCCAAAAAGGAACCCACTATTTTAAAGGGAAGAACCTATCCTGACAGGATTTATCACCTGCTGGCGAAAAAGCCCTTGTGCTCTGAATAACCACCAGCCATACTCAGGGAGTATTTCATGGGCCTTGTGCTCTAAGACATACTGGATTCAGGGGAGACCCAGCACATTCTTAGCTACAGTGGCTATGGTGAAAGACTCCTTCTGTTTAAGGAAAGCACAGGGAGAATTAAAAGGGATTTTGTATTGCATCCTAGGTACCAGCTCATCCACAGTGGGGTAAAGAAACAAGCAGGCTTTTGGAGGTCCTTGAGTGCAAGCCTAGGATTTTGGACAGCATTTCTGGACCTTCCCTGGGCTGGGGGAAAGCCCACTGCCCTGAAAGATGAGTCCTAGGCCTGGCAGCATTCATAATAAGCTGATGGAAGAGTCCTTGGACTTCATGCAAACATCAGTGGTGGCCTGGCAGAAGCCCCCATGGAATGATGATGGCCAAATGGAGAGGTTACTCTGCCTGTGGAAAGGGGAGGTAAGAGTCTCTTAATATAATTAATCAAACAGAAGAATCAATGAATTTGAAGACAAGCCATTTGAAAATACAGTCAAAGGAGATAAAAAAGAATAAAAACAAAGAAGCATGCATACAAGATCTAGAAAATAGCCTCTAAAAGGCAAATCCAAGAGTTATTGGCCTTACAGAGGTGGTAGAGAAAGAGATAGTGGTAGAAATTTTACTCAAAGGAATACTATCAGAGAACTTCCCAAAACTAGAGAAAGATGTCAACACTCAAACACAAGAAGGTTCTAGAACACTAAGCAGATTTAACCCAAAGAAGACTACCTCAAGGCATTTAATAGTCAAACTCCCAAAGGTCAAGGATAAAGCAAAGATCCCTAAAAGCAGTGAGAGAGAAGAAACAAATAACATACAATGAAGCTCCAGTATGTCTGGCAGCAGACTTTTTAGTGGAAATCTTATAGGCTTGGAGAGAGTGGCATGACACATTTAAACGGCTGAAAGAAAAAACTTTTGGCTGGGCATGATGGCTTACGCCTGTAATACCAGCACTTTGGGAGTGTATTCAATACATAGACAATACAGTAAGACATAAAGAGAAACAACAAAAAGTTAAGAGGAATGAAGTTAAAGGGTAGAGTTTTTTAAATTGACGCAGGTGGATCACCTGAGGTCAGGAGTTTGCAACCAGCCTGGCCAACATGGTGAAGCCCTGTCTTTACTAAAAATAGAAAAATTAGCCAGTTGTGATGGTGGGCACCTTTAGTCCCAGCTACTCAGGAGGCCGAGGCAGGAGAATCTCTTGAACCTGGGAGGCAGAGGTTGCAGTGAGCTGAGATTTCACCACTGCACTCCAGCCTGGGCTACAGAGTGAGACTCTGTATCAAAAAAAAAAAAAAAAAAAGAAAAAAGAAAAAGAAAAAACTTTTACCCTGGAATGGTATATATGGCAAAAATATCCTTCAAGCACAAAAAACATAAATACCTTCCCATACAAACAAAATGAGGGATTTCATCAACACCAAACCTGTCCTACCAGAAACGCTGAAGGGAGTTCTTCAATCTGAAAGGAAAGGGTGTCAATGAGCAGGAAGAAATCATCTGAAGGAACAAAAGTCAGTAGTAATAGTAAGCCTACAGAAAAACACAGAATAGTATAACACTGTAATGGTGCTGTGTAAACTTTTCCTGGCTTAAGTAGAAAGACTAAATGATGAATTAATTAAAAATAAGAGCTACAACAACTTTTCAATACATAGACAATACAGTAAGACATAAAGAGAAACAACAAAAAGTTAAGAGGAATGAAGTTAAAGGGTAGAGTTTTTTAAATTGTATTTTTATATGCTTCTTTGTTTATGCAATAACTGTTATTAGTTTAAAATAAAATAGAATTTACAAGCATCATGGTAACCTCAAATCAAAAAACATACAATGGATGCAACGAAAATTCAAAGCAAGAAATTAAAGCATACCACTAGAGAAAATCATCTTCACTAAAAAGGAAGACAGGAAAAAAGAAAAAAAGAAAAGACTCGAATAACCAGAAAACACTAACACAATGTCAGGAGTAAGTCCCTACTTGTCAATAATAACATTAAATGGAAATGGATTAAACTCCCCAATCAAAAGACATAGAGTGGCTGAATAGATGAAGAAAACAAGATCCAACAATCTGTTGCCTACAAAATACACACTTCGTCTATAAAGATACACATAGACTGAAAATAAGGAAATTGAAAAAGATACTCCACGCAAATGGAAACCAAGAAAGAGCAGGAGTACCTATACTCAGGAGTACCTATAGGAGCAGGAGTACCTATACTCAGGAGTACCTATAGGAGTACCTATACTCAGACAAAATAGATTTCAAGACAAAAACTGTAAGAAGAGAAGAAGAAGATCATTATATAATAATAAAGGGATCAATTCAGCAAGAAAATATAATGATTGTAAATATATATGCACCTAACACTGGAACACCCAGATCTATACAGCAAATATTATTAAAGCTAAAGAGAGAGATCAACCCCAATACAACAATAGCTGGATACTTCAACATTGAACTTTCAGCATTGGACAGATCTCCCATACAGAAAATCAACAAAGAAACATCGGACTTACTCTGTACTATAGAACAAATGGACCTATACTTGTTTACAGAATATTTCATCCGACAACTGTAGAATACACATTTTTCTCCTCAGCACATAGATCATTCTCAAGGATAGACCATATTTTAAGTCACAAAACGAGTCTTAAAACATTCAAAAAATTGGAATAATACCAAACATCTCTGACCACAATGGAATAACATTACAAATCAATAATGATACATTTTGGAAACTATATAAACACATGGAACTTCAACAATATGCTCCTGAATGAACAGTGGATCAATGAAGAAATTAAGAAGGAAACTGAAAAATTTCTTGAAACAAATGATCATGGAAACACAACAGACTAAAACCTATGGGATACAGCAAAAGCAGTACTAAGAGGGACATTTATAGCTATAAGTTCCTACACAAAAAACTTCAAATAAATAGTCTAATGATGCATCTTAAAGAATGAGAAAAGTAAGAGCAAACCAAACCCAAAATTAGTAGAAAAAAAGAGATAATAAAGATCAGAGCAGAAATAAATGAATTTTCAATGAAGAAACCAATACAAAAATCAATGAAACAGAAGTTGACTTTTTTAAAAAAAAATAAAATTGACAAACCTTTACCCAGACTAAGAAGAAAGATCCAAATAACACCAGAGATGAAAAAGGAGACATTACAACTGATAACACAGAAATTTCAAAGGAACATTAGGGGCTATTATGAGCAACTATATGTCAATATATTGGAAAATCTAGACAACATGGACAAATTCCTAGACACATACAACCTACCAAGCTTGAATCATGAAGAAATCCAAAACTTGAACAGACCAATAATAAGTAATAAGATCAGAGTCATAATAAAACATCTCCTAGTAAAGAAAAGCCTGGTACCTGATAGGGTACTGCTGAATTCTACCAAACATTTAAAGAAGAACTAATACTAACCCTATGCAAACTGTTACATAAAATAGAGGAAGAGAAAATACAAACTCATTCTATGAGGCTAGCATTACCCTTGAGAGGTGACAATGTGATAGCAGTGCCTCTTCGGTCTCAGCATCCACTCTGGCGGTGCTTGAGGAGCCCTTCAGCCTGCCACTGCACTGTGGGAGCCCCTCTCTGGGCTGGCCCAGGCCGGAACCGGCTCCCTCTGCTTCCTGGGGAGGTGTGGAGGGAGAGGCCTGGGCGGGAACTGGGGCTGCACGTGGCGGTCACAGTCCAGCCTGAGTTCTGGCCCGCGGCCTTGGCAGCCCTGCACTCAGAGCAGCAGACTGGTGCTGCAGGCCCAGGGCAGTGAGGGGCTTAGCACCGGCTCCAGCAGCAGCAGTGGGTGCGCCCTCCAGGTCCTCCAGCAGTGCTGGCCTGCCAGTGCTGCGCTGGAGTTCTTGCCGGGCCTCAGCTGCCTCCTGCAGGGCAGGGCTGGGGACCTGCAACCCACCATGCCCAAACCCCACCCTGCCCTGGGCTCCTGTGCAGCCTGAGCCTCCCCAACGAGTGCTGCCCCCTGCTCCACAGTGCTGGGTCCCATCAGCTGCCCAGGGGCTGAGGAGTATGGGTGCAGGGCACAGGACTGGCAGGCAGCTTCACCTTCAGCCCCTGTGCAGGATCCACTAGGTGAAGCCAGCTGGGTTCCTGAGTCTTTTGGGGACTTGGAGAACTTTTATGTCTAGCTAAGGGATTGTAAATACACCAATCAGCACTCTGTGTCTAACTCAGGGTTTGTAAATACACCAATCAGCACTCTGTGTCTAGCTCAGGGTTTGTAAATACACCAATCAGTACTCTGTATCTAGCTCACCTAGTGGGGACTTGGGGAACTTTTATTTCTAGCTAGAGGATTGTAAATGCACCAATCAGCACCCTGTCAAAACAGTCCAATCAGCTCTCTGTAAAATGGACCAATCAGCAGGATGTAGGGGGATAGGTCAGATAAGGGAATAAAAGCAGGCTGCCCAAGCTAGCAGTGGCAACCCCCTGGGGTCCACTTCCACAATGTGGAAGCTTTGTTCTTTTGCTCTTTGCAATAAATCTTGCTGCCACTCACTCTTTGGGTCCAGGCCACCTTTATGAACTGTAACACTCACCACGAAGTTTCTCTGTAGCTTCACTCCTGAAGCCAGCGAGACCATGAACCCACCGGGAAGAACGAACAACTCCAGACGTGCCACCTTTAAGAGCTGTATAACTCACCGCGAAGGTCTGCAGCTTCACTCCTGTCAGTGAGACCATGAACCCACCAGAAGGAAGAAGCTCCAGACACATCTGAACATCTGAAGGAACAAACCCTGGACATCTTTAAGAACTGTAACATTCGCCGTGAAGGTCCACGGCTTCATTCTTGAAGTCAGCGAGACCAAGAACCCACCAATTCCAGACACACCCTGATACCAAAATCAGACAAAGATGCATCACAGAAATAATCTATAAGAATATCTCTGTTGAATATTGATGCAAAAATCCTCAAAATATTAACAAACAAAATTCAGCAATACATTAAAAAGATCATTCATCGTAACCAAGTGGGATTTATTCCAGGGATGCAAGGATGATTCAACATAATTGTTCAATGTGATATATCATATCAACAGAATGAAGGACAAACACCATATGATTATTTCAATTGATGCTTAAAAAGAATTTGATAAAATTCAACATTACTTCACTATAAAAACCTTCAAAAAAGCAAGGTAAAGAAGGACTATACCTCAATTCAATAAAGGTCATATATCACAAACCCACAACCAGTGTTTTACTGAATGTGGAAAAACTGAAAGCCTTTACTCTCAGATTTGGAATGTGACAAGGATGCCCACTTTGACTACTGTTATTCAACATAGTACTGGAAGTCCTAGCTAGAGCAGCCAGACAAAAGAAAGAAGTAAAAGGCATCCAAATTGGAAAGGAAGAAGTCAAATTATCCTTGTTTGTAGATGATATGATCTTACATTTAAAAAAAACCTAAAGATGCCACCAAAAAACTATTAGAATTGACAAATTCAGTAAAGTTGCAGGATACCAAACCAGCATACAAAAATCAGTAGCATTTCTGTATGCCACTAGCAAACAATCTAAAAAAAGAAATCAAGAAAATAATCACATTTTTACAATAACTACAAATAAAATATCTAGGAATTAGCCAAATAAATGAAAGATTTCTACAATGAAAACAATAAAACATTGATTTTTAAAATTAATTATGATACAAAAAAGGAAAGATATTCCATGCTCACGGATGGCAAATGTCCATAGTACCCAAAACAATCTACAGATTTACTGCAATCCCTATCAAAATACCAATGACATTCTTCATGGAAATAGAAAAAAATCCTAAAATTTATATGGAACTACAAAGACCCAGAATAGCCAAAGCTATCCTAAGCAAAAAGAACAAAACTGGAGGAATCACATTACCTTATTTTAAATTATACTACAGAGCAATGGGAACCAAAACAACGTGATAATGGCAACAAAACAGACACATATACCTAGGAAACAGAAGAGAGAAACCAGAAGTAAATCTATACATCTACACTGAAGTAATTTTCAACAAAGATGCCAAGAACATACATTGAGGAAAAAACAGTCTCTTCAATAAATGGTACAGGGGAAACTGGATATTCATCTGCAGAATGAAATTTGATCCCTATCTCTCCCCTTATATAAAAATCAAACAAAAATGAATTAAAGACTTAAATCAAGACCTCCAACTATAAAACTAATACAATAAAACTTTGGAAACTATACAGGACATTGTTCTAGGCAAAAATTTCTTCAGTAATACCCTAAAGCAGAGGCAACCAAAGCAAAAATGGACAAATGAGATCACATCAAGCTAAAAAGCTTCAGCACAGCAATGGTAACAATCAACAAAGTGAAGAGACAATTTATGGAATGGGTGAAAATATTTGCCAACTACCCATCCAACAAGGGAATAATAACCAGAATATATAAGAAGCTCAAACAACCCTATAGGAAAAAATCTAATAAACCAGTTAAAAAAATGGGCAAAAGATTTGAACAGACATTTCTCAAAAGAAGACATACAAATGGCAAACAGGATATGAAAACATGTTCAACATCATTGATCATCAGAGAAATGCAAACCAAATCTAGACTAACATTATCTCATCCCAGTTAAAATGCCATTTATCCAAAAGTCAGGCAGTAACAAATGCTGGCGAAGATGTGGAGAAAAGAGAAACCCTGTACACTGTTGGTGGGAATGTAAATTAGTACGACCACTATGGAAAAAAGTTTGGGGCTTCCTCAAAATAACTAAAAGTAGAGCTATCATATGATCCAGCAATTCCACTGCTGGGTATGTATCCCAAAGAAAGGAAATCAGTATATGGAAGAAATACCTGCACTCCCATGTTTGTTGCAACACTGTTTACAATAACTAAGATTTGGAAGCAACTTAAGTGTCCATCAACAGATGAATGGATACATAAATGTGGTACTTTTACATAATTGAGTACTATTCAGCCACAAATGAATGAGATTCTGTCATTTGCAACAACATGGATGGAACTGGAGTTCATTATGTTAAGTTAAATTAGCCAAGCACAGAAACACAAACACTACATGTTGTCACTTTTCTGTGGGATCTGAAAATTCAAACAATTGAACTCATAGAGATAGAGAATAGAAGTATGGTTACCAGAGACTGGGACAGGTAGTGGGGAAGGGGGAGGTGAGGATGGTTAATGGGTACAAAACAAAAAATTAGAAAGAATATCTAAAACCGAGTATTTGAAAGCAGGGGGACTACAGTCAATAATAATTTAATTATACATTTAAAAATAACTAAAAGTGTATAATTGGATTGTTTGTAACACAAAGGATAAATGCTTGAGGGGATGGATGTCCAATTTTCCATGATGTGATTACACACTGCTTGTCTGTACCAAAATAGCTTATGTATTCCATAAATATATACACATAATATGTACCTACAAAATAAAAAATAACAGTAAAAATAAAAGTTAAAAAAGTTAGTTAAAATCTAGAGGATAATATAAAATCATTCCCTTATATTTCCATTAATTTCTGTTTCAGTTCATACAAGATTAGCCTCTGTGAATGACAGGAAAATTATTCTATTGTTCGTTACAGTCAAACTAAGAACCCTTCCGTAGTTCCGTGATAGAAGGAATATATTTGATTCTTACTTTTTTCAGATTGGAAAACCTATAACAAAAAAACTTGATCGTCTCAGTATTGGTTGCTCCTTCCACTGCTTGTATGTAATTTTATGCTAAAGAAAAAAATTTCTGCTTAGGGATGAGGATAAGTAAAGCTGAAGTGAATGAAGTGGTCAGTATATCATTCTACATAAACTAACAATAGAGGGCTTTTAAATTTTAGTTGGCTAAATCAGGAGTCGTGACATTTTTCTTTAAAGAGTGAGATAACAGATACTTTAGGATTTGCAAGTCATGTCTTTTTCACAACTATTCAACTCTGCTGTTGGAGCACAAAAGCATCCACTGAAAATATATGCACAAATGCACATGGTTGTGTACCAGTACAACTTTACCAAAGAAGGTGCAACTGGATTTGACTCCTGGGCCACAGTTTGAAGGCTTTACCTAGACACCAGCAATAGCTTTTATCTTTGTGTTCTTCCTTTATCCCATATCCTTGCCTTTCTTCCAATGGTGATCACTCTTCAAATTTCTATTTCTAATTTTCATTTAGTTATAAATGTGTGTCATTCATTTGCTTTTTATAAACATAGTTTATGACACATATATATGATAAATAATACGTTTAATTTTCCTTGGTTTTAAGCTATAAAATTGTACTCTTGTAAGAGTCACTATAAAAACATTATAAATTATGAAAGCATTTTCAAGAGTTGTTGATGATATAAATTAATTAGTAGTACAGATGGTTCCCAACTTAAGATGGTTCTGCTTACAATTTTTTGACCTTATGATAGGTTTATTGAGACATAACCCCATCGTGAGTAGAGAAGCATCTGGACTTACAATGGCTTGACTTATGATTTTTCCACTTTATGATAGGTTTGTTGGGAGTATTAAATGCATTTTTGACTTACAATATTTCAACTTACCGTGAGTTTACAGGGACATAATCCCATTGTAAGTCAAGGGGCATCTGTAATAGCCTACCTATATCTTTGCATTTGGTTTCCATCTATTATTTACTTCAGCTTAATTTTAATCCATTAAGAAAGATGGAATAAATTTTTAATAAGTATATTGGAAGGAACAATAATTACAGTATAATGAGATGATTTTTAAAGCATAGACCAAGCTCATCTCAAAATAGAATCAATTGTATGGAAAAGTTCATCAATAATTAGGTAGACATGCAAAATTTTGATTATTTTTATGCTCCCATTTTATCCCAGTCATAAGTTGGGTCTTCTTTAACCATTTCATTTCTGTGTAATGATTAGTATGATGAAGCATCAGTTTAAAGAGTGATATATTACTACAATAACTTGAAAGAATTAAAATCAATTCCAGAGCTGATAAGCTTACTGAAATTCAATTTACTCATAAGATACTCCTATGTCAAATCAGTTTTTTAAAAAAGGTAGAATCTAAAGGATGGAATATCGGCTCACTATTTTTTTGTCTCTAGAAATTATTCAGCTTTTCCTCCTTCACTCCTCCTCCCCAACTCCCAAGCCGAGAGTGCCTTAGTTTAGTACCTAATCAAGCTTATGGGTAGCAGCTGAGGCCACTGACATTGCTTTTTTGGGGGAAAATTGAAAATTCAGGGACAATGTAAAACTGAAAACAAGACCATAAAACCACTCAATGCATTTATTATCAAGTATAAAATATAATTTCTACTTAGTTATAACTAACTGCAAAATGCAATACTATCAATGACCAAATGTTTGGCGTCACAAAAGTGAAAACTTATAAATCAAATGTAATTGGTATAAAAAATACAGAACCACAGTGGAGTGCTAACACTCCCTGAATGACAACTTTAAATAACTTCTCTAAATTGGCTTGTTGCCATAGGGTTAATAACAGCTCCATAACTATGGATGGGTAATTTTACAGCCTTTCCACATTCTGTCTGTAGCATTTAATGTGATTTCTGTTTTAGGGCTCTGATCTCCTGGCTGTGAATAAGTAATGTGAATGCATAAATAGATTTTAACAAAAGTATAAAATAGCATGTGGCAAATTGGAAGATTCATCGGGGAAGGGTTGGAGGGTCATGCAGATTGTTAATGGTTCTAAAAACAATTTTAAGTCAGCTAATTCATTTTTTGATTTGTTTTGCAAAAGAGCTCAGTGTCTAATCATTTCTCAAAGTTCTTTTTTTTTTTTCTAAAATATTCGACTTAAAAGAAGATAGAGAATTCACCTTACTGCATTTAACTTTGAATCATTTTCAGGCTAACTCTGAAGACAAAGACATTTTGATAGTGTTCTTTAGGAAAAATTTACTTCTTCCTTTCTTTTCTTCTTCCTTTTCACCAATAACAGAGTCAAGTATGTCTGTTATGTGACTTTAGGACACGTGAAAAGCACTCTTTGGCGACAAAAATTCCTTCTTCATCGGCTCACCAATCTTTGACATCCTTTACTTAGAAATGTCTTGCTTTAGTTTTAGACTTCTAGTGCTCAGGAATGGAAACATTAAACCATCATTTATACCAATGAGTAATTAGTTTATCTTCTTATGCGAGTTGGTGTCTATAGCAACCATCATGGTTAATATATATTGAGTTATTTAACATGTTCTAGATACTTCATGTCTTATTTCATTTCATCCTCACTTTAATATTATTAATATGCTAATTATTTTATTCCCATTTATACAGGTAAAAAAAACTGAAGCTCAGAGTGGTAAGCAGCCTCGTTTAATGTCACGGAACTAGTAAGGGGCAAAGTTGAAGCTCCAATTCAGGTCTCTAATTCCAGTGTTTGTGTTCTTCAATACTACACTATGATATTAGGAAAGGAGACAAAAAGCATTAGGCAGTGATGAAGGCATAAAACGGAGTGAAGGTCGGGAAGGGACAGATGACGACATTGGAAGAAAGTCCTGGCTTTGTGTTGTTTGCATTTGTTTTTTCATTATTTTTTTTTATTTTATTTTATTTTATTTTTTTTGAGGCGGAGTCTCGCTCTGTCGCCCGGACTGGAGTGCAGTGGCCAGATCTCAGCTCACTGCAAGCTCCGCCTCCCGGGTTTACGCCATTCTCCTGCCTCAGCCTCCCGAGTAGCTGGGACTACAGGCGCCCGCCACCTCGCCCGGCTAGTTTTTGTATTTTTAGTAGAGACGGGGTTTCACCGTGTTAGCCAGGATGGTCTTGATCTCCTGACCTCGTGATCCGCCCATCTCGGCCTCCCAAAGTGCTTTTTCATTATTTTTGGTAAGGCTGAACCTGGAGTAGGCATACAATGATTCCTCAGTTATTACAGGTGGCATGGAGTCGTCAGGCCGGAGTGCAGTGGCCCGATCTCGACTCACTGCAGTCTCTGCCTCCTAGGTTCAAGCGATTCTCCTGCCTCACCCTCAGGAGTAGCTGGGATTACAGGGGTAGCACAGAGTTTTTAAACTGTAAAGTATAACTTATTCATGGGACATGCAGTCAGTTTAGTGGATTATGAGCAGCATTTCAGAGGAAGTGACACAACACTAGGAGATTTTCTTAAAATATATCTTAAGCCATATTGTGGGAGTTAAACTATTAAGAACCAGTGATCAGAAAATGAGAATTTCCCAAGGTATTTACTCACAGGTATGCAGTAACACATGCACAACAGTGAATACTGGGGTGGTCTTCTCAACATCCACCCACTCCTGTCCCATTATGAAGTGTGCAGTTTGGGGGATTTATCATAGCTCCAGGGGAAGAAAATGATTAAGCAGTTTTTATAATTATCCCCAAAATTTCCATCATTATTATTTTAAGCTTCCAGGTCTCAGTCAAGCAGCCTGTAAGATTCCCAAGAGGGAAAATTTATGTGACCAGCATGTAAATAAAATCACATAAAAAAGAATAGAAAATAGTTGAGTGCATCATAGAGATCTGCAGCAAGAACAGATCTGTAGCACATTAGAGCTAACGCTGTGGCCACTTGTAATTTGTGTGTGATACAATTAGTGGAAGAGATGTTATAAATGTAATATCTTGGCTGGAAAGAGATTTAATCTTTTGCTCTCAGATAGCTTTCTGAATTTGAGGCATATAATAACAGTAGCTAATTAATGCAAAAAAGGCCCTGATTCTGTGTCAGAGACTGTTCTAAGAACTTTACCTACATTAATTATTTAATAATCACTACAAATCTATGATTTAAGGACTCTCGTTAGTCCCATTTTACAGATGAAGAAATGCGTAGGGTGCAGTCATGTGTCCAGAGTCCACAGCAAGCACGAAGAGGAGCAAGGTTCAACACCAGGCTGTTTGGCTCTATAATCTGTGCTCATGAACACAGGGCTGTATTGACCATTTTACATTTGGGCCAATACTGTATTTTTAAATTTTATATTAACACAGTTGGCATTTCATTGTGAAACAAGGTGCGAAGAAACTGACTCACAATTGGCAAAGTGTTGAGGCTTTCAACTTGGTTTAAGTGTATATGTGCCTTTTTAAAAAAGAACCTTGCCAGGGCCGGGCGCGGTGGCTCAAGACGGTAATCCCAGCACTTTGGAAGGCCGAGATCCAGACCATCCTGGTTAACACGGTGAAACCCCGTCTCTATTACCCATGCTATTGAGTAAAATCACTCCAAACTTTTGTTTATACTGGAAATTATTTGCTGCATTATATTTAAATATTGATAAACTTGTTTTAGATGTTAACTTTATTATGTTCTTTATCACAAATAATTGGGATAAGCTTTTTGTTAACTTTTGTTTCACATGCGTACTTCTGTGCATATTGTAAAGTAAACTGTGTTTCTTTTACTGAGGTTGACAAATCAGCAAAAGGCAACAACGCCATTGTAAAAAAAAATCTGTGGTTAGAGAAAGAATGAAGGAAGAAAATAGAGGCATAAAACACATAGTGTGGCTAAATTAAGACTTGTACAGGGATGGATGCAGTGGTGGAACAATGAAAAATAGGAAATGGCCTTGGGAGCAACTCATGACTGAGGTTGGGTGGTATCGCAGGAAGATGCCCACAATGAGAGCTTTCTAGTTCTGTAGTGCAGCTCAGCTTCTTGTCCATAACACAGGCCAGGTCTGCTGTGGAGATGGCCACGCTCCCTCTGCTAGAATTGGCAGTGGGTATATAATGGTTTCTGTGGGATTAGGAGAGTCTTATTCTTCCTACTCTATTTTTAAAATTTTTAGATTAAATCTGGTAAAGTAAAGGGAAACATATGTTATTACTTTCAAGGTGCTCTGTCTCATGGAGTGTGAGAATGTTAAGAAGATCCAGAAAATCACTATAGCAGTTTTTGGTTTTGCAGCGACACTTGCTTATTTCCCTACCGTGTATGGAAAGATTATGGGCTCTGAAGTCAAGGCTCCACCTCCAGTCATGTGATCTCTAACTCATTAAATAATAAATTGGCAGGGGAAAACATTAAGATCATGTTAAAAAAAAAAAGCAAAAAGCAAAAAGCAAAAGAAAGACCTAAAGTACAGTGTCTCAGATAACATAGGATTGGGATTTATGTTCTCATGTAACAGTCAAGATGATGGTTGTGGTCTATGAAGGGAGGCAGCTCTGCTTCAGGAGGCCCTCGAGAACCAATCTCTTTCTATCTCACTGATCCATCATCTCCTAGTGTAGTGTCCTCACTCAAAGATTGAATCTGTCGCCACCACCACCACATTCACCTTGCAGCCTAGGGTAGGGGAGTTAAGTAGGGGGGAAATAGTCTTCAGTGACATGATCCAGAAGTCACAGAGTTTAATTTTACTTACAAGCCAGTGGCCAGGGCTTACTCAAATGGAAATAGAGTCTCTAGCCTGGGTGCCATGTGCACTGCTAAACCTTGACAGTTTATATTAAAACTAAGGAGAATGAAGAAACATTTGGGGAAGCTCAGTCTCTACCACTAGTAAGAAAATGAATACATACCCAATTAGTATCAGTTTCAGTTTAACATAAAATCCGTCTCAGAGGGTAACTCTGAGGAATATATGAGAAGACATATACAGGCATATCTTATTTTATTGTTCTTTGCTTTATTCCACCTCTCTGTCTTTGCATGTTTTACAAACTGAAAGTTTGTGGCAACTCTGCATTGCGCAAGTCTATCAGCACCGCATTTTCCACAGCATGTGCTCACTTAGGGACTGTGTGCCATATTATGGTAATTCTCATAGTGTTTAAAAACTTTTTCATTATTAGTATATCTCTTAGGGTGATCTGGGATCAGTAATCTTTGCTGTTGCTATTTTAATAGTTTTAGGACACCATGAATCATGCACAGAGAACAAATTTAATAAATGTGTGTTTTGACTACTCCACCAATTGGCCATAACCAGTCTCCCTTTTCTTGGTCCTCCCTATTCCCTGAGACACAACAATATTAAAATGAGATCATTTTAATGCTGCAATGGCTTCTAACTGTTCAAATGAAAGGAATAGTTGCCCATCTCTGGCTTTAAAGCAAAAGTTAGAAGTGATTAAGTTTACTGAAGAAGGCATGTTGAAGGCTTTAAGGCAAAAGCTAGAAAATATTACGTTTACTGAAGAAGGCATGTTGAAGACCATGACAGGGTGAAAGCTAGGCCTCTTGTGCCAAACAGTTAGCAACATTGTGAATAAAAGGAAAAGTTATTGAAGAAAATTAAAAGTGGTACTCCAGTGAAAACATGAATGATAAGAAAGAGAAACAGCCTTACTGCTGATATGGAGAAAGTTCGAGTGGTGTGGATAGAAGATCACAGCAGTCACAGCATTCCCAGAAGCCAAAGCCTAATCCAGAGCAAGGCCCTAACTCTCTTCAATTCTGAGGCTGAGAGAGGTGAGGAAGCTTCAGAAGAAAAGTTGGAAGCTAGCAGAAGTTGGCCATAAGGTTTAAGGAAAGAAGCCATTTTTATAACGTAAATGTGCAAGGTGAAGCAGCAAGTGCTGATGTAGAAGTTGCAGCAAATTATCCAGAAGATCTAGCTAGATAATTGAGTAAGGTGGTTACACTGAACAACAGATTTTCAATGTAGATGAGGAAACCTTCTGTTGGAAGAAGATGTCATCTAGAATATTCAAAGCTAGAGAGTCAATATCTGGCTTCAGATCTTCAAAGGACAGACTGACTCTCTTGTTAAGGGCCAATGCAGCTGGTGACTTTATGTTAGAGCCAATGCTCATTGACCATTCTGAAAATCTTAGGCCCCTTAAGAATTATGCTAACTCGACTCTGCCTGTGCTCTGGAAATGAAATAATAAAACCTGAATGACAGCACATGTGTTTACAGCATGGTTTACTGAATATTTTAAGTACACTGTTGAGACCTCCTGCTCAGACGAAAATATTCTTTTCAAAATATTACTGCTCATAGACAATGTACCTGGTCACCCAAGAACTCTGATGGAGATGTAGAAGGAGATTAATGTAGCTTTTATGCCCACAAACACAACATCCTTTCTGCAGCCCATGGATCGAAGAGTAACTTCAAATTTCAAGTAGTTTTATTTAGGAAATACATTTCCTCAGGACATAGTTGCCATAGGTGTGATTTCTCTGATGGATTTTGGTGAATTACATTGAATATCTTCTGGAAAGAAGTCACCATTAGATGGTACCATTAGATGCCATTAAGAATATTCATGATTCCTGAGAGGAGGTCAAAATATCAACGTTAGCAGGAGTTTGGGAGCAGTTGATTCCAACCTTCATGGATGATTCTGAGGGGTGAAAGACTTCAATGGAGGAAGTAATTGCAGATGTGGTGCAAATAGCAAGAGAAACAGAAGTGGAAACTGAAGATATGACTGAATTGCTGCAATGTTATAATGAAACTTTAATGAATGAGGATTACTTCTTATGGTTGAACAAGGAAAGTGGTTTCTTGAGAGGGAATCTTCTCCTGTTGAAGATACTATGAACATTATTGAAGTCACAACAAAAGATTTAGGATTTTCCATAAACTTAGCTGATAAAGCAGTGGCAGAATATGAGAGGATTGACTGCAATTTTGAAAGAAGTTCTACTGTGAGTAAAATGTTATCAAACAACATCGCATGCTACAGGGAAACATTTTGTGAAAGAAAGAGTCAACTGATGTGGCAAACTTCATTCTTGTTTTATTTTAAGAAATTACCACAGCCACCCTAACTTTCAGCAACCCCTGATCAATCAGTAGCCATCATCATGGAGGCAGGACCTTCCACCAGCAAGAAGATTATGACTTGCTGAAGGCTCAGATAATTGCTATCATTTTTATTAGCAATAAATTATTTTTAAATTAAGGAACATAGCTTTTTTTGACATAATGTTATTGCCTTTTTAATGAAGTACAGTATAGTGTAAACATAACTTTAGTATGCACTGGGAAACCAAGAAATCTGTGTGATCTACTTTATTGCAATATTTGCTTTATTGTGGTGGTTAGAAACCGAACCCACAATATGTCTGAGGCATGCCTGCACTAGAAAAGTGCTTTTTAAACTGTAAAACACTAGTCAGTTACATTATTTTTATACTTCTACTATTAAGTTACCATGTATGAGACCTAACTCTATGATGCAGATGTACTAAGATATATGTACTAACACTATATAGGTAAATTTAACTTATATTTAAATATTTCTGTTGCACGTTCAAAGTTCTTTGGAAAGTACCTTTAGTCTTAAGATCCTATTATCCTGAAAAACAAATGAATAATTTAGCCTTGTCTATAAATGGAAAATTAGTCCATTAAATTTGCATTTACCTATCCATATTGCCTTTGCAGGTGTTTGGAAACCTTCACGAAGTGTGTGAATTAGTCTATTATTTATTTTCTTGGTGATGTAGGAAAATAAAATATCTGAATATGCAGTTTCTACATATTGTCTTTCAAAGCATGCTTCATCATATGTATTTCTATAAGAATATGCATCATTGAACACATCCTAATAAAATACTGTAGCAGCCTAGTAAATGAAATTGAATGCCAGATTCATGGTGATGGGAAAAATGTCCATGGTAATAATTAACAACTACTGAGGACTTTTTATTTGCTAGACATTGTGCTAAACATGATCTGTGCATTATCTTATTGAAATAGATGTTATTATCCTCATTATATCAATGAGAAAATTTAAGTTTAGGAAGGATAAGTGTAACTTAGACACTTTAGGAAATGCTTTGTTAGCAAGGTCAGGATTTGAACTCATGTTCTTTACTACCTTGAATTATAAATAAGACGTGCTAAGATTTTTTCCAGTCACATGATCATTGAATCCCATTCAGAATCAATAGTCAAGTAATAGCTTACGTAGTCTCAAAGACAGACCCTTTGGGATAAAGCTTATGTTGTAGCAAACACTAAGAAAGATGAAGTAGAATTCTTTATGAGACCAGTAGATAGTTTTCCGGAACAAAGGTAAAAATGTAACTAAAGAATGATTCACTGGGTGTTTTCTCTGCTTCAAGGGGTGGGAGGGAGGCGGGTGAGTAGGGAGAATACAGCCAAGAAGCAAGTATATGCTGGTATAAGATTTTATATAAATTAGGGGTAATACAATTTTTGTTAAGAGAAACTTTTTGCTACATATCTTTAATAACTGTTTCTTCCCAAATTTTAAGTGTTTCTAAGCTTTGTAGTTTAGTAAAAGGAGTGATCTTCTTTTAATTGGTGACTCTGGGTATGAAATTTGAAAAACATTAGTACAATCAATAGACGACATTATGATATATATGCAAGTGGAAGGCTTTTGTCACATTTGCAATTTGAGAGCAGAAATTGATGAAGAAAATATTGCAGCTGTTTCATGAAATGGACACAATAGTATTATAAATGATATATATAAAGGCTGAATCATTGCAGTAATGAGACTGTAATTCCAGAAATCAGTTACTCAAAGTACACAATTTGACTTCAGGAAAAAATATGGTAAGTGGTAATAAATCAGATTTTGAAATGTTAGGTTGGTTGGACTAGATCAGGCATAGGAAGGGAAGTCTGATGTTATGTTATTTTATTAACATCATTGCCCTGGTCAGGAATGTGGGAGGTTTACTGATTTATTTGTTTCTTTAGTGATGTAGAAAAATAAAATATTTGCATATGCAGTTTCTACATATTTTCTTTTAAAGCATGCTTCATCATATGTATTTCTGTGAGAATATGCATCACTGAACACATCCTAATAAAATCCTATAGCAGCCTACTAACTGAAATTGAAGGTCAGGTGAATGGTGATGGAAAAAATATCCATGGTAACAATGAACAAGTACTGAGGACTTTTTATAAAAAAGACCCCTTTGGTCTTTTTGGCCTTTTTAATAAAAATTGCTGTGAGCAGCAAAGATGAACTTGTAGCATCAGTAGTGATACTCTTTTGGTGAACTCGCCTCCTGCTCTAAACAGTAACTACTGTCAGGAGTCAGAAGTGCCATATTAGATGAGAGTGTGCATAAGATGCCAACATAGCCAGTAGAGAAATGGAAACAACAAAAATAAATAGTGGCTGGAATACCAAAGGTACTATGTGATCTTTATGTTTAAGTTTTTTGTTTTCTTTTTTTTGGCTATTTTCCTTTTTAAATGTATTTAGCATGCATATGATCTTGACATTTTCAAAAATAGATGACTGTAACAAAAAGGGGTGGTAATAAAGTATAGTCTTCAAAGAATAGAGTTGTGTGTGTGTGTGTGTGCCTTTAAATGAGGAGCTGGAGTAATAGTAGGAAATGGCAAGGGAAAATGACGATGCCTAATCTGCTTCTAGCTCCTGAGGTCTGTAGAGCTATGAGAAGAAAACAAACAAAAACCTGCTTTACTTCCAGTGCAGTTAAGAAACAGTGTCATTAGGAGACAGGTTTCTCCTTGGCCAAAAAGTTGAAAAAATATTAAGAAAAAGGTTGAAGTTACAGGATATAAGTATGTATGTATATATATTATATACAGACAGTTAGTATGGTCAGATGGTCTTTGATAAAAATTATACTAATTTCTTTGCTCATCAGAAAAGTAGAATGTCTATTTCCCCACATTCTCATTCACTATGGGCATTTTAAATCTTATTTATTATTTTGCAATAGGGTAGGTGAAACATACTGACCTGATGTTCTAAATTTCATTAATTTGGTTAGTGAGATTCCATGCCCTCTTAAATGGCTATAGATATTTTAAATTCTTAATATGTGGGTCAAATACTTATTTTTGTAATTCTAATTTAAACGAAGTAAAATTATTGAGTTTGTTCACCATCCTTTCTAATTGTTGATTTTAAAGTTATCTGTTGCTTTATTATATTTTTATTAAATTATTAACTCCTTAGAAAGGTTATATATCTTATTAGGTTATATAACCTTATATAATAATATATACAATTGCTTTAGTGAAGTCCTTAGTAGTGTGTCAATCAGTTCAAAGACTCAACATTTATGTTAAATTTAAAAAATAAGCAAAGATCTGAGGTTAAACCAGTATAAAAGTCATTGGAGATAAACAAATATTTAGTGAATTATGTTGGATGTTGTGCTGTTTTAAACTGGATTCCCTGGAAAGGTTTATGGCTTTCATATTTGCTTTACTGTTTTTCAGAAATGTGTCTCACAGAAACACTAAAGAAATCCAGACTTTTGTCTTTACAGTTACAATATGAAATGCTTATTTGATTTTTTAGCTTTTCCCACTGAGGTGGTATCAATATTTTGTTTTATTGAGGGCACTTTTATTGTTTAGGGCAAAGTATTCATTTTTGACAAAGCCCTTTATTGAAACTTGAAACTTGGTTAAGAACCCAGGTTCCTGCATCCCCTGCAAAGCCATCCACTGTATTTTTCAGTTTAGTGATTTGTGAATAGACTCAGAGAGTCAATTAAAGTTTTCATCAGGCTGGAATCCACGAAGCAGACCGAAAAAATAAATATTGGTGACTACTTTACCTGGCAGCCAGAGGGAAGGTTCATAATTCTGATCTGTGGTCTTCACTCTGAAATGGTTTATGTATCTAATGAAATGGAACCTTGTTTTCTACCCATTTGAATTTCCTTTAAAATTACTTCATACCTGATATTTCTTTGCAACACCCTAAAATTTCTCTTGGTAATTTTTCTTTTTTTATTTTCTAAAAGTCTTTGTTGTAATATTATCTTTTGGTTCTGCTTTGATATAGCATTTGGGTCCACTTAATATGCTGTTTTGATGTTAAATAAAATAGATATAGTATGAAAAATAGAAAAAAGTTCTAAAAAGCTATAATAAGTTATTCTTTACTGATACATCAACTAGATGCTATAGTATAAATTATATGTTCCATTGTTTTTGAAACATGTTTATACTTCTTCATGTAGCATTCTCTTTTCCTTTTGTACTTACTTCCCAGGAAATGTTTTTAAGTAACAGAATAATTTGAAGCTGTTTAGTTTGTCCCAAATTATTTCTCTTCACATCATGGATTAGGAATAAAAATCTTAAACATTTACAAATAAAGTGTTTCTAAATATGGGCCAGTACCCTTTACCATAAACTTTTGTCATTCATTCATTCATTCATTTATCAAACACATTTTGGCATATAGTGTGTGACAAATAATGTACATATGCAAATAGGTAGACACCTGCATAGAGTGTCCAGCATCTCGTTGTGAAGGGGACAGTACGACATAGTGTGATAGGTATTCTGAGGGAAGTAAGCCTGGAATGCTATGAGAGTACCCGGGAAAATCATCCAATCTCTATTAGGGTGAGTGGCTTAGGAAGGGAATCCTGAAAGAGACCATATGATTTGAATCTTGTCATTACAGGGAGGAGTTAATCAGGTAATCAGGTAAATGGGATGGATCTGGGGATAGTGAGTGTTGGTAGCAAAAGAAGAGTGTAGAGCTAAGCTCCAGAGGTGGAAGAAAAATCAGATTGCTTTTCTGAAAAGAACTTGGCAAGGTAAGAGCACAGGGTTGAGGGGGAAAGTGAGGAAAGATGATTCATAAGACAGAAGGAGACCTAAATCATGAAAGGTCTTGATTATTATGCTGAGGAGTATGGCACTTAAGGTCAAAGAGATAGAGGAGTGATATGAACAATTTATGTTTTCTTAAGATTGCTTTATAATGGAAGAATTTATAGAGACTGAGACCAATAGATTTAATTATTTGAACATTAAAAGGCTTCAGGTCCAAAATAAAAAAGACTAAAATTAAGAAGCAAGCTAAACTGGGTCAACTATTTATAATGAATGTGACAAAGGCTAATAGTTTTAGTATTCAAAGATTCAATTCAATTCAAATTGAGAACAACAGCATTAAGGAGATCCTCATAGATAACAGAGTAAGATACTAATAGATAATTAGGAAATAAATTAGGTTAAGAAACTTATCAGCATGTACATTTAAATAATGGGGAGGTCTCATTTTTTGCTTGTCAGATTAGGAGATTTTTGAACAAGAATTACAGTCAGACTTGATGGTGACAAAAGTATAGAATAAAAGAAGATTCACATGCATTGCTGATGGGAACATAAAATCTTTGCGGATACAACTATGTATTGAGTTTGCAAATTGCCCATATTCTGTGACCTAGAAACCTCTCATCTTGAAGTTTTAGCTAAGGAAATAATCTGAAGCATATAATAAGATACTCCTCCTTGGGTTATTTTGGTATTTAAATGAGATAATTCATTCAATATTTACCATACGTACTATATATGTACTATATTTCCTGGTACATATAAAGACAAAATGAATGTTATTATTATGAAACAAATCTGAGCCATAAAACATATTCAGAATCCATGCTAGTAGTGATCCTGTAGATTATTGTGTTACAGAGAATAATAAGTTTAATTTGGTTTGCTGTTATTTTAAAACTTCTCTCAGAAAATAATTTGAAAATCATGACATAAAAACCCACATCTTGAGGCATTTTGTGTCTAGAAGAATTCTTCTATAATGTAAATAATGTTGTACTTGATCATTAACAAGAGTGATAAAAGTTAAAGAGAAACTTGAAATAATAAGAAATCCAGTATAGTATTTAAGCAGAGAAAGGAGAATGGTACAATAGACACTTGGACAAATATGTGCTGTTATCTGAAATTATCTTCAAATGGCAGAATTAAGGTAAGACTTGAGGCAATTTTTCTTATGGTCAGGAGGTTGCAACCTAGCTGGAAGTGGGGCAGTAGAAAGCAAAATTTTAACTGAATTATAGATAATGGCTTAAATTGCACTTTTGGAAACTGCATGTAGTCCAAAATTTGGGACAAATCTTTTTTATTTTTTATTTTTTTTCTGTTTGAAATAACTTTCTTGGGCTTAGAATTACATAAAGAATCAGACTAACTCAAATTACCCAGCAAATGGCAATTGACATTTGGTAAAATATACGCAGTTGCAAGTTTCAATGTTCAAGGCTAATTTTACTTTTGAAATGCATTTGTCGTAAAGAACTGTGATGTGCACAGCATGTTACATTCAATAAAGTGGAAGACAGAAATCGAAGCATTAGATTGGCTCCCACCTATGCACTTACCAGAAATGAATACACGTGCCTCATTTGCTAGAATTTAATCGCTGCCACCATGAAGTTATTTTGAACTCAAAATGCACCCCGGATAGAGGGGGAGAAGTATGATGGGGAGAAATTGACGGTTTTCTGGGTCCCCTTCATTCCCTCCCTTTCTCTGTTTCCTTTCTGCTCTTCCTCCTTTTCTCCTTCCTTCCTTCTTTTCCTTCCTTCTTACTTTCTTTCAGCATCTCAACATTTCGATTTTGATTCTTGGCTTAGCTGACCTGACTCTGAGTTAGTCTTTGCACAGCTTGAGAGCTGAGAATAGTTATGAGTATTTCCATGGATGTATGAAAGACGTCTTGATGCCAAGACATCATTATTCTTGTGAAGTGAGCATAAGTTTTAGAGTGAGATAGTCCTAGCTGATTCCTGGTTATACAGCTTATTAGTTGTGTGACATTGTGTAAGTCACTGAACTTCACTGAACCTCAGTTTTCTTAATTATAAATTGGGTTCCATATGACCGAGTTTGCAAGGCTGCAGTCCAGCTTTGGACATATAGTAAATGTTCAATATTTGTTGTCAATTATTGTCCCCCTCCATCCCGACAAACAAAAAACCTCTTGGATTTCATGAGAGCTAATTTGCTGCATAGGTTACAGCACTTATTAACTTTTCTTGCCACCACGGTTTATGGCTCAGATAACAGTCACAGAAACTCACTTTTAAGGTGTAAATATAATTTCTGCAATTTCTACCTTTGTCTACCATCCTTTTATCTCCCATTTAAGAAAACATATCAGAATGCAAGAAAAGTACCATTGTGATGTTCTAGAAATAATCTTGAATGTAATCCAATTTATTTTTAGGAGGCTAAGTAAATTTTTGTGTATTATTATTAAAATTACTTATGACATATTACACAACTGACCATTGGTGATTCACAGATCTATTGAAAGAAACAATGATTGAGAAGTGCTTGACTTGAGGATTTCTTCAGATCCTTGCTGGTGCATTTTTCCATAAAAAATAATATGCCAAGTGCCTCTGGTTGAAGAGGAAAACAGTAAAAATTTTGAGATGTAGATTTATTGAGGAAAAGCTAAAGGCAGGGAGTGAGCTTCCATAGTTTAAAGACAGCAGGTAAGAGAATTAACAGGAATAATAAAAGATTTGGAATATACATTAAAATGCCAATCATTTTAGCTATTTATCCCAAGGTTATTTGTAAGATAGAGAAAGGGAGAGTGGAAAGAATGAGAGTGTATAAAGAGGAAGCAGAAGACTTAATCTCATTATATCTGTTATTTTTAAAAATTTGTAAGTATAAAGATTCTGAAAACTCATTAATTTTATTCACCTTTGCCACTAGGTGTTTTCATTTATATGTAAAAAGGAAACAAAAACTGAAGTTATCTTATTAAAAATGAGTCTCATCTTGATCTATCTTTTACAGACAGAGAGAAAACAGTTTATTTATAGCCTACTTAATGCTGTCATAATGAATTAATAGATTGTGCCTGGGACAAGCCCCTGAATCTCTTTGTCTTATTTTCTCCTCTATTAGTGAAGAGACAAATCAGTTGGTATAAGGTAGCTTGCTGTATGTAACATTCCATGTTTCTATGAGTATAAATGTTCAGAAAGGAGTCTGACAGCTGCATAATCATTTAGTTTACAAATAAGTTCCCACAGTTTCCTACTGAGGCAGAAAGTCCGGGGGTAGAGTAAAGGAGCAGAAGAATGGCTTTGTCATCTACTCATTGGGACAAGTTACTTAAACTCTCAGTAATTACACTTTACTTGTCTAGTTCTCAGGCTATTCATGAGAGCTGAAAGACATGAAGCATGTGAAAATGCTTTTCAAATCATAAAACTGTATAATTGTAATTTAATATTATTCAATGAAACAGAGCAATGGAACAATTATGAATCCCAAGAATTAATCAAATAAACAAGGATAGCAACAACAGTATTTCTGTCACCTAGTTTTGACTTGAAATGAGCAATAGACACTTCTTCATTAATAAGAGATATATCATTATTTTTAGGCTTATTGTTTCCTTATGCAACTAAGAGGTTACTACAAGCATTAATATGGATAATAGAAAAAAAAATTCTGCAGTAAGAATTTTTCCAATTAGAATATTCAGTTATTACATAAATACAATTTTCAAAATCATGCATTTATTAGTTACACGTGGAGTGTTATATTACCCTTTCATACAAAACATACTAACTAACTCATCATCTGAAGATTGTGCTGACAAAAACTGCCTGCCTGCCTTCTTGCCTTCTTCTCTCCCTCATCCTCCCTCTCTCCCTCCCTCCCTCCCTCCCTCTCTTCCTTCCTTTCTTCCCCTCCCTCCCTCCCTCCATCTCCTCTTCCTCCTCTTTCTCCCTCTCTCTGTCTCCTTGCCCATGCTCCTGTGTTTCTTAAACTTACATCACAGAAAGATCTTTTATTGTCCATTTTATTTTCCCTCCAGAGCTACTCTCTTGGTAGACTATCTCATATAAAGTCATGACTTTGAGCCAGGTGCAGTGGCTCACACCTGTAATTCCAGTATTTTGAGAGGTGGAGTTCAGGAGTTCTAGACCAGCCTTGTCAACATGGTGAAACCCTGTCTCTAGTGAAAATACAAAAATTAGCTGGGCATGGTAGTGTGTGCCTATAATCCCAGTTACTAGGGAAGCTGAGGCAGGAGGATCACTGGGACCTGGGAGGTGGAGGCTGCAGTGAGCCAAGATTGCACCATTGCTCTCCTGCCTGAATGACAGAGTGAGACTCTCTCAAAAAAGAACACACACACACACACACACACACACACATATATATGCACACATATATATACACACACATATGTATACACATATATATACACATATATACATATATATAGTCACGACTTTGACAGTCAATGATATGCAGACAGTTTCCACTTCTATATGCCCAGTCCTGATCTCTCTTCCAAGTCCCAGTACTATATTTGCAATTACTTGGTTGTATCTAACTATATTGAGTACTAACTTAAACTCAAAGTTCTTGTATTATTTCCTCCTAGACCTGCTCTTCTTTTTCTGGTTTCGATTTCTGTTAGGGGTTACTAACCTCCCTACACAGAGACTCCAAACATTCATGTCATCTTTGAGTCCTTCCTCTCTCATGTTCTCTTCATCCAATTAAATATTTCCTCAACATTTTAATATTCATTTGCTCTTCTCCATCTCTAGAATTATTATTTAATTAGACTTTAACTCTTATCTGTACTATTGGGAAACTTCTTAGCTGGTTTCTCTATCTACACACCCTTCTCTAATTAATCTTCTAACACTGTTGTCAGTTAAACCCTAGAAACTTAGAATCATGGAATCATAGATCTCAGCATTACAAACAGAACTTAAAGTGACCTGGTTTAGATAATTGGACACTCTTTAATCTTTCTATATCCCAAGCCAAATCTATAAAGAACTATATAGCTAGCCTTAATCTTTAAAAATAATGTATTTTAGGCCAGGGATGGTGGCTCATGTCTGTAATCTCAGCACTTCGGGAGGCTGAAGAGGATCACCTGAGGTCAGGAGTTCAAGACCAGCCTGGCCAACATGGAGAAACCCCATCTCTACTAAAACTACAGGAAAATTAGCTGGGCATGGTGGCAGGCACCTGTAGTCCCAGCTACTTGGGAGGCTGAGGTAGAAGAATTCCTTGGCCCCTGGAGGTGGATGTTGCAGTGAGCCGAGATCATGCCACTGTACTCCAGCCTGGGCGACAGAGCAAGATACCATCTCAACAAAACAAAACAAAACAAAACAAAGCAAAACAAAACATATTTTAAAGTATTTCTTCTTCTACTTATTTCTCCTCTTCCTCCTCCTGTATCTTCTTTGAGCTAAAATCCTTCTCTGCTTTTATCTTAAGTCTATCTCTTGGGGCCATACAGAAATCAAATCCCTCTTCCATAGGTCAGGATTTCAAGATTTGTAGGCAGTTACTCTGTGTCAAAGTATAAATGCTCTCCCCTGGGGGAGGCTTTAGAAACTCTTAGAAGTACTGTTAATTTTAATCATGCTGGTTGTAAACTTTTGTAGAAAGAAGATAGTGCATTTTGGCAGCCATCTCAGCCATCTCTGAAATTAAAGCTGTCCTAGATGTTTAATTTTTTTTTTTTTTTTGTGGGTTGTGGATTGTGTGTAAGGGAGGAAAAGAGAGAACTTTAAGACCAGGAACTTCCAAAACATGCATTATGAACTTATACACATCCGAAGGGATTCAAAATTACAATTTGAAATATTTATCTTTTTACTAGTAATCTAGTAATGCTTTATTTCATAATTAATTAAAGTATGCTCCACAATTCCATAAAAACATAAGTTCACATCATATATATATATATAATTTGATTAGATGGCCTTTCTCAAATTCATCCTCCATAGAACACATCAGATCTATCTATCTATCTATCTATCTATCTATGTATTCATTCATCCATCTATCTTCATCACAAGGCAGTATTTATATTTTGCACTGAATGGCAGAAAAATACAGCAGAGAAATTTGTCATTTAATACAGAGAACAGTTTATATCCAAATTTAATTTTATTTTAGACTTTAGTTTAACCTGATTAGTTAGCAAATATGTGTAGCTTTTTTTGGGTAGCTCCCTAGGTCATAAATATTCTGGATCTCAGATTTCCTTTTATCAGAAAAAGGGAAAATCATTACAATATAAAAATTGACTAAACAGAAGAATTTTTATGTCCAAGTGATTTGCTTTTCAATTTTTCTTCAATAAAGGTTAACTGTGTTCTTAAGTGGAGAGTGAAATTTCTGATGACATATTGCTTTTCTTCTAGGCAGAACATTCTTTATTTCTTCAACCATTATTCATGCTATGTAGTTTCAAGATCCTTCAGTGCTCTGATTATTTTTCCTTGAGAAAGACTCATTTTATTTACAGCCCTTGCAGCAGAGGCTGTTGGTGCCCCACCATCTGCCTTAGGCCCTTGTAGTTCCCACTCACAACTCCTGTCCCATGGCAAGCACCTGCAGTTCCCAGCTAAGGGCTTCCTGTTTCTGGTATTACCTGAGTCACCTCCCATATCATCTACTTGCACTCAGATCTTAGTCTCATGGCTTGCTTCTGGGGAAACCTAACCTTAATCACCCCTTTTAAAATACCCTGCTGTATACTTTGCACACAACCATAAAATCATTCCTCGAATTTTAAGAGACAGGCGATATGAAACTATCAAAGATATTTTGGTAAACCATGTTAAGATTTTGTTTTTAACTTAACTCTAAAGGCAAGGGGAAATCATTGAGAAGTTTAGCGATGGAATGGTTAGATCAGATGTGCTTTGTGGAGGATGAATTTGAGAAAGGCAAGACTTGAAGGTGATGTCCACTTAGGATTTTGTTCCTCCAGGTCAAAAAAGTCATGGCCAACTGTAATGACAACAGCAAAGAACAACCTCATGGGGAAAAAGGTGTTGTTTTGAGAGACATTTACAGAATAGAATTGGCAGAACTTGGCTACTGGTATTAATTGGATATGGAAGATGAGGGATTAACTGGATAGATGTCAGTGCCATTTTTGTTCTTAAGGGAGAAGAAAGTTTAGGGAATGGGAAGAGAAGCTTTTTCCTTTTCACATGTTGTTTTATGTTTGAGATGTTTGTGTGAACCTGATGAAGTACGTGCTGTTTTAGAGAAGATGCAAATAAAACATGTTTATGAAGCTGATCTATAGCATTCATTTCACTTGTACAAAAGTGTCTTCCACTTTCTCTGCATAGCATCTGTCATCTGTGTCATTTTCATATTAGTTGTCTTTGAATTTTTCTGTTACTAAAAATTATATAATGTTGTAACCATTTAGAATAAACCATTTACATATCAATAGACAATGCTGGGCATCACCAAATAGAACGTTTGTATCTTTAAGACATTTGAAATTGATAACATAATTACATTGTGTGTGAGTGTAAAAGGATTATGTGTATTCAGAATATTTTAAAAAATAACTCTAGACTTGAAGAATAAAACATTGTAAGATTTGAACAAACTACAAGTGCCTAAACTACAAGTGCCTTGGCCCTGTGCAAAGCTCGAATAATGTGGAAAGCCCTGTTTAATATAAATAAAGTTAATTACTTTATGAAATAATTTTGTTTATCCTTTCAATATGTGTTCATTAGTATACCCAGTGCTTTTTAAATGAACAAAGCAGATAAAGTCCCTTTCCCTCATGGAACTTATATTCTAATGAAAATAGGGAAAGAAGAGAGAGAGCGGCAAAGAACAATAAAAACAATAAATGAATACATTATTTGCCGTGATAGTTGCTGACAAATTCTCTGAAAAATGCGGAACTAGATCAGGAAGGGGAAGGAGAGGAGGAGAGGGGTGTAGCATGAAGGCAGACCTCTGCAAAAGTGAGATCTGAGCAAATATTTGTAGGAAGTGAGGGAGTAGCCAAGATATTGATAAGAAAAATGTTCTAGGGATCAGATAGAACAAGGGCCCTCAGATGAGACCTTGAGATAGTGCAGATATAGCAATGAGACAGACAAGCAAGAGGGGCACCAGGGCTTCAGCTGTGTAGGGTCTTAGAGGGTATTGTAGGAACTTTAACTCTTACTGTGAGTGAAATAGGAAGCAGTTACAGGCTAAGGGCAGAGCAGAAAATTTTTCTGACATATTTTTAAAGGATCAGTCAGGCATCTGTACTGAGAATAGACTAGAGTGAAGTGTGGATGCAGAGAGAACATATAAGAGGCTTTTAAAACTGTCCAAGTGAGAGACAAAGGGGGCTTAGATCAGTATAGCATTGGCTGGAGAGGTGAGAAATAGTTGGACTTGTAATATGTTTTGAAGTAGAGCCAAAAGCATTTGCTGGTGGCTTGGTTGTGAAATGTGAGAATCAGAAGAGTCAAAGGTGACTTCGAGGTTCTTGGCTTGAGCAAGTAGTAGGATGGAGTTGCTTTTTACTAAAGAGAAAATACTGTAGAACCACAGGTCTGGAGAGTGGGCTGAGAGTTAAGAGTTCAATTTTTGACATATTAAATTTAGTGACTTATTAGATAGCCGCGTGGTGAAAAAATAAAATAATGCTGAGAATCTGAGTATGGATAATTTATCCAAACTCACATTTTTGTTATTTATTCCCTTTTGTTAATGACTGTCTCTTTATAGCAGGGGGATCAGGGCATTATCATTATAAGCCTGAACTTGTGTGGGTGTGTCTTGTGCACTGGCGAGACTAGGTGTGCTTAAAGATAATTTACAAAAGAGAGATTGAAGGGCCGCACGAAAAATAAATTCGTTTTAAGGGAAAGGCAAAGAAAACAAGCTTGGTCTAATAGTGCAGCAGCTTTAGTTGTCAAATCAGAGGGCTAATTTTGGCCACAGTGTTGTGACCATCTCTCAGATTTGTCCAAGGCCCAGCTCCTTCTCTTCCTACTTGTTTCCATGATAGACTCAGTTTAGGATGTTATGAGAGAGAAGCTGAGTACAAAATGAAATAATTGCTTCCATTAAAATTTCTATACTACATCAGGACAAAAGAGATTATTGCATTGGTTAAATCCTGGAAATTGTTACAGATGAAAGAAGGGATTCATCTCTCCCCACATTGGTATAGAACACTGAGTAGATTTGAATACCTTGGTATTCAGTATATTAGCAGCACCAGAAAAGGCTGTGATGCACAAAAAGCCAGGATTGTTAAGTGTGGGATACCTGGGAATTATAGTATGGCAGTACCCAGTGGAAGTGATAGCAAGGCTTAGGAAAGACGGTGGTGCCTAGTTACAAGATGAGTGTTAGTGACTGCATGTTTGTGTCTCCCCAAAATTAATATACTGAAATCATAACTCTTAATATGATATTAGGAGGCAGACTCTTTGGGAGGTAATTAGGTCATGGTATTAAGGCGGAGCCTTCATGAATGGGATTAGTGCCCTTATAGGAAGACACATAAGAGAGATGGTCTTTCTCTTCCATGAGAGAACAAACGGAGAAGACAGCCATCTATCTATAAACCACTAAGAGGGCCTTCACCAAGAAGGTGACCTTGCTGGCACCCTGATCTCGGATTTCCAGCCTTCAGAATTGTGGGAAATAAATGTTTGTTGGTTAAGTCACCAAGTTTATGGCATTCTGTTATAGCAACCAGGACAGACTAAGAGTAGATCCCTAGTTCGCTATGAAATTCCCACTGGGGACTCAGAGCAGTACTTTGGGTGTGTGTTTGCGTGTGCGTGTGTGTGCGTGCACATGTGTGTGCATACCATGCATACTACTGAGTCCATAATATTAGATGGATTTGAGAATCAGAGAATTATAAACTTTTATTATCGAAATGATTTGATTTTGGCCTCAGTCTGGGGTAGACCAAAAGAGTGGGTTCAAATGTATCACTTTTTAAAAAAAAAAAAAAGGACTGTATTTTTGATCATTTTGGTTATTTAGCATAGGATGCTACTGAAACAAAAATTATGAATCCCATGTCTTAATGGGTCCATAGGGAACATGTGATTAGGAAAGAAATTACTGGGTCTACTCTGGATGAGACACTATTATAGATTTGTACACAAACTATTTTGTGATAGGAGCTACCATTTCCTCATTGAGGACTGGATATAGAAAGAAGGTCTTTACGATAAAGATTATAATGATGATGATGATGACAGCAACTTTTATGAACTAATGTCTCAGGCCTATTCAATTTGTTTTATATACATTGTGCTCTTTAATTTTTATAGCAGTACTATAGGGATTGGCATTATTGTACAATTTGATATTTTACAGTTCCTCATTTACAAATGAGGAAGCAGAGACTCCGGTAGGTTGAGAAGCTTGCCTACAATTACATAGCTACCTGCAGTGTGACTATTCAAATCTAGACATCCCTGACTTTAAAGTCTACTTTCTTCACACTTCCTAAGAAGCTATTGATTTAATAATGTTATATAGCTAACTAACCCAGGATTCAGAGGTTTTTGATAACAAATATATATATATATGTATATACACATATATATGTATGTGTGTATACATATATGTATGTATGTGTATACATATATTCTCTCTTTTTTTATTATACTTTAAGTTGTAGGGTACATGTGCACAATGTGCAGGTTTGTTACACATGTATACTTGTGCCATGTTGCTGTGCTGCACCCATCAATTCATCAGCACCCATCAACTTGTCATTTACATCAGGTATAACTCCCAATGCCATCCCTCCCCACTCCCCACTCCCTATAATAGGCCCCGGTGTGTGATGTTCCCCTTCCAGAGTCCAGGTGATCTCATTGTTCAATTCCTACCTATGAGTGAGAACATGTGGTGTTTGGTTTTCTGTTCTTGTGACAGTTTGCTGAGAGTGATGGTTTCCAACTGCATCCATGTCCCTACAAAGGACACGAACTCATCCTTTTTTATGGCTGCATAGTATTCCGTGGTGTATATATGCCACATTTTCTTAATCCAATCTGTCACTGATGGACATTTGGGTTGATTCCAAGACTTTGCTATTGTGAATAGTGCCACAATAAACATATGTGTGCATGTGTCTTTATAGCAGCATGATTTATAATCCTTTGGGTATATACCCAGTAATGGGATGGCTGGGTCATATGGTATTTCTAGTTCTAGATCCTTGAGGAATTGCCATACTGTTTTCCACAATGGTTGAACCAGTTTACAATCCCATCAACAGTGTAAAAGTGTTCCTATTTCTCCACATTCTCTCCAGCACCTGTTGTTTCCTGACTTTTGAATGATTGCCATTCTAACTGGTGTGAGATGGTATCTCATTGTGGTTTTGATTTGCATTTCTTTGATGGCCAGTGATGATGAGCATTTTTTCATGTGTCTGTTGGCTGTATGCATGTCTTCTTTTGAGAAATGTCTATCCATATCCTTTGCCCACTTTTTGATGGGGTTGTTTGTTTTTTTCTCGTAAATTTGTTTGAGTTCTTTGTAGATTCTGGATATTAGCCCTTTGTCAGAAGAGTAGATTGCAAAAATTTTCTCCCATTCCATAGGCTGCCTGTTCACTCTGATGGTAGTTTCTTTTGCTGTGCAGAAGCTCTTTAGTTTAATTAGATCCCATTTATCAATTATGGCTTTTGTTGCCATTGCTTTTGGTGTTTTAGACATGAAGTCCTTGCCCATGCCTATGTCCTGAATGATATTACCTAGGTTTTCTTCTAGGGTTTTTATGGTTTTAGGTCTAACATTTAAGTCTCTAATCCATCTTGAATTAATTTTCATATAAGGAGTAAGGAAAGGATCCAGTTTCAGCTCTCTACTTATGGCTAGCCAATTTTCCCAGCACGGTTTATTAAATAGGGAATCCTTTCCCCATTTCTTGTTTTTGTCAGATTTGTCAAAGATCAGATGGCTGTAGATGTGTGGTATTATTTCTGAGGGCTCTGTTCTGTTCCATTGGTCTATATCTCTATTTTGGTACCAGTACCATGCTGTTTTGGTTACTGTAACCATGTAGTACAGTTTGAAGTCAGGTAGCGTGATGTCTCCAGCTTTGTTCTTTTGACTTAGGATTGTCTTGGCAATGCGGGCTCTTTTTTGGTTCCATATGAACTTTAAAGCAGTTTTTTCCAATTCTGTGAAGAAAGTCATTGGTAGCTTAATGGGGATGGCATTGAATCTGTAAATTACCCTGGGCAGTATGGCCATTTTCACAATATTGATTCTTCCTATCCATGAGCATGGTATGTTCTTCTATTTGTTTGTGTCCTCTTTTATTTCACTGAGCAGTGGTTTGTAGTTCTCCTTGAGGAGGTCCTTTACATCCCTTGTAAGTTGGACTGCTAGGTATTTTATTCTCTTTGAAACAATTGTGAATGGAAGTTCATTCATGATTTGGCTCTCTGTTTGTCTGTTACTGGTGTATAAGAATGCTTGTGATTTTTGCACATTGATTTTGTATCCTGAGACTTTGCTGAAGTTGCTTATCAGCTTAAGGAGATTTTGGGCTGAGACAATGGGGTTTTCTAAATATACAATCATGTCATCTGCAAACAGGGACAATTTGACTTCTTCTTTTCCTAACTGAATATCTTTATTTCTTTCTCTTGCCTGATTGCCCTAGCCAGAACTTCCAACACTATGTTGAATAGGAGTGGTGAGAGAGGGCATCCCTGTCTTGTGACAGTTTTCAAAGGAAATGTTTCCAGTTTTTGCCCATTCAGTATGATATTGGCTGTGGGTTTGTCATAAATAGCTCTTATTATTTTGAGATATGTTCCATCAATACCGAATTTATTGAGAGTTTTTAGCATGAAGGGCTGTTGAGTTTTGTCAAAGGCCTTTTCTGCATCTATTGTGATAACCGTGTGGTTTTTGTCATTGCTTCTGTTTATATGCTGGATTACATTTATTGATTTGTGTATGTTGAACCAGCCTTGCATCCCAGGGATGAAGCCCACTTGATCATAGTGGATAAGCTTTTTGATGTGCTGCTGGATTCGGTTTGCCAATATTTTATTGAGGATTTTTGCATTGATGTTCATCAGGGATATTGGTCTAAAATTCTCTTTTTTTGTTGTGTCTCTGCCAGGCTTTGGTATCAGGATGATGTTGGCCTCATAAAATGAGTTAGGGAGGATTCCCTCTTTTTCTATTGATTGGAATAGTTTCAGAAGGAATGGTACCAGCTCCTCCTTGTACCTCTGGTAGAATTCGACTGTGAATCTGTCTGGTCCTGTGCTTTCTTTGGTTGGTAGGCTATTAATTATTGCCTCAATTTCAGAGCCTGCTATTGGTCTATTCAGGGATTCAACTTCTTCCTGGTTTAGTCTTGGGAGAGTGTAAGTGTCCAGGAAATTATCCATTTCTTCTTGGTTTTTTAGTTTATTTGCATAGAGGTGTTTATAGTATTCTCTGATGGTAGTTTGTATTTCTGTGGGGTCGGTGGTGATATCCTCTTTATCATTTTTTATTGTGCCTATTTGATTCTTCTCTCTTTTCTTCTTTATTAGTGTTGCTAGTGGTCTATCAATTTTGTTGATCTTTTCAAAAAACCAACTCCTGGATTCATTGATTTTTTTGGAGGGTTTTTTGTGTCTCTATCTCCTTCAGTTCTGCTCTGGTCTTAGTTATTTCTTGCCTTCTGCTAGCTTTTGAATGTGTTTGCTCTTGCTTCTCTAGTTCTTTTAATTGTGATGTTAGAGTGTCAATTTTTAGATCTTTCCAGCTTTCTCTTGTGGGCATTTAGTGCTATAAATTTCCCTCTACACACTGCTTTAAATGTGTCCCAGAGATTCTGGTATGTTGTATCTTTGTTCTCATTGGTTTCAAAGAGCATCTTTATTTCTGCCTTCATTTCGTTACGTACCCAGTAGTCATTCAGCAGCAGGTTGTTCAGTTTCCATGTAGTTGAGAGGTTTTGATTATTTTCTTAGTCCTGAGTTCTAGTTTGATTGCACTGTGGTCTGAGAGACAGTTTGTTATGATTTCTGTTCTTTTACATTTGCTGAGGAGTGCTTTACTTCCAACCATGTGATCAATTTTGGAATAAGTGCCAATGTGGTGCTGAGAAGAATGTATATTCTGTTGATTTGGGGTGGAGAGTTCTGCAGATGTCTATTAGGTCCGCTTGGTGCAGAATTGAGTTCAATTCCTGGATATCCTTGTTAACTTTCTGTCTCGTTGATCTGTCTGATGTTGACAGTGGAGTGTTGAAGTCTCCCATTATTATTGTATGGTAGTCTAAGTCTCTTTGTAAGTCTCTAGGAACTTGCTTTATGAATCTGGGTGCTCCTGTATTGGGTGCATATATATTTAGGATAGTTACCTCTTCCTGTTGAATTGATCCCTTTACCATTATGTAATGTCCTTCTTTGTCTCTTTTGATCTTTGATGCTTTAAAATCTGTTTTATCAGAGCCTAGGATTGCAACCCCTGCTTTTTTTTGTTCTCCATTTGCTTGGTAGATCTTCCTCCATCCCTTTATTTTGAGCCCATGTGTGTCTCTGTATGTGAGATGGGTCTCCTGAATACAGCAAACTGATGGGTCTTGACTCTTTATCCAATTTGCCAGTCTGTGTATTTTAATTGGACTATTTAGTCCATTTACATTTAAGGTTAATATTGTTATGTGTGAACTTGATCCTGTCATTGTGATATTAGCTGGTTAATTTGCTCGTTAGTTGATGTAGTTTCTTCCTAGCATTGATGGTCTTTACATTTTGGCATTTTTTTTCAATGGCTGGTACTGGTTGTTCCTTTCCATGTTTAGTGCTTCCTTCAGGATTTCTTGTACAGCAGAGATTTTGGTGACAAAATCTCTAAGCATTTGCTTATCTGTAAAGGATTTTATTTCTCCTTCACTGATGAAACTTAGTTTGGCTGGATATGAAATTCTGGGTTGAAAATTCTTTTCTTTAAGAATGTTGAACATTGGCCCCCACTCTCTTCTGGCTTGTAGAGTTTCTGCCGAGAGACCTGCTGTTAGTCTGATGGGCTTCCTTTTTTGGGTAACCCGATCTTTCTCTCTGGCTGCCCTTAACATTTTTTCCTTCATTTCAACTTTGGTGAATTTGATAATTATGTATTTGGAGTTGTTCTTCTCAAGGGGTATCTTTATGGCATTCTTTGTATTTCCTGAATTTGAATGTTGGCCTACCTTACTAGGTTGGGGAAGTTCTCCTGGATGATAACCTGAAGAGTGTTTTCCAACTTGGTTCCATTTTCCCCCTCACTTTCAGGCACACCAATCAGATGTAGATTTGGTCTTTGCACATAATCCCATATTTCTTGGAGGCGTTGTTCATTTCTTTTTCCTTTTTTTCCTCCAGCCTTCTCTTCTCACTTCATTTCATTCATTTGATCTTCAGTCATTGATATTCTTTCTTCCAGTTGATTTAGTCAGATACTGAAGCTTGTGCATTTGTCACGTATTTCTCGTGTCATGGTTTTTATCTCTGTCAGTTCGTTTATGGCCTTCTCTGCATTGATTATTCTAGTTATCCATTCTTCCATTCTTTTTTCAGGATTTTTAGTTTCTTTGTGCTGGGTAGCTAGTTCTTCCTTTAGCTCTGATAAGTTTGATCGACTGAAACCTTCTTCTCTCAACTCGTCAAAGTCATTCTCCATCCAGCTTTGATCTGTTGCTGGCGATGAGCTGCGTTCCTTTGGAGGGGGAGATGCGCTCTGATTTTTTGATTTTTTTGAATTTCCAGCTTTTCTGCCCTGCTTTTTCCCCATCTTTGTGGTTTTATCTGCCTTTGGTCTTTGATGCTGGTGATGTACTGATGGGGTTTTGGTGTGGGTGTCCTTTCTGTTTGTTAGTTTTCCTTCTAACAGTCAGGACCCTCAGCTGTAGGTCTGTTGGAGATTGCTTGAGGTCCACTCCAGACCCTGTTTGCCTGGGTATCAGCAGCGGAGGCGGCAGAAGATAGAATATTGCTGAACAACGAGTGCTGCTGTCTGATTCTTGCTCTGGAAGCTTCGTCTCAGGGTTGTACCCCACTGTGTGAGGTGTGAGGTGTCAGTCTGCACCCAGTGGGGGATGTCCCCCAGTTAGGCTACTCAGGGGTCAGGGACCCACTTGAGCAGGCAGACTGTCCGTTCTCCGATCTCAACCTCTGTGCTGGGAGATCCACTGCTCTCTTCCTATGTATTCTCATTCTGTAGTCCATGTGTCTGCTAAGAGAGCACTGTTTCAGGCTGTAGGTCAGCAGGGCTAGACTCCAGCTTTGGGTTGGGTTCAAGTCTGTTCATGTATCTCATTTTGGGTGCATTAGGAGTGTACTTTTGTCATGACCACCAGCGATAACCCCATCAGATCACACCCCTTTTATTTTAATGCCTCTGCTCATATCATATCCACACACATTACAAAGAAAGTAACAAGTCTAAGCTCAATACTGATGGGGTAAGGAAGTATCCTCATAGTGGGAAGAACTGCACAATTACACAGCTAAGGGAAAAGATTCATAATTTTATAATAGGAAAGGAAGGAAGAATGAAGAACAAGAATCTAATTTACCACAATAGTGTATCACACCACTTTCCTGTTGAGAAACAATTTATCACTGCTTCAATGGAGGCATTCTAACTGTATTATCCCTTGATGGTGGTTCAGAAGTGCCATCTTTCTAAATGAAGAACTGCATAACACAAACTATGAGATCTTTATAAATGCTTGAAAAGGCCACTGATGACACCAAGTTTTTTAGTTAACTGGAAAGTACAAATGCACATTTTCTACTTCTATTACTTACATGCATTTCTCTTGGAATAACATAAATTTAAACATCACTGTCTGTGTTCAAGTTGGATCTTTTCATGCTTTCTAGACTTCCATCCCAACCATAATTGCTAATTCTTTGTACATCTGAATGTTTTCATAATACTGAAATTTATCTTTTTAGCTTTTTCTATATGATGGGAAAGCAACTGGTTGATTTCATTAAAATCAGAAAAACAATATGATCCAAGAAATTGTTTGGCCTCATACATAATCAAAAAACACTTTTATTGATTATGTATTTTTTCATTTCACTGGCTATTATGGCTTCATGCAGACAATGTTTTAGTTTATGGAGATTCTGCACAGTCAGTCCTGCTTGCATCTATTCTTTTGAAATTGTATAGAAAGTAAATGCTAATAACTGTGAATTATTGTTTATTTGTAACCTGCCAGGTCGAGGTGCATTCATTAACATTCATCTGGACTCTGGGGTTCCTTTCCTGCATAATATTCCAACTGAGTCTCTAAATGTTGTAGAATCTTCAAAATTAATTTAAAAGCATTTTAATGGGGAGTTGTAACATAGATTCTTGTTCTTTATTTTTATTTTTAGCTTTTCAAGGGGTTCTTTTCAAGAGTGCCCCATGGTGGAGTTGGAAGTAGCCACAATAGAAGACAGCTTCTTGCAGAGAGAAAGCTTGGTTTTGACATTTTACTTCTTTAGCATTTCCTTCCCATCTTCTATCAAAAGCATCCATCAGGGGTCTGTTAAAGCACATGGGGTATATGCTGTGAAAAACTGGTCACCTTTGATAGCCAATAGCAAAAGTGAGTCAAAGGTGACCTTTTCATCTATTATGTAGCTCAGCTGAGGAGCTTGCTTTTTGAACTTTGCCAACTTAGCTTCTTCAGCCATGGAGTTCTTGCAATAGCCAATATGTGACAGCCCAGCATGCAAGTTAATTACTTCTTATTGTAAAAACTTGTAAAGTTCACTGTTCAAAACACTCCAGAGTTAGTGGTGTGGAACATACCTTCAAAAATTCAACAGCAGTTCTAGGGTCCAGGAAGGAGTTCTGCTCATTCTCTTTATACCTGCTGTCAGCCTGTCTAACTATGCTCCGAATGCTAGGCTCTAGGCTAGGGGCTCTATGGAATAGACTTATGAAGTAGGTGATATTTTTAGACCCACTTCATAAGCGAGGAATCTGCAGCATAGAGAAAGTACAGTTGGGTCATGGTCATGCAACCATGAAGTGTAAGAATAAGTCTCTATGATGCTAAAACATGTCTGTAACCACCACTAGTATCCAATACCTCTCATTGTATCTTCTCATTGGGATTGCATCACACCTGGGCAGTGGCCCAGGAGAAGCTTTAAGTAGATGATTTAATTTTAAAATCTTTTACATATGGTTATGTGTGTGTATGTATGTTTCCATATCAAAACCAATTTGAGGGAAAATGTTGATTCCTCAAAATGTCGTTTCAAGGACAAAAGCCTAGAAAAGGAAGGATTGTAGAGTAGAAGATACAGTTTATAGGAATAAAGCACTTGAATTAGACCCTAAATTTTTCTTCCTACATGTGTGAACTTTGGAAAATCACCTTATGTTTTTGAGACCCACTTTTCTCATTTGTAAAGTGCAGATACTTAAGGGAGGGGTCAATGAGACAATACATCCTACAATCTGTGTCTAATAATAGTAGGACTCAGCCACTAATAGGTGGGTTTGGTTTCCTGTAATTCCTATGCGTTTGTGTGTGCACATGTATGTGTGTGTGTATTGAGGACCGCGCTGGGGGTGGTGGAGAATGAACAGACACAAGAGACAAAGACAAACAGAGAACATGGCGGCCGCGCGCAGAGCCTCCGCCTCACTTTATTTATACTCCATAAACCTCACGTCAGCAGAAATAACATAATGCAAAACCAACTTTCTCTACCCAGATGTAACCTTCTGCTTAGTTCCTTGTTTCTAGGCTCTTCCTTATTTGTCTGCCTTCTTGGCGCCTACTGGAGTTCATTAAAAGTTCAACTGGAGATCCTGTCCTTGAGCCCTATCTATTCTTAGCATATTGTTTTCAATGGCCCCTGCAGTGTGCACACGTATTCATGTGTGTACCTAGGAGAAGGGGGCAGGGGATGTTTATCATGTTGTTTTGACAAGTATGTCAATTTGACTTTCGTAAGTATTTCATAAAATATAATCCTGGTGGAGTTGATCAGTAATCCACATTAAGAACAGAAAACCGGCTGGGCGTGGTGGCTCACGCCTGTAATCCCAGCACTTTGGGAGGCCGAGACGGGCGGATCACGAGGTCAGGAAACTGAGACCATCCCGGCTAAGACGGTGAAACTCCGTCTCTACTAAAAATATAAAAAATTAGCCGGGCATTGTGGCGGGCGCCTGTAGTCCCAGCTACTCGGGAGGCTGAGGCAGGAAAATGGCATGAACCCCGGAGGTGGAGCTTGCAGTGAGCCGAGATAGCGCCACTGCACTCCAGCCCGGGCGACAGAGCGAGACTACGTCTCAAAAAAACAAAACAACAACAACACAAAAAGTAGAAAATCAGTGGAGAAAAATGTTTACAACAATGCGTGATATAATTTTTGAGATACAGTTATATCACATACACACTAATGCTTATGCTCTTGGCAGTGAGAATTCTTATTTTAAGTTCTGGGGTATGTGTGCAGGATGTGCAGTTTGTTACATAGGTAAACGTGTGCCATGGTGGTTTGCTGCACTGTCAACTCATTACTTAGGTATTAAGCCCAGCATGCATTAGCTATTATTTCTGATGCTCTCCCCACCCCCTCACCCTTTCCCGACAAGCCCCAGTGTGTGTTGTTCCTTTCCATGTGCCCATGTGTTCTTTTTGTTCAACTCCCACTTATAAGTGAGAATATGCAGTGTTTGTTTTCCTGTTCCTGCATTAGTTTGTTAAGGATAATGGCTTCCAGCTTCATCCATGTCCCTGCAAAGGACATAATCTCATTCCTTTTCATGGCTGCATAGTATTCCATGGTGTATATGTACCAACTTTCTTTATCCATTGATGGGCATTTGGGTTGTTTCCATGTCTTTTCTATTGTGAATAGTGCTGCAATGAACATACACGGGCACTGAAAATTCTAATGTGATTACCTTAGTATAGTGGACTTAAAGACATCATTGTTATAAATTGCTTCCCCCACCCCGGCCTTGGTAGAGGAACAACTCTTTTATATGGAATTTTATACTGGGAAAGAACAGTAATTATACTAAGTAAAAGTTGTATAGCCTTTTGGCCAGGCGCAGTGGCTCACGCCTGTAATCCCAGCACTTTGGGAGGCTGAGGTGGGTGGATCACCTGAGGTCTGGAGTTCAAGACCAGCCTGGCCGACATGGTGAAACCTCATCTTTACTAAAAATACAAGAAAATTACCTGGGTGTGGTGGCACAGGCCTGTAGTCCCAGCTACTCAGGAGGCTGAGGCAGGAGAATTGCTTGAACCTGGGAGGCAGAGGCTGCAGTGAGCCAAGATCGGGCCACTGCACTTGCACTCCAGCCTGGGCCATAGAGCAAGACTCTCAAAAAACAAAAAAATTATATAGCATTTTTCATATATTTAACCCTGGTAAACAGCATGACTTTCTGATATTTTCAAAAGACAAATTCAACTCTTATTTATTTATTTGTTTTTGAGATGAAGTCTCACTGTTGCCCAGGCTGGAGTGTAGTGGTGAGATGTTGGCTCACTGCAACTTCTGCCTCCTGGGTTCAGACAATTCTACTACCTCAGCCTCCTGAGTAGCTGGGATTACAGGCACATGCCACCACGCTCAGCTAATTTTTGTGTTTTTAGTAGAGATGGGGTTTTGCCATGTTGGCCAGGCTGGTCTCAAACTCCTGACCTCAAGGTTATCCACCTGTCTCAGCCTCCCAAGGTGCTGGGATTACAGACATGACCCACTGGGCCTGGCCTCAATTTTTATTTAAATTAGAAAACTACATATTATCCAAATGCCTGTAGTTACCCAGAGCTAGCCTAAAATTCTGAAAACTACAAAATAATATTTTTAATTTTGGAAGGCACACATTATATTGGCATTCCCTATAAACAATACTCCTTTGCAGTTTCAAAAGCTGTAGCTATGTGAATAAAAGTTTCCAGTCATTTCTTTCTATTGTTCATTTGACTTTTATAAAATAGAGTAGTGCATTGGGCAATGTAAATTCTATAGATGGCTTATGACTCAAAAGCACACCTTTTGTCATCTAGATCGTTCACTGATCAGTCATGAATGACTGAAAGAATGGAAAAAACAAACAAAAAAAATCTATAAGATGTCCCTCAGTTTAGGCACTGGTAATCCAGCCGAGATAAAACAGGGATAGAGCATATAGTGTAGCCAGACCATTTTTACAGGTTTTCTCATTTATTTAGTTATAGAACTGACATTAGACCTTCTCTCTGAATAAAGGTAGCTCCATGACTTGTAATGCCAATTGTCTATATTATATTTTTGATTTCATCTTAATAATGCCAAGGTCTTCATATTAGAACAACAGGAATTAGCATCTACCTGTGAATTTTGTTAAGTCTCCTTGTATGCCAAAAAACCTCTTTTCTTAAAATTCCCAAGGCTAATTCATGTGTCAGGATAGGTTATTTAATTTGATGTATTTCTCTGACCTTGACATAACAGAACTTCAAATATCACTAAAAATTCTTAGCACTGGGCAGTCCAGTTGTGATTCAGGATTTAGCTACTTATTCAATTTTTGGCAAGAGTTTCTAACATGTCGGCTGAACAGATTTTTCATTCTCTGTGTTTTTGATCCCATAAAATCAAGTTGCCCATACCTGTGTTTTTGATCCCATAATTTCTCCATTCACATTTATAGCTGTTCCCTTGCCAGGTTTGGGTAAATGTCTTTTGCTGCTGATTCATGGGCACTCTGGCTGGCCTCAGACAGGACAGAGCGAAGTTTCATAGAGCACTTTGGCATGTCTCTCTCCACCATTTCTCATAGTCTCTGGGCATAAATAATTTGTTAGCTACAGAATGTACAGAAGTATAAAGAAGAGTGGCTGATGAGAAAGTGAGTCAGAAGTCATTATTAGGTGTGTGCACAACTGATGGAAGATTTAGGATGCCAAAGAGTTTGGAGGTAATCTAATAGTGGAGAGAGAGTCCTTGAGTATGGGAATAGTGTAATGAAAACTATATCTTATAAGGAGACCTTGAAGTGGTGTCTTGGTTAAGCTGACATGGGGAGGAAATGGGAGGTCATAACAAGTAATCATAGGATTGACATGTGATAATGAGGTTTTAATGATTGTTTTAAGATTTCCTGCTTAAGCAGAATGCAATCAGAAGTAAAAAATGAACAATTGGAAAGCCTAAAGATATAGACAGTCTTGAAAAAAACTTAAGGAATGAGTTTAAGGTTCTAATTTTCAACCTTCATTGTTCATCCTAGATTTCTTCATACTATGCTTCTGTCTTGACAATGCAGTCCTTACCCTTGACTGAATGATGTAGAAGTAATTGCAGATTTTTGTAATTAAACATTGTTACTAGAAAGAGGAGTTTTAGGTAACTCATAATTACCTAAATATGTACCTGAAAATATCTACCTATCCATCATTTTTCTATTGATATAAAATTGCTTAATATAATGTGATCTTTATTAACAAAAATACAAATTATAAAATTACAAAATGTAAATTTTATCCAATTATAAATTTTTCATCATCATCCATTTTCTCATGAATTCAGCAAATATATATCCTCTTACAAACTTGTAAGTAATATTTATAAAGCATTTCAGGATACTTTGAAAGACAGATCACTGTGGGTTTTGATCTTACACTTCTGAGTTCCCTATAGAGCCCACCACTTCGAGGTTCTCACTGGTAATATTAGATAAGACAATGATAGCCACATAAACCACTTAATTTGTACCTAGGATTCGACATAGATGAAAAAACTGACTAAAAAATAAGAAGGAGCATGTTATGGCATGTGGTGGTATTTTTCTGTATTTCTTTTTAAGCTCACGTATACATTCATTAAAGAGGAATGATAAAGCCTAGGCTACTGTTATTATTTCATATCAACTCTCCGGCTCTGTGCTCATATGTTATTCACTAACCAAATTTGCTATTCTGACCTGAAGTGTGCTGTTGTGTAAAATATGCACTGGAATTTGAAAATTAGTACCAAAAAACCCCTATAAATTATCTCAACAATTTTCGTATTGATTAATATCTTGAAATCAATTTTTGAAATATTGAGTTAAGCAAAATATATTATTAAAGTTATTTTATTTATTTTTAATGTAGTTACTAGAAAAAAATCAAAAATTAAACATGCAGCTCACTTATTTTTATCAGACAGTACTGTTCTAGATTAAACGTTCTTCCAAACAGTTACACAGATGAGTAGGCTTATGAAAATTCTATTTGCCAGAATTCCTTTGGCTCTGTTGTCAGTAAAATGCCATATTTGTTAGGGTCACATCTGTCCTCCCACACTCCTACATATCATTACATAAGGGAGCAAAAGCATCTGCTTGAAGTAAATATAAATGTGTACTTCTATGAACACCAAACAGAGAAACACCACAGGAAGGAGAGGCAGCTGTTCCTACATTTTAAAAAGACTAACTGATTTATTTTTCATTGGCTTGTGATTGCTATGTCTTGCCAGATCTGTCTCAGCTCAATGCATTTGAGGTCTGTGATAATCCCTGAGGATGATCCAGTCTGCTAGGTGCCATCACATTTCAATGAACTCTGTGAATCTTGGGCAAGTTACACCAATCTATATTGTCTTGGCAATAAAAAACCTTAGGCCTTAGAGAAGAGACTCTTCTTCTTCTTCCTCTTCCTCTTCTTCTTCTTCTTCTTCGACACAAAATGTTTCTCTATTGCCTTCATCTAATGAGATGAATGTTTAGAAGAGTCAATGCTTTTCCTAGGATCAGCCACTCATCTACTCAGCCTCCTCTGACTGTGGCAGCACATATAGGTGCCATGAGACGGTTGACCTGATCTTGGTAATATCAATCTTAAATGGGGAGAAAAGAATTTTCTTGTTGAATACCTGCTATGCACTAGACATTAAAGACTGTTACAGATGTACTCTCAATTAATTCTTACTCCAAACTCATGAGAATTTAAAAAAAACTTTCAATTTTAAATTCAATTTTAAATAAGCAAAAAAAGGCCAAAATGTAGACACAATGAAGACTAGTTTAAAATCAGCTCCCTCTGAGTCTATGCATGATTTTTCATGTTTTGTTTTCCTAGGAATGCATTTCCTGTTTTATTAATTACTAAACATCAATACATGTTTTATATAATATTCCTTTTTTTGGTTTATGTACTATTTTGATTTCTTCTGCAATTATAGTTAAAATGAAAAAATATGATTTTTTTTTTTACCTTATACGTATCACATTGACTTTTTACGCAACCTTTCTTACAACTTACTCATACTTTCTAAAATGTATACTCCACAGATTGACTTTTAATCATGTTGAACAACTTCTGGTCATAATTAAACTGCTACTTCTTCAAAAATAATGGCTAATAAGTATATATGGGTTTTACTACATTCCAGGAATAGCTTTCAACATTTGACATAAAACTTATTTAATTATTTACCAAATCCCATGACTTAGGTACTATTACACCATTTTACAAATAAGAAAACTGCAGCAATAGAGATTTGTGATGACTAAGTGAAGAGCCTATATCAAGTCAGTTGACCTGCCTCCCAAGTCTACGTGCTTAAACTCCTATATTATTCTTCCTCTTCTTAATTAATGGGTTACCAAGTCTTTATTGTTCTCTCTTAAAAGATATATAAATTTAATGCCAGTCTCCATTTCCCAGGAAGAATAATAGGACCTATCAGAGAAACACTGTGGAAGATGAACTGAATTTAAGTAGTGAAGTTTTGAAACACTGATGAATCTTTAAATTATCCTTAGTGCTTTGAGTCTTCTGCATCTATACTTTGTAAATTATATACAGTATATCTTTTGTTATAGGAATTCAATAACAATTCAAATTCAATTCAAATTTACCCAGTGTTGACTAAAACTACTGGTAAAACAATGGAGGAATTTTGGGGCATTGCTACTAGTTGGCATTTGCATCTTTTTCTAGGTCTCTGATCTTTCAGATGAAAAGGAAGAACAGAATGTAGTATTGGAAAGACAGAATAAATGGGTCAAGTCCTTGCCAATCTTGAACTCACCAGTGACAGTGGTGTGATAAGAGACTCATCTAAACCATTAAGATCTTTGGGTCTTAAAGTTGAAAAGACCCATTTTCTTAAGGGAAACAACTCAGAAACATGAAATCAAATTTTTCATGTTCCTACTTATTATTGGGAGCTAACTAATGAGTACAAATGGGCAACGGACGTAGAGTGTGGAATAATAGTCATTGAAGACAAGGAAAGGTGGGAAGGGGCGAGTAGGGAGAAGGATGAGAAATTAGTTAATCGGTGTAATGTACACAATTCGGATGATGGCCACAATAAAAGCCTATACTTCACTACTGTGCAATATATTCATGTAACAAAACTGTACTTATACCCCTTAAATATATACAAATTTTAAAAAAGAGAAAAAGAAGAGACCCAAAGAGAAAGAAAATGGCAGTATATTCTGAGTGTAAATAGGATATGGGGGCTTCACTAAGAAAATCAGGCAAGATGAATTATTTTTTTGACAGACATTTTCTGGTACCACATTTGCAGAGATACATAACATAATATTCATTCAAAAGACTAGTTCTGCTTACTTTGAATTAGTCCTTCTACATATTCTAATTCTTTTGATACAGTCAACATTCAAAAAGTGTATCAGATCAGCTGCATCTTTCAGTAGAAGTTTCCCTTTACCTTCATAACATGTAACTCAAAGTTTATTAGAGGCTTTCATTGATATTAAGAATTTTGTTTTCAAAACATACAGTAAATTGCACAAAAATGATCTTAAATTTTTCGGCTCTAATTCTGGAAATAAGTTCCTGTGTATTTTTCCTATTGTTCTGAGAATATGTGGAAAATGATGCAGAATTTAATGGGTGAAAGGATTTAGTGTATAGTCTATTTCCTTGATATTTTTGTGCTTGGAAATCTCTTAGCATTACAGTTGTTTCTGATTTTGAAATGGGATGTATAAAATTTTAATTCATATGTAATTCTCTCCGTTGACTTGCTATGTGAGTGTGTGCTTGAAGATTGTAAAGGCAAGACAGCTTAAAGTATATATTGCTCTGAAATTTTTTTGTTATATTGAGAATAAAGATCTATGTAGGCTTCTGTATTGGTCACAGAATGAAAGGTTTACTTACCAAGTACATTTCTCTGATGAGTCAAGCTATCCTTCAGCTTTTGTAACATTTATCCTTCTTTTCCCCTGTTCCTGGGGTTCAGGTTCTTGTTTCAGCTTATCTCTTTTATTCAGTATCAATCCCATATAAGTACATTTGGGAGTGTCTGTGTTACCAGGTAGCCATACTCTCTCCACTTTTCTGTACAAAGATCACAGAGCAAGGAACTAGCTAAAAATCGTAGGAAAGCATTCTTACTGTAAAATGTGCTATACTATTATTCTGTTAAATTCTACAGCTTTCAAATGTTAGTTCACACAAGGAAATACATAAACAAAACTTAGTAGTAAAATGATTGCATTCTGTCTCTCTTCTTTCCTCTTGAAGACTTCCATGTCACTTTTTTTTTGTTTGTTTAAAATCATCCAATCTCTGCCCACTGCACCTTGAATTAATCTAATCCTTTGAGATCCTACCAGGTTCCCTGTGATCTGGCCACTTAGACCTCATCTCTGCGATTTCCCCATCACTCACTGTGCTCCATTACACTGACTCCTCTTCCATTCCTTAAGCATGCTGAGCTCTTTTCTGACTCAGGGTCTTGGCATTTTTTATTCCCTTAAGCCAAAATATCTTCTTTCAGATTTTCTCACCATTCAAGTTTTAGCTCAAATATTACTTTCTCAGAGAAGCTTTAATTCTCCACTTACCTTAAGATAATTGTCATCTCCACCCTAGGTCACCTTACCCATTTCAAATTATATTTTTTATTTATTTCCCTCTCTGCACTCTTCTCTCTACACTGTATTTTAAGTTCCATGAGATCAAGGATCTTGTAATTTGTGTTAATCCTTGTATTTCCAACTTAGAGAATTCTTCCTAGTGTATAGTAAGTGTTGAATAAATACTTGAGTGGATGAATGGCTAAAGTAGTCACAATACAACTTATGCTTTACATAGCGGTACTTGAATCAGCTTTGCATTTGGGCATGATTTGTGCAAAGGTTATAAAATAGCTTTCACCAAAGGAGACAAAATGAGAAAAATGGCTTTTGAAAGGACTGTATTTATTATGTGACTGAGGAGCTGACAACAGTCTTCTTGATGAAATAAAAATTCACAAAACAGTTCAAAGGACTAAAAGGAAATTTAATATAAATTGTGTGGTAGCACCTCTGAAAATTATAAAATTAGACTAATTGCATACAAAAGTTTCTTTGTTTGACTATAATTATTATTTGGAATCACCTATGCCCTGAATATATCTTACTAGATTTCAGGAAGAGAAAGACAATTACTTGGGCACAAATGCATTTTGTTCCTTTCTTACTGCAGAGCTCCAATGTTTTGGTTTGATAAATTGCCTAAACTACCTGGCTGGCTTGAAGGGAAAGTTATGTTTTTACATTTATATTAAACAAAAAACTTGCACTTTAAAAATAAATCATGACATCTGATGGTATTACCTCTCTTTCATTTGTTTGCTATCAAGTGTGAGTTAAAGGTTAGGTGTGGAACAATCTCCGGGGTGCAATTTACGCTTCCAGGTAGCAGTAAAGCCCTGTAACCAATAACCATCACAAACGGAGGAGCTGTCAGATACTAAATTCATTGCTTCCATTCCTGAAGTCCTTTTGTTTTTAGAAGACACTGAAATATGTTCTCTTTTCTTAGTTTATGAGAATGTCTAAGATGTCCTTTGACCTGTCTTTTGGCACTATACAATAAATATAGAAAAAACGACCTACCTCCTTAAAATCACATTTTGGAGGAAAGGGAGTGGGCACATAGAAATTATACTGAATGACAATGACTGTATTGTCATAGAGCTTTTAAAATTTGGTGCAGAACTTTAAATAAGGCCATGGAAGATTCAGCATAATTTTTGGTGGGCAATGTATTCTCACTACAAGCCTTCCTTGGGGGAAAATATATATTTGTGTGTGTGTATGTGTATATATATTATATATATATATATATATATTTAAACTATAGTATGTGTTAGGTTTGTCTTCAGCTTGCCTAACACGCTATCATATCTGGCTGGGTGCTAGTGTCTTCCAGGACCTTGAAGTTCACGATGGACTTTCGCTAGGTTGTTCTTCAATGTTTTACTTTTTCTAGTCTTTCTAAATGACTACAACAATAAATGTCCAGTTGTGTGATTTTTAAAACCTCTCTTGGTTTCTCCGGGCCCAAATACTCTCCTTTGCAGGACGTTGCTACAAAAGACATTATCCAAGATCTTTCCCAGCTCTCAAATGAAATGGCAAAGTAATTAATGCTGTTCTCCTAAGGGGCAGCGGTTTCGGATAAGATTTGAGTAACATTAATTTATGTAACCTATATTTTTGTCATTTTCAGTCAGAAAGAAGTAGATTGTGTTTTGTTAATTTTTGTAAGCAATCTTTACTAAATGAAAGAAGGCATTCAGGATGAAAACATTATAAATGCAGCAAGGATTCTGTCTTCCACACAGTCACCTTTTCAATATGGCAAACAGCAGTGGGGCTGGGGGCCAATGAGGGAGGCATCAGATTCTATTAATTGAGGAGGTGAGGTAATCCCTGGGAAAGAACTGGCCCTGAAGGAAGGTGTCAGGGAAATAAATTTTTCCAAGAACAAAACCTTTGGCATTAGAGGAAATAACTTATTGTGAAGACAGTTTATCAATTTTCATTTGTTCCCATTTCTGATCCATGGACATATCCCTACAGGTTAAGAATAAAACATACAGTAATGAAAAATAGACTTGTTCAGCTACTCAGGAGGCTGAGGTGGGAAGGTTGCTGGAGCCCAGGAGTTCAAGGCCGCAGTGAGCTATTGTTGCGCCACTGCACTCCAACCTGGGCAACAGAGTAAGACACAGCTCTTAAAAAAGTGATAATAGATTTATCTGACTAAAATATATAAACTGTTGGGACATAAAGCTTCTCACCTTGACCCCCACCAGTAAAGTATAACAAAAAGGCTGACATTATTTGATCTATTACCACAGTAATAGACTTTGAGGACACCATATATTGGTCCTGCTTTCTAGCATACAATGGTAGAGCACCATTAACAACCAGTGGGAGCTAATTTCTTCTTGAGAATATGTAAAATATCTTCTGGGAATTCCTCAAACACTTGAGGGTGACTGAGGGAAACTCTTCACAGGGCTGAAGTTCAGCTTGGGTAAGTGTTTGTGAGCCAGTAAAATTGCAGTTTTTGTTGCTGTTTTTTACAATTCATCAGACCCCATTACAACATTGTGAAAGCTCAGGCAACTAATATATACATGAATCCCACTTGCCAAAAACCTGAAGCAGTGAATTTAATACAATGAGATATGTTTGTTCAAAGCTTAGCAATAGATACTCAGATGTTTGAAGAAAAAAGTTTAGATTTACATCATTTAAATACTAAATTATCGGGCCACAGAAATTGATGCTGTGTCATTTTTGCGATAATTGCATAAACCATTGCCTAAAGTGATATGGCATCTAAAATATCTGAAGATCACTTATAAAATATACATTAGAGCAGATGGCCACAAGGAGAGCCAATTGGACAGAATAATAAACAATACAAATTAAGAAATTCATAGTTAATTAAAGAAGATAAGGAGTACTTAAAAGGGACATAAAGACCTCCGGACCTTCTCAAACAAAGAATTAACATGTTGGTGCTATGCCATGCTCTCCTCTTCTTGTGCAGCTAATGAAAGGACAGTGATGTGCAGAACAGATGAAAAGACTTCATTAGAATGCTATCTTCAATAATCCAAATCCCTTGACTCAACATACAGGGACAGAGTGTCATAAATTCTTGTGTAATTTGGTCTGGGTATTCCTCTCTTTTATTCTGCTATATGCATTCGGATCCCATTAACTTTTAAAAGGACTTTCATGCACAGACGATAATAGGCACATTTAGTGGGCACAATGACTTAGTGTACTTTATAGTCTTCAACTCTGGGAAGCACTGCTTTATAGAATGTTAATTCTCAAGGGCCTTGCCCTTAGCAGGTGCTCTTCAATCAATATTTGTGGAATGAATAAAGAAGATTGTTCAGGGAGAAAAATAAACTCTTTTCCTTTAGATTAAAAAGTATTTTACACTTTTATTTAAAGGGTCATCTGCTAAATCTTATCCATTTTTCAAGATCCACTTCAAATTAACATGTATATTCATCATCTATTCATTCATTTATTTATTCATTCAACAGTCAACATTTATCGAACACCTACAGGATACTAGACATTTTCTTATACACCAATTAATCAAACGTGGTGTTTATTTTTGATGGATTTATTGTTTAAAGGGGCAACTAAATATGTAAATAATTTACATAGTACAATGAAAGAAGTGCTATAATAAAAATATGTACAAATTCTAGGCAAGCACGAAAGGAGAAATTCTATTTTTGCTCAATGAGGGTAAAAGCAAAAAAAGTTTCATGACAGGAGTCAGAAAAGATAACTTCCAAACTGAATTTAAAATGAGGCATTGGTAACTTCAGCCTGCAGGCCACATCTGACTCTTGCCTGTTTTGCTGTAACAATACAGCCATGCCCATTTATTCACCACAATGTCTATGGCTGCTTTCACGCTACAACACAGCAGAGGAGTTGAGTAGTTGCGACAGTGACAGTATGGCTGGTGAGGCAGAAAATACTCTGGTCCTTTACTTAATTGCTGAAGTCTCATTATAAAGTTTAACAGATAAAAGCTGTTTATTATGGGTGAACAAAGAAAGTGACTTGTTGAAACGGAATCTGCTCCTGGTGAAGATGCTGTGAACATTGTTAAAACCACAACAAGGGGCCGGGCGTGGTGGCTCAAGCCTGTAATCCCAGCACTTTGGGAGGCCGAGACGGGTGGATCACGAGGTCAGAAGATCGAGACCATCCTGGCTAACACGGTGAAACCCCGTCTCTACTAAAAAATACAAAAAACTAGCCGGGCGAGGTGGTGGGCGCCTGTAGTCCCAGCTACTCAGGAGGCTGAGGCAGGAGAATGGCGTAGACCCAGGAGGCGGAGCTTGCAGTGAGCTGGGATCCGGCCACTGCACTCCAGCCTGGGCGACAGAGGGAGACTCCGTCTCAAAAAAAAAAAAAAAAAAAAAAAAAAAACCACAACAAGGGACTTAGAATATTCCATAAACTTAATTGGTATAGCACTGGCAGGGTTTGAGAGGACGGACTCCAATTTCGAAAGAAGTTTTACTGAAGGTAAAGTGCTATCAAACAGCATCACATGCTACAGAGAAACCTTTTGTGAAAGAAAGAGTCAACTGTTGTGACAAATTTTATTGTTACCTTAAGAAATTGCCAGAGCCACTGTAACCTTCAGCAACCACCACCCTGATTAATCAGATGCCATCAATGTGGAGGACAGACCCCACATTAGCAAGATTACAACGTGCTGAGGGCTCAGATGATTGTTAGCACTTTTTTTTTTTAACAATAAAGTATCTTTAAGGTGTATAAATTTTTTTATTTGACATAATGTTATTGCCTACTTAATGTAGTAAAATATAGTGCAAACATGACTTTTATATGCATTGAGAAACCAAAAAAAAAAAAAACTGTACGTGACTTGCTTTATTGAAATATTCACTTTACTGTGGTGATCTAGAACTGAACCTGCAATATCTCCAAGATATCTGTAATTATTAATCTCTTTTTCTTTGAGATGGAGTCTTGCTCTTATTGCCCAGGCTAGAGTGCAATGGCACGATCTTGGCTCACTGCAACCTCCACCTCCTGGGTTCAAGTGATTCTCCTGCCTCAGCCTCATGAGTGGCTTGGATTACAGGCATGTACCACCTTGCTCAGCTAATTTTGTGTTTTTAGTAGAGACAGTGTTTCTCCATGTTGGTCAGGCTCGTTTTGACTCCCAACCTCAGGTGACCCACCTGCCTCGGCCTCCCAGAGTATTGGGATTACAGGCATGAACCACTGCACCTGGCCTGTAATTATTGATCTTCAAGGACTTACTACTGCCATTTTGTTCATTGTTTTCAGTTTGTTTTATAAAAGATTTGTTCCTTTCTTCCTCTGTTGCTGTTTTCTTTTGTGATTAGGTATTTTTTCTCTAGTGGCAGGCTTTGAGTCCTTAATTTTCATTTTTTGTGCATCTACTATAGATGTTTGCTTTGTGGTTACCATGAGGCTTATATAAAACATCTTACAGTTACAAGTTCTTTCAAATTGCTAACAACTTATACAAGTTTTAAGTGTGTTTGCTAGTGTTTTAAATCTATCTTCTGTGAGATATGTGCTAAATCATTTTGCAAATGAAAGTCACTATATAATTTTAGACATGATATCTAATTTTTAATAAAGATTGAATTGAAAATCTAAATTTCTCCATCTACCTCTCTCATCTATAGAGCTAGAAATAAGAAGGGTAGAGGCCAAAGTTTACTTGTGATAAGTCAGTTCTCTCTATAGTCATGGTGCAAAATAAAAAGCATCCTTAAAATTCTTTCTCCCCTAAGTTTCATGTATAACTCAGGATGGAAAATGAAGTACGATGTTCTCTTTCTTTGCACTTACAGGAATGCCTTGATCTTTAGACTTTAAAGTCGCACTTGGTTCTGGATAAATATAACCTTAAATTATTGACCTCAAATTATTATATAAGGCAACAATACTCTCATTTAAGTTCACCATTGACCATTCAACAGACTTTGGAAAGACACCAATGACCTACTCTTAAAAGATATCATATCCACTCCATTATCAAATATGCATTTACCTTTCTACTCTCCTCAATCTCTCACATTATTGATGAGTGAATATCATGAGAATAAAATGGTGATGAACAATGTTTTCGCCTAAGTTAACTTCTCTAAACAGGAGAAAATTAAAGTTAAGACAGAACCTGTCTATTTATCGATTTAAATTGCAATTCATATGAAATATGGGAAGACCCTTGAGGACTTTGAGTAAAAGCCATCTTTGCAAAATGAGATTTCTTATGATCTTTCGTTAACTCTGTCCCCTACATTTAAGGATGTTTCTTTTAGAAAGAGTAGAATTTTAAAACACTGAATATTACTGTGAGAATCTATTTGTATCATCAACTGATTTCTAATATTGTACCTTGAATACAGACAGGATATAAATCTCCATTAACTGAAATAAATGAATGGCATGCTATTAAATATGACAGATTTTTAGAGATGGAATTCTGGTAAAAGTTTTCGGCAATGTTTTACGAGATGATTCACTGACATGGGTATTTCAAGATAGAAGAAGAGGCAACAGAGTAGTCGAAAGCCTGAGGGGTAACAATGTATTTGACCCCCATCCCCAACAAGCCGATACAGAGCAGTGACTGAGCTTTAAGTGATAATGGACATAGTGTTTTTCTACTAGCGCTCCTGACGTATTTCATGCTGGAGAACACATAAATCCGTTATTGCCTTCATGCAACTAGAATCTAGCCATGAAGAACAAAGTATGCAGGTTAAAAATAATTGAACAGAATATGACTCAGTATTATTAAAACTATCAAGTAGAAGTTCAAACTTATTGATTTTGGTGAAAACAGACATAGTTATCATAATTATTCCTTGTGATTTTTGTTTCAGAGGATCATGTTTATGATGGATTAGACGTTGCAACAAGCAGCATTGGCTTGATCTTGAAGATCACATACATGATTAATTGATACAAATTTATAAAGGACCAGTATCATATAGTGAGGATGACTTTTCATTGTATTGAAATATGAAGTAGTTCAAAGTAAAATATAATTGTGGAAATAATCTTGCCAATTATCGGCAAAAAGGATCAGAATATAATATCTAGGATAAATGTCAAATTAAATGACTAACGTTAAAGATTGAAAACAGATTGCATTGTTTGTTATCTATGCATAAAATAACATGTAGAGCAAAAAAAGATAGTTCATTGGGAATGACAAGTGTGACAGTGCTATAAAAAGAAGCAGCTGGAATCTGTTCTGTAGCCACGGTATTAGTTTGTTTCCACACTGTTATAAAGAAATACCCGAGACTGGGTAATTTAGAAAGGAAAGTGGTTTAATTAACTCACAGTTATGCATGGCTGGAGAGGCCTTAGGAAACTTGCAATCATGGCAGAAGGGGAAGCAAACACATCCTTCTTTACAAGGTGGCAGGAGAGAGAAGTGCAGAGTGAAGGGGAAGAGCCCCTTATAAAACCATCAGATCTCATGAGAACTCACTTGCTATCATGAGAATAGCATGTGGGAACTACTCCCATGATCTAATCACCTCCCACAAGGTCTGTCCCTCTATACATGGGGATTGTAATTTGTATTACAATTCAAAATGAGATTTGGGTGGGGACACAAAGCCTAAACATATCAACCACTATACTAGGACCTTCCTTAAACTGGAGATAGTTCTTATATCAGAGGTGAATAGAATGTTAAGGCAGTTATTTCATAAATGATAATTGTTTAATGAATAAAGGGAATCTGAAAGGTCACCGAGACTAATTTGTGAAAAGCAGAAATTTTAAAGCACTTCTAGAAGAAAGATCCTATCTTCTTTGCTTGTTTTGGGACTTCTAAAAATATTTGGAAATATATGAATTTCAGACAATAAAGTATTTTCAATTTTTTAATATGTATTTGAAAGAAACAAATGAGTATGCTAATGAAAATGCGCTGGACTGAATGTTTATATCCCCTAAAATTTCATATGTTGAAATACTCACCTTCAAGGTGATAGTGTTAGGAGGTGTGGCCTTTGGAAAGTGATTAGGTCATGAGAGCAGAGCCCTCACAAAGGAAATTAGTACCCTTATAACAGAGACCTCAGAGAGCTTGTTTACTTCCTCTGCCATGCGAGGACACAGTGAAAAAATGCTATCTATGAATTAGAGAATAAACCCTCACCAGACACCGAATCTGCGAGAGCCTTGGTTTTAGACTTCTCAGCCTCCAGAACTGGGAGACATAAATTTCCATTGTTGATAAGCTACCCATTTTGTGGGGTATTCTTTTTTACAGCAGCCCAAATGGACTAACAACAAATATGATTACTTTTAATAGTATACATCGTTTTGACTCAGTGGCAATCTTTAATATTAAATTTCTTGCCTAGCAGCTAAGCATATTAAAAACAGTTATTTCTTATAATTGTGTGTTCTTTGAGATTTGTAGCGCAGACTCTAAAGACTGTTTGCTAGGTATAGAGGTGGTGTCCAATAAATACTTGTTGGCAGGCTGATTCATTAAAAAAGAAATTATAGAATGCCTCTTTAGCATTGTTATTATTCCATTAACTTGTGTTATTGTATTTGGAAGCAATAAAATGGCATGTCTTTTATGCTTTAAAATTAATATTTTTTCTCATTAATTCATGTAGGCTTTCTCCACATTTGATTAAAATCAATGCAGTTTTCCTCTATGCTTGGGAGAGAAGCAATATGAACACAATTTAGAAAATCATAATATTTAAGATAGCTCTAACATGATTTTTGCTTTTTGTTTCTGCTTGAGAATAGACTACACAGACCTTGTGGATCCATGAAAACTATTCCTTTTAATCATACTTTAATTATTGATTCATTCAGTCAGTTATCAGTTATTTAGTAGGCATTTCTATGTGCCTGGCATGTAATAAACACGAAGTTCTTCAAGTAATAGGTGAGTGCAGAACTATTACAGAAAAACTTGTGCCCTCCAGAACATGGATCAGGTGTTTTGAGAGAATCAAAACTATAGGGAGGAGTCTCCAATGTGACCTAGGAGCAGGAGGTAAACGAAATTGTCAAGGTAGGAGCTGATGGGCCTGAAGCTGGCTTCTGGAAGCTTGGTCCCTTTCTACATTTTTGTCATCACACCTTCTAGCTGTAAGGTCTTCACACACAATTTCTTTTGCCTGGAGTTCTCATTTTCCCTCTTTTTCCAAATTCCGTATTATGATTAAAGTTTCAATTTAAGTTTCACACCTTCTGGGAGGCCTTTCTTGAACCTCTAGCCGTGCCTACACTGAATTAGGTCCTCCTGATATATGAGAATGGTACCCTTTGTTTCTTTTGCCATTTCAATTTTACTAAAATTATCTCATTTCTAAATACTTGTTTGATGACTATGTTTCCTCCTCCACTTTCCTTTCTAAAAAGATGCTATTGGTCAGGATAGGCAGTTTATTAATTCTGAAATTTCAAGTACTTAAAACAACAAAGGTTAGTTTATTGTTCATGCTTTGTTTTTAGTGCAGGTCAGCCACAGATTCAGCATTACATGATTATTCAGGGACTTAGGATAATTGAGACAGGCTCCGCCACATAGAACAAGTGTTTTGTTTTTTTTTTTTTTTCTTTCCTTTGTGTGTGGGTTTTTTTCTTTTTTTTCTTTTCTTGGTCAGGAGTAGAGAAACTGGAAAATCACCTGAGGGTTTCTCACTGTTCATTGGCTAGAACTAGCCACATAGTCTTGTTGATTGGAATGGGATTGAGAAATACAGTTTTCCATGTGCCCTGAAGGGAAGTGAACTTGCCATTGGTGAACAAAGGTAATCACCTTTGAATTGAAAACATTAGAAGAAACAATGGTAAGAGGGAAATAAAGCCCCAAATTGTTGTCAAATTGAAAAAGCACTTTTAGCTATTCCAGTTAGCTTTGGTCTAATTATACCACACAACTGCTAAAAAGATTTGCCATTGGGATTGCTAATCCATTTTCAGTAATTATTGAGTAATTGTGCAGAGTAGAAGAAGGTTAGGAAAAATTGAGAGGAGCAGGTATAATCTATTTTCTAAACATTTATAGAAAGTGGAGTCTGTAGATGAGAAATCACTGGAGTATTGGACGGATTATTCATGGAAAGTTGTGGAAAGTGTAGTCCACAGACAGATGCTTATCTGTAGACTGTTTATTACTGCTCCACATGATAAAATAAGAAAGACAGAATAAGCATTTAGAAATTCTGTAGACATTTGTTAGAGAATTTTATGACTATTGCATTTAATAATAATTTGAAATGATGTTTTAAAAATTAAAATAATTTAAAATGCACTGTATTCTGTATGTCTCTGGGTTTTTTGTTGTTTTATTTTTATAACAATAATTTTGTTATGTTTTATGAAAATTTAATTCTTGATAGCTTGAAAATTACAAAGAACAAAACTTGTTCATTATCAGATTGTGAAGCACTGATTTGAGCATTTACTGAAGAAAATTGAAAAAAAAAGTGATCACTGGGAACTAGCATGGGTTGATATTAAGAGAACAATTAATATCAGACTACATTTATTTTTCTTTTTAAAAACTGACTAATCTAAAAATACCAGGAAAACATAGTGTATCTAGTGTACAGACAATTTTTCCACTTTAAGATGGTGTGAAAGTGATGCATATTCAGTAGAAACCATGCTTCAAATGCTCATACAACCATTGTTTTTTTCTCTTTTAGTACAGTTGTCAAATTGCCTGAGATACTCAACACTTTATTATAAACGGTCTTTGTGTTAGATAACTGTTGTCCAACTGTAGGCTAATGAAAGCTTTCTGAACATGTTAAAGAGGCATAACAATGTTCAGTAGATTCGGTGTATTAAATGCATTTTTGACTTAATGATATCTTTGGTTTATTATGAGTTTATGGGGATGTAATTCCATCAAATGTCAAGAAGCATCTCTATATGGATTTTGGCACACGGCAAGTTTTCTCACAGTATGCTTTTTGGAAAAGATGTTTTGGAAATACGTTCAATACATTTTATTATATACTTTAGTGTTAAAAAAGACAGGTCTAAAATTTGTTTTTGAACCATCTAGTGGTCAGAAGAAAGACAGAAATAAGAATCATGGATACAATAAAAGTAAAGCTGTTTTCCAGGAAAAGCAAAACTTTTTCCTGAAAGTCATACTTTCTGTGTTCTCATAGAAAAGGAACTGTGTGATGTTGTCATCAATGTCCACTAATAAACATGTAAAATCAATACAATGTTGAGTATATGTATATATATCTTTTTCTTACTGTAGCTTTCTGGTGATATAATGAAGCACATCTGGCTGGGTATGGTGGCTCACACCTGTAATCCCAGCACTTTTGAAGGCTGAGGTGGGCGGATCACTTGAGGTTAGGAGTTTGAGACCAGCCTGGCCAACATGACGGAACCCTGTCTCTATTAAAAATATAAAAATTCGCTGGGTGATGTGTGCCTAAAGTCCCAGCTACTCAGGAGGCTGAAGCAGGAGAATCGCTTTAAACCCAGCAGGCAGAGGTTGCAGTAAGCTGAGATTGCCTCACTGCACTCTAGCTTGGGCCACAAAGTGAGACTCTGTCTCAAAAAAAAAAAAAAAAAAATGAAGCACATCTAAAATAAGTTCTCAATTATTAGGTGGCACAAGGATTACTTAGGGAGAGCCTGACTCAGCAGATAAAGGGTGGGGTTCAGGAACCGGTGTCATTCAAAAGCCCCTAGTTCATTCCGATGCTCGTGGACCATAGATTACAATTTGAGAAATATTGATTTAGACGAGTAATTGGCAGTTTTCCATATATGTGACTCATCACAATTGAGGCTTATGTAAGAATAGCTAGTATTTATGATTCTGCTATTTGCCAAAAATCTGGATTGCAGAAATTAAACTTTGCTAATTCAAGTGGCAACCGTGTAATTTGACCTTAAATGCTTCCTGTGAATTGTACTTTTTAAAAAAGAAAATTTGGTTTTATCATTTAATGTATTTATTTTCCTGGCTCTTTGCTATCAATAAATACGCTGAATTTAGGATATGATTTGTTCTTATGAAATTGAAAGAGGCCACATGGAAAAATTCCCATGGAAAGCACTGATATGAATTGCCTGTAGAGTTCCACAGAGAATAGAAAAAATAATTTAAAATATTATTTTAAAGGTCAAGTTAACAAATACCTACCATTGAGCCATTTTAAAATTAATACACTAATTAGTTTTAAGCTTTATTTTGGTTGAGTTGGAATATTTAGTGTTCTTTTATTTATTCTATAACCTGCTTATATTGTCCAAGATGTAAATGAGCTCGTGTCTTTTTTTAAAGTGTGGTTCAAAGTAATGTGTTCGATAATAGAAAAAGGAGTCATGTGTTTTGAAGATTTTAGGTCCTTTAACAGATCTAGCAATACTTGGCAGGGGATGCGTACTAAATTTCTTAGAATTTGTGTTATTGATCCGCTGAGAGGATGTTTGAACCATCCTCAAAAGAAAATATCAGTCACCTTCTTACAACTCAGGCAGTATTAAGAATCAGAGAATAAGATGAAAAGAGTATGCTTTGTGCTAAAGGAACTCTTTTGAAAGAAATTCTGAAAAGAGTTATACAAAAGAATGAATGTTTCCTAGATAGCATAACTTCTTTCAATTTTTATACAAATATGAAGCCAAAAATCCTAAATTTAAGTTTTTAAGCCTCCTGCATGTGGATCTATTACCATGTTTTCTAAAAGTTGCTCTGTGTTCTCAAACACATTAGGTGTGGCATATTAGAATTAATCTCTTGATCAGGGGACAATCTTTTCCTTAAGATAAATGTGCTGCCTAATTGTGTTGGTTCTTGAAGCATGACAAATTTTGACATGGGATCTAAAATAAAAATAGTGTTTTGGCCAGGTACAGTGGATCACACCTGTAATCCTAGCATTTTGGGAGGCTGAGGCAGGAAGATTGCCTGAGCCCAGGAATTTCAGACTAGACTAGGCAACATGGCAAGACCCTATCTGTGAAAAAAATTTAAAAAATTAGTCGGATGTGGTGACATGCGCCTATAGTCTTGTCTACTCAAGAAAGAGGCTGATGTGGGGGGATCACATGTGCCTGGGAGCTCAAGGCTGAAAGTGAGCTCTGTTCACACCGCTGCACTCCAGCCTGGGTGGCAAAGCAAAACCCTGTCTCACAAAAAAAAAAAAAAAAAAAAATCGTGTTTTATGAAGATAGAGAATGAGAGTTATTGAGTTATTGTGCATGAAATCAAAAATATTAGAGACAGAGCAAACATTTTTACCCCACTTCTCTGTTCCTTTTTAAACACATTTGAACACCCCATCCCCTTCACACCAGGAGCAGCAGGGGCAGCCGCAGCCATACCTCAAAGCGAAAATCCTTCTTACAGTACTTCTTCCAGGTTTCATCTACCCTATGATCAGACATTTCTAAAATAGGGCTCGCTACTTCGTGATTGAGTCTTCTGCTCCGCGTTTCTAAATGCTGTAAAGTTCCTAGGCCAAGACTTGCTTCCCGTAATTGCCCTCCTTACTTTCTGGTATGATACGATACATCTAGACATGCATCTAAGGCTTCCCTTCAGCGGTTTGCAGACATCCATCATATTTCCCCAAGTCTGTCCTCCAGGCAGAGCACTCCAATTATCTTGAATATTTCTTACATCACAGAGTTTACAGATACACACCGTCTTGTGTATTTGTTTCATTCCTTTACTGTGTCATCTGCTCTTTGTGGACAGGGACAGGTTATTTAAATTTTTTTTCTTTTACCAGTTTCAGATAATGCCTGAAACAGAATAGACAATTAAAAATTAATTTCCAAATAGTATAAGATCTGTCTGTTAGAAGAATGAATAACCAGTCAGCATTGAACTTTCTATAGTTTTTCAATATTTCTATTAAGAGTAATCCCAAAACTACATATCAGAGCCCTAAAATTATCTGGTCAATGCAGAATACAGAGTTATTGTTACATTTTAGAACCTGGACAATACACATTTTAGACTTAATATTGGATTGTAAGTTGTTTTTTTTTTGGATTTTACTCTATGGGCTAGAGATTATAGATTAACTTTGAGATTATAGTCCAGTAAATACACCAGAATGTTTCCCAAATTAGCTATTAATTAGCTTTTGTCTCCCAATTTCTATGTAAGCAATTGATTAAATCTAAGACCTTAAATGTTTTCTGTTAAATTTACATTTTTTTATACAAAATTATAGTTCTGCCATCAAATGTATTTTTCCTGGCTATTTGTTATCAAGAAATAGTGTAAACTCATCTTTATCCTTCCAAATGAGAGGAAGTTAGGCAGTTTTGAATCCCTAACTTTGATGTGGCTAGGTACTCTGTAAGTCACGTTCCTCACAATGTTTCCTTTTTTTAATACTTTAAGTTCTGGAGTACATGTGCACAATGTGCAGGTTTGTTACATATGTATACAAGTGCCATGTTGGTGTGCTGCACTCATTAACTCGTCATTTACATTAGATATTTCTCCTAATGCTATCCCTCCCCAACCCCCCCATCCCACGACAGGCCCCAGTGTGTGATGTTCCCTGTCCTGTTTCCAAGTGATCTCATTGTTCAGCTCCCACCTATGAGTGAGAACATGCGGTGTTTGGTTTTCTGTCCTTGTGTCAGTTTGCTCAGAATGATGGTTTCCAGCTCCATCCATGTCGCTGCAAAGGACATGAACTCATCCTTTTTTATGGCTGCATAGTATTCCATGGTGTCTATGTGCCACATTTTCTTAATCCAGTCTATCATTGATGGACATTTGGGTTGGTTCCAAGTCTTTGCTATTGTGAATAGTGCCACAATAAACACACGTGTGCGTGTGTCTTTATAGTAGAATGATTTATAATGCTTTGGCTATATACCCAGTAATGGGATTGCTGGGTCAAATGGTATTTCTAGTTCTAGATCCTTGAGGAATTGCCACACTGTCTTCAACAATGGTTGAACTAATTTATACTCCCACCAACAATGTAAAAGTGTTCCTATTTCTCCACATCCTCTCCAGCATCTGTCGTTTCCTAACTTTTTAATGATTGCCATTCTAACTGGTGTGAGATGGAACCTCATTGTGGTTTTGATTTGCATTTCTCTGATGGCCAGTGATGATGAGCATTTTTTCATCTGTCTGTTGTCTGCATAAATGTCTTCTTTTGAGAAGTCTCTGCTCATAGCCTTTGCCCACTTTTTGATGGGGTTGTTTGATTTTTTTCTTGTAAATTTGTTTGAGTTCTTTGTAGATTCTGGATATTAGCCCTTTGTCAGATGGGTAGATTGCAAAAACTTTCTCCCATTCTCTAGATTGCCTGTTCACTGTGATGGTAGTTCCTTCTGCTGTGCAGAAGTTCTTTAGTTTAATTAGATCCCATTTGTCTATTTTGACTTTTATCACCATTGCTTTTGGTGGTTTAGTCATGAAGTCCTTGCCCATGCCTATGTCCTGAATGGTGTTGTCTGGGTTTTCTTCTAGGGTTCTTATGGTTTTAGGTCTAACATTTAAGTCTTTAATCCATCTTGAATTAATTTTTATATAAGGTGTGAGGAAAGGATCCAGTTTCAGCTTTCTACATATGGCTAGCCAGCTTTCCCAGCACCATTTATTAAATAGGGAATCCTTTTCCCATTTCTTGTTTTTGTCAGGTTTGACAAAGATCAGATGGTTGTAGATGTGTGGTGTTATTTCTGAGGCCTCCGTTCTGTTCCATTGGTCTATATCTCTGTTTTGGTACCAGTACCATGCTATTTCGGTTACTGTAGCCTTGTAGTATGGTTTGAAGTCAGGTAGTGTGATCTCTCCAGCTTTGTTCTTTTTGCTTAGGATTGTCTTGGCAATGCGGGCTCTTTTTTGGTTCCATATGAACTTTAAAGTAGTTTTTTCCAATTCTGTGAAGAAAGTCATTGGTAGCTTGATGGGGATGGCATTGAATCTATAAATTACCTTGAGCAGTATGGCCATTTTCAAGATATTGATTCTTCCTATCCATAAGCATGGAATGTTCTTCCATTTGTTTGTGTCCTCTTTTATTTCATTGAGAAGTGGTTTGTAATTCTCCTTGAAGAGGTCCTTCACACCCCTTGTCAGTTGAATTCCTAGGTATTTTATTCTCTTTGAAGCAATAGTGAATGGGAGTTCACTCATGATTTGGCTCTCTGTCTCTTATTGGTGTATCAGAATGCTTGTGATTTTTTCACATTGATTTTGTATCCTGAGACTTTGTTGAATTTGCTTATCAGCTTAAGGAGATTTTGAGCTGAGACAGTGGGGTTTTCTAAATATACAATCATGTCATCTGCAAACAGGAACAACTTGACTTCCTCTTTTCCTAATTGAATATGTTTTATTTCTTTCTCTTGCCTGATTGCCCTGGCCAGAACTTCCAACAGTATGTTGAATACGAGTGGTGAGAGACGACATCCTTGTCTTGTGCCAGTTTTCAAAGGGAATGCTTCCAGTTTTTGCCCATTCAGTATGATACTGGCTGTGGGTTTGACGTAAATAGCTCTTATTATTTTGAGATATGTTCCATCAATACCTGGTTTATTGAGGGTTTTTAGCATGAAGGGCTGTTGAATTATGTCAAAGGCCTTTTCTGCATCTATTGAGACAATCATGTGGTTTTTGTCTTTCATTCTGTTTATGTGATGGATTACATTTATTGACTTGCGTATGTTGAACCAGCCTTGCATCCCAGGGATGAAGCCAACTTGATCTTGGTAGATAAGCTTTTTGATATGCTGCTGGATTTGGTTTGCCAGTATTTTATTGAGGATTTTTGCATTGATGTTCATCAAGGATATTGGTCTAAAATTATCTTTTTTTGTTGCATCTCTGCCAGGCTTTGGTATCAGGATGATGCTGGCCTCATAAAATGAATTAGGGAAAATTGCCTCTTCTTCTATTGATTGGAATAGTTTCACAAGGAATGGTACCAGCTCCTCTTTGTACCTCTGGTAGAATTTGGCTGTGAATCTGTCTGGTCCTGGACTTTTTCTGGTTGGTAGGCTATTAATTATTGCCTCAATTTCAGAGCCTGTTATTGGTCTATTCAGCAATTCAACTTCTTCCTGATTTAGTCTTGGGAGGGTGTATGTGTACAGGAATTTATCTATTTCTTCTAGATTTTCTAGTTTATTTGCATAGAGGTGTTTATAGTATTCTCTGATGGTAGTTTGTATTTCTGTGGGATAGGTAGTGATATCCCTTTTATCATTTTTTATTACATCTATTTGATTCTTCTCTGTTTTCTTCTTTATTAGTCTTGCTAGTGGTCTATCAATTTTGTTGATCTTTTCAAAAAACCAGCTCCTGGATTCATTGATTTTTTAAAGGGATTTTTGTGTCTCTATCTCCTTCAGTTCTGCTCTGATCTTAGTTATTTCTTGCCTTCTGCTAGCTTTTGAATGTGTTTGCTCTTGCTTCTCTAGTTCTTTTAATTGTGATGTTAGGTTGTCGATTTCAGATCTTTCCAGCTTTCTCTTGTGGGCATTTAGTGCTATAAATTTCCCTCTACATACTGCTTTAAATGTGTCCCAGAGATTCTGGTATGTTGTATCTTTGTTCTCATTGGTTTCAAAGAGCATCTTTATTTCTGCCTTCATTTTGTTATGTACCTGGTAGTCATTCAGGAGTGGGTTGTTCAATTTCCCTGTAGTTGTGTGGTTTTTGAGTGAGTTTCTTAATCCTGAGTTCTAATTTGATTGCACTGTGGTCTGAGACACAGTTTGTTGTGATTTCTGTTCTTTTACATTTGCTGAGGAGTGCCTTACTTCCAACTATGTGGTCAGTTTTGGAATAAGTGTGATATGGTGATGAGAAGAATGTATATTCTGTTGATTTGGGGTGGAGAGTTCTGTAGATATCTATTAGACCTGCTTGGTGCAGAGCTGAGTTCAACTCCTGGATATCCTTTTTAACCTTCTGTTTTGTTGATTGGTCTAATATTGACAGTGGGGTGTTAAAAAGTCCCCCATTATTATTGTGTGGCAGTCTAAGTGCCTTTTTACATCTCTCAGTACTTGCTTTATGAATGTGGGTGCTCCTGTACTGGGTCCATATATATTTAGGATAGTTATCTCCTCTTGTTGAATTGGTCCCTTTATTTTAGGGTAAAATACATAATAATTACCCTATTATTATGTAATAGCCTTCTTTGTCTCTCTTTTGATCTTCGTTGGTTTAAAGTCTGTTTTATCAGAGACTAGGATTGAAACCCCTGCTTTTTTTTTTTTTTTTCAATTTGCTTAGTAGATCTTCCTCCTTCCCTTTATTTTGAGCCTTTGTGTGTCTCTGCACATGAGATGGGTCTCCTGAATACAGCACACTGATGGTTCTTGACTCTTTATCCAATTTGCCAGTCTTTGTCTTTTAATTGGGGCATTTAGCCCATTTACATTTAGGGTTAATATTGTTATGTGTGAATTTGATCCTGTCATTATGACGTTAGCTGGTTATTTTGTCCATTAGTTGATGCCGTTTCTTCCTAGCATAGATGGTCTTTACAGTTTGGCATGTTTTTACAGTGGCTGGTACCGGTTGTTACTTTCCATGTTTAGTGCATCCTTCAGGAGCTCTTGTTAGTCAGGCCTGGTGGTGGCAAAATCTCTTAGCCTTTGTTTGTCTGTAAAGGATTTTATTTCTCCTTCACTTAAGAAGCTTAGTTTGGTTGGCTATGAAATTCTGGGTTGAAAATTATTTTCTTTAAGAATGTTGACTATTGGCCCCCATTCTCTTCTGGCTTTTAGGATTTCTGCCTAAAGATCTACTGTTAGTCTGATGGGTTTCCCTTTGTGGGTAACCGGATCTTTCTCTCTGGCTGCCCTTAGCATTTTTTTCCTTCATTTCAACCATAGTGAATCTGACAATTATGTGTCTTGGGGTTGCTCTTCTTGAGGAGTATCTTTGTGGTGTTCTCTGTATTTCCAGAATTTGAATGTTGGCCTGCCTTGCTAGGTTGGGGAAGTTCTCCTGGATAATATTCTGAAGAGTGTTTTCCAGCTCGGTTCCATTTTCCCCATCACTTTCAGGTACACCAATCAAATGTAGATTTGGTCTTTTCACATAGTCCCATATTTCTTAGAGGCTTTGTTCACTTCTTTTTATTCTTTTTCCTCTAAACTTCTCTTCTTGCTTCTTTTCATTAATTTGATCTTCAATCACTGATACCCTTTCTTCCACTTGATTGAATCAGCTACTGAAGCTTGTGCATGCATCACGTAGTTCTCGTTCCATGATTTTCAGCTCCATTAGGTCACTTCAGGTCTTCTCTACTTTGGTTATTCTAGTTAGCCATTCATCTAATCTTTTTTCAATGTTTTTAGCTTCCTTGTGATGGGTTCAAACACCCTCCTTTAGCTCGGAGGTTTGTTATTACCGACTTTCTGAAGCCTACTTCTGTCAACTCATCAAAGTCATTCTGTGTCCTGCTTTGTTTCATTGCTGGCGAGGAGCCGCAATCCTTTGGAAGAGAAAGGGTGCTCTGGTTTTTAGAATTTTCAGCTTTTCTGCTTTGGTTTCTCCCCATCTTTGTGGTTTTATCTACCTTTGGTTTTTGATGGTGGTGGCCTACAGATAGGGTTTTGGTGTGGATGTCCTCTTTGTTGATGTTGATGCTATTCCTTCCTGTTTGTTAGTTTTCCTCCTAACAGTCAGGTCCCTCAGCTGCAGGTCTGTTGGAGTTTGCTGGAGGTCCACTCCAGACCCTGTTTGCCTGGGTATCACCAGCGGAGGCTGCAAAACAGCAAATATTGCTGCCTGATCCTTCCTCTGGAAGCTTCATCTCAGAGGTGCACCTGGGTGTATGAGGTGTCAGTTGGCCCCTACTGGGAGGTGTCTCCAAGTTAGGCTACACAGGTGTCAGGGACCCACTTGAGGTACCAATCTGTCCATTCTCAGAGCTCAAACACCGTGCTGGGAGAACCACTGCACTCTTCAGAGCTGTCAGACAGGGACGTTTAAGCCTACAGAAGTTTCTGCTGCCTTTTGTTCTGCTATGCCCTGCTCCCAGAGGTGTAGTCTACAGAGGCAGGTGGGCCTCATTGAGCTGTGGTGGGCTCCACCCATTTCCAGCTTCCCGGCCCCTTTGTTTACTTACTCAAGCCTCAGAAATGGCGGACACCCCTTCCCCAGCCAGGCTTGCTGCCTTGCAGTTCAATCTCGGACTAGCAGTGACAAAGGCTCCGTGAGTGAGGGACCTGCTGAGCCAGGCACAGGATATAATCTCCTGGTGTGCTTTTGCTAAGACCATTGGAAAAGCACAGTGTTTAGGTGGCAGTGTCCCAATTTTCCCGGTACAGTCTGTCGTGGCTTCCCTTTGCTAGGAAAGGGAAATCCCCCATCCCCTTGCACTTCCCAGGTGAGGCAATGCCCTGCCCTGCTTTGGCTTGTCCTCCATGAGCTGCACCCCTTTCTGACCCATCCCAATGAGATGAACCAGGTACCTCAGCTGGAAATGCAGAAATCACTTATCTTCTGTGTTGATCACGCTGGGAGCTGCAGACCGGAGCTGTTCCTATTCAGCCATCTTTGAATGGACTCCACAATGTTGTTTCTTTTATGCTTTCTTCCTAATCTTGCCTCTTGATACCCAGTTGTGTTTCTGCTTTTAGGTCTGTATATTTCTCTACAGGTGAAATGGGAAAATTTCCCTTGTCCATCTGGCAGGTTGTGCGATGGGGCTGTATCTTGCTTCTTCAGTGCCCCGCTGCTCAAGCTTCTAAGGGGAGCATAGAAATGGGAAGGTTGTGGGGTTGCGACCCCATGGCAGCATCTAGGGGTGAATGTTTAGAGCTCCCGAGGCCCCAGTGGGTGTTTGTTGCTATGTGCTCTTTCAGTGTAGCTGTCCATAGGTGACTCATGTTATTCAGCTCAATTAGATCACCTGCCTTATTGCAAGGACAGAGGACTTTCTGTATCCTGGGGCTTCTTGCCTTGGTGTACTTGAAGAATCGGGTCACATGGGTCCTGGAGAATGAGTGCAAAGTTTTATTGAGTGGAAGTAGCTCTCAGCAGATGGGGAAGCCAGAAGGGAGATGGAGTGAGAAGGTGTTTTTCTCTTCGAGTTGGGCTGCTCAGCGGCCAGGCTCTCCTCCCACTGCCTGGGCCAAACTCCCCATTGTTCCCCTGGTCGATGGCCTACAGACCTGTCGGTGTCTGCTGGGGCCTGTCAGTGTGCTCTTTCACCAATGTGTTCCTCTCAGTGTCTGGGTGCTTCTGTCCCTGCCTGCTAGGGTCTCGGGTTTTGATAGGCACAGGATAGGGGTGTGGTGGGCCAGATTGGTCCTGGGAAATTCAACATTTGGGCATGAAAGCAGAAATGCCTGTCCTCACCTAGGTTCGTGGGCACAGAGCCGGGGGTAGAGCCCTTGCCAGGGACCCACCTGACTCTGCTCAGCACTTCCCTGCCCCCATCCTGTATCACAGGCAGGTGTATACTCTTTGAGTATGACCCTACTCTCCTCCTCGACGGTATCTGAGATATAGATCTGTTGCTTTTTCAGGCGTGTGTTCTATCTCCCACTAGTTGTCCCTGATATCTGCAACATCAGCTTACTTCTTTAGGTGGCATTTTAAATTCTGCTTTGTAAAGCACCCATATTCTTAACTAGTCTAGATACAGACCATAACCAAACACATAAGGCCTTGATTTTATTACCAAACTTTTCCTCTGTGAATCAATAAACATAACTTTCATCATTACTTTTTAGGTTGAATTTATTTTTATACTGTTTAACCTTTTAAACTGGTCACTATCTTTCCATCCTCATGTCTTACAAATCTTCATCGTAGCAAAATATATTCTTCACAGGCTTTTAATGATTTCTCTCTTTTTCAAATAGCCCATGATTTAGGAGTCAATAAATCTCCATCTGGTAAACCAAATCCTGGTAATCATCTTTTAGATAGATGTTCACTTTCTGTATTTTTAAGATTTTACTTCTATAGTCATACTCTTCAACTTGAGAAAATATGAAATCTCTGGGTATGTCTCCAGGCCTATACTAGTTACCTATTTCTGTGCAACAACTTACCTCCAAACATAGCAGTCTAAAGCAAGTATTTATTATCTCACACAGTTTCTGAGGGTCAGGAACCTGGGAGCCTAGCTGAGTGATTCTGAATGAGGGTCTCTCAAGTTGCAGCTAATGTGTAGGCTTGGCTGAAGTCATCTCAAGGCTCTATTAGGGCTACAGAATCACTTTGAAGCTAACTCACTTGAGAAGCTTTGGTTCCTTACTAGCTTTTAGTTGGAGACTTTAAGGAGAGGGAGAGAGAAAAAAAAAGTCAGGAAAGAAAGAGAGATTGAGAGAGGAAGAGAGAGAGCACATGAAGGAGTGAGTACGGAGGACAGAAGCAGCAGTTACCTATAACCTAATCTCAGAAGTTACACCATTATTTCTGCCACATGGTACTGATCACTTTGTACCAGATCATCCCTCGTACAAAGTGGGAAGAGTCTATACAAGAAAGTGAAACACAAGAGGTGTAGATCATTGAGGCCATCTTGAAGACTATCTACCATTGTCCAGTGCTTTCCATTTCCCATCCTAGATTTCAAATGGAAGCATTTTAGGATTCTTCTCAGGGAATTAGTAATTTCCACAGAAATTAATTAAGTAGTGGTAGTGGACTGGGAATATGAGCCTTTATAAGTCCTCTGGCTAATTTCTGATAAATTATCATTAATTTAGCATACTCTAATTAGCCTTATAATAACTTTCAGATGATGATCTAAAGTCTACCTTAGTTTCCAAATTATTTCATCTCATAGTTTTCAAAGATTAAGGAGAATTATTGCTCATATTAAATAGAGAGAATCACCACCTGGAAGATAAACTCACGTATATGATCTTCACCACATTTCATTCTATTTCAGAAATTTACCTATAAGCAAATATGTGAAAATGGGTTATGTTATAGTGGAATCAGGTGGTGCTGTATAAAGACAAAGGGATTATGGTAGCACAAAGGCCACAGATTCATTTTAGTTTTTAAAACTTGTTCAAAGCAATGTCCTCAGTTGGGGAAATGAGACCGTCAGATATTATGCTCACCCTCAAGGAGCTTATAGTAATTATTCATCTTAGAACAGACCTGACCTCCAGCCATCACTCCATTTTCCCTTACCTCTTACCTACTAGCTTCTGATGGAGATCCTATCTACCAATTATGGATGAGGTGAAAATTAGTGAGATGATTTTTCTAGTCCTGTGATCTATTCAAAAGTAATGTGATATATAAATATCTTATTACAATATGAAAAGCCTGTCATAGGCATGGTAATTATCAGATGTTATCACACAAACTGTGTATATTTTCCCCTTGTAACATAAGTATAAAAGTTTCTAATGCAATCATGATTATGAGGCTTTTCTTACAAATATGAACCTAAGTAGAAAGATGGAAATAATTTGCTAATTAATGCAAAAACCCTTTTCTCTACTTATGACTGTATTTCCGGTAAAAATGGTTTTTGGCTTGCAAAGTCTTACGTATAATATTTTTAAATATTTAAAATAATTTTGGGTAAAATAGCATTACCCTCATAAGAAATAGAACAGAGAGATTTTTAGCCCTTCTTAAGTTCACACAGTAGTATTGAAGGAATAAACAATCCAGGTTAACTTTATTTTTTATTTTTTATTTTTTTGAATCTTGCTCTGTCACCCAGGCTGGGGTGCAATGGCACGCTCTTGGCTCACTGCATCCTCCACCCCCTGGGTTCAAGTGATTCTCCTGCCTCAGCCTCCCTAGTAGCTGGGATTACAGGCAGCTACGACACACACACACACACACAAACACACACACACGTATATAGTATGTATTAACACACATTTTATATATATAGAGAGAGTATATATGTATACACACACACACTATATATATATATAGTAGAGATGGGGTTTCACCATGTTGACCAGGCTGGTCTTGTACTCCTGACCTCAAGTGACCTGGCCTCCTTGGCCTCCCAAAGTGCTGAGATTAGAAGCATGAGCCACTACGCCCAGCCCCAGGTTAGCAATTTTGTACTGCATTGTATCTCCACTAAAAATACGTATTTTCAAAACAAATTTTGAAAATGTATACAAAAACATCTTTATCCCAAAATGAACTCTCAATTTGCAGTTTTTAAAATGAGGTATTTGTTTCTTTGGAAAGTTTTTCAGATGGTCCAATCCAAATGGTACATCACATTGCAGGTTTGAATTAGTATTAAAGGGAAAACTAAATTGATTTAGCTATCATGAAGTTTATTAACTGAGAAAAACATTGATACATTATTTTCTCTCTTTTGGGGCAACCAAGTTAAACTCAACCTGAGACCCTGAATTGCAGGAAACTTATTGTTTGACCAAAATCTTGATTAATTCACAAATGCTTACTACCTATAGTACATAAAAATAAATGATAATCATCTTTTAAAACTTCTTCTGGTAGTGCTGTGCCTTTGAATTCTGAACTCTCCAGGAGTAATTTCTGTATCTCCTGGCATTTTGTTATTTGCAAATTATGACTGTATTACTTTAAGAAAATTCAGTATCTGAGGATCTTTATTTACCACATACATGGAGGAGAGAAAACTGTTACTATTTGTATTATAAAAAGGTTCTATTTTATAAAGTGATGCAACATATGATTCCTTCAATCAGGGAGCTTCTTCAGTTCATTTAAGAGATTGAATTGAATAACAGAAACATGACATGTGCAGAACTTTCCAGTTATACATCTATCATAGAACAAAAAGAGAGAGATTTTTTTTCAATATAAGGCTGTTTCTGATTCATTTGTGTGCAGGAGGAATTTAAATCATTTAACAAATATCTGAATCCATCTTGGCAATCTGTTGATTACTTTCCCCAGTAATCTTACTGTAGCTTTCACCAGATCAGCATAGTCAAATTTATCTTTCAGTTCATCTAGGGCCTACTGAATTTCTCCGAATTTTATCAGTCAAGATGCTAAATGAGGATGTAGAACATCTATGATCTTCTAATGCATTGGTTGCCATGGAAGCTGCTCTTTTGGCCTGGTTTGATCAATTTTTTTCAAGCAAGTAATTTGATAATTCTTTTCAGACAGAAAATGTCATAATGTTCTTGTTACAAAATTGAAAGAACCAAACTGTTTCTTCTAATTCATAACGATCTCTTTCTGAAAACCACGATATTTTGGTCCTTTTACTGGACAGTAATACTTGAATTTATTTATTCCTGTCACTTGACATTATTCATGTCACTAAATTTCATTTTACTTTTAATTTCAAATGCTTTATGCTTCTCAAAAAGGTTATTTAAAAAAATCCAAATCATTTTAAAATATAAATTTTGGAAGTGTATTCTTTGAGAAAGAGTGGCTAATTATATCACAGTTAATGAAACATGTAGCCAACCACAACTGCCACCAAAAGCATTCATTAAACACTGCATTTGAACAATACATTTATCTCCATTAGCAGAACTGGGATCCTTATTTAGAATCTTTTGACCACCTATCCTGATAATCTGCTTCCTTTCTGAAATGAAAAGGAACAGGAATGAAAATGTGCCTTGCTATTAAATGTCATGGGCAGGGAGGGACTTTTTCAGCTTCCCTAAAGTAATCTCAAACTCGAGGCAGCATTTTTATTTTATGATTATAGACATAAGATCCAATGTGCACTTGCGTACTTAACTTTAATACTGCATGAAAAATAGGGGCATCATGAAATTAATTAGGACATTTATTTTCAGCCATGAGAAAGAAAACACATTATTATGTAGCAATTGCCTGCTATCCTTTAGGTGGCAGTATGAAGTAAGGAGAGGCTGGCTGTGATAGTTACTGCATAGGATCTCTTAACAACAAAAAGGAAAAAGGAAAAAAAAATCAGTTTCCTATCAGAAATGTCTTCTTGCATCTTCTGCATTTGGTTTCTTTCTCTAATGCCAGTTTCTAGTTTGAATCCCTGAACATACATGCCCTGTATCATTGCAGTCATTATTGTACATTTTCTTTGGTTCAAAAATGTTATCTAACTTCTTTAATATGTACCTCCATGTACTCACTGTAATGTTAAAAGCCTTGTGTGTATTAAGGAATATTTCTGACTGACTGTCAATACTGAGTTGGAAGTAAACATCCCACCCGATTTATCATTTTATGATTTTCAAAATTGTAGCACAGAAGTTACCTAGAGAGTGTTGGCCAAGATATGAAGAACAAATATGTAGACATGCTGTCTAAAACATATTCAGAAATAGGTATTTGTTTTTGAATTCTGAGTTTCTCTCTGTGATATGTTGATCCATCTGGTTTTGTTGGGTATTAGACTTTGCCAGCTCTGCCCAAGTGCTCTGTTACAATTTCAAATACGAAGCCATGTTTATCCCTGTTCATTATAACCATATATCCATGCCCTACCCACTTTTTACTAATGTGCATATAATTTTCATATCAAAACCATTAATAGTCCCTAAGATTGTTTTTCTGATCTTTTCTCCCATACCAAACAGGAATTATTGGATTTTTGGAAATTATGCATATCTTTAATTACCAATGTCTCTTAAAAAGAGATAGGGTATTTGAACAGTATAGCATTGCAACTTCAAATCTTGATCAGAGACTTTATTACTTTTTATGTAATTATATCCTGTTTATGTTTGATTAAATTAGAAGTCTTTCCAACAAAGCAGGTTACAACATCTGGAGCTTCTGATCTCTTGTAAGCCTCTGATGTAATCAGGCAAAATCATCACTTTGAAAAGAGAACAACAAACCTCAAAACCTATCACCCCGATTTCAAGTGATACTTTTAATCTTCAGTGTTTTCTGCAGCTGTCACCCTTATTCAACAGCTGGGTTTAGCTCTAGGCTGCAAGCATAATGATTGCAGAACATTTTAGCCATCTTTTAATGCTGTTTGTCAACACTGGCTTATTTCCTTTGCCTTCTTTTTAAAAGGGCAGTGAAATCCAGCTCATTAATTCAGTTCATTAAAAAACAAAACAAAACAAAACAAAACTCTGGCAGTGGAACTACTTAAGATGACCTTTCCTGGCTATTTGACATCTATAGCCCTGCTAAGTTGTAAGGGATTTTCTCTGTCTCCTTAGTCTTTTCAGTGTTTTCAGATTCATAAAAACAAGCTTTTTCTTTGACCCTAATTTGCTGCTTTCTATCTTCAAGCTGTAATGCCGTTCCACTGAGTCTCTTGTGTTTTATCAGATGTCACTTGTCTTTATGCTCTGGATGTACTTTGTGCTTTTGTCCTTTTCAAACTACTGTGGGTGATTGTGGGCTTCAGTTCCCTGACACAACTGTCCAACTCTTTTGTAAACTTCCTCTTGTGGGCAGAAAACAGATCAGCAGCTGTTTAATAAAGCAGGCATCTCATTTCATTCCTTTCACATCCATCAAAATGACTTTTCCTGAAACTGGCATTCTTCCACTATTATTTGGTTAACTCGCCACATACAAGTGATTTTTCATCTCTTGATTGGGGAAAGCAACTCTCAAGAGTGATGTTTTTCTTGTCGATTCGGAGAATACCAGTTTTCCTCCTACAGACAAAGCTTGCTCCTCTGCCGTTTTGATACCTTCCCAGCCTCTAGCACCTTGAAGTGATGGACTTTTGTGAAATTAGTGACATTGGGAGAAAAAATGTCACATACTTAAGTGCATCTTGAGTTAAGGAACAAAAGAAACATTACATAGCCTAATCATTGATGGGCTGCTAAAGTTAATTATAGAAATAGCAATTACTGTAAAAAAGTTAATTAAAGAATGTACATAAGTATATAGCTTTCTTTTTAAGAATATAGAGTTGTAGCATTCATGTGGATATATCCATTTATTTTCTTAACTAGCACTATTAAGAAAAAAGCAAAAGTTGTTTTTCTTATTTTGTGCATGGGCAAAATGAAGTGAGGCTAAGTGAGCAGAAATACAGTGACAGAGGAGGGAATAAATGTCTCCTGATTACAAGCCTGCTGCCTCCAGCATTTTGAAGCTGCTGGCTTCTATGAAAGTTAGTGATATTTGGAGGAAAATGTCACCATAAAAGCATACTGTAGCTTCTACTGGACCAAAGGGATTCTGTGTCTACCATGGGCGTGTGATGCAGTGATATGTTTTTGAAAAGCCATGTGGATCTGTAACGGCTAAAAGAAGGTAATTTTCTTTGATTGCTCCAAGGGTCTGTTAACTGATTAGAAAGGGTTCTTAATAATATAGGAGGCTTGAGACTTCCTGCAAGCTTATCCCAACTGTTCCATCCATTTGGGGGCTTATTATTAAAATACTGTTAAATACTTATGATATGAATATTGAGCATTTTAAGACAACACCTATTGTGAGGACTACACAAAACCAATATTCTTTTTTTTCTGAGAAGTCAGCATTCTATTTAAAAACATATATATGCATGTTTGCATATATATATGTATATTTAACCCTTTTTCCTAACTATAGTATATCTTCAAAAGGTAAAAATGTAGAATATGCAAAGATAAAAAAATTGTCTTTCATTGTTATCACTTTGGTTTAATTATTTTTCAGATATTTAAGTAAGCATACACGCAGAATTTTACAAAATTGAGTTTATGAATTTTTCAAGGAAATACCAATAAACAGCACCCTCTTTCCACATCTGAAAAATTAGAAAAAAACAAAAGCCAAAAAAAAATAGAGGCCAAAATACCACCTTTATCACTAACAGAGGTTAGGTAGAGAGTAGCTTTTTATCTGTTTGCCTTATAGGTTTGCAAAGAAAAAACTCCAGAATCACAGAAATTGCCCCCTCTACTTCCAGGTGGCTCTAAACCAGGGCTTGCCTATGCCAGAAGCCTGCCTGGGTAAGATGTACAGCATGAAAGAGAAGAAAATTTGTGTTCTCTGCAGGAAAGCTCCCTCTCTAGAGGAAGTGAGTGGAGTTAAGCAGAGCATGCCCTGTCATTCTTTCCACATTTACCAACTAGTTAACTCATAGAGCAGCCCTTCTAGTTAAAACTAAGCTTTGCCTTTTGGCAATTGGAGATTTAGAGCATTTGTAAAAATAAGTGGAAATCTTGCTATCATACCTTTATTTCATTCTTGTTGATAAATGCATTGTTTTCTTTTTCTGCCATGAACCATACATTTGTTTAGTGAACTCACTGCCATGTGACTGAGCTACATGTTTACACTGTGTTAATAAATGAGTGACTGGAGTTCCCTAGTTGAGCAAAGAAATCATAGTGTGTCCAATTGGTCAATTATGATTTTGGGCATATAGTAGGTAATCAAAACAGGAAGCTATTATTATTATTATTGTGTACAAATTAGGTAGTTTTTTCTTTTTTTGAGATGGAGTTTTGCTCTTGTTGCCTAGGCTGGAATGCAATGGCACGATCTCTGCTTACTGCAACCTCCGCCTCCTGGGTTCAAGTGATTCTCCTGCCTCAGCCTCCCAAGTAGCTGGGATCACAGGCATGCACCACCATGCCCGGCTAAATTTTATATTTTAGTAGAAATGGGATTTTACCATGTTGGCCAGGCTGGTCTCGAACTCCTGACCTCAGGTGATCCACCCCCCTCAGCCTCCCAAAGTGCTGGGATTACAGATGTGAGCCACTGTGCCCTGCCCAAAGGAGATAATTTTTAAAAAATAAATGGAATATACATAATTCTACACTAAATTGTGTTATCTAAACTGTAAATATTCAAAATAAGGATATATTAATTGCTTAAGTAATAAAAAAGGACTTAATGAGGAAGTCCATATATCCTTTGACCAATGAAAGCTGGATACAATTTGACAGGCTGTGGATCAAAAGGGAAATAGCATAACAAAGATACAGCAGTATCTGACGTTCAGAGAACTTAATTATGTACATTCTCAGAGATAGCAGCACATCTCAGAACACTAGTCTGATTCTTGGGTTTTCTTCTTAAGATAACTGGGTTGCATATCTTGCACCTTCAGAGCTGGAGTGAGGAAATCCAGTTCAGCACCTTCATCATTCTAATAATTCTGATTTTCTCCTTCTGTTCTTTGGCTCTTGTATGTTTTCCTGTCTATAGTGAAAATGGTAAGAATTGGAAAACTGAATCTGAGTAGTTGTAGCAATTAGAATAGTTACCTCTGTGGGAACTTCAATTCTCATAAAGCAATTATAGATGATCCTTATTACCATTAACTTGAACATATTCGTAGTAACTGCTAAGTGGTAACTGTAACCTAATCTTTAGGGTTATATTACACAGTAAACAGTAGCTACAGTTATCATATTTTGTACACGTTAAAAGTATGAAAATAGCTGAAGCCAAGAATATTAGCATCTAAAATATTAAATGTTGTTCACCAGGGACTAGTATAAATTCTGCTGTGGTAAACAAGGGGATTGTTAGCACTTTCACATTTATAATAATTGGTCTGATAAAGTATTGACTCAGCCACAAACATTAATATTTATGAACTGTAATTTCTTGGTACATTTGATAACGGCATATGCCACTGTGGAATTCTTTACCACTTGGTATCCGTTGGTGCTATGAATGATGAAAAACCACTGTATTAAATAGTCTTTGGAACTAAGGAGCATTTTGCTATGGAATAAATTCTTCGAAGAGATTTCTGAGATGAATAGATTAGGAAGTGAAAAAATTAATTAGGATTAGGATTTTTGAATTTTATTGGTCATGATTTTCCCCCCTTTTGGAAATATCTATAATCCAAGAAAAGGCTAGAATTTTTTTTTTTTTTGAGACGGAGTCTCAATCTGTCGCCTGGGCTGGAGTGCAGTGGCCGGATCTCAGCTCACTGCAAACTCCGCCTCCTGGGTTTATGCCATTCTCCTGCCTCAGCCTCCGGAGTAGCTGGGACTACAGACTCCCACCACCTCGCCCGGCTAGTTTTTTGTATTTTTTAGTAGAGATGGGGTTTCACAGTCTTAGCCAGAATGGTCTCGATCTCCTGACCTCGTGATCCGCCCGTCTCGGCCTCCCAAAGTGCTGGGATTACAGGCTTGAGCCACCACCCGCCGGCCGAAAAGGCTAGAATTTAAGAACTTTTATTTATTTATTTATTATTTTTTTTTTTTTTTGTTGAGACGACTTGCTCTGTCAGGCTGGAGTGCAGTGATAGCTGCGATCCGCCTCCAACGCCATCCTGATCACCTCCCGAGTAGCTGGGACTAGGCGCCCATCGCCCGGCTAGTTTTTTGTATTTTTTAGTAGAGACGGGTTTCATGTGTCGCCAGGATGGTCTCGATCTCCTGACCTCGTGATCCGCCCGCCTCGGCCTCCCAAAGTGCTGGGATTACAGGCTTGAGCAGAACTTTTATTTATAATCAAGACATTCTTCTGTGCATAGTAGCTGATTCCAAACCATCAGGACATAGAGTATGGTTTTAAAAATGGATTTTCACATTTAAAGTCACTATTACTTAACTTCAAAAATTCGATTTTGTAATCCCATGTTATGCCTACATAGCAAACTAGTTATGAAAACTTCAAATCTGCTTCTTAATTTCTGCTTCATTTCCCATTAAGTAGTATGTATAACATAATCCATCTAATTGGTCTATTAAAAAACATTTATCATTTTTGTTATGATTTTAACTGAAACAGTAGTTTTATTTCAATCCTTCCTGCCCTACATGTCTTGGTTGCTGTTTGTTTGTTAATGTCTTTTCCTCTCTCTACTATACCCATTGGATGGGCTCTTATGAAATTTTAAATTTTGTTGTTGGATTTTATTTTTAATCTTACACTGGGCATTCTGTAGACAAATTTTCTTTAGTTAATAAGCACATCTATTAAAGTTTTATAATAGCATGCTACATTATATCGTATTGACTTTTTAACAATCACTTTGACATTGAATAGTGTATTCCTTTAGGATGTATTTATTTATAGATATCATTGTAACAACGCATATTTTTGTAAATATGTATAAAGGTTTGCACTTTTCCAAAGAAACCTTACCTTTAGTTCTTTAAGGGCACTGTGCAATGAGTTAGTGCTGTATGTTTTCCAAGAGACAGTAACTTCCTTGTAGAAAAAGTAAAGAATCAATCCCTGGAAAATTAAGGATTGGCCTACATAAGTTAGCCTTCACGAGGATATTGGAAGTGATAATTTCATGTGTAGTAGTAATGTCGTAGAAAAATCAACATTACATCTCTAGTTAGATAGGACATAGAATTCTCATAAAAGTTGTTTTTTTGGTTTGCAGTTGCAGTGTTATTTCTCTGGGTCTTTGATTCACCGTCTATGTGATTGTTCAAAACAATAACAAAAGCAACCATACTCCCACTGAGTATAATAGTATTCTGATTGACAAGTGAGTTGGCCATTGTGGTTTGTTACCATGTCACAACAATGCCATTTTCTTTTACTTTTGTGATTCATTAACTACCTGTTTATGGCACTACCGTTTCTTTCTTTGTATGTCAGCTTTTGAATAACTTTCTGTCATTTGTTCTCCAGCCAAGACTAACGCAGTGAAGTTGTTTGGAAGCAACATTCTTTCAGAACTGATAGCTTAGCTTTGTTCTAGGATATTAGTTGGTGACTCTTTTTGTCAGTAGATGTTTTATTACTCTTGGATAATGCAAATGTAGCTTTATTAGAAATCCAGGGCCCTGTCAAATAAAGAAAGACTTTTTTATGGGGCTGAAATAGAGTGTGGTACTAAAGAATCCTCAAGATAGAGAATCAGCTCTTCTGCAACAAATTATGTTGTATTCGTTAAAAATATGTGTTTCTTTTGTTGTTGTTGTTTTTTGTTTTTCTCTGAGATGGAGTCTTGCTCTGTTGCCCAGGCTGGAGGCTGGAATGCGGTGGTGCAATCTCGGCTCACTGCAACCTTTGCCTCTCAGGTTCAAGTGATTCTCCTACCTCAGCCTCCCGAATAGCTGGATTACAGGCATGTGCCACCATGCTAGGCTAATTTTTGTATTTTTAGTAGAGACAGGGTTTTGCTATGTTGGCCAGGCTGGTGTCCAACTCCTTACCTCCAGTGATCCACCCTCCTTGGCCTCCCAAAGTGCTGTGATTAAAGGAGTGAGCCACTGCTCCCGACCAATGTTTTTTTTTTTCTTTTTCTTTTTTTAACATGAGTTAAAATCATGTATCAAAGTTATGAGAAGGTGCATGGGGACAGTCAATCTAGTGTATATGTTATGCAAATTTATATTTATGTCAAACGCAAGGCTTTAGAAAGTTTCAAACAATTCTCTACAGTATACATGTCGACAATACTACTGACTATGGATAGAAGAGAGAATAATTTCAGTAGCTTTGCCTTAAGTCAGTCATCTGACACATAGGTTAGTGATTAAGAAAGCATTTTTAACATCTTACCTTTAGAAAGCATAAATGTGCAAATATCCTTATTTTTTATAGCATCTTTATATGCTGCCCAAGATGACTAATTCAGAGCTAGAAACTTAACTACAAAAGTTAAAGTCATAAAGGCAACCACTAGAATAGCTTAAATTAATAATACAAGGTAGAGGAGAGAGAAGAGGAAGAGGGTAGAGCATGTTCACAAACTCCTCATCTCTCTGGGTAAGAAGGCAATGGGCACTGTCGGGTAAAGAGAGAGATAAATATATTGTGGTAATGAAAGCCAGTAAAATAACTAGAAATAAAAGATGTTGAGATACTGTTTTAGGAGAATGGAGGGTCAGCTTTGGGAAAAAAGATTTTACCTTTTTACTCTAAACTTCCATATTGTTTAAACTGATATTTTTCATATGTATCCTATACTGTTGGAAGGAAAATAATCTCTCCTGTGGCAATTCCATTCTCTGTTCTCATCAGCTATACCTTTTATAATCATATACAGCTTTACCAAAATCTCAAATCACTTAAATCCCCCCAGCCCTTTCTAAGACTGTGTCATGTCATATGAGCTCCAGGGCATTTTCACTGAATTTGTTCCCCCTGCCAGTCTTTCGGTGGAACCATCTACCTGTGCCTACACTGTTGGTATAAGTAAGCAAAATAGCGGTTACAGAATATGGTTCCAAAGGTTAGAACAAAAACTTGTATGCAAATATAAGAAGAAGAGAAAAGTCAGAGTTGTTCAAAGACGGAATGATGTACTTATAAAGATACGAGGACCTGCCACCGGAGGTTCAGTTTGGAACAGCTGACTAAAAAGTGGCAACAGCCTCATTCATACAATGGGCAATGAGACAGAAATGCAGTGATTTTCTGCCTCCTTAGGGTGCAAGCATGTGCAGGAAGTCTTCTTGTTTTATTTGGGGATGTAGAAGAGGATGTAGAGCGCAATGTGCAGGGCAGTGTTTCTTCAGGTATGATCTGTAAACCTATTGCATGGTAATCAACCTGGAGTGCTTGAAAATGCCCAAGCCCCAAACTACACTGGCTGCCTCAGAATCTTTAGAGTCCTGGGAATCTCAACTTTTAATAAGCTCCCAGGTGGTTCTGGTGCCAACTAAGTGTAAGAGTCTCTGACTGGAAAGCAGAAGAAACTACAACATTTGTTTCAGATAAGTATGTGCTTCAAGAATGTGGCTGTTATGCAACCATCACAACATGTACAGTGAAATAATGCTTGGGGAGATATGATCAATGGCAAGATTTTTAAAAAACATTGTCCTTTTTGTCATAGTTTTATTTCCTCTCTTCATTTTATTTTTTATTCTCTTCATGCTATAGCAATAGTGATGAATGCTGATGAGGCAATAGTTAATCCAACCCCAGGCACTTATTTTCAGGTTATTATTTGAAACCAGAGGAGCACTTCACAGCACTGACTTACCTGTTTGCAGGATTAACTAATTAAAAGCTCAAGCAAGACAGATATTTTTTTTTTCTTTCCCTAAACTAGCTAAAAGAAAAGAAAAGTATATTTTTTCTTCTGATATTTTCCACTATCATTTCTTATTATTAAAATGTGGTGTGTCATTTTAATGTCTTTGTTCTGATAAATAGGATGATATATTAATGTCTCATGGTGGAGGAGGCACAATTTTAAAATGAATCAACTTTATTCATTTGAATTTATTTAAAAAGATGTAGTAGATGGGGGCAATATTTTTGACAAATTATTCAGATGATTAAGGGAAAAGCAAATGAAAGTTTTGGATTTCATTAACTAGGTGGATTTTTTATACTGTTTTAAATCACCATACCTTGTGGTCTATAAATTTTAATCCAAATTATAATTGGTCTCATAAGAGAGATTAATGACACTTTGAGTGGCCAAGTCTGGTGGATCACTTAAGGTCAAGAGTTTGAGACCAGCCTGATCAAAATGGCAAAACCCTGTCTCTACTAAAAATACAAAAATTAGCCAGGCATGTAGTGCATGCCTGTACTCCCAGCATCTTGGGAGGCTGAGGCAGGAGAATTGCTTCAACCTCAGTGGTGGAGGTTCCAGTGAGCTGAGATCATGCCACTAACTCCAGCCTAGGCACAGAGTGAGATTCTGTCAAAAAAAAAAAAAAAAAAAAGAGATTAGTGATATATGCTACAGTACAAGTAATTACTTCCTTGGGTATGTGAAAACAAATGTCCCTATCTTGTTATTGATACAATGGGAGGGGATTTATTTTTGCTTATTTATTTATTTATTTTTTGAGACAACCATCAAATCAACCCCAATATATCTTCCACCGTCTTGCACTTGGCCAGATGAGTACTGAAATGTGTCTTCCCTTGTTGCACTTGGATGCCTGTTTACTTCTGAAACTGTCTAGTGATATATCAAAACTATCTCTTTTAAAGCAGAATCCATTTTAAATGACAGTATCCTGTCTTTAAAAGTTTCCAGTTATCTTAACAGTGTAAGAAGAGCTGAAATACCTGCTATGGGCAGCAGGGTTTTGACTACATTTCACACATTATTAATCTGACGATGTTCCCTCATAGACTCTGAGTAGTTCGGTTGTACTTTTCCTTTTCATATGCACTTTTAAACTGTGAAATGTGGCTTCCCTTTCTCCTGAGAGGTGGCTGTGATATCACTGATGTGAAATGATCCTGTTTATAGTTTGATGTCAGCTTGTTAAATCTGAGAAGTGATTATGGGGTTCTTTGGTTTGAGAAACACGTTAAGATATTGTGAGCATTGCCATTCGTGAATTCACATTACTCCATGTAGATTGCACCCTTTTTTCTTCCCCCCACCCTTTTTTTTGAAATAGAGATGAGAGCTTTTAAAATTATTCTTTAAGATGCTACATACTCTTTAGGAGAATGTAAAATGTAACTCTAATAAATATTCATCTAATCTGCAGGACTTGTACACAGAGTTTATCACCATTTCAATTTCAAGCTTTCATTATCTGCCTCCAGCACCGTTACTCTGGACTAGCTCATTTCCCCCTCTTTGATAGCGACAACAAAAGACCTAGGCCCTTTTTATATTTCATAGTTATGTTTAGGCTTAGTAAAAAATCTTATAACATTCATTCATACATGCTTGTCTCACGGGATAAGGTAACCGCATCATTTGCTTCAGTTCTTTTCCTTTTCTTGTTTAAATTCTGAAGCTCTTCTATTTTATTTCCAAATTCATTTTCTTTAGTACATGCAATTCTCTCCGGCACTCCCATGAACAGCTGTGGGTGGTGATGGGGCGATGTGCTGAGATAGTGCTTCAGCACTCTGAGCATCCCTTCTGAGCAGCTTTATAGAACACGGGAGAGCATCGTATAGCTCTGTGGCAGATGGACTTTCAAATAGCATTCACTGAGATCTTTCCCTTTCATATCAGGAAACACAAGCTATATACCCTACTTAGTATGCTGACATTTCGCAGTTGATATCCTCATATATTTTCCTTTTCACTTGATGGGCAGGGATGGGAATTGAGGTGCCCTTTTCAAACAAAACATGCCTTTCTGTTTAGTATTGGTGAATATTGACTACAACAAATCTATTTGGCTGAATTCTACTTGTTTTCTATATTCCTACATTGTACACTTAATGCAGTGACTACCAAGCATTGGGAAGAATGCTGAAGAGTTCTCCAAGAGTTCATTACCTGTTTGGCTCAAGAGTTGCTATACTTGAATATATATTTAGTTTAGAAATTTAAAAAGTAACTTTTCTGCCATCTTTCATTTCTTTTTCCCTCCACTAGTGTGAATACTTGTGTTTTATTGATTTATAAATGTCACAGAAATTGATGCTGAAAGAACTCCTGGACAGTTTGATGATGTAAAATGTGGTGTTTACAAAATCTTGACAGTGAAGGGCATTATTATCTGGCTTAATATAGGTCGTGTGTGTTGAACTTATTTTACTTTGTACTATGGAACAATTAGACGGCCAAGCAATTTTCCCAAATGAAAAAGAAAATATGAGTTTTGCTGAAGAGAGGAATTGCACTTACGTTTTAAGCTTCTTTTTAAAAGGCAGTTTGAAATATCAAAAACTTTCAGCAGAAATATCTCATGCTTGTTCTCAGCCCTGCAGTAAATTTGGTTATGGAAAATTTAATACAGTTTGTGTGGAGAGTCTGGAGATAAGTAAGTGTGTTGTTTCCTCTTGGGTAACTCCAAATTGTTTTCTTTAAACTTATGATTTAGCAGGTAATCCTCCAGGTGAACCTTGACAATCTGGTTATACTGTGACGCCAGGACCTCTGAAAGAAGCAGGTGATTGGCTGGCTTCCTCGCCACTGGCAGCCCTGGGCCTCAGAGAGAGAGACATGGGAGTGTTTATGATGAATTTCAGTGTGAGGTTTATTTAGATTGAAAAGTAACCATGAATGGTCATAAGAGAAGTTTTGCAGGGGTTTAGGGCCCATTGTCGAGTGGCAGTTTTGAAAATTTCATGTGTACAGATATAACCCCCAGTGTGACCTCTCCGGCTTATTCTGAGGGGAGACAAATGCTTATGAAAGGTTTGAGAAAACGTTGTCCTCTGAGAAATATAGAGAAGAATCTGGGATACAGGATGGTTTGAAATCAACGACCCTGACGGTTTTGTGGTAGTAGGAAGTGGGTTTTGCTAGAAGTGAGTGAGAACAGCAAGAACAGGTTATTACTTATGACAGTAGCTAACATTTTCAGGGCCATAATTACACGTTAGATATTAAGCTAACCATTTTGTGTGTATACTCACCTATCATCCCCAAAATTCTATAAAGTGGGAGCTATTTTTCCTATTATACTGGTGGGAGAATTGAGACTCAGATAACTGTGGTAGGCAAAATAATAACCTCTCCAAAGATATTCATATTCTAATCCCTGTAATCTACAAACATATTGTCTTACCTAGCAATGGAGAATTGGCAGATATGATTAAGGTTAAGGACTTTGTAATGAGGGGATTATCTTGGTTTATCTGGGTGGGTTTCATCGAATCACATGGATCATTAAAAGGAGGAGAACCATTCCTGTCTATGATCAATGATACAGATGTGATGATGGAAGAAGGTGAGAAACATGCGATGTTGCTGGTTATGAAGATGGAAAAATGGGGCCAGGGCCGAGGAATGCAGGAAGCCTCTAGAAGCTGAAAAAGGCAAGAAAATTGATGCTATTTTACAGCCTTCAGAAAGGAATACAGCCCTGCAAATACCTTGATTTGTGTTCAGTGAGACCCAGGCCTGACTTCTGACCTCCAGAACTGTAAGATAATAAATATATGTTGTTTTCAACCACCACATTTATGATAATTTGCTATGATAACTATAAAAATAATGCAGCAATGGTCTTTATTTAAGAGTACAGCTACCTAGTGGTAGAGCTATGAAAAAAGTTCAGATATAACTGGCTCAGAAGCTAGAGCCCTTTATCTCTGTGGAATTGTCTTCTTGTGAGATTACCCATGATTTCTCTCTTCTTCAAACACAGTGTAGAACCTAGAATTGCAACAAAAGTTCCAGGTCCCTTTAAACATAAGCAATGATGTTAAAATTTGGCTCTGGAAAATTCTGCAAGTATTCTAAAGTAGGTGGCGCAGGCATGGCGGTTGAAACGTGAAACAAAGTAAAACAAAACAGAAAATGAAACATTGCAAACCAAAGAAACAATAAAAAGGAACATGTAAAAAGCAAATGGTCTGAAGGTTCTTGCTGCCTGAAATGAATATAACTCATTAGGCTTTGGAGACAGAGAAGTCTTGTTCATTCGGGCTATGACCCTTATTAACTGTCTTGCTCATGACAAATCATTTATCCTATCTGATCCATCTATTCTGTTCAAAATAAAGTAAATGATACAGATGTTACCGTGTAGTTTTATGTAATTAGTAGGATGACATAGATTCTGCACATGCCGGGCAATATTTTTCTTTCTTTCAGCTGTCTCTCCTAAGGTAGGAGAATATTTATATGATTGTTCAAGCTTTAATGTTTAGTTCCATGCTTTTCTCAGTCTCCTAGGGCTAATCCCAGCTCACCTTTCTATTTTGGAAAGCAATCTTCCTAGAGGCTGCAGGTGCTTGGATGCATCTCCAGATAGTTTCTATACACCCACCATCTGGAGGTATGAAAGCACAGGCTGGTGGTACCATGAAACTTGTCTTTTTTCTTTCTTCTCCCTAAGTGAATTTTAAGTGAAGATAGTTGATGAACAGTATGCTGCTTAACACCTTCATCCCCAATTGTTTATGTTAAGGGCTATAATATTGACTTGGTTCCTTCCTCTCCTCCAACTCCTTTTCCTTCTACTTTTTTCTCTTGATATTATTGTAAAATTCCTACTTTCTTCTACTTTGTTTCACATGTTATAATGTGAGTTGGTGGGAAATTAGCTTTGACAAGTGGAATATTATTATACTTTTAACCATGGGACATATACTCTATAGAAATAAGTGAAACTTCTTATACTTACACCTCAGAGTAAACCTTAAAAGGCTGACCTTTTAAGTGGGAGGTGGGAGAAGGGGGAAAAGAAACTGTATGATTAGGAAATAAACAAACAACAAAAACAAGCAAAAACCTCCCAAAATCCCAAACCACATGGAAGATACAGGAGCTCAGTTCTTGTTGAGATTGATATATGTCTGGCTAGAGGGGTCATGAGTACATTCTTAACTGATCTTAAACACAACTGAGTGGTGTTTCTATTTCCTACTACCTTATAATAATTTTATAACACATGAGGTGCCTTTGTTACTAGCAACTTGAAAGAAATTCTTTAACACTTGCATTCATATATTCTTTTTTCATTTATTCATAAAAAATTTATTGATTGCCCACTCTCTGCCTAGTATGAAGCTAGGTGTCGGGTACATGGTGGAATATGTTGAAACAAACAGTCGTGGTTTATTTTTGGTGGAGGGATGTACTCTTGTTGAGGACATTCTGAAAAAAGGAAACATGTAAATGGTCACCTAAGTATTGTAATTATGATTGTGTTAAGGGTTATGGGGCATATAAATTTATGAATTGTGGTAGATTTATGATGGTAACTGTGATGGACATACTTTAAATGGTTAGGGAAGGCATCTCTGAAGAGGTAATGTTTTCATTGATACTATGTTTAAATTGAGAAGCACAGAAAAAGTGGGCCTCTGGGAAAGTAGGAAAAGTGTTAGACACAAAATAGGGCATTTGCAAATGCCCCAGTGCAGGCAAGGGCTTATTGATGTGTCCACGGATCCTAGTTGCTGGAGAGAATGAGCTAGAGAGAGGACTCCAGATGAGGTTGGAGTCACGAGCTAGACCAGGCAGTGCTTTGATAGGCCATGCATAAGAGTTCAGGTTTTATTCTAGTCACAGTAAGAAGCCGTAATAGTGTTTGTAAAGCAAGGGAATGATGCGAATTGATTTATGCCTTATGAAAGCTTGTTATGCAGAGAATGAACTGTAGAGTCAAGAGTCAAGGCAGGGAGACTAAAAAGACTTATCCATGACACAAAAGGATTTCTAACCTGCCCCTGTCCCCCTAGCCTGCTCTGTAGTGAGTGTCTCCTTCTGAAAGAGAAAATGCAAGATTACTGTCTTTAGAAAACGACAGAGGGGCTGCATTACATTTGCATTATCTTTTAGTCAAGAATGCAAATTGCAAAATATGAACTCCTCACATGACTGGACATAAACAACAAAGATTTTTGTAGCCTGGTCCTACTGAAATTTGTCATCTCCAAATAGACCTCAGTGTGTTTTTACCCCAAATTTGGTAGTATGATTTGGGGGCAAATATCAATTAAATCTGTGCGTTGGAAAGTGAAGATACAAAGGAATAACTTCTTCAGCATCACAATTTATATGTGAACCATTTTAAACATCTTCTGACTCTCAGGATAATTTATAAAAATCAGGATAAATAGCCAAGTTTATTGGGTATGAAATTGTCTCTGGTATAGATCTAATATCTCTACATATTCCTATTACCTTTAATGATGATCTCATCTTTATATAAGAAGCTCTATTTTGCTCTGAAGACATTCTATGGAATTTAAATTTATTCTAATTTCATTTTGAATTAAAAAACTATCAGTAGTGCAAAACTTGACAATGGTGACAAGTTAAGGCTTTATTTAGAAAAAAAATTCTTCAAGGAATTAAAAAGCTAAACATCTTACAACAATAAGCACTTACTCACATTTTTTATATGTAGTATTCTGCTTGTCAAAGAAGCTTTAAGAGTCTGCATTAGTGTGTAGAGTTAGTGCCATGTTGGTGAATTAGAGTTGCTAACTGCTTGCATTGTCAACTGTGCGTTTTGGTAGATTTTTGCCTTGAATCCTAATGTGGTCTTTTAAGTATCATTTTGATGAATTTTATTGTTACATTAGAGACAGTCTGGTTTTTCCAATCAGTCATGTCCACTTCATCACTGTCAATGTGCTACCATAACATTAAATATGACCAGAGGTAAGCATTATTGAAAGCTGTGCCTGTTACTGCTGTTTTACAGTAGTGTACTTTTGTTTTTATTTCCTTTGATTTTATGCTGATATGGGTTTCAGCAGTATTTGCCTGCAGCCTCTTTCAACTTTTCCTTTTAATTAAAAAGCCTAATTGGGAGTAATAAAAACTTCCAATTAAGTCTTTTAAATAAAAACTGAAAGCTGAAAGTGGCTGCGGTTGCAGATAGAGGCTGGCACTGACATGCTCACTGTGGAAGATACTATTACTACAGGAAAATTTGTGGTTGATGGGTTCAACTTGAGACCTGTGAGTTAGGAGAAGTGGATCTTGGCAGAGCTACCCAGGCAGATAATTATGCAGTTAAATGGCAGTGTTTTTTTGGGGTCTTTGTTTTCGAGGCAAGAGAGATACTGAAGGAGATCTTAGATCAATTCTTTTTGTAGTGGTAGGTTCACTAGATAAAAAATTTCAGTAATATTGCATTTTTAACAGTACAAATAAAAGATTCATGTATTTAAACAAATGGATAAAATATTCTAGCTTATTTGTTACTTTCATTTTGGTATAAAATAATTTAACAGTTTTTGGCTTTATTTTCCTTTATTTTTTGCATTAGAGAAATGTGCTAGAAAAAGAATTCCGTGGAGCCTAGGATTATACAGTCTGTAATTGGACAGAGTGGTGTGCAGTTTGCTGATTCTTGTATACTAACTGAATAATAAAAGACTAAAATAAACATTTCATACTATATGAAATGTGTAAATATGTTGAGATTTTCCTTTAAAATTAAATATTAAATGTTAGATATCCTTTTTTTTTTTTTTTTTTTTGAGACGGAGTCTTGCTCTGTCACCCAGGTTGAAGTCTCACTTTGTTACCCAGGCTGGCGTGCAGTGATGCTATCTCGGCTCACTACAACCTCCGCCTCCCAGGTTCAAGCCGACTCTCATGCCTGAGCCTCCCAAGTAGCTGGGATTATAGGTACATGCCACCACACCAGGCTGATTTTTGTATTTTTAGTAGAGACAGAGACTCACCATGTTGGTCAGGCTGACCTGGAACTCCTGACCTCAGCTGATCCATCTTGGCCTCCCAAAGTGGCGTGAGCCAACGTGTCCGGCCTAGATATCCAATTTTTAATTCCCATTAGCTTGTAGTATTATGTGTTCTGGGAAACGGGAAAGCTGCAGCAGGGAGCTGGATTCTTAGGAGGGTGTTTTAGCTTTGCTCCATCATTAACCCTTAGTTGATTTCATATACTTTGGGAAGATTAAAGGAAGAGCATTTTCTGTGTCTGAATATTTTACTATGTTTCACTTGAATAAAATATTATTTTAAATAACTTTTTATCTTAAGATCGCTAATTTAACTCATACTTATTTAAAAATTAGCTTTTATTATTTGTTTGTTGCTATAATATCTGCTGCATACAGAAGATTTGGAATGTATAAAAAACTCAAAATTATATGTAATATTATCTCAAACCACAGTTAACATTTTTAAAAAATATTGCTGTCCATTTTTTTAAAGCACTCTTTATACACACAGACATATATACCTACAGGCAAGAATAATAAAATTGCGATTGTATTATTTATAATGTTTTATTTATTTCTTTTTAACTTAACATTATGTTGAAGCATTTCCTCTTTCAAAGACATATATATGTATCCTAATTTATTTGACTGGTTTCTAATTTTTGGACATTTGCGATTGAGAAGCTAAATGTCACAGGAGCTAAGAGCTCAGGTTTTGAAATCATGCTATCTGGATTTTAAGTCTTAGTTCCAAAATCTACTAGCCACATGATCTTGTACAATTATTTTTCTGAGCTTTGGTTTCCCCCTGCATAAGATGCAGAATAGCACAGTTTGCACCTCATGGAATATGTATGAGGTTTACATGGTTAATCTATATAAAGGTATCATAGCACGTAATTAGCACTACATACAAATTAACTAAGATATTTCCAATTATTTTCTATTTTCAGTAATTTATACATTTTGTATAATATTTTTACTTAGATTAGCAAGATTAACTTATTTCCTATTGTCCTTCATCATACAAGATGCCTCTAGAATAATTTATTCACATCTTTAATTCTGTGTTAGAAAGGTGTGGGAGTTTATTTTCTATGGGGCCACATATTTATTGTTAAGGTTATTGTTAAATGTTTTATATTGTATTTGGTGGCTATTCTGAATGAAATATTACCTCTTTATTGCATTTTCCAATTGCTTGTTTTTTGTAAGCCAGTTATTGATTTCTAGAAATTGATCCTGTCTAGCAATTTGCTAAACTTTTAGTAATAACTGAAATTAAATATCACTTTAATGAAATAAAGAATCTCTTGGTAAAATAGTCTGTTTCTAGTCCTTTCAAAAATTAATATTTTTACAGGTTTTAGCTTTTTTTTAACCTGATTATTGTTCTTTTTATGTTTCTGTTTTTCTTTGAGTCAATTTTCAGATTTCACATATGTTTTTCCAGAAAATTATCTATTTCATCAGTTTTTCAAATATCTTAACGTACAACTTTGAATTTAATTCACAGGTAGTGAAAAATTACTTATTATCAGAACTACCTTTTTTTTTTTTTTTTTTTTTTGAGATGGAGTTTCACTCTTGTTGCCCAGGCTGGAGTGCAATGGCACCATCTTGGCTCACTGCAACCTCTGCCTCCTGGGTTCAAGCAATTCTCCTGCCTCAGCCTCCTGAGTAGCTGGGATTACAGGCATGCACCCAGACACCCAGCTAATTTTGTATTTTTAGTAGAGATAGGGTTTCTCCATGTTGGTCAGGCTGATCTCGAACTCCTGACCTCAAGTGATCCACCTGCCTTGGCCTCCCAAAGTGCTTGGATTACAGGCGTGAGCCACCACGCCTGGCCTAGAGCCACTTTTTATACTTAATTTTATTTACCCATTATTTAATCTTTTATTCTTGGCTAGGTTTTCTAGAGATTTATTAACATTATCATTTTAACAAATATAAGTTCCTGGATTTATTGTTTTCTCTATGTCAATTTTATTTTTACTCTTATTTCAAAGGCTTAATTATTTTTTAAATTTCTTTAGATAGTTGACTAGCTCAAGTAATTATTATAATAAGTATTATAAGACAATATTTTCATCATAAATTTGCCTCTGAATATTGCTTTGCTTGCATTTAGTGTATCTTGCTATAAATTAATGTTTTTCTCTCATTTTCTCATATGCTCATATGTTTTTTAAAAGTGTTTTTTTGTCCTAATATTTTATACTGCTATTTACAATTTTCTCATTATTTCTTGTCTTGGCTGTTGGTTACTGTGGAACTTTTCTTTATCTGTGAGTCTCCCTGTAGCACTGTGCTCTGGACTGCTGTTAACAGGACCTTTTAAAAAGCAATACACTCTATTTTTTTCTAGTTAAGTGTATCCACTGACTCTCCATTTTATATGATGTAAAGTCAAAGACCTTAGAAGACACATTGCGCTCTCTGTAATTTAGCCCTAAGCTTCATGTGTAATTCTCATCTGCCCTTTTGTCCCCTTCACCTCCTGAAAATCTACTTCTCATTCCCAATATGTGGCTGCCTTTATTTGGTTGCTCTAGTACTCTTACTCTAATTCTTTGGCCACATGCTTTATTATGTAGAGTACCTTCTGTGTAACTTCTCCTTTATCCCCATCAACAATCCATCCGTCCCTCCTGGGTACTGTCTAGAGTTTTGGAGCTATGCTGATACAGCTCTCACCATGCTCTATGGGCATATGTGCCTCCATTCTTGTCTCCTACAGTTGGCTGTTGATAAGAATAGAGAACAAGTCTTGACTTTTATATCACCATTACAATTAATCATCAAAATAATTGTGTGAACTAGATGTTATTAATTTACGAAAATTAGGAAATTGGGAGTCAGAGAAGTTAATATTTTCTTTTCTTTTCTTTTCTTTTTATTTTTGAGACAGAGTCTCGCTTAGAGTTGCCCAGGCTGGAGTGCAGCAGTGTGATCTCGGTTCACTGCAAGCTCTGCCTCCCGGGTTCACACCATTCTCCTACCTCAGCCTCCCGAGTAGCTAGGACTACAGGTACCCGCTACCACACCCAGCTAATTTTTTTTGTATTTTTAGTACGGGGTTTCACCGTGTTAGCCAGCATGGTCTCGATCTCCTGACCTCATGATCCGCCCACCTCGACCTCCCAAAGTGCTGGGATTACAGGCGTGAGCCACTGTGCGTGGCCAGAGAAGTTAATATTTTCAAAGTTGCAGACTAGTCAATAACATAGATAGAACGTTAACTCAAATTTGTATCTACTTCACTTACTTTCACAAGCTTTGACAAAAGTATTTCCTTATGGCCAAAGAAAATGGATGAAAAGCAGTGTCTGCAAGTTTAGCCTGAAATAGTCCAATACCAGCACAATACTCGTTTAAAGTACTTTCTTCCACATTCCGTATTAAGTGTCATTAGTTTAGTTCTACTCAAATATGTAGTCATATGTATTTTAATATAAGGCAATGTTTTTTATTTTCCATTATGAAAAATAATAATCTTTTACCTGGACTTAATAGTTAACTGTAGAAGTTATTCTACTTTTGTAATGAGTCTATCACATTGCAATTGTTAGACTAAATTGCAAAGAAATGAAGCCATATTTTAAATTCAACGTTGAAGTAATTTCTTTTTTATATTAATTCAGGTTCCCATAGGGGCATAAACATAAATAACAACAGGGTTTACTTCTTCAGTCACTGAACAAAGTTACCCCAAATGCTACTGTAAAGGTTGTATGGTGCAAAATTTTAAGCTAACGTAGGTGAAAATTTCCATATGCTTATCATCTGATTGAGATAGCAAGTCACTTTTCATAAGGTGTAGTGAAAGATTATCTGAGCTCTGAGTCTTTTACTAATTTAGAAAACTTGTCAAAGGACAGTAAAACTCACATTCACAGAAAAAAATCTGTAAAACAATCCTTCATATTTATCTTTTATGTGATTATGTTTTATATATAGATGGGCATTCATACAGTATTTAACTATTTTTAAAATATTTTATTGTATGTTTTTTTCCTAGGCTTCTTTTCAGGTGGATAAACTAATTCTTTATTTTCATATTTACCATCTCTAATACCTATGGAACACACTGAGATGATCTAGAAGCATATCATTTGAGTTAAATTCTTTGTAGTTCTCATAGCTGCTGAAGGTCTGATTAATTTGGTGCAAGCTAACTTCCCTGTGCTTGTTGCTGCCAACATTTGACTCCATTTATATTCACCCATTCACTCATTTTATTCTAGTCAATAGAGTTTCTTCCTGTAAAAACTCTCAGGTAGATTGTTAAAAACTTGTTCAACAGTCATGTTATCATTAATTACTTTAAAAATCTACACATTTTCATAGATCATGGACATCAACAAGAGAGCTAGTGTACCATGATCTACACAATTGGCTATTCCTCATCTGAGATCTTCACTCTATTGTCTCCTTCCACATGAGTTTTACTTTCCAAGATAATTTCGAAGTTGACTTTGAAGGAAATTTTAAGCAACAGTATTTACTTGATTGTAATTTTCATTATATTATTCCACAACCCCTCCCCTTCTTAGTTCATAGCTTGTCAAATCAGTACTCTGGTGATTTGATTTAAAATTTTCCTTAATATTAGATTTTAAATGAAATAAGGTGGCCACCTGAAGTTATGGTGCAGGACGCTTACATAAAAGATACAACGAGATTTAGGATCATTTGACTTGCCCTGGCAATAAAACCAGTTCCATAAATAAGCATGCCCTGGCAATAAAACCAGTTCCATAAATAAGCAAGAATATGTTCCATATTCTACTGGGCTTAAATTTACTTACTACTAATTTACAAATTGTGGTTGGGTTAGGATTATTATAACTTTTGCTGTTAAGTTTATTTGATGGAGTTACAATGATGAAACCAAATAATGAATGAATTGCTGTCATCATCATGAATATCTTTATGTTCCAAGATGACTCTCTAACTTGGCTACTTTTAGCATTGCATCTTCTATTTGAAGGTACTTTAATAAAGTTATTAACCTTTGTAAAGTAAATAAAAAATGACACAGAAATAACCCAAATCAGAGTTTTTAGTACTTAAATATTGACAGGGAAGTAAAAGCAATAAGCGATAAAAGTGTATGTTCTTGTATTTTATAAATCAGATTTTATCTAGGCCAATTTTGTCAGAGAGTTGAACAGATGAAAATTTATTTGTAGAAGTCAATGTGTGTGTGTGTGTGTGTGTGAATTCAAACTATTAAACACTGTGTAGTCCATAATGTGACAAAATCATTGAAAAAAAGAAGAGAAAAGAGCAATCAACTCTGCATGTCTCCACAAACTTGTGCGTCATCATACAATAAGCTCATCTCCTCTACTGGCCCAATGGCATTAGAATAATGTGTTCTGCCAGCCATGGCTCTTTCCCTTTTGAACGTACCTCAAATAGGCATACTTTTAATTTTTCTCATAAAGGAAATTGACAACAATTTATAGTCATTTATTATACTTGAAAATATTCTACTACAAACTATTTTCATGGAAAATCATGGATTGCTCAGTATGGAAAAATAGAATGCTCTAGATAGAATATGTTAATGCACAAATATGACAAAACCTAATGTCATTCAATTGGCAGTCTTCCTACCCTATTCTCTCTTTTCTTTCCTCTCCCTTCAGACTTCTGCAGCTTACTATGCTTTAGGATTTATTGGGAGAAAAAGTCTTGTCCTGTTTGGAGTCATTCCCACCGAAGCTACTCCCTGGAGTCTTTCCCAGCCCTACTTTGAGCCTGTTTACCTCGGTGCTGTTCTTTGCTGAGTATTCCTGGACAAAGTCACTCAACAGGATGCAATGCTGCTCACTTCTCAGCAGAGCCAAGAGAGAGGTAAAAGTCAGTGGTCCACACTTCCATATACTGCCTCCTCCCTTTATATATTTCTAATACTCTCAGTAAATTAATGCACATTCATCAGACTTGACAAAAGTTTTGTGAGGGTTTCCAGAGATTTATTGTAGTGGGAAGATGAATTCTATCTTCTGACTGCCTCCTGTGTGAGGATGAAGCACCTTTCTAATGGGGTGTTGGGAATCTGGTCTCCAGGTCTTATCTTTGCTCTCTGGACTTCAAGGCATTTCAATTGTTCCAGCACATCCTCTTTAAATCTCATGGCATGAATATTCATTATTTTAGAGGAAGACCCATGAGACAAATAGTCCAAAGTGCATTTGTCTATTTCAAAATTTACTTTAATCTATGTTTTCAGGAAAATATTCCTTTTCCACAATTTTATCCATATGCCTCTGCTTTATGGTCTGACTTCCAGAAATTGATTATAGCCAAAAGCAGCTCTGCCTATTGAGAATTTGCCCTTTTTATTCTGATAAGACTTGGGGCTCCTGGGGAGAGGGTGGTGGCTTTGAGTATTTTTAAAAGTGAAATCCCTTGAAAACATCATTTATTTTCAAAAGCTCATATTTTCTTTCTTCTTATATCACAACTCCTCTTGTTCCTCCCTTCCTCTCTTTTTCCTTGCAATATGTTTTTGGAGTCTAATACGTATGCATTATGAAAATAATTTAAATAAAATGTCCTCTAAACGGTTTCATGAAAGAGGTATCTTTTATGAGAAAGGGAATATGTTGAAAATGAAATCAGTAATAGGATGTATATACACTTCCATACTGACAATTTGGCTTTAAAAAGTAATGATTAAGTTAAAAATATAGTAACTATGACTGGATGATATGATTAGGCTTTGTGTCCCCACCCAAATGTCATCTTGAATTGTAACCCCCAGGTGTTGAGGGAGAGACCTGGTGGGAGGTGATTGGATCATGGGGGCGGTTTCCTTGTGCTGTTCTCATGATAGTGAGTGAGTACTCATGAGTTTTGTTGGCTTTGTAAGGGGCTTCTCCCCCTTAGCTTCTTTCAGATGCTCTGTCTCACCTATTGACATGTAAGACGTGCCTCTTCCCCTTCTGTCATGATTGTAAGTTTCCTGAGGCTTCCCCAGCCATGCAGAACTGTGAGTCAATTAAACCTATTTTCTTTATAAATTACCCAGTCTCAGGTATATCTTTATAGCAGTGTGAACGTTTTAATTAAGGTTTTAATTTTGGAGAGAGAGGTTGAAGACAAATATCTCTGCTCTGTTTTATCTCTTTCAACCAATTCTCCACATATTTTGCCTCTAGACCCAGCAAACTCAAATGCTTGGATGAGCTGCTAAGTAGAAATAAAAATGATAATTCTCTTTTATTTCTTCTTTTTCTATGCAGTCATAATAGGTGGATTTTCATTAAACATCGGAAGATAAAAAATGGGAAATGCACTTTCCCTGAACTCTCTCAATGTTCTATAAAATGTTCAATTAATTGTACTTGCCACTGTCCATATTTCTTTTCATATACTTTAGATTGCATGAGGTCTCTCCAGTGGCTCAGTTAACATTAAAAAAAGAGATTCAATTTATTATTTTTTACTGAACTTAGAACAGCTAGTGAATAAATACCACTACTAATCATTTCATTTGCTTCGTGACCTGTTGTTTAAACTTTTGAGGAACTATAACACAGTAGAAACTAAAACTGTCTTGAAAGAAAAGTCAGCTAGTAGATAACACGAATAAAACTTGATTTTTTTTCCATGCCTTCATGCACCACAGCTAGGCACTGTCTTTCAAGTAGGTCATCAAATCATGTAATAACCAAGCAAGTAATTCCATTCCACATACCACATAGAGAATTAATTGGAATTAAAGAGGATAGCGAAATGGTTAAGAACATGAGGGTTTACACATAGAGAAATTTGGGTATGAATCCCAGCTCTGTAATCTAATGACTATGTGACTTGGAACAAGTTATTTACAACTGAGGCACTGAATGTAGAGCATCAGAAATAATAAACCGCACAGGATGATAGCTCAATAACTCAGTAATGCTATTGTCAATGGAAAGCAAACAAGAATATTTTCCTGTCATTGTTATAATCAAGGTACTATTTTGGCATAATGGAGCAAAGTTCAAAATAGCGATTTCTTTTTGTTTTTCAGAAAATGTGGAGTCTAGCTCTATCAGTTTGTATTATTAGAAAGGTGTGGTGTGTGTGTGTGTGTGTGTGTGTGTATGTGTGTATGTGTGTGTGTTAAGGAGAGAAAGACCTGGCAGAGTGGGTAGTGATGTGTTCCATCTCAGGTATTCTTAAGTGGACTATTTAAACATTATTTAGTGGCAGTGTAAAGCAAAGAGCAATGAACTTGGAACAAGAAAACTTAGGTTTCTATCTCAGAACTGTCAACTTTGATTATATTAAATACTTGATTTGCATAGGTGCCTAACAAATGTTTTTTAGATTTAAAGACAAATGAGTTGTTAGTCCCTGAATATTGGGGTTGGATGTAACTTCAGTAAGCTACAATATTTGCTTCTTTTAAAGATCATGACAGAGTGATGAGAACCTGAAAACATGCTTAGGTCAAGTGGGTGTCCATGTCTGTGAAACTGATGGAGGCTGATAAAAATGTCACATCTTCCAGGTCAGGTGCAGTGGCTCATGTCTGCAATCCCAGCACTTTTGGAGGTTAAGGTGGGAGGATTGGTTGAGCCCGGAAGTTTGAGACCAGCCTCGACAACATAGCAAGACCTCATCTCTACAAGAAATTAAAAGAAAATATTAATCAGGGGTGGTGACTTTCCCTTGTAGTCCCAGTGTCTTAGGGGGATGAGGTGAGGATCACTGGAGCCCAGGAGGCTGCAGCTGCAGTGAGCTATGATCATGTCACTGCACTTTAGCTTGGGCAAGAGAGCAAGACCCTGCCTCAAAAATATATTCACATTCTCCAAATTTTTTTTTTAAGTTGACCTGCAGCCACTAATAGAAACTTCATTATTACTTAATAATTTACCTTGGTTAGTAATTCCTAATTTTTTTGGTCTCAGAACCCATTTTTACTCTTAATAATAAATGACAACCCCAGAGCTCTTATTTGATTATGTCTATTGATATTGCTGTATTAAAATTAGAACTGAGAAACAAAAATATTATAATTAGACTATTATATGTTAAGATAAATAACATTTTCACAAAAAAGAACTACATTTTTCAAAACTAAAAACAAAATAAGAAGAGTGGTATTTTTCCCCAACCCTCCATTTTTGCAAATCTGACTAAAGTCTGATTTAAGACAGCTAGATTTTCATATTTGCCTCTGCATTCAATCTGTTGAGATATCACCTGTCATGTAGCCTCTAGAAAACTCTACTATATACTTATAAAAGTATGAGAGTGAAAAAGGAAATTGACATCTTAGATTTGTTATGAAATAAATCTTGACCTCATGAGCTTCCTGAAAATATCTCAGGATCTCTTGTGGGTTCCTGGCCCACGTTTTGAGAAGCACTGATATACGTTAATCATTGTTGCTTTCAGCTGTCTTTTTAAAATTCAAAGACCCTTGGTAAGTAAACTATTTACTCAACAACTTGGGGTGAATTTATTAAATTCCTGAGTCCTTCTGAGTGGGAGAGATGGAAAGAATAAGAGCAATGTAGACTTGAAGGGAATGTGGCCTTGGAGAGCATGGGACATGCGGGCAATGAATGAATATTAATTTCATTTGCAGTATGCACACTAGCTCCGTTACTTAACAGTGTCTTAAATTTGGACCAGTTTCTTAATCTTTCTAACTCTCAGATTCCCCATCTATAAGACAGGAATAATAATATTTAATTCATGGTGGTGTGATTATTAAATCAGGTAACATGTAATATGCTTAGCTTAATGTCTGACGTATAGCAAATAGTCCATTATTAAATTGTTGTTTTAATTGTTATTTTATCCAGATTTGACCTGCTTATAAACACATGTAAACTCTTTCTTCAGGGTTACAGTTTTCCTGCAGCAAAAAGTACCTTTATACAAAAGCTTTTCATATTTAGAATAATGTCCTCAGGTTAGAATCCTACTGGAATTACTGGCTCAATGGGCATTTTTAAAGCTTTGAATTTATGTTAGGAAATTGCTTTTTAAAGGGCTATATCATTACCACTTCTATCAGGAATGTATAAGAGCATTTGATAAGCTTATATAGATTCTAAGCCCTGGGATACAGGGGTAAGCAAAACAGAAGAGCTGTAAGAAATGAAATGTCTTCTGAGCACAAAGTACCAACATAAGCACTTGGGAAAAAATTGTGCGGTCTTTGGTATATGTGAAAGCTTTCCAGTGATTCAATTAGCATTTAATAAAAGTAAATTTATGATGTTTTCCTGACCCCTAGTACTAAAGATTTTGTTTGGTTTTGGCTGGTGGACATTTATAAGCTTTCATAGCATGGTTTATCAACCTATTTATTTTCGAGGCAGGAGCTTACACTTGGGCAGAATATTCTAAGGGCTCTAAGTTTTCTCCTGTGTTACAATCTTGGTAGATATGAGGCAGGTATGAGGGCAGTGTAGAGGAGAGAGTGGAGGTAGTTACACCGGGATTGAAATTCAAGACAGACGTGATGAGACAAATTCTCTACTAGGACTGTGGAAGTACGAATGTGGAAGAGAGGATCAGATGGTGTTACGGCTGAATTGTGTTTCTTTCAAAATTCATATGTTGAAATCCTAACCCCCAGTATCTCAGAATGTGACTATATTTGGGGATAGAATCTTTAAGAAGACAATTAAGGTTAAATGAGGTCATTGGGGTGTCCCCTAATCCAATATGACTGATGTCCACATAAGAAAAGCAAATTAAGATACAGACACATACAGAAGGGAGACCACTAAGGACACCAGAAGACAGCCATCTAGAGGCCAAGGAAGGCGGCCTCTGAATGAAACCAAGCCATTGACTCCTTACTCTTGGTTTCCAGCTACCAGAACTATGAGGAAATAAATTTCTGATGTTTAAGACATCTAGTCTGTGGCATTTAGTTAGCAGACCTAGCACCCTAACACGGATGGGATCTGGAGGAAAGGGTAAGTCAATTCATGTTCCATGAGTTCCTTCCTCCCTTCCTTCCTTCCTTCCTTCCTTCCTTCCTTCCCTCCCTCCCCTCTTTTCCTTCCTTCCTTCCTTCCTTCCTTCCTTTTTTCCTTCCTTCCTTCCTTCCTTCCTTCCTTCCTTCCTTCCTGAGTCTCGCTCTGTCTCCCAGGCTGGAGTGCAGTGGCTTTAATCTTGGCTCAGTGTAACCTCTGCCTCCTAGGTTCAAGCAATTCTCGTGCCTCAGCCTCTTGAGTAGCTGGGACTGCCGGCGGGCACCATCACACTGACTAATTTTTGTATTTTTAGTAGAGACAGGGTTTCGTCATGTTGGCCAAGCTGGTCTCAAACATTCTGGCCCCAATGATCTGCCCACCTTGCCCTCCTAAAGTGTTGGGATTACAGGTGTGAACCACTGGGTCCGACCAGAGTCCCTTTTTATCTTTTTCAACTTTTATTTTAGAATCAGGAGATGCTTGTGCATTTTTATTACACAGATGTGTTCAGTGATACTGAAACTTGTGGTGTAACTGAAGCTGTCATCCAGGTAGTGAGCATAGTACCCAATAGGTATTCAATCCTTGCCCATTGCCCTCTCTTCTCCTTCTGGGAGTCCCCAGTGTTCATTGTTTCCATCATTATGTCCATGTGTATACAAGGGTTAGCTCCCACTTACAAGTGAGAACATGAAGTATTTGGTTTTCTGTTACTGCGTTAATTCGCCAAGGATAATGGCCTCCAGCTACATCTGTGTTTCTGCAAAGCACGTGATTTCATTATTTTTTGTGGTTGTATGCGTACATGGCATATATGTAAATATGTTTCTTTAATCTACCACTGATGGGCACCTGGGTTGATTTCATATTTTTGATATTGTGAATAACACTGTGATGAACACACAAGTGCATGTGTCCTTTTGGTAGAATGATTTATTTTCCTTTGGATATATACCCAGTAATGGGATTGCTGAGTCTAATAGTAAGTAGTTCAACTCAGTCCCCTGAGAAATCTCTAAACTGCTCTCCACAGTGGCTGGATTAATTTACATTCCCACCAACAGGGTATTAATGTCCCCTTTTCTCTGCAGCCTCACCAACATCTGTTAGTTTTTGAATTTTTGACAAAAGCCATTCTAACTGATATGAGATGGTATCTCATTGTGGTTTTGATTTGCATTTCTCTGTTAAGTGATGATGAACATTTCATACATTTGTTGGCTGCTTGTTTGTCTTCTTATATGACATGCTCATTCTCACAAGCATAAGAACGTTTTACTTGATCATTTATTTTCCAAATGACCTTTAATGTACCTCTTTAAAAATTTTAAGTGAACTTCCAGAAGGTCTTCAGACAGCATAACTTTTGCCCTGTTAAGCGTTTTTTCTACTAAACTTTTTTTTCCCTCTTTTTGCAATTGTTGCAGGCTGCTTTGGAATAAATGTAAACTTCCTTAATTGAATTAGGTTCTATTGAAATTATAGAACTATGGATAATTAAGTCATGAACAATAAACTAAGAGATTCTAGTGGAAAAAAAATCAGTGCATGCAAACCTGATGGTTGTTTATCCTAGAGATAGTAAATTAGAGACTGCAAGACTGCATTGTGTATATAAATTTGGAGCTAGTCTACATTAATAGATGGATCATAAAACAATTTAATGGTGACAACTTCAATATAACAACTTTTTCTCTTGCTTTTCTGACATTTTGCACACTGAAAACATATTCTGAAATATGTCTTTAAAGGGAGACTGTTATTCACATTATTAGTTTCACATTATTAGTGTTTTTTCCTTTGTCAAATTAAGCTAAGTAGAAAAATACCTATAGTGATTTGGAATTAAGCAAAGAGACTAAATGACAAATACTTCTTTTTTGAGAAAGTCTTTAAAATATTTTTTCCTACAATATTTGATCATATTATCTATTCATTAATTTATTTGTTAATTATCAAGAGCTTTTTAATTTTTTTGAGCTATTTTAGAATTTAAGGAGATAGACTATGGGTTCTTTTGGTTATCTTTATTTATTTCTGTAGGAACCCCTGCAAAATGTATAGGGCAACACATTAAAAAGGAGCACAGTTTTGTTTTCTTTTTGATAAGTAGAAGATTTCTGCCCTCTTTATTTTCATCATCTGGATTAGGTGCATAGGATATGATTTGTATAAAGGTTAACATATAAATTTCAATGAAAATATAAAGAATGTAATTCTAAGACAACACAATATTAGAACAGCTATGTAACTACAAATTCACATAAACTCATTGTTCACTGTATATCTAAATTATACACATTTTATGTCCTAAATATATCTTCATTTCAGCTGTTTTCCTCTCTCTTTCTCTTTTTCTGTCTCTCCTTCCCTCCTTTATTCCCTCCTTCTCTCTACCACCTTAGCTCATAGATTCATCTTATTGCACTATTCAGGTGATTTCTACTGTGGTTTATGTGACTGTGTCTCCCTGAATTTATGCTGTGCTCAACCATTGTGGACCCCCTCTCCCCAGCAGTCCCATGAATCCCAGATTTGGCAGCTTCTTAATTTCTACAATAGTTCCATAACTGGTCTCTATTAATTCCCTCTACTTGGTTTTCTACTTCAAATTCAAGAAAGTAAACAAAAATTTAAGTTATGAAATGGCAGTTGGTTGATATGAGTTGCTTTCAAACACTGAAATACCCCTGGGGGAATGGATCCATCGGACACACTCAGGCTTCCTTATTAACTTCACTGCCAGCCCATTTTTCTCATTTGTTTTTCTAAAGTAGTTAAAACTCTTCTAAAGAGATCTTTTAGTATTTGAAAACAATCCATGGAAACTTAATCTTCTCTGGTTATTGGGTTGGGTATTAAAGAATTTTTGTGGATCTTTGCTTCCTTATCTGTAAAATGAAGGTTGTGATACTATACTGGAGGTTTTAAACTCACAATAGCACAAGACATTGTCAAAAATATAGATTCAAAGTCTCCACTCCAGGATTTTGAAATTTCAGGGGCTCAGACCTAAGACAATGTATTGCTGACATGCTTCCCAGGTGGTTGGGACTTGGTAACCACTGGAACAGGAATTATGATACTTTTACACATATAGCTGCCCATGATGAAATTTTTTCATCTATAGTTGAGTTTTTTGGTATACCTTGCTTCCTGCCGGCCCCCCGGCCCGCAGCTGATTAGTTTGCATCTGGCTTGCTATTTGTTCAACTTTCTAATTTATTTTAAGTCAGGAATGCAGTGTTAGTATATGGATAGCATGTGTTATGCCTTGAGTTATTTTACCATATGTCTGCTTCCCACTTTTGCAACTCTATTGTAACTTTTTTTTTTTTTTCTTTTTGTGACGGAGTCCCACTCTGTCACCAGACTGGAGTGCAGTGGTGCAATCTCAGCTCACTGCAACTTCTGCCTCCCGGGTTCAAGTGATTCTCCTGCCTCAGTCTCCGGAGTAGCTGGCACTACAGGCGCCTGCCACCACACCGGATAATTTTTGTATTTTTAGTAGAGACGGGGTTTCACCATGTTGGCCAGGATGGTCTCCATCTTTTGATCTCGTGATCCACCCGCGTTAGCCTCCCAAAGTGCTGTGATTACAGGCGTGAGGCACTGCTTCCGGCCTATTGTAACTCTTTATTTAATTTCTGTGCTTGAACTACTAGTTATATCTACTTTGATATCAACTTTTTTTTCTTAACACAAATTGAATGAATTTCCTGAACAAATATAGAAGAGAAATTACTAAAATGTATAAACTAAAATTAAAATTCTAAGCCCCCAGCTGACTGGATTCCCTTCTTAGCCAAGGGCATTCCAAAGAAACCTGAAAAACTAGTGCTTGCCATGACAGGAAGGGCAGGCCCAACAGGCCTTGTTGTACTCCCTCCCTTTTAGAGGCTAGACACAACTGACCAACATCAACATTAAAATAGAGATCCTAAAACTGACAGAACAGACTCTTTCTAGCAATAAGATAAAACTGCAACTTGACTCAATCAATGTATATCTTGCACGTATTGATTTATGTCTTTGCCTGTAACTTTTGTCTTCCTAAAATGTATAAAATCAAGCTGTAACTCAACCACTTTGTGCACATATTCTCAAGACCTCCTGAGACTGTGTCATGGGCCATGGTCCTTAATCTTTGCAAAATAAGCCTCTAAATTGATTGAAACCTGTCTCAGATACTTTTGGCTTACAAATGCTAAAAAGGAATAAAACTATTGTAGATTGGCTCTCTCTAACAACAGGAAACACCATGACAGATAAAATATTTGAAGTCAGAAAGAATTGCCTCTGAATTTTACATGTTTTAAGAGGACTACAGAATGAGAGGAAGAGAAATCATTGTTGTTGACAGGTAATGGGGGCCATTGAATAACTCATCAGTTTTTTATGGTGTACTTATTCTATATCAGACTGTCCTGGTGATGCAGGGGTGAATAACAGAGATAACATCCTTGCTCATCTATATTAGAATTGTATTGGTGGGGAGACAGAGAGACAATAATCAATTGATAATTCATTAAGTAAATGCTAATATTTAAATAATGATAAGTGGTACAAAGAAAATTTTAATGAGGTGGTGTGATGGAAAGTAACTATGTGGTTACTTTGTATTACAAGGCTAGGAACATCCTCTCTGAAAAGATAACATTTAAGCATGAAATTGAGGGATCAGAGGCAACTATGCAAAGATCAGGGGGAAAATTTTCCAAGAAAAAGGAGGAGCTTAGTGTGAAGCTCTTAAATCTGAGGATGAACTTGGTTCCTTTGAGGAGCCAAAATAAGGCCAATGTGTTAGGAGATTAGTGGATTATAGGAGAGAGTACTGGGAAGTAATAGAACAGCAGCTAAATCTTGTAAGGTGCTGAAAGGGTTATGTATAAGCCAAAAGAAGATAGTGACATTATCTTATTTAGTTTGCATTTTTGACTGCCATGTGAGGAACGTACTAAAAGGGGCCAAAGTGAAATTAGAAAACTCAGATGGGAGTCTATTTCATTGGAAAGGCAAGGCATGGCATGGTTGTGCCTTGGATTCGAGTGATGTTAGTAGAGACAGAAACAAGTGCAAAGATTTTGAAATGGAATTTCAAGAGGCCGGGCGCGGTGGCTCAAGCCTGTAATCCCAGCACTTTGGGAGGCCTAGACGGGCGGATCACGAGGTCAGGAGATCGAGACCATCCTGGCGAACACGGTGAAACCCCGTCTCCACTAAAAAATACAAAAAACTAGCCGGGCGAGGTGGCAGGTGCCTGTAGTCCCAGCTACTCGGGAGGCTGAGGCAGGAGAAGGGCGTAAACCCGGGAGGCGGAGCTTGCAGTGAGCTGAGATCCGGCCACTGCACTCCTGGGCAATAGAACGAGACTCTGTCTCAAAAATAAATAAATAAAAGAAATGGGATGTCAAGGTAGGGTGCACAAGACTTGCTTATAGATTGGTAAGGATATTGAGAGAAAGAGAAGCCCACAAAAGTATGTCTTGAGCAACTAAGGGAACAGTGGTGCTATTTACTTGGAGATACGTGACTGGGCAACAACCCATCACCTCCCTCCTCGTCCTTTATAATTCTCTCAGGCATTTTTATGTGAGTCCCCATAATCAGTCTGGTATAGTGAAAAGAGTTGTGAAAACATCTAAACTCTGCCCCTCCCCAGCTTTGGGCTGCTGGGAAATTTGCAAGATTTTGTAATGTCAAATTTCTAATTTGTAATGTCAGCATTAGATGAGATCATGAATGTGCATGGGAGGGGGCTGTACAGAAAAAGAGTGTAAGTCTTCACATAAAAATCGAAACATTTTCCAACTATATTCTAGTCTCTCACCACAGAACACAATTCTTATGATTAGATACCACTAATCACGATTATCACTGACAGTCATTTTAGTGAATTTTATCTGAAATGATGGAGGACTACGAAGTTCTTTCCATCTATCTGAGGATAGACCTATCCTGAACTATAATTACCATTTGAATTTACTTCGCAGGGCCAAGCATTTCTCTAGTTTATTAACTCACAGCATCATGATCATACTGGACAAACTGTATTATTCTTCTGACCTTGAAAGGCTATGTGTCTTCTTAGTTGCCTAAAGGCAAATTATCACACCTAGAGGCCAAAGTAGCATCAGATAAGCTCCATGAAAATGAGACAGCTGGTTAACTGGGTAAACTGTTGAAAATTCAGCTGTGACTCACTATCAGGGTTTACATGTATGTTTACATATGTACGTTTGAATCATATGTAAATACAAAGTAATAAACTAGAATGAGAGAGATATATACAAATCTAGATGCTACTATAAATAGTTTATTTTTTCCCAATTTTTAAAATTGTGTTAAAATACACATAACGTAAAATTTACTATCTTAACCATTTTTACATATATAGTTCTGTGGTATTAAATACATTTATAATGTTGTACAACTGTCACCACTATATAACCATCTCTATAACTCATTAAAATTTTTATTTAAAAAAAAATTTTTTTTTTGAGATGGAATCTCGCTCTGTCGCCTAGGCTGGAGTGTAGTGGTGTGATCTTGGCTCACTGCAACCTTTGCCTCCTGGGTTCAAGTGATTCCCCTGCCTCAACCTCCTGAGTAGCTGGGATTACAGGTGTGTGCTACCACATCTGGCTAATTTTTTTTGTATTTTTGGTAGAGACGGGGTTTCACCATAGTGGTCAGGCTGGTTTCAAACTCCTGACCTCGTGCTCTGCCCGCCTTGGCCTCCCAAAGTGCTGGGATTACAGGGGTGAGCCACTGTGCCTGGCCTATTCTGTTTTTTAAGGTGTGTGACATGATGTTTTCATATACATATAACTAGTGAAATAGTTACCTTAGTCAAACAAAGTAACATATCCATTATATCACAGTTACTCGTATCTTTTGTGTGTGTGTCAAGAGCACCTAAAATCTACTCTTTTAGCAAAAATTCTGAATACAATATTGACTGTAGTCCTCATGTTGTGCATTAGATCTCTAGTCTTGTTCCTCCTACATATCTGCTACTGTGTAATTTTTGCCCATTTTCACCCATCCCTCCACACCAGCCCCAGTAACCACTGTTTCATTCTCTATTTCTGTTTTAAATGATTTAGATTCCACATACAATGAGATCATGCAGTATTTTTCTTTTCATGTCTGGCTTATTTCACTTAGCATAATGTCCTCCAGGTTTACTCATGTCATCGCAAATGGCAGGATCTCCTTTTTTAAGGCTAAATAATATTCCATTATATCTATATTTATTGCTATGTGTATGGGTGGTAAAAAGAAAAAAATGTATATATGTATATATACACATACACATCACATTTTTTTTTTTGCTTTTTTTTTTTTTTCTTGAGACAAGGTCTTTCTATGTTGCCCAGGGCGGAGTATAGTAGTGGGATCAAGCTTACTGCAGCCTCAACTTTCTGGGCCAAAGTGATTCTCCCACCTCAGCCTCCTAAGTAGCTGGGACTACATGCACATGCCACCTCATCTGGCTAATTTATGTTGTATTTTTATTTTTTAAACACATTTTTTAATCCACTGTCTTGTTGAGGAACACTTGGGTTGTTCCTGTATCTTGGCTGTTGTGAGTAATGCTGCTGTGAGTGCAGATATCTTTACAAGGTGATAATTTCATTTCATTTGGGTATATACACAGAAGAGTTATTGTCGGATGGTATGATAGTTCTATTTTTAATTTCCTTTTTTCTTTTTTTTGAGGTGGAGTCTCACTCTGTCGCCCAGGCTGGAGTGCACTGGGGTGATCTTGGCTCACTGCAACCTCTGCTTCCCAGGTTCAAGTGATTCTCCTACCTCAGCCTCCTGAGTAGCTGGAATTACAGGCGCCCACCACCCACGCCCAACTACTTTTTGTATTTTTAGTAGATATGGGGTTTCACCGTGTTGGCCAGGCTGGCCTTGAACTCCTGACCTCGTGATCTGCCCACCTTGACCTCCCAAAGTGCTGGAATTACAGGTGTGAGCCACTGTGCCTGGCTGGATCATATGCTAGTTTTATTTTCAATTTCTTTAGAAACCTCCATACTGTTTTCCTCAGTGGCTGCACCTATCTACAGTTCCACCAACAGCATAAAAGGGTTCCCTTTCCTCCATACCCTTGCCAACACTGATTTCTTGTTCCTAACAGGTGTGAGGTGTTATTGTGGTTTCGATTTGTAATTCCTTGGTGATTAGTGATGTTGGGTACCTTTTCATATTCCTGTTGCTCATTTTTATGTACTCTTTGAAGAAATGTCTATTCAAATCCTTTACCCATTTTTTCATTGGGTTATTTGTTTTTCTGCCATTGAATTTTGTGAGTTCTCTATAAATTTTGAATATTAACCCTTATCACATAAATGGTTTGAAAATTTTCTGCTAATCTATAGGCTGCCTTTTTATCTTTTTGACTGTTTCCTTTCTGTGCAGAAGCTTTTTGGTGTGTGTGATATGTTCCCATTTATTTATTTTTCTTTTGTAGCCTGAACTTTTGCTGTGATATCCAAAAAAATCATTGCCAAGGCCAATGTCAAGGCATTTTTTTGTGTGTGATTTTTCCTAAGACTCTTATGGTTTTGGGTCTTACATTTAGATATTTTATACATTTCAAGTTGATTTTCGTGTATGGAGTAAGGTCAAGGGTCCAATTTCATTTTTTTGCATGTCAATGTATAGACTTCTCAGCATCATTTATTGAAAAAACTAGCTTTTCCTCATTACGTCTTTTTGATGCCCTTGTCAAAAATTGGTTAACTGTGTACGTTTGGGATTACAATTATGTAATTTTTTTCTTAAATATATAGAATAAGCATTTTCCTACCTTTGTATGTACTGTGAGGACTTGATTTGCAATATCTGTGTGGTATCACTTTATATGAATGAGTCATGAGTTATTTAATAAATTCTCTAATCTCTAATAGAACCCTGATATCACTACCAGTATCACAGTTTTCTGCTAGTTAATAAAGTAGGGTTGAGAATTTCAGAAATGTGTGGACTCACTCATTTGTGGATTCACTTTACTTTTGGCTGCTAATGTAGGGTTATGATCAGCTATATCCCACTGAATATACTTCATATTTTGAGTATAGATTCTCTTTGATATGGGATTTTGATATGCTAAAGCATAGCTTTGGGCTCATTTTTTTTTTTCATGGATGGTGGATAAATGGAATTATTTTAGAAAAGGAAAGAAATGGTATACTTTAAGAAGCCTGTATAACTTACCTTTAGCTCTTTTTCTATATTTAAATATATTTTAGAGAAAAAATCGTAGTACCTAATACCTTTAAAGCTAGAATTAAAGTGCATTAAGGCTTTCTTAAATCTTGTTATCTGTCATTCTAAATCCTCTTGAAGTTAGCTATAAAGAATAATAGATATGTATTCAGTCAGGATACTGAAGATTTTTACTGGCTTTTGGATTAGAAGATTTTCAGCTATCAGTGTTTAAGCTTTAACTTGCTGTCAGTTAGTCTGACAAGGCCAGAATAAGATTCTAATAGTTGTGATTGTGGAGAGGGTGGTTTTTCATTAGGTGAGGCAAAGTGTCAATTAAAAGGGTATTGAGATAAAGAAATAGAAACTAGATTAAGTTTATACTTTTTCATGATGATAAGAAAATCCATTTTCGAGTTATACATTTTTTTGAGAGTATGCTATCAGAGGCAAAGCTGGAATACCTTACATACTTAAAAGACTGCCTTTGGTCCTCAAAAGACTTATCAACTGCTTAATAATCATTTAAACATTTTCGTATGTATGAAATAAGCATATTTTAAATAAAATGAAATGCCAGGGTCAAACAATGGCAGTAACTTTTAAAGACGCTCTAATCAGTAATCTTACTTTCTCCCTAGGCTCTCCATATAGTTCCCCACCACTTCAATGCTGAACATTTGCTGTCTTTCAGTGGGGATTCTAATCTTATAAGGAAGTCTGAAACCTATATTTGATGTATATCCACAAAAATAAAATACTGAGCATGTTTCAGCGTGACTGTCCTTTTTTAGAAGCAATGCCTGGTAAGCCTAAGCTTAAGATTTTAGTGCAACAATGAAAACAGAACATGCATCTATAAAATGCATTGAACATCAAGCTTGAATTTGCTTTTTTGACTAATCTACATAAGTAAAGTTAAGTTTCTCTCTGATAGTTGCTGCATCTAGCAAAAATGACTGCATAGATGTTCTTAAATTTAGGAAGCCTTCTTAGGATAATTTGATTTAAAATGTGGGCTATTTATCAAGTAAGAAATTCACTTAGAGAAGACCCAGGAAACCCCTTAAAGAGATGCCTTCAATGCAACTTAAAGCATTGATCTGCACAGAGCTGCTCTCACACTGCAGCTGCATCCAGTTTGCTTCTAGGTAAGTGGCATCAGGGATTTATTATTTATTTAGTGATGGTTAATGATTCTTCCTGTTTATTGGGGAAAAATTACAGTATTGATTTATTTAACTACTTTCTTGCAGCCTGTACAGTTTCATATGAGCAATCTGCTGTTATGAGATTGGGTATTCTGTAAGTGATACATCACTTTTTTTCTGATGGCTTTCAAGATTTTTTCTTTTTCTTGGTTTTCAGAAGTTTAGTTACGATGAATCTTGGAAGGATTTATTTGGGTTCATCCTGTTTAAGGTGCATTTAGTTTCTTGAATCTGTAGGTTTGTGTCTTTTGCCAAATTTGGATGTTTTCAGCCATTATGTCTTGGAAGAACCTTTCAGTCCCACTCTTTTTCCTTGCTTTTTGGAACTCCTATGATATGAATGTTTACTCTTTTTGTTTTCATCCCACAGGTCTCTGGGTCTCTGTTCATTTTTCCGCATCGATTTCCCTGTATTTTTCAGACTGAGTAAATTCTATAGACTTTTCCTCAAGCTTACTGATTCAGTTCTCTGTTATCTTCACCACTATTGAGACCGTTCAGCAAATTTATTATTTCTATTATTATATTTTTAAGTTCTATGATTTTTATTTAGTTTACTGTTATTATTTCAGTTTCTGGGCTGAGATTTTCTATTTTCTCAAGATAATTTGTAACTGATTTTTAACCATTTTTATGATGGCTGCTTTAAAATCCTTGTCAGATAGTTTCAGTATCTGATTGATCTTATTGTTAGCATCCATTGTCTTTTCTCATTCAAGTTGTAATTTGTTGATTCTTGGCATGATGGGTGTTTGTTGTTATTGTTGTTGTATCCTAAATATTTAATATATTATGATAGGGCATTCTGGATTCTATTTAAATCTTATATTTAGCAGATAGGTTTTCTGCTTAGGTTTAGTACATAGGTTCTGAACTATTGTTTTGAGCTGTGGTTCCAAAACAGCTCAATTTTCAGAGCATTTGCAAAGTTCTTTTGGTCTTCCTGCACTTTTGTCAAGTGCTAATGTGGCTGTTTCTGGTCCTCGTTAATACTGACCTAGGGGAGACAAGGGGTTTCCTGAAGCTAGAGAACCCGTATCTCTAGGTGCAGGGGAGAAGTCTCAGCCCACTGGGACTATGAGGCTTTCCAGGCCAGGTGGGTTTGTGGCAAGATCCCACTTGCAGTGTCACCCAGCTGCCCGGTACCTTTTGATGGAGGAGGGGAGTTTCAGGCCCTGAGTAAAGGAGAGCACTTTCTATGACAGATTATCATTAGTGGAGTTGGTTCCCTATCTTTTCCCTTTGCTAGTGGTGCTGGCTCACCTGGCATTGTTAGGGGAACTACGATTCTTTCCAGGGGAAGTAAAAACCTCTCTCAGCTGCCTTCTGTTACTAGGTTTAGGGTCAGGGAACCAGGTATGCCTATTTCTGTCCCTTGGGAAGGCAGGACGTGTACAATACCCTATTGTGTTATTTTTCTAGGCTTAATGTCTCAAATCATTTTTCCAGTCTTAGTGTCTCAAATCATTTTTCCTCCGTCTTATCATCTTTCGGAGTTTTTCTATGTTGCCTTTTATGCTATTTCCAGGGTTTACAGTTATACTAAGTGGGGAGGAGTGGGAGAAATGAGTCTGTGGCATCTTGTCTAGACCTCAGTTTTTTATCTGCCATGTCATATCGAAAAAAGAAGGGAATTTGAGGTCAAACCAGCTTGGAATGCTGGTTCATCCACTAATCTATATGACTTACAAGAAATGTATGTAACTTATTTGAGCCTCCTTTTCCTCATCTGTCAAATAGAGTTAACTGCTTTATTCATTCACTCTTTATGATTCAATAAAATATCTGTCATTGAACCTTACTCAAGACTGGGCACTGTTCCGGGTACTGGGAATACAGTGGAGTACAAGACAAATAAGATCTTTGCTCTCCTGACCCTTCAATCTTTACACAGATAATCAGCAGACAATCAAAAAATAATTCTGCAAGACAGTGATAAACTCTATGAATAAATGAAACAGAGTAATGAGGATAATGACTAAGCTGGGGACTTAGTTGACCGTGCTTCAGATACTTGGGGAAGGTCTCTCTGAGGATGTGGAATTTCATTATCTCTTTCTATTGATTCAGCCCATATTTATTGAGCTTTTACTAGGTCCTGGGGATATATTTGAGCAAAAAGCTGAATGATGAGAAAGACTCAACTATTTGAAAATATGGAGCAATACCATTTCAGAAAACATGTACTCTATCAAAAAGATCCCTGAGGTATAAAAAAAAAAATCTAGAGAAGATCAAGGAACTGAAGATGTGCAAAGTGGTTGGAACATTGTAAATGTGAAGATGCGTCATCCCGAAGTGATCAGAGAGGCAGGCAAGAAACTGACTATGCAGGGGCTTTTGGGGCACAATAGCGAATTCAGTTTTATTCTGCATGTAATGGGAAGCCTTAGAGAGTTAAGCAGATAAGGGATACAATCCATGTATGTTTTATGAAGATTACTCTAGCTTTTCCGTAGAGAATGAAAAGCAGAAGAGCAATAATAGAAGCTGGGATGCCAGTTAAAAGGCCATTTCTGCTGTCCAGGTAGGAAATAATAAAAGTTGAACTTGATAGGCAGTTGTGGAAAAAGAAGAGGTTGTAGATCAAAGGCATATTTAGCAGTTTGAGCAGGCAAGATTTTCAGAATTGGCTTTGTGAAGTTAGGAAAGATGATGACTCTGTTTCTGATTTTGGCCAGATGACAGGGGCCATTTCAGAGATGAGGGAGATTGAGAGAGAAGAGTGTTTTAGAGTTGGAGTCAGAAATAATTATGTTTGTTTTGGAAAGGTTAAGTTTTGAGGATCTGTGGACATGTACTGTAAGTAGTAAATATTCAATTCTGGAGCTCATGGGGTTAAGGGCTGAGGCTGCTGTGTAATCGGGTGTCACCAGTATTCAGATGGTATGGAAGGTGGTGGGACTGCAAGACATCATCTGAGGGGAAAACACTGAAAGGGTAGAGAAAATTGTGACCTACTCCATAATTTTAACATTAGGAGTAGGAGATGCATCTAGCAAAGGGAGACCCAGTAGGAGTAGTTAGGTTGAACCAAGCAAAAATCAGGTAATTCGGTGTCAAAGAAGCTAAGTGGAAGAAATACTTTAAGAAGGAGCAAGTGATCAACTTTGTCAAATGTCTTAGTAAAATAAAGACAAAAACTGAGCACTGAGTTTGGTAATTTGGAATTATTAAGTGGCCTTGACAGGAGTTGTTTTAGTAAGGTTGCCAGGGTTATTATGAAACTTATTAATATATGAAGTTAGGCATTCAAACTTTAATTATTTTTCTCTTCCTCAGTTTCTTCATGTGTAAAATGGTGATAATAACGCTTTTATGCCTGTGTCATGCTTTTTGTGCTCATATCACTAGATTTTTAAAAGGATTAAATGGCAATCCATGAGAAAAATTAAGCTATGCAGAGTTACACAAATGTATGCTCAATATATATTTATATTTTATATAATTGCAGATAGGCATGTTTTAAGCAAATGCACATTCAGCATTTGTCTCTAATGAATGGATGTTCATTCCTTTAAAAACGAGTTTCATAAAATAAAATTATCTCTGAAATCATAGATATTTAAATAGTTGGACTTGCAGACATGCAAGATATGGAGATATGCAAAAAATATACATTGTTTTAAAACCAAATATTAAAACATAATTTTCCAGCGTGACCTAATCTTAACATAATCCTAACCCTAACCCAGGTGACACATATAAACATTTTAAAGGTGCTCAAAAGTTTATTTTTGGAGATTATCTTTCATTTAAAAAACTAACCATTTCTACCAACATCACCATCCTTACAACCACATTTAAAATCACATCAAAAATAGCTACCACTTTTGGGCATATTACATATCAGATACTTTATACATATAATCTCACTTAATCTTTATAGCTATAATATAGGCATAATTATGATTTCCACTTTATAGATAAAAATTGAGGCTCATAGAAGTTAAGCAATTTGTTAAAAACCTGCAGATAGTGTCAGAGTTATTTTTAAAATCAAATATTTCTTAATCCATCGTTCTCACTCAACATAATTGTTCCTCTTCATATTTGGGTGTGTTGACAGGTTAGATTTAGTAAAATGAGGGTTCTAGAGTAGCTACATAGTTAACATTTCTACACTTGAGACCAAAGCCAAGTTTTACTTATTCCAGAAAACACACATACACACACATGAAAAAAGCCAGAAGGTAGGCTTGAACATCAGGCCAAGGAGAGAAAGGACTTGAGATACAGCAAAATCATTTGCAAATGTGGAACTCTATTCAAGACTGAATGTATATATTGCAAAAGGGACAGGGAAGAAAGCCAGGCTATAGGTAAATAAAACATAATATATCTTGGTTGTCAGTTCACTAGGCTGGAGAGAATTCTAGGAGTCATGGTTGGGAACGCTGAAGTTTAAAGATAAGATATCCATCCTTTTGAGAGGCTCATAAAACAGAAAACCATTATGTATTTGTTTTAAGGTTACCCAGGGCTGGCTTTAATCAGGTATGGTAAGACATGCATTATTACTCCACTAAGTAATCACCTTGCAGCACTGGACCAGATCATTCTGCAGTTGCTAAAGGGTATGTCTGTGGGTGGTGTAGAGAAATAGGACTAGATGATTTCTAAGGTTTCCTACTGCCTGTGTTGCTTAGTATAGTCTAATGGGGTCTTTAGAAGAGCATGATATGAAACGTATTCTGGCAGTGTGTGCAGGATGCACTGCTGAGAGGGAGCTCACCCAGGAGAGTGCTGTAATTGAAGCAATTGGCATAGTGAAGAATTGAAGTAATAGTCAGCAAACCTGCATTCTAACTTTCCCTATCCTACTCTGTTGCTGGGTAACATTGAGTGACTTCCTGGACCAATGATTAAAAAGAATTCCAAAGAGTTTAGAGATTCACAGCTTGGAAGAAGAGCCAACAGTGATGGAATGAAATAGGAATAGAAAATCATGTGGTAAAATACATTGTTAACTAGTTATATAGAAAGTATATGATAAATATATATTCCTTTGTACACAATTCCATTGGATGCTAGGTTTTCTAAGGAAAGTAGGTTGTAGTCAACCTGAAGATAATCTGGATATTCTTATTAAAGTTAAACAGAGATTTCCATTACTTACATCTCCTTTCCCCCTGTTCCTATAATGCTGGTTAGCTGCCACAGGGTCTCTGGTAAATAACTTGGTGTTTCTTAATTGCCTTTTATTTTTCTCTAAACGTTTTCTTGGTCTTACAAAAATAGACTATATGTGTCTCAGGCTAAAATACTATGTGTAGATCTCTTACAGTATCTAGCAAGTATGGATATTCTCAAAATATGAAGAGACTATGAATTTGTTGCTTGGAATAATTTTAGGAAGCTTCTACTTTTTGTCCTCTAGTGATGAAGAAATCTGGGGGAGGATGAGGTGCTCATCCAAGGTCAAAGGCAAGGTAGTGCTGGTGCCATGACTTAGCCTAGTGCCTGGTTCTGTACCATGTCTCTTGATTGATAGGTTGAGTATTGAGTGCTTGCTTAAGCTTTCTTATGAGCTGACTGATTTTTAAAAGAAAAGCTAAATTCATTTAAATGTTTTACAAATTCTAATTGCCCATAATTATATAAAATTTCTTGGATGATCTAATTTTTAACCAGGCCTTTATTCTGTCATTTGTCATTGATATAGATGACAGGAACAGAATATGTATCAAAATGTCAAGTGTACTAGGATGATGATATTTTATGTAAGTGCATAATTAAATCACATTTTAGAAGAACTGATAATCCTTATTTCCAAAGGAAATGAATTATGCTTCAGAACACTTTTTTGAGGTGTCTTCAGCTGGCATTCCATAGCTCAGTACCAACCAACTTTATATGTTACTCCAGAGCTGCCAAAGAAGAAAAGATGATGCTTTCTGTGCCAACGTGGGGAAGACTATGTAAAATGTACCAATATCTAAACCCTTCCCCATGGCACAGCGGAAGATGCCCATTTTGTTTCTAACAGCATGTCCTGGGGCCAAAAACTAACTGCTTACCTTCACCACAAACATTGACAGAGGTATGATCCAATGCGGGATTAACTGAAAAATATTTGCTTACTAGGAAGTGATATCACTCATAGGGCTGTAAGTGATACTAATAAAAAATGATTTTGCAGCACTAGTGTTTGGTAACATCTGTGTTTTTATTGCAATTGTTTGTGACTGTCAAATTGCCAAACTCTCCACTCAATCCCTCATCAAAAGGGGAGAAGTATGGTGATAATTTTTAAAAACTTAAGTATATCATGATTGTGCTTTATAGTTTTCTGAGCATAATCCTATAGGGTAGAGAATGTTAATAATAAAAACAAAAGTGTTGTAAAGGAACTTTAACTTCCCTTTTTATATGTATATGTATATGTGTGTTTGTGTACATGTATATAAATCAGCTGGAAGACAAAAGTAAAAAAGTCATGCTTCAGGATTATTTTAATGATTAGATCCTGAAAAATTATTTTAAAAAATTTATCATTTATATTTTGATTGTGCAGTCTTTACACTTTCTACTGTGGCATGTATTATATGTTTATGTAGCTTTAAATTTTATAGGATACTAATGATGATTGTAATGGTTTCTTAAGTGGAACTTGAAAATTATTTAAATATGCCAAATATTATTTCCTACCAGATCTTGCATTTTCAGTGACAAATGAAGACAAATGAGGCACTGCTATAAGTATAGTTATTTAAATATTGTATTTTTCTTATGGGTAAGGTACATCATTTAAGACATCTTTATTTCTGAGTGAGTCCTGTGTCTTCTCCTTTTCATCCAAAATTGCAGATATAAAATGGCAGATAAACTGTCTTGCAAGGGAAGAATAATTTTCCTGCTTAACAGTAAGCTGTTTTGATATATACTCATTGATGAACAAGAAAAAATATTAGAAGAAAGAAATGTGAACAGGTAATACAGATAATTTGTTGCTAGTATGTTTCCAAGCTGTGATCCAAGAGTGGCAATCTAAGACTCTCCTTCTGATTAGTTTAAGCAGCCAATTCAGGGATGATAGACAATCAGTGTTGAGAGAAAGGAAAAAAATGTATATCTACTTGTCTCTATCTATCTCTCTATCTATCTATCTATCTATCTATCATCTATCTATCATCTATCAATCATCTGTCTATCTACCTATCTGATCTATCTATCTATCTATCTATCTATCTATCTATGTAGTCTCTCTCTCTTTCTCTCTCTCTCATCTCTATCGTCTACCATATCTATCATCTATATAATCTATCATCTGTCTCATGGATCTGTCAGGGTCTTGTCAAGAAAACGGAAACTACATTTAGAATTTCAAATAAAGATGACTTAATTTATGGAATTGTGTATACATATATTATAGTGCTCAAAGGGAAAGAGAGAAAGCTATGGTATCCCAGAAATTTGTAACTGTGGGAAGGAACAACTACCCTTAGAAAAGGGCATGCTACTAGAAACTGGGAGCTTGAGAAAATAGTTCCTGCAGGGCTGATGGTCAGGTCTCTGAAGTGGAAGTTTGGCCTAGTGCATGCTTGGTGCTCCCAGGGACTCAGGCAAGTGGCTGGTGCTCTGGCTCCAAGAGAGTGAGGCTTGGGGTCTTGGGTACCTCTGAGGGGTATGAGGAAGCAGGGGGATGTTTCTATTGCAGAAGAAACTTGAAGCTAGAGACCACTATTCTGCTGCTAGAACAATGCTGGCAGCAAGTAGAAAACATGAAAATAGTTCCTCATACCTTTATTTTTCTTTCCAATCTCCTTAAAATAAAAATAAAATAAAATCTAAATGAAGGCCAGAATGCAAGGGGATATGGAAAACGTAATGTATAGAAAACTAGTTCTGGCCTCACAGAGCCAGATACAGAAAGGGGTGCTTGCAGCAGAGAGACAACAGCCAGCTCATCTTATTCTTTACTGTCTTCGTAGCTCAGATTTGTTTTCCTGGCAGCCTTCACTTAGATGTCTACCAGATGTCTCAAATATCAAAATGTTGCAAAACCAAACAGATTTTTGTTTTTCACCCCCAAATATGCTTTTCTCATGTCAGTAAATGGTACTATAATCCATCCACCTAGTTGGAGCAAAATGTAGTTGTCATTTTTGACACCTCTCATTCTCTTGCATTCGAAATTGAATCCACTAGGGAGTGCTGTCAGCTCTGCCTCTAGAAGAGACCCTGACTCTATAATAGATACTTCCTGACATCTCCACAGCTGTGATTTGAGCCCATCAGCATCCTTTCTCATGGAATATTTGATTAGTCTCCTAACTAGGCTCCTTGCCTCCATCCATGTAATGTTTTACTACTTTCCTTCTCATGCACTGTGACTCAGTTGTCCTGGAATAAGACAAGTTCCTTTCCTCCTCAAAGCCTTCTTTCTGCCTTGAAATCTATCCTTCTGCATATTTGCATGGCTATGTCCTCCAAATTAATGCTGCAGGTTTAATTTCAGCACCTAAGGTAGACCTTCCCCCACCATGTTTTTGCACTTTGCTTCTCTTGAGCCACTGTTGCCTTCTAATATATTCTTAGTCTTTTTGGTTTTCTTTATGATACTTGCCATTATCTATAACCATCTTTATAATTGCATATACATATTTTTAATCTCTCTTAGAATAGCAACATTGCAGAGCTTAAAGAATACCCACAAGGTATATTTATTGACAGAAAAATATCAGTAAAAGGGACATAAAGCCACAGGTTCCTGAAGCCAAGGGAACTCTGTTAAAATGTAGGAGAGAGAGCTTATACAAAAGTAGGATTCATGGTGAATAAAAAGGGAATATTTTCATTAATAAGTTGTTAAAGAAAAATAAGTCAATAAAATATTTGTAATAAGTTGATATAGAAAACTAGGTAAGCATTAATCTATGAATCATATATTTTGAATTTTAATTTTCATATATTTTTCAAGTGTCCCAGGCATTCAGACTATAGGTGTTAGTTTTAGGTTTTGGAGAAGTATTTTGAGACACAGCTAAACCACTTGAGAAACAAAAGCGTAAATATAAACCAAAGAACTGTCAGCTCTGTCACATCTCTTTTATTAGTGAGACATTTATGTCAGGATTAACTCCTGTTGTGGAAGCAAATGTGGACTAAGTAAGGAATGAGAGTTAATGGAAAGCAACAGAAGTTATATAAGCGAGATAGGGAGAAGCAGGATTCTTCATCAGCCAAAATTTTCATAGCCCAAGTTGTCAGTGGTTTCTCAAACCTAGTTCTTTTCTTCTGGATATTGGCATTCCAGAGGGATACAATAGGTGGGATGGAAAATAATGCAGTTTTGTAAGATGAGGAAGCTTTTTAAATCTAGGAAAATTCATCTAAGATGATATGGTAGGAGAAATGAAATTTACAGCAAATTGGCTTCAGCTGCTAGTAGAGACACAGCACATTAGCAGTCCAAGCCTCTGAGGGTCACACACACACACTCACACAAAGGCCTTGAAAATCTAAGAGGCACAGAAAGTAGGAATCAAGTAAGTGATGCCTTCCCCATACAAATGGGTTTAGATATTTAGAGGAATAGTATCTGGGAGACACAAAGTTTTTCTCAAAACTTGCCATTTGTTGGTGCAAGGCTGTATTAGTACGTTTTCGCACTGCTGATAAAGACATACCTGAGACTGGGTAATTTATAAAGAAAAAGATGTTTAATGGATTCACAGTTCCACATGGTGGGGAGGCCTCACAATCATGGCAGAAGGTGAAAGGCACTTCTTACATTGTGGCAGACAAGAAAGAATGAGAGCCAAGTGAAAGGGGTTTCCTCTTATAAAACCATCAGATCTCATGAGACTTACTCACTACCAGGAGAACAGTATAGGGGAAACCGACCCCATGATTCAATTATCTCCCACCAGTATCTACCACAACACATAGGAATTATGGGAGCTACAATTCAAGATGAGATTTGGGTGGGAACACAGCCAAACCTTATCAAAGACTTTGGTAAGTTGTATTAGTGTCATCTCTTTGATTTTGGCTGAGAAACAAATGCATATAGTCAAAGCGCAGGTTAGAGGGACTCTAGCAGTCCCTACTTGAGGCTGCTATGTTTCATTTGCCCTCTGCAGGTTTTAAACTCCTTAACTGTCATTGTCTCTACCACTCTATGTGGAGGACTCAAGGACACTTTTAGTTCTCACAATTAGACTGTAATGTTTGAAGTGCGGTTCACTTTGTTACAGCGGATATGGAACAGATGGAGAGATAAAAGATATGCAAACATACAGAGAAACATGTATTTACTTATGAACAATAGCAATCTGAAATTAATTTTGGCCACTTACCCAAGGCTTACTCTTCAAATCTTTAAGCACTACTCTATTCTACATGACAGCCCAGTGAAACAAAGCTTGAGTTCACAAACATGGAATTATTACCTAATATTTTAGTATTTTTTGAATGCTTAATAAATTTACAGGTACATGGAGAATTCTCTAAATAAGTAGCAGGTTATAGGTGTTTATTTTTTTTCTTCCCATCTTTTATTTTTGATTGCGTTAAAATAATATGATTTCTTCACCTCACTATCTAGTTGGATTTGAAGATTAAGCCAAAAGGAAATGTATTTTCCTTTGTTTACATCCTGAATTTTTAAAGGCGACTAATCACTATCATTAAAAGATATAAGAAGAGAAAAGGGTTTGCTTAGATATTAGAAAAGAGAAGAGGTTTTCTGAAGAGACAGAAGATAGTGCATTTCTTTGGCAGAAGAAAATATTTTCTCACATATACATATAGAAGGAAGCAGAGCTACCATTTGACCCAGCAATCCTCATCCCTGGATATATAGCCAAAGGAAAAGAAATTATTTTACTAAAAAGACACGTGCACTCATCTGTTCATCACAGCACTATTTGCTATGCCCAATAGCAAAGACGTGGAATTAACCCTGGTGCCCGTCAATGATAGATTTGCTAAAGAAAATGTGATATGTATATGCCATTGAATACTATGTAGCCATAAAAGAGAATGAAATCATGTTCTTTGCTGCAACATGGATGCAGTCGAAGGCCATAATTCTAAGTGAATTAATGCAGGAACAGAAAACCAAATAACGTTTGTTCTCACTTATAAGTGGGAACTGAACAATGAACACACATGGACCTGAACATGGGAACAACAGCACACATGGACACTGTGGACTACTAAAAGGGAGAGGGAGGGAGGGGAGCATGGCTTGTCAAACTACCTACTGGGTGCTATGCTTACTACTTGGGTGATGGACCCATATCCCAAACCTCAGCATCACACAATATTCCCATGTAATAAACTTGCACATGTACCAGCTGTGTCTGAAATAAACCCTGAACTTAAAAAGAAATAAAAAAGAAGACTTGAGGATGAGAAGAAATAAAAGGGAGAGATAAAAGAAACAGTTTCCAGAAAGAGCATATGCTCTAATAGCTGACCTCAGGAAAGTTTTTCCAAGGAAGGAAAAGCTGGTGTCTGGGAAGAACCAAATGTGAGGACTCGCAAATGATCAATACAGAGTCATTGTTGTGTTTCCTGGTCCACACAGGAACTGAGCCATGGCAGACTGCCCCACCTTCAGTTGGGCACACCTTGCATGGACTGTATCCACCTGGAATCTGTCCTAGCAGTTCCTCCTGTAAGTGTCTTATAAGGACCTCACTTCTTCATCCTTCAGGGTCCTATGGAGTTTTTGCCCAGTAGGAAACATAACTGACCTTGCCCTAAGATTTGCTTTGCTCCTATTTGAGTATTTGTTCTTGCCCTCCTGGACTCTGCCTGGTGCAAATCTCCATGACATTTGTAAGTAAAAAATGTTAGAGTTCAAACCTGTGCTCCCTAGCCATATCTCTCTACTTGGGACACTTAAATAGAATCACCTTGAGATTTTCTCTGGTGGGATCAGTGTTAAATATCACACTTGTATTACCTCATTTAATATTAGTAACTAGCGTAAATTTGGTTATTAGTAGCTATATACCCATCTGGTAGGCACGTTTTATATAAAAAGGAAGCTTTGAGACGTCACACAATGAAGTCACATGAGGTATCCTGTTTGTTCCACTCCAAAGCCAAATTCTTCATCCCATCTCTTCCAACCCCTTTCTTTTTCTCTCTTCCTTTCCCTTCCCTACCCTTCCCTCCCATCACCTCCCTTCACTTTTCTTTCTGTTTTCTTTTTTATCACCCCTCCCCCATGTCCCCTTCACTTTGCTTTGCTTTACTTTACTTTCCTTTTTTCTCTCCCATTCTTTTCTTTTTTCTTTCCCTTTTTTCTTTCTTTCCTTTCCCTTTTCTTTTCTTTCCTTACTTTTTTTCTTTCATTGCCTATCCTTTTCTTTTCTTTGCCTCTTTTCCTTTTTATTTTTTGCCACTCTCTTTCTGTTTCTACAAGCAAAGTAACGTAGTATGCATTATCTTAACATTTTAACAAAGGCCCTTTCCACTGCATTTGAGTTGTCTCAGGTGGCTAATGATAGGAGTGACCCCATTTCAAGAAGTAATTCAACTCTTGTATCCATGAATTGGCCTTCTTTCTAGAAAAGAATATAAACATCTTAAATATTTAATAAGTATGAATCCATACAAGAGTCATGTAATGCATTTCTGGGATTATGATTTATTCATAACAGGCCAGACTGTTTAAGGCTGGGTGCCTACTGTAAATAGCTGAAGGAAGAGATGGGAGAGGTGAGACAGAAAGAACTCAGTAGCTTAGAGACTGAAAAGACCGAGAAAGGTCTTAAATGGCTGATTTGCCTCCCTGTTATATGGACTTTATAACTCACCATTCTGACAATTAGAGACCTAATCTCATTTAACCAAACTTAAATGTTCCTTATGAAAATGTTTTATGTCTTTTATTTAGACTCTATTTCAGTCCTTTTCAAGTCTGAGTTTGGATGTATATTTTATAAAAAGCATAGAACTCTTACTATGTTTTGAGATTTTGTTATTACAGTTATAATCATAATATATGGCTAAAAATAATATTTTTTTGCATGTCTGATGTCTTTCAATTACATATGAGTTGAGCAATATTGAAAACAAGAGAGCCATCAATACTCAAATATTCATTTAAATGTATGTAAAGTGGAAATGTATGCTCAGTGGAAATATACCAGTAAGGGATAAATTGAAAAGGGTGTTACTTCAAAGATTGTTAGCATTGCAAGTGAAGGCTTTATTTACTGTTGCCCATATGGTTTTTGGTCTAAAGCAGTGAAGAGGAGCTCTAGAGCTTAGTGAACAGTTGAAGTATGTCCTTGTAAGTCATCATGCTGGTGATCAAATGAAGTCTCACAATGTATCAATGAACAAAGCACTTAGTCTTGCTTTTCATGTAAGTCATATTATAATTCCCATTTATAGGTTGCATCTAGAATATTTATTTTTCTATTCAATATTTTTTTGTTAATTACTGTTGATTTCCTTTTAAGTCAGCAGAAGAGAAAAAAATCTATTTTTTGACTTGTAACCTTTTTCATCTAATATTTTACGAATTATTTCTGATATATTCTATAAGAATAGTTGATAATATTAGCAATAACTCACATTCTCACAGAAAAACTTTCAGTTTTTCTTGCCAATGAAAAATTCAGGGTTTTGTTTCTCAATGTAAAACTGTCACGATTTCTGAAGTAGGAGAGTTTTGCTGAAGAAATTGCTTCTTAATCACAAAGGTGCAATCTGGACCCTCCTTGAAACAATAGAAAAGGACAAGTAAAACATAATTGAATAGAAGAGCAAGAGCAACATATTTACAAAGGATTTCATCCATAAGTCAGACTAAATCACAATTAGCTCCACTATTTAAATGGGACCATGGTTTTATGCAAACTTGGAAATTGCTCAGGAAAGGATAAATAGAATGGAGGTTCCTCTTATCCGACCCACTGACAGTTTTCATGTTTATTCTTACATTCTTTATGCTTGCATGATCTAACACATTTATTCTCCCCACTGGAGTCACTCTGATGTATATTATACATTAATATGCACATTTGAATGAGATGTCAGGTTTCAGGTTATAATAAAAACTGCTTGTACAGGAATTTTCTCCTGATTTCAAATCTTTAAAACAGCCACAACAGATTAAATTATTTTTAAGGAAGATAAGTTGTGCTTTATAACTTCTTCTTACATGTTCAAAAATTGCTTTATTAGTTGTTTTATAGTATATTCCTAGTGAATACATTCATATTAGACCAAGAGGAATGAAACATGTCACTGAGAAGAGTCTCTAAGGAGCCGTATAGAACTGAAGTAACTACAAATGCATTCCACAAATGGACCATTAATTGAAAAAGGAACCAAAGCATGAACATATAATCCTATAGGATGGAACTTAAAATGCTGAAATATTTTTAAGGCTTTAGAACTTTCAATCCACTTGTGTGGAAGAAAAGTTGAATGTGAAACATGATTTGTTTTTTCCTCTACCTAAGGTAAAGCATTTCCATTGAACTGCTCTGGTAATCTAACATTGAGAAAGCAATAATTTTTGAAAACTTTGTCAATTTGACAAGAATTCTTCTTTTGATTTAATAATTTTTTTTTTTTTGGCTTACTTAAGTAACATGTATTCATCACACTGGTGGCTCTTTCCTTGGGTTGCTGGTACTGCAGGGACTAATTAAGATGGAAAGTCCCTACTTTAGGATAAACAAGGACATCTCAGTAGTGCTGTGCCCACAAACAAACGTGGTGAGAACTGGGGCCCTCTTTGGATGAACATGTACTTTATCTTCTGCAACTGGGATCTTTTTGAGAGTAAAAGGGAGAGCTTTTAATTATTACAATTGGGCCACAGGCATAAAGCTGGTCTGTTCTCGACACACTGGGATATATGGTCATCCAACTTATTTCAAAGCAGCAGATCATTCGCTGTCTCGTGTTGAACCTCGATCCGTATTGATTCATCTGTTGTTTTCTTGTACCTTACTTGCATGAATCCCATCTTTCTTTGTTGTGTTATATATCTACTCTTGGCTTCGGTTAGCATTTTTCTGACTCCAGTTCCCTCACTTTGTCTTTCTTTTTCTTATATGTGAATAAATTTATCATGTCATTTTAAAGCAGTGATTAACAAGCTATTCTGTGGAGAGGTGTGGTGTGAGGGCTGGTAAAAGAAGGGCTGGAGGCAAAGGGTGGGTTTTCAAGCTCTGCTTTTGCTTCAACTATGGCAGCTCTGTTTTATTTATTTTATTTATTTTTATTTTTCCCCAGAAGTTTTTATCTTAGAACAGATTAGTTGACTAAAATATGTTCAGATTTACTACATATTATCCTTAATAAGTCCATGAATTTGCTTCGGGTGATTCATGAAGCTGCTGAAATTGTATGTGATCATTTGTTTCTTCATGTAGTTATATTTTTCTGAGAAGAAGATACACACACACATTTTTTATTTATTTAAAAAGTTTGTGGCCGGGCGCGGTGGCTCAAGCCTGTAATCCCAGCACTTTGGGAGGCCGAGACGGGCGGATCACGAGGTCAGGAGATCAAGACCATCCTGGCTAATACGGTGAAACCCCGTCTCTACTAAAAAAATACAAAAAACTAGCCGGGCGTGGTGGCGGGCGCCTGTAGTCCCAGCTACTCGGGAGGCTGAGGCAGGAGAATGGCGGGAACCCGGGAGGCGGAGCTTGCAGTGAGCTGAGATCCGGCCACTGCACTCCAGCCTGGGCGACAGAGCGAGACTCCGTCTCAAAAAAAAAAAAAAAAAAAAAAAAAAAGTTTGTAAGTCATAATGAATTAACCACCATCGGTCAAAGTTTACATGTGACAGCTTGAATTTCAAAAGCAGATTTGATTTAGAAATGACATACAAGAACTTTGAGACTGTTCATAGTTGATAAATCATCCCCCATGTTTCTATGGAAGCACTAAAAAAAGGATACTGAAATGATGCAATAATTCATTATTGTTGGGGAAAAAAGAGAATTGAATGTTATTTGAATCCACATTTGGTTAGAGCCATTCCTGCCTTATTTGTGGGTTAGCATATTTGATACATGGGGAATTAAGTATCTTTCTGCTCAATAGCTTTCTCTGAAACTTGGTTAAATAGAAAAATCATTTAATGAAACCAAGTTTAAACAGAAAACTTCTCAGTTTTCTATTGTTGCATAGCAAACATTTCCAAGACTCAGTGGTGTAAAAATGATATTTATTATTTCTCATGATGCTGTAGGTTATTGCTTGTTTTCTGTCTTGACGTCTTACCATCTGGGGGTCACTTAGTTGTGTAAGGCCAGGAGCTTGGTCAGGGCACCTTGGTTCTCCATGTGGCATCTTATCCTCCAGAGTCTTTCCACATACACTTTATCTGCAAGAAAAGAGCCTACAATTCTTTACAACATCGAGACTGGCTTCCAAGAGAATAACCTCCAAGTCCTTACCAATCCTCTGCTGACTTCATATCTGGTCATGCATGGCCAAGGCAAGCCCTCTGTCCAAGCCTAGAATTAATATGGAGGAGAACTACCCAAGACATGAATATGGGGAGGTGTGATTCATTGAGAGCTACCAGTGTAATGTCCAGCACAGAAAGGAACTTGATAAAGTTGTTTGCACCAAGCAGGCTGCTAATTTATTGTTCTATTCAAAATATTTTTTGAAATACTCAGAAAATCAAAATTAGGAAGAACATTGGCATAAATAAATAGTAAGGTAAAGGCAGAATTGAGTAACATGACAAACATACATATAAGTGATAGATTAATATCAAAAATTGCTTTTATAAAAAAAATCTAACAAAATAGGCAAAGCTTCATAATTAAAAATCAATTAAAATAGAGAAAACACATCACAAAATGAGGAACAAAAGTGGGTTTTAGGTCTAGAAATAGTTATGGTTAATTCTAGGCTTACTAATATGTACTTCTGAATTCTATTATGGGTTTTGTAACCAAATATTGTAAATAAACTAATTTGAAGTAAAAACACTGAAATGGATGGCGTAAAATTGTCATTATTTATAGATAATGTGATTCTTTGTCTAGGTAAGTATAAATAACTCAGAATGATTAGAATTAGCGAGACATTGAATATTTATAAAATATATATGAAAAAATAAAGAGCTATGTTATTTATCAGCAATCATTCTTCATACAATAGTTTTCATTCACATTGGCAGCAAAATTTTAAACTATTCAGGAATAAAGTAACACATTGTCTGTTCATGGAAAGCTATCAAAAAGCTATTTTCTTGATGATCAGTGTATTAGTCTTTTCTCACACTGCTATAAGGATACTACCTGAGACTGGGTAATTTATGAAGAAAAGAGGTTTAATTGAATCACAGATTCACATGGCTGGGGAGACCCCAGGAAACTTACAATCGTGGCGGAAGGTGAAGGAGAAGCAAGGCACATCTTACATGGCAGCAGGAGAGAGTGAGAGAGAGAGGGAGAGTGAAGGGGGAAGTGCCACTTTTAAACCATCAGATCTCATGAGAACTCATTTACTATCATGAGAACAACATGGGGGAACCACCCACATGACCAAATCACTGCCCACCAGGTCCCTCCCTGGACACACAGGGATTACAATTTGAGATGAGAGTTGGGTGAGAACACAGTCAAACCATATTAGTCAAGGACTAATAAAAATGAGCAAGAAGTGTTTAGGAGCTATATAAATAAAGCTAATACAGTTAATTTGAGACATAATAAAGGCTTGATTAAATAACACGTAGCATTCCAGGATAGGTATGAATATTGTAAAAATGTCAGTTTTATTCTATTAATTAAAAAACGTAATTCGATTTTATTACATACCTCCCAATAACTTTTTTGGAACTTCAAGTCATACAGAAGTTTAATGGAAGATCAAAAAATAAGTGTGAATGATATACATTTCTTTTTATGAAAGAAGAGAAAGACATGGGGGCACCAGCACTTAATATTAAAATAGCGTCAAGGCTGGAAACGGTGGCTCCTGCTTGTAATCCCAGCACTTAGGAAGGCCAAGGTGGGTGGATCACTTGATGTGATGAGTTTGTGACTCATCTGGCCAATATGGTGAATTCCTGTCTCTACTAAAAATACAAAAATTAGCCAGTGTGGTAGCAGGTGCCTGTAGTCCCAGCTACTCTGAAGGCTGAGGCAGAAGAATCACTTGAGCCAAGGAGGGAGAGATTGCAGTGATTCAAGATTGTGCCACTGCACTCCAGCCTAAGTGATAGAATAAGACTGTTTCAAAAATAAATAAATAAAAAATAGATAGAAATAAAATAAAATAGTCCCATCATAATCAAAACAGAATGCCACTATCACCGAATCCCAACAGTCAAATTAATGGGACTATATAAAAATGTCAGAAACAGGCTTCATTGCCATCAGAATTTGGTATATGATAAAGTTTCAAACCAGTAGTAAGATCACAGTTTAAACAGAAATGCTGCAAACATTATTACCTATTAATAAACTAGATCTTTACCTTAAATCATAACTTATAATAAGCCAAAACAACGGTAACTGGTACATTTGCCTACATAAAAATGCAAAACTTTCATATCTCAACATATCATAAATGAAAGTTTAAAAGCTTAAATTTCAGTTATACAAGATTAATAAGATTGAGAGGTCTGTTATACAACATTACATCTATAGTTAACAATATTGTATTGTACACTTAAAAATTATTGAAAGGATATATCTCATATTAAATGTTCTTAATACAGCTTTTTCCCCAAACCTAAAAGAGTGAATATTCTTTTTAAATAAAGAGGCCATACAGAAAATAATGAAACAATTAATATAAAAAATATACCAAAAGTAGTTAGGACATAAACCAATAAAACAATACAAAATTAAAAAAAAGAATGTGAGTTGATTAATCTCACAATTGAGTGAAGAAAATAACAATATAAATACATATATTTTACACTTTAAAATGTGAAATCTTGAGGAAAAAAGGATAAGCAGTGTTGGAAACAGTTAGGTAAATAAGACTTAAACATTAAAGAGGGACTGGTGGTTCCCACCTGTAATCCCAGCTACTGAGAGGTTGAGGTGAGAGAATTGCTTGAGGCTACCCCTGCACTCCAGCCAGGATGACAGAATGAGACTCTTTCTCTGAAATTAATTAATTAATTAATTAAATGGGAAGAAAAATTGAGGTGACATATGTGTAGAACAATCTGTGAATAAATAAAAATATTTTATATGATAATGTTTTTTGATCTAGTAATTTTTCTTCCAGAATTTACCCTAAGGAAATAACCATGAGTGTGAATTAGAGAATTAATACTTAATAGCAAACATAAAACAAAAGTAACCCATATTTACAGCCATAAGATATTATTAAAAACCTTATATCTATATGATGGGAATACTTGTAGGCATTAATGACTCATGGCAAAAGGAAATCTATACTTCATAACATATAACAACATCCAGAGCACATTAATATATGAATAGTGTATAAAATATTATGCATAGTATAATCCCAATGCAACAAATCTTCAAAGATATATACCACAATAGTAATACTAAATATTCTTGTTTGTGGCATTATAAGTGATTTTTGTTTCTTTTTTAATGTGATTTTTGTGTACTTTTCCAAAATTGCTTAATCATTTTTCTATTTTTGTAATTAGGAGAGAGCTATCCAAAGTTACCAAGTATCATACACAAAAGGTGGCAAAACAAGATGGATCCTTCTGCTTATGTATACTTACGTGAACTCATGGTGCCTGTGCACACCCACACCCTGCAGAGTACCGAGCTCTTTGTGTTGTAGCATCGGCTTTTGCAATATTAGCTGTGAATTAGTGAGACTCCCAGAGCCATAGTGTCTGAGGTTCATGTTGAATATTTGGACTCTTCTCATCCTGTATGGGGCACTAAAGACCCTTGCGACTCCTTGGTGAAGAGAGATTGGCCTGCCATGGTCAAATCTACAGCCATCCAAGGATTTTCTTCATGTCCAGACCCAGTCCTTCTCAAATATTCAGAATAATTCTAGCTTCAAAGATACTTATTTTGTTTCATCTTTCCATCATTTACTCCTTAAGGAGTTCTCTGTTAGTGATTGATATGATTTATTATTATATTTTATATCAGTCAAGAAAAGGGCAGTGCTATGTCTGTCTAATATTGCATGCTCATCCTCCCTCTCCTCCCTCTCCTCCCTCCCCTTCTCCCTTCCCCCTTCCTTTTTCTCCCTCCCTTCCTCCCTCCCTCCTCCTTCCTTCCTTCCTCCTTCCTTCCTTCCTTCCTTCCTTCCTTCCTTCCTTCCTTCCTTCCAGTGTAACACTTGGGGTTGGCCAGAGATGAACAAACCTCTGTATGCACCTTCAATGAACCTCAGTGGGGAATGCTTAGAACATAAAGTAAAATTTGTCATTGAAGTATTTTGGGTTTTCAGAACTTTTATGAAATAATATTTTGCACTAATTCTCACAAGGATTTAGTGAGAAAGTTGTCAAGAAGCTGAAATGTTTTGACCACTTCTACAGAAGCATTGGCAACTTGCCTGACCATGTGACAGCCCTGTTGTGATTACTGTGGAGCAAACCTCTTGGCATGACGATGACTTTGCAAACCCTGTCCTAGCAGATTGGATCTCTTTTCTCCAAATATCCACTGGAAGTGCTTTCCAGTATACTCTGACCAGGGATAAACTTCTTTCAATTCACTATTCACTATATATAGGAACATCCAGGAACCCCAATCCTCCACAGCGGCAAACCATTATTTAATTCTCACTATGCTCTCAAATGTCATCCCTCATAGAACATCTGGTTTTTCCAAGGTGGTTAGAAAATTAGACTTGGACTTTGCCATCTTTTCTGCTGCTTCCCACCATTAATCTCTTTACCATCTTTAATTTCTAAGGACTCCCAACTTGGGAGTTGCGATGAAAAAGGAAAAATAAGAGTTTCATTTGTGTATGGGACTTTTCCCCTAGGGCAACCTTGTCCAAACCACATGGGTCGCATGCAGCCCAGGGCAGCTTTGAATACAGCCCAACACAAACTCATAATCTTCCTTAAAACATTATGATATTCTCTTTCTTTTTCGTGTATCAGTTATTGTTAGTGTTAGTGTACTGTACGTGTGACCCAAGAAAATTATTATTCTTCAAATATGGCCCAAGAAGGCCAAAAGATTAGACACTCCAGGCCGGGCGCGATGGCTCATGCCTGTAATCCCAACACTTTGGGAGACCGAAGCAGTTGGATCACAAGGTCAAGAGATCAAGACCATCCTGGCCAACGTGGTGACACCCCATCTCTACTAAAAACACAAAAATTAGCTGGGCTTGGTGGTGCACACCTGTAGTCCCAGCTACTTGGGAGGCTGGAGAATTGTTTGAACCCAGGAGGTAGAGGTTGCAGTGAGCCAAGATTGCGCCACTGCACTCCAGCCTGGCGACAGAGCGAGACTCCATCTCAAAACAAACAAACAAACAAAAAACCCAAAAAACCAAAAAACAAAAAACAAAACAAAAACAAGATTGGACATCCCTGTTCTAGAGCTTAGAAAAAAAGAGGCAAGGCCATGCTACTGTTCAAAATTTAGATAGCACATATACTCATGAATTAAAGACAACCTAGTATTGGTAGACAGGATTCAAGCAGAATATTCTGATTTGTTAAACTTGCCATTTAAAGTAAAAATAGTGTAGTTGCTGGGCACGGTGGCTCACGCCTGTAATCCCAGCACTTTGGGAGGCTAAGACGGGCAGATCATGAGGGCAGGAGATCGAGACCATCCTGGCTAACACGCTGAAACCCCGTCTCTACTAAAAATACAAAAATTAGCCAGGCGCGGTGGCGGGCGCCTGTAGTCCCAGCTACACGGGAGGCTGAGGCAGGAGAATGGCATGAACCCAGGAGGCAGAGCTTGCAGTGAGTGGAGATCACACCACTGCACTCCAGCCTGGGCGACAGAGCAAGACTCCGTCTCAAAAAAAAAAAAAATAGTGTAGTTGAGCTAATAGACAACCTGTGTCTCCTCTTCTTCAATCTCAGAAGGAAATCTAAGAGCCTTGAGAGAAACAGAACTATAAAAACTGGTTCTGCTGTCTGATTGACAAACATTGAGAGAGGACCTATATAATTTTGTACATTGGCTGAACTAATTCAAATAGTGTTAGTCGCTCTCCTGCTACCAGTCAAGGTGATGCCCTGAGACTCAACACAATTCCACTGAATCTCACCTCCAGCATCCAAATATAGGTGTTGGAAGCTGCACTCTGGTTGAGGAAAAACAATGAACTTTGCTTTAGCTGTGCATTGCAGCCATCCTACCATGCACTGAAGTGAGGAAAGTAGAGAAGGAGGCAGGCGTTGATATCATTTCTATCTATAGCCTTTTGTTAATGTTTCCTATAATGTTTGCTGTTAAGGGGTGCCTAATTGCTTTATGTAGGGGGACAAGAAGAGTTGACATAGGATAGAGAACAAATAGAACAATGTTAAGAGCTTAATTTTAAAAATGTGATTGTCTTTTTGACCTTCTGAGCCTTTATTCACTCTTGTCCTCCTAGGAATCCATGAATACACAAAGAGGCTTCAGATTCTGAAATTTAAAAGGAGAGCTTTTACATCTATACTTTCCCTTTGCAAGCCAGGTTATTGTTTGCTGAAGGTTGAATTTATGCCTCTTTGGAGAAATATTGCTCACCAGGCTAGATCACTGAATTTCTAAGCAGGGGAAATCTAGGGAGATAGAAGGGGAGAAGAGAAGGGGAAAACTCTCCCCTTTCTACCTCTTGATGGATTGTAGGAAGGAGAAACAGAAAGTGATGTGTGAAGCGATCAAATGCAGGGGTCCCAACTTCTGTTCCTCACACTTCAACTTGGAGAGATAGTGTGTCCAATAAATGAGAGTATCACGAAGTGCAGAGAGGAGTCCTCGTCATACTTCTGTTTGAGACGCCAGGAGGAAGCTGGATTTGACCCCGCAGAATGACTCATACCAGCTGGGGACATTACCACATCCCCCATAATATGCCTAAGAGAAAGCATTTGACAGAAAGAACTTGACAGAAAGCACTGGACTAATAGTGTGGCTGTTTAGGCCACAGATGGATTATCTGTTCCAGGAAGCAGTAGAATCAAAGTCAGACCTTGTAAGTATCTGTAGTATTAGTGGGAAATACAGCAAGACCTTCTAGGCCTGGACTCCAAGCGGAAACATGGCTTCAACTCAAGAAGAATGAACCAAAAGCTTGCCAAGGGCAGACTTATATACTGGAGACCGGGATTGTCAAGGAATTCGCATTCAAAAACCCTAAGTTGTTTGCCTCTGTTTCTAGTCTAGAACCTGTGAGCAGCACTACTGCTTCCATCCTAAGGAGAGAAGCCACTGGAGGAAAGTTATCTGTGACAGAATTTTTATCACAGAAACCAAACATACCCTGAAGGTTTCTTTTTTGGAGACTAAACTTTAGATTAGATTGGGTATTTACTTATACAAATAGTGGGGGGACACAGTAGGAAGAACAGATGAGTTACAGACAAAATAACAAACTCTACCTCACTAGATAAAGTTGGTTATATAACAAACTTTTCGTTTTTTGAGTTACAGCATAAGTAAAGATTGGCAAACTGCTTTTCAGATATAAATGATTTAAGTTAGTCCTCAGCTGTCATTCTGCAAAATTCTCTAGTTTCTCTTTTAACTTAAAAATATTAAATTTTGATGAAAGCTTTTTCCTTCGTTTCTCTACCTTTTCTTTACCTCCCACCCTTCCAAAGTTTTTAGCACCAAATTAAGGGAACCAGGCTTCCAAAATCACAATGCTTGACGTTAAGACCTTCCGTTCAAAGTACTTCACCTGTTGTGAAATAACTGTCTTCTTATCTTTTGTAAATATTAAGCCATAGGCACAGGTATTCACATCAGCATTTTTACATCCAAATCTGGAGTTCACTTTTTTTGTTTGTTTTTAAATATTCTTCCTAGGCAAGTGGAAAGAAATGTTACTTCCTACTCCTGTCTGAAGTTGTAAAGACTTTCTTGGTTTAAAAATCTATTGGTAGTAACTATAATTAAAGGATACAAGAAAGATTTGTTGCAGGCAATCTGCAACTGTGTTCTGTTTCCTCTTATTTTTGTGTCTAACTGTGTGTAATTAGCAATTCTTTTGTCCTTTAGATCTTTGGTTGTTGTTGTTGTTCTGATGTACTGACACAGATTCTGTGCTTTACCAAATTTTATTCAGGCTCCTGAAGCTTATAAACCAATCTGTGCACTTACTTGTAAAATCCAGTTTTTGCAAAAAACTTGCCAAGTCATTTTAGCAAGAACCTCCCACCCTCAATATCTGATCACCCCAAATATCTGGTCGGGTTCCTTCCTCTACCATCCCTCAGGTGATATCTTATCACCCTGGCCTGTTTTCAGCAAGAATTCTGTTAGGTCAGGTTAGCCAGAATCTCCCTTCTCCCTGATGTTTCCTTTTAGTAATTTTCCATCAACTTATACCTGCCTTAATTCTTGTTTATACATTTTCACTTGCTCATGCTGTATTTGAAGTCAAACCCAGTATCTCTCTCTGATGAAAAATCTCATTGCAGAGGTTTCTATACCTATTCCAATGGCCTTAAATAAATTCTTCCTTACTATACTTTGTCAAGTGTAATTGAATAATTTTTTCTTTAATAGTATGCATGTGTTTCATGGAATCTATAAACTTACTAAAGTTTGCAGATGCTGTGTGAATAAACATTTTTCTTTTCTGGTAATGATCCATATTTTTCGATAGGTTTTCAAAGAGGAATGAGATTGAATAAATTCGAAAGCACTTGTTCTATCTTTATATGTCAGCTTTATTTTTGTCTTATCCTTTCTTCATTTTTTTTTTTTTTTTTTTTTGCTTTTTTCTTCACTTTTTTTCTCTTTCCTAATATGGTTAGGAAGCAAATCTGTAAGAACATAGAAAATCTTTGCTTTCTGATCATATCGTTAAAAGAAAAGAATGAGAGGCCGGGAGCGGTGGCTCAAGCCTGTAATCCCAGCACTTTGGGAGGCCGAGACGGGCGGATCACGAGGTCAGGAGATCGAGACTATCCTGGCTAACACGGTGAAACCCCGTCTCTACTAAAAAATACAAAAACTAGCTGGGCGTGGTGGCGGGCGCCTGTAGTCCCAGCTACTCGGGAGGCTGAGGCAGGAGAATGGCGTGAACGCGGGAGGCGGAGCTTGCAGTGAGCTGAGATCCGGCCACTGTACTCCAGCCTGGGTGACTGCGAGACTCCGTCTCAAAAAAAAAAAAAAAGAAAAGAAAAGAATGAGAAATTTATGCTTTACTTTAAATTATAAAGTTTTTGTGTTATGTATTCCTTGGTTTATTATTTAACTATAGGTCATTAGCTATTTTAAAGCAAAGAAGAAAATCACAATAAATAAAAACAGCAACATAATACCCTCTGTATTTCTTTTGATTTCGAAAAGAAATATAAGAAGAAGAATTAACATTTTGAGGAAATAGCTTTTCAATACAAACATTAAAAAATTAAAACAATAAATTAATAAAACATTTAAATCATATGAAAAGTAGAAAAAATATAGATCCTAAAATCGTATCTCACAGAATGTATCACAATGAACCTTTTAGAAAACATTTTTAAGGTAAATCTTTCATATAAACATATAATTTAACATAATTAAGGTCATAATAAAATTTGTACTTTAATTTTCCAGGAAAGAGAAAGTGCGTAGTTTGCAAATATATTCTTCCATTCTGTAGGTTGTCTGTTTATGCTGTTGATAGTTTCTTGTGCTGTGCAGAAGCTCTTTAGTTTAATTAGGTCCCACTTGTCGATTTTTGTTTTTGTTGCAATTGCTTTTGGGGACTGAGTCACAAATTATTTGCCAAGGCCCAGGTCCAGAATAATGTTCCTAGGTTTTTTTTTTTTTTTTTTTCCTAAGATCTTATCATTTGAATTTAAATCTTTAATCCATCTTGAGTTAATTTTTGTATATAATGAAAGGTAGGGGTTTAGTTTCATGGTTTTGAATGAATGTAGCCAGCTATCTCAGCATCATTTATTTAGTAGCTATCTTTCCTCATTGTTGACTTTGTCAAATATCACATGGTTGTAGATGTGTGCCTTTATATTTGGGTTCTGTATCATGTTTCATTGGTCTATGCGTCTGTTTCTGTACCAGTTTCATGCTATTTTGGTCAATGTAACCTCATAGTATAGTTTGAAGTCAGGTAATGTGATACCTCCAACTTTGTTCTATTTGCTTAGAATTGTTTTTGCTATTTGGGCTATTTTGTGGTTCCACACATGAAATTTATTAATAGAACAGTTTTTTTCTAATTTTGTGAAAATTGACGTTGGTAGTTTGATGGGAATAGCATTGAATCTGTAAATTGTTTTGGGCAATATGGCCATTTTAATGATATTGATTCTTACAATACATGAGCATGGAATGTTTTTCCATTTATTTTTGTTGTCTATGATAATTCCCTTTTTTTTTTTTTTTGAGACAGAGTTTCACCCTTGTTGCCCGGGCTGGAGTGCTGTGGTGTGATCTCTACTCACTGCAACCTCCACCTCCAATTCAAGCAATTCTCCTGTCTCAGTCTCCCAAGTAGCTGGGATTACAGGTGCCTACCACCACGTCTGGCTAATTTTTTGTACTTTTGGTAGAGATGGGGATTCACCATTTTGGCCACGCTGGTTTTTCAATTCCTGGCCTCAAGCAATCCACCCACCTCAGCCTCTCAAAGTGCTAGGATTACAGTTGTGGGCCACCACACCCGGCCTGTGTATGATGATTTCTTTGAGCAGTGTTTTGGAGTTCTCCTTGTAGAGATCTTTCACCTCCTTGGGTTGGATGTATTTTGATGTATTTTATTTTTGTGTGTGACTATTGTAACTGGGATTGTGTTCTTGATTTGGCTCTCAGCTGGAAAATTATTGGTGTATAGAAATGCCACTGATTTTTGTACATTGATTTTGTATTCTGAAACTTTGCTGAAGTTGTTTACTAGACCTATCAGTCTTTGGATGGAGACTATGGGCTTTTCTTAGCATAGACTCATATTGTCATTGAAGAGAGATAGTTTGACTTCTTTTTTTCCTATTTGGATGCCTTTTAGTTTTTTCTCTTGCCCAATTGCTCTGGCTAGGACTTCCAGTACTATGCTGAATAGGAGAGATGAGAATAGGCATCCTTGTCTTGTTCCAGTTCTCAAGGGCCATGCTTCCAGCTTTTACCTGTTTAGCAGGATATTGGCTGTGTGTCTGTCGTCAATGACTTTTATTATTTTGAGGTATGTTCCTTCAATGGCTAGGTCCCATTACTGTTCCCTCTTGGAACTCCATGCTCCAGTTGTCCCTGATTTAGGCCAATTTCCCAATGGGAACCATTCATTCCTTCCTTCCTTCATTCATTTCATTCATTCATTTGCAAATGCTGCTTCTCACTTGAAAAGGCTTCCTGTTTGACCTTATTATTTAGCTAACCCTTAATCTAATTACTTCCTCTTCCAGATCTATTGATCATCCAGTTAGGTGCAACTTCTGTATGCTCTTGTTGTACGTTATTCTTATTTCTATATTATCACGTTTTATGTTCTATTTTGTCACATTATTTGACTGAAGACTACACTCTCCTTAATGAAAAGGACTGTTTTTTACTTCTCTATCCCTGGCCTAGGCAGTCCCCGGCACACAACAGGTACTGAATAAAAAGTTATTAAATAATTAAGTCCAAATAAATAAGCTGTATTTTAAAAAATTATTTAACTGTGCTTTTGATCCAGCAATTCATTCTCAAGGAATGAGGTAGTACATTAGACAACCAGGTTTGTGTTTTTGTGTATTTTCCAACATGGCAGAATGGAGGATTTTCAGCATGCCTGAACAATCCCTGAAAAGGTCCCAGGTCTGGGTAAATGCCTGTAGCTTTTCGCCAGGGCTTAACTTACTTTTATGAGCTGGATGGTGTCACAACAGCTGTTTGTCAGTGTTCTCCTCCCTGGCATCTGGGGTATCCTTCATGATTCCAGTGGGTTCACATTTTCCTCCTTGATTTAAAGCTCACAGAGTTGATCTTTATGCACTATCTTGCTATTCCCAAGTGGCTGAGGCATGCTGAAAATCCTCCATTCCGCCATGTTGGAAAAGAAACAAAAACACACACCTGGTTGTCTAATGTGCTACCTCATTCCTGGAGAATGAATTTCTGGATCAAAAGCACAGTTAAATAATTTTTTTAAATACTCCTTATTTATTGGGTCTTATTTATTCAATACTTTTTTATTCAGTGCCTGTTGTGTGCCGGGGACTGCCTAGGCCAGGGATACAGAAGTAAAAAACAGTCCCTTTCATTAAGGAGAGTGTAGTCTTCAGTCAAATAATGTGACAAAATAGAACATAAAATGTGATAATATAGAAATAAGAATAACGTACAACAAGAGCATACAGAAGTTGCACCTAACTGGATGATCAATAGATCTGGAAGAGGAAGTAATTAGATTAAGGGTTAGCTAAATAATAAGGTCAAACAGGAAGCCTTTTCAAGTGAGAAGCAGCATTTGCAAAGTCCAGGAATGAATGAAATGAATGAATGAATGAACGAATGAATGAATGAATGAATAGTTCCCATTGGGAAATTGGCCCAAATTGCGGACAACTGTAGCATGGAATTCCAACAGTGAACAGTAAGGGATGAAGGTATAAAAGAAGCTGAAATTTGAGTGTTGGAAACAGAGAGAACAGTGGTTTGTACTACTGGTAGCATGAGTTGATTAAAAAATAATGTATTAAATAACAAGTTTGAAGGCATAATGGGAGAGGAAGTTATAAAGGGAGAGACTGAGGATATTGGAAAACCATTAAATTATGTGATGAATTTTAGTATATTCACAGGTCTATATCTTTCCAATTTTAAAATATTTCCTTTTGAAAGATAGAGCAATAAATACGCATTCTTCTGGCTCATATATAATAAGATGTGGTTCTCTCTTTTGTATTCCATTCCTTCTGGCTGTGTGCATGAGGAGACGATGCTAGGTGCTGTGCTTCTTCCTGACTGGGCTTTCTCACTCTTTGATTTGACTGTCCAGAGATCAGAGTGTGGTGATGTAAAAATTGGAAGTAGTGAAATTGTTAGGTCTCTTTTCACTCAAAATAGGGCATTAATGGTCATCCAAAAGGAGTGAATTGGCATGCAATAACAAGTTACTCATGTTATAGGCAATTCACTTTCAAGTTTTATCTAAAGGGATCATGCTTCCTGTGACAAGTTTTGTATAAAATTTATAGCATTTCAGGTTAATACTGTTGACCACCAGGGAAGACAGTGAAATTGACAGTGTGTGCCAAATAATCTTCCATAATAGTAGACTTGTGCTCTCTTCATTTGACCTTTGATTGCCTAGACGTTATGGGCTGCAGTATACTGGAATGGTGTGCAATGCCCTGGACCTTCCGAGTCTTAGTATCTGCTTGCAGCTTAATAACTTACATCATTCTTGGCAACTGTGCTTTGGACTTAAAGCAGTAATGCTGGTTAATGTGGATAATAGAAACAGTTTCCTGCCTCTGTGATAGTAAATGGTCTTAAATGAACTTTTTTCAAATAATTTTTTCTTATAGAACCATTCACACTGTTTTTGACCTTGTATTGAAATCTTTTTCATTGGCAAAATGGTCGTTGTTGATTAGAGAGATAAAATTATGTAACTATCATACATGACTGGTATAGCTTGAACCACAAAGAAAGAAAAGAAATTAAAAAACATCACCTTCATCCTTGTTATGTAGTATTATTGTTCCCTCTATTTTGTTTGAGACTAGTTTTTTTGGATTTTTCTTCTTTACATCAGGGGTTTATATTACTCAAGTAATTGGCTTTCTAATTTCCTTTGGGTATCAAATTGTCTACTAGACAAAATTGTTTAGAGTCATTTCTCTATGGCTTGACTTTAGGGTATTTAGAATTCTAAGAGGGGATTTCAGTTGTTCTAATTTACCCTGAAAGTAAGTAAAACTACTCAAGGAAGTTCTACTCCTTGAATTTTAAAAAATATCCATCTTAAGAAATAAAATATTATAATGAGCATAAAGCTTGATTTTGTGTTTTTGAAATTAATTCATTTGTTAAATGTATGTGTGTATGTGTGCCCTTATGTGTGTGTGCATACATGTGTATTTCTGTTTAACAAAGGCTATGACACTGACATACCTAAAATCTTACAGAAAAATATCAGGAATTTGGATGAAATATTTGGATCTATGGGAAACTTCACTTAGATGAAACTAAACAAATAATTAACTAGTTGAAAATGATGAAGTTAGAACTTAAGCTGCTAAAAGGACCCTTTTAGCATCCCAGGAGCATTGCTGGAACATTGTTCAGATACATTTTGGAAGCTAAATCTGATTACCTTCTTTATGAGCAATATATTCATATTTCTCAGTTTTCAGGTCTTCTACTTCAAGATCTATTAAAAATTAACATCAATTAGAAAATTTATTCTAAGTATTGAGTGCCTCTCATATCAAAAGTGCCATGGTAGATATTCTGAATAACATGTTTTTTTTATTTTACAAGTATATGTTGAATAGTTTCTATTGTGAAGATGCAGTGTGTGAAGCACTGGAAAAGCTTTGTGGTAAAGTCTTAAACTCTTCCATTTTCAGGAAGGCCATTCTGACTGTGATAAATTGGGATGATTGATGGGGGAGTAAAATAAAACTGAAGCCAGGGAGACTTATTTGGAGGTAATTCAATAGCCGAAGAATGTAATGGAAAGCACCTAGACCAGGGCAGTGACAATAGGAATAAAAATAACGTGATGGATGGAGAAACATTTTTTAAAAGTTGACTGATAGTTTTTAGGTGGGATAGGCAAAAGAAAAAACGCTCCTAGATCTGATAAATGAATTCAGTAAAGTTTTAGGATACAAAATTAATATACACAGATCTGTAGCACTGCTAAACACCAGTAGCAACCAAGCTGAGAATCAAATCAAGAACACAACTCCTTTTACGATAGCTGCAAAAAAAAAAAAAAAAAAATTTAGGAATATACCTAACCAATGATGTGAAAGGCTTCTACGAGGAAAACCACAAAACACTGCTGAAAGAAATCATAGACAATGCAAACAAATGGAAACATGTAATATGATCATGGATGGGTAAAATCAATATTGTGAAAGTGACCATACTATCAAAAGTAATATACAAATTCAATGCAATTCCTATCAAAATACCACCATCATTCTTCACAGAACTAGAAAAAACAATCCTAAAATTCATATGGAACCAAAAAAGAGCCCATATAGCCAAAGCAAGACTAAGCAAATAAAACAAATCTGGAGGCATCACGTTATGCAACTTCAAACTATACTACAAGGCTATAGTCACCAGAACAGCATGGTACTGGAATAAAAACAGGCACGTAGACCAATAGAACAGAATACATAACCCGGTAATAAAGCCAAATAATTACAGCCAACTGATCTTTGACAAAGCAGATAAAACATAAAGTGGGGAAAGGACAGCCTATTCAACAAATGATGCTGGGAAAATTGGCAAGCTACATGTAGAAGAATGAAACTGGATCCTTATGTCTCACCTTATATAAAAATCAACTGAAGATGGATCAAGGACTTAAATCTAAGACCTGAAACAGTAAAAATTATAGAAGATAACACTGGGAAAACCATTCTAGACATTAGCTTAGGCAAAGATTTCATGACCAAGAACCCCAAAACAAATGAAATAAAAACGAAGATAAGCTGGGCATGGTGGCTCACGCCTGTAATCCCAGCACTTTGGGAGGCCAAGGCAGGCAGATCACTTGAGCCCACGAGTTGACATCAGCCTGGGCAACATGGCGAAACCCCGTCTCTCTAAAAGCTACAAAAATTAGCCAGGCATGGTGGTATGTGACTGTAATCACAGCTGCTTGGGAGGCTGAGGCAGGATAATCACTTTAACCCAGGAGGTGGAGGTTGCAGTGAGCTGAGATCACACCACTGCTACAGAGTGAGACTCTGTCTCAAAAACAAAACAAACAAACAGAAAAATAACAAAACAAAAAACCCCCCCAAAACAAAGATAAATAGGTGGGACTTAATGAAACTAAGGAGCTGTTGTATGGCAAAAGGAACAGTCAGCAGAATAAACAGCTCACAGAATGGAAGAAAATCTTCATAATCTATACAGCTGACAAAGGACTAATATCCAGAATCTACAATAAACTCAAACAAATTAGCAAGAAAAAAACAAATCATCCCATAAAAAGTTGACTAAGAACATGAATAAACAATTCTCAAAAGTAGATATACAAATGGCCAACAAACATATTGGAAAATGCTCAACATCACTAATTATCAGGGAAATGCAAATCAAAACTGCAATGTAATATCACCTTATGCCTGCAAGAATAGCAATAATTTAAAAATCCAAGTCGGGTGCGGTGGCTCACACCTGTAATCCCAGCACTTTGGGAGGCTGAGGCAGGCGGATCACGAGGTCAGGAGATTGAGACCATCCTGGCCAACATGGTGAAACCCTGTCTCTACTAAAAATACAAAAATTAGCTGGGCGTTGTGGCGCATGCCTGTAATCCCAGCTACTCAGGAGGCTGAGGCAGGAGAATCGCTTGAATCAAGGAGGTGGAGATTGCAGTGAGCATAGATTGTGCCACTGCACTCCAGCCTGGTGACAGAGTGAGATTCTGTTTCAAAAAACAAAAAACAAAAAATCCAAAACTAACAGGTGTTGGTGTGGATGTGGTGAAAAGGGAACAATTTTTACTCTGCTGGTGGGAATGTAAGCTGGTACAACCACTACGCAAAATAGTGTCTCCACACTATTTATTCCTTAAATAACTAAAAGTAGACCTACCATTTGATCCTGCAATCCCACCACTGGGTATCTACCTAGAGGAGAATAAATCATTATATGAAGAAGACACTTGCACATGCATGTTTATAGCAGCACACTTCAGAATTGCAATAATATGGAACCAGTCTAAATGCCCATCAACCAATGAATGGATAAAGAAAATTTGATGTATATACGCCCATGGATTCTCAACCAATGTCAATATTAAGTTGCCCTAACTTTCCCTTAGAAAAAGTGTAATGATAATAGTAAATTTCAGGTAAGCAGTTGGAAAAGGAAATAGAAAAGAGAGCACAATGAAGAACAGGGATAGTCCATTAGGAAGGATGGTAAGTTTTAGAAATGAAAACCTGGCAAGAGCAATATCCAGAAGTCCTTGCAACACGCATCCAAATATACGTCACTGGCTAAAGAGTTCTCTAATACCAGATTGACTCTGGTGAAAATATTTTATCTTAGTTGGTTATTAGGATATGGGACAGATAACCAGAAGAAGAATTCAGGAACAGCAATCAAGATAATGAGACACAGATACAAAGTGCAGACAAACTAATTAAAATGATGTTTAGGAATAAAAGAGACACACAGTGATCAGAACTGAGCTCTAGCATTTAGGTTATTTCAAGAGCAACAATGATGATCCTAACAGCTAAGTAATGAAGCTGGAGCTCATTAAAGACTATTCCTCGGCAGAAGCTTTGGCCTCTCATTTGGGAATGAGGAGGGATGTGGAAGCTAGAAACCAGTCTGGATCTTTCAAGTTCCCAACACAAATTTTGAAGCGGCAACTAGAGACCCAATATCTCTGTCTCTTCTGTTAGTGCAGAAAGTGCTATGGAAAATATAAAATAATTTTAAAACGAGTTAATAAACTTTGAATGGAGGAATATGATACCCAAGATTTAGGAGGTTTCAGATAAACTTCCTCTGGCAGCCAAAAGTATATAAACACTGTAACCCTAGAACTCTATTTCAGCTCCCTCTCCTTGTGAGGAATTTTAATAACAATGACATTTCAATCATGGCGATTGTAACTGAGTCTTTATTTTATTTATATGTTTATTTCCCTCATTAAGTCAAACATGATTTCTCAACTGACATCCAGATTAGAAATCCTGTCTCTAGCAAATAGTGTAAACCACCCACACAGAAGTTTGTGCTGTCAGGGGTAGCGGTGCCCTCCTTACCCAGTGAGAATCTGAGTTAACTGTTGGATCACATCATAGAAATTTCTTTTAATTCCTGACCAAAATTTGACAATGTCTGCTTCTCAGTAGTCACCGTATCAGTTAATAGACCTGGAGAATAATGCAGCATGGGAATTTTCAGAACTGATTTTAAAAATTATATCAAGGACTTACTTACTTTTAGAAAAAACTTTTCAGAAAAGTTCTTGGCAGCAGTGGACTTCAACTCACTATCAGCTAGGCTGCCACATACTTTTGAGTTTCAGAGAGTACTTGGAGACTGGCTGCAAAGTATCATTCCTGGTCAAGCATAGGTAAGTGTTGTTTGGGTCAAAAAGAAGGAAAACTAGAGAAGACCAAAGTTGATTAGAATTAAAAATGTATGCAGATTGTTGGCAGGACCTTGACATTAAAAGGTGAACAGTTTGGGCCAGGCACGGTGGCTCACTCCTGTAATCCCAGCACTTTGGGAGGCCAAGGCGGGCAGATCACGAGGTCAGGAGTTCGAGATCAGCCTGATCGACATAGTGAAACTCCGTCTCTATAAAAATACAAAAAATTAGCCAGGCGTGGTGGCAGGTGCCTGTAATCTCAGCTATTCTGGAGGCTGAGGCCGGAGAATTGCTTGAACCTAGAAGGCAGAGGTTGCAGTGAGCACTCCAGCCCAGGCGACAGTGTGAGACTCCATCTCAAAAAAATGTGAACAGTTTGTTGGAAAGGCATAGCATGGGACTGAAGGGTGGGAGATGAGGAGGACAGAAAAGTCTATGGAAGACAGGCAATGTGAGAAGGAAGCAACGGGTTGTGTTGGCTTTGAAGAGGGAGGACAGGGGATGCAAGCTAGGGAATGTGGTAGCCTCTAGATGCTGATAAGAGCTCTCAGCTAACAGCCAAAAAGAAGACAAAACTCTCAGTCCTACAGTTGCAATGAACTGAGGTCTGCCAACAACCTGAATGAACAGAACCATGGATTCTTCCCTAGGGCCTCCAAAAAGGAACACAGCCCTATCAACACCTTGATTTCACCCTTGTGAGAGTTTAAGTAGAAACTAAGCTGAGTTTGACAAAATTCTGGCCTATGGAAATTGTGAGGTAATACTTTTGTGTTGTTTAAAATGGCTACCTTTATGGTAATTTGTTGTGACACTAATAGAAAACTAGATGGATAGGTTTCAGTTTTGGACAATTATGAAAAAACCTGCTGTGAAGCCAAATATAAATGCTTTTGTTTAAATATAAGTTTTCATTAATCTTGAGTAAATACCTAGGAGTGTCACAGTCAATTTTCATTATTTGTGGTGGTTATGTCCTGTGATGTCTTCTTGAAGACTAAATTGGTGAGTAATGAGACATTGCTCCTGGGGGAAATATGGGGTCAAGTTCCTGTGAGCCTTTGGTGACAATGTTTTTGTCAACTGATAAATACATAACTGTTTTCTGTGTGTTCTGTTTAACGACACCTTATTTAATATATATTGTTGGTTAATTAACATTGAACTCACAGCCAACTGCACTATAACTCACATCTGAACAAAACTTACCCAACACACAAATTTTCTCTCTAAGGCACAGCATAACCTTCTTGTGCTTAGAAACACTAGACTGCACTCCAGCACTACACATGTGCGGGCTGTTTTAAACTCAGAATCACTCACCAAAAGCACAAAAATGCCAAAAACCAGCTACACTACAAAAAGCACACTTATTTACGGTATAAGAACTAAAACTCAAAGTCAGAGCATCAACTTGTTCAATCCCAGCTGGGAAAGTGCGTGCTGCGTGACTAAAAATTTTTGGCTGCTCTGCACACATTAATGAGTCAATGCAAAACTGCTGGTGACTATTGATTTTGGGGATCACAGATAAATTTTAGCAAGTAGGCAAATTCACTAATACAGAATTTGTGAATAATAAAGATTGATTGTATTATTGGATAATATGGTAAGCATATATTTAACTTCATGAGCAAAATGCCAAACTGTTTTCTAAAGTAGCTGTACCATTGTGCATTCTCACTAGCAACCTCAGAGAGTTCCAGTGGCCCACTCCCTCAACAGCAATTAGTGCTGTCAGGTTCTCTCACTTGAGATATTCTAATAGTTATGTAGTGGCACCTCATTATGGTGTAATTTATGTTACTATAATGGGTAATGATGCAGAACATATTTTTCTACCTACTTATTTGCCATCCTTATATCTTCATTGGGGAAGGTATTTCTGTTCAAACATTTTACTCATTTATTAAAAACTAGGTTGGTTGATTTCTTATTGTTGAGTTTTGAGAGTTCTTTCTATATTCTGGATATAAATCCGTCAGATATGTGATTTGCATATGTTTTCTCCTACGATATGCCTTGGGTTTTCATTCTGTTAAGAGTATCTTTGACAGAGCAAATGTTTTAAAGTTTGATAAAATCTAATTGTTTATTTTTATGGGTCAATTTTTGTGGTGTTGTACCTAAAATCTCTTTGGCTAGCCTAAGGTCATGCAGATTTTCTTTTATGGTTCATTTTAGAAATTCTATAATTTTATATTTAGGTCTATGAAACATTTTGAGTTAATCTTTATGACGTATGTGTGGTATAGGTTGAAGTGTAGATAGATAGATAGATAGATAGATAGATAGATAGATAGATAGATGTCTCATTGTTTCTTAACCATTTGTTGAAATGACTCTTATTTCTCTATTGAATTGTCCTTGCATCTTTATAAAATATAAATTAAACACCTTTGTGTGGGCTCATTTCTGGACTGTATTCTGTTCCATTGTTCTGTATGTCTTTCTTTTCTTCAGTACCACACTTCCTGATTAGTGTAGCTTTATAGTGAGCCTTGCAATGAGGTAGTATGAGTACTCCAACTATGCACTTTTCAAAATTGTTTTGGCAATTTGAATTACTTTGTTTTTTCCTATACATTTTTGAATTAGCATGTTGACAAAAAAATTCTGGAATTTTGATTGGGATTGTATTGAATCTGTGAATCTATTTTGGATGATCAGCATTTTTATAATATAAAGTTTTCTAATTCATGAACATTTTATCACTTAATTTATTTATGTTCCCTCTCATTTCTTTCATTCATTTTTTGTGTTTTCATCATATAGATTCTATATATATTTTGTTAAGTACATGTCTATGTATTTCATTGTTTGTTTCTATTGTAAATAGTATTGCTTTTTAAATATCAATGTCCAATTAGCACATAGGAAAATACTTGAATTTTGTACATTCACCCTATGACCTGTGACTTTGTAAACTCACTTATGGTTCTAGAACCCCTTCCCCTATTTTATTCTCAATTCCATAGGATTCTCTAGGTAGACAATTATGTAGCTTATGAAAAGTGATCATTTTATTTCTTTCCTTCCAATCTGTATGCCTATTTCCTTTCCTTGCCTTATCTGTATGATGCTGAACAGGAATGGTGCAAGTGAACATCCTTGCTTCTCCCCAGTTATGGGGAAACATCTGGTCTTTCACCATTAACTGTGATACTTGCTGCAGAGTTCAAAAAATGCTGCTTATCTGGTTAATGAAAGTTTCTTTTCTTTTCCTAGTTTGCTGAATTTTAAATAAATACGAATAGATGTGGAATCTTTTTAAATGCGTTCTTTCTGCATCTTTTGAAAGATCTTGTGTTTTTTTCTTGTTAGTCTGTTTATTTGATGCATTGTATTGATTTTCAAATGTTAAGCCAGACTTACATTTCTAAGATAAACCCACTTGGTTGTAAAGTGTTATCTTTTTAATATATTGCTGTATATTATTTGTTGTATTTTGTTGATAACTTTTGTGTCTGTGTTCGTGAGGGATATTGGTTTGTAGTTTTCTTTCTTGTAATGTCTGCTTTTGTCATTGTTGACTTCAAAATATGAGATGGAAAATGTCCTCTCTAATAGTATTTTTGGCAAGATATTTTGTATAATTGGTATCATTTTTCCTTAAATGTTTGAAAAAGTTCACCATGGATACCATTTGAGCTTGCACTTTTGTTTGTTAAATGTCAGGATAATGTTTAAAGAATGTAATTGAGTAACTAGTATGTATCTGAGATATAGGCTACTTTCTCACACATTTTCTCAATTATGTTCATAATATATTTACTATTTCTACAGAAAATTTTGACTTAGGTTAGCACAAGGTGTTGATGGGAGGAAAGATCAATTAGTGGGTTTGATGTAAAATAGACACTACTTTGTTAGTTTTCTATTTCACTGAGGAAATTAAAATCTTTTCATGGACGAGCTAGACTTATAGTTAAAGATGAGGTAAACTTGTGACTTTATATGAAGTCATGACTTCTTTGTGCCCAAATTCCGTATCCAAAATATGGGTATAATGCGTCAGAAAAATACATTACAACAGATAAAGTATTCTGAATTTATGCCTAATTCATAAATGACTAAATTAGACTTTAATAGAATACAAACACTAATTTTTCATCAAGCTAGAAAATAATCAAATTTTAAGTATAATTATGGGAGAATTAACTCATCGTTCATTAAATTAGGTATTCCCTTTGCCTTCTGAGTATATAGCAAGACTTTATTTTCCAACCTCCCTTAGGAGTACTTGTAGCCATGTGACTAAATTACATCCAGTGTAACATGAGAGGAAGCATTGAACGCCACTTCTAGTCCAAGTTTCTAACAACCTCCTGTATGCAGTCTTTGAGTTTTTGTTCTCCTTCAGGCTGGCTGAAGGCTGTCTCCTTGAGACAATCTATGGTGACCTTTGAGATTGCACAGCTGCTATGAGCCTGGGTTCCTTGCATGAACAAGAATTACTCTACCAACACATTCACCTGTCCAATATTGCTGTTTGAAAAACAAAATAATCTCATGTGTTTGGATCATTTGTTAACAATAACTGGTGTCACTTTCATTTGTACAATCAAGCAGGGTAAAAGTTGTCTCTTAGTGCTAATATAACTTTCTTATTAAGAAAAATGAATGTTCAAATTTGAGCAATCCCAACAGAACAGAAGTATCCTATTGCAGAGGGAACATAATTTATCATCCCCCAAACCTACAAATCAAAGATTAAAAAAGAAAAATAATACTTAAGTGCTTGTTAATCAGGTGAAAGATTCCAGGGGAGGATATATGTGATTTTGTTAGGTTGTTGTCGGTTTAAGGATAGGCATAATAATTCAAGATAGGCATTCCAAGCAACAATGATATTTAATTTATATATTAAGAGCAAGAAACTTTACTTATATCTATAACTATGCAACACAGTATGTGAGCAATGTTGACTCAGGAATTGCTAAATTACTATTGGGAAGCTTAAAGATTTATATGTACTTATGAGCAATAGGAGATATTAGGTATTTATATGACTCTCTAAAGATTTCCATAATTCTACTTTAATACTAAAAGGTATTCACACATATAAGCAGAGTTCCATAGCACTTAAAAAAATAACAAACTGACAATTAAAATGCAGAGAGAGAATAGATTCATATTCTTCCTGTGTGATGAAAGATTGTTTAGATTTCAAGATTTATTTTGTCCTGCCAACAGAGTTATTAATCATCCTTCCTCATTTCCTTTCACTGCTGGGATTGTCAAGGATTTTCTTTTACCTTGAAAAATGGCACATAGTGAAGAGTTTCTTTGCTTATTCCTGTAGTCTTAACATATCCTACTGAGTAAAGGTAAGTTGCTTTTTATTGTGTATTTCGTTATATTTTTGTAACATTGCTTTTAAATCACGGCTTTGATTCCTCTCTTGGTATTGAAAGATCATAAACAAATATGTTTTTGTGTTATTTTTCTTTAGTAAGCTTTATGATTTTATCCTCGGCAACTGGACTAATTCAATAAGCAGCAGACCATAAGGCGGTAAACGGATATACTATTAATTTTTTATTGCCAAAGTTTCTTTTATGTACTATTTAATCTAAAGATGTTATTCACATTTTCATGATGACACTGGCAGATTTGAAAAAATCTAGCCCTATAATTCCTATTGATAAAGCCTGGATATTTTTAACCCAGCAGCCCAAATGGTAGCAAATCAAGTCTCAAGGACCAGTTCATTAAGTGAAAGTTTTGAGTGGGAAAGGAAAAGGAAAGCAAGTAGCTCATAGCTCCTTTCCTGAATCAAAAGAACACAATTGGGAAGGTTTAACTACTGTACTAATACCGGTTCACTACAAGAACTTGGTGGACGATTTACTCTTTTCTTTGTTCACCTTCAAAATGAGAAGTGTAGTCCTGAATTACCTCAAGAATAGCTTCTAAAAATTGCTTTAATTCTGTAGTTGCACAAAATTGGAGCTGAAGCAGTCAGCCATGAAAGCAGAATGGTTAAATTAATGGAAAGAAAACAAAGGATGTAAGGACATGCCTCTTTCCCAGATGGCCTGGTTTCTGCAGGCCCTCACTCCCTAGACTACTTTGCTGCTAACTTTGCAGTTGTACTAATTTGTAAGTACAGTAGAATCTCCCATCTGAAGCTCATTCTAACTAATCCAGTGCTCTCAATTCATATTCCCTTACCTTTGCAAATGATTTATATTCTATAGAGATCCAAAAGAAGTGCTAGATACAATGTAAAACATGGGTGGTAATGATAGTACAAGCCTTGAAAGGGCTTATTCTGACCTATATTTATTGAGTAAAACTTCATAGAAATACACATAGACGTGTTTTGTGTCCATTGAGAGCTTAGTCAGAGAAATAAGATCTGGTCACAAAAGATACATAAAATATAAATGGACAATGATGCAAAAGCTGTTTTATAGCTATTGATAGCCATACAAAAACGATAGGTAAATGACTGGTGTGGGTTTTTCTATGTTCTTGTGTCCTGATAATTTTTCTTGGCATTCAGTTTACTCTTTGAAAGTTGCTTAGTGTGAAGCAATGCTAGAAAAACAACAACAAAAATTATTCTTTTTGCATTGCTGAGGTGGACAATAAATACCAAAGGCACTCCAAGAGAAAAACATGATTCCAGGCTGGGTGGTATAAAAATTCTTTGTGGAGTTGGTAATACATGAGTTAGATATGTCCCCAAATCTATGGTAGATGTAATATTTAATGATGAAGTGTTAGAAACTTTCCTTTAACGTGTGGAATGAGACCGGTATGCCCATCATGTCACTATTTAACATCAGGCTAGTGGTCCTAGCAAACATAGTAAGATAAAAGTAATAAAAGGAATTAGAATTACAAAGCAATACACAAAAAAAGTCATGTTGCTTGACATTAATCTTAATAGACATTTTATGAAATAGCTTTAATAAGACAATTTACATGTCATACAATTCACCTGTTAAAATGTACAATTCAATTAATTTTAGTATATCCACAGTTGTGCAACTATCATCATAATTTAATTTAGAACTTTTTTTTGTCCAAAAAGAAACATTACACCATTAATAGTCATCATCATCTCATATGCCCTTAGCCTTAGGCAACCATTAACATATTTTTGTTTCTAAAATTTACCTATATGGGCATTTCATGTAAATGGAATTGTACAATACGTTGTCTATTGTAGTTACAATAGAAGAAGAAGTCACAATCACTTCTTCCACTAAGGGTAATACTTTTGAGCTTCATCTATGTAATAGTATATATCGATGCTTCATAACTTTTTATTGGAAAATAATGTTTTATTACATAGATAAGTCATACTTTACAGCCTATTCTTTAGTTGATGGACATCTGAATTGTTTCAACATGTTGGCCATTACAAATAATGTTGCTATGAACATTTGTGTATAAGTATTTTTATAGATGCATGCATTTATTTCTTTTGGCTAGCAGTGCAATTACTGGATCATAAGGTTACTCTGTTTGGTAATTCTGTGACTACTTTAATGCAAATGGTTTAACCATTTGAGGAAGTGCCAGACTGTTTACCAAAGTGGCTGAAATGTTTTACATACCCACCATCAATATATGAAGTTTCCAGTTTCTATACATTCTCACCAGCACTTGTAATTATCTGTCTTTTTAATTGCAGTTTATCTAGTAGATGTGAAATGGAGCCTTGTTTTGTTTTGATATGTATTTTTCTGATGACTAATAATGGTGGCACATCATTTCACATAGCTATTGACCATTTTGTATATGGTCAATTGTACATGGTAAATGGATAATTTTTATTTATTATAAATGGGTTTTTAAATGTTATTGAGTTGTGAGTTCTTTATATATTCTGGATACAAGTCCTTTATCTGGTGTATGATTTGCAAATATTTTCTCTCATCCTGGGTATTGGTGTTGTATTTTCACTGTCTTGATGGTGTTCCTTAAAGGTAAAAAAATTTAAAAATGTTGAGAAAGTCCTTTTTTTTTTTGAGATGAAGTCTTGCTCTGTCATATAAGCTGGAGTACAGTGGCACCATCTTGGCTCACTGCAGCCTCTGTCTCCTGGGTTGTGTATATAAATACCTTCTTCTGCCTCAGTCTCCTGGGTAGCTGGGAGTATAATCACACACCACCATGTACAGCTAATTTTTGTATCTTTAGTAGATATGGGTTTCACCATATTGGCCAGGCTGGTCTCAAACTCCTGATCTCAGGTGATCTGTCTACCTTGGCCTCCCAAAGTGCTAGGATTACAGGTGTGAGCCACCGTGCCCAGCCAGAAAGTCCAATTTATCTACTTTTTTGTTGCTGAGTTTCTGGGTCATTCTGAAAACCTATTGCCTAATTCAAAGTCATGAATATTTACTTCAATGTTTTCTTCTAAGAGTTTTAGCTCTCACAGTTAGTTCTATGACTCATTTTCAGTTAATTTTTGTACATGATGTAAGGGAGGTGTCCAAAGTCATTATTTTGCATGTGGATATCCAGTTGTCCCAGCACCATTTATTTAAAACACAATCAAATTGTTCTGGCATCATTTTCAAAAATCAGTTGATCATAAATGTGTGGGTTTATTTCTGGACTTACAATTATTTCAATGTCTACCCTATGGCAATACCACAGTATCTTGATAACTGAAGGTTTGTTGAAAATTGTGAAATTTGGATGTGTGAGTCCTCTAACTTTTCTTTTTTGATTTGGTTATTCTGCATTCGTGAATTTCCATATAAATTTTAGGATCGACTTGTTAATTCCTGTAAAACTGCCAGTTGGCATGTTGATATGGACTACATTAAATTTAAAGGTCAATGTGGGGAGCACTGTCATTTAATAATATTAAATCTTCTTTGTGATCATTAGACATGGATATCTTTTAATTTATTTAGATTGTCTTTAATTTATTTCTTCTATGTCTTACAGCTTTCAGAGTATGAGTTTGCTTTTTTTATTAATTTTATTCCTAAGTATTTTATTTATTGTTTGATGCTGTTGTTAGTGGAAATGTTTTCTTAATTTTACTCTTAAATTCTCTATTGCTTGTGTATATAAATACAGTTGATTTTTAATGTGATCCTGTGCTCTGTAAACCCAATTAATATATTTATTTATTTATTTTCCTTTATTTTTGAGACAGAGTCTTGCTCTGTCACCAGGCTGGAATGCAGTGGCAAGATCTTGGCTCACTGCAACCTCTGCCTCCCAGGTTCAAGCGATTCTCCTGCCTCAGCCTCCCTAGCAGCTGGGACTATAGGCAGGCACCACCACACCTGGCTAATTTTTTGTATTTTTTAGTAGAGACGGGATTTCACCATGTTGGCCAGAGTGGTCTCCATCTCCTGACCTCATGATCTGCCCGCCTCGGCCTCCCAAAGTGCTGAGATTACAGGCATGAACCACTGTGCTCGGCCTCATTTATTATTTCTTTTCTTTTTTTCCCTTTCTTTCTTTCTTTCCCTTCCTTCCTTCCTTCCTTCCTTCCTTCCTTCCTTCCTTCCTTCCTTCCTTCCTTCCTCCCTCCCTCCCTCCCTCCCTTCTTTCTTTCTTTCTTTCTTTCCTCTTTCTTTTTTTTTTTTTTAAACAGAGTTTCATTCTGTCATCCAGGCTGGAGTACAGTGGCGTGATCTCGGCTCACAGCTCACTGCAACCTCTGCCTCTTAGGTTCAAGCGATTCTTCTGTCTCAGCCTCCTGAGTAGCTGGGACTGCAGGTGCACACCACCATGCCAGCTAAGTTTTGAGTTTTTAGTAGAGACGGGGTTTCACCATATTGGCCAGGCTGGTCTTGGACTCCTGACCTTGTGATCCACCCGCCTTGGCCTCCCAAAGTGCTGGGATTACAGGCATGAGCCACCATGCCTGGCCTCATTTATTATTTCTAATAATTTGTATTGGATTCCTCAAGATTTCTATACCTAAGAACATAGTGACTTTTTTACTTTCTTTCCTTCCACTCTGGGTATTTTAAATTTCTCCTTTTTACTCAAATATTCTACTTAGAATCTCTAGTACAATGTGGAAGCTCTGTTGTTCTTTTCTGTAGTGAGAGCAGATTTTTTGTTGTTGTTGTTGCTTCTAATCACAGGGAGAAGGCACTCAGTCTTTCACTATTAAATGTGATGTTAATTATAGCAGGTTGCAGTGGTTCTCGCCTATAATCCTAGCTACCTGGGAGGCTCAACTGTGAGGACTGCTTGTGGCCAGGAGTTTGAGACCAGTCTGCAACATAGTGAGATCCCATCCCTAAAAAATAAAAAATAAATATAATAAGCTGGGTGTGTGGATATACCATTGTAATCTCAGCTATTCAGGGAGGCTGAGGTAGGAGGATCCCTTGATAGCAAGAGTTCTAGGCTGCACTGAGCTTTGATTGCACTACTGCATTCTATCTTGGGCAACAGAGGGAGACTCTGTGTCTTAAGGAAAAAAAAAAGGATGGTATTTGGGTGTGGTTGTTTAAATTATTTTGGGTACATTCAGGTTGAGAAAGTTTTTGTGTTAAAGTTTGTGAAATGCTTTTTCTGTTTTTTATTCAAGAAAGAATAGCAATATTTTAATGAATTATCTTAAAAACATAGAAGAGGGAGGATCACTTTATTATCTGAAGTCAGAATTATCCTGATACAAAAAACAAAGATATCTCAAGTAAAGAAAATTACACATCAATATTTCTCTTAAACAAATATACAAATGTCCTCAAAAAGTTGTTAGCAAACTGAATCCAGCATGCAGAAACTGAATATGAATAGAACTACACACCATTATTGGTTTTTTACCTGTTGAATTGTTTAAGTCCCTTTATAGGTTCTGGATATTCGACCTTTGTCAGACGCAATTTGCAAATATTTTCTCCTGTTCTATATGTTGTCTGTTTACTCTGTTGATAATTTCTTCTGCTGCTCAGGAGCTCTTTAGTTTAATTAGGTCCCATTTGTCAATTTTTGTTGCAATTCCTTTTGAAGAGTTAGTCATAAATTCTTTGCCAATGTCAATGTCCAGAGTGGTGTCTCCTAGATTATCTCCTACAATTCTTATAGGTTGAGGTCTTACATTTAAATCTTTAGTTATTTCTTGCCTTCTGCTAGCTTTTGAATGTGTTTGCTCTTGCTTCTCTAGTTCTTTTAATTGTGATGTTAGAGTGTCAATTTTAGATCTTTCCAGCTTTCTCTTGTGGGCATTTAGTGCTATAAATTTCCCTCTACACACTGCTTTAAATGTGTCCCAGAGATTCTGGTATGTTGTATCTTTGTTCTCATTGGTTTCAAAGAACATCTTTATTTCTGCCTTCATTTCGTTATACACCCAGTAGTCATTCAGGAGCAGGTTGTTCAGTTTCCATGTAGTTGAGCGGTTTTGGTTGAGTTTCTTAGTCCTGAGTTCTAGTTTGATTGCACTGTGGTCTGACAGACAGTTTGTTATAATTTCTGTTCTTTTACATTTGCTGAGGAGTGCTTTACTTCCAATTATGTGGTCAATTTTGGAATAAGTGCGATGTGGTGCTGAGAAGAATGTATATTCTGTTGATTTGGGGTGGAGAGTTCTGTAGATGTCTATTAGGTCTGCTTGCTGCAGAGATGAGTTCAATTCCTGGATATCCTTGTTAACTTTCTGTCTCGTTGATCTGTCTAATGTTGACAGTGGAGTGTTGAAGTCTCCCATTATTATTGTATGGGAGTCTAAGTCTCTTTGTAAGTCTCTAAGGACTTGCTTTATGAATCTGGGTGCTCCTGTATTGGGTGCATATATATTTAGGAGAGTTAGCTCTTCCTGTTGAATTGATCCCTTTACCATTATGTAATGGCCTTCTTTGTCTCTTTTGATCTTTGATGGTTTAAAGTCTGTTTTATCAGAGACTAGGATTGCAACCCCTGCTTTTTTTTGTTCTCCATTTGCTTGGTAGATCTTCCTCCATCCCTTTATTTTGAGCCTATGTATGTCTCTGCATGTGAGATGGGTATCCTGAATACAGCAAACTGATGGGTCTTGACTGTTTATCCAGTTTGCCAGTCTGTGTCTTTTAATTGGAGCATTTAGTCCATTAACATTTAAGGTTAATATTGTTATGTGTGGACTTGATCCTGCCATTATGATATTAACTGGTTATTTTGCTCATTAGTTGATGCCGTTTCTTCCTAGCCTCGATGGTCTTTACATTTTGGCATGTTTTTGCAATGGCTGGTACCGGTTGTTCCTTTCCATGTTTAGGGCTTCCTTCAGGGTCTCTTGTAAGGCAGGCCTGGTGGTGCCAAAATCTCTAAGCATTTGCTTATCTGTAAAGGATTTTATTTCTCCTTCACTTATGAAACTTAGTTTGACTGGATATGAAATTCTGGGTTGAAAATTCTTTTCTTTAAGAATGTTGAATATTGGCCCCCACTCTCTTCTGGCTTGGAGAGTTTCTGCCGAGAGATCTGCTGTTAGTCTGATGGACTTCCCTTTGTGGGTAACCCGACCTTTCTCTCTGGCTGCCCTTAAGATTTTTTCCTTCATTTCAACTTTGGTGAATCTGGCAATTATGTGTCTTGGAGTTGCTGTTCTGGAGGAGTATCTTTGTGGCGTTCTCTGTATTTCCTGAATTTGAATGTTGGCCTGCCCTACTAGGTTGGGGAAGTTCTCCTGGATGATATCCTGAAGAGTGTTTTCCAACTTGGTTCCATTTTCCCCCTCACTTTCAGGCACCCTAATCAGACATAGATTTGGTCTTTTTACATAATCCCACACTTCTTGCAGGCTTTGTTCATTTCTTTTTCTTCTTTTATCTTTTGGTTTCTCTTCTCGCTTCATTTCATTCATTTGATCCTCAATCGCTGATGCTCTTTCTTCCAGTTGATCAAGTCGGTTACTGAACAAATGGGATCTAATTAAACTAAAGAGCTTCTGCACAGCAAAAGAAACTACTATCAGAGTGAACAGGCAACCTACAGAATGGAAGAAAATGTTTGCAATCTACTCATCTGACAAGGGGCTAATATCCAGAACCTACAAAGAACTCAAACAAATTTACAAGAAAAAAACAAATAACCCCATCAAAAAGTGGGCAAAGGATATGAACAGACATTTCTCAAAAGAAGACATTCATACAGCCAACAGACACATGAAAAAATGCTCATCATCACTCGCCATCAGAGAAATGCAAATCAAAACCACAATGAGATACCATCTCACACCAATTAGAATGGCAATCATTCAAAAGTCAGGAAACAACAGGTGCTGGAGAGGATGTGGAGAAATAGGAACACTTTTACACTGTTGGTGGGATTGTAAACTAGTTCAACCATTATGGAAAACAGTATGGCGATTCCTCAAGGATCTAGAACTAGATGTACCATATGACCCAGCCATCCCATTACTGGGTATTTACTCAAAGGATTATAAATCATGCTGCTATAAAGACACATGCACACGTATGTTTATTGCGGCACTATTCACAATAGCAAAGACTTGGAATCAACCCAAATGTCCATCTGTGACAGACTGGATTAAGAAAATGTGGCACATATACACCATGGAATACTATGCAGCCATAAAAAAGGATGAGTTTGTGTCCTTTGTAGGGACATGGATGCAGCTGGAAGCCATCATTCTTAGCAAACTATCACAAGAACAGAAAACCAAACACTGCATGTTCTCACTCATAGGTGGGAACTGAACAATGAGATCACTTGGACTTGGGAAGGGGATCATCACACACCGGGACCTATCATGGGGAGGGGGGAGGGGGGAGGGATTGCATTGGGAGTTATACCTGATGTAAATGACGAGTTGATGGGTGCTGATGAGTTGATGGGTGCAGCACACCAACATGGCACAAGTATACATATGTAACAAACCTGCACGTTATGCACATGTACCCTAGAACTTAAAGTATAATAATAATTAAAAAAAAGAATAAAAAAATAAATCTTTAATCTATCTTGATTTAACTTCTGTATATGGTGAAAGGTAGGGGTCCAAGTTTCATTCTTCTGCATGTGGCTAGCAATCTATCTCTGCATCATTTACTTAATAAAGGATTTGTCTTTCTTGCTTATTTTTGTTGACTTTGTCAGAGATAAGATTGCTGCAGGTGTGCTGCTTTATTTCTAGGTTCTCTATTCTTTTCCATTGGCCTATATGTGTATTTTTGTATCAGTACCATACTGTTTTGGTTACTATAGCCTTATAGTATAGTTTGAAGTCACGAAATGTGAAGCCTGCAGCTTTGTGCTTAAGATTGTTTTGTCTATTTGGACTCCTTTTTGGTTTCATACTAATTTTAGAACAGTCAGTTTTTAGTTCTGTGAATAATGATGTTGGTAGCTTGATAGGAGGAGTGTTGACTCTGTGGATTGCTTTGGTCAGTATTGTAATTGTAAAGTCATAAAGTTGTCCCCTCTTGTGTTACTGATTTTAGTGATTTCAGCTGTCTTTTTTTCTTGATCAGTTTACTTAAAGTTTTGTCATTTTTGTTGATCTTTTTAAAGAGCCAGCTTTTGGTTTCATTGATATTCTTTATTGTTTTTACATTTTCTATTTCATTAATTATTGTTGAGTTGTTTATTCTCCCTTCATTTCTCTCAAATTTTTCTTCAGGTATAGTAAGTCTCTGTTGGTAGGTACATATATGTGTATATTGATATATTGTTGTTAGGTGTATAAAATGTACATTGTTATGTTGTCCTAATAGATTAAAACTTTTCTTATTTAAGAATTTTTATGTTTAAGACTAATGACTTTTTTCTGTTTTAAGTATTTTGTCTGATATTATAGCCACTTCACCTTTCTATTTTTTTGTTTTTATAATTTTTTTTGTTTTATTACTTTCAAACTATTTGTCTTTAAATCTAAAGTTTGTCTTCCATAGACCACATAGATTTTGATTTTGTTTTCTTATCCATCTTGACAATCCTTATTGGTTGCTTAATCTGGTCACATTTAATGCATTTATTTATATAGTTGGCTTTATGTCTTTGCCATTTATATTTTGTTTTATATATTTCTTATCCGTTTTGTTATTCTGTTCTTCTTAAACTACTTTCTTTGGGATTAAATGAACATTTTCTAATGTAACATTGTAATCTGTAATCCATCTTGAGTTAACTTCTATATATGATGAAAGGTAAGGGTCTAAGTTTCACTCTTCTCAATGTGGCTAGCAATCTATCTCAGCATTATTTACTTGAGAGGGTTTTAATGGCTGTTTCACTATATATGTATGTATATATATATATATGTATACATATATAGTTGTTTTGTTTTATGACTTGTCATAATCTACTTTGTATTTGTAGAAAATAATTCCAGTGCTATTACTATAAAACATATTACACCTATGTATTATGTTTATTTTAATGCACAAACTAAAGAAACTGAGAGAAGAAATGAGGGAAAGTATGTATTTATAGAGTTTGTTATATGAAACTTTTTACTTACCATTTCTAATCTTTTTAATTATTTTTGTGAATTTGAGTTCAGATCTGCTTTCATTTTTTTATTTTGGTATAGCATTTGTTCCATCTGCCTCCTTTGTGTTATTTTAAAATATATTATATTTCTATGCATTGTAGACCGTATAATGCATTTATATACATTTTGTTTTACACAATTTATCTTTAAATCAGTTAAGTGAAGGAAGGAAAAGAAATATGCATTCATATTATCTTTAAAATCACTTAGCAACATAAAAAGAACTGGCATTCTTTTTTTCATGTGGATTTGCATTACTGTCTGAGGTCACTTGCTTTTATTACCATTTTTTGTATGACAAGTTTGCTAGCAATGGATACTTTATTTTTGTTTACCTGTGAATATTTTTATATTTTCTTCATTTTTTGAAAGATAGTTTTAATAGATATGAGATTCTTGGTTGACAGTTTTTCTTTCAGCATTTTGTAAATATTGTCTTTTTGCCTTCTGATGTCAGTTGCTTTTGACATTAAGTTTATTGTGGTTCCTATGCATGTGCTTTCAACATTTTCTATTTTTCTTTAGTTTTAAATATTTTAGTGAGATTTTTTCAGAGTATAGATCTCTTTGCACTTATCTTAGAATTAATTAAGTTTTTTTGATATGCATATTACTTTTTTAAAACTAGAATTAAAAAATTAAAAATAATTTAACATTTATTGCCATTATTTATTCACATATTGTTTTCTGCTCCTTTATCTCTCTCATCTGCTTCTGATACACTCATTATGTCTATGATGCTGTCTTTAATGTTGTTCCACATTTTCCCAGCCTCTGTTCATTTTTCTTAATTCTTTTTTCTCTCTGTTTTTCAGATTGCCTTAACTCTACTCTTGGATCTCCAAGTTTGTGGATTCTTTCTTCCGCCAGCTCCTATCTACTATTTTGTCTCTCTTGTGACTTCCTTATTTTAGTCATTATATATTTAAACTTAAAAATTTCAATTCAGTTTTTTTAAGCAGTTTTATTTCTTTATTAATATTCTCTATTTGATGAAACTTTTCATCATATCTTCCTTTACTTCCTAAGAGTTTCTTCTTTTGGTTCTTTGTACATGTTCATGCTACTATCATTTTCCAAGTCTTTGTCTGCTAAGTTTGACATGTAGGACCTTTCAAAAGTAGTTTCTGACAACTGCTTTAAAAAGTTGTGTTTTCACTGTAAATGGGTTATACTTTCTTGCTTTTTACTTATTTTTTGGATGAAAACTGGACATTTTAGGTAATATACTGTAGCACTTATAGATCCTGAATTACCATCACCTCTATGTTGGTCAGCATTCTTTAAAAAAACACAATCAACAGGATGTATATACATGGACACATAGAGAAAGATATTTAGTAAAAGGAATTTGTACATGTGATTATTGGGAAAGGCAAGTCCAAAATCTGCAAGGTGTGCTGGCAGGCTAAAGACCTAGGAGAGCTGATGTTCTGGTTAGAGTATAAAAGCTGTCTGGTGTAGATTCAGAAAGAGCCAACGTTGCAGATGAAATCCAAAGGCAATCTGTTTCAGAAGGATTCTCTCTAGCTTGGGGAAGACCAGTCTTTTAGTTCTATTCAGACCCTCAACTGATTGAATGAGATCCACCCATGTTGTGGAGGGTAATCTGCTTACTTAAAGTCCACTGACTTAAACATTTAATCTTCCAAAAACATCCTACAGAAACACCCAGAATAATGTTTGACCAAATATCTGGGCAATCTGTGGCCAAATTGACACATACAATTAACCATCACAACCCTCATGGCTTATTGCTGTTTGTCTATCTGTTACTTGGTTAGACTATGTCAATGGGATCTATTTCTCCTACAACATGAAGTTACTGATGTCCCTCCTCAAAGAGTGCATCACTGGGCACATGCACAGTCACCTGATATGATAACAATCAATTTAGCAGTGCTCTCTTTGACGGTCCCTCTCTCTGATCTTTCTGTTAAGCTGCCTACTTCTGTTGGCGTCACACCTAGCTATTAGAGGATATTAGAATGTTAGGATGACATGCAGGCTAATTTCTCTGTTGTTTTTGATAATGCCATAAGATAGAAAATACTTCACAGTCTCATGAAATTAAATACAATTTTTTTTTCGCAGTGTTAATCTCTGAGACCAGTCTTTCAGATTTGTTCTGATGCCAGGGGAACTTTTCTTAACTGTCTCTTTTTGTGGTTTTCTCTTGTAAACTTCTAGGTGTTATACAGTTTAACTTATTACTTCATAGAGCTACCATATTATTCCTAATTGCTTACCACCACAGTCTCTACTGTTTTGAAGAGTGTCCTTAAGCTTGAAATTTCTCACATTTTTTTTTTCCAAATAAAGCCAGTTCCTTTACTGAGAGCTATGGAACTTGGCTCTTATGGCCTGCCTCTTTCCAAAGGGAAAAGTTCTCTGAGCCACTTCTCTAGAGCTGGGGGAAGGGAGAGTGACCCACTCCTCTTAGAATGATAACCTCATACTATCCAAGAAGAGTGTACATTTTGACAATAGTCTCTGGTCTTCTTGGCTTGTGTTACCCTGTGTAAAACTTCTTCCCTACTAGTGAGCTGGGTGAAGGTGATCTGCACCCTAGTAGTCACAGCCTGCTGATCGGGGTGTAGAACTTCTCCTCTACAAGATGATGCTAGTTGGAGGAGGAGTGCCTTAGAGCTCTGAATCATTCTTGCCTGGAATACAACCTCTGCAATATGGAGCCAGGGGAGAGATGAGAAATGTTGGTGTCTTACCCCTCCTGGGGAGGGACTGTGGCCCTTGACTGGGAAAACTTTGTTGGGCTGCACTCGCCTGTATTGAAGCTTCCATCATATTGAGCTGGCAGTGGGAGGAAAGGAGTGGGTTGAGACTCAGATGACATAGATTCTTGCTTTTCTTACCAAGAAAGAGCAGATTTTCTTGAATAAATATTTCTTCATTTGTTACATGCTCTTAGAATTATTTCCAGATATTTTATGTGATGTTTTTATTTTTAAAAGTAATTTTCACCAGTTATAGCTGTTTCACTTGCCTCCACAGAACTCCTCATGCTGCCATTCTAGAAATCTGGGACCTTCTTTTATTAAATTTTTTAATAGTTTACACTATGCACCTCAGGCATCTCTGATACTAGCCACAATTATAGTGGATGTTCACTGTGAGCTCAAGCTCATGCAGACTGCATTACATATCCAAGTGCATTTGTGCTTCTAAAAGGCAGTTTAGAAGTGCAGGGACACAGGGGAATTAGTTGATAGAAGTAATGTCCTGACAACTCTCAACTAGTGGACGGCAGGTACCAGTGGATGAATGTCCTGGCTTTCCACCTTTTCAGTGTATTAATATAAGAGACATATTGGTCATTTCCCAGAGGTTCTGTTATGCCCAGACCGTTTGTTCCCTGAAAAAGACCACCAGAGTCCAGAGTCAAAGCCAAGCGGCAAGGATCTTTAATGCAAGTTCGAACTTGGTCCCTCCTTTCCACAACATACAGGAGGGCCCTGAACAATGCGTGCGCTTGCCTTTTATAGCCTAATGTAAACAGGACTTGTAAAGTTGCAGAGGAACGAGGGAATTCTCTAGGTTACAGCATTACAATTGGTTAACATTTTAAGTTTATACATTTAGCAGTTTTTTTATTGGTTCCCGTGCTCTCACAAACGGCTGTGTTCTTATCGGGGATTTTCCAGGTGGTGTCCTTCTAAAGTTGAGATATATGGTAGTCTTTGAATTGAAAGATATATGGTAGGGAGACATATGGTGGGATGAGCCCAGGAAGTTGAGGGATATATGGAGGGGAGACATATGGTGGGATATGTTTATACTGGGCTCAGGAAGTTGAGAGATATATGGCAAGCACTAGTAATTAGAACAGAAAAAGAACAAGACAGGGACTTTCACATTGCTTGTCTATACAACATCTGAAATCTATAGATAACATTATCGGTTAGGTCCGGCATCAACTTTTAACTAGGCTCAAGGCGCCGCCCGGGCTGTCTGCCTGTAGGGTCAACTTCTAACTAGGCTCAAGGCGCCGCCCGGGCTGCCTGCCTGTAGGGTCAACTTCTAACTAGGCTCAAGGCGCCGCCCGGGCTGCCTGCCTGTAGATTTCATTTGGTCTCTTTCAGTTCTCATTCTCTTCAACCTACAAAAGGGCAAATAATAGAAAAATAACTTGTAAGAAGGGCAATAAAATGTCTCAATATCCAAAAGACCACTAAATCTCAAAAATAGTCTGGTGTATGCAAATAATACCAAACATATTAACATCATTATATTGGCAAAAGTTCCAAAAGCCTGATAATACCAAGTATATGCAAAGATGAGGAACAATAGAAATGCTCTTGTGCTACTGATGGGCACATGATTGTTATAAGATGCTTTGGAGAGCAAGTCTGCAATGTCTAATAAAAGTGAAGGTGTCCATAACATATGATCCAGCGATTCCACTCTTGGATGCACCAGGAGATGAAAAAATGATAGCAAAAGTGTTACCATGTGTCACACACTTTTAAAATGTTTTCTATATTAATAACTTTCTCATAATAATAACTTTGAGGTAGGTACTATAATTACCCAAATTTTACATATAAGGAAATTGATGCAGAGAAATGCAGAGTAACATGCCTAAGATCACAAAGCTAGTATTTAACAGGACTATGTTTAAATCAAAGGAGTCTGACCTTAGAGTTCATGCTCCCAACTATTGACTATATTGTATAAAATTATTTGTAACAGCTTTGTTTGTAATAATGAATCATAGATATGAGTGTTGATAAAGTTATGCGTATTGATGTGGAAATATGTTCCCTCTAGGTACATATAAATACACATGCATCTAAAAAAAAATTCATCTTGTATGTGTTAACATAGGTGATGAGGGGAACAAAATAACTTACTGGAAAATAAGTTTAATATAATCTTATTTTGATTAAAACAATAAAAGCTGTTATCTTAAATTGCAAAGGAAAAGTTCTGAAACAATATTAAAAAATTTTAACAAAATATTTTTTGATGATGTCATTATATTATGGACCATAGTCACTATTCATATTTATCTATTTTATGTGTTTTATTAAAGAGCAAGTGCTATTCTTTATGATGAGAAATATAAAGTTTATCATAGATTGATTTTCATGAAAAGTGATTGCAATAAGAAAAATGACACTTAACATGGTTGAAGAAATATAGAATCCTCGTTACCACATTAAGACGTTTAACATTTCTAAATGTCCTCATGACAATGGCTAGTGAAGATGACTCAGGATAAACATGTTTAAAGTATGGAAAAGAGCATGCGAGGTAGATGATAGTAGAGAATAATGTGAATGAATAGGAAATTCAGGTTATAGAATGATATATTCACATGCATCTTTCTGTTTTCTGTAAGATTAAAGAATTTTTAGAGTTATCAGTAGGAAATTTGTGTGAATTCAAGCACCAAGAGGAAGGTATGGCAGTCAGGTCAGGGCAAAATCAGCTGACAGTGAGGCTTTTAGGGACAAAGTGAAGGTATATTATTTTAGTTATGATACAAGTAAAAACTTAGAACCAGGTGATGCTGCAAAAGAGATTCCTGTGCTGGAAGAAGATACTGCAAATCTGAAATGTCATGATTCTATACTTAAATCTAGCAGTTTTCATTGAATAACAACAAAAAAATAGAAAAAATTACCTTTGGTTGAATCATTTAAGTCAATTGTATTTGACATATATTTATTATTTGTATATTACATGCTGGAGACACTTCTAGGTACTATGGTAATACAAAGGTTGCCAGGACATGATACATACCCCTTAGTAACTATAATAATGTACTATCTTCATGCAGTCTCACATATGTCTATTTTATTTTCATTACTCAATTATCCATCACTAGCTATTTAGTAAGCATATATTCTGGCACAGAAAAGTATTAATCTGAAGTAAAATTTTGATTTAGCAATTAGTCTTTCATGTTCAATATTGAGAATAGAAGTTTTGCTTATTGAAATCACATTTTATGAAAACAGCAAAATGCTAAATGTGTTCTTCAAAATTTTTTCTCCACATTTGCAAGTGTTGTGATATGCATTATAAATGATGACTTTGCTTTAACTTTACCCCTCCTCATGCAGTGAGGAATCTTCAGGGACAGGAGGATGCACCCATATGGAAACTGTACTCCTTCTAGGATTCCAAAATTCTCTTGAGGCCCACTTCTAAGTGCCTTTTGGGAACTCATTCCCAAGTCTGTCTTTAGTGACATGTCAGGTACCCAGTGGTGCACTTCTCTGCCCTAGGTGGTCAACAGTGGCTATTTGGGGAATGTTGATGGAACTTGACAGGTAGACTGTGGTCTCCACAACACATGTGTATGAGGTCTGCAAAGGAGATGACGGATTCAGGGTCAGGGAGAGGTGGTTGGGGGTCTGCATTGATACTTTTCCCTGGACTCTTCAAATGTTAGGGGAGGCTTTGTCTTTATATTCTTTCTCTTATCCTTTATTTTTTCTTGTAATAGGCAATGTTTCTTCACACCTTAGAGCCTGTTCACATGCTGTTCTCTTTGGCTGCTTTTTATCACCAATTTTTTAATTCCCCTGTCACCAATCTTTTGGGTGAATTCTCATCTTTCATTTCCTAACTTAATGCTGCCTCCTCAAAGAGGCTTTCCTTTTTAAAAATTTTTTAATTAAAAATATTTTGGCTGGGCACGGTGGCTCACGCGTGTAATCCCAGCACTTTGAGAGGCCAAGGTGGGCGGATCATGAGGTTAGAAGTTAGAGACCATCCTGGCCAACCTGGTGAAACCCCATCTCTACTAAAAGTACAAAAATTAGCTGGACATAGTGGCGGGCGCCTGTAATCCAGTTACTCAGTAGGCTGAGGCAGGAGAATCACTCGAACCCAGTAGATGGAGGTTGCAGTGAGCTGAGATTGCACTATTGCACTCCAGCTTGTGCGACAGAGCAAGACTGCGTCCCCCCCAGCAAAAAATTTGTGGGTACATAGTAGATATATATATTTATAAGTTACACAAGTTGTTTTGAGACAGGTATGCAATGTGGAATAAGCACATTATGGAGAATGAGTTATCCATCCCCTCAAGCATTTATCCTTTGTGTTGCAAACAATCCAATTATACTCTAAGTTACCTTAGAGTACACAATTAGTTTATTATTGACTACAGTTGCCCTATTGTCATATCAAATAGTAGGTCTTATTCATTCCATGTTTTTTTTGTGATTGGCCATTAACCATCCCAACATTGCCCCTAAAATTCCACTACCCTTCCCAGACTCTGGAACCATCCTTCTACTCTCTATGTCCGTGAGTTCAATTGATTTGATTTTTATATCCCACAAATACGTGAGAACATGTGATGCTTGTCTTTCTGTGTTTGGCTTATTTCCCTTAACATAATGATCACCAGTTCCATCCATGTTGCTGCAAATGACTGGATCTCATTTTTCTCATGGCTGAATAGTACTCCATTGTGCATATGCACCGTTTTCTTTATCCATTCATCTATTGATGGACACTTGGATTGCTTCCAAATCTTAGCTATCATAAATAGTGCTGCAACATACACAGGAGTGTAGATATCTCTTCTACATACTAATTTTCTTTCTTTTGCGTATATATCCAGTACTGGAATTACTGGATCATATGGTAACTCAATATTTTTGTTTTTTGAGGAACCTCTAAACTCTTCTCTATAGTGGTTCTACTAATTTACATTCCCACCAACTGTGTAAAGCGTTCCCTTTTCTCCACATCCTCGCCAGTATTTGTTAGTGCCTGTCTTTTGGATAAAAGCATTTTAACTGGGGTGAGATGATGTCTCATCGTAGTTTTGATTTTCATTTCTCTGATGATCAGTGATGTTGAACACATTTTCATATGTCTGTTTTTGCCATTTGTATGTTCTCTTTAGAAAAAAGTCTATTCAAATCATTTGCCCATCTTTTGATTGTATTATTAGCTTTTTTCCTACAGAGTTGTTTAAGCAAGGAGGCTTTTCTTGAAGCACATTCTATGTTAGTTTCTTATGTACAGGCGCTAAGAAAACCCAAGTATATTTTCCTTTGTTGCACATTCTCCTAGCACTTAACTTTATGTAGTTATTTGTCTAACATATGTAACAAGCACTATACTTAAGTTTCATGGCAGTCGGTGTGATGCCTGTTTTATTTCTAGTTCCTTTTCTATCATCTGGTACAGTGACTGGCATATAATAAACATTTAATAGATAAATAAATGAACAAATAAATAGACAAGTGAATCTGTGAAAGTCTCTCCATGAAATCAGAATTTTTCTCACTTCGTTTTTTCTAAGCTTTGGAGGCCCAAGCATTGGGCGTGTTATTTTTAATTTGTCTGCAATGCAAGGTGTCACACAAATTAAAAATAGCCTCCCACAGTGTTCACAATTTGGGGAGCAAGCAATTTACTACTGTTTTTGAAGATGCGATTCTGTAGTTGGCTGAACAATGCCCTCCCCCCAAAGATGTCCCCATCCTAATACCCGAAACCTGTCAATATGTTACCTTCCATAGCAAAAGAGATTTTGCACACATGATTAAGGTTATGGAACTTGAGATAGGGAAAATTATCCTGAATTATCCAGGGAGGATCAAATCTTATCACATGAGTCAGAGAATCAGAGAAACTTTCTGACTTGTAAGAGAGAGTTGGAAGCCCTGTGGACACCATGTTATTAGCCTTGTGAAATCCATGTCAGTCTTCTACCTACAGAACTGTAAGATTATAAGTTTGTATTGTTTTAAACCACTAAATTTGTGGTTACTGCAACATACTGTAATGGGAACTTTGAAGCTGAAGTCTTTTCTTTTAATCTGGGGAGAATGCTCTTTACTGACCTTACATTTGGGAACACTCACTCCATGTTTTCTTTTATGGCCTGAATCTCAAGCTTACTCATTCATATATGCTTTTCCAGCCCCATACTACTAATAAAAGACTTATCAGAAATTTTTACCACATTCCTGAAGAAATCTCCTTACAACAGCCTGAAATTTTTTCAAAAAGATTTAATGTCTGATGCAGTGTACAATATATTTGCTGGTTATGAAGTTTTGCTTTTAGTTTAACATATATTCTAGACATATGAACAATTTAAGTTTACATCTTTTAACTAAAAAGTCAATATTTCTAGAGTAAGATCTCAAATGATAATGATAATTTGGGTATGCATCAACATGGTGACCTTATAACTACAAGTTCCAGTATTATGTCTTCCAATGAAAGTCAGCATTTGCCAAGTAGTTTATTTAAGAAAGAGGATAGGGAATATGTGTGTGTATATTGTGTGTATATGTGTGTGTATATATATAACTATATATATTATATAATATATAATGTATATGTGTGTCTATATGTATATATAATGTATATATACAAAATACACACATACATAATACAACATAATATATGTTGTATACATATAGTATACATAATATGCACACACATATTCACACACATATACACACATATGCATATATTGTGTATATAATTTTATATGTATATGTGATTTTCCTTTCATGAAACACTTGAGTTTATGGAATTCAAGTTAAACTAAATTACAATGTAATGTATCGTAGTGGTTTTATTATATTGTGGCTCAGGTTTTATTTTCCTTCATAAAATCATACAACTTTAAAAGACATTCTCAGAATGCAAATTTTAACAATTGTAAGAAAAGTGGTAAATGGGTATTCATTATGCTATTTTTTCTACATTTGTATATGTTTGAAAATTTCCATAATCAAAAAAAAAAAAAAAAAAGAAACCAGGCTCTGGTTAACATGGTCAAACTGTCAGAGGCACAGAAATTCCAGGGGGCTTAAAATTTTGAAATTACCAGAAGGATGTTAAGCTTTGTTTGATTTTATCATATCATGTTCTCTGACATCTTTTTTTTTTTTTAATGGGTGCGTGCTCTACATGTCATTCAGCCAAAGGCACAATATCAAGAGATCTTCTGCACAAACAGTAGAAGTCTGGGCATTCAAATTAGCTGATGTGGAAGAGACATGGAAAGCATTAAGACAAGGGAGAGCTAGAGTGAATATCAATTTGTTATATAAAATATATGCAGCTCTCGATATATGCAAATGTAGGCAGGTATGGCTATTCAAATTCTGTTCTCTATTTTCAATAACTTTCTTCTTGGTGTTTCTTTAAAGAAAAAAGTGATAGTAACCTTGAAAAAAAATGAGGTTTATTTTTGCATTTTAAATGACTTTAGTGTTCAATAAGATTATATATATGAGGACAGGAAAATTAAGCTCCTACACATTTAAGGGAAATTAATGGAATAATTTAAAAAATTGCAATTTAATGGTATCATCATTCATCATCTCCTTTTCTTCAGCCAAACATATCTGGGATAGCATATGGCTGTGTGACTATGATTTTTGTATTTGCCAACAAGTCAATGGAGAGAATCAGTTCATACTGGTCTTGTGTTTTGATTCTTCTTTAACATTGTGCTACAGCTCACTGAACTATCAGAGCAAGCAAAATTTCTCTTCTCATCCTTTCATCTGTCAATATCTATTCCTTTAAAATTAAATCCCAATAACAATCCTATTTGGGGTAGAATGAGAGACATGCAGTTTAGTCTTGCAATTTATTTTTGCTGCTAAATGAAAAAATAATGCCATTAATGTGCCTGTGTTTCAGTGACACACCCTAACAAAAATTCCAGACTTGTGTATCCAACATTAATGAGAAAAGCTGATTTTCTCTTCTCCTAGTCCTGATGTTCAATACCACTTTCGGTGTGCATTTGTTGTAGAAGAGGTCTTGGCCTCTACTTTTATGCCATGAAATATTGTTAAAAAATCCAATGACATTTAATAGAATTGGTATAATTTATTCTCTTAAGAGATCATACCACAACATAGTAGATCTCAGGTTTGAGATTTTCTTGATCTATGGAAAAGGAAGTGATCCTATGATTTGGTCTGTTTCCCCAGAATCCTGGAATTATATTTCTGAATGAGTGTAAGACAAGACGTGGTCTTTCCCTGACATTTAAAAATTTTAGGCCAAGCTCTCTAATAATCTTTAAATGCAACTAGACATAAGCATGTTTATCATGTTTCAAACAAAAACCAGATCATTAAAAATCTCTATGGAAGATTTCATTGAAAATTTCAGTATTTCATATCAACAATATTTTACTTTTTTAGAAAGTGGCTAGCTAGGAATGTGAATCCTAGGTCTTTTCCTTTTATAAACCCTGATTTTTCTGAAAAAAAAGTGACTTTCCATGTCCAAGTTACGTGAATACATTTTCTGTATGTTCAGAACAGCATCTCATTTTTTATTATTGAAAATTATTTCTCATTGGTTCTTAGTTTGGATAACTAGTGACGATTATCATTGACCATGCCATATTTTTGTTTTCCTTTAGTAGGTAAACCATTAGTTCTAAGATATTTGCTTTATTTAAAAAAAAAAAATCACGGTCCCCTTTTTACTTTCAAAACCTTTTGTTTCTTGGTTGTTTTCCCAGCAGCATGATTTTCCGTCACCTTAGGTAGGACCAGGGTCTCCCCTTCCCTCACAAGGCTACAGAACTCAGGTAAAAGTAACGTACTTTGGATACAGAATGAGAATTTGGTGACCAAACAGATCCATCTTTGAATCCCACTTTCACCTGATAATGTTAAGAATAAATTTAGTAATAAAGATTGGTGCAAAAGTAATTGCGGTTTCTGCAGTTACTTTTAATAGCACAAATCACAATGATTTTTGCACCAATCCAATATAGGCAAAGATTCTGGCACAATGTTGTGCAACAAATGTTATTTCCTTTCTCTTTATTTCTGAACACCATTTCTTCTGTAACATGTGGGTTATTATTCAAAATTTTGGTTTGAACTAGCAAGTAAAGTATTTGACAGTGTTATTAATATAGCATCATTCAACAACTATTAGTCATTATTGAAATTATGACCTTTACTTTTCCACCCAACTTTTTCTTACTTCATTTCTCATGAAGTTTTTTATGCTTTCAATATAAACTATATTTATTGTTCTCTTCCAAGTATAATACTGGGAATATTCTTGTCTAGGAAGTAGCTTTTCTTGATGTCCCTTTCAGTAGGCTGAGTTCCTAAAGGTAAAAAGTAAAAGGCAGGTGAAGTGGAAGACACAATACAGAATTAAATAACAAGAAAAAATTGGAAGGACAAAAAAGGAAGCTACATTTGTCTTATTTGAATAGTATTTAAGAAAGACAGTTTTTGAAGAGCAATGTACGTGCTCTAATGAATTGTTATGATATTGATATTTTTAGATTCATTATTTGGTCTTTTGACTAATCTATTATATTAATGGTGCATATTGATATTTGACCAACTTAATCATATTTGAAATTAACATGATACAGGAAATCTACTGTGTGATGACCATAAAATATGTTTTTATTTTATGAATGATATGAAATGTTTAGAAATTGGAACTTCACATTTCATGGGGAGAAAAAAATTGTGGCGATGTTTTAGTAGAGATGGGTGTATTTATTGTTCAGAATACATTTTGAGGAAAATGGAATAAACCATGACCACTTGTGCTTTCATTAAACTATATGAAGTTAACAGATTAGGACTTTCTTCAAAAATAAATCTGGTTTGTTATCAACATTCTTGAACACCTGTTTTAAGTAATATTATAATAATCACTTATATCTTCTTATATCAGTGCTGGCTGTTACCTTCTCTAATTGTTCTTTTCTATATGACCTGTTGTCACAGAATTACTTTTAACATTTGATTCCAGTCTATTATAAAATCCTTTCCTTACCAGCAATGTAGTATTAATACTGGAAAACCAATATATGAAGTGTGTTATTGAGTCTTCTACATTTTACAGTATTCAGTCAATTTTCCATATAAGAATGCTACAAGAGTCCTCTCTCTGAAGAGATCTCTGTCTCACCAAGGGCTACAATTGCAATCTTCCAGGGTTCCTGATCTATACAACCAACTGAGGTGTTTCACCTGAATTCTGTGGTGCATTTGAAACTGCTTATTGCTCATCATTACAGACATTTAAACTGTGGCTGTGCAGAGCAAAGCTTGTTATTTTTCCTCCAAACAAATATTTTATTAATGAAAGGAGGCACCACCACTCATGTAATTGCTTGTTTTCTTTCTGGGAATCATCCAAATGCCTCCATCTTCATAAGCAGCTCCCGTACCCAATGACTGCATCTTTTGAATTCTACCTTCTTAACTGAATCCATTCCTTGGTCTTCATCTCTACAGTCCAACCATCCTTAGGCCATCATCATTTACCCAGTTTACTGCAACATCATCCTATTTGGTTTGCCTGACTTTACATAGATAAAAAATAAAGATGGGTTATTTGTGTCATGTCACTCTGCTGATTAGAACAGAAGGAATGGCTCTCCTCTTCCTTACAATTAAAACAGTTATGCTCATGGCCTGGTTCCAGTTGCCTCCTCCAGCCTCATTTCTCTGTTCTTCTTGCCCAGCATTTTCTGCAACAGCTCCACTGGACCTCTTACAGTTCCTGCAGCAGCTCATTCACAATCCTGTTTCAGACACTTCATCTTACCATGTTCTTTTCCTGAGATATTTCTCTCTCTACTGTACCTTTTTGCTTTATTCAGGTCTTCAAAGGATTGGATGAGGCCCACCACAATGGGGAGTGCAATTTGCTTTACTCAGTTTAATGATTCAAATGTTCATTTCATCTAAATACTCTCTCACAGGCACACATCACATATACATATGTGATATGCATTTATGTGTATATACACATATATATACACACATATGTATATGCATATAAAAAGAGATTTGTCATACAGAATTTGCTTACATAATTAAGGAGGTTGAAAAATCTGTAGCAGCCAAGCTTGAAACCCAGAGAACTGATGGTATAGTTTCAGGCCTGAAGCAAGACAGCTGATAGTGTAAGCTCCAATCCAAGTACGAAGGAAGAAGAAATCTGATGTCCCAACTAGAGACAGTCAGCTAGAGAGAGTGAATTCTTCCTTACTCTATCTTTTTTCTCTATTGAGATCTTCAAAGTGTGTCTGGAGTTGGTTCCTTCTGGTGGGTTCTTGGTCTCGCTGACTTCAGGAATGAAGATGCAGACCTTCATGGTGAGTGTTACAGCTCTTAAAGATAGTGTGTCTGGAATTTGTTCTTTCAGATGTGTCAGGAGTTTCTTCCTTCCAGTGGATGTCTGGTCTCACTGACTTCAAAAATGAAGCCACGGACCTTGGCAGTGAGTGTTACAGCTCTTAAAGGTGGTGCAGACCCAAAGAGTGAGCTGTAGCAAGATTTATTGTGAAGAGTGAAAGAACAAAGCTTCCACAGCATGGAAGGTAACCCAAGTGGGTTGCCACTGCTGGTTGCACTGGCCAGCTTTTATTCCCTTATTTGTCCCTGCCCTGATTGGTTCATTTTACAGACTGCTGATTGGTGCATTTACAATCCTTTAGCTAGACACAGAGTGCTGATTGGTGCGTTTTTACAGAGTGCTGATTGATGCGTTTACACTTCTTTAACTAGACACAGAATGCTGATTGGAGCATTTACAATACTTTAGCTAGACCCAACGTGCTGATTGGTGCGTTTTTATGGAGTGCTGATTGGTGTATTTACAATCCCTTAGCTAAACACAGATTGCTGATTGATACTTTTACAATCCTTTAGCTAGACGCAGAGCGCTGATTGGTGCATTTTTACAGAGTGCTGATTGGTACATTTACAATCCTTTATCTAGACAAAGAGTGCTGTTGTGTGTGTTTTACAATCCTCTAGCTAGACAGAAAAGTTTTCCAAGTCCCCACTTGACCCAGGAAATACAGCTGGCTTCACCTTTCAATCCCCTCTCTAAACAGGACACCCCAAATGCTATTGGGATTGGGCGATGACCACTCTAGTTTCCTGCTGGATGGGGCAAAGAAGGGGCCCTGCAGTGGTAGAGTCCTCCAGAGGGGAGCTCTCTAGGCCAGCCAAAGGGTCAGCGGGTCGGTCCAGGGGTCCTTGGTAGAGGTTGTTAGTTGAGCTCATTTGGGGTTCTATTGTAAGACCATCTGTAGCTTGATGGCCTTGATCCTAGAGGAAACAAATTTGACAAGGAGGTTAAAAATACAGGGCCCAAAGGTGAGTAATAGTAAGATGGCAGTCACGGGACCTAGAAAGGGGAGAAGCCTTGTCATCCAACTCCAGAGGTTTGTATAAGAGTTTGAAAGACCTTGTCTGATTTCAGAAACCTTTTCCTGTAAATGCCAGGCAGCAACTCATACTATCCCTGACTGGTTAGTGTAAAAACAACACTCTTCCCCTAAGAAGGTGCAGAGTCCTCCTTTCTCAGGAGTGAGGAGGTCTAGGCCTCGGCAATATTGGAGAGTCACTGCTGCCAAAGAGTCTATTTGGGATTGTAGAGTAAGGATAGATTCTGTTATTTCTTGCAAACTGTCTGAGAAATCCTTTGAGAGTGTGTGGTAGTAGGATAATGAAGTGGATAAACCTGCTATTCTGGTTTCTGTAGCAGTAGCCATTCCTAACCCTATAAGTAGGGTTATTAGTTGTATGGCCCTGCACTGATGGACTTGAGCTTTGAGCGACACAGATAGGGTCTGATTTCCACAAGATTAGAAGTTAGGATAATACGTGTTACACTGTTAACTTTTAGCAAAGTTTACTTTTGTTGAAAACCTTGTAAGTTTGGGATTTCAATTATTCTTTGCTATTAATAAGACCTCATTCAGTCCATATTAACTTAGAATTGGTATAGATGACTCCTTCCTGATTCTGTAAGTACTTTAAGGTTTGGCTGAATGAAAACAGCACGCACGTTTGAGCAGACCAATTATTAGGCAATTTTCCTAACTGCTTCTACAAGAGTTCCCTTATCATTTACTGAATACCCATTGTGTCTTTTTCCCTTAATCACCTGGGAAGAACCATCTATCCTTCTGTCCTGAAGGGAGTTCCTCTTAGGTTTGGTTGGATCTTTGTAGGGTAATTAATTGAGATTTAGATCCCCTGTTAGGAAATCTGCTGGGTTAAGGATTTTTATAGGAAGGCTACCGGTTGTCAGTGGTGTCAGGGCTTTTGGGCTACGCCCTTGTTTACACTGACAACAAAGTGGTATTGGAGTGTTATAGGGTCATGGAGAAGACCTCTAATTATCAATTATAGGTTTTAAATTTACTCTGGTTTTTAAAGGAATGGGGTACACTGTTTTTCCTTTGCTACTTCTATCTCTTTCTCTCTCTTTGACTCTTTCTTTGTCTGTCTCTTTCTCTCCTTTTCTCTGTCTCTTCCTCTCTCTGACTTTCTGTCTCTCTCTTTCTCTCTCTGTCTCTGACTCCCTCTTTGTCTCTGTCACTTCCTCTCTCTCTCTTTCTCTCTCTCTCTCATTGTTTGTCTGTTTCTCTCTTGCCATTCTGCTGGTCTTTCCCTGCCTCTGCCAGCCATTTATGCTGCAGTTCTCCCCTCTCTACAGGATTGGATGAGGCCCACCACAATGGGGAGGGCAGTCTACTTTACTCGGTCTACTGACTCAGATGTTCGTCTCATCCAAATACACTCCCACAGGCACATCCAGAATAATGTTTAACCAAATATCTGGACACTCCATGGTTCAGTCAAGTTAACACAAAAAACTAAATGTCATATCCTTCTAGTCTCAGCATAGACATTCATTTTTCCAGGAAAATTTCCATGACCCCCAAGTCTTGGTGAAACTGTATTCTTGTGATCTTGTCTGTTCCAACAATATGTTGTTAACCCATCATAGCACCTACCTCACTATCTTGTCATTGCCTGCTTACCTTTCACATAGGACTTTACACCCTAGTCCTGCATTTGTCTTGCTTATTCTTACCTCTGTACTTCGTAACTTAGAAATCACTCTTTGACACTTAGGAGGTGTTCAATAAATGTTTGTTGAATGCATGAGATATTCTATTACCCTTTACCTTGAATCCTCACTAACATTAAAATAGTATAATTATTTTAGCTTAATTGCTTATATAAAATCAACATTTACTCCTGGCCAATTATGGCTGAATATATATGTAACAATATTCAACATTCTGGTTTCATTAACTTTCCTCTGGGATTTGTATACTAAACTTGCTCAATCTGTGGTTTAGCTATTTTATGCTGATTAAAGCTGCGGCTACCTTGTTAGAATTCTCTTTGTTGCTCACCACGAGGGAAAAGGGCATTCAATTTAGCTGTTTCAAATTAGAAAGTAGCATATGAAAGCAAAAGAAGCTTTGGAATAAAAAGTGTCCTAGGATAGAAGACTAGTACTGTTTGCCTTCATTTTGTCTTAATTATTGACTTCTACATATTGAGCATTTAGAAAACTACCTGGCACAAAAGAGGTTCTTAAAATCGGTAGGTGAGCTTACTTTTGATAAGTTACAAAAGTTATTTTAGTCACAGTGTTCTCATTTAGTAAGTGATGATAATTATCTATTTTACAAAGATTTTTGAGAATTACAGCTAAGTTAAATATGCTCAAATTGAGTACAGTAGGTGGAAAATGAAAGTCTTATATTTCTTATTTTCATAGCATTAGAAGACCTGTGAATGTGTTTATAAGCATAAAGTATTTGTTTCATCTTGCTGTCCCCAATCTTGCACTTTCCCTCCTTTATTTTTAAATACTTTTTATGGGCCAGGCATCGTGCTAAGTGTCTTAAGTACATACTATTATTTTATTTTAATAAGGTATTGTTATCTTTGGTTGATGAAGATTTAATAACTTGCTCATAAAAATTTAATAACTTGCTCAAGCTCACACAGCTATGGAATTGTAAACTCTAAACTGGCATCTGGGTTTATCTTACACAAAAATTTGATCAGCATTCTACCGTTCTATGACCTTTGGATTTGCACAAGCACAGAGTGTATGATGTTCAGGAGAACATGGCAAGGATAACTTAAGAGCACTTCCACAAGAGTATGAGAAGGTGCTCGCTCCAATTGCTCTTGGTTCTTTCTCAGCTATATTGACTGCCTCTCCCACCCACAGCTGGGCCTCCATGCCCAGAGCTGAGCTGGAACACAGTGTGGCTGCCATAGAGGAAGTCTTCTCTGGACAGACTTTGAGTTTCCCTGGACTGCACTGAGAATTGGCAATGGGAAGATTATTTGTCTTTCCTTCTGCTTTGAAAAGAAGATAAAAAAAGACCAGGCTGGCTATTTCCAGTTAAAGGGAAAATGCAAAGATGAAACTTACTTTATACAGTATGTCTACACCCATCCAGGGCCCATGTTCATCTCAATATATAAATTGAGTCTCTATAGTAACTTTCACTCCTTTCCATGTTTCCTCTTCTTGTATTTATTTCCACAGTCACCATTCTTCTGTTCTATCAAAAGTACCTCTTTTTTTTTGTTGTTATTATTGATCTTTTCTACTTCTCTACCTTCAAGAATCTTATTTTTTTCTTTAATAAAAATGACATGACATATTTTGATTACAATTTTCTTTCAGTTACCACCCTTATTTTTACTATTTGATGTAAAACTCTTAGAACATAGAGCTATCTTAATTTTTTTCCTATTATCTTCCAAGTTCTACAATTTAAATTTTGTTAAAAGAACACTAAAAACATGTTTGATTGAGTTAAATAAAAATCAGTTGAATTACATTTACAATCTTATAAATTAACTGAATGGTAAAAAGTGATTTCATTGTTTTCATCTGATAACTTGATATTCAAAGATGCATATTTAATCAGCTATGTTGTTGTATTTTACCTCTGAAGAATTAAAGTTTTTCTTTGTAATTACTAGGGGCCATCTTTTGATATTGCAAATATTTAGCCAATTAACAAGTAAGTCTGATTTTCCGCTCAGGGATTAATAAATTGATCCTTATAAGAAATTTATTCAATTATAGTGGGAAGATATCCTTGATAAAAATGTCAATAATTAAAAAATTAAATATATGAGTATCCAGTTAGTTTGTTCTGATTGCCTGTTCTTAATTAATGTGCAAACATATATAGACACATGCATACACATACACACAGATCTTTTTGCCTACTTTAACCCATATCAAATTTACTAACAGTGTGACTACTGAGATGTGGAAAATTATTCTATTTATAATTAATTTAGTTTTTTGGAAAAACTTTTTAACACTTGGTTCCGACAAGTGTAAATTAACATTCTAAACGCAATGTTTTCAGAGAGTGAAGCAAAGTGTTTGGTTATTTTTTAGCCTCAAGAAACAAAAACTTATTATTTTTTCAATGCTAATGTTTTGCAGATTCTTTTGGTATCTCTCTTCTTTGTCTCTATATCCCTCATTTATGAGTGCTTGCATAATATATCCAGTAAGTATATTTTTTGGAAGTATAACTATTTGCAACAGATGCTATCCTTAATTTTATTGCTTTATATTTACATGAAACCTTAACCTGTTTACCTGAATGCTTGGCAGATTAACCTCTCTTTGTTTAGTTTTATGGTTTTCATTTTAAGTGCTGGAGAAGTCTGTCATTGACAAAACTAAGCTAATGTCAATGATCTTATATTTCAGTATTTTTTGTGACATTGAAATGTTGATAAAATATGCATGCATATAAATTAGATAATAAGGTAGAAATTGAAGCTGCAGTTACAAGAATCACTCAGTATACTTTGTATGGTTAAGCATGCTATATGAGAAAATTCAAGCCATTATTTCATGTTTTTCATAGTTTATTGCTATTGTCAAAACCCTTTAGCATATTTATTCCTGTTTCTTCAATTCCTTTAATAAGAAAATTGACCCATTTAAATGATTCAAGGTTAAAATAAAATTCCACTTCAATATTTTTTAACCTAGAAGTCCTAAGCATTTCTAAGTGTTTAATTAACTCAGCTGTATAAGGGTTAACAGTCAGATGTATATCCAGGTCATCTAAGGCTAACAATTGTCAGATGGTTGCTAGGCAACAGATATCAGGTTTGGCTGATGTGTGTTTCTAGGCAAAGCTTATAGTGTGAAAGAAAGAACAAATTACATGATACCTGCATTTTTGTTACGGTTTTTGAAAATAAAGTTGTATTTGGATGAAAACAAAAAGCCTTGACATTTATTATGCATATTGTCTGTCTTCTAAATGTCAGGACTATATCATTTAATAGTTAAGTGATAAGGAACAATAAATTAAAATGACAGATGACATTTTATTTCTTATGTGGTCCTAGATATGGGCCTTCCACATAATCCTGTTTTTGTATCTTGTCACCAAGTTTATTAATTTTCTAAATCATTGTGATTGAAAAGAAGCCACAGATCAACATTAACTGAAATATAATTAAAATATACACATTTCAGTGCTAGTGAGGATTAGAAATGAAAATTGCACATTACAATGACTCTGGCACAACATGAAAAAAATGTAATCAGTGATAGAAATGATGCTGAGAGACCGCATTTTAGAAATCTAGGGTGAAACTCTTTAATTTTTTTCAAACCATATACAAAATACCATTATTACTTTAAAAGACAAAATTACCACAAATTTAGTTTAACAGTCTTAATTTATTTTTATTCATGCTTCTAGAATCTGGCAGCCCTTAGAACCAGAACAGGTTCAAAGAACTCTGGTCTGCCATGTGATCAGACAGCATTTATGGACAGAACCCAGAAATGAGGTACAGAAAATAGAAGTGAGGTACCAAGACAGCTCAATTGGTTACAGCAGCCTTTGTCTTATTTGAGCAGATTTGAACAGTTGACAGCTTGCAGTTGACTAAAGTTCGGCTGCTATAATTGGCTGAGATTCAGCTATTTGTTACAAAATTACACTACTAGGTTAGGCTTTTAGTTAGCCTATGTACTAAGTTCCAGCCGCAGTTCTTTAAGGAAGAACACATGTTTAGAGACATCCTCAGGCCAAATTTAGTTGAATTTAATATTATATATTACTAGATTAACTTTTATTTTCTATTGTTTATAATACTGGAGCATTAATATGATAAGAAGCATAAAGTGTCTAGCAGAATGCCCATCCAATAGTTATAAACTTGGATAACGTTAATCCTTGTCTCTCTTTGTCATAATTCCTAATGATTTATTACACAGAAAGTAGGTGAAAATTTTGGTTTTGGTCAAATATGGTGCAAGGCATATGAACCCGAAAAAAGAAAGCCAAAGTTATTATTAAGTGGCTAGAAAACCAAATGATCAATTGATTATTAGCTTTCAAAGACATTATTGGTTTTTAAAGCTAAAATTTCAGAGTTCTGATTTTTATGCCCCAAATAAGCAGTTGTGGCAAAATTCATAAAAAATTTACTTATTGTAAGGTTAGTTTTTCATAGGGAATACTGAATTTAAAATTTAGTAATTCCCGTATTTTATTTTAGTGTAATTGAATGCAGTCTTTCACAGATTAAGAGACTTCCTAGTAAATATTCAGTATTTAGGGTTAGGACAAAAACATAGGAGATATATGTTTATATTTAACATTTTTACAAAAGGGGTTTGGTCAAACTTCTCTCTGTAATTATGATTCTGGTACTTCTCTCTGATTTCTGATATTGAGAGGTGACAATGTGCTAGTAGCCCTGACTAGCTCTCGGTGCCTCCTCGGCCTTGTCATCCACTCTGGCCCTGCTTGAGGAGCCCTTCAGCCCACTGCTGCACTGTGGGAGCCCCTCTCTGGGCTGGCTGAGGCTGAAACTGGCTCCCTCTGCTTGCCGGGAGGTGTGGAGGGAGAGGCACGGGCTGGAACCGGGGCTGTGCCCCGGTGCTCATGGACCAGCATGAGTTCCAGATGGGCACAGGCTCGGGAACCCGCACTTGGAGTGGCAGGTGAGCTCTGCTGCAGGGGGCAGTGAGGAGCTTAGCACCTGGGCCGGCAGCTGTGGAGGGTGCACCGGGTCCCCCAGCAGTTCCAGCCAGCTGGTGCCAGGCTCAAATTCTCCCTGGGCCTCAACTGCCTCCCCATGGGCAGGGCTCTGGGCCCGCAGCCTGCCATGCCTGAGCCCCTCCCCTCCCAACCCCTTCCCACCCACGGGGCGTGGGCTTCCACGCTGCCTGAGCCTCCCTGCTCCCCCCTGCTCAGCTGAGCCTGGTCCCATCAACCACTCAAGGGCTGAGGAGGGCACAGTGTGGGACTGGCGGGCAGTTCCGCCCATGGCCCTGGGGAGGGATCTAGTAGGGGAAGCCAGCTCGGCTCCTGAGTAGGGTGGGGACTTGGAGGGCTTTTATGTCTAGCTGGAGAATTACAAATGCACCAACCAGCACTCTGTGTCTAGCTTAGGGTTTGTGAAAGCACCAGTGGGTGCTCTGTATCTAGCCAATCTAGCGGATACTTGGAGAATGTTTCTGTCTAGCACTCTGTGTCTAGCTAAAGGATTGTAAGAGCACCAATCAGCACTCTGTCTAGTTCAAGGTTTGTAAATGCACCAATCAGCACTTGTGTCTAGGTAAAGGTTTGTAAATGCACCAATCAGCACTCTGTGTCTAGCTAATCTAGTGGGGACTTGGAGAACTTTTCCGTTAAGTACTCTGTGTCTAGCTAAAGGATTGAAAACACACCAATCAGTACCCTGTCAAAATGGACCAATCAGCTCTCTGTAAAATGGATCAATCAGCAGGATGTGGGTGGAGTCAGATAAGGGAATAAAAGCAGGCTGCCCCAGCCACAGTGGCAACCCTCACGGGTCCCCTTTCATGCTGTGGAAACTTTGTTCTTTCACTCTTTGCAATAGATCTTGCTGCTGCTCACTCTTTGGGTTGGCGTCACCTCTATGAGCTGTAACACTTACTGCGAAGGTCTGCAGCTTCACTCCTGAAGTCAGTGAGACCACGAACCCACCAGTAAGAAGAAACTCCACACACGTCAGAACATCAGAAGGAACAAACTCCAGACACACTATCTTTAAGAACTGTAACACTCACCGCGAGGGCCCGCAGCTTCACTCTTGAAGTCAGCGAGACCAAGAATGCACCAGTTCCAGACACAATATGACCTGTGAAAAGACAAAATTACAACAATTTATTTTAAAGATGTAATTGGCTTTATTTGCGATTCTAAAACTGGGCAGCGTTTTATTCCAAAAATAGAACAAGTGTTCCAATGAGCCATGCAGAGGAGCTTGTTTTGTAAAGAGAAGGACTGAAGAAAGCAAAAACAAAAGCAAAAAAGACATTGATTGTTTCAAAGTTCCTTTTTTAGGTGGGAACAGGAAAAAAAGAAAATAGGGAAATAACTGATTAATATCAGGTTACCTTTTTTGGTAAAGATTAAAGCAAAGGAAAGTTTATTTTATTTTATTTTATTTTATTTTTTATTTTTTATTTTTATTTTTTTTTTTGAGGCGGAGTCTCGCTCTGTCGCCCGGACTGGAGTGCAGTGGTCGGATCTCAGCTCACTGCAAGCTCCGCCTCCCGGGTTTACGCCATTCTCCTGACTCAGCCTCCCAAGTAGCTGGGACTACAGGCGCCCACCACCTCACCCGGCTAGTTTTTGTATTTTTAGTAGAGACGGGGTTTCACCGTGTTAGCCAGGATGGTCTCGATCTCCTGACCTCGTGATCCACCCGTCTCGGCCTCCCAAAGTGCTGGGATTACAGGCTTGAGCCACCGCGCCCGGCCAAGAAAGTTTATTATCATGCTAACTGAAATTGACCTGCTTGGCAAATTAGATGTCATCTCTCTCACTTGATTTCTTGGGTCAGATCACTTCGTTTCTTTTTGGTGACTTGTAACTTCAGTATGAGTGACTCCATTTTGGTTTTTAGTCTGGTCTGTTGGGGCCTAGTGCAGGAGCTTAGTCCAAAACAATGGCACCTGCAATTTTTATTTAGCAAATCTAAGAGAACGCAACTGAAATAAAATATGCAAGGAAGATGGGTTAGGTGGGTGTGTTGAGTGACAATGATTTATCAAGACAACCAAAAAATAATACCACGTTTTCTTTTTTCTAATTCAAACCAAACTTTCTGTCACACAGCCTGAATTCCTGATTCACTTCACAGAGCAGATATTTGCTGTTAGTATAGACTTAAAATATTGACACTAGGATTTATTTTATCTTTTGGAAAAATCATCCAAGCAGTGTTACTTATACTCTTCATGTATTCAGTAAGCATGCCAGATCCCACATGAATTTGTTGGTGATAACATATTACTAATATAATTGGTTATATCTAATATGAAGAGCGATTGTACTTATGCTTATTATGTGTCCTCTATACAAATACAGCAGATTTTGAAATATGTGACATTCTTTAGAGCAAACTTTCTAACACTTTCTAAAATAAAAAAAGAAATACTCAAATACATATTGTTACCAAACCTAGAAATGTTTCAACATGTTATAAAATAAGCACATTTAGAAAATCAGGGTTATTACAAATTGAGGACTAGATTGCTGAAAAGGTAATGTTGCTTTCAAAATTATATCTTTTAAAACTGTTATGCTCAATTTTCTTTTTCTCTTTGACATGCAGGGAAGAGGTATGTTTGGATGAAAACTGTTTTGTTTAGAACACGAGAAAATAAACTTTAAAGAATGAATATAGATGCTTGATGCTGTAATATAAGTATCTGAGGCTGTTTTGGAATTAACTGTGGTTAATATACCTTTGTTCATTTCTTCTTGTGGTCTTCCATATTTAGGGCCATATGAAATCAATGGAACTAGATACACAGAAGAGAATCAAATTGTATAAACACCACCCCTTCCCCATTAATTTAGTGCTAACTATAGTTACCTGTATTTTAATAATGGGACTTTTACTAGTATTAGAAATGTTTTTTGTCTTACAGTGTCCATTGTGTTGTTAAATCTCTAATTGCTTTCTTTTTCCCATCTCATTTCTTTAATAGAACATCCATGAAATTTTGTACAGATAATCTAGGAAATAATGATAGACTCTTTAGTCCTGAACTGAGGTAGAGTAAAATAGTAGATTTTTGTTAAGTCAATCAAATCATGATATTCATTTCAACTGTTTCATAAAACATATTTTGATGGAACCATAATAGGATCTTTCTTTTAAGCCATACTTTACTTTCAATCTACTGTGGACACAATCTGGTGGAAGCTGACAGCATATCTATATTGGAGAGCAAACAATTCAACTTATACCAAAGAGATCCCAGATTTCCAAATTTGTGTGTGTGAATCCTAGCATTATAAAGAAAGATTGATTTAAACAGGTGGCTGCCCAACTATAAATAGAAGAACAGAAAAAAATGAGAAGAAAAAAAATTAGGAAAACATCATGTCACTTATTTGTCTTATATTATAGTTGAGGTTGGTTTGATTGCATAATTATGAGAGGTTAGTATGAAGTATGATTATGTGCTGTATGTTAGAAAAACCTTTTTCAGGAGGCTGAGCCAGGAGACTCAGGAGCCTTACTATACTTGGAGAAGCATCTCCATCGAGCGATTGGAGAAGGAAATAGAATAGAGAAGAAGAAGGAACCAACATTTACTAAGTTCCTGTCACTCGATAGATTCTATACGGAACATATGTTCTCCCATTTGATATGTCTAACCCACTAAAGTAGGGAGTGTCATCTCTAACAGATATATGAGGAAAGGAAAAAAGAAAACATTGAAAAGTAATACAAGTTGCAAAAAGTTTTAAGCTTGTAGCCAACAGAGAAAGGATTGGAACTCAGCCATGTCTGTCTGCCAGGCCTGAGTTTGTAGTGGTTGCTGAACCTGATATTGGCAAAGAAAGCAGCACATGTAGCGGAAGACCCATTATTATGTTTGTCACTTTATGGCTTCATGATAAGTGCTAGAGAAAGGAACCCTTAGTAATGCAGGCCCAAATTTAGAAAATATTATTTAATGAAGATTATGTTTTGACATATTATTTAATGAAAGTTAAGCCTCAGCTGACTTTATTTCCTAAACCTTGTGTAACACAAATACTTCTGAAACAGTTATTCAGAAACCGTCTGAGGGTGTTAATTTTACTGAGAGACACATGCTGGTGTTTTGAAAGCACATAAATGGTGAACATCACTTTAAGAGTGTTTTTCAAACTTGTGTTTTTAAACTTATTTTAAAATGTTACTCATGGTAAGAAAAATTCACTTTCTTTCATTACCAACACACAAACACACACACGTACAAATAAAAAAGTACTAAACATTAACTACATGTATTGCATATCCCATTCCATTCCATTCCAGTTCATGCCATGCCATAACATTCTCCCACATTCTTTTAAAGTACTGTTATAGACACTCAATTAGTTTCATAACACATGATGGATCATGACTTCCAGTTTGAAACTTACTTATTAAAAGCTATCATGTAAAGCTTTCCAGAGAATATAAAATCCATAAACCTAGAATAAGAAAATAAGTGGAAGGTAGCTAGGCAAAAAGTAGGGAATGGGTGGTGGTGTGCAATTGTTCTCCAGGCAGAGAAGACAAAAGGAGTGGAGCTCCAAAACTGGAAAGGAGCTGGCTGAGTTCAGAAAATTAAGAGAAGGGTCAGTGCAACTAGAGTATACTGACAGAGTTGGAGAGGTATATGAGTGAATCTATATGCATATGGCTCAAAGCCATGTATACTATATTAATAATAACTTATTTTCAAGGGTTATATTGGAGGAAAGAGTAGTAACATGATAAGATCAGCTTTATGAAGAGATCCTGAAGACAAAGTGGAGAAAGATCTTAGAAGGATCAAGAGTGGATATCGTAAGAACAGTTACGGGGCTGTTACATTCAGCTTGGCGAGAGATATGGTCATTTAGAATAGGCTGGTACAGGAGGGTTGGAGGAAAGTAAATGGATTAAAATATATTTAGGAAATAAGAACAAAAGGAGTTAGTTGGTTGAGGAGACAGTGAAAGAGAATGATTGGTTAAGGACAAAAGTTATAATAATTGCTAAGAATAGTTACTGTTTGTCAGACTCTCCAATGCAACCTGTGTGTTAAATTGGGCTTTCAAATATTTTATTTTTCTGAATGTAACTCACATTAAGAAACATATTTTATACAAACTTATACATGCATCCCTTTATAAAACAGCATCTCTCAGATTTCTGATTTAACAATTGAGTAAAGTGTAGTGCTAGAAACTGAAATAAAATATAATGGAAAATTCCGTTTTTGGGAGGAAAATGGGGGATGATGAGTTTGTTTATGAATATAATAAACTTTAGATGTTTCAGTGTGGGTGTGAGCTCAGAAGAATTATCTAGGTTATAGATAAAATATTTGGGGGTGTTCATTGCACAGATAAAAATGAAAGCTTATGGACTGAATGATATCACCTGGACAGAGAAAACAGAATGAAAAGGAAATGAGGCTGTGATAGTTAGTATTGAGTGTCAACTTGATTGGGTAGAAGGAGGCAAAGTACTGTTCCTGGGTGTGTCTCTGAGGGTGTTGCCAAAGGAGATTAACGTTTGAGTCAGTGGACTGGGAGAGGCAGACCCACCGCAATCTGGGTGAGCACCATCTAATCAGCTGCCAGTATGGCTAGAATAAAGTAGGCAGAAGAAAGTGGAAGGAGCTGACTTGCTGAGTCATCCGGCCTTCATCTTCCTCCTGTACTGGATGCTTCCTGCCCTGGAGTGTCAGACTCCAAGTTCTTCAGCTTTTGAACTCTTGGACTTTTACGAGTGCTTTGTCAGGGGCTCTCAGGCCTTCGACCACAGACTGAAGGCTGCACTGTTGGCTTCCCTACTTTTGAGGTTTTGAGACTAGGATTGGCTTCCTTGCTCCTCAGCTTGCAGATGGCCTATCATGGGACTTGTGATCATGTGAGTCAATTCTCCTTAATAAACTCCCCTTCATATATACATCTATCCTATTAGTTATGTCCCTTTAGAGAACCATGACTAATGCAGAGGCTTAGTTTGGAGCCTTGGACAATTCCAATACTTAATAGTCAAATTGAAGAGGAAGAGCTGGAAAAGGAGTCTGAAAGGAATAGCCTGAGACAAAAGATGAGTATATCAGGTTTGGTAATAAAGCATTTCAAATATCACTGTAAAGTTAAAGTAATAATAATAAAAATTTCTTCTGAACTTAGATATATGTGTGTCAGTGCACTTGTCATGAGAGTTGAGAACTGTGGTGGAATATGTATGGGTGGTAAATATATGGTGTAAACAAACAGTATTCTGTTGTTAGGTGAAATTCACAAGCAAATATTTTTTTATGGAAACATTTCCATTTTCAGATAGTTGAAAGCCTAACTACAATTAAAGCAAGGCCCACTAAGTCTAAGGGTGGAAGTCTGTCAAACTGTGAAGACCCACCCTGTCATCCTAGTAAGGGAATGCATGTAAGAGAAGCCACAGCACACTGAAGATAGTGAAGTAAGGAGAGTCTTCTGACAGCATGATCAAAGTGTTTCAGGAGTTGGGAGAAGAGAAAGAGTTGGAGGCATAAGGAGTGGAGCAGTGTGGGGAGGAGAAGCTCTCCTTGTGAGGCATGGATGTACATTTGGCCTCCTTGCTATGCTCTTCAGACTGTAGGGTTTCTCTTGGATGTTGTGGCAGCTACATTAGAATAAAATAGAAGTTGATACTTTTCTGAGTTGCCTTAGACCTAGCCCCTAATGTTCAGGAACGCAGGGACGTTGTCAACTGTGCTATGGGACAGATTTTCAGGTTAGACCAAATTTAAGAGAGAAATGTAAATAAAGATATGAGGACTATTATGTACAGAAAACTCCTTATAGAGGTTTGCCTGTGAGGAGAAGGAGAAGCTAGATCAGTATTTGGGGGGGTTTCTTTAAAATTGAAGAAGTATTTTTTGCTTAAGGAATAGGACTGCCTCATTCATTGTTATGGAAAGAAAGGTGGAAAATAGGGAGCTATTTCAGGTAGGCCCATAGCTGTGGTGGTGCAAAGTTGAGAGGGTTGTCTTCTGAAGAATTTTATATTCTCTGTGAAATATATAGAGAAAATAAGTAGTGAGATAATTTCTTGGGAGAGAGAAATGGCAGAAGATGAGTAAACAAGAGAAACCTAACAGAATCCCAGGGCAGGGTTGAGGACCCAGTTTAGCTTATAATGGTTTTAATCGTCTCAGTTGTGTAAAATTTCCCATCAGCTCCGCAGCTTGCACAGGGGAGGCAGAAGGTTGGATGCATTCTGGCTTAGGGTGTTGCCAGAGGCGTAACTAAAGGACAATAGGGGAAATTTGGTTCAGCATATTAGCAAAAGAACGACTAAACTAATGAACCATTAACTCTAATTGGTAGACTGGAATTACAATGAATTCAAATGCAAAAGTATTTCTGAATTTTTTAATTTCTGAATTCATTTTGAGCTAGACTTCTCATTTCTTCAGGGTGGAAAAACAAATTTACCAATAGAGCCTAACTCAGTTTTCTCTTTGAACACCGTCTCATTTGGAGCAAATGTTCCATTAATTAGTTAAAAAATTCCTTTTATAAGTGTTTCTCCTCAACTCAAGGGATCTCATTTCTATTTCTTTGTTTTTTTTTTCCGGAAGGCCTCTTGGTAGAGGAGCTCAAAACCAAATGAGTGGGAAACAAGGACACTTAAATCTGCCTTTTGTCTTTATTCTTCTCATCCTCCTCTTTGGCTTTTTTCAGTATTTGGAAATGTTATGTCAGTGTCTTGTCTGAATAGGAATGCCTACCATATCAGATCATCTTCTTTCTCCAGGAATAATGAGGTAAAATGGAAATCTTGGCAAGAACAAGACTGGTCTGGGGCTTGAGTTGTCAACAGCAACTTGAAATCATCTAAAATAAGCATAAATTGAAGTGGGGATTGAGACCATGGTGCAAAAAGCCTTCAGTGAATGAGGCAAGTGTTCCAGAGCGGTGACAAAGAGATTTTAAATACCATTTCAGTAGAGACACTTTAATAATAAAGTAATAAAACTGAAGGGAATGAATATAGTATAGATGCTTTTTAGAGGTAGGATGCAAGGGAAATTTGTAGCTAGAAGTTGATAAAAGATAATAATCTTGGAATTTTTATGCTAAGATTTGCTGAAGAAGATATGATGTCTGACATACTTTGGAAGTTTTGTCATTGGTCTCCAAATGTTACAGTGGCACAGAGAAAAATTTTCTTCACTTTTCAATAGATAAGGGGTGGAAAAAGTATATGATGAGTAGTTTGGAGGAAGGCATCAAGATGCCCTTCCCTCTTGTGTTTCTTTGCTCCTAATCTAATAGCTTTGCAAGATCTGGAGTTACCAAGGTTACTGCCAAAAGCCATGTGTGCTCTTTATTGGCATTTTAAACAACAGGATATGGAAACAAGCTATTAATAGCAGTCACTATGATTTTTTTTTTTTCATTTTGACCAAAAAGAGATATTGAAATATCCTTGGGCAAATGGACCTTGCTGAAGGTGGTTTTCAAGTATCTCACCCTGCTGTCTTGGGTATAAAATGCAGGAAGGCAGTGGGGCATTGTGTGGGAGTTGAACATTGAGACATAAGCAATTCCTGGCTATATGTCAACTGAGAGATACTTTGAAATTTACTGTTTTATTGTAATTAACTAAACACTTGATTTAATTTGTCGTCCCTTCAATTACAGAACAGAATCAGGTGGATAATTTTTGAAATTTCCAAGGTTTCCTTGAGTGGTAGATTTAATCTATTATAAAATGCATTTACACGTAAGATTGATTAATTTCTTTTTCAGAAATAATTCCAGACAATGCTATGAATAAAGTTTTATATTATGCAAAGCAATCCTTTAACAAATATATAAACCAAACTGTTATGATTAATTCAAAGTTATCCTGTGGTGGGCGTCTCTTTACAGTCATTAGAACTTATGCTATTCTCAGAAATTATACCTTATTACATGGCTTATTTTTCTATAATGCTAAAGGTGTTTCCTAATTACAGTATAATTAAATGTGATTTATCAAATAGAAATAAAGACAAAACCAGTAATCAGAGACTCTTCCTCCATTCACAGATATTCATTGAAGGTGTATCATGAAATTAGTTTACCAGTGTTTACTCTAGAACAAGTAGAATAAAATTGTCATCATTTTTCCTTTCATCATCTGACAACATGCTTAGAATTCATTTGCATAGCTTTACAATGGAAGTCATTTCCTTCATCACAGATCCACTGTTGTGTAGTCAGCAATGAAAAAGTGAAGTTTATGAAGAAGGTAAGAGACAAAAAGATAGATTTATTGTTGAATGAAAGAGTTCAAAGTTTCTAGTTTTTTGGAGGGATCAAGAAAGTTTTTTTTTGTTTTTTTTTTACAGAATATTAATTTATTTTATATTGGTAGGGAAAGAGTAAAGGATTTTGAATAATGCAATTAAAAATCTACTATCTGCTCCAAAATAGTGACAATCTTTAGCTTGTATCAGAATCTCCTGGAGGGCTTCTTAAAACAGAGATTAATGGGCTCCACTCTTAATTTTTGATTCAATAGGTCTTGAATGGGGCCCTTGACTTCTTGACTTTGCATTTCTTTTTTTTTGTGTGAGCTTCAATTTCATATATATATATATATATATATTTTTTTTCTATATACTTTAAGTTCTGGGATACATGTGTAGAACACGCAGGTTTGTTACATAGGTATATACATGCCATGGTGGTTTGCTGCACCTATCAACCCATCATCTATATTAGGTATTGTTATGCCCAGACCGTTTGTTCCCCGAAGAAGACCACCAGAGTCCAGAGTCAAAGCCAAGTGGCAAGGATCTTTAATGCAAGTTCGAACTTGGTCCCTCCATTCTATAACATACAAGAGGGCCTCGAATGATGCATGCGCCCGCTTTTTATAGCTCGATGCATACAGGATAGGATAGGTAAGGTTACAGAGGTACAAAGAAATTCTTTTGGTCACAGTATCACAATTGGTAATTGGTTAATATTCTAAGTTATACAATTAACAGTTTCTATTTGTTCCCGCGCATTTAGTAAAACTACAAATGGTTGTGACCTTATCAGGGGCTCTCTAGGTGGTATTTCTAGGATGTATGGGGGCATGTGTTTGTACTGGGCTCAGGAAGTTTGGGACAAATAGAGGAATATGTTTGTACTGGGCCCAGGACTAAGATATATGGTAGACACCGGTAATTAGAACAGAAAAGAGCAGGACAGAGACTTTCACAACGTTTGTCCTTTCAGCGTCTGGAGTCTATAGATAACCTAATCGGTTAGGTCCGGGGTCGATCTTTAACTAGGCTCAGGGCGCTGCCCGGGCTGTTTGCCTGTGGACTTCATGTCTGCCTTTTAGTCTTTTTATTTGATCTCTTTCAGTATTTCTCCTAATGCTATCCCTCCCCTATCCCCTCATTCCCTGACAGGCCCTGGTGTGTGATATTCCCCTCCCTGTGTCCATGTATTCTCTTTGTTCTGCTCCCACTTATGAGTGAGAATATGTGATGTTTGGTTTTCTGTTCCTGTGTTAGTTTGCTGAGAATGATGATTTCCAGCTTCATCCAGGTCCTTGCAAAGGACGGGAACTCATCCTTTTTTATGGCTGCATAGTATTCCATGGTATATATGTGCCACATTTGGGTTCAAGAAATGTTAACATGGAACTCCCGTGATCTTGAGTTTAGGCAAATTCCCAAGAAGACAGATTCAGTTTACTCCTATGCATGAGAAAGTGAGATAGAATACTGAGACATGACTTACAAAGGAAATAGTCTCAAACTAGTGTTGTCTACTTATTTCCTCACACATCCTCACCCATCCAAAAGCAATAAAGGGATTAAAATTGGAGAGGCTAGGCAGTGGGAGATAGATTTCTTCATACATGGTGGGCTTTATGTTCTTCCTCTTCCCCAAGGTGCTAGTAGGCTGTGTGTGTGTGTGTGTGTGTGTGTGTGTGTGTATGTGTGTGCTGGGGTGGGTGTTTTTCCCATCTCATATCTACTAAGAGGCACTTCATGAAACTTCCTGGAAATCCAGATATGTGTATCTGTGGTTTGGAGAACACAGAAGCTGGGGCAGTATCTGCTTACCAAGTAACTAAATGAAAAGAAAGATGTATTTGGGAAGTAACTACACTCATACTAATTTTTGTCAAAGGTGTATATAACCCAGTTTTGCTCTTTTGACAATACTGTTATATTCATCTATATTATATACATTTAATATAAGCGGATTAGCTTCCCAATTAGCAACTATCTAACTGGTTTGAGTTCAAGGTAGGGAAACATCACCATTTATCTACCTCCTCACTATAATTCCTTCTCCACTCTTGGTTTCCTGTTGTAATGTTTCCTTTTAATCCATTTATAGTGGTTAAAAGCATAGGCATTGGGATCAGACACACCTGAAACACACACACATCACACACACATACAGCACACACAACACACACACCACATACACCACACATGCACACCACACACACAACACACACACACCACACACACACTGCACACACACACACACACCACACACACACACACACACCACACACACACACACACTGCACACCACACACATCACACACACAGCACACACACACCACCACACACACACTGCACACACACACACACACACCACACATACCCACACATGCACACCACACACACAACACACACACACCACACACACACTGCACACACACACACACACCACACATACACCACACATGCACACCACACACACATCACACACACAGCACACACACACCACACACACACACTGCACACACACACACACCACATACACCACACATGCACACCACACACACATCACACACACAGCACACACACACCACACACACTGCACACACACACACACACACCCCACACATACGCCACACATGCACACCACACACACATCACACACACAGCACACACACCACACACACACTGCACACACACACACACACCACACATACGCCACACATGCACACCACACACACATCACACACACAGCACACACACCACACACACACACCACACACACACACACACATACGCCACACATGCACACCACACACACATCACACACACAGCACACACACACACACACACACAGCACACACACATACAGCACACACAACACACACACCACACATACACCACACATGCACACCACACACACATCACACACACACACACACACACACTGCACACACACACCACACACACACACACCACACACACTGCACACACACAGCACACACACACACATCACACACACAGCACACACACCACACACACACTGCACACACACACACACACATGGCGGGGTGGCAAACAGATTTATTATGAGGAATTGACTCCTGTGATTATGGAGGCTGAGAAGTCCCATGATCTGTTGTCTGCAAACTGGAGACCCAGGAGAGCTGGTAGAATAATTCAGCTTCAGTCTGGAGGCCTGAGAAACAGGGAGCCCATGGTAAAAATAGGATAGTCTGAGGGCAGAGGAGAATGGGATGAGATGTTCAGCTCATGCAATAAAGCAGAAAATAAGGAGCAAATATCTCCTTCAGCTGTCCTTTGTTTTATTCAGGTCCTTAATAGATGATACCTGCCAACAATGGGGAGGGCTACTGGTTTTACTCAGGTCACCAATTCAACAAATACCTTCTAGAGATACCCTCATGGACACACCCTGAAATAATGTTTATCTGGGTATTACATGGCCCAGTCAAATTAACAGATAATTAAAATTAACCATCACAACCATTAATCTCAAAAGGCTCTGTCACTACATTTCATTGTCAGCTGTCACCTACTATGTACTGGCCTCTGTGTTAAGTACTTTTGTACCTCATCTTTCCTGTAATTCTGAAAGCATGGTGTTATGATCCCTGGAACATACTAGGAAATTATGGTTCAGAGGATTCACGTACCTTGCTTAAGTCTGCAGAGCTAGTAAGACTTAAAAAAACATCGAACGTGAAGCCCGTGCTCTTTGCCTTCTACCATGATTGCTCAGTTCAGTATATTTTTATTCCCTGAAGAGAGATAACAAAACATGGGCATTTCTTTTAAAGAATTAACATATTGATTTCATACTGATATTTAAAGTATTCCTGGAATGAATTTTCCAAAGGAAAAGGAAGGGTATATACAAAACCTAGAAATAAATGCAAATTAGGTCCACTTCATATTATGCCCTAGAAATTACATTGGTATATGTGCTTAATATGTAAACATACGGAACACAGATCTATCTGCCAGATGTACAGAAACCTTAATATTTTTTTTAGGGAAAGAAAAAATAATTCATCTAACTTCTATCCTATTATTGATGTGCTATGTTATATTGTATTAGGCAATTTATCTAATATCAAATAAATAGTTGACCCAATGCACAGCCTTTTAAATTTTTAACTCCCGATCAGTTTTTGTTTTTATTTTTTCCCTTGAGATAATCCTATGCACAAAGTTTCCGTGTACTAAAATATGTCAAAATTTTATTCTGGGGGTGCTATTTTTTGAATCATAAAATATAAGTTATGTCTTACTACTTCATCATTTAACATTGTTGTATTAGTTTTGAGCATAAATTTCAGATGCAAAGAAACATTTAAAATGGTATTTAAATATCAAACAGGCCACATATTTTTGTACTGGTTATATGCTCAGGGCAGAAAAATTAACATTTCTTGTCTGTGGTTATTGGATATTTTTTTCCCTAGAGGGTACATGAATTAATAAATTCTTATCCCACTTTTCAAAACTGCAACTAAATAAGCAGTTGTTGGGCTTGAGGATTGGCTAATCTGTGTAATACTCTTCTGCCCCTCAGGAAGCTATCAGTTGCCTATTCTTGTGTAGATAGAACTAAGGTTATTTTCTTAGTTTATATAAATATCAGAAATATACCTTATAAAAATATAATGAAACCCAAATATATAAATTATACCATCAAATACTATTTCTAATTTTTATTTTTCTGTTACCTAAATTACACATGCATTCAAAACTAGTCTGTAGAGAATGTTTATGGAATAAATTCAGAGTAAGATCTAGAATATGCATCCCTGATGTGCATATTCCAATATATTGTGTTAGACTAATATCTATGATATCCATTCTTAACCTTTAAATTTTAAACTTCATTGCTATATTACTTTTGGAATCTTGAAAATAATTTTTATTTCTCATTTTTTGTTAAAATTTGCTCTGATTATTATTTTATTGCTTGGTATCAACCAAAAAAGAATGTAACTGAAGAAAAGCCCAGTGTTCTTACTGATATCTGTAGAGGTTCACACTATGTCTAGTGGAATTCATTTCATTGATTTATATCTTTTTTATATCTTATTCTACCTGCCTTTTTTTTTTTTTTTACTATTATTAGACGATCCAAACAAATTTATATACTTTGCGCTTAATTTTATAATTCTTTTTCCCATTTTTGTTGACCATAGCAGTATAGGGGCAGATAAGAATGGGGGCATTCTGGGAGTACTAAAATTCTGGATTAAGACCATCAGTATTATATCAAAAATATTTGAGAATTTACACTTCCATGTGAATGTTTTCAAGGATTTGAGGGAGATACAGACGTACTGCTATGAAGAGAAGGTAATTTCCACAAAGATCCTTAAAACTGGTCTTTTATTTAAATAGGAATCTTTACATATTTAGGATAATGTGTTTACATTCGGAAGTTCTTTGCTTTTGATATTAATGTTTCAGTTTTAATACCTTTTCCCTAGAAAAAATAGAAAAGAACTGCTGCATTTTATGTTTAGTTTCCTTTGGGATTTAGAAATGCTCTACAGCACAAACTGAAATCCCCAAATGTTATTGATCAAGTTCAGCACTGTCTGAGTAAGGAAGGCTGTGAAGCAGCTGGGTGAAGTAATGATTTCTTCCTTTTTTTCCGCCTAGACCACAAGGTGTAGAGGCAGGACATTCTGCTTTTTTTCTTGTTGTCTGGAACAACTTGGGGACCCAGGCCTCTCAAAGTGAGCACTCCAGCAGACAAGTAAGAGAAAACCAGTGAGAGGAGTGTCATACAGTGAGCTGTGTCTCTTTAGCTTCTGCTTATTGTCTCACTTGCTCTAGTACACACAGTACTATTTTTACAAAACTCAGAACCAATGAAATTGACTGGAAAGGGCGTTGGAAGCTTAGCTCACCCCTCATGATTCCTGTCTCCCAAATTGGAGTCAAGGTTAAAATAACCCAGTGGTGAACATCATATCATCCAAAGCTGTCTGTACAAAGTGGAAATGTTCTCATAAGCAGTTTTGCAGACAAGAAAAATACCGGCTTGTGTAAATTGCTGGCTCAGCCCTTTTGTGACATGATTACAAAATGAGGACTCTGATTTTATTTCTTATGTCTTTTATACCAAGTGAATGAGGGAGTGAAAAACACCTTACAGAATCTGTCTCAGGGATCAGGAGCCTTGGCCTGAGTTCTCTATTTCTAGGATAAGAATAGGGAAAAAATAACCGTACACATGCTCTATTTTAATTTTAGTGTCAAGGCTAACTCTTAGTTCCTGCCATCTTTTATTCTTTTTTGTCATTGTTGTTATCTTACCATTTTTTGCTGAACCCCTTTTGCTTTGAACTCTTTTTTTTGTCTTCTCTCTTTTTAAGTTGTATACATTAAGGTGTACAACATGAAATTTTGCTATACATATACATAGTGAAATGAACACTGTAGTTAAGCAAATTATCCTACTTATCACCTTCCATAGTTACCTTTGTGTATACATGTGTGGTAACAACTCCTAAAATAAATTCTCTTAGCAATTTTTCTATATATAATAAATTGTTATCAACTATTGTCCTCATGCTGTACATTAGCTCTTTAGATTTATGTATCCTACATAGCTGCAAATGTATACTCTTTGACCTCCTTCTCTACCTGTCCCTAGTAAACGCCATTCTACTTTTCTGTTTCTAGGTATTCAACTATTTGAAAGATTCTACATATAAGTGAGATCATGTAGTATTTTTCTATGTCTGTCTTATTTCACTTAACATAATGTCCTCCAGATTTACATATGTTGTCTTAAAGGACAGGCTTTACTTTTATAAGACTGAACAATATTCCATTATACCCATCTATTTGTCTATTCATCCACTGAGGAATTCTTAGTTTGATTCCATACCTTGGCTATTGTGAATACTGCTGTGATAAACATGGAAATGCAGATATTTCTAGAAGGTGCTGATTTAATTGCTTTTGGGAATATACCCAGCAGTGAGATTGGTGGGCACAAATAAATAAAAAGATATCTTATATTTATAGATTGATAGAATGAATGTTGTTAAAATATCCATACTACTAAAGCAACACACACATTCAACATAATTCCTATCAAAATTCCAATCATATTTTTCACAGAAATAGAAAAAAAATCCTAAAATTCGCACGAAACCAAAAAAAAGCCCTTGAATAGCCAAAACAGTCTTGAGAGAGAAAAATGAAGTTGGAGGCATCATATGTCTTGATTTCAAATTATATTGTTACTGAAACACCAGGGGTTTGGCCTAGTTCGGGCTGCTTACCCCACAAAAAGCCAATCACTGAGACAATTATTATTGCCAAGGAAGAAGACTGTAATTGGGTGCTGCAGCTAAGGAGATGGGAGATCAGCCTCAAATCCATCTCCCTGACTGGCTAAAATTAGGGGTTTCTTTCTTTTCTTTTTTTTTTCTGAGATGGAGTCTTGCTCTGTTGCCCAGGTTGGAGTGCAGTGGTGTGATCTTGGCTCACTGCAACCTCCCCCTCCCGAGTTCAAGCAATTCTCCTTCCTCAGCCTCCCAAGCAGCTGGGATTACAGGCAAGCACCACCATGCCTGCCTAATTTTTGTATTCTTAGTGGAAATGGGGTTTCTATAGCAGGGAAGAAATGTAACTATGTATAGGGAAATAGGAACTGGGGAAGGGCAAGGAATCAATCACGATGAATGAGGGGCGGGGCTTCTCATTGTCTGGATGTGATGATCTGATGAGTTTCAGTTATTTGGTATTTTGAGAGGCCTGGGGGTCCTTTACTGAGAAAGGAAGTCAGATAAAATGAATGTAAGTTTCAAGCTTTAAGACCAGAAGAGTCCATTTCTATGTTTATACAAAAAAAAAAAAAAAAAAGGCCGGGAGCGGTGGCTCAAGCCTGTAATCCCAGCACTTTGGGAGACCAAGACGGGTGGATCACGAGGTCAGGAGATCGAGACCATCCTGGCTAACACCGTGAAACCCCGTCTCTACTAAAAAATACAAAAAACTAGCCGGGCGAGGTGGCGGGCGCCTGTAGTCCCAGCTACTTGGGAGGCTGAGGCAGGAGAATGGCGTAAACCCGGGAGGCGGAGCTTACAGTGAGCTGAGATCCGGCCACTGCACTCCAGCCCGGGCGATAGAGCGAGACTCCATCTCAAAAAAAAAAAAAATTATCTATGAGACTATTGGGTTGGTTTCAATATTGCAAAGCTATAGTAATCAGAATACAGTACTGACATGAAAACACACAGACCAATAGAACAGAATAAAGAGCCAAGAAATAAATACACCTAAGCAAGGGTAACTAATTTGCAACAAGGCCACCAAGAAGACGCATGGGAAAAAGAATAGTTTCCTCACTAAATGGTGTTGGGAAAACTGGATATCCACATGCAAAAGAATACAATGGGGCCCTTATCTTACACTATACACAAAAATTAACTGAAAATGGATTAAATACCTAAAAATAAGACCTGAAACTGTAAAACTTCTAGAAGAAAACATAGGAGAAAAACTCCTTGATATCAGTCTCAATGTCTTTGTCAGTTTGGACTGCCATAACAAAATATCTAGATTTCTCAAAGCTCTGGAGGCTGGAAGTCCAGGATGATGTGCCAGCTGATTTGGTGTCTACTGAGGGCCTGTCCCATTGATGTAATCTACTTGGGGAATCCTTGCATGGTGGAAAAGGGCGAAGGGCAAAAGGCAATGAATACTGTGTCCTCACATGGTGGAGGAAATGGAAAGACCTGGTAGATTTCTGAAACCTCTTATATAAATGCACTAATCTCATTCCTGAGGGAGTACTGATGCCCTAATCACCTGCTAAAGGCCCTCCCTCTTAACAACATCACCCCCTTGGGTCTAAGTTCCAACATATTAGTTTTGGAAGGACACATAGATTCAAACCATAGCATTCCACCCTTGGTCTCCCAAAAGTTATGTCCTTCTTACACACAAAATACATTCATTCTGTCCCCATAGCTCCAACAGTTTTAACTTTTTTTTAGCACCAATTCAAAAGTCTAGAATCCAGAGTCTCTTCTAAACATCATCTAAATCAGATATACGTAAGTCCCAAAGATGTCTTTCATCTTGAGGAAATTGCTCTTCTACTGTAAATCTGTGAAACCAAATATATTATGTACATCCAAAATCCAATGGTTGGACAGGCACAGGACAGACATTTCTATTTCAAAAGAGAACAGTACAAAAGGAAAAAGAGGTAATAGGTCCTAAGTAAGTCTAAAACCAAACAGGGCAAACAATATTAATCTTGAGGCTTGAGAAATAATTTTTAAGTCCAGGTCCTGCTTTCCAGACACACTGTAGTGGGGGTTGGGCCACCAAGGCTTCAGGCAGCCCCACTTCCTTGGCTTTGCTGGGTGCAGCCCATATGGCAGTTTCTGAGGGATTGGAGTCTTGTGCCTGCAGCTCTCCAAGGGTGGCATGCTGGTAGCTGCATAGTTCTGAGGTTGCAGGGGTCGTCCTGCTCCATGGCTATACTAGATATTGCTCTAGTGAGGGCTCTCTGTGGTGGCTTCGGCCTTGTGGCAGTTCTCTCTGTGGATCTTGAGGCTTTCTGGTGCATCCTTAGAAATTTAGGTGCAAGTAGCCATGCCTTCACAGCTTATGCACATTGTGTGCCTGCAGAGTTAGCATCACATGGACATTGCCAAGGTTTACTGCTTGTGACCTCTGGAAGAGTCGCTGGAGCTGCACCTGGGCCTGCTGGAGCCACATGTAGGACAGCTGAGGAGTCTGTGCTAGAATTCAGAGAGCAGAGAGTTGAGGCAGTGTAGGACAGTAAGTGCTGAGGTCTTACTGGTGTCCAAGGCCCCTCTTTTGATATAGTTCTGCCTCTCAGGTCTTGACACTCTCAGCCAGTGATGGTTATGGCAGCCTCAATAATCTCCAAAATGCTTTTGGGGTCATTCTTCTATTGTCTTGCTGAAGAGCATCTGCCTTCCTTCTGTCCATACTAATCTCCTTATGAAATGGTCACTCGGCATACCCCTGGTGTTCTCTCCTGAACATGCCTTTTCATTCATCACAGACTGACTAGGCTAAAAAACATTCCAGTCTCTAAGTTGTGTTTGCCATTTGACTATAAATTTTGTCGTGAATTCATTTCTCTCTTTTTGCATTTTATTTAAGAAGCCAAGAAAAGCAATGGCACACCCTCAAAATTTTGCTTAGAGATTTCCTCTGCCATATATCCTAGGTAGCTGCTCACAAGCTCTGCCTTCCACAAAGCCCTAGGATATGGACAATATTCAGTTAAGTTCTCTGCCACTTTATCGTAAGGATGGCTTTTCCTCCAGTTTCCAATACCATATTCCTCATTTTCACCTAAGACCTCATCAGAATGGCCTTTACTGTTTGTATTTCTACCAACATTATAATCATGGCTATGTAAGTAATCTCTAAGAAGATTGGGCCCTTTCTACAGCCTCAATCTCTTCTTCTGAGCCCTCCTGAGCCCAGAATAACCCTCTACTATCCACCCCATTACTCAGTTCTAAAGCCACTTACACATTTTTAGGTATTTCTTACAGAAGCAACCCACTTCTTGGTACTAAGTTAGGTATTTAGTCCATTCCTGCTGCTATAATGAAATGCCACAGAATAATTAATTTACAAATAATATAACTGTAAGTCCCACAGTTCTAAAGGCTGGGAAGTCTAAGATCAGGGTCTGGCAGATGATTGGGTCTCTAGTAAAAGCCCACATGCTGCATCCTCATATGGCAAAGGATAGAATGGCAAATGGGATGAACTTACTCCCTCAAGTCTTTTTATAAAGGGCTATACGACTATTGAGATTATAGTATTATAAGGGACTATAATTCTATTTGTGAGGGTGATATGGTTTGGATCTATGTCTGACTACAAATCTCATGTCAAATTGTAATCCCCAATGTTGGAGGTGGGGCCTGGTGGGAGGTGACTGGATCATAGAAGCGAATCCTTCATGAATGGTTTAGAACCATCCCTTTGATGTTGTTCTTGTGATAGAGTTCTCACAAAATCTGGTTGTTTAAAAGTTTGTAGCATCTTCCCTCTCTCTCTTTCTCTTCCTCCTTCACCAGCCCTGTGAAGATGCCTACTCAAGCTTTTTCCTTCCGCCATGAGTAAGAGTTTCCAGAAGCCTCCCAAGCCATGCTTCCTGTACAGCCTGTGGAACCATGAGCCAATTAAACCTCTTTTCTTTATAAGTTACCAAGTCTCAGGCATTTCTTTATAGTAACATGAGAATGACAGGTTAAGTAACATACCCACAAAGCTACTAAGTGGCCATGTCAGGATTCAAATTATAATGTCTGGATTAAAAAACTGGACACTTAGTCACTGGTGGTCTACAGCCTCTGATATCAATTCAGTCTTAATTTTTTCTGTAAATAGCTTTTATTCCCCCCTCGGGCCATTTTGATTTGAAAACTCATGGTCTGCTCAGATCTGTGGAATTCTCTATTATCATCATCATCATCATCATCATCCATCATCATTTCCCTCCTGTTAGCTTTCTATTGCTATGTAACAAATTACCAAATATCTGATGACTTGAAGCAATGGCCATTTATTACCTTATAGTTCCTTAGGTCAGAAGTCCAGGTGGGTTCCAGTGGGTTCTACAATTAGGGCCTCACAAAGCTGAAATCACAATTTAATTAGTTAGTAAGGCTATGCCTTTCTGGGGGCTGTAGGGGAGAATCTGTTTCCTTGCTCTTTCAGGTTCTTGGCAGAATTCAGTTCCTTGTGACTGCAGAACTGAGGTCCTTGTTTCTTCGATGGCTATCATCCAGGTACCACTCTCAGCTTCTAAAAGCTACCTGTGTTCCTTGGCACACAGCCGCATTCCACCTTAAAACCAGAGATGACAGGTTGAATCCCCTTAATGCTTAAACTCTCTCACTTCCTTTTCAGTTATTAGCCAGAGAAGATCCTTTGCTTTTAAAAGCCTTGTACCATTAGATTGAGCTCATCTAGACAATATCATTTTTGATTAACTTGAAGTTAACTGATTACATCTGCAAAATCCCTTTTGCCAAGTCATGTAATATAGTCATGGGAGTGAAATCTCATCATATCTCATCATATTCACAGTCTTGGGGTAAAATCTGGAATTCTGTCTGATGCATCCACTCCCCTTTCATTTTTCTTTGTTTCCTTCTACTCTCACATGTCGAATTTCTTAGAAGATTCTTCTGTTTTGTTTATTCTTTCTTTCATATTTTGTCTTTCTGCATTTTTTTATATTTTAGGAACTTTCTTCTACTCTATTTTGTAGTTCAATTTTATTCTTTTTTGGAGATTTTTTTTCTAAGAGCTTTTTTTGTCTATGTTTAAATAAATATCATTGTTATTATTTTACTGCTTTATGATATATTCTTAAAATCACTGATTATATAACTAAAGCTTTTTATTCTTTTTTTATTGTACTTTAAATTCTAGGGTACACGTGCACAATGTGCAGGTTTGTTACAGACGTACATGTGTGCCATGTTGGTTTGCTGCACACATTAACTTGTCATTTACATTAGGTATTTCTCCTAATGCTATCCCTCCCCGTGTCTAAGGATTTTTAAAGGCTGTTTTTTGTTCTTGGAGTCATCTTTTTTTCCAATGATCACTTTTACTGTGTTTATTTTAAATTTTAACTTTGATGCTCCTAATATTATATATAGTGATTCTTAATTATCTGTACATATTTAAGACCACTATTATGAAAACGTGATTTCCTTTTACTCTTTTTAAGTAGATCTGTTTCGTTGGGCAGTTGAGAACTTTAACTCAAAGCAAGGTATGGGATGGAATGGGACATATTGACTGATGGATCTGGAGGAATAGATAGATACTTGTCTAGTAAACTGTGGGCCACAAAAATAAAAGAATAAGAATATTTGGAGAGTGCTTACTTTAGTGTCATACTTTGGCTCTCTTGAAATATATTATTTCATCATCTTAGAGCATGCTATCAAGTGTCATACCTGGGGAAATGTCTGCCTGTTTTTGCTTTGGTTCTGGAGAAGAAATTAAGTTACTAACTGGTAAATTTATTGTATGTAAATATTTTTAATGAATCTTCTTGTTTTCAGTCTTATTTTCACTTTGGCCCTTTGTTCTACCAGTTGACTTTGAGCCCAAATCCTCCTTGGGCAATTTTCAAGAGAATATGTTCAACCTATTCAGCAATATTTTTATGACATATTCTGGCCTTTCGTTTTGTTGTATTCCTGCTCTTTCATCTGAAAATCTGCCTACATATACCTTCATCTTTGAAATATTTGCTGAAATTTATTCCATTCTCTGATACACCTCTCATTCTTTTCTCTGGAATGAATTAATTGATTACTTATTTATTGAGACAGAGTCTCACTCTGTTGCCCAGGCTGGAGTGCAGTGGTGTGATCTCGGCTCACTGCAAACTCTGCCTCCTGGGTTCAAGAGATTCTCCTGCCTCAGCCTCCTGAGTAGCTGGGATTACAGGTGCCCACCACCACTCGGGGCTAATTTTTTGTATTTTTAGTAGAAATGGGGTTTCATCATGTTGGCTGGGCTGTTCTAGGACTCCTGACCTCAGGTGATCCACGCGCCTCGGCCTCCCAAAATGTTGGGATTACAGGTATAAGCCACTGCACCTGGACTGAAATTATTTATTTTGTATTTCAAATTCCATCAAGAGTGGTTGAGGCAGGTAGGGACAATAAAGGGCAAATATGTTTCCCTCTTGCCATGATATATTCAAAGTGAGAGTATGCATTTTTTGTTAACACACAGATGTGTTAATTAACAATCTTTTGAGTTTGCTGATTTCAGCATAGTGATTAAGAACACAAATTTTGGCTTTAAAAAGGCCTCAGTTTAGAACCAGCTATACAGCTTAATAGCTATATTCCCTTTAACTGAATACATTACCAAGGTTACCTTGAGAGTACAACTGTTGAAACTACTAACAGAGTTAATATAGGACTGAAATTAAGTATAGAATATATGTCAGGTCAAAAGCTTAAGGAAAAGTGATTACCATTTATCTTAGATAATAACAAAACATTGATAGAGAAATAATCGTGTGATCAAAGTAACATGGAGTATTTTATTTATATTTCTAATATGGTCATTATCATTATCAATATCAAATGTTGACTGAAGCCTCCTAAGTCATGGGCAATGAAATAGAAAGCTATAGAAAGCTATACTGATTTTAAATGTCTTTAAATAAACATAATTAAAAATAGTTGTTGCATGTAACATGTAGCCTCCTGAGTAGCTGGGACTACAGGCACTGGCCACTATGCCTGGCTAATTTTTGTCTTTTTAGTAGAGAGGAGGTATCACCATGTTGGTTTTGAACTTCTGACCTCAATGGATCTACCTGCCTTGGATTACATTTTATTCTACTGGGGATAAGACTTTTCTTTGAGGACACATTCCTATTTTTGTAATCCCATGTATAATAAGATGTTTTAATAACAGAAATCATTATTTCAGTCAGATATTCTCAGGTTCTTTGTTCTTTTCCTGTGGGTAAACAAATATATTTCTTATTTATATGGTCTTTTTAAAGGGAATACTGCTTAATATACCTGAAACATAATATCTTGAAGTTTACATAATTATCTTTTGGCATATATCTATACTCTGTAATATATTCTAAAATATATTAATATACATATATGTCTACATATATGTGTGCACACACACAACCTAGGCAAAGGGGCTTGCTATTCACCATATGTCTGCTTCCCTGTTCAGACAAAATTAATTCTAGTTAATGGAATGCTAGATGATTATTAGCTTTGAGAGTAAGACAACCTTGCTACTTTGAAGTCTTAATCACGTATCACTAAGTGCTTGCAGACAACTCTCGGACTACATGTATCAAATTTTAAAAAATAGAAATATAAACTGAATGTGTTCTGTTTAGAAAAAGCAGAATGTATAGGTATAGAACAGCAGCCAATTCATCCTTTGAATTTCAGTTGTGCTATTCAAAACATGCTAGGTTGTCATCTCAATTTACAGGAACTCTAACTTTATTATGACATATCATGTCCATGGCAGCATTGGAAATACTTCATGGTTAATGTTACTGACTTCTAGAATTTTCAGTTCTCATCTGGGAAGCATGAATATTTTTACACAACTTATCAATGGCCATAAATTTATGAGTTGGAAATTTTACAGTTTTCTTCTTACTTTATCACTTTGGTATTTGTCACGTTTGACATTTTTTTTTAGAAATATCTGTTTTTGAACCAACTTCGATTCTCTCTCTACTTAGTCTAAATTATTTCTATTGCTAGGTCTTCTTAAGCTCAGAAATTTTATTCTCATTCTATATCCCATTTTTGGGAAATCTTATCCACAGCAATCATTCATCTACCACTAAAAAGCACAAATACCTTCTACCTCTGTCTATCCTGCCCAAATCTATTTTCTAAACTATATTTTAAAATATGAACCCCCCTAACATAAGAGCACATGAACGTCAAGCCCTCAATACAATTACCCTGAATGGCACAAGCACAGAGCAAACCCCACAGGTGAGAATTGGGTGGTGAGGATTTGTTTTCCTGGAGGCACGTGGGCAAAGCTTCCTCCATTCCTGGCCCCAAAACCAACCAGATATGAGGGGCTGGACTTCTACTTTGCTCAACTATTTTACTGGTTAAGTTTGCCTCAATATCCTGGGGGTATTAAAATTTCCCGTGTCACAAACCAAACTTATTTATGAAAGATTTTTAAAGTATATTATTGATTGTTGCCTTTGCAAGTGCCTGAAATGTCTACCTTCCCTTCCTGTCTGCATTACCTGTCCTTCAAGGCTCGCCTCAAATATGACTTCCTCAATGAAGTTTTCTGAGAGAATTAGGGCCTCTATGCTCCCACATCCCCTTCATCTCTAGAAAACACCTCTATTAAAACACCCGTCACATTAGAAGTCAACTATTTTTTACATGTTTCTTTATCCAACTAGATTGAGGTTATTCGAGGCTGGGGCCAAGATATTTATTTCTGGCACTTAACTCAGTGCCTGGCTTAATAGATACTTAACACAAGTTTGATGAGTGGATGGATGGGTGGAAAGATGAATGACAAAATATATCCCTTTTTAAGAATAATTGCTTTGAATATACTGTTAGTCTTGTTCTCATCATAATGCCAACAGTTTAAAGAGATTTCAATGACATGACTTTGCTGATCCTGGAAATAAATTTCTATGTTGTATAAGTTTAACACAAAGAGCTAAAAAAGGCTTAAGTTGTGCATTACATTATTTTACATTTCTAAGATTTGAGGAGTGCAGGGAGAGCTTAATGGAAATTCAAAGTGGGTTTGAAGGACATCTCAGTAGTTACTTGTAAATGTGAACGTTCTGTGTATCTTCTTCTAGCTCACTAAGGAAAAAAAAATAAAGACAACAACACTGGGGAAAAATAGATACTGCATTTTAAATCACAACAAACAAAACTAATAAACAGAAAACTACAGAGACTTGTCAGTTGAAAGGAAGATACAGCATTCATTTTATAAACAATTCACTACTATGTCAACAGTCTGACAGAAAAAGAAAGTAAACAATATTTTTCAAGAAATATCTGTTTTGTTGAATAAATCTTGAGCAATATGTTGTGTGAGCTGTATTCATTGGGAGTAAGGGCCATGAAAATAAGAGACCATATGTCCAACATTAAAAAAATAAATTTTTGTTGAGATACATTTCCTTTGAAACTTGAAAATTACTACAAAATAGTTAATATTAAGTTCTACAACAGAACATTTGAATAGATGTTTTCTATTCAAAATTAAAAGACTTTTCTTTGTAATGATGATAAAAGATATGGTGCTAGATATAGTAAGAGGCATGCAATTTTCTTTATATTAACAGCATGATTGTGGTTCTAAGTAAAGGAAGTCACGAATCTGAAAACAGATTAGGATTATTGGCAGGTAGGGAGGCCAACTGATGTGATTACCCACCCAATTTATTTAAAATGCTTTTGAATGTATTGCAAAGGTAATCAGACGAAAATTTTAATGTAATGGGATTTTTGTCATAGTTTGGATTATCCCAAAAGCAAATCCTTAGATTCATATTAGGAACAGATTACTTAGGGTTGATCCCAGAATGCTGGAGTGAAGGAGTGGGGAGAATGAGACAAGATGGATGAAAAGCTAATTAAAATGGGTTATTGAGCAAAATGGGTTATTGAGTTGATTGTTACTCTAGGCAGTAACAGTCCTGCTCTGGATCTTTTGGGAAACTATGTAGAAGGAATCTCAGCATTGTAGTTTGGGGCATCCATCCATCCACTGAGACCCATCTCTGACTGATTGAAGTTGCTTCTGATGTTTGAAGATGCTACACTTATGGAACTGTGCCTTTGGAGTAAGATACCTAGGAACTAGGGCAGGGAAGTCTACAGTATGTTCAAGAACTGTCCACTACAGTTATAAATTAAGGTAGAGCTGCTCTAGGGAACCCCTTGGATACCCGCTAGGTGTGGAGTACCAATAAAGTCTAATATACATGTACATGTGCATTGAATATATATTTTTTCCAGCTACTACTTTAAATATTAAAATGTGTGTTTTTATAACTTAAATTGCTCTAAGGGATAGGGATGAGCTGAAGAAGATAACCCACTATTAAATAATTTGTAAAATTTAAAGCAAATCTGAAAAAGCGATTGATAGAGAAGGAGCACCGTCGGACAGACACCACCACTGTAAGTTCCAGCTCCCTTTCTAGCCTCATGCATTTCAAGGAAATCACTTCTCTTCTAACTACAAGCAGCCAGAAAGAGTAGACAGTAGAACACAGATAAGAGAGCTTGGGCACAGAAGGAGGTCAGGAGAAAGTCTCTTGGGTAACTGGCAAACTTCACCCTCATATAATGGGCCCTAGTAAAACAGTGGGCCTTAATAAGGACATTCGTTTCGCTTCAGGTGCACTGAGATAGGGAAACTAAAAGCAGACTCAGGGGATATACCTGCAGCTGCAGAAAGATGTATGGGAACAGACACACAACTCTCCCTTCCAGATAAGCACAACAAAGAGACACAGAAGCAGTCTAAACCTCTGATAAACATTCCCACCCTGAATCCTTAAAAACTCTTACTCTGTATGAGAGTGTGGCTTTGACCTAACTCAGCCAGCCGCCACTCTCAGATTTGTTTAAAATAAACTTGTCCCTGTTGACTGAAAAGCCAGCCTTCATGTTTCTCTCCTCTTTCTTTAATTCTTACAGTCATAATGCACTAGTAATGAAGTAAATACATATAGTAAAGATGTTCTGTCATGTACTATTATTGCTGTTACTATTATTGTTAACAGCTGGAGATATTTGTGAAGATATCTTTCCAATAAAGATCTCCTCTTGTCATTTTTAAGACTGTTTATTTTAAGCTAGTAAAACGGAAAAAGGCTTGTGACACTTAAAGAAGTATCTTTGCTACTCCATTCTTTTGTTATGGATAGAGCAGAGCTTGTTTTGGGAATTGGAAGTCACTAATTTTTCTTTTTCTTTCCTTTCCTTTTCAATACTAAGCAATGTCTTCAATTTTCTGCAAATGTTATGTCAGCCAACCTTTACTTCATAATAATTATGAAAATTTTCAAGAAATATCTATTTCATCTTGAATAAATCTCAAGCAAGACATATGTGAGCAGAAGGTGCTTACCATGGTTCAAGCACTCTTCTAAGGAAAATATCTATATTAACATATTTAACCTTAATTAAAACTCTATGAAGTAAGGAGAATTATTTTCTTTATGAAATTATTATTTTCATAATGAAGCTGAGATACAGTGAGTATAATAGCTTCCCAAAGTCATAGAGAATAAGTATGTGAAGTAGGCACCAGATCCAGCAGTCCAAATCTAGTGTCTGTGCTTGCAACAAAGCTGCAATGGCAGCTTTGCAAATTTTGCAATAGCATTGCAAGGGGTAATGTCAGGATTTAAATCAGAGTGTGACTTAAGCCTGGATAGGTCTGATTCAAAAGCCTATATTTTAATGGTTATTCGGCACCTTGTTGCTTCAAATTTCTTATTTCCCTACTCCACCTTTTGTCCAACAGTATGTTTTTCCCAAGTGCATGTAGTGTCATGTTTCTTCTCTCCATCTGTCTACTTGAAAGCCTTCAGTCATTCCCTATTGCTTAAAGGATTAGGCTCAAATTCTATTTTATGTAGTTCCTTTGTACTTGCCAGCTTCACATTATTGCCAATCTTTGAATGCCATATTTCAGTTTTATTGATTTTTTTTTTTGCTTTACTCATTTCATACTTTTACCTTCATGATTCGCACATGATGATATACTCTCTGTTTGGAATGCCCTTTTCTTACTTTTTCATTTGATTTTACTCCATTTTTTTAAAAAAGCATTAACTAAGATATAACCTTCTTATGAACATCATTTATCATCTGAGTGAGGATAAGTTTAAAGTGAATTAAGACTATTAAAAAATATATCATGACAACAAGTGTAAACAAGGACTATTCAGGGCAACTGGGACTCATGGACATTCCACTGATGAAGGTTTTCCTATCTCCTGTCTTCCAATTTGAGTAACATACTCCCTTCTGTTGCTGTGTTTTTATAAACGATATGTGATTTAAGTGACCTACTAAAAATAATGCCTTTTGGATGTTCATTGCAATAGAATATAAAATTGTTGAAGATGAGATCTTTATTTTGTTCCTTTTTGTATCACTTCCCGAGTTCAACTCATTGTAACACTCTACAAGAATTTGTTTAATGAATGAACTCAACATGCATTTTCAATAAGCTAACTATAGCAGGAGAGGGCAGGTTTATGGGACCATGGTTTAGTATGCAAGAGTGGTAGTCCTTAGTACTGACACAACTTATATAAAAGGGATGGCCAAATTAGTGGAGGTTAATTTACTGACAAGGCTAAGAATTAGGGTTTGGTCTCAGGAGAAAGATTATCTGGTTTGAGATATGGTTTTATACTTGTATTACAACTGGATTAATGGGAAGAACTTACTGAGGTTACAGTGAGGAGCAAACGGAAGAATAAGAGAAACATCCAGTTCAGAAATTTTGGCCGGTGTCTGAGCTAGTGTTAGATCCTTCTTACAGTAAATTTAAACATTTCAAAACAATAGCATACAAGAATATCAGTTCTTGGAGAGACTGGGGGAAGATGGCAGATAGGAGACAGGAGTAATGTGCAGCCCCCACATGGATGGACAGAACAGCATGTGGAGATTCATGCCATGATCTTTTGCTCCAAGAACCACTGTGGGAACGTACCAGGAAAACCAAAAATTTCAACATCTTTTGAAAGAAATGACACACCACTGCAAATTCCATGAAAAAGGTGGACAACTGCGAGTTCCCAAAGTGTGAGAGGAGGAGAATCTACCTCTGAACATACATCCCTACTGGGGAATCTAAAAGTCCAGATTATGGGAGAAGGATTTAACCTTACCTAGAGATTAAACAGATTTAGGGAGTAGCACTAAATATAAAAGTATAAGCAGCAGGAGGAAGTGCTTTGGACACACTTTCAGTCTCCAGCTCAAACCCAAGGAAGCCATCGCTGACTGTATCTCACAGGTGCCCTCAGGGAAGGCAGCCAGCAGAATTGGGGAGGGGTTGCCAGGTGAAGGAAGCTCCCAAGTGGAATTGGTAGTGGTTCCACTTGGCACAAATTTCCTTCACTGGAGTCTGGGGGACTAGCCGGAGCTGCTGTGGCTATAAATGAGTGCAGGAGTACAGTAGTGGCCAAACAGGGAGAGACAAAGTCCAAAAGCTGTGCTTGCTTTCTCAGCAGGGTATCTCACAGCCTGGGGCAAAGTCTGAGTGGAGCACTGCCAGAGCAAGACTGTCCTCACCACCCGCATGGGAGCTGGGTGAGGCCTCTCAAAAATGGCTGTCCCCCACTTCCCTGGCAAACTATATGATACAGAAGAGACAGCCAAGATCCCCTCTGGAACATAACCCCATTGACCTGAGAACCAAACCCCTACCCACACAGTAGCCACAGAAATTGCCCCACCCAAGGAGAATCTGTGCCGAGACTCACCTAACCCTGGCCCCACCTGATGGTATTTCCCTGACTGCCCTGGTAGCCAAACACAAAGCATAGAAAGCCTTGGGAGCTTTATGGCCCTGCCCATCACTTGAGAAACCAAAATACTTACCTTGGCCATCTTAGGGCAAGCCTAGAGCTCCTTGCTACTACCACAGCTGGTGCTCTCTTGAAAGTGCCACCTCCTGGTTGGAGCCCAAGCAACTCAGGCCATTATGACACTTCATGACAGAATGACCCTGATCCTAGGAAGGAGAAGACAACACCTAATTCTACTGTCTGCAACATCCTGGCTAACCAGAGGTCCTGAGCATGTCCACGTGACAACTTCACTGCTGTCATAACCAGCATTCAAGAAAGCCAGACCACTAAACATACCTACAACCAAGGACTCTCACAGAGTCTACTTCACTTCCCTGCCACCTCCATCAGAGCAGGTGCTGGTATCAGTCGCTGGGTGACCTGAAGATGGATCACATTATGGGAATCTTTGCAGACATTCCTCAACACCAGCCCAGAGCATGATAGCCCTGCTGGGTGGCTAGACCCAGAAGAGCAATAACAATCACTGCAGTCCAGCTCTCAAGAACCCCCATCCTAGGGGAAGGGGGACAGCACCACATCAAAGAATCACCCTCTGGGACAAGAGAATCTGAACAACAGTCCTTGAGTTTCAGACCTCTCCAATGAAATAGTGTGCCCAAATTGGAAGAAACCAGAATAGTAATTCTGGTACTATGACCAAATAGGGTTCTATAATACCCCCGAAAGATTACCCCAGCTCCCCAGCAATGAATTCAAACAAGAAGAAATCTCTGAACTGACAGAAAAAGAATCCAAAGGGTCAATTATTAAGATACACAAGGAAATACCAGAGTAAAGTGAAAACCAACTTAAAGAAATTTTTAAAAATTACAGGATATGGATGAAACGTTATCCAAAAAATAGACATCATAAAGAGAAAACAACTTCTGGAAATGAAAGACACACTTAGATAAATACAAAATGCAGTGGAAAGTTTCAGCAATAGACTAGAACAAGTAGAAGAAAGAAATTCTGAGCCTCGAAACAAGGTTTTCAAATGAACCCAATCAGGCCAAGACAAAGAAAAGGGAATAAAAAAAATGAACAAAGCTTCCAAGAAATTTGGGATTATATTAAATGGCCAAACCCAAGCATAATTGATGTTCCTGAGGAAAAAGAGAAATATAAAAGTTTAGCAAACTTATTTGAGAGAGTAATTGAGGAAAACATCCTGACCTTTTTAGAGATCTAAAAATCCCAACACAAGAAGCTCAAAGAAGACCTTGGAAATTCATTGCAAAAAGATTATCACCTAGACATGTAGTCGTCACATTATCTTAAGTCAAGACAAAGGAAAATATCTTAAGAGCTGTGAGACAAAAGCATCAGATAAGTGATAAAGGGAAACCTATTAGATTAACAGCAGATTTTCACCAGAAACCTTACAAGTCCAAAGGAATTGGGGTCCCATCTTTGGCTTCCTGAAATTAAATAATTGTCAGTCAAGAATTTTGTATCCAGCAAAACTAAGCTTCATAAATGAAGGAGAGATAAAGTCTTTTTCAGACAAACAAATGCTGAGAAAATTTGCCACTACCAAGCCAACATTCCAAGAAATGCTAAAAAAAGTTCTAAATCTTGAAATGAAACTTTGAAATATACCAAAATAGAACCTCCTTAAGGCATAAATCTCACAGGGCCTGTGAAACAGTTACACAATGGAGGAAAAAAGGTATTGAGGCAACAACTAACATGACGAATAGAACAGTACTTCACATCTCAATATTAATGCTAAATGTAAATGGCCTAAATGCTCCAGTTAAAATATACAGAATAGCAGAATGAGTAAAAATTCACTAACCAAGTATCTGCTGTCTTCAAGAGACTCACCTAACACATAAGGACTTACATAAACTTAAGGTAAAGGGGTGAAAAAAGATATTCCATGCAAATGAAAACCAAATGCAAGCAGGAATAACTATTCTTATATCAGACAAAACAGACTTTAAAGCAACAACAGCTAAAAAAAAAAGAAAGAGGGGCCAGGCACAGTGGCTCACACATGTAATCCCAGCACTTTGGGAGGCTGAGGTGGACAGTTCGCAAGGTCAGGACTTAATAGATATTTATGGAAAATTTAGTCAACAACTGCAGTATATACATATTTTTATTCAGCACATGGAACATTCTCCAAGATAGGCCATATGACAGGTCACAAAACACATCTCAATAAATTTAAGAAAATCTAAATTATATTATATATCCTCTCAGACCACAGTGGAATAAAACTGAATACTAACTTTAAAAGGAATTCTTAAAACTATACAAATGCATGGAAATTATATAATCTGCTCTTGATAATTTTTGGGTCAACAAGGAGATCAAGATGGAAATTTAAAAAATATTTGAGCTGAATGATAACAGTGACACAACTTACCAAAACCTCTGGGATACAACAAAATTGGTGTTAACAGGAAAGCTCATAGCATTAAATGCCTACATCAAAAAGTCTGAAAGAGTGCAAATAGACAATCTAAGGTCACACCCCAATGAACTAGAGAAACAAGAGCAAATCAAACCCAAACCCAGCAGAAGAAAAGAAATAACAAAGATCAGAGCAGAATTAAATGAAATTTAATACAAAATACAAAAGATAAATGAAATGAAAAACGGTTTTTTTGAAAAAATGAATGGAATTGATAGACCATTAGTGAGATTAACTGAGAAAAGAAGAGTGAAGTTCCAAATAAGCTCAATTAGAAATGAAATGGGAGTTATTACAACCAATACCACAAAAACAGAAAAGATCATTGAAGGCTACTGCGAATACCTTTAATACTTTCTACACAAACTAGAAAATCTAGAGGAGATGGATAAATTACTGGAAAAAATACAACCTCCCAGATTAAATCAGGAAGAAATAGAACTCAGAATAGACCAATGACAAGTAGCAAGATTGAAATAGTAATAAAAAAATGCCAAGAACAAAGAGTCCAGGACTAGATGAGTTCACATCTGAATTTTACTAGAAATTCAAAGAAGAATTCATACCAATCTTAGTGAAACTATTCCAAAAGGTAGAAAAAAGGGGAGTTCTCTCTAAATCATACTATGAAGACAGTATTACCCTAATACCAAAACCAGGAAAGGATGTAACAAAAAAAGAAAACTACAGACCAATATCCTTGATGAACATAAATGCAGAAATCCTCAACAAAATACTAGCTAATCAAATCCAACATATCAAAAAGATAAGAAACCGTAATTAAATGGGATTCATAACAGTGATGCACAGATGGTTTAACATATACAAGTCAATAAATGTGATACATCACATAAACAGAATTAAAAAGCAGAATCATCAGATTATCTCAATAGATGCAGAAAAAGCATTTGACAAAAATCCAGCACCCCCTTATGAACAAACTCTCAGGAAAATTGACATAGAAAGAACATAACCTCAAGTCAATAAAAGTCATCTATGACAAACCCACAGCCAACATTATACTGAACAGGGAAAAGTTGAAAGCATTCCCTCTGAGAACTGGAATAAGATAAGGATGCCCACTTTCACCTCAACATAATACTGGAAGTCCTAGCCAGAGTGATCAGAGAAGAGAAAGAAATCCAGGGCATCCAATCCGCAAAGAGGAAGTCTAACTGTCACTGTTCACCAATGATACAATTGTATACCTAGAAAACCCTAAAGACTCATGCAAAAAGCTCCCAGATCTGATAAATGAATTCAGTAATGTTTTGGAATACAAACTCTGTGTACACAAATCAGTATTTACCAAGCCAACACTCCAAGAAATGCTAAAGGAAGTTCCAAATCTTGAAATTTCAACACCAACAACAACCAAGCTGCGAATCAAATCAAGAACTCAATCCCTTTTACAACAGAAACAAACAAACCAACTTGGATGTATACCAAACCAAGGATGTAAAATATCTCTACAAAGAAAACTACAAAATATGGTTGAAAGAAATTATTGATGACACAAACAAATGGAAACACAAATAGAAGTATGAAATCAATATTGATTCTACCCATCCATAAGCATGGGTTGGGTAGAATCAATATTGTGATAATGACTATATTGTCAAAAGCAATCTGCCGATTCAATGTGATTCCCATCAAAGTACCATCATCACTCTTCACAGAACCAGAAAAAAAAATCCTAAAGTACATATGGAACCAAAAAAGACCCTGCATAGCCAAAGCAAGGCTAAGCAAATAGAAAAAATCTGGAGGCATCACATTACCCAACTTCAAAGTATACTACAAGGGTATGGTTACCAAAACAGCAGGATACTGGCATAAAAATAGGCATGTAGACCAATGGAACAGAATTGAGAACTCAGAAATAAAGCCAAATACTTATAGCCAACTGATTTTTGACAGAGCAAACAAAAACATAAAGGGGGGAAAGGACACCCTATTCAACAAATGGTGCTGGGATATTTGGCAAGCCACATGTAGAAGAATGAAACTGGATCCTCATTTCTCACCTTATACAAAAATCAACTCAAAATGGATCAAAGACTTAAATATAAGACCTGAAAGCATAAAAATTCTAGAAGATAACATCAGTAAAACTCTTCTAGTTGTTGGCTTAGGCAAAGACTTCATGACCAAGAACCCAAAAGCAAATGCAACAAAAACAAAAATAAATAGATGGTATCTAACTAATCTAAAAAGCTTCTGCACAGCAAAAGAAATAATCAGAAGAGTAAAGAGACAACCCACAGAATGTGAGAAAATATTTGCAAAGCATGCATCCCACAAAGAACTAATATTCAGAATCAGCAAGGAACTCAAACAAATCAGCAAGAAAAACACAAACAACCCCATCAAAAAGTGGGCAAAGGACATGAATAGATAATTCTCAAAAGAAGATGTACAAATGGTCAGCAGACATATGAAAAAATATCCAACATCACTAATTATTAGGGAAATGAAAATTAAAACTGTAATGTGATACTTCCTCACTCCTACAAGAATGGCCATAATTTAAAAATAAAAAAATAATAGATGTTGATGTGGATGTGGTAAAAAGCAAACACTTTTACTCTGCTTGTAGGAATGAAACTGGTACAACCACAATGGAAAACAGTGTGAAAATTCCTTAAAGAACTAAAAGTAGAACTACCATGTGATCCAGCAATCCCACTATTGAGTATCTACTCAGAGAAAAGGAATTCATTATACGAAAAAGACACTTGCACGCACATGTTTATAGCTGCACAATTTGCAATTGCAAAAACATGAAACTAGCCCATATGCCCATCAACCAACGAGTGCATACAGAAAATGTGGTATATATACACCATGGCAAGCTATTCAGTCATAAAAAGGAACGAAGTAATGGCATTTGCAGCAACTTGGATGGAATTGGAGACCATTATTCTAAGTGAAGTAACTCAGGGCTGACAAACCAAATATTGCATGTTCTCACTTTTAAGTGGGAGCTAAACTATGAGGATGCAAAGACATAAGAATGATATAATGGACTTTGGAGATTTTGGGGGAAGTAGTAGGGGAGGATGAGAGACAAAAATTTACACATTGGGCAGTGTACACTGCTTGGGTGATGGGCGAACCAAAATCTCAGAAATTACCACTATAGAACTTATCCATGTAACAAAAAACCACCTGTTTTCCCAAAACTATTGAAAATAAAAAAAAACATTTTTTCTCTGTATTCTGATTGCTTTTCTATGCGTACGTGCAGTAGAGATAATGTGCAAAGGGCTCTATTATATGTCCTTGCTATCACATCATACTTTAGGTGTGTGTGTTGATATCTATGCCAGTTTTTCCTATTAAGGCACCTGCTATGTGAAGGATAGGGGACTCTGTCTTGTACATGCTTTTTACTCTCTCCACTGAATCCATTGTTATGTCTGACATATAGTAGGCATTAACTTCATTAAATACATAAAAAGTTCTCCTTATTTTAGTCAGTTTACTTTCTATGTTTTGGCCCACCAGATCATTGATTGCATTTCACTAAATATGATTATGTGTTCAATGAATAAAAATAGAATTATGCTTGTTTCTGGTTAACTAATCAATTAATATTTCTATTACTGTATTATAAGCTTTATAAGGGCAAAGGTTATGTCTATTGTGTATTTCTATATCCCTTGTAGTGAATACAGTAATTATGAAAATATGTTGAGTAAATGAACGAATATATTGGAATCCAGAAATTTGGGGTTGGGTTTTCTAAATTCTTTGTGGAGTCCTCTTCATGTGACATTTTTCTTCTGGGATGTCCTCTATTCTTTGAACAGTTCTAGTGGCTAAAATGTCAGTTCTTGCCTATAGTATAGAAAATACCCTACTTTCCTTGGTGCCACTTTTATGACTCTGGCTATTTTTTCCTCTAAGGTGGTGTTTGTGGAGACTTCAATTTAGAGTTAATTAATTCATATTTTATAGATTGAGAATAAGCCTGAAAGTATTATGAAATGGATTATTTTTAGCATTCTCTCAACGTCCTGAGCTTTGTATCTCATTACTCACATCCTTATTCTAAAATCTCAGTGGAGTGACTAGTACCCTTCTTCCTCCCACAGCTGACCTACTCTCTCTGATAAACACTTCACATTTTAGAATTATGGCCCCTTGATTTCATAATTCTCATATATTGGAATTAGGGCTCCTTGATTCCCAGTGAGAGTGTGGGAAGTGGGATGCAGACCTCAGGCTTGAACCCAAGCTTTTAAAAACAGAAACACAGTATGTTTATTGGATGAATGAATGAATCAATGGAGACCAAAATAAAGATAAATGATGAGTAAGATCTTAGACAGGATTTGTCAAGTAGCACTCAGGAGTGAAAATCATACTTTCCTGAAGTTTTATATTTCTAGCTAGTTGTTTGGTTTGTGATAGATAATGAATTTCTTTTCCTTTTTAAGAAGCTAGTTTCTACTCTGGTTACTCAAAAAAGTATAAATTAATTTAAAAATTGCACTTTAGTTTTATTTCAAATAGTCTTTAGATCTAAGAATCTGTGTTTATGTCTAACTCAAGTATGAGTGATTGTCTTCCTCTTTTCCTACTTTTCCTTATTTTATTTTATTTTATTTTTTTGAGACAGAGTCTCGCTCTGTCACCCAGGCTGGAGTACAGTGGAGTGATCTCTGCTCACTGCAAGTTCTGCCTCCTGCGTTCACGCTATTCTCCTGCCTCAGCCTCCCGAGTAGCTGGGAATACAGACACCCGCCACCATGCCCGGCTAATGTTTTTGTATTTTTAATAGAGATAGGGTTTCACTGTGTTAGCAAGGATGGTCTCGATCTTCTGATCTCGTGATCCTCCTGCCTCAGCCTCCCAAAGTGCTGGGATTACAGGCATGAGCCACCGTGCCCAGTGCCACCGTGCCAGACTAAAATTTTCGCTATTTTAGTCACTCTTCACACAGTTTCTCAGATCACATTTTGAAGAGGAGAGAAAATAATTGAACTCATCTAGAAAAGATAATACCTAATACTCCAGTATTTAGTTCACATACAAACGACATTATTTTCTAGTACAAAAATTACAGAACATTATTCAATCCAATGATTTATTCAACAAGTATTCCCTGAATGCATACTATGTTAGGATACTATATCATGGTGTTGGATATAGAGGAGGATGTAAAGTTGAACAAGAGTTCTTTGAGAAACTTTTGTCTGGTGAAGAAGACAGATACAATGCAACTGGTATTAAAGGAGCAGGGAAGGAAGATGGTTTTTCTTTCTTCTTATTAAGAAGACAACAGACAGAAAAATGTTCATCATGATCAGAAGAGAAGTAAAATTATTTCCTTTGGAGGAAACAAAACACAAATAAAATTAAAGAATAAATGATTTGCTGGATGCGGTAGCTCACGCCTGTAATCCCATCTCTTTGGGAGGCTGAGGTGGGAGGATCACGAGGTCAGAAACCTCATCTTGAAACCTCATCTCTACAAAAAATACAAAAAATAGCTGGGCTTGGTGGCGCATGCCTGTGGTCCCACCTACTTGGGAGGCTGAGGTGGGAGGGTCCCTTGAGCCCAGAAAGCAGAGGTTGCAGTGAACTGAGATCATGTCACTATACTCCAGCCTGGGCAACAGATTGAGACCCTGTCTTAAAAAAAAAGAAAGAAAAAGAATATATGATTTGTTTGAGAAGCAATAAGAAAGACTGAGTGGCTGGAAAGTAAAGGAGTGGGCCATGTGGGAGCACAGTGGTTTCATTTGGAGTTTCAAAGATGACAGTGACAACATGAATAACAGTGATAACGTGAATGTGATAAAGGATTACCTACAGTAAGGGGAGACTGAAGAAGAGTGACATAGTTAATACTTGATCCATTGCATGATAAACATTTGAGGAACAGCCCTGTCAATGAAATAGAGAGGAAAGCGAAGTGTGGAATTTGTTTCTGAGATAAAACCTATCCCATGTGTGTGTTAAAGATGACTGAGGATTTCAGGGTGGATCCACCAGTCCTGACTTCTGGGGCTGCTTGAATGCCATGATCTTTTTGGCAAGATGCTTTTTCTTTTACAATGTGTATCTTAAAATAATATATGGTAACCCTAAAATATTATCTAGGCATAGTCACACCTAAGGGAAGGTGTGATAATTTTACCCGTACTGGTAGTGATAGTGAAATTTTCACCCTGAAAAAGATAATATATCCTTCATGAATCTCATGTATTAAGTAAAAGTTATTAGTAGTCAGTGATATTTCGTGTCCTTGTTTTTCTGATAATAACTGGAAAACAAAAGTCTGCTTGTTTTTAGAAATCATCAAATAAATTCTATTCACATTACAACATAGTTCTCACTGTTACGGTAGTTTCAGCTGGGCGGGATGAACTATTCTCTATTCATTTGGAGTTCCCTCACCAGAAGCCGAGCGAATGTTGAAGCCATGCTTGTACAGCCTCCAGAACTGTCAGCCAAATAAACCTATTTTCTTTATAAATTGCCCAGCCTTGTGTATTCCTTTATAGCAATGCAAAAAGGATTAACACAGGAATATACATCTATTAGTTCATTAATTCATTTGTTAGTTTGTTCATTTTTTAGCATCTATACTATCTCCAAAAAAAAAAAAAAAAACAGTTAATTAGGAGTCAGGACCTGAATTCTGTTCAGCTTCTGCTAGGAATTCTTATAAAGCTTGCCCGAGTTATCATTGTAGCTGAGTTGTAGATTATCTATCTATCTATTTATCTATCTATCTATCTATCTATCTATCATCTATCTTTATAATTTATTTATATATATTACACACACACACATACATATGTGACTTTTTAGCCTGAACCTTACCTCCTACGTCTTCTTTCTCTAGGGTGCATATATCTATGAAGAAGAGGTAGGAAGTATAAAGTTCAGGCTAAAAGGCTACAAGAAACTAAATGAAAACTTAAATAAAAAGATCTTGGGATAAAGAATTCTGAGTTATATTTTTGATATTGTCAATGATTCATTGCCTCAGGTACCCAGTTTATCTGAACACTCTGAAGAAGCTGTTGAAATACATGAACTCTAAAATAAAGTGATTCTAGAAAATTTTTATTTATTTAAACAACTCTACTTAATAATAGTCCATATGTAATAACATGTTTATTGAATACAGTCATCACTCAGTATCCATGGGGAATTTGTTCCAAGACACCCATGGATATCAACATTTGCAGATGCTCAAGTCTCTTATATAAAATGATGTTACATAGTATTTATTTACAACCAGTGCACATTATTCTACATAATTTAAATAAATTCTAGATTACTTAAAATATCTAATACAATGTAAATATTATATAAATTGTTGTTATACTATATTGTTTTTCTATTTGTATTATATTTATTGTATTATTATTTTTTCTTTTTCAAATACTTTCAAATATTTTTGATCAGCAGTTGGTAGAATCTGCAGATACAGAATTCCTAGATATGAAGGGCTGACTGTATATCTTATGGGCTAGGCAGCGTATTCATGTATTGTTTCATATGCTTTTTCAACAACTCATTAGGAATTTTGAGTATCTCCACTTTAACAAAAAGAAAATGAGTTTTAGGGATTTCTAGCAAGATATTTCAAGTAATAAGTGATAGAGCTGGGATGTGCATGTGAGTGCATGTGCACATGTGTTTATGGTCATGTATGTATATTTATTCATTTTCCTATCTGTAGAAAAATTAATCACCTAACATACAAATGCCCAAACAATTTTTTTCAAATTAAATGATGTGAATAGTTAGAAACAGTTTGTTCTTGAACTTGTTGGATATATGTCTGGGACTCTTGGTAGACAGCCTACATTTAGGTTGTTATTTGGGACGAAACCAGCTTTCCTGGTCTAGGATGGTGGTTTAGGGGACAGCTCAGAAATGAAGAAAAAGAAAGCAATATAATCTGACCACGTAACCAAGCATTGAGCTGTTAGACGAATAATTATATAAATGTATGTTTTTTAAATCAACTATACTATTGCCCAACCAAATATATATTAATTCTGAGCCTCTAAATTTTATTCTTTACAGAAAACCACCACTGATCATCTTTTGTTTGTTGATTATTTTTAGCATACTAAAATTCAAATTTGGAAGCATAATTGCCTTTTGAATAATCAAGAGTGAAAGGTTAAAAAAATAGGAAAAGTCACAGGCTCTTATTTACAATTTCCCTATTTCCTATTGTTATCATGGATGTAATGTTCATGTTTTATTTATTATGCCTATTCTTCCTCCTTTTTTTTGAACGTCACTAAGATATGTATCCCAGGTGATACAAGCAAACATGATAATCTCTTTCCTACTACTCACTATTTTGGGAAAAAGAATAATTTGTGAATTGATTTTGTACTAACATCTGTCACAGCTTCCAATTCAGCTCTTCTTTAGAATTCTTGTTATCTAAAGAGTTATGTAACTTTTAAATGCTTTTTCGAAGCAAAACTGGAAAGTCACACCTGTCTTTATATGTTACTTCTTAACATTACTGTCTTTTGTTTTCGCATTTTTCTTCTTTTTAAGGATTTGCCTTATTCGATTTTTTTTAAGGCATTTTTCAAGAAGCTGCTGGAGTGTTTTTCCTACTTTTTATTTAATGGCTTACTGCTGTCAATTTTTGGTACTAGAAATAACTCCATTGTTACTATCATACATGTTTCACAAATTTATTCCCATATCATGATTGATGTGACAATTATAAATCTGAGAACCTTGGTTTAGTGACTGGGCAATTTTTGTTCAAATGTTTGTCTTTTAATTTGTCCCTAATTTCCTTGGAAATAAAAAATGCACATAATAAAGTTGCCATGAAAATCTCATGTCATTAATTGTCTTTGGATTAAATGTATTGTGTATGGTTCTGGAACGGAAAACAAAAGTCCAGTGGGTGAATGCTACATGTGGAAAGAGTAGATTTATTATGGGAATAACTCTATACAATTACAGCTGACAGAATTTTAAATGATAATCAATCTTACAAATTTAGGGATATTTAAGAAGATATTTAATAATCTCTTGCCTGAGATGTGATAGAGGAGGTTTATATACATATAATCTAAGCAGAGTTGAATTAGGTAATTTAAGTAATTGAATTAAGTAATTAAGTAATTTAAGATGTTTTTCTGGCTATATGTAAACATATTTGTAGTCACTTACCTATGTGTATATATACCCATATTTATCTAAATTGTGTGTGTAATATATATACCCATATTTATCTAAATTGTGTGTGTGTATGTATATACCCCTATATTTATCTAAATTGTGTGTGTATATGTATACACACACACACATATATATGTATGTGTATGTGTATATATATATATGTATATATATACAAGGGTTTGGGCATAAAATGCCAAATAGAGAGAGAAACTATGGCATTCTAGTAAAAAACGAAACCGAACTGTTTGAGAGATACTTCCGTACGCAATATAGAGTAAGCCATAGATAAACACTGAACACACTGTACCACCACTGACACTCGATGAACATCACTGAGACTGAATTAATAACTAACTGATGTGGTGCTAAAGAGTCAACCAGGCAACCAACAGACTCATTGTGATTTGTGGATTCCTAGAAGTGGCAAGTGATAAAATGAAAACCCAAATACTGAGGAGGCAGGACAGAAAATATGGTTCTTCTATTGGAACAGTTCGAAAGGAATCCCCTCATTGTTTCTAAGGCAATACATGTGAGGTTTCTATTGAGGTTTAGATTGAGAAGGAAATAATTTCTTTTTTATAAAAGTTTTTTTTTCTTTCCCCAGAATCGTTTTAGGAAAAGAAAAGAAGTTAGTGCACGTTCCTAGAAAACTGGAGATCAGACACAAATCTTGTATGTCTACTTAGTGATGATAGAGGGAAATGCCTGGAATGAACTAGGTTCGTACTTCAAATCTATTACAAAATAAATGTGAAACTTAACTAGTGATATAGTACAACGTGTTGAACAAAAAGACATAATTTTGGTGTTTTTGAGGATACCGCCTCTGTATGCTTATAGGTAGAAATCTGGGAGGTGTTATAGCATCACATGTGTAAATGTCTATTTTTCAAATGTGTAAATGCTGGTATCCAAAATGGAACTCTTGAATTAATAAAGCTGAATTGAGGAACTCTTCTGAAGTACAGAGATGCTCCTGGTTCAACTATGTAGCAATCTGTGAAAGATCATTTATACAGTGTACCAATTTATTTTTAAATGTGGAATCTAATAATATCCACATCTTCTGATCACTTTAGCCAGGAAGAAATATTGGAAGCAAATCGTAGATAAAATTAGTAAATCACAAGTTAAATGTTTCTTGCTTCTTTTTCTACTTCAGTTGATGATTGATGGGTGAATCAAAAACTTGTACTAGAATAAAAATTAGAAAGTGGCTACCTTGGATGAATGAGAAAAAAACATCTAATTTCAACATAAAAGTATGAACAGAATGAACAAGTGACAATATAACCAAATTAATTTAAAAGCAGCAACAACAGAATAGGTTTATATTTTTTGGTTTAGTGGGAGCTGCACTATCAACTTCTGTATTAGTATCACCATGGAAAACTAGCATGGGCACTCAGGCTCTTGCACTCATAGATAATCCTCATTTTCTAACTGTGAAATGATTACTATTACATAATAATAGACATTAAAAAGTCTGTGCTAAGAAGCCTTGATTATGAGAAATAGGTGGTCCTATTGTTTGAGGCCAATGCTGGGGTGAAATAAGCTTTACAGCAATTGGGGTAGTGCTGCTGCTGATGGCTCTGGGCATTTTCTGTATAGAATAGCAGTCTGTGCTGCCTCGCACAACATGCAAATTTTGGCAGGACACGTTTCCTTTTTCTTTTCTTTTTTTTGAGACAGAGTCTCACTCTGTCACCCAAGCTGGAGTGCAGTGGTGTGACCTCAGCTCACTGAAACCTCCACCTCCCAGGTTCAAGCCATTCTCCTGACTCAGCCTCCTAGTAGCTGGGATTACAGACATGCACCACCATGCCTGGCAATTAATTAATTAATTAATTAATTTATTTATTATACTTTAAGTTCTAAGGTACATGTGCACAATGTGTAGGTTTGTTACATATGTATACATGTGCCATGCTGGTGTGCTGCATCCGTTAACTCATCATTTACATTAGGTATATCTCCTAATGCTATCACTCCCCCATACCTCCACCCCATGAGAGGCTCCAATGTGTGATGTTCCCCATCCTGTGTCCAAGTGTTCTCATTGTTCAATTCCCCCCATGAGTCAGAACATACAGTGTTTGGTTTTCTGTCCTTGTGCTAGTTTGTGGATAATGATGATTTCCAACTTCATCCGTGTCTCTACAAAGGACATGAACTTATCCTTTTTTATGGCTGCGCAGTATTCCATAGTGTATATGTACATTTTCTTAATCCAGACTATCATTGATGGACATTTGGGTTGGTTCCAAGTCTTTGCTGTTATGAATAGTGCCACAATAAACATATGTGTGCATGTGTCTTTATAGTATCATGATTTATAATACTTTGGGTATATACCCAGTAATAGATGGCTGGGTCAAACGGTATTTCTGGTTCTAGATCCTTGAGGAATTGCCACACTGTCTTCCACAATGGTTGAACTAGTTTACAGTCCCACCAACAGTGTAAAAGTGTTCCTGTTTCTCCACATACTCTCCAGCACCTGTTGTTTCCTGATTTTTTAATGATCACCATTCTAACTGGTGTGAGATGGTATCTCATTGTGGTTTTGATTTGTATTTCTCTGATGGCTAGTGATGATGAGCATTTTTTCATGTGTCTGTTGGCTGCATAAATGTTATCTTTTGAGAAGTGTCTCTTCATATCCTTCGCCCACTTTTTGATGGGATTGTTTGATTTTTTCTTGTAAATTTGTTTAAGTTCTTTGTAGATTCTGGATATTAACCCTTTGTCAGATGGATAGATTGTAAAAATTTTCTCCCATTCTGTGGGATGTTTGTTCACTCTGATGGCAATTTCTTTTGCTGTGGATAAGCTCTTTAGTTTGATTAGATCCCATTTTTCTATTTTTGCTTTTGTTACCATTGCTTTTGGTGTTTTAGTCATGAAGTCCTTGCCCATGCCCATGTCCTGAATGGTATTGTCTAGGTTTTCTAGGGTTTTTATGGTTTTAGGTCTTAACATTTAAGTCTTTAATTGAACTTTAATTAATTTTTGTATAAGGTGTAAGGAAAGGATCCAGTTTCAGCTTTCTACTTATGGCTAGCCAGTTTTCCCAGCACCATTTATTAAATAGGGAATCTTTTCCTCATTTCTTGTTTTCATCAGGTTTGTCAAAGATAAGATGGTTGTAGATTTCTAAGGGCTCTGTTCCGTTCCAATGGTCTATATCTCTGTTTTGGTACTAGTACCATGCTATTTTGGTTACTGTAGCATTGTAGCATAGTTTGAAGTCAGGTAGCGTGATGCCTCCAGTTTTGTTCTTTTGGCTTAGGATTGTCTTGGCAATGTAGGCTCTTTTTTGGTTGCACATGAACTTTAAAGTAGTTTTTTCCAATTCTGTGAGGAAAGTCATTGGTAGCTTGATGGAATGTCATTGAATCTATAATTTACCTAGGGCAGTATGGCCATTTTCATGATATTGATTCTTCCAAGAGCATGGAATGTTCTTCTATTTGTCTGTGTCCTCTTTTATGTAATTGAGCAGTGGTTTGTAATTCTCCTTGAAGAGGTCCTTCACATCCCTTGTAAATTGTATTCCTAGGTATTTTATTATCTCACTCTGTCACCCAAGCTGGAGTGCAGTGGTGTGATTGTGAATGATAGTTCACTCATGATTTGGCTCTCTGTTTGTCTGTTATTGGTGTATAGGAATGCTTGTGATTTTTGCGCATTGATTTTCTATGCTGAGACTTTGCTGAAGTTTCTTATCAGCTTAAGGAGATTTTGGGCTGAGATGATGGGGTTTTCTAAATATACAGTCATGTCGTCTGCAAACAGAGACAATTTGACTTCCTCTTTTCCTAACTGAATACCTCTCTTTCTTTCTCTTGCCTGATTGCCCTGGCCAGAACTTCCAACACTGTGTTGAATAGCAGTGGTGAGAGAGGGCATCCTTGTCTTGTGACAGTTTTTAAAGGGAACGCTTCCAGTTTTTGCCCATTCAGTATGATATTGGCTGTGGGTTTGTCATAAATAGCTCCTATTATTTTGAGATATGTCCCATCAATACCTAGTTTACTGAATGTTTTTAGCATGAAGGGCTGTTGAATTTTGTTGAAGGCCTTTTCTGCATCTATTGAGATAATCATGTGGTTTTTGTCTTTGGTTCTGTTTATATGATAGATTACGTTTACTGATTTGCGTATGTTGAACTAGGCTTGCATCCCAGGGGTGAAGCCAACTTGATCATGGTGGATAAGCTTTTTGATGTGCTGCTGGATTCAGTTTGCCAGTATTTTATTGAGGTGTTTTGCATCGATGTTCATCAAGGATATTGGTCTAAAATTCTCTTTTTTTGTGTGTCGCTGCTAGGCTTTGGTATAAGGATGATGCTGGCCTCATAAAATGAGTTAGGGAGGATTCCCTCTTTTTCTATTGATTGGAATAGTTTCAGAAGGAATGGTTCCAGTTCCTCTTTGTACCTCTGGTAGAATTCGGCTGTGAATCCATGGGGTCCTGGACTTTTTCTGGTCGGTAGGCTATTAATTATTGCCTCAATTTCAGAGCCTGTTATTGGTCTATTCAGGGATTCAACTTCTTCCTGGATTAGTCTTGGGAGGGTGTGTGTGTCCAAGAATTTATTCATTTCTTCTAGACTTTCTAGTTTATTTGCATAGAGGTGTTTATAGTATTCTCTGATGGTAGTTTGTATTTCTGTGGGATCAGTGGTGATATCCCCTTTATCATTTTTCATTTCGTCTATTTGATTCCTCTCTCTTTTCTTCTTTATTAGTCTTGCTAGTGATCTATCAATTTTGTACATCTTTTCAAAAAACCAGCTTCTGGAATCATTGATTTTTTTTTTGAAGGGTTTTTTGTGTCTCTATCTCCTTCAGTTCTGCTCTGATCTTCATTATTTCTTGCCTTCTGCTAGCTTTTGAATGTGTTTGCTCTTGCTTCTCTAGTTCTTTTAATTGTGATGTGAGAGTGTCAATTTTAGATCTTTCCTGCTTTCTCTTGTGGGCATTTAGTGCTATAAATTTCCCTCTACACACTGCTTTAAATGTGTCCCAGAGATTCTGGTATGTTGTGTCTTTGTTCTCATTAGTTTCAAATAACATCTTTACTTCTGCCTTCATTTCGTTATGTATCCAGTAGTCATTCGGGAGCAGGTTGTTCAGTTTCCATGTAGTTGTGCAGTTTTGAGTTTCTTAATCCTGAGTTCTAGTTTGATTGCACTGTGGTCTGAGAGACACTTTGTTATAATTTCTGTTCTTTTACATTTGTTGAGGAGTGCTTTACTTGCAACTATATGGTCAATTTTGGAATAAGTGTGATGTGGTGCTGAGAAGAATGTACATTCTGTTGATTTGGGGTGGAGAGTTCTGTAGATGTCTATAATGTCCACTTGGTGCAGAGCTGAGTTCAATTCCTGGATATGCTTGTTAACTTTCTCTCTCATTGATCTGTCTAATGTTGACAATGGGGAGTTGACATCTCCCATTATTATTGTGTAGGAGTCTAAGTCCCCAACCTAGCAAGGAAGACCAACATTCAAATTCAGGAAATAGAGAGAACACCACAAAGATACTCCTTGACAAGAACAACTCCAAGACACATAATTGTCACATTCACCAAAGTTGAAATGAAGGAAAAAATGTTAAGGGCAGCCAGAGAGAAAAGACGGGTTACTCACAAAGGGAAGCCCATCAGACTAACATGGATCTCTCGGCAGAAACTCTACAAGCCAGAAGAGAGTGGGGGCCCATATTCAACATTCTTAAGGCAAAGAATTTTCAACCCAGAATTTCATTACTAGTGAAACTAAGCTTCAAAAGTGAAGGAGAAATAAAATCCTTTACAGACAAACAAAGGCCGAGGGATTTTTGTCACCACCAGGCCTGCCTAACAAGAGCTCCTGAAGGAAGCACTAAACATGGAAAGTAACAACCGGTACCAGCCACTTCAAAAACATGCCAAATTGTAAAGACCATCGATGCTAGGAAGAAATGGCATCAACTAACGGACAAAATAACCAGCTAACATCATAATGACAGGATAAAATTCACACATAACAATATTAACCTTAAATGTAAATGGGTTAAATGCCCCAATTAAAAGACACAGACTGGCAAATTGGATAAGGAGACAAGACCCATCAGTATGCTGTATTCAGGAGACCCAGCTCATGTGCAGAGACACACATAGGCTCAAAATAAAGGGATGGAGGAAGAGCTAAGCAAATGGAAAACACAAAAAGCAAGGGTTGCAATTATAGTCTCTGATAACATAGATTTTAAACCAACAAAGATCAAAAGAGACAAAGAAGGCAATTACATAATGGTAAAGGGATCAATTCAACAAGAAGAGCTAACTATCCTAAATATATATGCACTCAGTACAGGAGCACCCAGATTCATAAATCAAGCCCTTAGAGACCTATAATTTTTTTATGCTTATTTTTATTAGAGATGGTATTTCAGCATGTTGGCCAGGGTGATCTAGAACTTCTGACCTCAGGTGATCCGCCCGCCTTGGTCTCCCAAAATGCTGGGATTACAGGTGTGAGCCACCACACCTGGCCAAGACAAGTTTCAAATAATGCTGAACTGATGGTTAACGTTACTCTAAAAAAAAAAAAAAAAAAAAAACCCTCAAATTCTTATTAATCAAAAACTGAAAAACTGGACCAACCAATCTAGTGGTGTTGAAAGGAAGGAATTGAGGGAGATAAACCAGAGGCAGATGAGAGCCAGATAGGCACTGCATTTTACATTCTATTCATAATGATGCACATTTATATATGAAGTATATTGCTTTTGACTTCTGCCTAATTTTTTACTTTATAAATCTACCATCTTTGACTTTTCCATTTCCCATATAAGGTTAAGCCAACTTAATTCAGCTCCCATTTACCTCAAAAGGTGCAGAGATGAATAATCTTATACATATATGGATTTGATAATAGTTTCTCTGACTCATATAGTCAGAGGAGAGATTATTGAGTCATTGGGTACATGTCTACATAATTAGTTCCCCCAAATACTGGATAATGCTTTTCAAAGTGGCTTATCAGTTTAGCCTCTTATTAATGGAGAATGAAGGATTCTGCTTTCATGAGAATTCTTGGAATTACCTATTATATGTTTGCCTAACATATGGATTAAACATTGTATCTTATTTTAATTATTAAAAGGAGTTTCATTACCTATGAAACCAAGCATATTTAAAAAAATACATTTCTAAGTCATTTGGACTTCTCTTTTTGATGTGGTTTGGCTGTGTCCCCACCCAAATCTTATCTTGAATTATAACTTCCACAATTCTCATGTGCTGTGGGAGAAACTTAGTGGGAGGTCACTGAGTTATGGGGGCAGGTCTTTCCTATGCTGTTCTCATGATAGTGAATGAGTCTTACATCTGATGGTTTTAAAAACAGGAGTTTCCTTGCACAAGCTCTTTGCCTGCCACCATCCATGTAAGACATGACTTGTTCCTCCTTGCCTTCTTCCATGATTCTGAAGCCTCTCCAGCCATGTGGAACTGTAATTCCTTTAACCTCTTTTTTCTTCCCAGTGTTGGGTATGTCTTTTTCAGCAACATGAAAATGGACTAATACACTTTTGTATGTTGGTAATTTATAGCCTTTGCTGATTTTTCTTAGATTTTCTGTTTGTTATATATTTATCAGCAGGACCTTTCAAGTTGCTGATATTAATTACAGAATGATTTTAGACATCAAAAATGCCATTTCCCATCAGATAATGCCTGTTAACCTTGTATATGATGTTCTTTATTGAACTGAAATGTTAATTTCAATGTAGTCAAAATTTCTGTGATTGCTTTGAATGCTTGAAAATGATTGTTGGGAATAACGTTGAAAATCCTAAGGAAATTGAATACTCAAACAAAGGATTCCTAGCAAAGCAATTTTAGTTCTGTGCAGAGGGGTGCTTCTCCTTGGCCAGTTACCATGAGAGCACACCTGAACAAAGGGGCACAAGAGCCTTTATTCCTGACACAAGTCCTGTCCCTATACCGTTTCCCCATTGGCCTGGATCAGACTGTACAATCTTAACTAATCCCAGTTGGCTAAACATTTGAACTTTTTTTTAAGAAAAGGTGGGCAAATAAGGGAGAAAGAGGAAAGGGGATAGGGTGTCTGCAATGAGCTAGGGAGCTAGTCTTCTTTCCAAATAAGGAAAGAAATATGAGCCGGTACTGATAACGCCTGGTACTGTGGCATGTCTGAGCATGTAATAAAGGCAGAATGGACAAAAAAAGGAGACAAAAGAAAAAGGGGTGGGAGAGTACTATGAATTAAAGAATAAAGGATTGATCAGGCTATTTGAAGAGAAACCTAATCATATCCCACATGATACATTGTTTAAATACAGCTTTTATATATCAATTAGCTCACAATTATTTACCAGTTATTTAAATCTTTTCTGTCTTTGTGTAATTTGTGTTCAGTTTCATCTGTTTCTGAAAGTGATGTGATAAATTCTTTAGTTATAATTGATTCAAAGTTTCTTTGTAATTTGCTCACTTTTATAACTCTATTGCAACATTTTTGCTTTATTTTATTTATTTTTTATTTTTTATTATACTTAAAATTCTAGGGTACATGTGTACAATGTGCAGGTTTGTTACATAGGTATACCTGTGTCATGTTGGTTTGCTGCACCCATCAACTCATCATTTACATTAGGTATTTCTCCTAATGCTATCCCTCCCCCAGTCCTCCACCCTGCAACAGGCCCCATGTGATGTTCCCCACCCTGTGACCAAGTGTTCTCATTGTTCAATTCCCACCTATGAGTCAGAACATGCAGTGTTTGATTTTCTGCCCTTGTGATAGTTTGCCAAGAATGATGGTTTCCAACTTCATCCATGTCCTTGCAAAGGACATGAATTCATCCTTTTTTATGGTGTATATGTGTCACATTTTCTTAATCCTGATGTACATTTGGGTTGATTTCACATCTTTGCTATTGTGAATAGTGCCACAATAAACATACATGTGCATGTGTCTTTATAGTAGCATGATTTATATATACCCAGTATATACCCAGTAATGGGATTTCTGGGTCAAATGGTATTTCTATTTCTAGATCCTTGAGGAATTGCCACATTGTCTTCCACAATGGTTTAACTAATTTACATTCCCATCAATGGTATGAAAGTGTTCCTATGTCTCCACATCCTCTCCAGCACCTGTTGTTTCCTGACTTTTTAATGATCACCATTCTAACTGGTGTGAGATCATATCTCAATGTGGTTTTGATTTGCATTTCTCTGATGACCAGTGATGACGAACATTGTTTCATGCATCTGTTGGCTGCATAAATGTCTTCTTTTGAAAAGTGTCTCTTCATATCCTTCACCCACTTTTTGATAGGGTTGTTTGATTTTTTTCTTGTAAATTTGTTTACGTTCTTTGTAGATTCTGACTATTAGCCCTTTGTCAGATGGGTAGATTGCAAAAACTTTCTCCCATTCTGTAGGTTGCCTGTTCACTCTGATGGTAATTTCTTTTGCTGTGCAGAAGCTTTTTAGTTTGATTAGATCCCATTTGTCTATTTTGGCTTTTGTTGCCATTGCTCTTGGTGTTTTAGTCATGAAGTCCTTGCCCATGACTATGTCCTGAATGGTATTGCCTAGGTTTTCTTCTAGGGTTTTTATGGTTTTAGATCTAACATTTAAGTCTTTAATCCATCTTGAATTAATTTTTTTGTGTAAGGTGTAAGGAAGGAATCCAGTTTCAGTTTTCTGCATATGGCTAGCCAGTTTTCCCAGCACCACTTATTAAATATGGAATCCTCTCCTCATTTCTTATTTTCATCAGGTTTGTCAAAGATCAGATGGTTGTAGATGTGTGATATTTTTTCTGAGGCCTCTGTTCTTTTCCATTGGTCTATATCTCTGTTTTGGTACCAGTACCATGCTGTTTTGGGTACTGTAGCATTGTAGAATAGTTTGAAGTCAGGTAGTGTGATTCCTCCAGAATTGTTCTTTGTGCTTAGGATTGTCTTGGTAATGTGGACTCTTTTTTGGTTCCATGTGAACTTTAAGTAGTTTTTTCCAATTCTGTGAATAAAGTCATTGGTTGCTTGATGGGAATAGGATTGACTCTATACATTGCCTTGGGCAGTATGAACATTTTCATGCTATTGATTCTTTCTATCCATGAGAATGGAATGTTCTCCATTTGTTTGTGTCCTCTTTTATTTCATTGAGCAGTGGTTTGTAATTCTCCTTGAAGAGGTCCTTCACATTCCTTGTAAATTATATTTCTAGGTATTTTTTTCTCTTTGTGTCAATTATGAAGGGATGTTCACTCATGATTTAGCCCTCTGTTTGTCTGTTATTGGTGTGTGGGAATGCTTGTGACTTTTTCATATTGATTTTGCATCCTGAGACTTTGCTGAAGTTGCTTATCAGCTTGAGATTTTGGGCTGAGATGATGGGGTTTTCTAAATATACAATCATGTCATCTGGAAACAGGGACAACTTGAATTCCTCTTTTCCTAATTGAATAGCCTTTATTTATTTCTCTTGCCTGTTTGCCCTGGCTAGAACTTCTAACACTATGTTGAATAGGAGTAGTGAGAGAGGGCATCCTTTTCTTGTTTCCATTTTCAATGGGAATGCTTCCATCTTTTGCCCAGTCAGTATGATATTGGCTGTGGGTTTGTCATACATAACTAATTATTTTGAGATATGTTCCATCAATGCCTAGTTTATTGAGAGTTTTTAGCAGGAAGAGCTGTTGAATGTTGTCAAAGGTGTTTTATGCATCTATTGAGATAATCATGTGGTTTTTGTCATTGGTTCTGTTTATGTTATAGATTACATTTATTGATTTGTATATGTTGAACCATCCTTGCATCCTAGGGATGAAGCCAACTTGATCGTGGTGGACACCTTTTTGATGTGCTGCTGGATTCAGTTTGCCAGTATTTTATTGAGGATTTTCACATTAATGTTCAACAGGGATATAGGTCTAGAATTCTCTTTTTTTTGTTGTGTCTCTGCCAGGCTTTGGTATCAGGATGACGCTGGCTTCATAAAATGAGTTATGGAGGCTTCCCTCTTTTTCTATTGTTTGGAGTAGTTTCAGAAGGAATGATATGAGCTCTTCTTTGTACCTCTGGTAGAACTCAGCTGTGAATCCATCTGGTCCTGGATGTTTTCTGGTTGGTAGGCTATTAATTATTGCCTCAATTTCAGAGCCTGTTATTGGTTTATTCAGGGATTCAACTTCTTCCTGGTTTAGTCTTGGGAGGGTGTATGTGTCCAGGAATTTATCAATTTCTTCTAGATGTTCTAGTTTATTTGCATAGAGGTGTTTATAGTATTCTCTGATGGTATTTTGTATTTCTGTGGGATCAGTGTTTATATCTCCTTTATCATTTTTTATTGTGTCTATTTGATTCTTCTCTCTTTACTTCTTTAGTAGTCTTGCTAGTGGTCTATATATTTTGTTGATCTCTTCAAAAAACCAACTCCTGGATTCATTGATTTTTTGAAGGGTTTTTGTGTCTCTATGTACTTTGGTTTTGCTCTGATCTTAGTTATTTCTCGCCTTCTGCTAGCTTTTGAATGTGTTTGCTCTTGCGTCTCTAATTCTTTTATTTGTGATGTTAGAGTGTCGATTTCAGATCTTTCCAGCTTTCTCTTGTGGGCATTCAGTGCTATAAATTTCCCTGTACACACTGCTTTAAATGTGTCCCAGAGATTCTGGTACATTGTGTCTTTGTTCTCATTGGTTTCAAATAACATCTTTATTTCGGCCTTTATTTCCTTGTTTACCCAGTAGTCATTCGGGAGCAGGTTGTTCAGTTTCCATGTAGTTATGTGGTTTTGAGTGAGTTTCTTAATTCTGAGTTCTAATTTGATTGCACCGTGTTCTAAGAGAGTTTGCTCTGATTTCTGTTCTTTTACATTTGCTGAGGAGTGCTTTATTTCCAATTATGTGGTCACTTTTAGAATAAGTGCAATTGTGCTGACAAGATTGTACATTCTGTTGATTTGGGGTGGAGAATTCTGTAGATGTCTATTAGGTCCGGTTAGTCCAGAGCTGAGTTCAAGTCCTGGATATCTTTCTTAACCTTCTGTCTCGTTGATGTGTCTAACATTGACATTGGGGTGTTACAGTCTCCCATTATGATTGTGTGGGAGTATAAGTCTCTTTGTAGGTCTCTAAGGACTTGTTTTATGTAGGTCTCTAAGGACTCCTATATTGAGTGCATATATATTTAGGATAGTTAGCCCTTCTTGTTGAATTGATCCCTTTACCATTATGTAATGGCCTTCTTTGTCTCTGTTTTTTTTTTTTTTTTTTTTTTTTTTTTTTTTTTTTTTTTGAGATGGAGTCTCATTCTGTCACCCAGGCTGGAGTGCAGTGGCATGATCTCAGCTCACTGCAGGCTCCACCTCCTGGGTTCACACCATTCTCCTGCCTCAGCCTCCTGAGTAGCTGGGACTACAGGTGTCTCCCACCACACCTGGCTATTTTTTTTTTTTTTTTTTGTATTTTTAGTAGAGACAGGGTTTCACCATGTTAGCCAGGATGGTCTCGATCTCCTGACCTCGTGATCCACCTGCCTCAACCTCCCAAAGTGTTGGAATTACAGGCGTGAGCCACCGCACCTCGCCTCTTTGTCTCTTTTGATCTTTGTTGGTTTAAAGTCTGTTTTATCAGAGACTAGGACTGCAACCCTTACTTTTATTTTGTTTTCCATTTGCTTGGTAGAACTTCCTCCATCCTTTTACTTTGAGCCTATGTGTGTCTCTGCACGTGAGATGGGTCTCCTGAACACATCACACGATGGGTCTTGACTCTTTATTCAATTTGCCAGTCTGTGTCTTTTAATTGGGGCATTTAATCCATTAACATTTCAGGTTAATATTGTTATGTGTGAATTTTATCCTGTCATTATGATGTTAGCTGGTTATTTTGCCCATTAATTGATGCGGTTTCTTCATAGGGTCAATGGTCTTTACCCTTTGGCATGTTTTTACTGTGGCTAGAACCAGTTTTTCCTTTCCATGTTTAGTGCTTCCTTCAGGAGCTCCTGTAAGGCAGGCCCACGTGGTGGTGACAAAATCTCTCAGCGTTTGCTTGTCTGTAAAATATATTATTTCTCCTTCACTTAGAAGCTTAGTTTGGCTGGATGTGAAATTCTGGGTTGAGAATTATTTTCTTGAAGAATGTTGAATATTGCCCACCACTCTCTTCTGGCTTGTAGGGTTTCTGCCGAGAGATCTGCTGTTAGTCTGATGGGCTTCCCTTTGTGGGTAACCCAGCCTTTCTCTCTGGCTGCCCTTAACATTTTTTCCTTCATTTCAACCTTGGTGAATCTGACAATTATATGTCTTGGGATTGCTCTTCTCAAGGAGTCTGTTTGTGGTGTTTGCTGTATTTCCAGAATTTGAATGTTGGTCTGTCTTGCTAGGTTGGGGAAGTTCTCCTGGATAATATCCTGAAGAGTGTTTTCCAATTTTGTTCCATACTTTTTGTTACTTTCCGGTGCACCAATCAAATGTAGATTTGGTCTTTTCACATAGTCCCATATTTCTTGGGTGCTTTGTTCATTTCTTTTATAGTTTTTTCTCTAAACTTGTCTTCTCACTTTTTTCCATTAATTTGATCTTAAATAACTGATGTCCTTTCTTCTACTTGATCGAATTGGCTATTGAAACTCGTTCATGCGCCCTGAAGTTCTTGTGCTATGGTTTTCAGCTCCATCAGGTCATTTAAAGTCTTCTCTAAACTGTTTATTGTAGTTAATCATTCATCTAACCTTTTTTCAATGTTTTTAGCTTCCTTGAGATGGGTTAAAACCTGCTCCTTTAGCTTGGAGAAGTTTATTACCGACCTTTTGAAGTCTACTTCTGTCAACTTATCAAAGTCATTTCCCATCCAGCTTTGTTTCGTTGCTGGTTAGGAGCTGCGATCCTTTGGAGGGGTAGAGGTGCTCTTGTTTTGAGAATTTTCAGCTTTTCTGCTCTGGTTTCTCCCCATCTTTGTGGTGTTATCTACCTTTGGTCTCTGATGTTGGTGACCTACAAATGAGGTTTTGGTGTGGATGTCCTTTTTGTTGATATTTATGCTATTCCTTTCCGTTTGTTAGTTTTCCTTGTAACAGTCAGGTCCCTCATCTGCAGTTCTGTTGGAGTTTGCTGGAGGTCCATTCCAGACCCTGTTTGCCTGGCTATCACCAGTTGAGGCTCAGTTGGAAATGCAGAAATCACCTATGTTCTGTGTCTTTCACGCTGCGATCTGTAGACAGGAGCTGTTCCCATTCAGCCGTCTTGGAACAAACTTCTCCTTCATTTTTATTTTTGCTTTATTTTTTGAAGGCATAAGAGAGAGGATTGCAGATATACAAATCATGGCACACCAATATCAACAGTTTATGCAAAAATCATTTTTTATGCATTTTTCCATTTTCATTACTCATTCCTACTCCTATACCCATTCCTATGTTCACCACAGAAAGCCACTCCAATATATTGAGCATCTAGTCATGGATATCCATATATACTTCCATGATCTATATTTTTTGTTTTGTTTATTGATGTATATCTCTTAAACTTAATTTCATTGTATTACTCTGGTAGAGATGACATACTCTTTCTGAATTCTTTTGAGTTTTTTTTTTTTTTTTCTTCTCAAAAGCAGTTTTTACCCTGATTCTATTGTGTCTAAGGACAGCTTTATCTTGTTTTTGCCTTTAAAGGTAGTTCAGCTGGACATTAAAATGTTAGTTTAAATGTACTTTCCTTTAGAAACTGATAATATTATTCCTTTGTAATTTTGTATTCAGAGTCAATTTGTGTTCCTTTATAGGTAATTTGGTTCTTTTGATCTCTTTTGCTCTTTGTTTCTGATCCCTTAAAAATCTGTCTGTGGGTCTGTTTTCTCTTCTTACGGATCATACTTGTGTTGTGATAAAATGCTTCATTCTCTAGGCTTACATTATCTTTTTCTTTTCTCAATTCTGAGATAGTTTGAATCATGATTTTCTTCCCTCTTCTATTTTTTTCTTTCCATTTGAGTTTCCTGATATGCGATGATACTTTTACATCTGTCTTTATATCCTATATCGAGTATTTTTTTTCCTTGAGAAGTTTCCTGTTTGTGTTTTTCATGCATCCCCTTATTTTTCCTAAAGTATATTTTCTTAAAATGTCAAGGTAATGAATATATGTGAAAATAAATAATTTCCAGCCAAGCCGTGGTTTGTGCCCTTCCTGATGAGTTTTGAGAAATAAGGAAAACCTGTATTCAAAAAGAGAAAGAAGCAAATAAATTTTAAAATGGGCAACATATGAAAACATGCAATTAATAGAAGGAAAAAAAGAGTAGACAATGAAATAAAAAATGCTCAATCACATTGCCAATCATGCAATGATAATTAGAACCATAATATTACTATATACCACCAAATTAGCAACATTAAAAAATAAGTGACAAAATGCTGGTGAAAATGTGGAGTAATAGAAACTCTCACACACTTTTAGTGGGAGTGGAAATTGGTGTAACTATATCAGTAAGCAGTTTACCAACACAGTAGCTGTACATACATACCCTAAAACTAGCAATTCAAAACTCATAAATGTCCTCTGAGAAAATTCATGGACACATACTGTGCATGTACAACATTTTTTCTAGTAACACTTTTCTGAGATAAC